>NC_056056.1:127595938-130178438 GCF_016772045.2 Ovis aries | reverse complement strand
TTGAAGTCTGCTCTCTGTGGGGACAGAAGGAAGGTTTTGGGGTGGGGAGAGAGAGGAACAAGGACTCTTAGTGATGTCAGGAAGCAGCTCAGATTTCCTTTGGCTACAAAGAGGCAGACTACTCCCCAGAACACTCAGATACTAAGACAGTGTCTTAGTGCTGCCCCATAATTGTGGGAGAAAAAAATCTCAACTGTTTATCTACAGTCGTCTTCCCAGGGATGGGATGTGGGATCTCTCTGCTTGGAGAAAGGGGACCAGCCTCTTCTCTGGCTGTTCCCATACTTCCTCACGCAAAGGGCTATCAGGAGAAGACCGTGAATAGAGCTCTTTTCCTTCGGCTGATGAGGCAAATACCTTGTTCCAAAGCTCCTGCCCCTGCCTGCAGACTGTCTCAACCGGATTATCTTGGTTTTGACGCAATTCCACGGGGCAGTAACGCAACCTCACTCTGCTGTGCTATCTCATGTGACTCTAGGGCTGGCAGCAGGCAGGAGTTCCCAAAGATCTTCTGGTTTATCAATGTCACCCGCTCGTTCTCTGTAATAAGGAGGGGAGAGAGCTGCTGACACCACAACCCCAGGAGGTAGACGGGAAACATTTCAGCATGAAGCTGACAGGGCCATGCTGGGGTCCTCGGCAGCACCTCAGGGGGTTATGAAACCACTTGGACGGTCCTGAGTTCAAACTGTGACATTGGTCTGTATGACCTTGGTTGGATTAGCTAACTTACTTGAGTATCCGTTTCCTGACTTGTAAAATCAGGCTGAAATCCTGGCTCCTAAGGATGTCAGTGGATGGAAGGACACTGAAACCACCTTCTCCGAGCCTGGCTCCTGACAGATGCTCCACCAGCGCTGCTCCCTCGCCTGACCTCCCTCCCGGCTCCCCACGCTCATCGTCTGTGGATGCGGTGTTCCTGCAGAATGAGTCAGCCGAGACGACCAGGAATTGAGTACCCCGGACATGTTCTAGCATTGCCTTACACAAAACCAGGCCGCGCTCTCTGTGTGGCCTGGGACTGAGGAGGGGTGGGTTCCTCATCCTAGGCTACCTGTTTCTGGAAGCCCTCTTCCTGTGCTGGGCACTGGAGCAGGACCCACCGCCCCAGCCCAGGCTCCCCCTGCCCCCCACCTGGCTGGAGCTGGGGATGTTCTATTTCAACATCTGCTGCTGCACATCGGGACATGGAGGAGAGCAACACTGCCGTCCAGCACCTGTTGATTCACTCTTGCAACAAACAGAGAAAACCTGAGCGTAAGACAGAGAGCATCCATTCATCACCAATATTTCTATAACGTTTATTCTACGCCTGGCACTGTCTGAAGCACTTCACAAACATGATCTTACTGACGCCTCGCAACGGTGCTGTGAGGTTGGTATCATTACAACCCTATTTCAGAGGTAATGAAACTGAAGCACAGAGAAGTTACAGAACTTGCCCAGGAAGCTATAACGCAACACTTTTTGGACCTGGGGATGGGAACGTTTACAGTCCTCCATTGTTTGTCCAGGGGGAGGGACAAGCAACTGTTCATGTCCTCATTTGCTCACTGACACCTGCATTAATAACTACGTGTGTCACACTGCTTTAGGAAAGGCGGCACACACGAGACGCAGGCCTCTCTTCATGGGGTCTACAAGGAGGCAAATGCCAAAGAAGCTTCATCTGTGTCCTCTGACTTTGCCACCAGCAAAGATAGCTGACCTGGGTCGAGAATGCCAGTGGCATAGACTTCCTCTTTATACTAAAGAAATGCCCTTTGGGACTTCCCTGGTGGTCCAGCAGTTAAGACTCCACATTTCCAATGCAGAGGGTGCAGGTTCTATCCCTGGTCAGGGAACTAAGATCTCACATGCCACGCAGCTAAAAAAAAAAAAAAAAAGACCTTTATGGGACATCAGATATGTGACCTTTGACCTCATAAGGCCCACACTAAGAAGTCCATCGAGTCCACTTGCTTAGACCTTCATAGCTCAGAAGAGAAGTGTGTGTGAGGCTTATGCCCTCACCAAAACCCAGAAAAGGCATGTGGCCATAAGCAGGGCCCCATGTTCCCAAACTTCATATGCGTCACCAACAAAGAATATTTTGTGTGAGGTGTTGGGTATTTATTTTTACATGTACTTTAAATTACATTTTATAAATAGCACCGATCCATTATTTCAAAAGCACTATTGCTTAAAGAAAAAATAATTAAGTGCGTTACCTAAAAAAAAACAAATATTGGCCCAGGTGGTGCATTACAAGCTAAAAATGATCCAAGTGGTACTCAAATGGGCCGGAGTCTGGGAAGCCCACAGTGATGCTCACTGGGGTCATTACTGCATTTTGTCCGGGGTTGCTCTTCACTGTGGAGGGCTAGTTCCCACACTGCCTACAGATCAATAGCCTCAGTCACTGCCCACTCCAAGGTTCATGTTCTCATTTGTTCACTGACACCTGCATTAATAACTAAGTGTGTGTCACACTGCTTTAGGAAAGGCGGCATACATGAGATGCAGGCCTCTCTTCATGGAGTCTACACCCTCAACAACGCACAGTGATAAGTCCCCACAAAATGCCTCCAAACATTCCCAAACGCCACATGGCAGAAGGCTGGGGAGATGTCATACCAGTCCTGGATGGGAACTACTGCTAAAGTCTTGCTGGAGGCCTCCCTGGAAAAACAAGCTATTTTCAGATATTTTAAAAATAGAATGAAGGGAAGATAAAGTTCAAGTTCAGTTACCAAGTGGTTGGGTCGGGGGATGGTGGGGAGGGAAGAGGGACCAGAGTAAGCAAGTGAGTGAAGTGGAAGTCCCTCAGTCGTGTTCGACTCTTTGCAACCCCGTGGACTGTAGAGTCCATGGAATTCTCTAGGCCGGAATACTGGAGTGGGTAGCCTTTTCCTTCTCCAGGGGATCTTCCCAAACCAGGGATCGAACTCAGGTCTCCCGCATTGCAGGCGAATCCTTCACCAGCTGGGCCACAAGGGAAGCCCAGAGTAAGCAAATGAGAACCCAAATGAAAAGACAGCAAAGACAGAGGAAGCTCTGGTGAGAATGCGGACAGACAGAAATGGCCTGGGGCTGCAGACAGAGGCTTCCTGGTTTGGGGCTGCTGTTATAAGCAAGACCAGTTTCTTTCTGCTTGTCTTACAGGTACAACCTGGCACCTGACAACAACCAGAGAGAGTGCCCGCTGCCTGCTGGTGAACAGGCAGCACAACCTATTGCTTGAACTAAATGCAAGAAGATTCTTGCACACCAGACCAAGAGAGTATCCTGTAAGAACACAGGAATCGTATTATGAAACATGGGACAGACTCATCAATCATTAAAGAAGAAGAGAAGAAAGCCATGAGTGTCTTTCCAAGTGAGGATGAATTGTGAGGGTGAGAATAACTTGATGCTATTTGTACACCACCCAAGATACCATTCATGCCCTTTAAAAATCTTGGTTATTTTTGGTACCTTTGAGCCCCTAGTTTTCCCAGTGCACTCCTAGGTGGAATGTCCTCTGTCTCAATGTGTCTATAGAACAAATCTTTCCAAAGTTGCTCATGGGTGGTCATAGAAAAAAAGCTTGTTCAAATAAGTTTGGGAAATACTGCATATTTCCATTTTGGAGATTCACAAAGCACATTGGCAACTTACAGGTTTTGAGAATATTTCTTCTGTTCCCTTGGTTATTTAAAACGTGAAATCCAAACTCCTTGCCAGGTTTAAAAGTAAACAGACTTGTCCCACTTTACCTGATCAGTGTTACTTTCCTGGGAGGCTGACGCATCATTGCTGTTCCCACCTTACTCATCCTCACTTCTGGGCCTTCTCTCACATTCCTCCGTCCTCTAGAAATGCCTTTCTCAGCCTCCCCACTGACTCCACACTTCAGACAAAGCACCAGTTCAAGATTCATGTCCTAACGACTATCCCCCACAGTGAACTTTCTCAGAACTGTCTACCAAAGGTGGTGTCACGTCAGTGTGATCCCTTCTATGTTGCCTGGGGATTACTGTCTGGGGTGTTTGTAGGCAAAGCTCATGAGAGCCCCTAAATGTACTATGGATACCATGAGTCTTGAAGAAAAAATACTTCTTGATGTGTATCCTGGTGGATGTGCCAATGGCTGGCTTTGTTCCCTTATAAAACCTCTTATACAGCTTGTCTCTCTGTGAATTAGCAATCACTGGGTAATGACTGAACATATGTGTTCTGTCTATGTTTAATTACTCTGATATTCCTCAAATTAAATGAAATGTATGCTACAACAGATTCTATCTAGAACTGTATAATGTTGGGCATAATCAAAGTTAAGAATATGCTCCTGGAAATGGAAGTCTTTTTACCTGCATGAATATTAAGAGTTTATTTTTATTTCTAATCTATTCCCTAAATTCTCCCTTGCCCCTCCTCAAAGGAAAAAAAAAAAGTCTTTTCCAATCCATCAGAATGTCCATTTGGTTTTATTTTCAAAATATATTCAGAGCCTGACCCCACTCACCACCTCCACATCACAGGAGGTGTTCTCTTGGAAGCTAACCCTGGGATGGAGCCAAGTGGAAGCAAGGTGATCAGGGGAGTGCTCCTGGGAATATCTACGGAAAGGAAGGAAACAGCTTGGGAAGAGGGAGGGGTGGGGCTGGGGAACTCTCACAGGGCAGGCCTGAGCTGGCCACACGGAGCTCTGAGCTAGGACAGCCCTTGGGAGCCGTGCTGAACTGAGGTGAGGAGCCAGGTCTTCAGACCCTCTACCCACACGTCTCTGGACACAGACTGCCCTAGGAAGGCAGGAGGCCACTGGATAAAGAAGCTCTCCTCAGAGGAGGCAACTCTTCAAGAGGAATGACAGGCGAAGGCCATTAGCTGGAGGCCTCCCAGCTGCTGGAGGAATAAATACTTCATTTCTGAAGGCGATCTGAGCAGGGTACCACACGCCCAGTGCACTCCGCCATGACTGTCTTCATCCGAGACCCCAACTTCTCATGACTAGTGTTAACAGCCTCCTCACCATTTCCCTGCTCCAGCCCTCTCAAGACGTCAGCGAGAGCAACTGATGCTGCTGTAAACCAGCCAGCAGCTGCCCATCCTACCCCGAGTCATCACAGTGGCCCGTCAGACCCTGCCCTCTCTGCCTCCCGTGGCTCTTTGACCTCAGCCCCTGCTCCGTGCCCTCCTGCCCACTGTGCACTAGGCCACACTGACCCATTGGTTATTTTTCACAAGTGTTTGGCCAGCGTCCTTCTAAAGCCTTCACATTTCACTCTTCGCCGCATCCAAAATGCTCCCTTGGGCCTCAGCAGGGCTCTCGCCCTCGTCTCCTCCAGGTTTTCACCCACGTGGCCCTGTGCTCCATCCCCCGGCTCTCCCAGTCCCTCTGCTGCTTGGTTTCCCATTGCAGGGATCTCCGCAAGGGGAGGAATTTCGGAATGGTGCATCGACTACTGTGCCCCTTGTATCTACAGCCATGCCTAGCACGCAACAGGTGCTCATTCACGCTGAATGAACTTCTGAAAGAGTTCCGATCATTGGCCCAAGCTGAAAATTATTCCATGGGTTCTTCAGGTCCCTAAGAAAGCCATGGTAGCTTCAATTCCTTTTCTTCTGTTAAGGCTGGTATTTGGTATTCTTTACTCGAGTTAAAGGAGGAGTAGCTTAAGTGTCTTTTCTAGAACAGGCAATTGAGAGGCCAGAATTCTGATTGTATCTCCTACATGAAACCTTACAAAAACATTTTTGTTTCTTTCAAATTTGCTTCAGGTTCCTAAAAGTCAAAGAAGATATGACTTTTGACAATGATGGAGTTTTTCTTAGCCCTGTGCTCTCTGAAACTAGGGATGGTTCAGAAATACCCCTCTTTGTGTTCCAAGAAACAGTCAACCACCACAAAGGACAACCCAGCCTTCCCATATTCTGATAAAAGACCCACCTCCACCCTGTCTCAGGAGTCCCCCAAGTCCAAGGCAAGTCCTCTTGGCCTCTATGAAAACTCAGGCCTCTTTTCTCTGAGACATTCCTCATTAATAAGTGCTCTCCCTATTGCAAAATTATATCCATAATTGACTGAGGCATATTGTCTTTCACACTTCATGAAGAGGGGACTTGGGGTGGGAGGATCTATTTTTAGCCTCAAAGATGGTATCCGTTGGAAAATCAGCAGCTGACAATAGTAAGTGTCAAAATAATTGTTGACAATAGACCACAGACGACCAAATGGGTCTACTCCCTTAGCAGAAAGCCAGCATGGGGCTCAGTTTCAGAGGAGGGAATAATTACTACTTCCAGAGGCTGACAGAAACTTGTTTCGAGCAGATGGCTGGACAAAAAGATACTGTTGGAAATAATTTCCTAATATAGAAAGTAGATGTGGTTCTATATAATTTCTTCCTGAAATTAACTGTCTCCTCTCTGCTGGGCACAGAATTCTCGGCCTTTCCCTGTCTAGGATCCCTGTTTCTAAAGCAATGAGATGGTGGCAGGGTGCTCCTAGAAGCTAGACACAGTCATACCTTTCATGTCTGCATGCTCTTACCTTTCCAAGGCACAGATACAAGAGGTCCACCGGCCTGCCCTCCCATCGGGCAGATCTGTGGGTCAGCTCTATAAAGATTAGGGTTTAGACAAATGGCTTCAACTTTATTCCAATACCTTTGTTAGTCCTTCCTCCTAGAGTTCACAGGGCTTCCCTGGTGGCTCAGTGGGTAAAGAATCTGCCCCCAAAGCAGGAGATGCAGGTTTGATCCCTGGGTCAAGAAGATCCCCTGGAGGAGGGCATGGCAACCCACTCCGGCATTCCTACCTGGAGAACCCCAGGGACAGAGGAGCCTGGCATGCTACAGTCCCTGGGGTCGCAAAGAGTTGGACACAAATGAAGCACCTGAGCACGCACGCACCAGAGTTTACATTCTAGAGCAAGCCCAGAGAAACACATAGTTCCATTCTGTTGGACACAAGCCCTCCAAATACCCTCCCCAAAGCCAAAAAAATGATCAGTTGGACTCAGATGCTACTGAAGTCTGGTGCCAGGGGCCCATTTATAACCTACAGACTCAGGGTTCTTGGGATGAGCAAATTAGATTAAGGAATACTGGGAATCCTCTAAAAATTATACACCATATGTTGTGTGTGTGTGTGTGTGCGCGCACGTGTGCGCGTGTGTATGCGTTCACGCATGCATGTGCACTTTTCTAAAGAATGATTCCACAGTCTTCTCACATTCTTTAAGGATCCATGGCACCTGAATGGATAAGGACCATTACCTATTACAGATATTCTGGTGCTTTGAAGAAAGATTACCTAGACAGCTCTCCCTCGACACTGGCTCTGACATGCCCAGGAGTACCAAGTTTACCACCAGTTTACAAGCAGGCTTCCTTACTTCATTTGTAGGCTCTCAGTCTTCTCCTGGGATCAACCACGAGCCAACAAGTCACGCCAAGGAGTTTGGTATCAGCAAAGTGTGACTAAATCAAGAGGGAGGTTATATGATTAAATCCAACCCACTTGATATTGTCTGTGAGGGTTGATATAACAAAATACTACAGACTGGATAGCTTATAAGTGACAAGAACTTACTGCTCCAGGGGAGGTTCTTGAGGCTGGGAAGCGCAGGATCAAGGCAGCGGTGCGGCCCTGGCCTGGTGCGTGGCTGGGGCCTTCCCGCTGCGTCCTCGCACGCCGGGAGGGGCCAGGGAGGTCAGTGGGGTCACTCCTTGAGGACGCTACCCTACGACCTCGTTACCTCCCAAAGGCCCCGTCTCTGAATTCCCTCACCTCTGGGGGTTAATATTTCAGCATATGAACTCTGGAGGAGGAGGGGACACAAACATCTGGGCAGAATGGATATTTTCCACAAATATTCTCCACCAGGACTGTAATTTGACACCCAAAACAGCACTGGCTAGAGACAATGTGGAAATGAAATGGAAACACACGAGTGCTACCAAGATGTTTGGTCCTTTTTTTTTTCTTTGAAAGCACTGAAACCTGGATTTTAGGGTCTATGCTTTGAATTAATAACAGCTTTTATAGTTTCTGCCATATATTTTGCATAATTTTAACAGGCAAGGCTTAATTGGCTCACTGAACTGTATCTTTGTGAGACTTTAGTTTTCCCATAAAACAGCAAATGCCAACAAGATAGACATCCCTGTTCTAGGCTGTTTACACTTCTAAGGAGTAAACAAGCAGTTATTACATTAAAAACATTCCTTGTGTGCCAGCAACATCTAATTTGAACCTGTGGGGTGTTCAGAGGAGGAACTAAGGGCTAGAGATGGCACAAAGAACCCCAAATATGCCTGATTCCTAGAACCTGAAGCCTGATCTGATTCCGTTGCGGTCAAATAAACCACATGCTTTTCAACATCGCTGTTGTCTTCAGGGACAAAATGGGATAGTACTGGCCACTTAATCTATCCGTAAGATCCTCTTATTTTCTAACTAAGAAACTAAGACTTTCTTAGTTTCTAACTTGCCTGAGACAGTAACTTGGAAGCATTTTGCAGACCCATAGCAAGAAGTGTCACTTTTTAAACTGGATGTAAAATAAATTAAGTGGAATTCTGATATTCACATGCATTAACTTCCCTTAAAGGGACCAACTTAGTAACTTTGGAAGAACCTACAAAAAGCTCAATTGAGGTGTCACCTCCTTGGTGGCCAACTTAATTGCTCCCTCCTTTGTGCTGGCCAAATAGTATCATAACTGCTAGCTGTTATGTTGGTCTCCTCAACAGGCTGAGGTCCTCTGGGGCAGGCACTATGTTTCATTTATCTCTGTATCTTGGGCAGTGCACATAAATTGCCAGCTTGCTGACTGCAGGGATTCATTTAAGGAGAGCTGAGTGTTGGACCGGAATCCCATCCCAATTCAGAATACACTCTGAAGTGTGCCTACCAGCTCACAGGCCTTGGTAAAAGTGCTGAAGGACCATGTACTTCCTGTTTCACATGCAAATCACAGCAGGAAAGGGAGATTCTGACCACACTTCTCCGGGCCCCGGGAGCGGTGAGAATATTAGAAAAACCCTGATGACCAAAAATAATTCTACTCAGTGATTCAGCAAAAGCATTTTTCAGTGCACTGTTCTAAGCTTTTATCTTGTGGGAGCCTCCTTGTAAAGCACAGGACTGTTACTGTATACATTACATACCAGGAAACTGGCACAGAAAGGCAGAGTTACTTGCCAAACAGACTAGTCTTATGTGAGTAATGTGAGTATTCTCCATGCCTCTCACCTCTGAAACAAGGCAGGGTGAATCCTTTTTTCCTCTGTGTTCCCACAGACCCACTACTCAGGCCCGGACCTCACTGCCTTGTGCTGTGACAGGAGATCCATGTGGGTCTAGCTGGCCAAACACTGAGTAAGTAGCTGGCAGACTGGGGCTGTGTTTCTCGGTCACCTTTCTGCCTCCCCACTTAGGGTAACTGGCTTACGGGAGCTTCTCAATAAGTGTCCGCTGAATAACCGAATGAGGGGAGTCTCTTTCCAGCTTCTCAATAAGTGTCTGCTGAATAACCAAATGAGGGGAATCTCTTTCCAGAACGACCACTTCTGAGGAATTCCCCGGAGCAGTGGTCGCCAACTATTTCAGCACCAGGGACTGGTTTTGGGGAAGAAAATTTTTTCTGTGGACCGGAATGGGATTGGAGGCGGGGATGGTTCCAGGATGATTTAAGCACATTAGATTTATTGTGCACTTTAGTTCTATTATTATTACATTGTGACATATAGTGAAATAATTAACACAACTCACCATAATGCAGAATCAGATCATCAGCCACTAGGTTCCCATAAGGAGAGCGCAACCTAGATCCCTTGCACGTGCAGTTCACAGTACTGTCTGTGCTCCTGTGAGAATCTATTACTGCTGCTGATCTGCCAGGAGGTGGGGCTCAGGCAGTGATGCGCGCGATGGGGAGTAGCTGGAAACACAGATGAAGCTTCGCTCACTTGCCCGCCGCTTGCCTCCTAAAGTACAGCCTGGTTTCTAAAAGGCCGCAGATGGCTATCAGTCTGTGATGCTGGGGCTGGGGACCCCTGTCCCAGAGAAAAGGATGAAGACAGGCTCATTCTATTGCCTCCGTTGTCTCTGCAACCTCTGGTGCATGTAAACATTTAATAAGGATTCCCCTCGCATTACTGTTTATAGTGAAAAAGGAAAAAACTACTTACAGATCCACCTCATGTAATAGGAAAGTGGTCAGCAAGTCACGGCATAGGCCCCTACTGGAAAGCAGGCCACCACTAAAAATGATGGGGTAGACCAGCAGCTGCACACAGGTCAAATCTGGTGTTGCACCAAATTTGAATCAATAGGTACAATATTTCTGTGTCCTGGAACACATATTCTTGGAGGAAGAGAACACAGAGCTGAGTGGATCACATGCTGCACTAGAGAGCGTATCATGCTGTAAGAGAGAGATTAAAACCTCAGAATAAAGCCCAGGACATTTACAGGAATGTGCTCAACTTCTGCTTTTTGAGGACATGAGAGTGCACAGTGGGGGCCGTCAACAGCTCTACTCAAGTAACGAATGGGCTCTAAAGGGGGAACAAACCAACAGTGGGATTATGGTGGATGTTTTGACAACAAAAAGATATCTGTATACTTAGTCGCTGGGGTCTTTTCATTTTTTTCAAGTATGCGGCTAAAAATCACAGGGTTTGAAAGTGTGCATCAGACACAAAGGATGTTGAAAATCAATGGTAAATAAAAATCTTTAATGACATGGAAAGATGGTGAAACATCAAATAGAAGAAGCCAGTTATGAAACAGCATGTATGATACAACCCTGTTTTTATTACAGAAAGAATATGCAGGCATGGCAAAGGGACTGGAGGACAGAGACCAAAACTGGGCTGTAACAGGGCTTATCTTTGGAAGATGGGAATAGACGCTTGTTGTTTTCTTTTCGCTCACACACACACAAAAAAAGATGTCCTATTTATATATGGAGAAAATTTCATAGAAGTTAAAGTTTCTAAAAAGTTAGGGGGCATGCTCATCCATGTGTGTCTGTGCCCACATGCACGTACACCCCAACCAAAGTGGAGTAAGACTTTTAATCTTTATTTTTTGGCAGCAGCTACAGATTCTCTGCCACATCACTGTACTCACTCAAAATTTTATTGGCGGGTGGGGGTAAGCATTCGCTGGGATCACAGAATCTTCTGTACAAAAACACACGGATGTGCCTTGCAGGTGCGTCCCCTATCAGGTCCTCTTGGGTGGTAGGCAGACGTGATGTAGACCACTCTTTTCAGCAGGAGGTAAAAACCAGGCAGTAAGCTGATACTCGTTTCTTCCATTCTGCAAGCCTTTTGCAAGAACATGAGCAGGCCTAAAGGGCTGCAGTTGGTTTTTGGTGGTAGGGACACTCTGCTCCTTAAGAGCAACAAATCAGAGCTGCCTACTAACCTGGCAGCCCATCATGGACCGCTTCATAACGAGCTGCCCTTCACTGGTGACACAGCACACAGGCGTCTGTGTGTGACAGACGCCCGATCAATGGCGGGGAGGCCCCAGCTGGTCATCAGTGCGTGCTCAGCCACTTCAGTCGCGTCCGACTCTGCGACATTATGGACTGTATTTCGCCAGGCTCCTCTGTCCATGGGATTTCCCAGGCAAGAATACTGGAGTGCGTTACCATGTTCCCCTCCAGGGGATCGTCCCGACCCAGAGATCAAACCCACATCTCTCCTGTTTCCTGCACTGGCAAGTGAGTTCTTTGCCACTAGCACCACCTGGGAAGCCCCTAGTCATCAGGTCCACTAATAAAATGTCATCTAACTGAGTGCAGTCCAGCCCAGCTGTACTCCCTCATCCATAAATGCGGTGAGAACAAAAGCTGAAATAACTCTCTGTTAGCAAATCCGGGGGACGAACAGCAACGCAAGTCCAGAGTTCAAAGTGACAAGCAGTTATTGAAGATACTGCGGAAGTACAGTCACTCAGTGCAATGATGAGGCCAAAAGTTTAAGGATTTTACAAGATCATGAATTAATGACTGGACTACAGGATGGAAAATTAGAGGTGATAAGACCAGTGAGCCAAACTGCCAAACTGCTGGACTGTTAAATAACTGATCCTTTTTAGGAAAGAGAATATGGTTACCAGACACCTGACAGAATGTAATTAACACACCACTGTCATCGTCTTGAAGACCTACCTTCTGTCAAACCTCACTACTCCTATGCTTCCCCTCAGAATATTTTTCCCTTTGAAGAATTCTGAGTTAGGTTGGTATTGGGAAATAGATTCTCCAATTATTCCAAAGGATGGATCACAAATGGGAATGTTCACCTGTTACTGTTTAAAATAAATTATTATGACTTAGTTATTTGGCTATCCTGGGCCTTAGTTGTGGCATGAGGATCCCTCAGTCTTTACCTGCAGCATGTACACTTCTAGCTGCAGAATGTGGAATCTAGTTTCCTGACCAGGGATCGAACCTGGGCCGCCTGCATCGAGAGCATAAGTCTTAGTCCCTGGACCACCAGGGAAGTCTGCACTCTCTTTATTGGACTCATAATAGCATTAATAAAAGCAGATCACCTTTTAAAGCTTGACCAGAAACATGGTAACAGCACTTCCTCCTACAGAACCCTCAGCTTTAGCCACTGGTCCCCTTGACCTGGGAACTGTATCCATGTTTAGCCACGGCAGAAAATTAACAGCTACCATTTCCCAAGAGCTGACGACGGGCCAGGCACTGGATGAGCCCAAGGCAGACGTTATTCTTTCACTTGTCACAAGTATCTTGGAGGTGAGGACAGTCATTGCCTCACTCTACAAATGAGGAGACTGAGGCTTAAAGAAGTAAAGTAACTTGTCCAGGGAGATGCTGCTAGTAAATCACTCCATCTTGCTACAGGATGGAGCTCACCTCTTGCTCAACTACTTCACAGGCTTTTTGTGAGATCCAAATGAGATCCTATGTACTAAAGGCCTTGAAAACAGTAGAGCATTTGACAAATAGCATGTGTTATTTTAAAAAGTCAGAAGACTAGGTCATAGATAGACCTTAGGAGCATAACGCGTCAATCATCACAGCTTCAGGAGAAAGACCACACTGTCCCCCAACCTCCAGTTCTTTAAATAAAGGGCACAGGATTTTCTTAAGCAAATCTTTTAAAGCTAAAGGGCTCAGGTATGCATGCTGGTACTTGAACTGGTCTTTGCAGGGAGCTTTAGTGTCTTAACTTCAATGCAGACACCCTGCCTGAGCTATTCATCCTGACTAGAGCAAGTAACTATTCCACTGTTACTATCAATTCTGTTCTAAAGACACAACTACCATAATTTTATACCCTAAATCTAGGCAATACAAGAATGAAAGGGGGAAAAAAAGCAATACTTTCTCATGAAAGGGCTACATTATATACAGCAATTTGTTTTTATTATTGTCATCATTAATAGTTAAGTCCACTGTAGAGTTCCCAGGCAACATAAAAGTGGGTGATTTATACACAGAATACCTGTATTTTTTTTTTTAACGAGTAGGACTCACCAGTCTATTAAAAGGCAACCACACAATTAAAACCTGCACAATTCAAAAAATGCAGTATTTGAGCAATTAGAAAGTCAACTGTCAATTCATTCTGGCAAATCTCCTGAGTAATCCCGCTTGTCAACTAACGTCAAGTGCAAATTCCACTATTTCCTCTCATCTAAAAATCACCATGACAAAGAAACAACCCCACCCCCAAATCTACCTGCCCTGGTGAGAGTCTCGATTCAGCCATGTGACTAGCCCCAAGCATGGACGAGGGCCCAGTCATTCCAACATGTGCTGGAGCACCGAGGGGTCCACGTCCACTGCCTGGAGGCCCCTGTGCAGGCTCTGGAAGGTGGCCTCCTTCCCGAAGCGCTGCCTCCAGCGCACGAAGGCCTCCACCACCTGGGACTGCACGTTGTGGGGATGGTTGGCCTTACAGCGGTAGATGTCTGTCTGGGATAGCCCCAGAGACAGCACCACAGGCTCCCACTCGGGGCCCAGCCTCAGGGCCAGCTGGTTGATCTGCCGGTCGGACGGGGAGCTGTGCAGGATGTGCGGGGGGATTCCAGCCATCCGGGCATCTGGGGAGGAGAAAGACACCATGGTGAAGAGAGGGAGGCAACATATTAGACAGCGAGAAAAGGGTTAGGTGCTCAACTGTGTCTGACTCTACGTGACCCCATGGACTAGAGCCCGCCAGGCTCCTCTGTGCATGGGTTTCTCCAGGCAAGAACACTGGAGTGGGTAACCATTCCCTTCTCCAGGGGATCTTCCCAACCCAGGGATTGAACCCAGGTCTTCTGCACTGCAGGCAGATTCTTTACTGTCTGAGCCACCAGGGAAGCCCAAACACATCAGACGGGCAGGGCCAGGCAGAAATGATGACACACATCCCAAGCGTCAGGGGCCAACTTTTAGTCTTCACAGGGGCTGCTCAGCAAAAAGCCATATGCAGGGGCTTAAGAAGCACTTAGCACCTAGGGATAGGTTTATTACAGAAAATGTGAAAACAAGAAAATAAAAATAACCTGAAATCCCATCAGAGAAACACCCATTCAAAATACTTCGGTCTATTTCTTTTCAGTCTTTTTAAAAAAATTTTTTTATTTTTACTTTATTTTCAGTCTTTTATGCATAAAACATACATTTAGGATTACACTGCGGGTACTGCTCAGATGTTAAAGAATCTGCCTGCAATAGAGCAGACCCAGGTTCAATCCCTGGGTAGGGAAGATCCCCTGGAGAAGGGAATGGCAACCCACTCCAGTATTATTGCCAGGAGAACTCCATGGGCAGAGGAGACTGGCAGGCTATGGTCCATGGGGTTACAAAGAGTTGGACACAGCTGAGCAACTAACACACACGATACCTTGTAACACGCATTTTTCACTTTCATCTCCTTCACTAGGGAGGCCAAGCTGAAGCTTCTGGGGGCACCTAAGGATGCCTTTGTGGCCCTCCTCCCTCTGGAACTGGCCTGTGGTGTTGCGTCCTGTAGGAATGGCCAGTGCTAGAGGGTAATTTGCTAGAGGGTAACGGGCTGTACAGAACAGCTAGTCTCTCCTGACCAACGTGAACACCTCCGAGAAAAGTGACAGTTGCTACAGAAGCATGAGCTAAGAAAGGCCCGAAGCAAGAAATAAAAGGCCATGAGGGAGCAGCACAGATCACGGGAGAATGACCACCTGGCTGAGCTCAGAAGAGAGCAAGCATGCGCTGCCGACAGCAGTGGCAGAGCCTGACAGTGCAGCCCCTAAACGGGAGCCCTGTCTCCCCAAGGCCAGCCTGCTGAGGAAGTCTAACACCAGGTGAGCGGCTGCAGATGTGCTGAAAGGTGCCACTAGTTACACAGAAGGCCTTCCAGAAGAAGCAGATTAAAAGCTAAGTCCTGAGCATGAGGAGAAGGAGCCCAGTGAAGAGAAAGGAAAGGAGGGTGCCCTATGCAATGGGTAAGGCATATGCGAAGGCCCCGAGGCAACGGAACGTGGCAGGTGAAAGGCAGTCCCTGTAGCAAAGGGCAGAGGTTGAGACACACTCCCAACATCCAAAAGGATGGTGCCAGTTATGGGTTAGAACAGGACTGAAGCTCAGATTTCCATATGATAGCACCTTGAACTACACTTTCTATCACCAGCATTCCAGGAATTCAGGTCAATCCCACTTCACACTCACAGCTCACTGTTTTGATTTATGAATTCAATGAGAAGGCAAGAGGCATCCTGTTAGAATAGTTTTTATCTTCCATGGAATGTACCTTTGGTCTCTAGGCAGTTGCCAAAAGCTTAGGCACAAGTTGCAAAAATATTGTCAAGGACTCTTTCTGGTGTCTGTCAAGACTGCCTTTTTTTTTTTTTTAATGACTAAGAAGCAAATTAGAATAACGATACTACTGAGCATTATCTTATATTAACACTGGCACTTTTATGGCTTTTATAAAAATATGGGCTCATTTTAAAACTCAAACATACAAAAAAATACAAAGAAGAAAACAAAATTTGCACTACCCTACCATCTTATTGACAGTTTGTGAACATCATTCTGGACATCTCTTTATGTGTGTATACTATGAGAAGGAGAATATAACGGTCTTTTCCAATAAGAGTTACTTCATTTTGCTTGAATATAACAAGGAAAACCAGCAGTGGTGGAACTAAATGACTTTTGTATTTACAACTAAATGTTTTTTTTAAAAAAAACGAATAACAAAAACCACAAATACACAAAATATTTAATGCTGAGAAAAAAATTAATGAAAATTTAACAGGTAAATAACATGTTTCCACATTAATGCTGTATAATGAACATTTATATTCTCTCTCTTTTTTGTCATACCTCTTGGGTTTTGCTGCTTCTATAATTTTTATTTTGTTGGATGTAAAACATGCAAATGCTTCTGTAATAATAATTTTCCCCCACTGATTAGTCTTAAAACTACATTATAATGGTTTGAATGTTCACTAGCGTTTTTTATTGTTGTTGTTGTTTTTTTAACACAGCTTTTCTGCTCTTGAGTCTGTTATTTTGATTTGAATCTCATTTGGTCAGTCTCTTCTTCATAGGGTGGTTTTTTTCCAAGAAAGGTTCACAGTTACGATATTCCTTGAGTTCTTTCAGATCAAGACTATCTGCTGAGTGCCTTCACTGTTGAACAAGAACAATATTTATAAAAACAATGTCATATTATATTTTAAATTATGAATATAATTTTATATTGTTTAAATAATTTTATTTCTCTTACAGTTGTAGAACTTGCTCATATTTTACGGTAGAGAATGCTGGTATGGAGAATTCTGATACTAACTTCATCATCCCCCTTTTGGTATGACCTGCTCTTTCTCTCTGGAGTCTGCAATACTGAAACTTTAGACCAGAGTTTATCTTGGTCACTCTATATGTGGCATGGCCTTCTGACCAAAGATTTAGTTCGTCCTTCTTTTCAAAAATATCTTTCTGAGTTGTATCTTTGCATTATTTTTTTATATTCCTTATGCTGGGTGCTTTTGCCTACCTTCCAAAGCTATCATTTTCTCTTATCATTTCAACTCCCTTCCAGTGATCACCTCATGCCTTTCTACTACACCATTCATTTGACTACCACTAAGAACGGAGAGCTGGATGGTGAAGAAGGCTGAGCACCGAAGAATTGATGCTTTTGAGCTGTGGTGTTGGAGAGGACTCTTGAGAGTCCCTTGGACTGCAAGGAGATCCAACCAGTCCATTCTGAAGGAGATCAGCCCTGGGATTTCTTTGGAAGGAATGATGCTGAAGTTGAAGCTCCAGTACTTTGGCCAACTCATGCGAAGAGTTGACTCATTGGAAAAGACTCTGATGCTGGGAGGGATTGCGGGCAGGAGGAGAAGGGGACGACAGAGGATGAGATGGCTGGATGGCATCACTGACTTGATGGACGCAAGTCTGAGTGAGCTCCGGGAGTTGGTGATGGACAGGGAAGCCTGGCGTGCTGCAATTCGTGGTGTCGCAAAGACATGACTGAACTGAACTGAACTGAATTGAAGGGGCTACTCTGTATTTTTTTCCTTTTGGTTCAAATCTTGTATCATATTTCTGCTGCCAATTATTCTTGGCCCTTCAATCTTTAAAAATCCCTTTCCACTGCACACCCATTAGGATGGCTTCTATCAGAAAAAAAAAAAAAAAAGTGCTGGTGAGGACGTGTGAAACCTGGAACCCTTCTGTGTTCTTGGTGGAAATGTAAAATGGTGCAGCTGCTATGGAAAACAGTTCCTCAAAAAATTAAACATGAAATTATGATCCAGCAACTCTAATTCTGGCTTATATACCCAAAAGAATTGAAAGCAGTGATTTAAAGAGATATTTGTACATCCATCTTCATAGCAGCACTGTTCACAACAGCCAGAAAGTGGAAGCCACTCAGGTATCTATCGAGGGGTAAACAGATACATAAAAAGTGGCATATTACACATCAGAATATTATTCAACATGAAAAAGGAAAAAAAAAAAAGTCTGGCTCATGCTGCAAAATGGATGATTCTTAAGGACATTATCCTAGCTGGAATAAATCAGTCACAAAAGAGACAACTACACCATGATTTCACTCACATGAGGTACTTAGAATAGTCAAATTTGGTGGGACAGAAAGAATGATGGTTGCCAGGGTCTTGGGAGGGGCGAATGAGGAGCTGCTATTTAATGGGGACAGAGTTTCTGAGTTGCAAGAAGAAAAGAGGTCTGGAGGTTTGTTGCATAACAACACGGATGTACTTAACCACTGAACTGCACACTTGAAAATGGAAAAGCTAGCAAGTTGTATATTCTACATTTAAAAATAAAACATGAAAAGAATCTTGTTTAATCATAACACTGAATTTTTATTTCTACCGAATTGACACTGAGCTCTTCTATAGCATGAAGTGGTTGTGAGATTGAGTTTTCTTGGACTCGGTTTTCTCCCAGACCAGATTGGTTGCACATTTATTTTTCGCAAGTCGTGTTCCTGTCTTTCATTCCCCTCTTGTAGGCAGCGTTTTCACAACACTTAGACTCATCTTGTTCATACCTGATGTGGGTATCTCTGCTCAGAACTTCTGTGTGGTCTTCTACAGTAAGTTGATGTATCCTTGACAGCCTGTTCACTCACAAGGGGTTACACTCTGAGATTGCCTCTGTCATGAAGGAGGGGTAGGACCCACAGGGCCAGCTTTTGCTGGAGGTGCTATGCACTGATTTTTGTTTGGTTGGTTTTCTGTTTAATTAATTTAATTGGAGGCTAATTACTCTACAATATTGTGGTGGGTTTTGCCATACACAGACATGAATCAGCCACGGGTGTATGTGTGTCCCCCATCCTGAACCCCCCCTTCCCACCTCCCTCCCCTTCCCATCCCTCTGGCTGTCCCAGTGCACCGGCTTTGAGTGCCCCGTGTCATGCATGGAACCTGGACTGGGGATCTATTTCACCTCTGATCATATACATGTTTCAACATATTCTCTCAAATCATCCCACCCTCGCCTTCTCCCACAGAGTACAAAAGACTGTTCTTTATATCTGCGTCTCTTTTGCTGTCTCACATATAGGGTCATCGTTACCATCTTTCTAAATTCCATATATGTGCATTAACATACTGTACTGGTGTTTTCCTTTCTGACTTCACTTTGTATAATAGGCTCCGGTTTCATCCACCTCATTAGAACCAATTCAAATGTGTTCTTTTTAATAGCTGAGCAATATTCCACTGTGTGTATGTACCAGCACTTTCTCTTGGCTACAGTGGGTCTTTGTTGCTGTGCATCGGCTCTCTCCCACTGCAGCGACCAGGGGCTGCTCTCTAGTGTGGTGCACGGGCCTCTCACTGCAGTGACTTCTCTTGCGTGGGGGTCAAGGGCTCTCGGACGCGTGGGCCCACTAGTGGCAGTGCACGGGCTTGCCTGCGCCAGGGCATGTGGGATCTTCCCAGACCAGGGAGCGAACCAGTGTCCCCCTGAAAGGCAAGGTGCATTCTTAACCACTGTCCCACCAGGGAAGGCCTGCTCTCTCTTTTGAAAGCCAGTTAAATGTCTTATACCAGAGCCTGCTCTGCTGAGGTGCATTCACTTCTGTGATCTCCTTCCCGTAACTGGGGTAAGAGCTTGCTTTGAGTTGCCTTCCTGCCTCTGAAGAGGGTGTTGCCTGACATCACTGAGGCTGCCCACCCTCCTCAGACAGCTTCTTTCCAACTGACCTGTATGACTGGGAACCCTCAGGCTACCGGCCCCTCACCTTCCTTTTCCAGCATCGCTCCTGAGGGGTCAGGATGGGAGGTTTCCTTCTTTGCCGGTCACTTCCCAAAGTGCTCGGCATAAAGCTGTGATCGGCTTTCTTGTTTGCTGGGCTCTGCTTTTATTCTGAACTTCTTTGGGGGGCAGTTCAATGGGTGCTGGGTGGGAACATGTGTGATTCTGCTGCACTCTGTCGTCATTCTGACTCTTGGCCAGCTGTTCATGCAACATATGCTCCGAGCCAATGATGTGGAAGTGAGGGCAGTATGTGCTCTGCCCCTCTACACTCTCAGGGTCACATATCCCTTGTGAATACTGCCACAGAACTGGGAGATGGCCAGCAGCCTGCAGACACAGGCTTGAGCACAGATAACTGGCACACAGGCATGACCCAGCCAAGAGCAAATCAAGCCCTTCTAAGGAGATCTCTCTCTCTCTCTCTCTCTCTCTCACACACACACACACACACACACACACACACACAGAGTAACAGCTGTTTGGGTCGTCTGACCTCTGTCTGGAAAAGTATCCTCATGAAGCCCTTCCAGCTCATGAATTCTGCTGAATATGAGGTTAATTAAAAATGAGAGCCCTAAGGCGGTAGTGTCAACTCCCAAGGACATACTACATCAAATCAGGTCAAGCTAGAAATTAATCCACTGTGACCATCTGGCCACTGTTCCGCGATGCTTGATGTGCACACCACTGGTGGTGGGCAAGATGATGCCGGGGGGTACACAGGGGAACATTCTGTATTAGAACAGCCATGTGTCTGTCTGAACATGGTTAGAAAAGTACAAATAGTATTTCAAACCCATGATTGCAAGGATTAAGGTAAGTAAATTAAAAAGCAGACGTAGAATGACCAAAAAGTAAACAGACCAAAAAAAAAAAAAAACCCACATAAGTTTAAAAAATAAAAAGTAGATTTAAATAACAGCATTAAATTAGCAATACAGGCGATACAAAAATAAGGCAGGAATTGTACAAGTAGAACAGAAATGACTGAAGCTTGGGAAGTCCAGTGTTTCTCAACAAGTGAGCTACTGGCATCTCAGGCAGGACAATCCATCCTGCGGGGCTGTCCCCAGTGCAAAGCAGGGTCTGGCGCACCCCTGGCCTACACCTACTAAGTGTCAGTAACATCCCCACCCCAGCCCGAGCACACATGTCCACGTGCCCTGGAGCGAGGCAGTACTACCCCTGGTTAAGAACCACCAGATACTAGGGACAGAAGAATGTCCATCCTTTAAAAAAAAGAAAAAAATCCTAAGCAGGCAGGTAACTCCTTTTATACTGACAACTGTTCTCCCTTACATAGATCCTGTCTCTTTCATGCAATCCTTTAATCCCGTTCTTGCTGAAGTTAAAACTCACCTGTTTCAAAAGAAATATCATTTGTTGACAAACCCATCTACCAGGATGAAAATCCATCTGAAGGGATGAACACCTCCAGTACTCACCACCGCCATCTGCCCACCTACCCCCCACCTCCCCTCCACCCTCCAACTCTGTGGTGATGACATGAATGAGATGTACGTGGTGATTCCCCTTCTCTACAACTATCTCTTCTTCCCACACTTGTGGCTAATAGCTGCTCTGGGCTTAAATCTTAAACACTTCCACACAGCATTTTTGTTTCTTATATGACATCACTGTCTCTCAAGCTCGTTATGGGCAGAGACCATGTTTCCTACGTCTGTGTCTTTCCTTTACAAGCTTTAGCCCCTTGCTGAGCACAATATGGAACTTAACGTATACTTTTCCAGTAACTGATGACATTCTTAAAATCAAAAGGTTATCCAAGTCAAGTTTCCAACCCACCTTCTCTAATAGCTACGTGTTTCTGACTTGTTACAGAAAACAGTCACCACCTCGAAACCTCTGTGCAGACAGCACTCTCTGCTCTACCCTGGCTAAAGTCCACAGGCCCAGTGTCCTGCCCGGTTGACCTCTGCTTTGTACCCTGCATACACGTGGCCACCTTAACAGTGACCTGAGAAGAGGACCTACACAGAGTTCAGAAGCACAGTTCAAAGGCTGAAGGCCGTGGAGTAAGGGAGAGGCGTGGCAGACATGCAAATGGCTGCTGGAAAAGTCAGATGAAGCCGCAGCCCGGGGTCTAGAATTACTGCAAAGGATATAGCTACAGAACTCCCTTTTAAACCTGTTATTTGGAGGTACAGCTGGCGGTTTTGTAAGCACATATGAGTGCTTTATAAAGTGACTCAGTTGCAAATGGGGTAGTACTTTGAAAAACCATACACATTTCTTTGGAGAGCTGGTGATACATACCACACTCCTTAACTCACTGATGGAAGTGCCATATGCTTCAGGTTTGCTGGACCAGGAAAAAAAAAAAAAAAAAGTTGAGCTAAGAGACTGTGCCCTTCTAGTATAGCCACTTTTTAGGAGAAAAGGCTAAAAACCCTGCCTCAAGGACATATAAGGCCTCTACTCAGGTCAAATCTACTAATGTTCCATGGACCAAAGCAAGACATGTGGCCAAGAGCAAAGCCAACAGGAAAGGAATTAAATCATCTCATGGGGTGAGAGGAATTTGAAAATTGCTGAGCAATGATCTATAAACACTTACAAGTATATTAATAAATTCTTAAAATGTAGATGAGGTGATATATTACTAGGAATACATAAAACACCAAAGCTGGTATAGAACAAAATAGAAAACTTGAATAAACCAAAGTTTCCAACACACCGAAGTGGTAATCAAAAGAGCCCTGGGCTCCAGTGGTTTTATACATTGGTTGTATCAACCATTCATGGAACGTTTCATTTCCTATCTCATGTAAGTTGTTCCAGAAAATACGAAAAGAATGAAAACTATGTGGTCCATCTTATTAGACTCCTGTACTTTTTATCCCAAGCAACAAGGAGAAAAAAGAAAAATCAGAGGCTCACTTCAGTTATAATTTTAGATGTGAAAATCCTAAATAGTAATTATTTGAGTTTTTTAAAATATATTTTAAAACAGGGGTGCCTGGTGACTCAGTGGTGAAGAACACGCCAGCCAATGCAGGAAACACAGGTTGGATCCCTCAGTCCAGGAGGATCCCACGTGCTGCGGAGCAGCTGGGCCTGTGCGCCACAGCTACTGAGCCCACGTGCTGCACGTACTGAAGTCTGCAAGCCCTAGCGCCCATGGTTCACAAGAGGGGCCACTGCAGTGAGAGGCCCACACCCTGCACCTGGAGGGTGGCCCTCACTCACCACAACGAGAGCAGAGCCTGCGTAGCAACACAGACCCAGCACAGCCAGGAATAAAATAAGTAAATAAATAAAAATTAAAAGAGTTACTGAAGAGAAGCTTTTTTAACAGGTTTAACAAATATTTAAAAGAATATATTGTAAACGAGTAGAATTTATCTCAGGATTATAATAATCTCAACATCATAAAATTTACCAATTAATTCAACATATCAACAACCAAAAGAGAAAATTCATTATTTTAATAGATGAGAAAAAGAGACTTGATGAAATTTGATACTTATTTATCATTTAACTTATTTTCTTCAAAAACTAGAAATATGAGCAGTCTTTAAAACTTAATAAAATTATAAAAACCTTCAATAAGCATTTGATTTAATGAACTTTAAAATGTATCCCCTCTAAGAATGGGAAGAAATATGCCCACTAGAACTACTATATTACTATTGAATACAGTAGTAGACAGTCCTGTCCAATGCTATAAATAAAGACAAAGAAATTATGTATTAGCACTTGAAGGGAAGCATTTTCAGACTATATGACCTAATAAGTAGAAAAAGGCCTGTATCAATAGACAATTCATTAGAATAAGAGGGTTGGGCAAAATTGTCAGATACAAGATCAACTCAAAACAAAAATCAACAAAACAGCATTTCTACATTATAGCAATAATCAAATACAAAAGAAAATAAGCATGAAAACTACAAAGAATCTAGAGCTAAATTAGCAAAGATCACATAAGACCTCTGTGGGGAAATTTTTAAGCCTTTATTAAAAGATGTAAAGCAAGATTTGACTAAATGGAGAGTTATTTTTGTGATGGCTGAGAAGACATTATTATGACATAAAGATGAGAATGCTTATAATTACAATTAAAATTTCATAATGGGGTAAGGAGAGGCTTTCTCCAAACTGGGGAAAACTACCTAATTCTACATAAAAAGAAACTGGACTTTTATATCACACCATAAACAGTGACAGAGTCCATGTGGATAAAAGGCCCAAACATAAAAGGCAGAAGTATACACTTAATGGAAAATAACATTGGAGTATCTTTATGACCTGTGGTGGAAATGGGTCTTTTTTTTGAGTTTAAGGAAAAAAATGTATTATTTTTTAAAAATTGAAGTGCACTTAATCTACAGTGTTGTGTTAATTCAGGTGTACAGCACAGTGCTTCAGTTTTGTATGTGTGTGTGTGGATTCTTTTTCAGATTCTCTTCCCTCATAGGTTATTACAAAACACTGAATATAGTTTCTTGTGCTATACAATAGGTCCTTGTTGGTTCTCTAGTTAATATAGTGTAGTGTGTAGTGGAGAAGGCAATGGCAACCCACTCCAGTGCTCTTGCCTGGAAAATCCCATGGGCGGAGGAGCCTGGTAGGCTGCAGTCCATGGGGTCACTAGGAGTCGGGACTTTAGTCGCGACTAAACGACTTCACTTTCACTTTTCACTTTCATGCACTGGAGAAGGAAATGGCAACCCACTCCAGTGTTCTTGCCTGGAGAATCCCAGGGATGGGGGAGCCTGGTGGGCTGCTGTCCATGGGTTCGCAGAGTCAGACACAACTGAAGCGACTTAGCAGCGACTTAGCAGTGTGTATATGCTAATCCCAAGCTCCTAATTTATCCCTCTCCCACACTGGAAGTGACTTTTTAAGTGAATACCCCAAAGATGATCAGATGAACCTTTTACATCAAAGGAGATTATGATTCAAGTTGACAGAGCAGAATCGGAAAAGACATCTATTAATGTCTAAAAGCAAAGGGGACATAATTTCTGGATTTATAAGGTACTCCTGAAACCATAGGAAAAAACATAAGATCCTCCAAAGGTAAAAGGACAAAGAAATGGCTGGGTGATTCGAATTAGAGGAAATGCAAAAGCAAATATATAAAGAGATGCTCAAATGCAGAAATTTAAGAAATAACAAATAAAATAGCAATGATAAATTACTTGATGTGCATAGAAATGTTGACAATACAAATTTTGACTGGGATGTGTCAGAGCATGAAATTTTATCCACTGCTGATAAGAATGAAGACTGGGCAGCCACTCCATCAATACAAACAAGTCAGCCATGTGAAAAAAACAGAATGCAGTACATAACCTTGTTCCACAGTGTATGTACCCACGAAAAATTCTGAAAAAGATCGATAAGGGATGTGTACAAGGCTGTTTGCACAAGGCTAAATCATTTGTGTTAGCAAACATATATACATAAGCCTTGGAACCCAGCAATCCTGTTTTGGGGCTTATATATCTCAGAAGAATTCCCATTCAGATCCAGGAGGGGCTGGGTAGGAGGTGGTTTATATCAAGTAACACTGGGAAGAAAGGAGCTGGAATCAACATAAGAGCTCATTACGAGGGAAATGATAGATAAATATGAAGGAGCACATAGAGAACACTGCGCAGCCAGAAAGGGTGAACTACAGCCAGTGTTAAAAGGGTGATCTCTACAACAACGTGAATTCTAATATCCATGCCTAAAACAGCACCATTTATAAAAAACATATACAAATAAAACAATGTGTAAGACAGAATAGTTAGTTATGGAAGGGAAGGAAACGTGGGGAGGCTGCCAGGCTGACAGAACTACATGGCAGGCCACCTCCCAGGGCCTACATGTTAATCTGGGTCCCTGTGGGCAGTGGTCCTGCAGAGAAATCCCTCTGGGTCAGGGACTGGCTGCCTGGAAATGAAAGAAGAGCACCTTGAAAAGAAAACTGATTAGAGCCACTTGTTCTGGTAGACAATCGTAGAGAACAATCAGGTGCCCAGAGAGGTGCAGAAATATTAATAAACTGGTCTAAAACTGATTTCCAGCTAGATGAAGGTTCTACTGCAAAATGCAAGTAAGTCATACCTATTTGTCATGGAAAACTTGATTTGACCATCAAGTCTGTGGAAGGTCAATGACAAGGCTATTAGCAATAACTGAGTTCTCACTGAGTTAAAAGAAGGGAGGCAGGGTGGACAGAGCTCTGGGCTAAGAATGAGCAGGCCTGGCTACTATCTAAATTCAAATCTGCCACCAACTTGCCATAACACTGACCATATCATTTAGCCTCTCTTGTTTTCCCATTTGTTAAAAGGCAAAACCAGGTGATTTCCAAGGTCTTATGTAGATATGACATATTACACTATCTTTTTAAAAAGCAGTTTTATTTCCTGCAGGTCTCATCCTTTTCCCCTACTTGTCTTCTAAAAGAGAACCAAGATTTTGGGGGTTTTAGTGATGTTTTATGGCTTGTTCCTGCTTTTAAAATATTGCTCATGGAAACACATCTTTCTATAGTAAAAAAAAAAAAAGGGGGGGGAGAAAAAGTTAATTGAACATTGGTACAGTAAATTTTTTCAAAACAGTATTAAAAACTCTAAAAGTTCATGTTACAACTAGCTGAGCCACACATTTGTCTCACGTACTTGCACAGACCTGACCCAACTCCATTAATTTACCATTCATCCTGCTCTCTGAACACACCAGGCTGCCTGGAACCTTAGGGTCCTGAGCAGCGAGCTCCCTCTTCCTGGAGCACTCTTCCTCTGACTCCCTCCATCAAATGTGACTTCTCGATGGAACCCTGCCTGACCGCCCGATTCTCAGTTACAACTCCCATTCCACTCTGTGATTCCCCCTTATCCACGTATCACCTTCAAACATACCATGTATTTTAAGGATGTGCTATATTTGCCTTTTCTGACTCTCCCTACTCCACACACAAATCCCATCCCTGCTATAATGTAAGCTCCTCACAGGAAGCGAAATTTTGTCTGCTTTGTTCCGTGATGTTCAATGTTGTATCCTAGGCACCAAGAACAGAACATAGTAGCTACTCACTACCTAAATGAACACTGTTGGATAAATGAACAAATTAAAAGGAATGATCCATCACAATTACAACATATTCATTTGGTTGTGTTTTCTATGGCTACAGTATTACCAAGAGTGCCTACTTTTAGTTACTTAGGACTTAAAAACTAAAGAAACTATTGTATCATCTGGGAGTGAACACAGATTTTTTAAAGGCAGGGGCAACTTTATAACAGTAAGATATTGTCAAGGTTAAGGGTGTGCAGGTTCCCATTCTTTGTCTGAACTGGGCCACAATGGACTCTTCCCTCTACATTGATGTTTAATCTTAAGAGAGTCAGAACCACTGACAGACCCCAAGATGGCTTCTGGGTAAATACTCTGGTTCCAACCCACTAGTATCTAAGGAAATAAAAGGTAATGAAAAGAAGCCATTCCCTCCCCACCCCCCGCAAAAAAAAAAAAAAAAAGGCAGAACCACACTCCAAAACCTCTCTGAAAGTTGCATCAAACTCTACTTTAAGAGAAAGACTGATATCCCCAAATCTGGAAGGGAAAAATGAGTTACGTGGGTTTTCTTCTCACTTTCTCTCCTTTGACTTCATTAGACTGGGGACAGTAATCGCCACAGGGAAGGATGGGGAGATCAGAAACCTGAGCAACCACAACAGACTTGTTCTTGGAAGAAGTGATGAGACATTTCACAGGGTCTCAGGAGAGACACTGCAGGGCCCACACAAGCAACTTAGATGAGTTCAGTCCTCTACCCAACTCTTCTGCCGACGTGTGCCCTTAAGCCAAAGAAAGTGGACAGAGTAGGAAATATCCAGTCTTCAAGGGGCAACAGATAGAGGTTACAGGAGTGCCAAGCAGAAACCACTCCAGTCCATTACAGCGCCAAAGGGTGAGCATGGCTGCCCAGACATGGGCAAGATGGAATGAAACAGCACAGCAACTAGCATTCCACCGTAACAAGTGATTTTTAAAGGGGACATTATATTAAAAAAAAAAAAGATAAAAGTTCATGATCCTCAAGGAATAAGAGAAAGTAATTTATCACAGAATAACTTAAAAGCATAATAGAAACGTGAATATAGTAAAAACAAGAACTTAGCAGTAAGACGATCAAATAACAAAATGAGATTTTAAAGGAAGCTTGTCATACTAAAATGATAAATTGATGACCAAATAGCATCACCTAGAAATTAATACATAAATTAGAAATACCAAAGAATAGCAGTGACATGACTCCAAATTATTCATATTCAGGAAAGGCTTGAAATCAAGGCAGAATTTAAAGCAATTAGAGAAAAATGATAGATGCAGAGGACAGAAAAATACAGTCCATTAAAAGGTTGATGGGTATTCCTGAAGTAGAAAATCCACCCCAAAGTATTCAGAAATCTCACACAAGAAAATATCCCTAAAATGGATACACAATGGAATCTAATCTCTAAGTTGAAAGAGCAAACTCTGTTTTAAGGAAAAAAAAACTGACATAGAATAACCAACTATGAGACATATTCTGGCTAAGTAATTGAATTTCCAATTCCAAAATATAATTCTTCAAGGAGAAAGAAAAAGCAAGTTGTATACAAGGAGAAAGTCAAATTTCTTCACAGTGCTTTAAATGCAAAAGACAAAGCAATTTCACAAAAATGTTTAAGGGGGATAAAGTGTAGTCTCTGAATATTATTCTTAGCCAAGATGATTTTCAAACAGAAAGATAGTCAGTAGATATTGTAGAACATAAAAACAACGTAAGAATTCACTTTCATTCTGAGCCCTCCTTTAAAAGTCTTAACGATTTATTCAGTGCAATGAATAAAATAAAAATATCAACAGTGGCATATGAAGGATGGGCAGATGGAAATGGTTTGCTTCAGATGCAAGCAATAAAGAAGGCATTGTTTATAGAGAAGTTAAAATTAGAAATAAAACCACTAAAAAATCAGTCTGCTTTTCATATCACCATGTAACAACAACTTCAGCAATGCAAATGATAACAATATTCCTCCTTTCTCGAGTGGAACGTTTTCCTACCAGACAGTCTGCTCTAAGCCCCTTGACTTGCTTCTTGAAAACAGTGATTTGAAAGCCACAGTAAAAAAGATCAGTACTGGATATTGAATTTATTTAAGTATAAAACTAATTTTAAACAACTGAACAGAACATAATGTTACATGTCTTGATTTTATGAAAACAGTAATATAACCAATCAAAATCAAGGCTAGATGATAGAATACTGTGGAATGTAAACACTAAATAGTCTGACTGCATGAAAATAACGATGTAATAAACCAAAATCTAGACGGAAGGAAGGAAAGAGAGTGAGAGCGCCTGTGAGCTCATTTATCATGGCAGGGAAATCCCTATGGTCTGAGATGGAGACAGCAGCAGGCAGGACAGCCTGTGGTAGTAAATAAGCCCCGAATCTCATGACTTAACAGAACAAGAGTTCAAGCCTCACTCACACACCATCCACCGCAGCCTCACATGGCTCTCCAGGGCAGTGCCTCCCTGAGCTGGCACTGCGTTCCATATCCACACTGGCATTATGCCCCTCCATGTTCACAAATCACATAAATGTCCACGGTCACCAAGACGAGGAGCGAAGGGGTGAGAGACTGGAGATTTGGCAATTAAATACAACCATTAGTATGTAATGCAAGTCGTTTCTGCTCACACTGTGCAGCTAAAGCCAGTCACAAGATCATACGTAACTTGAAGGGAGTGAGGAAAATACAATTCTCCTGTACCCCAGAACAGGGAGAGAACTGGGTGAACACAGTAAGATCTACCAAGAAATACACTTGGAGAAAAAGAAAGGCCAGAATCCGAAACATCAAGTTCATCATCTCTTTTCTTAACCTAAGGGGGGAAAAAAATAACATTTCCTACTGTGAAAAAAAAAAATGTTTACTTAAATTTTAGTAATTTCTTAATTCTTAGTTTCTTTTTATCTAGTTAACTTCAAATAAAATTAAATACATTAGTTTTAAAATTTAAAAATTAGCAGTATATGATTCTACTTTAATGAAAGCATTTCAATCGGTCTACCTACCTATCACCCATCCATCCATCTTTATCATTTGCAAACAAGTTTAGAGAGATGTCAGATGTCCAACAGGATGTTCACTTAATGAGGCTTATTTCTGAGTGTTAGGATTTTTTTTTAATCTTTGTCTTTTTACTTTTCTGCATTCCTTCCATTTCTTTTATAATGAGCATGTATCACTTCTATAAACACAGGAGAATCATTAGAATCTGCATGAATTAGAAACAACACTTGGCCTTCTACTATCAAGCCTTAAAATCACCAGATGGCAAAAGAGATTTTTTTTTTTTCTTTTTGATTGCAGCAGGAAAGGAAGCGGGATTAAAGGAGTGCTGTTTCATGATTGTTATACACTGCACGGGCTTCCCAGATCGCGCCAGTGGTAAAGAACCCGCCTGCCAATACAGGAGACATGAGAGATGCAGGTTCAGTCCCTGGGTCGGGAAGATCCCCTGGAGGAGACCAAGGCAACCCACTCCAGTATTCTTGCCTGGAGAGTCCCTTGGACAGACGAGCCCGGTGGGCTACAGTCCATAGGGTCGCACAGAGTCAGACACAACTGAAGCGACTTAGCACACAGACTTAGCACTGTCTGAAATGATAGAATGGGTAAATGCTGATAGCTTCAGGCCAGGCAGCTAGCTTGAACCAGGTATATAAAGGACATACATTTCTATTCTACCAATTTTTGAAACATATCTTGCTGATACAGGTCATTCCTACCAAATATGCAGTGCTTATTAAGTTTAATAGAGGTGTACTATGGAAACAGAGTTGGTTTTCCCCATTAAAAAGATATGGACATTAAATGCAAGAAGTACAGGTAATAAATTGAAGAGGAAATACAACTTCTAATCTGAGTCAAGCTACCCATTATGCACAGTGGGAATGGTGCTGGGAGAGCCCACAGTACTTTTGGGGATCCATGAAGATGTTTTAATTTCTTTTGAAAATCAGAAGGAAAAAGTGAGCTTCAGGTCAAAGAAAATATTTGAATATATAATATTAATATACATGCAACTATTTTTAAAAAACATTTATTTTGTATTGGAGTACAGCCTATCAACAATGCTGTGGTAATTTCAGGTGGACAGCAAAGGGACTCAGCCATACATATACATGTATCCATTCTCCCCTAAACTGCCCTCCCATCCAGGTGAATATATTTATTTTTATACCAGCCCAGTCGTTAACTGTACTTTTTTCATACTTTTTTATGGAGGAAAAGGCCCACAGAATCAGCAGTGCCTTCAGTCCATGAAATTTCATAATGTGGCCCTGTTTCTGAATCACAAATTCATTGGCAGATGGCAAAAACTTACTTGGTTTATTGAAACATGTACTTAAAAAACTACCTTTCCAACTTAAAAACAGTGTAGCTGTTGATAGACAAAATTCCAAAGTACCTTGTCAGTTACTCAGAGTGCACGGATGACTAATGTAAATTTTCAATGTTAATGACAACACTGTTTTTTTATGGTCTACTGCTGCTGCTGCTAAGTCACTTCAGTCATGACCAACTCTGTGCAACCCCATAGACGGCAGCCCACCAGGCTCCCCCATCCCTGGGATTCTCCAGGCAAGAACGCTGGAGTGGGTTGCCATGTCCTTCTCCAATGCATGAAAGTGAAAAGTGAAAGTGAAGTCACTCAGTCATGTACAACTCTTAGCGACCCCATGGACTGCAGCCCACCAGGCTCCTCTGTCCATGGGATTTTCCAGGCAAGAGTACTGCCGCGGGCTGCCACTGCCTTCTCCTATGGTCTACTGGCAGACGATAAAAAGTGATTCATATGGAAGTTGTATGATAAGGATATAAAGTCTTGAGGCTTTTTTTTTTTTCTTTTCTAAATGGGGAAAATGAACTCCTTAATCACAGTATTTCCCACAGATGATTGTTCTGCCAAATGTTCAAAATTATTTAGAAGTATCTGTAAATTTATTTTGGTTCTCAAGATCAGATAGATAAATATTTAAACTGGTACCCAAACTGAAGAAAACAAGCTGCCCTCATGTCACTTGATTCTGTCTTTGCTGCTGGCCCCTGGTCAATAAAGAGAGTTAGTTTAAGAAGCGTCAGTTGTATATTAGAATTATAATATAACATATCTGATAGATTCTTGTTTTCCTTCTTGGTCCTAAACCTACTTAGGAGAAGAAGATCGTCATTAAGGAGTGCTTACAGAATTTGACTTTAGGCATCAAAAGTGTGTTCCTGTGATGGGAGTTCAGCAGGATTGTGTGGCTTGGTGATAAGACCAAAGATTTAAAGAAGGGTGAAGGTCATGTAAATTTGCCAAGCAAAACCTTTCAAAGCTATGACACAATAATAATTTTAAAAATGAAACTTAGTCTTATCAGCAATCTAGGGAGAGAGACAGAAGGCAGGCTTTTTAATTTGCTGCCTTCCCACAACTGGAAGGGACAGTTAATGCACTGACTGATATAATCACGAAATCAAAATAATTTGGATAGATTGATGGAATGATACCCACAAGATTTCATTTGTTTTGGGATAAATGTGACATCCTACCAAACTTAAAAAACAAATTATAAAGATACAGACTGAGGACTTCACCAGTGGTCCAGTGGTTAAGACGCTGCCTTCCAATTCAGGGGGCACAGATTTGATTTCTGGTCAGGGAACTAAGATCCCATATGCCACGTGGTGAGGTTAAAAAAAAAAAAAAAAAAAAAAAGGATAGTCTGTTTTCAACTGGCCTCAAATGCAGTTTAGAAGAAAAGGTTCACATGCTTTCAGTTCAGTTCAGTTCAGTTCAGTCACTCAATCATGTCTGATTCTTTGTGACCCCATGGACTTTAGCACTCCAGGCCTCCCTGTCCATCGCCAAATCCTGGAGTTTACTCAAACTCATGTCCATCAAGTCAGCAATGCCATCCAGCCATCTTATCCTCTGTTGTCCCCTTCTCCTCCTGCCTTCAATCTTTCCCAGCATCAGGGCCAGCAAATTTGGAAAACTCAGCAGTGGCCACAGGACTGGAAAAGGTCAGTTTTCATTCCAATCCCAAAGAAAGGCAATGCCAAAGAATGCTCAAACTACTGCATAATTGCACTCATCTCACACCCTGGCAAAGAAATGCTCAAAATTCTCCAAGCCAGGCTTCAACAGTACGTGAACTGTGAATTTCCAGATGTTCAAGCTGGATTTAGAAAAGGCAGACGAACCAGAGATCAAATTGTCAACATCTGTTGGATCATCAAAAAAGCAAGAGAGTTCCAGAAAAACATCTACTTCTGCTTCATTGACTATGTCAAAGCCTTTGTCTGTGTGGATCACAATAAACTGTGGAAAATTCCGAAAGAGATGGGAATACCAGGCCACCTGACCTGCCTCTTGAGAAACCTGTATGCAGATAAGGAAGCAATAGTTAGAACTGGACATGGAACAGACTCGTTCCAAATAGTGAAAGGAGTACATCAAGGCTGTATATTGTCACCCTGCTTATTTAATTAATATGCAGAGTTCATCATGAGAAACGCTGGGATGGATGAAGCACAAGCTGGAATCAAGACTGCTAGGAGAAATATTAATAACCTCAGATAAGCAGATGACACAACCCCACCCTTATGGCAGAAAGCGAAGAAGAACTAAAGGGTCTCTTGATGAAAGTGAAAGAGGAGAGTGAAAAAGTTGGCTTAAATCTCAACATTCAGAAAACAAAGATAATGGCATCTGGTCCCATCACTTCATGGGAAATAGATGTGGAATCCGTGGAAACAGTGAGAGACTTTATTTTGGAGGGCTCCAAAATCACTGCGGATGGTGATTGCAGCCATGAAATTAAAAGACGCTTGCTTCTTAGAAGAAAAGTTATGACCAACCTAGACAAGATATTAAAAAGCAGAGACATTACTTTGCCAACAAAGGTCCATCTAGTCAAAGATATGGTTTTACCAGTAGTCATGTATGGATGTGAGAGTTGGACTATAAAGAAAGCTGAGCACCAAAGAATTGATGCTTTTGAACTGTGGTGTTGGAGAAGACTCTTGAGAGCCCCTTGGACTCCAAGGAGATCCAACCAGTCCATCCTAAAGGAAATCATTCCTGAATATTCACTGGAAGGACAGATGCTGAAGCTGAAATTCCAGTACGTTGGCCACCTGATGCGAAGAACTGACTCATTGGAAAAGACCGTGACGTTTTAATTGACTGCAAATGCAACATAACTCTAGGAAAAGGAAAAAAAAGAAAACTGAGCACAATGTTAGTTCCAAGTACTGTACATAATTTGGGAATCAGGAAGAAGGGAGATGATAGTTTCACAGATTTGTATTAGACAGATCCCTTCTAAGTCAATGACCTGATTGCATATTATAGGGGCAGGGAAGCAGGCAAAGCCTGAATGCAAGGTCTGCCCAAAAAGGTTAACCTGTAAGTGCATATGAACTCCATGTGAAAGCAAGAATTTGGTGTCTACTATGGTGAACTATGAGCTCTAGCGAGGTAGCAAACTGTGCCTGTCTTATTCACGGCAAGGACCAAGCACATATCTGGGACATCACAGCTCCCAAGAAATAACTTTTAAGACTTTAGTTTAAAAACATACAGAGCAGTTACATTTTATACAGGGGATGCATTCAGAAAGTCTCACACATTGGGAGACTGACCTGGCAAAATGCAGGAGCACTAGCTTTGAGCAAGAGCTGGAGCGCTAGCTTCGAGCAAGGGCTGAAGCACTGTAGAGAATCCTCTTGGCTTTGGAATTTTGTGATTGTCGGCAAAATTTAAATATTCTAGGATTTGCACTATTTCAAATTGTGTGCCTAAAGTATGACTTCAGTAATAATGATCAACTTAATTCAGATATGCCTAATATCACATAAAATGCAAGGGCACTCAGAGGATAGACATGTTAATTTAGCATATATTGACACCTGGGCCTTCCCAGGTGTCCTTAGTGGTAAAGAACCCGCCTGCCAATGCAGGAGACCTAAGAGATGCAGGTTTGATCCCTGGGTGGGGAAGATCCCCTGGAGAGGGCATGGTAACCCACTCCAGTATTCTTGCCTGGAGAGCCCCGTGGACAGAGAAGCCTGGCAGGCTGGAGTGTTCATGTAACACAGAATCCAACACGACTGAAGTGACTTAGCACGTGAGCATTTGAGGCCTATTATGTACTGGGTACCTTTCAGTGTTAGCCATTCAGCAGTAGGCAAATTTGGCTATTTAGGTAAATTGCCTGCAGTTTGTCTAAAGCACCTCTGTGGAACTTAGGTCTTTACAATTATCTATCTAAACCAACTCATTTATTTCATCAAAGAAAAAAATAAAATAAAAGGAATTAAAGTCACTTGCTCACTCTCACAATTAACTGTCCATGGAGCTCTGAAGACAGATGCCAATCCCAGCAGGGACTCAGTGCCTGCTTACAGCTGCAAATAAGCAGCTGAAATTAACAGTTTGGGGGCATATTCATGATGGGAACTCAGAAATTATAAATATAAGATCATTGTTTAGAAATTTTCTTTTAATCTCCTGTTTAACATTCCCCAAAATGAAAAATTTTCCGGACTATGTTTTTCTGTTTTTTAACTAACATTTTTTTAAACATAGATGTATTAGAAGCATGTGCACGTATATGTGTGTGAAGCTGAAAGAAAAGTTCAACAAAACAAAACATCCTTACCTTTACTATACATTATCCTATTGTATTTTATTTTGCCCTAATACTGACCAGCAGCCACTAAAGTGACTTCATGTTCCACTAACAGGTAGCAACACTGTTCAAGCGGACATTCTGCTGGCTAACTGCTACTCTGCCATTCAATAATGAGCGCACATGTCACCTCCTCAGAGAAGCCTTCCAGGACTCCTCCAAGCACAATCAACCATGCCCTGCTTTAAAGCCTGACCTGAGTGGCAGTTAGGGCACAGGGAAGGGGCAGATTCAGGAGAGAACAGGAGGTGGTGCTGGAACAGTTGTCTGTGCCACACCTGAGCTCCACCCTGGAGCAGGAGCCCCTCGAGCACAGGGCGAGAAGGCCTTCCTCACCCCTGATTGATTTCCTGGGTACTGAGTACTTCCAGACCCATCATAAATGCTCATTAAGCAATTGTTTAAATAAATCCTTTAGGGAGCGGATGAAAGAGCTTATCCTGAAAGCAAATAAAAGAGCCCATCCATCAGAGGCTGCACACTGGGAGCTCATGGACTGAATTTGGCCCGCAGATGTGTTTCATTTGGCCTGCGCAATACAAAAAACTAGAGCGAAAGCATTTGAAAATTGGGAGGTTTCATAAAGTTCCAGATTTGTGGCTGTGCTTGTCCATTCACCAGAGTCATCCTCAGGCTGGTCACCTCTGAACCTCCGCTCTCTCCACAGCACTCGTAAAAGCCCAGGTGCTGGGCTGCTTTCCCATGTACAGGACCTCCTGGGTCCTACAGGTGTGTGATCTTGACTCCTGTACCAAGCAATGGGACAAAAGCGCGTAGAGTGAATGAGCTTCCACCATCTGCGGTAAGAAAGAAAGCATGGCAAAAAGGACCCCTCTCACTCAAGAAAGCACAGGCCCTCCCTATATCTGTGATCTCCCAGAGGCGAAAGGCCGCCTGAGAGAACTGTCTTTATATCCTCTTTCTCTGTCAATGGGAGGAGATGAAAAGAGGAAAGAAAAAAAAAAAAAAAACAACAACATGTAGAATCATAGGAAATAAGGACCAAAATTAGAACATTTCATTTTTCCTTGTATCCTCTGGCTTTGAATAACACCATTTTGCACAGGTGGGTTTTCAATAAACTTGGAAGCAAGACTGTGGAAAAAATTTTTAAATGGTGTATTGGTCTCAAAATTCCAGTTGTTCAGATATAAAAGTGATGCTTGAATACCTTCCTCCCACGGATACATCCTCATGAAAGCCCTGAAAGACCTAAAGCTCTCAATCAAAATTACTCTCCATCAGAATCCCAACACATTTAAAAATAGAAACTGACGAGCTGAGTCTAAAACTTATAAGGAGATATGAGGGCCCAAGCAACGTTGAAAGAGAACAAAGTCAGAGAAATTACATTACATAGGAAAGCAAGAAAATGTGTCACACTTATACCAAATTAAGGATGTTATATTAGTAATGTACGCTAGTTTACTTTTACTTAGCACTCTCTTGATTACAAGACTTATTCTAAAAGTAAAGAAGAGGATGTGATACTAGTGAAATGATAGACAAACAGATCAATGGAACATACTGAAGTCCAGAAATAGATCTACACCTTTATGGACAACAGATTTTCAACAAAGTGAACAAAGGCAATTCACTGGAGAAAGGACAGTCTTCCCAACAAATGATGCTGATACAATCGGCTATCTATATGCACAACAATAAAGAGAAGTTCAATCCATACTTCACACCATCTACAAAAATGAACTCAGAACTGATCACAGACCCAAATGAAAAACCTAAAACTAATTTCCAGAAGAAAACAGGTGAAAAACACACTCGCAACCTTAGTTTAAATCAAGTTTTCTTACAAATAGCATCCAAAGCATGATCAATATAAAAACAAATTGATAAAGTGGATGTTGTCAAAACGCAAAATTCCTGCTCTTTCAAAGACACTGTTAAGAGAATGAAATGACAAGCTACATGCAAATCATATTGATAGGGACAGAGTAAAGAGACAAAATAGGTGATTAAATAGTTAATCCCACTAAGGGATTCTAAATAAAGGAAAAAGTATGGGAGATACCTGTAAATTAATGATCAGTCAAGAAAGCAGGTTTGCTTAACCACAATACCAGGCAAGCTTGCTTAGCAACAATACCATGCAACAGAAGTATGTGACATGCCCCGAAACAATGAAACAATGGTGGAATGACACCCACATCCTGACCGGTGAGGTCAGTAAATCAATGATTCTTAGGATATACTCCTCTGTGCGTAGTAAAAACAAAAATATAAGGAAGAGGTGATACTACACTGAAACTTGAGATGATTTACTGTGTTTTAGTATATGTTACCACTGTTTCGCTCATTTCCATTGCATCATGACAGTCCAGGCTTGACTATGTAGGGACAAGAAAACTGCCTTGCCCAAAGTGGAGGAGACACTGATCATGGAAGCCTGACATCTACTCGAGAGTGAGGAAGAGTGGTCTTCCTCTCCCCACTTGTCGTTTGATTATAAAACGGTCACCACGCCTGCTGCTGCTGCTGCTGCTAAGTTGCTTCAGTCGTGTCCGACTCTGTGAGACCCCACAGACAGCAGCCCACCCAGCTCCCCCGTCCCTGGGATTCTGCAGGCAAGAACACTGGAGTGGTTGCCATTTCCTTCTCCAATGCATGAAAGTGAAACGTGAAAGTGAAGTCTCTCAGTCGTGTCCGACTCTTCGCAACCCCATGGACTGCGGCCCACCAGGCTCCTCCGTCCATGGGATTTTCCAGGCAAGAGTTGCCTACCCACTTGTAAACCTCACAAGCATCCTATTCTAATAAATTGTTTCTTATCTATCACTGCCTATCAATGAATTCTTTCTGCACTGAGACATAAAGAGTTAGAGCTCCTCAGAATCACCTCCGGGTGCATTTCTGCAGTCTCAATATATCTTATAAAGGGCTGTATATAGTATATAGACAAAGAATTCTCTAAGCTTAACAAGAAAATAAACAACTCAATTTAGAAATGGGCAAAAACTTGAACATACATTTCAGTTAACAAGATAAATGGATGGCAAATGAAGACATGAAAAAATGCCCAACATTATTTATCATTAGAGAAATGAAAACCACAATGAGGTACCACTATGTACCTGTTAGGTGGTAAGAATTAAGAAGACCAACAATACAATGTTGCTGAGGATGTGCAGGAACTGGAATTCTCATACAGTGCTGATGGGAAAGTAAAATGGGACTTTGGAAAACAGTTTGGTAGTCCCTTAATAAGTTAAACATACATCTCCTATACAGTGCAGCCATTTCACTTGTACATGAATACCATGGAGAAAAGAAAGCCTGTGTCTGTACAGAGACTTGTACATGAATGGTCAGAAAAGCTTTAATTGTAATGGCCAAAACACAGGTGTCCATCAATAGGTGAGTGGAAAAACAAACCGTGGTATATCTGTGCACTGAAATACTGCTATGTAACTTTAAAAAAATGAAATATTGATGCCCACTTCAAAGTGAATGAAAACTACAAAGGAGAGCGAAAAAAATAAAAACAAAAAATAGCGCTGTATAACTCCACTGATATAAAACTCTAGGCCATGAAATAGTGTATAAGGATAGCACATCAATGTTTGCCAGAGTGGGGCTGTCAGAAAGAATGAATTACAAAGGGATAGGAGGAAGCTTTGGGGTGATAGATATGTTCATTATTTCATTATAGTGAAGATTTCATGGTACATATGTGTCAAAACGTATACACTAAGAATACATGCAGTTCACTGCATGCCAGTAATACCTCAGTAAAGTGGTGTAAAACAAACAAACAAAAAAACCAATAGTTGTGCTGTCCTTTTCTTGTCACCTGACCCCACGTTACTGTGTTAGGTCCTCTTTCCTAGACTTTCCCGTAGTACCATATGCTGGCCCTGTTACAATCTTTATCAGTTCAGTTCAGTTGCTCAGTCGTGTCCAACTCTTTGCGACCCCATGAATCGCAGCACGCCAGGACTCCCTGTCCATCACCATCGCACGGAGTTCACTCAGACTCGCACCCATCGAGTCAGTGATGCCATCCAGCCATCTCATCCTCTGTTGTCCCCTTCTCCTCCTGCCCCCAATCCCTCCCAGCATCAGAGTCTTTTCCAATGAGTCAACTCTTCGCATGAGGTGGCCAAAGTACTGGAGTTTCACCTTTAGCTTCATTCCTTCCAAAGAAATCCCAGGGCTGATCTCCTTCAGAATGGACTGGTTGGATCTCCTTGAAGTCCAAGGGACTCTCAAGAGTCTTCCCCAACACCACAGTTCAAAAGCATCAGTTCTTTGGCGCTCAGCGTTCTTCACAGTCCAACTCTCACATCCATACATGACCACAGGAAAAACCATAGCCTTGACTGGACAGACGTTAGTCAGTCAATGAGTATAATTTTTCATCCAACTCTTAAGTTGAGCCCTATGGCACTACCAACTATTTCTAATCTAAAATATGGCAGGTTCATGTGGTTCAACCTAAGTGCTTGCCTGTCAGCTAGACCTGAAGGTGAGCTCTCTGAGATCTAAGACCTGGCCTGATCTAAGACCTGATCTAAGATCATCACACCTGGTGATGTTTGCTGGGCAAATATGCTGCCGCTGTGAAAATCCTTTTCTCTCCAGCTGCCCGTTCTCTGCTGGGTCATCACAGGCAGCTGAGGAAATGGCTTCAGGGTCCTGCCTTAACGGCTTCATTCCTTTTGTCCATTTAAAATCTCTCAAACACCCTGGGAGGGTAGAACCTCCTTTTTTGCATAATTTTAATAGTTCCTATTTGAAAATGATCTTTCAAAAGCAACAGAAATGCACCCCTGGGCTCTAGAAGCAGAGGATGTCGCTTTGAAATGTAAAAAGTGTTAAACATTTAAAGCAACCATAAATCAAAGTACAACTCTGACTCCTGACATCTCTCCGAGGAAAAATTCCAAAGGCTGCAGTACTTTAAAATAATATCTTGTGCTCTGGCCCCAGCCTTGGCTGCTTCTCCCTTGGAACAACAAAAAGAACCGTGCCAGCTATTAAAGGCGGTCTTGTTATATAATGCAGTTAATCTCACATACTCTTCCCTGTGGGATTTAACCCAAGTTTCACAGTGGTCTACTTTATTTAGCACTGATAGTTTTATTCGTTTCTTATTAAAGAGATCTTTCCACAAAATTGGCTGCTTTCTCAGTCTTGGCTCAAGAAGGAAGAATATCTGAATTAAAAATCTGTGCAACAGATGGATTGCAGTTACAAAGAGTATCTCTGGCTTCAGAAGTTCCTCACGGAGGCAGGTGTCAAGCCTATTAATAAGTTCCTGGCTTTCAGATTTTCCTGAACACAGTTTAGCCCTCCCATTTACGCACTCTGCAGGCAGAACAGAAAATAAAAGCACAGAGCTCCGTAAATACTTGTCAGATTCTGGGGATGTGTTTGTCTCGATTTCTGTTCATTTAAAAGGATCTGTACTTTTATCCACGGGAAAAACAATCCCATCAGGCAGCTCCGAGGAGGGGGAGAGGGGACCTATGGGACGGCCCCCACGCCTGTCAGCTTGTGTGGGCGGGGTCCCTCCAGGGCTGCGTCTGAGAGGCCCTGCCCGCGAGGTCCTGCTGACCCCTCCTTGGCGCGGTGGCCCTTTCGGCACCGGAGAGGGGCTGATGAAGGGCACACGGAAGGGGCTTTCTTGGTGCTTCCTGCTGCTCTTCCTTAGTGAGCCCCTCCTTTTCCCCGCATAGCTATTGGATGGATAACAGAGAAGACAAGCAAGATAAGTCATTTCCTTCTCACTGCATGACTCATACGACGAAAGCCCTGCTCCACGTTCACAGAGTCCCAAACACAGCCCTGCTTGGTTTCAAACAGTTCTCACTGACGTGCACTCCCTCCTGTGTCATTTCAAAACAAGGGGAAGGGAAGACAAAGGAAACACTTCTACTCTTAAGGCCATCACCATGAGACAGGTATAGCTGTTATATTCTTTTTATAAGGAGGGCATTACTATTAGGAGAAGCTGGATGACTTGGACCAACTCACTCCTTTGAAGAAGTGACCGCCTGGCTCTAAACTCAGGTGCATCTGGCTCCGGAGTCTATGCTCCTCCTGTGAGTTTCTCTATGCGCTCTAGTCTGTCTGACTAGATGAGTGTTAACAAATCCATTAAGAGAGGTAGAAGCTTACTGGGCAATGATTTTGTGCTGCTTCGATATAGTTCCCAACCTGTGCAGATGCCCAGAAACACTACTAAATGGCTGAGCCTGGAGCCAATGTTCAAAGAGGTTGTCTGCAGAGAAGAATTTATTCATTTTACAGACTGAAAATTGGGGGTAGGTGGGCTTCCCCAGGGGCTCGGCACTTAAAAAAAAAAAAAAAAAGTCTGCTTACAATGCAGGAGATGTAGGATCAATCCCTGGGTTGGGAAGATCCCCTTGGAGGAGGGCATATCAACCCACTTCAGTATTCTTGCCTGGAGAATCCCACGGACGCATGAGCCTGGCAGGGTACAGTCCACGAGGTCACAAAGGCTTGGACACAACTGAAGCGACCGAGCAGGCACTCAGGCACTTTAATTAATAACACTAACAACCACAACTTATTTTCATGATGGACTTAGAGCCCTTGTAAATCCATGCCTGTAAGGTCTATGTCATTGAAAAGATAAAATGAGCGTTTAATGGGTCCAAAGGGATGCCTCCTTTAATGCGCTTAACCCTTCCCCCCAAAATGCTGCACTCTGTCTAGTGGCAGCTTTTACCTCCTGTTGGTCAGTCACATTCAGTGGACAGAAGAGTCAATCTTCCCTCCCCGCTGCCCCAGTCCAGAAGATGCGGGCTCTAGTAATCAGCTTTAGCTTTGATATGTCACTCTAAACTATTCCTCCGTGTTAACACAATAGTTCCATTAAGTAAACTGAACTTTAACAAAAATACTTGAAGCCGATTTTTAAAATTTCCTTCTCTAGCGGCAAGGTACTTCTTTAAAAAAGAATGAAGGAAAAACAACAACAAGAGAAAACCACATATAAATTCATTTAGCCTACTTCCTGGCAGCATGGTGTGCGTGTATGTGTGTTCCAAAGAGCATAGAAGCAGCTCTTATGGTTAGAAAATTGAAGTGCTATCAAACCTAGGAAATTATAGGGATGAGAAACAAAACAGCTTATCTACATATGTCCCATCTGCTTTTGGTTTTGTGTTTTGCACAATCAATTACTGGAAGCCTTGGAGAGTATGCCGAGACACTGAAAACAAGACCTAGGGTGTGTCATGATGGTGGCTAGAGGTGACGGCAAGGCCACCATAGAGCCCACATCAAAACTCACAGATGCACGGGAGAGTTTTCCAGAACTGCCAAGGCAAGTTACTACAAATGAAAACACAGCATGCACCAAACTGGAGCCAGTGTTTTGGAATATGGGAAAAAGCAAATTTCCATTCAGCGGGGAAAAGCCATTGATTTCCATATTTTGTCAGTGTGGGTCACCGTGTTCTCCATAACTCAGCATTTTATTGCCGAGAGCGGTTGCGCCCAAGACGCTTCAACTACTGGCTCTCTGTTGATGATTTCCCAGACTCCAGCAGCTGGGTTTTTATGCTGGGACCACCCCCCCCTCACACACACCTCCAAGAGCCCAGTTTCTTTGGGCCACTCCATTCCAACAGCCTGACTTTTTTCCGCTTTGACAGTTCCCCACTCCACACTCATCTCCATTACCTACTGCTAGACTCTCCCTACACTTTCAACAGAAATCACTTCTCCACTTTTCCATGAACCACAGGCAAGGAAAAAGACCTCGCGTTAGACAAGAGACGAGAATTGCAATGGATCCACACTTCAGATGAATAAAGTAAATGCTTGAACTGAGAGGTGTTATAACAAATGAACATTCTTTAGCTGAAATAACTTGGTGGCAGCAAAGTCCTAAAAGGAACAGAAGAAAAACTTTCTATTTCTGTTGACCCAATCAATTAATAGAGCTACACCATTAATGGAAGTAATCTCAGTCTGAAGTTTGAAAATTACTTTTGTCTAAGGGAAGGGGATGATGAGAGTTACTGGCTACTCACTCTTTTGGTATACTCTTTAAGGGGGGAAAAACATAAAAGCCCAGGGGATTCTAGAAATGAAATCAGCAATGTAAGCCTATTCTCAAATGAGCACATTTTGCTTGCTTAAATCACTGCGTTCATTAGTCTGCTGTTGTACGGAGAGGACAATCTATAAAATCATAAGCCTGATTTCCATTGTTGAGCGATGGCTCAGAGATTTGACAGAGAGAATCTGATTTCTACCTCTATTTCTAAAGGAAAACACTTTGCATACGGTGTATTGATAAAACGTTCTAATTACACAGGCTTCATCGTAAGAGTGTTAATATATGAAAAAGTTCTTAGATACATTTGAAGGTAGATTTTTAAGAGTACTATAGGAATCATTAAACATTTTTAGACTCCAATGAGAAACAAAAAAGAGAAAACTACGATAGAGAGCCAGCCCCCAAGGGGAATTCATGTGACACCAACTCCTTCCATGGCTTGCCTTTGGGAACCCATCTTGTCACTTCTTCCCCTCCTCAGAAGCAGCCTGCCCTTCCACAGCTTAAGAAGAAGGATCCTGGAGTGGCCGTGAGGGTGGAGTCTCATTCATGACTTGGAGCGGTCTTCGCCCCTCAGCTTCATGGCCCTGAGTCACTGTGGTACAAGGAGGACGCAGTGTCTGGGAGGAACTGGTGGTTGTCAAGACTCATTACCCTATGGCACGACGTGGCTGCCTTCTCTAGTGAATTACACAGGAAGATGATTTTCATCTGACTCAAGGCTCTGGGGCTATGCTTCACTCCCATTCCTCTTGATTGGCCAAAGTCATTATTTGCCAAGGTAAACTGCAAACTTCCCTTTTTTGCAGTGATGGATCTGTGCGCGGTCATTCTCAGGGTGTGACAGTGTGGTATGGGGCACTGAGCCCAGGACACGCTCTTCAGTCCTTTTTCTGCCCCTGACTCACTGCCATCTGCATCTCAAGTTCCACATCCCTGAAGAGGTGGTGATCCAGCCAGGCCCCCACCTTTCTGTAACACCACAGGAGAAGACTGTGCCCCCTCTCAAAAGATTTTATCTCTCCTGTCATTTCCAATCCTCCCCCATTTCTCCTTTTTTCCTATTTTAGCTAGACTCTCATGCCAAATGGGTGATATGCACAGAACAACATCCCAATCCTTTAGACCAAATGTTCTAATTTTCATGCGGTCACAGATATAAGCAAGATAACAGAAGGGCGTGTTGGCTAGCAAACACAGCAGGAAGAATAATTAACCAGGTTGCATGGTGTGTTTCCTTTCCTTCAGTAACTGAGAGGCAGTTGTGATTTAGTAGGCAGGGCAGAAGTCACGGCATATTTCATGATCCAGCACTAGACCTTGAGACTAAAAGGCCACGTTTCTAGCCTCAGCTTCCTCACTGTAAAGTGAAAGGGTTGATCGAGCTTAGGGGCTGCAAAGGCAGATACTTACTGGGGCCCAGCAGATAACATGCAGGAAGTAAAGTATAAACTATGGAGCAGTGGGGACTGGGGGAAACCGGAGTGCCCACACCCCAGCTGGGGGAAGCAGCTGCCGCTCAGCACCAGCCAAGTGTCACCCTGGGAGGAAGAGGGTCCTTCAACTCCACATTTTCTCATCTTCCAAGAGAAGCTATATTCTAAGTGGAATCTCAATTTTGAATTAGTGTCAGCTGATTTAAAAATTGTTTTAAAACGCTGTGTGAGCCAAATAAAACGTGAATGCCCCTAGGTGTTCAGTCTACGGCCTCGGCACTCCAACCTGATTAATGGCTATTAACACAATTAATACGTTAATATGATGGATATTAATACATCACTATAAATGATAGGATGGAGCTTGGATCTGATTCAGAGCTCAAGGGCAACAGAAAGTCATGAAGGACTGTGCAAGTGCAAGGGAAAGTCACTCAGCCATGTCCGACTCTCTGAGGCCCCACGGACTATACAGTCCGTGGAATTCTCCAGGCCAGAATACTGGAGTGGGTAGCCTTTCCTTTCTCCAGGGGATCTTCCCAACCCAGGGATTGAACCCAGGTCTCCTGCATCGCAGGCAGATTCCCTACCAGCTGAGCCACCAGGGAAGCCCATGAAGGGCTGCGGATGGGGTAATGTTACAGAGAAGCGTGGCATGAGCCAGTTTACATTTTAATGAAACCATTCCGACTGCTGTTGGAAAAATCATTTGGGAAGGGCCACTGCACATGGTTGAGCAGGTGCTGAAGCACAAGGGTGCTGCCCAAGCAGACAAGTGAGGGGTGAAACCTGGCCCCAGTCTGCTCCCCAAGGCCTGGCCAGGGCTGCCTCTCTTCATACGGGCAGCGTACTTCTGTACACCAAGGTGCCCTGTAGGCTTTCTGGCTTTGGGGCACAGGTAAGAGCAAAAGGCCAGGTAGTGAGTTACTGCAAGGGAGGGGTGATCATTTCTTGGACTAGAATAGAGGCCGTGACTAAGGAGAAAAGGAGATGGACAGCAGGGATACAGAAGAGGCAGAATGGACAACTGTGGGTTACTGACTGTGGGGACGAGGCAGACGGAAGACTCAAAGATGACGGACTGTCAAACTTCTACCTTGGGTGACCGGGTGGCTGGTGTTGCCACTGCCAGCACTGACATAGAGAAGACTGAGGGTGGAAACAGGTGGAAGCAGGGCCCAGACGAGGCCTGAGCATGTTAAATGTGAGGCGCCTGGAAGATATCCAAATGGGAATGTCAGGGTGCCTAGACACGCAGAACTCAAATGGGTCTGGACTGGAGAATAAATCCATTTGGATTCTAGCGCTGTCTTTGCTTATTATTTTTCCAAGCCCCTTATTGGGTAACTCTAACAATAAAATAAGCTGATCTATAGATTAAGGTAGATTTTCCATCCCTGATTCTACTTTGGTTTTCTGGTGCAACCAACTTTCTGCGCCCTGTCTTCTTATGTATAGTGGCAAATACTTGCAGTGCTTACCTTGTCAGGCACTGTTACAAGAGCTCGCCATGCTGTAACCTGCTCAGTTCTCACAAGAGCCCTATGTGATAGGCATCATATCATCTTCACTTTCTTAAATGAGGAGACTGAGGCACAGAGAGGTGTAGTCACTTGCCTATGGTTACACAGGTCATAAAGTGGCTTAACCAGAATTTAAACTTGGGCAATCTGGGTTTTGGCTTCCCTGGTGGCTCAACAGTAAAGACTCCACCTGCCAAGCAGGAGATACAGGTTTGATCCCTGGGTGGGGAAGATCCCCTGGAGAAGGGAATGGCAACCCACCTCAGTATTCTTGTCTGGGAAATCCCAGCGGACAGAGGAGCCTGGGGGGCTACAGTCCACAGGGTTGCAAAAGAGTCACACATGACTTACCAACTAAACAACAACAATAATCTGGCTTTTAGCCACCATACGCTAAATTCCACCACCTTTTCGAAGACTGGAGATGATTCTTCCACTCTAACCACCCTTGGCTCCTCACTTGAACTGGCTTCTAGATCCCTCATTAGCTTTATTTTCCTCACATGAACTGGTCTTAGACACCCCCTTCCACCCCCCGATTAGCTCTTTTCCTGCTTTTGAAGCACCAAGGTTTGCTGGCTTAGACCATATGTATGAATGTGTCTTCTCTTCTGGATGCAGGGCAGGAAGCAGGCCCTGTGTTTATTCCCTCTGAATCCTTTACAAAGCTGCCAGGAGCGCTCACACAGAGCAAGCCCTCATATACAGACAGGGCCAGACCAAGCAGGGATAATAGGCCTGCCCGCGTGAATAACAGAAGTCGGCTGGGAATACGCTTTTATCTGTCACAACCCTAACTAAGGGGAAAGGCCTTATTTTGTGGCTAGAAATGTCAACATAATGAATCGGCTAATTGTTCCTTCTTGCTACAGAACTTCTCCCACACTGTCCCCAGGTCACAGTGTCGAAGCTGGAAGGCGCCTTTTTGCACCATAAGATATGACTGGCCTTGAATGGCATGGCTGCTCGGGGGCTGGCAGGGGGCGGTGGGGATGGGGCACCTCTCACAGTGCTTTTGATCTTGCTCTGTCTCTTCGGGGCTATTGTTCTGGGGCGGGTGCTGTCCCTTCAAGACAGTTGGGGCAGACTTCCCCTTTATCTCTTGCTCTATGTTTTTCCTTCCCATTCTGTTCCCCAGGGCCGAGGAAGGGTCAGGGAATACCCACCATCTGCTCTCTGCCAGGGACCTGGGAGCACTCCTTTCTAGTGTCACTGGGAAGCTCCCGGTTCACTCTACACCCCTCCTCTGTGCCCGCCCCTCTAGAGAATGCAGATCTTTTTAACTCAGCAGCTTCCTGCGTACCTCTCCTCCCAACTGCCTCTGTCACTCCCACTGCTCACGTACCTCCCGTCTCCCATCCACTAATATGCCAAGTAAAAGCTGATCCAGGAAGGCAGCCTAACCAGAAGATGTAAGGCACCTGGCCAGCACAGCAGGAACTTCGCTGCTTAGGAAATGGAGGCCTCAGACAATCCCACAGGTGGAAGAAGTTCATTATTAATAAGGGTTGCCTCTGGGGAAGGGGCTAAGGAGCAAGGGTCAGGGGAGGCCTAGGTGAGCTTTTCCACCAAGCAGGCTTTTGTATCATGGTCTCTTCAACTACAAATTTTTACTTTTTCAACAATAACCTAATAGCTGTCCTAGTTCTGATTCCAAGTGTGTTAACACAACCTTCTGATAAAAGTCTGGCTCCTCACACAAGGTTTTCTGCAGGGAGAAAAATATGCTAACCTGCAAACGTGAATATCTGTGTTTGTTTAAGAAGAATTCTTTCCAACACATGAATGAATGGGCATTGTGATTTCTCCACCAGTCTCTAAGATCGGTTCTCATGAATCAGTTTCTCCATCTTCTTTCCCAGACTGCTCTGCTCTGGTCCAGGAATCCCTTGGTCTGTGAAGCTGAGGACCAGGCCTGGAGAAGGGCCATCCTGGCAAGGCACTGTCCATGGGCAAGGCCTGCCAAGTGGCCACACAGTGCCCTCTGGTCTTGGGAAGCAGATTTTCTTCCAATGAAAGGCTAAGGTGGTAGCAGCAGCTCCCTGGTCTGGATTCCATGAGATGACAGGCAAAACGGATCCCTGACGGGCTGAATAATGACCTGATCTAAGCTGAATATCACATGTCCCCAGACTGAGTCTCCTGAAGAGGCAATCTGAGCCATCAAGGGGAATGCCTGTCTGAAGGCCACAGACAGGGGGTTAGAAGCTCTCAATTGTTTTATGATGAGATTTTACTACTAAAGCATCTCTGTGGTAAAGAGGTGAGGCAGTGTGGAGGAGAAGAAGAGGTCATGGAAAAAGAAAGATGAATAAGAAGGGGCTGGCACCTTACTGCCAAGAAAGAAAATTCTGCCAGCCAACCATAAAGAATGGGATGATGATAGCTACTGGGACCTAGAGCAAGTTACTCCACACTTTCTCCCTCCATTGCCTCTTGTAGGATGAGGATAAATCTAGGACCTACTTCAAATGATCATCCTGCCGATTCAGCACAGTGATATATAATACGTAAAGCACTTGGCCCAGTCAGGCTCCACATTCTCTGCCCCCACCCACATACCCATGAACATGGCTCCCGGGCATTTTGAAAACACATTTCAAATACCTCAGAGTCACTGCTGGGGAGACCTGGTCGGAGGCTGCAGTCCCTTGAAGGACCAGGTCCCAGGTTCTGATGGACTGCCCTCCACCTGAGGAGACAGTAACATGGGCAGGGAGGGTCCCTGGGAAGTCACCTGGCTCAACACCCTATGCATGTGATTTCCAAAAGGAGCTAAATGAACAGACGAAGACAGAATGAGGAAAAGGAAAAAGATGTAACTTAAAAAATAGTAAATTTGTGAAATTCTGTAGTAAAGTTCTACTGTACTGAGCCCTCGGATTTCCTGGTCACTGCTCCAAATCCAGATCTCTCATTCCAAATCAGCAGTTGTCCCTTCTGGAGCTGTCACCCCAGCACACTAAACTGGGCACTTAAGACTTGGTGGGACCCTCCTGTATTTTCAGAGCCTTTGACTCTTGTCCAGAGAGTGGGTGGGTAGTGGTACCTGTACCCCCATTCTCTGTCCACTGTCATCTCACAGGGATGGGAGTGTCCTCTAGATGAGGAGTCACTGCTTATAATGAGAGTGGTTCTGATGGAGTGCCTAGACAGGGGAACAGGATGAAGGCAGGAAAAGGGCTAAAAAGTCCTTTTCCTATATAGTTGTGCTATCCAGTATGGTAGTCACTAGCCACGTGTGACTGCTGAGCACTTAAAAAAAGAGCCTGACACACACGGAAGTGTGCTGCAAGTACAAAGCTCACACCAGATTTTGAAGACTTAGCTGTGGAAAACAAGTGTAAAATACCTCATTAATAATTGTTTGCTATTCCGTTCAGGTTGAAATGATCATTGTACTTTGGATACATCGGGTTAAACACACCAATCAGACTAATTTCACATGTTCTTTGTACTTTTCAAAATGTAACAGACAGTGAAGAATCCACCTGCAGTGCAGGAGACCTGGGTTCAATCCTTGGGTTGGGAAGATCCCCTGGAGAAGGGAACGGCAACCCACTCCAGTATTCTTACCCGGAGAATTCCATGGACAGAGGAGCCTGGTGGGCTACAGTCTATGGGGTCGCAAAAAGTCCGTCTTGATGGAATGACTAACATTTTTACTTTTATACTAGAAAATGTAAATTCCACAGGTGTTCACATTGTGGCTTGCATCGTATTTCTGTCGGAGGGTAAAGCTGCGGAATCTGCTTCCTGTGCTCTTTCTCACTGCTGCCATCCTCACGCTTCATCCTAACCTTTCACCCGAGTGAGCAGTGGGAAGCTAACTAGCCACTCCTGCTGCTGGTGCTGCTGCTAAGTCGCTTCAGTCGTGTCCGACTCTGTGCGACCCCACAGACGGCAGCCCACCAGGCTCCGCTATCCCTGGGATTCTCCAGGCAAGAACACTGGAGTGGGTTGCCATTTCCTTCTCCAGTGCGTGAAAGTGAAGTCGCTCAGTCGTGTTCGACTCTTAGCGACCCCATGGACTGTAGACTACCAGGCTCCTCCGTCCATGGGATTTCCCAGGCAAGAGTACTGGAGCCACTCCTAGGCTTCTGTTATTCTGCGGGGGAAAAGGAGAGAGTAAACTAAAATTGTTTTCTTTTGGCTGGTGGTATATTCCTCCCAGTCTACCCCTCTCCAATGATCACAAATAGACAGAAACATTTCTAGCCTCAGAATCCAGGCCCCACCTCAGGCCCAGGGATAAAAAATGAACCAGTCTTCAAAGCAATGGTGGGTTCTAGATACAGCTGAGCTACTAACCAGACCTGGGGTTTTCTATTTTTTATTTCTTGGCATATATCTCATCTTGCCTGCCAAGCTGAAGACTGCTTGAAGACAGGGATCAGATTTTTGTCCACTGTGTATCCACACCTCGAGGAGGTAGTCAACAGAAATTGGCTGAATGCAATGCATGAAAGACTTAGAGGGCTCCAGTTTACCCACCTGCAAAAAGGAAGGCATCAGACTAAGTAATCTGATAGGTTAACAGAATTTTAAAGCAAAAAGGGACTTTAGAACTCTCTGGTCTAGTGGTTTTCAATTCAATCAGTTACAATCCAATTTTTACAATCCAACATTGTACAATTCTGTTACTTGCTAATCTGATATAAAATAATGTAACCTACCTATACACATTTTAAAATTAACGTGCAAACTGCAATACAAAGGAGAGATGAAAATAGCATAACTTCTATAAAATAATACGTATTTCAATATATGAATACCCCACATGACTGCTCTAAAGCGCAGTGAAGCTTCAGGTTCACACACCTATAGAAGCACCATGGACGCGACAGTGCAGATGGTACAGGCGTGCTGTGCTGGTGACGCAAACATCTTTAGAGTTTGCTAATGGCGAGATGATTTTTCTGAAATAGTGAATAACTCTGTAAAGCTCTGAGCAAAACCGAGTACAATCTTACCTCTGCTTAGATATATATTCCTGGAGAATCCCGTGCATATCTTTAAACATGAAAACTGCTATACATTAATGTGTAAAACAAAGTTGGATTCTTTGGAGACCTGGCAGAACATATGGAAGTCATGAGGGTTGTGGGACCATTCTCCTCCCTACAGAACTGTCCAGAGCATCACAGAGCAGCTCTGCCCCTGGCCATCAGATATCACTAGCATCCCACCCCTGAGCACTGTGGCATCTGACAACACTCCCACGGACTCCCTGGTGGTCCAATGGTTAAGCATCCACCTTCCAATGCAGGGGCATGGATTCAATCCCTGGTTGGGGAACTTAAGATCCCACGTGCCATGGGACAACTAAGCCTGGGTGCCACTAGAGAGAAGCCCGTGCACTGCAACAAAAATCTTGCTGCTGCAACCAAGACCTGATGCAGCCACGTAACTAAAATAAAAAATAAACACACTCCCACAGGATGCTAAAAGCACCCCAGGGCGTGATGCCAACCACAGACGAGAATCCCTGATGGGCAAAGCTTTTTAATTACGGGCATAATTTGAATAAGATGTGAGAGCACACATAATAGACACAGTAAAGTTTTGAAAAGATGGTCTATTTTCAAGACAGTTGCATACGTACGCTACGCCAGAACAAAGGGAATCAGGAACTGAGGTTTCACACTTATGTTGCTGATCACTGCTGGTTCAGTCACATTTCAATCTGTTAGAAAGACCTGTCTTCTGAGACATTTTTGCCCGCATTCCCACTGGACAAAAGCGGCCCAGAGACTCTGAGGCAGGCTGGGCTGGAGAGGCCAGGCCTCCAGGCTGCCAGGCCCGTGTTGCAGGCTTGTTTCCTCTGGGTTCTCAAAAGTTTCTAGGACACCACAGTAGAAACTGCACGGGTTGCAACACTCTTGTCTCCCACGGCAGTGTTCTCGTTCATTGCTGCTTACGTGTGATTCTAGGATTCACGATGTGGGTAGATTAAATCTCTCCCTCAGATCCTTCGAACAAGTTACACTGCAATCAAACTGCAGTCCTGCTGGGTAACCCCACTAGAACCTCACTTACTTTGTGGAGGAGGGGGAATGTGGATTCTACCCAGTTCATTCAAAACTTACACAAACAGAAGGTAAAGCTGGCTTTTCTCCATCTCCCCCGACCCCTAACTGCTCATCTTGGAATGGGGACTCCATCTAGTTCCTCAGAGCTGCTGGCCCTGCTCACAGAAGAGTGTTTGTGCTCAGTGGGAACAATCTGTTCATGACAAGACACCAGATCCTGTCTGAACCACAGCAGCTATGGGAAAACAATATGCCTATAGCCAGCACCAAAGTCTGGTCTGCACTTCGTGGCTGACATTGCCCCACCAGAGAATCGGCAGGCAGCGGCGAAACCCTGCCTGAGTAGCAGGCTCTGACAATCACCTTGGCCATTGCCCCTGCCCCTGCTTCCCCTTCCATGTCCATGCCCCTCCATTTCAGCATTTGGTCTGCAGGCAATATCCTCTGGCTCCAGATCAACTTTTTTTTTCGCAGCACCCTTAGCAAGTCGGGTAAAAGGTGCTTCCGGCTTGCCCTAGACTCCAACCTGCTCTCAGATACCCCAGAAACAGCTTTTTTTTCCAAGCATATATTCTTCCCCTTTCCTGGGGAGCTCTAAGCTCATTCTTCCCCCTTCCCTAGCTCAGTTCCATCCTCTTCCTCAGGCCAGTGGTTCCCCAATATCCACAGAACCCAAGAGAAGCGCACACCATGCCAGCAAGTCCCCCTTGTTCCTGGCATCTGCATCGCTGAGGCCCCTTTGGCTTTGAGACAATGTCATACAGACCCCAGCAGGTAAACCAGAGACCTCAACCTAAAATAGTAATAGGGATAAGAAGAAACCAACGATACTGGTCTTTTCGATTTCCCTAATGGGGTGGACAACGTGAATGCAGGAGGAGATACTACATTTAGGCACAGAAAAGTGCATCAGGAGATAAAAGTCACATTTAATTGTTACTGCTTTGTGAAAGCCCAAAGACTACTGCATTGCTTAACAACTTCTGCAGCATCTTGCTGGATTCAAGTTCTGTGGTTCTTGGCCACTTGGGACATTTTTGCAAGGTTAGATTCCTAGCATCCAGTGAAAAAAGGAAAGGGACTTTGACACTTGATCTCCAGTTATAGAATAAGTGTTTGTTCTTTCTTAATTATACAATCCCCACAACTCTATCAGGCGTTGGCAAAGTTCTCTACGCACCATTTTAATGCTTTGTGATGTAATTCTTTTATGATTTAACATGTGTCATGCGTAAATCATTAAGCATGATTTAACATGCTTAAATTTATATTTCCTGCCTACTATTCTTCCCACACTAATTTGAACCATACAAAAAAACTTATACAAAAGAAGAGAAACTGCATTCAGGACAAGTAAGGAGATTGCATTGAAACAAATGCAATCCTGATTCAATCCTGATTAAAGTTAGCACTTTATATAACAATACAGGATACGACAAAAATCAACTCAAGATGCCTTGTACTGCAATTGCATTGTAATTAACCAACTCCAGTTACAAATTTTACACCAACTGTAAATCACAGACTGAAGTAAAACTCAAGTCTGAGCCAGAGGTTGCTTTCCTTGGACCGGGAAACAAGTTATCCACTTTGCACACAACAGATATCGGAAGAGAAAATGGTTATAATGGACAATTAATTCTCATTTGGTAAACAGCTAGATTTTAAATACCACAGAAACTATGTCTAAATGACATTATTAGAAATTAGAGTAAAAATAAAAATTGTAAATAAAATCTATCATTTATTAAAGTTTAACATGCACTAATTAGTAGGTTAGCCAATTTACATACATTGTCTTGTTTGATCTTAAAAAAAAAAAAGTTTACACTAGGGTTCACACTTTGTTTTGTACATCCGAAGGGCTTTGATAAACATATATGCCGTGTGTGCACCATTACCTCACACAAGATAGTTTCACTGTTTTGAAAATCCGCTGTGTTTCATGATTCATTCCTCAGCCCCTCAGTCCAAACTCCAGGCAACCAGCAATCTTTCAATCGTCTCCAAAGTTTTACCTTTTCCAGTATGTCATATATTAACAGAATCATACAGTATGGATCTTTTTCAGACTACCTTCCTCCCCTGAGTAATAAGCATTTAAAGTTCCTCCAAGTCTTTTCATGACTTGATAGTTCAATCCGTTTTATTGCTGAACGATATTCCATCACATGGATGTACCGGTTTGTTTATCCATTCAATTACGAAAGCGCATCTTGGTTGCTTCCAATTTTGGCATGTATGAATAAAGCTACTATAAACATTTGTGTGTAGCTTTTTGTGTGGACATAAGTTTTCAACTATTTAGGCAGAACCTCAGAGCAGGACTTCTGGATCATGTGGTAAGATTATGTTTATCTTTTTAAGAAATTGCCAAAGTGTCTTGCAAAGTGCTATTCTACTTTGCTTTCTTATTTCTTATCTTTTAGCTACCCCTCAGTGTATGTATGTTATACCTGTCAGATGAGAAAACTGAGATTCCAAGAGATTACATAATTTGTCCAAAGTTATGCAAAAGAGTAATGGCTAATGCCAGAATTCAAGTTTGGGTTGGTCTGGCTTTAAAGGTAGTGATCTTGCACTATACTGTACCAAGTGAACCAAACACTCAGCCAAATCAGGGTCCTTTAATGGTGTGAGAGTATGTTGCCAATCTTTACTCTGTGAGTTAATGTTCCTGTCTTGAGTCTAAAACCAGACACCAGGAAAACATCCTGTTGCACAAGCCTTATAACTTTCCCCCTAGAATCATTCTCTCCTCCTCCTCTGCCACAGCTCTGGGGAGGGATTACAGGCCCTGTGAACAGGCACAGGGCAGGTATTAGAAGTAGCCCCACCTCAATATCTCAATATCTCAATACAATACAGCTCCAGTTGAAGGCAAAGACATTAAACTCTGTAGTAACACTCCATTCAGAGAAGGCAATGGCAACCCACTCCAGTATTCTTGCCTGGAAAATCCCATGGACGGAGGAGCCTGGTAGGCCGTAGTCCATGGGGTCACAAAGAGTTGGACACTTACTGAGCGACTTCACTTTCACTTTTCACTTTCATGCATTGGAGAAGGAAATGGCAACCCACTTCAGTGTTCTTGCCTGGAGAATCCCAGGGACAGGGGAGCCTGGTGGGCTGCCATCTGTGGGGTCGCACAGAATTGGACACGACTAAAGCGACTTGGCAGCAGCAGCAGCAGCAACACTCCATTAAAACACACACACACACTCTCAGTAATACAAATACTAACCAAATGCCTCAGCATCAGGTTTCTGATTTCAGGGCTTCTTTCAAAGATCGAGAATACCAGCTGCTTTGGGATGGAAGGCTGGGGGAAAAGCCATGTGCTGCCACTTGTAAGTCTTTTTTTTCCAGAAACAATTTAAGATGACTATCATAGACTCATGCTATTCTTGTTCAGTCACTCAGTCGTGTCTGACTCTGCAGCCTCAAGGACTGCAACACACCAGGCTCTCCCATCCTTCACTATCTCCCAGAGTTTGTTTAAAATCATGTCCATCGAGTTGGTGATGCTATCTAACCATCTCATCCTCTGCCTCCTCCTTCTCCTTTTGCCATCAATCTTTCCCAGCATCAGGGGCTTTTCTAATGAGTTGGCCCTTCACATTAGGTGGCCAAAGTATTGGAGCTTCAGCATCTGTCCTTCCAATATACCTGCAAGTTAACTAAGGGATTTACTGACTCTAAAATGTTTTTATGTTTTCACCTCAAGACAAGGGAGTTTTGCATTGCACTTCTGAGGTATTCCTAATTTTTAAGCAGGGCAGAAACCTAGGTACACCGGCACCTCAGGTAACTGACCATCACAATGTACAGTGTAGGTGTTGGGGGGAGTGACAGGCAGGGATGGCTGGGGAAAGCAGGGACCACAGTCAGCCTATCTTCACTATTAGGCTTACTTACTTAGTGTGACCTTGAAGCATGATATGGAGACCATCCCACCATCTAGAAGGTGGAGGATAATACTTTTCACACAATAACACACATTTCAGCCATACTGATACTGCAAAGAGCCTAGTGAAATTCCCTAAAGAGTATCAATTCTTTCTCTTCCCCTCTCCTCCTTTCAGCAATTCCAACTACATCAGTCACACCAGCCTTCAAACAGGGCACAGAATGTCCTACTTCTAGAGGTAGCACAATTTGGTACAGCTTGGAGAAATAGCTTAAGAAGAGTGATGCTTGCTCGCATGGATAATAGTAATGCAATCTGGTTAATTTAGGGAGTGTGCTTTACAGAGTAATTTGGATGAGCCTAGAAGCACCACCCTCTGCTAATGGTCATCTCTTTAAAATTTTATTAAGGAAATGCCACAGACCTGGGACCCAGAGCAGCTCAGAGGCGGTGAATAATAGCTCTTCAAGTGTGCAATAAAAAATGGCCTCCAATAAAACTACATTGCAAAAAATGGGAAAGAAACAAAATGAAAAGAGTAAAAAAGCTGAAGAGGCAGAATCTGATGAATTTGTAGTAGAAAAAGCACTGGACCGCTGTGTAGCGAACGGGAAGGAGGAGTGTTTCCTGAAGTGGAAGGGGTTTACAGATATAGACAATACTTGGGAACCTGAAGAAAATTTAGATTGTCCAGAGTTAACTGAAGCATTTCTTAATTCTAAAAAAGCTGGTAAAGAAAAAGATGGAACAAAAAGAAAATCTTTGTCTGACAGTGAATCTGATGACAGCAAATCAAAGAAGAAGAGATGCTGCTGATAAACCAAGAGGTTTTGCCAGAGGTCTTGATCCAGAATGAATAATAGGTGCCCCAGACAGCACTGGAGAATTAATGCTCCTCATGAAATGCAAAGATTCCGATGAGGCGGACTTGGTGCTGGCAAAAGAGGCAAACATGAAGTGTCCTCAAATTGTAATTGCTTTTTATGAAGAGAGACTAACCTGGCATTCTTGTCCAGAAGATGAGTCTCAATAATTGTTTGCATTGCCATATATATATATATATATATATACACACACACACACATATATAAAATGTGGGTCTTAGTTTTTTGATTTCTTGCTGCTGCTGCTGCTGCTGCTAAGTTGCTTCAGTCATGTCTGACTCTGTGTGACCCCATAGACGGCAGCCACCAGGCTCCCCCGTCCCTGGGATTCTCCAGGCAAGAACACTGGAGTGGGTTGCCATTTCCTTCTCCAATGCATGAAAGTGAAAAGTGAAAGTGAAGTCGCTCAGTCGTGTCTGACTCTTAGTCATCCCATGGACCACAGCCTACCAGACTCCTCCATCCATGGGATTTTCCAGGCAAGAGTGCTGGAGTGGGGTGCCATTGCCTTCTCCGTTTGATTTCTTAGTGTGAAGAAATAACTACATTCTAATGAAAATCAGGTTTGATGTTTGTTTTGTAGTAGTATTGGGGAAGTTACATTTTTTCCCCCCATCTATAGCACTGGTTACTTTGAACAAATAAAAGCTTTCTGTAGTTGCTTCCTTCAGCAGGAAAGAGTTTGATACCATGGTATATTATTTCCTTAGCATTAGAGAACAGTTCTTCTAAATGTTGCAGGAGATCTCCATAGTCATTACTCAGTAAGAACTTAGAATTTGCATTTAACTCATATATGCTTGAGGACCATTCTAAGTTTTTTGTATGTATATACATAAAAGACATATGTAAATAGTTTGGGAGTTAATTTTTTGTTGTGGTTTCTGTTTTGGTAAATATATTTAAACAACAGCCTTTCATAACCATGGAAAAGCCCATGTTCTGGAATTATATCATTTTGAGCAACGTAAGAAATAACTTCAACTTAGATTGAAAATTTAAGTCTTAACCTTTCAAATTAAATAATTTCGTAATTAATTAGACAACTTAAGCAGTTTAAATTGGGTAATTTTTAAAAGTATCCCTATCAGAATCTGCATCCATATCTGCATATAAATGCAGTTTTATATGCAGAAACCCTGGAAAGAGAGTTTTTATCACTATCAACAACCTTCCCAACCAAATGAAAAATGTAGAAAAATTCTGGTATGTTTTAATATAGCAAAGCAAAACTTAGTTAAATGGACACTCGATGGTACTTTTTGGTGAACCATTGTTTTACAAGAAACTGAAGTCTCTGTGCTATATTTCGGAAAGGCTATGATATGTGGGATGTCTCAGATTTGTTCATGGAAACCTAATCAGATAGTTTTAAAATATTGGCAATTTACGATCTATAGGAATAAATGAGTGAACAAACTTTTCTAATCTACGCTTGACCTGCATGGTTTTTCAGACTTGACTCCAATCCATTCCTTACATGAAGGCTCAATTTTCTCAGTATTTTGGGTTACTAGTTCAGCAGAAGCCAAGACAAACAATAACTTTGTAGTAATCAGAATGTTATTCAACTGTATATTGTTTACTTTATTGTAAATACTGGTGAACAGTGGTCAATAAATAGTATTATATTCCTTTAAAAAATAAAAATAAAAATTATTAAGAAGGTATATAACTTTTCAGCTGTTGGCAGAATATTTCTTTGGCTGCCACTTGTAGTAATGGCAAGATTTCAGTTAGGGAGGACATAAGCTGAGTAAAAGAGACGAGACTGTTGGATATAACAGCAGGCTAAATTCATGGAAATTTTGTGCCCAGGTCTTTATTTGCCAAGGGAGGACTATGGATTTAATTAATATTACTCTCTAGATAGGAAAGGGGAGAAGGAATGTGAAAACCAGCTACGCCGAGATGCTCGCTCATTATTTATTTATTCAACAATGAAAACTACTTACTGTGATTATGAAGTGGTAAAGAGATAAGGGCAGTAAGTTGTACAAACTAGACCTTACAGTTTAAAATGCAACCACTCAAGCCCTGCAGAGTGAGGGCTCTGGCTTTCCAGATTCTGTCATTACACAATGACAGAAGGAAGGGACTCTGATTATCTAGTCTGATTGCTCACATCCCTCCAATTAAGATAAAGGAAACTGGAAACGGCCTGCTTTAAATGATTTCCCCAAGATCACGTAGCTAATTTATGCAAAGATGGGATTAAGTGCTCAAATATCTCCATCCCTGACCCAGTGTGCTTTCCAGTAGATCCATGTTCCTTCAACTGAGGCAGAACCACTTCCTGGGGCACAAGCAGTATGCAAGGCAACAGGATAAACATGGTGCGTTTTCCTGGAGGGCTGATTCTGTTAAGTGATAAGCATTTTTCTATAGTTAGAAAATGCAGCCACCATCGAGTCTACAAGTAACAAATACTGGAGAGGATGTGGAGAAACTTAACACTGTTGGTGGGAATGGAAATTGGTGCAGCCACTATGGAGAACAGTACGGAGAGTCCTTAACAGACTACAGGTAGAGTCAGCACATGGTCCAACTCTAATTCCGAAAGATACATGCACCCCAATGTTCACAGCAGCACTATTTACAAGAGCCGAGACACAGAAGCAACCTAAGTGCCCATCAACATACGTGTGAATAAGGAAGATGCGCTGTATACACATACACGTGTGTACATATATATATATTAAGTGAAAGTGAAAGTCGCTCAGTCGTGTCCGACTCTGCGAACCCATGGACTCTCTAGTCCATGGAATTCTCCAGGCCAGAGTACTGAAGTGGGTAGCCGTTCCCTTCTCCAGGGGATCTTCCAGACCCAGGAATCGAACCGGGGTCTCTTGCATTGCAGGTGTATTCTCTACCAGCTGAGCTACCAGGGAAGATACAAACACACAATGGAATATTCAGTTCAGTTCAGTTCAGTTGCTCAGTCGTGTCCGACTCTTTGCGACCCCATGAATCACAGCACGCCAGGCTTCCCTGTCTATCACCAGCTCCCGGAGTTCACTCAGACTCACATCCATCGAGTCCGTGATGCCATCCAGCCATCTCATCCTCTGTCGTCCCCTTCTCCTCCTGCCCCCAATCCCTCCCAGCATCAGAGTCTTTTCCAATGAGTCAACTCTTTGCATGCGGTGGCCAAAGTACTGGAGCTTCAGCTTTAGCATCATTCCTTCCAAAGAAATCCCAGGGCTGATCTCCTTCAGAACGGACTGGTTGGATCTCCTTGCAGTCCAAGGGACTCTCAAGAGTCTTCTCCAACACCACAGTTCAAAAGCATCAATTCTTTGGCTCTCAGCTTTCTTCACAGTCCAACTCTTAACCAATCATAAAAAGAAAATGAAATTTTGCCATTTGCAGCAACGTGGATGGACCTAGAGATTGTCATACCAAATGAGGTAAGTCAGACAGAGAAAGACAAATATCGTGCTATATCACATCTATGTGGAATCTAAAAAAAAAAAAAAAAAGATACAAACAAAACAGAAACAGACGAGGCTGCAAGGTATCCATCAGGGCCACAATCTCTCCCAGAAGTTTCTATGCCAGCAGTTTTCAAAGTCTTCAAATGGACCTTCTAAGGCACAGTTTTACAAAGTAAATCGCTATACCCTCAACCTGCACCTGCACTTTTTTGTTCTAAAACTGCCTGAGAGATCTCCAGCATAAGCAACACTCTTTCTCCTACTCTCCAGGGGGCGGGGGGCGGGGGGCCTGGGGGGGGTGTCATACTGTTCAAATATCTCCAATCTTCCTAAGGTGTGCTTCCCTACATGACTCCAAATATTGGTCTGGGGAGGCCATGGGCTTTTCTGCCTCCCCCTGTCCTGTAAACAGGTCTGAAAAGGTGAGCTTGGACAGGCTAGGAAGTTCTGAATTCAGAAAGGTAACAAATTACTGATGTGGATTATTTTTAAATTAACTGCAATTAAAAAAAAAAAAAAACCTGAAACCTCTAGATTTCCTCAGATCTTCTGAACAAGGTCTGCTGCTGCTGCTGCTAAGTCACTTCAGTCGTGTCCGACTCTGTGCGGCCCCATAGACGGCAGCCCACCAGGCTCCCCCATCCCTGGGATTCTCCAGGCAAGAACACTGGAGTGGGTTGCCATTTCCTTCTCCAATGTATGAAAGTGAAACGTGAAAGTGAAGTCACTGAGTCGTGTTCAACTCTCAGCGACCCCGTGGACTGCAGCCTACCAGGCTCCTCCGTTCATGGGATTTTCCAGGCAAGAGTACTGGAGTGGGGTGCCATTGCCTTCTCCGAACAAGGTCTACACATAAGTTTTGTTTCTAATTGATTTCTTTACAGATGTAACATGGTATTCAGCGAGGTCATTAATTTCATACAAGATCAATGTTCACCTTCCTTCCACTTATGAAATGTGTAATGTTTTCTATCTCCTATTAAAAAAAATGATGAAAACATTTAGATGCCAAGTTAAAAATGCAAGGAAGTACATGGTTTTTAAAAAAATTCCTTTTATGAGGCATCCAGCAAAAAGTTTGAAGACCATGGACCTACATTTACTTCTCTCAAGACAATGCTTCTGTTTTGTGAAGTTGAGTTGAAAATTAATTTTCCAGAATAAGCAAGACTACATCTAGTAAAAATACTCCTTCTGGTTTTAGACACATAGATAGCACCTTTCCCTGACTCCCAGCACTTAAACAAACTATTTATTTTACATTTCATTTAGGATGGGAGAGAGTGCCAGATGACTATCTTCAGTCACTCATCACTATTTGGAAAATAATCTGGTCTCTATGGTGAAAGTGTTTAGCAACCCGAAAGCCTTACCCTGATCTCTTATAAACACTGCACATCCAAACACTAAAATAAAGCAATTACTGTGTGCTTTATATTCACAGCATTTCTCAGCAAGAACAGGTAAGGTGTGAAGGGCTGAGAGAGCAGAAGAGAAGCAGAAGTAGCTCATCAGTGGGTCAAGGACATTTAGTTAGTTTCAAAACCACCAGAGGAAATGAATTACAGCTACAACAAGGAAATTACTATAGCTTTAAGAATATTTAGGACATAAAGATAACTGGTACCTTACTCAGAAATGACTTATTGAACTCATCATGGTCCTTAAAACAAAATTCTAATGAGGTAGATGAAACTGGAGCTGATTATACAGAGGGAAGTAAGCCAGAAAGAAAAACACCAATACAGTATACTAACGCATATATATGGATTTAGAAAGATGGTAACGATAACCCTGTATGTGAGACAGCAGAAGAGATACAGATGTATAGAACAGTCTTTTGGACTCTGTGGGAGAGGGAAAGGGTGGGATGATTTGGGAGAATGGCATTGAAACATGTACAATATCATATAAGAAACGAATCATCGCTCCAGGTTTGATGCAGGTTACAGGATGCTCAGGGCTGGTGCAGTGGGATGACCCAGAGGGATGGTACGGGGAGGGAGGTTGGGAGGGGGTTTCAGGATGGGGAACTCGTGTACACCTGTGGTGGATTCATGTTGATGTATGGCAAAACCAATACAATATGGTAAAGTTAAAAAAAGTAACTTGAATATATATTCTGGGAAACCTTAAAAGCAACAGTCATTACATTTGGCTAACTCATCATCCATAACTTCCACTTATTAGCTCTCACCACCTTTGTGTGACAGGTGCTTAATAAGCACCTTTTAGAGTTCTGGGAAGTTAAGGATCAGGGAAATCAGTGCAAGGTCAAAGACAGGGTCTAGGGACAAACTAAGATGTGATCTGAACCTATTAATCTTTCAGCTTTCGGTTCTAGTTATGTGTTTACTACCCTCCTCCTCCCTTCTTCCTGGCCATGAGGTTTTATTTTCCAACTGTTTCGCTTGGTGTGAATTAGAAGGGTGACACCCTAACAGAGAGATGCAGCAGCTAGCCACATTTCAACAGCAGGTGGAGGGGGGGCAATGATTTAGAAGGAAACAGAATCTCAATTGTGTAGCTTGCCCAAGGGCCTGACCACAACATTCAGCAGCTCATCCTGATGAATGCCCCATGATTCCAGCAGACATCCAGGGCCACATTTCATTGTTCTCCAGAGCCATGGGGACTTCCTTAGTTCCAGCCAGATCTCACATGGTCTGGCTATGTCAACGCTTGCCAGACATGGGCTGAACACCGAAAAGTTCCTCTCAGATGTTTCTGGTCTACACCTGGCTCTGCAATTCCAATATGGAGATGTTTGCAATAATACCTGTGAAAACTAAATATTTACATTTGCCCTTGACTGTCTGGCATCATTTTAACAGCCTGGATATATTTCAGCTGCCTAGGAACATGTTCATTAACGTCAATCTTGTGAAAATGCAGTTAAGCAAGCACCCAAGCTTCCAGGGATCGATACTAGGCACTAAAGACCTTTAAACGTACGTGCTGTACAGAGACAGACAGATAAAAGTTTGTTTCTTGTGAAATGGTATTATTAGTCTTCTATTGCTACCACAGCAAATGACTACAAACCTAGCAATTTAATCTTACAGCTACGTAGGGCAGAAGTCTGACGTGGATCTCACCGAGCTAAAATCAAAGCATCAGCAGGGCTGTGTTCCTTTTTGGAAGCACTGGGAAGGATTCTGCTTCCTTGCCTTCTCCAGCTTCTAAAGACATCCTGAAATCTTTGGCTCATGGCCCCTTCCCCTCATCTTCAAAGTGGGCCAAATCCTCATGTCACATCTCTCTGACCCACTCTTCTGCCTTCGTTTTCTTCTTCATGTGATTAGGATGGATCCATCTAGATAATCCAGGATAATCTCTTCATCTCAAAATCAGTACCCTTAATCACATCTAAAGAGTCTCTTTTGCCATATAAGGTAACATATTCCCAGGTCCTGGAGATTAAGACGTGTACAACTTCGGGGGTGATAGGGTCATCTTTTGGCCTACCACAGATGAGTTTCTATTTTGTTTGGTTTATTTTCCACTTCAGCTGGAAGTAATCTGAGACTTCTGCTTCTCAGAATGCCAGGAGAGACAGATCTCCTGAGTTAAGACTTGCTAACAGCTTATTGGCAAGGCAGGCACTTTCAGTTTTTGGATGGTTTTAGATGCTTCATGCCAAAAGGTAGATGTGGAATGACTTTAAGGGAAAGTGTGTTTGTTATGTGTGTCTGCTCAGTCGTGTCTGACTGTTTGCAAACCCATGGACTGTAGCCCACCAGGATCCTCTGTCCATGGAATTTTCCAGGCAAGAATACTGGAGGGGGTTGCCATGCCCTCCTCCAGGGGATCTTCCTGACCCAGGAATCAAACTTGTGTCTCCTGCATTGGCAGGCAGCTTCTTTACCACTATGCTACCCGAGAAGCCCCATACTTGTTAAGTGAAGTGGAGTGAAGTGAAATCGCTCAGTCGTGTCCAACTCTTTGCGACCCCATGGACTGTAGCCTACCAGGCTCCTCCATCCATGGGATTTTCCAGGTAAGAGTACTGGAGTGGGGTGCCATTTTCTTCTCCAGGGGAAATTCCCGACCCAGGGATCGAACCCAGGTCTTCCACATTGTAGGCAGACGCTTTACTGTCTGAGCCACCAGGGACGCCCCCATACTCGTTCAGTTCAGTTCAGTTCAGTTCAATGGCTCAGTCATATCCGACTCTTTGTAACCCCATGAATTGCAGCACGCCAGGCCTCCCTGTCCATCACCAACTCCTGGAGTTCACTGATAATCATGTCCATAGAGTCGGTGATGCCATCCAGCCATCTCATCCTCTGTCGTCCCCTTCTCCTCCTGCCCCCAATCCCTCCCAGCATCAGTTAAGGTAGGTGCAAATATAGTAGCTATTTCTTCTCTTGCTCACAAATGGCACTGGGCAGGAGAACAGGTTGGAGAGGTGGGCCTCCTCCCTGCATGACCAACAAGACTGCCTAGCATTATGCGTCCCCACTAACAAGATATATTTCAGAACCCACAGCACCACCAGTGAAGAGTCCCTGCCTGAACTATTTAGCCTGAGTTTAATCAAACCTCTAGATCCAGCTACTAGTTTATAGAAAATGGAAGACCATATTCACCACCACAAGAATAAAATTACCCAAATGTGAAAAAATGTAAAAGATAAATGAGACATCTACCTTAACAATGTATTCCAAAATAAATAACATTAAAAAATCAAGTTTATCAGGGGAAAAACCCGCTATCCACTGGTGACCATACTTTGTGCTCTTGACTTGAGGTAAGCTGGTATATTCAGAGATAGGATCCATCTCCTCACAAAGCACTGGGTGCTGGGGCCCTGGTTGTTTTGATGTAACAGTTTACTAATCTCTGCTACAAAACTCTGTTTGTACAGCAAACAAATTCTGATTTAGTGGTTTTTTGGAGGTGAGTACAGTTGACTCTTGAACAAGGTGGGGGATTAAGAGCCCCGATTTCCAAGCAGTCAAAAATCTGCATATAACTGAATAGTTAGCCCTTGCCCCTCTGCATCTGGTTTTCCCATCAGTGGTTCCAAAACCACAACCAATAGAAATGTGATGAACATTACGTATTTATTGAAAAAAAAATCCACGCATCCGTGGACCTGCACAGTTCAAGAATCGACTGTAATTCTGATTCACAGACATAAACAGATTAACTGCCTGTGTATTTTCCTCAGTGATCAAGAACAAAACAGTCATTACTTCATACCTCAGCTTTGTTCTCATAACCTCAAGTCAATGACTCAGTTTCTTCAGTTACTGAAATCTCTGAAATCAGTTAAAAACTGAAGATTTATTCTAGTAAACATCTTTCCGTGGAAATTTTCCACTTAAAAAAAAAAGAAAACACAAAAAACAGCAGCCTGGACATGCTTGCTGTTGAATCCCCTGGCCTTTCTAACCGGAGACTGTGGGTCATGACTAGCTGGGGGAGGGAGAGGAACAATGGGTACTTCCTTTGTAAAAGGGCAAAGGATACTTTAGGAAATGTTTTGTGGCGTTTATGTGCACATGGATGTGTGTGCTGGGTCAAGATGTAAAATAAATTTCAAAAAGCCTGAATCTGGCTGCTTTACACACCCGGCACAGTCAGCATCACAAACGCAACTTAAGAAACTGAAATCAAGAGGCAGGAGTCCCTTAGGAGATGATCCCAAATACGGTTAAATTTGGCTTCCCAGGTGGCCCTAGTGGTAAAGAATCTGCCTGCCAGTGCAGGAGACCCAAGAGATGAGGTTTTGATCCCTGGGTCAGGAAGATCGTCCTTGGAGGAGGAAATGGCAACCCACTCCAGCCTTCTTGCCTGGGAAATCCCATGGACAGAGGAGCCTAGTGGGCTACGGTCCATGGGGTGGCAAAGACTCAGATGCGACTGAGCATACAGCACAATCTTTTAGTCCATCCTAAAGGAGACCAGGCCTGAGTGTTCACTGGAGGGACTGATGCTGAAGCTGAAACTCCAATACTTTGGCCACCTGATGCAAAGAGCTGACTCACTGGAAAAGACCCTGATGCTGGGAAAAGATTGAGGGCAGGAGGAGAAAGGGACGACAAGAGGATGAGAGGCTTGGATGGCATCACCAACTCAATGGACATGAGTTTGGGTGGACTCCGGGAGTTGGTGATGGACAGGGAGGCCTGGTGTGCTGCGGTTCATGGGGTCACAAAGAGTCGGACACCACTGAGCAACTGAACTGAACTGAAATAAAAATAACTAGTTCATATAGAACTTTTGGATTCCCTGGGTCCTCAAACCTCAAGCTGAGAAAGAATAATACAGTTCCAAGTTGTTCATTTTAAGATAAGGAAACCAAACCACAGACACCCCTCTGCATCCCTGGCCCTGGCCCCACCTATGCTCTCAGAACTCTGCTCCTGGAGTCCCCTTCTCTTCTGCAGGCTGGCAGAGGGCTGGGCACCTGTGGCTACACACCCAGATTACAAGACCCCGGGTGGGCTGCTGGCTGGCATTCCCAGGACCACAGAGAGCAATTCCTCAGCATTCCTCAGCTTGCTGTCCTAGGCCTCACACGTCCTCACTATCCCAGTGTTAAGCAGGGGAAGGGTTTGCACAAGGAGCAGCCACGTGGTTCAGTTCAGCTCTTCAGTAATAGCAGAGTGATAGCAACAGCTGTGACCTGGTGGCTAGCTCATGCCGGGGACCTGAGCTCTCGCAGTCTCTTCCAACCTTAGAGAGAAAGAATAACGGTTCAGAGTCCAGGCTGTGGGATTCAGATCCCAACCACTACCTACTAGCTGTGTGACCTTGAGCCAGTCACTTGACCTCTCTGTGTCTCCGTTTCCAGCCCTATGCAATGGGGAAGGATGATAACTGCCATCTCATAGGATTGTTATAAGGAATGAATGAATATGTATAAAATGCTTAGAACAATGACTGGCATAGCTCTTATTTTACTTCATCAATCTTATTTCTCACCACACCTCTTCACTTAGCCTTCACTCTAGGGTGAAGAGGGAATGAAAACACTTCTAGTATACCTTTACTTATGTCTCCCAAGACATTTATTCAGCAGACGTTTCCAGGGAATCACAAAACACAGACAAGATACAGTTTCCTGCCTTCAGGGTAAGTATAACTTCCTAGAAAACAGATACACGCAACCAATTACAAATAATGCGCTGAATGCAGAAACGAAGATGTGAACAAAGCGTTATCTGATCAGGGATGAGAAAGAAGCACAGATGAGGAGTTACAGGGAAGCCTGATGAGACTAATAAAGGAGGCGATGCTTCAACTGAGGCTCACACGGTGCAGGAAAAAACTGTTTCCAGTCTTGCACAAAACCTTACTTATTCTCGTAATAAATTACCCAAAGTCTAAAAGATGCTGCTAGAATGGAAAAGCAGAAACAGCTGATTCACAGGGTGCTGGGAGTGCGGACTCAATTCCAAGAGCTGCTGAGCTACAGGAACTGCCTCCTTTGGGCTCTCTATTCACACAGCTCCACCCTGACAACCTTTCTGCCAGACGTTTGAGATACATTTGGCTGAATGTGTCCCTTTGTCTTCTGATTTAATAGTGTTCTTGGTACAGAGTTATGAATTGTTATAATGTTCTTTGTGCAATAAAGAAAATTTTAATAGAATTACAGACATACAAACACACCAAACGCATAAAATCCAATATTAGTAGGTGAGCCACCTACCTGCAGTGGTAAAATTCTTTGGCCAACGGTTTACCAGGTACTACCTGGATGCAGCCCAGGTGTCAGCTAAGGCTCTCCCTGACCTTCAGGAAATCAGCTCAAGCTTTCATGAACTCTATAGCTTCTGGGATCCCAAAGTTCTCAACATCTGGTGAGATTATATTCTCCAGGTTCCCTTTACTTTCTGGGCTCCAGATCTTATCAGTGTTGCCTCCACCCTATACTGCATCAACTGTTCTGTGAACCTCTGCATTCCCAAGCTCACCCCTGAAATCCATTCCAAGCTGGGCAGGCACAGGCAGAGGAGAGGCCTCACAGAGACATCGGAGATCACAAGGGCAGTGTGTTCCCCACCTCAGCCCTGCCCACGACCTCCTGCTCTGAGCTGGTGCTCTGTCCCTCCTCCACCTCCCCCTCTCTTTTATTCTTGCCCGTACCCGCCTCGCTCTCAACAACCGGACTCTCACAGCGAAGCTCTGCCAAAATGCAGGCCTTTGGGGCCTCTTACTCTTCCTCAAGCACTCATCAAGGGGTTTTCTTCAAGGTTATTTCCTTCATAAAGCAACGTGGGCTGCCAGATGTTCAGATGATAGCATTTCCATTTTCCCTAGCTTCCCAGCTAAATTTTATATTGGAGAGGAGGGGCTGATCCCGGTGTGCCAAGGGATGCGACAATGGCTGGCACGAGAAGCAGAGGTGGGACCATGGCATGCTACATGCCCTCGGGGCCAACCTCAAGGGTGGAAGAGAGGTTTGCAAAGGGCTGGAACTCTTAACAGAGGCAGAGGAGGATATGAACTAGCAAAATTAAAATTACTCATTAACCCTAGGGCCTGAGGAAACAGGGGCTTCAAGTAAAAACTCCTGAGAAAAATTATACCCTTGACAAGGAAAGGTCTAGCCCCATTAAAATGTTTTCACTGATCTGATAGTAAATACTTAACATTTGTAAGGAGTAAGTACTATTCAGATAACTTTTATATAGTAATCAAGGTGAAGGTGAAGGTGAAGTCGCTCAGTCGTGTCTGACTCTTTGAGACCCCGTGGACTGCAACCTACCAGGCTCCTCCGTCCATGGGATTCTCCAGGCAAGAATACTGGAGTGGGTTGCCATTTCCTTCTCCAATAAGGAACAACTTAACAAAACAACAGTCTTCTATTTATACCCTGCAAAGAATGTCAAGCACAAAATTGTTAGCTGTAGCAGAAAAAAAAACTCACACAATGGCTTAGCTTTATATAGTTTTTCCTTAAGTTATAATTCTTTGAGAAAGAGCCTAAAATTTTTCAGTAAAGAAAAAACTTTAACCTCCCAACCACTTTATCAAGCAGAAATAGAGAGCTATTTCTGTACTCATTAGATAAACAGACAAAAATTGGTGATTCCAACTTATCCCCCATCCAGGAGATTCTTAAAATCTTGACCTACTCTAGGGTATGAGAAAGGATTCCACTTTGATCAGTAGTTTCCTTATGCCCTCTTTAGAGAAGGCTAGAATTTGCTCAAATCTCTGAGTCAGACCTGATACTCAAATTCATAACTTTACCCCTGCTCTAGTTATTTTACAAAAGGTTGCACAATTATATTAAAATTAGAATGTGAGCATAGCTTTTAGTTATATAGACAAGCCTGGGAAATGGCCTTTCTAGCATTTGATCTAAGTAAACTAGAAATTGACGAGCTGTTTTCTGCAGAAAGAGAAACACAGAGGGGAAGGGAAAGGAGGAGCAAGCTGACAAGGATGGGCAGAGAAAGATGAAAACAAACAAGTGTGTCTTAGATCAAAGAGTGGATGGAGCCGCCGGAGCTCTGCTGCTCTTGGTTCAGAGGAAGGAAAGGTCCTGGCCCTGCTGATGAAGGGTGTGAAGTTCAAATTCTGCTGGGGAAGAGATGCAAGCAATCGTGAAAGGGTCTTTTTGAGAAATAGGGAAACACGACAAGACCCTTCCATATGGTACCCCAGAGAGAATCTGAAATTACGAAGATCCTAAAGTACAGTATTTCTTTAATGATTGCAGCCTTCCAGGCTCCTCCGTCCATGGGATTTTCCAGGCAAGAGTACTGCAGTGGGGTGCCATTGCCTTCTCCTGAACAAGGCTCACCCAGTACATAAGCACAGCACCCAGATGAGCAGACGATGGAGGGTGGGGGAAGAAATAAGGATAAGGTTGCTTAAATTAGCCCTTGAAAGCCAAGGTCTTTGATGGGGAATCAGAAACTAAAGTCATTTGTTTGTTTATTCATGCAAAAAGTATGCCTCTGTATGTTCCAGATACTGTTCTAGGTATCAGAGATCCAGTACTGAACAAGCAGAACCTGCTCTCTGGGGTTCATAGGTTAGGGGCAAAAGTAAGCATGCAAATACACAAATATATATGCATGTTTTATTAATATATAAATTCAAAGAAAACAGGCTTTGGGCTAGAGTGTGACCTAGGGTCAGATGCTTTAAGTAGTGTGGTCAGGGAAACCCTCCTGGGGAGGGGACTTGAGCTAAGGCCTAAGTAATGAGAGGAAGTCAGTCTTATGTAATGGCCTGTATACCAACGAGAGAACTGCAAAGACTTGAGGCAGGACCCCCATTTGAGGTATCTGAAGATCAGAAATATCTGATCTGGTGAAAGTGATGAGCCATGGAAGAGCAGTGAGGGACAAGGTACAGACATAGGCAGGAGCCACAGGATAAAGGAGTCTGGATTTTCTTCTAAGTGTGACAGGAAGGCAATGGAGGATTTTAAGTAGGAAAATGACATTTCTATTTTAAAAGACCCCTCCAGTTGCTATCTCAGGTAGACTGTGTGTGCAAGCATAGACGCAGACAGGCAGGTAAGGAGGTCATCTGGAAGTCCAGCAAGAGATGTCGGAGGTTTGCATAGGGTGGTAGCAGAGAGGGGGAGATAACGGATCTGGGTAAATATGGGGGTATCTCAGTAGGTGATCCCGACAGACTGGATGTGGGAGATGGGGGGAACAGAGCAATCACGGATGGTGCTCGGGTGTGGGGCTCAGGCGGCTGGGTGTGTAATGGGGTTATTTACTGAGATGTGGATGACGGGGAGGGCCAGGCCTGATGGTGAAAAGAGGAGTGAGATGAAGAGTTCTGATCTCAATATATAAAATGTGAGCTGCCTCTCAGACTGCAAGTCTGAAGTCAGGGTTACAGAGATGTTAGTAAACAGAAAGTAGGTAAAGCAACGAGACCCACCGAGACTGCCCAGAGAAAGAGTATGGAGAAGTCCCAGGAGGCTTTCCAATAGCCAGAGGTCAGGAGGTGGAGGAACAATCAAGGAGGTACAGAAACAAGAGGTGTGAATTGACATCAGCCAAGACAAGAAAATATTCCAAGAAGGAAAAAGTGTCCTGTGGTATCAAATATTGCTGAAAGTCAAGTAACGTGAAAAAAGAATTAACCACCATATATGGCAAGATGGAGATCAGAGGTACCTTAACAGAGATACCTGAGGACTGGAGGGATGGAAACTGACCCGAGTGACAACAGAGTGGAGGATGCAGAAAGAGAAAGGGGTTATACGGAGAGCTCCTTCTAGAAGTGCTGTTACAAAGGAGACCAGAGAATGCAGTAGGTAGGGTGGGGGCTGAGGAAGAGTTTTTTGTTGATGTTCTTGTTTTTTTGTTGTTGTTGTTAACTTTTGTTTTCTAAGACATAGAAAAACAGAACAGTGGATGAATGCCCCATGTTATCCGGCTTTGACCACTTTCTCCTCCCCATCATACTTCATCTGCCGCCCCTACCCTCAGCTCATTCCCAATTCTCCACCCAGAGGGCTGTTTTGAAGAAAGGCCCAGACATTATTTCAAGGAAAGCTGATTTTTATTTTAAGTGAGAAATACTGTTATGAAGAAGGAAAAGAGAAAGCCCGATTAAACAATGCTATCACTGAAAAAATTCAAACTCCACTACACTAACAGAGTAACTTCAATAAAAGGTATAAAAGTTATTTTTCCTTTAAAGCAGGGATTCTCGAACTATGGCCCACAGTCTGCAGGTGGGCCATGAGGGGCTTCCAGGTAAGCAGCAAGCGGGGCACACCCAAGTTCTTTCCTCAGCTCTCATGTATGGGGGAAGAAGAAATCCAAGTTCATGGTCTTTATTTTGTTCTTGTGCATGAATAAGTAGTATAACTTATTAAGTGAGTTATTTAGGTTTACTAAAATTAGTACATTACTAGAGTTTGCAAATGACTCTCATTCAAAATTATGCTAAGCAGTCTGACTGCCATGCAACGTCTAGCACTGTGGCAGAACATTTACAGATGGTGGGAATTTCTGTAAATTGGAAGAATAACGCCTAATCACCCATGGATGTCTTGAGTTACTTGTGCTTGCAATTCTCCTATTTTTGCTTTTTGACTCCAAATTACTTCAGCAACAATTTAGTTTACTGTGGGTTGTTTATATGCAGTGATACATATTTGTATCATTAACACTAATTTGTTCATTCATTGGTTAACTGTGGTCCAGGGTACAAAGATTTGAGGAAGAAAAAGTTAACACAAAGGAAATTGTATATGTTGCTAATTGTTTTCTGTGGCTTGAGGGGGATTTTATCATTTTATTTTAGCTGTGGAAAACCTCAATCCTGTAGAGACAGTATAACAATTATGAGCTCTAACTGGATATAGAGAGTCTATGTTCAAATCAAGGTTTTGTTGCTTAAGAGCTATGTAACCTTGGAAAACTAAGTTACTTAACTTTTCTGTTCCTCAGTTTCATCATCTGTAAAATGGGAATAATAATAGTAGATGCCTCATATCTTTAAATGAGTGAATATCCATAAATGGGAAACTGGCACATATTAAGTTCTATATTTTTCCATAAAAAATACTATACCCATTACAACAACAGTTGCTACTATTATTACAGTTTGTGACACCAGGGTTCTAGGAACACAGAAAATTACTAAATTATAGCTTGAAATTGACTTAAGTGGTAGAGATAAGAGCATAAACAGAAACTAGCTTTATACCCAAACCTATTTAATACATAATAAACCCAACTAGAACCCCAGGTGTTACAGCATATATATTACAATATCGTTACCTCATTATTCTTATGTAAGATAATATGTTATATACAATTTTTTTTTTACAGATGAATTCTGAAGTATTTAAGAGAGAAATGTCATGTTATCTAGGACTTTCTTTAAAACACTTCAGCAAGGACAAAGCAAATAAGTCATCTCACCTATACTAATAGTAATATAGGTGAGATAACTTATATTCACCAAGAGGAACACTGGCCTAGATTTGGGATCCTGGAACCCTGGTGCAGAAAGCACTGAGAAGACATGAATGAACCCTTTCATGAATGCCAGGCCTGCCTTGAAGAACACTATAAAACAGGTTGAAGAGCTTCTTCAGCCCCCTCTCGTCCCCTTTCTGCAAGCCTGTCCTGCTTTTGAACTCCTCCTTCCTAAGACCCCAGGGCCCTTATTTTGTCCACAGCCTTACTGTGACGCTCACCGTGGCAGTTCTCCCGCAGAGTATACCCGCGTGCTCACTCGCTTCAGTCATGTCTGACTCGGCGACGCTACGGACACTATGGTCGTAGCCTGCCGGGCTCCTCTGTCCGTGGCAAGAATCCTGGCGTGGGTTGCCGTGCCCTCCTCCAGGGGATCTTTCCCACCCAGGGATTGAACCCGCATCTCACGTCTCCTGAATTGGCAGGCAGGTTCTTTACCACTGAGCCATCTGGGAAGCCCCTAGTACATCTCAAAACATAATCTTCAAAAATGAATTCTTTCTCTACCCCAGCTAGGTGCGAGGAGCAAAATGCTTTCTTTTCTTTTCTTTTTTTTTCAATTTTTATTTTTACTTTATTTTGCTTTACAATACTGTATTGGTTTTGCCATACACTGACATGAATCAGCCACGGGTGTACATGAGTTCCCAATCCTGAACTCCCCTCCCACCTCCCACCCCATATCATCTCTCTGGATCATTCCCATGCACCAGTTTACAATTACTTGTATATGATTATTAACACCTTGAGTCTCAGAAGTATCTATTCTTGAAAGAGAGTTCTTATCAAAATATCTAATTACTGGACACTTAGAGGAACAAATCTACGTGAAAAAATTCAAATAGTCTGGGCCACCATAGAGCATTTTCTGGAAGCTGGCCATGAAATGAAAAATTCATTAGCATTATTTTCATGGTTTCTTTTCTTTCTTTGAAACAATGTACTCAACATTCAAAAAACTAAGATCATGGCATCCACTCCCATCACTTCATGGCATATAGATGGGGAAACAATGGAAACAGTGACAGACTTTCTTTTCCTGGGCTCCAAAATCCCTGCGGATGGTGACTGCAGCCATGAAATTAAAAGATGTTTGCTCCTTGAAAAAAAAGCTATGACAAACCTAGGCAGTATATTAAAAAGCAGAGATATCACTTTGCTGACAAAGGTCTGTATAATCAAAGCTATGGGTTTCCCAGTAGTCATGAATAGGTGTGAGAGTTGGACCATTAGAAGGCTGAGTGACAAAGAATTGATTCTTTCGAACTGGTGCTGGAGAAGACTCTTGAGAGTCCCTTGAATGCAAGGAGATCAAACCAGTCAATCCTAAAGGAAATCAACCTGCATACTCATTGGAAGGACTGGCGCTGAAGCTGCAATACTTTGGTTACCTGATGAGAAGAAGAGTCAACTCATTGGAAAAGACCCTGATGCTGGGAAAGAGTGAGGGCAGGAGGAGAAGGGGGTGACAGACGATGAGATGGTCGGATGGCATCATCGACTCAATGGACACCAGTTTGAGCAAACTCTGGGAGACAGTGAAGGACTGGGAAGCCTGGCATGCTGCAGTCCATGGTGTCTCAAAGAGCTGGACATGTCTGAGCGACTGAACAACAACAAAGTATTTTATCTAATCTATTTCTAATCTGTTTAATCTGTTTCCTTTTAACAGCTCCTATGGTAGCAGAGACCACAGTGTTTTGAGTGAAAGGAGGGAAGAAAAGTGGGAGAGGGGGCTGGGGTTAGCCATTTGTATGAGAGAGAGACAGAAAGAGAGAGATGATTTATTTTTGCAGGAGATGATGATAACAATCACCGTTAATTAAATGGCTTCTTTCCTTTCTCTTTTGGAGGGTGTAAATGTGATTGTTATTCATAAGAAATTCACATCTAGTTAAAACTTTGGACCAAGAGAGTTAATTCCTAAGGTCAGGGCAAATTTGAGGACTGATCATGCTTAAACATAAAGAACTATATTGGTTTTCCAAATCTACTATAATCTTTGGTTTTCTAGTCCAAGTATCCCTTGCCCAAAGAAAAGTCAGCAGATTAAATCACAGTCAGCAGATTTCATTCTCTGACTCACTACAAAAAAAGGATTTTAGGGGATTTCCATCAAGATCATATAAAGGTATCAATATTCAAAAAATATAGAGTCTTAAGAGAGGGAAATATAGATAAAACGGAAATTCAAGACCAGTGAAAATATGAACACAAGTATGCAGACCACAATTGTTAGAACTACGCTTCAAGTTTACTTCTGAGTTTCTTGGGAGCCAGAAAGAAGAAAGGAGCAGCATTCATTATAGTTGTCAGAAAGGAGAACACGTACTGCTTCTACCCAGGGAAACAAAGTTCTTCCTGAGCAGAATTCCACAAGTATTTTTCAAATGGACTGTGACTTTGTGATCTTGAGTAATAGAGGTGACAACATCCCCGACTCTGGGAACTTGGGCCAGGGCAACACTGTTTAGTAGGAGCTCCTGCATAATTTTATTAAGCGACAGGCTCCTCTGGGGGCAGGGCAGGGGAGGGGCGGGTATGGAAGGGGCCTTCTGTCCAATTTACAGAAGCAATATATGTACACAATTTTCTAAAATCAGGTCTACCACCTGGATTACAAATTTAAAAGAACTTCTAAAGAGTTCAGACTACTTTTACATATTGGAAAAATCACTAATTAGCCCACAATAGAGAATTTGTGAAGGAAGAAAAAAATAAAACAGAATAACTGGGACAATGTTTAGTTTTTCTTTCTAGAATGCTATTCTCTACAGCAAAATGTGTTTTCCAAAATATCCCTCCTTCCAGAATAATGAAACTGTACAATTTCTACCAACCTTACTTTAGTATACTTGACAAACAGTAAACTGCATATATTTTGGTATGCACTGTGATACGATGTGATATAGGCACACCTCCGTGAAACAATCACCACAACCAAGATAACATCCGTTATCCATTGTCAAAGATAATATCTATTATCCCCCAAAGTCTCTGCTGCCCCTGTGTCATCAGTTCAGTTCAGTTCAGTTCAGTCGCTCAGTCGTGTCCGACTCTTTGCAACCCCATGAATCGCAGCACGCCAGGCCTCCCTGTCCATCACCATCGCACGGAGTTCACTCAGACTCACGTCCATCGAGTCGGTGATGCCATCCAGCCATCTCATCCTCCGTCGTCCTCTTCTCCTCCTGCCCCCAATCCCTCCCAGCATCAGAGTCTTTTCCAATGAGTCAACTCTTTGCATGAGGTGGCCAAAGTTTTGGAGTTTCAGCTTTAGCATCATTCCTTCCAAAGAAATCCTAGGGCTGATCTCCTTTAGAATGGACTGGTTGGATCTCCTTGCAGTCCAAGGGACTCTCAAGAGTCTTCTCCAACACCAAAGTTCAAAAGCATCAGTTCTTCGGCGCTCAGCTTTCTTCACAGTCCAACTCTCAACATCCATACGTGACCAGTGGAAAAACCATAGCCTTGACTAGACGGACCTTTGTTGGCAAAGTAATGTCTCTGCTTTTGAATATGCTATCTAGGTTGGTCATAACTTTTCTTCCAAGGAGTAAGCATCTTTTAATTTCATGGCTGCAATCAACATCTGCAGTGATTTTGGAGCCCAAAAAAATAAAGTCTGGCACTGTTTCCACTGTTTCCCATCTATTTCCCATGAAGTGATGGGACCAGATGCCATGATCTTAGTTTTCTGAATGTTGAGCTTTAAGCCAACCTCTTCACTCTCCTCTTTCACTTTCATCAAGAGGCTCTTTAGTTCCTCTTCACTTTCTGCCATAAAGGTGGTGTCATCTGCATACCTGAGGTTATTGATATTTCTCCCGGCAATCTTGATTCCAGCTTGTGCTTCTTCCAGCCCAGCGTTTATCATGATGTACTCTGCATATAAGTTAAATAAGCAGGGTGACAGTATACAAGCCTTGACATACTCCTTTTTCTATTTAGAACCAGTATGTTGTTCCATGTCCAGTTCTAACTGTTGCTTCCTGACCTCAAGAGGCAGGTTAGGTGGTCTGGTATTCCCATGTCTTTCAGAATTTTCCACAGCTTATTGTGATCCACACAGTCAAAGGCTTTGGCAGAGTCAATAAAGCAGAAATAGATGTTTTCTGGAACTATCTTGCTTTTTCCATGATCCAGCAGATGTTGGCAATTTGATCGCTGGTTCCTCTGCCTTTTCTAAAACCAGCTTGAACGCCTGGAAGTTCACGGTTCACATATTGCTGAAACCTGGCTTGGAGAATTTTGAGCATTACTTTACTAGCATGTGAGATGAGTGCAATTGTGCAGTAGTATGAGCATTCTTTGGCATTGCCTTTCTTTGGGATTGGAATGAAAACTGACCTTTTCCAGTCCTGTGGCCACTGCTGAGTTTTCCACATTTGCTGGCATATTGAGTGCAGCACTTTCACAACATCATCTTTCAGGATTTGAAATAGCTCTACTGGAATTCCATCACCTCCACTAGCTTTGTTCGTAGTGATGCTTCCTAAGGCCCACTTGACTTCACATTCCAGGATGTCTGGCTCTAGGTGAGTGATCACACCATTGTGATTATCTTGGTCATGAAGATCTTTTTCGTACAGTTCTTCCGTGTATTCTTGCCACCTCTTCTTAATATCTTCTGCTTCTGTTAGGTCCATACCAATTCTGTCCTTTATCATCACTCCCTCCCAAATCCAGGGCAACCACTGTTTTGCTCTCAACTTTTAACGCTATATAATTTTTTAAAATTTTCAATCGAAAACAAAAATCTAAATTTAACATTGTTTTGCATGTTTCCTTTAGTCAGTCCCTGCTTCTTCTAAACCAATCAATCACCCTATGTTCTCTCCCTAAGATTATAAACCACTGAAAGTTCCATGCTTTGTCTTCTGGTTCCTTCAAGCTCTCACAGAGCCTGCTATATCGAGGTGGCAGCACAGCCCGCTCGAGAAAGATGCAGTGACCACCTTTCCCAGAAGCTACTAAATCCACTCAAGTTACTCGTTGAATAGGTTTGTATTCTTGCATATTGGGCTTCCTTGAGTGAAGTCTGTATCCTTGTCATCATTATCACAAATGCCTGATGATGACTGGCACACGTGCATGCATGCTCAGTCACCTCAGTCGGGTCTGGTCCTTTGGGACGCTATGGATTATAGCCCGCCAGGCTCCTCTGTCCATTGGATTCTCCCAACAAGAATACTGAAGTGGGGGGCCATTTCCTACTCCTGGGGAACTTCCCGACCCAGGGATCGAATCCATGTCTCCTGCAGCTCCTGCTTGGCAGGTGGGTTCTTTACCACTGAGCCACCTGGGAAACCCGACTAGCATATCAGCTCAGTTCAGTTCAGTTGCTCAGTCATGTCCGACTCTTTGCGACCCCATGAATCGCAGCACGCCAGGCCTCCCTGTCTATCACCAACTCCCGGAGTTCACTCAGACTCACGTCCATCGAGTCAGTGATGCCATCCAGCCATCTCATCCTCTGTCGTCCCCTTCTCCTCCTGCCCCAATCCCTCCCAGCATCAAAGTCTCTTCCAATGAGTCAACTCTTTGCATGAGGTGGCCAAAGACTAGCAGACAACTGGCCTTAAAAGATGTTTGTGGAATGCATGAATGAGGTACACCACAGAACACTTTCATTCTAATTTCAACAATGGGTGGGCAATTTATTTGCCCCTAAATCTTGGTAAAATCATCATAGCCAACAATGAAGCAAGTTTCCATCCAGCTAACTTTAAAGACAGTATAAACAGGTATTTTTTCCCATTAAAGTCTCCTTAGAGTAGATTTAACTCGTTTCATTTTCTTGGAAGAAATATATCCCTGAGCTTGGTAGAAGGCCATAACATTTAAAAGGGGGGAAAAAAAAACTGGGTTTACTAAGAGGTAAGTATTTACAAGGTTCTTTAAGGGCACGTATTATAACATGTGCACAGATAAGCACCACTCCCTTCCAAGCAGCCCTTTTGGGAAGATACAGAGATATTCCAGTGAGACTGGAATTTTTTGGACTGGTTTTGAGCAAAAAACTTACAGACAACCTCTTTTGGAGCTGCCTTCGTCTCCATCATCAGTTTACATGACACACAAGAAAACCTGTCATATAACTTACGGTCCTGGCTTATTTTTAACCAAACATTATTCTAGCCAATTTGGTCACCACCTATGTGGTAGACGCAGTGATGAACAGTCCTTGGCCAGTCCCCCAAATCAAATCCACCTTCTAAGAATACCATCAGCATAAAAAAGTCTTCAGCAAAAATGTGCCAGGGCTCTAAAAGCAAATTCCAGTGAGAGATTTCAGAGACGTTAAGCAACAGCGGCACTCCAGGACCGCCTCTGCAGCCTCTCAAGGAGAATTCACGTGGGATTCTGTACCAACTGCGGTCTAAAGAGCCAGGGTGCTCTTGTATACAGCAATCCCACTACATCTCAGTCATCTTTTTTTTTTTTCCCTCACACAGCCCTGCACATAGTAGGTCAGGAAGTAAATGTTTTTCAAAATACATTTCCCTTGAGAATCATCAAACTATGGAACAATGAGGCCTTTATCCACCAGACTTTTTCTTAAGGAGGAAACGTGACCTTGGGTTTCCTCATCCTCAAAGGTGGCTTTCGAGAGTAATCGAAGATCTAGTGGATTTTACTGCCTCTTTTATCCACTGGCAAATACAAAACTTATCCATCTGAGTGGTGTCTCTTTATTTCTAAGTAACTGAAATAAAATAAATTTCAGAATCTATGAAAAAGCACCAGCATCTACCATTCTCAGCAACTGGCCAATGAGATTGTGTGTGTGTGTGTGTGTGTGTGTGTGTGTGTGAGTGTGTGTGTGTGTGTGTGTGTGTGTGTTTTGCTGCTAAGTCGCTTCAGTCGTGTCCAACTCTGTGCGATCCCATAGACAGCGGTCCACCAGGCTTCCCCATCCCTGGGATTCTCCAGGCAAGAACACCGGAGTGGGTTGCCATTTCCTTCTCCAATGCATGAAAGTGAAGTGAAAGTGAAGTCGCTCAGTTGTGTCCAACTCTTCGCGACCCCATGGACTGCAGCCTACCAGGCTCCTCCGTTCATGGGATTTTCCAGGCAAGAGTACTAGAGTGGGTTGCCATTTCCTTCTCCTGCCATTTTATATATATATAAAATCCACCACCACAGCAAGGGTAATACAATTAACATTTAAAATTTAGAATGCACTTACTGGGCATTACATGCCATGGTGTGTGATCTTTAGGAAATCTAACAAAAAAGGTACTATCATTCTCATTTCTACAGACAAAGCAACCGTGAAACTTTGAGAAATTAATACAGATGTACAAGTCTACATAATTTATTAGAGGAAGAGCTAAGGTTCACACTCAGGTTTGTCAGAATCAAAATGCATGTCCCTTAGCTCTGAAATGTGGAGAGCAGGCCAGATGTGTGCAGGAGAAGGGCCCCCAGCCAGCCGTACGTGGCCTACAATAGTGATCTGATAACAAGGAAATGAATTGTCAGTGGTCAAAAATCTGGTGTTTTGCACAAAACGCAGGTCTGTACCTCCCCTCTACCAAACTCACTTTACTCATTGGCTTACACAGGCCAAGTAGACACTGCATTTGAGTCTATCACCCCTGCTATGTCCTGCTGTCTCACCAGTACTTTCTTTTAAAGCAAAACCAAATTAATATTCCTCTTGTCCCGCCTTACCTGGATATCTCACAGAAACTTAGAATCATACCATTTTCATGAAGTAGAGCACAGTCATTGAGCTCAAGTACAAACCCTTTACACAGGATCTAAGGTCAAAAAATTAAAAGACTGGCTCGTGGTCATGAGCCACAGGTCTAGATCTGGAATGTTCTTATTCTTGTAGGCTTTGCTCCTCAGCTTCTCACTGGTAAACAAACATGTTTCTTAGTTAATGACCAGGGAAGCGAGGGATCACTATTCTTCCGAAATCCTTTATGAGCTCACATCACTTATAAATATTGCTGGTACTGCCAAGATAGCAAATCATCTTTTTTTTCTTTTATTCCCCAGAGATCTCGTATGCACAAATTACTCTGCTTTTACAGATGCATTCCTGGGCCTCCCTTTTCTGTTCTCCAGGAGCTGCGCAGCAGTGTGGTTGAATACTAAAGAGTAAAAGAAGCTATGAAGGACACCCCAAAGAAGCATCATCCTTGACTTCTTACCCACAGGTCAGGGATAGGGAAGATGAGGACGATGATAACTAGCAAGTGACTCATAGGTCATGCATACCAGTGGCTGACTCGGGCCTATAACCCTCTAGAGGAGATATAATACTTTACTTTTATTTCTGATATTAGCCAGAGAAAAATTATGTTGAGTCATTCTCAATTATTACATAAATGCTAAAGCATATTCCAATTATTTAAGTTGGCAAAACTTCTCCTCCTTACTCCCAAGCTTATCAAATTTAAATTTTAAAACTTGCTCTCCAAGACCAGGAAAAGACACTAAAGAAACAACTTACCAACTGCAAATTATTTTTAGAGATGTTTGCAGCATATGCATTAGCAAATGTAGTTCCTATTTTTTAAAAAAAGTAAAACACCATATTGTACATATTCCAATGTTTCTATATGTGACTGAAGCCAGAAACAGCATTTGTGAAATACTATTCTTTTAAGAAAAGTATACTACATTAATAATGAATAATAGTTGGGCCTGAAGAGGTTTTAGGATTTCAAAACAAGCCGATTCCATGCTTTTCTCATAAATCAATAAGAAATAGACACCTCTTTCATCACTCAGAACAGATTTTAAAATTTATATCAAGATGGTATCTTTGCCATTTGTTTTTATTTTATTTCTGACCTAATTTCTGACAGTCTTGAATGAATATCCATGCTTATGTCCCTTAACCATCTTGCAAGGTAGCCAAGCCAACTGGCTTTCCCACTGGCCAGTAAATCACTCTAGGACTCTATGTTCTATTATCAACTCTGTGTATCTAATATCAAATACCATGGATTTCGTGTACTTTTATCAGTCTCTTCATTGCTTTCTGCTTGGCTCCAGACATTTGTAAAACTGTAAAATGGAGCTCTATATATAACAGAGGTTTTTAAGGTGCCCTGGAAGTCCACAGAGAGACAAGTCATGGCCGTGTGGATTAATGGCTGTTAATCATCTTTCTGCTGGGACTCTGAGACTTCCTGACAGCTCTGCTACTTACTGCGTAACCCTGGGTGAGTCACTTAACTTCTCTGTGCCTCAGCCACCTCTAATATAAAACAGAACTACCGAGAGGGTTAAATGTGATTAGGTATTTAAAGGGCTTAGCAAAGTTCCTGGCATCCAGTGGACTCCATAAATATTAACAATATTTACTATATATCCATTTTGGATGCTCTCACTGGCATGCCCTGGATATGAGTAAAATGTTTTCATTCAGCCTGACTGTATTTAATGCCTTGATTCTTGAAGGAAACAACAGCTTCAGACCCATTAGTCTAATTTTCTAAGATTCTGGTCAGACGTCTCTACGGCATATGTCATTCTGTGGGAGCAGCCACAGAACAGCACACGGCAGAGGTTTTGCACACTACGTCTTGTACAGCAGGAGGCACGATTCACACACGCCCAGCAGCAGGAATTCAGGGAAGCGCTCGCTCCTGTCCCCTGAATGATGACTGCTGTATCTTCCATCTAGAGCATCATACGTGACAGATGACAGGGGCATGGCTGCACATGCCGACAGGCACACCTGGCTTTTACCAATGCCAAACGATTTTGCAAGACAGTAAAGCAAATAGTGGCCCATGGGGAATTCAAGATTTTATTTGTGTGCTTTGTTAGTCTGAAAGGACTTCTCCATTTCAATAGTCCTAAAAGCACTGTTCAAACACATAAGAAATGAAATCAGCCATTTTTCCTCTGGCCTTCATTTTTAGAAAAAGATAATCAAATGTGTGCTGTTGAAGAACAAGCACAAATAAGCCTTATTTTGTGACTTAAAGTTACAATTCACAGAGCTTTACTTTTTCATGAATATGAAGAAAGTTGCTGTGGATTTCGCTCTCATCTCTCCTTTGCCTTTGATTGTGCGTGTGTGCGCTCGGTGGCTCAGTCACGTCTGACCCTTTGAGATCCCATGGACTACAGCCCACCAAGCTTCTCTGGCTGTGGAACTCTCCATGGAAATTTCCAGTTTTCCAGGCAGGAATACTGGAGTCGGTTGCTACTTTGTTCTCCAAGCCCACCTCTCCCGGGTCTCTTGCACTGGCCAGTGGGTTCTTTACCACCAGCACAAACTAGGAAGCCCTTTCCTTTGATTAGGTCTTTGTAATTATTACAGTAAGAAAGAGATTGTATATCTTTCTCACACACAAGTAATGTATAGACGCTACTCCACTTGATTTATCCTTATTTACTCATTGTGTACAATGTATCCATAAATGAAATTTATAAACTATAAAATGAAAGGACTATTCCTGGGAAGCAGCACAAAACACATAAGAGCTCAGATCTGGGTGACAGGCAGATGTGGGATTGTGGGCGAGAAACTTAACGTCTCTAAGCTTCAGTTTCCTCATCTGTAAAGTGAGAACAGTCTCTGTATCTCGTAGAGCTGGTCACACCGGAATAGTGCCTGGTGCAACATGTGGTTCAGTAAATAGTTTTTGAAGAAACAGAAGGAACTGAGCAAGTATAAAAAGGATGGAAAGAGGGAGGAATGAGCAGCTGTGACTCTCCCTCAGTTATATGATAGAGGCCACAATGCAGGACTTGGGCCGGGAGTCTACCTCCAAAATAGCACAACTTGATCTTTTTTATTGTGTAAATTTTCCATATACAATACAGTGGAGAGAAAAGTGTAAACAACCCCACAAACATATCACCAAGATTCAACAAGGATTACATTCTACCATTCTGATTTCTTCTATTTGGCTAAACAAATGTCCTTTTGACAGAGTATTTTAAAAGAAAATCTCAGGCATCGTATCAATTCAATAGCAAGTGCCTCTAGTAGGTAAGGACTTTAAAAAAATAATCACATACCATTATCAAAATCAATAAAATTATCAATCATTTAATAAAATATAATAAGCAGAAAACATTTTATTTTCTCCTGTTGTTTAAAACAGAAAGGCATTTTTATAGTTCATTTGAACAGATCAAGTTCCCAACAGGGGTCATACATTGCATTTGTTTATAGGTTTCTTAAGCCTTTTTCAGAGAAGGCAATGGCACGCCACTCCAGTACTCTTGCCTGGAAAATCCCATGGACGGAGGAGCCTGGTAGGTTGCAGTCCATGGGGTCACTAAGAGTCAGACACGACTGAGCGACTTCACTTTCACTTTTCACTTTCATGCATTGGAGAAGGAAATGGCAACCCACTCCAGTATTCTTGCCTGGAGACTCTCAGGGATGGTGGAGTCTGGTGGGCTGCCATCTATGGGGTCACACAGAGTCGGACACGACTGAAGCGACTTAGCAGCAGCAGCAGCAAGCCTTTTTCACTTAAACAGTTCCCCCTCCCTAATTTTTCCCCATAATAGTTATTTACTGAAGACGTTGAGTCATTTGTTTTGAGGAGCTTCTCACATTTAGGACTTGACTGATGTACTCTCCTGGGGGTGTTTAACACGTTCCTCTGTCTCCTATACTTCTCGGGTGAACTGGTACTTAGATATGGCAGCTGGATGAGACTCTGGTTCAAACGTGAAGAGAGGGGGTGTGGGCAAGAGGAAGTCCAGGAGCGGTATAAGGGTTTGGCGTTCCACTTGTAGTGATGTTGAGATTGACAGGTGAGTTCAAGTGTTATCAGGCTGATTCTCAGTTATATAGCTCCAATTTCCCCCAGTGATTTTAGCATCCATTAATGATTGCCAGTGTTGCCTCACTCTGTCATTTCACTGGATGTTGTGAAATAGTGGTTTTCTATTTCTAACATCCCTACATTTATTAGCTGTAATTCTCTGTGAGGATTTACCTTGAAGTACACACACACGCATATATAAACACATTTATATTTTCTTTCCTACGTCATGCTGCAAGTAGGATACTATAAAAACAAGTTTTCTGCTTTATTTTTAATCACTTAACAATAAATCTTAAAGACTACTTCATAGCAAGAAATAGAAATCTTTCTCAATCCTTCTTAGATTCATATTACTCCTCTTTACAATTATACCATTTGGTTGTTCAGCCATTCCTCTTTTAATGGATATGTGGAAGGTTACTGTCTTCAGCTATCACCAGCCATGTTATGATAAATAAACTTGTGCATGTATCATTTTTTATTTCGGGCACAAAATTTAAATGAACTTCTCAGTCTTAAGTTAAACATTCCATCTTAAAAACCATATGTTTAATATCATTTCTATCAGATCATATCAGGAGGAGCATAAGTGTTTGGTTGTTCCACTTATACTTTAATACATCATAATTAACTTAAGGAGCTGAAACCTAGATTCTTATTAATGAGGACAAGAATGAGGGGGGGGGGGTTTAAAGTATGGTCTAGCACATACCTTCATCACAATCACTTTCCAGGAGTGTGTGATCAAAGTCTCATTTCTAGGCCCAAGCCCAGACCATCTGAACCATCAAGAGTGAGAGTTCCACATCTAGTGGGGAAAGCACTGTACTTGGAACTGGAAGATAGACATCTGGGTTCAGTCACAAGCCAACCTGATCAGATCTGGCCTCTTCAGGAATGATTCTTTGTATATTTGTTGGACATAACAAATATCTTCCTTACAACTTCACAGGATTGCTGTGAAGTTAAAATTCAATTATGTATAAGACAGCAGTCTGGAAACTAAAGTAAAAGTTTAGATGTAGCAATAAAAAGGACTTCTGCTCAAGCAATATTTCCATCTCCTCCATTAGCAAATATCCTACTCCAACATTTCATGTTAAAGATAAAAACAAAGACTTGTATCTTTTGCCAGGAATGCCTCTATTCCTTCACTGTCTCACTTTCAACGGTTCCCATAAAAGAACCTAGCCAATCAGCATCCAAAAGGCATTTCTTATAGAATACACGCTGCTCTTCAGGAATGCCCACCTCTGTCTAGGACACCACAAAGCAATCATGACAAGGATCTGGTCCAACACAGAGATGAAAAGTAGCTCAAGGCCACTGAGTCTACCTTTGGTTAACTTTATACAAAGGTGGAAAATGCCTGACGCTTCAAAACTCATTGCCAGTAATGAGACACAGAAAGAAAAGCTCAAGCCACTATCAATGTCCTAAAGAAGAATTTGTTCCGCTATAATCTGGTGCACAGTGTACTCTCAGTCTGGCTCTGTAAAGCCAATAAATCCAGATAGGTTCAGAGTCTGTTTATTTTTTAAATGACAGGCAAAACCACTATAATTTTTGTCATCTCTCCAAAGTAGAAGACTATGCACTATTCAGTGGCAGTTTTTTCTTAAGGATCAGAACAGTTCCTGCCACTGATTGTGAAAGTCATTCCTCCAATCTGGGCAGAAATGCAAGGCAGGGACAAACGATATACAAGGATAAATAAGAAAGCTTTCAGTAGCTGGGGGGCAATGAATGGCTAGGAAGAAGGATGGGTGTTTTCCATGTCTTTCTGTTGTTGTTCAGTCACTCAGCTGTCTCCGCCCCTTTGTGACCCCATGGACTCCAGCACGCCAGGCCTCTCTGTCCTTTACCATCTCCCGAAGTTTGCTCAAACTCATGTCCATTGAGTCGGTGATGCCATCCAAGCATCTCATCCTCTGTCGTCCCCTTCTCCTCCTGTCCTCAATCTTTCCCAGCATCAGGGTCTTTTCCAGTGAGCTGGCTCTTTACATCAGGTGGCCAAAGTATTGGAGTTTCAGCTTCAGCATAAGCCCTTCCAATGAATATTCAGGGTTGATTTCCTTTAAGATTGAGTGGTTTGATCTCCTTGCTGTCCAAGGGACTCTCAAGAGTCCCTTTCTATGTCTACTCTGGGGAAAATATCTTTAGTCAACATTTATTGAGACTGCAGAGAAATTTAAGACCCCCTAATGCAAGATGAGAGGCTTTAAATGGTCTTTCAACTGTTAGATCTGGCTGAAGCATTAAATATCCATTTTCAAAATGTACGTTAGGGATTAGGGTTTCTTTTTTGTGTATGCATAATTAAATTCAAACCACCTTTCATCTGAATCAAGAAACTACTATTCACAGATGGCCAGGTGACTCTGGACTACGGCCTCTGAAGTCAGAGCCTTTATTTCCCATGAGCTATGGGCTCAGAATAGGCACAGAGAGAAAAAGTGCCCCTTTCTAATGAACGCTGATCTTCCAAACACACATTTAGGTTCGGAGCAAGCAGTGCAATCAAATGGGTCTTTTCACAAATGTACACCAATACCACTGTGTTTTGGGGAGGCGAAGGCGTATATTCAGAAAAGGTACAAGCAGGGGAATTATTCCCATCTCTCCCTTCAGTAAGAAAGGTTTCATGAAAGACAAAGGATTTTGGAAGGCTCTGGACGCTCTGTAAGGGAGGCCAGGTGACAGATGCAGACAGGGAGGATCAGGTTGGCCCAGAGAATGAGATGCAGGTAGATGAGGTCCAGGTTACAGTGGTGGCTGATGATCTGCTGATAGATGGGAGGAACAGGCAGAAGATGGGACACCAAGGAAAAGGAAGACTGAATGAGAATCGAAAGATTTCAAATACTGAAGCAGTTCAGGGATGAATCTTAAACCGTGAGTGAGCCTGTTGGCCTTTATTCAAAATAACACTTAAAATGTATTGAGGGTCTAATTTTGTGCTTTTAGCTTTACGTGGATTAAATCAACAATCCTATGATGGCCATACTGTTTTCACCTCCATTTTTCAGGTGAGGGGATGAGGCAGAGGTAACTTATTCCAGGTAACACAGCAAGCCAGGAGCAAAAGTCGGGGTTCCCACCCTAGCATTCTGACTCCAGAGACCATGACCTCAACCAGCTCTCAAGGCTGCCTCTCTCTCGAAGAGCCGGAGAGTCACTGTAGGATATACTGGGGAGAATGGCACAGCTGGCCCGGCAGGAAGATGATTTCTGCCACAGTGTTCAGACTTGTCTGAGAACAAACAGGAGACACAAAGGCTAAGTTGTGATAATCGCAGTGGGAAATGGCCTAACTATAACCAAAGGGTTAAACAAGGCCGAGCATTTGGTGACATCATGTAACAGATGCGAACAATTTCAGTATCCTTTGAAAAGTGTAATTTCAAGGACTGACCCCCATCTGTGTTTTGCTGTGAGGAAACAGCCCGTGAGGCAGGACAGGGATGACAGACAGAGAGAAATAAATGAGCAACAGTGAGGCACAATCCAGGCAGGCTGCGTGGTGCAAAGGAAGGAACATGGAGTCTGGGGTCAGACATACCTGGGCTGAGCCCTGGCACTCCCCATTTATTTCTGTACAACCACGGGCTGGGTCGCTCTGGGTCTTTGTTTCCACACCAGTAAAATAAGATCTTTTTCAAACCGAAAACAGTATACATGACGAAATAGAGAATATACGGAAAAGCACGAGCACAGTGCTTGGTATGTGTGAGGCGTTCCAAAAATACTGAGACTCAGCAAGAAGAGAAAGATGGAAAACTACACTGTGCTGTGTGTCTTAGAACAGAGAGAGTGGCAGGAAGGGCTTCAAAAGTGGCCCGAAAGGGAGGTGACTGCAGCAATGTCACAGGCACCACGCAACAGTGCCTGGTTGCCACATGCACAGTGGAATTCTGAGCAGTCAGTCCTATTCTAGAACGGTCTGCCAGTACATAGCAAAAAATAGTTAGCCTGTTCATTCATTCCTCCCTTTGTTCATTCAACAAACATTTGTTACAGCCACTGGGGCTGGCCAGAAGCCTGCACAGCTGAGGGGATGAGGGGGCGTAGACCATCATGATGTTATGGCCCCAGTGAAGTCTAGTGATCACCAGGCTAGTAGCCACATGCAGCCATCAGGATCAGAGTCCAGTACAGTATGACTAGGACACATTCCATAATCGCCCTCAAGAAGCTTACAGCCTACCAGGAAAGAGACACATGAGTCCATTTTGACAATACAGTATAGTTACTGCTCTGAAGTACTTTGGAACAGGGAAGGGAAAGTTACAAAAAATCCCATAAAATATGTTCTAACTGTCCATACCATCATAATCAATATCCCACAATTCTCATGATCAGGCAAGACTAGTGATGGTTACTCCAGCATTACTCTTGATGCAGATCTATTCAACAACAGTCGTATTTTATAAGTCTCTTTTCATTTTATATTGTTAAGGTCCAAGTGCACACTGAATATTACAAACCTATTCTCTGTTATATTCTTCAAATGCTGATGGTGCCAAGGAATTCACCCAGTCTGGTCTTGAATACCAGTTATAACTCCTGGCAATGTTTTGTTTCGACAACAAAATAAAATCTGGTTAATCCCATTACTTTAGGTAATTTATTCATTACTGTGGGGGAAATGAGCTATTTTCAAAGAACCATTAGTTGTTTTGAAAAAATGAATACTGACTGCAACTCTCTGTTCTGACAAAAATCTCAACAAGTGTTGCTTCCAACCTACCTACAGGGTGATGCTGTTAATTAATTCCATTTCATTTCAAATGTCTGCAAAGTTTTAATTTCAACACAGTCCTGTTACATACAAATAGGGTTCTAACCAAAATTTGATTTCTCTTCTTTGATGATCAATAAAAACAAAACCACTTAGAGGAGTGCTATTGAAGAGCAGGCAGTGGTGATTTCACCGTAATAAACTAAAGGGTTCCTAAAATGTATCCATGGCCCAGCCACCTATCCCCTTTGAATAACCAAGGCAGCGATTAGTCTTCAGAACTTGAGGCTGCACATGCCTTTCTTGGATAATAACAGTACCATAAAAATAGTCTTTGATTTCTAAGATTTTGACAGCACCCAAGACCTATCCTCTTTTTCACTAAGTATGAAACAAACACATCTGTAATCATGAAATCTTAGTATGAGAAGGTCATCTTCTCTAACATCTCATCCAATGAATTAATCTCCTCTTTATATGTCACTAACAAACATAATCTCTGCTTCCCCTCCAAATTATTAGAAAGCCCTTCACTATAATGATGTGAAACCTCTCAAACTGAAACTTCAATTACTGCTCCTACTTTAAGCCATCAGACATTAGGCATGCCCTATCTAACTGCTCCTCAAACCTCAAAAGGTAAAAAGCATAAGAAGGAATTAAAGCCCCCAAAGTAAGAGTATGCCTAACTCCTTTAAAGGCCTTCAAGTCACCAAGCCAAGGTAAATTATCTTCTAGGATCCTGAATGCACTGATAGGTATAAAGATGTGGAATACTCTGAACAACCAAAGGGGATGAAAACAATCCAGCCCAGGTTTTTTAAATGATGAAAGAGTTTGATTCCCTAAATCATAGATCCATGAACTTGATATCTATTCAGATCAGCATTTCCCAAACTGCGCTTTCATAAGATGACACCTGTTTACTTTCCAACATCTATAGATTTCTTCAGAAAACAGCTTGAGGAATGCTGACACAGATAATTCATAAGCACTCAGAAGGCAACAAATACCAGAAACCACAAGGGTTTTAGCAAGAACAATTCAGGCTAAAAAACTTCCTTTTTTTTTTACAGAGTTGCTATATGAATAGACAGGAGAAATGCCATAAATATGGCATTTTGAGCTCACTGAAGCCTGTTTGGGAAAGCCCTGAAGCTTAGCAGTAAAGAATATGCCTGCAATGCAGGAGACATGTGCAGGAGACTAGGGTTCTATTCCTGGGTTGGGAAGATCCTTTGGAGAAGCAAATGGCAACCCAGAGGATGAGATGGTTTGACAGCATCACCGACCCAATGGACATAAACTTGAGCAAACCCCGGGAGATGGTGGAGAACAGAGGAGCCTGGCATGCTTCAGTCCATGGGGTGGCAAAGAGTAGGATAGGACTTGGCGGCTGAATAGCAACAACAAAGCCTATTTGTCTAAAGTCAATAATTTGTGTAAAGGAGTTCAAAGAAATATGAATCTACTCAATTGAGCCTAGATTAATTTAACTTGTTTATGAGCCATATAGGATTCTCTGTCAAAAGATAGGGTTACCAGTTATATAATTAAGAAGGGAGGGAGTTGGGGGTGTCTAATTTGTGATGCTTTGTGAACCTTTGCTGCCCGAAGGATCCTTTCTTTCATTTACAACCGTTTACTTGCAGAACAAAATCTCAAGTGTCCTGAGGATCACCGTCTGACTGCTTGAGGTAGTCTAAATTGAACCTTTAAAAAGGAAATTAAAACAGGCTTTGTTTTTCATCATTTTGATATTCCGTTTTTGTTTCCCCTGCAATTACACACTATGGATTTTCAATAACATCTATCAGATTTTTTGTCCATTTATGTGTCTCAGAACATAACTTAAGCTGAAAGACACAATCTGATTTAAAACAGCTAGGGGCTGAAAGGCATGGGCAGCAGGGTGTCAGGCAAAAGAGTCAGGCCTGGATCTGAATCTCAGCCCGTCACTTACTGGATGTATAACTTCAGGCCTGTTACTAAGTCTTCCTGAGCCTTGGTGTTCTCACCTGTAAAATGGGTTCAGTGACAATAATCTCTACTTTGCAAAAGCTGCCATAAGAATTTGGAAAAAAAAAAAAAACTAAACTAAATTATCTTTCCTAATACTTGGTCCTGAGTAGATCTCAAAAAATTATAGTTGCAGCTATTATTATCATCACTGATCTTCTGCGCTTCAATTTATTCTTAACCATGTTTATGTTACACATTCCAGTCTAAAGATCACTCTCTTTGATAGAGGAAGAGAGAAGCCAAGTAGTTGAGTGGGACTGCTTTTCGTCATGTTAACATTATTTCATCTGCCCCAAGCAATGAGCTTAGCCTTTACTTGCTCTCATTTGGAACATAGCTTTAAAGAGCCCTTGTCTGTTGTCTTGAGCATTCTCTCCAACCTCAGCTCAGTCTGAACTTGAGCTCTGCAGGTATTTGCTTACTGGTTTTATGCCACTCTTCTGCATTTGTCCTTAAGCCTGTGCTTGTCCTTCAATCTTCTGTACATGTTCTCTCAATATCCCAGTTCATCAAAAGCGTCCTTGTTCTTAAAATGATTCCATTTCTTTTTTCTTCCTCGTTCCCACAACTTATAACTTTTGCTGTCAAATTTTTTCTTCCTTTCTGCCTTTCTTTTCGTATTGTTTTCACTTTTCAAGTCTCTGGAGACTGAAAAACTTCTATCCTTTCTCTAAATGTGTATTTTCCTAAAGTCACTATTACTATATGGTTATAGCCCACTTCACTTTCTTTTGAAGTTACAAAATAATACTGTCATGGTTACTTCCTTCCCAAGATTTTAGTCAATTCTACTTCAATAAACAGTTGTTCTCATTAGTTAGAACCAAGTTCAGAGTAGTATTTCCATCACCTTGCTTCCTCAATCTATGGTTTAAAAAATAGAAAATGAAAGAAAGTTTTGCTTTCTATGAAACATCTATCAGACACTGAGAAAGTTAATGTCCTCATCAATGACTTTATCTTGGCTGGTGGCAATTCTGACATTTAGCTGATTCTAAATATGTGCTATGAAATTAAAAGGCGCTTGCTCCTTAGAAGAAAAGCTATGACCACCTAGACAGCATATTAAAAAGCAGAGACATTACTTTGCCAACAAAGGTCCATCTAGTAAAAGCTATGGTTTCCAGTGGTCATGTATGGATGTGAGAACTGGACTTTAAAGAAAGCTGAGTGTCAAAGAACTGATGGTTTTGAACTGTGGTGTTGAAGAAGACTCTTGGGAGTCCCTTGGACTGCGAACAGATCCAACCAGTCAATTCTAAAGGAAATCAGTCCTGAATATTCGTTGGAAGGACGGTTGCTAAAGCTGAAATTCCAATACTCTGGCCACCTGATGCAAACAACTAACTCATTGGAAAAGACCCTGATGTTGGGAAAGATTGAAGACAGGAGGAGAAGGGGATGACCGAGGATGAGATGGTTGGATGGCATCACTGACTCGATGGACATGAATCTGAGCAACCTCCAGGAGTTAGTGATGGACAGGAAAGCCTGGCGTTCTGCAGTCTATGGGGTCGCAGAGTCAGACATGAATGAGTGACTGAACTGAACTGAAATATGTGCAATATCGTCAACCAGCAAAGTAAGACTCTTACTCACTTGCCTACACCAACCTATAATAGCTGTTCAGGCATAATTAAAATGGAACAAGCTGGGCTTTGAAGTTAAGTCATGACAACTCACAGTCACAAGTTTTAAGTGGGCTGGCAATGGATGAAAGTTTATACCCCCAACTCAGTAAGTGGTGGAAACACCCTGCACCTATACTTGTTTTATTTTTCATTAATTTTTAAAATTAAGATATAATCAACATATGACCTCTCACATTCTTGAGTCCTCCTCTGAATTCACTGCTACTTCCAGAATTCTAATACAAGAACACAAAAAGGAATACTAATACAAGCCATCTTATTTTATATTATCCTTAAAATACATTAAAGGAAATGAACTAAAAAGCAAAACAAGCCAAAACCAAACAAAAATCTTATGCAGTTATGTGCAGTAGTTAGGATTCGATTAATAGCCAGAAATAAACAGCAATCTTAATTATCTCACAGTTTAATCTATTAGAAGTTTATTCTTCATTTATTGAATGACAGGGAATTCCATGAGAGAAGGTTTGCATTTCTACAATCAGCTAAACATACGGGTTTCCCAAAGGCCTAGATAGTGACGTATTCAAACTAAAGTCTCTAAGTCTAATAAGTTTAGCTAAGCTTAGTTACTCCCTAGTTAACTACAGATCTTAGACTAAGAATAGCAATAAATATAAAAATATCCACCAGTTGTTATGCATCTGCCAGAACTGCTCCCCTCCTCTCGCTCACACTGAATCATCAGCCAAATTTTCTCTCAATGCCAAAGGTTCTTTAGCAAGTCAAATAAAATGGGAGGGGAAAGTTACTTCGTGGGAAGGTTTAAAAGACCATGAGATACTTGTTTACATCCTAATCAAGCACCAAGACTAAGAGTTTAATATTCATCATATATACTTACATGAAGTTTTTGGAGAATAAAGCATAGTGAGGGGAGTGACTCAAACACAGTGACAAAGAAAAAGACTTCAGCCTGACACAGTCATTTCGCCATCAGGATGTATACTGACCCAAACATGTGTGGTCTTGGGCTTTTGAAAGCAAACTGTTGGTAAACCAGTAAAAGCCACCTAAATACGATTAACCTTCAAAACAGACCCATGGAGACCTACTTTAGCTCTTTTTGAAGCCAAAAGCCTCAGACCTAAAAGTAATTAAGGAGGTTTTGGATGTTCCAGTTCTGTCTAATCTGTGCTACAGAATCATCATGATAGGGAACGAGAAGTAGAGGGCATGTTCAAGCTGTTACAAAGAAAACCAGGCTTTTGCAGAAAAGCGGGTTGATTTTCCTTTAACCCTCACTGTTTATTGCAAAATTAACCCCTTTCCCTTGAGTTAAATTTTACCTATCAGCACAACTCAGAGGGCAGTTAAAATCATAACTTCCTTTTAAACCTTCTTAGCATGATATTTACTAGCAAACACATTCCAGAACAGTCAGTTCCACTAAGTCAGTTCAGTAGCTCAGTCATGTCCAACTCTTTGCAAGTACGATTCATTTTACTGTGTAGAAAAAGCTTAATTGCTGAACTGAAAACTGACCACTTGCTCTTATTCACAAGCGAGGGCCCCATTGTCCTTTGTGACCTTAGGTCTTCCTCCCCTTCTCCTTGACTCAGCAGCTGAGCTCAGCTTCCTTTCTCTGACCTTCCTTTTCCAAATGCTGGAGCACAGCAGGCATTTCTAGGTCAGCAAAAAAAGCTATTGCTGCCTTCCAGAACAGTATCTTCTATGTATTCGAAGGACTGAACAAGAACAAGGAATCAGTAATTCAGTGTACTAGCCCCCATTTCCTCCCTGCCCAGGCATGCAGTAACTGCCTCTTGTCTCCATGCTGCCAGCGGGGAGAAAATTCACCATCCACCTCTGCAGCTGCCTATCAGCAGCCGCTTGAACACTGTCGCCCAGAAGAATGCCTTCACCATCTGAATTCCCTGTCACGTGACTTTAACAGGGTCTTCTTGTCTGTCCCACAGGCCCATGCTAATGGCCACATCTTCATCCTTTCCATTCCATTCTACGCATTCCGCCACCACTCTTTTTTTCAACAGCTTAATTGACATAAAATTCATATACCATAAAACTCACCCATTTGAAGTGTGCGATTCAATGGTTTTTAGCATATTCACAGACTTGTGTAACCATAACCACAGTCTAACTTTAGAACATTTTCATCACCCGCAAAGAAACTCTGCACCTATTAGCAGTCACTTCTCAAACCCCCATTCCCGCCTATCCCACCAACCAGCCCTAAGCAACCACTAATATACTTTCTATCTCTGTGGATTTGCCTACTCTGGACATTGCACATAAATATGCGTGATATCTGTGACTGGCTTCCTTCACTTAGTACGATGCTTTTAAGGCACATTCATATTATAGCACGCATTTGTCCTTCATTCCTTTTATTGCTGAATAGTATTCCGTTGTATGTATATACCACCTTCTGTTAGTTCATTCAGCAGTTGATGGACATTTGGGTTGTTTCCACTTTTTGGCTATTGTGAACAGTGCTGCTATGTCCAAGTTTTTGTGTGAACATATGTTTTCATTTCTCTCAGTGGGCCACCACTTATTTTTAGCAGGGTATCTCCTCTTAGCCTCTTCTTCTCTGACCCTAAGTCCAGGATCCTCTTTAAAAAGAATAACACAAAAAAAGAATTTGCATACACTGTGAACAGAATGAAAAATAAGTACAACCTTTCTGGAGGACAGTTCAGCAATACCTATCAAACTTTTTAAATACAGATAACTCTTCAACCTAGGAACTCCTTTATAAATACCCTGCAAATAACTGTTGTACAAGTCTGAAGATGGCTACAAGGAGGTTCTCTGCAGCAAAGTGTATAATAAATAGCTAAGGATTAAGGAAATAAGCTTAAAGATTATTCAGTAAGAATCATGTAGAAGCACCACAGACATTATTCTGCTGTTTACAAAAATAAGGTGGAACTATATAGTAGTAGGAAAATCTATTAATTAGCTTTTAATTCATATGTTAATTACAGAAAGCAAGTTATAGAAAATGCATTAAATGAGTCCACTTAAATAAAAAATGATATACATGTGTGTGCTTGTATGTCAAAATAAAATGTCTAGAAGGATACTTTTTTTTTAATGAAGATTAAAGGTTTGGAAACAGAGAGACAGTTGTTTTCAGTTGCTCAGTCAGGTCCAATTCTTTGAGATCCCATGGACTCCAGAATGCTAGGCTTCCCTGTCCTTCACCATCTTAATGTATAAGAATGCTTTTAAATATTAAAATGTGTATTTTAAAATAATGTGAATCCTCCTGACAGTCTGCTGTGAAAAGGTTATAGGAGAATGTGAGCAAATATTTGCTAACGAGAAGAAAGACACACCAAAGAGGAGCTGGATGTACTGAACACAAGCACTTCCTGCTGCTGCTGCTAAGTCGCTTCAGTCATGTCCGACTCTGTGCGACCCCATAGATGGCAGCCCACCAGGCTCCCCCGTCCCTGGGATTCTCCAGGAAAGAACATTGGAGTGGGTTGCCATTTCCTTCTCCAATGCATGAAAGTGAAAAGAGAAAGGGAAGTCGCTCAGTTGTGTCCGACTCTTCACGACCCCATGGACTGCAGCCTACCAGGCTCCTCCGCCCATGGGATTTTCCAGGCAAGAGTGCTGGAGTTGGGTGCCACTGCCTTCTCCGAAGCACTTCCTACTTCCTAGCTGATCCTGGGCAACCCTGATTCTAACCTCCAGAATGGAAAGCTTCATGGGGTTCCGACTCCTGCTGCATCCTCAAAGAGGCAGGATGGAGCTGTGGACGGACAGACTGCAGACAAGCCTGAGTGCTCGGCCAGCCTCTGCCACTTTCTGTGAAACTTTCATTCAACCCTTCCTCATCAGAATCCTCCTTGCCAGATTATGGAATAGCCCGTGCTCTTTCAATTACTGTGACTTAACAGCTAAAAGTGAGATGCCAACTCCCAAGCATTTCCAACCTTTACAAATCTAGGTTCCAAACAGTACCTCTCAGAGAAGTACCTGAAAATCAAGCCTCCTAATCTAAATCTATGTACATTTTCATGGGTCATATACAGTGTCTGTGTGCCCTTTCCCTTTATACTGATCCATAGTTTTCTGGAATATCACCCTTCCAATCCTTGCCTCTACAAATTCTTTTAAGGGTCTGTACCTAACCAAAAATTATGCAAAGCCCGCTGGACCTAAAATGATGGTGTCAAGAACTTGCTGGCTCACAATAAAATATTTGTTGATAATGATTCACCTGTATTCAAGGGTTGTCGTAAATAATTATTTACTGGTAATACTGCAACAAAATGATGTGGTAGATGTGAGTGCCGAATGCTTATTTAACACAGGAAACTTGATTACAGCTTTGGTTTTTCGTCTGTTTGGTTTTCTTACCCCATTTTTCTCAATGCACAGCCACAACCAGGTAAGTTGTTATCAGTAGCTAAGTCGTATCAGACTCTTTGCAACCCCAAAGACTGCAGCACACCAGGCTTTCCTGTCCTTCTCCTGGAGCTGCTCAAACTCACGTTCACTGAGTCAGTGATGCCATCCAACCATCTCATTCTCTGTCATCCCCTTTCTCTTCCTGCCCTCAGTCTTTCCCAGCATGAGGGTCCTTTCCAATGAGTCCACTCTTGGCATCAGGTGGCCAAAGTATTGGAGTTTCAGCATCAGTCCATCCAATGAATATTCAGGACTGATTTCCTTTAGGATTGATTGGTTTGACCTCCTTACTGTCCAAGGGACTCTCAAGAGTCTTCTCCAGCACCACAGTTCAAAAGCATCAATTCTTTGGCACTCAGACTTCTTTATGGTCCAACTCTCACATCCATAGATGACTACTGGAAAAAAACATAGCTTTGACTATACGGACCCTTGCCAGCAAAGGGAGGTCTCTACTTTTTAGTACACTGTCTAGGTTTGACATAGCTTTCCTTCCAAGAAGCAAGCATCTTTTCATTTCACGGCTGCAGTCACTGTTCACACCAATTATATAAATACAGTGTGTACATTTCAGAGCAGATCAAATTTTCAGTAAACTGGATTCTTTAAGATCCAGTTCCAAGACCTAATTCCTCCCTGAAGCTTGCCATACTCCCTCTCCTTCTAACTCCAGCAGCTGGCCACTTTCACCTTATAGCACTGCTTCCACTGCACTCTCATGTTATACAATAATTATTGTTTAAATACTCGACACTTTCCTCAAGCTGTGGACGTTTTTGAAATAATAACCACCTTGTATAATTCATTATACATGGAAGAAGGCTAAAGAAAGGTTGGTTAAACACATGAGTGGGTGAATGAAGGTTAATTTTCACTCTTGGTGCAAAATGCTAAAAACCTGTGGAGTCTCCAGCCTCTGAGGGTATCTCTCCCACCACCCTAAAATACCAAATTCCTCTTCCCAAACAAAACTGAAGTCTACCTACAATGACCAAACTAACGTGTTAAAACTCATTTTCACATGCCAAAGAGCAAAGGAAACCCTATGGTAGAAAACAAAGAATAATGTTTCAAATAATTAAATGCAGGATAAACAGAAGCTTTTGGGAAAGCAGATTCAGGGTCTCTAGTCCTGCCACTAATATCTGGAAGATCTTAATTAGGTCACTAAGTTCCTCAGGCCCTCAGGTTCCTCACTGGTAAAATAAAGAGTAAAACTTAATCACTTTTAAGGTCCCTCATCAGCTCTAACACTCTATAAGTCCATGGAGAGGAAAATGAACAGAGAATGCATTCATTCTTTCTTTCATTTACTCAACACATATTACTGGATGCCTGTCCACAGCATCGCTACGAGTTGGACACGACTGAGCGACTTTACTTTCTCTTTTCACTTTCATGCACTGGAGAAGGAGATGGCAACCCACTCCAGTATTCTTGCCTAGAGAATCCCAGGGACAGGGGAGCCTGGTGGGCTGCAGTCCGTGGGGTCGCGAAGTCAGACACGACTGAGCGACTTCACTTTCTCTTTTCACTTTCATGCACTGGAGAAGGAGATGGCAACCCACTCCAGTATTCTTGCCTGGAGAATCCCAGGGACAGGGGAGCCTGGTGGGCTGCCGTCTATGGGGTCACACAGAGTCAGACACGACTGAAGCGACTTAGCAGCAGCGGCGGCATAGTGGAAGACTATGTGTTCACCAAACAAACTCATTTTGCCTTCCCCCTAGACACACATTTCCCAGGCTAACTTGGAAGCAGGTGCATCTATGGAAGTGCATTCTGGCCAGCAGGAGACAAGCAGCAGGGCTGTGCACCATCTCCAGCCTGGCCCATAAAGCCTCCTGCGCAATCCACATGCTCACACTCTTTCTTCAGCTGCCAGCAAGAGATAAATAATCCAGTGAAGGGCTACACAGCCTTAGGGAATGGCACAACCATGGGCTAAAAGAAGCCTGGGCGGCTGAATGTCTGCATGGAACAGAGCCCACCCTCCCTCAGATGGAAATAATCTAAATAATTGACTAGAATTTGGGGGTTCTCTGATAAAGCAGATAGCTTACTTTGACTGTGTAGTACTTAATACACATTATCACCTTTAACCCTCCCAACAACCTGAGTGGGACATGTTCCTATTTATGTTTTACTGGGGAGGAAACTGAGTCTCAGAGAAGACAAGTAATTTGCTCAAGGTCACATAGCTTCAAACTGACACAGGCAAGATTTGAACCTATGAGTCTCTAACTCTGAAGTCCATCTTCTTTATTCCATACCACATGGTCACTACCCAAGCCCCTCTACACCTAGTTCCTGGGCACCTTTGCCTGTTGCTAACAGTTTCTGCAGGTGCTGCTCCTGCACTGTAGATGCTATAGTCCGCCACTGTAGCATCTCACTTGGTGCTAAGATGTATAAGGTATGGTAAGTGGGCCTTTCTAGAAGCCATAGGCAAAGAAAGGCTATAACCCAGCTTTTCAGCAATCAAGTACAGTAGTTCCCCTTTATCTGCACAGCCTATGTCCCAAGACCCTCAGCGTCTGCCTGAAACCATGGATAATACTGAATGCATTTTCTGTTTGTTCCTACACATACATACCTATGTGTGTGTTAGGTGCTCAGTCGTGTCTGACTCTTTGCAACCCCACCAGACTGTAGCTCGCCAGGTTCCTCTGTCCATGGAATTCTCCAGGCAAGAATACTGGAGTGGGTAGCCATTTCCTTCTCCAGGGACTCTTCCTGACCCAAGGATCAAATCCAGGTCTCCTGCATTGCAGGCAGATTCTTTACCATCTGAGCTACCAGGGAAGCCCATACATACCTATGATGGAGTTTAATTTATAAACCAGGTAGGAGAATAACAACAATAACTAAAAATAGAGCAATTATTCAATACACTGTAATATAAGTTATGTGACTGTGGTCTCTCTCCTTGATCAACTTCTAAAACCCCCCACTGGAAACGTGACAGTGCTTTCTGATGACAGACTCAGCCTCTCCAGTAATCTGTTTTTCAGTTCAAACCTATCCCTGAATCTGTGTAACCATCCCTCACCTGCAGTAAAAGGCTTGGTGTCACTCGCTTAGGGGGATCCCTTGCTGTCATCTTCGTATAGCCTCAATGCTTTCTGGCGTGATATGCTGCCATCAACTGGAACACATTTTCCGTTCATGTCGTCTACCCTCAATTTAATGCCTTTTTCCATCTTCTCACTGAGCACTTATCACACAGTATCGCTGTAGTTTGAGGTGCTACAGCAAAAATGGCACAAAATTCTTTTCCCTTGTTCACAGTTTCACAGATAGAAGATTCATTCTTACCATAGATCTTAGCAACCTCAGCATACAATTTTGTTCCTCTTTCAATTTTTTTTTTCTTTCCTTATTAAGTCAAAACTTTTACCTTTTCATTTTAAAAAGCACTTGACAGTTTCTCTTTCACATATCTGAAGTGCTAGCATCCCTACTTTTGTGCTTCGGGGCCATTAATAAGGGTTACCTGAATACAAGCACTGTGATACAAGTCAGTGGATCTGATCACTGAGATGCTTACTACATGACTAACAGGTGGGATGTACTGGACAAAGGCATGATTCACATCCTGGGTGGACAGGGCAGAACAGCCCAAGATTTCATCAGACTACTCAGAACAGGGTACAATTTAAAACTTATGAATTGCTTATTTCTGGAATTTTCCATTTACTATTTTCGGACCACAGTTGACTGTAGGTAATTGAAACCATGGAAAGTGAAACTGCAGATAAGAGGGTACTACTGTATGGTCCCTGGAGAAGGAAATGGCAACCCACTCCAGTATCCTTGCCTGGAAAATCCTATGGACAGAGGAGACTGGTGGGCTGCAGTTCATGGGGTCACAAAGAGTCGGGTACAACTGAGCGGCTGACTAACACAACACACACACTGTATGGTCTTGGATCTGACTCGATTAGCCTGGGAACAGTAGCAGATAAAATTCACACTAAGACCAAATAATCAGAAATACCAATAACAACCAATACAGTATTGTAAAGTAAAGTAAAGTAAAAAAAAAAAAGAAATACCAATAACATGCTCTGGGAAATAATCAGATGATGAGTACACCATTTTAATTTACCCTTAAAAGAGTTAATCTGACATCATTAAAAGTGACATTTAAATGCTAATGGAAAAAAAAGGAGTGCTCCTGAGTCTCTAGACAAGTATTTGCATGTTAATTAATTCTGAGAATAAGAAGACCGGCTTCCAGTATGAAGCGTCAAGAGAAAACAGAATTCCTATGCAGAGGAAGATAAAAGGCTGTGGCAGAGACATAATTAAATTACCTGGTTTCAAGAGTTTTTAAAAGAAATAAGCTATCCTTTGCAATGCAAATTCATACTGCCTCTTCTGTGAAGAGTGCATTTTAATGAAAAGACCAAAATATAGATTTCCAGCACCAATGAATGCAATGCCCTCATCACAGATCAAAATGGCTTTTACCAGAAAGGTGGCTAATGAGCTCACAAAGGTGTCAATATTGGAGACAGAAGCGCAGTTCCCTAGAAGCCAGCACACCACAAACATGTTCTGCATTGTTGCAAAGAACACCAGCTTGAATTTTTGAACAGAAAACTATTTCTTTTTAAAGGCCTCCTGCAAAGTAGTACAAACTCAAAAACCACAGACTCAGAAAGATGTTAGGCTAAATAGTTTATAATTAGGTTACCTCAAAAGATGATCATTTTAATAAAGTAAACATTCAACCTGCTGCACACTTATGCCACACTTATTAGCATTATCACTTGTACTGCGTAACTTTTACTGCAATAATTTTTTTCACACATGATCTCATCTTAGCCCTGTGAGACTAATATAAATTTGACCACTATATAGATGAGGAAATTAAGGCTCAGGGAGAATATGTGGACTAACCAAGATCACAGAGGTAAAGAAAGGTGAGGCCAGGTCTAGAACCCAGACTTCCAGTTCTAATTTTAATGTTTTTCCCACTCTACTATATTATCTTACTTCTATTTTATGTAGTTGCTGTTAGCCCCTGCTACGAAGCACATTATTATTATAATATTACTAAGTATGCAAAGGACATAAATACTTGAGAAATAATCACAATTTAAATAGACTAAACAGGGCTTCTTTTTTGCTCCTTTGTAAAGGCCAACTCTAATAGCAAAAGTATGCTGCTGCTACTGCTAAGTCACCCCAGTCATGTCCATTAGTTAGTTATTATACAGATTTGTATTTGAAAATATACATAACAAAAGGTTTTTATCTGTGATACGTGAAGAACACTTACGTATGAGTAAGAAAGAAATAAAAATACTGATAGAAAATAAGCAGAAGCCATAAACAGGCTATTCACACATGCACACACACACACACACACACACACACACACAAAACTACAAATGACCAACTGAAAACTTGCTCAATCTCACTAATAATAAAAGTGCAAATTGAAAAGAACAATGGTATTTTTTCCTATCAAACTGAAAAATACTAAAAATCACTAATTTTCTAGATTTCAAGAGTGGAATCTGTAATAACTATGGGTGAGAAGTTTAATGATACAGTTCTCAGGGGAAGAAAAGTGTACATACTAGCTGACCCCATACTTTCAGTTTCAGGAGTTAATTCCAAGGAGACAGAAAAGGACTAAAAAATGTACACAAGTAAATGTTCATGACCATAGTGTTTGTAACAATGACTAAAATAAAAAAGAACTGAAATTCACAACATAAGGGTATTAATTAAATATGAAGGGTTTAGACTGCATGTCTAGTGCCCCAACTTTTAAGACTCACAATCAAGAGACAAGCTCCCAAACACCTAGCTCTAAAAGCCAATGGGGCTGTATCCACAGGACCACAAGACTAGAGCAAAGAAGCAGTTCTTAGGCAGGTGAGCACTTGCCAAGGCTACTCCTCAGAGGCCCAGTGCAAAGGGAATGGGCAAAAATGCCCATCTCCCAATCTTCAGCTAGAGGATGTTTAAGTGCAACTTAAGCTACTGTTTGAGGGTTCGACTTCATGCATCTAGAGGCTGGCTACAATCCACACCTGAGCCTAGGGGAGCTGATGGGCACTTACTCCACCTTCTCCCTCTGACCTGCTCCAATGATAAAAACAAGTTACCAGCATCACTCTGGAAGAAGCTTGCACACATTTCTGGTGTCCCGGCTGTTGCAGCTGCCACCTGAGAGATGGGCTTCCAGATTGCCTAGCTCTGATATCCAGCAGGGCTTGCATTCACGAGTCCCACAGAACAGCAGCAAACAAAGAATCAGTTCTTAAAAGGCACGTGTGAGCACTCACTGTCGTTATACCATCAGGGCTCAACACAGAGGGAACAGGCAAAAATGCCCATCTCCCAGTTTCCCCTGGGAGAGGTTTGACTGCACACTCTATAAGCTGCTGCTTGAGGATCTGGCTTCTAATTAGCATGCATATAAGAGGTGACTATAATCCTACTACTGGGAGCCACTAAGGACAAAGATGGCAGTTGGACGATCTTTGAGAGACCACAAGGAGCTCAGACAGGGTTGACTGATAAGGTTCAACTCCTACATAAACCACACTGTCAAGAATGGAAGAAGTAGCTGTTTTACCTAATGCACAGACCAACATAGAGAATAAGGCTAATGAAGAAACAGGAGACAATGTTCCAAACAAAAGAACAAGATAAACCTCCAGAAATCAATCCTAATAAAATAGAAATGAGTGATTTACCTTATAGAGAGTTCAAAATATTGATCACTAAAATGTTTACTGAGGTCAGAAGAGCAATGCCTAAACGAAGTGAGAATTTCAACAAAGAGACGGAAAATATTAATGAACATAAATAATAGAGCTAAGGAATACAATAACTGAGCTGAAAAACTCAGTAATGTAAGTAAGTAAATGTCGCTCAGTCATGTCCGACTCTTTGCGACCCCATGGACTGCAGCCTACCAGGCTCCTCTGTCCATGGGATTTTCCAGGCAAGAATATTGGGGTGGGTTGCCATTTCCTTCTCCAGGAGATCTTCCCAACCCAGGGATCAAACCCAGGTCTCCTGCATTGTAGGCAGACGCTTTACCATCTGAGCCACCAGGGAAGTCCAAAAAAAAAAAAAAAAAATTCAATAGAGGAACTCAACAGCAGACTAGATCAAGCAGAAAAAAGGATCAACAAAGTTGAGTGTAGGGCAGTGGAATTCATCCAGAAAAGCAAAAAGAAAAGAGAGTAAAAAAGAATAAGAGCTTAAGGAACTTACACAACAGCACCAACCAGATCAATATTTGCATTTAAGCATCCCATAATAGACAAGAGAAAGAAAGACAGAGAGAAGGGGGAGAAAGTGCATTCAAAGAAATAATGGCTGAAAAATTCTCTAATCTGAAGATATATATATATCCAAATACAGAAAGTCCAAAAAGTACCAAGTAAGTTTAATCCATAGAGACCCACACAGTGACATATTATAATTAAATTGTCAAAATTAAAGACAAAGAGAAAATCTTAAAAGCAGCAAGAGAAAAACAACTTGTTGCATACAGGAGGACTCTCATAAGGCTCTCATCAGATTTTTCAGCAGAAACTTTACAGGCCAGAAGGAAGTAGAATAATATAATCAAAGTGCTAAAAGAAAAAAGCTGCCAACCAAGAATACTCTACCCAGCAATGCTGTTACTCAGAATTAAAGAAGAGATAAAGAGATAAACAAAAGCTGAAGGAGTTCATCATCACTAGACTAGCCTTACAAGAAATGTTCAAGAGAGCTATTCAAGCTGAAATAAAAAGATCCTAATCAGTAACAGGAAAACATCGGAAAGAATAAAATCCCCTGATAAAGGTGAACACAGAGCTAAATTCAGAATACTCTAACATTGTAATGGTGATGGATAAATAACTCATAGTTCTAGTATAAAGGTAAAAAGGTAAAAGGATTAAAAGTAGCTATACCTGCAATAATCTGTTAATAGACACACAATATAGAAAGATGTAAAGTGTGACACGAAAAACATAAAACATGGGTAAAGGGGATGTAAAAATGTAGAGCTTTCGTGTGCATTTGAAGTTAAGCTGCTCTCAGCTTAAAATAAACTGTCGTAAATACAAGATGTTTTATGTAAGTCTCGTGGTACCACAAAGCAAAAGCCTATAGTATACACACAAAAAATTAAGAGAAAAGAATCTATGTATACCACTATAGAAAATTATCAAATCACAAAAGAAGAAAGTGAGAGAGGAAGAAGAGAACTATCAAAAAGCCAGAAAATAATTAACAAAATGGCAGTAGTAAGTCTATGCCTGTCAATACTTGAACTGTGTTGATAAATGGACTAAATTATCCAATCAAAAGACACAGAGTGACTGAATGGATTAAAAAGTAAGACTCTACCATATGCTATACATAAGAGACTCACTTTAGCCTTAAGTATACAAATAGTCTGTAAGTAAAGGGAAAAGATATTTTATAAAAATGAAAACCAAAAGAAAACAGGGATAGTTATAATTCTATCAGACAAAATAGACTTTAGCTAAAAATTGTAACAAGAGACAAAGAAGGTCATCCTATAATTATAAAAGGGTTAATTCATCAAATGGATATAACAATTATAGATATTTATGCACTCAATATTAAATAAATTAGATAAAATTAGAAATGAAAGAGGAGACATTGCAACAATAACATAAAAACACCAAGGAACATAAGAAACTACCATGAAAAGTTATACACCAAAGTTAGATTACCTAGAAGAAATGGATAAGGTCCTAGAAACATACAACCTACCAAGACTGAATCATGAAGAATCAGAAAACTGAACAGACCAATTACTAGTAAGGAGACTAAAAGTAATCAAACCCTCCCAACAAAGAAAAGTCCAGGATCAAGTGGTTTCACTAGTGAATTTTATCAAACATTTAAAAAATTAATGCCAATCCTCCTCAAACTCTCCCAAAAAATAGAAGAGGAAGGAATACTTCTAAACTCATTTTATAAGACTACCAGGAAATATAATTATAGGTCAACATCCATGATCATAGATGTAAAAATCTCAACAAAATATTAGGAAATTGAATTCAACAGCACATTAAAAGGATCATACACCATAATCAAGTGGCATTTATTCCTGGGATGCAAAAGTGATTCAATATATGCAAGTCAATAAATGTGATACACAGTATAAAATGACTAAAAAAAAATGATCATCTCAATAGATGTAAAAAATTTTTTTAACAAATTGTGACATCCTTTTATGATAAAAACTCATGACATATTGGGTATAAAAGGAATGAACCTAAATAAAGGTCACATATGACAAGCAAGCCTACAGCTAACATCACACTCAGTGGTGAAAACATGAAAGCTTTTTCTCTAAGATCAGGAACAAGCAAGGATGCCTACCCCCACCACATTATTCAACAGAGTACTAAAAGTCCTAGCCAGAACAATTAGGAAAGAAAATAAATAAATGGCATCCAAGTGAGAAAAGTAGAAATAAAATTGTCTGCAGGTGAGATGATATTATACACAGAAAATCTAAAAGACTCTACTCAAAATCTCTTAAAACTAATAAATGAATTCAGTAAAGTTGCAGGATTTAAAAATATCAATATATGAAAATCAGCTGCATTTCTATAAAATAACAACAAACTAGCAAAAAGAGAAATTAAGAAAAAACAACCCCATGTACTAGATAGCTAGAGGAAAATTGCTGCAAAGCACAGGGTGCTAAGCCCAGTGCTCTGCGGATAACCTAAAGAGGTGGGATGAGGGGTGCGGTGGGATAAGGGGTGTGGTGGGATGAGGGGTGTGGTGGGAGGGAGGATCACAAGGGAGGGAATAAATATATACTTCTGGCTGATTCACACTGATGTACAGCAGAAATCAATACGACATTGTAAAGCAATTATCCTCCAGTTAAAAAAACAACCCCATTTACAACAGCATCAAAAAGAACAATATATACAGAAATAAATTTAACCAAGGAGGTGAAAGATCTGTATACTGAACTCTGTAACACTTCAATGAAAGAAATAAATGAAAAGATATGTGTTCATGGAATGGAAAAATTATTGCTAAAATGTCCACACTCAAAGCAATCTACAGATTCAGTGAAATCTCTATCAAAATTTCAATGGCATTTTTCACAAAAATAGAAAAAACAATACTAAAATTTGTACTTTCCATGTGGTTCTGGTTTATTGACGACGCCAAAGCCTTTGACTGTGTGGATCACAGTAAACTGTGGAAAATTATGAAAGAGATGGGAATACCAGACCACCAGACCTGCCTCTTGAGAAACCTGTATGCAGGTCAAGAAGCAACAGTTAGAACTGGACATGGAACAACAGAATGGTTCCAAATAGGGAAAGGAGTATCATCAAGGCTAGTAAGTTGTCACCCTGCTTATTTAACTTCTATGCAGAGTACATCATGAGAAATGCTGGGCTGGATGAAGCACAAGGTGGAATCAAGACTGCCAAGAGAAATATCAATAACCTCAGATATGAAGATGACACCACCCTTATGGCAGAAAGGAAAGAACTAAAGTGCCTCTTGATGAAAGTGAAAGAGGAGAGCAAAAAAGTTGGCTTAAAACTCAATATTCAGAAAACTAAGAAATCATGGCATCTGTTCCCACCACTTCGGGGCAAATAGATGGGGAAACAATGGAAACAGTGACAGACTATTTTTGGGGGCTCCAAAATCACTGCAGATGGTGACTGCAGGCATGGAATTAAAAGACACTTGCTCCTTGGGGAAAATGTTATGACCAACCTAGACAGGATATTAAAAACACAGACATTACTTTGCCAACAAATGTCCATCTAATCAAAGCTATGGTTTTACCAGTAGTCATGTACGGATGTGAGAGTTGGACTATAAAGAAAGCTGAGAGCCGAAGAATTGATGCTTTTGAACTGTGGTGTTGGAGAAGACTCTTGAGAGTCCTTTGGACTGCAAGGAGATCCAACCAGTTCATCCTAAAGGAAACCAGTCCTGAATATTCACTAGAAGGACTGATGCTGAAGGTGAATCTCCAATACTCGGGCCATCAGATGGGAAGAACAGACTCATCTGAAAAGACCCTGATGCTGGGAAAGGTTCAAGGCAGGAGGAGTAGGGGACGACAGAGGATGAGATGGTTGGATGGCATCATCGACTCAATGGATGGGGAAGCCTGGCATGGTGCAGGCCATGGGGTCGCAAAGTCGGTCATGACTGAACAGCTGAGCTCAAGTGAACTGTCCAGTTTTCCCAGAACATTTACTGAAGACACTCTCCTTTCTACATTGTATATTCTTGACTCCTTTGGTGAAAACTAGTTGACCATATGTGCATGGGGTTTTTGTTTGTGTGTGTGTTTTTCTCAGCTGTCTATTTGGTTTCATAGATGCCTCCTGGAGGCATCACACTTTCTGATTTTGAGTTATATTACAAAGTTGTCATCATCAACATAGTATGGTATTGGCATAAAGCTAGACATACAGGTCAATGGAGCCAAACATAGAACTCAGGAAAAAAAAAAAAATCCATGCAGATATGGTCAACTAGTTTTCAACAAAGGAGCCAATTATATACAATATAGAAAGGAGAGTCTTTTCAATAAATGATGCTGGGAAAACTGGACAACCACATGCAAAGCAATGAAAGTGTACCTTTATCTTATACCATATCCAATAATCAACTCAAAATGGATTAAAGGGTACTTCCCAGTAGTTAAGAATCCATCTGCCAATGCAAGGGATACAGGTCCAACCCCTGTTCCGGGAAGATCCCACATGCCGTAGAGTAGCTAAGCCCATGTGCCCCAACTATTAAGCCTGCACTCCAGAGCCCACAAGCTGTAACTACCGAAGCCCATGCACCTGAAGCCTGCACTCTGCATCGAGAGAAGCCACTGCCATGAGAAGCTATCACAGCGCAATGAAGAACAGCCCCTCCTCGCTGTGACTAAAGAAGGCCCGTGCACAGCAATACAGGCCTAGTGCAGCCAAAAATAAATATAGAAGATTTAAAACTCAGCCCACCAAAATGAATTAAAGACATGAAGATGCACCCTGAAACTCCTAGAAGAAAACATGGAAGGTAAGCTCCTTGGCATTAATCTGGTGATACGTTTTTGGATGTGCCACTGAAAGCAAAGACAATAAAAGCAAAAGTGAACAAGCGGGACTACACCAAACTAACAAGCTTCTGCACAAGAAAGGAAACCATCAGCAAAATGAAAAGGCAGCTCACCTCCTGGGAGGTGATATTTCCTGGGAGGAAATATTTGCAAATCACATATCCAATAAGTAACTAATATCCAAAATATACAAGGTACTCATACCACTCAACAGCAAAACAAACCAAATAACCTATCTTAAAAATTAACAAAGGATTGGAATAGACATTTTCCAAAGGAGACATGGAAATGGCCAGGTACATGAAAAGGCGCTCAGCATCACTAATCATCGGCAAAACACACACCAAAACCACTGTGAGATACTACCCCACATTTCTTAGGATGTCTATTACCAAAAAGACAAGAGATAACACACGCTGACAAGGATGCAGAGAAAAAAAGAACACTTGTACATTGCTGGTGAGAATGTAGACTGGTACAGTCACTATGGAAAATGGTACAGAAGTTCCTTAAGAAATTTAAAACGTAAACACAATAGGATCCACTAATCTCGCTTCTGGATATACATCTGAAGGGAATGAAATTACTATCTTGAAAAGATATCTCTGTATTCTAATACTCATTGCAGCATTATTCACCACAGTGAAGGTATGGAAACCACCTAAGTGTCTGCTGACACAATAATGGATGAATAAAATATGACATATCAATATTCAATGGAATATTACCCAACCTTAAAAGAGAAGGAAAGCCTGCCACATGCAACAACATGAATAAACCTAAGAAGCATCATGCTAAATGAAGTAAGTCGGACAGAAAAAGATAAATACTGCCTAGTATCATTTATATGTGGAATCTAAAAGGAAAAAAGTCAGACTCACAGAAACAAGGAGTAGAACAGTGGTTGCTGAAGAAGCTGAAGTTGAATGTTTCCATGAGGACTTACAAGACCTTCTAGAACTTACACACAAAAAAGATGTCCTTTTCATTACAGGGGACTGGAATGCAAAAGTAGGAAGTCAAGAAACACCTGGAGTAACAGGCAAATTTGGCCTTGGGGTACAGAATGAAGCAGGGCAAAGGCTAACTGAGTTTTGTCAAGAGAACGCACTGGTCATAGCAAACACCCTCTTCCAACAACACAAGAGAAGACTCTACACATGGACATCATCAGATGGTCAACACCAAAATCAGCCTGATTATAGTCTTTGCAGCCAAAGATGGAGAAGCTCTATACAGTCAGCAAAAACAAGACCGGGAGCTGACTGTGGCTCAGATCATGAACTCCATATTGCCAAATTCAGACGTACATTGAAGAAAGGAGGGAAAACCACTAGACCATTCAGGTATGACCTAAATCAAACCCCTTAGGACTATACAGTGGAAGTGACAAATAGATTCAAGGGACTAGATCTGATAGAGTATCTGAAGAACTATGGAATGAGGTTCGTGACATTGTACAGGAGGCAAGGATCAAGACCATCCCCAAGAAAAAGAAAGGCAAAAAGGCAAAATGGCTGTCTGAGGAGGCCTTACAAATAGCTGTGAAAAGAAGAGAAGGAAAAAGCAAAGGAGAAAAGGAAAGATATTCCCATCTGAATGCTGAGTTCCAAAGAATAGCAAGGAGAGATAAGAAAGCCTTCCTCGGTGATCAATGCAAACAAATAGAGGAAAACAATAGAATGGGAAAGACTACAGATCTCTTCAAGAAAATTAGAGATACCAAGGAAACATTTCATGCAAAGATGGGCACAATAAAGGACAGAAATGGTATGGACCTAACAGAAGCAGAATATATTAAGAAGAGGTGGCAAGAATACACAGAAGAACTATACAAAAAATATCTTTACGACACAGATAATCACGATGGTGTGATCACTCACCTAGAGCCAGACATCCTGGAATGCAAAGTCAAGTGGGCCTTAGGAAGCATCACTACGAACAAAGCTAGTGGAGGTGATGGAATTCCAGTGGAGCTATTTCAAATCCTAAAAGATGGTGCTGTGAAAGTGCTGCACTCAATATGCTAGCAAATGTGGAAAACTCAGCAGTGGCCACAGGACTGGAAAAGGTCAGTTTTCATTCCAATCCCAAAGAAAGGCAATGCCAAAGAATGTTCAAACTACTACACAATTGCACTCATCTCACATGTTAGCCAACAAATTGCCAACATCTGTTGGATCATCAAAAAGCAAGAGAGTTCCAGAAAAACATCTACTTCTGCTTTATTGACTATGCCAAAGCCTTTGACTGTGTGGATCACAACAAACTGTGGAAAATTCCTCAAGAGATTGGAATACCAGAGCACCTTACCTGCCTCCTGAGAAATCTGTATGTAGGTCAAGAAGCAACAGTTAGAACTGGACATGGAACAACAGAATGGTTCCAAATAGGGAAAGGAGTATGTCAAGGCTGTGTATTGTCATCCTGCTTATTCAACTTATATGCAGAGTATGTCATGAGAAACACTGGGCTGGATGAAGCACAAGGTGGAATCAAGAATGCTGGAAGAAATATCAATAACCTCAGATATGAAGATGACACCACCCTTATGGCAGAAAGGGAAGAGGAACTAAAGAGCCTCTTGATGAAAGTGAAAGAGGAGAGCAAAAAAGTTGGCTTAAAACTCAATATTCAGAAAACTAAGAAATCATGGCATCTGTTCCCACCACTTCGGGGCAAATAGATGGGGAAACAATGGAAACAGTGACAGACTATTTTGGGGGGCTCCAAAATCACTACAGATGGTGACTGCAGGCATGGAATTAAAAGACACTTACTCCTTGGGGAAAATGTTATGACCAACCTAGACAGGATATTAAAAACATAGACATTACTTTGCCAACAAATGTCCATCTAATCAAACCTATGGTTTTACCAGTAGTCATGTATGGATGTGAGAGTTGGACTATAAAGAAAGCTGAGAGCCGAAGAATTGATGCTTTTGAACTGTGGTGTTGGAGAAGACTCTTGAGAGTCCTTTGGACTGCAAGGAGATCCAACCAGTTCATCCTAAAGGAAACCAGTCCTGAATATTCACTAGAAGGACTGATGCTGAAGGTGAATCTCCAATACTCGGGCCACCAGATGGGAAGAACAGACTCATCTGAAAAGACCCTGATGTTGGAAAAGATTGAAGGCGGGAGGAGAAGGGGACAACAGAGGATGAGATGGTTGGATGGCATCACCGACTCAATGGACATGACTGAGTAAACTCTGGGAGTTGGTGATGGACAGGAAGGCCTGGCATGCTGCAGTCCATGGGGTTGCAAAGAGTCATGACTGAGCAACTGAACTTAGGAATGAGGAGACATTGGTAAAACAGTAGCAAGTTTATTATAAGATGAGTGAGGTCTGAAGATTAAATGTATAACATTGTGATCACAGTTGATAATACTGTATTATATAACTGAAATTTGACTAGCTAAGAAAGTAGACCTTATGTGGTAGTCGTGGTAGAAGGAAGGAAAGAGGGGAGGCACAGAGGAAGGAAACGGAACTGACAAATTTTAAACACTAAATTGTTCTCAGTAATCACTTTGTTGGTGGTAGTGTTAGTATTGTTACATTGAGACTACTCTGTGTATATTGTGAAATATAGTAAATGAATTATTTTTAAAAGCTGAAAATAGGGCAAACAGAACAAACATACATACATACATGATATACATGATATACATAACATATCAAATGCAAAACAGCACAACACAACTTAGTAGCAATATGCTAAGGAAACACAAAGGTACACAGGGATCTAAGGGAAATGAAGTTGATCAGAGAAGGCTTCTTATATAAGTGAAAGTGAAGTCGCTCAGTTGTGCCCGACTCTTTGCAGAGTGTAGCCTGCACCAAGCTCCTCCGTCCATGGGATTCTCCAGGCAAGAGTACTGGAGTGGGTTGCCATTTCCTTCTCCAGGGAATCTTCCTGACCCAGGGATCGAACGCAGGTCTCCCCCATTGTAGACAGACGCTTTACCATCTGAGCCACCAGGGAAGTCTCTTATAAAAGAAGGGGCTACAATTATAGCTTGAGTGAAGTGAAAAATAGAAACCAACAGCTTAACATTTCACCCAATCTCTGGAAGGGAAAGGATATGAAGAAATCATAAATATACTTGCTGAGACCTTTTGAATATGGACTGGAACTTGGAACATACAGATCAACCTGAAGAAACCAGATTCTTTGTGAATGTGAGATTTAATATTTCAGAGAGCACAGGCAGGCTTTCTGCCTAGGCCTAGACAGAAAAGACAAGAGCTTTGCCTCTAGGTGGGTACAAGTGAGAGGGAGAGAATCGTAGAAATGTACTGAGCCCATTGTCTCTCTCTTGCAACCATGAGGCCTGATGCACAGACCTCTACACTGAGTCAGCTACCTCCAGGGAGTCCCGACAGGAACGTTTCATTCCTTTAGCCACCAATCTTTCTCTACAACGTTCCAGGCCCTGTTCTGGGCACTGGGAAGAGAGGGATGGAAAGAGTAAGTTCACTGCTCTCACGGAGCTTACCTTTTAGAAGGTTTGACTCTCCCACCCGGCAAAAGATAGTTGATACTATTTATTCCTAAAATAGCCATCTTCTGTGAAGGGGGGAATATCAAAGAAAGAGCAAGACACACCACTTTTCCCAGGACCAGCTGCACCTTGGAGTTTGTTTTAACCTTGACCAAAGGCAGAATGAGAACTAGAAAGAAGCATGAGAAGCTGTGATACAGATGAACTTCAAAACAGATGGCGCTAGTGGTAAAGAACCCGCCTACCAACGCAGGAGATCTGGGCCCGATCCCTGGGTCAGGAAGATCCCCCGGGGGACAGCATGGCAATCCAGAGTCAGACAAGACTGAGCGACTTTCACTTTCACTTTTCATAGGATATCTCTATTTCAAAAATATTGTGCCTGTATAATGCTGGTCTTTCAAATATGAATAATTTTAAAACCTATGCAAATATTCCTCGGATGGCAACAAACTACATCTTTAAGGATGTCCATTTCAATCACTTTCGAAATGTTTGTTAAAGGTTCTAAAACTATGCCTCCCAGGATTATTGGTCGGAGTTCCTTACTCTGAACCAAGACACTCTGCTAAGATCACACACAGCAATCTTTTATAAATTCACAGGAAAGAAGTTGATAAACAAAACATTCTCAACGTAAAGTATTTTTCAAAAAATTTTTAAAGGCTGTGGCACTAATTAATGAATGCTTTTCCTGAAGAATCCTAGAGGAAGAGAAGAGATACAGAACTAAAATTTACTGGGGAAAAAAATGAGCAACAGCTGATCATGCTTAGTCCAACATCTTTTTTTGTTTCCACTCACATGTGTGACTGGAGCTAACATAATCCTAGGAGAGCACATCCGGAGACCAGTTTGCTCACCCCCCCTTAAGAGGCTCCCTTCCCCACCACACAGCTGCACTGTGGAGACCTTTGTAAGGCACAGGGAAGCTGGTGTTTACTGGGAAAAGTACTGCTCCAGAAATCAGATGACCTGAGGAAAACCTCTTGGATCTTAGTTTCCTCATCTCTGAAGCAGAGATAAAGTATTTGTCCTGCCTGTTTCACATGGGCTAAATAGATCGTGCATTTTAAAGGGCAGTGTAAACTACTAAGCACTATACATCATTGTTTTTACTACTATTGTTAATTAAGTATTCATTAAAAACAAAAAAGAAAATCAGTAATTCCCTCTTGAACTCTCTCTGAATGACTTCAAAAAGCCCCTTACTCCCTGAGCAGCAGGAACTCTGTGCTAAAATGATGTTTATCTTCAAGCATGACAAGCTCACAGTCTAATCACTAATAACTTCAAAAATATTGAGCCTTTTTTGCTTTTTGGATTGGACCTAATCTACATTTCCAATTTATAACCACACTCAAGATTTAAAATATCCATTCGGCCATATCTCAATTTCTGAATTAGAAAAATTTATTGATCCCTTAGGTTCAGGTCTCCACAGAGATTTCCTTCCCAAATAGTTCAAAATTGGATGAATGCCTTTCATTAAAATGAGGTATTACCCTCTTTACCACTTTCACAGAAAGTCGAATTTCATAAAGATAATTTCTGGCACATAAAATTGCATCAAAAAGCTGTTAGAGAGATAACATTTTTCACAGACTATAATGCTCTCCATTTCACTCCCTGTAGACAAATAATAATAATAATTACTAACACCACAAAGAATTCTGTAGTTAGGAGGAAAACTGTTCTAAGAATACCACAGACACTTTCCTAGCAGGAATGTGAATTTCGTACACAATTGAGGCTCTTAAACCCTCCCCCATGAAAAAGTAAAAAGAAAGGAAAGGGAGTTAAAAAAAAAAAAGAGCATGAAGAAATACGATATGAAACGAAACATTATATAAAGCTTTGCAGTGACTTTATTAAAGCCCATCAAGAGAAGAAGGACTAAGAACCACTCCTCTGCATGGCCTTTGTCAGCCAAGAACACCACCATCCAAGCAGTTACACATACCAGAAACTCCCAAGCTGTCCTGCGCGCTCCTCCCTCTTCTGCATGTTAGGCCTGTTCTCTTCTCTCCCTGATGCTGGGAGGGATTGGGGGCAGGAGGAGAAAGGGACGATGGAGGATAAGATGGTTGGATGGCATCACCGACTCAATGGACATGGATGGGTTTGGGTGGACTCCGGGAGTTGGTGATGGACAGGGAGGCCTGGCGTGCTGCAATTCACGGGGTCACAAAGAGTCGGACACGACTGAGCGACTGAACTGAACTGAACTTCTCTCCCTAAACATTTCCAGAACTCCCTCACTTGCCTCCATCCCCGCGACTGACACTCACCCAGGTTAATGACTGCATATGGAGCCTTCAGTCAGGTCTCCCTGCCCCCAGTCTTATCATTTCCAATTCATTGTTCACAGAGCAGCCACAGTGATCTTTCTTAAGCCAAAAACCTGATCATGTCTGTGTGTGTGTTAGTCACTCAGTTGTGTCCAACTCTTTAAAACCCCATGGACTGTAGCTCACCAGGCTCCAATGTCCATGGGATTCTCTAGGCAAGAAGACTAGAGTGGGTGGCCAGTCCCTTCTCCAGGGGATTTCCCCGACCAAGGGACTGAACCCGGGTCTCCTGCATGGCAGACAGATTCTCTACCATCTGAGCCACTGGTCATGTCTGACTACCTGATTAAGACAGCTCATGGGGCGTGGGGGGAGGGGGTCCTAAATCCAACTAAACTCTTCAAAATCTGAGCCGTACACATGGTTCCAGTGTCATCTCCCGCTCCAAGCACTCTGCCCCCAATTGTCCTGGGCTGCTTAAAATTCCCTGGATAAGTCATACTTTCTCTCTGCTCCCAGGCTGTGGGGAAGACAGAGCAACCTAAAGAAAGAGGGTTTATTTCTCTCATTTAACAAGAAGATCACGAGTAAGTGGCAGGAGACACCGTGAACATCTCAATGGTTTCAGAGCCAATGAATTGCTCTTGTTTTGGCCTCTCCCTCAAGGGCCCAGATGGAAGCCACAGACAATGCATTCATATTCTAGGCACAAAGAAAGTAGGAAGAGAAACTAGAAAATAGCGTGGGACTATGACAAATAATAATAATAGTCAAGAGTATGTTTACTTTGGACTAAATTTGCCGACTAAGGTCCATCTAGTCAAGGCTATGGTTTTTCCTGTGGTCATGTATGGATGTGAGAGTTGGACTGTGAGGAAGGCTGAGTGCCGAAGAGTTGATGCTTTTGCACTGTGGTGTTGGAGAAGACTCTTGAGAGTCCCTTGGACTGCAAGGAGATCCAACCAGTCCATTCTAAAGGAGATCAGCCCTGGAATTTCTTTGGAAGGACTGATGCTAAAGCTGAAACTCCAGTACTTTGGCCACCTCATGCGAAGAGTTGACTCATTGGAAAAGACTCTGATGCTGGGAGGGATTAGGGGCAGGAGGAGACGGGGATGACTGAGGATGAGATGGCTGGATGGCATCACTGACTCGATGGACGCGAGTCTGAGTGAACTCTGGGAGTTGGTGATGGACAGGGAGGCCTGGCGTGCTGCGATTCATGGGGTCGCAAAGAGTCGGACACGACTGAGCAACTGAACTGAACTGAAACAGTGTTCTAAGTGCTTTAAACTCATTTAAATCATTCAAAGCTTTGAGGCAGATATTCTAGTCTATTCCTCACTTTTAAGGGTATAACTTGCCCAAGGTTCTATGGCTAGGAAGTGGACTTTCAGGATGCAAACCCAGAGTCCATGTTCTCTAACCAGATCTACTCAGCCTCCCCAAAACAAACAAAAACAGCCTGTCAAATATGTTCTAGACAGGCGCTCCCTCCCCAACCTCTGCTTCTAATTCACGAGGTGCCTTCACTGAGATGCTGGAGGAAGGGTGTGGCGCTTCTGTCACAGGGTCTGGGCACTGGGAGCGCAGCCTGGGCCACAACTACACATATGCTCGTGAAATAAAACCATTCCCTGTGCAGAAAAGCAAGAAGACTGCTGTCTTCCCAATTTTAGTTTTTGCCTTTAACAATCTTTTTTCAAAGGAGAGACTAGACAAAAATGAAAATATAAAAAGAATTTCTAAACTTGAATCCAAAATGCTCATTAGAAGTATATTTGTTATTCATAAGACTCATCATTTCAGGCTGAAAAACTCAAAATGAGAGAGGCAGTTTAGCCACACAAAAAGAAAATATGCCTTGACTTACAGCCCCTATGACTGAGCTGTGAATTTACTCTTTTCCTTTTGGCAGATTTTCTTTTTTTTTTTTTAATAGAGAGGAAGAAAACTTCTGGTGACTTTTTCCTTAGATCACCACAAGTTCACCTCCACATCTCAGAACATACAACCACAGGAGCAGGGATTCCAGAAATACAGACCATCCCATCTAGAAGAGCAGCCTGATAAATGCAGAGAAAGGCCAGGTTTACAAGTCAGCGCCACAGCTTGACAGCACCTCCTACTTGCCCTGTGGCCCGGGTCTGAACTTTCTCATCTGAAGGGAAGGAAAAGGCCTAACTTGTGGAGTTGTTATGAAGATTAAGGGAAAGAGTTGTAAGGTTCTCGAGACCATCACATTCAAGACAACAGTATTATCATTCTCCAAGCCGCGGAGGGTTCATTGTTGCTTTACCTTCCCGCCAGGGCTGTTCCCATTGATGTGGATGCAAAGATCCCAGGGAAAGCACTTCTCACTCAGGTGCTGCCCACCACCATCGCAGGGGACCAGCACAGCTGCGGTCTCCCAACAGGAAAGCAGTTTGTTGGGTTTCTGTTTGTTTGATTTGGGTGTTTTTTACCTTTCATGTTCTTTACTACACTTCAGCACTTACAAAGGGATACATTTTAAAAATGAAAACATTTCACAAATTCAAATAAGAAACGCTACATATGTGTAAAAATACTACATTCTATCCGGAAGGGACTGTAAGAAACGAGTCACGGCAGGCACTCTGGGTTAGGGAGACTGAGGGACTGGGGACGGGAGTAGAAAGGAGACCTTCGCCATTTGCAGCTTGTGCAAGTCAGCAGTTCAAAGTGAGTAAAATGTTCGATCTTAAGACAGAGCATTAAATGAAGGTCTATCATTTAGGTATACCATTTATATTATAAATAAAGGTATATCATTTAGGGTTCAGCTCAACTTTCACCTTGACTCAAACACTTCAGAGCCAAGTCCTATGGCCCATAGGACTTCACTGACCTTATGGCTCTTCCTGACTGACCTCCCCTTGCTCTGAATGTCCACTGCTGTCCTCTCCATAACTTAGCTCCAATCACTTCCTTTGCATTTATGAGCTGGTTCAAGAAAGTCAGGCATATTTCTCCAATACACTGCAAATTCTTAAAGAGAAGGAACAAGCCTCGTGATTCCTGACTGTTCTCAGCCTCATCCCAGGAATGGTGGCAATTAACACCACTGCCTGACATGATTCAAGAGTAGCTATTGCTACTCTCTATCATTGTTCTTTATCCAGAACATATGATGAAACCCAGAAGAAGTAGACTATCCCTTTAAAGACAATGAGTCCTTTTTTGAGCTTAAAAAGGGGTTTCAAGTCATTAACCTTTTCAAATTTATTTTCAACTTATTGGGCTTTTACTTTCTGCTGAGCTGGATCTTGGTTTTAGGTGTTCATTGCTATTGGGTAGTACTTCCTTTAACGTTGGGAGGAAACAAAGCTCCAAAGATGGCAGGAAAGCAAAGCTCTGCCTCCAAGAAGACATGGCAGTTTTCTGAACTCACAGTACTCATCCGCCTTCTTTCACTTGAAAGCATGGGCAGAATTTTTCTGAAAATTAGCAAGAAACCCGTCAGGGCCCAAAGCATACTGAGAAACAGAGAATTAAAACTGGGGAAATTACTGAGGATTTTTCTTTCCATTCCTATTTGTCACAAAAAGAAACTGGTGCTCATAAGACCAACGTGGTCCCATGGTGATTTTTGCTGAAAATATGACAGGGTCCATCTAATAGTGCTATAACAGAGGGACTGAACGAGCTGCAGAAAGTCGAGAGGCGCAGCTTGAGTTTGTCGGGAGACACTGGAAAGGAGACGCCAAGCCAGGCCACCTGACCTCCCCCTCCCGTCTCCCTGCACAACCGAAGCTGCCTTTCCTTCAGCTGTCTCTCACTCCTGATGGCCACTCCCCAGAGCCACATTTCTGTCTCACAAACCAGAAGCCATCCTTGATTTCTGCCTTAAGCCCTACTCCCCACTTCCCACCACTGACACACCTTCATCTCAGTCACCCTCACCTCTTGCTCAGTCCCCCAAGTAAGCTGGCCTTTTGCCAAATCACCTCATGCCTCTCACCCCACACACCTGGGTCGCTCTGCCTCCTGCTCTAGAAATGCCCCTCACTCCAAATCTCTGCTTGTCAAAACTCCAGCTAGTCTTAAAAGCCCAGATAAAATGTCGCCATGTTGATAACATACCTCTTAATCCCATAGTTTCCTAATACTCCTTTTTTTTCCCTAAGTAGAGAGATTTTGGGGGGTGATTTCCATGCTTCCCCTCTGGCTACCCCCTAAAATGTCTTCTCCATACCTCATACAGATTGGATGTTTTTAAAAATAAAATCCCAGCAAGACACTCCTTTTCAGTGACTTCCCACTCCACCCAGAATTCAACCAACCCCAGCTTGTCAAGGATCTAGGCCCTCCTTCGTTTTAGATCTTGCCTTGGCCATGCCCAGCCTGGTCCTCCAGCCATCCCGACCTCCTGACAGTTCTACAGTGGCCTACTCTTCTCCTCTGCGTCTCTGCACCCACATTCCCTCTGACCGGGCCACGCTTCTCTTGCCTCTCCCCAAGACGGGCTCGCTCTCATCCTTCAGCTGTCTCCTGCAATATCCCTCCTAAATCCCTTCGCAAACTACATAAGGAAGACAGCTTCCCCCTTTACTCGCTGCCACTGCAAAGGGCAACTGTTTCCTTCACAATCCTCTTCATAACCTGTAACTATTTGATATTCATTTGCCTGCTTCTAGTCTTTCCAGTAGCATCCAAGCTCCTGGGAGGCAGTGGTCATACCTACCATTGGCCCTGTTGTTACTGCCATTCCTGGCAGAATGCCTGGGCAGACGGGGGGGGGGGGGGGGGGGCGCGCGGGGGGGGGGTTAGTGAATGAATGAATGAACAAAGGCATGCAAAAAGTCGTGTCTCCCCAAAATGATAAAGATGTCATTTTCACCTCAGGACCCCAGGGAATTTTGTTTTCTACCTCTCTATGGATATGAGTTTGAGTAGGCTCTGGGAGTTGGTGAGGGACAGGTAACCCTGGCATGCTGAAGTCCATGGGGTCACAAAGAGTCAGACGCAACTGAGCGCCTAAACTGAACTGGGCAGTATTCTCACTGGGTATGCTGTATTACAGTTACTCGTATGTGGATTCGCCATCAGGCAAGCTAGATTTGTTCTTACTCATCTTTGTTTTTTGCCACAGCACCAGGTTAAGCTCAAAAAGAATGACAACAGAAGGAAAGAGATTCAGGAGAGAGGAAATAAGGAAGAGAGAAAACAAAGAGGCGGAAAGGGGACAAAACAGGGAAATTGTAAGAAAGAGATAAGGAAGGATAGTCTACAGGGAACATGAACATTAGAGAAAATTCCTTTATAGTTGACACATAACACAGAGATTAGCAAGGTAATAGTTTTCTTCTTGGGCTTCCCAGGTTATTCAGTGGTAAAAAAAAAAATTTGCCTGCCAAGCAGAAGACTTGAGTTCGATCCCTGGGTCAGGAAGATTCCCTGGAGAAGGAAATGACAACCCATTCCAGTATTCTTGCCTGGGGACTCCCGTGGACAGAGGAGCCTGGCAGGCTACAGTCCGTGGGATCACAAAGAGTCAGACACGACTCAGCGACTAAGTAGCAACAGCAGCAGTTTCCTCCCAGGTGTAATTTTTCGGGCCACATTTCTGCATTTTTCCCTATCTTCGTTTCTATCTCCTTTCCATTTCAAATGAATATCCCACACACACACCCTTATGCTGCTTTTACCTTGGGGCCCAGGCTGACAAGTGACCAGTATTCTCCACTTCTCTTGGAGACAGGTTAGCCCGTATGTCTGCACTTAACAGACTGACCTTGAAAACCCAACAACGGCAGCTACCGGTCCTAAGCATCCGAAGGGAATAACTAACAAAGTGATCAGCTCCAGATCAAAGTTTATTTTGAAAAGAGCAGACTACCAATAATCTCCGTTCCTGGAAATCAAATGAACAGTCTCTGTTGTTCTGGCATTTTCCTTTGCCCAGTTCTGTCTATCTGGGTTGAGTTGAGCGGCGTGTGTTCCTGCATTTCCTGGTGCTTGTTTTTCTGGGATCAGAATGAGGTAGGGTGCCTGTGAATGTATCGTATTGATGGGACTGCTCAGTCGGTTTATGAAAGAGAAAGTGGTGGTTAATAAGTTCCTTCCTTGGCAATAGGAAAAGAGGTGGGAGCAGGGGGAGCAGTGAGGCAGAGGAAAAGGCAGAATGAGATGGGGAAAGGCTCTCAGCCGGCCGAGTGCAAGCTCAGTTGGAAACAGAAATAATTTCAAAATAGCCAAATGGTATTCTCTGGGGATTAAAATCAAAGACAAAGAGCTACAGAGAGCAAAATCACGGAATTAGTTTTTCATCCGAAAAACCCAAGAGGATTTTTTTCCCCTTTATCAAGTACCTAAGCAAAGAAAGATGAAAGGAGACAGCAAAGTTTCAGGAAAACTGTGTGTAAGTTTGATTATTACTCACTCATCTATGCAACTCTTTTTAATGCTAATAATTTTACTATAATTGGTAACAGATCTCTTCTTGCGTCATATGCCCCATCACCCACCCCAGGCAAGGTCATATCAACAATTATTTTTTCTATGTTTTTTCCCATTCTGGTTACATCATGGGCAATAAAAGTAAAACATATTTATAATACGACATGTTGTGTAACACAAAACACTTCTTCATTTTGCTGGTCCTCAAAACTTAAAAAGGAGTAAACACTCAACACTCCCATAAATTTAAGTGCTTTGGTATTTCAAATTCTTAGTAGAATGTTTCTTAGCCCTTGAATTCCTAGAAACCTGTAAGGATAGCTTGGAATAAACAAAGTACTGCAAAAGCACAATAAATAATGGCTGCAAAGATGATTATGAGAACTTGATTTTATAAAAGTAGAGCGTGAACAGTCCCAGCCACAAGGCTCCATACTTTTCTTTCTTATAATAAAGTAATAAGATAGGACACTTATAGTTAAAATGCATACCCCCAGGCTTTCAATAAAGCCTTTGAATATAAATTCCTATAAAGTGATATCAGGTTAAAATCTACTAAATCTAAAATTAAGGATAAAATTTTCACATAAATCAAACAAACAATAAATCAAAGAATTTGAGAATGATACATGTAAAAGCCTTCCATTGTATCTAAAACCCTGGAAAAAAATGCATATTTAATTCAATGCTGTCATGAACTATAAAGAATCCCCCCAAAAAACAGCTAAAAGAAATGAGTTAAATTCTAAATTATATTTCTTAGTATCCTCTGAGGAATGTTTAGTTATTTATTTGGAGATTTGTGTTTATTTCCTTAAAACTGTGGAGTTTCTATACAAGCGCCCAGACTATGTTTGCTTGATAAATTATAACAACTGCAAGAGGGAAAAATTTTATGTTCATTGCTAAACATGTGTTCTAATACATCTTCAGCACCACATTCTAGAGTCTAACCTCAAACATTTGGATTGCTTGCCCATAAGATAGGGAATGTTTTTCATTCTGTACTGTATCTGGTAATGTAACTTTCGCAGCAAATCCAACCATGGTAGTATCAGTACCAATGAGGAATACCTGATATACGTGACTCCTTCAGTTAAGAACAAATGCAGACTGTAAACATGACTGAACTCTAACATAATAAGAGCCTGCAGAGTCAGGACAGACATCTGACTCTAAAGGCTCTCTCTTGATTACATACTCTGAGTCCAGCTATGCTTTACTACATGCACCGTTTCTACACTTGTCCAAGTCACCACCATCCTTCCCATGGACAGCTGCTGTGACATCTTGACCATCCTCTCTGCTCCCCCCTCAATCCTCTATAATCCATGTTTCCACTCCAAACCTAGAGGAGTCTTTCAAAACTGGCTACTAGAACATGACACAACCCCACACGTTTTCTCTTCCCTTTTTCCTCCTCCTTACGCAGAAATGGAAAGACTGGATAAAGAATATCCTCCTGTTGTTTTTTTTCTTCTTAGAGGTTAAAGCGTCTGCCTGCAATGTGGGAGACCTGGGTTTGATCCCTGGGTCGGGAAGATCCCCTGGAGAAGGAAACGGCAACCCACTCCAGTATTCTTGCCTGGAGAATCCCATGGATGGAGGAGCTTGGTGGGCTACAGTCCACCGGTTGCAAAGAGTCAGATACAACTGAGCGACTCCACTTTCACTTTCAAGCTCTAATGAGAATCGGGCTAAGAAAAGTGGTTGCCCAAAATAGCTTCCCTTGTAGCTCAGATGGTAAAGAATCTGCCTGCAATGCAGGAGACCTGGGTTCAATTCCTGGGTCAGGAAGATCCCCTGGAGAAGGAAATGGCAACCCACTCCAGTATTCTTGCCTGGAGAATCCTATGGACAAAGGAGCCTGGCGGGCTACGGTCCGTGGTGTCACAAGAGTCGGACATGACTTAGTGACTAAACCCCCACCAAAATAGCTTATTTTTAGTACTGATATCCTACTACTTTCAAAATTTGGAACAGAATAACTATAAGAGTCATTAACATCTCACTTATTCAGAAGCCACATGTCTGATGAGCCTAACTTTCTAGAATTTCTCTGAGAAGAACTAGAGATGGGGAAAACTAGAAAGGAGACTCACAGATACCCCAAAGTCCCCATATTAAAGTTCCCTTGTATTTTAGAAAACCTAATAAACTCAGTCATCTACTGTCCTACGCATAACCAGAGAAAATATACTGTTGGGGACAGGGAGCCCTTGGGGAGACATGTGAGTGGCATCAGGAAGTGAACAAGAATGCCTATCAGAGAAAAACTACAAAAAATGGGCGAGAGAATTCAAAAAGCACAATAGATGGTCTTCAGTGTAATGGAAAAAAATCCATCTGCAGTAAACCCTAAGTGTATCACTGTATTTATAGCATGGTATTTCCAAAATGATCCTGAAATAATAGGAAAACAGATGATACCCCAAGTACTTTATTAAGAAGATGGAGAAATATACAGTATTTTAGTAAAGTTTCCAACACAACTGTTGGAATAGTTTTAAGTGACTGTGCTTAAACGGTTGTAATTCATTCATTCCTTAGATGAAAAATGGATTCCTCCAACGTGAAGTCGCTCAGTCGTATCTGACTCTTTGCGACCCCGTGGACTGTAGCCCACCAGGCTCCTCTGTCCATGGGCTTTTCCAGGCAAGAATACTGGAGTGGGTTGCCATTGGATTCCTCCAAGACAACAGTAAAAAGTGAGCTTTTACAGAAATTTCTGTCGGTGGCATGTTCAGCCTCAAGAGGGCGCTCAAGGCTTCCCACCTGTAGGCATGCCAGGGGGAGGAAGAAAGCCTGCTGTTCAGTCACTAAGTCCTGTCCGACTCTTTGCCACCCCATGCACTGCAGCACAGCAGGCTCCCCTGTCCTTCACTATCTCCTAGAGTTTGCTCAAACTCATGCTCATTGAGTCAGTGATGCTATCTAACCATCTCACCCTCTGCCACCCCCTTCTTTTACCTTCAAGCTTTCCCAGCAGCAGAGTCTTTACCAATGAGTTAGTTCTTTGTATCAAGTAGCCAAAGTACTGGAGCTCAGCATAAGTTCTTCTAATGAATATTAAGGATTGATTTCCTTTAGGATTGACTGGTTTGATCTCCTTGCAGTCCAAGGGATTCTCAAGAGTCTTCTCCACCAAAATTTGACAGCCTCAGTCCTTCGGCACTCAGCTTTCTTTATGATCCAACTCTTAACATCCATACATGACTACTGGAAAAACCATTGCTTTGACCATATAGACCTTTCTCAGCAAAGTAGTATCTCTGCTTTTTAATCTGCTGTCTAGGTCTGTCATAGCTTTCCTTCTAAGGAGCAAGCATCTTTTAATTTCATGACTTTAGTCACCATCCACAGTGATTTTGGAAACCAAAAAAGTAAAATCTGTCATTGTTTTCATTATTTCCCCTTCTATTTGGCAGGAAGTGATGGGACCAGAAGCCATGATCTTAGTTTTTTTTTTTAAGGTTGCATTTCCAGCCAGTTTTTTCAACTGTCTCTTTTCACCCCATGCCATGCAGGGCCACCCAAGATGGACGGGTAACAGTCAAGAGTTCTGACAAAATGTGGTCCACTGGTGAAGAAAATGGCAACCCACTTCAGTATTCTTGCCATGAGAACCCCATGGACAGTAAGAAAAGGGAAGAAGGCATACTAATACCTAAAGATGAAGGCAAGGAGGTCATGTGTCCTCACTACTTAGAAGTTCCCTACTACCTGACAAGCTAAGAGGTTATGGTGTTATGCCCGTATGGCATGTCTCATTAGCTTTTTCCCATTGGACCCATTTCTTCTTTGGATTACACCTCCCTCTTTCATCCTGTACATAAAGGCTACCCACTGAAAAGACCCTGATGCTGGGAGGGGTTGGGTGCAAGAGGAGAAGGGGACGACAGAGGATGAGATGGCTGGATGGCATCACTGACTCAATGGACATGAGTTTGAGTGAACTCGGGGAGTTGGTGATGGACAGGGAGGCCTGGCGTGCTGCGATTCATGGGGTTGCAAAGAGTCGGACACGACTGAGCGACTGAACTGAACTAAACTGAACCACTTGGGAAGACTGTACCCTTCTTCATTCAAAAAATACTTCCTGCACATCTCCTACCTGTCAGGTCCTGTTCTAGATGCTGAGGATATGGCAGTGAACAAGAAAAGCTCTGGAATAAGCAGCTGACACCAGTTCTGCTTAAGCCTATACTGTTCTGTAGGGTACAGGATGAAGCTAGGATAAAGGTGAAGGATGTTCCAAATTAGAAGAAAAAGCCAACATAGGTGAGATGCAGGACTCCTCTGACATGTGACCTCATAAGCCCACCACTCCTTTGTGAGGGACAAGGCAACACTTAGATATAACCTTTGTCCTAACTGATTGGATCGTATATTTTACCCAAGATAACTAAAAGCTACAGCCCTTAGTACAAGAATGTGTCCAACTGCCTCAGGTCTGCTAACCTACTAACTCACAGGCATTTCAGATTCATAGTCTAAGCAAACAGTGCTGATTTGACCAGCCTATTTCTCCTGAAGATTTAACAGGGGATGTGGTCACAGTAAGTGGCAAAATGAGCTATCAAAATTCCTCAGTGATCACTATCACAACCTAAAATCCCCCCCTTGAATATTAACATAGCTGATATCCTTAGCAGGCCTAAACAGAAAAGCCTTATAAGTGAACCCAAAAGGCCTCCACATTATGAGTAAGCCAGATGGTCACCACCCCTAATCCTTAATGCTAACTGTACTTTGGAACGCTTCCTGGAAACCTTCAGCAAAGACCCTGCTTTATCCTCCACTGGAGTTCAGAGGGAATAAGGATCCAGAAAAATAGTCATGGCACCTTTGGTAAGTAAAAAGGCTCCCTCAAGCACACAGAGAGTGTGTAGTTACCTGCCTGCCCCTGCACCTCAAACATCTCGAGGTCAGAAACTACCTTAGCTTCTGTTTCCTCACTACTTTCTTCAGAGTTAGGTGCCTGTGTACACTCTGTTTATTGTTATCAGGTGTTCACAAGCTGTTCCCTTTGTCAACACACATTTTTGGATAGAACTTCTGAGTTCAGTCTGTACCAGAGGATAAATAATATTTGTAGTTTTTATACAAATACAAAAATATTCTACTGTCAGTGGAAAACTTAGAAAAGCAACTAGATATGGGCATTTTAAAAAATTTACTGTTAATTTGCAGGTAAAAGAATTTAAGTTTGGATAGGAAGACTCAATACTGTGAAAATGACTATACTACCGAATGCAATCTATAGATTCAGTGTGATCCCTATCAAATTACCAATGGCATTCTTCACAGAACTAGAACAAAAGATTTTGCAATAAACATGGAAACACAAAAGACTCCAAATAGCCAAAGCAATCTTAAGAAAGAAGAATAGAGCTGGAGAACTCAATCTTCCCGACTTCAGATTATACTACAAAGCTACAGTCATTAAGACAGTATGGTACTGACACAAAAACAGAAATATAGACCAATGGAACAAGATAGAAAGCCCAGAAATAAACCCGTGCACCTATGGGTACCTTCTTTTTGAGAAAGGAGGCAAGAATATACAATAGAGCAAAGACAGCCTCTTCAATAAGTGGTGCTGGGAAAACTGGACAACCACATGTAAAAGAATGAAATGAGACCACTTCCTAACACCATTCACAAAGATAAACTCAAAATGGGTTAAAGACCTAAATGTAAGAGAAACTATAAAACTCTTAGAGGAAATCATAGGCAGAATACCCGATGACATAAATCAAAGCAATATCCTCTATGACCCACCTCCTAGAACAGAAATAAAAACAAAAGTAAACATTGGGACCTAATTAAACATAAAAGCTTTTGCATAGCAAAGGAAACTATAAGCAGGGTGAAAAGACAACCCTCAGGATGGGAGAAAACAAGAGCAAATGAAACAACTGACAAAGGATTAATTCCCAGAATTTACAAGCAGCTCATACAACTCAATACCAGAAAAACAAACCACCCAATCAAAAAGGGGGAAAAAGACCTAAACAGACATTTCTCCAAAGAAGACATACAGATGGCTAACAAACACATGAAAAGATGCTCAACATCACTCACTATTAGAGAAATGCAAATCAAAACTACAATGAGATATCACATCACACCAGCCTGAATGGCATTCATCAAAAGTCTACAGACAATAAATGCTGGAGAGGGTGTGGAGAAAAGGGAATGCTCTTGCACTGTTGGTAGGAATGTCAACTGATACAGCCATTATGGAAGATGGTATGCTGCTGTTGCTGCTGCTAAGTCGCTTCAGTCGTGTCTGACTCTGTGCGACCCCATAGATGGCAGCCCACCAGGCTCCCCCGTCCCTGGGATTCTCCAGGCAAGAGTACTGGAGTGGGGTGCCACTGCCTTCTCCGATGGAAGATGGTATAGAGATTCCTTAAAAAACTAGGAATGAAACCACCATATAAGCCAGCAAACCCACTCCTAGGCATATACCCTGAGGAAACCAAAACTGAAAAAGACACATGTATCCCATTGTTCATCGCAGCACTATTTACAACAGCTAGAAGGTGGAAGCAACCTAGATGTCCATCAACAGATGAATGGATAAAGAAGTTGTGGTACATATACACAATGAAATATTACTCAGCCATTAAAAAGAATGCATTTGAGTCAGTTCTGATGAGGTTGATGAACCTAGAACCTATTATACAGAGTGAAGTGAGTCAGAAAGAGAAAGATAAATATTGTATTCTAATGCATATATATATATGGAATCTAGAAAAATGGTACTGAAGAATTTATTTACAGGGCAGCAATGGAGAAATTTATCTAACTTAATGAAACTATGAGCCATGCTGTGTAGGGCCACCCAAGACAGACGGGTCATGGTGGAGAGTTCCAACAAAATGTGGTCCACTGGAGATGGGAATTGCAAATCACTTCAGTATTCTTGCCTTGAGAACCCCATGAACAGTATGAAAAGGCAAAAAGATAGGACAATGAAAGATGAACTCCCCAGGTTGGTAGGTGCCCAATATGCTACTGGAGATCAGTACAGAAATAACTCCAGGAAGAATGAAGAGATGGAGCCAAAGCAAAAACAACACCCAGTTGTGGATATGACTGATGATGGAAGCAAGGTTCCATGCAGCAAAGATCAATATGGCATAGGAATCTGGAATGTTAGGCCCATGAATAAAGGCAAACTAGAAGTGGTCAAACAGGAGATGGCAAGAGTGAAGGTCAACATTTTAGGAATCAGTGAACTAAAATGGACTGGAATGGGTCAATTTAACTCAGATGACCATTATATCTACTACTGTGGGCAAGAATCCCTTAGAAGAAATGGTTGTTCAGTCACTAAGTCATGTCTGACTCTTTGCAACCCCATAGACTAGCCTGCCCGGCTCCTCTGTCCATGAGATTTTCCAAGCAAGAATACTGGAGTGGGTTGCCATTTCCTTCTCCAAGAAGAAATGGAGTAGCCATGATAACCAACAAAAGTGTCCAAAATGCAGTATTTGGATACAATCTCAAAAACGACAGAATGATTTCTGATCATTTCCAAGGCAAACCATTCAATATTATGGTAATTCAAGTCTATGCCCTGACCAGTAATGCTGAAGAAGCTGAAGTTGAACGGTTCTATGAAGACTTACAAGACCTTCTAGAACTCGCACACAAAAAAGATGTCCTTTTCATTATAGGGGACTGGAATGCAAAAGTAGAAAGTCAAGAAACACCTGGAGAGTTTTGCCAAGAGAACACACTGGTCATAGCAAACACCCTCTTCCAACAACACAAGAGAAGACTCAATGTACAGACATCATGAGATGGTCAACACTGAAATCAGATTGATTATATTCTTTGCAGCCAAAGATGGAGAAGCTCTATGCAGTCAGCAAAAACAAGACCAGGAGTTGACTGTGGCTCAGATCATGAACTCCTTATTGCCAAATTCAGACTTAAATTGAAGAAAGCAGCGAAAACCACTACCTAAATCAAATCCCTTACAATTATACAGTGGAAGTGACAAATAAATTTAAGGCATTGGATCTGATAGACAGAGCGCCTGAAGAACTATGGACAGAGGTTCATGACATTGTACAGGAGATGGATCAAGACCATCCCCAAGAAAAAGAAATGCAAAAAAGCAAAATGGCTCTCTGAGGAGGCTTTACAAATAGCTGTGAAAAGAAGAGAAGCAAAAGACAAAGGAGAAAAGGGAAAATATGCCCATTTGAATGCAGAGTTCCAAAGAATAGCCGAGAGAGATAGGAAAGCATTCCTCAGTGATCAGAGAAAAGAAACAGAGGGAAAAAATAGAATGGGAAAGACTAGAGATCTCTTCAAGAAAATTAGAGATACCAAGGGAACATTTCATGCAAAGATGGGCTCAATAAAGGACAGAAATGATATGGACCTAACAGAAGCAGAAGATATTAAGAAAAGGTGGCAAGAATACACAGAAGAACTACACAAAAAAGATCTTCATGACCCAGATAATCACAATGGTGTGATCACTCCCCTAGAGCCAGACATCCTGGAATGTGAAGTCAAGTGGGCCTTAGAAAGCATCACTAAGAACAAAGCTAGTAGAGGTGATGGGATTTCAGTTGAGCTATTTCAAATCCTGAAAGATGATGCTGTGAAAGTGTTACACTCAATATGCCAGCAAATTTGGAAAATTCAGCAGTGGTCACAGAACTGGAAACGGTCATTTTTCATTCCAATCCCAAAGAAAGGCAATGCCAAAGAATGCTCAAAACACTGCACAATTGCACTCATCTCACATGCTGGCAAAGTAATGCTCAAAATTCTCCAAGCCAAGCTTCAACAATACGTAAATCATGAACTTTCAGATGTTCAAGTTGGTTTTAGAAAAGAAAGAGGAACAGAGATCAAATTGCCAACATCCGTTGGGTCACTGAAAAAGCAAGATATTTCTAGAAAAACATCTATTTCTGCTTTATTGACTATGCCAAAGCCTTGGACTGTGTGGATCACAATAAGCTGTGGAAAATTCTGAAAGAGATGGGAATACCAGACCACCTGATCTCCCTCTTGAGAAATCTGTATGCAGGTCAGGAAGCAACAGTTAGAACTGGACATGGAACAACAGACTGGTTCCAAATAGGAAAAGCAGTACATCAAGGCTGTATATTGTCACCCTGCTTATTTAACTTCTATGCAGAGTACATCATGAGAAACACTGGGTTGGAAGAACCACAGGCTGGAATCAAGATTGCTGGGAGAAATATCAATAACCTCATATACACAGATGACACCATCCTTGTGGAAGAAAGTGAAGAAGAACTAAAGAGCCTCTTGATGAAAGTGAAAGAGGAGAGTGAAAAAGTTGGCTTAAAGCTCAACATTCAGAAAACTAAGATTATAGCATCTGCTCCCATCAATTCACGGGAAATAGATGGGGAAACAGTGGAAACAGTGACAGAATTTATCTTCTTGGGCTCCAAAATCACTGCAGATGGTGACTGCATCCATGAAATTAAAAGATGCTTTCTCCTTGGAAGTAAAGTTATGACCTACATAGACAGCATATTAAAAGGCAGAGACATTACTTTGCCAACAAATGTGTGTCTAGTCAAGAATACGGTTTTTCCAGTAGTCATGTATGGATGTGAGAGTTGGACTATAAAGAAAGCTGAGCGCTGAAGAATTGATGCTTTTAAACTGTGGTGTTGGAGAAGACTCTTGAGAGTCCCTTGAACTGTAAGGAGATCCAACCCGTCCATCCGAAAGGAAATTAGTCCTGAATATTCATTGGAAGGACTGATGCTGAAACTCCAATACTTTGGCCACCTGACAGGAAGAACTGACTCATTTGAAAATACCCTAATGCTGGGAAAGATTGAAGGTGGGAGGAGAAGGGGACGACAGAGGATGAGATGGTTGGATGGCAACACCAACTCAATGGACATGAGTTTGAGTAAATTCCGGGAGTTGGTGATGGACAGGGAGGCCTGGAGTTCTGCAGTTCATGGGGTCACAAAGAGTTGGACACGACTGAGTGCCTGAACTGAACTGACCCAAACAGAGAAACAGACATAGAGAACAGACTTAAGGACATGGGAAGAGGGGAGGAGAGGGTGAGATGTAAGGAAAGAGTAACATGGAAATTTACATTACCATATGTAAAATAGACAGCCAACAGGAATTTGCTGTATGGCTCAGGAAACTCAAACAGGGGCTCTGTATCAACCTAGTGGGGTAGGATAGGGAGGGAGGTGGGAGGGAGGTTAAGGAGGGAGGCAATATATCTATACCTATGGCTGATTCATGTTGAGGTTCGACAGAAAACAATAACATTCTGTAGAGCAATTATCCTTTAATTTAAAAAATTAAAAATTAAAAAAAGAATCTGTTTTAGGTTTTAAAATGTTAAACCTTCAAAAATTGTTTGCTTTAGAAATCAGTTGCATTACTTTATACCACAATGAAATATCAGAAAGACAAAGTAAAAAAAATGCCTTTTAAAATTACACCAAAGGAATACAAAATACCTAGGAATAAACCTGACTAGGGAGATGAAAGACATATATGCTGAGAACTATAAAATATTAATAAAAGAAAATCAAGATGATTTTAAAAATTAGGAAGATATTCTATGCTCTTAGATTGGAAGAATTAATACTGTTAAAATGGCCATACTAACCAAAGAAATCTATAGATTTCATGCAATTCCCACCAAATTACCCGTGACATTTTTCACAGAACTAGAACAAACAATCCTGAAATGTGTGTGTGTGTGTGTGTGTGCACCCAGTCGTGTCTGACTCTCTGCCACCCCATGGACTGTAGACCACCAGGCTTCTCTGTCCATGGGGTTCTCCAGGCAAGAATACTGGAGTGGGTTGCCATTTCCTTCTCCATCCTGAAATTTATATGTAACCCAAAAGACCCAAATTGCCAAAGCAATCCTGAGGACAAAGAACAAAGCAGGAGGTATAACTCTTTGTAGTATAAAGCTATGGTAATCGAAACAGCATGGTGCTGGCAGGAAAATAGGCACATGGATCAGTGGAAAAGCATAGAACCCAGAAAGAAACCCACACACCTATGTTTAACTGATCTTCAACAAAGAAAGCACGAACATGCAATGGGGAAAAGACAGTCTCTTCAGCAAGTGGTGTTGGGAAAGTTGGACAGCTGGATGTAAATTAGCCAAGTTAGAACACAACCTTTCATCATACACAAAAATAAACTCAAAATGGCTTAAAGATTTAAACATAAGACACAACATCATAAAACTCCTAGAAGAGAACTAGGAAAAACATTCTTTGACAGAAATCGTACCAATGTTTTCTTAGATCAATTCTGCCAAGGCGAAGAAAGTGAAAGTGAAAGTCGCTCAGTCATGTCCGACTCTTTGTGATGCCATGGACTAAATGGCATGGAATTCTCCAGGCCAGAATACTGGAGTGGGTAGCCTTTCCCTCCTCCAGTGGATTTATATAACCCAGAGATTGAACCCAGGTCTCCCACACTGCAGGCAGATTCTTTACCAGCTGAGCCACAAGGGAAGCCCAAGAATATTGGAGAGGGTAGCCTATCCCTTCTCCAGCGGATCTTCCCAACCCAGGAATTGAACCAGGGTCTCCTGCATTGCAGGTGGATTCTTTACCAACTGACCTATCAGAGAAGCCAAGGCAAAAATAAGTAAATAAAATAATAATTAAAAAAAAAAAAAAACAAATGGGACCTAATCAACCTTGAAAGCTTTTGCACAGCAAAGGAAACCATAGACAAAACAAAAAGACAACCTATGGACTGGGAGAAAATATTACCAAATGATGCGACCAGCAGGGACTTATTTTTCAAGATATAAAAGTTCAGACAACTCAATAACAAAAATAAATAACCCATCAAGAAGCAGGCAGAAGAACTAAACAAACATTTCTCCAAAGACGATATACAGATATCCAAAAAGTAGATGAAAATATTCTCAACACCGCTAATTATTAGAGGAGTTCAAATCAAAACTACAATGAGGTACAACTTCAAGCCAGCCAGACTGGCCAGCATTAAAAAGCCTACAAGTAACAAATGCTGGAGAGGGTGTGGAGAAAGAGAACCATCATTCTTACACTACTGGTGGGAATGTAAATCAGTGCAGCCACTATGGAAAACAGTAAGGAGATTCTTCAAAAAACTACAAATAGAGTTACCATATGATCTAGCAATCCCACTCCTGGGCATATATCCAAACAAAACTATCATTTGAGAAGATACATGCAATCCTATGTTCACAGTGACACTATTTACAATCGTTAAGACATGAAAGCAATCTAAATATTCATCTACAGATTAATGGATAAAGATACATTTATCCACATACATCAAAGAATACTACATACATAATAGAATATTATTCAGCCATAAAAAAGAATAAAATGCCATTTGCAGTTACATGGATGGAGCTAGACAGAGATGATCATACAGAGGGAAGAAGTCAGAAAGAGAAAGAAAAATACCATATGATAGCACTTACATGTGGAATCTAAAATATGACACAAATGAGCTTATCTTCAAAACAGAAACCACTCACAGACGTAGAGAACAGATCTGTGGTTGCCATGGAGAAGAAGGTGTGGGGGAGGGCTGGATTGGAAGTCTGGGATTAGCAGAAGAAAACTATTATATATAGAAGAGATAAATAAAAAGGTCCTATTGTATAGCAGAGAGAACTATGATACATTCAATATCTTAAAATAAATCATAATGGCAAAGAACAGGAAAAATATTGTTTTTAATCATTTACTTTAAAATACATTAGCCTTTTTGTAAGATCCAGCCTGCAAAATAACCCAATGATTCTTTCACACCCTTGCAGAGCCCCTCCTACCCTCCTCCCTGACTCAGGGTGACTTATGTAACCAAAGGATATTACAAAAATGACAGGGGAATGTGACTTCCAAGACTAAGCTGCAAAAGACATTTTGGCTTCCACCTTGCTCCCCAGGCTTGTTGGCTCTGAGGAAAGCTGGCCTCCATACTGTGAGTACACTCAAGCAGCTCATGGAGAAGTCCAGACGGGAAGGAAGTGAGACCTGCCAACAGCCAACACTGTATGAGTTGTGTCAGCCTCAGCCTACTGATAGCGACGCTATGAGCTAGAAATGCCTAAGGCATCACCCAGACCTGTATGGCTTGTGGGGAGTCCCCACGGACATTTTCCTGATTGAAGCCAGTGCTGCGGCTGGACCAGCCCTGCGGTTCTTATTATGATCTCAAGACGCACTCCAGCAAATCATGAGAGAGCTATGAAAAACAAGATTTATCACTCACAAGTCCTGGAGGGTACACAGCATGCCTGAGGGCACCACAGTGAGGTCATGGGCAGAGAGACAGAAAGGAAGACTGGGGCTCTGCTTTTAATAGGATGAGGGTAGGGTTTCTATGGTTTCACACGTTCACTCTCCATTGGCAAAGATGAAGCTTTAGGGCATGGGGAAGGAGAAGCACGGCCAGCTATCTAGGGTACCCAGATAAAAGGGGAACCTCATAGGTGGAGGCAATAGGTTCCTTATCTAATTGTCTTGCTAACAGCAGCAGTGTTATAGAGCTGGCACTATGTTTATTCAAGAGGATATCTTTGAAATGGATGCCTCAGCAATCAAGCTGGGCGTTTACATCACCATCAAGAAGCATAATGCTAGGCCCTTGTACTATATGAGTGCACCATCTTGGAAGCAGCGGTGCCATATGAGAACTGACATCTTGAGATGTCATCAGAGACACCAAGTCAGAGCTACGTAGCTAAGACACTTTCAAATCCCTGAAACTCTGTGAGATAATATACGCTTATTATTATAAGCCGCTAGATTTAGGGGTGTGTTATGCAGCAATAGATTGCTAACATAAAACTTTATATCGTTAAGTTGCTAGCTGACAAATGAACAATTAGATGTTAACTGTTAATATCAATTCAAACTAAGACCAACAACTACATACACTTATATAAATAATTCTTATGTACTGGTAGTCAACAGCGTGGACTCTGAAGTCAGACTAACCAAGTTCAAAGGTAGCTCCATACCATGTGACCCAAGACAAGTTATTCATCCACTCAGTCTTGTAAAATGGGAATAGTAATAGTGTGTATCTCATACAATTGTTGTTGAGAACTGAGTTAATCCCAGTCAAAAACAAGTGTCAGGAATGTAATAAGAGCTCAATAAATATAACTTGGCATGATGTAGGAATAAATAAATGAGGCTGTTCTCTATAAAAGGGGAAAATGACAGTAGGAAGAATTGGGAAAACACATTCATCTTGGGTGTCACTCTTTTTTTTTTTTTTTTGGCTTCTACCATATGTGGGGAAGGGAATAAAGAGGGTAGTGAGACCAAAGAAAGCAGACAAGATTGGTGCCAATAAGTCTTAACAACAACTAGCCAGGGTAAAGTGAGGTGGCCATACAATGTATGATGAAAAACATGAATTTTTCTGAGAGTAAATTGAGAATGTTGTTGAGAAAAGAAGCACAAAACAGGACAGTCCCTAGCAAAGCAGGTATACAAACACCCTTAAGTGACTACAATGTAAGCAAACTGCAGAAATTGACAACAAAGCTCTGAAAAGGAGATTCTAGTTCCAGAGCTATCCAGGGAGGAGCAGTCAAAGATAACTGAGTAAAGTGTGTAAAGCACTATACTGAAACCTTGACTAGGTCACAGCTAGGACTCCTTTAAGTGACGACTGGAGAAAATAATAATTTACCAAAAAGCACTAAATGAATGTTTCATTTCCTTACGTTCTTCTCTTAACGTGTCCTCTGTTCAAATATGGTATCAATCTTCCCTTTTGTAACAGCTTTTATTGGGACAGAATACATACTAATATCAGTTCAGTTAACAGTGACTTGAACTGAATTTCCAGTTTAGACCAAGAGGCTTTGAACATGGCATCAGGTGGTGACAGGCTGCCCTCAATGCAGATAAGGTGTCTCTAAGGAAAATATACCATCCAGTGCTGAACTTCCAAATGTGATTGGTAAGAATTTAGTCACCTATACTTCATGACTTACTATACTATTGGCCTAGTGATTGCTTAGGGTAAATAATTCAGAATCAAATTTTTCTTCTAATGATGTTCAGGCTTTTTTTAAAGAAAAAAAAAAAAAAGGCAAGATTTATATTTGTAGAATGTTCCTTGAGTTTACTTATTATATTTGCCACCATACAAGAAAGAGCATGGTAAGTACAAACTCGTACCCAGATTAATTCAATGAGAACCTTCCCTGCTGCTGCTGCTGCTGCTGCTGCTGCTAAGTCACGTCAGTCATGTCCAACTGGCCTAAAATTCGTTAAGGTTGCTTATATTGAACTTATACAGGGACAGATACCCTTTTAAAGTACAGGTTTTCTGTAAGTAAAATGTTTACCTTTATATCATACTATAAGGCCCTTTGTTGTGACATCTATGATGTTCCCATTCAGAAATTATGCAGTAGCACTGTTGTTCGGTTGGTCGCTAAGCTGTATCTCTGACTCTTTTGCGACCCCATGGTCTGCAGCCTGCCAGACTCCTCTGTCCATGGGATTTCCCAGGCAAGACTACCGGAGTGGGCTGCCATTTCCTTCTCCAGGGAATTTTCCTGACCCAGGGATTGAACCCGCATCCCCTGCACTGGCAGACTCTTTACCACTGAGCCACCAAAACCCATGCAGTAGAAGGAAATGAGGGGAAGCTGGATAGTGACTTGCACGCTCATGCACGTCTAAGGACTTCACTGAATACGAAAGCCAAAACACAGGTCTTAAAAGGTTGGAAATATAACTCACATACCAATATATACTGCTGCTACTGCTAAGTCACTTCAGTCGTGTCCGACTCTGTGCAATCCCTTAGACGGCAGCCCACCAGGCTCCTCTGTCCCTGGGATTCTCCAGGCAAGAATACTGGAGTGGGTAATATATACTGGGCACATGTCAAAAACTTGAGTAACTCATAATGAGGAAAATAGCAAGGTGGCAAAGAAATTGATATAATAAAAATTTAAAAAAAAAGAATACTGGAACAAGACTGCTAATTACACACAAAACTAGTTAATACTCTATAGGGCAATAAAATATAACCTTTGGGGTTATCTTCTTTACTTGCAAGAAATTATGCGCATCAATAACAATTTTTTATAAGTTCTAACTTTAACAGAGGCTGAGTACTAATTAACAGCAAATAGTAAGTAAAATAAAGTTCCAGTTTCCAGAGAATCAGATGACTCTTAGGTCTTACTAGACAACGCTCTACTTTGACTTTGAAAGCTGTATCTCTAACTTATCATCTTATTACCAAGTTTCAGAAGTTTTCCTAACCGCCTGATTCAGTTGTCCACAATAATAACAACTATACTTGTCTCCTTGAAAAATCCACCTAAATAAAAAACTGAATCTGAGGTTCAGTGTCAAATTCATTCTCCAAAGTTCCTTCCACACCGTCCATACCTCCCCTTTATTAGGGTTACTGACAAACACTGACTTTAGCTCCTGAAGTGGCCCGCTTACAGGCATAAAAATGACCTATTCATCTTCATGTTCATCACAAAAGCCCCGCAGATCTTGCTGTTGATTCGGTCACAGAACAAAACTTCACCAAGTAACTACTATGTACAAGGAGCTGTGTTAGGTTTGTTATATCGAACAGAGTCTGTGGCGGATTCATGTCAATGTATGGCAAAACCAATACGGTATTGGAAAGTAAAAAATAAATAAATAAAATTTAAAAAAAAACAATAAAGGAAATGAATATAGCCAGGAGAGAATGCCTCAACAGTCACGGAAGAAATGCGCAAACAACAACAACAACAAAAAATCTACCACAACTGCAAAGCCAAGGGAGGAAAAGAAAAAGGATTAAAAGAGAAAGCATGTCAACATTGGCAGCAATGGCTGTGTGTGCTGGAAGATAAACAAACAAAAAACATAGTAGGAAACAAAGAAACAGGTAACAGGAGAACTGCTCAATCTTACTTTCACTAAAAAGCTAAGTTTATGATGACAGTTAACTGGATTTGAAGAGAAACCCTAAAAACTAAAGAGAAACAAGTTACTTCAAAGTACTCACATCTGAGTTTAAAAATACAAGGGAAACACTGGAATATTCCCAAAGGAGCCTCGTCTAGTTTTTAATGTTACATGATGTCCACTTGAGAGGCCAAGTGGACATCATGCAAACCATGTTCCTCCCTTGTTTGAAAACCTTCAGGGGCTTCTTGCTCTTTGAATGAAATTCATACTCCCATCCAGGGCACACAAGGTTCAATACGGTCTAGACCCAGCCTGCCTTCCCCTCTATACCTGATCCTCTCCCCTTTGCTCAAGAAGCTCAAATAATCTGCTTCTGATAGGTCCTAAGACACACCAAGCTCCTCCCCATCCTATTGTTGCTTAATTGCTAAGTCATGTTCAGCTCTTTGCAACTGCAGGGACTGCCAGGCTCCTCTGTCCACAGGAATTTCCAGGCAAATGGGGTTGCCATTTCCTTCTCAAAGGGATCTTCCTGACCAGGGATTAAACCCACATCTCCTGCATTAGCAGGGGAATTCTTTACCACTGAGCCACCAGGGAAGCCCCCTCCCCATCTTAGGACCTCTGAACTTGCTAGCCCTCTATCTAGGATGCTCCTGGCATGGCTATGTCCTACCCATCCTTCAGGTCTCAGTTTTAACATCAACTCCTCAAACAGACCTTCCCTAACCACCCCGACTCACCCACCCACCCATTCACATCTTACCAATGTTCTAACACATTACCCGCATCTGTTTCCATAACAGCATGAACCTTGTCTATGCCATTATAATCCCAGAACAGTGCCTGGGACTAACTAAGCATTTAATATCATTGAAAGAATGCATGTAGTCAATATAAAGAGCTAGAGTGCAACCAAGCAGCACCTGTGTCAAAGCCCCAGAAGAGCTGTGAAACTTCTAGTGGCTTCTTTAAAGTCTTATTGCTATTCTTGTTAAGCCCCAAGCATGGGGCAATGTCAGCCCTTGTGGCTGCAAACAACTTTCACATAAACTCCAAAGATATTTTAGGTTCCAGACTAACTTCCAGAAGAGACTGCAGAGATTCTTTCTTCCAGAAACTTCCAAGTCTGAGGGTTTATCAAGCCTAGATCAGACCCTACCCAGGGAATGGATGCCATGGTCAAGTTAGAAACAGGTGGACACATTTTAGGGCCTTCATGCCCTTACAGATGGAGAAGGCGATGGCACCCCACTCCGGTGTTCTTGCCTGGAGAATCCAAGGGATGGGGGAGCCTGGTGGGCTGCCATCTATGGGGTCGCACAGAGTCAGACATGACTGAAGCTACTTAGCAGCAGCAGCCTTTACAGAGCACTTTTCCATCACAACTGCCCCACACGTCACTTGAGAAGCCTCTCCTATCCCGCTTACAGACACACCACATCTCCACTGGATCCTGGCTCCCTGCTTCTTGGCCAGTGTTCAGGGGAAGAAGGAAAAAACTACCACAAGGTACGTGAGGGGACCACAGTGCTGAAGGATGCCATCGTTTATCAAGCACCATTCCATGTGAGGCACTTGCACATAAAATCACACTGACTTCAGAACAATGTCTTCTCAACCAGCCCATGAAGCAGATTGGACTTTTTTTTTTTTTTTAACAAGTTGAGCAGACCACCTAAGGTCACACAGCCGGGTGGCAGAGGCTAGTTCTAGACCCAAGTCTAACTGCCTTTAGAAGTTTTTTATTTCTGGCACCATCTGGTACCTTTACAGGCAGTTTTGGGAGAAAGGTGGGGAGAGGAAATACCATCCGTGACATCCTTGCTGGGCTCCCTGCATTCAAAGGAAAGGAAAAGTTAAGAGAAGAGAAACAGTGGGGAGTAGAGAAATGAATATGGGAAGGGAAAGAAAGTCCCCCATCTTGTTCTCCCACCTTCCCTCTCTCATGCTTCTTACCAGTCCCCGGCCCTTGGCCTTGAACCTTCACCAGCACCTGCCTGACACAATCCCTTTCCTGGGTTACAGAGAAGAGGATGTTTCTGCTGTGATCCAGCCTTATGGAGACACTTAACTCTTGCTATAGGGCTGCAATATAGTGATGATTTACTGGCTTCCCTAATTGGAATTCAACACATTTTCCCATAAAATAACATTGCATTGTGGTTAGGATTTATAATACCAGTAGCTTTTTAATATTAAAAAAAAAAGTATAATAGAGATCCACTAATCTGAAATCCAAAATGCTCTGAAAACCAGAAGTTTTTTCATAACTCATTTGGCAGCAAAATCTGACCTGACCTGAACTCATTTGGCCTGAATTCATTTGGCGACAAAACCCGACCTGAACTGACAGGAGGCTATTTATAGTTTTTATTTATTCCACTGAGTGTGAATATTCATCAGTTTCACTGCAGAAGTATTAATGTGTTTGATTATAGGATTCTGCTCCAGACCACACTGCAGCGCTATGTAATAACTGGTATATGCACAGTATTATCCTTCTCAAAAAACAAAACAAAACTCAAAGTCAGCAAAATCTGGCCTCAAAGGTTTTGAATACAGAATTGTAGACCTGTATTTATTCAGATTTAACCTCCTTGAACCTTGGGTACACTGCAAGTCTGAAATTAGGTTGTAGACAACATCATTTCTTTGGTAAAATATATTCTTAATTTCAAACAGGCAACTTAAAAATGAATTTTTGGAATACCACTAATTCATGGGTTGGAAACTATATAAAAGTATACAATAAAGAAAAAATTCTTCATGATAAAAGGTTTCCATTCTAGAAAAAAAAAAAATCAAGATTCTGCTTCCCATTCTCACAGAATCTTCAGGGAAGTCTCCAGCTTCCGAAAACAATGGCCAGTCTCCTTGGACCTCTCTGTGCATTGAGGAGAGTATTGGAATGTGTTGGAATATTAGAACATAGACCAAGGAAAAGAGGGAATACTAGAAATCCTGCTAACTGCTTCCATTCTGCCATTCTGTTCATTCTTACTAAAGCCAAACTTATGTTTTTATAACTGTAATTGCAATTCAAAGTTAACCTTTCTAGCAGAAGGAAAGCATCAAGATTAAGTTCAAAGGAAAATTCCAATCTTCTTATAGTCATTTTATGAATGTGATGAATCCTGTAGCTGATTACTTTGATGCCATTTTGTTTTGGTGGCTGGAAAAAAAAATCAGAACCAAATTTATAGTCTAGTTCCAGCACCTGTATAGAATTTTATACGACATTTTCTTTGCAGTAACCCTCCCATATACCAGTCTTGTTATTTTTCTCCTAACTTTATCCTCCTTTTGCACAGTTGCTTCATCTATCTCTTTTATGTGGTGGTGGTGGGAGTAACGATGGTGGATATATACATATGTGTAAATTTCCTCAAAACCCTTTTGTAGTAAGGTGGACTATAGATAAGTAAACAAGTAATTGTATACGTAATAATGAACTGGTGTGGGTCCATGGGCTTCCAGCTAAACAGACGTCAGTAATTATAGAACTCTAAATCATTCTGTTTGATCAACCACATAAAGGCTTGAGACATAATTAAAATCTATATAAAAACGCCCATGACCATCACTCATTACATGAAGATTATCCCAAATTAGGGAAAGCAAAAGAAACTCGTTAGCTAAGTTGTGCGCTTCAAATATATAGTCACCCGGGATGTGTGGCTGTGATTTGATCATTCCCTCATCTGAAGGCTAAGGCACAAGTTTCGGCTCTCAGCATACGTGCTGCCTATCCCTCAGCCCTGTATCTCCAGACCATCAGTTACGTCTCACAGAATCACATCTGAGCCTGAGACTGGCAGATTCCCACTGCTTGCACCAGGCCCCTTCTTACTGGAGTTCCTGGAAGAAGGTGGGAAAGTCCTAAAGAGTATTCATAAAACTCCCCAAGAGCCACTTTCTGTTCCACTGCTGCATCTGATGAGCATCCTTTTAGTTTCTTTTCGGTAGTTCCAAAGCACTAGAATTTTCCCATGTATAATCTGTACTTTTGAATTGCTGCCTAGGTTAAAAATCTCTGAAGGGAAAAATCAGAATTTAAAAAAGAAATGATAGTCAAGATTCATAAATAGTAAATTAGGATGCAAAATGTAAGCCTGCATTCCCCCTACCCCAAGGCGTAAGAACTATGTAGCTCCAACAAAAAGTGAAGAGGGGCTTTGCGTGGGCCCTATATTAGGAAGTTGCATATTCAAGCACATTTTAGGTATGAGTAAGTTAACAGCTAGGTCAGGGGACCCAGTTTCTTATCTAAAATTAGACTCTAGTAGAATTCTACTTGAATATATCAAATATTCTCCAAGGCCGAAATGAGACTGCAGAGGAAAACCAATCTTTTAAAAATATGATTATTAGTAGTATATACAGTACTGGTACTATAAACTGATTCCTATCTGATGCTATCCTATAATAATGCCAAAAACAAAACAAGAAGATTGGGAAAGGCTTCGCAATACAGAAGTTTGAGTTTAAAAACAAAAAACTTATAAGTGACTGTTTATTATTTTATTAAACCTCTAAAAATTCTTTGTACATAACCTTTGATGTTACCTGACACTTTTAGTTTTAATTTTACTCTGCAAACTTTTGACAATTAAGATGCTTAAAATCTCTTTAAAATGTGGGATTGTGACTACTACCATCCCAGAAAATCTGTAACTAGAAGAATAAGGTAAACAAAATTCTAAAGATAAGCCTTCGAGATTCCCATCCCCTCATATTCAAGCAAGCACTAAGCTAGGTACCACTGTGAAGAGATTTTGCTGGGTAATTAAGGTTACTCATCATTTGACTTTATCCAGGTGGGCCCAATGGAACTGTAAGAGAAGAAAACAGGGAAGGCAGCGAGATTCACAGCCCAAGGATTCCGCATACTATTGCTGGCCCTGGAGATGAGGGGTGGGGGAGAGGCGGGGGAGCGTGAGCCAAGGAACGTGGAGCTGAGGAAGACCGCTGGCTGAAGGAAGGGGGGCCTCAGTCCCACAACCACATGGAACTGAATTCTCCCCCAGGATCTACAGTTAAGAGTCCAGGCCTGCTGCTCTCTTCACATGGGGCCTCGTGAGGGCCTGAACAGAGAACCGAGAAGAGCCGTGGAGAGGTGGGACAACAACTGGATGTTGTTGCATGCTACTCACTTTGTGGGAACTTGTTATAAGAGCAGTAGAAAACTAATAGAGGTAAAGCAAAAAGGAACCAAAAGACGGGCATTTCTGAGTCCAGTAAACTTATCTTTATTTAATGATTTCAGCTAAAGCACAGAACATTACATAGAAAACTAAAAGTAAACACAAAACTTACCATAAGAGAACACTGAATATAAGCATAAAATCATCAAAGGGATCTTTTAAATGAAAACTGTGTTGCCAATATACCATTTTATTGCTTAATCTCAAGTACTACCCTGAGATGGGAGATTCTGCCATTGTTTCTAAGCAGTTCAAAAGAAGATTCATAAGGCATAAAGCAAGAATTTGGAGCTCCAAATATGGTTATCTTTACTATGAATCTAATCTCCTGTCTTATTATGATCTCCAAGTATATAACACACTCACTAAAATACGTGAAAAAAAAAATACTTTTATTATTTAAAGAGCAGGAACCAAGGAGAGAATTCAATTTAGTAAAAAGAGTAACATTCTAATAATAATCAGAGCTCTCCAGCAAAAGAACGGACTGTCTCAAAAAGCAGTCAGAAATGTTATAAAAGAGTTTCTTACAATTCCATTTAAAAACTGGCTTAAATGACCTCTACACTCTTTTACCTTAGATTCTGTGGCTCCATCAACCTAGCCACAGTTAAACCGGCTGCTAGAAGCATAGTGGCATTATCAGAGTACTAGCTAAGTTACAAGTGAACTCATTAAACTTTAACATTTAGGTATGCAGGGCAATTCTCATAGCAACATAAACTACTAGTATTCTAAGTTTCTAAACAGGAATAACAGATACCAATACACAAAAACGAAAGTATTTTAAAAGATAGCCTTTTTTGTTGTTGTTTTTGATTCTGCATAATTTTTTTTTCAGAAGGGAAGTTTGGATGCATCCTTCTGGTTGTAAAGTGGGAGATGAGAATGGAAAGAGTTCCTCCCTGAAGATAAGGGCCCCGGAACACAAGGCGTTAATGCTCTGGCGCCGCACAGACACCTGACTCCACTAGTACAGTTGCAAAACAAAATCTGCCGAACCCGCTCATCGCACAAGGACAAGAAATTTCCCGGCAACCTGCGACGGCTAGTTCACCGAGAATGGGCAGCAGCCTATCGTAAGGAATGCCAACTTTCCCGGGATTTTCTTTCCCGAACATAAATGCAAGTGTTTAACGCAAGATTCACGTTTCGCGCAGGTTCATGTTAGGTTTGGTTTGTTTCCTTGAGATCGGCCGACTTTCCCTGGTTTTGGTTGAGTGAGAAAGGGCCGCCAATCGCTTCCTAGTTACCTTTCACTAAGGCCAAAGTGGACAAATGCAAATAAACACGTCTTTCAAGTATACCTCTGTCACTCCGAGCGCCGCGTTTGTGTAAGATGCTGGGAACGGAGGGAAACTGCCGAGTCACCCGCAGAGCACTCCCGGGGCGCCCCCGGGGTGGTGGGGTAGCCGGGCTGCAAAGGAGCGCCGCGCGCCCCGCCAAGCTGCCTGCTTATCTGTTGCTCGCACAGCGCCACCGCACTCACCAGTTCCTAGAGAAGGGATTCTGAGAAACGAGAACGAGCCTGGTTCCCTAGAAACATTAAATTAACACAAGGGGTCTGGAAACGAAACAGCAGATGCCTGAAAGCCTTCCCCTGGACTGTTTCCTGCCTTCTTGGAAAATCTTTGCATTAAAATAGATTGGATTACCCTGCATAGCCAGATGCTGCTCCAGAACTTCGTTTGGGGTGAACGTGAAAGCAAAGTTTGCCATCTTTTAAAAAGATTTTTCTTTCCGAGGTGGCTTGAATAGCCTGTTGGAGTTGTGGATATCAGCTGGAACCCGAAGCTGAGGCTGTTTGCATTACAATAGAAACTTTCCATAACATTGACTTGCAAATCAGATAACAAAAAAGCTGGCAGAGTAGAAAGGTAGAGAGCTTGGAATGAGTAGTGAGAGTTCAGAATCCGCGATTCAAGTCCCTGAAAACTGTCTAGAAAGAGCACAGTCCAGCCCCCTTATCTCACAAAGGAGAAAATAATATGAGTTTTTCTCTCCAAGCCTATTTACTTTGACCACAGCTTTAAGAAAACAACAGAGTAAAACTAATAGCATTTCCAAAGAGTCAAAAACAGAAGCAGAAAGGCTGATGAGTAAAATCGTATCTGCCTCCTCATTCTAAAAACCCATGCACTAACCTCCATTGACCTTATCTGCAAATTAATCTTATATAATTCATACATTCAAACCAAGATTAATAACCACACACCTTAAGAACAGTGGGCCTTAAAACAGAATGAACTCCTGTGTCATCTTTACTTTCATATTTAAACACTGTTGGTAGCTGAGATAAGACCCAAGGCTTCCTATGAGACACCAGGGTTTTAGAGAGAAATAGCGTTTTTACTATAGTAGCACCTTCCCTGATATTTTAACTTTCCCTCTTAATAGCCTTTCAGGTGGGACTCTGTGATCATCAGCTACTGTTTTACTACATGCATCATGCTTTCTAGTAAATCAGACAGCAACCTGCAGTCCTAAAAGGATTCGGTGTTTATCCCAGAGCTTTGGAAGCACAACATGGGAAAGCAGTATATTACATGATCCTCCGAACAAAAGTAAAATTAAGTATCTTTGCCTGAGCGTGAAAGCAACAAAACTCATTTTAAAGCAATGCAGTTAGACAGAGTCATTTCATCTGTAATAGGGCAAGTGTACAGCTCCATAAGCAGTCCTCAGTATTTCTGTTCTAACAACTCACAGGGAATATACAAAATCTATCGTTCCTCCCTCATAAGGCAAAAAAACTAAATAGCAACTTCAGGGCTTTCTAAGTTAATGGTTGAGCTTACAGAAAAGCAAAGAAAAATTTTTAATGTTTATAAGAAAGCAAAGGAAAATGCTGCAAAAATTATTTGGCTGGCAGGCCACGGAGAAAGCTGGAATTTCTGCAGGACTCACCAAACTACAGAGCTGGTTTAAAACCGAAAGTCAGACAGCTTTGAACAGGTATTAAGTATTTTATACAACAAAATTATCAAATTTACATATTTTTTATATCACAAGTAGAATCATTTCTAACTATTATGGGAAAACTAATGTTATACAAAAATAACTAAACTACTATGACAAGAATAAATAACCAGCCACACAGTATTATTACTCAATTCTGGCCTTAAAAAAAAAAAATGACCAGAGAATTTCAAAATGATTAGGAATGATCGAGGATGACTCCTATATTTTCTACGTAGGTAGTGACGTTAAGAATATGGTTTTCACAGAATACAGCCCACTAGTTTTTAATCACAATAACAAACAAAAATGAATTGACTCAGATAGCTTCTTTTTTACATTTTTTTAAATTAAAAATAAAAGTAGCAAACCATAGTGTTACAGAAGCTTAACAAATTTTAAAATCCCCTCCAAATTATGTTTTAAAAAAGAGGGGGCAGTATTCATGCCATAGAAAAATGTAGATAGTTTATAATCCTCAGAATTCCTTTCACATAGCTAATGGGTATCTCATTTCTGGGATATCTTCACACTTAATTGAAATGTTAAAGAAATGGAGAAATATTTAGATATTGATAAAGTTGTTCTAATTACCCTGTTTCACTAACTTCAGCTCATTCAGTTCAATATCTAGTAAGTGCCTGTCTGCTTCAGCTGACTCTTTTTTTCTATTTTAAAAATCATTACTAAACAAATAAGGTTACTACTAGTTAAAACTCTAAATCCAAATGTCTTTCACTCTGTTGTAAAAATGTACACAGTATTAGGTGAGTATACTTTTCCTTCCACATATTTTTGTATTCTTGGCCAAACTACCCCAGTAATGTTTAAGTTTATGATCTGTTATCCTAAAATAAAAACCTTTGCATTTTATGCTATAAAAATCAGCAAACCTCGTTTAAAGTTAGACATTTCAAAATAAATGATACAAATATTGTAGGAAAGTCCTATATAATTAAGGAAGGTGACTGGTAATAAGGAAGAAAATTGAAGGCATATTTGTAATAAATCAAAAGCAGAGTTGTAAATAGGTTCCACAATTATTACTAATGTTATTTATAAAATACTGGTCTTTCCATTAATTCAGAAGTATAAACTGCAGGCTGTTTTCTTTAAAAATGAAAAATAATTTTCTGATTTTTGTATGTTTAAGGTAAGAATGACTATTTTAGAAACAGAAGACAACTTCCAGGATCTTTCTTTTTCTCCATTTCAAAACTACGAGTTTTCTTTCTTTTTGAATTCTTGAAATTCAATGACATTGTCATAGCTCTGAGAACCAAGATAACAGAAACCACCAACTGTAGGAGCCTTGATGCTTTCGATTATATTTTCCTAGAAAGATTTATATGATATTGATATGTAATCTCAATAGCTCTTTTTAAAGAGAAATCCTCCAATGCCCGTAAAAGTTAGAAAGTTTAAATCTCGGTAGTTCAGACAAATTTAGTCCATTGACATACTCTAAAAACAGAATAATGTAATAAGGCCTAAGTAACATATTTTAAATAGTATGTTCTATACTTTCAAGAGATATATTACATTAAGATAAGTGAATACCAACCTCAGATCTGTGTTGGAAATGAGCAGGGGACACATTTTTTAAAAGAGGAAGAGGCTACATTAATCCCTGCTCAAATCTCTGTTGGGTTGTAGGAGAGAGAGATGCAAAGTACAGCCGGCCAGGTTCTTTATCAGGCGAGCAACTGCCCATCCCTGGATATTATACATCCTACTGTGTCCTGACCATTGTCAATCAGAATAGCTCAGTTCAAGCATCTCTAAGGTCAGATACCTTTGTATTTTGTTGTAAGAAGACAGGAAAAACAAATATATAAAACTCTCTTGCCAAACTCCCTGCATCCTTTCAGAAGCACGTTCTGCTAATAGAAATTAGTATAATGAAGAAAGAAACCACTAGGAACCTAAATGATTTCCCTTTAAGACATATTTTAAGGCAGAGAAGACATGTTCTTTTTTTCTTTCTTTTTTTAAGCCAGACTCTCTGGGTTACTTATAAGTTTTATTCTGCTTGAATCTGGTCCCTGTTATCTTTTGTAATTTTCTGGAAAGAAATGAGATTTCCATTGTTTACAAAGATGAAACAAGAGGTTAACACTTTACGCACAAAAAAAGAATAATCAAAGGTTAGAGTGACGTCAATTTTAGTTTTTGCTGTGAGCTGGGTTTTTTTTCCCCCTTTTGTGCAGTGGGGGTGGGGTGAGGTGGGGTGGGGTGGGGGTGAGGCAGGTGTGAGGGATTGACTCTGCTTTCTTAAAGGAGGAGTGGACTTTCACCTTCTGTTACTGTTCTGTTTCTAAGGAGGGGGCCTGCTTTGCCAACTCTTCTGGGTAGACTTCGTAACAGATTCGGCAGCCTCTATTCTCTAGGAAGGCTGAAGTTGGCAACTGCACCTCATGGAAGATTCCACAAAAGGCTAAATTAGGATGAGATCGTCAACAGGCTTCAAAAAGGCAGAGTTCCAGGCCCCATCCCTGAGGCCAAAGGGGCCTCCTTCAGGTCCTCGTCCCCACAGTCTGACACTTTTGGCCTCTCCTCTCTCATCTAGCTTTCCACCTCATTATTCTGCCAGCCCTTCCTTTTTCCTCTAACCCTGCAAAAAAAGTGAGCAGTGCTGTTGTTTTGCTCCAACTGACAAAACAGCTAAGAAACAGCAGAAGAACATGACTGCCCTTTTCAAAATGGGCCACGTGATCACCCTATTTAAATCCAGCTCTTACAGTAAAAATGAATAGGGAGGAAGGGAGCTGTTTATGAAACTCTCCTGCCTGGCTTCATAATACTCTCATCTCCCTTCTCAGCCTCCTAAATACCCAAATGAAATTATATAATAAGCTTTATTTTCTCACTCCGAAATTCTTCCTGCGTCCAAATTGCTAATGCGGCAGGTTCCAGCTGCCTAAATTCCCTAAACAACATTCCCTGTTCCATAAAAAGCATGCAACTGCAAGCACAGCAGTCCTGCTCCAGTTCTGAGAACTAGAAACTGACTACCCAGTTCCTCGGCCTGGGAAGGCCATGAAACAGGCAACATGGATGATTTAAAGGTACACAATATCCAAGGTTCCACTGCACTCCCAGGCAGCCAAGAGTGACCTAAGAGAGGCCACCCTCCATTTTAATTCGGTTACCTCTGCTCCATAAGAAAACACCCCTCCAATGGAGAGGGGTTTCAGGAAGCCCTGAAATTGTACTGCTTTTTATGAGTGCATTTGTTTCATGAAGAAACAGCAGAGTTCCACAAAACACAGTTCTTCGTTATGTGACTTGAAAACTGTACATCCCAGGATAGCAAATCCAGTCAAGTGCAAGGTTTGGGTCCTTTCTTTCAAATTATTTAACACAACTTCCATGTTTACAAAACAGTCATTGATTTTTCTCTGACATATATAGTATATGCCCCTACCTCTGGCAAAAATACTACCCAAACCAACCTAAGAGACACAAATGCTTCATTTTGATCTTCCAGACTTAAAAGAAAGAGATTCCATAACCCACCTGCACCGCCAGACCTGACACGCCCTTTGTGCTTGACAACCCAGCAGCATCTAATCGCTCTGGAGCTCCCTGCGCCAGCCGCGCCAGTCCATGTCTCTCCGTCTCTCCACGCACTCCTTCCTCTACTTGGGACACCCTCTCCGACCTTGGCCACAGAGCAAACTCGAATTTATTCTTCAGTAGATGGGTCTATGAAGAGGCCCACCTGTCCCAGATCCAAGTCCAGCCCTTCCTCCTGTGTCACCTGTACACATACCTGCACTGCGTCTCTCAGACAGCACTGTGTTTTTCATGTCTGTCTCCCCTGCTGGACTCAAATTCCTTGAGAAACTAATTGTTCTTGTATCTCCAGTGCCCTGCATATTTTGCGCGCGTGCGTGTGCGCGCGCACACACACACACACACACACGCACACACACACAACCATGGTGCTATAAACAAGAACTAACCTGATGTGGCTGTGAAATGACTTCTAGCTTTTAAACGTAAAAGCCTAGTGCAAGGCTGATATAGATCCTGCTGGTTGAACCCAAGTCTATCACACCATAGTCTGAAACCATTTGTTCCAGGTCTGTCCTCAGAGGAACAGAAAAACTAGTCACACTTCTCTGTCCTCTCTAGCATAATTAGATGGGGGTGGGAGCTGGGGCAGAGAAGGCAATGGCACCCCACTCCAGTACTCTTGCCTGGGAAATCCCATGGACGGAGGAGCCTCGTAGGCTGCAGTCCATGGGGTCGCTAAGAGTCGGACACGACTGAGCAACTTCACTTTCACTTTTCACTTTCATGCATTGGAGAAGGAAACGGCAACCCACTCCAGTGCTCTTGCCTGGAGAATCCCAGGGACAGAGGAGCCTGGTGGGCTGCCATCTATGGGGTCACACAGAGTCAGACATGACTGACATGACTTAGCAGCAGCAGGGAGCTGGGGAACAGGGGAATAATCAGGCTACCTAGTCACATCCTGAAAGAAATCAGTGTGGAACTCAAGGAAACTATTGAATCTATCAAAATTTAACACATCTTCCATCAATCCATCAAAAGTATTTGAAATGCCATTGATAGACATAAAAGACAATTTACTATGGAGAACAAAATAACTCTAGGAGAAGGAAGAATCTGAGGGAGAGCTGGGATTAGGTGATATTTTTAAGTGAAGATGGGAAAACATTAATGGTGGAGGTCAAAATGGAAAGTTTTGAACCTAAGGACTTTAGAGATCCGTTTGGTTTCTTTTTCTAGTAATAGGTTGACCACAGACAAGAATAATAGGAATGTGATTTCCCAATTCCCACCACGTCCTCCACTGCCGTTTAAGACTCCAGCAACAGGCTTGCGCTGACAAACGTGAGTGCCATGGACGGATTCACACCATAGTTCCACTGCTATGGTTCTGTTTTGAGGTTCTCTTTCTTCATTTTAACAATTTATGTACCATAATCCTCAAAAGTTTTCCCCAGACAAGACCAAAGAGAGTGAGGCAGAAAACAGGGGCTAAGGTCTCTCGAGGACTTCTTACATGTGCCACTCACTGCATATACCACTCTCCCAATAAACCCACTTAGAAGGCACATTTATTCCTATTCTCAATGCAGTTTTAAACCTGTGTCTCTCCGGTTCTATCTCCGGTATTCTTTCTCTAAATCATACTATCAGTTCAGTCGCTCAGTTGTGTCCGACTCTTTCAGACCCCATGGACTGTAGCACTCCAGGCTTCCCTGTCCATCACCAACTCCTGGAGCTTACTCAAACTCATGTCCATCAAGTGGGTGATGCCATCCAACCATCTCATCCTCTGTCATCCCCTTCTCCTCCCGCCTTCAATCTTTCCCAGCATCAGGGTCTTTTCAAATGAGACAATTCTCTGCATGAGGTGGCCAAAGTACTGGAGCTTCAGCTTCAGCATCAGTCCTTCCAATGAATATTCAGGACTGATTTCCTTTAGGATGGACTGGTTGGATTTCCTTGCTGTCCAAGGGACTCTTAAGAGTCTTCTCCACCATACTTCAAAAGCATCAATTCTTCGGCACTCAGCTTTCTTTATAGTCCAACTCTCACATCCATATATGACTACTGGAAAAACCATAGCTTTTACTAGATGGACCTTTGTTGGCAAAGTAATGTCTCTGCTTTTTAATATGCTGGCTAGGATGGTCATAACTTTTCCTCCAAGGAGTAAGCGCCTTTTAATTTCATGGCCGCAGTCACCATCTGTAGTGATTTTGGAGCCCCCAAAAATGAAGTCTGTCACTGTTTCCATTGTTTCCCCATCTATTTGCTATGAAGTGATGGGACCAGATGCCATGATCTTTGTTTTCTGAATGTTGAGCTTTAAGCCACCTTTTTCACTCTCCTCTTTCATTTTCATCAAGAGGCTCTTTAGTTCTTCACTTTCTGCCATAAGGGTGGTGTCACCTGCATATCTGAGGATATTGATATTTCTCCCAGCAATCTTGATTCCAGCCTGTGCTTCATCCAGCCCAGCATTTCGCATGATGTATTCTGCATAGAAGTTAAATAAGCAAGGTGACAGTATGCAGCCTTGATGTATTCCTTTCCTGATTTGGAACCATTCTGTATTTCCATGTCCAGTTCTAAGTGTTGCTTCCTGACCTGCATATAGATTTTTTAGGGGACAGATAGGCGCTCTGGTATTCCCATCTCTTTAATAATTTTCCACAGTTTGTTGTGATTCACACAGTCAAAGGCTTTGGCATAATCAATAAAGCAGATGTTTTTCTGGAACTCTCTTGCTTTTTCTATGATCCAGCAGATGTTGGCAATTTGATCTCTGGTTCCTCTGCCTCTTCTAAATCCAGCTTGAACATCTGGAAGTTCACAGTTCACGTACTGTTGAACTCTGTCTTGGAGAATTTTGAGCACTGTTTTGCTAGCATGTGAGATGAGTGCAACTGTGTAGTAGTTTGAGCATTCTTTGGCATTGCCTTTCTTTGGGATTGCAGTGAAAACTGACCTTTTCCAGTCCTGTGGCCACTGCTGAATTTTCCAAATTTGTTGGAGTATTGAGTGTAGCACTTTCACAGCATCATTTAGGATTTGAAATAGCTCAACTGGAATTTCATCACCTCCACTAGCTTTTTTCGTAGTGATGCTTCCTAAGGCCCACTTGACTTCACATTCCAGGATGTCTGGCTCTGGGTGAGTGATCACACCATTGTGCTTATCTGGGTCGTGAAGATCTTTTTTGTACAGTTATTCTGTGTATTCTTGCCACTTCTTCTTAATATCTTCTGCTTTGGTTAGGTCCATACAGTTTCTGTCCTTTATCGAGCCCATCTTTGCATGAAATGTTCCCTTGGTATCTCTAATTTTCTTGAAGAGATATCTAGTCTTTCCTGTTCTATTGTTTTCCTCTATTTCTTTGCACTGATCACTGAGGAAAGCTTTCTTGTCTCTCGTTGCTCTTCTTTGGAACTCTGCATTTAAATGGGTGTATCTTTCCTTTTCTCCTTTGCCTTTAGCTTCTCTTCTTTTCTCAGCTATTTGTAAGGCCTTCTCAGACAACCATTTTGCCTTTTTGCATCTCTTTTTCTTGAGGACGGTCTTGATCCCTGCCTCTTGTACAATGTCATGAACCTCCGTCCATAGTTCTTCAGGCACTCTGTCTATCAGATCTAATCCCTTGAATCTATTTGTCACTTCCATTGTATAATCGTAAGGGATTTGATTTAGGTCATAACTGAATGGTCTAGTGGTTTTTCCTACTTTCTTCAGTTTAAGTCTGAATTTGGCAATAAGGATCTATACCTTTTTCTAGTTTCATAATTAAGAACACAGGAAGGCCACTTCAAAGGTAAGAGATGTCTCATTCATTCATTCATCCATTTATTCAACAGCTACTAAGAGCCAGGAACTGTGCTTCATTTTAGAATATAGGAAATAAACAAGTTCTGGTGCTTGACTTTAAATTTCTTAAAGTTTAGTGGGAAAGGGACACAAAGACAGATAACTTGTTTTATTCAATTTTCCGCAGTTCTGTATTGGGTCTTGTTTCTGCCCTTCATCATTTTTTGCTGCTACTTTACTAACTTTTCAAATCTTAGCAGTGGCTTTCCCCTTTCTTATTTAAACATTAGTAAAACATGGGATACCTGCACCATTTCATAAACTGCCTGCATTGTTAGAATCAGATTCAAGAAGGGACTGAGTAAAACATAAATTTGCTCCAGCCAGTCTCTATTCCATATTTTTAGAGCATTTAATATAAAGCCCAGTGTTAGCTGGGGAAACAGTAAGATAACCAGAGTTCTGCCTGCACAGAGCTTATCTGTTAACCATTCCAGATTCGGAGGAAGGCAGCAAATCCAGTCATTGTGACAGGCAGGTTTACGAAGAAAAACCACCCCAACGCCAGGCCCTAGGTACACATTCTTCTGTAGTGATATCATTCATTACTTCAGATTCTTATTCTTTTGGTTTACCAAATGTAGTATTATGATCAATTTTTATAACTTCTTTAACTTTTCTAATATTGCATAGTCTTGGATATGTGTACCCATTTTCTTAAAGAAATGAAACTAAAGGTAAAAAACAAGGAAAGAAAGTATAAAAAGCCCTTAAGATGTTCTTTGAAATTTATTAGCTTTCATAGCAATGACAATAGTTATCATTCATTGAATATCTGTTGCTTTGCTCCAAACATAGAGTTGGACACTTGGCCTATCGCCTCTAATCCTCTCAACATCTGACAAGGTAAGTATTACAGACCCCGTTTCACAGGGGAGAAAACTCAGGCTCAGCACGGAAGCGACTGGTCCAAGATTCTGGAGTTAATAATGGACACAGCCTGGGTTCAAACCGTTACACAGTACAACATGCCTTGTTTCCATTATGCCACAAAATATTACAAAAAAATATTCTGAATGAGATTGAACTATATAATTAGAGCAACCCGAGCATTTACTATGTGTCAGATGCTATTAAGATTTTTATGAGAATTATCTCATTTAGTCCTCTTAACAGCCCTGTAAGGTTGGTATTTTTGAGATGAAGAAACTGAGAGAGACTTAGAGAGACTGGGTAACCTGCCAAAGGCCAACAAACTACCATGTAGTTGAACTTGTATTTTAACCTGGGTCTACCTGTCTCCAAAATGCATCTTCTTAACTGCTGCAGAAGAGTTCCACTATTTAAATAGTATCAGTGTAACTTGCAGCTTTCAAAGAGAATGTCAACACAGAATAGGGTCAATAAACCACTTTAAAGATAATTTAAAATAACTAGTACATAAAGACACTCTCTCTAAGAGCCCATTACTAATCATTTGCTCAGTGACTGTCACCTTGTTCTGTTACCATAGACGGCCTCTAGAACTATCTACAGTCAGCAATTTCACTACCAAGTGTTTTCCCTTTCATTTGGTAAGCAATTTAAAAATCTATGTCTTAAACTGCCAGTTCAATCCAATGGAACTCAAATCCTTGCATCCAAATCTTCAAACATGACCAAAATACACACTCCTTAGTCCATAGTTCTCATCACTAAACAATGTGAACGGTTAGAAAGGTGCTGAAAAGCGCTGTGCAAACTGTTCATGTGCCTTATGTTAATTTCCACAGTTTCATAGTAAATTCTGGGTTATATCAAACCTTTTAAGATATTCTCAACATGACTGCTTCCCTATGAGAAATAATACTTTTCTAAACCATTTTCTGGGGTAGGACTCCTCCTGTTTAGTTGCTCAGTCATGTCCACCTCTTTGCGAGCATTAGGAGTGTAGCCCACCAGGCTCCTCTGTCCATGGGATTCTTCAGGCAAGAATACTGGAGTGGGTTGCCATGCCCTCCTCCAGGGGATCTTCCCAGCCCAGGGATGGAACCTGCATATCCTGTGTCTCCTACACTGCAGGCAGATTCTTCACAAACTGAGCCTCGGCTACAATTTATAAAGACTACTTTTGAAAACTATTTATTATTAAGAAGACATCAGCCCAATAAGGAAATCTGACCTGATCTCCCAATTGGGCAAATGTAAATAGGACTTCCTTATATCTATTAAAAAGTTATTCACGTCAATTTCACATTGACTGGATTTTGTAAGCCAGTGAAAAAGAAGTCTGGCAATTCTTGGAAGAACATGTAGGAAATCATATGTTTATGTAAACTCATGCCTGTGTCAACTTTCAAAGAGTAAAATGGAAGTACAGGAAGTACCTAAATACCTGCTAACAAAAGCAAAGTAAATTTACAGACCTGGATGAGATCCCCAAGTTTCGTGCTTAATCTTCAAGTTGGGATGTTCCATCAGCACCAGAGGATTATATGTATTTTTAAGTACTTTGTAAAAACCAGAGTATATGTGTATAGCAAAAATAAATCAATACATATTTCATAAAATATAAAGAAAATAAGTCACTTATAATTACGCAACTGTCAACACTGTGTCCTAGACTTTCTTCTTGGCTTATACACATATATAAACATTTTGAGTTTCTCAAATATAGGGTTGCGCCACATGTACTGTTTTGCAACCTGCTTTGTTTTGCTTTGTTTTATTTTTCTACCCAATAATAAGTTTGAATAGGACAATATTTAACAATTAATAAACACAGTTCTATCTATGTCATCAGTTCTCCCCCAACTCATTTAACCCATCTTTCACTGAAGGACAAGTAAACTTCCTTCAACCTTGCGTTTTAATAAACAATACTGAATTGAATATCCTTGTGCATATGAGAATGTCAAATTAGTCCTTTCAGATAAATTCCTAGAAGTAGAAATACTATGTCAAAGGATGTGACTTTTGATACACATTACCAAACTGCCTTCCAGAAGGATCATGACAATCGACACTCCCACCAGCAATAGAAAAGACTGCAGGCTTCTCCACATCCTGAGCTTCCCTGGCAATGAAGATCCTTTATAAACCATTGCCAAAAACCAATACAATATTGTAAAGTAATTTTTAAAAAATTTTTAATAAATAAAGTTCAAAAAAATAAATAAACTATTGCCAATCTGATAGACAGAACAAATGGTAACTTCAGGTTGCTTTCATTTGCATTTTCACTTCATAAGTACACTGATACACTGAGGCGGTAAGTCAGTGTCTACTGAAAAGCAAGTGCTTTGGAAGCGAAGAGTCCTGAGTTACAAAAGTCCTGCTACATGTGTCATCTAGGACAAGCTGCCTTGATTCGCTAAATCATATACACGTCTTTGCAAAGTATAAATAATTGTGCCTTAGTATTTTCTTAAGCATTGCGGGTAAAGCCCTCAGCCCAGTCCCCGACACACAGTGAACACTCAGTAAACAGGAGCCACCAGCTGTAGTGGCTACCGGAGCTGGAGAAGTTCTACAGTCCCAACTGTCGTCTGGTAGAATAATGGCAGCCATTTGTATTTCTTCTCTTGCAAATGGCCTTTTCATATAATTGGTCCTTTTTATGTGCTGGAGAATTCATCTTTTGTTTATTAATCTGTAAGAGTTTGTTATAAATTATGGGTAATAACTCCTTGGCTGCTACTATACATAATACCAATATATTTCCCGGGTTGACGTTCATTTTTAACTTACTATTGTGTTCTTTGCTGTATAGAAGTTAATTTTTACATCATTAAATCTAATCTCTCTTTTCGTCTTTTTAATTCTTCAGTTTCTACCACTGGTGTAATGCTTACAAAGACCTCCGCTATCACAAGATTATAAATGCTGGGTGTATATTGTTACTTTTACAGATTCTTTAATTTCTTAACAGTAAGATCTCTAATTATAAATCATTGGGAACTCTCTGACAGTCCATCCTTAACAGTAAGATCTCTAATTATAAATCATTAGGAATTCTCTGGCAGTCCAGTGTTTAGAACTCTACCCTTTATCACTGTTGAGCATCTGGGTTCAATCCCTGGTGGGGCAACTGAGTTCCTGCAAGCCATGCAGCACAGCAAAAAAAAAAAAAAAAAAAAAAAAATTAATTTTGCTATAAAGTAGGGATTTAACTTTCTTTTTCTCTTAAATGACTATGCAGTCACAGCATCCTTCAGAAACCCTGTCATCAATGATTTGAAATGTGCCAACTTTATGTAAAACAGTAGATAATTCCTTCTCTGAGATTCTGAAATCGTAAAGATATTAAAAACACAGAACTTTCTGGGTTTTTTTTTTATTAAGTTTAGTGCCAAAACTATGTGGTGGCAACGCTTTACCTGAGGTAATGTTGATGCTATTTCTGGTCTTTCACTACTAATCAGTTTTGCCATGGAAATAAACATGTTTGACTATGAGATATTGTTTAACAATCGAAATTCTGAAATATGTTTCAAATAAGGAACTGTGGGTTTGTACCAGGTTTCCATATCTATGCACAAGTTTGTTTTTAGGCTAGCTCTAAATTCCATTCTAATTTCTTTTTTATTCTGTTAGCTTCAAACACTAAGCTGACCTGGAGTTGCTGAGATAAATTTGGTAAAGATGTTTTTTCTTTTTGCTAGAGTCAACTTGTCAATATTTTTTAAGGATTTTTACATCTATAGTAATGAAGTCTACATTTGTTCCTTAAAATGTCTTCATCAAGTTTTGGAATCCAGGGTTTACTGACTTCTGTTTTATATGCTACATGGCTTTTACTATAGATTATGATGTCTTAATATTTGATGAGAGAAAAATCTCCCATTTTTCATTCTTCATTCTTCTCAAACAATATTATTCTGGACTTATTTTAGCAAGTTCCATGGAATAATCATCCCATTGCAAGTCCTGCTGTAATAGCATTAAATTTTAGACTACGGTGGACAAAAGTGATACTGATACACTAACCATATCAACTCTTCCAGCCAATATACATGGTATATTTTTTCTCTATTTATTCAAGTGTTCTTTTATGTGCCTCAGTTAAGTTTGGACATCTTTTTCACACAAATTCTGACCAATTCTTATTAAGTATATTTCTATGTAGTTTATAAACACCTTCACTTTTCAACTCTACTTACATCTATGCTACTAGGTTTCATTAGTGTAAGTACCAACTGAAGATAACTGGTATAATTTCTGATATAATTCTATCCTTGCACACGATGGAGTACCATGTCGAAGAAAGGAAGTGAACATTAGTATTTCGTTAAACAAACATTTATTGAACACATCATAGAGACTGAGTATTAAAACAGTGATAAGACACAATCCCTGTCTTCAAGGGTTCACAGTCTAGGGAGATAAAAAAGAAAACAGACAAGCATAACATAAGTTCTGTGTTAGAGGTGAGCCCAGGAGAACAATGCAATGTCCTCCTCCAGGAATATATGCGTCAGGAAAAGCTTCATCAAGAGCTCTCCCCAACCCCCAAGGGGGGGTCCCAATTCTCCCTTGAACATGGTTGGCAAGAAGAGGCACATCTCAAAGCTGCATTCAGTCCTCCAGAACCAATGAGTACCTTAACACAGAGGCTGGCATGTCTGTCTTCCATGTCAGGACAAGGCAGAAAATCCCATCCACTTGCAGCCTTCTCCGGCTGGCTCAGCCATCCTGGCTGCCCGTCACTGAGCTGGGTGCTAGGCATAGTCGGTCAAGGGACCACATTTCCCATGCCTCCCCTCCTCAGTAACCTCAGGAGAAGGCCAGTGGTGTCAAGTTGAGTCATTACAATGTCAGTTACGAACGGGCCTGACTCTAGACTCCTCAAAGCTTGTGAACATTGTCTTCTGGGAGAAAACGGTCCCATTTCATGCCTAGGATGGTGAGAAAGCAAATGAAAGCAAAACTGCTGTGTGTCTCCTGGAGAGGGACAGGTTCTGGTATCCAAACAAGCAGACCTTGGAAAGCCCAGGGATTCGCTGCTTGGAGGACTACTTACCCATTCTCCTTGGTTCAGTATGAACTGTGGAATTATCCCAAAACCACAGAGCCCTCGGCAGAGTGACCTCAGGAAGCTGCATGTGCATGAAGGGGGCAAGAACACACAGTCACTTGGGCTATCCTGAGGACCCCAGGGACCTATTCAGTCATTTAAAAACGCATCTGGAAAGAATTCACCTGCCCTGAACCCTGCCTGCTCAACATCAAAACAAGTGAAAGCGCCACAAAATGCTCAATCATGGTGATCTATACGATTGCTGAGGCAGAAAGTTTTCCCACCTGAGCATCATAAATGAGACAAACTGCATAACAGGATAATAAGAGTTGTTGCTGAAAGATGTAATCACAAAGTAAAAGGACTTTTCAAAATCTGAGGATGGTTGGTACTTATCCAGGAAAGGAATATAAAGGAAAGCAATTCCAAGGTTCCTGCTTCGTCATGTTATCGTGACACTGTGATGGCCAAATGCCAAAGAGTACTCTCAGCTACAACAGACCTTCCTCTGTCTTCTTCGGCGGCAGCTCTGTTCCTTTTGCTTGCTTAACTAGTGTGCTGTAGGTCACTGTCTTATCAGTCTAATCTCAAATGCCACAGTTCACAAAGTTGTTACTTGTTCTTTCTTGCTATGAAAACCAAACTTCTACCTGGTAAGATGCACGGCAGAAAAGAATGGGGAAAAATAATAACATATATAGTTCTTTGTTGTCATGGCATGTATTTGTTTACCTGAATAAGGTTTTTCTCTGATAAGACAAGTACCCCTCTAAAAAAAGGGTACTAGTAAAGCTTGGTTCACTAATATAAAAGGTAAGACCTGAGAAAAATCAAATATGTAGTTAAATGTAAAAATGCATTGGTTGTCCCAAATAAATAATAGACGGTCTCTAATGCTAAGGTCCGTCTAGTCAAGGCTATGGTTTTTCCTGTGGTCATGTATGGATGTGAGAGTTGGACTTTGAAGAAAGCTGAGTGCCGAAGAATTGATGCTTTTGAACTGTGGTGTTGGAGAAGACTCTTGAGAGTCCCTTGGACTGCAAGGAGATCCAACCAGTCCATTCTGAAGATCAGCCCTGGGATTTCTTTGGAAGGAATGATGCTAAAGCTGAAACTCCAGTACTTTGGCCACCTCATGGGAAGAGTTGACTCATTGGAAAAGACTCTGATGCTGGGAGGGATTAGGGGCAGGAGGAGAAGGGGACGACCGAGGATGAGATGGCTGGATGACATCACGGACTCGATGGACGTGAGTCTGAGTGAACTCCGGGAGTTGGTGGACAGGGAGGCCTAGAGTGCTGCGATTCATGGGGTCACAAAGAGTCGGACATGACTGAGCAACTGAACTGAACTGAATGAGACCTAACAAAGTTAAAGAGGCTCAACTCATTAGATAGCTAAACCATTTACTTGTTGCAGTTCAAGAACATTAACCACAAAAACAATCAGAGTTGCGGATTTTGCAAACATTCAGATGAACTCAGTAGGATAGCACAGGTCTTGGAGTCAGCCTTGGGTTTCAATAACAGCACCATGATGTATTAGTTTTCAACCACTGGAAAAGTTCGTCTCTCTGAACGTCTTTCTTTGAAAAATGGGGGAAATACCTACTTCATTAAGAGGTTAAGACAGAGGTATATAGAAAACCCAACAATGAAGAGACAGAGGAAGCATTCCACACAGAGCTAGTTCCCTATTCAAATTCTCTGCCCACTAAATGGTCAAAGTAAATGTCCCCAACTTCTCAACCCACAATGGACTCTTACTATTTCATATATCAAATTATTTCCATTATTACACACCAATCTCATTTTGCCTGACAATACTTCACAGGTCAATTCTCCTCTTCATCAAAACTTGCTTTTCTTATGTATGTCCAACCTTCCATTTCCTTGCTCTCACAAATTCCATCACAACACTGCCACTACCATCATTTCCCAAAGTATAGTTCACAGGGGATTTTGCTGAGAGCAGTGGGGCAGGGTGCAGGGGAGCGGGGAGTCTTGAGCCTTTAGAAGAGGTAGTGGAAACTGGTTCAATTTTCACTTTTACAATCCATCAACAGTATTTTTTTTCCTTCAAAGCAGAACCCTTTTAGATTATGCAACTAATGTGCATATGTGAAGGGCTATGTGAAGTATGTGAGTATGTGAAGCAGTGAGTGACAATCAGCTGAACACTGCCAGTAACCATGGTGGCTTAAAGCTATTTTACTCTTAGACATACATTATTTCACTAATACTCGTAATGGGCCATTGGTTTAAAAACAGAACCACAGGGAACACTGATAGGGGAATAAAACAAAATGGGAGATGAATGTAAAAATTACAAGGCTGTCCCTTACAAGGTTTACAACCATTTACTCAAAATTCCTTTGCAATAAAACAAAATGTCTAAATCTATGTTAAAAGGATCCAAGATAATGACAATTTTATCCAATGTGCCCTATCACTTGGGAATATGCTTTCCTTGCTAGTGAAGTTTGTAAGGTAGAGGGGCAAAGTGAGATGCAAAGAGCTGACTCATTTGAAAAGACCCTGATGCTGGGAAAGACTGAGGGCAGGAGGAGAAGGGGGTGACAGAGGATGAGATGGTTGGACAATATCACTGACTTGATGGATATGAGTTTGGGTGGACTCCGGGAGTTGGTGATGGACAGGGAGGCTGGCATGCTGCAGTTCATGGGGTGGCAAAGAGTCAAACACAACTGAGCAACTGAACTGAACTAGTAATTTATGTGCTCAGTCGCACAGTCATGTCCAACTCTGCAACCCCATGGACTGCAGTCCACCAGGCTCCTCTGTCCATGGGATTTTCCAGGCAACAATACTGGAGTAGGTCACCATTTCCTCCTCCAGGGGATCTTCCCAACCCAGGGACTGAACCCATGTTTTACATCAGAATCAAAGATGTCTACTTCTCTGGTCCTCAGTTTTCTCTCTTTTTTTTAATATATATATATATATATATTTTTTTTTTTTTTTTTTAATTTGGCTGTGTCAGGTCTTAGTGGCAGCATGCAGGATCTTTTAGTTGTGGCATGTGGGATCTAGTTCTCTAAGTAGGTATCAAACCTGGACCCCACACATTGGGAGTGTGGAGTCTTAGCCAATGGACCACCAGGGAAGTCTCTCCCATCTTTTAAAAGGAATTGTTGACTTGGGAGTGGCGCCCTCAGTCACACATGAGGCTAATATGTAGCAGACTCTGCTCTTCAGGCTAACTCACCACCATCCCCAACCTTCTTGTCTTGTACTGTCTCCATTCTAGAGGCTAGGGCAACAAACATTTGCTTGCAGCAAGGAATGGCCACATGACTGTTTCAGCCAATGAAACAAAAGAGGAAGTGTGCTAGTAATTTCTGAAAAGACTACTGCTTTTCCTGATAAAAGTGACAGGTGCATCAGGAGCTACTCCTTCCCCTAGCTTCCAGTCTTGTAGCTGCACTGTTGGTAGCGGCAGTCATCTTGCTACCAGAAGGAAAAGAGAAGCCAAGAGAAGAACAGAGACTCACCCAGATGCCTTTGAGCCAATGAACCAATGACAGAGACACTCGCCCTGAGGCCTTTGAGCCAATGAACCAATGCCAGAAGCAGCTGACTTCCAGACTTCCTGTTAAACGATTTAAAGGGATCTTGACTCACTTTCGGAGAAGGCAATGGCAACCCACTCCAGTACTCTTGCCTGGAAAATCCCATGGACAGAGGAGCCTGGTAGGCTGCAGTCCATGGGGTCACTAAAAGTCGGGCACAACTAAGCAACTTCACTTTCACTTTTCACTTTCATGCATTGGAGAAGGAAGTGGCAACCCACGCCAGTCTTCTTGCCTGGAGAATCCCAGGGACAGAGGAGCCTAGTGGGCTGTCTATGGTGTCGCACAGAGCTGGATACGACTGAAGCGACTTAGCAGCAGCAGCGACTCACTTTGCCATTGTCAGTTTGGTGGATTTTGTCCATTTGCTTGGCTTGTTGGCAAGCACGTTCCCAACCGATGCACTACTCACCAGATTCACAGAATCAAATGTTTGTCTGTAACCAAGAATGCAAAGCTCCTCAACTAAAAAACATTCAAATGAAAGTTTAAAGGAAAAGGACACAAGAGTGAAGGAAATTTTGTTTTCTTCTCCTGCCCACAGAATCCATCTATTTCATATTTCTATAAAACCAGCCCTTGGCCTGATTTCATTTCAGGATCAGAATCTCAGGGTTGGGAAGGGAATTCATTTTAACCACCTGAGCTCTCTAAATAATCTTTCAAGCCGCAACTTAGCCGCTGCTTGAATAATGCATGAGGGATATAATAATGATGACGGATTTGCTATATCTAGAAGGAGCCCATAACCGTATCTGGACAACTTTAGAAACATCTCTCTCATAATAACCTGACATTTCCAGCTATTTGTCTTCCTTCTACGTTCTGAGAAATACACAACAGAGAGAATCTCTTCTATGAATGAGAGCCATCCAAATGGATGAAAGCAGCTGTCATATCACCTCATCTGCATACCTGTGTTCACCAACTCCTTTACCTTGCCTCCTGGGAGAGGCAATAAGCTCTAACACAGCACCATGCAACAATGCACGCTACATACATAATCATAAGTTTTATGTTGACCCAGCAGTCACATTTTTTAAAGAAAAATGAAGTATAATTAATCTTGATAATATATTTTAGGTAGCCTAGTTTATCAAAAATCTTTTCACTTCAACAGATACTCAGAATAACGTAAATAATTATGAGATATTTTACTTTTTTTTTTTTGGTACTAGGTATTTGAAATTCAAGACACAGTTTTCCACTACAGGACATACCAGTTTGGAGCAGTCACATTTTCATTATTCAACAGCCACACATGGTGGAGGCTGCCATATAGGAAAGCACAGGTCTGAGGGAAGAATGTGCTATTTCTTACAGATGGACAACATGCACTGTTTGGTTAATCAGATAAATTGGCAAAATGTCACAGTGACAAATTTCTTGACCTAGAGTACTATACAGATCTCTTTTAAAGGAGTGGGAAGGAGAATCAAATCTCACGGACCTTTGTGGCTATGTCCTTGAACTTCCAGGGGTCAATGTTCCCCAACTGAGAAACTGTCTTTAAAAGTGCCTCTTTTTTTTTTTTCAGTTTATCCTCAAAATAAAAATATACAAAAAAGTTTCTATGGCATATAGAATCTGAGAAGTTCTAAGATCCCAGTTTGAAAACACCCTCGGAACAGAATCAGGGGGTCTTTATTTTCATTTTGATTCTGCCGCCAAACTAAGAAGTGACTTGAAAAAAAATCAGTTTATTTTTCTAGGCCTCTTTTCTTAATCAGAGTTCCACTTTGCCACTAAGCAACAACTGTTAAGCATTCAAAAATCATCCTTTCAATAATCCATTCTAGAACTCTGCCCGCAAATAGCATAAAGCTCCTTCTCAGTCTATGGTTTGTTTGTTTTTAATATTTTTATATTATTTTTTGGCTGTGCCATGTGGCATGAGAATCTTAGTTCCCTGACCAGGGACTGACCTCGTGCCCCCTGCAGTGCAAGTGTGGAGTCCTAACCACTGTATCACCATAGCATTACCAAGTCTATGGTTTTTGAACCCATATTCCTCACTACTGAAAATCAGGATTGCATTTACCTTCCTTCATAATTCTGACATTCTCCACTTTTCAAAATTCCATAAAAATAAAACAATATCTCCAGTTAAAATTACCAAAATACAATTCTTCTGGATCAAAATATCTTACACTCATTTTGAACAACTAAATAATCTCTTACAATCCACTCTACTTTCTCAAGCTTTAATTGTATGTTACCATGAATTTTACTGACCTGTTCAGGATGACTATTCTGTCTTTGATTTACTCATTTTACAGATACATGCTAAAGATACACTGTATATGCCAACACAATGGGAATACGAATTGGATATGAACAAGACAGGCAAAATCAGTCCCTGCTTGCAAAGAGATTACAATCTAGAGCTGGATGAAAGAAAATAAATGAGCAGGACAACTTCAGGTAGTAAAACATGATATAATAGTACAGCTCACATTTGTGCAAGGAAGGGAAAGTGAAAGCTGCTCGGTCATGTCCAACTCTTCGAGACCCCATGGACTATACAGTCCATGGAATTCTCCAGGCCAGAATACTTTAGTGGGTAGCTGTTCCCTTCTCCAGGGGACCTTCCCAACCCAGAGATGGAACCCAGGTGTCCCACATGGCAGGCAGATTCTTTACCAGCTGAGCCACAAGGAAACCCAAGAAGATTGGAGTGGGTAGCCTATCCCTTCTCCAGCAGATCTTCCCGACCAAGAAATTGAACCAGGGTCTCTCGCATCACCGGCCAATTCTTTATCAACTGAGCTATCAGGAAAGCCCACCATGTGTGAGATATCCTTCTAAATACTAACTTATGAATCCTCATTACAGCTTTGTGAAGTATATTCTGTTATTATCAACCTCACTTTCATTTTTTTATTTTTTGAAGTTGACCAACTTCAGATGTCTTTATTTACAATAGTCATCTGAGGGGGATCATTAACTCAGGATTCAAATTCACTCTTACATACCAGGCTGTACATTGTCACCCTGCTTGTTTAACTTACACTCAGAGTACATCATGTGAAACGCCAGGCTGGATGAAGCACATGATGGAATCAAGACTGCTGGGAAAAATATCAATAACCTCAGATATGCAGATGACACCACACTTATGGCAGAAACTGAAGAACTAAAGAACCTCTTGATGAAAGTGAAAGAGGAGAGTGGAAAAACTGGCTTAAAAATCAACATTCAGAAAACTAAGATCATGGCATCTGGTCCCATCACTTCATGGCAAATAGATGGGGAAATAATGGAAACAGTGAGAGACTTTATTTGGAGGGGTGGGCTCCAAAATCACTGCAGATTGTGACTACAGCCATGAAATTAAAAGATTCTTGCTCCTTGGAAGAAAAGCTATGACCAACTTAGACAGCATATTAAAAAGCAGAGATATTACTTTGCCAACAAAGGTCCATCTAGTCAAAGCTATGGTTTTCCCAGTAGTCATGTATGGATGTGAGAGTTGGTCTGTGAAGAAAGCTGAGCACCGAAGAATTGATGCTTTTGAACTGTGGTGTTGGAGAAGACTCTTGAGAGTCCCTTGGACTGCAAGGAGATCCAACGAGTCCATCCTGAAGGAAATCAGTCCTGACAATTAACTGGAAGGACTGATGCTGAAGCTGAAACTCCAATACTTTGACCACCTGATGCAAACAACCGACTCATTTGAAAAGACCCTCATGCTGGGAAAGATTGAAGGCGGGAGGAAAAGGGGACAACAGAGGATGAGATGGTTGGATGGCATGAGTTTGAGTAAACTCCAAGAGTTGGTGATGGACAGACAGGCCTGGTGTGGTACAGTCCATGGGGTCACACAGAGTTGGACACGACTGAGTGATTGAGCTGAACTGACCAGGTCCCAGGATTACTGAGGAGTTTCCCTTCTCCTTTAAGGATAGCCTGGTTGCTTGCTGCTAAAGCTCTGTTCCGAATTTCTCACAAAAAGCTCCATAATTACACAACTCATCAGGAGTGATTTAAATTCTACTAAAACTTTGGCACCTGGCATACTAGAACTCAGGTATTAGGTAAACTTGATACCTCCTCCCTCTTTCTTACAAGAATTTTTATAATTGGACTTTCTAGGTCACTAGTTTCTGATCAGCCCCATTTTTATACCTGAGAAAACAGAAACAGGTTCAGTGCTAGAAAGAAAAGAATGGATAAATTGTGAGCGAGAAGGCCTGGGGTACTCCCAGTCAGGACAGGTCTCTCAGCTCATCTGGAACCAGCCACACAGAGATCTAGAGAAAGAGTGTTCCACAGCGATGGAACAGCAAGTGTAAAGGTCCTAAGATGGGATGGACATGGGAGAATGAACCTGGGAGACCCCAGGCATAGAAAAAAAAAAATGTGGCTAAACCATAAAGCAGGGGAGAAGAGTCATAGGAGGGGAAGCTGAAGAGGTGGGAACCGGAGCCAATTTATGATGAGTCTGTATTTTATTACAAGTACAATGGAAACCCATGGGATATTTTAAGCTGGAGAATGACATGATCTGGTTTACATATTTTAAAAAAGATCTCTGGATGCTGTGGGAAAAAACAATGGAACCAAAGAAGCCAGTTAGGAGAGAGAAATTGGAGGCCAAACAGCTGAGTACCTCAAGTTTTCCTCTGCCATCTGTTAACATTAAATATCAGCTTCTGCTTTGTGGTCTGTGCTTACCTGTCCTGCTGCTAGAGTCACTTGCTCTAAGTTACACTGAGAACCAGAGAAGAGTTCAGGGCCTCTTTTCAGATCTTTTGGCTTCTGATTCCACCCTCCACTCAAATCAAGGGAACATGTACAACACAATATAGACAAGTAGAGCAGAAAAAGAGGTCAGCACAGTCAGTAATCATCTTCAGCAACTACTCAATTATGCCCAGAACGTTCACAGCACTTCTTTCTATAAGCAATTCACAACTCAAAACTGAACAGTTCAAATCAAACTCAGAGGCTTGGGAGTTGACTAACATCATTCTACTTCCCACTGAAAAGACAACATTAATGAATGAATAAGCATGCTGATGTATACTGCCTGTAAACAATGCCATTAATAATTTCTCCCATCCCTGAATATGCATGCTCCCCATTCCATTGAGGAATGACATTTACTTCCTCTCTCTTGGAATTCGTGGCTCACGCTGAACAACACAATGTGGTGGAAGTGATAATGTGCCAGGTCCAGATCGAGGCCTCAAGAAAAGAGGCCACCTCCATCTCCACATGCTGGGAATTCAGCCACCGAGCTGTAAGGAGGCTGGCCTAGAAACCGGAGGAAATGAGGCCTCAACGAGGAGAACAAAGGCATGCCTTCTGTAGCCAATACCAGTCCCAGCCGAGCTCTGAGACCGAAAGCATATGGTATACAGATGACACCAGCCAATACCATGTGCAACAAAACAACAACCCAGCTGAGCCTGGTCAGCTCACAAACTGTGAGAAATAATAGACTGGCATTGTTCGAAGCCACTGTATTTTATGGCGCTGTATTACACACCAAGAGATAATGAAATAAAACATATAACATGTAAACTGTTGATCCTATGGGCCCTTTGCAAATCATGAATGCAATGTGAGGAAGTTAAACAGATCAAAACAACCAGAAAAATCCATGGATGAAAAGAGCTCATTATTATTTAGTTTCCTTGGGAATTTGGTATTGCTTCTTTTGATTTTTAGGCATACATTATTTGTTTTACATAAGGACTCTAGTTTCTATATTTAATTAAAATTAATGTTTTTATTTAAGAATCTATTGTATACTGTATACATAAATAAAGATGGGCACAATAAAGGACAGAAATGCCATGGACCTAACAGAAGCAGAAGATACTAAGAAGAGGTGGCAAGAATACACAGAAGAACTGTACAGAAAAGATCTTCATGACCCAGATAACCACGATGGTGTGATCACTCACCTAGAGCCAGACATCTAGGAATGTGAAGTCAAGTGGGCCTTAGGAAGCATCACTACAAACAAAGTTAGTGGAGGTGATAGAATTCCAGTTGAGCTATTTCAAATCCTAAAAGTTGATGCTGTGAAAGTGCTGCACTCAATATGGCAGCAAATTCTGAAAACTCAGCAGTGGGCACAGGACTGGAAAAGCTCTGTTTTCATTCCAATCCCAAAGAAAGGCAATGCCAAAGAATGCTCAAACTACCACCACAATTGTACTCATCTCACATGCTAGCAAAGTAATGGTCAAAATTCTCCAAGCCAGGCTTCAACAGAGTACATGAACCATGGTCTTCCAGATGTTCAAGCTGGATTTAGAAAAGGCAGAGGAACCAGAGATCAAATTACCAACATCCGCTGGATCATCGAAAAAGCAAAAGAGTTTCAGAAAAACATCTAATTCTGCTTTATTGACTATGCCAAACTTTTGAGTGTGTGGATCACAATAAACTGTGGAAAATTCTGAAAGAGATGGTAATAGCAGACCACCTGACCTGCCTCCTGAGAAATCTGTAGGCAGGTCAAGAAGCAACAGTTAGAACTGGACATGGAACAACAGACTGGTTCCAAATACGAAAAGGAGTACGTCAAGGCTGTGTATTGTCACCCTGCTTATATGCAGAGTACGTCATGGGAAACGCTGGGCTGGAAGAAGCACAAGCTGGAATCAAGATTGCCAGGAGAAATAACAATAACCTCAGATATGCAGATGACATCACCCTTATGGCAGAAAGTGAAGAAGAACTAAAGAGCTTGATGAAAGTGAAAGAGAATGAAAAAGTTGGCTTAAAACTCAACATTTAGAAAACTAAGATTATGGCATCCAGTCCCATCACTTCATGGGAAATAGATGGGGAAACAATGGAAACAGTGATAGACTTTACTTTTCTGTGCTCCAAAATCACTACAGATGGTGACTGCAGCCATGAAATTAAAAGACACTTGCTCCTTGGAAGGAAAGCCATGACCAACCTAGACCGTATATTAAAAAGCAGAGACATCACTTTGCCAACAAAGGTCCATCTAGTCAAAGCTATGGTTTTTCCAGTAGTCATGTATGGATGTGAGAGTTGTACCATAAAGAAAGCTCTGAGCACCAAAGAATTGGTGCTTTTGAACTGTGGTGTTGAAGAAGACTCTTAAGAGTCCCTTGGACTGCAAGGAGATCCAACCAGTCCATCCTAAAGGAAATCAGTCCTGAATATTCATTGGAAGGACTGATGCTGAAGCTGAAGCTCCAATACTCTGGCCACCTGATGTGAAGAACAGACTCACTGGAAAAGACCCTGATGCTGGGAAAGACTGAAGGCAGGAGAAGAAGCAAATGACAGGTTGGATGGCATCATTGACTCAATGGACATGAGTTTGAGTAAGCTCCAGGAGTTGGTGATGGACAGGGAAGCCTGGCGTGCTGCAGTCCATGGAATCACAAAGAGTCGGACATGACTAAGCAACTGAACTGAACTGATATACTGTATAGGGAAATAAAAGATGAACTAGACCCAGGCTCTACCCTCTAAAAGTTTATATTCAAGTGAAAGAAACAAATACTTCCAGTTGAAGCAGAATGTCCTTATGTGATAATCAAGTCATGTAAATATTAAGTACAATGGAGGAAATGGATCATTCACATGGAATTTCAATGTCAAGACAAAACACAGGATATTGCAGAAAGAAATAGCAGCAAAGACAAAGATGTGGTATAGTACAGAGTATTTTTCAGGAATGGCAAGTTCACCTACAACAGAGACCAGGTATGACCCAGCCATTCTAGTCAAATAAATTGCTCCCTTTATAAGCCCTAATTTAGTGCTTATCACATGGAACTAAGAAAAGGGTGGTCTGAAGGACCCAAGGTTGTAAAACGACAACCTCTGATGTCAGCGTACTAAAATAGATGATTCATGAATGTACCATGCACACTTTTATTTCTCTTTCACTGTATCCTGCAACAGGACAGATGTCAGCCAGCCGCAAAATCTGTTCTTCGCTTTAAGGCCTTCTGCTGTTTCAAGGTTCTCCATTCACTTACTCATTTATTCATTCAGTTATTTTTTTTTTATTGGGCACCAGCTACTTGCTGGGCATTGTTCTTGGTGTTGAGGATATAATAATGAACAAGGCAGACAACAGCCCTGCATTTGTGGAGACAAACAATGAAGGATAGGAAGTAGACAGGGTAGGTAGTCAGAGAAGACTTGAGAAAAGCACATTAGCCCAGAGATCTGATTGTACTGAGAAATAAACCATCAGAATATCCTGGGAAAGAGCATTCCAGACAGAAAAACATGCAAACAGAAAGGTCCTAAAATGCCTGCATATTCAAGGAAGGAGGCCAGTGAGTGAGGACAGGAGAGGCAGAAAAAGAGCTGAGAGGAAGCGGGGAACCAGGTCACATACGGACTTGCAGGTAACGGATTCTGTTTTCACTGGGATGGGAAGCCTTTCTTACACTCTTTTCCAGCCCCAACAGCCTCTACTGATCACTTCTTGTACACATTTCACTTGTACTTACAATTGCCACTCAGTCTATGGATTTCTATTCATCTCTTATGCACCAGTCCTATTTTCTCAACTGTGTTTCAAGGACAAGAATTATGTCATATTCTCCTCTACATTCCTAGGGCCTGGCACCCAGTGGAACTCAATAAATCTCTTTGGAAGGTGATAATGATGACGTAATCCCTTAGAGTCGTTTCCAGCTGAAAGATCTATGATTCCTTTGAACTGTTTCGACAAGCTAGTTTGCCCAATGACTCAGAGGACTGACATCTTTCTAGATATTATGAGATTACAGTCATGCCACTTTTAGGGCATTAAATGTCTGGAATGAATGACATCAGAGTTTTTCTTTAAATGAAGACTGTTCTTGCCTGGAGAATCCCAGGGACGGAGGAGCCTGGTGGACTGCCGTCTCTGGGGTCACGCAGAGTCGGACAAGACTGAAGCAACTTAGCAGCAGCAGCAACACTTAGAATAGTGGTCCCAGTACATGGAACTACTTTATTAGTATTTATACTTTAAGCCATATGAACCTTAGGAGAGGCATTAATTGCAATTAAATAAATACTATCCTGATGTGATTCCATCATCAGCTATTAAACACAGCCTCAAATTTTTTGCTTCTCCCACTGAAAGGTGAAGGGTAACTCCCCTCACTCTGAATCTGAGTTGTTCTTAGTGACTTAACCAATCAAATGCAGGGAAAGTGGTATTCTGGGACTTACAGGGATATGTCACAAGAAGGCTTGACCCTTAAAGTTTCCACCACACCTTTTGGAAACGCTCCCTCTGAACACCCAGCTGCCATGTTGTGAGTAACCAAAGTACATGGAGAACCACGTGGCAGTGCTAAGACTAACAGCCCCCAACCAAGCCCCTGCCAAGAGCCAGCACCGACCGTCAGCCATCCCAGCCCAGGCACCAGATGCAGGAGTGAAAAAGCTCTCTGGGAAGCAGATCCTCCAGCTCCAACCACCTCAACTGACAGCATGCATATCAGAGACAAACCACCCAGCTGAGCCCTTCCTGAATCCCTAACCTTCAAAATAAAACAGCTGTTTGAATCTGCTGAGTTTTGGGGTAACTTGTTATACAGCAGTAGATTTTTTATTTTAAAAAGAAAAGAATCATCATAGCACATCATTACTCTCAGAGTGCCTCTCCATTGATTTCTTTATTAAAGTGACAGATACGTTCAGTCCAAGATTTGTCTTAAATACAACAATTGCTCTGCTCAGAGATTTGATTTTTAGGATGTGAAGAACACAAATTAGGTAACTTTGAATGAGTACCCCGAATCAACCTTACTTAATAAGATTGCTGGTCAACAAAAATCACCTGAAAATTATCCAGTGCAAAAGCCATAGCCATACACTGGATGATACAGATCACAGAATTACGCCATTGGGAAAATCATGCATAGTTTCACTCAGTCACGCTGCAGGCAAGAAAACACTGCTTAAAACATGACTTTATTACACTACTTAAAAACACGGGTGGGAATTAGAAATGAAATGTACAACTCTACCATAAAGATAAAAAGGTCCAAAAGTTCCCGGGTGGTGCAGTGGTCAGGACTCCATGTTTCCACTGTAGGGGCCCAGGTTCAAACCCAGGTCCACGGAACTAAGCTCCTGCAAACCTTATGGCACAGTTACAAAGAAAAGGAAAAAAAAAAAAAGATCCAACTCTTAAGCTATGATTGCATGCAGCACTAAGGATTTATGAAAATTATTCTCTGTCAGATCCTACTTGAATGGAAAACATTCAATTGCAAATGGTTCTCTCCTTTAAAACATCCTTTTGCTTGCATAGTGAAGTTCTATTATGAAAGCAAAAGCTCCTCAAAATAGGTAGGCATTTTTAACGCCTCAGTGTAAATATCACTTCTTCCCCAAAACAGTCATTTCAGACCCTGCCAAGTGAAAGGCTCTTGGAAAAGCAGCCTGCTCACTTGAAACCCTTCTGACACCTCCCTCTCCCCATTATCTTCTTCAAATCATGTCTGGCTCACCAAAAACACAGAACCATTAAGAGGACCTGGGGTGGAGGGTAACACAAAAAGAACAAATTTTGGTAATAAATGCTTTAGAGTTTTGATTTGTCATATAAACTACTACTTTGAATTATGTCTAATCGTATTCCATCCTCACATTTTTCATTATATGAATTCACACTCACCATGAGTATGCCATTTTAAAAAGTCAACAAGAAGAAAATGAATTCTCAAGAAAATACCCTATAAGTTAGGGGCATAACAATGACAAAATGCTCTTAAGAGATAAACATCATCTTCCAGGTTTAAAAGTATGTATTTGTTTGGAAATTAATTCATTAGCCATAACAACAATAAAAACAGAACAGAAGGAACCAAAAAATCAACAATTACATTCCTGGAAGCTATACAGGTACATGCATTTTTTTCAAAAAAGAACACTAGAATTTAATTAGAGAAGAAAAAATGTATTAACCTCTGATAAAAAACAGTTAGTGACAAACTAACCATTTCTCTCACGTAGAAACCATTCCTTCAGCAGCAGTAAATCACTACTTTATGGTAAATCACTAATTCAGCATAACATCTCTAAAAACACATGTGCTTATACTCCTACACTGTATCACATGTCTAAAACTGCTTAAAAGGCACAAGTGGCTGGAAATACCACTAAAAGTGAAATAGAGAAATATTTGGTTATATGACCCTGACAATCAATAAATGGAAGTTAAATGGGAATTTAAGAAATGAGGCAAAGGACATAAATTCTGTTCCTTTCATTTAAGTCAGAACAGTAGCGGCTCCATGTCTCCTAGTTTGGGGAGTCATTGCTGCTGCTGCTAAGTCGCTTCAGTCGTGTCTGACTCTGTGCGACCCCACACAGCAGCCCACCAGGCTCCCCCGTCCCTGGGATTCTCCAGGCAAGAACACTGGAGTGGGTTGCCATTTCCTTCTCCAATACATGAAAGTGAAAAGTGAAAGTGAAGTCGCTCAGTCGTGTCCAACTCCTAGCGATGTCATGGACTGCAGCCTACCAGGCTCCTCCGTCCATGGGATTTTCCAGGCAAGAGTACTGGAGTTGGGTGCCATTGCCTTCTCTGTGTGGAGTCATTACTTACATGTTAAATTCCAAAGAAAAGGGATGTGTTCAACCTAAAATAAATAATGAAAGCAAGTTTGCCTAAATGTCAAACCACATGATATTAAGTTTCTTGTACCTTCTGTATGAAAACCTGCTCAATGGTCTTCTCTGATGCAAAAAACTCAGTTGATGGGGGAAGTCAATGTATTTCAATTTTACTACTTCAAAGGATTAAGGTAGTCTGTCTGACATGTTCAGGCAAACAGGAGCCTGTTACCAGGGGACAAAAGACTTATCTTTTCCATTTAACATGGTTCTGCTTCAGAAAAAGATCTGCTATTAACACATGGGTATATAAAGAGAATCCATAGTATACAGGAATTCAATCACAATGTTCTCAAGAGTCCCAAATATTTTTTCTTTCAACGTTAAAAACTTCTGTGATTACCTGGTGCTTTAATGCATCTACTCAAAATATAATTATTGATGCTCTCTATAGGGTAGGCACTGTCCTAAGCTCCAGGATTGAAGGTTACCCAGAAGTTATGGCAACCCCACTTTTCAAGTAAAAACAAGTCCAATCAAGTGCAGAAGATAGTTTGAGATCATGTTAGATGTGATGGAGGAAATAAAACAGGATGATATGATAGAAAGTGACTTGGGAAGTGTCTACTTTGGACTGACACCTAAATGACCAGAAGGAGCAAGGTATCAGAGCAAAACTAGGAACCAGGCACATCCAACCAAGAGAAGTGCTGGAACAAAGACCACCAGGAGGACTATGGTGGCCAACCAGAGAGACAACAGAGGGAGGCCCGGGTGGCTGGCATGCTAAGAAGGTGGAAAAAGCCAGCGGAATGGGAGAAGCAGACTACAGGGGCCTCGTGGCTCTAGGGAGGAGCTCTATCGCATTCCCAGGCCAATGGGACACCACTGGAGGAGGGTTTACACCGAGGAACAACATAACCTGGTTTATATTTTTAAGATGGTTATGGCTGCTGTGCGGAAAATGGATTGTACGGAGAGGCTACTGCAGTCATTCCAACGAGGGAAGGAGACTAAGACAGATTTGGGGAATATTTCAGAAGGCATGCTCACAGGATAGACGTTGGAGAGGACATTTGGTGCAGAGAAAGGCAAAAGAAGGATGAGTTCTAGGTTTCTGGCTGAAACCATGGGAAATCAAGATTGCTGTTTGATGTAGCTTCTTCATTTCTTCTCCAGTTGGAGAGCTGGGATTATCAATAGAGCCTGCCCTTCTACTTCCTAATCCAGAAGTCTTTTAATTAAGAATATTAAATTGAGATTTCCAGATTAATCATTTCCAGTTTTGCTTTTCTGCTACTACTAATTATTCACACAAAGGCACAAAATAATTTCAAGATAAGTGTGCATTAAAAATCAAAAGCTTACACAAATCCATCTACACATGTGACAGAATTTCATAGAACTATACACATGTGCAGAGTGAATGTAAAAACTATCCCAATAAGGTCTGTATTTGAGTTAATGGTATTAAATCAATGTCAACTTCCTGGTTTGGGCAATGGACTATGGATATGTAAGATATTTTCATGGTGGGGGTCAGGGGTGGTGTAGTAGCACCTGGGAAGCGTTTCTACTAAAATTATTTTAAATGAAAAAGTTATTTTTTGTAATCTTGTCTAAGGATACAGAACTAGGAGGAAAAAGGTAATATTTGAGCCTAGATCAACTGACTTCTAGTTCTTCTGACTACATTCTCCATTGCTCAAATGCTCTTTTTTTAAATTAAAGCTATAGTTGATTTACAATATTGTTCTAGTTTCAGGTGTACAGTGTCCTATTCTTTCCATTATAAGTTATTACAATATATTGAATACAGTTCCACGTGCTATACAGTAAGTCTTTGTTATCTCAAATGTTCTTTAAATTAAAAGGACCTTGGCCGGGGGTGGGGTGGGGGGGGGGGGGGGGGTGAAGTAATACCTAATTGGCATCTGTTTTCTTCACAGCACCTGTTTTCTTACTTTTGTAGAGGAGGAAAAAATTTTTCCTTCTTCCTTTCTAGGTTCTTTGGCTGGCCTAATAATTAAAGTGATCTAAGACAGATTAACAGGAGAAAAAGAAATTTAATTTTATATGTACAGGAAGGAGCCCAGTAAAAATATGAAACCCAAGGAAGAGTAGGGAGATTGAGCCTTATGTACAATCCTGAGCTAAGGAACGGGATAGGGGTCTGGGGCTTCAAAGGGGAAGAGAGTATTTCAGTGGACAGATGAATTCACAAGAAGATCAGATGTTTAGTAAATAAGATATTTGCCCTGCCAGACAGATAAGGTCGTTCACAAAAAAACCTAATCTCTGATAATAGCTCTCCTTCTGAGCCAGGCCTCCTGTCCAAATTCTTTTAGGCAGTTAAGGGAGAGATACAAGTTCTTGCATCTGCTGGGTCTTGACTGCCTTCAGCTCAAAACAATCCACATGCCAAAGTAGCACATTTAAGGGCAGCCCATTTGCTCTCCTTTGCTTTCTAAAGCATAACTGCCTTTTTGTCCGGGGCTGTTTTCACTTCTGCTCTCAAGAACACAGCACACAGCCAGCAACCTTGGAGCGAAAATCTGCATTTGGTTGGCCCTGGGAGTCTGCAGCAGGTGTGAAACACTTTCTAAAACAATTAAAATGTCTACGCTTTCCTTTCCTGAGTTGAACAAAACAGTGCAAATGATTTAAGCCATTTGTGGAATGAATCAGAATTTGTTGTTATTGTTCACAGTCGCTAAGTCATGTCCAGCTCTTGGCAACCCCATGGGCTGCAGCCCGCCAGGCTTCCCTGTCCTTCACTGTCTCTCGGAGTTGGCTCAAACTCATGTCCGTTGAGTCAGTGATGCCATCCAACCATCTCACCCTCTGTCACCCCCTTTCTCCTCCTGCCCTCAATCTTTCCCAGCATCAGGGTCTTTTCCAATGAGTTGGCTCTGCACATCAGGTAGCCAAAGTATTGAAGCTTTAGCCTTAGCATCAGTCCTTCCATAAATAGTCAGGGTTGATTTATTTAGGACTGACTGGTTTGATCTCCCTGTTGTCCAAGGGACTCTCAAGAGTCTTCCCCAGCACCAGTTTACCAAATCCAAATGGTCCATAGTACAGAAAAGCCAGCGACCTCGGGGTGGGTGAGGTTATCCTGTTTGTCCAGGGCCACCACTCTCAAGGCCCTGCAGAGAACCATCAACAATGCCAAAGACCAGCAGCTGCATCCCCGTCTGCCGGCCACCAAGGTCAGCGCCAATAAAGTGTGCTGCCTGAGGAGAGCTGTGCGGTTTTTGTTTGCGCGTTTGTTTTGCAGGGGTAGAGGAAGGATGGAAGGAATGGTAGGACAAAGTGAATCATGCTTGAAGAAGCCTGGAGCCATGAAGACCCTGAAAAGGAATCAAAGGACAGGTGGAGACATTTCCCTGTCTCAAGGGAAACTTCAGGGTCATGTCAAGTTAAGCCACAGTCAGATGCCATGTGGGATTCTCAGTCCCCCGCCAAAGCCTATCACTCTCAGGACCCAGCAGCAGTACCAGCCTGAAGCCAATGCAGGAAGAAGTTTCTTAGTTAAGATGAGAAGTGGAATTAAAGTCTCTAATCACAACTAAAATCTGGGGGGAAATCTGGAGGATAGGGGGCAGTTACTGAAATCAGCCCCGAAAGATGGGAGTTAGAGGGATGCTTTTCTCTCTCCCTAGGCCAGTTTCCTCACATTCAAGCCTCACTCCGCAGCCCTATCAAGCCCAAATCCAATGCTTTGGTAACAAGATCATCCACCAACTCATCTTCCCTCTTTTACCTGTCTCGTTTTTTAACTAACTAAATAAATAAATTCTTCCTTTGAGTCAAACAGTCTATGCGTTGTCTTTCTCCTCACAGAACCCACTCATTCAAGAACTCACTTTGTAAACAGGGCAGGTATGTAGCTCAGAAAACAAAAATGACATGGATGGGAAGACTAGAAGTAGGAAGAAGAGCCGGATTTATTGGGGAAAAACTCATTCCATTTGCAATGCCATGGGTTTCATGGTCAGCAAGGCACCCTGAGAAGAGGTCTAGGAGATGGCACTCAGCGTCTACTTCGTCTAGACTGGTTTCTTCCCCAGTAAGGAAGGACTGTTACTGTTACTCGCTCAGTCGTGTCTGGCTCTTTGCAACCCCATGGACTGTATGTAGCCCTTCAGGCTCCTCTGTCCATGGGATTCTCCAGGCAAGAACACTGGAGTGGGTTGCCGTGCCCTCCTCCAGGGGATCTTTCCTGACCCTGGAATAGAACCCAGGTCTCCCACACTACAGGTGGATTCTTTACCATCTGAGCCAGCAGGGAAGCCCAAGCAAAGACTACCTTCCTTAAAACCCAAAAGCATCCTAGAAGCACTCCCTACTCTACCCTCCCCTCCACAGAGATCACGCCTGTGTGCTGTATGCTCTGGCGGACCTCAATTCACTGGTATTTCTTTGTAAGTTGCTGTTAAATGTTCAGAATTTCACGTACAGGTCACCCCTCTCTTGTAGTACAGACTGCAGACTCCTTGTTCTACCTTCCATTTCTGATGAACCCCTTTCCTGCCTTTTGGAGCCCACAGGACTCCCAGAACACCCAAAATGTATTGTTAACAAATGCCTTAGAGGTTGAGAAACCCAATACAGCCCCATTTCTGAATAATGGACAGAAATAGCACAATGGCTAACTCAAGGAATGAACAGGAAGAAATTCTTACCCTTGCTTGGCATTACTTGTCAGGAGATTTGAGTTTCAATGGTAATTTCCTTTAAAGGAGATGAAAACAAAGACAAGGTGGGGTGTTGTGGGAAAAAAAATGTACAAAATACCTAATGGATGGGAACAAAAGGCAAATGCTCATGACTGCAAACCTTGCTCAACTCTTTTTGTGGTTAGCACTGAAATGCTGACATTATCTCATCACCCCAATACTTAAACATCGTGAGCCTAAACCATGAGTGAGTACACAGGATAAGCCAAAATTAAATCCTCGTGTGAATGTGCAGAGTACAAAGGAGTTTCATCTGTTTAGTTTACCTAATTCATTTTCTCTTATGTATAGTTTCAGAAATGAAAAGAAAAGGTTCAATGGCGCTGGTATGACAAATCTCTTCTGGCAAAATTTTAGTCAAAAGGCACAGCAGAGATAATGACATACTTTCACAGGAAAAGTTTGCCCTGAGGAAAGGCCTCTCCAGTTTTGACTCTAAAAACAATTTTAGAACTGAGCATTAGCTTTAACCCGGCCCTCTGGTAAGCACCAAGAAAAGAAAGGTAAACAAAGCTGATTCCCGTCATGGAAGGCTATTTTCTGGCCTTTTGCGCTCTTTATACGAAGCATGGGCAGACTTTCTCTGTAAAGACCCAGAGAGTGAATATTTTGCAGGCTCCGTGGACCCCCAGGTCTCTACTGCAACTCCTCGGCTCTGCTGGCATGGCATGAAAGCGGCCACAGAAAACAGATAAACAAATAAGCACGGCTGCGTTCCAGCCAAACTTTCTTTACAGACCCTAAATCTGAATTTCATATAATTTTCACAGGTCAAAAGAAATATTCTTCTTATTTTGTTTCATTTTTGTTTCAATTCTTTAAAAATAGAAAAAGCATTCTTAGCTCACAGGCCAGACTGAAACAGGTTGTAGTCCGTGGCTCCCAAGGATTTGGCCACAGTTTGCCAACCCCTGCTTTATAGCAAAGACAAGGTGGTAACAAAGAGTCAAAAAGAACTTAGAAAGCGTCCAGCCTGTTTTTCAAAGGAGAAGGCTGCTGGGGAAGGAAAGAAGGGAGGAACAAGTGAATAAAAGAAGGGATGCCCACAAGAAATTAGAAGGCTGTTGCCTGAGGGGAGAGGGATCCAAACGAGGTGAAAGCTGGGAGGGAGGAGGGAGCAGTAATTGGTGGTAACAGAAAGAAGCAGGAGGCCGACACCTGGGCATTGGTGGGAAAGGAAAGGGCAAAAGGGATGTCAGTGAATGACTAGCCTCAGGGACAGGATGCAGATTAAACTGTAAGAAAGCTGAACAGCAGATTAATGGACAAGCCCAGAACTAAAGAACCAAGGCTACTTACTCTGTGCACAAAACTGCTCTCAGCAGGCAAGGACAGTGTGCTGTTAGAAGCCTACTGCGGTATGTGCATGTTGGCAGGGCGATTTTTCTTTCTACTTTTATTTTGTACAGAGCTCCCAGGAATATCAGTTCAGTCTTCAAAGTCCCCTCACCTTTAAAGCGATACAGCCCTGGGCCGAGCTGGGCTTCAGCTCTGGGGCCCTGACTGTGGTACCCACTCCAGTACTTACCCTGTACCTCCACAACTGGCATTTTCAGCAAGAAGAAAGTTAGGGAACACCCTCCCATGTGAGATTTCATTATTACAACAGCTGCTAATAACACTGATAAAATGGATCAATACCCAGACAGACAGGTCAGAACTTAAAGCTTCATAGAGACCGGGGCAAATTCTGTTTTAAATCTGGTAAAATGAGTGGCTAATGAATAGCATCCAGCAAACACTAAACAGAAACCACTACAAAACGCCAAAGAATCACTTTCATGGAGGGTCAAAAACTAAACAGTTATTATCTGCTGGCTATCCAGGAAAAGCTGAAAAATAAGATAAACTTTCATAAAATGTGATAATAGTGTTATGGGCTGACTTATCTTCCCAAAATTCATACGTTACATATTCATAAAATTCGTATGTTGAAACCTTAACCCCTCATACCTACAACTGATGTATTTGGAGTCTTTAAAGAAGTAACTTGAGTTAAAATGAGGCCATTAAGGGGGCCTTAATCCAACCTGCTTGGTATTCTTATAAGAAGAGGAAATTAGGACACTTGGAGAGACACCAGGGATGCACATATACAGGGATGACCTTGTGAAGAGGAGGCAGGAGGTCAGTCATTTACAAGCCAGGAAGAGGCCTCAGGAGAAACCAAACCTGCCCCCAGCTTGGTCTTCGACTTCTGGCTTGCAGAACTGCAAGGAAATAAATTTCTGTTGCTTAAACCACCTGCTCTGGGTATTTTATTGTGGCAACCCAAGCAAAAAATATAAACAGTCACAGCTTACGGAGATTAAGAGGAAGGTAGGAGCAAATAAGGCCACCACAGATTCACTCACTCAACCAACATGTGTTAGCCCCACTAGCTATCCGGCAACATGCGAGGTTCTGGGTCTCTAAGGACGAAAAGCTAAATTCGTGCCTTTGCCAAATTCACTGCCTGCTGGAGGACAAAATTCCACCGGAGTATGAAAGCACTGTGACAGAAATGTACCCCAAGTCCTTTGGAAACACAGGAGTTTCTCAGCCAGCCAGGAAGTGGTCATGCAAAACTTTAAGGAAGAGATGATGTCTGGAATGAGTGCTTAAAACAAACAAACAACAACAAAAAGGCTACCTTCTGGTTGAGAATATATAGGAATATATTTTTGAACTGGAGAAAATCAGTATTGTTGAGGAGGAGAAAGTCTGATGAGTGAGAAGTGGGGTTGTCTTTTGGTCATGATGAGCTAAGGGACCAAGGACTGAAGTGCAGCTATCTATTTGGGCTGGAGGCAGGGATTTAGAAGCAGTTCACCTTGATGGGGTCATCAAATCAGGGGTACAGATTGGTTTTGTCCAAGAAGAATGGTGCCAGTGAGAGAAGAAGGATTTGATAGGACTTGGGAGAAGACAAGCATTTAGGAGGCAAGCAGACTAAGTCGAGAGAAGTAGTAGACGGAGAGACAGGAGGAAAAACACAAGCCCAGGAAGCCGGCCACATCAAGAATGAGCGAGAGGGAGTGGCCATGTCAGATGCTGCTGAGACACGTCAGGTGTTGCCAAGTGGCAACCTGAAAAGTTAAGTCAATCAATTTAACCATAGGTCACTGATAACCTCTGTGAAAACAGCTGTAAGTGGCAGAAGTCAAATGACTGTAGCTTAAGAATAAATCACTGGATTTAGATAAAAGGATGTTCATGAAAACCCCAAGAAATAAAAGCTTCCTGAGTCATCTGGGATGCATAAGTGGGGAAGAATCAGATGATATGGACACAGTTGCAAAAAAAATGGTGGCGGGATGGTGGTGGGGATGGGGTGGGGGGTTTCTCATTCTGTCTTCTAATACCTCTGGGAGCAAACTGAACAAAGAGGAGAAAGGTATGACAAGGGAGAAAACAGCATTTACCATGGGGTGAAATGAAACTCACTCAGTCGTGTCTGACTCTTTGCCACCTCGTGGACTATAGCCTGCCAGTCTCCTCTGTCCAAGGAATTCCCCAGGCAAGAAAACCGGAGTGGGTTGCCATTCCCTTCTCCAGGGGATCTTCCCAACCCAAAGATTGAACTCAGGTATTCCACTTTGCAGGATTCTTTACCATCTGAGTTACCAGGGAAGCCCTTTACCACGGGGTACCAGCTAACATTAAAAATACTACCTGCATATACACAGCATCTTATGCTGTAGAAGATTTGTTCATATCTCCTCTCATTTAACCTGAACAACTACTTTTGGAGAAAAGCAACGAGGCAGCTCTTTTTTAGAAACGTGTGTGTTCAGTCGCTCAGTCGTGTCTGACTCTTTCATGACCCCATGGACCGTAGCCCTCCAGGCTCCTCTGTCCACAGGATTTCCCAGGCAAGAATACTGGAATTGCCACTTTCTCCTCTAGAGGGTCTTTCTGACCCAGGGATCCAATCCGGTCTCCTATGTCTCCTGCATTGGCTGGCAGATTCTTTTCCACTGGGCCACCTGGGATGCATTTTACACAAAAGGAATTACATTCAGAGAAAAAAATAATAAACATCCCCCAAGGTCAAACAACAAACAAAAGGTAGGACTTCATCCTGAACCTAGACCCATGTCTCCAAAAGCTCACCAGGCATTTTCACTGAAGGAAATATTAACTGGCCCTGGGCTGGCTCTCAGCTTCCTCATCTGGAAAAATGGGAACAAAAATAGTATCTACTTCACACTACTGACGAATGTAAAGCACCCAAAGGGGCTGGCTCACAATAAGGATCCAATGAATGGGAGTCACTACCAGCTTAAAATCAATGGGTGTAATGTGTACATCAACCATACCTCTGTGTAACCAGTCTCGGTGAATTCCAATAACTGTCCAAACCAGAAATCTGGGCATCATCCCAGAAACCACCTTCTCCCTCAGAGTTGAGTCAAGTAACAAGTCCTTCCAATTCAGTGCTTCTCAACCTTATTTCTCATTATTGTCTCTTAAGGAGATTTTCTCAACATTTTTTCCCCAATTGTATCCCTCCCATGAAGTTTTAATACCATGGGTGACTGTGTATCTGTTTATTACTGTGGCCCTTTTTAAAAAAAAAAATTGGAGGATAATTGCTTTACAGAAGTATGTTAGTTTCTGCTGTACAACGATGGGAATCAGCTACAAGCATACATATATCCCCTGCCTCTTGAGCCACCCTCTCACCCACCCCCATCCCACTCCTCTAGTTCACAGACCATAAACCATGGTAACATCTATGAACTTTTTACATCACCTCAACCAATTTTTACCTCCTTGGGGCTATACCCCCTCATTGAGAACACCTGTACTAGTCCTTCCTCCAAAATCTTTCTCGAGCCCATTTCCCCTTCCCCCTAACCTCAGCGCCAGTGCCTCGTCTTCACAGGTTTTCCTCTGAAGTATTCCAGCAGCTCCCAGCTTCCCAACCATATGCTCCAGATTGAGCTGAGTGCAAGTCTGCTCCTGCGTAGCACTTCCTCAAAAGTGATCGGTTGTGCCCCACCCCTGCTGGACCTTTCCATGGCACTCAAGGTCCCTGCTGAGCAGTCCTGGGCCTGAACCCCTAGCCCCAGCTGCCACCCCTACCTCCTCGGTTGTGCCCCATCCCTGCTGGACCTTTCCATGGCACTCAAGGTCCCTGCTGAGCAGTCCTGGGCCTGAACCCCTAGCCCCAGCTGCCACCCCCACCTCCTCACTAGGCAGCAGGCACACACAACATACAGCCACGGCCTCTGGAAAATGGCACTTCCTGTTACCTCTACCTAGAATGCCCTTCCCCTTTGCCTGCCCCATGAGCTTCTACTTACCGCCTCGACACTCAACATAATAAGGTACACACATGCTCTTTAAAGCCTTTCCCAATTCTGTTTTTCTGCAGGAGAACTAGAAATGCCACTGTCCCTTTCACACAGCACAACCCCAGTTACCTCTAATGATTATAACAGCAATAACTAACATTCTAACGTTCAACGAACATTAACTGAATGTGTAAAATATACCAGGCTAGTCTAAGCACTTCACATGGATCATTTCATTTACGTGGAGCACCTTGAGGGCAGGGATTATACCTTAATTTTCGTACCTGTTTAACTCTTGGCACGTGGTAGATACTCAATAAATACTTGCTGAAATAATGCAGGAAGCAAAGTTTTAGAGTTGCTTATAACTGGGTTTTTTTTTTTTCCCTCTGCCTTATATAGCCCCTCCTACAATGGTTTATGGAATTTACACTGGTAATAAAAAGTGAGGAGGAACAGGATAGGACTATTCTGCCCAAGGTTTTAACAGTTTCTTTGAAATATATTGATTTTGTTTTTTTAAAAAAAGCTACTAGGAATGCCTTTCCAAGTGCAAGGGGGGGAATCTAATCTACAATTCAGAATATTTGCATATTTACAAATCTAGTCAATTCGAAGGATATAATTATATCTTAACATGCCATAGGGAAAGCCTTAATCACCTATAACCCAAAAGTCTGGGAAAAACAACGAAGAAAGATTTAGAAATACAGTAGTATTTAAACGAATACAAAGAGGAGACTTGGAAAAAAATCAGGTTATATAATAATCTAATGAAACACTTTGAAATAGAATACTCACAGAAAGATAAACAGAAAATACTTTAAACAGCAGAGTGAAACCTACTACTCATAGTTCCTTAAGAGTCACTGGAGAAGGTCATTTAAGTCCAATGCTCCCCACCCCCATCCTCTGCTAACTGAAATAGCAACCAGCCTTAATAATAATGTGAAAAGATGACTTCAAATTGATTCAGAAAGTTTTACTCTCTGAAGAAAATAAATATATTTTTACACACAGACACATAACCTTCTGGATTTTTTTCTCCACTTGTCATCATGTGGATTTAAGTTAGTATTAAGTAAATAATAACTTTTTAGAAATGACTAGAGTTCAAAAAAGAGAGAACTTCTAAAACAAAATGTCCTATGGCAAAAACCCAAACACTACATTTCACTAATCATTTATTGTAAACCATGGTTTTCTCTGGGCAATAAGATTAAGGGTGATTTCCATTTTCTTGATATCTATCTGGAGCCTTTCTTTTTTATTTAAAAAAAAGGATTTATACTCAGAAAAAATCTATTTTCACTTTTAAAAGCATATTTTTTATTACACATCAAAAACATTTGTTATTAATTTACAAGTCACTTTCATGTTCAGCTCAGTACAGTCACTCAGTTGTGTCTGACTCTTTGCAACCCCAGGAATCGCAGCACGCCAGGCCTCCCTGTCCATCACCGACTTCCGGAGTTCACTCAAACTCATGTCCATCGAGTCCGTGATGCCATCCAGCCATCTCATTCTCTGTCGTCCCCTTCTCCTCCTGCCCCTAATCCCTCCCAGCCATCAGAGTCTTTTCCAAAGAGTTAACTCTTCACATGAGGTGGCCAAAGTACTGGAGTTTCAGCCTCAGCATCAGTCCTTCCAATGAAGACCCAGAACTGGTCTCCTTTAGAATGGACTGGTTGGATCTCCTTGCAGTACAAGGGACTCTCAAGAGTCTTCTCCAGCACCACAGTTCAAAAGCATCCATTCTTCGGTGCTCAGCTTTCTTCACAGTCCAACTCTCACATCCATACATGACCACTGGAAAAACCACAGCCTTGACTAGATGGACTGATTTCCCATTTATGATAAGAAATATACTTATTTTAAACCACTACATCTGATAAGTCTATAAGGCCCCCAAATGATCAACATAGTGCCCTGGAAATGTGAGGTCTCTATCTCCTCTTTGAATCTGGGCTTCAGTACCACTTAACTGAAAGAGCACAGTGAAAGTCAACACTATGAGAGTGTCCAGATCCAAGACTTAAACTAGCAGCTCCTACTTCCTGTCTTTTGAAAGTTAACCACCATACTGTGAGAAACCCCCTGCCACCTGTACAAAAGACAACCTGGAAAGAAGCCAACAAGCAGCACCAATTTACCAGAATTGTGAGCAGCCCACCCGCGAAACTGGTCCTCCAGCCCCAAGTAAACCATCCCAGTTGGCACATGGTAGGGCAAAAATGAGCTGTCCCTTCTGAGCCCTGTTCAGATTGCACATTCATGGGCAAAGCCATTAAGTTTTGGAGTAGCTTGTTCCAAGCAAAAGATAACCAGAACACCATATTACACTTTATGCATTTGCCTCCACCTCTCCCCAGTTACAATTAAAACACTTTGATGGGAATTCCCTGGTGGTCCAGTGGGAGCATTCAGAGCTTTCACTGCTGGGACCCTGGGTTCAAACTTCAGTCAGGAAACTAAGACCCCTATAAGTTAAAAAAAATTAAAAACCTTTTAAAAAATAAATAAACTATTTGAGGATATGACTCTGCCTTTCAGTTTAGTTCAGTTCAGTCACTCAGTCGTGTCCAACCCTTTGTGACCCCATAGACTGCAGCATGCCAGGCCTCCCTGTCCATCACCAACTCCTGGAGTTTACTTAAACTCATGTCCATTGAGTCGGTGATGACATCCAACCATCTCATCCTCTGTCATCCCCTTCTTCTCCCACCTTCAGTCTTTCCCAGCATCAGGCTCTTTTCAAATGAGTTAGTTGTTCGCATCAGGTGGCCAAAGTATTGGAGCTTCAGCTTCAGCATCAGTCCTTCCAATGAACACCCAGGACTGATCTCCTTTAGGATGGACTGGTTGAATCTCCTCGCAGTCCTAGGGATTCTCAAGAGTCTTCTCCAACACCACAGTTCAGAAGCATCAATTCTTCGGCGCTCAGCTTTCTTTATAGTCCAACTCTCACATCCATACGTGACTACTGGAAAAACCATAGCCTTGACTAGACAGACCTTTGTTGGCAAAGTAATGTCTCTGCTTTTTAATATGCTGTCTAGGTTGGTCATAACTTTATAGCCATTCATTCAATAAACATGTGAGGACTAACACGTATGTAGACTATGTGAGGGGCTTCCTAGGTGGCTCAGTGGTAAAGAATCTGCCTGCCAATGCAGGAAACACAGGTTTGATCCCTGCGTTGGGAAAATCACCCGAAGTAGAAAACGGCAACCCACTCCAGTATCCTTGCCCAGGAAATCCCATGGACAGAAGAGCCTGGTGGGCTAGAGTCTATGGGGTCGCAAAGAGTTGGACACACTGAGCACACATGCACGCAGCCTATGCTAGATGGATTTTGCAAGTACAGAGATAAAAAAACAGCCTTTGCCTTAGAGAAGAGTACAGTCTATTTGCAGGGAGAAACGAAAAAATGACAATGACAATCATGATCTCAAAGACTTCGCACAACAGCCAGCAACAGCAGATACTCAGTGAATGCTGCCTGACGGATGAATGAATGAACCAGGTTCTAAGAACTGTTTGGTGAATTATGTAATTATTAATACCACAGTGATGCCTATTACTATCATCCTTTTACAGATGAAGTGTACCAATTAGCAACATATTATTTGCTGGCGGTTTAGTCGCTAAGTTGTCTGACTCTTGTGACAGTCTCCTGCATTGCAGGCAGATTCTCTACCCCTGAGCCACCAGGGAAACCCCAACATATTACTTCTTAGCTCTAAATTTACCCTCTTTGTCCTGCTTCATAATACTGGGGCTCGACCCTGTAAACATTTCTCCTTTGTCAGGTGGTACAGTGTTAGTTTTCATCAATAGAGGGCACTGGTGAGATAATGCAAGACAATTGCAGAGGAAGGGGCTTTTCATCCTGGTTTGGGATGCTCTGCTTCCCTGGTGGGTCAGACAGTACAGAATCTGCCTGCAATGGATTCCCTGGAGAGGGAATGGCTACTCACTCCAGTACTCTTGCCTGGAAAATTCCATGGACAGAAGAGCCTGGCAGGCTACAGTCCCTGGGGTCAGACACGACTCAGCGACTAACACTTTCATTTTTCATTTTCACTTTTATCCCCTCTAAAGTGTACTACTGCATTCTCTATCAGGTTTCTCAACCTGGTAAGCTGCTCTTACAAACCAATTCCAGCAGAACTTCCAGCAAGTTCACTGGCCACCAGCAGGCTGCATATTCATGTGCCAGTCACTTCATCTTCAATGAGGTCTGAACCTCAGTCTTGGGGGTGGAAAGGGGCCTCTTGCAAGCTCATAGTACTGCATCCTGAATTCCCCTTCAGCCCTTGAAAAACTTAGCTTCTTCCATTTGGTATTCCTGCTTTCCTTGGAGACCTCTTTCACACTATTAGTAGTTAAGCATTGTTAACTTTTTACTAGTGTGTAAAGCTTTATATTTAATTTTCCTTATTCAAATTACTATGTGGTTTTTGTCTCTAGAATGGATTCTGGCAGGCACATGAAGGAATAAAAGACCTCTTAAACAAATATGAGAGGCCTAAAGAAGCACATTTTCCCATGGCACCATCAAATGACTAATTAAGAATAAAAAGAAACTGAAATAGTCAACAAATAAAAATTGCCATGCCAATCTCTTTTAAAATCTATGTCTAATCACATTTCTTAGAAAACATATTTTATCTTTTTTTGGTACTTCTTTCAATCTCCTATTTGGCAAACTGTTTAAAAAAAAAATCAGTGCAAATATTGGCCACATGTGAGACCCAAAGCAAGAAAGCGTCAGAAAATAAAGAAGCTGTGGCTAGCCCAGGTCAGGTCATCTAAGACATGTGACTCCAACCAGAACCAAGAACTGGAATTAGAGCAAAATTGCCTAGTGATCAATAAGACTGGAGGACCAGAGCGTCAGTGTTCAAATCTGAGGTCTGCTACTAGTGAGCTGTGTGACCTTGGGCAATTTATCTAATAACGATAATGTACCTACTTCAAAGCTCTATGAAGATAAAGTTTATATATATAAAGCCCTGAGGCTAGAACTCTATCCAAATTCTCTTTCTAACCTCCTCTCTACTTCAACATGTTCAATCCATTTTTTCCCCAATATCATCTGATTATTACTGATCAATTCCTATTGAAATAGATATTGAATACCTACTGAAAATCTGTATCTATCAAAAAAGTTTCAGAAGACCTATCTTCTTTCAAAACTGTTCTCCTTTACTCTTCCTACCATCCCTGGCCTTCAACTTGGACCCTGCTGAAATAAGATGTAGAATATTCTCCTTCCATAAAGGGCTACCACTTCTTTCCAGGCCCACAAACATGGAACCTGTTAAAAATAAAAAGAACAGGAGGGATACAGTACAGCCGACATTTCTCAATCAGCTTTCACCTCGTCCTTGTGGATCTGTCCCTCCCTCACTCCATCTGACTCTGGTGTCCTAAGGGAAGGGCTCACAACTCAACACAAGCTAACCAGACTCTGAACCTCGGAAGAAGACGAAGTGGAGGAACTGAGCTGCAGACAGTCATCAATGCCCAGAAATCCCCAGGGTTGCCTCACTCCTGCCCTTACTAAGTCCGGGAATTTGAGCAACTACTTTTAAGTTGTGAACTACCCAGTGCATGTTCCAGAAATCCCTACTTTTGCTTATGTTAGCAAGAGGTCTACTGCTTGCACCAGACGGCCCACATAGAAGTCTGATTGACTTGCATCCCTTAGTTTCCCCATCTGTAAAGTTTCTGAGATACCTTCTGGCTCTAACCTTCCCCAATTCTGACAACAGGGCAAGCTCCAGAAGGCGTGCTCTGACTGTTCTGAATTCTCCATAATAATGGCACCGTTACCAGCCAGCCCCCATACACCTTATGGACAAATGGGGGACTGAGAGATGCTTTCAAAGTCTTATATTTAGGTTATAAAACCACAAGCCTCTCGTTTGCCACTTGCTACATCTCAGCAGTATTATTTTGGTAACAGCGTCGCCACCCTCTCTGCTTTGGTGCTGAGCATAAATAGAACATGAACATTTCCAGGAATTGTCAACTTGGCACTTCTCACAAGGAGTTAAGATTTCTTTTATAACACTAACAAAAATAAAGCCTAAGACTAAAACCTGCCCCAAACTTCTTCTAGAAGTTACATTTCCTTCTCAATTAAAATTTACTGTTTGGAAAAGGACAATGTACTCTTGTTTCCCTTCTGGGGGAGAAGTCCTCCAAAGAATCATATTCATATACTCCTTACTGCTCAAACTGAGGAACAAGTATAAACACAGCTGCCTATTAAAATTAAGTAAAGGCAAACATTCCTGCAGCTAGCTACAACAGCAGCCTACAAGTCTGAACTATACCCATAAAAAGAGAACACTACCTTGCTAAACGTACAGTTTAACTGAGGCCGAGCCACCAGAAAAGCTGGTTGTTGCAACTGATGACTTTCCACAGCATGATTTAGGAGCTGCAGAAATGGGGCCTGATTCCAGCATTAGCAGAGCCGAAGCACCATCTCCTGACCATAGCCAAGAAGATTGAGTTTTTTTGTTTTTTTGGTTTTTTTTTTACTCTCAAGGTACCCAGGGGCCTGTTCCTTGACCCCATATGGCCTCACATTACACCCTACTCCTCCCGCTAAAGTAAAAGAATAAAAGGATAAAGTGAGAGATGCGGGAGAAAGAGACCAACCAGGAATTAGTCTTTAGACAATAGGTGGGGAAGAGAAAGAAAAGCCCCTGACGCTGCACTTCTGAGACAGACTGGAGTAGGGGAAAGGAGGAGAAATCAGACTGGCAGATAACAGGCTCTGAAGCACCACAGGCTCTCAACATTAGGGAGGAGAGAAATGCGAATTTTGAGAAAGTGTCTTCACAGGACATGAATCAGCAGTCTTTGAAGTCAAAGTCTCTAGATTCCAAATTAGGCTTAACTATGTTGTATAACCTTGAGCAAGTGACTTAACATCTCTGTGAGTGAGGGTAATAATAATACCTTCCGCCTCATCAAGTTACTGTCAGGATTAAATGAATTAATAAATGCAAACTTCCTGGCACAGTGCCAGACACATAGTAAAGTAAGCCCCCAATAAACACTGTGATTATTATCCCACTAGTATTATTTGAGGCTCTTGCGAGACACAGAAAAGACTAAAACTAGTTTTTTATTATAAATTGAAACTGTGGGCAGACAGACAGATTGTCTGACCAACCCACAGACAGACAGACCAGGCCGGTCTCGGTCTTGACGACGGCCGTTTGCGCCTCTCGTCCCCTCATCCATCCTTAAGCCACCACCTCCCTCTGAGGCTGACTGTGGCACTAGTGGTAAAGAACCTGCCTGCCGAAGCAGAAGATGCAAGCGATACAGGTTCAGTCCCTGGGCTGGGAACATACGCTGGAAGAGGCCATGGCAACCCACTCCAGTATCCTTGCCTGACGGATCCCACGGACAGAGGAGTCTGGTGGACTACAGTCCACAGGGTCACAAAGAGTCGGACATGACTGAAGCAACTGAGCATGCGCGCAGCATAAGGCTGACGGCAACACTCAACTCACTCTCCGCTGGCAGTTTCTGTCTCCATTTGAACACAGCTTGATCTCCAGCGCTCACAGTACTGTGGGCGGTCTGTAATTACCAAACAGTGTGAACAGACAATGAAAGTAATTCCCCCAAATCCAAATTCACCAGACAATTCAAAACCCTCCCATCAGTTTTTCTCTATGAACACAGAGCCTATGAAGCCCCACAGAGCTCTAATGGAGTTTAATGTTGGTAGCAGACTCACACCTGCATGGGGTGTGAAATGCTAGAACATTCTTAAGCTACACTGTTTACGGAAGTCAAAGAATTACAATGGTGAGCACAGAGTTAAAACAAAACAACCTATCCTTCTACATCCCCATTCCCGCCTCCTTTCATGGTCCCCCACCTGAAAATAAGAGCAACTCTTCAAGCAAGCACAAAGCTTCGGGAGGCCCGTTCCCGGGAAGCAACAGGTGAAAAAGGAGCCCAGTCTGATGGTGAGGTCTTTAGGCTTTCAACCTTGGCGACACTTTAAAATTACCTAGGAAAGTGTTCGTGCCTATGTTTGCACCTCTGTCTTTAACACCACTGCCCAGACCCCACCTCCAAAGATTCTGGCGTGAACTGGCCTGGGGCAAATACTGAGGATCATTTGTTGTTGATTTTTTTTTTTAAGCCAGAGTTGAAAAACACCAAGCTAAATCAACCCTGATTAATCACCATGATCAGCATGACTGAGATAGCCAAGCTACCCATACATCCACAGGAGAAACAAATATCACAGGGAGGATTTCAAAAAGGAAATAACATTAAATCCATTTTTTAGAGTGATATGGAGGCATCCCTCCTGGGGAGAGACCTGTCACATGGGCTGCTGTTCCTAGAAAGAGCTGCAGTTTGCTGCCAACAGATGCATTATTTCATCAGCCCCATAAATACTTGATAAAAGTCTTCCGCTCTTCCTTTATGTCAGCCTTACAGAAGAGGGGAAGGACAGGGTGGGAGGAGGAGCTTTCTGACAAAATGTAAGGCTGACCCATCAAAATTTCCTTTTAAATGATTAAAATTGGCATCGATAAAAATATTTTAGGACAATCTCACCCCAGTATTCCTCAAAAAGCCTTTGAAATTTTCCCCTTAAAATGAAGAGAAAAGCGTTAAGTAAAATTTTTTAAAGGCTAATTTCGATTACTAACACCACAGCTTAATATAGTTCCATTTCTCAGCCAGTAGGGAGCCAAAATTACATAGCAAATGTCCTAAATCCAGAGTCAAGAGGCCTGGGTTCTGGTCTTGACAACAAATTACATTAGCTGTGTGATTGTGGGCAGGTTGCCTTCATCTCCCTAGCCCTCAATTTTCTCAGAGAAAAATTAGATGATCTTTGATCATCACCTTCCCAAATTTAAAGTGCAGAATACCAGGATGTTTCTCCATTTTGCCCACTTATTACATTAGCAAGTGAAGGCATTTACAATTTAGACAACTTAAAATTGAGTCATTCTCACAATTCTACTAGTAAATTTAACCAGCTGCCAGCCACCGTGCAGCCACTGAATAAGCAATACAGTAAAGTACCTTGACTAGGTGTTATCTTCTGTCTGAAGGATGGTTGGAGCCTTTCTGCCCCAACTATGCCAGCCACACTAAGCTTCCTGTCCCCAAACTCCCGTTGCTCTTTTTAAAACAGAAAACACATGAAAAACATCTTCATGCTTTTTGCTGTATCTCATACCATTATTATTTTCTTAGTATTTTCCTTTATGTTAACTCATTTCTAAATACCATGTGTTTTAAAGGAACTTCAAAAACAGAAGCCTGTTTTACTTGTCATAAATGGAAGAAAACCACTACAGTAATACAAGGAAAAAAAAAAAAAAAAAGGCAAAACAACTGAATTCTAACTCAATACTGTTGTCCACAAAAGGCTTTACGCATGAGGAGCTTTTTCGGTCTACTAAGAAGAAAAATTGTCAAGGGTTGCAAGAGACGTAACAGAAATACTTGTACCAGATGGAGGTTTTCCTTTGGATTAAAACAGGACTAATTCCATGTCCATTTATCACCTGAAATTATTTTAAGAACCACCCAAGATCATGGCTGTGCACGCATCTCACATTCTGGGAAGCACAACAACAAACAGCCGAGACTGGGCCTTAGCGACCAGCCACGGGATGCAGCATCTCTCTGAAAGGAAGGCTATTCCCCCAGAAAGTTCTGGGCTCTAGCCATGCTGTCACTGGGGCTCCCACTTGAGTTCCTTTGCACTTGTGGTCCCCTCTATCTGAAAGCTTTTCCTCCAGGCATCCACTCTGTTGAAGAATTTAGGTCTCTGCTGAATGTCCTCCCATCAAAGCAGCTTCCTCTGACCACCCCATGTACTGTGGAAAGCCTCTCCTCACCACCCCGCATGCTGTTCTTCTTCAAAGCACTCTCACCTGATGTATTCTTCATTCACTTGCTTGTGGTCTGTCCCCATTAGACTACAGAATAGGAGGAGTCCAGAAGAGCGGGGGCTTTGTTTACTACAGTACCCCTAGCACACAATGTCTGGCAAGTGGTCAAGACGAATATTTGCCAAATGAATGAATGGATCTTCTCAGTTGATCTGGAGAGCCTTCCTGTGTCTTTATTAACTACTGCCCAGCACTTACTTAGTCCTCAAGAAGTATATGATAATTGTGCTGGAGACACACAGAAACTCGGGCTCACTGAAGACTCTGCCTTTAGCAGGAGGAGGGGTCTTGCTCTGAATTCTGACACAGCACACCCTCTCTAGGACACAGGATGCCACAGAATGAACTCTACTCAGCCACAGAGGAAGGGTCTGAACAGACCATGAGTCTGATGAACTAAGATCAACCCTGAACTTACCATATCCAGGCTGTGGTTTAGTCACTAAGTCAAGTTTGACTCTTGCAACCCCATGGACTGCAGCCCACCAGGTTCCTCTATCCGTGGGATTTTCCAGGCAAGAATACTGGAGTGGGTTGTCATTTCCTTCTCCAGGGGATCTTCCGGACCCAGGAATTGAACCAGGGTATTCTGCACTGCAGGCAGATTCCTGCATTGCAGGCGATTCTTTACTAAATGAGCTATGAGGGAAGCCCCAGAGTAGGTATGAATTCACGGTATGATTCAAAAATCCCACCCTAGAAATCTCTCTAATAAACCTATTACAATACCTACAGTTTTGGGTTTTGTTTCTTTTTTTCCCTTTATTGCTCAGTAGCTTCAGGTGTATCCAAGCATACATCTGACAGCCTGAGTATATCCCGAAATAGTGGCTGGTGCAGTTCTGCATGGTCACACAAGGCCATCTCCAAAAGGGACACGCTGAGTCCTGGAGACTCTGGGGTAGAGCGGAAACAAGCCAGCCCTACATCCTGCTCTGGTGAGGGCAGGCACACAGTCCAGGGCAAGGGTCCATGGCGAGAACCAGCTCAGGCAAAGTTACAACAAACGTCAGCCCCAGGACAGCCACTCCAGCAGGCATCTGATACTAACACAGGAGGCGGTAAGCTGCATTCCAAGGTATCTGTCCTTCATCCTTGCTGTTGGCTAAGACACTATAAAAGCAGAAATTTAGCCCAATGAGGAAGGAAGGAAAAAAAAAAAAAAACCCACCAAAAAACTCTTGAGCCTAAAAAGGACTGGAATTAAAAGAAGAGCTGCCAGGCTGACTGTTAGGTGGGAATTACAGCAGAGACCCAGGCCCACAGCCGGGGCCAACAAGGTAGAACAGAGTCCTTGGGCCCAGAAGTCTTACCCAGCTGGTGAGACTAGGCTGCTGACAAACCTCCTTTCCAGATCCAGATTAGCTCAGGCACCCGCATGAGCCTGTCAGCCTAGACAAGGCCCATGGGTAGTGGGCTGCCAGGCAGGCAAGCACATGCACCTCTACACCGATTCAGCACCGTCCTCACCCTTTCGGTGACCTGCCAGGAGCCCAAGGAGGATTTCCAGCTGATCTAGTGTCTAGTGCGTGACCTCGGCCAGTAAGGGACACACTGTGAAGCGTTCCTTCCATGGTGCCAAAATGGATTAAGTCATTTTATCACCAGAATTCCTCTTTTAAAATATAAAAGTCTTTATAAGGTGAGAAAAACAAGAAGTCAATTATCCATTAACGTGCTGGGCTTTTCAAAAAATATACAACAACAAAAATAGGGATACCCATTATCTAGGCATAGTCGGAGACAATCAAATATTTAAAGTATTTTCTTTGGTGTTTGCTTTTCTGTTTTTATGTTTTGGGATTTCCTGGCGGAACAGAGAGGATCAAGATACAACTTGATTCTTTTCTAAAAAATGACACACAGAAAATAAATTAAAAGCAACTAACTGGAATTAATCACCAAATATGGCCTTTGCGGTAGCTCAAAGTTTACAAGTGAAACACAAAAATTAACCAGACAAACAGAAAGAAAACCAAGAACCAAACAAGAAGTCCAAAACAAGAAAATTTTTTATAAAATAAAATCAGTTCATGCAGGTCAGTCAGGATTGACCTCTCGGCCAAAGAGAAAGCCATTCCTCCCCGTTTGTTTTCAAAGCCTCCCAAGAGGAGACCACCAAGCCTACACAAATTAATTAATAACTGCAACCAAAATGAGTAAGAAGTCAGAAGAGGTTCATGTATACACACACGTATATATAAGCACCACATTTTCCTACATTCCAATTCCTCAAAATTCAAACACGCCTTTTAAAAAATTTAAATGGACTATTTAAAAGCTTATTAAAATAACTCCATTACAACACCGAAGCAGCACAGGGATCCTGGGAAATAGGCCTCTGGGTCCATTTGCAAGTTTTACAGGGACATTAAGCTGAAGGCATTTCAAGTCTAGTACTCTTCACAGAATGTTTTTAAATAGGTTTCCAAATCAGTCCTAATTTAATTTGATAATTAAAATACTGCCATCAAATTAATTGATTTAAAAACTTAAGGTTTAAGGTCTCAAATAAAGAAGGCTGTTAACTAACAACTCCTTTAAAGTATATCATTTCTTCTATGCCTTACATACATAGATAGTGCTGAAACTTATGGTATAGTGAATTTTTCATAACATATGTTGATTTTAAAAGTGAATTTTACAAGATGGAAAATTACAAAGTGAAGAATGGAATGATAAACTTGAAATTTGGGGTTCATTCGTGAGTGGAGGCTAGGGATGAGCTAAGATTGGGAGGACACCCAGGGGTCCTCAAAGGCCATGCAATAATTTTTTTAACTAAGTGACAAGGAAATGGGTGTTCACTTTACCATTATTCTTCATACTTTATTATATTTTGTAATCTTACTTAAAAGTATTCAAGAATTTTTAAAAAACTGTTTAAAACATGAGTTTGTGTAATTGCCACTGTGGGAGATACACAGAACATTACATAAATCAAACTCTCTCTTCAGGATATTTTTTTCAATAGCAGTGTTACTCAACAAGAAGTAAAACAATGAAGAGGACTTCATTTGTGCAGTAGCCAACCTATTGTTCCATTTGACCACTTCCACAGAATTAACAAATTAATGTTATTTTTCCAAACTTCAATTTTTTCCCCACTCTAATGATTCATACTGCTCACTTAAAAAACTTTTTTTCTTCAACATGTCTGTTGACTTTCACATTAGTAAAAGAATAATTTCAATTTCTACTGTTTGAATGAACTACAAGAAATGAAAATGGGGTCACACCTCTTTGAACAACATACAAAAGTACTATTTACAACACCCACAATGACTATGAAATTAAATATTTTGGTAGCAATAAGCTTTCAGTTTGCCTGTTTTGTTGTTTCCAATTATGTATCGCCAAGAGGAACCCCTAAGTCAAATACCATGTAACATTGACTCCCTAACATTTCTTTTGCCATTTTCCCACTTCTACGTTATTTATTCTGTTTTCAATCAAGTGGTAGAAATAGCTTAGCTACTTCAGTTTGGCTTTGTTCACACACCTGGAGTATTTTATTTTGGAAGGATAATCCAATCTGAAAACTGAAATAGTCAATTCAATTGAATGAAATGAAAATATTTTTGCTTTTTCCACAGGGGTTTTACAAGGCCTTCCTAAGTCAACCAGTTCTCTCATACAGATCAAATATTCAGACATATGCCATTAATAGAAATAGAAGAATTAATCAGTATTACTCTGGAAAATCATTCAAAATATGAGGACCATGGGACAGAAATAACATAGTGAAGTGAAAGTTGCTCAGTTGTGTCCAACTCTTTGTGACCCCATGAACTAATACAGTCCATGGAATTCTCCAGGCCAGAATACTGGAGTGGGTAGCGTTTCCCTTCTCCAGGAATTCTTCCCATCCCAGGGATTGAACCCAGGTCTCCCGCATTGCAGGCGGATTCTTTACCAGCTAAGCCACAAGTGGTCTTTCTATTACTGGTAATTTTTTTTTTTACCAGTTATACTGGTGTTTAAAAAACAGCAACAACAAATTCTGGGGACCCCTAAGCTGGAGTAGTTCTAACTATCATTGCTGTAAAAACCTTAGCTTTCTTTCTTCCTTCCTTCTTTTTTTTTTTTTTTTTGGCCAGTTCAGTTCTCTGCTCCTCAGTCTCTGCAGAAAGTAGAAGACAGGAAGGTGTCAAGCATGAACAAGTGTTTCCTATCACATCTTCTTCCTGCTACAAGCCAGGCTGATAGCACCAGGACTGTTTCTCTTTTCCATAGCTTCCAATTTTCCTTAAAATCAAAATGAGACACCTACTGCCCACCCCAAAAAACTGCTGTCCTTATAAAATTATATACTCTGGGTGTTTGAACAAAGCCAAACTAAAAAGAACGCCTTTAAATCAATAGCCTTTAAAAACAAACTAAGCCAACCTTCCAAATAATTCCCATTGGCCACACAGGACAGGGAACAGGTGCAGGCGTGCCTTCCTCAAGAAGGTCTCCTTCAGGAGTCTGACCTTTTCCAGCCAGCCGCTCTGGCACCCCACGAATCAGTTATCAAGAAGCCGAAAGCCTGCTTTCCCATCTACACTTTCTAAATGGCTCCGGATGCCAAGGACTAAGATATGGCCTGGCTCTCACATGAGAGCATGCCTCCCAAGTGACCTGCCAACTTTCCCTGGAAGTATTTCTAAATGTATCCTCTGAGTTCCCTCCTCATCCTCTCTCTCATGGGCCGTTCCTCCCTCCTTCCCTGCACTTCATAATTCCATCTCCTCATCTGGTCCCTCCAATAGCATGTGCCTTCAGACCAAACTTTTTACCCACTTTCAGGATCCGCCGACCTCCACCCAGACTAAAATCTCAACTTCAAATCCAAAGGGCATAGTTCCAACAATTTTGGAGCTGGCCTGGAGTGAACTTTTTGAGGCCTACCTGCAGGCAGTTCAACTACAGCTTCTTCTCTTGCCTTCTCCAGCTTCTCCCTTACCCAAGGGAATTCCTGCAGGGAATCTAGGAATGCATCGAAGGCTTTAGGACCTCTGGAAGGTAGGATATCCAGCAGTAGCATTGTTTTCCGGAGGCCTGTGGCTTGAGCTTTAATTTCTTGAACGTGGCTTTCTGTCAAGATCCCTTCCTGATAAAGATACTGGAGGACTAGCCCCTCCACCAGTACCTCTGCACCCAACTCCAGGCGAAAGGAACGAAGCACTTGCTTGTCTCTAGCCTCCATTTTCCCCTGGTAAGAGACAAAATGGTAACTCAGATCACAGGAAGTCTGATGAGCCCCTAAAGATAGTATCTTACAGTGCAAGCTCCTTAAGGTTAGGGACATCTTTGAAGCCTAGCAAAACACCAGGCCACAGTGGCTGTTAAGCCAAGTTGAATTAATTTTGAATGGTTCAGAACATGATGAACAGCACTGAACATGAATCATCTTCTGTTTTTCTTTTCTACACAATGGGAACCTAGCTCCATTCCTTGTTCTATAAAGAGATTTGGGAAAAAGTGGATCAGAGACCCTGCTTAAAAAGCAACTTTTATCTAAGGATTACAGAGGAGCATTTCATTCTAAAAAACCTAGGAAGAAATAGTGCTTTTATTTTAACATTGACATCATCAGAGATACCCACCACCGCAGAAATGGCCTAGGTGCACGCGAGTGCCCTTTAGACGGTGTGCTTTTGCAGAACCTGAACAACAATGCCAGTGGAGCCAGAAACCGGCAGGTTCCAGTAAGTTTAAGGGTCATTTTCCCTAAGAGAAAAGGCCTATACATCACCGCCTTCAAGGAAAACATGAAGCGTTCATGCCCTGTCTACGGTATACATCTTCTATCTACAATCACAAGTGCCAGCCCTTGTCTGGAAGAATTTCGAATCTCCATCACAACACTGTCATGGCATGTATGGGACATTTAATGTTGTGGGGTTTTTTCCTGTAAAAGACTAAAAATAAAACAATCCACACGCCATTGAAGGCTTGTTTCCAAGACCACAGCACCAGTGACAATGGCTAGGGGAGTAAGCGGCGGGGAGGGGCCGCGAGGGCGGCAGGTGGGGCCTCGTGACACAGAAAGTCCAAGCACCGCGGGCGACCCTAAGAGGCGGCAAGTGAGCAGAGGGGTGTGCACCTTGGCGGCCCCCGCCCTTGTGGAACTTCTTTTCATTCCCTTCCTCACCAGCTGAAGCTCTGTGGTATTAGGAACGGGAAGAACCATGAAAGATTTTCTGGAAAAGTGACCCGCTAAAAAAAAAGGGTGCTGGGAATGACTTGCAGAGCGGACCGAAGGGAGAGCGGCCCTGGTACCCGCCCCCACCGCCACCCCAACCCGGCCGGCTCCGAAATGCCGCGAGGAAGTTAACGAGCGTGGGAGCCGCACAGGGACCAGGCCGCAGACGCCACGGCGCGGGGTCCTTAAGAAAAGATGGATGGGGGGTTGCCAGTTTCCTGTTACTTACGTCTGCAAACAAGTATCTTAAGGGGAAAAAAAAAACTGCAACCGGAATCCAAACTGTCAGGGAACCTGTACCATAAGCACCATCTTTGTTGAAGGCAAAGAACCTCTGAACAGGAAGTCATGACTCCATCTTTGTTAAGGGCAAGCACAGGAAGTACTGTGGTCATCTTTATTGGTGGCCCAGGATGAAGCCTTTTCTGCCATGTTTGCTATGGGTAAATAAAATAACCACCTGGAGGTGGAAAATAGCATCATTTAGGGGATTATCTAAGGAAAGGAGTAATTGGATAATTGCATTTTAACGCATTATCTCCACCTGGGTCTTGCACTCAATTGACAGATAGTTGGGCCTCAAAAGTCATCTTATCAGGGAGGGCTTCCAGGACAACTGTTATTCAAAGCAGCAGTTTCGACCACCAAACTGTTTAAAATTCCGGTATTCACCTCCTCATCCCCTTAGTTCCAGCTTTGTTTTTGTCTGGAATATGTGTCATTATCTTACTAAAACTTTTACTTAATCATTTATTCCCCACCCAACATAAGATAATTCCTTTATATCACAGGGGTACTGCCCACAAAGAGTTACAAGTCAGTCAGGATTCAGTTTCAGCAATCAACTAGCTATTCTGGAAAGAAAGGGGTTTGTCATGAGGAATTGGGGATGATTACTGTCATTAGAAGGACTTCCCTGTACCTCAAACAGTAAAGAATCTGCCTGCAATGCAGGAGACCAGGGTTTGATCCCTGGGTGGGGAAAATCCTCTGAAGAAGGGAATGGCAATCCACTCCAGTATTCTTGCCTGGAGAATTCCATGGACAGAGAAGCCTCGCGGTCTACAGTTCGTGGGGTCACAAGTCAGGCACGACTGAGAGACTGTCATTAGAAGGGGCTTCCCTGGTGGCACTGGTGGTAAAGAACTCACCTACCAAATGCAGGAGAGGTAAGAGACAGGTTCCATCCCTGGGTCGGGAAGAGCCCCCAGAGATGGGCATGGCAACCCACTCCAGCATTCTTATTTGGAGAATGCCATGGACAGAGGAGCCTGGCAGGCTAGAGTCCGTAGGATTGCAAAGAGTCTGACAGGACTGAAGTGTCTTAGCATGCACACACACACACAGAATCATCAGAAAGCCTGGAGGGGTCTTGGCATCTAAGATTGACTCCCTAAACAAGACTGCCAAAACTGGAACATGGAGTTTACAAGTTAATCACTCCTGTAATGAGAAAGGCAAGAAACCCCCACTCCAGAGTCCTACCCTCTTCTCAACACTGATAGAGCAAATGACTGACCATCAATGGAAATGTAAACCTCCCTCCTCAAAACATTCTAATTTTTGTAACCAGTTTAGAGTATTACTATACCATTTTACTATGCCAGTGACAATACTTTTACATCCAGTGGCAAATGTTATAATTAGCATTTTACATATGTGAGGACTATGGAATCAAAGTGGTCAAGTGTCTTAACCAAAATTTCACAGCCAGCAAAACCTGAATAGATTTTGAATAGCAAAACCTGAATTAAAAACCACGTCCTTCTGATATTATGCTCTTTCCAGTACACAGTGCACTACACACCCCTGCATGGTGAAAAGTCTACTGTTCTAATGACAACCAAAATATTAGAAGTCATTCTGGTACCACCTCCTACTCTTGATACTCTTGAGTTCCAGGTACCCTCTTTACTCTCCCCTCTTCTTTCACTCTGGAATTGCTGTCCTTTCCTGGGGTGTGTTAACTTTATTCTCTGTGTTCATCCAGTTAAAGTGCAGACCTCTTGTGACAGTGCCAATAGCTGAGGTTATTGACTTTGTGGGGAGGAAAAAATGTATTTTTTCTAACTCTAAACTTTGATAATTTTCAAACATATAGCAAAGTTGAAAGAAATAAGATCAAAAACACCCATATGAAAATACCTATTTTAAGAACACTTCTTAATGACTCATTGTGTTTGGAAAGGCTGAGATCTCCTAGGAAAGAGAAGGAAACATTGCTGACGACAACTGGAGGAGGTTGGAGGCCAACAAAGGCTTCCATGAGAGCTCACCGAAGAGAACAGAGAGACTGCATGAGAAAAGTTAGTGCAGGAGCCGAGGTACATGGAATCTTTATGGTTAACAGCCTGAGAGGTTAGCTATTAAGGGTGCTACATCCATAGGTGAAACCACTGACCATCAAATTCCCCTTCCAATGGAAAACTGAGGTAAGCATCCATGCCACCTCCTAAGTGACCAGACTGGCTCTCTGATTAGACTGCTGCTGCTGCTAAGTCGCTTCAGTCGTGTCTGACTCTGTGCAACCCCATAGACAGCAGCCCACCAGGCTCCCCCGTCCCTGGGATTCTCCAGGCAAGAACACTGGAGTGGGTTGCCATTTCCTTCTCCAGTGCATGAAAGTGAAAAGTTAAAGCGAAGTCGTTCAGTCGTGTCCGACTCGTAGCGACCCCATGGACTGCAGCCTACCAGGCTCCTCTGTCCATGGATTTTCCAGGCAAGAGTACTGGAGTAGGGCGCCATTGCCTTCTCCGCTCTGATTAGACTAGCCGGCGGCCGTTATTAGTCAGCCTGTTGGAGGACCACCACACCCAAGCATACAATGATAGTCTAAGCAGCACAGCAAAGGTTCAGCTTCCCTTTTATAAACATCCAAGGCCAGCAGGAATCAAACAGATCAAACACAGATCGGAATCACCATCACGGGTATTTACTCCTCCATTCCCATCTCGTCCTCCTCTGTAGGCTGAAATTGTGCCCCCACAAAGGATTAAGCACCTGTTAGTCAGTGGTAACAAATCTGTTTTCAGGAAGGACAGCAATTTTCCTTTTTCTTGGTCCTCTACATGCTTGCTTGTGTCAAGATATACCAATTATGAGTTTGCCAGTGAAAGTCAAAAAGAACAAGTATCATATTCTTCTGTCTTTCAGTTTGGGCTTTGGCTTGCAAACTCCAAAACAAAAATCAAAGGAGCTGGATATTTTTGGTTCTTCCTGTTTCATAAATGTGGATATTAAGCCACAGAGAAAAACAGATTCATTTCAAGCATACGTGAAACAGTTACAGAAATAGGTCATGAATTAATTCACAAGGAATTAATTTCCATTTTACAATAAAATTGCAAATTTTAACAAAAGTATATCTTCTTTTGTTACATTTATAACTTTTTTATAACTGTTTTAATTGCTTAACAATTGTTTATAATTGTTATAACTGTTATAATTGTTATAACATTTATAACTGTTACATTATAAATGTAAGAATATACAATTTTTGTCAGTTATACCTCAGTAAAGCTAGAGACAAAAAACAAATCACACACTTCTAACCCACAGAGTATAAAAAGAAAGAAAAAAAAATTGTATAGCAGAAAAACCAGGTATATACCCCCTAACCTAGGTGATCAGGTAAACATCAGAAATGTCTTATTGAAAAGACAAAAACTCTAATTTAAAAATATACATGCATCCTAATATTCATGGCAGCACTATCTACAATAGCCAAGACCTAGAAGCAACCCAACTGTCCCTCAACTGATTAATGGATAAAGAAGACGTAGTATAAACACACACACACACACACACACACACACACACACACACACACACACACGCACAATGGAGTACTACTCGGCCATAAAAAAGATAGCAAAGGACTTGCCCATCATCAGGAAGATATGAGGACTTCTGGATGAAATTCTTTTTCTCATTTCTTTATTATTTCCTTGATGTGCAAGTAGAATGCCAGGTAGCCTCCCTTCCCTATACCCCGAAATGATAAAAACAGAATTTGCCAAAGGAAATATTGGTATCTATGCCTGTAACTGAAATTCCTAAAACTACACTTGGAATACACAGCCACACTATCCCCTCTTCCTGTGTAACTCTTAATAAAGGTATTACTCTATAGATAATATTACCTGAATCATGTGCAATAATTAATTATTCTTTTATTAAATTATGAATTTTAATGATTCCTTCAGTTCTCTGATACCTCATGGTTGGAAGGCATCACCAACTCAATGGACATGAGTTTGAGCAAGCTCTGGGAGTTGGTGATGGACAGGGAGGCCTGGAGTGCTGCAGTCCACGGGGTGGCAAAGACTGGGACGTGACTTGAGAGACTGAACTGAACTGAACTGAAATATTGCTTACTGTAAAAATCCTAGGATTGTTCACAAAACCTAAATTGCACTTTTATGAGAGCCAATGGACTCCCCTGGTGGTTCAATGGTTAAGAATCTCCCTGCCCACCTCCTAGAGTAATGGAAATAAAAACAAAAATAAGTAAATGGGACCTAATTAAACTTAAAATCTTTTGCACAGCAAAGAAAACAATAAACAAGATTAAAAGACAACCTCAGAATGGGAGAAAATAATTGCAAACAAAACAACGGACAAAGGATTAATCTCTGGAATATATGAGCAGCTTACACAGCTCACTATCAGAAAAACAAACAGCCGAATCAAAAAAATGGGCAGAAGACCTAAACAGACATTTCTCCAAAGAGACACACAGATAGATGGCCAATATACAATGAAAATATGCTCATCATCACTAATTATTAGAGAAATGCAAATCACAACTACAATGAGGTATCAGCTCACACCAGTCAGAATGGCCATCATCAAAAAATCTACAAACAATAAATGCTGGAGAGGATGTGGAGAAAAGGGAACCCTCCTGCACTGTTGGTAGGAATATAAACTGATACAGCCATTAGGGAGAACAATATGGAGATTCCTTTAAAAATTAGGAATAAATCTACTATATGCTTAGTCTCTAAATCATGTGCAACTCTTTGAGACCCCATGGACTGTAGCCCACCAGGCTCCTCTGTTCATGGGGATTCTCCAGGCAAAAATACTGGAGTGGGTTGCCATGCCCTCCTCCAGGGGATCTTCCCAACCCAGGGATCGAACCCAGGTCTCCCACATTGCAGGTGGATTCTCTGCCATCTGAGCCACCAAGGAAATGACCGGGCAATTCCACTTTGGGGCATATATCCTGGAGAAAGTCACAATTCTAAAAGACATATGTGCCCCAATGTTCACTGCAGCACTACTTACAATAGCCGGGACATGGAAGCAATCTAGATGCCCATCTACAGAGGAATGGATACAGAAGGTATGGCGCATACAGACTCAGCCTTAAAAAGGACGAAGAATGAATTGAGTCAGTACCTGTGAGGTGGATGAACCTAGAACCTGTTACATAGAGTGAAGTAAGTCAGAAAGAGAAAAACAAATATTGTATATTAATGCATACATATGGAATCTAGAAAATGGTATTAATGAACCTATTTTCTTAGAGAAATGGAGACACAGATTTAGAGAATGGGCTTGTGGGCATAGTCAGGGAAGCAGAGATTGAGACCAATAGAGAAAGTAGCATCAACATATATACACTATTGTGTGTAAAATAGATAGCCAATGAGAAGTCGCTGTATAACACAGGGAGCCCAGCCTGCTGCTCTGTGATGACCTAGGGTGTGCGGAGGGGAAGGAGACTCAAGAGGGAGGGGATACAAGTATAATTATAGCTGATTCATGTTGTACAGCAAAAACCAACAGAACATTGTAAAGCAAGAATCTACCAACTGATACAGGAAACGTGGACTTGATCCCTGGTCCAGGAAGATTCCAAATGCTACAAAGCAGCTAAACCATGCTCCACAATGCCACAACTATGGAACTTGCATTGTAGAGTCAGCAAACCACAACTGCTGAAACTTCATCCCACAACTACTGAAGCCCACATGCCCAAGAACCTGTGCCCTGCAACAAAGAAGTCACCAAAAGGAGAAGCTCACACACCACAACTAGACCATATCCCTTGCACACCACAACTAGAAAATGGAAGAAAATGGTGTAGCAATGAAGACCCATGCAGCCAAAAACAAACAAACAAATAAATATAAATATAAAAAAAGACCCAAATACATTGTTATCCAAATTACTGCATATTAATTTCATATCTCAACAACATTTCTAGATATCTAAAATGTCATGGTACAAGTTTTTATACTGACTGATAGTACTAGGAACTGCAATTTATCAAAATTTGACAGTAATTGGTTTTTACTCAGTATGTGATAAAATCATCTAGGGTATTTAGACTGAAAGAGAGATATGATCTCTTGTTTGTTAGAGCTTAGTGTCTCGGTCAGTTCAGTTCAGTCACTCAGTCGTGTCCGACTCTTTGCAATCCCATGGACTGCAGCATGCCAGGCCTGTCCATCACCAACTCCCGCAGTTTACTCAAACTCATGTCCATTGAGTTGGTGATGCTATCCAACCATTTCAGCCTGTATCATCCCCTTCTCCTCCTGCCTTCAATCCTTCCCAGCATCAGGCTCTTTTCAAATGAGTCTGTTCTTAGCATCAGGTGGCCAAAGTACTGGAGCTTCAGCTTCAGCATCAGTCCTTCCAATGAATATTCAGGACTGATTTCCTTTAGGGTGGACTGGTTGGATCTCCTTGCAGTCCAAGGGACTCTCAAGAATCTTCTCCAACACCACACTTCAAAAGCATCAATTCTTCAGCGCTCAGCTTTCTTTATATTCCAACTCTCACATCCATACATGACTACTGGAAAAACCTTACCTTTGACTAGATGGACCTTTGTTGATAAAGTAATGTCTCTGCTTTTTAATATGCTGTCTAGGTTGGTCATAACTTTTCTTGCAAGGAGCAAGCTTCTTTTAATTTCATGGCTGCAATCACCATCTGCAGTCATTTTGGAGCCCCCAAAAATAAAGTCTGACACTGTTTCCACTGTTTCCAGATCTATTTGCCATGAAGTGATAAGACTGGATGCCATGACTTTAGTTTTCTGAGTGTTGAGCTTTAAGCCAACTTTTTCACTTTCAGCAAGAGGCTCTTTAATTCTTCTTCACTTTCTGCCATAAGGGTGGTGTCATCTGCATATCTGAAGTTATTGATATTTCTCCAGGCAATCTTGATTCCAGCTTGTGCTTCTTCCAGCCCAGCATTTCTCATGATGTACTCTGCATACAAGTTAAATAAGCAAGGTGACAATATACAGCCTTGACGTACTCCTTTTCTTATTTGGAACCAGTCTGTTGTTCCATGTCCAGTTCTAACTGTTGCTTCCTGACCTGCATATAGATTTCTCAAGAGACAGGTCAGGTGGTCTGGTATTCCCATCTCTTGAAGAATTTTCCACACTTTGCTGTGATCCATGCAGTCAAAGGCTCTGGCATAGTCAATAAAGCAGAAGTAGATGTTTTTCTGGAACTATTTTGCTTTTTTGATGATCCAACGGATGTTGGCAATTTGATCTCTGGTTCCTCTGCCTTTTCTAAAACCAGCTTGAACATCTGGAAGTTCACGGTTCACATATTGCTGAAGCCTGGCTTGGAGAATTTTGAGCATTACTTTGCTAGGGTGTGAGATGAGTGCAATTGTGCGGTAGTTTGAGCATTCTTTGGCATTGCCTTTCTTTGGGATTGGAATGAAAACTGACCTTTTCCAGTCCTGTGGCCACTGTTGAGTTTTCCAAATTTGCTGGCATATTGAGTGCAGCACTTTCACAGCATCATCTTTTAGGATTTGAAATAGCTCAACTGGAATTCCATCACCTCCATTAGCTTTGTTCATAGTGATGCTTCCTAAGGCCCACTTGACTTCACATTCCAGGATGTCTGGCTTTGGGTGAGTGATCACACCATTGTGGTTATCTTGGTCATGAAGATCTTTTTTGTACAGTTCTTCTGTGTATTCTTGCCACCTCTTCTTAATATATTCTGCTTCTGTTAGGTCCATACCATTTCTGTCCTTTGTTGTGCCCAACTTTGCAAGAAATGTTCCCTTGGTATCTCTAATTTTCTTGAAGAGATCTCTAGTCTTTCCCATTCTGTTGTTTTCGTCTATTTCTTTGCATTGATCACTGAGGAAAGCTTTCATATCTCTCCTTGCTCTTCTTTGAAACTGCATTCAAATGGGTATATCTTTCTTTTCTCCTTTCCCTTTAGTTTCTCTTCTTTTCTCAGCTATTTGTAAGGCCTCCTCAGACAATCATTTTGCCTTTTTGCATTTCTTTTTCTTGGGGATGGTCTTGATCCCTGCCTCCTGTACAATGTCATGAATGTCCATAGTTCTTCAGGCACTCTGTCTATCAGATCTAATCCTTTGAATCTATTTGTCACTTCCATTGTATAATTGTAAGGGATTTGATTTAGGTCATACCTGAATGGTCTAGTGGTTTCCCCTACTTGCTTCAATTTAAGTCTGAATTTGGCAATAAGGAGTTCATGATCTGAGCCACAGCCTGCTCCTGGTCTTGTTTAGAATCTAAAGAAGGAAACAAACATAAACAGGGAAACAAATAAAAATAATTATAAATTGTTGTAAGTGCAATAAAGGAAGAGTGCTTTGATAAGAAAAAACAGGCTGGGGGCCAGAGGAGGGAAGCTGATTTCAATAGACTCTTCAGAGAAAGCCTCTTTGGGGAGGTGACCTCTCTTATTTTGCTTCCAAGAAAAAAACTCACAGTAGTTATAAAACTGTACTATAGACATTTAAAAGATAGATAAGAAACCAGTTAAGAATTTAAGATATTAACATATCTAAAGATATAAGGACTTGCTAAAATAAGTTCTTAGTTTCCTGGCATTTACAATAAAATAGAGAGCCTTTTGTGTTGTATACTTCCCATCCCCAGAAGAAAAAAAACATGCTAAGTCATCTAAAAAAACTAATATGTCTGTGACACTGGTGTCAAGTAGGAATTTATCATATGATTCTTTATATAAGGAACATCAGATAAACTAATAAACTGTGATTTTCCTGTGTTGTTGTGTAGAAGACCCCAAAATTTTCTTCAAGTATACATTATTGGTATTGACTCAATATAAAGCCCAAGATAATACAGTCTAGGTACTGACTTTCTGGTGATGTAACCAAATGTAGTGACTATAAGAGACTAGTACAAGGATCCCGCTTAGGCTTTCTTAAGTACTATCTGGGGCTTCCCTGGTAGCTCAGCTGGTGAAGAATCCACTTGCAATGCAGAAGACCTGGGTTTGATCCCTGAGTTGGGAAGATCCCCTGGAGGAGGGCATGGCAACCCACTCCAGTATTCTTGCCTGGGGAATCCCAGGGACAGAGGAGCCTGGTGGGCTACAGTCCGTGGGGTTGCAGAGTTGAACATGACTGAGCAACCAACACTTTCACACTTTCTTTCACTTTTCAAGTACTAGCTAATGACAGAACCTAAGTACTCTACATGGCAAGATTTAATAGGTGAATTTTCTCTCTGCTGGATATCTACAGGGATGACATCATATATCATTGATCGAAGAGAAATCCATACCCTTCAGATAGCAGACATAAAACGATTTTCAACATTTTGTAATGAACAATTTAGTAGCTAACCTTCCATTCTTGTTCAAGCAAAGTGACATAGAAGCAAGCTATGCTGTTGTCAGGGAAAAGGGTCAAAATGTTTCTCAATGAACAACAACAAAAGAACATTTGAAACCATTTAAGCATATAGCCAAGTATTTGGCTGAGACCACAAAATATGATATCATAAAGCACAAAGGAATTATTTTGACCCTCTCCAAGACCCTAAGTATTTCTACTGCCAACTGGCCATAGTGACCACCAAAAGAGGTCACATGGACTTTGTACTGAGATTACTTTCTGGGCAGAACTACATCATCAGGAGTCTGCCAGGATGCTTTATCATTAATGTACCATGTAGTTGAATGAATTAAGCTTTTATCTGGATTTATTTAATAAAGTCCATTTCGAGATTAGACAATAACTACCAAATATAATGATTGTTTCAGCATAATTGATGCCAGGCTGTTTTTCCTGATAACACTCCTCCAAAAGGTTCAGCTGCATCTTAATAAAACAAATATAACCATTAGTCAGAATAATACAACCACAGTTCAGAAGAGGGTACTTCCCTTCTTCCCCATCTATACTGATAAGTGGGCCTGCATCCACTCCATCCACTAGCTACACAGGAAGTATAGAATTCTGGACAAATTAGGACTGCTCTTCAGGAAAACTGTTGGTTTCATAGGGAAAAGAGATGAGCCATTACAAATGCTGATGGATTCCTGCTGTCTCTTCTCCACAGATAATGAGAACACAAATGCTGGGTTGCATGGAGTACCAGTCAACTAACTACAAGTATGAGACGGGCTGAAACAAGCTTCTCTTTACCCAGGGACACTCTCCCATTGACCAGCCACGTAGAAGGGAGGGGAGAAGATAAAATGACTTATGCACTGTGACCTACCTCACCAAATTCTTTCGGCCCACAGAGATTTCTCCTAATGGCCTAAGAACATCAGATACGCAAAAAGAAAAGGAAACACGCTGTTCTTAACCACTTTGGGGTGGTTTATTCTCCTTCTGAGTGACAGGTTTAGACTGTCTTCTCCTAGAGACAGAGAATGAATTTTCCATTTTTGTGGTCTCTTCTCAAATCATCAAGTACTGCATACAGTATGTGCTCAGTAAATAAGTTTGACCAACAACATGACTGTTTTATTGTTTTCACTTTACACATAGAACGTAATATGGCACCTTGCAGTAGGCGCTCAGAAATATGGGCCAGATGGATGCGAAGACCAATGTATTACAACCACACTTCTTTTTGGTCTTCATTTGTGTACGCTAAAGAATGTAAAGCCAAAATGGATTAAAGACCTAAATGCAAGGGTGGATACTATAAAACTCTTCAAGGAAAACACAGGCAGAACACTCTTTGACATAAAGCCCAGCAAGGTCTTTTTCAATCTACTTCCTAGAGTAATGAAAATAAAAACAAAAATAAATGAATGGGATTTTATTAAAGTTAACAGCTTTTTGTACAGCATAGGAAACCACAAACAAAAATGAAAAGACAACCCTCAGAATGACAGAAAATATTTGCAAATGAAGCAACTGACAAGGAATTACTCTCCAAAATATACAAACAGCTCATGTAGCTCAATATCAAAACCACAAACAACACAATCAAAAAATGGGCAGAAGATTTAAACAGACATTTCTCCAAAGAAGACATACAGATGGCCAAAAAAGCACATGAAAAGATGCTCAGCATCACTCATTATCCGAGAAATGAAAATCAAAACTGCAATGAGATAACACCTCACACCGGTGAGAATGACCATCAACAAATCTTCAAGCAACAAATGCTTGAGAGGGTGTGGAGAAAAGGGAACCCTCCTATACTGTTGGTGGGAATGTAAAGAGGTACAGCAACTAGAGAGAACAGTGTGGAGGTTCCTTAAAAAACTAAAAATAGAGCTACCAGCAATCCCACTCCTGGGCGTATATCCAGAGAAAACCATAATTCAAAAAGATACATACACCTCAGTGTTCACTTCAACTCTACTTACAACACCCAGGACATCAGAAGCAACCTAAATGTTTGATGACAGAAGACTAGATAAAGAAGTGGTACATATATACAATGGAATATTACTCAGCCATAAAAAAGAATGAAAAATGCCAATTATAGCTATGTGGATGAACCTAGAGATGGTCATACTGAGTGAAAAAAGTCAGGCAGAGAAAGACAAATACCACATGATACTCCTTATATGTGGAATCTAAAAAAAGAGCACAAATGACCTTATCTACAAAACAGAAATAGAGTTACAGATGTAGAAAACAGATTTACAGTTACTGACGGGTAAGGGGGAAGGGATAAACTGGGAGACTGGAACTGACATATACACATTATTATATATAAAACAGATGACTAATAAGGACCCACTGTGGAGCACAGAGAACTCTACTCAATACCATGTAATGGCCTATACAGGAAAAGAATCTAAAAACGAGTGGATGCATGTGTATGTGTAACTGATTTACTTTTCTGTATACCTGAAACTAACACAACATTATAAACCAACTACACACCAACGAAACAATTTTTTAAAGAATGTAAGAAAATAAAAAATTCCCATTAACAAACTTTTATGTAGCAAATTCTATAAGGGTTATATGTTATTACTATAAGATTTTATTATGAGTCATAGTACCTGAAACTTTAAGAATGCTCCTAGAATTTTTTCTCTTTTCTAACTGTACTTTTTTCCCTAAGTGCTCTGAACCAACCCACTCCACTAAATATTATCTAAAGGTAAAAATATCTCCCAAATAGTTAGCTCTGTCCTCATGGATCCAGCTGTCTACTTGACATCTCCACTTAGAGGTCAATAGGCAACTCAAATTTAATCTTTCTAAATCATATTTGTTGTCATATTTCCAATGTCTACAAGAGAATCAGACTCATGCAGGTGCTTAATAAATAGTTCTTGAATAAACAAGTCAATGAATCAGTTAGCTAATAAGCCTTCAGTTCAGTTCAGTTCAGTCACTCAGTCGTGTCCAACTCTTTGTGACCCCATGAATCACAGCCCGCCAGGCCTCCCTGTCCATCACCAACTCCCAGAGTTCACTCAGACTCACGTCCATCGAGTCAGTGATGCCATCCAGCTATCTCATCCTCTGTCGTCCCCTTCTCCTCCTGCCCCCAATCCCTCCCAGCATCAGGGTCTTATCCAGTGAGTCAACTCTTCCCATGAGGTGGCCAAAGTACTGGAGTTTCAGCTTTAGCATCATTCATTCTGAAGAAATCCCAGGACTGATCTCCTTTAGAATGGACTGGTTGGATCTCCTTGCAGTCCAAGGGACTCTCAAGAGTCTTCTCCAACACCACAGTTCAAAAGCATCAGTTCTTCGGCGCTCAGCTTTCTTCACAGTCCAACTCTCACATCCATACATGACCACAGGAAAAATCATAGCCTTGACTAGATGGACCTTTGTTGGCAAAGTAATGTCTCTGCTTTTCAACATGCTATTTAGGTTGGTCATAACTTTTCTTCCAAAGCATCTTTTAATTTCATGGCTGCAGTCACCATCTGCAGTGATTTTGGAGGCCCCCCAAAAATAAAGTCTGACACTGTTTCCACTGTTTCCCATCTATTTCCCATGAAGTGATGGGACCAGATGCCATGATCTTAGTTTTCTGAATGTTGAGCTTTAAGCCAACTTTTTCACTCTCCTCTTTCACTTTCATCAAGAGGCTTTTAGTTCCTCTTCACTTTCTGCCATAAGGGTGGTGTCATCTGCATATCTGAGGTTATTGATATTTCTCCAGGCAATCTTGATTCCAGCTTGTGCTTCTTCCAGCCCAGCGTTCCTCATGATGTACTCTGCATTTAAGTTAAATAAGCAGGGTGACCATATACAGCCTTGATGTACTCCTTTTCTTATTTGGAACCAGTCTGTTGTTCCATGTCCAGTTCTAACTGTTGCTTCCTGACCTGCATATAGGTTTCTCAAGAGGCAGGTCAGGTGGTCTGTATTCCCATCTCTTTCAGAATTTTCCACAGTTTATTGTGATCCACACAGTCAGAGGTTTTGGCATAGTCAGTAAAGCAGAAATAGATGTTTTTCTGGAACTCTCTTGCTTTTTCCATGATCCAGCGGATGTTGGCAATTTGATCTCTGGTTCCTCTGCCTTTTCTAAAACCAGCTTGAACATCTGGAAGTTCATGGTTAGAACGCATTTATCCAATTTCCCTCAACTGCTTTAACCTCAACTTTCAAAGCTAACAATTATTGAACATTTACATGGGCCAGTAACTATGGATATTCTTTACACATACCATTTCTAGTTTTATTCAATCCTTGCACAGCATTGTGAAATACAACTAGGCAAGTGGCAGAGCCGGAATTCAAATACAAATCGGTCTTACCCCAAAGACCTAAGTCCCAACCTAAGCTAGGTTGCCTATTGATAGCAAGCTCCCTTCAAAGGGTGGTCATGTATGGATGTGAGAGTTGGACTGTGAAGAAAGCTGAGCGCCGAAGAACTGATGCTTTTGAACTGTGGTGTTGGAGAAGACTCTTGAGAGTCCCTTGGACTGCAAGGAGATCCAACCAGTCCATTCTAAAGGAGATCAGTCCTGGGATTTCTTCAGAATGAATGATGCTAAAGCTGAAACTCCAGTACTTTGTGAACATTCACCAAGAGAGTAACGTCCTCAACTTAGAGCTCACATCCCTCTCCTATAAGGTAACACAGATAATGTTCACTTGGAGGCACAGGGAGATCAAGGCTTGGGTAACATAAGAAAGTTCTTCCTATGATGTACATCCTGCAGGCACAGCAAGACATTATCCAAAACAGCATCTGCCAAGTTAGCCAATTATTAAATGTCTGAAACTTCTGCAGAACCTATGCAATGATTGTTACATGCTTTCTAAGATTTAGATCTACAAAGTTAAACATATTTTTTACTATACAGAAGGGCTGGGTTCTCGTAAAGGTCAAGTGAGCTAGTGGGTATCTCTCTCTTTGGGGACAAATGTGAGATATTTCACAGTGTGCATTATTTATACAATCACAAAATTCTGGGAATGGAAAGCAACTAAGAAAGGACCTCTTATTTCACAAAAGTTAAAAAAAAAAAAGAAAAAGAGGCACCGAGGTGTAAAATGACTTGTAACCGCAGAGCTAGTAGTTGATAGAATGAAATCACATTATTTACCAAATTTAATTCTCAATATGTATTATAACTGAGCAATGACCCCTTCAATCATTTTTCTGGAGTTAATATTCATTACTTCTAACTTCTAAAATTATGCCAAGTTGATGATACTGACTGCACATATTTTTTCCTAGACTTTATATTTTATTTTATTTTAAAAGTTTCAGGTTATCAATATCTCATGTAATAAACAATGGACATCATTCCTCCTTCACGTCCAAGGAAAAAAATAACCCAAAAAATTATTATATATTCTTGGTAAATAAACTCTTCAAAAATTGATTGTCACAACTGCAACTGGTAGAAGGCATTTCTAAATGGCTCCAATTTTAGGAGGAAGTAACTGAAAGCTACCTTAAAGACTCTCCTCCATTACATGTGCCTTTTTCCTCTGCAGTTACTTTCTGAATTACAACTATAATTTTCTTCCCAGTCCAAAATGGTCCAACAGTTCAACAGTAGCTCAAGATGATGCACTACTGCCAAACTGAACTTAAATCTTCACCGTCTCCTTTAACACATTTGACACAGTTATCCTGATTCTTGAAGTTCTCAAACTTTACACAGCATCAGAATCACCGAGAGGGCTTACAAAAGCAAAGTGCTAGGTCCTAACCCCAGCAAAGTGCTAGGTCCTAACCCCAGAGTTGGATCTAGTAGCTGTGGGATGGGGCTCAAGAGTGGGAATTTGCTGTATGACTCAGGGAAATCAAACAGGGGCTCTGTGACAATCTAGAAGGGTGGGATGGGGAGGGACAAGGGAAGGAGGGGACATGGGTGTACCTATGGCTGATTCTTGTTGATGTAACCACAAAATTCTGTGATGAAACCACAAAATTCTGTAAAGCAATTATCCTTCAATTAAAAAGAATAAAGTGAAAGAAAAAAAGAATTTACATTTCTAATGAGTTCCCAGGTGATGTTGTCTGGAGATTACTGTTTTAAATTATGTGATAAACACATTGCCATCAAGACTAACCACACTGAAATTAGTTCAGATGGATTTTTATATTCCTGGATTAATTCTAGAACTCAGAGAATGGTGACTTAAAATCCAGATGCCAGATCCATGTCTTCCACAAAAATGAATATTCAAAACCTTCTTGCTGAATGCTTTTACTTGGAAAACATAACTGTGGGTTACTGTCAGAGATGGTGGTGGTGGTTTAGTAGCTAAGTTGTGTCCGACTCTTGTGACCCCACGGACTGTAGCCTGCCAGGCTTCTCTGTCCATGGGCTTTCCCAGGCAAGAATACTGGAGTGGATTTTCATTTCCTTCTCTAGGGGATCTTCCCAACCCAGGGATGGAACCCATGTTTCCTGCATTGCAGCAAATGCTTTTACCATTGAGTCACCAGGGAAGTCCTATTATCAGAGACTACCATGAAAATTAGCTATCAACTGTAGGTTAGTGCTTTGAAAAATAATGAGTGTTATTGTTGCAGGGATGACACCACCCTTATGGCAGAAAGCGAAGAGGAACTAAAGAGCCTCTTGATGAAAGTGAAAGAGGAGAGTGAAAAGTTGGCTTAAAACTCAACATTCAGAAAACTGAGATCATGGCATCCAGTCCCATCACTTCATGGCAAATAGATGGGGAAACAATAGAAACAGTGACAGACTTTCTTTTCTTGGGCTCCAAAATCACTGCAGATCGTGACTGCAGCCATGAAATTAAAAGACACTTACCCCTTGGAAGGAAAGTTATGACCAACCTAGACAGCATATTAAAAAGCAGAGACATTACTTTGCCAACAAAGGTCCATCTAGTCAAAGCTATGGTTTTGCCAGTAGTTATATATGGACGTGAGAGTTGGACTATAAAGAAAGCTGAGTGCCGAAGAATTGACGCTTTTGAACTGTGGTGTTGGAGAAGACTCTTGAAAGTCCCTTGGACTGCAAGATCAAACCAGTCCATCCTAAAGGAAATCAGTCCTGAATATTTTTTGGAAGGACTGATGCTGAAGCTGAAACTCCAATACTTTGGCCACCTGATGCGAACAACTGACTCGTTTGAAAAGACCCTGATGATGGGAAAGATTGAAGGTGGGAGGAGAAGGGGATGACAAAGGATGAGATGGTTGGATGGCATCACCTACTCGATGGACATGAGTTTGAGTAAACTGCGGGAGTCGGTGATGGACAGGGAGGCCTGGCATGCTGCAGTCCATGGGGTCGCAAAGAGTTGGACACGACTGAGTGACTGAAGTGAACTGACTGAAGATTCTATTAAGCATTTTCTATTTCGTAATTCATCATACTGAACAAAGAATTTTTACCCTTGTTCAGTCCAGACCTGGCTCTGTTGCTTAGCAATGGGCTCCACGAACCTTTACAGTATTGTGTTTTCCTCTTCAAAAAGGGACAGTGTGCCACAGGAACTTCCCCAGAGTGCTCCCATAGAAAAGGATTAATAATCATTTTGTATTTAATCTAGCAGGCAAAAATTCTCAAGATAAGAAGCTTTCTTTTACGATGTTTTAAAATGCACTGTGCTCTTTCTTCATATTGAAGCTCTTTGATTCACAATCATCGCAGTAACTTCTGGAGGGATTCATCTTTCTGACAAAGAAGCATCAATCCATCAATACATATTTTAGACTGCCTTGTCTGTGTTCAGCTTTGGGCTGGGCAAGTGAGAGATTCAAAAGACATATAAAAGAATATCTGTGGACACATTCTGTACATTGTAAAGGAGCAGGTTTAGACATTAAGATAGTATCTCCTTCATAAGATCAATGATGCATGAGAGATTAACCCAGAAGAAACACTAGCAAACTATACAAGACAGTATGCTCAGTTCAGTTCAGTTCAGTCACTCAGTCGTGGTCGACTCTTTGCGACGCCATGAATCGCAGCACGCCAGGCCTCCCTGTCTATCACCAACTCCCAGAGTTCACTCAGATTCATGTCCATCGAGTCAGTGGTGCCTTCCAGCCATCTCATCCTCTGTCGTCCCCTTCTCCTCCTGCCCCCAATCCCTCCCACAATCAGGGTCTTTTCCAATGAGACAACTCTTCACATGAGGTGGCCAAAGTACTGGAGCTTCAGCTTTAGCATCGTTCCTTCCAAAGAAATCCCAGGGCTGATCTCCTTCAGAATGGACTGGTTGGCTCTCCTTGCAGTCCAAGGGACTCTCAAGAGTCTTCTCCAACACCACAGTTCAAAGCATCAATTCTTCGGCGCTCAGCTTTCTTCACAGTCCAACTCTCACATCTATACATGACCACAGGAAAAATCATAGCCTTGACTAGACGGACCTTTGTTGGCAAAGTAATGTCTCTGCTTTTGAGTATGCTATCTAGGTTGGTCATAACTTTTTTCCAAGGAGTAAGCATCGACTACTAAATGATGGGGCACTTCACCAAAAGCCTTTTAAGAATTCAGAGAGGGTAGAAGCTAATAATAAGAAGAGCTGGCATTTATCAAGTGCTTCCCTATAGGCACTTCAAATGCATTATCTATTTTAATTGTCACAACAGTCCTGTGAAATCAGAATTATTATCATCCTCATTTTCAGATGAGAATATTAAGGCTTAAAGGTTAATTAGCTCATGAGTAAACAAACCTAAGTCTGAGTTAAGTAAAGGAGAGAGCTTTGTGGAGTATGGCTACACAGAGACCCAGCTACCACACTGCCCTTTTCCGTGGCGTCTCTCTGCACTATTCATAAATGCAAGGCTTAATTCCAGGCCAGTGTTCCTCTGAGAAAAGATTTAAGCTCTAATTCACGCCTATAAACCTCTGTGAATGAATACCTTCCAACCTTTCAGCCAACAGGAAGTCCCCTGGGACAGAGTCCAGAAGGAGGATTTCTTTTTATGTATATTATCTTCAAGCAATGAGTTCTGTAGCATGATACGTGATTTGTATAGTAGTAAGCATGTTGATCTACAAAAACACCTTGTTTTCATACTAAGCAGAATCGCATCTACCTTTCAGATTTGAATCATTCAGCATCTCTATCCAAACAAACTTTCTCCTCAGTTGCATTAATAATGCCTGAGTTTATTCTGATGAAACTTTTAAAATGCAATGGTTCATTGAAATTTACCTCCAGCTCTATCTTGAAGTGTCCCAGACTCTCCAAATAACAGTATACAATGTCACCCCTGACACACTGCCCCCATTCTCCACACATACTTAGAAAAACACACAAGACAAGTAGTTGTGTTTTCCAGGAGGTTTGTGAAATGGAGGCTAGACAGACTGCATCCCCTCACCACCAGACTTGGGGTGAGGGTGTGTGTCAGGGCAAAAGCCAAACTCCAGGCCTGGAATTGTGTCAACTGCCTTAAACTGTCTCTGAAAGTATTGTTCAAAGTAGAGGGAAAAGTGCATAAATGGTTAATATTTAAACTGACTCCTGGGACTTCCCTGGAGTCCAAGTGGTTAAGACTCTGCATTTCCATTGCAGTGGGTGTGGGTTGATTCCCGGTCAGGGAACTAAGATCCTACATGCCACCTGGCACAGCCAAAAATAAAGAAGTAAAGAAGTAAAACTGAAGATAAACTGATTCCCAAGTCCTAGGTTGGGGAGTGAATTCCTAGGTCCTAGAACTATTTCTGCCCAAGTCCTGAGGGTTTTTGATGTTGTTAAGTTGCTAAGTTGTTTCTGACTTTGCTCGTGTCTGTACAGACCCCATGGACTGCAGCACGCCAGGCTTCCCTGTCCTTCACAATCTCCTGGAGTTTGCTCAGACTCATGTCCATTGAATCAGTGATGCCATCCAACCATATCATCCTTTGTTGCCCCCTTCTCCTCCTGCCCCCAATCTTTCCCAGCATCAGGGTCTTTTTAAAGTCTACAAAATGGAAAGAATGGAAAAGAATGAAAAAACTCTGACACTATCCAGCATTGTTCAGGATGTAGTGAAATGCAACCTCTCACACACAGCCAGTGAGAGTATATTAGCAAAACCTCTTTGGAGAGCAGTTTGGTACATGTCACATCCCATCATACAGAAACTCTCATATGTGCAAAAAACATGTTCATTGCAGAACTGTTTACAAAAGTGAACTACTGGAAAAAACTAAACCACCCACCAGTAAGTAAATAAAATGTGGCACATTCATAAAGTGTACTATAGCATTAAATAGGAGTAAACTAGTACTATGTATTAAGATTGAGCCTCAACAAAATTCTAACAAACAGAATTCAACAACATGTTAAAGAGAGTATACATCATGATCAAGTGGGCTTTATCCCTGGGATGCAAGGATTCTTCAATATTCACAAATTGATCAATGTGATACACCATATCAACAAATTGAAAGATAAAACCTATATGATTATCTCAATAGATGCTGAGAAAGCATTTGACAAAATTCAACACCCGTTTATGATGAAAACTCTCCAGAAAACAGACAGAAGGAATACATCTCAACATAATAAAAGCCATATATGATAAATCCACAGCAAACATTATCCTCAGTGGTGAAAACCTGAAAGCATTTCCTCTAAAGTCAAGAATAAGACAAGGGTGCCCACTCTCACCACTACTATTCAACATAGTTTTGGAAGTCTTAGCCACAGCACTCACAGATGAAAAGGAAATAAAATGAATCCAGATTGGAAAAGAAGAAGCCAAATCTCTCACTCTTTGCAGAGGATATGATCCTCTACATAGAAAATCCTAAAGACACCACCAGAAAATTACTAGAGCTAATCAATGAATACAGTAAAGCTGCAGGATATAAAATTAATACACAGAAATCTCTTGTGTTCCTATACACTAACAATGAGAAAACAAAAAGAGAAATTAAAGAAACATTCACCATTGCAATGGAAAAAAAAAAAACTTAGGAATAAATTTACCTAAAGAAACAAAAGACCTATATATGGAAAACTATAAAACAGTGATGAAAGAAATCAAAGATGACTCAAATAGATGGAGAAATATACAATGTTCATGGGTCAGAAGAATCAATATAGTGAAAATGAGTATACTACCCAAAGCAATCTACAGATTCAATGCAATCCCTATCAAGCTACCAGCGGTATTTTTCACAGAACTAGAACAAACAATTCCATGATTTGTATGGAAACACAAAAAAAACCCTCAAATAGCCAAAGCAATCTTGAGAAAGAAGAATAGAACTGGAGGAGTCAACCTGCCTGACTTCAGACTATACTACAAAGCTACAGTCATCAAGACAGTATGGTACTGGCACAAGGACAGAAATATAAATCAATGGAACAAAATTAAAAGCCCAGAGACGAATCCACACACCTATGGACACCTTATCTTTGACAAAGGAGGCAAAAATATACAATGGAGAAAAGACAATCTCTTTAAAAGTGGTGCTGGGAAAACTGATCAACCACCTATAAAAGAATGAAACTAGACACTTTCTAACACCATACACAAAAATAAACTCAAAATGGATTAAAGATCTAAATGTAAGACCAGAAACTATAAAACTCCTAGAGGAAAACATAAGCAGAACACTCTCTGACATAAATCACAGCAAGATCTTCTATGACCCACCTCCCACAGTAATGGAAATAAAAGCAAAAATAAACAAATGAGACCTAATTAAACTTAAAAGCTTTTGCACAATGAAGGACACTATAAGCAAGGTGAAAAGTCAGTCTTCAGAATGGGAGAAAATAATAGCAAATGAAACAACTGACAAAGAATTAATCTCCAAAATATACAAGCAGCTCATGCAGCTCAATCAAAAAATGGGCCAAAGAACTAAACAGACATTTCTCCAAAGAAGACACACAGATGGCTAACAAACACATGAAAAGATGATCAACATCACACATTATCGGAGAAATGCAAATCAAAACCACAAGGAGGTACCATCTCATGCCGGTCAGAATAGCTACAAATAATAAATGCTGGAGAGGGTGTGGAGAAAGGGGAACCCTCTTACACTGTTGGTGGGAATGGAAACTAGTACAGCCACTATGGCAAACAGTGTGGGACTCCTTAAAAAACTGGAAATAGAACTGCCATACGACCCAGCAATCCCACTACTGGGCATACACACCAAGAAGACCAGAACTGAAAGAGAGATGTGTACCACATTGCAGCACTGTTTACAATAGCCAGGACATGGAAACAACCTAGATGGCCATCAGCAGAGGAATGGATAAGAAAGTTGTGGTACATATACAAATGGAATATTACTCAGCTATAAAAAAAGAAAACATTCTAGTCACTTCTAATGAGGTGGATGAAACTGGAGCCTATTATACAGAGTTAAGCAAGTTAGAAAGAAAAACACCAATACAGTATATTAACGCATATATATAGAATTTAGAAAGATGGTAATGATGACTCTATATGCAAGACAGCAAAAGAGACACAGATATAAAGAACAGAATTTTGGACTCTGAGAGGGAAGGCAAAGGTAGGATGATTTGAGAGAACAGCCTTGAAACATGTATATTACCATATGTGAAATAGATGTCCAATTCAAGTTCGATGCATGAAGCAGGGCACTCAAAGCCGGTGTACACAGTGGCAGGGTGTACAGGGAGGGACACATGTACATCCATGGCTGATTCATGTCAATATATAGCAAAAAAAACACACCACAATATTGTAAAGTACTTAGCCTCCACTTAAATAATTTTTTTAAAAAGATTGATCTCAAAAATACAGTGTTACCTCTGTTATGGCTTCCCTGGTGGCTCAGACGGTAAAGCATCTGCCTACAATGCGGGAGACCCGGGCTCAATCCCTGGGTTGGGAAGATCTCCTGGAGAAGGGAATGGCAACCCACTCCAGTATTCTTGCCGCCACCGCCCCCCACCCCAAACCCCCACCCTCCCACCCCCGTAGCTCAGACGGTAAAGAATCTGCCTGCAATGCAGGAGACCTGGGCTCAATCCCTGGGTCAGGAAGATCTCTAGAGAAGGGACTGGCAATCCACTCCAGTATTCTTGCCTGGAAAATCCCACAGATAGAGGAGCCTGACAGGCTACAGTTCGTGGAGTCGCAAAGACTCCGCCACGACTAAGCGACTAACCCACCCACTCACCTCTGTTACATTTAAAATGGATAAGCAACAAGGACCTACTGTATAGCACACAGAACCCCACTCAATGGTTTGTGGCAGCCTGGATGGTCAGGGAGGTTCGGGGAGAATGGATGCATGTATATGTACAACTGAGTCACCTTTAATATTCACCTAAAACTATCACAACATTGTTAATTGGCTATGCGTGCAGTGCTAAGTCACTTCAGTTGTATCCGACTCTTTGCAACCTTATGGACTATAACCCACCAGGCTCCTCCACCCATGGGATTCTCCTAGGGATCAAATCAGCGTCTCTTACATCTCCTGCATTGGCAGGTGTGTTCTTTACTACTAGTGCCACCTGGGAAGTCTTATTAATCAGTTATATCTCAATACAAAAAAAAAAGTTTATTTAAAAAAAAACATTTATTTTAGATTTAGGTATTTTTATTTTAATATTATGTTACTCTTTAGCATACAGAAAAGGAAAAGAAAACTGAAATAAAACTATAAATTGATAAATAAAATTGAATTAAAAATTTTCCTCAACCTTCAAAAATAATACAGTGTTGCATGAAGATAAAAGCAAGTTAAAGAATAATATTGTAAGGTACCACTGTATAAATCTTAAGGAAAAAAACAAACATACATACAGAAACATCTGTCTTGTTTATCATGATTATATATAAGTTAAAGTATTTTTAAATAGCTTGGAAGGATATATATCAAACTCATAGCAATGGCTGCCTCTAAAGATAGGGTGGTATTTGACTGGGGGTGGAAGACAAAGAGTATTTATCCTTACCTAAAATATCCCAGTTTTTAATTTTAAAAAAAGACTGAAAAGATAAAATGTTAGCAATGATTGGTTCTGAAATTAATTGATGTTCAGCATAGTATTCTGTCTGTTTTTCTATATTTAAAAACATAGGCTTCATTTTAAAAAAGAGAGAGAGAGAGAACTAAAAGCTGCCCTTCCCAGCTACCAATTTGAGTTGGATCATTAAGAATGTCATGCGTTTCCATCAGAGGCTCAGGATGAACCTAAATCTGGTTGACGTAGGAGGAGCCAGAAGTCACCTCACTCTGGCTAGGTAGTATTCCCACTAACACAAATAGATGCACTTCAGTGAAGCCTCGAAGTCCTTTCTAGAAGGCCTGGCTTCCTGAGTATGAGGTGTAGAGTCACATACCACCTAATGCTCTGACCAGAATGGCCCATGCCTGGTTTAATGCTCTACTGTCACTGTCTTGAAATTCATCATGATATCATCTTTGAACTTGTGTTTTATGAGTGAAATCTAACAAGATGATGACGTGCACAAGAGCCAATGAGATATGCGCAGTTTGTGCACTCTTGGTTCCTTGATGTCCCATTCACACAGAATTTCAGACCCATGATGTGTGGAAATTTAGTGAATCTTAGAGCAAATTTAGGTGGTTCAGTGGTAAAGATTCTGCCTGCCAAAGCGGATACACAAGAGACGTAGGCTCGATCCCTGGGTCAGGAAGATTCCCCTGGAGTAGGAAATAGCAACCCACTCCAGTATTCTTGCCTGAGAAATTCCATACACCAAGAAGCCTGGCAGGCTACAGTCCATGGGGTTGCAAAGAGTCAGACGCAACTGAGCATGACAGAAGACAGATGAGAGCAAATACAGTGTTATGAAATTGCCAGCTTCCGTAGAGTGCTGATACGAAGTGTGCATGTGAAGAAGTGGAATAAAAACTATTGAGCTAGTTTAGTTTTGTGCAGCATTTCCACAGTTATGATAAGAACAAAATAAATATGCATGTAGAATATAACTTATGTGATTACTTGATTCTACACATGAATTAAATGTTTGATGTTTACATTTAAAACTGGTATTGCATGACATAAACATGAAAAGTAAGACTGATGCTAATTATTTAAAATTTAAAATTTTTCTTTACTTAGACATTAAATAGCACACAAAAAATATCATGCCATGTTGAGAGAGACTGAAAGAAAGGAAATGGCTTTATATTTTAACAAATTTACTGGCACTTTTTTCCTGGCTTTTTGAACAAAGGGACTCACATTGCTATTTTGCACTGAACCTGGTAAGTCATGTAGCCGGCCCTGCTCGCTGGCTCTAACATATGATCCACTTAAGAGAAACCGTCATCAAGCAATTGCCTGGACAGTTCCCACAGCAAAGCCAGGGGACTGTCTAGAGCCCAAACCTCAGCACAGCCTGTTCCGTATTCTTGGGAGCCCAGGACTGACTGGTCACTTCACAGAGGTGGCTCTTAAGCCAGATGGACTTCATTCTCAGACAAATAAGGCCTCAGGGACACTTCAGGAATGGAGTTGAGGCACATTCCTTCACCCAGGGGAAAACAAGGCTTAAGAGGCCAGGTTCTGGAGACTGCCGAGATCGAAATCCCTCCTCACCGCTTAAAAACCGTGTGATTTTGGGCAAGTAAATGAATTCCTTGGTGTCTCAGTTTCCTCACCTGTAAAATGGGCTAATAATTGAATAGGGTTGTTGTGAGCAGTTAGGGTGCTGTGCTTGATATGTAGGAAGACTTCAATAACTGTTAGCCATGATAAATATCTCAAGGCCCCTCTTCTTACTTGTCTCTTCAGTGACTGAAGGGGAGGTGGTATGTGAGGCAGCTTACTAGAGAGGCAATGTAGTCAGGTTAAGTTCAAGTCCAGCTCTATAGGTGGCTAGTCATGGTTCAGGCAAGTTTCTTCACTTGTCCCTAAACTAAATTTTGTACTCAAGACCCAATCTAATGGAACCTCAAGCCATGAAAGTCTCAAATAATATCTGCTGGCAGGCCCTGAAGGTAAGGATGGAAGAAAAAGCAGGTTACCATAAGGAAAGAATAAAACTGCCATCCCAAATTGAGAGCACAGAACCCACTTCCCCAGCACTGTTTTATGTGAGGACTAACTTCAGGAAGGCATCTCAAGATCTGCCTCATATGACATCTATAGCATAAACAACAAAAGCAAAAATAGACAAATAAAACCACCTCAGATTTACAGATTTCTATGCAGTAAGAAAAACAATCAACAGAGTGAAAAGGCAACCTGTGGAATGGGAAAAAAATAGTTGTAAACCATATATCTGATAGGGAGTTAATCCCCAGAATATATAAAGAACTCTGGAGGCTCAACAACAAAATAAACAAATAGCTCAGTTTCTTTCTTTAAAAAAAAAAAATGGGCAGGGCACTCAGACATTTCTCCAAAGAACATACACAAATGTCTAATTCAAAAAGATACATAGACTCCAATGTTCATAGCAGGACTATTTACAATAGCAAAGATATGAAAGCAACCTAAGTATATATCAACAGATGAATGGATAAAGAAGATGTGGTACGTATATACAATGGAATATTACTCGGCCATAAAAAGAATGAAATTTTTCCATTCGCAGAAACATAGATGGATTTAGAGGGCATTATGCTAAGTGGAGTAAGTCAGATAGACAAAGACTATATGATATCACTTATATGTAGAATCTAAAAAATACAACAAACTAGTGATTATACCAAAAAAGAAGCTGACTCATAGATATAGAGAATAAGCTAGTGGTTACCACTGGAAGGGGAGCAGTGTACAGATGAGGGTAAAAGCTACTGGGTGTAAGATAGGCTACAAGGATGCATTGTACAACACCAGGGAATGTAGCAAATATTTTGTAATAAACTGTAAACACAGTGTTGGAGAAGGAAATGACAACCCACTCCAGGATTCTTGCCTGGGAAACCCCATGGACAGAGGAGCCTGGTTGGCTATAGTCCATGAGGTCTCAAAAGAGCCAAAGTGAAAGTGAAGTCGCTCAGTCGTGTGCGACTCTTTGCGACCCCGTGGACTGTAGCCCACCAGGCTCCTCCCTCCATGGGATTCTCCAGGCAAGAGTACTGGAGTGGGGTGCCATTTCCTTCTCCAGGGGATCTTCCCAACCCAGGGATTGAACCCAGGTCTGCTGCATTCCAGGCAGACGCTTTAACCTCTGAGCCACCAGGGCAAGGCTCCAAAAGAGCCAGACACAGTGTAAAATTGTATAAAATATTTTAAATGTGAATTAGGAAAAAAAAATGAGCAAAGGATTGAACAGAGTTTTCTCTAAAGAAGATATACAAATGTCCAAAAAAGCATATGAAAAGATGCTCAGGGTCACTAATCATGAATAAAATGCAAATCAAAACCACCATGAGATACCACTTCACATTCATGAGATGGCCACTATCCAAAACACAGAAAATAACAAATGCTGACAAGGATGTGGAGAAATGAAACAATTGCATACTATTGGTGGGAATGTGAAATAGTTCCACTACTACGGAAAACAGCATAGTGGTTCCTCGGAAAGTTAAAAAATAGAATGACCATATGATTTAGCAATGACACTTCTGAGTGTGCATCCAACAGAGTTGGAAACAGGACCTCAAAGAGATATGTGCACATCCATGTTCACTGCAGCAGTATTCACAATAGCCCAAGAGGTGGAAGCAATCAAATGTCAGTGTAAGGGGAACAGATAAACACAATGTGATATTTACATACAATGTCTTATTATTCAGCCTTAAAAGAGAAGGAAATCCTGTCACACGCTACAACATAGCTGAACTCTGAAGACATTCTGCTAAGTGACAATAGCCAACCACAGAACAGAACGTTCTACTTACCTGACGTATCTAAATATAGTCAAATGCATACGAAGAGAAAGGTGCACGTCCTTCTGGAGGGCTGCTGAGGAGGGGAAACCGGGAGCTGTTGTTCAACGGGTATGAGAGTTTTAGTTTTGTAAGATGAAAAAGCTCTAGACATCTGTTCCACAACAATATGTTTATAATTAAAACTGGTATTGCATGGTATACTTAAAAATTATTAAGGTAGTAAACTTTATGCTACAGTGATAATTTTTAAAAAGTATGATCCATAAAAAATGGATTCAGTTGGACTTTATTAAAATTAAAGCTTTGGGTTACATAAAGTTGAAATTAAAAAAAAAGAACAGGTGAAGTTTAAATGATGAAGGAAGTAATTCCTATGTACCACATGTTAACAGCGCCTGCCATATAGGAAGTCTCCACAAATAATGATGGTGTTATTTTGTTACCAGCAAGATTCATATCGCAGTTTGTGTTCAAGTGATGAAGTAATTCTGTGAGTTAGAACAACACTTTCTTGAAGTGATTAAAATGTAGTCTGAGCATTTCTTTAAAATGGTATTTAAAAGCTCCATTTCCAGGCAACTGAAGAATACTCTTTCAAATGCATATGAGATTTTTATAAGAAAGTTTATTATATTACTGATTCATAGCACTCCCTGAAAAAGTAGAAGAACAACCTATCCACATGTGACTAAATCTCAAAAACATGTGCTAACATCAAGATGGCAAATTATAGAAGAACACTATGAAGTGCATTTAAAACATATATAACTTCTATGTATACATACTCACCTATGTAGTAAGCATTCCAAAATATGTGTAATGACACTCATCAATTTCAGATAGTATTACTTCTGGATAAGAAAATAATAAAGGGATAAAGGATGGAACTTAATCTGTAACTACTACATTTTATTTCTAAAAATTAAAAAAGAGTGAAGGGGAGCTATCTATAACAAAACTTACTTGTACTTCATTTGAGTAATGGATATACAGATGTTTGTGATAGTATTTTCTGTGTTTTCTGTATGTTTAATATGTTTCATAATTTAGTGTTAATTTTCACATGGGTTTTTATTAGTTACTAAAACTCAAAAGTCACCCCTCTTGCAAGCCTTCCTGGAATCCTCCAGAAGTCTCATTCCCCAGGTTCAGACAGTCCTCCACTGCTAGTTATGCTTTTATGACTCAGTTATCCTTTTATGCAAACTGTTAGATTCTAATTGCAGGGACTTAAATTAAGAGACGCTTACTCCTTGGAAGGAAAATTATGACCAACCTAGATAGCATATTAAAAGCAGAGACATTACTTTGCCAACGAAGGTCCGTCTAGTCAAGGCTATGGTTTTCCAGTGGTCATGTATGGATGTGAGAGTTGGACTGTGAAGAAGGTTGAGCACCAAAGAACTGATGCATTTGAACTGTGGTGTTGGAGAAAACTCTTGAGAGTCCCTTGGACTGCAAGGAGATCCAACCAGTCCATCCTAAAGGAGACCAGTCCTAGGTGTTCATTGGAAGGACTGATGTTGAAGCTGAAACTCCAATACTTTGGCCACCTCATGCGAAGAGTTGACTCATTGGAAAAGACCCTGATTGTGGGAGGGATTGGGGGCAGAAGGAGAAGGGGACGACAGAGGATGAGATGGCTGGATGGCATCACTGACTCGATGCACATGAGTTTGGGGGAACTCCAGGAGTTGGTGATGGACAGGGAGGCCTGGCATGCTGCGATTCATGGGGTTGCGAAGAGTCGGACATGACTGAGCGATTGAACTGAAATGAACTGATGCTTAGTCACCTTCATATCAATAGCTTCATATTCAAAGCTAAAGGCCAGAGTGGCTACATTAGTATAAGTTTAATAAATATTTGTACAATAAAGTAGTAAAGTCAAACTCTGTATACTCCGTAAATGCTGAAGTGTGATAAGGTTGCTAATAAAAATGAATGAAATTAATACAAAGAAAGGTATAATCATGAAACAATACACCTGAGAAGTCTAATTTGTTTATCAAATCCTCGGAAGCCTAGATCTCAGTTTGTCTTAGCCCAGACTGCCGTAACAAAATACCATAGTCTGGGTGCCAGAAACCCATGACATTTATTTCACACAGTTCTGGAAGCCAAGTCCAAAATCAAGGTGCTGGCCAATTTGATTCTAGGCAGGCGCTCTTCTCCTGGCCGCCTTTTCATTGTGTCTTCACATGACAGAGAGCTCTGTTGTCTCTTTCTCTTCTTATAAGGCCACTGATCCCATCATGAAAATCCACCTTCATGAGCTAACCCAACTCAGAGGCCCCTTCTCTAACTACCTTGACACTGAAGGTTAGGGCTTCAACATATGAATTTGGGAGCAGGGGTGGAGGAGGAGGTACATACAAACGTTCAGTCCATAACATCAGTCCAAACTTCATCCTCTACCTCTGGACATAATTGTAAAGTGAGCCCGGGCTCTGAGGACCACTAGCCATGCTCAGATTTGTGTCTGAGACAGGGAGAAGGCAATGTTGGCAGAATCACATGGCATTTTTCTTACCAGCACATTTATATGATCTTTTCACACAACTGAGTGCCAATGAGCTGTAAAATTAACACTTCATAATTCACTTCATTAATTCTCATCAGCTTGTCATTGATCGCTCTCATGTTTTTATGACAGAGGGTTATTGGATTTCATAATCAATTACACAGCCTTGAACAGTCCACATCTCCTTCATGCAAAAGTCATTTCAATGTTTAATTATTGAAAAATCCCAGTAAAACTAAGAAAGTGATTTAATCCATTCATTCTCTATGTTTTTTTTTAAGCAGACCAGAAACATAAACTGTTAGATTTAGATAAATTACTATAAAACCCAATTTAATAGCACTATCAATAATGACAAATAGAAATTATTGTTTTCACATGAAGGTTGGTAATGTTGACATAACCAAGTAGTTGGTTATTGATGGACCAAAAGATGCATAATTATTCATCATTTTGGAGATGATGCTGATCTATGACCATGCTGATGGACATCATCAATCACATAAAAAAGGAAGCCCTGTTCATTTACTTAAGGCTCCATAGAAGGCAGTTCTTAACTTCTTTCCCCATATTTTAAAAATCCGTTTTTATTTTTAATTATGAAATTTAAAAACTGGGCACTTTTTTTATTCAAGGTCCTCGGTTTAGATGACAAATATCCAACCCTTCCATTGTCAAAAGAAGCTTACAGAAATACCCCCTACACAAAAACCCTTATTCGGTTCCCATTAACTTCAGGACTCAAGTTGATGACTTACCATACTAATTCTTCAACAATAGACTGATACTTCTTTCTGTTGCTCCACAGAGCTCTATAACTCTAGCCTTAACAGACCATGACAACTTCTAACTGCAAATTCATTCTCATAATAATTATATTAGGACTCATTCACAGGTGAACAATTCTGTAACTAATATCTGGGTTGTTTTATTTCTCCAGATGATGGATATTTTTCTCCACAGCTTATCAGTGATCTTTTAGCTTAAATAAGGATGCTGTTGTAATGGTTAGTGTAAAACATTTAAAAGTTAGCCAGTGGCCAGAGAGTCTTGATAAATTTTCTTATGGATGTCTTCATTGTGGTTAAAGTTTTAATTTCCATTTAATAGTTAATATTTATCTGTTTGTTTTTAAATAGATGTAAAATAGAAAGATACCTGGCAATCTAAAAAAAAAAAAAAAAGCTAGCCAATGGGAAATACATTAAACTAATAGAAAAGTAAGCTGAGTTTTAGAAGTGACTGCCTGTGTCCTGGGAAAATCTCTTATTCTGTTCCTAGGCTGCCTTGAGTCTATATCCCTCAACTATCCAGTCTCTAGAGGAAAATTGTACGGTGAATGACTCTCCCACCTGTTCTCAATCAGAATTATGAAATACACACCAAACTGTGTATAGGCACACATATATGTAGGCATTCGTTCATCTGACAAGCCTCTATCTGGAGCTGACTTCATGGCAGACAAAGCCTTGCGCTCTGTGAGGTTCAGAAAGTAAAACGCAGTCACTTTTGAAAGGATATGAATATGTGTGCAATATGTGAAATGAAAGTTATTCTTAAATCTTTGCTAATAACAAAAGGCCATTTTTTAAATATTGGATGTGATATGGTACATCTGGGTGGTCTAAGCCAAACGTAGTCTTGCTACCCTTGGCAGTACCTGGTTTCTGGATACATACGGTATGCAATTCTGTCCCTGAAACAAAGACAGTGATAATCTGGGGAGAAGTGTTCCTGGGAATGATTTCCTCTTCTGAAAAAGGCTCCCAAGACAGTCATTCTCTTTGAAGTCTTGCCTTTGGATTTTGTCTGTATACTCCTTGACCCAGTAACTCTCTTTCTATGTTTTCACCCTAAAGAAATTATCAGAGAGATATGCAAGGATTTATATCCAAGGTTATTCATCCCAGGATTATCTATTACAGTGAAAAATTTAAAACAATCATAAACATCCAACAGTAAGTTTCATCAAATAAACTATGGGGTATCCACAGGTTACTATTTATTAAAAATTATATAATAAACATATAGATAATTCTTCATGATATATTTGTTAAGAGGAAAAAGCAAACACAAAAGCAAAAATTTGGAGGGAAGTATATGTACATGTATTGTGTGTGTGTGTGTGTGCGTGTATGTGCATGAGCACTGCATATATATTCCCCCTGAAGGGTGGGATAATGGGAGATTTCTATTTTCTCTTTTGTGCTTATTTGGACTTTCTAAAGTTGGTAACATTAACATTTTTTTTTAATCTTTGCAGTTAGAGAAAGAGAAAAAAAATGTTCAAAAAAACAAAGCACATTCAGATATTACAATGGAGCAGGAAAAAGAAATGGCTTAACCTTAACTATGGGTTGCTAGTCCTGGAAGGTGTGCTAGAGCTGAGTCCTGACACTAGGCAGGATTCTTTGCAGGGAAGGGAAAGGGGATATTTCAGGAAAAGAAGAAAGCATACACTGAAAATGGAGGCTTCAGAAAACATGGCCCTTTTTGGGGGAAACGCTCATGGTCCAGTCTGGTTGGAGGCTGGGGGATGGAGTGTGTGTGAGGACCCACTGGGGGATCAAGCTGAGAGAGCCGTTCACCAAGGGCCTTGTTCACCATGCTCAGAACCTCGACTTTTGGGTGGTGGGAGGTGACATTGATGGGAAATTATTCACATGGAAAAGCAGACATTTCTGTGGCTACCTTTTTATTTGTGATATTCATTCTGTGCTTTGGAAGGAATCAAACTCCTGTTCTTCTCTCATCTTTTACAACACCATCCCAAGGTCACTTTATGGACTTTGCTTCATTCCACTTGAAGCACCCATGCCCCAGATAGTGACTCCCACCTCTCACCTCCTGCAGGTATGAGTGTGGTCATCACGCCTGGGGTGGCCCATGAGTCAGAAGATAAAGCTGCCAACCAGCGCCTCACTGCATATAGGCAATATTGTTACACTGAACCAATATAGCTTTCGGGCAACTGGGAAACACTACCCAGTGTAAAGTAAACCATTACCTGATGACTGAAAAGCCCAGCCTTCCTTAGAGACTTATTCTTTCAGGGGTGTATCAGAAGAAAAGTATGTCTGTACCCTTCCGTGTTCCTCTTCTTAAAATGTTAACAGCAAGTATGAGCGCTTTGGTAAATATGTTTGGATCTGGCTGCCAAGCACTGCTTTTCTGAAAATTGCCCCTCCTCCTTATCCTCATAGATGTCACATATGGATTGGACCAGGATCAGCATCCAATACCAGTTGGACTTAACTCAGTTCTCTTGAAGGAATTTGAAATACGAAATAAGTGTTTTTAGCCACAATCAAGCTGTTCTCTTGAATGGAAGAGGGGTCAACTTAGCTGCTTTTGATGGTGGCCATTATTCATCACAATGAATAACAAGGCAGAGAAAGGTGGTGTGTGGCAAGGAAGATAAATGAAACCAGAGGCAAAGGGAAGTAGACTCAAGATATGGTGTATTAGGGTAAACCAACTACTGTAAGAAACGATCCCAAATCTCAGTGACCTCACACAATACAAGTTTATCTCTTGCTCACACAAAGTCCAATACTAATGGTTGGGCGGCTCCCTCATGCAGCTCTCTCCAAGTGGTGACTCGGGGACCCAGAATCCTCTCATATCATCTCATGTCTCCACAATGTTGTGGTTTCAAGATCCCCTGGGCATCATCCTATCCCATCCCAGCACATGCGACATTTTGTATTCAGGACTAGAGGAGGCATATATCATTTCTTCCCACTGGCAGAATTCAGTCACATGGTTCTACCTAGAGGTAAGTACGGCTAGGAAATACAGCTTCACTGAGTGTCTATGAAGACCAGAACCAGATATTGCTGAACACTAGAAGGATCTGCCATATGTGGGGAAAGAGAACTGCCTGGCTTCCCACAGCACCTCAGTCTTGCCTTACTTAAGACTTGGTCAAACCCAGTGTCCTTACTCAAGCTAGGTCAAGTAGGTTTCCACTATTTACAAACCCAAGGAAAAGACTAACAAATCATCAAAACACTTTTCAGATTAAAAAGTATTTTGACTGCTCGCATTCACATTTGATTTTGACACAAGTTTGAGCAAACTCCAGGAGACAGCGAGGGACAGGGAGGCCTGGCGTGCTGCAGTCAAGGGGGCCACAAAGAGTTGGACACAGCTTGGTGACTGAACAACGACAAGAAGCCTGTGAGACAGATATGATTATCAGCCTCGTTTTGTTGACCAAGAAACCGAATCTCCCTGAAACTGTATCAATTGTTCAAGCCCATCACAACTACAGCCAGGGCTGGAATTAACTCCTTCAACTCCAAAACTGAGTTCTTTTTTCAACTTCATAGTGTGTACTAACAGCTGGCAGGAGGGAAATTATCCTTCTAGCCTCTTCCTGTGAGTGGTTTTATCAGATTACTTGCCCTGTGGAGGAAGAGCAAACGACAGCACAAAGCCGCAAGACTTTCTCAGGAAGAAAGGTGGATGGGACTGAAATGGAGGGTGCAGAGAGGAAAATCCAGCTACACCAGACTCTTCATATTCTTCTTCCCAGATGCACAGAGGCTGTACTTGGAATTCGGAAAGAAAATCTGATCAAAGCCAAAAGGGCAGGAATCCTTGTTCTCTGGAGGCCTGCGTTGTGTATTTGACATTGAACCACTCCAATCTAGGACACAAAAAGTCTATTGAAAGCCCTGAAGGAAAGGAAGACAAATGGCCAAGACCTTGAGTCACGGCAGCAAGATGAAAGGCATTGGGTGCTCCGAGGCTGGCGGGGAAGGACGAGCATGGAGAATTGTAAAGCCACCTTTGTGCACAACAAATGATGAGCCAGCTCTGGAACGATAGCAAACAGCTGCTCTGTCTCCTCAGCACTAACAGCTGCCGCCTCTACTGGGCTTTCCCACTACGGGCAGCCTCACAGAACTGACGGTCAAGGTCCTCCTGAGTGACAGTGAAGCCAGGGCCAGAGGGAAAGGGCTGTGGTGGAGCGCGAAGGGGAAATGCCCAGGAGGAACAACCTTGACAAAACGAAGGTAACAGAAAGCGCTAAAAGACAACCGGTAAGAGGACACAGATTGTGCTCTGAAGGCAGCAGTTCTCACAAGTCTTTATAGAGATTTCCACCAGACCCAGGCGAAAAGGACAAGGTAGCACTTAAAAAAAAATGCATTCCACTTGAAAGTCTGTCATTTATTGCAAGATTACTTCCTTAACTTGTTTTGATGTTAAAATGTCCTTTTATGAAATGACAATGATAAAAAATGGTGGAGTTGTTTTTTTTTTTTTTTCCAAATATATACTCCTGGCAAAATAAAACGCTGGCAACGTGATTTTAGTCCTTAACTTTTTTGCTTTCCCTCTCATTGGTCTGTGAAATTGAAAAGCCTGGTACCCACTCAAAAGTCCGAAGCTCTATATGAACCATTCACATAGAAATAAAACAAGAAAAGAAAACTTAGAAAACACCCACGCATATCAAGGATAAATCACATGGATTTCAAGGACAAATCAATGCTTAGAAGTGGAATAAATAATAATGTCTTTGAGGAAAGTTATAACACCAAACAGAAAAGAATTAGTTTCTATCAGCCTTAGGAATCTGAATTCCTAACGCCTCTTATAGTCATATGAAAAGGACGGGAGATGGGTCAACCAAACCTTGATCATTACTCACAATTATCTCTACGATGGCAAACACAACTGACATGAAAAACTAGGGGCTATTCAGATTTTCAGAATGGATTACAAAATGCTAGCTGGGAGACAGCTGCAAAGATTTTGACAACAGAACTATTCCCAATGTTCACAAGGGTACTTAGAGAGCTAATAATAGCAGTTGTTTTGCAAAAGTGTAAAAATGGAGTGAAAGAACAAGAGGAAAAAATACTGTAAATGTGCCATGTAACTCTTGGGACAGAAGCTGTAAATGTTTCTATACAAAGGGGACTACCTCTACCACCACCTGCTTATATTCTAGGATTCGGATATTTGCCAAAATGACAGTTTGGGAAAGTGAAAAGGCTTGGGCTAAAGTGATCAGAAAGTCCAGAAAGTCTCTTCTGTTGCCAAATTAAAAGAGAATTTATCTGATCAAAAAACACATAGTTATCAACTAACAGAAAAGGACAAAAGAACAAGTCCTAGGTAGGGTAGAAACAATGGTCCAGTTTTTAATAACAAAGAAGAACAGGAATGAAAGAGCAAGGCATGTTTTCCTTCACTGGTTTTTCTTGCATTTCAGATACTCCTGCATCAGTTTCATTGCTAATTGTGTTCCTGACTTGCAATAACTGAAAGAAACATAGCTGGGATAATAAGGAGACAAAGAATTGTAAATGAAATGTTGAGATATTCACATTCTGTGAAAATTGCAGCATTCGTTCTCCTGCCTTGTGTTTTCAATATTCCAATGGAAAGGGACATGATCGAGGAGTGTTTGGAGAAAGGAAGTAACATTTTTAAAACACCTGCCATGGACTAGACACTGTGCTTGGAATTCTCTCTATATTATCTCATACATTTCTTTTTTTAAAAAAAAGATTTTTGGATGTGGACCATTTTTAAAGTCTTTATTGAATTTGTTACAACACTGCTTCTGTTTTTTTTTTTTTTAATTTTTATTTTCACTTTATTTACTTTACAATACTGTATTGGCTTCTGTTTTATGTTTTGGTTTTTTGACCCCCAGGCATGTGGGATTGGATCTCCCCAACTAGGAATTGAACCCTCACCCCCTGTGTTGGAAGGTGAAGTCTTAACCACTGGACTGCCAGGGAAATTCTGATCTCATAAACTTTTAACAACATTCTGAGGTATTATGACCCCATTTTCCAGATGAGAACACTAAGGCTCAATGACCATAAGATGCTTACCCAGAGGTCAATTGCTAAATGTCAGAGTCAAACATATGTTTTCCCCACTACTCTTAGTATCCAGTTACTCTCTCTGCCTGGAGACTGAATGAATGGCTATAGAACTTGAGACAGAAACAACTCCTTCTCTCAGAATTCCTCCTCCCACTGTAGCCCCCTTCATCACCTGAAGTATCCATTCTGTACGCCTGGGTCGGCCCCAGCTACTGCCAAACTGCTGGTTCGCTCATACTAAAATTAATTTACTTGTCCTTTCTGTGATCAGAAAGCCCAGAAAGTCTCTTCTGTTGCCAAGTTAAAAGAGAATTTATCTGATCAAAAATACATAGTTATCAACTAACAGAAAAGGACAAAAGAACAAGTCCTAGGTAGGGTAGAAATAATGGTCCAGTTTTTAATAACAATTTCCTTCTGATTCTACTGATGGAAATCTCATGTCTACTAACAGGAGAGCTTAGTAGGAATCTGGTGGGGGTCTTCCCACTTCCACTATCCAAAATGCATTCCTTTAATAGTAATTACCAGTTCAAAAATGTGATGGTTTGAAAAACTATGCATATATTCCCTTTCCAATGGTCACAAAGACATAAAAAGAAAGGGCCTTACTGTACTGGGTTGAAAAGCCACCCCACATAATGTCTCCCAGAAACCTGGAGATATAGCCTCATTTGGGAATAGGGTCTCGGCTAAAATCAGATCACGCTGGATTAAGTGGGTCCTAATCCAGTGACTGGTATCCTTATAAGAAGAAGGAAATTTGTACACAGACATACGCAAAATGAAGATGGCCTTTGATGATGGGGGCAGACATTGGAATGACGCAGCTGCAAGCCGAGGAGCATCAGGAATCAAAGACAACCACCAAACTGGAAAGAGGCAATAAAGGACCCTCCTCTAGAGGCTTCAGAGAGAGCACGGCCCTGCCAACACCTTGATTTTGGATTTCTCGCCTCCAGAATTGCAAGAGAATAAAGCTGTCTTATTTTAAGCCACCCCATTTGTGGTATTTTGTTACAGCAGCCTGGGAAACTAACACACTTAGCACATTCCTTCAATAAGAGTCTTAACTATTGTAAAATGCCTAATTCTGTCCAAATTCATGTTAATGCAACTCCAATCAAATACCTAAAATCCCCCATCCTAATCAAAATCTCAAGAGAATTGGCAGAGGGGGCAATTTAACAAAATGACTCTTCATGATAGCTGAAGGGTGTTGGGTCCTAGCAAGGTGGTGCATGACCAGGCCTGCATTCATGGGGCAGGAAACAGAAAGAAAATGAGCTGAACTCTTGATCTGTGGAACTGGAAAAAAAATTAAGCCTGGTGAAACCTAAGGAAGAAAATGATAACGGTAGGGACAGAAATAAATAGAGAACATGAATAAAGGAACCATGGATTATTTGAAAAGATGAACAAAACAGATGCAACTCTAATGAAACTGATACAGTAAAACACAGAATGACCCATGGGATTTTACACTGAATGTCCATTTTAAGCACATGCAACAAGCAATTCATATTTTATAAGGATGTATTGGCAACCCACTCCAGTGTTCTTGCCTGGAGAATCCCAGAGACAGAGGAGCCCGGGGTCTCACAGAGTCGGACACGACTGAAGCGACTTAGCGGCAGCAGCAGCATGAGCATACATTCAGGGAATTTCCCTGTAGCTCATACAATAAAGAATCTGCTTGCAATGCAGGAGACCCGGGTTTGATCCCTGGGTCAGGAAGATCCTCTGGACAAGGGAATGGCAACCCACTCCAGTATTCTTGCCTGGAGAATCCCATGGACAGAGGAGCCTGGTGGGCTACAGTCCATGGGCTTCCAGAGTTGGACACTGCTGAGCAACTAAGCACACACATTATTCAAGGACCTATATAAAGCACATTTTAATAGGTGGGCTCTATGTTATATACAAAACAGGAGTGGGATCGATGATGAAAATAACAGGAATAAACAAAGAAAGGGATCTTGCTATGTATCAGTTCCGTTCAGCTGCTCTATGTATACACTGATACATTCAAGAGGGATAACTGACAGGGATCTACTTATAGTACATGGAACTCTGCTCAATGTGTGCGGCATGCTGGATGGGAGGGCAACTGGGGGAGAATGGATACATATATATGGATGTCTGTGTCCCTTTGCTGTCTGCCTGAAGTTATTAAAACTTTGTTAACCAGCTATGAAAAAAATAAATGCTTGTTTCATGAACATAAAAAGAAAGAAAAGGGTCATGCATGGATGTATGGACACAGAGTCCTGTGGTATCAGATACAATGAGCATAGGAGGAGTCATTGAATAATTTGTATGAGAACAATTTGGGGAAAAAAATAATAAAGTAGTAATTTTTTCAGGCAGACTTTAAAAATTTGATGTTAAAAATGAAACCAATAGCTAAACAAATATACGATTTTCTATCTTACCCTGATTTTGGGAAGCACTTTGCAAGCATAAATGCAATGGGGGAAATAAAAGAGAGGAAAAAATGGATACTGTGACTCCGTTAAAGTGAAACTTTAAAAAATAAAATCTTTCTGTTCATCAAGGAGTCATTTTAAAAATTAGGTACAAAAAGCAAATAGGAAAGAATATTTACAACAAAAACTACAAAATAGACATATTCACTGTGTATTAAACATTTATGCAAATTAAAAAGAAAATATAAAAATAGACCTTATTAAAAGTTGGGGGGAAAAAACTTTTTAACAACCCAGAAAGAAAATGTAATTGGCTAATAAATATGGAAAAATATTCAACCTCAGTAGTAATATAAAAATGCATATTTAGACTGAAATTTTCCATCTACCAAATTAGCAGGCTAGCGCTCCTCTTGGGAATATAAACTGGTCTCCCTTCCTGGAAAGTAATTTTATATTACATGTCAAGATACTTTTAAATTTTCATATATTTTGACTCAGTAACTCTGCTCCTAAGCATCTGTCTTTAGGGAAAAACCTACACATTCATCAAAATGGGCATATTAAATTTAGTATCCATACTGTGATAGTAAAGCTTTGTGAGAATATAGTCTCTGAATCCCCAGACTCTGCTACACAGTAGGAACTCAATAAATGTTTGTTAAATGGCTCTGGAATTCTATGTGGCAGTTTAAAAAAGAATGAGTTCAAATTCTATGTGAAAAGATCTCCTAGACACGTTGTTAAAGAAAACAAGGTGAAAATCAGGACATCCAGGACGGCCCCACCGACGTAAACCTAAAACCAGCAGCAAAACAGACAAATCCCTCTCCTTCCCTTTCTCTTTTTCTCTCTCCCTCCCTCCTTCCCTCTTTCCTTTCTTCTCTCTTTCAATCCACAGACAAGTACAGGAAAACACAAGTACATACCAAGCTTATAGGGACATTTGAGGAGATAGGGATGGGCAGGGAGAACACCTCTGAAGGGAGGCTGAATGGTTTTAGATAGAAATACTCTCAGATTAATTACCTACGTTAAAAATAAAATGTGTTTCCTAAAGGAGGCCTATGCAAAGATGTTTATAATAGCATCATTTGTAATCATGAAAAGTTGAAAATAACCCCTTAGGATAACAAAACATCATGTAGGTATACAATGAGCTGTGTTTTTGAAGAAGAGTTGCCAGGAAATGACATGGTATATTATTAAGTGAAAAACAAGAAGAACAAGAAAGATTTAATAAAAAAAGAAAAAGAAAAAAATACATATAGGCTCATCTTACAAGAACCACTCAAGAAAATTCTTCAAGCTAAAAGCAAGTGACCATTGAGAATACTTTGATCCCACACAAAACCAAAGAGCACTAGGAGAGATAATTATATTAGTAATTACATGAAAGGATGAATGCTTATTTCTTCCCCTATTTGAAAAGCAATTGTATAAAACAGTATATATAGAATCATATTCCTGGGCATTCAACATATAGAAGCATAGTATACTTGACAATAACAGCACAAAGCCTGCTGAAATTCAAAACAGCTAACCCTAGACCTGCTAACACTGCCTTTCAAAGAAAAAAATGAAAGAGCTGTTGCCAGTGTTTTGCCCTGGTTCCTTTTGCCTCCTGTCTGACACTGTTATTTCCCTATGTGTGTGGGAACTTGAGAACTATGAGTGAAAACCTCTTTTCAATGGCAATCATTTCCTGATCAAATGGCCTCACCATACCTGAATAAGAAAACCTATGTTTTAAAACAAATAGTAATTTTAAAACTATCCATAGAAAAACCTCAGGCACAGATTGCATTACTGGTGAATTCTACAGATATTTAAAGAAGAAATAAAACCAATTCTTCACAAACTCTTTCCCAAAAAATAGGAAAAGGAGAAAAACTTCCCAATTCATTCTATGAAGCCAGTTCGACCATGAAACTAAACCAGAAAACTTTACAATGCTTCTGTTATATAATTTTGACTTAAAACATCTGCTAAATTCCAAGTTCCTATAAAAGATTCCGTGTCTATAATAAACTTTCCTGTATCTCTCCTTGCTATTTTTATAGATTCTGTTAATAAAAGGAAAAGGCATGTAGAGTGAACGCAGAAATGGTTGTGACAATTTCATTTTGCTTTTTCATCCTTCAAACGCCATCATACAATTTGTTTTCCTGTGCAAGCATTACACAAATACAATTGCTTTCAGGAATACTAAAACAGCATTTTATGGGATTTGAAGTATTGAACAGAATCAGTGTGGTAATGCAGAACTCTTTTCCTAACATAAGAATCTCAGAAGTTAATAACTAAGTTGATTTCTAGGTTCTTGAGTGTTTGAAAAATAAAATTGAAGTTTGAGGTTTTTTTTTTTTTTTAAAAAGGAGATTACAGCAGAAGAAAACTACAGACCAACATTCCTTATGAACACAGGTGCAAAAATGCATGAAAGCATTTGACAAAATCCAATGCTTCATCATTAATCAAAAAAATAAAAACTCCACAAACTAGGAATAGAAAGAAGCTTTCTTAATGTGAGAAAGGGCATCTATGAAAAACTCACAGGTAACATCATACTTAATGATGAAAGATTGAATGCTTTCTCCCTAAGACTAAGAACAAGATAAGGATATTCACTTTCACCACTTGTATTATTGTAGTGAATTAGGCGATTAGGCAAAAAAAAAAAAATAAATAAATAAAAGGAACTAAGATGGGAAAGGAAGTAAAACTGCCTGTATTTACAGATGACATGATCTTGTATATAGGAAATCCGAAGGAAACCACTAACCAAAAAATAAATAAATAAATAAAAACACTACCAGAACTGAAAAATGAGTTAGGCAACCTTGTAAGATATAAAATCAATACATTAAAGCCAACTGTGTTTCTATACACTTGCAGTAGGCAATCTGAAGATGAAGTTAAGAAAAAAATTTCACTTTTATTAATAAATTTAAGAAAAGAAGCACAAAGCGTATACGCTGAAAATTACAAAATACTACTGAAAGAAATTAAAGATCTAAATAAATGGAAAGACATGCCATGTTTGCTGACCAAGAGACTTAACATTGTTAGGATGGCAATACTCTATCAATAGGTCCACAGATTCAATGCAATCTTTTTAAAACCCTAGTTGGCTTCTTTGTAGAAACTAACAAGTTGATCTTAAAATTCGTATGAAAATTCAAGAGATCCAGAATAGCCAAAACAATCTTGAAATAGAAGAATAATTCACACTTCCCAATTATAAAATTTAGTACAAAACTACAGTAAGCATGACAGTGTGGTATTGGTACAAGACAGACATACATATCAATAGAACTGAGAATTAGAAATAAATCTTCACATTTACAGTCAACTGATTTTCAACAAGTGCCCAAATGACTGAATGGAAAGAATAATTTCTTCAACAAATGGTACTGGGAACAACTAGATGTCCACATGAATGAAGTAAGACTTCTGTTTTATATCATTTACAAAAATTAACTGAAATGGATCAAAAATCTCTGACATGTAAAAGCTAAAACTACAAAACCTTTAGAATAAAATGTAGGTGGAAATCTTCATGATCACGGATTAAGCAATGATTTCTTAGATATGACACCAAAAAACACAGTGACCCCATGGACTGTAGCCTGCCAGGCTCCTCCGTCCACGATATTTTCCAGGCAAGAATACTGGAGTGAGTTGCCATTTCCTTCTCCAGGGGATCTTCTCAACCCAGGGATCAAACCCGGGTTTCCCACACTGCAGGCAGATTCTTTACCATCTTTTACCATTTGGAGTCACTGGTGAATCCACAAACACAGCAACAAAAGTAAAAATAGATAAATTGAATTTCATCAGAATTTAAAACTATTATTTTATAGGACACTATCAAGAAAGTGGAAAGACAGCTCAGAGAATGGGAGAAAATACTTGCAACTCACATATTTGACAAAGGAATTCTATTTGAAATATATGAAGCACTTTTACAACTCAATAATAAAAAGACAAAAAAGCAATTACAAAATAGGCCAAGAATATGAATAGGCATTTCTCCAAAGAAGATATGTAAATGGTCAAAAAACACATAAAAAGATGTTCAACTTCATCAGTCATCAAGGAAACATATATCAAAACTACAATGAGATAGCATTTCAAACCCACCAAGACAGCTATTATTAGACAAGCAGATAATAATAAGTGTGGGTGGGAATGTGGAGAATTTGAAACTGATAGGATAGTTCACTGGTAAGAATGTAAAATGATGCAGCTGCTTTGGAAAAATTCTACAAGTTCCTAAAATGTTAAACACTGAACATAGTTACCATCTGACCCAGGCATTCTACTCCTAAGTAATACTCAAGAGAAATGAACATGTGTATGTCCACATGAAAAGATGAACATAAATGTTCATAGCAGCATTATTCACAATAGTCAAAGAGTAGAAACAACCCAAATGTCCATCAACTGATGGCCAGATAAAGAAAATGTAGTATATTCACACAATGGAATATTATTCAACAGTAAAGAGGAATGAGGAGAAGGCGATGGCACCCCACTCAGTACTCTTGCTTGGAAAATCCCATGGATGGAGGAGCCTGGTAGGCTGCAGTCCATGGGGTCGCCAAGAGTCGGACACGACTGAGTGACTTCACTTTCACTTTTCCCTTTCATGCATTAGAGAAGGAAATGGCAACCCACTCTGGTGTTCTTGCCTGGAGAATCCCAGTGACGGGGGAGCCTGGTGGGCTGCTGTCTATGGGGTCACACAGAGTCGGACACGACTGAAGTGACTTAGCAGCAGCAGTAGCAGCAAAGAGGAATGAAGTATTGCTATATCCTATAACATGGGCTTACCTGGTAGCTTAGTCAGTAAAGAATCTGCCTGCAGTGTAGGAGATCTGGGTTCGATCCCTGGGTTAGGAAGATCCCTTGGAGAAGGAAATGGCAACCCACTCCAGTATTTTTGCCTGAAAATCCTATGAACAGAGGAACCTGGTGGGCTACAGTCCATGGAGTCACAAGAATCAGACACGACTTAGCAACTAAACCACAGAACATGGATGAATCTTGGAAATACTCTAAGAGAACGAAGCCAGACACAAACAGCTGCAGAACTGGATATTGCATAACTCCATGTGTATGAAACACCCAGAATAGGCAAATCTAAACAGGCAACACATAGATAAGTAGTCGTCTAGGAACAGCAGGGCTTAGCATAGCCAGTAAAGATCTGGCTGATTAGCAGTCCTTCAGAAGCCTTCAGGGAGTGCATTATTCAGACAAAATGGCAGCTGTGGAATTAACAAAAAGAGTCTCATTTTACTTTAAATACTCCCTATGCTCTATGCTCAGTCATGTCCAACTCTGCGACCGCATGCACTGTAGCTCACCAGGCTCCTCTGCCCTGGGAGAGGGCAAGAATACTGGAGTGGGTTGCCGTTTCCTTCTCCAGGGGATCTTCCCAACTCAGGGATCGAACTTGCATCTTCAGCACTGAGGCAGATTCTTTACCACGGAGCCACTTGGGACCATCTAGGAAGACCTAAGCAAGGATCTCAAACTGGAAAGGGCCAAGTCTTGGAACAGTTTAAGAGTTGGACTAACTATTCACTATGGCATCCATTCCGCATCCTCTCATTTCTACTGTTGCTTTCATCAGGCCTTCTTCTCATGCTCAGCATCCTGTATTTTCAGGGCTTTTTAAAAATAATAAAATAAGATTGCACCACTGGCAATCTTAGATTTCAGATACAGGGTTTGATGCCAGTGCAGTTGAAGACAGCAAAGCAACTGATCACCCATGGGCCAAATCATAATGATATGGCATTCTTTCCCATCAAGAAATTCTTACGCTTCACAGTGCTGCATTCTGAATTTGACGCTCTTAGCTAAACTGGGGACTTGGTCAAAGATTAAACAATCAAACTTTTATTTCAACCACATAAACAAAAAACTAAAATACAAGTGAAGACACATTGACAAAGCAGAGATTGGTTTTCTGTGACTGAGTAATGGAAACTCTTTTTTTTTTTTAGCATCCTACTCTGCATATGTGTGTGAGAGAGAGACATCAACGAAAAATAAATAAATAAGAGAGCTGGTAAGGATACATGAGTCATGGAAAAGGTTTAAAATCATTTGGCTCCCCCAGAAGACAGCCAGATTGCCAGTGAATGATTCAGCATGGGAAATAGCCAGTAACGGCAAGCGTGATCGGTGAAGGGATCTGAAAGAGACATCACAGGTCGGGGGGAAAGTGGGACCTTCCTTGTTGCTGAGAGTCTTAAAAAGAATATCTCAGAGGATTAGTGAAGGGCAAGGCTCCACCCTGCCTGTTCTAAAAGCAGCTCATAAGGTATAGATGAAAAGAACAGTAAGAAGCATCAGCCATTATGATTGCTAAGCCAACGAGATCCTTTCCAGCAATACTTGCTGGAGCTTGGTTCAGGTTCTTTCTTTCATATGGAATCAAAACCAACTTTACATACTCAGTTTCTACTAAAGCTTTTCCCCCACTTGGTTGATAGCATGGCTTGTAAGCCCTGTCAAGATTCTCCAACAATTTCTGATGCCTACAACACTCACAAGCCCTACACTGTTTTTTGTTTTTTGTTTATAAAACAAAGCCCTCCAGAATTGTTTGGGTGATGAATACCTAGAGATTGGTGCCCACATCCCTGTCTAGCACCTTAAACGTCTTCTTATATGTGCACCTGGAGACACCATAAATACTGCTTGTTACTGTTGATTATCCAGCCAGGAATTAGTATCTCAACTGTATTTCAGACTCTAAACAGCAAAGTCATCACGCTACTTTGAACTTATGTGGGGCTCCTTTCTAAAGAACTCAAATTGAATTTTTAAATCTGCCTAAAGGTCACCCTGCTTATTTAACTTATATGCAGAGTACATCATGAGAAACGCTGGGCTAGAAGAAGCACAAGTTGGAATCAAGATTGCCAGGAGAAATATCAATAACTTTAGATATGCAGATGACACCACCCTTACGGCAGAAAGTGAAGAGGAACTAAAAAGCCTCTTGATGAAAGTGAAAGAGGAGAGTGGAAAAGTTGGCTTAAAGCTCAACATTCAGAAAACGAAGATCATGGCATCTGGTCCCATCACTTCATGGGAAATAGATGGGGAAACAGTGGAAACAGTATCAGACTTTTATTTTGGGGGCTCCAAAATCACTGCAGATGGTGAGTGCAGCCATGAAATTAAAAGACGCTTACTCCTTGGAAGAAAAGTTATGACCAACCTAGATAGCATATTAAAAAGCAGAGACATTACTTTGCCAACAAAAGTCCGTCTAGTCAAGGCTATGGTTTTTCCTGTGGTCATGTATGGATGTGAGAGTTGGACTGTGAAGAAAGCTGAGTGCCAAAGAATTGATGCTTTTGAATTGCGGTGTTGGAGAAGACTCGAGAGTCCCTTGGACTGCAAGGAGATCCAACCAGTCCATTCTGAAGGAGATCAGTCCTGGGATTTCTTTGGAAGGAATGATGCTAAAGCTGAAAATTCAATATTTTGGCCACCTCATGCAAAGAGTTGACTCATTGGAAAAGACTCTGATGCTGGGAGGGATTGGAGGCAGGAGAAGGGGACGACAGAGAATGAGATGGTTGGATGGCATCACCGACTTGATGGACACGAGTTTGGGTGAACTCCAGGAGTTGGTGATGGACAGGGAGGCCTGGCGTGCTGCGATTCATGGGGTCACAAAGAGTCGGACACGACTGAGCGACTGAAATGAACTGAATTGAACTGAAATTAATTACATCTCAAACTTCCCATGAAACAATTAGTAAATATCACTTGTTGAATACTTCTTCTGTGGAAGGCATTCTGCTAAGCATTTATTAGTTGTACCACTTTGGGTAAATCATGTATTCTCTATGAGCTTCAGTTCATCTGTAAAATGGGGAAAATACTGTCTTCCTCAAGAATCACAAAGTCAGTTGCTGACAGGCAACTAACTAAGTAGAGGGAGCTAGGTGTCAGTACTGAGTGATTACTAAATGAGATGTACCTGGTAATCATGGGGGCCTGTTCACTAGGATAGGATGTTGCTTCCTACATGGAGCTCTGCCCAGTGTTATGTGCCAGCCTGGATGGGAGAGGGGTTTGGGAAAGAATGGATACATGTATATGTTTGGTTAAGTCCCTTTGCTGTTCACCTGAAACGACTACAACATAATCAGCTATACCCCAATACAAAATAAAAAGTTTAATTTTGAAAATAAAATTAAAAATAAACTTGCCTCTTTCTTCCTGTAGACAAATCCTGCCTTCCTATTTAGAGCAGCAAGAAGTGTGAGATATGCTTTCCTAGGCTCCCTTGCAACTAGGACACTGGTATATGAGCCAATCTTGCTCACTGGTGAGTTCAGTTCAGTTCAGTTCAGTTCAGTCGCTCAATCGTGTCCGACTCTTTGCAGCCCCATGAATCGCAGCACGCCAGGCCTCCCTGTCCATCACCAACTCCCGGAGTTCACTCAGACACATCCATCGAGTCCGTGATGCCATCCAGCCATCTCATCCTCTGTCGTCCCCTTCTCCTCCTGTCCCCAGTCCCTCCCAGCATCAGTCTTTTCCAATGAGTCAGCTCTTCGCATGAGGTGGCCAGAGTACTGGAGCTTCAGCTTTAGCATCATTCCTTCAGGGGAAGCCAGTTAGGGGCTTTTCTTTTTTTACATTTTACTTTTACAAGAATGAGGAGAGACCAGTGGGAAGACAAGCTGTCCTCTTCTGGACATGTATGTGTCTGCACCTGACATGAGTGCCATTTGGAGGCATTGACAGAAACGAGAGGAACATCATAGCAGACTCGCTGAAGATGCCAGAGGAGAAAGGTGGAAAACATCAGTGGCAGGGGGCAGCAGTCCTTGACAATATTTTTGTGCCACTGTATGAAACCTGGAGCTTCCCTAGCTTAACTCAGGTAATAAATACTTGAAGCTATTAGTCGGCTTTCCATCACTCACACTGAAAGCATCTCCTTTGCATCGTGGCACGTTACCAAGGGGCACTCGTCATCTGAAGAAGCCAACCGTTGGGACTTCCCTCATGGCTAAGTGGCTAAGACTCCATGCTCCCGAGGCAGGGGGTCCAAGCTCAATCCCTGGTCAGGGAACTAGATCCCACATGCCGCAGCTAAGAGCCTGCATGCTGCAACAAAAGATCCCGCATGTCTCATTGAAGACTGAGGAACCCATGTGTCACAACTGAGACCCAGTACAGCCAAATAAATAAATAAAAATAAATAAAGAAGTCAGGCACACTCGGCTTCCACTGGGGGCTGCCAGATGAGGATTTCTCAAGAAGAGCCAGGAGTCCAGATTTTTTAAATGTTGGCTTAAAGAAATATTTGCATGCCAAACAAAAGACATCTGGAGGCCAAATTCAGCCCACAGACACTGTTTCCAACCCTTGAAGTACCTCTGACAGTTGCTGTGAGTACTGAATTAAATGTGTTTTTAAAATAAGATCAGTAATAATAATAGCAAACACTCACATAGCATTTAATATGGGCCAGGCACCATTCATTTTGCTTGCTTTACCAATCGAATACTCATATGTAATCAAGCCTTACAATAGCTTTATGGAGAGATGTAACTACCACTTTCACTTTACAGAATAGGAAAGTAAGGAAAAGAGAAGTTGAGCAATCTGCTCTGGTCACATAGTCACGATGAAGTGCAGCAGGAATGTGAGACTGGGCCTAGGTAATCTGGCTCCAGATTTCACTACATTTAATCAGAAGAGCCTGGAAAGAGTCAGACATGACTTAGCAACTAAATAACAACAACAGTCAATGTGTTATGCTTGTAAAACATTCCATACAAATTTCTGACCTGTAATTGATAGTCTACATAAGTTCCCCAACCCCATCCCCTCCTATACTTGAGGCAATTTCAGAAATAGAATTAGGGATTTTTCTGATGCTAAAGAGGACAGCTTGGCATGTTAGATATTAATGACAGTTGTCATTTCATTTTGGCGCCTCAAAAGCTGCCATAATATCCAGGCAGGTAAACACATAATAAATGAAATCTATATGGTCTTGGCTGGAAGGTGAAACTGCTGTTATGACATTTGTGCTCAGCTTCTTGGCCATCAAACAATAGGGATGCTCTGAACCTGGTGAAATGTACCTTCAGAAAAGACCACCAAATTCTCATGGTAACAGCCAACTTCTCCACCAAAGCTCCTAGATGGCGTGGACTGGATGAATGGAGGAATGGATGGATGGATGGATGGATGATGAATTGGCTTCAAAGGTACACACATCTGCATACAGTAGGAGACACTGTTATTTTGACTCTTCCTTTAGAGTCAGTCCCAAGACAGACAGAGCTTCAAAACTAAATTCACTTGGTATAAATGAACAACTGTAGTGTTTAATCAGTCTTAATCAAATGTTCCCTAAATATGGGCTCTTACAGAAGTGATTCCAATAAGAGAAATGCAACTCCAAAAATGTTTATAGCACCATTGATGGGGGTAGAGGTGAGAGGAGTGTGGGAAAGCCATACACCTAAATGTCAAGCAATAAAAAAGTATATTTTGGTATATCCCTAGGATTGACTATTAGATCACCATTAAAAACATTGCTTACAAAGAATACAATAGAAAAATACTTAAGATCCAATAATAAATGAGAAAAGGACACAAGTTGTTTGTACAGCATATATCAAAATACATCATTTAAATGAATTTTTCTTAAAGAATAAAAAACACTGAAAATGACTCGTATAATACAAGACTCATATAATAGACAAACCAACAACTATTTATTAACTACCAAGTACTATAGATGCAAAGTAATGACATGAAACAAAAAAATTTCTTCCTGCTTTTAATAGCTTTCAAAATAATCAAGGAGATGAGATGCTCTCTAATAATTGCATCATAAAGAAATTTGGTGATTGGAAATGAACAATTTATAACAGTTGCTATAATACTCAGAGGAGAGGAAGCTGACGTCCGGCTGTGGTGACCCAGGCAGGCTGTGAAGAGGAGCAGAGTGGGAGCCAAACCAGAGGCTTACCAGGATTTCAGGAGACCAAAGGGCATTCCAAGCAGGGGGTGGGATGCAAAGTTTGGTGGGATGCATCAGTCCATACTGGTGAAGGTATGGAAACATGCAAGGTATGTTTAATGTGATGCCGTGGAAAGAACCTAGGGCCTGAATTGGGACCCTGGCCCTGTAATTTCTGTAAATGACTTAAGTTAACCTCTGAGGTCACAGGTTCTTTACTTGCATGCAGGAACAATGATACATCTCAGAGGATTTCCATGTAGGTTAAACAAGGTCATTTATAGGATGCCTGGCGCACAGTGGAAAATCATTAAAGCAAATTCTTCTGCTATCTCTTTCTCTTCTCTTTTCTTTGTTCATCCACTCACTCACTCATTCAACAAGGGCTGAGCACCCGCCACGTACCAGCACTGGGCTGGTTATTGTTGGTCCGTTCTCATCCAATTCCACTCCACACTCCTTGCTGCTCTGTGCTGTGCCCCAGGAGCCTGGCAACCATGGACGGCATCACCCAGGCTCCCGTGCCCTCTGGCTTCCAGCTGGAAACACTGGCAGGAAATCTGAGGGTGGGAGGAGGAAGAAGTTGGACAATTTACCCTGCTTTGCACTTGCTCCATGTCTCAACATGGGGGTGGTAGGCAGCTCCTCTTCCTTAGCACAGCTCTCAGCTTTTGGGGGACACAGCGCACTCCTCCTGCCCCTCTGTGCCAAGGATGACACTTTCTGGGGCCACCACCATGCCTTGTGGGTTTCCTTCACCCTGAACATGGTCTGCTTGTTCAGTTCCCTTCAATTGATCTCTTTTGAGTCTGCTGCTTACTGGGACTCTGACTGACTAACATGATGAAGAAGGCAGACAAGTCCTTGCCCCTACATTCTGATAAACAGTCGCATAGGCAAAATATCATGGGTACAAAGAAGAAAATAAGGCAATGTGATAAAGAGAGAGGCTACAAGGGGAGTGGGGGTGACATTTGAACAGAGACTTAAAGGCTGAGAGGGAGCCAGCAATTGAAAGTTCTGGGAGACCCCTGTTTCAGGCAGAAGTGCTGTATAAGAGTTTAAAGTGAAGACAAGCATGAGGTGTTGGAATAATGAAAAGACGCCACGGGGGCTGGAAATTGGCAACCTGCAGGAAGAGTGGTGGAAGGACGGTCAGAGAGGCAGTAAGGGCCAGCCAGCGCTGGGTGTGGTGGGCCGTGGAAAGGGACCTGGACTCAGAGACGAGGTGTATTAGGACATTTTTGGAGGGCTGCAGGTTGGGGAGTAATTTGAACGCTGTTTTGAATCCATAATCTTCCACTGTGTGGGCAATGGATTATGCATCAGGCAAGAGTAGGAGGTTATTGCCATGGAAGAGCTGCTGGGGGCTTGAACTAGAAGGCTGGCAATGGCAGTGGAGACATGTGAATGAACTTGAGATTCATTTACACTATGACCCTCAGGTATCATCGTATTTCAGTTCTTCCTAACCAGTGTCGTAGACCCTTAGAGGATGGTGAGCACACTACTATATTTTTTTGTTTATATTTTTATTTTAGTGGCTATATATTTCAAAATTAGTATGGACATATCCTGGATCATCTGTATGCCCATCTTATAACAGAATATTATTATCACATAACTTCAGCGGTCCCAGTTCATTTTGATTCTAAGACCTCCCAACACCAAATGATTGCCTACAACGACAGCATTTAATATAATGTGATGATTTTATTAAAATGTAACACACATACAGAAAAGAATATCACTTGTAAGAATATATAGCTCTATACATTTTCACAAACTGAACATTTCCATAACCAACACAGAGTTTAAGAACCTAACCCTCTAGGAACCCCTCTCCTGCCTTCTCCAAGTCACTCCCCACCCCACGCCTCCTGGTGTAACTATCACCTTGATTTCTAGCACCATAATTTACTTTAGCTTCTTTTGGAACCGTAGATGAATGCGGAGATGAGAGTTACGTAAGTGGGATGAAGCTGGCCTCTAAAAATCCCATCACGGTGTGTGGGCAGCATGGGATTCCCACTAGGGACCAGCCCTGAGTTTCAGTTCATGCTTCCTGGGCATTGTGATGAAGATCTGACCTCAGAGACTAGGAACCAAATTATCCCCAAGGCAAGAAGCAGTTTCATTAGCATATCACAGTGGATCCCCATCAACGGACACGGCCCAGCACAGTCACACCAGCAGTCCTGGGTATGTATTAGAATGTCTGTTTATCATGGCTGTGCCTGTCATGCAGAATAACATTTTCCCATACCTTAGATGACTCGTGAGATGCTAAGAATAAAACAGTGATGTCTTGACTTCCGTCATTGCTTTCCTTGTCCGCACTCCAGCAGCTTTCCCAGGTCCAGACTAAAAGGTGTCTTCTTTAATCAGAAGGAAAGTCAAGCTGAATCTGCCCCAAGTCACAGGAAGGCTCTCATCCCTGTCCCACCAGTCCTCATTCATTACACCACCAGGGTCGAAACAGGGAAGCAGGCAAGATTTGGTTTGAATGGACTCTCTTGCTCACCGCAATTCTGGCCCCTCCTGTTACTCCAGTGACCTCATGCCTCCCACTGGCCCCAGAGTTCCTCACTGGAAGCAGGCATAGCCCTACCCATCAAAATGTAGCCCTCCTGCCTCCATTCTCTCCCAGTTCTGCTTTGTGTTATGTGATAATGAGTGATATCAGATTTAGCCAAGGAATAGCCTTGATGGTTTAGTGGAAAAAGCACTTTTTGGGAGTTAAGGGGTCTGGTTCTAGTTCTAACATGACATCAGTTAGGATAACTAGCTAGTTGAAAGTGACAGCATTCAACTTAAGCAGAAAAAAAAAAAAATCCAGAGATGAATGAGTTCCTACCAGGGTCAGGGATCAGATACAGCTATATCAGGGTCTCCAAGATGTCATTAAAGACAGACCCACTCACTCCACATCTTGGCACTGCTGTCTTTGGCTCTCTGGCTACAGTCCAACCCTCCCAACAACCCCAACGGAGACCATGAACGTCTCTATTCCAATGTCCTGAAATCAAGTCCTTTTAGTTTTGATAGGCCTCCTGGGAACACAGGTCCTGATGCTCTGGTTAGTGAGGCTCGGCTCATTTGCTCACTGTGGATTTGGGAGTAAAGTTAACACCACCCAAGATGGTAGGACAGAGTGGGAGGGGCTGATTCCCCAGAAGGACTGAGGAAGGCAACAACCACAGGTGTCCTCCTCAGTTATTAATTAATCATAGAACTTAACAGATCTTTACACCTCTGGGCCTGGTTTCTCACCTGCAAAAGGGCAGATGGACCCTACAACCTCTAATATCCCTTCTACTTTGACACTTCACAACTCTACCTAATTTCTCATGGGCATGCTACGTAGTATTTTTACATCCCAAAGAATAATTTCTCAAGCCAATTAAAATGGGAAGCAGTAGGGACATAACCACCTATATGATAAGTCATGTGGGAGGGGTAAGACCCACCATAGTGCAGGCCTTCCCCATTTGCTCTGTGAGATCTCTGCCCCCAGTAAGCCGGTAGAGACACAAGCCAGAGAGGCTAGTGCCAACGGAGAGGAAGGGATGGAATCGGAACTGTCATTCATTGATTAATTCCACCACCAATGATCACGCACTTCCTACAACCCCAGCACGGTACTAGGCTCTGGAAATGAGCATGAGGAAGGCACAGCCTCTGTTTTCTAAGACCACAGTCTTGGGGTGGGCACACAAAAGCAAACCACTGATTGCAATTCAGAAGGTCACGGACTGTGGCAGGATGGTAAGGTAGATCAAGTGAGAGACACAACACCCAGTGGGAGATAGGGTTTGGGGTAAAGGAGACGAGAGAATAGTCAGGGAAGTTATTTCTGAGAAAGAGAGCCTGAACGGGGTCTGGAAGGAGAAAGGAGACTCTAGCCAGTTGAGAAAAGCAGGGAAAGAGCATTCACACCCAGCGAGTTGGGGCGGGTTCAAGCACTGCAGTTTGTTGCAAGTGGTTGCCGAGTGGAACTTAAACGGGACAGTGGCAAGAGGTAAGGCCAGGCTTGATTGTAAGGGACCTGGAGGACCAAACCAAGAAGATGTACCTCCTGGAGTACCATAGAGACCCTCGGGAGCCACTGAAGGATGTTAAGCAGGAAGGTAACACAATATCGCTCATATTTACAAAGCATCTACCAGTGTGACGTGGGGTCAGGGAGACATAAGGCCAGTTGTCTTCAGGAAGTCTGTAATCACAGACTTTCTGGTGGTTCCATGTTTAAGGGTCCACCTGTCAATGCAGGAGACAGGGGTTCGATTCCCAGTCTGGGAAGATTCCACAAGCCACAGGACAGCTAAACCCATGTTCCACAACTGCTGAAGCTCACGCTCTAGAGCCCACAAGCTGCAACAAGAAAACCCACAGCAGTGGGAACCTTCACATCACAACTAGAGAGTAGCCCTGACTTGCCATGACTGGAGAGAGCCCACGTGCAGCAACGAAGACCCAGGACAGCCGAAAAATAAAGTCTTCTTAATTAAAAAAAGGAAGTCAAAAAAATAAAAAAGAAATAAAAAAAATTTTAAAAGGACGTCAGTGAGCACACCATCATAACGACAGAGGAAGGACTCCAATACCCAGAATCCGACCACTTGCTTCTGTCGTTTTGTCGTGTGTACGTCTGCTTATTCACACCTTTACCTTGTTCCACATAAAGTTCACTCTTCAGAAAAAAAATAATGCCTGCACCTGGGACAAAATGTTTAAAGGTGATCTGTAAGTCTCTGCTAAAAATCACACCTCACAGCTGGTTATAAAACAACTCAAGATCTCTTAGCCGCCGAATATTATTACAAGGATTCTCATGCGGCGCCTGTGGTAAAGAACCTGCCTGCCAATGCAGGAGACGTAAGAGACACTGGTTCGATCCCTGGGTCAGGAAGATCCCCGGAGGCAGGCATGGCAACCCACTCTAATATTCTTGCCTGGAGAATCCCATGCACAGATGAGCCTGGAGGGCTACAGCCTATAGGGTCACAAAGAGTCAGACACCGCTGAAGGGACTTGGCACACATGCATGCAGGCACAATAATCCATCAGCATCCAGTGGAGACACCTGGGACCCTCTGCTGGCTGCTCACGGGCCCATAGGTCTTCCTTCCACAGAAGGGGAAAGTCTTATATTCTACAGAAGATCGTTCTGCCCAATGGAAATCAAGGCACTCTGCACACCCAGGCTTGATGGTCAGAGATTATTCCTAATGGCGTGAATCCTCAGAGTATCGTGTGTCTGGAGGAAAAGCAGAGATGCACCTGAACACCAGGACTGCCTTAGAATGAAGAGAAACAAGGAGAAGCACTGAGTTGTGAAAAACCACATCTACTCGATCAACCTAAGTGAAAGCGAAAGTTGCTCAGTCGTTTCTGACTCTTTGTGACCCCATGGACTATACAGTCCATGGAATTCTCCAGGCCAGAATACTGGAGTGGGTAGCCTTTCCTTTCTCCAGGGGATCTTCCCAGCCCAAGGATCGAACCAGGGTCTCCTGTATTGCAGACATATTCTTTACCAACTGAGCTAAAAGTGCTGATCAACCTGAAAGGGGACCTAGAAAAGAAATGGCTAAATCTGTCATAAATTAAGAAATAAATGAAAAAATGGCTGGTTTCCACAGAAGTTTGACATTCTCAGTCCACTACAAAGACAGTCGATTCTTAATCATGCAAGATAACAGGGACTTTTGCCAAATGTCCTGCAGAATGAGGAGTAATTTTTTTAGCTTATATTTGACTTGGAAATGCATTCTATTCTTTTTTTCTGGACTAGCTTTAACTTTCAAGCTCTATTCCACTAAAGATTAAGTAGCAATGACAGTGACAATGACAACATCTCCTTAGAGTCTCGCAATTTTCAAAGCTTATTTGTATCCATTGTCTCATTTGAGCTTCTCAGTAACCCAACTCAGTGACTTAATTAGCAAATGCCCGTCTTATAGACAAGGAAGTGAGGCTCAGAGACCCTCCACATCTAAGTAAAGTGACTGACCAGATCTCAAACCCAGGATTCTTACTTGAATCCAAGATTTTTTTCCTAGGAAGGGCTGAAAGAAGCCAAAACCAAACAAAAAACTGAGCTGCAAAAAATAAAGTGCTGACTCCAGGAGCTGTACATGAGGACGCGAAATTAATAACAAAGAGACCATTTTTCATGTGGACTCCAAATGTGAGTTCTCAGTTTTGTTTCTATTTGTACGAGAGCTCTGACGTTTTAAAAGGCCCTTTCTTCTCACTCGAAATGAGAAAATACCTTCTGACAGCCATGCAATTAGTAGAGCCTTCAGACACTGATTTCCTCTGTTCCTTGGTATCACCCTTTTTTAGAGGGCTCCACACAGGCTCCCGATAGAAGGGAAGCTGGAGTTTCTGAACTGGCCTCTGAAGTAACTTAGCTGTTTCCCATCACCACCTCTCAGCTGCATCCCCAAGGCTTCCTCCTCCCTCCTCAGCTGCATCTAAGGGTGACTGCTAGGCAGGGATTTGAGAGAGGGGAAGGAGATGGGTAGGGGAGAGGACTGAGAATAGGAAAGGAGAGGGGAATGAAGAGAAACAAAAGCAATCCCTGAGTGGAACCCAGACAAATTCTTTTGTAAAAGTTGTATTTCCCCTTGAAAAAAGGAGAGGGGGTGGAACATAAACAGAAATTACCAGTGATGTTACTATCAGGATACCTTCACTTATTCCATATTTGGTACCAGGGATTTTCACAGGCTCTGAAAATGCACACAACTGGCAAAAACCAATGTAATTCTTACCTTTATTTAGAGTACAGTGGTGCGAGTTACGTTCCCCAGGAAGCTGACTCTGAGACAGATTAGAATGTATACATTGTGTTAGAGAGTGCTCTTAGGAGTAACATCCATGCAGAGAAGGCAAGTTAGCAGGACTGAGCATCTTCTGATGCAGTCAAAATATGAAACAGCCTCAAGGGAAGCTGGAGCCAGCCCCACATGGGGTTCCAAAGGGGGGGTGACTTTTCAGACCTGTCCCCAGATAAGTGAGAAAGCCAGACCTTCATACCCCCATGTAGATCAATCATTGAAAGGGAGTGTGACCCCGGGGCAGTGGGGCGGGCCTTGGGGGTGCTGGGCATCTCTATTCAGTTGACTCAGGGCCAAAGAGGTTACATTTCCAGCAGTGGGGGCAATAATAGCCTTTGATCCTAAAGGTAGATCTGAGCAGCTCATCAGAGCATCCAGCACATGTAGTCTAGTAGAGGGGGCAGCAGCCATAATCATTAAAAAAAATGTATAATGCACTGCAATTTGGGCTGCAAAGGAGAGGTGCATGGTACCTGAGAAAGTGCAGCCAAGATGAAAAGGAGACACTGGGTTCCAGGCAGGGGAAGCCCATGTGCAAAGCCCTGGATTGGGAAGGTGTGGGTAGGGAAATGGGTTGGAGAGCATCCCTGAAGGGAAAAGGGAATTAAGCGCCACCTGTCAGTTACTGTGTTCAGCCCTTTCACTTCATCGCTTAGTTCACTTCACAACCCCATGATGAAGGTATTGCTCCCAGGTCCTTCTCGCGTCTCCTGAGATCAAAGAACATTCCCTGGAGCCATGTGAAGCCAGAAGTGACAAGCCTGACAGTCACAGAGTCAAAAGCACAATGAACTGATGGGGGCTGAGATCAAACTAGCCAGAGCGGAGTTTTAAGGAAAACAGAGAAGCTAGCTGACTTGGATGCCTTTGTGGAAAATGAAAAAGGAAAGTAATCAATGTAGACTGAAGACCAAAGCAAAGTTTACTGAATTTACACGTAATAGCATTGATCATTATAACAAAATTCAATAAAATGTTAGATCTGATTTATTCTTACATTCATTTAGCAATGCTGCATTTTGGGAACTGCAGAAATCAAGTAAACTGTTCTGAAACAGAGTAAGATGACTCCCAAGGCAGCTAGTAATGCACTGTAATGAAAGAGAATTTTTTAAAAAATATTTTTTGTTAAGCAATTATGTACTGATTTCTCTATCTGATGGTGCAAAATTTGTTGCAATACGGCAATCTGCAAAGCAAAAATCACATAGTGACAGTTCATTTTTTCATTAGAAAAAGTACATAAATGTAAGAAAAATGTACATAGCAGAAGTCCCCACTTGAGCCTCTGCTGTGTCTACTGCAGATCTACGGTAATACTGGCCAGAAGTGCGTTTCTCCCTGGGGGTGGGGGCGACTAGGGCACCTCCCTAGAGAGAATTCATCCCAACTAAAGCAGTGGGAGCCTGGAAATTTGTGGCTTAAGAGGACAAGACTGAGAAAGCCTGTTTTGGTGTCATATCTGGGTTTGAGTCACTTCCTAGCTATGTGACTTCAACCACATTACTAACCCCCTGCTAAGCCTCAGTCTTCTTGTCTATAAAATGGACTGTGAGAACCCCTGTGAAGTTTTGAAAGTTGTGTGATCCTTCACATTTAGAAATGGAACACCAACCACAGACAATAATATGAGAAGGTACTCTTAGAGCTACTCAAAGTATGGTCCTCAGACTCATAGTAGCACCGTGGAACTTTGCCAGAAATACAAATTATCAGGCTCAGTGGTATAGAATCCATCTGCCAAGGCAGGAGACACAAGAGACGTGGATTCAATCCCTTTGTCAGGAAAATCCCCTGGAGTAGGAAATAGCAAGCCACTCCAGTACTCTTGCCTGGAAAATACCATGGACAGAGGAGCCTGGCGGGCTACAGTCCACGGGGTCACAAAGAGTCAAACATGACTGAGCGACTGAACATCAGCACATCCCACACCAGTCTGGCTGATTCTGAATCTCTGCAAATGGGAGGCCAGAAAACTGGGTTTGAATAATTCTCCTGGCAGAGTCACCAAGCGTCCAAGCTTGTCCAGGGTTGAGGAGCCTCCTGAGATGAGGAATTTCCAGTGTTAAAACTATAAAGTCTGGGGCAATCTGAAATGGAGTGATTACTCTAACTCCACATGATTCTCCTGTGTGCTAAAATCTGAGAACCACTGTTCTAACAGAGGTATGTGTACTTAAAATTAATATAATCTTGTGGGTGAGATGCTTGAAGATTCCATTGGAGATTTTCACAAATCCTTCGGGGACAGCTGTGAATTACTGCTTTAAGGTAAGCCAATATTTACTGAGCATCCATTGCAGGTCAAAAGTTTGGATGGATGCTCTTTATTTTACCACTTTGATCATACAGCATCTTCAGAGAGGTCGGTATTTTAATCCTCACCTAGAAAACTGAGATTTAAACAAGTAAGTAACCTGCCTATAGAATCACTATAGGCTAGTAAGCCAACGTGGCTCAAGAACGCAACTTTCTACAGCCTATGTTGGTTCCATTAAACCCATGCTTCCTCAAGAGTGAAAGGCATGCTGCAGTCCATGGGGTCGCAGAGAGTCAGGCATGACCAAGCGCCTGAACAGTAACAGAGCAGACCTGAAGAAAGCAAGGGCTCTTTGGACTTCAGTGACTTGCTCTCGGCCAACAACCTCTAACAGAATGAGAATGAGGCCTGCTTGACTGTAGCGGGAAACCCAGCCCCGCCCATCAAAAGCATCTCCTTCTCTTTTAAAAGAGTCACCCTTCATACCTGGGCCTCCCGACTTCTAAGCCAGTGCTCTTCCCATTCAGCCAAAGTGTGTTTACATTGTTACCTTTTCAGATATTGCAAAACATCTGATTCCTGGTTCCAAGGTCCTCAAATTGCGCACCAGGCAGGTTTATATTATAAGGTTTGACAATGTATGCAAAAGATTGGGCGATGCAAGGCTTTTTGGTAGGAGAAATATTGCTTAACTGACATTTGAAGGCATTCTCAATTTTTCAAAAAATTTTTGTGGCAGCAATACTGAAAACATTGATCACACATCTGAAACTTCACTTAGACAATGTGGACAAATCTCTTATAAATTCATCAGCTATTAAAAAGTCTGTATGCATGCCCTACATTAGGCAGAGTCTCTGCTAGGTCCTGGGGGCAGAGTGATGTCAGACAGACACTCTCCCTGCCCTCATAATGCTTCAGTCTAGCAGGGAAGAAAGACAGGTGTGACGTAAACATATGCAGGTAAATTATAATAGGCATTGAAAAGGGAGAGAAAAAAGAGGGACCTAATTTGTGAGGGGAAGGGTTGGGAAGATGAGTATCAAAGGATTTCCAGCCTAATTTGGTATTAATAAATATCTAGACAAACTAAGCAAAGGCTTTGTCTGGTGTAAATGAAAAAAAAAAAAAACAACAACAACAACAAAGGGCATTTGTGGCATGGTGACTGAAGGGCAAGCAGTCACATGTTCAGTTAAATGTTCTCAGAGATGGAACTAACGCTGTTTGAACTTCCAAGAGCTTGGCACTTCTTCAGCGAACTCTCATTTAGAATGAAGAGCAGGCTTCCTGGAACTCCGGAGCAGTGCTCTCTGGAGCTGTACTAGAGACTAAGACAATGGAGAAATACCCGCCCCATACACATTCATCAGAATATCCTTCAAGATATTTTGAACCAAGTGAGAAAAATTTTAAAAAGCTCTATGATCAAAAGACGCGACAACCAGGACTCGTTGATATACGGCAGAAACCAACACAATATTGTAAAGCAATTATCCTCCAATTCAACATAAAATTCTTTAAAGGCATGACAACACAAAAAGCCTTGCATCGCCCAACCTTTTGCATACATTGTCAAACCTTATAATATAAACCTGCCTGGTGCACAATTTGAGGACCTTGGAACCAGGAAACTCAGGGCTGAATGGACATGGCTGTTCCCATCACACAACAATGCAGAGAAGTACAATCAACAATAGCCTGTCTTCACTTAAAATTTTGTTATTTTTTTCACTATGAATTTTTTCATATTTATTTCTAAATTTTTGCATTAATATATAATTTTGCTTGATTAAAAAGCTTTTCAGTATCCCTGTGAATTTTGCTGCCAGAAGTGAGTGCTTCACCTGTTTTACCCTAATTTTGCCCCTTGTCATGAGTTCTTCATGCAGAGACTTCAACTTCTAGCATTTCCAAAGGCAGGAATCTATAACAGATATAACTGTGTACCTTTTCCCAGTGTGTCCTTTTGTTTCAGCACAAGCTTGAATAATGTCAGATGTATACTTTCAGGAAAATGGATTTCTCTTTTGAAATTTTGTTTTCAGCACATTCCATCTCTTGAAAATTGTGATCTGACTGGAAGAAAGTGGCCATTCTTCTGCCAAGTTCTGTTGCATAGAAAATGCTGGTGGTTGGATGGTAAAATGCAACATCTGGTTTCAATGCTACCTTTTTCTCCTTCGAGTCATTTTTAGAAAATTTGCCATTTTTTATATATGCTCAGGACATACTCCACAGTCCTAATATTGGGCACAGAATAAGATGTTAGAACATATACTTACTTAAACCTTTCATTCTTACTAAGATTTTGGAGGCACATTTTCTCAACTAACAAGAAGCCAGATACAATCTGAATCAAACTAAAGAACGACATTTCCCTGGTCTAGGTTCCCAGTTCTGACTGGACAACATCCAAATGCACTACCCATTGTTCAAGAAATGTCACAAAATTCCTCGAACACAATTAAATGTGTGTTTGCTTTCAACTCTAAAGGACAGGGCACACAGCACCTTCCCAGATGCTTGTTTTAAGAGGTGTGATGAAATCAAGGATGCACTGATGAGGTATAGTGGTCCTAAGGAGGCTGAGCACTCCCAACCTAGATCCCAGTGTTAGAGCTTCTCAGCCAGCTGGATGCAAATGCACAAAGGGATAAAAACAAAGCCTCACCCAGCTCCACGAAGTACTAGCTGTGTGATCTTCAGCAAGTACCGTAATCTCTCTCTCTCTCGTGTGTTCAATGGGCCAATTCAGGTTTGACTCTTGGTGTTGTTGTAAGGTTGAAAAGAATATCTCTGCTCAACAAAATATTAGCAAACTAAATCCAATAACATAAAAAAGATCACATACCATGACCAAGTGAGATTCATCCCAAGTTCACAAGGACAGTTCAATATACACAAATTAATCAAAAGAAAAGACAAAACCCACATGGTCATCTCAACAGATGCAGAAAAAGCATTTGACAAAATTCAACATCCATTCATGATAAAAGCTCTTAGCAAAGTGGGTATAGTGGGGACATCCCCACTATGGTAAAAGCTATTTATGACAAACCCAAAGCCAATATATTAAATACTCAATGGTGAAAAGTTGAAAGTCTTCCCACTAAAATCTGGAACAAGAGGTAAAATTGTTATTACATGCAGATATGACACTATATGTAGAAAACCCTAGAGACTCCACACAAAAGCTACTAGAGCTGAGAAACAAATTTAGCAAGGTAGCAGGATACAAGATGGACATACAAAAATTGGTTGCATTTCTCTATACCAACGATGAAACATCAGAAAAGAAATGTAAGAAAAAGAATACCTTTAAAATCACAACTACAAAAATAAAATAATAGGAATAAACCTCAACAAGGAGGTGAAGGTCTTATGTGCTGAGAACTATAAAATATTTAAAAAGGACACTGAGGAAGATTCAAAGAAATGGAAAGATATTCTCTGTTCCTGGATTGGAAGAATTAATATTGTTAAAATGACCATATTACCCAAAGCAGTCTATAGATTTAGGACAATTCCTATCAAGCTACCCAAGAACTTTTTTAACAGAACTAAAACGAATAATCCTAAAATTCATGTGGAATCATAAAAGCCCCAGAATTGCCAAAGCAATCCTGAAGAAAAAGAACAAAGTAGGAGGCATAACCATCCCAGATTTCAGACAATACTACAAAGCTATAATAATCAAAACAGTGTGGTATCAAGACAAAAACTGACATAGCGAGCTCAGAAATAAACCCAACACCTACAATCAATTACTCTTCAACAAAGGAGGCAAGAATATATAATGGGGAAAAGACAGTTTCTTTGGCAAGTAGTGTTGGGAAAGATTACATAAGCAAAACATTCTCTGACATAAATTATACCAATGTTTTCTAAGATCAGACTCCCAAGGCAATAGACATAAAAACGAAAATAAACAAATGGAACCTAATCAAACTCACAAACCTTTGTGTATCAAAGGAAATCATAAACAAAATGAAAAGACAACCTACAGAATGAGAGAAAATATTTGCAAATGATGTGACCCTCAAAGGTCACATAATATACAAACAACTCATATAACCTGACAACAAAAAACAAACAACCCAATCAAAAAATGGCCAGAAGACCTAAAGAGACATTTCTCCAAAGAAGACATAAAGTCAAAGTCAAGGTCAAACTGAAGTTGCTCAGTCGTGTCTGACTCTTTGCGACCCCATGGACCGCAGCCTCCCAGGCTCCTCTGTACATGGGATTTTCCAGGCAAGAATACTGGAGTGGGTTGCCACTTCCTTCTCCAGGGGATCTTCCCTATTTAGGGATTGAACCTGGGTCTTCCGCATTGCAGGTGGATGCTTTAACCTCTAAGCCATGAGGGAAGCCCCCAAAGAAGACATAGAGATGACCATTAGGCACATGAAAAGATGCTCAACATCACTAATTATTAGAGAAATGCAAATCAAAACTACAATGAAGTACTATCTCACATCAGTCAGAATGGCCATCATCAGTCAGAATGCCATCATCAAAAATCTACGAAAAATAAATGCTGGAGAGCGTGTGGAGAAAAGGGAACCCTCCTACACTGTTGGTGGGAATGTAAGTTGGTGCAGCCACTGTGGAAAATAGTATTGAGGTACTATTAAAAAAAAAGTCTAGGAATAAATCTAACATATGACCCAGCAATTTCACTGCTGGGCACATACCCTGAGAAAACCACAATTCTAAAAGATACATGTACCCCAATATTACAAGTAACCAGGACATGGAAGCCACCTAGATGTCTATCGACAAATGAATGGGTAAAGAAGTTGTGGTACACTTACGCAATGGAATATTACTCAATTGTAAAGAGGAACTTTTGTTTTGAGTCAGTGGTATAGTGAGGTGGATGAACCTAGAGCTTCTCATCCAGAGTTAGAAAACAAGTTAGAAAAACAAGTATCACATATTAACACATATATATGGAATCTAGAAAAATGGTATTGATGAACCTAGCAGAGAATGGACTTGTGCACACAGCAGGGGAAGGGGAGGGTGGGACAAACTGAGAAAGTAACCTTGATGGATATATACTATCATGTGTAAAATAGCGGGAAGCTGCTAAATAACACAGGGAGCCCAGTCTGTGATGGCCTAGAGGGGTAAGATGAGGGGAGGGGAGGGACAGGAGCGGGGGGAGATATATATACATATCTATATACAAAATCTATGAATGATTCACATTGTTGTATGACAGAAACCAACACAAAGCTCTAAAGGAGTTTGTACCAATTAAAAAATAGATTAAAAAATTTTTTAAACTACAATGAAATACCACCTCACATCAGTCAGAGTGTGCAAATAACAAATGCTCGAGAGGGTGTGGAGAAAAGAGAACAATTAAAAAGTGTGCAAATAACAAATGCTGGAGAGAGTGTGGAGAAAAGGGAGCCCTCCTACACTGTTGGTGGGAATATAAGTTGGTGCAGCCACTATGGAAGACAAAAAGGAGGTTCCTCACAAAACTAAAAATAAAATATTATATGATCCAGCAATCCCACTCCTGGGCATATATTCAGACAAAACTCTAATTCAAAAAGATGCATGCACCCCTATATTCATAGCAGCATTATTCACAATAGCCAAGACATGGAAGCAACCTAAATGTCCATCAACAGATGAGCAAATAAAGACACACTGCACATACACAATGCAATACTACACAGCCGCATGAAAGAATGAAATGACGCCATCCGCAACAACATGGGAGCAACCAGAGATTATCACACGAAGTGAAGTAAGTCAGAAAGAGAAAGACAAGTGCCATATGGTGTTACTTACATGTGGAACCTAAAATATGAGACAAATGAACCTGCCTATAAAACAGAAACATAGAATAAACTGGGGGTTGCCAAGGGGGAGAAGGGAGGGACGCGTCCGGATCTGGAGTCTTGGATTAGCAGATGCAAGCTGGCATATTCAGAATGGGTAAATAACAAGGTCCCACTATACAGCATGAGGAAATATATTTCATATCCTGTGATAAATGATAATGGGAAAGAATATGAAAAATAATATAGAACTGAATCACTTTGCCATATAGCACTGATGAACACAACACTGTAATTCAACTATACTTCAGTAAAAAAGAAAAAAAGAAAAAAAAAAGAACCAGTGAACACGAAGATAGGTAAATAGAAATGAAACAAACTAACACACAAAGACAAAAAGGAGAGGAAAACACAACAAATTAAAGAAAAAGAGGACAGAGCATCGCAAGGCACAATACAAGCCAATGGCTGAATATGTGGCCGGGAGGGATAAATCAGGAGCTTGGGGTAAACATACATACACTACTATGTATGAGACAGATTACCAACAAGGCCCTATTTATAGCTCAAGGAACACCACTCAGTATTCTGTGATAATTTATATGAGAAAAGAATCTAAAAGAAGAATTAATAGACATATAAGTATAACTGATTCACTTTGCTGAACAAATGAAATGAACACAACATTGTAAATCAACTATACTCCAACAAAATCAAATTTTTAAGAAAAGAAACTCTGCTTGTGGCACAGACTTCTTGTGGCCACCATACCCATCTCCTCTTACTCTATAGGAATAGGAATCCTAATTTTTGTAGCTGCAATACATGGCTGTGTAGAATAAAGACAAAATTTCTCAGTTTCCTTTACAGCCAGATGTACTCATGTGACTAAATTCTGGTCAAAGAAATAAGAGCAACAACCAGTGAGCCAGGCACCATCCTGGACCACGTGTACGAGGGCAATACCTAGGAATGGCAGAGCCACAAGACAGGAGGAACTCAGATCTTTGGTTTTCCCAGAGCCATCAGATCAGCTGTGAACCCCATATGTCCTGACTCTTCTGTGAGTGACAAGTAAAATTCTCTGTTATATAAGCCATAACAGAGACCCGAAGAAAGAGTGGCTTATATAAGACAGAAAGATTGAGGGCAGGAGGAGAAAGGGGCGGCAGAGGATGAGATGGTTGGTTGATATCACCGACTCAATGATATGAGCCTCTGGACACTCCAGGAGGTAGTGAAGGACAGGGAAGCCTGGCATGCTGCAGTCCATGGAGTCACAAAGAGCTGGACATGACCTGGCGACTGAACAAGTCAGTTAGGAAGATGATGGTGATGGTTAGGAAATCCACCCCTACTACCCCTCAGGAAAGCATCAGACAATTAGAATAAAATGAAGAGTTACACAATTTGAAAGACATTTCCCTTTTCCTCTGTTACTCCATTCTCTGATTAAAGTGACAGTCTTACAATATACATCCACCTATGATCATTTCATGTGACTCTTTTGTATTCATTACAAACATGCCTGAGGGGAAGGAAGACATGTCTACACTACTTGACAAGTCAAATTGTCTCATCATATGCTTTATACTGAAAACCTCCAAGAATCAACAACTGTTAACATTTTCCATATTTGCTTCAGATGAATTTTTAAATAAAGCATCACAGATGTAGTTGAAGCCTCTGACCTCACCCATCCAGTTTCCAACAGGTAACAACCCTTTTGAAGTGGCTGAGTACCTCCCGATTGTGTCAAATCAGTTCAGTTGCTCAGTTGTGTTCAACTCTTTGCGACCCCATGGACTGCAGCATGCCAGGCTTCCCTGTCGATCACCAACTCCCGGAGCTTGCTCAAACTCATGTCCATCAAGCTGGTGATGCCATCCAACCATCTCATCCTCTGTCATCACCTTCTCCTCCTGCCTTCAATCTTTCCCAGCAACAGGGTCTTTTCCAATGAGTCAGTTCTTTGCATCAGGTGGCCAAAGTATTGGAATTTCAGCTTCAGCATCTGTCCTTCCAATGAATATTCAGGACTGATTTCCTTTAGGATTGATTGGTTTGATCTCCTTGCAGTCCAAGGAACTTTCAAGAGTCTTCTCCAACACCACAGTTCAAAAGCATAAATTCTTCAGTGCTCAGCTTTCTTTATAGTCCAACTCTCACATCCATGACTACTGGAAAAACCATAGCTTTGCCTAGATGGACCTTTGTCTGCAAAGTAATATCTCTGCTTTTTAATATGCCATCTAGGTTGGTCATAAATTTTCTTCCAAAGAGCAAGTGTCTTTTAATTTCATGGCTGCAGCTGCCATCTGCAGTGATTTGGGAACCCAAAAAATAAAGTCTCTGTTTCCATTGTTTCCCCATAATATTTGTCATGAAGTGATGGGACCAGATGCCATGATCTTCGTTTTCTGAATGTTGAGTTTTAAGCCAACGTTTTCACTCTCTTCTTTCACTTTCATTAGGAGGCTCTTTAGTTCTTCTTTGCTTTCTGCCATAAGGGTGGTATCATCTGTGTATCTGAAGCTATTGATATTTCTCCCAGCAATCTTGATTCCAGCTTGTGCTTCATCCAGCCTGGCATTTCCCATGATGTACTCTGCATAGAAGTTAAATAAGCAGGGTGACAATACTTAGCCTTGACGTACTCCTTTCCCAATTGGAACCAGTCTGTGGTTCCATGCCCAGTTCTAACTGTTGCTTCTTGACCTGCATACAGATTTCTCAGGAGGCAGGTACGGTGGTCTGGTATTCCCCTCTCTTGAGGAATTTTCCACCATTTGTTGTGATCCACACAGTCAAAGGCTTTGGTGTAGTCAATAAAGCACAAGTAGATGTTTTTCTGGAACTCTTTCGCTTTTTCGATGATCCAATGGATGTTGGTAATTTGATCTCTGGTTCCTGTGCCTTTTCTAAATCTAGCTTGAACATCTGGAAGTTCACATACTGTTGAAGCCTGTTTAGAGAATTCTGATCATTACTTTGCTAGGGTGTGAGATGAGTGCAATTGTGCGGTAGTTTGAGCATTATTTGGCATTGCCTTTCTTTGGAATTGGAATGAAAACTGACCTTTTCCAGTCCTGTGGCCACTGCTGAGTTTTCCAAATTTGCTGGCATATTGAGTGCAGCACTTTCACAGCATCACCTTTTAGGATTTGAAAAAACTCAATTGGAATTTCATCACCCCCACTAGCTTTGTTTATAGTGATGCTTCCTAAGGCCCACTTGACTTAGCATTCTACGATGTCTAGCTCTAGGGGAGTGATCACACCATCGTGGTTATCTGAGTCATGAAAATCTTTTTTGTATAGTTCTTCTGTGTATTCTTGCCACCTCTTCCTAATACCTTCTGCTTCCATTAGGTCCATGCCATTTCTGTCCTTTATTGAGCCCATCTTTGCATGAAATGTTCCCTTGGTATCTCTAATTTTCTTGAAAAGATCTCTAGTCTTTCCCATTCTAGTGTTTTTCTCTATTTCTTTGCATTGATCACTGAAGAAGGCTTTCTTATCGCTCCTTGATATTCTTTGGAACTCTGCATTCAAATGCATACCCCATTGTGTATTTATGTCTTAATGAGTATATATATCCATAAGAAATATATAAGGCAGCTTTGGAAAAGTTTTAATCCTACAATACTACTTTTACATATATTTAATCTTACGTATATACACTGGGTGTAACACTTGGCAACTTGTTCATTTAGGAGACTATAAAAAACCAATGTCCTAAAAATCAGCCTTGTTAAATGTGGGTAGGGGAGTATAATATTTTTCTCTATGCTTTTTGTGGATTTAAAATATATTTATAAGCACAATTTTTGAATAAAAATTAAGGGAATTTTAAAAACTACTGAGAAGCTGTGTTGACTTACAAAATCACTAAGACCACTCAGGTTGGGAATGGAAGAAGGTGAGAGAGCATGGCTCATTATTTCCTAAATATTTTACCCTATATATGTAAGCAAATATATTTTCCATATCCAACATGTAAAAATTCTGAACTTTTCCAGCAGATACGTGATAAGATGACTTTACAAACGTAGTCTAACTTTCTAAAACACCCATCACAGTTTTTTTTTCTTAAAATACTCAATTCAGGTATATTTAGATAGACACGTTGTTGTTCTTGTTCAGTTACCAGGTCATGTCTGACTCCAACGCACCAGGCTCTCTGTCCTCCACTATCTCCTAGAGCTTGCTCAGATTCATGTCTGTTGAGTCAGTGATGCTATCTAACCATCTCACCCTCTGCCACCCCCTTCTCCTTTTGCCTTCAACCTTTCCCCAGCATCAGGGTCTTTTCCAATGCATAGACATAATTCTATCTATAAAATAGTATGTCTGACAAAACTACTTTTTTATTATACTTATTGTGACTAATTTTGGTAGGAGATCAATGAAACTCTTTCAAACATAAAAATATTAGATTTAGATTCAAAAGAATCATTTATTCTTGACCCTAGGAATAAAAATGCAGATATTGGGGTATCAATTTTATGAAACTGGTATCTCCCCCATACTTTGTTTATATGGCCTAGTCACACAAAGATAACACCTATTTCTCACATTTTCCCCACCTTAAGAGGAGTAACAGTGACAGGTTTTTTTTAGAACCTATGTGTTCTAAAGAACAGAAAGAAAAGAATGTGTTTGGAAACTGAACCCATAAGCTGACAACTGGGCTTGCTGACCTGAGCTAGGTGTGGTCAGTTCCAATGTCTGACCCAGAATTTGGACTTAAGGTACAGAGTCAGGGTCCTTTGGTCACATAAGCTCAGCAAGGAAGGGCAACATTGTGAGTTGTGCAGTGGCCATGCAGAGAAAAGCAGATAGAGCTGGTCCACAGACAGAAGAGACAAGAGGGAGGATGGAGAAGCAGAGATAAGGGGCCATGGATCCCAGAGAGGACAGTCACCCCGCAGCACAGGCATTCTGGTCTCCCCTGAAGCCCCAACACTAGTCATCCTTGGATTTCACTAGCTAACCTTGTATCCTTCAAGTAAAGCCCTTGTCCTATTTATGTTATATCATGTATGTGTGTGTCTGTAAATATTATCCTTCATTTACTCTTGCTTAAGCTACTGTGAAGGTTTCTGTTACTTGCAAGCAAAAGAGCCTTGACTCAGATGACTCCCAGTGCAGGCACTCTGGGAGGCTGCCGCCCGCCACCTCACCTCGCCTTATAAATAGTGGCGCTTTTATAAACTCACACACACAACGAGGACTCATCAGGAAATGACTGGTACCACGGTGTTTTCCCTCGGAGAGCTGTCAAATTAAAAACAAGTAGATAGTCTCCATGTGGGTGTTCCTTGGACTTTTATTTGGCAACTAAGCCATCACTTATTGATTCTCAGATGCCGTTTACATGAGATCAATAGTCAGAAATTTTCCAGGTGCAGTTACTCTGATAGTGTGTGCCAGTCATCTCAGTAAACATAAGATCCTGAACTTGATTTTTCTGCTAAAGCAATCAACGGGGAACACATAGCCACATTCCTGGTTCCACCCCTGGAGCTTGCTCATACTCTGATGGTATTATTGGCCATTTAAGACTACACAACTGCTGGACGCCCTTCAAATTGTCAAGCAATTACCCAAAATAACACTGTGTTGGAAAAATACCTTGGATTTCTCCATAAAAAGAGAACATGATGAGAAGAACAAGGTAACTTGTAAATCCAATGGCTTTTACAAAATAAGAAAACTGACATTTAATACTGCCCACATAGATGGACCTAACCACTTGATTTTTTTAATTTGAATCCAATTATCACCTAAAGTTCATTGAGGAACCTAGACCAGATCCCATGTAATAGACACCCCACCACTGAGGCAGGAATAAGAAGTGATCGAAAATGATAACAATGGCGTCTAGCTGGGCTGACTTGGGCTCGGGACTAGGCTCCGCTTCTGAAGGGCTGTGTGACTTAGCCTAACCTTTCTGAATCTTGGTTTCTGAAAAATAGGGATAATAACAATGACCCTGTGTGAGGATGAAACACAGCCCAGTACCTTCACGCAGTAACTCTGGGTAATTGTAGGTGGCAACTATTATTGTCGTTGTTGAAGTGGCTGTTATCATGGGGTAGCCTGTTAAGCTGAAGGCTGCTGAGACTCATAGGTCTGGATTTCAAGCTATTTTTGCAAGCAATGGACTACTAAAAATAGGAGGCAGTGTTTACTCTCATAGCTTCGGGGAACAGCTATGACTTGGTCTCTGACCAAGTAGATTCAGTGGTGCAGCAAACGGCCTTCCAACTGCCTCTCAGTTCAGACCACATCCTGACTGGACCTCAATCCAGAGAGGTTTGGACAACCCAGAAAAGCAGGCTGAGCAAAGCTCTCTAGGCCAGGCCCTTGAGAAGGCTTCCCAAGACAAATGGACCTATGTATGATCCTTCCTGTTTCAGCCAGGAGACTGCCCAGATGGCACTTCCTGGTTCTTCTTCTCACCACCACCACCCCATGTACTGCTGGGGCCAGGATCTTAGGGAATCACAGGACACGTGTCTCTGATGCAGAAAGGAGCTTCCTTATGTCCCAAGAGTTGAGCAGTGAAGGGGACTTTGCTACAACCCATCCTGTGGACTATCCTGACCATAATCCTACAATTGAGAGCCACCCAAACTTGATCCACTCCTGGTCCAAGGGACCCACCTCCAGAAATAATACCTCCCAAAGTCTCTTAGAGACCTGCCATGCACCTTTGAACCTTAACTGGAAACTGTATACATTTCCTGCATTTGATGTTTCCAACTATAGAAAACATGATCTCAATGCCAGTACGTTGGATAGCTCACTTGACTATACACACACACAAACACACACCCACACACACCCACAGGTATGGAATGCATGTGTGAATGTGTGTGTGTTCTACAAATACAGAGGACTGACAGGTTTTCTTTTCCTTGTTTCTTCTTGACCTCATCTTGCAATCTATAATATGTGCCCCATGTGTCTGAGTCTATAGTGCTATCACAGTCACCAGCAACTGATGAGTGATGTCTAATATCTTAATGACTTCTTTATTATAACTATTTTTGTTATCAAACTTTTGGTGAAAATTTCCCAGTAAAGTCTATAAAGAAAGGAACAGGAGGTAAGAATAAAAGAAGATTGCCGTACAGTGTATCAAGATGCATTAAGAGCGAGTATCCATGCATAAATTTTACTCACACACAGATACAAAAGCACCGAATAAAATCATGGATCCTAGCTCTGAAAGGGATTTAGGATTATTCACATGCTGGTTAACTGAAAAAAACTACACATTAATTTGCAGACAATGTGACTGTCTACAATAAAAACAATCCAAAAGACTCTTGACAAACCACAAGAATTAAAGATTGTTGGATACAAATGAATATTTTTTTTTAAAAAAAAGTAATGATCCCTTATCGCAACAGAAAACAAGATTCCATTAACAGTAGCAATGAAAACCTGGAGAACTTACACAAAAAGTCTAACAAAGGAAATATAAGATCTTTATGGATAAAGTTTGATTGAGGCACATAAAAGATCTAAGTAAGTAAAAGGATATGCCGTGTTCACACATGGAATGGGAAGACCCAAGTCCATCTATAAGTTCATTGTAATTACGACTAAAACCCATAATTTTTCCCATGGCACTTGACAAGTTGATCTATAAGTTAATATCAGAACCAAAAATAACAAGATAACTTAGAAGAGCAAAGACAATTGACCACACTAGATAGGAAAGCGTATTAAGAAGCTGGAGTAATTTCAGAAGAACAGCACTGGGGGAGAAACAGACAAATAGAATAGCAGAACAGAACAGAGAGCCTGTAAACAGATCCAGGCTTATGGGAAAACTTGATAAATGACAGAGAGAACGTACAAATCAGTAGGGAAAGGATAAAGACTATTTCATAAATAGTGTTGGATAAGTCAGTTTTCCATATGGAAAAACAAATTTTTAATATATAGTTCCCCCAGCACAAATTAATTTTAATGTCAATTCAATAACTAAAGTGGAAAACAAAAGTTTAATATGTTTATGATCTTGGGGTTTGGAAAGACAAAACATAAAGAATAAGACTGGAAAATCTGACAATGGTAAAATTCTTAATGTTGACCATCATTTTAAAAAGTGAAAAGACAAGCTGAAAATTAGAAAATATTTTAATGCATGAAGTGAAGTGAAAGTTGCTAATCCCCCAGGCCAGAATACTGGAGTGGGTAGCATTTCCCTTCTCCAGGAGATCTTCCCAACCCAGGGATCAAACCCAGGTCTCCTCACTGCAGGCAGATTCTTTACCAGCTGAGCCACAAGGGAAGCCTAAGAATACTGGAGTGGGTAGTTTCTCCCTTCTCCGGAGTATCTTCCTGATCTAGGAATCAAACCAGGGTCTCCTGCATTGCAGGCAGATTGTTTACCAACTGAGCTATCAGGGAAGCCCTATTTTAATGCATAAAACCCAAAAAAGGTGTTTTCAATGCATATTTCAATTCACAAAATTCAAGAAAGGATTAATACCCAGGAGTATACAGAAAACTTACAAATCAAACAGCCCAACTGGAAAGTGGGCATAGGATAAAGTGAAGTCGCTTAGTCGTGTCCGACTCTTTGCGACCCCATGGACTGTAACCTATCAGGCTCCTCTGTCCATGGGATTTTCCAGGCAAGAGTACTGGAGTGGGTTGCCATTTCCTTCTCCAGCGGATCTTCCCAACCCAGGGATCAAACCCAGGTCTCCTGCATTGTAGACAGACGCTTTACTGTCTGAGCCACCAGGGAAATCCTGGGCATAGGATAAGGACAAGGACAAGGAATTCTCAGAACAGAAACCCGAAGAGGCAAAAAGCATACTAGCTAGTAGTCAGGAAATGAAAATTGTAACAACAATGACCTTCCATGTCATATCCATTAGATCGGCAGTGGCTAAAAACACAATACCAAATGTTGAGGATGTGGGGAAAAGGAAATTCTCACACAGTTAGTGACTATAAACTGATACAATCTCTTTGGACAGCAATTTCAAACTATCTGACAAGGTTGACAATGGGCACACCTGAAGACCCCAGCAAAGATATTGCTAAATGTATACCCCCAGAGAAATACTTGTATCCTACCCACAAGAATTCACACGTTAGGATGTTCTGGGCAGAACTACGTATAGAAGAAACAGACACATTTTTAAAGTTTATTAGTAAGAAAATGAATAAATAAATAAAATTTGGTCCACTCATGAAATGGGATATACACAGCAAAATGAATTAACTAAATGAATTGACTTGAAAAGTATCAGCATAAGCAAATCTCCCACCACAATGTTGAATCTTAAAAGCAAATTGCAGAAAGCTAAGATGATACCAAGCTTTTTCGTCTGAGTGGAAGGCATCACTATGACCCTGGCTGATCTCATCCCTGGAAAGCTATAAGCAGAATATTCCTAGACCAGGGATCGAACCTGTGTCCCCTGCATTAGCAGGCAGATTCCTATCTACTGCACCACCAGGCAAGCATGGACTTGTTCCTTTTTAAATGCAATATCCTCAGCAAGGCCTCTCCTCAGTACCCTGCCAACTGCCTCACTCCCCCACCTCTAGTCATCTGAACCACAGTATCCTATTTCATCATCTTCACACAGTTACAGATATGTACAATTATTTCATTTATTCATAGATTTATATATTTGTATGTTCATAAATTTATATATTTATTTATTTATATATTCATAGATTTATAGATTTATCACTATATTCCCAAGGTCTGGAACAGTGCCTACCACATAGTAGGTACTCAATAAATATTTGTTGACTTATTATGTAAAATTTTAAGACATACAAAACTATGCTATATGTTATTTATAGGCTGCTAGTTACATTGTCAAAGATTTAAAACATGGATAGGAAGGCTACACAACACCTTTAGGGTAGAGTTTATCTTGGGGGAGGGAAGCCGGTCAGTAGAATCAGAGAGTAAAACAAAGAGGCCTTAAACTCAATCTGTGATTTTGTTTTTTTAAGTTTTGAAAGAAAAACAGCAACACTTATGAAATCTGTTTATCTGAAATGGTGGTTATGAAGTATTGTTACAGTAGTCTGCACTTTTCTGATCAAGATATTTCATAATAAAAAGATTTTTTTTTAAGGGAGATTTGAAATAACAAAATACATAGAGGTGGAAAGCAAACCAATAGTTGCCAAGGGTTAGGGACAGGAGGATGGTCACTACAAACAGGTAGCATGAGGACGATCTTAGCTGTGATTAAAAAGTTCTGCTTCCTGTATAGTACAGAGAACTCTGCTCAATGTTATGCGACAGACTGGATGTGAGGGGAGTTTTGGGGAGAAAGGATTCATGTATAAGTACAGCAGAGTCCCTTTGCTATCCACCTGAAATTATCATAGCATTATTAATTGACTGTACTCCAATACAAAATAAAAAGTTAAAAAAAAAAAAGTGCTGCATCCTGGAACTTCCCCAGCGGTCCAGTGGTTAAGACTGTGCTCCCCGTGCAGGGGCACAGGTTCCATCCCTGCTCAGGGAACTAGATCCCACGCGCCACGACTAAAGAGCCCTCACGCTGCAGCTAAAGATGCCTCACGCCACAATGAAGATCCTACACACAGCAGCAAAGACCCCACATACCGCAAGTAAGACCCGGCACAGCCAAATAAATACAATTGTTTTAAAAGCCCTGCATCCTGATTTCGAGGGTGACGACACTAACCTGCTGGTGATAAAATGGCACAGAACCATGCGTACAGTATATACCAACGTCAGTTCTGCGGTCTGCTTATGCTACAGTTCAGTACGACGTAACCACTGGGATAAACTAGGTGAAGGGTACACAGCTCCTCTCTGTCCTTCTCTGCACTATCTGTGCAACTACCTTTATAATTACAGTTTTTATATAAATTTAGAACTATTTCAAAAATTTTGTAAATTACAAACAGAACAATAAATAATTTACCTTAAGTAATATTATTTCTAGTTGACAGATGAGACCAGTGAGGCCCTCAAGAACAAAAGTGATTTGTAGTAGGTAGTATATGGAGCAGGGCAGGGAGGCCTGCAGAAACTCTAGTTTTCTTTGAACAACCTAGTCAGTGAGTGCACAAGTCTGGATCTCTTGGGAGCCCTTCCTCTGATATAACAGTGGCTCCCAGTGACTAACTCAGGCCGCACAGCAAGGCTGGAGATCCCAGATATTAGATCATATTAATACATCAGGGGGGCTTCTGAAGTGGTGCTATGGTAAAGGATTCATCTGCCAATGCAGGAGACCTGGGTTTGATTTCTGGTTCAGAAAGATCCCCTGGAGAAGGAAATGACTACCAACTCTAGTATTCCTGCCAGGAAGATTCCATGGATAGAGGAGCCTGGTGGGCTACCGTCCACGGGGTCGCAAAGAGTCGGACATGACACAACCCACAGCACAATGGATCAGATGTTAAAATCGGATAATCTGACTTCAAACCCCAGCTCTGCCACCTGGCAAAGGGATGGCCTTCTGTTTCAACCTTTTCCTCATCTGCAAAATGGGGACACTGTGATTATATGCCACTCACAGTGTTTAAGTCAAATAATACATGTAAAGTGCTCAGCATATAACTCGCCACGTAGTAAGAGAGCAATTAAAAGTCAAGGAGCACTGCCTATTACCTGTGAAATAAACCCAAATACATCTACTATTTGTCCCAAGGACTGGACTATGCATGATACTGTTCAACCACACAATCAGGTTTTTGTGCTAGGTGAAGTGTGAAGGGTCTTACTGAGAAGTATTAAATTGTGGGTAAGGAGAAGTGGGGACAAGGACAAGGGTGAGGAAAACTCAATAAAATGACCACAATTGCCTATTAGCAAATAGCTGGGAGAACCATATCCCAACCAGAAAAAGAAAAGAATATAAAACAAAATGGCTCACTGTGTCTCTGTAACCCTACAGATGACAAGAAGGTATAATCACAAATTCAAACCCCAAAGAATACAGACACTATTAAATTAACCAGACATAAAGCCAAAAGTAGCTACATCACTTAAAGTTCCCAAAGACTACAGCAAGACTATAGATTCTGGTCACTGAAAATTAAAAAGAAAAATGTGGGCACTTATTTTGGTCACAAACCAACTAAATTTAAAACTACTGAAACTAGATTTAATCTGGGAGAAGAGACGGACCAGGCTCCACTTTCAGTTGGCTGAAAAGAAGCATTCCAGCTCCAGGAGCATACACACACACAAGAAATTGGAGACTGCATTTATTCTCAAAAGGTACATTAAAGTTGACAACAAACCCACTTGAAATTGTGAAATCCGAACAACAAAGGATAGTAAAAAGGACCAGCGTTTCAGCTCAATTTGCAGTGACAGGTTCTGCAACATGTCTTTAGGAATACATAAATCAGGTATCCAAAAGAGGGTACAATCTAAAAATGCAACTCATTTTCAAAACCAAATCACAAAAATTAGTTAAAATATGTGAAGTATTCCTGAAGTATCGGCTTGGAATCAGTAACATACATGTCTACTCTAAAAAGGGGGAAAAAACTCAAGAATATTTTATTTTCAGTAATGAGTAAGACTCCAAAAGCATAACCATCCCCCCTCACAAATGCTTTTAAATCAGTAATACTTACAACAAAAAGTATTTGTTTCACTTTGACAGGATTTTAAGTACCCTAGTAAATCTCAGTTTAATACCCATCACATATTTTGCAAAAGAAATAAAGTCAAAGTAATAAAAGAACTCTCAATAAATCCTTACTTTTAAAATTGCTTACCAGAAAAATCGGTGCCCTGTGTTTCCAGTTGGATGATTCAATTTGCTAATTCTGTGAACTGTCAATTGTTAATTCAATATTAACAGAATGTAGCAACATTTTCTTAAGGTTCTGGTTATATAATAGTGAAATTCTTTTCAAACTTTTATTTAAAACACAAAGATCAATGGTCTACAACTACAAATTTCTCTCTTAACTTTCAGTGTCCAAAAGCAAACTCTCTTATATAACATTTTTTTCTAGCAATGTGAGTAATTATGCATTCATATGATCAGTCAGAACAACAGAATCCTCTGCAATGAATTGATTTCGTGTTAACTACAAAAGAAAAAAAAAAGAATTACAGCTAAAGAAATCAGATAAGAATAATAAAAGGAACCAGAATATACCTTCTTCTGAAAAGTAAAAGTAGAAAAATAAAAATCACATCAATTCCATTAGTAAATTGTTAACTAAAAGATGGATTTGGGAAAGAGTATTTTCTAAAGTCTTAATGGATTTAAAAAATAAGAAAAGTTGGTCAGTAGAGATTATAATAGTCAAGAAACATCTTTGTTTCACTTTTAAGGTTTTTTTACAGAATATATGAAGAGCTGTAAAAATGAAAGTACTGTAATATTGAAGGTCAATTTTAATCAAGTCAGAAAAGGAGATGCAAAGTTAGCTAAAATTTCCTATCTCAATTCCCTATCTTGATGCTATTCTTCCCTAAATTTAAAACCATTTTTACCTTGAATTCATTATCATGAGAATCTGGATTATAAAAATGCATGTATGTGAACATGTTAAAAACACTTGAACCTAAAAATCAATTTATTTTTCCCTTCTTATTTCAAAAACATCTCCAAATTTCTAAAGCAAGTAATCCCCCAGGTGCTTCCTGCCAGTTGGGAAGAACATTCTATTTAGGGACAACACGAAACAACACATTTCACCTCCTCTCTCTTCCTGCTAGCTTCTAATGTGTTACTGGGAAATTGAGAGCTGGAAATTATGAATTTTGATTAGACAGCTTTTATATGCCTGTTGGTTTACTTCCTTCAAGGTGTTAAGTCCCTGTATGATCATGAAGTAGCTTATAAAGTCACTGAGATTCAGACCTTAAATGGGAAATTTAATTTAGTTTGGTTGTTTCCCTCTTTTGGCTGACAGCTAAATCCTCTTCTAACATGATTGAAGATGTTTCGAGGGTGAAAGAGCTGGGTTTTGAAAGAGTCATTTTCCAAAAAACAGGTAATTTGTGAAATAAAATACTTGTCAAAATTCTGTAATTCCCAAAGAATTGGCTATGATCTCAAAGGTATTTGGTGTTATGACTATGACACAACTTAATGACTTGAATCACAATTTTTTAAAAACTTGACTTGTGTCTTTGTTTCATCTGTAATAAGTGTTAACTATTAAAAAACTAAAATGGAAGATAAGCAATGAAGTGTTTTTGTACATGTGGAGTGCTTTAGCATTTCGTATCATAAGCAGACCAAATATCCCATGGAAGAGTTGAATCAAGATCCAGTGGGAGATCACTGTGGTAATAACCACAGGCAAAGTTAACCCCCTCTCTGGGACCACCTTTCATTTGCAGGAAATCAATTTTGTTGTCCCTTGAACCGGCCATGCCTCTGGCACCATGAGTAGGTACAGAGGATACATGGGTATATGCAAAGAAACATGTAAAGAAAAAGAATACATGCAAAGAAACAAACATAAAAAGAGACAGGGACTAGGGTAAGGAGAGAGTGGGGATGACAGTGAACTGTTAAAGAAGCAACTTTATACCATAGTTATGCTTAATCAACGTCTTTTGAACAGAACTAATGGAAGGTGATATTATTATATATTCAGAAGAAAATGTTTTTGATTCTGCCCTAGGATTTCTCAAGACGGTTGTTTTAACAAAAGTCCCAGTCAAAGCATGAAGCTCTGGATGCCTCTGGTCATGCCGGGTCTGAGGTTTTCAGACTGCTGGGCCTGGCCTCTTGCTGGTTCTAAAGACTTGGGGCAGGTACTTCACAGTCCAGAGACATCCTTTGTGGAACAGAGATGCAACTTCAAGGTCATTTAATCAGTGAAAGAACAGGCTTATTTGGTCTGAATATTAAATATGCTGTTTAAAAATTATAAAACAGCATATATTATAAAAACTGTTTTATAAATTATAAAACAGCTTTTTAAGGAAAACCCTCAATTATACTTAACAGTTTAAGACAGTTACTTATTTAAACCTGAAGTATTAATTGTGGCAACCTTTCCCTGATGGCTCAGGCGGTAAAGTGTCTGTCTGCAATGTGGAAGACCTGGGTTTGATCCCTGGCTTGGGAAGATCCCCTGGAGAAGGAAATAGCAACCCACTCCAGTACTCTTGCCTGGAAAATCCCATGGACGGAGGAACCTGGTAGGCTACAGACCATGGGGTCACAAAGAGTCGGACATGACTGAGTGACTTGACTTTACAGAATATGATTTGGAAACATCCATTAAAAGTTAACACACATATCCCTGGACCCTAAAATTCCATTGCTAGAAATTTACTCAACATATATATTCCCACAGATACATAGCAACATTAGTATAGAGATTTATTCTGTGATGTTTACTGTTTCATTTTTCACAATAGCAGAAAGCTGGAAACAACAAGGGGTTGATTAAATCAGTGATGGTGTGTGCATATCATGAAATACTGTACAGACGTTAAAAAGAATGAGCTTTTTTGTTACCATAAAAGATATAGAAGGCTATATAGCTACAGAGAGGTCTGAAATACTAATTTCGAAAAGCAAACTGCAGAACAGAATGCATAGTATGATGCTGTTTTTGTGTGCTTTAAAAAAACGGTTTAAATATATGCTCATCTTGCATTTTAAAAAAATCATGGAAGAACAAAAAAGAAACTTTTAATGATAGTGACCTCTAGAGAGTGGGATTAGCAGGGTTTGCAATTTTACTTTTCACTTCATACCCTTCTGAACAGATTCTATTTCTAACCATGACAATAACTACATTCTTTCTTTTAGAATAACTGAAAGACTAGCTAATAATAAAGCTTATACGAAACCTACATGAACAGAAACAGAACTATGCTTTTTTATGGGACAGTCATCGAAAGCCACTTTGCCTAACCACGTTCTTCTCGTCTGTACCAGGATAACTAAGCCTACGTGAATGGATGTTAACCCATTAGCTTACGCAGCGGAATGTTCAACACCGTCGTTTACTCTCCATACCACAGTCATCTGGAGTGTTTCCATTACGAAACACGTTGACGTCGGTCAGTTTCTAAACATCTTTCTTCCGACGCTGCGTTACAGGAGGTCCAGGAGCCCCCAAGCGAGCGGCGCCCAGACGCGTCTGGGAGGAGCTCCCCGGCCGCAGCCGATTGGGCTCCGCATTGCAGCCGGCTACACACAAAGAACTTTTTCTACATCACCCAGTGGCGCCAGGATCACTTCCCTGTCGACAGACCGTGTGCACGTCGCAGACTTTAGAGCCAGCCCCTGTAGCAATTCCGTTTGAAAAGTCTCAAGTAGAAAGAGCAGAAACTCTCGTAAGTGAAATTCCTCCTCAGGCAAAGAGACATACTTTCCTGCCCTCATTCCTGTCTTTTTCTCCCTTAACTAGTTCCTAGAAATATCCAGTCGGGCTATTTCGTTTCTAGTCTTATGCCTCTAAATCAAAGTCAACTGTGCCCAGTCTCCCCAAATGAGTGTTGGTTATTTACCGCCTTGATTAACCATAAAAGTCCTCTCTTCTGGTGTTCCATTAACCTGCTCATTGAATGTCTTTTGGAAATGTTGGGTTCGAAGTTCTGTGGCTTATATATTTCTTCTAAATCTAAAATGTTACTCCACTAAAATTATATTTCAGTAAAGCAGTTTTTGAAAAATGGTCATTTTGCTGTAAGTATTCTGAGGCTTAACTTCAGTGCCAATAAGTAAAAACTTGTTATCTGGCCAGTTAGTGTTTAAGGGGGAAGCCAGTAAATTTAAAGAGTTAACTCATTATATTACTTAGTAATCTCATTTGTTCGCAAACAATCTCTAACTTGTTCTTCAAATATTTAGAATATAAATGACCATGATTCTCATCTGTAACTTGGGAAGCTAACTTTTCTGCAGTCCATTTCTCCCAAGCCTTTTTTCTCTCCCCTCAATAAAACAGCAAGAACAGTAAACAGGAATCAAATCTCAAGGTTTAACCTAAGAGTAGTCTTTCTGGTTACTGAATTGAGAAATGTTATTAGAAAATAAGGGGGAAACGTCCCTTTTTAAAAAAGTTTGGGAGCTAATCTAGTGTCAGTAGCTAAAAATGTATTTTATGATATTGGTAACTCCTAAAAGTCTAGATACTTGCTGATTTTTGTCATAAATCCATATTAACAATTCATTACTTTGTCAGCCTTCTCAGCCTTGGCACTAAATGGAAGGTGCTGTTAACAGCCCTCAAAACTGAAGTTCTTTTATTTCTTCTGCCACTTGAGAAAAAGTTCTGCCACAAAATTCTAATAACACTAAGTTCCTACAAATCAACTTGGAAATGTCTAAATGTGTTTTTCCTAGAAAAAGTGCCAGACATCAATTTTATCTGGCAACCATCAAAATATATCAGACCACAAAACTATACATTCCTGGACCTCACAAGCAGGATGGCAAGGAATTTCAGCCAGCCAATCAAAGGGCTCAGTGGCAGCTCCATCTGTAGGCTAAACTTGGGCAACAACACTGAAATTAACCACTGCCATCAAGAGAGTAATGGTCTTCCTGAGGGGCGGTGGTCAGTAAAGATCTACCTGCCAGTGCAGGAGACCCAGGAGACATGGGTTCGATCCCTGGGGCAAGAATATCCCCTGGAGGAGGAGATGGCAACCCACTCCAGTATTCCTGCCTGGAAAATCCCACGGACTGGTGGACTACAGTCCATAGGGTCGAAAAGAGTCAGATGACTGATCGCACGTGTGCACCTGCACACACACACACACACACACACACACACACACACACACCAAGAAAGTAACACCCCCCCACCCCCGCCAAAAAAAGTAATGGGTGGAAATTTCAAATCCACCTTCTCAATTTCTGGCTTATGATTACATAGGATTATTTAACCCATCAGCATGTTAAACTCACTTTCACAAAAAACAAACAAACAAAGCCTAGGTAAATGGAATTTTTATTTGCACACACACACACAGGTGTGTGTGTGAAGACAAATGACAGAAAACATGGGAATTGAGGGGAAAGAACCATTTCCTAGAGTGTCACTGTTGGTATAATTTCTATAACTAGAGTATGGTATCCCTGATGTACACAGTGACCTTGAAACAGAAAGTGCCTTTGGAATCTATCAGTCATTTATTCAACACCTAAAATGAAAAACATAGTGGAAATTAAAAGGCACTACCAACACAGAATTTGCCATCTAGCTAGAGAAGATACCACTTTAAGAGTTCAAAAAACTGTGAGGCTGGCAGGCGGAGAGGAGGGGAGCAAGGGATGGTTGTTTTTCCTTCTGTCTTTCCATATTCCTTGGCTTTTTGAACCATGCTGCATGTGGACTTTGGTAAAAGTATAAGAGCTGCAAAACCATAGTAGTGGGAAGGAAGTGGCAGGTAATAAACCATTAGAAGCATCCTGCTATAGCCAGAAACCTCATGGGGAACGTAGGTACATGCAGATCTGTCCCTCTGCTTTATGTCTCAAATAAAGTTCACTCTGTCTCCAGAATCTCCCACAAATTCTCCCCCTTCACCACCTCCTCACCACTGCCTGAGGCTGCAATGACCTCCCCACTGTCACCTTCCCCTGGAGTGTGAGTTCTGACCTTTTCTGATCCCTTCAGCAGTTCAGCAAAGACTGTGGACTCCACCTCAGAATACTGTGTTTACATTATGAAATTAAACACAAATCACAAAAGCTGAATTCTATTAAAAATGTGTGTGTTAAATTATGCTTAAGCTCTGCGCAACTCTTTGCAACCCCATGGACTGTACCCCATTAGGCTCCCCTGTCCATGGAATTCTCCAGGCAAGAATAGTGGAGTGGGTAGCCATTCCTTTCTCCAGGGGATCTTCCCTACCCAGGTATCAAACCTGGGTCTCCTACATTGCAGGCAGATTCTTTACCATATGAACCACCAGGGAACCCCCAATAATATACATAATTCTTTATTAATTCATTAAATGACATGATGTAGTTGTGGGTCTAACAGTTACAGTAGTATTTGTTTAGTGAAAAGTGCAAAGGATATTTTGAGATATTTGCCACAGCTGTATTATTGTGTCAAAATACCTTATTTCTGTTGGTGATAAACTCACATCTTCTACTAATTCTACTGTGATCTGTTGCCCAGATTTGTATTTGAAAAAAAAATACCCAATTTCAGTTAGAGGTTAGTGACAGTGTTATCCCAAGCTTTCTATCCCTGGATTTCTTGCAAGTCCAAGGTTGGAATAAGAAGCCCTAATCTAGGGTCATGCCCATCGAGATCAGCCTCCTCATTGCCTCAAACCTGATGCTGTCATTCTGTTCAAAAGTTTTCAATGGTTCCCATGTTTCCCAAGTAAAATATAAACTTTTCTGAAAGGCAGGAAAAGCCCTAGGTTAGTTCTGTGTTCACCAACTCAGGCTTACCCCCACCTGGATTGTCTCTTTTGCATTTGAAGCTCCACCCACAATGGTCTGTTCTCCCCTAGGAACTCCTTCGACCTCTTTGTCAGGAAGGCCAGCTTCTTAAGTGCCAGGTCAAAAGCCAGCTCCTCTCTGACGCCTTCCTGACATCTTCAAGCAGACCCAGGTGTTTCATCTCAGCTTCCACTAATCTTTGTATCAATACATACTCTTTATATTGATTACTGTATTGTATTCTAATTGCTGGCACGTGTGTGTCCCCAGTACCCACAATTTCCCTGAGGGTGGAGACTGAACTTTCTCCAGGACCTTGCCTCCTGCCTGGCACATGTAGATACTCAATAAGTATTTGTTGAATGATGCAGTGAATGAATGATCAAATAAATGAAAGAGACAAATATGAGGAGGGAGCAGGCGAAGATTACTGTTTCTAATATGGGTTAATGGAGAAGATATGAAACAGAATATAAAAGAAAATATTGTGCTAATAAAGTTTGCGTTAAGGACGTGTCACATATTCTGATTCTTTCAAAGATCATCCATGAATGCAGTAGAAGATAATTGTCCATTAAAACAGCAGTTCTGGTATTCTGATTATACACAAATATGCTACATAAAAAGACCTCAACCTAGAAATAGGTTGCATTCTAAAGCAAGGTTTGCAAACCAGTTGTCTGGAATTTAGAATACAATTTCCCTCGGAAGCCAGTTAACATTTGATTTGTAATGTGCCACAGTGACTCCATGTTTACCTGAAAACTGGTAGAAAATAACACTATTCAGTACTCATCCAATATTACCAATTAAGCAAAAGGGTAATCAGAAGTGAATGTGAATATTATTCACCTTGAATATTAACATTAGAAGACAGACGAGTTTAGTTTTAGCAGAGTGAGAAAGCCCGGAGAGGTACTGGGGGAAGATCAGAAAATAACTGCTGGTTATTTCAGCAGCAAAACATAGTAGCCCTAGCTTTTTTTTTTTCAATTGAAGTAAATTTGAGCTTTCCAAACGGTGCAGTGGTAAAGAATATGCTTGCCAATGCAGGAGACGCAAGAGATGTGGTTTCCATCCCCGGGACAGGAAGATCCCCTGGAGGAGGAAATGGCGACCACTCCAGTATTCTTGCCTGGAAAATCCCATGGACAGAGGAGCCTGGTGAGCTACGGACCATGTGGTTGCAAAGAGTCAGACATGACTGAGCACAGCACAGCACACAGACTAATTTTCATTAGGTTCAAGTGTACAGCATAGTGATTCAGGGTTGGGTTTTTATTTTGGGGGGCTTTTTTTGCATATTATATTGCATTGTAAGTTGTTACAAGATATTGAGTGTAATTCCCTATTCAGTAAATCTTAATATTGATTTATTTATTGTTTGTATGTATTTTACATACTGTTTATTGTATGTATAGTAGTTTGCACCTAGCTTTTAATATGTATAATTTCACTTCAATTATATGGATTTAAGACCTTTCCTTTTGGTCCACAAATGCTTGCTCACACAAAGGAAAGAGAAAACTTATTTTTGCAGCACTTGTTTTGGAAGACAAAGAGGAAGGAGGAATCAAGTTAAGGAGGTTATGTGTGTCCTATAAAGTTTACCTGAGGTCAAATGAGTCAAGCCAGGGAGAAGAAAAAAGAAGCAAGGTATACACAGCATGAGGTGGTTATTACTGCTGCTCACCAGATTTGTCTGTTTTCCTCCCTGTACCACAGAGGAGGACTGGACTGCCTGGCCCCCTTGTGGTTGGGTGGCTCCATTCTGCAGAGTTCTGGCCAATGAACGGAGAGTAGAAGTGACAGCATTTAAATGCTAACAAGACATTCTCAGAGTCTCCTTTCCCACTGGCCTCCGCCATGTTTGAGGAGGCGGCAGCTTTGCCAGCCTTGGTTCCGGAATGACTAAGAGAAGAGTTGCTCTGGTGACACAGGTATGAGCAGAGAAATCTGTGTTAAGCAAATCTTTGTTGTTTTAAGCCTAGGAAAATTTGGGGTTGTTTGTTTTGCAGCATAACCTAGTTTATGATGACTGACACATCATTTCTATAATTTACCTCCAGAGAAAGGAAAAGGGTAATAGGGAAGAGGTGGTGTGTTATGGTTGCACTGGAAAGAGCCCTAAAGGAGATTAGAAGAAGAGAGGAAAGGTATAAATCTGGATGTAAAGGATCCTCCTAATATGGATGCCCAGGGCCTGGAAGATCTTCTGTTACTTCTAAAATCAAAGTCCTGAAAGTGAAAGTGAAAGTTGCTCAGTCATGTCCAACTCTTTGAGACCCCATGGACTATACAGTCTATGGAATTCTCCAGGCCAGAATACTGAAGTGGGTAGCCTTTCCCTTCTCCAGGGGATCTTCCCAACCCAGGGATCAACCCAGGTCTCCCACACTGCAGGCAGATTCTTTACCAGCTGAGCCACCAGTAAAGCCCAAGGATACTGGACTGGGTAGCCTATCCCTCCTCCAGGGGATCTTCCCAATCCAGGAATTGAACTGGAGTCTCCTGCATTGCAATTGAGCTATCAGGGAAGCCTGAAATCAAAGTCCTAATAATGCTATCATTACAAATCTGGCAAAGTCATAGCACTCTTAATATTAACTACATGTGACTAAAAGGTATATGGCTTAGCATACATCATTGATATACATTCTGGCTGCAGGCCTCAGAACTTAAAAGCATTGTAAGCTTACTGAGAAAAAGGAGAGAAGAGTGAATAAAAGCATGGATTTGGGAATTAGATGGGCCTGAGTTCAAATATCAGTTCTGCCTCTTAAATCAACCTGTCAATCCTCTTATCTCTAAAGAGGAGATAAAAACAGAATCTACTTCAAAGGTTTGCTGGGAGCACTAACTGAGGTCATACCTGTAAAGTGTCAGATGCAATACCTGGTATTACTAAATGTTCTAGCTTTTCCCAGTCCCCTGGAAGCCCAAGGGCTGGCTGGTTATAAAAAGCCTGCCTTACTGTCCTGCCCTGAACATAACAAATCTCACGGCTACCCAATGCAGCTTCAAACTGGATCTCATGGGAGCTTTCAGCCATGAATAGGCTCAGCGCTGAACTCCTGCCAGTGACTTCTGCACACTCTTGCCCTCCTAGACTCTCAAGACCAGAGGTGTTCCCCACTTTAAAACAGATCTGGGAAAGTCCAAATAGGCACAATGATATTAATAGATTGGAGCAGGATTATTCATGCTCCAAGATTCTTGTCATTAAACCAGTGAGTCCAAAAATTTCCTTCATACTTTGCCAATTTCTTTCTTTCCTTTTAATACATTGTTTGACGGAGAAAAGGAATCATAAAAGTCAATGACTTCCTCCTCCATTAAGGATCAATTGGAACGCCAAAATCTATGTAAGTGGGAAAAATGACTTGTGACAGCACATCCTCGGACCACAACTTTCTGGGAGCGCATGTATTATGTTGGCTGGAAAGCAGAGCACAGGCAGACTTCCAGGTCCCTTAACAATGAAAATTCACCCAGAAGGTTACTGTGATAGTGGCTGACACACATCAAACTCCTGTCTCTCCATCAGGATCTAAAAACCCAAGTCCAAACTCTATGATTATAGAGTAGTGTGCAAAGATCCAGAGGAGGGCATGCCAACCCACTCCAGTATTCTTGCCTGGACAATCCCATGGACCTAGCAGACTATGGTCCATAGTGTCGCAGAGAGTCGGAACACGAATGAAGCGTCTTAGCACGCACGCACATGCAAAGATCCACAGCCAAGAGAAAACACAAAATGCCTCTAACTAGGATAAAAATGTAGTCAACTGACTCCAGTTGTGACAAGTGCAGAGTTAAGAGGGTGTTACTATTTTTTTTAATAAATGAAAATATATTATGGCGCAGAGGCAAAATCTACACTACAATTTAAGTCGAAACAGACTTCATAGGAAGGCGGGGCTTGCCCCACCTCAGGCCACTCCCACCCCAATGGGAGAGAGATTGCTGCCCGCTGGGCATTTGGGTACTTCAGCCAAAGCAATCAAACAGCATGAAGCCACCAAGAGGCTCTAAAGAGATTCAGTATCCAACCCAAGGTCAAACAACCAGAAAGTGAAGTGAAGTCGCTCAGTCGTGTCTGACTCTTTGCAACCCCGTGGACTGTAGCCTACCACGCTCCTCTGTCCATGGGATTCCCTAGGTAAGAGTACTGGAGTGGGTTGCCATTTCCTTCTCCAGGGGATCTTCCCAACCCAGGAGTCAAACTCAGGTCTCCCGCATTGGAGGCAGACGCTTTAACCTCTGAGCCACCAGGGAAGCCCAAACAACCAGAAGTGGACCCTAAGTTTTACAAGTGCTAGTTCAAGGTTCTTACACTGTAGCATCACACCATCCTTTCCTGACAATGCAAATCTGTCACTTACCTCAGCCTGCCTGGCGCAGAAGCTGGCCTTCAAATGGAAGCATGCATTTGGGGGACCCCAAGGCCCCAAATCAAGGGCAAATGTGAGTCTGCAGACAATGAAAGGGAGTCGATGTCTGCACCCTCCCCCTAATCCTCTCCCGAGCCCTGCCTCCTTCCCATCCTGCCACATCTCAGATGTCTCCTTAAGTCCACTCTAGCTTTGTTCCAAGTCATTTCCAAAGGGCCCCTCCAGAGGGATCATACAAAACACAAACCTAGTTTGGTTACTCCCCCATTTAAAAAGCTTTTGTCCACTGCCCTCCAGATAAAATCTGAGCATCTCAGCAAAGCCTACAAGATCTGACCAACTCGCCTCTACCCCCTCTTGAACCTTTTGGGAGAAAGACCTTCCTCACCAAGGGGTCTAAAGACTCCTTTCCACTTCCATAGTTTTCGGGATTTGGTTTTTCTTCCCCCTAATATTTATTTATTTGGCTGTGCCAGGTCTTAGTTGCAGGGTCTTTAGTTGCAGCATATGGAATCTAGTTTCCAGACCGGGATCAAACCCTGGCCCCCTGCATTGGAAGCATGGAGTCTTAGCCACTGGACCAGCAGGGAAGTCCCTGCTTTCCACCCTTTAACACTCACACAAGGTACCTTCCTCCAAGGTCGTCTCTAACCCTTCAAAGCAGCTTGATGGCACCTGGTCCACAATTAACTATTACTGCCTTTATCATGGTGTTTCACAGTAAATTGTTCATGTAGTTAAAGAGTTTATACGACACGGTCTCCTGAGAGGCAGAACCGGCTTCAGAGTCCAGCAAAATCCTGGGTTTGAACCATGACTTCCCCATATACTGGCCAGGATATTCTCTCTCTCTCCAAGCCTCAGTTTCATTTTCAATAAATGGGGAAATACATACCTTACCAGTCTGTTGGGAGGGTTAAATGGGACAACAATACATAGAGTATAAGGCAGAAAACATATTTGATGGTTTAATACATGTTAGTTCCTCTTCCCTCAACCCTTCCCTTAAGCTATAAGAAATCCTGTGATGCAAGAATTTTTTTTTTTTTTTACTCTTTTGTATTTCTGGCAAATAATACAGCGGGCACTTAACACATGTTGGCAGGAAAATACAGAAGAATTACGCAGGAATGCAGAGGAGGAGGCAGGGAGAGAGGAAAGGAAGAAGGAAATTAAACAATGAAATGACGGAAAGAATGAATGACTCTAGAAACAAAGAGAGACCCTGATCTGTTAAAGCTAACAAAAGTTACTATATAGCCTGGTCATGCGACTTTGAGAATGCCCTATCCTTCCCTACTGATAAACTCTGAAAGGATGTCCGCAAATATTATCGTGTCACTAGATAAAGACCCTGGATCAAGAGACTGGCAGATCTACCAGCAGTAGGCAGTGTATTCTAACGTAAGATTGGCACACATACCTATGAAAAAATTTTATTCCCCAAACCGTTCATTTCCTATTCTGCTCTAAATGCTCAGCTTAATACAAAGAATACAAATAAACTGATCTTACTCTATGGGGTCACAATTAACACACCTAATCAGCAGTGTGTTGTTAAATCAGGAGAGGTAAAAAGCTTTAATTTCCAGCGTCTGCCAATTTCTGTGGTGTAAATACTCCACCAGGGATGATTTTGGTCTACGAATGACATACCCATAGTTGAACTCACAGAATCCCTAAGCAGAGAAATAAGATAAGAGAACAGTTGACTTTTCTGTCAGGGGTTCTAGCAAAGGAGACAGTGGAGAGGAAGGTGAAACTGCTACAGATGTGTTGATGGGTTTCAGTTATCACCATTCTCTCTGCCCCTTTTTCCACCAGAAAACTGAGCAGATGCCCTAAACAAATATGGAAAAATAGAAACATACTTTCTGATCAAATATAGAATTAATGGCCACACCTGGAAATAGAGATGAGGCAAAAGAAGCTCTGTTGGAAATCTAAGGATCAGTTCATCAAATGGCAGAGGGGGAAATGGGCAGAGGACCTGAACAGATATTTTTCTAAAGAAGACAGAGAGATGGGCAACAGGCACATGAAAAGATGCTCAACGTCATTAGTCATGAGGGAACTGCAAATCCAGATCTCACCTCATACCTGTCAGGCTGGCCATCACCAAAAAATACAACAAATAACATGTTAGCAAGGATGTGGATGAAGTAAAGAGCCTTTATGCACTGTTGGTGGGAATGTAAAATGCTGCACTGCGCATTGTACAACTGGCTAGTTTGGAAAATAGTATGGACACTGCTGAAAAAATTAGAACTAGCATACAACTCAGCAATTCCACTCCTGGTCATTTATCTAAAGAAAACAAAAAACTAAACTGAAAAGATATGAGCGTCTGCATGTTCATTGCAGTATATTTACAACAGCCAAGATATGGAAGCAACCTAAGTGTCCACCCCACAGATAAATGGGTAAAGATATGGTATATAAACATACAAGGGAATACTCCTCAGCCATTAAAAAAAGAAGAATTAAATCCTGCCATTTGTGACACGGATAGACCTTGAGGGTATAATGCTAAGTGAAATAAGTCAGAGAAAAATGCCATATGACCTCACTTATATTTGGAGTCCAAAAATAAAAGACAAAAAATGAAAATAGACTTATCGATATAGAGAACAAACAGGTGAAGGGAGACAGGCAGGACTGCTGAAGGGAATTAAATGCTACAAACTTCAAGTTTTAAAATAAGTCAAGGGGATGTAAGATGGGGCACAAGGAATCCAGGCAATAGCACTCTAATGACTTTGTATGGGGACATGGCCGCTAGACTTGTGATCATTTCAGAATGTATTCAAACGTCAAATTACTATGCTGTACACCTAAAACTAACATAACACTGGACATGAACTATATTTCAACTTTTAAAAAGATGGCAGACAGCAGGTTAAAATGGGAAATCAGACAACTCCTCTGGGTAGAAATAAACATGGAAAATATTTTTCTGAATGTTTAAGATCACAGCAGCTCTCTGGACCAAAACCTAAACAGGAAAAAGCATACCAAACTAACAGAAGGAAAAACCGTTTAGCAAAATATAAGTTTTTTATCTTAACATGGTTGGAAACTGGGGAGCTATAAATGTTATGGTGTTCTGTGATGAAGCCTCACTCTCTCTGCCATAGGAAAGGGGCTCCTTGGGTGGTATGTATGCTTAGACAGAAGAGAAAGGCAGCTGGCAATATTTCCTTCCCTCTCACTAGGACTCTGGCTGGCTTTCCCCTTCCCTCTGTTTCTAACAGAGGCAGCACATGTGTAATAACACTCCACAAAATACGCTCCTGATCTCTAGGGCAAGTCAGAGTTCCTATGTTAAGGATGAAACTCTGAGGGCTGCCTATGAAAGCAGTTTTATCTTTATGGCGCTACAGATATTTATTGACATGACCCCTTCTCTGCGACAACACTCCTGTGATCCAGCCTCTCTCGTTGACAAAGTTCCCAAAGGGGTAAGAAGAATATATAGTTTTGCTCCATGATTTCAGCAGAAATACTATCTAGCCATTTGGGACTCTCGGGCTTTTAAGAAGCTACTGTGGCAACAGCTGTTACTTTACTTTAGTAATAAAGTTAAAGAAACCTGAACTCAAGCCACATAGGGGAAAAAATTAGAAATATCAAAAATATGCGAAGATGAGAATACAAGAAAACCATGTCTACCTAGGAGAGTGAAACGAAACTATCACAAAATCATTTTTATGGAGAGAAACCCAGAAGGTGTGGAATGGCAGGCATTGCCCTTCCATTCAAATGAAGGGCAGCTTAGTGAAGAAACAGCTCCTGATACTTCACATAAAAAGATAAGACACGTGCACATGCCAAAATGTGGCATTCGGGGCTGGCTACTTGTTTCACCCGAAAGGAAGCAAAGAATGAAATAAAGAGACAGCTTTCACGTTCCGGATTCTAAATCACTCACTTACTCAAGAGAAGGTACTTAGCTGTTTTCATTGGAATTTACATAATCTGGCCAGCAGGGCTGGATCTGATGAGCAAACAGGGCAACTTCACGATACAAAAGAGGGAAAGTGAGGCAAGAATGAACTGAGCCATTAGGGCCAGGAGCAGGCAAAAGAAAGGATGGCTCCCCTGGTGAGGCTTGGAGGGTAGGCAGCCACAGGGCATCGCCAGCTACTGGGCGTGAGTCACCTCTGGCAGAGGCAAAAATGAGGTCACAAAACAGCATGGATGGCAAGGTTTCGACTTTAAACCAGCAAGTAGATTAGAAACGTGGAGATAAAAATCAGTGCAAAACTCTGATGAGAATCAAGACATCGTGGAAACCAGCAGAAACCAGTTCTTCCAGTGGAAGAAGTCAAGACCTGGAAATTACTCCCCCAGAGTCTTCCCAAGGCTGGCTGCCTAAATCCCAAAGAAAAACCCAAGGTTTAAAGAACTGTAGGGGTGACAGTCGCCAAAGAAAAGTACTGACTACTGAAACCCAGGGTAGCAGGGTGCTGCTCTTACAAATACCAAACCTGAGATGAAAACATCTGTGTGCCAGTGTGGACTCCACCCTTGACTTGCTGGGTGGATGGTATGTGTCTCTGTGCATGCGTGCACACAAATCTCCCGACGGCCCCAGGGCTGGGTGGCCGCCTCAGCAAAATGACACAACTCAACTATTTCATCTGAAAAGTGGTTTCAAGCTTTATTCTAGGAAGTGAAAACACTGGGAGAGGAGAATCCAGGGCCACTTAGTTAATGAAAGGCCTAGAATGAACGACAACACTTTTTTGTTCCAAAGGCGAGAAACAACCTCTCAGATGCAGGAGAAGCCTCAGCCCAGCTGTGAGATGTCACCACAGCCATTCAACCCCCACTCCCCTGGGCCTAAACCCTCAGCGGAGAAGGGCACGGCCTGGTCCCAGGACATTCCAGCCCATGGATTATTTGATGACGTGTCTGCCTCCTACCCTCCTCCCGGGGTACAATTTTCTAAAAGCAGAGAAAATCCTTCCCAAGAAAATAAACACTCCCAAACAACCGTCCCATTCTGTTACCTATTTGGATTACATAATTGCTATGAAGTCAAGAGTTTCTTACTGACACGCCAGAAAAGACCTCTCAGCTCATAAGCTGAACTGCCTTTTCTCCGCTGCCCAAACCCCTTTAAAAAAGCTCCAAGTCCCTAAAAAGCAGTCCCCAGTGCCCACTGACATGGAAGGAAAAACTCCACCACCTCAACTCTGCTCAGAATGGAAACTTGCATTAAAATATTTTAAGTCCATGAAACTCTATCAGTCCTGTATATCGTTTTCTTCAACAATGACAATAATATAAACCCTTACTGATGCTTCAAATCACCCTTCATAGGAAGAAAACACTGCATATTTTTTCTGATTCTGTGAGGATAAGCATACAACCTTAACTTTGTTGTTGACCAATATGTAAAAATGGGGTGAGTAATAATTGGTAACTGGCATCATTTACCAGTCACCAAGTAAAAAGTTAACCCCCTCCTGACCCATCCTCACACTAGGAAAAAAACCCACTAGGTCAAGCTGATCTACATATATATATATAGGTCAAGCTGACTCGAACCCCACAGAGAACAATGCTAATTAAGATACCTATACTTTTTCAGTTAAGGCAGTAGCAAAAAGGCTGAGGGCTTCTTTTATAGCCTGCTCTAACTTGTTCATCTGGATCAATGTAGAAATAGTAGCAATTTGCTCTTCGTAATTCCTCTCCAGGAATAAAAATGACTAGGATATTCCTGGAAGGCCTCCTCACTCACAAATTAGAAGGTGTACCTCCTATAAACACTGTACTTTGCTCAGTGTAAAGATTCAGTGAGATAATACATAGAAAGTGCTGAGCAAGCATCTGGCACACAGGAATAACCTCAATACATCAATGGCACCAGTGATGAATACATACAGCAAAACAAAACAGACAGAAAGGTGGGGGCTGTTTCCTGATGCTTATCAACTTACTGGGAATAGGGAAAATTGAAACTTAAGGTGATAATGATGCCACAGCCTAACCCAGAGATGTCTGCTGTCCTCTGGTTTGCTCATCATCTAGCTAGCCATCAAGAACTTGCCACAATGCCACAGGTACTCACACCCGACTATGTATCCAACTCTCAGTGACCGAGAAGTAGCAGAGTGTTTGAAACAACGAGAACAGAAATGAAAAAGACCTTGAAGAAATTTCACAAATTCCCTTGGCACTGATCACGTAAAAGGTTTGCCAGCAAAGTCAAACAAACCACACGACACACTTGTCAGTGGAAAAAGAGGATACAGAAAGCACAGATGCTGAACATCCTAATGAGAAGGGGATCTTCCCATCAGAGACCAGATACTCAAATTCTAGCTCTTCTGTAAAATTTAGACCACAAATAAATCCTTCCTAAGGCGCACCTAGCAATCTTTTGTGCTTGGCTCTGCTGTTTGGACATGCATAGTTGCTTTCCTTCCAGTCACAAAACCGGTTTTTAAGAGCTTATGAAAATATTCATATTTCTATGATATGTGATAAGCAGGTTTTACTCTAATCTACATCTGATGTGCTAATTCACTTGGGGCACACACATGACATACTCGGCTCACCTTCCCAGTAACACACTACAGTATGCAATTACGCAGGACATTTTTTTTTTCAAAGGTGGCAACATGAATCATGTCTGGAGTCCAGAAAAATGATGCATTTGCAACAGTCGTGAGACTGGGTGGCAAAAAAATGTCTGTAAAACTTGTATTTTGTATTTTGTATTGTGCCTCTTCAACCTACAAGAGTCTGTGTCACGATTTCGTAGTCTCTAAACCAGGTATTTTGGAAACACAAAGGGCATTAGTGTTATGCCTTTTCAACTTGTAAAAGACCAGGCCACTTGGCAACTCTTTGGAATTTCTAAACCATGCTTTCCAAAATGCAAAGGGCAAGTGTGACCCATAACTTTAGAGAAGGGCAAGTAACGTTCTACCTCTGGCTCAATATTTGTTTATTTCACTTGATGTAAGTTTTTATGGCAACCCTCTATTACCATGAAAGTGTATTCAAAGTAATAAGTGAAACTTGTGAAAGTCCATTTTTTTTTTATTTAATACATTCTAATCAAATAGTAACAGCAGTAAATAAACACTTTGAAAAGCAGGCATGTATCCCCCTATATCTGGAAGAAAATTAAGTCAAAGTATTCTACATGGTAGAAGGGAGACAACTGCTAATGTCTATGGTTAAACCACTTGGAAATTCCTAAAGCCATTTCCAAAAAATCAATGGCAACAGGTTGGGGACGCAGCTGTTTCAAAGGGTAAAATGTCTCTATCTACACGGTTTTATTAACAGGGATTGAGTTGCACCTGTATAGCATGACATTCTTGTCTTTAGCCTTAAAGGAAAAGAAGTCTTTTCCATTTGCACCAGTTTGAAATATTTCTGAAATAAGGCTCCCTTGAAGAGGATTACTACAGTACTCATTCACGAGAGTTCATACATGTAGTAAAAAGACAAATACAGGATTTCATGGTCACCTTTTTTGGTTGATTTGGTTAATTGCATAAAATGAAGGATAAATACTCACAAGCATATCTGTTTAACAAATCTCCTAAGTACATCAGAATGCAAAATATCAAATGTCCTAAAATAGACTCTGATCACCAGGCACACAGAACTGAAGTTAAGCCTGTGTCAGTTTCGTTCCTCCCACTTCTTCGGCACTGCTAAGTGGGGCTCTTTCTCTCCTACCAGTGCTGGGACCTTTCACCTAACACCAACAAACCTCAGAAAGTCAGAGTTCTGAGAAAATGTTCCTTCAGCCTTTACTTGGGATGTTTTATTCTTAACTTAAAAGGATCAACTGGTCTTGGTCAGCCTTAGGAAGGGAAGCATCCCTCAGTTGAAAACATGTGGGGAAAACTTTAAATACCTAGCTACCTTGCCACACAATTAAATCAGATTGACTTCAGCTGGTCTTAGAATTCCACGTAGTTATCCAGAGCCGTCACTCAAGATTTGGTTCTCTTTTACATAGCTGCATTCGGAGATATTCTATAGGAGGCATGTTTAGAAAAAAAAGAAACACTTATACCTGGAATTTATATTCTTCCAAATAATCTTTTAGTCTTGTTGGTAAAGGCAGTCCCCAGATGGTGCTGGTACACTTGTTAATGGTGAGTCTGCAGAGATGCTGCAGAGGTGGTGCTGATGTGTAGAGTGGCTTGGTCAGATAAAGGTGAACAGTGCCGTTCCGGGGGGCTTCTGGGCCTGTCCGCTTATCCTTGCACATCTGAACATAGTAGTCAATCAGATGAACCACACTGTCAAATTGTTTAAGCTTGGACTTGACACATATGATAGAGTCCAGTCTAAATTTCCCATCTTGGTATTCGATGCGAAGATTAGTTGGTCCAGCTGATGTCTTAACAGATATTGTTAGTAGGTAGTCTGAATGCGAACTATCTCTAATCAAGAAAGTTCCTTCTGGTGCCTCTTTTAATTTCTCTTTGGCTTCATTAACAGTCATATTTCCCCAGTACCAACCTGGGGTTTTTGTTCAAAAAGAAAAAGAAAAGAGGGTTAAATAGTTATTATAGAGAATTTTTAAAATAGGGCAAGTACTTGGCAACAATGTTCTAGCTATAAAAAGAAGTGTGTGAAAGTTTACCATAGGCTACCATAAATACATTCTGTAGAAATTTACTGAAAATGTGGGTCCGTTTAATTTTCTGAACAAACTGCAAGCCAGCTTTCTTTTTTAAAAAGTAACTTTCTGTAGCTGATCTTTGAACTCTCTTAAGATTTTCTAACACACAAAAGAATGGTTGTAATATGACACACTGGCTGAGCAGGCATGATGCTTTTCAAGTGAAATGAAAGATTTAATGTAAATTAAATAAGTCAGAAGTTAGAAAATCCATGCCCTAAAAAAAAAAAAAATGGAAAACCCAACTTCAGTTAATTCCAACAAAATAAAAAGCAACAACTTTTTGGCTGGTTGGTGTCCCCCTCCACCCTTTCCAAATCTATATCTCTTTTCAAAGCCCTGGAAAGCACCGCTATTTTAGAAGAGCAGTTCTAGTACAGTAGCTTCTGTCTGCTGTTTTGACTGCAACTACCTTATCAGCCATTGAGAAATGGAGAGAAAGCCCAATGGATAATTAGTACTTCAAGTTTACAGTCTTCCATAAACTTTCTTGGACTTCGCCCTAATTCAAATCCAATCACAACCGTTGGTCTCCCTGGCATTCTCGATTCGACCTGCCGGTTCCATCTTCCATTCCGTTTTCAAAAGCGACTTAGCGACATCTTGCATATTAAACGTTTGAACAATGCTCCCCATCCCCTACCTCAAAAAAACTGCTCGGGGATCTGCAATCTGCCGGTTCCTCGCGCGCAGGGAAAGCCCTTGGCCCGCAAGGAAAGACCGGAACCACGAGTGAAGAACTATTCCCTCCCCCCTACCTCTACCAAAACTTCAATTCTGCCCCAAACGTAACCTTTGAGGGTCCCGATTTTGAAAGCTTGCAGGTTTGCCAGAACCTCCCTCCCCCACACCCCCCGCCCCCGCTCCCATCTTATCTTCTTTCAGATGCCGAAAGACAACAGAGAGCCGCGCAAAGCGCAAGGCTGCCCCTAGAAACCAGCCCTAGGCTCGCCTGGGGCTTCGCAGTCCGCCCTCCTCCCGGCTTTGCGGCAGTCGCCTGCCCGGCAATCTGTCGGTCCCTGAACTTGGCTGCCAAGATTCCAGGCTGCAGCGGCTGCCGGGCCCAGGAGCCGGATGCAGCTGAAGCTGCTGGCAGCCCAGGGCCCACTCGCTGCCCTCGCAACCCGCGGACAGGAAAGGCGCTGTCACTATCTCCGGCTAGGTTCCGAGCCCGAGTGCCGACCCCCAAGCAGCCGCGGAAAATAGCTAAAGCGCCAGCGCCCTAAGAGTCGATTTCCAAGGAACCCTCCTCGAGCTCTGCCCTCCTCTGGGCCTTGGAGTCCCTCAGGAACCACTTTCCTTTCGCATTCCCAAGGATCCAGAGCCGTGCGGCATCCTCTCCGCGAGCCGCCTGCCCCGCGGCGGGGATCCCAGCCTCGCCAGCCCAGCCCCATCCCCGTCTCGGGGGAGGCGCCCCCTTCTCGCACGCGTCGGGACGGGTCCGCTCCCTACCTGTGTGACTGAGTTCCCTCAGGGCCTTCGCCAGACGCGCCGCCTCTGGGGACGGCTCCTCCGCCGACCCCGCGGTCCCCCACTGGCTCTGCGCCCCTTCCGCGCCATTCCCGGAGGACTCGAGGCACCGCAGGGTCATGGGAGAAAGGTCACCGCGGCAAAGACAGGTGGCCGCCCGAGCTGGGGTCGGAGAAGGGCACACGTCCTTCTTAGAAGTCAGTGGGAACCCCAAAACCACTCCCTGAGGGGTCCCCGAAATGGTGGTGGAGGGGGCGGGGATGGGGCGCTGCAGGCTCTTCCTCCCCGGGTTCCGGTGCACCGATGGCCAAATCCCCCGCAGGCGCGTTCACGCACAGTTGGCCTGCAAAGAGAAAGTGGAGGGTTGGGTCAGTCGGAACTGGACCCCTGCGGCCGGGGTGAGGGTGGAGAGGCAGGGATGTGGAAAATCCCTGGGACTCCTCCGCGTCTGGGCTCCTGCACCATTTAACCCCGAGCATCCAGTTACTGCCCTGGCCCGTTCCAGAGAAAGGACAGAGAGAGACAGCAGGGATCCAAAGCACAAGGGGCGTTGGCGGGCGGGGGGAGCCGACAGGATGAGGGTGAGGAACCGGGCAATTTCCCGCCGAGGGCCGCTCTCTGAAATCGCAGACTAGCAGACGAAGAAGAGCGAAGAGTCACCTGCGGCTACGGTGGTTAATGGGCAAGCAGAAATTTGAAAAGGAAACAGGCGAGGTCCCCAAATTGGCACTCCTTTCTCACACTGCACAGCCCGAGGAGCCCCGGAGGAAGCCCCCGGCACAAACCTAGTTACCGGCCCTAGAGCGCCGCGGGTCTCCCCCGGCAGAGCCGGCAGTCCGGGACTCGGAGGTGCGGGAGCTGCGGCCACCCCGCAGAAGAGGCTCCCTCGCTCCCCTGCCCACGCTGGGGGCACGGGTTGGGGGGCCGCCGAGGCTGCCGCTCCCGAGGTCGGGCGGCTCCTGCTGCTGCTGCTGCTGCTGCTGCCGCCGCCGCGGGCGCTGTCGAGGAATCTGCCCGAGCGCGCAGACCTCGCGGGGGCTCCGACCCGTGACCCGAGCCCAGGCCGAGCACGCGGCTGAGAGCTCTGTGGGGCATGCTAGACAACCAACGCCGAGCCCTTACCTCGGCCTCGACCGCCGTGGCCGCCTCCACACCAGGCAGACTCCAGCCCGCCCTGGGCGGGGGAGCCGGGAGGGGCCCGGGAGGAGGGGTGTCTGCCCGTTTTCCCGGTTGACTTTTTAATTTGGGAACGAGATGCCCAAGGCGGTGACTAGCCCTGCGCTCAGCGGCGGAGGCGTCCGGAGTTCTCTGCGCAGAGTAAAGGTGAGTCCTGGGGACCACTGCCTCGACTCGCCAGGCTCAGACACCTCCTCCGGGCTCCGACAGCCCCCGCCCCCCGACCCGGGGCAGCTGCTGGGTTCCCTCCGGCTGCAGCCAAGGAGATGAGAAGGGGATAGGGAGGGAGGAAAGAGTCAGGGAGGGAGGCAGGCGGGTGGGGAGGAGCGGGAGATCAGGTTATTAGAAGGATTATTAATCTGGATGGCAGTTTACAGGGGGGAAGGAAAAAAAAAAAAAAAAAAAACTCTGGAGACTTCCAGACGCCGGGAGAGAACCGGAGAAAGCAGGCAGTAGCTCCCAGCCTCCAGGCAGAGCCACAATTCCGACTCTCAAGCCCGGCGGCTCCAAACTGCGGAAGCCCAGGCTGCCTGGCGCTGGCGGCCGCGCCCCAGTGCCCTCCCCAGCCCTCGTGGGGGCGGAGCCTTCGGGCTCCCCGGACTGATACCTGCTGCCGGCCCGAGCTCCTTCGGCGCCCCAGTGGCAGGCAAAGGCGATCCTGACGCCGTGCACCCGGGGCCCCGGCGCGCGCCGTCCGTGGCCCGCGCAGCGCCAGTGGCGGCGGGCGAGGAGGCTCATGCTTCAGGGCAAGCCCAGGGCCCGCGAGCCGCGGCGGCGGCGGCGAGACTAGAGTTAAACGTCAGTCCCGGGAGCGGTGTGTGCGCGCGATTTCCCAGACGTACGCGCCTCCCTCACTCCCCGCCTCTCTCCCCGTCCGCGCTCCCCGCGCGCCCCGCCCAGCGGCTGCGGAGGCCGCTTTCCAGGAACTTTCCAGGAATCCACCTCACGTGACCGCGGCCCCCGCTACTGCTTTAAAGAGACTCCGGCGCAGTTGCGCAGGCTTCGGGGGAGACGGGCTCCGAGCTCTCCGGTTCCGACCCGGTCGGGGTGGATGCCTGGGAATTCGCCCTCCTCTGACCCCCAATGCCTGGGTGTGCTCCGAGACGCGCAAGAGAAGCCCCGGGCCACCACCGAGCCAGTTCCCGCGGCGGCAGCCTGTCTCCAAGCCGTGCAGGCAGTGCGCCGGGGTCGAGCGATGAACAGACATGCTCGCCCCTAGGCCTGCCCCCGAGGGTTGTGTTGCCCACCCCTTCCGCGCCTTCTCTAGGCGACCTTCCAGGCCGCACATCAGGAAGAGGGGGTGTTGGAGAGACTAGAGGTCCTCGGAAATGGCCCCTCCCGCTCTAAGACACATTCGTGGTGTGAGGGAGCCCCCTCTTCGACCACCCCCCACTTCCAGGTCCACGCCCAGGAGCCGAAGGGAGTGGGCCGATGGCGGTCCCCGGGGCCCGGGTCCTAGAAGGTTGCCAGCGGGCGGAGAGCGGCGCCTGGTTAAGCTGCGCTGGTCGCGCTCAGTCCCCTCCCTCTGGCGGGCTTGCTCGCGATCTCCCGCACCGGCCCGGCCCTGCTCCTCCCTCCTTCCCTCCGCTCCGCCGTCTCCTTCCGGCCACCCGGCGGCCCTCCCGGCTCACCAGCGCCGGTCGTGGAGGGGACACTCAGATCCTCGCGCTCTGTGGTCCGCGTGGCCCGCCCGCCTCCGTGTCCGCAGCCTGAGAGAGCTCAACTCTGGGATTTCCCGCAGAACCGGAGCCTGGGGGACCGGGAATGCGGAAAGATCCCCAGCTCTTCTTCCCTGCCCAGGGACCCTCACCTCCTCCCACCTGGTTGGAGGCCACCTGGCCTCAGTTAAAACTCATCTCCTTCCCTGCATGTCTCCTCCCGAGATGTGACCTACTTTAAATGTGACCTACTTTTTAAAAAATCATCAACACTCATGGGAAAACCGGATCCAACATTTCGATAACCATTTTTCTTTGAAATACTCTTCTATTGCATCACTATACAAAAGCTTGAAAGGTCAATGGCCACTTTTAGTTGAAGCGGCGGCTATGGGGAAGTTGGGCGAGGAAGCGGCGGAGCGGGGTGGGGGGGGAGGGGGGCGGGAAAGGCTCGACTCGCAAACCTTGCCTGGTGCCCCCCCCTGCTGGCTCCGCGAGGAAACAGAAGCCAGTTCCCTGCCTTGGGGACTCGTGGACAAAAGGTTTTTCTCAATAATTTTCCTGCTTTTGAGTAAATAATTATGCAAATGATTGATAAATTAGCCGGAGAGGAAGGGGAGGAGTGCATTTCCCAGCTAAAAGAGGGTTTTGTCAACGATGCAGTCGCGTGGACGAATCATGTTTTGTTTCTTAGAGTCTACTGTGGAGGACTGAGCTAACTGAACCCTAGTTAGAACCCTCTATAATAGAGATGGATAAGTTTGTATGTCTCTTGCCCTTCTTGGACCCTAGACCTTTTCTATAAAATTGAGGGACTGGATTCCAGTTCTGCGCGAGGGATTGGGATGAATGAACAAATAAGATTCCAAGTGGAGTTTGTGTCTGGTCTGAGGCCCAGAAACTCTTAATGAACCACTACATCTACTAGGGTTCATTGTGCTCTAAATAATTCCATTTAACTTCTCCTTCCTTGGTAGAGAATCACAGAGGAAAAGTGTACCCACTTTTCTGTAGTGTAAAAAGTTTTTTTTTTTAATTTTGCAAAGATAAAATAATTTCCATTTAATTGTCAGATGAAATGAATCTGCCAACAGCTCTTTTTAACTGTGTTTTCCTGTAGCCTCCTAAGGACCTTTGCACATGCCCTCCCTGCTTCCTGAAATGCCCCTCCCCAGACTGGGTGCGTGGCAGACTGTAATCATTCAGGGCCCAGCTCAAGAATCACCTCTACAGAGTCATTGTCCACAAAGATTACAGTAAACACAGTGCCAACTGTAGCAGCACCAAGCTTTGTACTAAAGTAGAGTTTTTAACTTCTGTCTCTGAAAGGTCTCAGCAATGTCCAGCATTTTGTTGGCCCTAGGAACCGCATATTAGGAAAATATTTATGAGATTGTGTTAAGTGAAAAAAAAGTAGAATGTGTAATTGTATCCATGCTATGCTTTTGACATTATAAAGTTAAGTGTGCCTGTGGGCAAAAACAGAATGTGACCAAACAAAAGCAGCTGTTTGGAGGGTGACAGGATGTGGGTGAATCTTTAGATTTGACTTTTCTTAATACTCCAGTACTCTTGCCTGGCAAATCCCGTGGACAGAGGAGCCTGGTAGGCTGCAGTCCACAGGGTCGCTAGGAGTCGGACACGACTGAGCGACTTCACTTTCACTTTCCACTTTCATGCACTGGAGAAGGAAATGGCAACCCACTCCAGTGTTCTTGCCTGGAGAATCCCAGGGATGGCAGAGCCTGATGGGCTGCTGTCTCTAGGGTCACACAGAGTCGGACACAACTGAAGCGACTTAGCAGCAGCAGCAGCAATACTGTTCCAGGGTTTCTGATACAGCCATCATTTTCCCAAAACTGCTTGAGAGTGTCATCGCTTACTTTCAGGGGGTAGAGTATAGTTTGCAGAGCTAAGGGACTGCCCTCCTGAACCCCAGGTCTGCCACCCATCACTACCCTTTAGATGTCTAAGTGGAATCTCTGGTTTAATAGGTCCCAAACTGCGGCCTGAATAACCCTTTCCCTCCCCACCCCCTCAAAAATAAAACAAAAACAAAGCCATCCCTCCTGCACTCTTCCCCATCTCTGAAAACATCAATTTCAGTCTTCAGCTGCTCAGGCCAGCAGCCCCAGAGCCATCCTCCTCACACACCCCTCATCTCATGTGTCAACTAGTCCTTTGATTTCACAATAAACCCAGAAGGGAAACACTGGCCACATCTCCCCCATGCATTAGTCTGTGTTTGTTCAGTCGTTCAGTCGTGTCCAATCCTTTGCAACCCCATGGACTGCAGCAGGCCAGGCTTCCTTGTCCTTCACCATTTCCCGGAGTTTCCTCAAACTCAGGTCCTTTGAGTTGCTGATGCCATCCAGCCATCTCATCCTCTATTTTCCCCTTCTCCTGCCTTCAGTCTTTCCCAGCATCAGGGCTTTTTCTAATAAGTCAACTCATTAGTCTAGGCCACCTTCATTTCTGGGCTTCCCAGGTGGCACTATTGGCAAAGAACCCACTTGCCAATGCAGGAGTCAAGAGACGCGGGTTCCACCCAGGGTGGGGCAGATCCCCTGGAGAAGGAAACGGCAACCCACGCCACTATTCTTGCCTGGAGAATCCCATGGACAGAGGAGCCTGGTGGGCTACAGTCCATGGGGTCGCAAAGAGTCAGACATGACTGAAAGCGGCTGGGATGAGCACCTTCATTTCTACCTGGCTTACTGCTGCAGCCTCCCACAAAAGGCTTTCCAATCAGTGAGAGAGGCCCTGATTAAACTCAGTCATCTCACTTCCCCGCTTTGCTCTACCCCAAATGACTGCACTGCACCAGAGTAAAAGGCAAAGCCCTAACAGCTACTCACAAGACCCTGGAAGATCTGGCCCCTCTCTGCTCTCATCCCCTCCTGCTCTGTTCCTCGATCACAACGCTCAAGTCACAGCGAACGCCTTACTATGGGTAGAACGTGCTACCTGTGTTCCTTCCTCAGGCTCTTCATCTTTGCTGTTTCCTGCTCCCACCACTCTCTTCCTCCAGATTACCTGCATGCTTTGCTCCCTCACTTCCTCAGATCTTTGTTAAATGCCACCTTCATAGTGAGACTTAACTGATCACCCTATTCAGAATCCACCTCTCCTCCCACCTCTCTTTCCTCCTGCTCTACTTTTGTCCCTTGCATTGATCACTATCTAACCTAGTTCATGTCTTATTCATTGGCCTGATTTCCTGTCTTTCTCACCCACAAGAACGTAAGCTTCATGAGGACATGTATCTGTTTTGCACTGTTTACAGCTTTTTATCTCATCTCCTTGAATAGTTTCCAGCACATAGTAGGCATTCCATGTAATTGTAGAATGAATGAAGTTCCAGCAAAGTGACTGACTTTAAACTGCCCAGGCATGAGTCCTTGCTCTGCCACTGCTGACTGCCTGTGTTATTTTTGGCAAATTATTTAGCCTTTTATGGAGATAATAATGAAACGTATAGGGCTATTGTGAAAATTAAATGACATAATCTATGAAAAGTGCTTTGGCATTTAGCAAATAATAAAGATCAGCTATTATTTTAACTCTCATCCTTTCACTCTCAATGAGTTTGAATTTTTCTCCCTATAGGTAAGGTTATCTTATTTTGTGTGTATGAAACCCAACAGTCACTCTCTGATCACTGCCTGAGAACTTCCTGTGAGTTGATTCCCTGGAGTTCACCTTTAGCTTTAAATGTACATGGTAAAATAGTGATTCAGTTTGTTCCCAGGTTTTCAGGAGTACATGCTCTGTTTAGGGGGCAGGTGCATGGCTAAAGTTGTGAACTGTCATTCTACTAAGAAGGGAAGGAAGAGTGATTTTCACAACGCTGAAGAGTGTCTCCTGTTGCTTGCATGGAGGAACTGCCAAAGCTTGAAAATCTCCTCCATGAACCAAACTCAAACTGGGGTCTTCTTGGTTTTTTAATGCAGATGCTCTGATACTAAAACTGACTCGAGCAATCGGCACTGAGCTTGCTGAGTTGCAGAGAAAGCTTTTTGGGTTTTGCTTGGGGACTGAGGGCATGGCTGTTAGCTGTTGTGTCTGAAGTGCCTGTGGTTAGAAGGTACCCTTTTAAGTGGCACCATTCCTTCCTTTTAGAGTTTGCCATCTCACCACCACCACTGCCACCACCACCACCACCACCACCACACACACACACACGCCCACACCCACACACCCACACCCTCAACACTCCTTGTGATTCTGGAACCCACTCTTTTGGAAAGCATGTGACCCAGGCTAGCCAATAGGAGTGCCCCATGCCTTTGGACATGGGTTTGTCCACTATCACAGCAGATTAATTTTTAGGATTTGAGGTAAGTACCTCCACTTCTGAGATGATCGGCAGTAAGGACCATGTAAGTCACCTTCCCCCCACTTGGAGAGCTTGTCAAAGAACAAAAACAATAGAGAAGAAAGCAGAGCTCAGTTTTGAGTGAATAGAAGAGACTCCTGAGCACCTGAATCTGACAAGCCTGAAGCAGCACTGCCCTTGGGCTTCTCAGATACAGGAGTGAACAGGTTTATTTATCCCTGCCCTTGGGCTTCTCAGATACAGGAGTGAACAGGTTTATTTATCCCTGCCCTTGGGCTTCTCAGATACAGGAGTGAACAGGTTTGGTTTGATGTGGGTTTCTGTAGCTTGTAATCAAAGAAACTCTCATGGGGTATAATGGGTCGAATATGGAGGGATGTGTCGGAGGGAGTAGAGTGGAGAATTGAAAAGATGAAGAAGAAAGCTACCTTTCATGGTAATGAGCCTCTGCTGCTCATCTGGTGCTTCGCAGTACCCATTCCCTGTGACAGGGTCCCACTTGCTCCATCCCTACAGTGGAAGACACTACCTGGGGAACAGAGGAAGAGGGGGAGATCCTGCTGGCTTCTGTGCTCTGGGTCAGGGATGTGGGGGAGGGAAAAGCCAGGCAGATGGCCCTCCCCTAGACTTCTGGAACCCAGGGACATGGTGCATGGCTGTGACCTCGGTCCTTCTGTCCACAGAAGTGGAAGGGAATCATGTTCTAGGAGAGTAGTTGTCAATGTTAAGTCACAGATCTCTCAGAAATCCTGATCAGAGTTCAACAAACCACCTGCCTGTGGGCCATATTTGACCTCCCCAACCCTGAGTGTTACGGGCTTCCCAGGTGGCGCCAGTGGGGAAGAACCCTGCAGGAGACATAGAGTGCAGCTTCGATCCCTGGGTTGGGAAGATCCCCTAGAGGGGGGCACAACTACCCCCTGCAGTATTCTGTCCTAGAGAATCCCATGGACAGAGGAGCCTGGTGGGCTGCAATCCACAGGGTTGCAAAGAGTCAGACACGACAGAGGTGACTTAGCACAAGCACACACCATGTGGTCTACCAGGGTTCTAAAAAAAAAAAAAAAAGAAAGAAAGAAAGAAAGAAAAGAACAATGTGAACCAAATTAAAAATTTGGAGATTTCATCCCCAAAGAGATCCAAAGTTTTGCATTCTCTAAGATTTGTCCCACACTGAGTCCCATTCCCTCAAGGCAGCAATGGGCTGAAGCAGAGCAGTGGTTGCTGCCTTTGGAAGGCATGTGTCCTCCCGTTCTCCACAGTCATCATCATCCTCTGTGGATTCCCAACACTGAGGAGAACTTGCTATTTGTCATCACTCTTGCATTGTTGGTTTTCTTATGGTGGAGAAGTTTTTTTTTTTCTTTTGGACCTAAATGGAGAAATAAAAAAAATACCACCCAAAGACTGAAAATTTCAAGACAGATAGAAGAGAGCTTATTTCTCTGTCGGGGTGGAGCCTATTCCTCTGGAAGTAGGCAAAATGTGGCTGGGGTCTCCCACTGACCTGTTTCATTCTCCTGTATTCCTATCTGGTCCTGCAGGAATTTGCATACAGGTTCCATTTTTATCTGCAGAAAAATGTTCTGGGACTTCCCTGGTGGTGCAGGGGATAAGAATCTGCCTGCCAATGCAGGGGCCATGGGTTCAATCCCTGGTCTGGGAAGATTCCATAGGCAACTAAGCGCTCGAGCCGCAACCACTGAGCCTGCCTGCTGCAACTACCGAAGCCCGCTCACCTCGAGCCTCTGCTCCACAACAGGAGAAGCCACTGCCTTGAGAAGCCCGTGCACCACAACCAGGGGAAGCCCACACAAAACAGTGAAGACCCAGAACAGCCGAAAAGAAAAAAAAATGTTCTGGAGGGAGACACAGCTGGGTGGGTGGGAGTGGTTATTGACAACCTAAAACCTGACTGTGAATCTCCAGGGGTGAAATGAGCTTGGGTGAGACCCCTTGTCCTAGGGTGTGGCTAGCATCCATTAAAGCACTTCTGAGAGATCAATCCTGCTGTCAGCATGGTTCAGGGTGCTCCTTACTGAAACTGGTCTATACAGGCAGAGGGTATTCAATAATGAAGACGCTGGCTTAACTAGTGCAGAGTCATTTTCTTCAAACCCTTTCTCCTTCCTCACATTGCTCTTTCTGGCCATTTCATTTCCCAAACTCACCAAACCTGCCTCAGGATATTTGCACTTATTCTCCCTGAAATGCTCCATCGCTAATATTCTTATGGCATATTTCCCTCACTTTGTCCAGGTCTTCGCTCACCGAGACCTGCCTTTTCTTATCAGTGATTATTTCTTTCTCCTGCTTTATTTTCCATCCCAGCATCTACCACTACCTGATGTTATCAGTGTTCTTCATTTGACCTTTGCTTAATGTCTCTCTCCCAGGAAATATAAAAGGGACTGTGTTTTATTCACTGCTGTATCTTCAATGCCTAAAATAGCTCCTAGTTCATAGTAGAAAGGCTGCCCCAGTGACTCAGTGGTAAAAGAATCTGCCTGCAATGCAGAAGATGCTCAGGAGACCTGGGTTCCACCCTGGGTCTGGAAGATCCCCTGGAGAAGGAAATGGCAACTCAATCCAGTATTCTTGCCTGGGAAATCCCATGGACAGAGGAGCCTGGCGGGCTAGTCCACGGAGTCACAAAAAGTCAGACCCAACTGAGAGACCAAGCAACAGCGAACCATAGCAGACGCCCAGGATAAAGTTACTGAAAGAATCAATCAAACACGCGTCCCAGGTAGGGAAACTGAAGCGTTTTCACTATCTTCTTTCTGGCTTGAATCTCTTTTTAGCTTTGGCATCTTCTCTTGCATACATGTGCTTCTCAGCTTAGTCTTTGACTTAGCCTTCAGACTCAAATCCACTACCAAGAAGAGCTTGGGCTCTCCTGGATTTTCTCCTTGATTTCCATGAGCTCGACTTTACGTCTGTCATACCAAGTAGCTAGCATGTAAGAGACTCAGCCACTTAATGAGCTGTTATGTTTCCTTCTCATTCAAATCACCTTCCAAGCTCTGCTCCAAGACCTTCCGAAGAGTAACTGGTGGTGTTATTAGACCTAAGCCTGGGCAGCTTCTAGGTATGTTTGATTTTCCAGAGGAGTTCCCAAAGGTCAAGGCCTGGTATGATGATGTGGTAAGCAGAACAGGCAGAAGAAATACCTATTGGTAAATAACAAACACCACTCCTGGCTTAGTCATAGAATTCTGAGAAGTAGCAGTACCCAGTGAACCAACCTGGAGATTGGCAATCATGGGTGATACTAACTTTAACCAAAGGCATGTGGCAGAGCTACAAAAAGCAAGCTCTGAACTGTGCAAACAGTAACCACCCACCTCCTCAAGCCACAGGGACAACCTCCATATGCAAGCCATGTGGAGAGGCCAGCTAATTACACATAGCAGGACTTTTCTGTTCCCTAGCTCATTAAACTATAATGATCATGTCCAGCCATAAAAGAAAGCAATAAAATATCATCCATTTGCCTTTATGTGATAACTTTAATCTCTGTTCACCATATATTTGAAGCATATGCCTGACTTTACTTATAATAATCCATTGATGGTGGTAGGAAAAGAAATATCTACTTTGCCTGTAAGTAAATTAAATCAAAGTAGATTAAGTAGGTTATTCTGTACTTGTAATAACCTTGTCCTTAGGAAAACAGTATAGTGTTTAGCATGAACAAACAAAACATTTTCAGTGGAAAAGTAACTTGTAGGGTAAGTTGCTTTTAAAATAGGCCATTCAAATCACCAAAAGTGCTATTCCAACAAATGTGGCTGTTACATTTTCAAAGGTTATTTACAATATTTAAACATAGGCTAGGAATAAAAAATTGAGGGGTAAAGTTGGGTTCTTTCTGTTTTGTTTTAAAATATTCCCAATCAAGAAATTATTATATTTCAGTATGTGTCAACAACTCCAAAATAAATAGTAAGGTCTTGTTTCTTAAAAAATAACAAAAACAATTTTTTTAAGAAATAATTCTGTGAACATCATGCTGGTAAGCCCTGCTGCTTTTCCCTTTGGCTTTTCCAATGCAGGCTCAAAGGAGATTTTTATTGCAACTTCCCTTTTCTTTTCTGATTGTTTAAAGCCGATACTCAAAATAGACAAATTTGTCTGACAAAGTCATCAGGCCTTGTCTTCGTGGCATAAATATTTTTAGCCAAAGTCTACAATGCCTTCTACTCTGTCATAACCACCAATTTTCCCCTGCCACGTATTCATTGTCAATCAGATTAACTTTATTGTAATTTATTGATTGCAGTCATTAAATGGGAAAAATAATGATGACATAATAAAAAGGGCTCAAAAAATAAAGATGGTATGCATAAACAAATATCACTGATAGCAACTGGGAAATCAGAAGGCAATTATAATATGCCAACATCTCACACAAAGACCGCCATAAAAGAATAAGACACCAGCTACCAAAGTCCACTCAAAAAGATATGGATAACCTTTATAGCCCTTTCAAAGAAGTAGACTCCAGATTCATGAGACTTTACTGGTGAGTTTTACCACTTCATGAAGAAATGACACCTGTTCTACATAAACTTTTCCCAAAAAATAGAAGTGGTAACATTTCACAACTCATTTTATTAATAAGAGGCCAGCATTATCATGATGCCAAACATAGATAAGACAGGAAGCTATAGACCAATACCTCTCGTGAACATAGTAACAAAATACTAGCAAATTGAATCCAGAAATCTATAACAAGGATAATATACCATGACTCATTGTGTACATTCCAGAAAAGCAAAGTAGGTTCACTATTCAAAATCAGCCAGTAAAAGTCACTTTTTCAACAGACTAAAATACTAAAATTATGTAATATCTCAATACATGTTTTAAAAGCATTTATAAAATTCAACATTCATTACAAAAGTTTTGGCAAACTTGAAATAGAAGGAAATAGTTCTCAATCTGACAAACCTTATGTCCAAAAAAAAGGTAACATTGTTATTTTTCTTTAGCTTTTTATTTTGTATTGGGATATAGCCAATTAACAAGGTTGTGATAGTTTCAGGTGAACAGTGGAGGGACTCAGCCATACATCTACACGTATCAATTCTCCCCCAGTCTCCCCTCCCATCCACGCTGCCACATAACGCTGAGCAAGGGTCCATGCACTATACAGTGGGTCTTGTTGCTTATCCGTTTTAAACATAGCAGTGTGTGCAAGTCCATCCCAGACTCCCTAACTATCCCTTCCCCCATACTTTCCCCCGTCTCCCCACTCCCCCACGCCTAGCAACCATAAACTCACTCTCAAAGTCTGAGTCGGCTTCTGTTTTGCACATAACTCAGCCATTAAAAAGAACGAAGTAATGCCATTTGCAGCCACATAGATGGACCCAGAGAGTGTCATACTGAGTGAAGGAAGTCAGGCAGAGATGCAGAAATATTGTTTGACATCCCTTGTGTGTGGAATCTAAAAAGAAATGATACGAATGAACTTAGGTAACATCATTCTTAACAGTAGAAGAGTGAATGCTTTGCAGTTCAGTCTGGGATTGAAGCAAGAATGCCCACTCTTTATAACTTCTTTCCACAGTTAAATTGGAGGTCCTAGCTAATGCAATAAAATAAGAAAGTAGATAAAAGCATACAGATTGTTTTTTAAAAAGTAAAAATGTCTTTAATTGCAAATAGCATAATCATATGCATAGAAAATTTAAGATATCAAAAATACAAATAGTTATTACCAAAAATATGTGAGTTTAGCTATGCATCAGGATACAGTGAAATCAAAGTCTCTCAGCCGTGTCTGACTCTTTGCAACCCAATGAACTATACAGTCTATAGAATTCTCCAGGCCAGAATACTGGAGTGGGTTGCCTTGCCCTTCTCCAGGGGATCTTCCCAACTGAGGGATCGAACCCAGGTCTCCCACATTGTAGGCAGATTCTTTACCAGCTGAGCCAGGAGGGAAGCCCATCAGGATACAAGATCAATATAAAAAATAAATCCTTTTTCTACTTATAAGCAATGAACTATTGGATGTTGAAAATGCTAAAAATACCACTCACTGCAATAATCTATATGGGAAAAGAATCTTAAAAAGAGTGGATACATGTATATGTATAATTCATACACTTTGCTATACAGTAGAAATTATTGCAACATTGTAAATCAACTATACCCTAATAAAAATTTTTAAAAATACCACTCACAACAGATTAAAATATGAAAAATTTAGAGATAAATATAACCAGCTATGTGCAAGACTGTATACTGAAAAAAATTTCTAATGCTGAGAGAAATCAAGGAAGAACTAAACAAATCAAGAGACAAGTCATGCTCATGAAAGGGAACAGTGAATGTTGTTAAGGTGTCGATTCTTTCCAAATTCATCTGCAGATCACCAGCCTTTGTTGTTATAGTAGAAATCTACAAACTGAATCTAAAGTGTTTTTGAAAATATAAAGGGCCAGAAATGACTTTTGAAAAAAGATAATAGAGTTAGAGGAGTTGAGTTGGAGTTGAAATCTCTCTGTTTTCAAGATTTATTCTAAAGCTACAATAATCAAGGCAGTGCATATACCTAAAGGTAGAAATACAGATCAAAGGGGCAGACTATACGGCCCAGAAATAGATCCACCAAAATATAGAAAACTGATTTCCAACAAAAGTGCTCAGGTGGTTCAATGGGGAAAAGAGGTTTCAACAAATAGTGCTGGAACAATTGGACATCCAAAAAAAAAAAGAACCTTGACTCTTACTTCACACCATACTCCACAATTAGCTCAAAGTGGATCATAGACCTAAATGTTAAGAGATAAAACTATAAAATTTCTGAGAAAACATAGGAGAAGATCTTTTTACCTTGGTTTAAACAAATATCACAAACCATAAAAGAAAAAAGTTAATATATTGGACTTCATAAAAATTTTAACATTTCTACTTTTCTAAAGATAATGTTACATGAATATATCTCAATAAACCTGTTATAAAAATATTAAGAAAATGAAAAAGCCACAGACATGGAAAATTATATATCTGATAAAGGGCTTATAAAAAAACGATTACAGCACAATAAGAGTAATATTTTTAAAACCAACTAAAAAGAGGTCAAAATATTTAAACACACGCTTTCACTAGAGAAATAAATGAATGGCAAATTAGTTCATTAAGAGATGCTAACTTGAGTTTAGGGAAATGTAAATTAAAACATGAGAAGATACCATTGCACCCTCACTAGAATCTCTAAAATTTTAAAAATTGACATGACCAAACATTGCCAAGCATACAAAGCAACAGAAATTCTCATATTTATAACAATTTTATTCATAATAGCTGAAGACTGGAAACAGCTCAAATGTTCACCAATTGGTGAAGAAACAAATTGTCTATATCCAGACCATAGAGTAATAGTCAGCAAGACAAATGGAACTATAGACACACGCAACAATACGAATTCATCGCGAAAGCTATTAGCTAAGTATAACAAGCAAACAGGTCAGATATTGCAAGGAAATAAGGGTGGGTGAGGAGGTTGGCTGCAAAGCGCATGGAGGAACATTTGAAGTTGGTAGAAATGTTCTATATCTTGATTAAGGCAGTAGTTCTATGACTCTGTGTGATCAACAAAGGGCTTCCCTGGTGGTTCAGTGGCAAAGAATCTGCCTGCAGTGCAGGGGACAAGGAGATGCAAGTTCAACCCCTGGGTCAGGAAGATCCCTGGGAGAGGAAATGGCAACCCACTCCAGTATACTTGCCTGGAAGCATCCATGGACAGAGGAGCCTGGCAGCCTGCAGTCCACAGGGTCACAAAGAGTCAGACACGACTGAGCACACTCCCACGATGATAGACAAAGCTCACTGAACGGTACTTGTAAGGGGTAAATGTTATTGGGTTGGCCAAAAAGTTTGTTCAGGTTTTTTCATAACATGGAAACCGAATGAAACTTTTTGGCCAACCCAATAATTTTATGTGAATTATTCCCCAATAAACCTGACTCTTTAAAAGGTAAAACTTAAGAAGAAGTACATTGGGGAAGGACAAAAGCGAGGAATGACTGAAACTTTATGTTATTCAGGCTAAGTCAGTATACATGCAAGACCCCATCACTAAATAATCTTCCCTCTGACTGGTGTTTTGGCGTTCATATTGTGCTCACTCTGGGAAGACAAATAAGGGAGGTAAGGTTATTTCTTTTTTTTATCCCTACAACTAAAAATTCTCGACACATCTCTCCACGTTAATTCAGATTATTCAAAAAAGAGAATAGTTTAGGTTTGGTGAAGTCACAAATAGGAGGAGATACAGTTTTAACTTTAGTACTAAAAACAGCTTTAAAAATAGAACTCATAACTAGATCTTAAATGTTCTTACCACAAAACAGAAATGGCAATTATGTGATGGGCTGATAATATTGTAACCTTTAAATGTATCAGATCATGTTTGCACATCTTAATGTTACATGTCAGTTGTATCTCAATTTTTAAAATTAAAAATATAAATAGATGATAAACAAAAACAGCACTCTTACATATCCTCAGAGGGATAGAAGGTATTTTACCCATGTGCATCCTTAGCTAACAATAGCTCTCTGCAGGTAGAAAATGCAGGCAGAGGGGCATGCTGTGAAGCTGAATAGTTTTGCCCCAGGGAGAGAGATGGCTGGACTTACGTGTTGCAGAGATCACTCTGGTAGTCACGGTATGAAACTGAATTTGATCAGGGCAATGCAGTATAGAAGGACATGGTGGTTGAAAGCTGAAACCATCCCTTGATAAGTGATAAAGCCCTCTCTCAGGGCAATGAGAGGTGGCAACTCAGAGGGACTTGGCCATTGGTTGACTGTGATGGTGAGTGAGAAAATGGCACTGGGGATCGCACTAACATTCTGACTTGGTGGAAGGTGGTGTTACACCAAAAGAACCTGGAAAGAGAGGCAGCAGGCACGCTTGGATAGAGGGAGGGTTCTCATATGGCACTTGTCTATGTTGATCCAGGAGTTTCATTTTGGCTTTTTCTATAAACTCTTCCTTTCCTGCCGTAGGCCCTTCCTCTCTATTCTCACGTTATAGTAAATGATGAATAAAAATAATAAAGTATCTATTTCATGTCCATCTGTCCCACTTAACTGGGAGCTATTCAAGGGTAGGACCTGTGTCTTCTGCATTTTTTATCAAGTCTGGAATTCTTATTGTGCTTCCCAGGACTGAATGTTCTTGCTCCTGTGTCCCCCACTTCTCTGCCGAACGCGTTCTCTCTCGCCTGCTGACATTGCTAGTCCCCCTACCTGGAAGGTCCCTCTGCGCACCGCCCCTCCCCCCCGCCCCCACTGAAACCCCTCCCGGATCTGAAAATCTCTTCATCATTCTTCAGGTCTCAGCTAAGTCTTTGTTTCCCTTAGGAAAACTTAAGGACTTCCCCCACGTCTGGTAGAGGGCCCCTCCTGAATGTCCCCCAGTACCTCTAATTCTGGCTATATTAACACCCATGACTCTGGTGGCTCTGTCGGGAAAGGGAGAGCCCACCTGCAATACTAGAGATCCAGGCTTGATCCCTGGGTCAGGAAGATCCCCTGGAGAAGGAAATGGCTACCCACTCCAGTATGCCTGCCTGGGAGATGCAGCAGACAGAGGAGCCTGGCGGGCTACAGTCCATGGGGTTACAAGAGTCAGACATGACGTAGCCACTAACCCACCACCTCCACTCTATTCTAAAGTGCTCGTTTTCTTCATCAGCCTGGAAGTTTCGGAAGACCGAAGACTATGGGAGCCCTGGCTGTGCTGTGCTTAGCCTCTCAGTCATGTCTGACTCTTTGTGACCCCATGGACTGTAGCCTGCCAGGCTCCTCTGTCTGTGGGGATTCCTCAGGCAAGAATAGCAGAGTGGGCTGCCATGCCTTTCTCCAGGGAATTTCCCAACCCAGGAATTGAACACAGGTCTCCTGCACTGCAGGCGGATTCTTTACCAGCTGAGCTACCAGGGAAGGCCAGCCCTGGTTAGTAATGCTAGTCATATTACTCATCATAATAATATTAGCTACTAGGTATTTAATTTATTTAAAATGCTAGGTATTTTAATTTAATTTATTGGTTACTAGGTATTTAATGGGGCTTCCCTGGTAGCTCAGTTGGTAAAGAATGTGCCTGCAATGCAGGAGACCCGGGTTCGATTCCTGGGTTGGGAAGATTCCCCCAGAGTAGGAAATGGCAACCCACTCCAGTATTCTTGCCTGGAGAATCCCATGGACAGAGGAGCCTGGCAGGCTACAGTCCATGGGGTTGCAAGAGTCAGGCATGACTTAGCGACTAAATACGGCACTCATCCTTCCAAGTATTTTGACGTATTAACTCATTTAGACCTCATGAGAGCCTTTCAAGGTAAGCCCTGTTATTATCACCTTTTCAGGTTAGGAAACTAAAATGTCACGAGGCAAGTTAACTTGAGGTCAACATTCTAAGAAGAGTATTAATCAACAACGACGACAGCTATTTATCGTGTGCTCCCTAGTTCCTCTCACGCTATCCTCAGATAAAAGATGTTCCATCAATGTTTGCAGAATTGATTTCAGGTGAGGATGTCATACTCAAGCTGGCAGCTCATACCTGGCACAGAGGAGAGGGCAGACCAGGCAAAACTGTCATAAACACCCAGCACCTGCCCGGGGCTGAGGTGTTGGGACACAGTGGTAAAAACACTCTCCACGCAGCTGCTTTAAGGCCGTGGAGAAGGGCATCCTGCCAGTCAGAACAGCAGGGGGAAGATTTTGGGGTCTTTTTGCTTTTTATATTTTAACCGTGCCCTGTGGCATGCGGGATCTTAGTTCCTCAACCAGGGATCAAATCTATGCCTCCTGCATTGGAAGCGTGGAATCTTAAACATAGATCACCAGGGAAGCCCCAAGAGTTTCTATATCATTCATTTTATTTCCAAACAACATACTCTAGACATAACCCTGGAATCCCTCCTGTTGATTTCTTTATCTCACCCTGCGCTGACGTGTAACCCAGTGACCCTCCCCCTTTCCTATAAAATGACTCCACACCCTATCCTCCTGTGGCTCTCTCATGTGTCCACGTTGTGTGTCTTGAGGACTTCCTGGAAAACCATTCAGGAAAGGTCACAACATTGTGAATACTGGAGGTGCCCTGATGCAGAGGAAGGGTCACTCAGAAATCAGGAACTGTACAGCTCAGTTCAGGTCAGTCGCTCAGTCGTGTCTGACTCTGCAACCCCATGAATCGCAGCACGCCAGGCCTCCCTGTCCATCACCAACTCCCGGAGTTCACTCAGATTCACGTCCAATGAGTCAGTGATGCCATCCAGCCATCTCATCCTCTGTCGTCCCCTTCTCCTCCTGCCCTCAATCCCTCCCAGCATCAGAGTTTTTTCCAATGAGTCAGCTCTTGGCATGAGGTGGCCAAAGTACTTGAGTTTCAGCCTCAGCATCAGTCCTTCCAATGAACACCCAGGACTGATCTCCTTTAGGATGGACTGGTTGGATCTTCTTGAAGTCCAAGGGACTCTCAAGAGTTTTCTCCAACACCACAGTTCAAAAGCATCAATTCTTTAGCACTCAACTTTCTTCACAGTCCAACTCTCACACCCATACATGACCACTGGAAAAATCATAGCCTTGACTAGACGGACCTTTTTTGGCAAAGTAATATCTCTGCTTTTTAATATGCTATCTGGGTTGGTCATAACTTTCCTTCCAAGGAGCAAGCGTCTTTTAGTTTCATGGCTGCAATCACCATCTGCAGTGATTTTGGAGCCCCCCAAAATAAAGTCTGACACTGTTTCCACTGTTTCCCCATCTATTTCCCATGAAGTGATGGGACCGGATGCCATGATCTTCGTTTTCTGAATGCTGAGCTTTAAGCCAACTTTTTCACTCTCCTCTTTCACTTTCATCAAGAGGCTCTTAGCTCCTCTTCACTTTCTGCCATAAGGGTGGTGTCATCTGCATATCTGAGGTTATTGATATTTCTCCCAGCAATCTTCATTCCAGCTTGTGCTTCTTCCAGTCCAGCATTTCTCATGATGTACTCTGCATACAAGTTAAATAAGCACAGTGACAATATCCAGCCTTGACGTACTCCTTTTCTTATTTGGAACCAGTCTGTTGTTCCTTGTCCAGTTCTAACTGTTGGTTCCTGACCTGCATATAGGTTTCTCAAGAGGCAGGTCAGGTGGTCTGGTATTTCAGTCTCTTTCAGAAATTTCCACAGTTTATTGTGATCCACACAGTCAAAGGCTTTGGCATAGTCAATAAAGCAGAAATAAATGTTTTTCTGGAACTCTCTTGCTTTTCCCATGATCCAGCGGATGTTGGCAATTTGATCTCTGGTTCCTCTGCCTTTCCTAAAGCCAGCTTGAACATCAGGGAGTTCACAGTTCACGTATTGCTGAAGCCTGGCTTGGAGAATTTTGAGCATTACTTTACTAGCGTGTGAGATGAGTGCAATTGTGTGGTAGTTTGAGCATTCTTTGGCATTGCCTTTCTTTGGGATTGGAATGAAAATTGACCTTTTCCAGTCCTGTGGCCACTGCTGAGTTTTCCAAATTTGCTGGCATATTGAGTGCAGCACTTTCACAGTATCATCTTTCAGGGTTTGAAATAGCTCAATTGGAATTCCATCACCTCCACTAGCTTTGTTCGTAGTGATGGTTTCTAAGGCCCACTTGACTTCACAGTCCAGGATGTCTGGCTCTAGGTGAGTGATCATACCATCGTGATTATCTGGGTCATGAAGCTCTTTTCTGTACAGTTCTTCTGTGTATTCTTGCCACCTCTTCTTAATATCTTCTGCTTCTGTTAGGTCCATACCATTTCTGTCCTTTATCAAGCCCATCTTTGCATGAAATGTTCCCTTGGAATCTCTAATTTTCTTGAAAAGACCTCTAGTCCTTCCCATTCTGTTATTTTCCTCTATTTCTTTGCATTGATTGCTGAGGAAGGCTTTCTTATCTCTTCTTGCTGTTCTTTGGAACTCTGCATTCAGATGCTTATATCTTTCCTTTTCTCCTTTGTTTTTCACTTCTCTTCTTTTCACAGCTGTTTGTAAGGGCTCCCCAGACAGCCATTTTGCTTTTTTGCATTTCTTTTCCATGGGGATGGTCTTGATCCCTGTCTCCTGTACAACGTCATGAACCTCATTCCATAGTTCATCAGACACTCTATCTATCAGATCTAAGCCCTTAAATCTATTTCTCACTTCCACTGTATAATCATAAGGGATTTGGTTTAGGTCATACCTGAATGGTCTAGTGGTTTCCCCTACTTTCTTCAATTTAAGTCTGAATTTGGTAATAAGGAGTTCATGATCTGAGCCACAGTCAGCTCCCGGTCTTATTTTTGTTGACTGTATAGAGCTTCTCCATCTTTGGCTGCAAAGAATATAATCAATCTGATTTCAGTATTGACCATCTGGTGATGTCCATGTGTAGAGTCTTCTCTTGTGTTGTTGGAAGAGGGTGTTTGCTATGACCAGTGCGTTCTCCTGGCAAAACTCTATTAGCCTTTGCCCTGCTTCATTCCGCATTCCAAGGCCAAATTTGCCTGTTACTCCAGGTGTTTCTTGACTTCCTACTTTTGCATTCCAGTCCCCTATAATGAAAAGAACATCTTTTTTGGGGTGTTAGTTCTAAAAGGTCTTGTAGGTCTTCGTAGAACTGTTCAAGTTCATCTTCTTCAACGTTACTGGTTGGGGCATAGCCTTGGATCACCATGATATTGAATGGTTTGCCTTGGAAATGAACAGAGATCATTCTGTCGTTTCTGAGCTTGCATCCAAGTACTGCATTTCGGACTCTTTTGTTGACCATGATGGCTACTCCATTTCTTCTGAGGGATTCCTGCCTGCAGTAGTAGATATAATGGTCATCTGAGTTAAATTCACCCATTCCAGTCCATTTTAGTTCGCTGATTCCTAGAATGTCAACATTCACTCTTGCCATCTCTTGTTTGACCACTTCCAATTTGCCTTGATTCATGGACCTGACATTCCAGGTTCCTATCCAATATTGCTCTTTACAACATCGGACCTTGCTTCTATCACCAGTCACATCCACAGCTGGGTATTGTTTTTGCTTTGGCTCTATCCCTTCATTCTTTCTGGAGTTATTTCTCCATTGATCTCCAGTAGCATATTGGGCACCTACCGACCCGGGGAGTTCCCCTTTCAGTATCCTATTATTTTGCCTTTTCATACTGTTCATGGGGTTCTCAAGGCAAGAAAACTGAAGTGATGTGCCATTCCCTTCTCCACTGGACCACATTCTGTCAGACCTCTCCACCATGACCCGTCCGTCTTGGGTGGCCCCACACAGCATGGCTTAGTTTCATTGAGTTAGACAAGCTATGGTCCGTGTGATCAGATTGACTAGTTTTCTGTGATTGTGGTTTCAGTGTGTCTGCCCTCTGATGCCCTCTCGCAACACCTACCGTCTCACTTGGGTTTCTCTTACCTTGGACGTGGGGTATCTCTCCACGGCTGCTCCAGCAAAGCGCTGCCGCTGCTCCTTACCTTGGACGAGGTCACCCCTCCTGACCTTGCATGTGGAGTAGGTCCTCTCCGCCCTCCTGTGCCCGCGCAGCCGCAGCTCCTTGGACGTGAGGTTGCTCCTCTCAGCCGCCTCCCCTGACCTCAGACTGTACAGAGTGATTCTCAACCTTGCTGCCCAGTCTGGAGCTTTTTAAACACCAGTAATTGTACTGTCTCCCAAATGAATAAAATCAGAACCCTGGGGGTTAAGCCCCAGGCACTGGCGTGTTTTTTTAAGCTCCTAGGGGGATTCCAGTCCAGGAGGTCTCAGAAAGTCAGACACGACTTAGTGACTAAAGACCAGCAACAAAGGAGATTCCCAGGCTGAGACTCACTGCAGACGAACTCCGTCTCGTTCTTTTCTGGGCCTCAGTCTCCCTGAGCTAGAGATTGAGAACAGTGTGTTCTTTCCATGTGGGACGGGATGGGCAAGCTTTGCAGAGAAAGCAAGGCTTCATAACTCCAACCTTAATAAAGCCTCATGGAAACGAGCCAGGCTTGCTGCAGGCTTGTACTTCTGGCCATGTTCACCTGGTCTGAAGCTGAAGGGCAAGTGGCCGCTCTCCACTCACATCTGAAGGGACAGGATCGGACAGCAGTGACTGTAGCTTGCCCTGCTCTGAATACCAGCTGAAGCAGTCTCCTCCCTAAGGCACTCCTATGTCCTTTCCAGAGCAGAAGCTCGGTCCCCAAGGGAACATGGGGAGCAGTGGTCCACCTACCCTTCCTCACACTCAGCTTCTCCCTCTCGTGCCAGTTTCAGAGGATCCAAGTGTGGGAAGGCAAATGGCAGTATCCTTATATATACCAAACCCTCCTGGCTCTGGAGGGGGTATCCCTCCCCCTTCCCCCAACCCCTCCCCTATATATGTTTCCTTTCCTTCTCAAAATTGAGGTGACAGACAGCAGAGAGGAAAGAACCAATAGAAGCATTAGACACAAGAGCTGCAGAGAAGCGGAGCTAGCGATCATTACTGTTAGTGCCATCGCTGCTAACACTATTCTAGAGCACGGCCTGTGTTCTCAGCTCTATGTGAATTATGCCCCTGCCCACTCCCCCAGTCCTGTGAGGCCGAAGTGTCACCATTTTACAGAGGAGGGAAGGAGAGGCACAGAGGGCAGCAATGTTTTGCCTCGCTTTCAAAAAAAAAAAGAATGATTACACAGTTCTCAGAAACACTTAGGAACTTGCTAGAAATGTAAATATCCCCTGGCCAGAGCGAGACTCATGGGCACGCAACCAGCGTAGGCACACGGCAGCCGTGGGTTCAGAGGAACTGGGCAGTTGAAGCTGACTTTTGTCTTTGAGTGTTTCCTGAGTGAAGTCTGCCTGGACAAGGGAGCAGGCTGGGGAACTTGGAGTTTCCTGGTGCTTCTCTGCCCGGGTTCTAGGCCATCGGCCCCAGGCTCCCCGCCTCCCTCTCCCCTGATGACAGTGATAAAGTGAGGCTTGGGTTTACTGTAGTCTGCTGCCCCTGGAGGGGACCCCAGGCACAAACACAGGGAGAGAGGGGGTCAGACACACCCCCCTCATACCCCTGGGTGCTCAGGCCAGGGCAAGGCGGTGACTGTCCCTACCCCAGGCAGGCAGCACCACAGTGACTTTCAGGCACCCCTTGCTGGCCCTGACCTGGGTACTGAGCGAGTCATCGTGTGGAGGCTGCATTTCCCTGGAGAGGGGTGAGGGTGTCTATTAAGTGGGGATCGGGCCTTGGGCCCATGGGAAGGGGAGAGGGACCTCCCCCCAGGACAGAGCCCTGCATTTCCCCTTTGTGCTGGACCCAGCAAATTTTGCCACTGACCATCTCTCTGCTATGTCCAGATCACCTGAATCAAAACTCTCAAGGCCAGGCCCAGCAGTTAGGGTGAAGAAGCACCCCCAGGCGATTCTGACGCACTCTGAAGTTCAAGAACCCCCGAGTCCTACAGAAGCTAAAGGAGGAGCCGGTGAGCCTGGTGTGGGGCAAGGGGCTGTGTGGGAGTCACAGGTTGGGTGCGGACCCCACTCCTTTGCTGGGTGACCCTCAGCAAACGACTTGCCCCTGTATTAGCCCTGGTTTTTCTGAGAATCCTGCTTGCTGTAATCGTCTTATCAGAATCTTCAGGCAGGAGCTTCTTTGATGACTGTTCTGAGGAATCTGTTTTACATGACTTTAAGGAATCAAATGGAAGACCTACCATGTGAATGGCCTCTCAGCCGCCTACTGATTTCAACGGCTCAGGTGGTATCCCACTGGAACTCCCCCAGCTCTTTCCTGCCCTCCTCGGAATGCTGCCTGTAATCCGTGCTGCTGTGTCCTGCCTACACTGTCTTTACCAGGCAGGTGTAGGGAGAGTCTGCGCTTGCCTCACGGGAGCCAGCTTGGCCAGAAATGTTTGGGAGCGTATTCTATCCCCAGGGACAGCCCACAGGCAATGGCTAGCTGACACAGAGTACAACAAACAGTCCCTCTCATTGGCGGCACTATATGATATTTTCTGACACCACCTCTTACACAAAAGCTGTGTTTTTCCTGACACCAATCAACTCTCTAATACCAAGTGGGTATTGTTGTTCAGTGGCTCAGCTGTGTCCAGCTCTTTGCAGCCCCCTGGACTGCAGCACACCAGGCTTCTCTGTCCTTCACTGTCTCCCCAAGTTTGCTCAAACTCATGTCCACTGAGTGAGTGATGGCATCCACCCACCTCATCCTCTGCTGCCCCCTTCTCCTCCTGCCCTCAGTCTTTCCCAACATCAGAGTCTTTTCCAATGAGTCGGCTGTCATTGGGTATATACCAACTCAAACTCTAACACTATTTACCCGGAGTCAGTTTGCACTGGCTCCCACAATGTAAAGGGCTCAGTCCCACAAGACAGCCCCCGACTCAGCTGCCAGTCACAAGGGGCTTCCCCAGGTGACCCATACTTCTGCCCAACTGATTACAAATTCAGGCATTCTTACATGCCCTCTTAAGTTTGATCATTCCACTGGAATGACTCAGAAAACTCTAGAAAGTGCTCTACTTATGTTACACTTTACTGAAAAGGATACAAACAAAGAGCCGGATAAAGAAGTACGTAGGGCAAGTGCCAGAAGTGTCCCAGGCACAGGAGAGTCTGCGCTATGGAGTGGGGTTGAGCCACACTCCAGCACACGGATGTGTTCACCAACTCAGAAACTAGAAATCCTGTATGATCCAGCAATCCCACTCCTGGGCATTTATCCAGATAAAACTGTAGTTCAAAAAGATGCACGCACTCCAGTGTTCATTGCAGCACAATTCACAAACAGCCAAGGCATGCGAGCAACCTAAATGTCCATCAACAGAGGAATGGGTAAAGAAGCTGTGCTGCATACAACGGAACTCTGCTCCACCATAAAAAAGAATAAAAAGCCATTTGCAGCAACATGGATGGACCTAGAGATTATTATACTAAGTGAAGTACGTCAGGAAGAGAAAGACAGATACCATACAGTGTCACTTATATTTGGAATCTAGAACACGACGCGAATGAACTTCTCTATGAAATAGAAACAGATTCCTGGACATAGAGAATAAGCTTGGGGTTGCCAAGGGGGAGGGGCTGGGGGGAGAGAGGGAGTAGGAGGTCAGCGTTAGCAACCCCAACCATTTTACACAGAATGAATAAACAAAAAAGTCCTGTATAGTACTGCTGCTGCTGCTGCTAAGTCGCTTCAGTCATGTCCGACTCTGTGCGACCCCATAGACGGCAGCCCACCAGGCTCCCCCGTCCCTGGGATTCTCCAGGCAAGAACACTGGAGTGGGTTGCCATTTCCTTCTCCAAAGCATGAAAGTGAAAAGCGAAAGTGAAGTCGCTCAGTCATATCTGACTCTTAGCGGCCCCATGGACTGCAGCCTACCAAGCTCCTCCATCCATGGGATTTTCCAGGCAAGAGTACTGGAGTGGGGTGCCATTACCTTCTCCCACTGTTTAGTACAGGGAACTGTAATCAATATTCTCTGATAAACCATAAAGGAAGAGAATACATGACTGAATCACTTCACAATTAACACAACATTGTAAATCAACTATACTTCAGTAAAGAACAAAAAGCAACTCTCGAGTTTTATGAAGATTTCATTATGGAGTCATGAGTGATTAAATCATTGGCCGCTGGGCGCCGACCTCAATCTCCAGCCCCTCTGCCCTCCCCAGAGCTTGGGAGGTGGGACTGACAGTTCTAACCCTCTAATCATATAGTTGCTTTTTCTGGTGACCAGCTCCCATCCTGAAGCTATCTGATGTCTCCACAGGATCATCTCATTAGCTTACAAAAGATAACTCCTAAAGGTGTTAGGAGCTCTGTGCTCCAAAATCAGGGGCAAACACCAGTATACATGTTCTTATTATACCAAAGGCATTAGTCGTCCTTCAGAGCTCCTCATGGATCAGACTCAAGATGCCTATCTCTTTCCCTAGCTTCTTTCCTGTTCTCCTCCGCTCACAGCCTCAAAGTTTTCACCCCACATCCCTCATTAAAGCACACAAACCCTGCTCTAGCTATGTCCAGAAATCCAACCTAAAACTCACCCATAGCTTTCTATTCCCCACAGGTATCTGTGTGTCTTTTACGTGACTTATTTGACTGAGAGTTCCTTGAGATTTGATCCATATCTAATTTATCTTTGCCTTCCTATAACACCTACCCAATATTTTGCATGATAAATTGTCAGTAAATTTTTTCAAAATAAATATTTCATATTTTGAAATCATTTGCATGGATGGGCAGGATTGTTAAATGACTGACTTATTTCCTCCAGTTCCCAGGCTGCACCCTAGCCTCCCCCCACCAAAGCTGGCCCAAGAACAATTTAATTCTCCCCAGTGAAGAGGAGGGCAAAGGATTTCAAGAAATGGCTCAAAAACAGGTCCCTGTGGAAATATGTCCAGGTCATTCCCGGCTGGTGCCAGAGAGAGAGAAGGCTGTTTAGTGCTTTGAGTATTCTTGCTCTTTCCAGCTTCTCTGCCGGATGAAGTTAAACAGTCCCTAAGAGTAAATAAATGTGGCAAAGATAAAACAAATATTTTTTCCAATTGGATTGGTTCATCCCTTGTGTGGGTTCAGATGAGGGAAAAACCAGAATGTTTTGATTAAATCAGCTATTGCCATGAAATGATTTGCCTGTTTACTAACGGGCTGTTGTATTTCTTGTCATTATCTACCAAAGTGGGAATTCTTGGTATTGCGGAGAGGACTGTTCTGAACAGGCAAATGGCAGGTTTCCTTAACCTAATGTTCTTACTGTGTTACAAAGTGTAAAACCATTGCCTGGAAAGCAACAGGTGGGTACAACCCTGCATGATTGCAGAGTAGAGAAAAAAGAGGAGCAGGTAGGCTCTCCCTGTCCTGTTCAGGAGTCTTTCCTTACAGTGCTTCTGATGACTGCTTTTTTTCCACTTTCCTTTCACATGTATCCTGCCCAGTGTTACTATGATTTGATTTCCTGGTAAGAGGAAAGATGGTGTTGCTCCCTGTGCCTCCTACAGTCTGGGAACCAAGGTTCTTCCTAACCTAAAAGGTCTGGATGATCACATGAGATGCTACTGAGTTCATGGCGCAGGTTGTTTAGTTGCTAATCATCCACCATGATGGTGGTCCTAATCGTCTGCCGTGATGGTGGTCCTAATCGTCCGCCGTGATGGTGGTCCCGTAGTAGTGATGATGATGATGACACATGGCCTTTGCTGGATTATCAGACACTGTTCCTGGACTTTACATGTATTAATTGATTATCCTCCATCACAACTATGGGGCTTCCCAAGTGACGCAGTGGTAAAAGAATCTGCCTGCCAACATTAGAGATGTGGGTTCAATCCTCGGGTCAGGAAGGTACTCTGGAGTAGGAAACGGCAACCCACTCCAGCATCCTTGACTGGAAAATTCCATGAGCCAAGGAGCCTGGTGGGCTACAGTCCATGGGGCACAAAGAGTCGGACACAATGGAGCAAGTAAACACACATCACAACTATGAATACCTTTAATATCCCCATTTTACACATGAAAAGACTAGACCTCATAGATGTTAAATAACCTGCCCAAGCATAGATGTTGTCAGTGATGGAGCTGGCTCTGACCCTAGGGAGTCTGGCTCCAGATCTAAGGATACTGATCATATACATACTGCCTATTAGTATTAGTCATAACAGCAACCATTAACATTTATTGAGCCTTCACCACATGCCAGTCACAATCATTAATTTTATATATTAACATTATTAAACCTTATAAAAACTCCATGAGGTGCATATTTATCATCCTGCTGAGGCACATAGAGGTTAACTTGTCTGGGCTTACTCAGCAGACGGGTGAAGGAACCAGGTTAGTCGTCTGTGTTAAACACCTTCAGAGAGACATGCAAAGGCTCTTCTGCTCTCGCCGGCAGGAGGTATGAGCTTTGGCTTTTTGGACACATGCATGCCACTATCGACAAAACTTTGTAAAATATATTCTGTCTTCCCTGGGAAAAGATCCAGGGAGTCATAGAACAAGGGATCCCAGAGACCTCGTCTAGAGCTCACATCCGTTCTGGTTGATTTGTTTGCTTGCCCAGTATTTTCCCCTTCTTTTAGTTAGAGTGCTCTAGAACAGAAGCTTCCAACCTCTGCAATCTAATGCCCAGAGATCCAAGGTGGAGCTGATGTAATCGTAATAGTAACAGCAATTAAGTGCACAATAAATGTAATGTGCTTAAATCATCCCAAATCCAACCCTGCACACCGCTCCGTGGAAAAATTATCTTCCACAAAACTGATTCCTGGGGCCAAAAAGGTTGGGGACTGCAGCTCTAGAAGTTTCCTGTTGGGGAATGTATCAGTTTTCTATCATTGCTGTAACAAATTACCATAAATATAGTGGCTTGAAATAATACAAATGTAATTATCTTATATGAAGAGTACATCATGAGAAACGCTGGGCTGGAGGAAGCACAAGCTGGAGTCAAGATTGCCGGGAGAAATATCAATAACCTCAGATATGCAGATGACACCACCCTTATGGTAGAAAGTGAAGAGAAACTAAAGAGCCTCTTGATGAAAGTGAAAGAGGAGAGTGAAAAAGTCGGCTTAAAGCTCAACGTTCAGAAAACTAAGATCATGGCATCCGGTCCCATCACTTCATGGGAAATAGATGGGAAAGAGTGGAAACAGTGGCTGACTTTATTTTTCTGGGCTCCAGAATCACTGCGGATGGTGATTGAAGCCATGAAATTAAAAGATGCTTACTCCTTGGAAGGAAAATTATGACCAACCTAGATAGCATGTTAAAAAGCAGAGATATCACTTTGCCAACAAAGGTCCGTCTAGTCAAGGCTATGGTTTTTCCAGTGGTCATGTATGGATGTGAGAGTTGGACTATAAAGAAAGCTGAGTCCCAAAGAATTGATGCTTTTGAACTGTGGTGTTGGAGAAGACTCTTGAGAGTCCCTTGGACTGCAAGGAGATCCAACCAGTCCATCCTAAAGGAGATCAGTCCTGGGTGTTCATTGGAAGGACTGATGTTGAAGCTGAAACTCCAGTACTTTGGCCATCTGATGCAAAGAGCTGACTCATTTGAAAAGACCCTGATGCTGGGAAAGATTGGAGGAGAAGGGGACGATAGAGGATGAGATGGTTGGATGGCATCACCGACTCAATGGACATGGGTCTGGGTGGACTCCAGGAGTTGGTGATGGACAGGGAGGCCTGGCATGCTGTGGTCCATGGGGTCGAAAACAGTCGGACATGACTGAGTGACTGAACTGAACTGAACTGAATCTTACCATAGGGGCTTCTCAAGTGGCGCTAGTGATAAGAAATACACCTGCCAATACAGGAGATGAAAGAGAGACTGGTTCAGTCCCTGAATGTGGAAGATCCCTGGAGTAGGAAATAGCAACCCACTCCAGTATTCTTGACTGGAAAATTCCATGGGCAGAGGAGACTGGTGGGCTACAGTCTGTGGGGCTGCAGAGTCAGACACAACTGAGAGACCGAGCAATCCTCTCTTAGACATCCTCCATCTTGATATTGTCTGTTTCTTTCATAGAAAAGGAGAAAATAACTGCATAAAATTTTATAGGTCATTTCAAGGATTTCTGCAAAAACCACAACCTGTATATATATGGTACTAGTAAGATTTTGCCCTGCCTCCTACCTATAGATCTGATTTCATGGGGTTTGTGCAGGAGCAAAGGACCTCACACCCAGAAAGACCCCACATTTGGTATAATGCTCTGCTTTATCTTGAAGTTCTTAGTGTTTGACCAAGGGGCCCTGTCTTTTCAATGTGCCCTGGCCCCCACGAATTAGGTAGCTGGTCCTACCTACACGTGCTGTATTTACGGTTCCATGTGGTGAGAATTAATGCTCAGATTAGCAGCCCTGAGACCTGTAGGTTCCAAAATGATCCAAAATTCTGTTGCAATTACCATGTTCTTTTCTTCTTTCAATATGTTTAATGGGCACGGTTATAATTCTAGGTGTTAGAAATCCGAGAACTAACCCGCCTGCTCGCCTCAAGTTTACACTGTGCCATCCTTCTTGCAATCTGCTGCTGGACAGATGACTTTCATTATAGTCATTAAAGGGAAATCTGAGGCAGACACTCATAATAGATGACGTATGGTGAAGGTCAAAGGCAAGCTCCGGCACCCAGCAGGAACTCCCTTTCCATCTTTTCTTCCCAAGAAAGTAAACCGGAACCCAAGTGAGTTAGAGGGCCACGATTAGAGTCCATCTTAAAGCCACTCGGCTTTGTAAAGATAATAAATCTTTTGCAACTTTGCTGCTTTGGCTATAATCCTAGCCTCCCAAGTGACAGAAAGATCCATGTTAGAAAGGTTTTCAACCATAAAACCTAAAGTCAAAGAGCAGATGGAGTTTCTGGTGAACATTTCCCAGGGGCTCTGCAAATAGTGTGAGAAATGCCGCTCTGTGACAGCTTGAGCCAACACCAGGCTCGTCCTTCAGGAGATCCGCTCACTACTGTGTTGCTCAGAGGAGTGGAAAGATGTCAAATTGCTGATCCGCTTGAAAGATCAAAACAGGTGTATTTCATACTCAAGCAGCAGGGACCCTGTCCTGGGAAGGAATCAGTGTTTTTCCTCATTTGCTTGCTTCACAGAAATTCATGCCCTTAGGCTCAATACCTCACTCCACCCCCAGACTAGACTCTGCTTCCAGCAAGCCCAGCTGGACTCGACATGTTCACCACACGCACAGATGCGTCCCTGATACAGATGGCACCACCAGCTCTATCAAAGCTTGCTTCTCCAGCCCCATAGGGCCCAGTTCTCAGCTTTTAGCCTACGTCAGAATCATTTGGGAGCTTGTTAAACACAGATTTCAGGGCTTTAACTTATGATTTCTTGATTCAGTTAAGTCTTGGGGAGCTCCCTTGCTTCCCTAGGAAGTTTCTGGATGCCCGATGCTGCTGGTTTGGGTCCCAGCCTTTGACAGCCTCTGCTCCAGGACATTGCCTTAGGCCCTGAAAGGCTGCACCAGCAAACCTGTCTGCAGTGCTAAAGGCCCTCATTTTCTTTGGCTTCTGACCACCTCCATCTCAGCTTTCCTCGACTCCTATTCATTCTTCAACATTCTTTCAATAGTCCTCCAGCCTCACATGCCGTAGAAAATGTTCTCACTGAAGTTAAACATGATGCACCCGCTGTCAAATTTAATAGACGGGCATCACCACTCAGGTGCCTCCCCAGCCGGGCCACAGCTCACCCTGTCTGAACTGCACTCCCTGCCTCTCTGCCTGTTCCCTTGGTCTGGGGTTGGAGGCTGCCTGGGCGGCATGCTTTCTCTTCCTTCTGATGACAGTATTGCCCCGAATGGCAGCCATGGCCCCTCCCTACTTGGTGTCGTTGAGATGTGATTTCCAAACTGACCCTCCTGACACCTTGATTTTGAACATCTGACCTCCCGAATTGTAAGAAAATTAACTTCTGTTGTTTTAAGCTATCCAGTTTGTGGTAATTTGTTACAGCAGCCACATGGAAACAAATACTTCCTGCTTCCATTTTAAGGGCTGGAACTGGGGAAGGGAGGCAGGAGATCCTGCTTAGGCAATCTGATCTAAGATATAGAAGGTAGGAAATTTCAAAGCTTCCTCAGCCCAGATCTGATTGCTTGAAAAATAGTACAGTCACCAAACTATGCAGTCTGAAGATAGCTACCACTTTGGCACAGATACTTAGCCAATCAAGAGCTCTATCTCTTACCCCAACCCTGTTTATTTAGTCTCTTGAATTTGGCGGGCATTCTCTGTAGACAGAAGAAAGACTTTCTCTGTATAATAAATTAAGAAAGAAAAAGTTTCACTGAACAATCCTTTCTTAGAAAGCTTACAATTAATTTCCTTTGTAATTTCCAATTATAAGAGCTGATAGGAGATTTCCTTGCCAACTTTTGTAATCCCAATGACATCACAGAACCTCCATCACCGTAGAAAACATTGTTCTTTTAGGTGGCGATGATGACATCAACCACTACAAGTGGTGTGGGGTGGGGAAGAACAGGAAATTGTACATTCCGCTGCTAACTGATAAATGAAGGAGGAACTCATTTTTAAAATAAGTTCCCATAACTAAGCAGCATTCTCAATTACTTGGCTTTATTTGAGACCTAATTGTTTCTATAATCGACAAGTCCCTAGTCAGAAAGGCTCCTCACTTCCAAAAAGCCCAGGGATTATAGGTTAGATCCCCTCACTTTGGGGGAGCCCTAGGTCATTGCCTCATGTTAGACATAAGCATAAGGGCTAAAAAAGACCCAGACCACAGAGCTAGGAGATAATTTTTAGGATGAAAGGAAGAGAAAGAAAGAGAGAGTAGGAGAGAAAGAGAGAGAGAGAGAGAAAGAAAGAAAAGAAGATAAACAGAAAAGAAATACAGAAAATCAATAGACCTCTGAGTTGGGCAACCTAACAAACTGTATTAGGCTTCTCCAGAGATGCAGAACTGATGGGATGTGTGTATATAGAGACTGAGTTTCATTTTGTTTCAGAACATCATGTAGAGTTTGGTCTCATTTGTATACAACTGAAGATGTAAATTGCTGTATTTCCTGGAAAGGACCTTTACCAGAATCTTAACAGTCGTTTTCTCTGAGTAGTGGAATTTCAGGTTATTTTGGTAACCTTTATTAGGGGTATACTATGTGTCAGGCATTCTTTACAGTATTTTACATGGATTAAATTAAGTCAATAATTGATTTGGTTTGCACTTTTTAAAAAACAAAATCATGCATCATTTCCCCCCAAAAAAACTATGAAGCAGTTGTTTTTTAAAAAAATATCCCTTCTATTCTCATACATGCTGCTGCTGTTGCTGCTAAGTCACTTCAGTCATGTCTGACTCTGTGCGACCCCATAGATGGCAGCCCACCAGGCTCCCCCATCCCTGGGATTCTCCAGGCAAGAACACTGGAAAATGCTGGAGAGGGTGTGGAGAAAAGGGAACCCTCCTACACTGTTGGTGGGAATGCAAACTAGTACAGCCACTATGGAGAACAGTGTGGAGATTCCTTAAAAAATTGCAAATAGAACTACCTTATGACCCAGCAATCCCACTGCTGGGCATACACACCGAGGAAACCAGAATTGAAAGAGACACATGTACCCCAATGTTCATCGCAGCACTGTTTATAATAGCCAGGACATGGAAACAACCTAGATGTCCATCAGCAGATGAATGGATAAGAAAGCTGTGGTACATATACACAATGGAGTATTACTCAGCCGTTAAAAAGAATTCATTTGAATCAGTTCTGATGAGATGGATGAAACTGGAGCCGATTATACAGAGTGAAGTAAGCCAGAAAGAAAAACACCAATACAGTATACTAACACATATATATGGAATTTAGGAAGATGGCAATGACGACCCTGTATGCAAGACAGGGAAAGAGACACAGATGTGTATAACGGACTTTTGGACTCAGAGGGAGAGGGAGAGGGTGGGATGATTTGGGAGAATGACATTCTAACATGTATACTATCATGTGAATTGAATTGCCAGTCTATGTCTGACGCAGGATGCAGCATGCTTGGGGCTGGTGCATGGGGATGACCCAGAAAGATGTTATGGGGAGGGAGGTGGGAGGGGGGTTCATGTTTGGGAATGCACGTAAGAATTAAAGATTAAAAAAAAAAAAAACTCATCACCAAAAAAAAAAAAAAAAAAAGAACACTGGAGTGGGTTGCCATTTCCTTCTCCAATGCATGAAAGGGAAAAGTGAAAGTGAAGTCGCTCAGTTGTGTCCGACTCCTACCGACCCCATGGACTGCAGCCTACCAGGCTCCTCCATCCATGGGATTTTCCAAGCAAGAGTACTGGAGTGGGGTGCCAACGCCTTCTCCATCTCATACGTGAGCAGCCCTTGTTTCCCAAAGCTCCACAATCTTGGGACCATTGAGAAGCTGAAACTGTTGTATGCAGATCCCACGCAGAGTTATTACTGGAAATCTTGCCATTTCACATACACACACAAAATTAAAAAACTGATGCTTTCCCATTGCTGTTGGATGCTTTGTTTATTTTTGGGGCTCCTCTCTTGTTTATTAAGAACTGGGTAAGTCAATAATCTGTTCCCTTTCAACCTCAGTCTTACTCGTAACCATCTCCCACAGCCCATGCTTCTAAGGTATTTAATTTGCATTCTTTTGTTTCTGTGTGTTCTTATAAAATATGCTGTCTGGTAAACTCATGTTTTTAATTCACCTAGATGGTTTGACTTTACATCTCATTCAAGGGTTCTCTGCCACAACTGCTACAATCACCCATCCAGTCCCTGCACCCACTTTCACCATTGCTGCCAGTGGAAACTCAGAGATTCCTGCAGCTGAAAGTGTTCTCCATCATCCCTCTGCCAACCACTCACTCCTAATCCCCTGACTTGCTCCAGAACTTAAAGTTCATTAGACAACCTTAGGTCCAAAAGTCAACCTTGTTTTTTTTTTCCACGTGTGTAGCTCTGTCCCCTGAGAAACTTGCTCCAAGTTCTCCATTTGCTAGCCTGAAGTCAGTGTAAAGCTAGCAATGATTGCCAAGTCAAGCCAAAGTCGGGTCCCTGGAAGAGGACTACCGGCCAGCTCACTCATCCCTAGTAACTCCTCCGCCTAAATCACTTTCCCTTCTCCGCTGGGTTGAAGCAGTCTTGTTTCCCAACTTGTGCTAATACGGCGAGAAGCTGGATCTTTCACTCTAAGATTTCTTTACTGAATCTTCCAGAAAATCTAATGTGTCCTTCATCATCTCACAAGCATTATAAGAATGTATGTGGGGGGCACTCCTCTGGTGTTCTAGTGGTTAAGAACCTATCTTGCAATGCAGGGGACTTGGGTTTGATCCCTTACTGGGGAACTAAGATACCACATCCTGCAGGGCAACTATGGAGAAGGCAATGGCACCCCACTCCAGTACTCTTGCCTGGAAAATACCATGGATGGAGGAGCCTGGTGGGCTGCAGTCCATGGGTCGCAAAGAGTCAGACACAACTGAGCGACTTCACTTTCACTTTTCACTCTCACGCATTGGAGAAGGAAATGGCAACCCACTCCAGTTTTCTTGCCTGGAGAATCCCAGGGATGGGGGAGCCTGGTGGGCTGCCGTCTATGAGGTCGCACAGAGTCAGACAGGACTGAAGCGACTTAGCAGCAGCAGCAGCAGCAGGGCAACTAAGCCCACACCTTCTGGAGCCCCTGTGCCACAGGAGAGGCCGTGCACCGCAATGAAACGATTCCAGCAACTAAGACCCGACTTAGCCAAATAAAAACATATTTTTTTAATGTATGTGATGAGTCCCTCTGCTGCTGCTGCTAAGTCTTTTCAGTTGTGTCTGACCCTGTGTGACCCCATAGATGGCAGCCCACCAGGCTCTCCCATCCCTGGGACTCTACAAACAAGAACACTGGAGTGGGTTGCCATTTCCTTCTCCAACGCATGAAAGTGGAAAGTGATAGCTCAGTCGTGGCTGACTCAGCAACCCCATGGACTGCAGCCCACCAGGCTCTTCCATCCATGGGATTTTCCAGGCAAGAGTACTGGAGTGGGGTGCCATTGCCTTCTCCGTATGAGTTCCTCACTTTTCTATAATTTCTGCGTCCCATTCATCCCATTGGCTGCCTCTAACTTCAGTCTGATGTAATCCTCAGAGAAATGCTCAGGGTGAGAGATGGTCAGAGGTGGAGTCATCTCAAAGTTAATGAAGCTTGAGTTTCAAAGTGTCCTGTAAAGGGCCCAAGAAAAGTCCAACAATGTGCTCACAATGTGTTTTTATTAAATTTGTGGGGTTAAGACATTTTAGCCACAGTGAAGTAAGACCTCTCTCTTTGTTCTCTGACCTTCCTCCCATCCCAGTCTACCACCGGTCAGGGAGCTTTGGCAAGGCCTTAGATGTTTGGGGATCTGGCTAAAGGAAAGTTGGCTTGCGGATACACATAGTGGGGTTTAGCGTTTTTAAACACTGTTGTGTCTTCTTGTTATACTATTTGTATCCTACAATTGTATTCTTAAAGAGGATTTCCAAAATTCCAAAATCTCCCTCCACCTCCCAAAGCTGGGTCTTCCCACCCAAGCCCCGTGAAATCTGCTTCAGAACCCATGTATCCTTAGGGGTGACTTTGGACCTTCACGGTTCTGTCCTGATCTTCATTTGAAACATTTCTGTGGTAGGTGGAGCCCCAACTCCACCGAAGCGCTGCCCTTGCCTCAGTGTCATTTCCGCCTGCGCCCCTGTGGGCTTTCTCCTCGCGCCCCTCGCCTCTGCTCCCTCTGCGCACACGTCCTCTCTCTTCTGTATCTGCTGCAGTTGCAGCTCGTATTCAAACATCAGAAGCTGAAGCGCGGATTGGCAATGAGCCGGTTCTTAAAAATGAGCCCAAATGTTCGCGGCAAACACTTCCAAGAATGCCCACAGCTGCCAGTCTCAACTTTAGAGGGCAAGAGGAGGAAACAGGCTTACAAAGCAGATGTTCTGTCTGGGTGTCCCTCTGGAATTGAGGGCGTTTGATGAGGCAGAAATATTTCCAACTCTCCACCTAACCAAACAGTGAGGGAACAAAAGTCTTAAATTAGAAAAGTCTCTCAAGCCAACATCTCAGCAAAAATTTCAGCATACACACCAAAAAAAGTGCTCAAAGACTATTAAGTTAACAAAATTTCCTTTTAGAGGAAAGCACCCCCCACCCCTAGTCATTGCAAATGGACTCTGTTTCCATCTAAAATGTCCTGGGAGACATCTTTCTTCTGGCCTACATTCAAGGTCAAGTTTTTGTTGGTTTCTTGGGGGTTGGGGGCTGGGGAAGAAGAATTGCTTTCGTTTTCTTTACCTCTGCAAAATGCCTTTCCAAAAGTGTTAACTCTATTTTTTTTTTTTTTTTTTGAATGTTGACCTCCATTTCTCTGGCAGACTTTCAAATCACTTTCTTCTGGTTATAAAAGTAATCTATCCGTGTATTAATTGAAGAAATATTTACAGAGTACCTACATCTCAAGTCGTATTCTTCTTTCACTAGGATAATTTTTTCTCTCTTATTAACTAGATTTTGCAAACACTTAAAATCATAATATTTATGATAAGCAGACCCCAGAATTTGTTTATCCATTCTCTTTTTGTTAAACATTTAAGCCATTTCCAATTTCTCCCTGTTGTAAATAGTGCAGCAGTGACCTTCCTTGCAATAGAATCTTGTCTATATCAAAAGAGTAACTCTTCAGGACAGATATCTTGCAATGGAATTACTAGATCCAAAGGTATGAACAATATAGACTTCCTTAATAAACATTCTAGTAAACTTGCTGATGCATGCTATCACCTTTGGCTTCCTCAAATCTTCCTCAAAGGACAAATCACTCATCCCTATTTAAAGACAGGAGAGCATATTCCATTCTTTCTACAGAAGTTTGCTGATTCCTAAAATAATTTCATTTCCTGGTGGCAATAAAAGTAATCTGGTGGTGATAAAATTCCAGTTATTTTCTCGAACACATATAGTACTTTCTGTACTAAATTCATCCTCTAGGGTTGCATTTTCACAATCTTTATGCAACGGTAAAACACTTAGAAAAGAAAGAGTATCCGCACTCCTCTGCTCATGATTATCACTCTGGGCAAACAAGAAATCAACCCAGAAGGGACATCATCCTTTCCAAGAGAAATATGGAGTCACCCAAAGGTATGTAAGACTCTAGTAACCATCTTCATTCCTCTACCTATTGAGGGGTTTGAGGAGGAGAGAGGATGTAAAGCTGATCATCTCTCTAATTAGCCTTGCTCACACAAAAGGAAAGGAGCCTCCCACCTAGTCAGCACCTCTGCTCTGACAAGTCAACCTGTAAAAGTGCCTTACCAAGGCGCTTTTCAATATATAAGCAAATTTCATTGCATAGCATTTTAATCTTTAATTTTTCTTCTGGAACACCTTCATTCCCTGACTCTCTACTAAAGAAGAATGCCTGCTTTCCAAGAAACCAGTGCTGTCTTGAGAACCCCCAGTACTTTGACCTCAAGAAGAAACACTAGGGGAGACAAAACCAGGAGCAAGTCCTCTTTGCTCTCATTCAAGATGGAATATTTGCTAATGCGTTGCTTCATTGTCTTATTTGGATCAGAAGTCCTTTAGTGGGAATTTTGTTTATATAATGTTCTGCTTAAGACAAAGACTGTTGAAATTGAAAGATTTTCTCTTTCCTGGGAGCCAGGCATTCTGAGCAAACTGATTGCCTGGTCTTTTTCCCTCCAGCTGAGTCCAGGCTATGAGGAAATCCATGACAAGAACAAAGCGTTTCATCTCTGGATGATCAAAGAGGGCTTTACCAAAGGAGATGATAGAACCTGTGGTGGGTGAGGGACAGCACCATCATTCATTCAACCAGCAGTGACTTACTGAATGCTTAGTATGTGCCAGAATCTAGACCAGGCACTGTGTGAGTGAAACAGACTGCTCTCATGGATCTTGCTGATGAATGAGAAGCAAACACCAACCAAATACTGTTGATCCTTGAACAACACGGGTTTGAACTGTGCAGGTCCACTTGTATGCAGATTTTTTTTGTTTCCTTCAAACACTACAGTATACCACCATCAGGGTTGGTTGAATCTGCTGGGATGCATAACTGCAGATAGGGAGGGTCGATTGAAAGTAATACATGGATTTTCCTGTGTATAGAGGGTCAGCACCCCTAACCCTCCAGTTGTTGGAGGGGCAGCTGTACTCATGCCCGTGAATATAAGACCAGTCTTGGTGTGGGCGGGGCATCAAGAACATAGAGCTGTGAATGCTTGTTTGTGATAGGGAATTTACCTTAAAGGGGGAAGGCAAGCAGTTGTTGCTGGAATTTAGATCTGAAAGGTAAGCTGGAAAAGAAGGAGGAAAGCATGTATCAGGCAGGGGGCTGCAGCCAGAGAGTGGAGGGAAGGGGGAGTTTGCAGGATGACTCTAGAAATGTGATCGAGGCCTTGCAGGGTTTTGGTTTTCATCTTGAATGAGTCTTTATTATTTTTTAAATATATGTTTAATTGGAGGATAATTGCTTTGCAATGTTGTGTTGGTCTCCGCTGTATAACAGTGTGAATCAGCTGTAAGTATACACACGTCTCCTCCCTCTTGAGCCTCCCTCCGACACCCCCCCAGCCCTGTCCCAGCCCTCTAGGTCTTCACAGAGCCCCGAGCTGAGCTGCCTGTGCTATATAGCTGCTTCTGGCTGGTCGTCTATAGACACTGTCACACATGGCAGTGTATATATCTCAATGCTACTCTCTCAGGTCACCCCACCCTCTTCTTTCCCACTGTGTCCGCAAGTCCATTCCCTACCTCTGCGTCTCTATTCCTGCGCTGCAAGGAGGTTCATCAGCACCATTAAATGAGTCTTTAGATTGTTAAGCCCCTACTACTTGACGATTCTACTCTTGGATATTTACCTAAGAGAAATGGAAACTTCCTCAAAAGACTTAACATGAATACACATAGCTGCCTGAAAATAGCCTAAAACTGGAAACAATCCAAATGTCCATCAACAAGAGAATAAATAAATAAATAGATAAATAAATGGCAGCATATTCATAGTCGACTGAAGGAATGAACACACAGCAACACAGAATGCTATCCAGATTACTTTGAGTAATAAGAGCCAGGAACATGCCGTCCATACTGTGTACTTATATTTGTATGAATCCAAAAATGGGCAAAACCAATCTATGGTGATAAAGACCAGAAAGTGGTCACCTCTGGGTGTGGGGGCTGGGCAGGGGAGGGAATCACTGGAAAAGAGGAGCAAGAGAACTTTCTGAGGTGATAAAAATGTCCTACACTTTGTTTTTTGTTGTTGTTGTTTGTCTTACACTTTGCTTCAGCAATACATGAACCGTGAACTTCCAGAGGTTCAACCTGGTTTTAGAAAAGGCAGAGGAACCGGAGATCAAATTGCCAACATCTGCTGGATCATGGAAAAAGCAAGAGAGTTCCAGAAAAACATCTATTTCGGCTTTATTAACTATGCCAAAGCCTTTGACTGTGTGGATCACAATAAACTGTGGAAAGTTCTGAAAGAGATGGGAATACCAGACCACCTGACTTGCCTCTTGAGAAACCTATATGCAGATCAGGAAGCAACAGTTAGAACTGGACATGGAACAACAGGCCGGTTCCAAATAGGAAATGGAGTACGTCAAGGCTGTATATTGTCACCCTGCTTATTTAACTTACATGCAGAGTACATCATGAGAAACGCTGGGCTGGAGGAAGCACAAGCTGGAATCAAGATTGCCGGGAGAAATATCAATAACCTCAGATATGCAGATGATACCACCCTTATGGCAGAAAGTGAAGAAAAACTAAAGAGCCTCTTGATGAAAGTAAAAGAAGAGACTGAAAAAGTTGACTTAAAGTTCAACATTCAGGAAACTAAGATCATGGCATCCAGTCCCATCACTTCTTGGGAAATAGATGGGGAAACAGTGGAAACAGTGTCAGATTTTATTTTTCTGGGCTCCAAAATCACTGCAGATGGTGATTGCAGCCGTGAAATTAAAAGACGCTTGCTCCTTGGAAGGAACGTTATGACCAACCTAGACAGCATATTAAAAAGTAGAGACATTACTTTGCCAACAAAGGTCCATCTAGTCAAGGCTATGGTTTTTCCAGTGGTCATGTATGGATGTGAGAGTTGGACTATAAAGAAAGCTGAGTGCAGAAGAATTGATGCTTTTGAATTGTGGTGTTGGAGAAGACTCTTGAGAGTCCCTTGAACTGCAAGGAGTTGCAACCAGTCCATCCTAAAGGAGATCAGTCCTGGGTGTTCACTGGAAGGACTGATGTTGAAGCTGAAACTCCAATACTTTGGCCATTTAATGCAAAGAGCTGACTCATTTGAAAAGACCCAGATGCTGGGAGGGATTGAGGGCAGGAGGAGAAGGGGACGACAGAGGATGAGATGGTTGGATGGCATCACCGACTCAATGAACATGAGTTTGGGTGGACTCTGGGAGTTGGTGATGGACAGGGAGGCCTGGCATGCTGCAGTTCATGGGGTCACAAAGAGTCGAACATGACTGAGCAACTGAAGTAAACTGAACTGAACTGAGGACCAACTATTTATCTTACACAGATTTTAAACTGTGTAAAGAGTCATGGTTGGTACCCCTAACCTGTGTTGTTCAAAGGTCAACGGTAGATCTTTAAATACCTGAAAATTTAAATATCTGAAAGCGATGGTTTTCCAGTCCCGTCTACTGACAAAGGCTCTGTGATACAAGGAGATTTTACCAGGGCTGGGCCTTCTTATGTCTTGGGGAGTACAGGAGCTTAACAAACACCCCCTACCTCTTTTCTCCATCCTATAATGCATATGTGGGCTAAATTGTCCATTTTTTAACGTAAACTTTGAGGAATGACATATTTTGATTTAAATTATTTGGGAAGGAGCATGTGAAGTAGAGAACGAGAGAAATTTGTAGTTAACACATTTTCATTTGGATCTTATCCCTGTCCATACCTGTGTCAGCTGTTAGCTGAATGGGTGCAGGCCAGATCTGTCTTAACTCGCTGATGAACACACTATACCAAGCGGGTTTAATAGGTGCTCAATACCTTTTTTGTTGTTGTTGTTAAATAAATTAATACATGGATTTTTGCATGGGTCCCTTAATTTTTCTTATGTTAGTTAGGTTAACTGGGAAACAAGCACCAAAATCTCAGTGCTTGGGTAGACGAAAGGTTCGTTTCTCATTCCTCTCATAGTTCAGTTGGATCAGTGAATGGGCGTCACGGTCTTCATAGACCAGGACCCGGGGACTGGAGTCGACAAGAAGAAGGACACAGGGGACCCAAGTCTCGAGTGAAATAATGGTACTTTATTTGCAGAAATGCATGGTTGTGTATCTTCAATAAAATGATTATTCAGCCAATAAAAAGAATGAAATTCCACCAGTTGCAACAAAATGGATAGTCCTAAAAGGTCACTGAAGGGAGTCACTGAAGGGAATCCAAGCAGGTGCCCTTTCCCATGATCTCAGTCCTGAGAACTGCAGCTTTCCTCATTCCTGTTTTCCAGGAACTGATAAGGATCAGAGAGTCCTTGAGAAATGGCACACAAAGGAAGAAAACAACATATTGGATCCCTTAAGGCCGAACGTCCGCTGACAAATGGGGGAAAATCTCTCTGCTCCACAGAGTCATTCAGAGACCCAGGATCCTTCCAGTGGATGGCTTCACCATCCCCTGGGACTGTGAACTCCTCTCCTGCACCCTGTGCATTGGACAGCCGGCAAAGAAGCGAGAATGCAAAGAAAGGATTGTACGGTAGGTTACCCTACCCCTCCAGCTGCAAGAGAGGTGGTAACAGGGATGTAGTGATGTACCCTAGAAGGAGAGGAGAAACTTGTGCATTGATAGAAATTCACTTTTTCTGCTTTACTCTCTGAGCCCCAACTTCTGAAAAGAAGAATGAATAATTTGCCATTGCTTTATGGGGATTTAAGGAGGTAGTCGATGTGGAAGTACTTGGTAAGTATTAATCAAATGTTAGTTATGAATGTTCCTGGGTAGTTTAGTCCCTTTACTCCCGCATTCCATGAGTGAAATGATTAGGCCGAAGTGCAACCTGAGAATTCTTTCCAGCTGTAAAATGCTTAGCTTCTGTGGTTCTTCTAAATCTTCAGCAAGCAAGGGCCTTTCTGACTTTGAGGTGGTGCCTGCAATAAGACGTTTAGGATCCTACAACCCAATCCACCTGCCCCCCAGCCCTCTTTCATTGCTATAATACTGCCTGTGTTCTTTTAGAGACATAACCTGACTCAGTCTTATTTTAATTCTATTCATTTCAACTGTGGGTAAAAGATGATTTTTGCCTTCCTATTATGCCAGTCACTTCCAGTCTGTTAGATTCTTAATTTCAGAAGAAAATTATAAATGGGAGAAGAGAACCCAAGGAAGTATTTGACAGGTTTGAAATATTAAAAACAAACATGATTATTTATTCCTGTCTTGAAAGGTTTTATGTCATAGAATTGGCTCCATCTATTGCCCTTGTCTGCAGTTTCTTTAGTTTCTTATCTGAGTTTCCCAGCATTTTTCTCCAGCTAACTTCTCTTTGTGGTTCATTGACAGTACAACTCCTAGAGGAGGTCAGCAAAGACCAAGTCTGAATTCTTCTAAGGGAAGAATATGCACTGATGATATGCACTGATGCTCAGGGGTATTCTGGATTCTAGATAATTTGAATTAAGCAGAGGAAATGATCTACCACTTCCATTCAGGCCTCTTCTTATCTTTCTCCAAACCACAGCCAGGCACTTTTTTCACACTGCAAATCTGATGTCATTCCTGTGCTTAAACACATTAGTATATGTATTGTATATGAAAAAAAAAAACTTTGAAATATATTATTATAAATAATACAGTGCACAGATCTTCAGTACAATTTTAGGAGTTTTTATAATTGGATATGCTTGTGAAAACACTATCCCAAACAAAGTGTTTCAGTTCAGTCACTCAGTCGTGTCCAACTCTTTGAGACCCCATGAACCACAGCACACCAGGACTCCCTGTTCATCACCAACTCCCAGAGTCCATCCAAACCCATGTCCATTGAGTTGGTGATGCCATCCAATCATCTCATCCTCTATCGTCCCCTTCTCCTCCTGCCCTCAATCTTTCCCAGCATCAGAGTCTTTTCAAATGACTCAGCTCTCCGCATTAGGTGGCCAAAGTATTGGAGTTTCAACATCAGTCCCTCCAGTGAACACCCAGGACTAATCTCCTTTAGGATGGACCAGTTGGATCTCCTTGCACTCCAAGGGACTCTCAAGAGTCTTCCCCAACACCACAGTTCAAAAGCATCAATTCTTCGGGGCTCAGCTTTCTTTATAGTCCAACTCACACATCCATACATGACTACTAGTTGGCCCTATGCATACCCTGGTCCTCTGTATATGCAGTTCCTCATATCAACAGTTCTGCATCTCTGGATTCAACTAACCAGGGATGGTGTAGTAATGAAATATCTGCCATTGAAAAAAAAAAATCACGTATAAGTGGACCCACGTAGTTCAAACCCATGTTGTTCAAGGCTCACCTCTATATTGTTGGAAATGGCCTGAGTTCATTTCCCTTATTACTCAACAGTAGTAACCTAAAATTCTATGACCCTATGAACTTTTCTCTCTGATACCTGTGACTTTCTGGTGTCTCGTGGTCACAACTCAGAGCAGCTGTTCTCATTGTGATGCATTGTTAAGGGACTAGATTAAACATCTCAGACTCGGAGATAGTCCAAGCAATCGTCTGGATTTTTCAGAACGCTCGGAACCCGGTTTCTTGCGCTTCACTCCCTTTTTCTAGACGATTTTGGCAAAAAGCCTATAGGAAAGGCTGCCATGGGCAACAGATAATTGAGTTTTCAGCTCTTGCTCTTTGAAATTTCAGATTTGTATGTATTTATCCAGTTTTTACTCTTATTCAAGTGACTTTTACATGGTCATTGCTGTATCAGTTAACTCTTGGTAACAGAAAGACCCATTCAAATGGGCTTAAGCAAAAGGTAAGTTTTGGTTCAAGTAACTAGGACCTGGTTTTTGTTTCTCCATCCCTCAGCTTCCTATCTTTTGGGTCAGCTCTGTTCTCAGATAGACAACCCCCACCCCCCCTGCTCATAAAATAACTGCAGGAGTGCCAAACTCTCAGCCCCTTAAGTTCATACCCAGTGGAAAGAAAAAATATATATCTGCTGGTAGCATTCATAAAAGTCCTGAAACGTCCTTGAATTGCACTGGTTTAGGTCAGGTACTCCGGAGAAGGCAATGGCACCCCACTCCAGTACTCTTGCCTGGAAAATCCCATGGAGGGAGGAGCCTGGTGGGCTGCAGTCCATGGGGTCGCTAGGAGTCGGACACAACTGAGCGACTTCCCTTTCACTTTTCACTCTCACGCATTGGAGAAGGAAATGGCAACCCGCTCCAGTGTTCTTGCCCGGAGAATCCCAGGGACGGGGGAGCCTGGTGGGCTTCCATCTATGGGGTCGCACAGAGTCGGACACGACTGAGGCGACTTAGCAGCAGCAGCACAGGTCAGGTACCCACTCAGGAACACAGGCGCAGGCTGTCTTGAGCCTGGGTCGTGACTGCACTCCATGTAGGGATCAGAATGCCACTGAGACCTCGTAGGCTGAGAGTGGGAAGAGAGTAAATTACCCAGGAGAAAACTGGAGACTGATTCTACAAAGAGAGGCAGGCACAGAAAAATTATGGGATGCATTGGTTAGTACTGCCATTGATGGCTCTGGGTGATTAGATTCTTTTTAAAGAATACAGCTATTAACCAGCTTGGGTAGCTGTTTCTAAACTCAGCAAATGTCTGAGTGAACACAAAGTTTGGGGTTTCACTTAGCCTTAAGAACTAGAAAAACCAAAAGAGTAAACAGACAGTAAAACCTATTAAAATAACTCTTCATCAGAGAAAGTGTAAGCTTGAGTAGGTACTTGGGAAGTTGTTTGTAACTAAGGGAAAGAAAGATAAGAGAGTATATGTACTTTCTCTTACAAAACTAATTTATTTCTTGTTGCTTTCAAAAAGAGTTTTATAGTGACAAGATAATATACATTCAGTGCATCAGTGTGATGGGGGAGGTGGAAGTGGAAATACAAGCTAAACTAAGGTTGCTAACAAGAAAGAGAGCTTTAGGACACTGCCTGGATGGGAAAAAAAATTTTTAACAACTGATACTTTTATTAGGAAAAGTACAAATGGTCATTTTATTTCTTACCATTTTCTGTGCGCTGTTTGAGATATTTACAAAAAGAAGTTAACTTTTTAGGAAATGTTTATTCATTTATGTATTCGGCTCCGTAGGGTCCTAGTTGCGGCACACAGTTCTCCGGTTGTGGTGCGGGGGCTTAATTACTCCACCGTGGGTGGGCGCTTAGTTCCCCAACCAGGGATCAAACCCGAGTCTCCTGCACTGCAGGGCAGATTCTTAACCAGTGGACCACAGGGGAAGTTCCTGAAGTTAACTTTTGGGGATATAAATGAAGGTAGCTTTTGACAATATTAATCAAAATCAGTTACTTGAAGTCGCTGTATGAGTGAGGTCTCTCTCTTTGGGTAAAAAGTGACTGAAACCCAAGTCAAACTAGCTTAGGCAAAAAAGAATCTGTGTTGCAAGGCTCAGCTAGTTCTGAGATGATGAGGACACATCTGGGCCTCAAACACAAGGAGTCAGGGATTCAACCACCACCCAGACTCTTTTCCTTTAATCCCTTATCTCTGTTTCTCTTACTCTGGCTTTCTCCCCAGGAATTACGCCAAAACAAATTGAATGTTTTCTCAATTTTTTACCAGCTGCACCCCAAGGGAAGCCAAGAATACTGGAGTGGGTAGCCTATCCCTTCTCCAGGGGATCTTCCCAACCCAGGAGTCAAACGGGGGTCTCCTGCATGGCAGGTGGATTCTTTACCAACTGAGCTCTCAGGGAAGTCACTTCTCAATCTGTCTTAGCAAGGGAGTAAGCCTCTTTGTCCACTGCCAGTTTTTCAAATCCTGAAGAAGGACTCTCATTGGTCTGGTGTAGGTTATCTGCTTACTCAGGACCAAAGCATTATATTTTGATCAGCCCTACTTGATATGGTTAATCATCTCCAGTCCAGTTCACTAAGGCCAAGAGTTGGGACTCCCTACAAGATGTTTGTGTTAGAAAAATTGGCATTTTCCAGGAGAAAGAGGATTGGAATGCTACGTCAACAAAGCCAGAGATGTTCACATCAAACATCCAATTCTTTTATTAATAATGAAGAATAATAAAGAGTTTAAAAATAATAAAGTATTCTTTGTAAACATAATTGTCACTTTAACAAGTAGAGGGTTACAACTGCAATGCTAAAGCCCACACACCAAGATAAAATGCTTGGCACAGGTAGATAACCCAAACATTTCACAGGCAGTTGTTCGGCTTTGCTCACTGCCCACCCTTCACAGATGACCTTCCTGCCCTGCTGAGATCATGCAATGCCTGATGAAAGTCAGACCTCTGCCCAGATTTCCTAAAATGAATCCTAATTTTAGGGAAAGCTTGGAGTTCTATTTATCTTTCACCTGCACTGAACTTAAGTTTCAGTTCTAATAACTAGACCTCTGCTTTGCTCATCTTTACCTAAGCCAAATTTCCCCCTCTTTGTCCTTCTGTTCCCCTACATGATACTACATAGCCCTTCTCAGACATGCTTTTTAAAAGGGGTGGGACACAAAATCTTGGTTTCTAAGTATCGATACCATTTTCCACTCGAAGGAAACAGGAGTCCTCAGAAATGGCTGATTCCAAATCTAGATGAGGGAAGTAGAAGATGAGCCTGAAATATCTTATTGTACCAGCAAGTAAAGAGGTGCTCAAAAATAATGGGGAACATCAAATAGTTTGTAGGGCTCCTTATCTTACTTGAATTCTTGGCCATATATAAAACTACTAATCTCATCCTCGCTCTTGAAACCTCCTCTAACTTGTGGTCGTGTTCTCAATGCTAGCCCCCTCCAAGAGTATTTCCTGGTATCTCATTTTCTGCCCAGTTATCAAACAGGTGTTCCTTGGGGTTCTATCCTCAGCTGTCTTCTCATTCTATTCCCACCCTGGGTGATCTCAGCTAATCCCCTAACTCCAGTTGTTATATAAACAATGGCTCCCAAATATATAACTTTTAAGTGTATTTCTATGTGGGTAGAGAGAAGAGATAGATTTAGCACAGAGACTTTGTTAAAGCTCCAGAATCCATCCTGGATAGCACCTGGATATCTCCACTTAGTATAATTCTCATAACCTCTTAAAAATTAAAGACATCTTCATCATGTCATCTAGTATTCTTTATTCTGTTTCTGGTTTTACCAACATCTGACTCTCGCAGCAAGAAATTCTGTGGTTATTCTTTTTTAAACAAACCTTTTATTTTGTTTTGGGGTATATAGCCAATTAATGGGCTTCCTGGATGGCTCAAGCAGGAAAGAGTCTATTTGTAATGCAGGAGACTGGAGTTCAATCCCTGGGCGGGAAGATCCCCTGGAGAAGGCTACCCAGTCCAATATTCTTGCCTGGAGAACTCCATGCACAGAGGAGCCTAGCCAGCTACAGTCCGTGGGATTGCAAAGAGCTGGACACGACTGAGCAACTAGCACGCAACATGGGCAATTAACACTGTTGTGACGTGTCAGGTGAACAGAGGAGGGACTCAGCCATGCATACACGTGTAGCCATTCTCTCCCAAACCCCGCTTCCATCCAGGCTGTAACGCTGAGCAGAGTTCTATGTGCTGTACAGTAGGTCCTTGTGGGTTACTCATTTTAAATACAGCAGTATGTGCATGTTAGGATTATTGTTAATGTCAGTGTCTTTCAGGCAGAGACCAACAGGAACTCATCTCTAGTTGGAAAGCTGAGTTAATTACTCTTTGCAGGGAAGGAAGACACACAGCCTAGGGAGCCCTGGGACTCAGAAAGAGAGTGTTTGAAGAAAACTATTAAGGAGCTTGGGATTTGGTTGAGTGATTTGAGAGAGGACGGAAGAAGCAGAGGTCTGCTCTAGACTGGCCGCCACTGGAAAGCAGCAGCATTTTACTGTTGGGAACGCAATACGTCTCATGTGCAGGAAGGACAGCCCAGAGGAACTGTAACACTGTAATCGGTAAAGCAGCAGCTACCGCTCATTTCAGAGAGAGGGGCAGAGTGTTTTGTACTTTCTGAATGGCGCAGTGACCCTGTTTTTGTCTGTGCTTCCACAAAATTACCAAGCAGAGTTGTTTTGTCTCCTGTTATGGTCACTGACTAATCTTGTCTGATGCTGGTATTCTGTGAGATTCTTATGCCAGCAGAAAATAACATGGCCTGACTCTGAATGCCAGGTCAGCGTCAGGATGTCAACAGCTGCTTTTTCCCCTTCTTTCTCACTCATTACTGTCATTCACATGTAAATTACTTACCAAGTCCTATTAATTTTACTTCCTGCATATCACTAGAATCTGCCCCCTTCTCGCCATCTTCTCTTCTGCTTCTCCAATCGAGGCCATTACCATTTGTCATCTAAATAACTACATCAGTCACCCCAGATTTCATCTTGCTCCTGTTCCGGTCCATCTGCTACCCTCCCCCCAGTTAGCCAAAATGAAGTTTCTAAAAATATCATCGCTGCTTAAAATCTTCTTTGGTTACATTATCAGCCATTCTGCTAACACTTACACTGTAAAATTAAAAATCACGGAGGTTAGCAATGAAATAAAACTTTTTTTTTCTTTTCTCCCTAAGAGGAATTAAGAAGGGTGGAAGAATTTATTTTTATACAAGAATCAGCTGAATTTGGAGACCATTTTCACAGGGTTAGCAGAAGTATATTGTCCAGAACACGAAAATGATGTTCAGTTCAATTCTGGGCAATACATTTTAAGAGAGACTTCATTTAAAAAAATATGTCCAGAAGAGGGCAACTAAGACTGGGAGCTTCTGGAAACCACGTCATACAGATAAACAGAAAAAGTGGAGCTTAAAGAAAAATAGGAATTTGACAAGTGTTTTCAAATATACAAAGAGCTGTCATATGTAAGAGGGACTAAATATATTTTTTACAGTTGTGGGGCAGGATCAATCCTGAGGATTACAAATCATAGGCAGAATGATTTCCACTCAATATAAGGAAATACTTTCTAATAATGAGAACTGTCCAATAATGGAGTTAGCTTCCTGGAACTCCAGGTTACTAGAAGGGTTTAAGCCAAAACTGAATAACTGTCTGGAAAGAATGCTGTAAAACAGAAGTTGTTAAACCATCAATTATGATCTAATACTTTCATAAATTATAATAAAACTTAGTAGAATGAAAAGAAAAAAATGAAAATTACAAACTTAATTTTTTATTGCCTAATTCAATGAACATAAAATTTAATTTTAGTAAATAGAATTAGAACAAATCTGAGTACATTCAGGATTAATATAGAAATTTTCTATGAAAGTTAAAGTGTTAGTCACTCAGTTGTATCTGACTCTTTTCTGAATCTGTTGGACTATAGCCTGCCAGCCTCCGTCCATTCTCCAGGCAAGAATACTGGGGTGGGTTGCCATGCTCTCCTCCAGGGGATCTTCCTGACCCAGGGATTGAAACCACATTCGCATGTCTCCTGCATTGACAGGTGGGTTCTTGACCACTTGAACCTCACGGGAACCAAATTTCTACAACTCTTAACATTTTGTTGTTCTTCAGTTCTAAATGAAGAAAATTATGAGTGAATTAGCAATTTTCTAGATTAGCCCAATACATGCATACTTTGAATAAACAGCCTGCATATTACTATTTTAAAGTTTTAATATTTTAAAATACCATGTGACAAATGAGCTTGTTTCTTTCTTGTTAAAATATCTAATCCAGGTTGGACTGATGACAATGCTACTTTCAGGAAATGATGCGTGTCTAGACTACGTCTATGAGATATTTTAATATCATCCCTAAGAAAGAACTGAGCTTACAAAGGGGTGATGGTAGAAATGGAAAAAATAAGTTTTAAGATAATTTCAGCATGCTCACACTGTTCGTTTTAACTTTTGTACAAAATGAAGGGAGTGATTCTGAAATTTCAAAGTTTATTTTTAATTCTTCATTATTTGCCAGTTAGAACAATATATCCTATAAGTCTATAATTAAATTTAAATCATCTTTTGATGAAATAAATGGATTCCAGATCTATGAAGTTACTGTCTGGACTTTCTTTTCATGGAAGATAAAATTCAAAACATTCTATCAAATTAATAATCGTTTGCTGTAAACTGTTTGCACATGTGCAGCATCAAGATAATCACCACTTCCACTGACAGTTGTTAAATTATGGAACATGGAATCACAATCTGTAGAAACCCTGTTCTTCTTGGCCTCTACCTTTTGTTTTTGCCCTTTATCTTCCACTGAAAAACATCTTGCATTCCTGCTTTGAGGAGACCAATTTTGAAGATATCAAACAAGTTAATAACTCTAGATGGCCAATTTATATCTAAAAAGTTGGAACCAAGCTGGTTTCTTGAAGTGAAGCTAAATATTCAAATATACTCAACAGAATTCCCCCCTATATAACTATCATATCTCAGCATGTAATCATAGTTGTTTATAATGTTTTCTAATTATCACATAATAAAATGAATAATTTCAAATTTATTGCATTTGCCTTTACATAATTTATAATATTTCCTAAGTCACTAAACACACTGTTTAATTTAGCTGATGAACTTTTTATATTAAGACTTTCTGAAAGGAGGTGGTATGTTGACTTAAATTCTGGGTCAAGCTCCTTAACTTAAGTAGCTACTTCAGAATGTTTTCTTATCATTGCAGCTATGCATCTAATTGTATTCCTGCTCAAAAATTCAAACCACATTCACTGACACTGTAATCTTTCTGCTGTTTACAGATAGTTATGTTTGTCAGCAATGAAGGTAAACAAGAGAATTATTTGGACTTATATTTGATTGTCTAATGCTGGGAGCAGGGGAGGAGAGACAGCAAAAGAGGCAAGAGTTAATTTTGAGGAATGATGGAAATGCTTTCAATCTCGCCAAAGCAATCTTGAGAAAGAACAGAGCTGGAGGAATCATGGCCCCTGACTTCAGACTATACGACAAAGCTACAGTCATCAAAAGATGCACGTAACTAGACACATGAACCAGAAATAAACTTGCACATTTATGGCCAATTAATCTATAACAAAGGAGGTGAGGATGTACAGTGGGGAAAAGACAACCTCCTCAGTGAGTGGTGCTGGGGAAAATGGACAGCTACAGGTAAAAGAATTAAATTAGAATGTTTTCTTATACCATAAGAAACAAACTCAAAATAGATTAAAGATCTAAACATAAAACCAGAAATTATAAAACTCCTAGAAGAAAACATCAGCAGAACACTCTTTGACATAAACCATAGCAATCTTTTTTGGATCTGTCTCCTAAGGCAATATATAAATAGAAACAAAAATACACATATGTGACTTAATTAAACTTAAAAGCTTTTGCAAAACAAGGAAATCAAGATGAAAACAACCTATTGAATGGAAGAAAATAGTTGCAAATGATATGATCAGTAGGGGATTAATACCCAAAATATATAAACTGCTTATACAAAATAAAAAATTCAATTTTAAAAATGGGCAGAAGATCTTAACAGACATTTTTCCAAAGAAGACATACAGATGTATGACACATAGGAAAACACACAGATGACCAAGAGGCAGATGCAAAGATGCTCAACACTGCTCGTCACCAGAGAAATGCAAATCAAAACCACAGTGAGATATCACCTCACACCCGTTAGAATGGCTATCATCAGAAAGACCACACACACACACAAAAGACCACAAATAACAAATGTTGGTGAGATCATAGAGGAAAGAAAGAGAACTCTTGTGAACTATTGATGGGAACGTAAATTGGTGCAGCCGCTATGGGAAACACTATGGAGATTCCTCAAAAATCTAAAAATTAGAACTATCATCTGATCCAGCAATTCCACTCCTGGGTATGCACCCAAAGAAACAAAAGCACTCAGTGGAAAAGATACATGCACCCAATGATCACAGTAGCATTACTTACAACAACCAAGGTATGGAAGCAACTCAAGTGTGCAGAGCAGATGAATGGAAAAAGATTATGTGGTGTGTACACACACACACACAATGAAATACTGCTCAGTCATAAAAAAGAAAAAGAACAAAATTTTGCCATTTCAACAACATGGATGGACATGGAGGGTATTATACTTAGTGAAATAAGTCAGGCAAATGAAGACAAATACTGTATGTTAAATATGTGCATTTTATTGTATGTAAACTATACTTCAATAAGGTGGATTTAAAAAGGGGTTCTCCAAAAAGCAGTCTTCTCCACAAATCTAATCCCAGTGAGTGCTTCTTTTCCTAAACTTGAATGACAATACACAGTTTATCAATTGATTACCTAAAGTCTTATCTCAGCTTCCAATTGTTAAGCAGACTGTACCGCCTTACTGTTTAACCCTTTCCCACCTCCACCCTCTCTTTAGCTAACCAGTGTATGTGGAAAAGAGACAGTATTAAAATAAATGTTCTAATTGATAAGGAAATTATCAGTTAATGAGCACATCAATGAGGGTATTCAAGTAAAGCTGGTTTGTAAGTAAAAGTTATGAATTTCTTCTGGACATCAGGAAAAAAAAACTTCAGTTAATTTCTTACTGTGGGGCTTCCCTGGTGGCTCACTGGTGATGAGTCCAGCTGTCAATGCAGGAGACACAAGTTCGATCCCTGATCCAGGAAGATTCAGTTAAACCCATGCACAACTTCCTGAGCCCAAGCTCTAGAGCCTGGGAGCCATAGCAACTGAGCGGCGGCTGCAACAACTGAAGCTCAGGTGCGCTAGAGCTGTGCTCTGCAACAGGAGAAGCCACTGCAATGAGAAGCCTGCCCCCAAACTAGAAAGGAGCCTCCACGTGCCACGCCTAGAGAACAGCCCGCACAGCAACGAAGATCCAGCACAGCCACAAATAAGTAAGTGTTCACATTTGAAAACTCTTTGCTGATGTTGAGCCTTCAGCTCTGTCCTACAGACCCGTGACAATCTACACCCAAATGTAAATCAGTGGAGATTAGTGATTCCTACTGTGACAGAATGGCCACTGTATTTGCTGCTTCTTTCAAAAGCTAGAGTCTCTTTCCCCACTCCCCGAACCTGGGATGGCCTTGGGGAAGCGATGTCAAGCCAGTTCAAAAGCTTGGCCTTTAGAAACTTGACAGCTTCCAGTCTTGTACCTGTGAGACCATGAAGCCATGTGACCAAGCCAGGCCTGGCTTGCTGGACAGTGAGAAACATAGGTCCTCTTACTGCCCTAGCTGATAGACATTCAATCACTGTGACACACAGATGATGTCATGCAAGACCAGCCAGCCTCATCAACCCAATTAATGACCTTGGATAGACAAGCCCAGCCTACACTAGAAGAACACCCAGAAGAACTGTTGACTAAAATAGAGGATGGTTGTTTTAGGCCAGTGAGTTTTGCGGCAGTTTGTAACTTAGCCAATAAATAATAGATACTCAAGGACTCATCTGAAGCTCTCTTAAAAGACAGACCAAGTCATTTTAGACATTTATCAAAAAGTTATTAAATCCTTGGACTCCCCTAGTGGTGCGAGGGTTAAGAATCTGCCTGCCAACCCAGGGACTAGGGTTCAAAACCTGGTCGGGAAGAGGCCACATGCCACTGGGGCAACTAAACCTGTGTGCCACAACTACTGAGCCCAAGCTCTAGAGCCCGCAAGCAGCAGCCACCAAGTCCACTCGCCTGGACAGCCCAAGCTCAGCACCGGAATAAGCCACTGCAGCAAGAAGCCTGCGCATCCCAGCGAAGAGTAGCCCACACTCGCCCCAACTAGAGAAAGCCTGCGTACGGCAACAAAGACATAGCACAGCCAAAAATAAATAAATAAAGATAACTTTTTAAAAGTCATTAAGTCCTTAAACTGAAAGTGAAGGCTGAAGCTGACATGTAAAGAATAATTTATTTCTCCCTGGAAATACTAACCAGAAAACAACATAAAGTGTCTCTGAATAGACAACTAGAACGAGTGAAGAAATAATCTAATGCTTTAATAGTAAATGTATGATTTCAGAGGCATAGCCAGTGGAATGCTAGGACTGGTTCACACCAACCTTTGTAATTCAATTATTAAATTTTCAGAAATGTTGTGAGCCAATTGTTAAACCATTGGGAGATTAAATCAGCCATGATAAGAGTATTTACACCATGGAATCCAGTTGTTAAATCTTTACTAGTGCATCACTGGGCATATCTGCAACTGGAGGCAAATTTCATCAGTTTGTATATACCTATATACATATTAAAATATCCTTGAGACTTCCCTGGGGGGGTCAGTGGTTAAGACTCTGTGCTCTCACTGCAGGGGGCACAGGTTCAATTCCTAGTCAGGGAGCTAAAATCCTGCATGCCATGTGGCATGGCCAAAAATAAAATATCCTTAACGCTTAAAGAAGACATTGGTTGGCATAACCAAGGCCATGGCATAGCATTCTGCCATGATACGTAGTCTTGGGGAAGCCAATCAGTCTTGGTAACTCTGAACCCATATATGTAAAGTCTGTGCCCCAGATCATCCTTTAGGTTTCTCTCAGATCTGTTATTCTATCTCCTATGAGTGTACTGATGGTAATTATACCTGGATGGCAATGATGGGAAAGGCCAAGGGAGCATTCAAACGATCGCACTGTGCTACTGACCACAAAGTTTGCTCTAATTCAAGACAAACTAAAGTGATAGCACAGTAGTAATTACATGTACTTTGGGTTATAGACAGCAAGGAGATCAAACCAGTCCATCCTAAAGGAATCAGTCCTGAATACTCATTGGAAGGACTGATGCTGAAGGGAGAAACTCCCACCTGATACGAAGAACTGACTCATTGGAAAAGACCTTGATGCTGGGAAAGATTGAAGGTGAGAGGAGAAGGGGACGACAGAGGATGAGATGACTGGAGGGCATCACCGACTCAATGGAAGTGAGTTTGAGTAAACTCCGGGAGTTGGTGTTGACAGGGTTCCTGGCATGCTGCAGTCCATGGGGTTGCAGAGTCAGGCACAACTGAGCGACTACTGAACTGAACTGGGTTACGGAAGAGGAAGAGGTGAATTCTGACTAGATGGGAAAGAAAAGAAGGTCTGGGGAAGATATTTTATCCATCAGGAATGAGATCTCATCTCTGAGTCCACAGTGGCTTGAACTCTGTAGGTGCTTAATAAAACTTGCTGAAATTGGGCTTTCTGCAGGAAGATACTAAATAAATGTGAGGTGATTTTAGTGATGTTACTAAATCTAAGGGGATGCCTTTTGGTAGAATTAGAAAACACATTACATACTGTGAGCACTTCTTGCCCGTACATTGAAGTCTTACTTTCAGGTTAAACAGTACATTAGAAAATAGTAGGGGGTTAACAGCTGAGCTGTAATTAGGAAAGTATTTCTTTAGCATTGGAATATTTGCAAATTATTTTGGTAAAAATATTAGCAAATAATTTTTAACTTTGGTGGAAAAAAAATCTAAGAAATCATTCCTTTTGCCTATAAACAGTGGAAATACTTATCTATGCCTTCAGCAAAAGAAATGGTTTGCTAATTTCTTGTGTTTATACAGATGAATAAGTTGACTCATTTCTGAATACACATCTGAAACTGAAAAAATATTCCTTGATGGAATTCTCCCATCTAAAACAAAGGCACATGATGTCTTGTTTTCTTCTTTTCTTAAAAAAGCTTGAATCTAATTAAGGTTGCTTCTGAGAATATGTGGAAACTACTCTTTGTTGCATATCAATATCATTCCATTACTAATGTTATTATGTGCTTTAGCTGCAGGCATGTAAGAACTAGGGCATAATGTGACAGAGCCTTTAATTGCTGAAAAACCACAGAACTTATTCCCAGGGGGGGAAACACACACACACACACACACACACACACACACACACACACACACACAAATTCTCAAAATTCTACACAATTTCCGGAGTTTCATAGATACTTCCAACCCAGATCCCCTTTACAAAATCCTCTGGTTAAAATCTTCTGCAAAAATCCTCAACAAAATATTACCAAATCAAATCCAAAAAAGTGTAAAAAGAATTATGCACCATGACCAAAAGGGATTTGTCCCAGGCGTGTAAGACCGCTTCAGCACTCAGAAATCAATTAATGTAATCCATCAGAATTGAAGAAGTCAGAGGACTGACGACCACCTGATTTTAACGCTTATTGTAAAGCTACAATCATCGAGACAATGCAGTATTGGTGAGTGAACAAACAGGTCAGTGAGACAGAGTCCAAAAGTAGACCCATCCAGTAGTCAACTGATCTTTGACAGAGGCGTAAAAGCAACAAAAGTGAGCATAGAATGTCTTTTTTAACAAATAGTACTAGAACAATTACACATCCACATGCAAAAAAAAAAAATCTAAACATTAACTTTTCGCCTTTCACAAAAATTAGTTCAAAATGGATTGCAGGTCTAAATGTAAAAAGCAAAACTATAAAACATTTAGAAGATAACACAGGAGAAAACCTAGATGATCTTGGGTTTGGTGATGACTTTTGCAGATACAACACCAAAGACACATTTCATAAAAGAATTGGTAAGCTAGCCTTCATGTCGATTAAAAATGTCTGCTTTTTGAAAAGACACTGTCAAGAGAATGAAAATATAAGCCATAAACTGGGAGAAAATATTTTCAAAAGACACATCTGATAAAGGACTGTTATCCAAAATATACGAAGAACTCTTAAAACTCAACAATAAGAAAACAAATAACCCAATTAAAAATGGGCCCCAAACATTTTAACATTGACTGTGGCTACAGAACTCTATGAATATACTAAAAACTATCTAATTATACACTTTAAATGGGTGAATTGTATGGTATACGAATTCTAACTCAATAAAGCTATAAAAAAAAAAAAAATGGGTCAAAGACCTTAACAGACACTTCATCAAACACATACAGATGGCAAAGCAGCAGATAAAAACATGCTCCACATTCTATGTCATCAGAGAAATACAAATTAAAACAAGATACCACTACACACTATTTATAATAACCAGGACATGGAAGCAACCTAAATGTTCATCGACAGAGGAACAGATAGACATTTGGTACACACAGTGGAATTTTGGTCAGTCATAAAGAAGAATGAAAGAATACCATCAGCAGCAACATGGGTGGACCCAGAGATTATCACCCTAAGTGAAGTCAGACAAAGATGAGTATCATATAGCACTTATCTGTGGAATCTAATTTTTAAAAATGATACAAATGAAGTTACTTACGAAACAGAAACAAACTCACAGATTTTCTTTTTCTTTTGATGTGGACCATTTTTAAAGTCTTTATTGAATTTGTTACAATATTGCTTCTATGATTTGGTTTTCCGGCCATGCGGCCTGTGGAATCTTAGCTCCCCGAACAAGGAATCTAACTCGCACCCTCAGCACTGTAAGGTGAATCCTTAACCACTGGACCATCAGGGAATTCCCTCACAGATCTTGAAATCAGACTTATGGTTATCAAAGGAGAAATGTTGGGGGAAGTGATAAATCAGAATGGGATTAACATATACATACTACTATACATAAAATAGATAACAAAGACCTATTGTATAACACAGGGAACTCTACTCAATGTTCTGTAATAACCTATAATAAGAAAAGAATCTGAAAAAGAAAATATATATAACTGATTCATCTTCCTGTACAGTTGAAACTGACACACTGGAAATCAACTATATTAGAATAAAAAAAAGTTTTTTTAATAAGAAATAGTGTTCTTAGAAAAAACTATTGACCAGGATGTAGTAACAGCACTCCTTATAATAGGGAACAAATGGAAATAATGACTATATCTAATGGTATGCATGCATGCTAAGTCGCTTCAGCAGTGTCCGACCCTGTGCAGTCCTATGGACTGTAGCCACCCAGGCTCTTCTGTCCATGGGATTCTCCAGGCAAGAATAGTGGAATGGGTTGCCATGCTCTCCTCCAGGGGAGCTTCCCAACCCAGGGATCGAACCTGCATCTCTACGTCTCCTGCATTGGCAGGCAGGTTCTTAGCACCATTAGCAACACCTGGAAAGCCCACGTCTAATGGTATGGAGTTAATTAAATTATTACATTCCAGTTTATAAAATAATATGCATCAATTAAATGAGAGTACTAATACAGCAAAAGAATGCATGATACTAAGTGAAAAAGCAAGTTATAAAACAATATGCAGAATAAATACAATTATTTTTGGAAATATATTTATGTAGCAAAATAACCCAGGAAAGAAAGGTAGCAAATATGTTAGTGTTCTCTTTAGATGGGACAATTATAGATAATTTTATTTTCTCTTTAGTCTCTAATTTTAAAAAAAATGATACATTATATTCATGGTTAAAAAGCAACATCATTAGAAAAACTAAGTGGCTCAGTAGATACTAGTTAAGTAGATACTATGCTCCTTAAGGGTCCATTTTTTGTTATTGGCCTGGCAAAAAGTACAATGCCTCTTCATAGTAGTAGGGGTACAACAAATGACTAGATTAACAGAATGAATGATGGCTTTAATTAATTTCACTGGGGCCACTTACTCTACTTATCATTCTTACCTATAGAATACCCAAATAGTATCTGCTAAATTAAGTACATTAAGTCACTGCCCTTTGGGTGAGGCGTGCTCAAACCGAACCCTATATGAGAGTGCCCTCTGGTGGTTTCACCGACAAAGCTTTTTTTCAGTTTGAAGTATGGAGGAGGCCTGGCGTGCTGCGATTCATGGGGTCGCAAAGTCGACAAGACTGAGCAACTGAACTGAACTAAACAATCCATTCCTTCCTCCAGGGGATCATCCCCATCCAGGGATCAAACCCAGGTCTCCTGCCTTGCAGGTGGACTCTACCATCTGAGCCACCAGGGAAGCCTCAACAACAATCCACCTTACCAACGGAAGGAAATATGAGAATAAGGACTTGGTAGTAGCATTTTCATGAAGCTAAATTTATTCCATTTAGAGTCATCAGACCTTACATATTTTTTAAGTTTCTGAAAAAACAAACTAATCTTCCATGAAATGTTAGTGATGGCGGATAATACATTACACCGCTGAGGTGGAAAATGGGAGAAGCTGAGTGGAGGTGAAGGTGGTGATGAAATATGTACTTATTCAGCAACTCATGAAAACCAGAATTCCAGGAACTACAGTGTTAACTACAATGTATGATACTTCCAGTACAAATAAAACTAATTTTCCCAAGGACTCACATGTACATGTGCACTTTCGACAGATCACAACCGAACAATCTGTATTTAGTAGATCCTTGCATTTAGAAGAAAATTTGTTTTTCTTCTTACTACTTTCATAACATGGTATATCTCAATCTTTGTAAAATTTTGGATATAACAACCTGAAACAACTATTTTTGAAGAGATGTCACTGAATATAAGTGGTTAATATTTCAATTATCAAGTTCTATTGTCTTTCGCTTTCCCCCCCAAATGAGTAACATAGTTTTATTTCCTTTATATTTTTCTATTATTCCTACATTTTACTGAACACTTGAACCTTCACCTTCCTTTATGAAAAGAACTAGATTAAGCAATAGAATGTGAAATCATTTTTCACATCCAATTTAAAAATATCACAAATGTTGCACAAGTTTGAATAACTTTCCATCTTCTTAAAAGACTCCTCACTTCCTAAGGAGAAATCACAGAGGCCGCAATGCTGACCATATATAAACTGGTAGTGATAATCAACAGAATAAACTATTAACATTCTTAAAAGAGAAATCAGAGATCAAATTGCCAACATCTGTAGGATCAGGGAAAAAGCAAGAGTTTCAGAAAAACATCTACTACTGCTTTATTTATGCCAAAGCTTTTGTGTGGATCACAACAAACTGTGGAAAATTCTTCAAGAGAGAATACCGGACCACCTGACCTGCCTCCTGAGAAATCTGTATGCGGGTCAAGAAGCAAGTTAGAACTGGACATGGAACAACAGACTGGTTCCAATCAGGAAAGGAGTACATCAAGGCTGTGCATTGTCACCCTGCTTATTCAACTTATATGCAGAGTACATCATGTGAAATCCCGGGCTGGATGAAGCACAAGCTGGAATCAAGACTGTTGGGAAAAATATCAATAACCTCAGACACACAGATGACACCACCCTTATGGCAGAAAGTGAAGAGGAACTCAAAAGCCTCTTGATGAAAGTAAAAGTGGAGAGTGAAAAGTTGGCTTAAAACTCAACATTCAAAAAACGAAGATCATGGCCCCATCGCTTCATGGGAAATAGATGGGGAAACAGTGGAAACAGTGGAAACAGTGGCAGACTTTATTTTCTTGGGCTCCAAAATCACTGCAGATGGTGACTGCAGCCATGAAATTAAAAGACACTTACTCCTTGGAAGAAAAACTATGACCAACCTAGATAGCATATTAAAAAGCAGAGACATTACTTTGCCAACAACGGTCTGTCTAATCAAAGCTATGGTTTTTCCAGTAGTCATGTATGGATGTGAGAGTTGGGACTATAAACAAAGCTGAGTGCCGAAGAATTGATGCTTTTGAATTGTGGTGTTGGAGAAGACTCTTGAGAGTCCCTTGGACTGCAATGAGAGCCAACCAGTCCATTCTGAAGGAAATCAGTCCTGAATATTCATTGGAAGGACTGACGCTGAAGCTGAAACTCCAATACTTTGACCACGTGATGCAAAGAACTGACTCATTAGAAAAAACCCTGATGCTGGAAAAGATTGAAGGCAGGAGAAGGGGATGACAGAGGATGAGATGGTTGGATGGCATCACCAACTTGATGGACATGAGTTGAACAAGATCCAGGAGTTGGTGACAGACAGGTGCAGCCTGGCGTGCTGCAGTCCATGGGGTTGCAAAGAGTCAGACACGACTGAGTGACTGAACAGAACTGATTCTTATAATGCCAGTTTAATTTAGTAATACTAATGCTCTAATCAGAGTTGCATGTGCTCTGAAGCAATTTTTAAGACAGCCAGAATGGTGCACTGAGAGGACCCAGAGGGATGGTACAGGGAGGGAGGAGGGAGGGGGTTCAGGTTGGGGAACACGTGTATACCTGTGGCGGATTCCTGTTGATGTATGGCAAAACCAATACAATATTGTAAAGTAATTAACCTCCAATTAAAATAAATAAATTTATATTTTAAAAAAAAGGACAGCCAGAAAAAATGTCAATATATTCTTTCTAGGAAAGTAAAAATTCTTGGGTGAAAGAAAACACCTCTTGTCATAGTGATGCATTGTTAAAAAGCTCTGGAGCCTGACAGTGTGGATCCTGGCTCTGCCACTTGCTAGGTAGGCAGAGTTCAAGTCACTTAGCCTTATCTGTAAAATGGGAAAGATGCTGTTTCTTCAGACGATTATTTTGAGAATTTAATAATATTGTAAACAAAGGACCTAGCAGATAGTAGAAACTGATTAAAATGTAATTACTCCCTAGAGCCACAAGAGAGGAAACATTATAACATCTTTTTCTGTGTGAACAGCATGAGTTTCTTTGCAAAAGCAATTAAAAAATCTTCAGAAGAACCATGAACATTTTTATTAATCATATTTATGCTACTAACAGTATTTGGTTGATAAAAGTACCTAATCGTACTAGGCACATAAAAATAAATACGAGACTGAAATAACTCAACAGGAAAATACTATAAAATAGGCTCTTTAAAATTCGAATTGTCAAATTCAGAATTACTTACTATATATAAAGAAATACACATTCTAATATATGAAAAGATGTTTTATTATTATTTTACTATATAACATATTAGTGAATACACCCAACTGTATCTTCTCAAAAGGCAAATGAGATCCAGGGTAACATTCCTCTTTGATTTCTGAAAACATCAATATCATCTGTCTTTTGGAGGATTCAGTTTCCTACGACGTCTGTGATACCTTGAAAAGAAGAAAACATTTAAAATAAGATTATTTTAATAAAAGTTAACTGTTCCTGATAGAAATATCAAATTTCTATTAGCTTGGTGTTTATTGGCACTCAAAAAAAAAAAAATCAATGAAACATAATACATACACAAGACATACCTCAAGTAGATAGTTCTTAATAATAAGCCACATTTCCCTGCTGTGAAAATTGCTTTCTTTTAATTAAGCATTTGGAAAGTCTTTTTTCACATCTTGAGGTAGTTTTAATATGGTAACCTAGATGACTGTTCCTTAACTTAAATCTAATGGTTGTCTTTGAAGTAAAGAAACACCACATTGCAAATATGAAGGATACACGCTATTGAAGTTTTATTTAAAAGGGGATGATTAACTCTAAATGGAAGCCTCTGGAGCTGCAAAATCATATTTTAATAAACAATAAAATATAATTAGTAGTATGTATATGGAAAATGTGCAGTATCACAAAAAATGGAAGAATTACAAATTAAAACCGTGAGAAATCTTTTCCCTTGTTTTTGTAATCACAAATACTTTTTAAATTATAATGTACAATCCAAGTATAGGTATGGTGAACTAAGCAATATCAGACCCAACTGCTTAAAGTATGCATCAGTATAACATTTGAAAACCACACTATCAAAAATTTTTTTTATTAATCATAACTTTTGATCTAATAATTCCTCTCTGGAAATCTATCCTAAAGCAATAAGTAGCTAAAATATTAACTATCTTAATATGAATATATTAAATGTATAATATTCAATATTAAAGGGGGAAGGGATGATACAGGATTCAAATTTATATATACAGTATGATTAAAACCATGTAAAAATAGGCAAACTATTAAAACTTATGTATAGAAAGAAAGAGAGAAATAAAATGCACTGTTACCAGTGACTGAAGTGTTTTCACCATGCAGAATTCCTTTTTCTTTTTTCAACTGCTCTTTTCAATTTTTTCAATAAAGAACTCTTTCTTTATTGAGTCAAGAAAATTTCTGCACAGAGTACATGTGCTTTCAGTGATGAGTTCTCTGTAAAAATTCCCTTAAGGCGAGACTGTGGCAAATTGATCTGAGCTAATTTTTAACTTTTTTGCTAGTGTGGAAATTCAATGTAAAGATATCTATACCAATGAGTGACAAGGCATGTATCTTAGGTCCTTCAGTTGTTGTGATTAAGATGCTCTCAAGTATTTTTTGCTTATCTTAAAGGTTTCATATAGGCAACTTTCCCATACACTGCTTTTTGATAAACTGCAAAATACAGAAATTAAATTAAATAAATGAAGTACATCTATATATACTAACAGGGAATACTAAGTTGTAGGATAACACATATAACATATTATCACTACCTGAACATGTCTACATATATTTATATTGGCATTGAGAAGATTATGGTTTTCTTAAGGGCTCCAGTTATGTGCCATATAATCAAGGTTTTACTAGCACAACTGTATTCCTGAAAGATGTTCTGTAAAAGCTGTGAGACACAGAATAGGGGTTTGGGAAGTTACAAACTTCCTGAAATTATTTATTAAAATTTTGAACATGTATTTATTTTCCTGGGAAGTAGATTAATAGGTTTCATTGGATTCTCAATGAAGTCTGTAGTTCTAAAAATCTAAGCACTGTCCTACACAAGTGTGATTCAGCTTATAATGCTCAAACATTTTCACTACTCAAGATGCCTAAGACCAGAAAACACTTTGAGATCTTGATAGCCCTGAATCTAACAAAGTCAAATTCTAAAATATGCTCAATAAATGTCAAATCACATTTACAGATTTTTTTATCATGCATGAATGTCAACACTCGGAAGCAAATACCTGAATTTTAAGGTGCCCTTATAGAACTGGACATGGAAAAACAGACTGGTTCCAAACAGGAAAAGGAGCACATGACGGCTGTATACTGTCACCCTGCTTATTTAACTTATATGCAGAGTACATCATGAGAAACGCTGGGCTGGAGCAAGCACAAGCTGGAATCAAGATTGCTGGGAGAAATATCAATAACCTCAGATATGCAGATGACACCACCCTTATGGCAGAAAGTGAAGAACTAAAGAGCCTCTTGATGAAAGTGAAAGAAGAGAGTGAAAACGTTGGCTTAAAGCCCAACATTCAGAAAACTAAGATCACAGCATCCGGTCCCATCACTTCATGGCAAATAGATGGGGAAATAGTGGAAGACTATTTTTCTGGGCCCCCGAATCACTGCAGATGGTGATTGCAGCCATGAAATTAAAAGACACTTGGTCCTTGGAAGGAAAGTTATGACCAACCTAGATAGCATATTGAAAAGCAGAGACATTACTTTGCCAACAAAGGTCCGTCTAGTCAAGGCTATGGTTTTTCCAGTAGTCATGTATGGATGTGAGCTGGACTATAAAGAAGGCTGAGTGCCGAAGAATTTTGATGCTTTTGAACTGTGGTGTTGGAGAAGACTCTTAAGAGTCCCTTGGACTGCAAGGAGATCCAACCAGTCCATCCTAAAGGAGATCAGTCCTGGGTATTCATTGGAAGGACTGATGTTGAAGCTGAAACTGCAATACTTTGGCCACCTCATGCAAAGAGCTGACTCATTGGAAAAGACCCTGATGCTGGGAGAGATTGAGGGCAGGAGAAGAAGGGGGCAACAGAGGATGAGATGGTTGGATGGCATTACTGACTCGATGGACATGGGTTTGGGTGGACTCCAGAAGTTGGTGATGGACAGGGAGGCCTGGTGAGCTGTGGTTCATGGGGTTGCAAAGAGTTGGACACGACTGAGCGACTGAACTGAACTATGACTTATCATCTAAACTGGGATCATTTAAAAAATAAAAACCTGCTCTATTAATAATTAACAAAATAGTTAAACTGAGACAGTCCCTGGCAAGCCAAAACATATTGTTATCCTTCTTAAATTACACAATGACTCAGTGATATCTGAAAGATTTGTCAACAGCTCTTAGTCCAGGACAGTACTTCACCCCCTGGTTCACAATGCAGCTGGACGTTCAATGTTTCCTACTGATGGTGAGAATTAATTTTTGTTGCCTCCATGGGAAAATATTCAAGTTGCTCTTTAAAGAGGTACTGCCACTTATATGTTTATAGAATTGCTTTATATTTCAGAAATTTAGAATTATGTTCCATATCCTTCTTACTTTCAATCCAGACTTCTTTCAATCCTTTTTTTCAACATAACTTTACATTTGATAAAATTATGTTACCTATTTTCTTTTTTAAGAGATATTATGAAAATCAGAATCATTCACTTATTCATTTGTTTTTAAATATGTGGAGCATCTACTACATAGCAGGCATCATTTTTAGGCACTAAAGTTTCTGTGGTACACAAAAAAATGACAAAATCCCCACTCTCATGAAGCTTACATTCTAGTGTATTAACAGAAAAATAAGATAAACAAGTTGGCCAAGGAAGGCTTCAGTGATAAAAACTCCAAAGAAGAGGTGATGGAATTCCAGCTGAGCTATTTCAAATCCTAAAAGATGATGCTGTTGAAGTGTTGCATTCAATATGCTAACAAATTTGGAAAACTCAGCAGTGGCCACAGGACTGGAAAAGGTCAGTTTTTCAAATCCCAAAGAAGGGCAATGCCTAAGAATGTTCAAACTACCATACAAATGCACTCATTTCACATGGTAGCAAGGTAATGCTCAAAATCCTTCAAGCTAGTCTTCAACAGTATGTCAACTGAGAACTTTCAGATATACAAGGTAGATTTAGAAAAGGCAGAGGAACCAAAGGTCAAACTGTCAACATCTACTGGATCATAGAAAAAGCAAGAGAATTCCAGAAAAACATCTACTTCTGCTTCATTGACTACACTAAAGCTTTTGACTGTGTAGATCACAACAAACTGTGGAAAATTCTTAAAGAGATGGTCCAGACCACCTATCTGCCTCCTGTGAAACCTATATGCAGGTCAAGAAGCAAGGGTAAGAACCAGACATGGAACAATGAACTGGTTCAAAACTGGGAAAGGAGTATGTCCAGGCTGTATATTGTCACCCTGCTTATTTAACTTATATGCAGAGTACGTCATGTGAAATACCAGGCTGAACGAATCACAACCTGGAATGAAGACTGAGAAATATCAATAACCTCAGATATGCAGATGACATCACCCTTATGGCAGAAAGTGAAGAAAAACTAAAGAGCCTCTTGATAAGCATGAAAGAAGAGTGAAGAAGATGGCTTAAAACTCAACATTCAAAAAATGAAGATCATGGCATTTGGTCCCATCACTTCACAGCAAATAGATGGGGAAACAATGGAAACAGTGACAGACTATTTTCTTGGGCTCCAAAATCACTGTGGATAGTGACTGCAACCATGAAATTAAAAGATGCTTGCTCTTTGGAAGAAAAGCTATCACAAACCTAGACAGCATGTTAAAGTGCAGAGACATGACTTTGTCAACAAAGGTCTGTATAGTCAAAGGTATGGTTATTCCAGTAATCGAATATGGATGTGAGAGTTGGACCATAAAGAAGGCTGAGGACTGAAGAACTGATGCTTTTAAACTGTGGTGCTGGGAAGATTCTTGAGAGTCCCTTGGAGTGCAAGGAGATCAAACCAATCAATCTTAAAGGAAATCAACCCTGAACTGGAAGGACTGACGGTGAAGCTGAAACTCAAGCTCCAGTACTTTGGCCACCTGATGTGAAGAGCCAACTCACTGGAAAAGACTCTGATGCTAGGAAAGATAGAGAGCAGGAGAAGGGAACGACAGAGAACGAGATGGTTGGATGGCATCACCAGCTCAATAGACATGAGTTTGAGCAAGCTGCAAGAGACGTGAAGGACAGGGAAGCCTGACGTGCTGCAGTCCACGGGGTTGCAAAGAGTCGGACACAACTGAGCGACTGAACAACAACAATGGGTCCGAGGTGGAAGGAAGGGCATGTTGAAGGAACAGCAAAGAGGTCAAGAGGTTGCAACAGCCTGAAGATGGAAGAGAACAATTGGAAATGAGAGTAGAAACGTAACAGAGGGTCAGATCACGTAAATTCTTATAGATAACAGGTAAGGCCTATAGTTTTCTCTGAGTGAGATGGAAAGCTGCTGGAGGTTTTTCAACAGAAAATTTATAATAACTAGCAGAATTCTGGCTGTGTGCTCAGAAAAGACTGCAGGAAAGCAAAGGCTGAAGTAGGGAGACCGGTTAGAAAGCTTCTATGAACCAGGCAAAAGATGGTGGCACAGACGGGATGATGACAGAGGGAACAGTGATAAACGGTCAAATTGATACATTTTGGAGATAGAGGCAACAGATCTGCTGATAGACCAGATGTTGGGGGTGGGACAAATAGAAAAGTTAAGAATGGCACCAAGATTTCTGGCCCAAACAGCTAGAAGAATGGAACTGGCATTAACTGAGACAGGGAAAATTGCAGGAGAAGCTGGTTTGTGAGAGACCATGAGAAGCTCAGTTAGAGACACATTAAGTTAAGGATATCCATTAGACAAGTCAAGTAGGCCCCTGGAAATACAGGTCTGGAGGTCAAGGGACAGGAAGAGAGAGATTTGGGAGCCAATGTAGATGGTATTTAAACCCATAAGACTGGATGAGATCACTGTCTTAGGGAACGCACAGAAAAGATGAGAGAACCAAGGACTGATCCTTGGGGAACTCCAAAATTTAGACATAAGGGAAATGAAAAGGAATCAGCAAGAGAAACCAAGATATTAATAGTATATGAACTCTGGATATGTAAAAAATATAAAAAAGAGTTTCAGCAAACTTATTAAGGTTGAATTAGTGAGAAAAATAACAGAAAACTCAAATAGAACCACTAGGAACCCTGCAATATTGCTAAAATGATGTGTTCTGCAAGAACCATAATGGAAGGAATGCTCCACTGACTTTATTTTTTTCACACCAACTGAGGAAGACTAAAGACAGGAAGAAGAGCTTGGACACAGATGCTGGCAACTTAGGGCACTGATATGTCCTGCTTCTTGAATACTGGTGACATTAAAGGTCAACAGGAGACACCTCAGGGGCTGCAGAGAAGAGCAAAATGACTCACAATCAGGTCCTCAACACCTGTATACAGAGGAGCTATCTAATGAAAACTATAGGGAGTACAAAGAAATCGATTTGTAGAAGGAGTACCTTTCACAGAATATATTCAAAGTCCCATTACATCAGGTAAATTATAATGTAGTGATTTAGCTAGGGTAATTTGTTTTCATCACCTATAATATCATCAAATAGGAAGTAGCAGGAGCCTCATGGTTACATATGCTATATTTTTTTAAAATCAATCTTTGCACAACTACATATAAAAATAGGCAAAAGGCAGAGGGGAGGGAACCAAAACTTCAATTTAATCCCAAACCCTTGGCCCAAATTTCATCATCGCTCATTCTCACCCTGAAAATTCAAACAGTTCTATACCCAGTCTCAGTATAAAGCCCAAATCTAAGAGGACTCTTCGGATTGCCATCGTAAAGTAAATAAAATCATCGGGATTAGGAAACAGTAATATCCAGTTGATAAATTTAGTGGTAGCAATTCTAACGGTGGATCTCCATATGTGAGGTAACCTAACCCCCAGTGTTTATTATCTACTGGACTATTTCAGCATCAATTCTGTACAGTCATACTACCTGTGCTTCCAGTCCACCCCACTGTGGGTGAGGTCAATAATTAAATGCAGGTAGGTTCAGGATTGAATGAGGTAGGCAACACCTTGAGATCATAAAGCCTTTTCTGACCTTGATTCAGAATCTGATAATAAAGAACATCTTAACGCACAGGTGACATACAGAGATAAAATGGAAATTAAACAAATCCTCATGACTTAACAGCTCAACTCTGAAAATAAAACTTCCAAGAATCACAGGGAAATTTACCAATGGACCAACCCAAAGACTACCGTAAAGCACAGCTTCAAAGAAAAACAACACCTTCAACAAACTGGAAAGATAATTAGGTAAGATAATATCCCATCAGACAGTGACTTAGTACATAGACATCTTATTAAAGATACTGTATTAGAGGTCTTCCAGGAAACTACAAAACAGAAGTTGCATTCCTGATGAAGACAGAATGACAGCAAAAGATGAAACCAAAAAATTACCCACAAATATAATGTTAATGGGTATTCAATAAATTATAGTTAAAATAATTTAGAGGCAGTATCTATTCAAAGTGACTATAATCAAATTTCATGAAAAAAGTAGGCTAAGGGCAAATGGCAGAAGAAGAGCGCAAGTACTGAAAATCAAAAAAAAAAAGCACTTAAGATGGCTTGATACTAAAATCAGAAGTCAGACTGGATAAAAAAAAAATAAAATACAACTACATTTCATTTTAAAAGCCCACTTTTGAGGACTTCTGTGGTGGTCCAGTGGTTAAGTTCATGCTTCTGATTCACCAGTTCAATCCCTGATCAGGGTTATATGCTGCCCTTGGCATAAACAAACAAACAAACAAAAAACCCCTTCAAACTTTATAAAAAATTTTGCACAGCAAATAGAACTAGAAACAAAATGAATGAACAATCCACAGAATGGGAGAAAATATTTGCAAACAGTGCAACTAACAAAGGATTCATCTCCAAAATATACAGACAGTTCATGCTGCTCAATATCAAAAGAATAAACAATGCAATCAGTAAATGGGCAGGGACTTCTCTGGTGGTCCACTGGGTTAAAACTCCATGTTCCCAATACAAAGGGCAAGGTTCCATTCCAGGTTGGGGGACTAAGATCTGGCATGCCTAAAGGTGCAGCCAAAGAAAGAAGGAAAAAAGGGGGGCAGAAGATCTAAACAGACATTTCTCCAAAGACAGACAGACGGCCAAAAAGCACATGAAAAGATGCTCAACACTGTTAATTATCAGAGAAATGCGAATCAAAACTATAAGGGGGACTTTACCCAAGGGTCCAGCAGCTAAGAATCCACCTTCAAATACAAGGGACACAGGTTTGATCCCTGGTCGGGGAGAGGAGCAGCTAAGCCTATGCTCCACAATAAGAGAAGCCTACGCAGTTCAGCAAAAGAAAGCCTTCCAACCACAACAAAAAGCCCCCACGCCACAGCAAAGACCCAGTGTAGTCAAAATATGAAAAAAAAATTAATTAAAAACAAACAAAAACTACAATGAGGCATTACGTCACACGAGTCAGAATGGCCATTACCAAAAAATCTGCAAGCAATAAATGCTGGAGAGGGTATGAAGAAAAGGAAACTCGCCTATACTGTGGGTGGGAAGGTAAATTGGTACAACCGTTATGGAGAACAGTGTGAGTGTTCCTTTAAGAACTAAGAACAAAACTACCATATGATCCAGCAATCCTACTCCTGAGTATATATTCAGGGAAAACCGTAATTCAGAAAGATGCATGCATCCCAGTGTTCACTGCAGTGTATTTAGAACAGCCAAGACACAGAAGCAACCTAAATGTCCATCAACAGAGGACTACATAAACAAGATGTGGTACATATATATAATATATGCGGTTTTACTCAGCAGTAAAAAAGAATGAACTAATGTCATCTGCAGCAACATGAATGGACCAAGAGATTACCATGCCAAGTGAAGTAAGTCAGACAGAGAAAGTAAGTATCATAGGGTGTCACTTACATGTGGAGTCCAACAACAACAACAAAATGATACAAATGAACTAATTTACAAAACAAACAGACTCACAGATCCTGAGATCAAACTTAGGGTGACCAAAGGAGAAAGTGGAGGGAAATGATGAATTAGAAGACTGAGATTAACACATACACACTACTATATATAAAATAGATAATTAACAAGGACCTACAGTAGAGCACAGGAAACTCTACTCTGTAATAACCTATACAGGAAAGAACCTGAAAAAGAATGGAGAGACACACACAGACACACACACACACAGACACACACACAGATACACACTCACTCTGCTGTACACCTGACACTAATACTGTAAGTCAACTATACTCCAATAAAAATTTTTAAAACTTAAATAGGACTTCCCTCGTGATGCAGTGGATAAGAATCCTCCTGCTAATGCAGGGGCCACAGGTTTGATCCCTGATCCAGGAAGACCCCACATACCAGGGAGCCACTAAGCCCATGCTCCCAATGCTGAGCCTGTGCTCTGGAGTCCAGGAGCCGCAAATGCTGAGCCCCCGTGCCACAGCCACTGAAGTTCGCATGCTCTAGAGCCCGTGCTCTGCAGCAAGAGAAACTAGCGCAATGAGAAGCCTGTGCACTGCAACGAGTATCACCTCCACTTGCCACAACGAGAGAAAAGCCTGGGCAGTGTTGAAGACCCAGCACAGCCCAAATTAGTTTAAAAAATAAAACAGCCAACATACCGGAAAGGACCCAAAATGCCCAACTGGTTAACATATAAACAAACTGTGGTCTATCCATACAAGGAAATATTATCCAGAAATGAAAAAGGACAAACTATTGGTATATACATCAATATGGATGAATCTCAAAAGCACTGTACTTAGTGAAATAAGTTAAGACACGAAAGGTTATGTACTGTATAATCCCATTTATATGAAATTCTAGAAAGTAATAAAAAGCAGACAAGTAATTGCCAAGGGTGAGGATTATAGGGAGGGATCAGAATGCAAAAAGGCACAGGAGAACTTCTTGGAGTTATAAAAACAGTCTATATCATGATTGTGGTCGTGATTATGAAACAAAGCAGGACCTTAAGGCCCTTGACCGCCCTCCCCACATATCCTCAGCTTGCTTTTTGTCTGTGGGAAAACATTAGCCAACGAATAAGTTTAATCAGAGAAGTGAGAAAATGAAGAAACAAAGGAAAACAGTCCAACAAGACTAAATAACAAGTTGTAATAACAACAGAATAACAATAATAATGATATGCTAAATATTATACTCAGCATGTAATAACTACACAAGACAGTTGTATAACTGTTATCCAAAATGGGTGTCCAGCTACTCGCATCTCAAAAGCTAGTAAGTAGGCAAGGCTGGTGGAAAGGAAAGTTTGCTTTATTTTGAAGACTGTTTCCCAGGGTGAGTAGGTACTGCTGTCTGTTCAAACGCTGACTCCCCCGACTGACAGTTGGTGGGCAAGAGCTTTTGTAGACAGAGGGAGGGGGCTTCATGCAGAAAACAGTACACTCAGCTCTGACAGTTATCTTGAAATTGGTCACTGGTGGTCTGATCAGCATCATCTTGATTGTTCTAAGTACGACCCTATGCGACCCTTTACAACCCTGTGAATTGTAGCCCATCAGACTCTCTGTTCAAGGGATTCTCCAGGCAAGAATACTGGAGTGGACTGCCATTCACTTCTCCAGGGGATCTTCCCCACCCAGAAACCCAATTCTTGTCTCAACATCTCCTACAAGCAGGTGGGTTCTTTACCACTAGCAGTATACATTTGTTACAATGCATACATTTACATACTTAAACTAGTGAATATTTCACTTAAAACATTTGTCAAAAGTCACAAAGTTGTAAACTTAAATCTGGTAAACTTGAAGTATGTAAACTACACCTCAAAAGAGCCTATTTAAGAAAAGGTGCTTCAGGGAGCTCTCTGGTGGCCTAGTCGTCAGATTTAGTGCTTTCACTGCCCTGGCCTGGGTTCAGTCCCTGGTTAGGGAACTGAGATCCTACAAGCTGCATGGCATAGTCAAAAAAAAAAGAAAGATGCTTCAAAAAGAATAAGAGAAAAACTGTGAGTGGGAGACAATGAGACAATGTTAATTATTATCACACTACTACTGTATATATACTGTATGCCAGCTGTTTGATTATATTTTATCTCAAAACCACCAAGCAAATTAAGCATTATTAGCCATGAGATTAAAAGACACTTACTCCTTGGAAGAAAAGTTATGACCAACCTAGATAGCATATTCAAAAGCAGAGACATTACTTTGCCGACTAAGGTCCGTCTAGTCAAGGCTATGGTTTTTCCTGGGTCATGTATGGATGTGAGAGTTGGACTGTGAAGAAAGCTGAGCACCGAAGAATTGATGCTTTTGAACTGTGGTCTTGGAGAAGACTCTTGAGAGTCCCTTGGACTGCAAGGAGATCCAACCAGACCATTCTGAAGGAGATCAGCCCTGGGATTTCTTCGGAGGGAATGATGCTAAAGCTGAAACTCCAGTACTTTGGCCACCTCATGCAAAGAGTTGCCTCATTGGAAAAGACTCTGATGCTGGGAGGGACTGGGGGCAGGAGGAGAAGGGGATGACAGAGGATGAGATGGTTGGGTGGCATCACTGACTCGATGGACGCGAGTCTGAGTGAACTCCGGGAGTTGGTGATGGACAGGGAGGCCTGGTGTGCTGCGATTCATGGGGTCACAAAGAGTCGGACACGACTGAGCAACTGAAGTGAACTGATTTCTATTTTCTTCAATAGATAACAAGATTGAATAACTAGTCAGTAAGTAGCAGAGACAAGATGATTTAAGTCAGTCCAGCCTCTTTAACACACTTATACTCTCAGAAAAGGTTCTACTTTATTGGAGTTCAAAAAGCACAAAACTGAGTATAATATGAGGTAAGGTTATTCATATATGGAGAGTTTAACAGTGTTCATCTACGGGGAATACAGCATTTGTAGGTATCAAAAAGATTTTTGTTTTATACTTTAAATGCTTCTGAATTGTTTTAAAATATTTTAAAAACAAGTATTTTATACCTTTCAATAACTTATTTAAAAAGATGTTATACAGCCCCAAGTAGTAAATTCATAATGGGTCCCTCCCTTTCTTTTAACTGTTATAACTTTAAAACTGTGAAATATTTAGTAAAATACCCTTGTATATCCCGCCTGATATTTAAGAAATGTTCTCTAACATCTAGAAACCAACACTTGAAAATGGCTCCCATTAAACCAAACTATCTATATATATACACCGAATAAATATTTGTTAAGTATCAGTAATCACACATTGAAATTGTGAAAGGTGATGCATCACAATGGCAATGCCTGCAGGTAAAACTTTTCTTTGTACACATAAGCTAGCATCTGGAGTTTTTCTGTTGAACTCTTTATTAGGAGAGATACTGAGATAATCAACTGCACCTAATTAAAGTCTGCTTAGAACTGAAAATGCCTAGTAATCCTGAAGAGAGAAGACATACCAAGAGAGTAAATTAATTAGCAGTCAAAGCTAATTAGCAGTAATAAGATTAAACATAGGTAGGGTACTAGACAGAAAAGTCTGAAGATTACACGTTTGGTTTTAAGACTCCCTAATGGTCTTCTTGCCTTCAGTCTTTCCTCTTCAAATTACAAATCAACACAGAACTTTTGTAACTTCAGCAATTTGGTTATGAACAAAAGATCACAAAAAAACTGCAGCAATATGAAACATGCAGGAAACAAGCACTGAAAGCTATTATAAAAAAAATGTTTAAGGTGGGGCTTGAACTAAAGTATCTCGATGATGGGAAAGAAATAAAAGATAAACATGAGCAATGGTATGAATCATAGAAAGAAATCTTAGAATACAGCAGTGACTGAGATATGGGGCTATATAAATGGCTTGCTAACCTGTTTTCCTATAATGTAATTTCCAAAGAGGGAAAAACGCAGACTGCATGTATAAAGCAAGTGGGTACTGAATAAGAGAGAAAAATCAAGGAAGGGGACATAGAATAGGTAAAGGAACTGAAAGATACTTACGGTAGCCAAGAGACAGATGGATAAAGAAGATGTAATATATTTATTTGCCACATACAGCAGCTTGTGGAATCTCAGTTCCCAATCAGGGACTGAATCCATGTCCTTGGCAATGAAAGCATGGAGTCCTAACCACTAGACAACCAGGAATTTTCCAGTATTATGTTTAGTTAAATAGGTCAGACAGAGAAAGACAACTACTCTATCTTATCACCTATATGTGGAATCTAAAAAATAAAACAAATGTATATAACAAAATGGGCTTCCCAGGTGGCACTAGTGGTAAAGAATCCAGCTGCCAGTGCAGGAGACATAAGAGATGCAGGTGTGATCCTGGGTCAGGAAGATTCCCTGGAGGAGGGCATGGCAACCCACTCCAGTATTCTTGCCTGGAGAATCCCCTGGAAGACAGAGGAGCCTGGCGGGCTACAGTCCATGGGGTTGCAAAGAGTTGGTCACGACTGAAGTGACTTAGCATGCACACATATGTAACAAAACAGAAACGGACTCACATAGAGAACAAACTAGTGGTAACCAGTGGGGAGAAGGGAGAGATGCGAGGTAGGACTGTGAGATTAAGAAACACAAATTACTATGTATAAAGTAAACAAGCAACACGGATATATTGCACAACACAGGAAAATATAGCCATTATTTTGTATTAATTTTAAATGGGGTAAAACCTATAAAAATACTGAATCACTAGTTTAAGGTATACCTCAAACTAATATAACATTGTAGGCCAATTATGTTTCAATAAATTAAAAACAAATATTGTTTTAACTTAGACACTACAGTGGCAAAAAAAAATCATAGACTTTTTTCCCTTGGAAACTGATGCAGAAATATCATTACAGAAAGATTATTAAGGGAGAGAGAGGCTCTTTTTGAGTGGAAAAGAGCTGTGCTTTGTTATAATGAATTTAAAACTTTGCACAGATTATCTAGTTAGAAATATTCTAAGGACAATGAATAAAAACAATACTTTAAATGACTGTATCACAAAACAGAAAAAATTTTAAGAACCCCTCCAAGATTCCCTGAAAGCTTTGATTAAACTCTCCCACTAAAATAAAGGAGGAAAAGAAGTATACTTTCATTTTAACTACACTTATGTAGATTTAAAAGCACAATTCAGTAGGTGAACATACTGGGTGTTAACCCCTTCAGGCAAAGTACAACCTCAGAAGGCTGTTAACAGAAAGAAAGTTGTGTTATTTCTTTAGTGTTCAGTGAGAGATGAAGAAGAAAAAAACCCACTTACTGTCCACGAGGATACCAACGGTGCTTAGTAGTAAAGAACATTTTACTGAGTTGTTCTATCATGGGTCCTTGCTCTAAGTGCTCACTTTTTTCTTCTAATCTGGTTTTCAGTACTAGATCATGTGTTTCTTCATTGTTATGCACTGGATCTGGCCGAGGGATAGGCTACAAAACAAACAGCAGTGAACATCAGCATGTAGGAATGTTAGCCAGCATCTGATTGAGTTGACGGTAAAATAATTACCACCACAGTATCTCAAGGTGGGTAGATAAGTCACCAGAACGGTTTCACTGAGTTGCACTATCCGTTAGCGTATCAGAATTTACTTTTGGCTGCACCAGGCATGGCATATGGGATCTTAGTTCCCCAACTAGGGATTGAAGCTGTGCCCTCTGCAGTGGAAGCACAAAGCCCTAGCCACTGGACCATCAGGGAAGTCCCCAGAAACAGTTTTCTTCTCATATCAAGTTCTGGGTTTCCTTTCCAATAATAAAGTTATTATTTAAATTTATCTTCCCCCAATAATAAAGTACTTATTACTTTAGTCTCTATTTCTCAAAACTATAAATTGTGTCCATTTTACTTTTTAACTTAAAAGTTTATAGTCTCAGGACTTCCCTGATGGTCCAGTGGCTAAAATTTGATGCTTCCACTGCAGGGGGCTCGAGCTTGATCCCTGGTCAGGCACATACCACATGGCTCAGGCAAAAAAGAAAAATTACAGTGTCTACAGTCTCTAACATTAAAGTGAGATACAATGAAAAACAGTTAATTGAAAATGACATTTCTTATATCCAAAAGAAAGAGGAAAATTTTTCAATATTTTCACTTTAGGTGACTGCACTGGCATTAAATGATGCTTTATAATAATTTGAGTAGTTTTTTTCCCCAAAGACGTTAATTACTAAAAAAAAAAATCTCATTTCTTCCCAACACTAGTAAGATAGCATATGCCCATCAGCAACAGTGGCTGACTAAAGCTCTTAAAAATCAGTGCCTTGGAAAGTCAGCTTACCCATATTTTAAATATTAAGCAATATGACATATAACACAAGATTGTAACATTATATTAGTTTTATAAAAAATATAACATATAAAATAACATATATGTATATTATATATATAACATATATAAAACACATATATATTTATATATAACATATATAAAAGACGCTTGCTCCTTGGAAGAAAAGCCATGACCAACCTACACAGTATATTGAAAAGCAGAGACATTACTTTGCTGACAAAGGTCCATCTAGTCAAAGCTATGGTTTTTCCAGCATCATGTATGGATGTGAGAGTTGGACTATAAAGAAAGCTGAGCGCCGAAAAATTGATGCTTTTGAACTGTGGCGTTGGCGAAGACTCTTAAGAGTCCCTTGGACTGTAAGGAGATCCAACCAGTCCATCCTAAAGGAAATCAGTCCTGAATAATCACTGGAAGGACTGATGCTGAAGCTGAAACTCCAATACTTTGGCCACCTGATGCTAAGAGCTGACTCATGAAAAGACCCTGATGTTGGGAAAAACTGAAGGTGGGAGGAGATGGGGACGACAGAGGATGAGATGGTTGGATGGCATCACCGACTCAATAGACATGAGTTTGAGCAAGCTAAGGAGTTGGTGATGGACAAGGAAGCCTGGTGTGCTGCGGTCCATGGGGTCACAAAGAGTCAGACAGGACTAAGTGAATGAACTGAAAACATATATGAGCTTTACAAATACCTTATATATGTATTACAACACAATGAAACCTTGAATTTCTATTAATGACAACTACTACATTCTACCACTGTATTAAATGTTAGAGCATATATTCATATTTATTGCTTATGTACATGAAAAAATAAAGCCATTTAAAAAAGCAATCTGTAAGTACATGATGGTGGTGCAACTGAGTAAGTACTACAGAAATGCAAAATAACAAAGACATTAGTGAAAAATAAAACAGGAGCCAAGTTAGAGCCTTGTCATAGAGTGCAGAACGAGTTCTAGAAGGAATAAAAAACATTACAAGTAAAACAAAGTAGGTAAAAACACACAATAAACAGGTAATCTTAAAAAAAGGACCCTGAGAAATTAAGATTATAAAAAGCTTTCACAGTTTCAATTTTCGTGGTTCAGTGGTACAGAATCTGTCTGAAATGCAGGAGATGCAGGTTCAATCCCTGGGTCAAGAAAATCCTCTGGAGAAGGAAATGACAACCCACTCCAGTATTCCTGCCTGGGAAATTCCATGGACAGAGGAGCATGACAGGCCGTAGTTCATGGGGTTGCAAACTGTCAGACATCACTTAACCACTGAGAACTAAGTACAACAATTTGACATAGGCAGAAATAAGGAACCACTTCCTTAGTGTGGGAGGGAATAAGGAGAAAGTATAATGAAGAGGTGAAGAATTTGGGCTTTGGTCAATAACTACTAACTCTGTGACCTTGGAAAAGTTATTTAAGCTCTTAATTTCCTTTCTGTAAAATCTGAGGAGTAATTACCTACTTAATATAGGTTTGATGTGAGAGTTGGGACCATAAAGAAGTCTAAGAGCTGAAGAATTGATGCTTTCAAACTGTGGTGCTAGAGAAGACTCCTGAGAGTCCCTTGGACTGCAAGGAAATCAAACCAATCAATCCTAAAAGGAAATCAACCCTGAATATTCATCAGAAGGACTGATGCTGAAGCTGAAGCTCCAATCCTTTGGCCACCTGACTCGAAGAACTGACTCATTGGAAAGACCATGATGCTGGGAAAGATTGAAGGCAAAAGGAGAAGGGAGCAGCAGAGGATGAGATGGTTAGACAGCATTACTGACTCAATGGACATGAAACTAAGCAAACTCCAGGAGATAGTGAAGGACAGGGAAGGAAGCCTGGCATGCTGCAGTTCACGGGGTTGCAAAGAGTCAGACACGGCTGAGTGACTTGAACAAACTACTAATATTTCTTTTAAGGCCTCAAACAGGAAAAAAGTATTACTTAATTTTTTTTTAAAGAAGTGTTCCTTAAACATTTAAAGTAATTTTATAAGGTCATCTCTTACATATAGAATGAAATATTAACATATGTCTTTGCAAGTTACTATCAGGCTCTGAAAGATACCAGCAAACACTAGATTAGAGCCTATAGTTTTCTCTCCTTTAGGTTATTGTGTTGTTATTGTTTTTAGTCACTAAGTCATTCCTGACTTATTGTGACCCATGGACTGTAGCCCGCCAGGTTCCTCAGTCCATAGGATTCCCCAGGCAATACTGAAATGAATCACCATTTCCTTCTTCAGAGAGATCTTCCCAACCTAGGGATAAAGCTGAATCCCCCCATTTCCTTCTTCAGAGAGATCTTCCCAACCTAGGGATAAAGCTGAGTCTCCTGCTTAGCAGGTGGATTCTTTACCGATGAGCCATCTGAGAAGCCCCTTAGGTTACTGTACTTGTTACTAAAGATCAAATGTTTTAAATATTATCAGCTATTTTCAAGTTAATAAATGTTCATTGTCTCTCTTCCTATTCCCAAACAGGCTCAATTCTAATATATCACAAATTCTCTCTGCTTTGTATAATTAAAAACATTTTCTTTCCCAGGCACACAGAAAAAAGATATTAGAATTAATGGCTCCCTCGAAATCTAAACCAAAAGCCTCCACAGACTCAGAACTGACTTTTAGGTTGCACTTGATCTCCCTGATCAAATTTCAAAGAAAGGGTACATGAATATTTCAGTAAAAAGGAAAAACTAAAACTGCATGTCAACTTAAAAAAAAAAAAACATTTAGAACTGTCATCTTGAATTTTCCTTGTTTTCCTTAAGAATTTTAAAAATTTGACTTTTGAAATTTTCCACTAAATCAACCACTAAAAAGAATTGCCTAATACTTACATTTTTACTTTATTTTTCCAAATCATTATTTTTCTGTCCCTGGTTTAAAAGCTTTATTTTCCTAAACTAGAAGTATAAATTCTAGAAAAACATTTTTAGTTTTAATGAGACTTATACCTGGCCAAAACAGAAAGAAGGATCTTTTTACCCGGGTATTTGGAATATAATCAACATCTAGATGCAAACTCAAGTTACCAGAAAACCAAGGATATAAATCATTTTAATTTTCTTAAAGTCAGTGTCAGTAGGTATTTCTGCATATGACCATGATCTTTGTATGCTTCCCTGGTAGCTCAGATGGTAAAGAATCCACCTGCAATGCAAGAGACCCTGGTTTGATTCCTGGGTTGGGAAGAGCCCCTGGAGAAAGGGCATGGCAACCCACTTCAGCATTCTTGCCTAGAGAATCCCCATGGACAGAGAGGAGCCTAGCAGGCTACAATTAGTCCTTGGGGTCACAAAGAGTTGGACATGACTGAGCAACTAAGCACAGCACAGAACAAAGTTGCAGCTACTTCCTTGAGAAAAGAAAATCAAATCTAAATGTTAAGTTATGTTTAAATACAGTTATTTAATGCTATACACTTTGTGAAATCTGTAAATCTAGATTCAAAAAGAACATATTTTAACAACAACGTATTTTCAAGAATGTTTCCTATTGTAAATAAAGTCCAATCTGTAATTACTTAAGAAACAAAAAATTTCCAAGCTTCTACAAATTTGTATCTCTTAGCTTTAGAACAGAAAATCATGGAGAGGACCCAATTTATTTAGTTGATCAACAAATATTTATTGTGCACCAACCAAGTACAAAGGTTTTCCAGGTGCTGATAATATAGCAAAAAATAGAACAAAACAGACAAGGCCCTGTCCTCATGGAGCTTACATTTTAATGAAGGGAGATACACAGAATAGCAGGAAAACATCCATTGTGCCAGAAATGATAAATGCTATTGAGAAAAGCAAAGCAAAGAAGGACAACAGGGACTCCAGGGGCAGGGGTACTACTTTAAATGCAGTGGCCAAGGAAGGTCTCCCTAGGTAACAAATAAGGAAAGATCTCAAGGAGAGGGAATAACTACAGGATTTTTTGGGGGAAGTCATTCAGGCAGAGGAAGCAGTAACCTCATGGGCCCTGAGGCAGGAGCTTCCTAAGTATCTACCTTAAAGAACAGCAGAGAATCCACTGTGTAGAGGGATTATGTGTGACCTCACAGGAGTGATCTCCTAGACTAGAGAGAGGGATACTGAGGACACTGGAGAGGAGACAACTGATAAAGGAAGGGCAACAAAAAGAGAAACGGAGACGGGTACGTACGCAAGGGAGTGATGATGAGGACAACCATGGAATCGATCCCAGGCAAGGAGAATGTATGAGATATGTAAAGGACTGCGAAAACATGGTTCCATCAGTCGATGGAGGTCTTAATGAGGGAATAAATAATTCTTGGAGCTGGGAAACTAGGACGAGTTGGTAGCATACTAATGGAATTCTTAAACATCTAGATTGGGAGTAAGAATTATTTGTGATTAAAACCTCTCTAGAAAACTACCATGGGCTTCCCTGGAGGCTTAGATGATACAGAATCCACCTGCAATATGGGAGACCTGGGTCTGATCCCTGGGTTGGGAAGACCCCTTGGAGAAGAGAACGGCCAGCCCACTCTAGTATTCTTTTTTTTTTTTTCCACTCTAGTATTCTTGCCTGAAGAATCCCCATGGACAGAGGACCTGGCAGGCTACAGTCCATGGGGTCGCAAAGAATCGGACACCACTGAGTGACTAAGCACAGCACAGTAGCAGGAACAACCATGGCAGTGGGGGGCGCCGTAGGGATAAAAGGTCAAGAAGTCAGAGGCTGGGGTAGTAGACAGATCATCTACACGGACACTGAAATAACAAAGAATTAGGATACAAACAGTGTTGGTGAGTGTGAAAGTACATTTAAAATCTTCAAAGAAGAGTGGAGGGATGGGGAAGGGAGGATGAGAAGTGAACTGAAGGATGACAGCAAAAAAAAAAAAAAGATAAGTAGATAACATGATTTAATGATCCAAACTACAAAGCCGGAAACTGTTAGGGAGGAAGAAAGATGATCTGGATATGACAGTGAAGAGCCACAGGGACATCTATTCTATCTCTAGGCTCAGTAGTAAAAGGCTTTAGGAGAGAAAGCATAACTACTTAAGAGTGCTAAGGAAGCAATGGGGCCAGGGTACAGCCAAGTTTCTTTTAAGAGTTAGAAGGCAAAGGCAACGTTCTAGAAGAAGTTAAGGTTCTGAGAGACTTTATAATGACAGTAAGTTTTAATAAAATGTAGACATTTTAAGAGTTGGGAAGGATAGGAAAAGTCTCAGATTCAGGGATGCAAAGAGCTATATGGAGATGAGAGTCTGGATAGTGAGAAAAGACCACACAATCTTGGGCTTTTTAGTATAACTGCTAACACAGGAATAAAGCACATAACCAGAAAAATAATACAAAATAAAAATGGGAGAAGACACAATACAGTATGAGCTAGAGGTTACAGGCCAAAAGTCAGTGACTTTACCTGTTTTCTAAAAACTGTTCAAAGAAATGAAACAGAAAAGGTACAAAATTACTGCCTATGATATCTAGCTAGAATACAAAGTAGGCAGACAAAATGATGAAATTAAAAAAAGAATACAAAATAGCAAACTAACATTAATTTGTTCTATCAAATCAGTACTCTAGCCTTAATTGATTTTTAAAAACAGCTACCACTAGATGCATCATATGATGAATTACTTAAGTAATTTTACCTCAAAAAGCAAATCAAATATTACCAAATATAATAGAAGAAGGCTTAAAGAAAAAAGAGAAAGCAATTCATACATAAAATAATAAATAAAGACTTGGGTCAAGTTAAATAAATTGTATTAAAGTAAAAACAAAGCCTCCTTTATCTACTGCTCTGCTTTTGAAGAAATATGGAAAACATTACTTAAACTAGGCCACTTAAAATTATGCCCATGTTGGCCCATTAGAAAAAACTAACCAAAAAAAGGAATTCACCAAACATTAAAAGGATGATCAGAACCAACACAATATAAAAGTTATGAAACGGCACTCTAAAATACAAACTTTTCATAATCTATTAGACTGCAATATACAGTAGCACGGCACAATGTGTTTTTAAAATTTATACCAAGTGTGTTTGATCCCTAGTCAGTAATCCGCCAAATTTTAGGCAAGAAAATTGATGCCATAATTGTGTTTAAATGGTTCACATTGTGTATTGAAAAAAATCTTTAGAGAAAGAGGAAGAGAAACATCAAAACAGTAAGATAAAAAAGCCAAAAGACGATCAACATCAAATAAAGAAAATCAAACAATTCCCTTCTCTTTGGACACTGTAAAGAAGTGTATTTTCAACAGCAAATTAAAAATCATAAGAGATCTGCTTATACATACTTTTGTGTGTTCATATGGAATGTCCACAGAAGGGTGATAGCATACTATTGTCCTGGCATCAGATGTCAGAGCAAGCTCTACTTTGCTTAAAAAAAAAAAAGAAGAATGAACGTTTCAGAGACAAATTTATACCGTATTCAAGGCAAAATGAGTATTAGAGCTGAAATCTGTTAATCACCAATCCCTGAAAAATGCCATGTCACTGGACTGGCAAAGGAGGTACCCATATCACAGGAGACAATTCAGATCATCCCACAAAGTATGTCAATTTAACAACCACAACAAACCCATTACCCATGATTTTATCTATTATCCTCCAAATTACTTGTTTTGTTAGTTTGTTCTCCAAATCTTTGGAAGAGATCTTCATGTTCACTCATCACTATTAATAGAACTTCCTTTCCTTATCTAAAAGCTACTTTCAAAAAGCTATAAGATTACTTGAATTATTAAAGCTGAAGATCAGCAAGATACATAATCTTCCAAGTAAAGGATCACCTGAATTTCCAATCATAAAGATTGTAGTTGAACACTTTTTCTAGATCAGCATTTCTCCAAGCGCCCTTGGCATAATGCAAAACATGTAAGATTCAATCTTTTCAGGTTCAAAAAGTGGCACCTATTATCTAGTCTTGTTGCATCACTATCCTAACACTAAATTTACAATTAAAACTGGTGTCAAGAGATACGAAAATACATTTTTACTAAAATTCACAATAAAACAACTTTGTGGGGCTTTCCTGCTTCTTCAGTGATAAAAAAAAAAAAATCTGTCTGCCAATGCAGGTGATGGGGGTTTGATCCTTGGTCCGGGAAGATCCCAGATACCACGAAGCAACTAAGCCCACTGCACCACAACTACGGAAGCCCACATGCTCTAGAGCCCCGTAGCTCCAACTACTGAGTCCCCCATGTCTAGAGCCCGTGCTCCACAAGAGAAGCCACCAAGATGAGAAGCTGGCACACAGCAATGAAGGCCCTGCTCACTGCAGGTAGAGAATGCCCAGACAAATCAACAAAGACCCAGCATAGCCAAAAATAAATAATTAAATAAAAGTAACTTAAGAAAAAAAATACTGTAGCTTCTGCACGTAGGACTCTGCTATAAAGGACAACATTCCATTCATATGCTATTCCTAGTTCTTAGCATACTGACTAGAACTGAGAAAGTACCAAATAATTTGTGGTTAAATTAAATATTTGCAATTTAGGATTATTCAATATCAACAAAAGAAAAGATATATAATTGTTTAAGCTAACAGATATGAACTCTAAGAGAAAATCATAAAAGTAATTAACTTCTCAAAAAAACTAAAGAATGCTTCAGGAAGAAAAGACAGCATTTCTATCAGCACATCTGTCTTAGAACAAATGAAGTATTCACCGAAACACAATGATAAATGATTTTTATTTAAAACATTTATAAGTCCAGACACTGGGTAAATAAGATCACTGAAATATTTTTTTTAACAAAATTAAAGAAAGAATAATCAGAAAAGAAAACAGAAGTACCAAAACAAGAAATAAAACAATCATTTCAGTTAGAGCTAACAGACTCATTTCTTTTTTTCCAATTAGATTTCAATACATACCAATTATAGTCATCTGGAAGAGAAGAATACGTAGATTTGTGACCAACACAATATAAGGCTCCGTCTGTAAAAACCCCAAACAGTAAAATGGATTTAGTTCATTTGAGCATATATTCTCACACAAATGTAAAGTTTGGTTTACCCATTCAACCAATATTTACTATATTCACTATGAAACAGGGTTGTACTTGGAGCTAAGGATTCAGCAAGTTAAGATCCTGCCCTCAAAAAAGGTTCAAATCAGGTGAAAGAGGGACACGTAAACAAACAACTCCAATGCAAAGATAAGCCCTGTTAGCACAGAAGGATTGGGAGTAGAAGGGGCACACCGACAAGCTACAAAACAGGAGTACAGGTTCAAGAACACTTTTCCAGCGGAGATGATCTTTAGGGTGTCCTGAAGGATGAAGCAGTAAACTGGAGCTATTAGTGGATAAGTACAACGTTCCTTGCTGCTGCTGCTGCTAAGTCACTTCAGTCGTGTCCAACTCTGTGCAACCCCATAGACGGCAGCCCACCAGGCTCCGCCCTCCCTGGGATTCTCCAGGCAAGAGCACTGGAGTGGGTTGCCATTTCCTTCTCCAATGCGTGAAAGTGAAAAGTGAACATGAAGTCGCCCAGTTGTGTCCAGCTCTTAGCGACCCCATGGACTGCAGCCTACCAGGCTCCTCCGTTCATGGGATTTTCCAGGCAAGAGTACTGGAATGGGATGCCACTGCCTTCTCCGACAACGTTCCTTAAAGAGGTAATAAAAAGTGCCAACAAAAGAACATAAAACTTTATAGTGTTGGGAATTCCCTGGTGGTCCAGTGTTTAGAACTCGGTGCATTCACTGCCAGGGGCTGGGTTTGATCCCTAGTCAGGGAATTAAGATCCTACAAGCCAGGGAGCACAGTCAAATAAATAAATAAAAAACTTTAGTGCAACTGGAGTGCACAGTCCACAAAAGAGGAGTGTTTAAGTGACAAAATACAAACTAAACTGTTCAAAATCAACTTTTCTTAATCAAAATGCTGACATTTCCTTTTTTAAGAATACCTGCAAATTCAAATGGAGAAGGCAATGGCACCCACTCCAGTACTCTTGCCTGGAAAATGCCATGGACGGAGGAGCCTGGTAGGCTGCAGTCCATGGGGTCGCTAAGACTTGGACACGACTGAGTAACTTCACTTTCACTTTTCACTTTCATGCATTGGAGAAGGAAATGGCAACCCACTCCAGTGTTCTTGCCTGGAGAATCCCAGGGACAGAGGAGCCTAGTGGGCTGCCGTCTATGGGGTTGCACAGAGTCGGACACGACTGAAGTGACTTAGCAGCAGCAGCAGCAAATTCAAAAGCCATATTTTTTTGACAGTTTGTAAAAGGTTTCTCTACGTCCAGAGAAATGATAACTCTTTTAAATATAAAGGAAAAATGTAATTCAGTACGGTTAAAAAAAATTCTGAAATCTTCTGTAGAAAAGATCAACTTCTCTCAACTAGTCTTATGCTCCTCAGTATGGAATGCCATCCCAACTTGGTTCAAATGCGACTCATCTTTCAAAAGTCAAATGCTACTCTTCCATGAAATTCTTCCCTTCTCCCTGCCCGACAACCCCCATCACAGAAGAGCTATCTATTTTGCATACTCCGCAACCAACACTCCATACAACATTGCTATACCATCTCTGTGGTCCTTCTTTTTTTTTTCAATGCACCAGTTATTTATATGTATCAAAGATGTCCAAACAAAGTTGCATTTTCCATCTTTGTATACCTCTCCTTTCCCCAAGGATTGCATATACTTAAGAGTTCTAAATATAAATCCTTACTCAAATACATTAAAAAGTACCTTAACAAAACTCACTAGACCGTAAAAGATTCTTCAGCAAAATGTTGACCCCCACAATTCCACTGATGTAAAGATAACAAAAATACAAAGAATTATAAATATAACCTCATCTTTCAAAAGATTTATTAATTTTCATTATCTGTGCTAATACAGAGGCGTATTCATTAAGACAAATCAGAAGGTAATGTAAAAATCATTTATACGTATTTTAGTTTGTTTGACACTGTTGGGGATCTTAACTATGTATGGATTAGTATTAAAAGTCATTTGTATTCTCTGAACACAAACCAGCTACGTGATCTACATGCTTGCTGAAAGAAAAGAGGGTTGGGTGGCAGAGGAAGGACAGAGAGAATTTACCATTCTGTAGGTAGGCAAGAGGGAAAACTCAAGACAAGACTTTCAGTTCAATAGAAACTGCACAATTTCTACTCTGCACTTACAGACATTTGTTTGTACCCTCATGACACATACATTCTACCTTCTATTCCACGTAGTTTCCATAGTTGTCTACTTTAACTACGAGTCTAAATAAATTCTTAAATGAACACCCTGCTTATTACTGTGTCCCGTATCATGCTTAATAAAAAAGAAGAGACTGCTAAACCACCTCTGAAATGTTAACTTCTGTATAACTAATACTTTAAAAACTTATTTGACATTTTAGCAAAAGAAAAATTCTAGATATGGTTAAGTATCAGAAGTTCTAAAGGCATAATTAGGAATGATGCCAAAGTTAACATCAATCAATCCAAAGCAACTCAATATGCCAAAAAGAATCTCCCATGAGAGTCAGTTCTCCACATCTCAAGGACTTCTCCTGTTTTATGTATATATTTATACACACACACACACACACAGACATACACAGTTTAACTGCATTATGATACGATCTGTAAAAGCTGATAGTCCCATTCATTTTCAAATGCTGAATTATCTTAAATTACTTCAACAAAGATGGGATAGCAGAAAGTATACTGAGAAGACACAGTTTTGATCTTAGCTCTAATTCATCAGATGTGCAACTTGGTTGAGTTTCTGAGGGCCAGAGAACCCTCATCTTCAGAAAGAGAATGCCACCACATGATAAGTAAATTATTGTAAAATTCAAAGTTGTAAACATCAAAAGACTTAAAGTGCTTAAAAGCTGTAAAATTTCCACAGTGACTATATATTTCAGAGGGTTTTAAATGTTCCTTTCGGAGTATAGGCAGGCCTTTTTATTTGTGCTCATTGAATTTTCCAATAACTGCTTTGCCTCTAATCTTTTAACATCCTTCCCTTTTGTATAAAATATCAATAGCAACAGTAATAATAATATGTTACCTTCACTAGTAATAATACAAATTGTGTAGCATAAGGGGCTTCAGGATGCAAGAGGTTAGGTAGTCAATGATAATTAGGATGACTGATGATGGAGTTATTTTCTGGGATAGCCCAACTGGTGAAGTCTACATAGACATTTTTAACTTTGCCATGGGCAGATTAACTGGTTTTCAGATTAACCTGAGTGAGGACAAACTGCTGTTTCAGGACATGGACTAGGTCAAAATTGATTAGGCCTGATTTCCCATCAGCCTTGGGGCTGAGTTCCTATCAGAGCAAAAAAGAGACTAACTGCAGCAGAGCTCTCTCCCCAAGTTCTCAACAACAAAAAATGCTCCCAGGTAATCAAGGGCTGACTGCAGTTTTGTTTTCACTGATTTTAGTGTATCTCTAAAGACTCTTAGCAATCTCCTCCTCTTTACTTTATTATACTTTTACTTATATAGTTTTTTACCCATTAGTCTTCAAATAACTCTCTTCCTCTTAACTCAGTCAGTTCAGTTCAGTTGCTCAGTCATATCCAGCTCTTTGCAACCCCCATGAATCGCAGCACACCAGGCCTCCCTGTCCATCACTCCTGGAGTTCACTCAAACTCATGTCCATCGAGTCGGTGATGCCATCCAGCCATCTCATCCTCTGTCGTCCCCTTCTCCTCCTGCCCCCAATCCCTCCCAGCATCAGGGTCTTTTCCAATGAGTCAACTCTTCCCTTGAGGTGGCCCAAGTATTGGAGTTTCAGCTTTAGCATCAGTCCTTCCAATAGAAAAGTTCAATTACAAATGGTAGTCAACAGGAACATGAACAAAATTAAGATTGGGCAGAGATGAGTAAAAATGTTGGCTGACTAGCTAAACATGAAAAAGAAAACCTATTGTAGCATTCTAACCATGTCTGCTTTAGAAATAGGAAAATGCAGTTCACAAACAGAGGAAAAGGGAAGAGAAAAGAAGGCTGGTTGGGAAATAAGATTTTAATTGCCTGTTTATTTATATAGGTCATGGTTTTGACTATCAAACATGTATTACTAGGCTTTGGAGAAAATATTACACTATATTTCTTCAGAAAAGGAAGAAATTACATTTTTTTTTTAAATTACATAGAAAAAATACAAAAGAATACACCAAAATATTAACATAATCATCTTTGTAAGATGGAATTGTACATCTGGCCCTTGTTTGCGAATTTTAAGAACTGCCGAAAAAGTAGTATGTGAGGACTTCCATGGTGGCTCAGTGATAAAGCATTTGCCTGCCAATACAGGAGACATGGGTTCAATCCCTGGTCGCAGAAGATCCCACCTGCCAGGGAGCAACTAAACCCTAGAGCCAGGACTATCGAGCCGATGTTCTGGAGCCCAGGAGCCGCAACTACTGAAGGCCAAGTGCCCTAGAGCGCTTGCTCCACAAGAAAAGCCGCCTCAATAAGAAGCCCGAGCGCCAAACAAAGAGTAGCCCCGGCCTCTGCAACTAGAGAAAAAGCCTGAGCAGCAATCAAGACCCAGCAGAGCCAAATAAATAAGTAAATAAATAAACACTTTTTTAAAAAAAAAGTGGTATGTGAAAACATAAGTGATTCAAACCAGAAAAAGTTCCTCTTTATTAGTCCTTCACTTGGCCTCAGTTAAATCCCACTTGCGGTCTACAAAGATAACTTACTTGGTCCACATCTTTTACTCTTCATTTATAAAAGTTGATATACACATATGGGTCAATCATCTTTCAAATGCACAAATTAGATCATAAAATAGATACCGTCTGACATACACCCCTCTCTATATAAGGATCTTTCCACATCATACAATATGCGGAATACATATACCTCCTTTATAATAGCAAGCATATACAATAACTAAACACTGTAAATTTTCTTCAGTGAACACACATTATAATATAATATTTGAAAAAGTTTAAAATCTCTTAAACATTAAAACAAAAACAAACCCAACTTACTTTGAATTGGAAATAAATGTTTCAAGATAGTTCTGCTTGATATTGCCCATTTTACTGCTGCCAATGCCATGGTGAATCAAAATGCTTATCAGGCGGTATAAAGATGATTTGAAGAGAAACTGCTTTCAAAATCTGCTTCTAGATATAACAATCTTCACCCCTGCATGAGAGATAAAGAGAAACCAGTGCTACCTATGATAAACTGAAGCGAAACAACACACTGAACACCGCAAAATAAGATCACTACCTAAAACCACAGACACTAACGCAAAACTTTTTACACAACTTTCTCTTTCCAGGCAATACAGGACAAAGGCCGACATCATCAGATGTTATAGTTATTTCCATTCAATGAGTGCACAGCCAATGTGTAATTACTCTTAGAAACAGTCAGTCACACATGCTATACAGAGCATTCTCCTTTCATAAAGCTAATGTGTCTGTGTACAACTTCCCAGGCACCAAACACAAGATCTTATTACATCTCTTACAATGGTATTGCTTCTGATTAAATGAAGTATTAAACAAGAAGACCCAGCCGTGGCTTATTAAGTACTGACTTAGAGAAACACACATAAACATCCTATCCTAAAGCCCCAAATAAAATGTCACCCTCTTATATATGTATGAGATTTCTACCTTTGCAAGGTGCTTTCACTACCATTCATTTTACTCTCATATTAATCATGAGAAGTATCTTTATTTTGATTCATGAATTAATTAAAGTACAAAATTTAAATAACTTGCTTCCAAGAGCTTCAGAGTCAATCATTTACAAACCGGGAAAGTTTGGGCAAGTCATTAAGCAATCCTCTCAGTTTCTTCCACGGTAAGAGGGGGAAAACAACTCCAGGCTGCTGGGAATAAATGACATACATCACTCGTTTGCAACTAACTATTCGACGACTATTCCCCACACCCCCATCCCCGCACAGTGATAAAATCGTACTTTATCAGTCTTAGTTGCTAAACTATGCAGCTGACTCCTTGCACTGTCAGTAATTAGCATTGACATTCCCGAGTTCCTTTCTACAGTTTACAACCCATTTTCCTATACATTATATGCTCTTTCACAAGTGTGGAAGCAGGCATCTCCACTTGAAAAGCTAAGAATCTAGGCTCAGAGAAGTCAAATGGTTTGTCCGCCCACTTTACCACTACTTAATAGGTGGTATGGTTGAAACGCAAACCCGTATCTTCCGACTACGAACTGAGGAACAGAACGTTTCAAACGACATTCTGTCTGAAACCCAGGGATCAGATTGTTCACCTCAAAAAAAGAATTCAGAGGGTATATCCCTTGGCCTGGAATTCAACCCTTAAGAATACAGGGTTACGGAGAGCCTGAGAGGGACTGAGGTTTGAGAAACAGGCTACCAGAACTAACACCTTTCACCTGGAGCGTAGCTCCCACAGGAAGCGCAGCTCCCACAGGAAGCGCGAGGATACACGCCGGCCCTTCTGCAAGACAGACTGAGTCTGGTCATGCCAGAGGCTTTATCCTGCCGTAGGATAGGAGATAGGAGACCTCAACACTTGCCAATAAGCCTCTGGGCCCGCCGAGTTTCTAGGGACCCCTAGACAGGAAAAGGAGAGGGCAGCGGTTACCTGGACCGCTGCTCACCGCGAACCCGCCATCTTGCCTCAGTCTGGGGTCTAGGCGGCCCAGCTCCACACGGCTTCCTGGCCCGCGGGGCACTCTGGGAAATGTAGTCTCCGCCGGAAGGAGCCCAAGGTGCCCGGGTGGGGGCGCGCGGCAGTATGGGGTGCGGAGCGGGGATTCATCCAACCTGCTCCCGGGTTTAGTTGCAGCGGTTCGCCAGCAACTTTACTAGCACTATCTTCAAAAACAAATTCACTGCTCCCCGCTCATATCCTTAAGAAAGTAACACACACTATTCTTTTAAGGTTTATATCAATAATCGGAGCAACTTGAGATCCATCCTCCGAAGAGTTAAGTTTCCTACCGAAAGAGACGTTTCAGAGAAGCATTGAAGTAGTAGTGGCGTTGGATTTAACGTTTGAAATGGGGAAGCGGGGCAACCCTTCAACCTAAAAGCCCAGCACTGTGTTTTGAGACCGGTGCTGGTTATTTATTATGAGAGGAAGACATGCGCAGAATCCTGAACCTTGCCTTGTGTCTTAGAGGGAAGAAAAGGCCACACTACATTGGCTTTCCGGACTATGCTATAGGGGAAGACAGTGAGGAGAAACAGATTGGAAGGAACAATCAATGAACTCGTCAAACATTCACTGTGCAGAGCTGAAGAGAGACAGAGCAAAGACGATTCCGCAGGACACGTCTCCATGGCTGTGAGCCTAGTGGGACCCGCTGACCAACAGGGAGGCTCAGCGGGGCGAAGAAAGGTTCACAAAGCTGAGACCAGAAAAGAAACCAGCCATGGGCCTGGGCACATAAGGAGTGACTGTAGAAAAAAAGAGAAAAGTACCCAGAACCTAGCCAGGAAATTCCAACGTTTAGCGGTCCGGTGGAGGAAGACAGCCAGCAAGGGCCTCTCAGAAGCAGCTGGAGAGAGGCAGTATGAAAACCAAGAAGACACAGTCTGAGAGTGTGTCCGGAAGAGTTTATCAATAATGTAGAGTTTAGTGTCGGCAGTTTTAAAACTAATTTCCAACATGCTAACATTTTGATGTATAGTCTTTCACTTTTTGTCTCTTTGTGTATCTATACTATGATAGTAGCTAACAGTTATTATGCACTGGTCATAGCAAACACCCTCTTCCAACAACACAAGAGAAGACTCTACACATGGACATCACCAGATGGTCAACACCGACATCAGATTGATTATATTCTTTGCAGCCAAAGATGGAGAAGCTCTATACAGTCAACAAAAACAAGACCAGGAGCTGACTGTGGCTCAGATCATAAAGTCCTTATTACCAAATTCAGACTTAAATTGAAGAAAGTAGGGAAAACCACTAGACCATTCAGGTATGACCTAAATCAAATCCCTTATGATTATACAGTGGAAGTGAGAAATAGATTTAAGGGACTAGATCTGATAGATAGAGTGCCTGATGAACTATGGACTGAGGTTCGTGACACTGTACAGGAGACAGGGATCAAGACCATCCCCATGGAAAAGAAATGCAAAAAAGCAAACTGGCTGTCTGAGGAGGCCTTACAAATAGCTGCGAAAAGAAGAGAAGCGGAAAGCAAAGGAGAAAAGGAAAGATACAAGCATCTGAATGCAGAGTTCCAAAGAACAGCAAGAAGAGATAAGAAAGCCTTCCTCAGCTATCAATGCAAAGAAATAGAGGAAAATAACAGAATGGGAAGGACTAGAGATCTTTTTTTAAAAAAAGTAGAGCTACCAAGGGAACATTTCATGCAAAGATGGGCTTGATAAAGGACAGAAATGGTATGGACCTAACAGAAGCAGAAGATATTAAGAAGAGGTGGCAAGAATACACAGAAGAACTGTACAGAAAAGAGCTTCATGACCCAGATAATCATGATGCTGTGATCAGTCACCTAGAGCCAGACATCCTGGACTGTGAAGTCAAGTGGGCCTTAGAAAGCATCACTATGAACAAAGCTAGTGGAGGTGATGGAATTCCAGTTGAGCTATTTCAAATCCTGAAAGATGATGCTGTGAAAGTGCTGCACTCAATATGCCAGCAAATTTGGAAAACTCAACAGTGGCCACAGGACTGGAAAAGGTCAGTTTTCATTCCAATCCCAAAGAAAGGCAATGCCAAAAAATGCTCAAACTACCGCACAATTGCACTCATCTCACGTGCTAGTAAAGTAATGCTCAAAATTCTCCAAGCCAGGCTTCAGCAATACGTGAACCGTGAACTTCCAGGTGTTCAAGCTAGTTTTAGAAAAGGCAAAGGAACCAGAGATCAAATTGCCAACATCCGCTGGATCATGGAAAAAGCAAGAGAGTTCCAGAAAAACATCTATTTCTGCTTCATTGACTATGCCAAAGTCTTTGACTGTGTGGATCACAATAAACTGTGGAAATTTCTGAAACAGATGGGAATATCAGAGCATTGACCTGCCTCTTGAGAAACCTATATGCAGGTCAGGAAGCAACAGTTAGAACTGGACATGGAACCACAGACTGGTTCCAAATAGGAAAAGGAGTACATCAAGGCTGTATGTTGTCACCCTGCTTATTTAATTTATATGCAGAGTACATCATGAGAAATGTCCAGCTGGATGAAGCACAAGCTGGAATCAAGATTGCCGGGAGAAATATCAATAACCTCAGATATGCAGATGACACCACCCTTATGGCAGAAGTGAAGAAGAACTAAAGAGCCTCTTGATGAAAGTGAAAGAGGAGAGTGAAAAAGCTGGCTTAAACTCAACATTCAAAAATCTAAGATCAGGGCATCTGGTCCCATCACTGCATGGCAAATAGATGGGGAAACAATGTAAACAGTGACAGACTTTATTTTCTTGAGCTCCAAAATCACTGTGAATGGTGACTGCAGCCATGAAATTAAAAGACAATTGTGCCTTGGAAGAAAAGCTGTAACAAACCTACACAGCATATTGAAAAGCAGAGGCATTACTTTGCCGACAAGAGTCTGTCTAGTCAAAGCTATGGTTTTTCCAGTAGTCATGTATAGATGTGAGAGTTGGACCATAAAGAAGGCTGAGCACCAAAGAACTGATGCTTTCAAACTGTGGTGTTGGAGAAGACTCTTGAGAGTCCGTTGGATTGCAAGGAGATCAAACCAGTCAACTGTAACGGAAATCAGTCCTGAATAATCATAGGAAGGACTGATGCTGAAGCTGAAACTCCAATACTTTGGCCACCTGATGCTAAGAGCTGACTCACTGGAAAAAAACCCTGATGCTGGGAAAGACTGAAGGCAGGAGGAGAAGGGGTCGACAGAGGACGAGACAGTTGTATGGCATCAGTGGCTCAATGGACATGAGTTTAAGCAAGCTCCAGGAGATGGTGAAGGACAGGGAAACCTGACTTGCTGCAGTCTGTGCGGTCGAAAAGAGTCAAACACAACTGAGCAACTGAACAATAACAATGAGATGTAAGCAAATGTGCCTTTGGGTCTTCCCAAATGCTTTGCAAAGTACCTGACATACTGTGAAGCCCTCAGTCAGTACTAGAAATAATTTTACCTTGTAGGTGCTTAATAAATACTTGTGTAATAAATTTTTATGAATATCTTACCCAAAGAGATTACCTACTTCTTAGACATTGAAATGTAATCCTTCCCTTTTGACTGTCAGGAATAATCCAATGAATGTAATTAAAATTTTAAAAAGGACTTAGTCTATAATGGAAAATAATGATTTCTAGCTTTAAGTTGGTATAGCACTTAGTCTCAGAAGAAAGCAAATGACATGCTGAGCCGGTGTCACTCTGAGCAGTTTATTTACGGAGGAATTCTTTAAGGAGATGTGAGTGGAAATCGCATGGAGCAGTAGTAGTTTAACCCGGGCTTGGTACTATTGGCTGTTCCTTCCGGATCAGAAGGAATAAACAGGGGGAGCAGTTCCTAGACTCCAGGAGAGAATCCTATAGTTGGCTACCTGGAGGAGAGTAATCAGCTGTTGAAGGGCATCGCCAGCCTGATGTGACCTTGCCAGGAACAATCCAGGATAATAATTACTCTGACTTCCCTATCCTTTCCCTCTCCAGTCTCCTGCAAGGGCTTATCATTGGCCTAAACTAAACAGAAACCAGAGATGAAAGAACCCCCTCTATGCAGTGTAGTCTAATCAAGTTAACTTCCAGGAGAACAGAGTGGATGAGGTGAAGAGTGGATTTGGAAGAGCGAAAGGGAAGTTCTTGGCACCATATCAGAGTAAGTGTCCTTGGCATGTTTTTGGTGCTCTGACTGTAAAGCCAGAGACTGGTAATCCAATTGGATGTTATTTAAATATAAACAGTATGATCCTCCAGTTTTAATGGAATAGGAGAAGAATTCTGAATAGCTTTGAGCAGTAATACCTTCATTGAATATGTTGATAAATCAAATAAGTGAAACAACTTGGGTAGGAGATTGGAGGCTCACATCACATTGATAAATTAGGTAATATGTGTAACATGAATTCAGGTAACACTCCATCTGGAGGGTATGGGTGGCATCCGTAAGAGGGGGCTCTGCTTCTCCTTCCAGGTTGTGCGGAAGAAGATCCTGGAAGACTGCACTTCCAGACCTCACCCTCACAATCAGCCTAGAAGGCATCTCAAATTGCTTGTGTAGGTTACCCCAAGGTACTTGGGGGTTACTTGTTTCCTTCAGCTTCTAAGTGACTTTTAGCTCCTCAGAGAATTTGGAATGAAGTGTAGAAATGATGACATAAATCAAACACACGTGTGGACTTCCCTGGTAGTACAGTGGATAGGAATCTGCCTGCCAATGCAGGGAACAAGGGTTCGATCCCTGGTCTGGGAGGATCCCACATGCCACTGAGCAACTAAACCTGAGCGCTGCAGGTTCTGAGCCTGCATGCCCTAGACCCTGTGTTCCACAAGAGGAGTCATTGCAATGAGAAGCCCGTGCACGGCAACGGAAAGGAGTCCCCGCTCATTGCAGCTAGAGAAAGCCCATGAAACGAAGACCCAGCACAACCAAAACCAAATAATTAAATAAATGAATCAAACCCACCATGTAGTATTATTTTCCAGTTAGGGTTGAGAACATAATACATTCACAAACATGTATTTTCTGTGTTTATATTGAAGTATTTAGAATATATAAGAGAATCTGGACTATTAAACTTGCTTTGTGGCCTGATAGATTAGCTTTGATTCTAATTTTAAAAAAACTTTTTATTACAGAAATTTCAAACACATACAAAATTAGAAATGAGAGTATAAGAAACCACCACACACCCCTCATTTGGCTTCAACAATTATCAGCTCATGGGCAATTTTGTTTCATCTATACTCCCATCATGCACCTCTCCCTAAGTTATTTTGAAGCAAATCTCAAGTAGCCTATTATTTCATCTAGAAATATCTCAGTCCGTGTGTTTACTAAGTCACTTCAGCTGTGTCCCACTCTGTGTGACCCTATGGACTGTAGCCTGCCAGGCTCCTCTGTCCATGAGATTCTCCAGGCAAGAATACTGGAGTGGGTTGCCATGCCCTCCTCTAGGGGATCTTCCCTCCAGGGGATCTTCCCTCCTCCAGGGATTGAACCCACATCTCTTCTGTCTCTTGCATTGGCAGGTGGGTTCAACATGCAACTGTCCAAATGGTTCATGAACATATTTTCTATCGAGTTTGCTTGTTTGAATCAGATCCAAATTAGATCCACACTTTTCAATTGCTTAATATCAGGTTTTAAGTCCCTTTCATTTAAGAGTTCCTTCCCCATTTGTCTTTCTCCTTTTTCCTTGCACTTCTTTGGTAAAGAAACAAGGTGTTTGTCTGGTAGAGATTCCCACAGTCTGGGTTTTGGTGAGTACATCTTGGAGCAAACTTTAACATGTTCCCGTCTCCTGTGTTTTCTGTAAACTGTGATTCCAATTTGAACTTGTCATTAGGTGACTGATCTAGGCTTATGATTCTATGTTGAAAAGTGTGAAATAATTATATTGTTTGGAAGCAGTGTTAGAATACTTAATAGATGACTCACTGTATTTAAATTGTTTTTCATTTATAAGAATTACTTAGATGTTTGGGAATGTTTACCTATCAGGAAATTGAAGGGCTGGACAAGAAAATTGAGTATGTTAAATTTACAGATGCAACTTCAAATGTTCAAACGTATGTATTTAATTTTATTTTATGGAAAGTTCCCTTAAAAGAGTTTTATTTTAGTTGCTAGTCTAATAAGCAGAATAATAAGATTTGTAAATTGAACTTAAGGAAAAACTAGACTTTACTCTCACTTCAGTAAATTGAATGTTAATTAAAACAATGCTACTTAAACTAATCTATGGATAATCTCCTTGTGCAGGAAAGCTACCTCAAAGACACCAAAAATGCTCTTATTGGTATAAAGATGTTTTTGTCCTCTACTTTCCAAAATTATGCTCAAACAACGAGAACAGAGGTGAACGGCAAGAGATGCAAGAATGGCACCTGATTGAGCAGACCGAAGTTAAGCCTGCAGGCTGTACCAAGGCTCAAACAATTGGTGTCACCACCTATTCAGGAAGCGGGGGTGAGGAAAGGGCTGAACGCTGATATTTGAAAGTCAGTATAAGGTGCGATTAGATCCAAGTCTCCCATACGCATCAGCCCACCCTAGTCAGAAACGGGCATCTGAATCTGAGAAGCTCTGGACTCAGGAGCACCCACAGGCGGAGGAGGGCACTGGAGAAGCGCCCAACAGGGAACTGGTGAGTGAGTCCCCAGGTTCCCGTCCTTGTGCAGCTCCGGGATGTCAGCACCCTTTGTATTTTGAGCCTGGTCTGCAGCCTTCCCTGTGACCATATGAACCACCAGATGTCCTCCCAATAAATTCCTTATCTTTTAGTTGGAGTCAATTTCTATGCCTGCACCCAGGAACCCTGGGCATGTGGGATCTTAGTGCCCCAACCAGGGATTGAACACATGCCATCTCAGTGGAAGCACAGAGGCTTAACCACTGGACCACCAGGCAAGTCCTCTCTATCTTGCTCATAAAAACAAACAAACAAACAAACAAACAAACAACAACAACAGTTCCTAGGGAGGACCTAATACGTTGTAACAGGTAGAGAATGAAGGAAGCAGGAAGAGGCGATATGTGCTGCTAGACACATAGCAAGTAAGAATATGCACGGGTGAAAAGGCAACATGACATCAGTGACAAGGCAACAAGATGTGAAGATGATAGAGAGAACATAGGTATGATGGATCACGGGATTTTCAGAGCAATGATGAGATTGTCCAGACTGTGGGCTGAGGTTGCCTTTGGGAAGCCGAGATAGAAAGCAAGCAGGAGGTTAAGAAAATGTCAGTTGGTTTTGTGATTAGAAGGTAACAGGAGTAAGTTTCCTAATTGGTGAATTTAAAATAAAGAACTGGGTCCTCTCAGCCGTGTCTCTTTCCCGCTTCTCTTTCTCTACCTCCCCTCCCTTTCCCCTCTCTTTTCCTTTCTCCTTCTCTCTTCTTCCTCCTTTCTTTCTCTTCTTCCTTTCTTTCCCCCAGCCTGTCTTCTGTTCTTATGCCTGCCTATCTCCTCTGTCTTGGTTTAAGGGGCCTGCAGCTGCCTGACCGTGCTAAACAATTGGGTGGCTATGCCTGCAAGTGGAAAGCAGGTTGGGGAACTATTAATAAGCTCAAAGCACTGCAGACTTAGAGTTGTTTTCTTCCATTAGCTTTACTGGTAATGAAGACAATGTTTTGGTCTCCATCTCTTTCAATGGGTTATAATTTCAGGAACCTAAATTAGGTTTTATTTATTGGCTTCCTCAAAACCCAACAATCTGGAACACCGAACACCTGGACCAACTTAAAACCCCAACAATCTGGAATATCTAACACTTGAACCAAGTGAATTAGAACAGATAGGAGGAAAGATATGGGTATTGGGCCAAAAGGAATTAGAAAAACAGGAACAAGAGAAGTATAAATCAAGCTTGGTCTTATAACTGTTTTGCTTTCTGGAGCAGATCAGATAATATTGGACAGTGATGCTCAAGCTTTGAACCTCTCAGTGGTATCCAGGGAGCTTGTTAAAATCACAGGCGCCTGTGACTTGCACTCAAAATCTTGGATGGGGCTCCTGCACCTGTATGTTTCACCAGCCCCTAAGGTGATTTCCACTCCAAAGTTTGAAAACCTCTGCTTCAGAGTGTGCCTGCTGCTGCTGCTAAGTTGCTTCAGTCGTGTCCAACTCTGTGTGACCCCATAGACGGCAGCCCACCAGGCTCCACCGTCCCTGGGATTCCCCAGGCAAGAACACTGGAGTGGGTTGCCATTTCCTTCTCCAATGCATGAAAGTGAAAAGTGAAAGCAAATTTGCTCAGTGGTGTCTGACTCTTCTCTACCCCATGAACTGCAGCCCACCAGGCTCCTCCATCCATGGGATTTTCCAGGCAAGAGTACTGGAGTGGGGTGCCATTGCTCTCTCCAGCTTCAGAGCATATTACAGCCCAAATCATTGTACTGGACAGCAAAACAAAGTTTTCAGAACACTTCTAATCATGCTGGAAGCAGGCCAGCACTTTCTGCAGAAAGAGAGAGACACAAGTGAGAAGCGTTTGAGAGGTCAGTAGGACTGGAGAGAGATCAGTGATGGGTGGAGGAAGAAAGGTGATGGGAGTGTTCTGACAAGAAACTTGGGCAGGGCACACCAGAGGAGAAGATGTGGGGAAAGAGCTTAGACTGGGTAGGCTGAGTAAGCGCTCACAGGTGGAGTCACCTTGGGCAACTGCTCTCTGGGGTACCTGGAAGAGTGACACACGGAGGCCTGGGGAAAAGCCTTGCTTTCAGAGTTCCTGTTCCAGTCTGGCTTCTGGGCAACCCTTGAGTCACCATCCTCTGGAATCTTGTTTCCACTGGGAACTGGCCCAAAGAGAGGAATATCCTCCTTCAGAATTAACAATGGGCTAATGTCTCTAGGGGTACATGCACTTAAAGCTTCCTGTGGGTAAGATAGCGTTCAAAAGTGCTTGGTAAAGCATCAAGTGGTGAAAAAAGGCCAGTCTTATTACCCTGATCCTCTTAGGTCTCATCTTTCCAGAGTCTTTCCACCTTGAGATAGTGCTCCTATGACCCTGGATGACCTCACTGGGTTCCTTCTCATAGGCTGGCATTGTGTGGGCTAACATTTTGTAAGTGCTCAGCTATTTATGTTGAAGTCATGAATATGAAGCAGCAGGGTTTTTGGTTTTTTTTCTTTTCTTTTCTAAAATCAGTGTGCAGCCTTTTCTTCCTCCCCCACCAACTTCCTCCCTGAGTCAGTGTTCATGAACCCTCTTCTCAGAGATACTTCTGTCTTGATCACCCACGAAACAGTTTTCTTATTCGTTAAGAAACAAAAAGTGTATTGCCAACAAATACTTCTACCTGAAGGCTATTGCTCATAATAGAAACAGGACCTCTATTAAAGGTGACCGATCTATCATTTTCCAAACTGATCTACTCTGTCTTTAAAAAGCATGAGACAGCTTGTGAAAGAAAAAACAAATAAACAAACAAAAAATTCTGTTGTCCTCCAGGAAGTCAACTTGAAAAGTTTAGGGATGAACATCAACATCCTGTGTTTTCTGTAAGCAACCACTTATGGATGAGGAATTTAGGCAGTCATTCTCAAACGGGTGCTTGTCTTCAGCCTGAACTCATGAATTAATTTCCTTGACCAGTTCTTTTTGGGAGGTCTGATGTAGACCTAGCCCTGAGCTACGTCCCAGGGATCCAGAGATGCCCGAGATAGAGAAGATCCATGACTCTAAGGAGCTCAGGTAGAAATGTCCTAAGATATTACCTGCAGGGTAAATAGTACATATGCTTCTGATATTATGGCAACCCACTTCAGTATTCTTGCCCAGAAAATTCCATGGACAGAGGAACCTGGTGAGCTACAGTCCATGGGTCACAAAGAGTCAGACATGACTGACTTAGCAGGCATGCAGTGAACATCTGAAATATCCGTGGGAGGGGCTGGGGAAGGAACAGGAAGCACTAAAACAGTATTTTGAAGAGTAAGATTTGCATAGAACAGGAGTCCTCTAAATTCTCCAACACAGCATTCTTGGGCCCTCTTCCCTGTATTATAGTGCAAAGGCCCTTGGAGTTTGAGTTCTGAAAGGAGCAGAGCCTGGGGGAAAAAAAAAAAAAAACCTAGACAAGAAGTAGGTCTGATGAAGAGCCAAAGAAAAGATTAACTAGCGAAGAGTTCTGCCTAGCGCTGTTCAGTTTAGTGAGGCTATTTGGTCGCTCTTATTCATTCAATACCATGGACCGGCATCTTTTGAATTTTGAGTACATGATATCATTCTTTTTTTAAAAATTAGCTTTTTTCCCCTTTTTTCTTTAGTTGCATATCATTCTTTTTATGTATATATTTATTTGGCTGTATCAGGTCTTAGTCGCAGCATGAAAGATATTTGTTGCATCACGTGGGATATTTCGCTGCGGCATACAAGTCTCTCTAGTATGGCTCAGGGGCTCTCACTAGTTGTGGCACGTGGGCTTAACTGCTCCTTGGCATGAAGGATCTTAGTTCTGCAGCCAGGGATGGAACCTGTGTCCCCTGCATTGCAAGGCAGCTTCCCAACCACTGAATCACCTGGGAAGTCCCTGTGATATCATTCTTGGACAGCATGTGAAGAACTTTGAACACCTTTTAGACTCTTGAAATTAGTGAACTGGATTATTTTATGTTGTGAATAGGTAACACATTCAAAATCCAAAGGTTCAGTTTAGTTCAGTTCAGTCACTCAGTCATGTCCAACTCTTTGCGACCCTGCGGACTGCAGCACACCAGGCTTCCCTATCCATCACAGAGTAAAAGTCTGTTTTACTACTGTTCTCCAGCTGTTTTGTGGATATCTTTATTTTTTCTGTATTTTATAAACATGTTAAGATTCTTAACCAGCTTTCTAACCTGAGAATAAACACTGCATCTCAGCCCTGTGGCAACCTGTTCTTCTGAAATAGATCCTGTTCTACAGGACTTACATAAATCAAAAGTTTGGATTTTATTTTCCAGATTAGTGTGAGCTGTTCTCAAAGGGGGAAAAAAAGGGTAAAGACATTTATATATATATGTATGTATATATATGTGTATATATATGAGTGCATGCTAAGAAGCTTCAGTCATGTCCAACTCTTTGTGACCCTATGGACTGTAGCCCACCATGCTCCTCTGTCCTTGGGATTCTCCAGGCAAGAATACTGGAGTGGACTGCCATTTGCCATGCCCTCTCCAGGGAACCTTTCAGACCCAGGGATTGTCTCCTGTGTCTCTTGCATTGCAGGCAGATTCTTTATTGCTGAGCCACTGGGGGGTATATTATATTTTATATATATATAATATTTATCTAAGAGAATTTCAGGCCATCAAACTGATCTTGGCCAATCTATACTGTCAAGTTTTAAAAGATCTGGTTTCCTGGGCTACCCTGGTGGTCCAGTGGTTAGGAATCTGGACATGGGTTTGATCCTTGGTTTGAGAACTAAGATCCTACATGCTGCTGGGCAACTAAGTCAGGGCGTCACAAATACTGAGCCTGTGTCTAGAACCTACGTCAAAACAACAAGAGAAGCCATGGCAATGAGAAGCCCAAGCAACGCAACTAGAGAAAGGCTGCATGCAGCAGTGAAGACCCAGCACAGCCAAAAACACAAAAGAACTAGTTGCTTAAAGTGCTTTACAAAAAAATCTGCTTTCCTATGGAAAACTATACATGGTTCTCATCAAGATTACAAAAATAATAGCCCTATATGTTATGAAGTGTTCTAAGTACTTAATATACATATTTGTATATCATTGAACTTTCACAATAAGCACATGAAGTACACTTTATAGGTGAACAAAAGATCAGACAAGTTAAGCAAATTGTTTTCAAATCTAGGTGGGGCTTCAGTGCTCTCACTCTTAACCTCCAGGATTCTCACTATCCATTCTGATACAGAATAGCCAAAAGAAGGCACTGGCAACATTTTTGCTGTTTATTCAAAATCTTTCCTTCTCAAATTTTAGGATCTATCAACATTACACATGATGTTTACATGCAGAGTTCCAGGCCCCAGCACTGACCTAGAAAATTAGCATCTCTGGAAAAGGGCTCCAGGAATGCTATTTTAACCAGTGTTGCGGATGATTCTAAGGCAGGGGGCTTGTAAACACATTGTGACAAATATACCTGTGGCAGTTTGTGTTTCTCAAAGTTGGCCACAATCGTATTTTCTATCATATGTATACCCTGCTAGTTTCTAGAAGTTGCCACTCTTCTTTCAAGAGAGGGGGGCCATGTGCCCTAGTTTCCAAACTGGGTGGGTTTTTATGACGAGAAGTCAACCAATAGATTATGGCGGGCGTGATGCTACCTGATTTCCAAGGCTAGGTCAAAAAAAGGTGATTCAGCTTCCACTTCTGCCTGCTAGAACACTCATTCTTGGAACCCAGCCACAAGGTAGTGAGGAAGCCCAGGCTGTTCCAGGGATAGGCCCACTTGGAGCAGGACTAACAGCTCGTACCAACTTGCCTGCTATGTGAGCCAACCTGGAAGTGCTTCTGGTTCAGTCAAGCTGCCCAAGCTGACACAGCATGTAGAGAGATGTGCCTTCCCTGCCAAGCCCCGCCCAAATTGCAGATTCAAGTACTAAATAAATGATTATTGTCCTTTTCAGCACTAAATTGAAGCTGATTTTTTTATGCGCTAGATAACTGGACTAGAACCCTTCTAATCCCATATTCACTCTGCCTTTCTATCAAGGTGGGTTCCTGGACCTCTCTGAAATATTCTGCCCAGTGTCTCTGTCCAATGTCATTTACCTTCCTCAATTCTTCCAATGACAACTACTCATTTCAGAGTTCTAGCTATTCAAAGTTCTCATTATTGCCTCTGAGGCTTGGTTTCTCATCTAAAAAACAACAGTAATAAGACAGCCTACCTGATACACTTTATCATTAAATGAGATAGTCCATGTAATCATTTAGCATCACGCTGACATTTCTCTTATTATTCTTACTAGGTTTCTTGCATTCATATTCTCAATTCTTTAATGCACTAATTTTTTTTTTTCTTCTTATAGCTCAGTGCAATTCCCAGGCTTTCTAGGCCTGGCATGCTCCCCTGACCAAGTCAGTTAGATTCTTCATCTTTAAGGATGCCACTTCTCCTTTGAGGAGACTTCTCTGACTTCTGAAGCAATTAATGCCTGTGTTCAAATAACATCTTGAAGGAACCTCTACTATGGCCCTTAACGCACTGAATTGTAATTGTTGACTTGTCGCTATTCTCCACTGTACTCTTTAGTTCTTGGAAGGCAGGGTCAGCCTCTTTGTAACCTCATCCACTAACACAGCACCGGGTACTTTTTTAGTCACCGTCTACTGTCTGTGCTACTGGGCGAGTAAACTCCATAGCTAAGTAGTTAAGGGGTCCATGTTTTGGTAGATCTGCCTCGGAACAAAACTTCCCACACAACCTTGGGAAAAGTGAATGTCTCTGAGTCCCATTTGTAAAGTGGAGGAAGCACCTTAAGGTTGCTATGATGTGAAAGTAAAATAATACCGCATAAAGTCCATCACAGAGCAAGCAATCAATCATCAGGGTGTTACGAAATGGTTTCCCAACAATCCGATTTTCGGGTACCCTCACTTTAATCCTTTAGCACCCCGGCACTCTAAGGGTAATCCTTCTTTTAGGGATTACTCTCTAATCCTCTCCTAGGTCATTCCTCCAGCGATCCAGTCGGCAAGTCAACCGCTAGGGCCAGGCATTCAGAAACCATTCTTCCCCGCCCCAAACTCTCTCCAAATCCTTTTCTTTTAGCTTTCCTAGGACTAAGGGGTGTATAGAAAAGGCTCGACTTATGCAAAATTTAGGCACCAAAATTCTGGCTAGAGTTTTACTGGAAAACTTTCGAGACCCTACTTGGGAGTTTCGGTGTTTCGCTTCCCTTTGAGGAAAGAGCCTGCGATCAATTTGACCTGTCTTTTGCCCACCGCTAGCCCAGACCGCGCGCAACGCAGTAACGTTGAATGAGCCAACGAACGGATGAATGGGTTACGTCGGCGGCCAGGCCTCTGTTACGTTGCCCAGTGGCGCGGGCGTGGCCGCGGATAAGAGGCCTGCCGGGCGCGGACCACTCAGTGCCACCAGCGCGCGGCAGGCTCGGCCACGAGCGCCGGAGCTCCGCGCCGCCCCGTGCCGCCTCCCCCAAGTCCCTGCCCCGCCGCGGCGCGTCACTTCCGCCACCCCCAGGCCGAGGCTGGGGCGGGGAACGCGGGGGAGGGGGCCAGGTCCGAGGGAAGCCCGCCCGCGCCCGAGCAGGAACTACATTTCCCGAGGGGCCTTGGCGGCGGCGGCGGCGGCGGCGGCGGCGGCGGCGGCGGCGGGCGCGGCAACGTCCCCCGGAAGTGGAGCCTGGGACTTCCACTCGTGCGTGAGGCGAGCGGAGCCGGAGACGAGACTAGAGGCCGAACTCGGGATCTGACAAGATGGCCGGGCTGCCCCGTAGGATTATCAAGGTAACCGCCTGGGCCTCCCGGCTCTGCTCTTGCCCTGTCGGCGTACCGCGCAGCGCGGCCCCTTCGCTTTCTCCGGCCCGCGGCCCGCGGTAGGAGGCCCGAGGCAGCGCGGAGAGGGTTTGGACGCGGCGGCGAGGGAAGTCGGGTGCTGGGGAGGGGGCGCCGGGGAGACTTCCGGCCGCAGTGGGGCACCCGGGTGGCGGCGATCGGGGGCCCCCAGGAGGCTCCCCCGCGAGCGAGGAAGGCCTGGCCCGCTCCTAGGCAGAGGGTGGGGCTGCGGTGTTGCGGGACTCTGGTTTTGGGCACGGGCCTCCGCGGCCTCTCAGACCACCCCAGAGCAGAGGCCGCGGGCGCGCGGGAATCGCGGTGGGGCCCGGACTCCGGGCAGGGGTTGTGGCCCGACGCGGTCACTCGGCCTCGGAGCCCCATCTCAGCCGGGGCGGGAGTGCAGGGGTGCGGTAGCCGCAGGTTCAGAATGAATGAACCGGGACGGTGAGGCCGGGCGGGGCCCTGTGCCTCAGGAGGCGGCTCCGGGAGGGCCGCGCGTCCTGCAGCGCCCGGCACATGCTTGCCCCTTCCTGCTGGGGTCCGGGGACGTGGGGGCTTCGCGCCCCGCCGCCCTCGCTTCCGCGATCTCCTCTGCTTTAAATGCGTTTCCGTTCGTTATCTCAGCGAAGTGATTTTGCTCTGCTTGGCAAACTCTTCTAGAGCTGTTTCTGTTTGCAGGAAATTGTTTTAACGCGAGACCGGGCGGGAATTGGGGGAAAGAGTATGGGGGACCTTGTGAAATACTTTGCCTCTGTATTTCCTGCACTTTTTAAAAATAGTTTTTTGGTTTCTTATGAATATATACTTTGACAAGTACGAATGGAACCATAGGAAATTCATCTTGGTTTTGTAAGTTCTTTACAGAAACATCAAATACTCAGATGTGAAATGTTCCTTGAAGTCCACGAAGACAAAACCTTGAGAATTTTTGATCATTTTTAATGAAGGAAATTAGCTGAACCTCTGTGTTGCTCACTATGCGAGTTCAAGTGCCTAAATTGCAAAATCGTTTGCTTGCTATAACCTGGTGAACGTGTATTTAACTTAACTTGTCGTTAAAGTTTAGGGGAAGATGGCAAGCTAAGTGAAGTGATAGACCTGTTGAAGGATGATGTATTGTGTAGTGTTCCTGCAGTTGCAGTGAAATATATCTCAGATGGGGTGTCTCTGACCTAAAGGTTCTTCATGTAGAGAAATACGACGTGTTTTGTAAGGTAGAAAGGCTTACTAGAAAGTACAGAAGTAGAACAGATTGTCATTGTGCTCTGGAGTCTGAATGATATGACCCTTCCTAATGTGGCATGAAGCAAACCTTCATTTGTTGTGTTAAAGATTTGTCTTCGACTCTGTCCAAGGCAGTTTAATGGCTGTGTGCTTTGGAGGGTACTTACGATGTGGTTTCAGTTTTAATACAATCGCATGGCCGCAATGGTCATGTTTATTGAGGCCCCAGTTGAATATGAGGGATGGAGGATAGGGTTATACACCAAATATCCTTGGATTTTTATTTGCTGGTATTCAGGTTATCGACTAAGTATAAGTAGACGGTACACATTGACATTCAAGATAACTCTCAAAAATACATAATGAACTAAAGACTTTACATATATTTTTTCCATTTTTGCTTAAGGCTGGATATATTCTGCAATAATATGAAAGCCTTGGATGGAAAAAATAAATTCTGTGGGACTTTTCTATGAACTTACAGATAGGACTTGAAGCAATAAGTTGACGTCTTGGTGATAACATCTCTAGTGAAAGTTTCCTTGGTTTGCATTTTATCTTGCAAGAGGTGGTTTTACTTCAATGCCGTTTATAGCGAAAGGAACTGTTTTCTCTAATTTCTAGGATGGATTGAAAGATTACACAATTTTTTTTCCCTATTGCCCATGCTTATATTATGTAGGCTTTTCCATAGTTGGTGAACACGTTTATATTTTATATCAGAATTAAGAAGTTTGCCTGTTTTCTGTCAACTACAATACAAGGTTCTATGTGGAATATAATGGTGGTGGCAGGGGGGTACTGCTGTCCTGAATGATGGGAACATAGTGTCTCTCACTGGCCAGTGTGAGACCACACAAAGGGTCTCAAAAAGGGCATTATTTACATTTGCAAAAGACTTCAACCACTTGGTACCTGCAGAAATCTTGTGAAGTGAACGATACTGTTTTAGGGCCTAAAAGCCCATTCAAAGGACTTTTCCTAGGGCTTTTCAAAGCTAGCAGAGGAGGCAGAACTTGGATCTTGACCCAGTGGACCTTCCCCTGCCTCTTGTTATTGTGAAATGACATAATACATGTAAAAAAGTACCTTAACAACTGTAACTATACACATAAAGATGATTTTTTAAATTACTCATCACCCAGTTGCTATTGCGGTCAAATTCCCATTTCTAATCCAGCAGTAAATTCTGTAGGCTCTATTTTTCAAATCTCAGACAGTAAAGAGCCTGTCTGCAATGTGGGAGACCTGGGTTTGACCCCTGGGTTGGGAAGATTCGCTGGAGAAGGAAATGGCAACCCACTCCAGTATTCTTGCCTGGAAAACCCCATGGACGGAGGAGCCTGGTGGGCTACAGTCCACAGGATTGCAAAGAGTTGGACATGGCTGAGTCACTAACACATACCGACACCCACACCCACCCCTGAATCAGATACGTTTCCCTGTCTGTCTGAAACCACTATTCAGTTCCATCATTTGTTGCCTGGCCTACTGTATTGATCTTTTAAACAGCAGCTAGTGTTACTTTTAAAAATACAAATCTAGTCCTTCTGCCACTTAGAACTCCACAAAGGTTTTCCATTGCATTTAGAATCTTGACTTTGTTTCCTCCTAGCTACAAGGCTCTCCATGCATCTGGGATCTACCTCCCTCTGAGACCACGTCCCGCATTTCTCTCCTTAGGTCGCCCCATTGCAGCCATCCTGCCACTTTGCTGTACCCTGAACAGTAAGAGGCTCTGCATGTTCAGTCACAGGGCTTTCCTTCTGTTTATTGCATTGCTAACTTTGCCGTATTACTCAGTTCTCGACTTACATGTTCTGTCCTCAGAGAGGTTTACCTAAACTGTCCTAAAACACGGTCCTCGCTCCTCCCCCATAATTGCTCTTTATCCCCTGTTTCCCTCTCTTCGGTATAGCATTCATCATTACTCAAAGTCACATTATTTACTCTTTGTCTCTACTCTCCATGAAACTCCATGAAGGCACGATTTTGCTCAGATCCCTCCAACGCATAATCTACAAATCTAATGCCTAGACTTTGAAATACTGATTGAATGAATGCTATTCAATCTTTTTGGAAGAAAACTTTAGGAGAGTTATTCCATATAATTTATTGTCACTGCCTAGTAGATTCTATCTGAATTGATGTCTGAGCTGAAAGTTTCTAATTCTACCCATAAGATTCATTAAAAACAAATCAGTCTTTTGTTGACTAGGAAATACATAGAGCACCTTTGAAAAGTTCTGAAGGATACGTAGAGGAAGATTAAGACTCTTATTCAGCATTCTAGTTCCCCTCCCCAGACAGCCACAACTTTTATTGTATGTTTTTCCTGAAAGACCAGAGAGACTTCGTGAGTCTATGTTCGGCCTGTTCTCCTGCTCCCCAAATAAATGGGCTTCCCAGGTGGCACTATTGGTAAAGAACCCTCCTGCTAAGAGGAGGTCATGACAACCCACTTCAGTATTCTTACCTGGAGAATTCCATGGACAGAGGAGCCTGGTAGGCTACCTACAGTAGGATTGCCAAGTCTGACAAAACTGAAGCGACTTCGCACACACACATGAAGTAAATACTGTATCTTAATTCCTCCCTTTGCCCCTAAATATATCTTTGAGGTGACTAGTTTTTTTTAAAGGACTGTTTTGAGAAACCTTGTGGTTAGACCTTCATTTTACTAATTGCATATTGATAACTTCTAGATTGTTCCCTGTATTTTGCTATACAAACTGCTGTGATGTAGTCTTACACAGTGATATTTTGCAAATATATGAGTTACACGGAATCTTGGCAGTTATGTGTTTAGCTTGAATTATAGAATTTGCTTTTCTTTCCTCTTTTTCCCGAGCTAAATGTCTTTTAGTTTATATAAAAATGACAGAGCAATTAAAGCTTAAAGTCACATAGGGTGAAAGCTCCCTAAAATAAAAGGTCCTCCTTAATCTATCTGTCATAAAGAATCAGAGTTATTTTGGGAACAGATAAAAGATCTGTAGTTGCGGCTTGGTTAAAAACAAATTTGTGTGTTTTACATGTTACATTGACAGAATGATATTCCTTTAATTTTCTTCTCAAAATTAATCATGAAATCAATAAAATATAGCCTAAGCAAACAGTTACTAAGTTACTCAAGGAGTTGACTTATTTGATTAAAACCTAGCAAACCAACCTTCTGAGATTAGAGTTTCATCAGTTTTTCCTACAATTTGTTTTTCTGTTTCATGAGGTTTAGTTTCAAATTCTTAAAAATGTAATCTGATGTTGTACTGAGTCTTGAGTTCTGTTTTTTATTTTAATAATTTTTATTTTGAAAAAATAGGTTTTTTGTCACTAAAAGTGATACATATTTTAATATCATTAGTACATAAGGTAGTTTTTAGTAAGAAAAGTAATTCAGAAAACCAACCCCTTTTTTAAGCCCTGAAAATCTTTGGCTGATGATGGGTTTTTTTCCCATTTAAGAAAAAAAAAGTCATGAAAAACTTACCATGATCTGAAGATGCACTTGTTATAAATTGTAATGAAAACATTTTTAGGAAGCAGATAACCCCATATAGTAAAAATATGAGTAGAAACTGGTTTTTAGCTCTTTTGGTGGTTGTTCCAATTTAAGAATCCTCTGTGCTTCTTCCTAGTACAGTCAGCTGTATTTTTTTGCATATGACTTCTGGGCATTCAGGTTCTTGACAAGCTTATTTGTGAACTCCCTCAGTCTCCATGGATTCTAGGTTGGAGTCCCTGAACTACTGTTTAATCACTGTAGTGATTAAACTTTCAGTCTGTATGGATATTGTTTAATATGCTACCTAATGTTTTGATTATGGAATGTAGGCATAATCGAAAGTAGGTTAAAATAGCAGTCAGTTGAGTTTTTTTAAGCTCCTCTTTGTCATGCACTTTGTTCAGGCCTGATTGATCAACTCACACAATAGAAATTGAGTTTTGTCAAATTATTAAGTACTTCCTGTGTAACCGGCCTTCTAAATAATTGTATGAGAAGTATTTCTCATTTGCTTTGTAGAGGTTCTGAGTTTTTTCCACACTTGTGATGACTGCCAGCTGTGTACAGTAGAGAACATTATCCTACTTCTCTGATGAGGAGACTGTAGGCCAAAGAAATCGAATGACTAAGATTCCTGGCTGGCAAGTTAGTATTTATACTTTTTTCCCTGTGCTGTCTATAGTGATTTGTTTTACCTGTGTGTAAATGGATTTAAGAAGAAAATAACTTCCCTGCCTTGGATTCAAGTAGTATGGATTCTGAACATACATTTGAGTCTGAGTTATGGATGCATAAACAGTGTAGAAATAAACAGCAGAACCAAGGAAATGAGGATTGCTTTCAACAGGGGCTTTGGACATTACAGTTCTAGTCAACCTGGTTCTGATGTGGCTGCTTAATGTTACATGATTTTACTTGCTAAAACCAAAATAGATCTGAAAGGCATAGTGTATGTAGCAGTGTTACATTAAGAAATAAGGATTCTTCCCCCCCCCCCCACCCCCCTTATTAAAGATTTCTTCTTGGTTTATTTGCAAATGTAATACAGGACATCTGTGGATTTACAAATTAGGATATGAAAAATAGGGGTTCAGTTAACTTCAGTTAAAATCTTAGCAGCTTTTAAAAATGCTTCCCAAGTGAAGTTTTTTTGGTTTTGGTCTTTTTAATATTAAGTAGTAATGTTTGGTTTGTAGATTACGAAGGATGTAGGATCACCGTAGTCTAAGAGAGTGAGATCTGTGGCTGGCATTTCAGGCGACAGAAACTATTAAATGTGTGGTTGGAAGACCTGGGGAACTGGGAATCTACGGAAGGAATTCTTCGTCATCAAGTTTTTCAAGAGCTGCACCACACCATTCAGGGTGTTGTATGTTTGTTAAAATTCCGGATGTAGCTATTGTAAAATCCCCTGAAGATACTTAGGAATAGACATTTTTATAATTTGGGGTTGGCCTGTAGCTCAGATGTTTCTGAATAATTAGGATTTGGCAATAATTTGAAGTACATTTAGGTACTGATTTCAGAATCTAATGTTGACATATTTTGCCTTTTTTTAATTTTAATTGACTGTTTTGTCTTCATATTTTCAAACTCCTTTAGTAGTATTCTTGCCTGGGAAATCCCATGGGCAGAGGAGCCTGGCGGATTACAGTCCATAGGGTCGCAGTGTCAGACGTGACTGAAGCGACTTAGCGCGGGATAGCATTAGTTTCCAGTGGTGTCACAATATGCCAGTGTCAGAGGCTTAGTCTGTTTTGGGCAGATCGGTTTCTGTTTTTAAGAGTCTGTCACAATCCAGTGGTTGAAGGCTCTGTAGTCTAGAAAAATACTAGAAAGAAGGGCAATAAATGTTATCTTTGTGTCTTGAGACTATGGGTGCTTTTTATATCTTCATGGCTTTCTAAGATTTCTTTGTAGTTTATACTAAGGAAAACGATATTGCTGTAAAGTCAGTGTGTTTTTAGTGACCTTTAAGGGTCATTGGGATTACTGTCCCCTTTACCTCCTTAGCCTGTTGTTCAGTCACCGTGTTGTTCAGCTGCTCTGTCGTGTCTGACTCTTTGCAACCCCATGGATTGCAGCATGCCAGGCTTCCCTTTCCTTCACCGTCTCCTTGAGTTTGCTCAGACTCGTGTCTGTTGAGTCAATGATGCCATCCACCCATCTCATCCTCTCTTACCCCTCCTGCCCTCAATCTTTCCCAGCATCAGGGTCTTTACCAAGAAGTTGGCTCTTTGCATTAGGTGGCCAAAGTATTGGAGCTTCAGCTTCAGTCCTAATGAATATTCAGGGTTGATTTCCTTTCAGATTAACTGGTTTGATCTCCTTCCTGTCCAAGGGACTCAAGAGTCTCTCCAGCACCACAGTTGGAAAGCATCAGTTCATTTCACTCAGCCTTCTTTATGGTCCCAACTCTCACATTCGTGACTACTGGAAAAATCGTAGCTTTGATTATATGGACCTTTGTTTACGTCGGCAAAGTAATGCCTCTACTTTTTAATATGCTGTCTAGGTTTGTCATAGCTTTTCTTCTAAGGAGCAAGCGTCTTTTAATTTCATGGCTGCAGTCACCATCTGCAGTGATTTTGGAGCCCAGGAAAATAAACTCTGTCACTGTTTCCATTTTTTCCCCCATCTGTTTGCCATGAGGTGATGGGACCGGATGCTATAATCTTAGTTTTTTGAATGTTGGGATTTAAGCCAGCTCTTTCACCTTCATCAAGAGGCTCTTTAGTTCCTCTTTGCTTTCTGCCATTAGAGTGATGTCATCAGCATATCTGAGGTTATTGATATTTCTTCCGGCAATCTGGATTCCAGCTTGAGCTTCATAATGCAAAATTCAGACTTAAATTGGAGAAAAATAGGGAAAACCGCTTGGCCATTCAAGTGTGGCCTAAATCAAATCCCTTATACACTGGAAGTGACAAATAGATTCAAGGGATTAGATCTGATAAGAGTGCCTGAAGAACTATGGACAGAGGTTCGTAATGTACAGGAGGCGGTGATCAAAACCATCCTTGAGAAAACGAAATGTAAAAAGGCAGAATGGTTGTCTGAGGAGGCCTTCCCAATACCTGAGAAAAGAAGAGAAATGAACGGCGAAAGAGAAAGGAAAGATGCACCCATCTGAATGCAGAGTTCCAAAGAACAGCAAGGAGAGGTAAGAGAGCCTTCTTCAGTGAACAGTGCAGAGAAGCAGGAAAACGATAGAATGGGAAGACCAGAGAGCTCTTCAGGAAAATCAGAGACACCCCTTACCATTGGATGGTGGCCAAAGAGGCCGTCGTAGGGTAGAAGGAGCCCGAGGCCAAAGCTCAGTCTTCTGTACCATTGTGGTTTGTCTGCCTTTTACCATCCATTCATAAAACATGCTTCAGTTCAATTAAATGGATATTTGTTGACGGCATAGTATGTATTCACTAAACCAGGTAAACAAGACAGGTATCCCTGTCTGGTGAAACAGTTGTGAAACAGGAAATTACTGTGAGGTGTGTTATGAAAGAAGGAAAACCTGGAGTACCATGGTCAGAGGAAAGGCATCTGCTGAGGAATGTTTTTAAATTTGAAAAGGAGGAGGGAGAGCGTGGACACAGGGAATAGCAAATACGAATACTGGAAGGGGAGAGAGAGCAAACGGACGCATCATAGATTCCAGAAATCCAGTGCGGGAGGTGGGTAGTGCCTTACCGTCGCTTAGTTAGAGGCTTCTGCGGGAGTCCTGTTTAGGACTGTAGTTTGCCTCAAGATGGAATGCCTCTCTGGGGCGGCAGGGTCCTGTCCTGCTCTTCTGGGCCCCTGGATCTGGGGGCGTCTGGGGTTCCAGTGAGAAGGAACTACAGAGCAGATGGGGAAATACGTTTGAGGTGTCACTGCCTCAGACCATGACCTCTCCAGTGTGAGTTTGAAACAAGATGGTTTTCATTCAGTAAGCCTAAAAATAGATTATGTTACACTCGTTTACATATTAAATTGAATTTTGTGTTTTCCACTGGAGGGTATGTACCTACTTAATTTCCTCACTGCCTCAGAGAGACTAAGGAAAAGTACTTTCCAGTAAAATTCCCCCGACACTTGCACATACGGTTATTCTTGCTTTGGCGTTAAAGAAGTCATTTCTTTTCATAGTGGGTGGCACAGTCTTTTACCTTTAGTTATAAGAGAGCTGTCCCCATTAGGTAATAACCGCCGCCCCCCACCCCCCACCCCTGTGAAGTACTGTCTGCCCTGTCTTTATTGTGGTGGTTCAGATAAGGGTTAAACTAAAAGGGTTGCGATCTCAATTCAGGTTCCTGCCACTGACTGTGATTAGAAATCAGAACACTTGGCCAAACCTTGTCTGTTTCTTATCAGAATCTTTTCCCCGTTTAACTGGGCGGGTTGCTGATGTATTGAGTAGTAGGAACTAGAAGATATTTTCTGTGAAGACTTGTTTATAATCTGAGCAGTTAGTTTATGGTTGTGCATCAGAACTCTTTGGGCATTTATAAATTGAACAGTTGTCAGCCCCAGCCTGGTTTTTTGTTATGTTTTGTCTTAAGATCTCCAGATGATTTTGTAGGGTGTACCTTGCAGAAACAGTGGCCTTGTATGTGCTTGGCTCCAGTGCAAAGATAGGTAGAATGTGGTGGAATTAAAATCACATGTACAGCTACCTTATCATATATAGAAAACAAAGGCATCAGTGAGGATGTTGACGGCTGACATTCTCAGTGGGGAGATCCCTCCAGATCAGTGTAGGGAAAGAGGTTTTTAGGGGAGTGACATTGGAGCTGAATTTTGAAAGATAAGGGGAAAAGTGGAGTGTGGGGAGAATGTTATTCCAGGTTAGACATACCAAACTCTAGGAAGACACTTGAGCAGTGCTAAAACCGTAATGTGAGTCAGCACTTACTTGCTTGGCCCATAGACACTTCATATGCAGTCTTTTAATTTGAAGGTTTTTTTCCTTTAGAAGTGTGTAGTTCATGGATTTATAGTCATTTGCTAAAAATCCAATTAATATAGTAATACAGAATGTTACATACTAAAAATAATCAAGTAATATGGATAATTATTTCCCCTTTACTTTCTTTTGCTGTTCTGATCTCCACTTTGTAGATAAAAATGAATATGAAAACTTACTGAATATGAAAGGAAAACCAAATGCTTCCATTTTTTGATGTACAAATCACATATCATAAAATTCACTCTTTAAAATGTATAATCCTGTGTTTTTAACATATTCACGAAGTTGTGCAGCTATCAACACTATCTAATTACAGAACTTTTTCATCACCTGAAAAAAGAAACCCTGCATCTTCAGCAGTTCTTCTCTCTCCTCACTCCCTCAGCCCCTGGCCACCACTTAGCCACTTTCTGTCTCTGTGTGTTCACCTATTCTGGGCATTTCATGTACACGGAATCACATAATATGGCTTTGGTGTCTGAGCATGTTTTCAAGGTTAATCCATATTGTAGTACGTATCCATACTTTATTCCCTTACAGACTTTTTTTTTGGACTGACATTTTTCTAAATAAATACTTTAAAGAAATTAAATGTTGAATGAAGCAAAGCAGTTTTAAATCTGTTGGTTTCCATAAAACTAATCACATTTGAAATCTGTATTGCTCTCGAAAATTTAAGAAATTTCTTTAGCCTTGTGAGTCATTATTATTTTTAAATTGTCAGTGGGCAGTAAATTTTTATTTTAAAGACTGAATTTTGGGAATTCGGTGGTGGTCCAGGGGTTAGGAACTCAGCATTTTCACTGCTGAGTGGCTGGAATCCACTGCCTGGATTCAGCCCTTGGTCAGGGAGCTAAGATCCTGTAAGCCTAGCAGCAAAGCCAGAAATAAAAAAGATTGGATTTTATCACTGGATACTGAGAAATTTGAGCCAATTCTGGTAAATAATGAGTAGGAACCAGCATTGACTTTTATTTTTTTCTCAAGGGTTAAGAAACTATGTGACCTTGGCCGAGTCAGTTTCTCTGGGCCTCCATTATATCTGATTCCTTTTTTAAAACTTTTCATTAAGAAGCTATGATTATTTAATCTTGGAACTGATTTTCCTTTTTAGGCCTTAAAATTGGCCCTTAAGCAATTCTCAAAAAAACAGGGGGGGGCACAACTGCTGAGTAGTAGCAGTATTCTGAAATTTTATATAGCTTTCCAGTATAATTAATAAGAAGGCCTTTGTCCTGGGTTTCGAGTCTCTCCAATTGCCTACCAAGTCTGCTTAGATGTCTTGAAGACATTTTGAAATCAGTTTTTATTTTACGGTGGAATATATTCATTTTGCTGTCTCCCCTCCCTTGCATCAGTATTTCCAGTGTTTCTTTTCTTTATTAATTACACTAACATTAACTGAGTTGCCTGCCATTTACGTCTCTCCCCACCCCCTTAGACATTCAGTCTGTTACTAAGCCAGTGGATTGAACCTCAGAAATTCCTCTGCTTCTCTTAACCTATTCCTGTTTCTCATCCTTCCAGTTATCTTTGTATGTGGGCTCTTACCCGCTCCTGTACTTTTTTTTTTTTTTGCATTAATCAGAGAACACATCTATCTTCACTTACACACACACGTGCATGCTCTCTCTCACTCTCTTCATTTTCCACCTTGCCACATTATTCTAAAAAACACCCAGTGTGATCATGGTGAGCTTAGGCTCGAGTTCGTATTCCTTGGCTTGGCAGGCAAGGCAAACTTCGTCTTTTCTTCACTGACATTTCCTTCCTTGTCTCCCCTCTCCCATACAACTGCTGATACTGATGGTGTTTACAAGTTAAAATGATATATTTTCTAACTTTTGAATTATGACATGTTGGCAAGAGAACATCCTTCGTATGAAGTGTTACTGCCCAGCATTCTGTGTTGGTTGAGTTTGGGTTGTTTTTTTTTTTTTTACTCTCTCAGAGAATCTTGACTGTAGTCATCTTGGTTATATTCCTAGCATTAAGTATATCATGGTTTAGAAACTAGCATACTATTTTCTACATGAAAAGAAAATCAGGCATAAAATTGAAGTCATTTGCTTTATTTTCTAGGATCCTATAAAGGCACTCTAGGAAACAAATGTCCTATTGTTAATTGAGTCATCGAAGTGAAAATTTTTTAACTTTTGACAAATAAAAATTGTAAGTATTTAAATTGTATGAGGTGATGTTTTGATGTATGTATGCATTGTGAAATGATTACCTCAAGCCAACATCTGTCCTTACCTTTGTTGTTTTTGTTCTGGTAGTCAGAAAGAATACTTATTAGCAAATTTCAAGTATACACTGTGTTAACTATAGTCAGCTGTTGTACATTAGGTTACCAGAAACAGCTGTTGTACATTAGGTTACCAGAACTTATCTTCTGAAAGTTTACATCCTTTGGTCATATATTCTCTTTCCCTCCTCCTCTCAGACTCTGATAACCACCTTTCTAATCTGTTACGAGTTTTACTTTAAACAAATCGTTTTTAAGATTCTGCACATAGGTGACACTATGCCTTTCTGTGTCTGGCTTACCACGCTTAGCATTGTATCCCTGGGTTCATCCACATTGTTACAAATGGCAAGATTTCATTCTTTTTTTACATCTGGTGAAAAGATACTTTAATTTGTTCTCTGTAATCAGACAAATAATTTGGCACTACTTGGGTCAGGGTTTTGAGTGCCTTTTATATGCTTATGTTTTGTTTTATTTTACATTCTTTTCTTGGCTACACCATGCAGCTTGTTTCCAACCAGGGATTGAACCTGTGTCCCCTGCAGTGGAAGCTTGGAGTCTTGAACACCGGACCACCAGACAAGTTCCCTGTATATGCTTTTTAAAATGCCTGCCCTCGTGGTTCCTGCAGATACACTAGCCTTTTGTTTTCTGCTGCTGAATTGATAACAGCGGGTTAGTTGTAACCGGGCCATAAACAGGCGGTGGAGAAGCCCAGTGCCGCCTCCTGTCATGGCAGGGCTTGCGCCAGCGGGTCCTTACTGTGTTAGTGTGCAGTGGGACTCGGATAGCCAGGAAGCTAGTCCTCATCAGTGAGCAGCCTTTCACTCCTTAAGCCCCTCAGGTAGGACTTTAAAATGCAGATGTTTAGGTTTACTGTCTTCCGAGGTGGCGAAGTAGTAAAGAATCCACCTACCAATGCTAGAGACGCCAGAGACAAGGGTTTGATCCCTGGGTCAGAAGCTCCCTTGGAGTAGGAAATGGCAACCTGCTCCAGTGTCTTTGCCTGGAAGATCTCATGGACAGATGAGCCTGACGGGCTACAGTCCATGGGGGTCACATGGGTTGGACATGACTGAGTGACAGCACGTGTGTGCACGCACGCACACGTATAATGAGAGAAGAAAATAGAACTGGGACGTTTCCTCTTTTATAACAATTTTAATATTTTAAGAATGCACACATATACTCCTTTACTGTAAAGTGTTTACTTGATTAGTTCATTTGGATCATCAGGCCAATTAGGGTTATATATTTATGTAAATTATGACCAGTGAATGTTAATATTTTAAACATTAAGAGTATTAGTATGCTGAGTATCAACTGTGTTCCTTATACTGATTGTTGATAGGTATCTCTGTGGTTTATGGCAGATTAAAACAAATACTTGAGATAATTTTTTCTGCTTGGTACATATCATCTACTTCATTTTGCTGTTAGCTGGCATGTATAGTCAGAATGCTTTAATTAAAATATTTGCTTTTAGTATATAAACACACTAACATTCATTTTTATAAAAAGATCATGTCCGCCCCCCAACACACTTATTTATTTATTTATTTATTTATTTAATTTTTGGGCCTCTCCGCGTGGCATGTGGGATTACTTTCCCGACCAGGGTTGCAACCCGCACCCCACAGTAGTGGAGGTGTGGAGTCTCAACCACTGGACTACCAGCAAGTCCCAAAGATTGTGTCTTTTAGAGCCCCAGATACATGTTGTAATCCAAGTCCAAAGATTCACATTATAATTATAAAATTATAGGTGTTTCACATTATCATACTATTTATTCTGTCATTTATATTAATAGAGTTAATCATACAACTTCTGTTGGAAAACAGTTGTCTTGAAAAAAATGTGATTGTGAACTATAGAAATGTTGCCCATTTTGCTCAATATCAAGAGTCTTATTGTTCTCACATCTACTGAAAATGATTTATAGTGAAAGTGAGAAAGATTGAGACGGGATATTTGTATCCTCTGGCAGGAAAATCACCTTCCTTAATATTGATGTGTGCAGCATGCTTTTTTCTATAGATTATTTTTGATGCCCAAATGCGTGAAGTTGTTACCTCAAAGTATTGCCAAGCTGTGTACAGAATTGCTGGACCCTAAATCTTTCATCAGGGTATTGGAGATTACCTGGCTGGGAAGAAGCTGGTTGTATAGTTGTTGGGAGTTCTACCATGATTGTGAAATTCTGTTTGGGTCATTCACACCTGGGTGTGGCTTACTTTGAGCGTATTATCAGATTGTTTTCTAAAGAGCATCTAGCTGAGGTCCTCTGCCTTGAAAGTTGAGGAAGGGTGGGTCTTAGTTCGTACAGGGTTGGTCCTGACTTCTGTGAAACTCACTTTGATACCAGTAAATTGCCTTTGAATCCTGAGTTTGATTATTTTCTACTTATTGGATATGGGCACTGTGGCTTCCGCCAGTGTCAAGTGAAGGGGCTCCCAGACACCTGGGGACTGAGGTGCTTGTGTGGGCAGCTCTAGACTTGGCATTTCCTTGACTGGCACAGCTGCCCTCCTGCTTCTTAGCTGTCCTTTGTGTCTTGCTGAGTGTGGAGGGTCAGAGGGGTGGGGTGGTACCAGGCAGTGTGCAGGCTGGGCTCATCCGTTCCTCTGGCAGTTCTGTGAACACCTGCGCGCTGTCACACGTCAGGTTGTTACTTAGGTGACTAAAGGATGAGAAGAGAACTTCAGGCCACTGTAGACGTAGCAGCTATAGGAAGCACACACTGTGCTAGAGCAGATCAAAGCTATATTTTCTGTTTGTAGCTCTGATACACCTTTTAGTTGGAGAAGGAAATGAAAACCCACTCTAGTGTTCTTGCCTGGAGAATTCCATGGACAGAGGAGCCCGGTGGGCTATAGTCCATGGAGTCGCAAGAGTTGGATATGACTTACCTACTAAATCATCATCATCACCACACCTTTTAGTTATAAACTCCTTGTCATTCTCCTGAGTCTGGGGTCAGAAACAAAGAAGTTGAGGTTATTAAAATTTAGCCACTGAGAGAAGGACCCCCAGCTGGGATCCAGAACTCTGAAGCGAGTCTAGCCCTCTGATGGGGGTTCCAGGGGGATGCTCTGACAATCAAACTGGTTCTTTCGGCCAGCGTCAGGGATCATGTTCTATTTAATGGCCACACGCAAGAGAATATTCTATTCTAAAAGACTCCTTGCAGAGGCTAACAGCTCCCGCCTCCTTGAAAGGAGGATGGTCCCTCTAGAGCACTGGTTCTGAGTTAATAAAAGAATGTGTGGATAGAGAGACAGGCAGCAGCACAAACAGCCACATTTCTAGAAGTTTCTAAGCAGTGTGCAGGGCAGTGGTAGAGGGAGTAGGAATGAACAGGCGAAGGACCTGGGGTCATGAGGTTGTTGGGCTGGCGGAGCCAGTGACCAGGAAGGTTCTAGTCTGTTCTGCCTCACGGCAGCTTTATGTGATCACGCTGCCCAGGCCTGGAATCGGGCCGCACCAGCCGCCTCTAGACCACGGACTCGCGCGAAGTGAGCGAGCTTCGAGCCGTCGTGAAAATATGTAAGCAGGACCAGAGCGATCTGCACACTGAGAAAATGTACGTCCTGGGGGAGTAGGTGGAGAGCATTGGGGGTAAAATACTACCTGCTGCTCATAAAACTAAATCGGAAGAAAATACCAAGGAAGAAAAAACAGATACTAAGAAGGCGGAGGAAAACAAAAAGACAAACCCATCAAGTGAGGAAAGTGATCTAGAAGTTGACAGTGAAGGTGATTGAACCAGACGCTGATGCCTCTCAGGAAATGGGAGATGAGAATGTAGAGATAACTGAGGAGATGATGGATCAGGCAAATGATAAAAAAAAGTGGCTGCCATTGATGCCCTAAGTGATGGTGAACTCCAGAAAGCCATTGACTTGTTCACAGATGCCATCGAGCTAAAGCCTCGTTTGGCAGTTTTGTATGCCAAGAGAGCCAGTGTCCTCACCAAATTACAGAAGCCAAATGCTGCCATCTGAGACTGACAGCTATTGAAATAAATCCTGGTTCAGCTCAGCCATACAAGTAAGTGGCAGGGGAAAGCACACAGACTTCTGGGCCGTTGGGAAGAGGCTGCCCATGATCTTGCCCTTGCCTGTAAGCTGGATTATGATGAAGATGTTAGTGCAGTGCTGAAGGAAGTTCAGCCAAGGGCCCAGAAAATTGCTGAACATCGGAGAAAGTGTGAGTGAAAACGTTAAGAGCCCAGGATCAGAGGAAGAGTAGAAAGGGTTAAGAAGGCTCGGAAAGAACATGGGAGAGCCCAGAGGGAGGAAGAAGCCAGATGACAGTCAGGTTCTCAGTATGGCTGTTTTCCATTCCTGGGGGAATGCTTGGTAATTTTCCTGGAGAAATGCCTGGAATGGGAGGGGGCATGCCTGGAATGCTGGGAAAGCCTAGGCTCAATGAAATTAGTAGTGATCCAGAGGTCCTGCATTGCAGGCATGCAGGATCCAGAAGTTATGGTGGCCTTCCAGGATGTGACCCAGAACCCGGCAAATATGTCAAAATATCAGAGCAACCCAAAGGTTAGGAATTTCATCAGTAAATTCTCGGCCAAATTTGGAGATCAAGCATAATGCCCTTCTGACATAAAGCCCTGCTGCAGGAAAAGCAACTTAGATCACCTCATGGATGTTGCAGTGATACAAACCAGTGTACCACTGACCTTCTCATAAAGAAAGCTGGGGTGCTTTGAAGGTAATCCCTTCCCCTTTGCCCCAAATGCAGCTGAAAACATTTTACAGCAGTTTGCCGTTAGGGTATTCATTCAGATAATGTTTTCCGACCAGAAATTAAAAACTTGAAGCAATTTTTAAACCTTAAAAATATTTAAAATTAAAAAGGTGTATTAACCCCCTACATTTTTCTTTACTAATCATTTTGATTTTTTCCTCTGAATTGATTAGGCAAGGAAGATACATCAGTATGGAAGATTTATTGTTCCAAGTTTGAGTGAAATAAAGATTTGTTAGTGGGAGGCTAATAAAACATTTAAATGGATAAAGTTTGAGTTGGACATACAGTTACTGAGGCATTCTGATTTGTCTTTTTAATTGCTTTGTTGTTATCATTTTAAATGATTTGCTTCTGTAACTCTTGGGACCACCAGTATTGCAGTAGGACCTGGGGAGGGACTGGAAGCGCTTGGCAGGGCAGCAGCTGTCTTCCTGCATTTTAAATCACAGGTCCTCTTGTGCACATGCATTTAAACCTTACACTGTGGTGAAGGGACGGTTTTTATAATGCTGCAGTAAAACTGGATTACTTAGCTCTGTTCTTGTCTGATATCTAAAATAAATGTTTCATATTTCCACAAAAAAAAAAAAAACCCAAACTGGTTCTTGGTGTGGAGTAAGCTGCTGTTAGATGAATGTGCAGCTGGGATATTGATTGGGTAGTGCTGACAGGCGCTTCGGGTGGGCTAGAAGCCTGAAGAAGCGAGTCCATCCTTGCAGCTTAAGCAACCACCTGTGTACAGAGGTCAACAGCGAGCCCTGGAAGAGCAGAAATATGGTTTGCAAAATTCCACCCCCAGAGTCATAAGTACAGAATTTATTTCAGTTGAAAGATATTTAGAGAAGAGCAGGAATCCCCTGAGATGTGGCAATATTTGGCTTGACTTGAGTCCTACAGAGTTAGGAATTTATTCAGGTTTTTAAAATGTGTGTGTATTTCTTTTGATTGTCGTTTTTTTTGAAAGCATTATGTACTCTTTGTTCCACATCGTTAAATCCCCCACTTTGTTTAGTCAGCCCTCAAATCTCAGGAAAGACAGAACTGCATGCCTTCAAGTGGGGATTAGAGAGAGAGTATGCTAAGGGAGACAAGGTCGCCTGTCCTTGATGGCCCTACATCAGCCTTAAAGACACTGCTTCGTACACTACCAGAGCAAATTAAGAGACATGTTGATTCACCTAACGTGAATGCAGAGGTGTGAGGCTCTGCTGGATGCTGAGGATTCCAGACTCTAAACTGTGATGTATGAAAAGAGCTCTTGACTATAGAGTGGCCTTTTGGTCTGTGTTCTGCCACTTGATAGGTTTCTGTGCACATTTCAGAGGATTACATGAAACTGTATAGTATGTGAACATCCAGGTCAATTTTAAGGATCAGTCAGTTGTCAATTCCTGCACCTTAGAGTTATAACTAAATGCATCTAGCTATCCAGTTCTTTAGGCTCTGAAAGTTCAATGTCCTGCCCAAAGTTTGGCCATTTATTAGTAGTTTAAGGTCTTGAGGTTTCCTTTTGTGTATGTGGTTCTGGCATTGTACGTGGTATAACCCAGACAAGGTCTTTTAGTTGCAAACATTTTGCATGTTTAGTGACTTTTATTGAGTTAGGAGTTTAGCAGCAAATGGTGTGCCCCACCTTGTTGGCTCTTGGTTTTTCCCCTCTTTTCTCATTTCTCTTGCACTGCTCCACTGCTTAGATTCTCTCGTGTCTGGTCAAATTGTGTTGCTCCTGCCCCCAAATCCTAGCAATTACTCACTCAGGCTTAGAATAAAGAATCCCGTTTCCCTAAATTAAGACCCGTTTCCTTCCCTCAGTAAGCTCATGGCACATACTATACTTTTTTCTTTTAAATCAACTTTAAATTTACATACAATTACATGCACTCACTTTAAGTGTACAGCTTGAGTTTTGACAAATGTGTACAGCTGTGAAACCGCCGTCTAAGTTAAGATTTAGAACATTCCATCACCCCAGCAGAACGCTTAATTGAAAGATCATACTGTTCTGAAGTATGTTTTCAGTTTATATGGAAGGAATATTTTTCTGCACTGTTAGATTTACGGCATCTTTTTCCCCATAGGCTTTGCTGTGAGTTAATCTTTGTCTGTTCTGAATTTTAATTAAAGATTGTCTTGATGAGACATTATTACTTTGAAAATAGGGTTATTCAAAATGCGCATTCAGTGTCTTTAGGTGATTTTATTTAGTTTTCTTGTTTTTTGTTTTTGATAAGTAGTACTTGCACGTTACAAAATTCAGCAAAGGGGTACTCCGTGAAAAGTGTCCACAACCTCTGTGTCCCAGTCAGCAAATTCCTTTTCTCAAAGAAGCCGTTGTTTACTTGGACAATTTAAATCAGTTATTTTATGATTTTGTAACATTTTTTTGGTTCAGATATATTTCTACATAATATATTAGCTCACGTTGCCAGCAGGCCCTCATTCCAGCATTTATATTCTTTAAATGTTTGATCACATTGTTTTAGAGACTCAGGCTGCCTGGATGAAGTGGATGAATTTGACCCAGTATTACTGTACACAGGTGTTCTATCAAATAATACTTCGGCCTTAGTGTGTAAATTTGTGCCTCTTTCAGCTCAGTTCAGTTCAGTCGCTCAGTCGTGTCCGACTCTTTGCGACCCCATGAATCGCAGCACGCCAGGCCTCCCTGTCCATCACCAACTCCCAGAGTTCACTCAGACTCGCGTCCATCGAGTCAGTGATACCATCCAGCCATCTCATCCTCGGTCATCCCCTTCTCCTCCTGCCCCCAATCCCTCCCAGCATCAGAGTCTTTTCCAATAAGTCAACTCTTCGCATGAGGTGGCCAAAGTACTAGAGTTTCAGCTTTAGCATCATTCCTTCCAAAGAAATCCCAGGGTTGATCTCCTTCAGAATGGACTGGTTGGATCTCCTTGCAGTCCAGTTGTATTAAAATCTGAGTTGTTGTGGTCATTTCTCCTCTGGCTAAATAGCACAGGACAAAATAAAATCTGAAATCACAGAAGAATTAAAAAAATTACATGTACTGAGTTATACTCCAGTTGGATCTCTTAAGATTATTTAACTTACAACCAAATTGATAATCTGTGAAATATTGAAATCTTTAACTTCATGTTAATTTGGTTTCTTGAGCAATTTTATTTCAAATTCTGCCAAAAATCTTGAGGTAGAGGATGGAATCTTTAATATGTCAGCCAGTTAGTATTGAGCAAATTATCATTATTAAAGTTGAGGAACATAACTATTGGAGTCTCATGGTTGCTAAAGGGACAAGAGAAACTAAAGCCTGCTTCCTCCGGTGCTTAGTATTTGGTCCTTTTAAGTGCACAACCTGTACAGAGGGTATCAAGGCAGGACTTCTTAGCAGAAATTTGAAGATAGTGTGTGAAGATTGGGTTTGAAGTTTTAAACAGTCTCTTTTCTGCGTACTCCAGCTGTGTACAGCCACTGTCTGGCTCTTTAAAGCCTTGAGCCTACCATTTTTGAAAGTTTGATCTGTTTATTCATTTGGAATGTGAGACACTGTGGTGCTCAGCCTTGGGACTGTAAACTTTAGTGCGTTCCTGCTCAGTCGCTTCAGTCATGTTCGACTTTTTGTGACCCTATGGACCGTAGCCCACCAGGCCTCTCTGTCCAAGGGATTCTCCAGGCAAGAATACTGGAGTGGGTTGCCATGCCCTCCTCCAGGGAATCTTACCAAGGTGGGGATTGAACCTGCGTCTCCTATATCTCCTGCATTGGCAGGCAGGTTCTTTACCGCTAGCTTCACCTGGGAAACCTGTAAGCCTTAGACCTGGGCCTTGGTCTGTAGGAGCTGGTGTGGCTTGGAGACCGACAGTGGGGTGGCAGAGCGTGTCAGGGACGCCCTTCTGGAGGAGGCGCACCCCTGCTTTGCAGCAATATTAAGTAGCATTTAGTCAGTTGCTTACCTGTTACGTGACAGTTGACTTTCAAAATAGTAGGAATGCTGCTTTGTGGGCAGAATAATGTCTTATGGCTTAGATCTACTTCCTAATTCTCAGGAGCTAAAGGATTTTGTCTATGTGGAGACGTGTGGTAGGCGTATAGAGTCTGGGGCCAGGCTCTCTGCACTTGATGTGTAGCCCTGCCAGATACTAGCTTGGACATCCTCACTTGACCTCTGCTTCTTTATCTGCTTAAATATACTAATCCTGGTCTAGGGTGGTGGGGAGGGTTAGAGTGCAGAAAACAGCCTAATGTAATTCTGAGCCTTATTTAATATTGCAGATTACTGTTTTCTGATTTTGCAAAGATACTGCCTCTCTGTAAGTCTAAAAAGAATGAACATCTTTTGTGTGGGAAAGCTATGATTGTCATTTCATGTTCAACAAAATAGATGATATTAAACATAGCTTTCTGAAGTGGGGCATAGATTTTTAAAGTAGAGCAAATCTTCATTTGTCAACAGTTGGTAGGAAAATGGGATGTTTGGGATAATCATATATTTTGATTTTATTAGAATTATATATATTATATATATATATAGAGAGAGAGAGAGAAGAAGAAGAGTTAATTTTGCATGTGTTAGACAGTGCTAAACTATTTTTACAAATGCTAAACTGAAGTTTTATTCTGTAACCCAAAGTGTTTAGGATCTTGTGCTGCGTAACTTCACGGGGTGCCACTCCTGCCAGCTGAGTGGCATGTTCTTGGAGTTGTGCAGTGTGGCACAACTTGTTAAAGGATGCTTATTTGGGGGAGGCAGAACTCTTAATATCTGATTGTTTCCTCATTTATCACACACTGCATGCGCAGTGTGAAAAAAACTTAATTTTTCCTTTCTGGTGGTTTGGATTTCAGACAAACCTGTGCCAGGGAGACAGTTGGATTGAGAGGGCAAACCTGGAGCAACTGCAGCTTGTTTTTGTTTGCCTCGCTGAAAATTTCAGCTGCTCTCCCTCCATCTGTCATCTTGTCTGTTAATATCAACAGAGGCCTTTCCTATTAGTGGCGTCCTCAAGCTTTTAGCACCTGAATTTTCCTGGGATTGCCATGTTTGAAACTCGAAGTAACTAGTAATCAAGGAAAAGGATTGAATAGATGATGTATAGTAGTTGTAGAGGTGTAGCTTCTAGCTGGTAGGCCAGCCAGGAGAAGTGCCTGTTTGTGTCATTTGGTTTCCAAAGAATGTTTACTATCTATGAAGCAACCGGGAAAGCGCCATGCAGTGACGTGATAAGTGAAAAAGTGTAAACGCATTTACCCGTTTCTAAGGACTTTTGTCTTTATCAGAACAAATATGTGCTGGAATGTTAGCCAGATTTTGGTTATTAGGAGTATGGCAATTTTAAGATTTCTTTCTTTTTTTTCTTTTAATGAGCAGGTGAAGTAATCTTGGGGGGAAAGCAGGTACCATGAGCAACAAATTTCTTCCTTATTTAGATATTTAAGCATTGGCATAGATGCTGGGCATATAATACTATATGCATAATATCCCTTTTCTCAACAGGAAAGATGAAATGATGAAATATTGAGTACTGAACAGTGATTACAAGGTTAAAGAATATTACAGAAGGGGACTTTCCAGTAGAAGGAAGCATACAGCAGTAAGATTTAAGCATCTCAATAATAAAATGTTCAGCCAAGTTTAGTGCTAGAGAGAACCTTTGAGATGTCTAAGGGACCACGTTTTAGTAGGTGGAGGAGGTAAATGAATTTGTATGGTTTTATACAATTAGAACTGGAATTAAATTCAGATTCTTAGCTCTAAAGTTTTTTCCCTAGTAGGCACACTAGGCTGTCTAGTTGAAGTTAGCTGTCTAATGTAAAGTTAGCTCCCTCTTTAAAGGCCCTTAAACTTGGTAGTTCTTTGATAAAGAGATTAGCCAGCTTCATTGCTCTCCTCCTCTGACCCCGCTTAATTCACAGAGATAGCTGCTGCTTAACCTCTTCATCCCCCCCAGGCCGTTAGCTTTTAACCTCCACTTTCTTTTCTAATTTAGACTTTATTTTTAGCAAGCAGTGAAAGCCAGCTTTGGCTGTTTTAATCCGCAGTAGTATTTACTGGGTTATGATATATCTAACACAGTCTTCAGGACCGCCAGAGGGAGAGGCAGCTAGGAACACGGCTGGGACTCAGCGTCACTGACTTCGCTGCGGACACTGCATGCATCGCACACTGCGGTGTGATTGCTGATGCTCCACTTGGCTGTCTATGGGTAACTCCTGCTGTCCATTCCAGAAGGCATCCTTATTTCGTATCTTTAGTTTCTAAAGCACAGGTTTTGAATGAGCCTAGGTCTCACATGCTGGATTGCAAGAGAGTTAGGAAATAAGACTAAAGCTTCTGTTGAGGCAGGTGAGGATCTATGAAGGTTGGGGAGTGTAATCTCCAAATACATGGGTGTTCTAGCTGTTGGGTAAAGGAATGACATTGCTGTCGGGTAAAGGAATGAAAAAGGTCTGCTGTGAATCTCCTTTTGCCTTATGGTGCCAGGCAGGCCTATGTGTGACCATAGATAAGTTTTGTTTTTTTTTTTTTTCCCCTATAACAGTTACTTCAAATTTTTGCATTCTTCTCAAGCTCTCAATCTGAACATTGCACTAAGGAGGAGGAGGGGAAGGTGTGAACAAATGGGGAATTTTTTATCATTGCTTAATAGTGGACCAATTTATAGATACATGGCTAAGCTTACACATACAGGCCTTAAAATGAATTTCCAACTTCAAACAATGAGTTAAAGCTTGAAGTAAGAAACCCATAGTCTAGATCATTTTTAACTTAGCTGAATTTTTTAAAATGTTACAAGTTCACTGGTTTTTGCTGGTGTACCATCGCTTATAATTAGTGTTCACCATACAGGAACAGGCAATCAAAAATTTCCCCTATTCCTGTTCAGGATGAATTCAGAAGACACCCTTACATGTCTCCTCACAGAATCTTAAATATGCGAGTCTTCTTTTTTGTTTGCATAAGTTTATTAACGGTGCCTTAAGTACCTTGGTACAATGGCCGTCCCAGTGATGAAGTTTTACTGTTTTTCAGTCCTCCCTTCATTCAGAGTTCTAAGATACCATTCCGAAGACAGAATTCATTAAGACAGTTACGTTATTCAAATCATTAAAGGCTTATTTTCATTTTTTGTGCTACAGTCAGTTCAGGCCATGAAGTTTTACGGCATCCATCAAACAAGAAATCAGGAGAAATGGAGAAATAGCTTCTGCAAGTCTACTCATGTCTAATTACAGTGCTGGGTATTCAAAGGACATTTTTACCACCAAGAATCTCATGAGTGTTATATGAAGGAGTAGTTGATACTGTCTTTAACTGTGATGTCAATATTTACAAATCTTATGGAAAAAACGAAGGAAAAAAAAGATGGAGATGTAAAGTTTCCAGAAAACATGTAAAGTGTCTTTAGAAATAGCCGAGAAAAAATATGCCCTGATGTAGTCCTGTTGTCCATACAGTGTCTCTAACTCAAACCTTTACCTGCTTCAAGACCTTGACATTCTAACTCTAAAATGCATCTTTAAAAGACTGACTTCTATGTATATTTTATGAAATTTTAAGTCAAGAACAGTGTATGCTTTACACTCATGTTGAAATAAATTCCTGGGGTGGGAGGGGGCAACGGATACAGTAATACTATGAGCAAAATAAGGAATTAATACATTTGTTAGTAAGTTTGTATTTCAGAGTCACAAGAACATTTCAGAGCACAACGATCTGTGCAATATGAGAGAGAAAATGGCTTACCATAGAACAGATAGTTTGAGGTCAAAATTATGTATGCCTCTCCCTCTCCAAGGGGTCTTCCCACCCCAGGGATCAAACCCAGTCTCCCACACTGCAGGCGGATTCTTTACCAGCTGAGTCACCAGGGAAGCCCGAGAATACTGGAGTGGGTAGCCTATCTCTTCTCCAGCGCATCTTCCCAACCTAGGAATTGAACCGGGGTCTCCTGTCTTGCAGGCGGATTCTTTACCAACTGATCTATCAGGGAAGCCAGAATTATATATGCCAATTTTTAAATCAAATATCGCTTATTTTTCCTACCTTACTTGTTTTAATAAGACTATATACTTTTTCAGTTGACAGTCCCAAAAGGAAAATAAAGGTGACATGGTTTAATTTTCCTTTTCCATGAAGCACTTCTACATGACCATGAAACCTTTCCTTAACTTCTGTGCTATTTTATCATCATGGCAAACATTTGAGATTTACTGTTGTTATACTGTAATGGTTACTCTTTTCCTTTTTAAATTTTACTTTGGCTGTTCCAGGTCTTAGTTGCAGAGAGGGAAATCTTTGTTGCTGTGTGCATGATCAAACAGAGATCTGATCTGAGCAGAGATCTCAGATCTGCATGATGTGAGCAGAGATCGAACCCCAGGACCCCCACTTTGGGAGCTCAGAGTCTTTTAGCCACTGGACCACCAGGGAAGTCCCTGTTCAGTGGTCACTCTTAGTTCATCATTTTCCTCATGTGTGGAATGGGTCTGAGGATTAAATGAGTTAATGATACATTTCAAACATCAGTATTTGACCTAGTTTGTTTTATTACTTGAACTTTTATATGCTCTGTGAATCAGGGACTTTGCTTGATAATTGAGTAGAGTCCCTGACCTTATGGAATTCACTGACTAGCGATGGGGGAGTATAACAAACAGACTGCAGCGTGTCCTCATGCATTTAGTGGGGCAGAAGAGCTGGGGGACAGCAGACAAGGAAATCAAGGAATTCAGCCTAACACTTTTCTTTGTTGGATGCACAGTTTGTTAGTAAGAATTTTCAGATTTTTGTCCACTGTCAGTGATTGGAATAAATCGTACATGCCATTCCTGGGGTGGAAGTTAACTAACACAGCAGGTATGGTAATCCTTCTCATCAGCTCTGTGTGGAACCTGAGTGTGCCTGCTTTTATTCCTGGAAGAAACCTGTGTTTAGCACTTAAAACTACCATTTGCTAGCTGGAATGCCCATCTTCAAATAGTGTAGGGTCCAACAAGTTAACCAAATGATTGTGCTAGTTATAATAAGAGGAGTGGAGATAATTAATGCACAGGAAACTGGGAGTTCAGGGCAGATGCTTCCAGACTAATTCAGACCTGAGGAATAAGTTGATCAGATATACTTAGCCTTTGAATAGTCCTTCTTTGGCTCCTAAGTCTCCATTCCTTTTCACTGAACTTAACACCAAAATCTCAATCTGGTCTTGGGTAGAGGAGAAAAATTAAAACAGATTTCTTGTGCAACTCATCCCATCCTATCTCTTGGGTATTACTCCAAGTAGAATAGGTATTACTTTCCTAACACTTACTTAGCAGTCTGATGGGAAATAAAGTTTTTCAACAAAGTGTGATACCTTGGTCTAAGATCTAAGATTTAGTCCTTAGTATCCAGAGCCTTTGAAACAGTAACCTCCATTTTTCCTTTTCTGAATATATCACCTAAAAATAAGTATGTGGGAGTAGAAAAAGGGAGAAAAAGGAGGAAGAGGAGGGTGTGCCTTGAGAATCATCATTCTCATCTAAGTTTAGAATAAGCCATTTTTAAAAAACGATGAGTTAGGATAACATGATTAATTTTTATGATCATCAGATTTTTCATTTACCAAGGAAAAGGAATTGAAAGTAGATTATGTCTTATACCCACTAGGGGGTAGTGTGAGCCATAAAAATTAAAATTATTTCTCACTGATTAACCTGTTTCATCATGAATTTGCCTTGTTTGAATCAATTTTTCTCCATGCAGTGTTTTTTAATTGCTGTAAGTCATCATTTTCAAATACAGTCTTATGACTGTAACAAATAGTAACACACATTCCTGTCTCTAGTGATCTAGATGTTGTGACTTTACTCTTTTTTGTGTTTTTGTTGTTGTTGTCTGTACCCTCTGGCTTGTGGGATCCTAGTTCCCTGACCAGGGATTGAACCTCTGCCCTTTGGAGTAAAAGCACCCAGTGTTAACCACTGCAGCACCAAGGAATTACCCTGACATGACTTGTTTGTGAAGAATTTTCTGAGCGGAAAATAGGGCTTCCCTAGTGGCTTAGATGCTAAAGAATCCACCTGCAATGTGGGAGACCTGGGTTTGATCCCTGGGTTGGGAAGATCCCCTGGAGGAGGGCATGGGAACCCACTCCAGTATTCTTGCCTGGGAGAATTGCCATGGACAGAGGATCCTGGAGGGCTGCAGTCCATGAGGTCATGAAGAGTCAGACATGACTGATCGACTGAGCGCACACAGGGATACTTTAAAGTTTCTCTACCAAATTTTACTCACTATAGGAAGTAAAGTAAGTTATTCTTTATGACCTGTAAGTAAAATTATTATATAACAGGATTGTCTTCTGTTTCACTGTCCTGTATGGTAGCTACTAGCAGATTGTAGTTGCAGATTGTAGTTGAAAGGTGGCTAGTTCAAATTGATATGTGCTCTAAGTATAAACCACACACTGGATTTTGAAGACTAAGAATGAAAAAAGATTTATAAACTATGTCAGTAAGTTTTACATTGGTTATATGTTGAAATGCTATTTTGACTATATTGGGTGAAATAAAACATTAAAATTAATTTTATGTTTTTCTTTTTACCACATTACTCTTTAATGTGGCTACTGGAAAATTTTAAATTACACGTGTGGCTCATATTGTAGTTCTTGTCAACAGCACTGCTGTGGAGAAAAGCATTCACTGATCCGTTTTTATCATGATGTACCTCTACCTGGCATGATTTGTAAGGAAGGAATACAATGAGGAAGTTGAGCACAACTTTGGTTTTGTTCCTAAGGCAGCTAGAATACGTATGGTCACTTCTGTAATGAGACATATGTGTTTCTAAAATTTATTGTGTTAATAAGCAAAATCACATGGTAGAAATCATAGGGCTCCTGGATAAAATGTTAGGAGCATAATACTCAAAAAACATTGGTTATGTTTTTTAAATGCCCACTTAAATGTCAAGGGTGAACTTGCAGATGCCTTCAAGTAATTTACAGTTGTGTTTATAATGAAAAATTGATCTTTGCTTTATTGATAATCTCCCCAAAGAATTCCCTATTAATATTTTAAAGTCATTTAAAGATATAGTGACAGGTTGCAGTAGACAGAGTAGGCATCATTGAGGCATTCTCATTTTATGACTTACGATAAGAAATTGATGAGTTATTTAGTATGCTTAGATCTTAGATGAGTTAAAAGATTCACAATTGCAGTTTTGTGTTTCAGAGAATATTCTAAATGGGGAAAAATCTAATTGCTGTAGGTATAACATGTTGGGGGTTTATTTGCGAAGTGTGTTAGTCTCTCAGTTGTGTTGGACTCTTTGCAACCCATGGACTGTAGCCTGCCAGGCTCCTCTGTCCATGGAATTCTCCAGGCCAGAATACTAGAGTGGGTAGCTATTACCTTCTCCAGGGAATCTTCCCAATCCAGGGATCGAACCCAGGTCTCTTGCATTGCAGGCAGATTCTTTACCAGCTGAGCCACCAGGGACGTGTACGCACATAATTATTGAATCTAAAAACAGGAGAAGTCCTAATTAATGGAGTTTAGTGTTATTATTTACAGTGGTGTCGTTCTGGGATTAGCTCTTTGAGTCCCAATAGAGCTATTGATAATCAGATCAATTTGATGTTATTTAATTCCTCTGAAAGTATTTGTAGCATGAACTGCTGTGTGCCTTCGGTAAAATAAGATATTTTCCTTGAGACCTAATCTTGTTGCCACTTAAATTCATATTCTGCTTTTATGTACTTCCCTTTCTATTTTTTAGTAACCAGTTTTCTAAACATAGTCTACATGACTGTCTATTTTGCGTGGATTTTCTAAACATAGTCTACATTACTTCCTATGTTGCATGGTCTAACTTGAGTTATACTTGAGATACAGTCCCAGGATTGCTTTTGAACAGATAGAATCACAAAATGCAACTAAAAGTTACTTGGTTTTAAGAATGAATACTGTTATTTAATAAATCTTGAGACTTGTTTCTTTGCTCTGTTCTTACCCTGTGTTATTTTTGAGTTGGTTATGTGCAGACTGGCCTTCTTACCTGACTTCATTTGTCAAGTCGTTTTACAGTGTAACCTCATAGCAGTTCTACATGAGAGGTAATGGTAACTATATAGCTAGCTGAGGAAGCTGAAGCTCAGAGCAGTGTAAATTTCTGCAGGAGTGTAGTTAGTGAGGCAGTAATAATTCGAACCTATTGTTTCTAAGACTTGAATACTTCGCTGTCTTTCTGCCAAAGGATAGTATAAAACTAGGATGTGTCTCAAGTTAACTGTGTGTGAGTAGTAGCGGAAGGATTTTAGTTCCTACCCAGTTTTTGCCCTTTTAGGGAAAAAAAATTGACAGTTTCTCTTGGGGGGGAGAGTTGTTCCATTTGGTTTGGGTTTTATTCTTTTTTTCCTCCTATAATTTATGCTGTGGGTTTGGGAAATCAGTGCTGTGTAGTCAAATAATTATGCACGGGTATTCATTATATCAAAATCTATCAGAACTTGAGAGCACATTAAAAACTATTTCAAAAAGTTTTGCATACCCAAGAGCTTATTCTAGAATGTGTTCCGATTAAATCTGATACATGATCAGGTCACATGATACATTTAATATGTATGTTCTTAAGAAAGAGTGTCTGATTTTGAGGGTGAACTGAAGATGAGGAAGTGAAGCTCCATCTGCCTGTGATAATTGTACTGAGTGATTTTAAACCTATTTTCAGATGTGATCTTGGAGGCTTTTCTGGCAGCTTTTTATAGCTTTGAATAGAGCTGCTACTATTTTGTGTAACCAGGGAGTGGTGTTTTGGGACTCTTGGACCCCGGCTTTTTTCCCCCAGCCTCTCTCTTCTAAAAATATGAGGACTTGGGATAAAACAAAAGGAAGATGGAGGTGAGGAGTCAAAATTCAAGGAATTTTACCATCCACTTTTCTCATTCCTTTACGCCTAATATTCATCCTAATAACTTTACTTTTTCTCCTAAAAGTGAAGACCAGACTCCTGTTCTAGTTACATTTTGGAAGACTTCCTAAGATGGGAGGCTTCTTTATTGCCTTTTGAGATTTTTAATGCTCCAAAAATGTTTGACTTTGTTTGAGTCTAAAGAATATTTTGCTGAAAGTAGTTTATAGCATTTCAGTTTTTTATTTGCCCTGGCATTGGAATGCTTAAAATCAAGCAGGCTAGTCTTGAAGTATTACTCTAAATGGCTGTGAGTTTCGGAAAAGAATTTGATTTTATACCTGCATCTTATGACTATTTCAGTATATAACTGTACTAACAGAAATCTTTTCTAGTATATGCATTACAGGCTGTAGAATGAAGTAGGTAAGGTGTGTAATTTTTCTTAAGTGAAAGCAGTATAGTATTCTCATTCATTGTTTTTCATATCTAGAAGCTTAAATACTGCAGTGTTCTAAGCCTTTTTGCCTACACGTACATATTCAAAATGTTGAAAATGTACTGTGCACTCAGTTGCTCAGTCGTGTCTAACTTTCTGCGACCCTGTGGATTGTAGCTGGCCAGGCTCTTATGTCCATGCGATTCTGCAGGCAAGGCTACTGAAGCCATTCCCTTCTCCAGGGGATCTTCCCAACCCAGGGACTGAACTCTGCGTCTCCTCCATTGGCAGGTAGATTCTTTACCACTGAACAACCAGGAAAGCACTGAAAATGTACTGCTAATGCATAATTGACTGGAGATACATCAGTACATTTTTAGAGGGTGATACAATTAACATTACCATGGGAAGTTGTTAGAGCTTAAACTTGATCAAGAGTTCATTATACAACTTCTGGTTGTTGTTATCATTCACATTTTGTTCTGTTAGGTTTTTGTTCCAACCTTGTGTATATATTATAAACATAAAATTTTCAAAAATGATGCATCACAAAATTTTGAGTAAAGAGTTTTCTAGTGAATTTTATGTAGATGGTTCTCTTGTCAGCCTAGTGACATGTATGCTAATGTCTCAGAAGATGATCGGTCTTCAGAATATAGTTCTGATTAAGATGATACGAATATTAGACCAACAAAAAGAAAACCTTAGTGATTGATTCTGATACAGAAAGTGAAAATGAAACTCACATTGCTGGAGTGAGCGCTTTTGCTTATATAGAAGAGTGGACTGAAGGAATTTCATGAAAACTATAAGACTTTTCAGCTGTGTCAGTTGTAACTATTGAATGTAATAACCTGCATACTGTTAGTGAAATTATTAATTTTTGGTCAGCCAAGAGAAAAATCACCAGTCACGGGCATTAGTTTCTGCAAAAATCCCCTGGTCAATAATGAGCTAATATATAAAACTATACATACTATTGTCAGTTTGTGTATTGAATATTAACATTTTTCTGACTAAATATTTATAAATATAGATTATTTCTCCTTGTACCTCAGTGGATTCTTTTTCTTGTGTGCATCCTGCTTGGAATAAAAACTGCTTTAATGTTAAAGATGAAATATCTGATGGTTTACTCCTTGTTCTTTGTATCATTAAATAGATTCATAATTCAGCAAGTGTTACAGAACATCTATAGTACTGCGCACTGTTCCAAAGCTGAGGATTCAGCAGTAAATGCAACAAACACAAATCCCCCCCTTCCGAACAAAATAAGAGAGATATAGTACGTTTAGAGCCCTAGAGATAAACTGTGTAGGGGGTGAGAAGGAGCAGGGCTAGAGGGAGAGTGTGGGGTAGGGTGGAAAGGTGTTTGCAGATTCACTTATGGAGGCTTCACTGAGAAAGCACATCTGAATGGAGATCTTGAGATCTGAGGGAGTGAACTTCAATCTTTCCCAGCGACAGGGTCTTTTACAGTGAGTCAGTTCTACCCATCAGGTGGCTAAAGTATTGGAGTTTCAGCTTCAGCATCAATCCTTCCAATGAATATTTGGGACTGATGTCCTTTAGGATGGACGGGTTGGATCTCCAGGCAGTCCAAGGGACTCTCAGGAGTCTTCTCCAACACCACAGTTCAAAAGCATCAATTCTTCGGCACTCAGCTTTCTTTATAGTTCAATTCTCACATCTATACATGACTACTGGAAAAGCCATAGCCTTGATTAGATGGACCTTTATTGACAAAGTAATGTCTCTGCTTTTTAATATGCTGTCTAGGTTGGTCATAACTTTCCTTCCAAGGAGTAAGTGTCTTTTAATTTCATGGCTGCAGTCACCATCTGCAGTGATTTTGGAGCCCCCCAAAATAAAGTCAGCTACTGTTTCCCCATCTATTTGCCATGAAGTGATGGGACCGGATGCCATGATCTTAGTTTTCTGAATGTTGAGCTTTAAGCCAGCTTTTTCACTCTCCTCTTTCACTTTCATCAAGAGGCTCTTTAGTTCTTTGCTTTCTGCCATAAGGGTGGTGTCATCTGCATATCTGAGGTTATTGATATTTCACCCGGCAATCTTGATTCCAGCTTGTACTTCATCCAGCCCAGCGCATCTCATGATGTGCTCTGCATATAAGTAAAATAAGCAGGGTAACAATATACAGCCTTGACGTACTCCTTTTCCTATTTGGAACCAGTCTGTTGTTCCATGTCCAGTTTTAACTGTTGCTTCCTGACCTGCATACAGATTTCTGAAGAGGCAGGTCAGGTGGCCTGGTATTCCCATCTCTCAGAATTTTCCACAGTTTGTTGTGATCCACACAGTCAAAGGCTTTGGCATAGTCAATAAAGCAGAAATAGATGTTTTTCTGGAACTCTCTTGCTTTTTGGATAATCCAGCAGATGTTGGCAATTATCTCTGGTTCCTCTGCCTTTCCTAAAACCAGCTTGAACATCTGGAAGTTCATGGTTCAAGGACTGTTGAAGCCTGGCTTGGAGAATTATGAGCATTACTTTACTAGCGTGTGAGATGAGTGCAACTGTATGGTAGTTTGAGCATTCTTTGGCGTTGCCTTTCTTTGGGATTGGAATGAAAACTGACCTTTTCCAGTCCTGTGGCCACTGGTGCGTTTTCCAAATTTTGTGGCATATTGAGTGCAGCACTTTCACAGTATCATCTTTTAGGATTTGAAATAGCTCAACTGGAATTCCATCGACTCCACTAGCTTTTGTTTGTAGTGATGCTTCCTAAGGCCCACTTGACTTCACATTCCAAGATGTCTGGCTGTAGCTGAGTGATCACACCATTGTGATTATCTGGGTCATGAAATAGTTCTTCTGTGTATTCTTGCCACCTCTTCTTAATATCTTCTGCTTCTGTTAGGTTCATACCATTTGTGTCCTTTGTTGTGCCCATCTTTGCATGAAATGTTCCCTTGGTATCTCTAATTTTCTTGAAGAGATCTCTAGTCTTTCCCATTCTTTTGTTTTCCTCTGTTTCTTTGCACTGATCGCTGAGGAAGGCTCTCTTACCTCTGCTTGCTATTCTTTGGAACTCTGCATTCAGATGGGTATATGTTTCCTTTTCTCCTTTGCTTTTCGCTTTTCTTCTTTTCACAGGTATATGTAAGGCCTCCTCAGACAGCCATTTTGCTTTTTTGCATTTATTTTTCTTGGGGATGGTCTTGATCTGTCTCCTGTACAATGTCATGAACTTCCATCCATAGTTCATCAGGCACTCTGTGTATCAGATCTAATCCCTTGAATCTGTTTCTCACTTCCACTGTATAATCATAAGGGATTTGATTTAGGTCATACCTGAATGGTCTAGCAGTTTTCCCTACTTTCTTCAATTTAAGTCTGAATTTGACAATAAGGAGTTTATGATCTGAGCCACAGCCAGCTCCTGGTCTTGTTTTTAGTGACTGTATAGAGCTTCTCTATCTTTGGCTGCAAAGAATATAATCAATCTGATGTCGGTATTGACCATCTGGTGATGTCCATATGTAGAGTCTTTTCTTGTGTTGTTGGAAGAGGGTGTTTGCTATGACCAGTGAGTTCTCTTGGCAAAACTCTATTAGCTTTTGCCCTGCTTCATTCTGTACTCTAAGACCAAATTTGCCTGTTACTCCAGGTGTTTCTTGACTTCCTACTTTTGCATTCCAGTCCCCTATAATGAAAAGGACATCTTTATTGGGTGTTAGTTGTAGAAAGTCTTGTAGGTCTTCATAGAACCGTTTAACTTCAGCTTCGTTAGCATTACTGGTCATGGCATAGACTTGGATTACCGTGATATTGAATGGTTTGCCTTGGAAACAAACAGAGATCATTCTGTTGTTTTTGAGATTGCATCCAAGTAGTGGATTTTGGACTCTTTCATTCCCTGTGAGGGCTACTCCATTTCTTCCAAGGGATTCTTGCCCATAGTAGTAGATATAAAGGTCTGAGTTAAATTCACCCATTCCAGTCCATTTTAGTTGGCTGATTGCTAGAATGTCGATGGTCACTCTTGCCATCTCCTGTTTGACCACTTCCAATTGGCCTTGATTCATGGACCTGACATTCCAGGTTCCTATGCACTATTGCTCTTAACAGCCTTGGACTTGGCTTCTGTCACCGGTCACATCCACAGCTGGGTGATGTTTTTGCCTTGGCTGCATCCCTTCTTTCTTTCTGGAGTTATTTCTCCACTGATCTCCAGAACCATATTGGGCACCTACCGACCTGGGGAGTTCATCTTTCAGTGTCCTGCTATCTTTTTGCCTTTCCATTCTGTTCATGGGTTTCTCAAGGCAAGAATACTGAAGTGGTTTGCCATTCCACTTAGGGGAAAAAGAATGCAAAGCTCCTGAAGGAGGAGTATGCATGACAGGTTGAAGACGCACAAAGCAGCTAGTCCTTCTTTAACAAAGCAGATGAGGAGGGCGGTGAGGGTTGGGAAGCATAGCTGAAGATGACTAAGAGGTAGGTGGAATAAATGCATTCTTTTTGGGTGGAGGTTATAAAGACTTGGATTTTTAAAAGGTCTGTGGAATACAAACTAGGTAGGGGCTGGGGGACTCAAGATCGGAAGCAGGCGGAATAAGTTAGCTGGCTGTTGCAGCCTGCTGGGTAAGAAATGGTGGTGGCTTGGGTCAGAAGTCTAGCAGTGGAGTGATGATCAGAAGTATAGCAGTGTCCAGTCATGGGCAGATTCTGAAGTTTAAGGCAAAGGATTTCTGATCAGATTGGATGGGTGAGGTATGAAGGAATTGGATCAGTTGGAAGGATGGATTTCTGAATGACTCAAGGAATGCTCTGAGGAGGAACAGGTTAAGGGTGGGGAAGGTCATGCTAAGTTTGGGATGGTTACTAGAGATTCAAGAGTAGCTATTGAGCACAGGGTTATGAATAGGGGCATGATTCAGGGAGAAATCTCTGCAGAATATGCATTTGGGGAGGCTTCGTACATGGAGTGGATTGATTATTTAAATTCATCAGACTAGATGAGATCACTGTAGAGTGTGTAGGCAGAGTAGAAGACCTCAGACAGAGCCCTGGTGCCCTTCTATAGTGAGTGTTGGCATGAGGTTGATACCATGCATCTAGGCAGAAAGCCAGGAGAGAGTGGCTGCAGGAGCTGGATAAAGTCTTGCAAGGAGAGCACAAACCAGCTGGGTAAGATGGTGCTTTTAAGTCAGTTAAGATGAAGGTTCAGTGTTAGCCATTTGCTTTAACCATGTGGGACTCATCGATGACCTCAACAAGCAAGCTGGCAGCTAAAGCCTGCTTCGAGAGAGGTGTTCAAGACCAGAGCAGAGGAGGGAGGTTGGAGACATGCAAGTTTAGATGACTTTCAAACAGGAGTAAAGCAGTGGGGCAGCAGCGAGGGTGGGGGGCATTGACTCAAGTCAGGGTCATTTCCTTCCCTCTCTTTTTTTTTTTTTTTTTTGAGAAGTTACAGTAGCTTTGTACAGTATGGAGAAAATCCAGTAGAGGGGAAACAGTGATTCAAGAGAGGAAGGCGATGCTAGAACAATGTCCTTGAGGAGGTGAGGAGATAAGATCTAAAGGAGAGATTGGTGTTAGTCCAGAGTGACAGTCCTTTCAGCCTTAGTAACGGAAGAAAAGGTGCAGAGCACCTGGGCCCACAGATGCAGGTTGATGTGCAGATGCGACAGTGAGAACCTCAGGAGGGGTTTCTGTTTTCTCCTGTAGTACAAAACAGAGTTGTCAGCCAAAAGTGAAGATGTGGATGGAGATATTGGAGGTTGACAGGAGAAAGAATGTTCAGTCAATTAGGAGAGGGAGAAAGACGGAAAAGAGAACTAATGATATTGTTGGGGGAGCAGTAAGGGTCCATTTGAGGTTGGTTCATTTTTGATTTTAGAGACTAATCAGCTTGGAGACCAGCCGATCTCCAGCCCTGTTTAAGTGCCTTGGCAGTTGTACTTCCTTTGTTCCATTAGATTTTTCAGAGGGGAGATTTTCAGTGACTTTAAAAACTAGTTCTGCTTTTTAAACAGCTTGGTTTTGGTTAAGTTTAAACAGAGCAGGTTACCTTACTTATGTAGTAATCCTATTGTTCTCTTTTTTTTCCCTTTTCTTTCCCATGGGTATAAGATCAATTTCATTAGTCTGATCCTATTCTCCGCATATTTGTAGACATTTGTAGCTGCAGTTGTACATGATGTCATCAGTATTTGCTGGCGGTTGCTTGCAGCTGCTTATGATGATTTATGTTGTTTTCTTTGAACTTTACATTTTATAAGGTAAATAGAAACCCTTTGAGAGATTGGAGAGGTTCTTTTATATCCAATTCCAAGAAGTAAATTTCTCTAATTTTTATTTTGGTGTTGAGCAAAATGGTACTTGTTTCACAAATGTGTTATGTTTTTCTGTTGCAGGAAACCCAGCGTTTGCTGGCAGAACCAGTTCCCGGCATTAAAGCAGAACCAGATGAGAGCAACGCCCGTTATTTTCATGTGGTCATTGCCGGCCCTCAGGATTCCCCCTTTGAGGGAGGGACTTTTAAACTTGAACTATTCCTTCCAGAAGAATACCCAATGGCAGCCCCTAAAGTACGTTTCATGACCAAAATTTATCATCCTAATGTAGACAAGTTGGGAAGAATATGTTTAGATATTTTGAAAGGTAAGTGTTATCTTTATCATCATATGCTGTTAAGATTTTTTCCTTTTTTCTCGTAAACATTCCGTTTTGAGAATCTGAATATTATAATCTTACCTTATGTGAAGACTGCAGAAGTATGGGAGGGAACCACAGCCGCTCTGGGGCTGTTGTTTTCATGCATGGTCATTCTGGGCCTGTTGCCTTTGTAGATAAGTGGTCCCCAGCTCTGCAGATCCGCACAGTTCTGCTATCGATCCAGGCGTTGTTAAGTGCTCCCAATCCAGACGATCCATTAGCAAATGACGTAGCGGAGCAGTGGAAGACCAATGAAGCCCAAGCCATAGAAACAGGTACTTACTGTTCATTCTCCTCATACCACTTCCACTTTAAGAACAACCTGTACCACAGTTTTTTTGGGGGGGGGCGGGGGGTTGTGTCTTGCTCTGCTTGAGGGGTCTTAGGTCCCAGTTCAGAGATCAAACCCAGGCCATGGCAGTAAAAGTGTCAAGTCCTAACTGCTGAACTGCCAGGGAAGTCCTGTGTATCACCTTTTCAAAAACTTTTAGTTTTAACCAGAAAAAGAAAAGATTCGTTAAAAGGAGAAGATCAGATCTCTCTTAATAGTATGTAAATAACCTCTTAACAAAAGATTTTCAAGTTCCATCTTATGGTCCACTACATGACTCCCAGGTCTACACGCGATTTAACGAATGTCTGAGTGCCTGCCATTCATTTAGCAATGTGTAAAGATAATGGAAGACCTTGAAACTTCCTTGAGCTGTTTTTGCAATCTGTTTGATTAAATTAAACTATGTGTCCGTTTATAGTTAGAGAGTTTGAAAGCAATAAGCTTCTTGCTACAAATTTTAACAGTTAACCAGGAGCATCATATGAGAAAGGAAGGAGACAACTCTTTTCATCCTTTAGAATTTTGTAGAACTTTTGAATTCCATTGTAATGTTTTGGTACAGTCTTTTTGCTCTGACCTAGATTATAGAAAATGACATGAATTTAAGAAATTATAGCATGCTGTTTTCATAATTAACTGAATTCTGTTTGTTTACTTTGTATAGAATTTGGAAAGGAACATATTGAACTTAAGTAATAATCACGTTTGTTTTTGTCCACAGCTAGAGCATGGACTAGGCTATATGCCATGAATAATATTTAAATCGATTCGATCGTCAAGTGTGCATCACTTCTCCTGTTCTGCCAAGACTTCTTCCTTTTTTGTTTGCATTTAATGGACACAGTCTTAGAAACATTACAGAATAAAAACCCAGACATCTTCAATCCTTTGGTGATTAAATGCACATTAGCAAATCTATGTCTTGTCCTGATTCACTGTTGTAAAGCATGAGCAGAGGCTAGAAGTATCATCTGGATTGTTGCGAAACGTTTAAAAGCAGTGGCCCCTCTCTGCTTTTATTCATTTCCCCCATCATGGTTTAAGTATAAAGCACTGTGAATGAAGGTAGTTGTCAGGGTTAGCTGCAGGGGTGTGGGTGTTTTTCTTTATTTTATTATTATTATTTTTTTTTTGGTGGGGGGGGAAGGTAGTTTTATTTTAATTTTATGGGCTCCTTTCCCCCTTTTTATGGTGATCTAATTGCATTGGTTAAAAGCAGCTAACCAGTTCTTTAGAATATGCTCTCTAGCCAAGTCTAACTTTATTTAGACGCTGTAGATGGACAAGCTTGATTGTTCGAACCAAAATGGGAACATTAAACAGACATCACAGCCCTCACTAATAACATTGTGACCTTGCTGTCAAGTGTAGAATCCTCCCTTCAAGAAAAAGCTTGTGACCATTTTGTATGGCTTGTCTGGAAACTCCTGTAAATCTTATGTTTTAGTAAAATATTTTTTGTTATTCTACTTTGCCTTTGTACAGTTTCTTTTACTGGGTTTATTTCATTTTCCCAATGTGACAATCGTTTTTAAAAATTAAAACCGATGGAACATTCTATTTTGATCTTCACCATCTGACAAGTTGAATGATGAGAGGTAGATTTTGCCAATCTCTTTTCACTGATGCAGATTTGTGTTAAGATATATCACTGAATGAAGTATTTATAAGCTGGCCCTGAGCATGCCTAAAACATCAGTATGTGACATTTTTTTTTTACCTCCTAGAAATTTGAAATAAATGTGTGTGTGTCATCTGATTGGTTAGGCGATCATCGGTGTCATGCCACAGTGTTTGGAAATCACTGTTCAGGAGAGTCACAGCACAGCCACCCCAGTGACTGACTTTGTGTGGGGCTTCTACTTGTGCCACAGTTGTGTCTGGCATTTGGGTTATGACCTTGCTCTTAGTTCTTGTCTCAAAACTTCGTGTGTGACCACTGTTATTAGAAAACAGCAATCTCGTAATCATTTGGGGTTTGCTGAGGCATTTATCAGCAGACCTGCTGAGCAGATCTCAAGCAGTCAGCTTGCATAAGCATCATCAGAAAGGTTTCTTCCTTAGAGGGCATCAGATCCTCAGTTAATGATCCTTACTGTCATCCCTGTAATATTTGGTGCGGGAGCTCCTTTTATTCTTTAATTTGATAATCTGCAATTATCTGCATTGACAGAGTTCTTCCCCACCACAAAGCTGTTCTTTCCCACCTTTCCATATCTAATGCCTAAGTCTTGTTATTTTAAGACATTAATGTAGTCAGTCATAAATAAGTATGTAAATGTTAACCTGTGGGTTGGAACCTTTGTCTCTTGCAGTTTAAGGTAATGGATATTGTAGCCGATCTGAATTTTCCCCACTCTTATTCTCATACCTTCTGGAGTTTCTTCAGAATGTGGTGTATTTTATTGTGCTCCTATGTAAGATGAAGAATATCTATTAAAATTACATTTTCAACATACAAAAGTTTTTGATGACTGGTAACTGGTATCCTTCAATAAATGTGTTGCTTGGAAACAAATATTAGTTTAATTCAGAGTAAAATTGTTCATAACCAAATATAAATTTAAAAGCTTAACAGCAGTTGTCATTTGTAACAATTGTTGATCTCTTTAGAGGTTGTCTTACAACTAAGGGAACTGAATCTCATACTGGCGCCAAAATGAGTGAACACTCAAGCAGTTAAATAGAGATTAGTTTTATTTATTGCAGGTGGCATTGCTCAGTGATAGCTAGTATGACATAGTGGTTTATAAGTTATAAAATTCCAGATTTAAACCTATTGATCCACAAAAATGTATCTAAAATAGGACTCTGATGTCTACTGAGTTTTCGAGTTATAGAAGTACAAATATGTGAATTCCTAATTTCACGGCAACATGGTTTTTTCCTTTGTAATTTTGATAAGAGCCCTCATGGTTTTGATAATACTTGCTTCCCCAACCAGTGGGATGAAACCGGAGCCAGTGTGCTGGCTGGGCTTTCTTAGACTTAAAGGGCTCTGGGAGAGGCCAGGAGAGAGTGTGAAAGCTGGTGGCAGTGTCTGGCTTTGGGGCCTGTTCTCTTTGGCCCACACGGCATGGTTGGTCAAAACATTTTGAGTTCAATGCTGACATTTTAGAAAAATTGGGAGAGTTGCATGAGAATCTATAATTCTGGTAACTTCAATGATCTAAAGTTCTGACAACAGGAAGACATGACCTGCCTTATGCAAGGCACCTGCTGGGAGGAGCTGGGTAGTCGCCTTCCTAAGATGAGCTTGTCATTCTTCTACTAAGTGATTCTCAGGCCGGTTAGAATCCCCTCCCAGCCCACCTGCTCCTCTCTGTAATCCTTTTCCCTGGTAAGCCTTTGACTTTGTAACTGCTTAGCTTATGGATGCACTAGTGTTTATCAGGGGTGATGAGGTGAATGGGACTGGCACAGGATGTTCCCTCGTGGACCTCATCTAATGAGGGACGCGGGTGGGGCACATGGACAGAGAGCAGTGGCAGCTCTGATGGAGAGGGGAAGTACGCGCTTGGGAGAGACTGCTCTTCTGGATTCAGTACCTCCAGGCAGGGGACCAGCTTGTGCAGAGCCCTGGGAGAGGAGAAGAATCTGAGTATTTTGATAAATGGCTTCTTGAACATCAGCTGCCCATTCAAAAGCTTTTCTGAAATCTGGAGGGGTTGATAGGAGCCTTTTGTTTTTCATGTGATTTTTAAATTTTGTCATCTCCTTTGCTGTGATTTACTTCCATGCTGGTTAGTGTTGGTCTGCTCAGAAGCTGCCTAATGAGATCTTAGATTTGAGATATATATAACTTAAACCATGCTGTAGACCAAGAACATACTTTAATACAAAATTTCAGAAGCGTTTAAAAATAAACACTATACCTAAAAAAGCCATAGGTGCTATGGTTTAGCACTAGTAAAGGAGAGTATGGGGTGGGAAATCCTGTAAAACATTAACACAGTTTTGGAACTAAATGGTATGGGAATAGTAGGAATTGGCTACTTAACTCTAGCCACATCAACTTTTTGTTAGTTGCAGTTGCAAAGGTTTAAAAATACAGCCTTATCTACAAAAGCTGGCCAAAAGAAAAAGGTAAAATGCCATGATTATAGGGCAGCTAATTCAACAATCTATTTTAAAAAATGTAATTTCATTGGAATAATGTATTTTGGGACTGGGGGCAACATTTCATTTAACCGTGCAGCATGCGCTTAGTTTAAGAAATTATATTGGGGGTTATTTTTAAATGACTTAATGATCACAAAAACAAAACATGTTGAATGTAATAACTTGGAATATTAAGAATAAAAATCTGTACACCACCACCCAGACTGATGATACTTTGTTTCCTTAACTCTATCTTCCACCCCCTGCATTAATTTCCATTTTTTTTTATCATTGAGGTCGGAAATCAGGAGGATTTGTTCCAAGAGTTGGTTTTGCTACATCTTTATGTTACAAATTGGACAAGTTCCCCATTGGCTGCAAAACTGGATTTGGACTAAAATTTTCCTTGTTAAGTATAGAACTCAACCTGAAGAGTCTGGGTCCTTCCTCCTCCTGGCAATTCATCTTTGCTCCCGTTAGCTGATTTAATTTTATATGTGCCAGTTGTAGCATTTCAAGTGTATGAATGCAGACTTGCTAATAACCAAGCTGAGCATCTGTGGACTTTATGTAGTTTCTGATTGGAGAAGCATACGGTAAGTGCCTGGATATTTAGACCTTACTGTCTCTTGTAGCAGAGCAACAACTGAATCCCATGATCTTAGTTTATTTCATGGTGCTCTTTAATGAGCTTTAACATTATCTGCTAATCACTTTTACCTATGGGACAAAAAAGCTTTAGAAATATGAGAGACTTGATAGGTAGCTCAGGTTCCCTATTGTAGAATAACTAGCGCATTTCCATTTTATATATTCCTGATCCATACTCACCCACCATGTGACTTATTGAAGTAAATAGTTCATGATCTAGATTGTGGTTGTCTCTCAGGCACGTCTAACTCTTTGCGGCCCTGTGGACCCCAGGCATGCCAGGCTTCCCTGTCCCTCGCTATCTCCCGTAGTCTGCTCAAACTCATGTCCATTGAGTCGATGATGCCATCCAACCATCTCATAAAAATGGAACACTTCATGAACTTGCGTGTCATTAGTAAATTCCAGTAGCTCTCTAAGTTTCATTATAGTCTAGTAAGTTCACCAAGTATACTGGTTTATGTTCTAAGAGTAGACTACTCAAGAAGACTTGCTTAGATCTGTCAGGCAGCTTAGATGTGATAGGTTGGTTGCACCAGATTTCAAGTTGGTGCTCTTTTCCTTATATTTTGGCAGGAAGTATTAGAACTGTGAGTAACCAAAGGAGTAGGACCAAATGGTTGCAATCCGTGTTTTTCATTCTGAAGCAGTAAATATTTTGGGCTTTCCAGGCCATGGGTCTGTCTCAGTTACTCAGCTCTGCCAGTGTGGTGAGAAGACAGTTATAAACAAATGGGCATGCTGTTCTCTGTTCTGACAAAACTTTAGTTTTCATGTCAGAGTATTTTTTCCCCAACTACTGAAAATGTGAAAAGCATTCCAAGTTTGTGGAATATACAAAAACAGGCTGGGGTCTCCATTTGTCTTGTAGGAGAAGGAAATGGCAACCCACTCCAGTATTCTTGCTTCTTGCCTGGAAAATTCCATGGACAGAGGAGCCTGGCGAGCTAGTCCATAGGGTCACAAAGTCAGACACAACCGAGCACGCGGGCACCAGGCTGAGTTAACCCCTACCTACTTGACAGTGACTGATTACTTGCTCTTGTGTTATAAGCAAGATATGTCTCCCCCTCCCCTTTTAAAAAGTGATGTGTGTACGTTAAGTTGCTTCAGTCGTGTCCAGCTCTTTGTGACCCCGTGGACCATAGCCCGCCAGGCTCCTCTGTCCATAGGATTCTCCAGGCAAGAATACTGGGTGGGTTACCAGGGGATCTTCCCAACCCGGGGAGTGATCCTGCATATCTTAGGTCTCCTGCATTGGCAGGCAGGTTCTTCACCACCAGCTCCATCTGGGAAGCCTTTTAAAAGTGATACGTTAACTGTCACTCCAGTAACAGGAATGATGTGTGCAGGTTTCATTTTTCTGCTTTGACATTAATGTACTTTGACAAGTTATACAGATTGGGCACTTATCGAGCCCTGATTTTTTCATTTGTGATATATTTTCATGCCAAATTTCTCAATGTTCATAGGAATGAACATTGAACTCAGAATGTTCAAAATTATACAGGATTTGATTTTTAAAATCTGTACAGGCTTCTTTAAAAGTGACCTTTAACAGGAAATTCTGTGTAGTGTTTTTCAATTAGCAATTACTGAAAGGAACTCCATCTCTGGCAGCACATTTCTTTGCTATCTATCAAATAGATGACTAACAACCCCACCCAATTTGTACATTTAAGTTGATGTGAGTTTTATAAATAATGCAGTACACACCTTTGACCATATTTTGATTGTGCAACTTGAAGCATTTTTGTTGACTAGGTTCCCAGAAGTAGGTGAGTTATATGCGTTTTTTAAAAAATTTTTGGCTGTGTCAGGCCTTTGTTGATACACAGACTTTCTAATTGGGGAGAGCATGGGCCATCATTGTGGTGGCTTTTCATGTTGCTGAGCAGTCTTTATGGCACGTGGGCTTCAGAAGTTGCAGCCCCCAGGCTCTAAAGCACTGGCTCAGTGACTATACGTGCACTTAGCTGCTCCATGGCATGTGGGGAACTTCCTGGATCAGGGATCAAACCTGTGTCTCCTGCACTGGCAGGTGGATTCTTCACCACTGAGCCACCAGGGGGGCCTGCATTTAAAAATTTAATAGTGGTACTACATTGCCATACACAGTTTATTCTGGCATCTTTAACCTGAATACCATTTTTATGTCTGTATAATATTCCACCACGTGGACACATTCCTAGTTAACCATCACGCCTTTGGGCCTGGGCATTTTATTTCCATGCCTCACCAGTTTGGTTCCCTTACCTTGGTAGGTACATTTGTGTCTGCATTCCTAGAGATGAGATTCCTGGTGTAGTAACTTGATCAAAAGGTATGTTTAATTACACATACCTCGTTTTACAGTAATAGCCAAATAAAGTATTTCATGGACTAGGGAATGAATTTGAGTAAAAATTGAGAAAAGCAGGAAGATTTACAGTACTATGCCTGCACTAGTGTTTAGAACCAGATAACGTGATGTCCAGAGGGTAGTACTCCACATATTGGGAAGAGTAACTTTTCGGATCATAATCAGTTGAAATCAAAGTAGAGAAATATAAGACTGTTTCTGAGTAGATTAGGGTCTTTGCCATAATGCAGTGCCAAGATAGCACTTGGGGCCTTCCCATCGTACTGCTCGAATTTAGCCAAGGGAACTAGTCAAGTAAAAGTGGAAGTTGCTCAGTTGTGTCTGACTCTTTGCGAACCCATGGACTCTACAGACCGTGGAATTACAAAATACTGGAGTGGGCTGCCTTTCCCTTCTCCAGGGGATCTTGCCGGCTCAGGGATCAAACCCAGGTCTCCCACGTTGTAGGCGGACTCTTCACCAGTTGAGCCACAAGGGAATTTAGTCAGGAAGGTACTAAAAGTAAGGAGAGGAGCAGCACCAGGGATGAGGTCACTTTTCAACCTGAGTTTTGTCCTACAGTTCCATATAAAATGTATAAAAGTATTTGATGGGGAATCACATTTTCAAATAAGGATTTTGTTTTTGAAAATGGTACATGTCTTAAAAAATAGAGCTTACATCTTCAAGGACATTTTCTGATGTATAAATAACTCATCTCTGTGCCTCACTAGAATATAAGCTCCTTGAGGGTAGAAACTTTTCTATGCTGTTGCACTAATGCTGGGCATAAAGCAAATGCTGACCATTGTGTAGCTAACGGTGAATGCTGCATTAAGAATTTATGAAACAAGGGACTGTACTGGATGGAAACTTCATTTGAGGACAATCAGCTACAACATTCCAGCTGTAACATATCTGTCACAGATCATACTTTAATAAACTCAACTAACTAGTTCTATGTAAGAGATCTATAGAAGATTCTTGTATTCCAATGTGAAGACATTAGAAAATGCCAGCCTTTTTCTTTTCTTCCAATTTAACAATCTTAATCAAAACCAAATGAGATCTGAGTAGAACTTTTATGTGAGGATTCTAAAGTTCATCTTACGTAAACAATTATTTTGGGTAAATGGCCTCACCCGTCACCTTTTTAAACAGCTGTAATAATTAACGTGACCATAGTGTAGAAAGTGTCTGCAACATAGTACACCAAAGTACTCAGGATAAGCCAAGCCCCTTGAAAATTAACAATTATTTTAACACAAACTCCATTAGGAAAGGAGAACAGCAATAAATAAGACAACCACAGTGGCATGACTGATGTCCTGTATAAGGGAAAACATAAGAGTGGAGAGTAATGGCAACACCTTACCGGTGAGCCCTTCCTTTTACGTTAGTTAATTCCACTAGTAAGAATCATAAAAAGCAAGTGTATAAATAAACGACTAACAAAATTATATGGCCATCAATGGGAAGACAGTGAGTAAAGCTGTTACTGTGCAACGCCAGACAAGTTTTCACTTTGACAGTGCTAAGCTGTGTTAAAAAAAGTTCATTTCCATTTTTTATTTGATGTTTCCAAATATAAAAAAGTCAAGATTCTTACACCAATTATCTCAAATGAGACCATGCAAAGCAAAGTGTATACAACAATCATTTCCCCTTCAGTTCTGTGTGATTGACAGAAAATTGAATGGCATATGCCTGGTTGAAAAATTTCACCAGTTTACAAAAAAAAACCCAACAACCCAGCAACAAACATGCAAGGCAGTTGCTACTTTGTGTCTACAAGTTACTTTATAAACTTCTTTAATTAGGAGGCACAATGAACTGAAAATTCTAGCTGCCCAAATTTATCCTGCTACCCCACAGAAAGCACAAGTGACAGCCCCAGCGCTCTGTAAGCTCTGGAGAGTTGAGCTAGTAGACACTATTTGTTATCTGCAGTAGGTTCAGCTCTTGAGTCTGCAGAAGTCAGCTTTTTCTCTTAACAGAAATAAGTCTCCTTAGGGCCTTTCCTCTAAGAAATTTTGCTAGGCTGGGTTCCAAAAGAATAGTGAAGTGTGAAATTTAAAGTGTGACAACTGAAGTATTTTGATGCATTATACAAATTTTTCCTAGTTGCACAGACTAAAGACAGGTGGTTTGCTAAACAGCACTGAAGAAAATCCTGACCCAGTGGTTCTACTTACTCCAAATGTTTCTGACCAAAGAAAATTATACAACAATATTTATAGGCTCACTTTTAAGAAATGGCTGACATTAATACTGTACATATTTTACATGTCAAATACATAGTCCAAGAGTTTATAAAATAAGTTCATGCATTATTACCTCTAATAATATCATATACAAGATACCCAGCCTCCCTCCCCCAGTACTTCTGACATTTCAGGTGGACACAAGTCTTATATACAAAAACAATCCAGTTCTCTCTGCTGTGTGAAGTATATAATTTAAAGAAACTTCAGAGATTACTGAGAAAAAACTACAAAGTGTCAATCTGTGGGATTTAAAATGCTTCCTTTAAAAAAAAAAAAACAAACACCCAGAATACATAACCTCTGTACAAAGAAAAATATAAAAATTCTGGATGATCATGTTTGATCACATTACATAATTTAGGATGAAATGTCATTGGTTAAGTTTTTTTACTTTACTCGTTCCTTTGACAGCATTCATTTGTGAACTAGTATTTATATTTAGTTCAGCTGCATTTACGGCACAAGATCTCATTTTCAAAACAGTGGCACCAATTTTCCTTAAGTGTAACAGTATTCTATTTTTAGCAGCAATCATGTTTTAAAGGTTGACAATTTAGAGAACAAATGTGTAACTATGCTTACTTTCTACTTTATATTCACCAGTTATGATGTTTACATATAGAATCATCTTTCACTTTGCCCCACCTCATTTCTTGCTTGGTCAGCAAAGTACAGAAAAGGTATTCATGTGTTTCTGTTAGATGGGATTCTTGGATTTAAGTGAATATAAAGACAAGTGTAAGACAAATTCTTAGTCCAGGTATGTTCCAGAGCCCCAGTATTTATATAATACCTACTGACCAGCTATAAAAGATGAGATGTTCTAAGGTGCCTTAACAATCTACGTCTGTAACAGCTGAACGAGAAGGCCATTTCACTCAACTGTGATGCAATCAGCACCGACTGGCCTTTACCAGCAAGTTTAACCGATGTCACTAAATTAGAAAACAAAATGTTTTTAAAATTAGTTTACATTGAGGGACGTATTAGTTCTCTTGTATTCTGTGTGAAGAGAGAGTATGGATAAAGGGAACTGGCCATGGAGCATGTTAACGCAAATTCTAGGAGTACAGTTTTCATGATAAGATGTTATCTACTACATGCAATTTGCTTATAGTACCTGCCTAACAATCACTAGCTCTATAGAGTTAAACTTTGTCTTAAAGTGACTGTTGAGTCCCTTTACGGGAATTGGCCATATCAGGTGATGTAATACCACTTGGGAAAATTGACACAAGTTGACAAATTCCTGAAAATAGGGTCATATAGAAAAAACAGTCCAAATCTGGGATCTATGAATTAAAATTGTGATCCTATGAAACAAGTTTTGGGGTTGATGGACTGCTTTAATATCAAGAATTATTGTCATAAATTCCCACAACAGGATTTGTTGAATATGTGAAAATGATTTTGTGTCTATGTGTGTGTGTGTGCTTTGTTAAAACAATTTGAGGGGGGAAAATGTACCCACAAATAAGCTGATGTGACAAAACCCACAGACTGATAGCAAATGGACAAACACTGAAAAAAAATGCTGTGAAAATGCCAACCAAAATAACAAGGTGGGTGGGTGGACTGGAGTAAGGGGGGTACAGTTAAGGCATCTAAAAAAAATTCCACATGGCTTTGGCTTATTAAAATATTTTACACTATCTTTTTTTTTTTTTAAAGAAGATTTGAAAGCATCTGAAAAACATGCAAATTGTTTGAAAATCCTGCATGGCAAATTCAGACAGTTTGCAAGTGTCATTCAGATGTTTGTGAAGGATAATAAAGAAGCCTCTGCCCACAAGACTGCACAAGGTGGAAGAGGTCTTTCCAATTCTCTCTTATCTTACACTAGACGGCAGCCCAGAGGTCTGTGCAGCAGTTACAAACAAGGTGTTACTGTCTGGAAGGGACGGGACTGTAGAGTTTCCATTGGTGGGAGAACAGCCCAGCTTTAGTTTTTCCAGATACTCTGCATGGACAGGCTTGTGGCACTGGAGCACTTTGATGGCATCTTCCACTTTGAACCACTCTCTTTTCCTTCCTAAAAAAACACCAAATGAAATAAAAATAAATATATAATAAAAATAAATGAAGTTAACTTACAATTGTAAGATAACTCAAACTGGCAGATGTGTATTGATCTTCTCTAAAAAGCAGCTAGAAACTAATTTACGATGCAAACTGAATATACACATGTAGTATGAATTTAAAGAATTCAGATAGCAAAAGGAAAGGGAATTTACCTATATTAACAGAATCTTCCCAGTCTTCTAGTATTTCAGTGACAGTAAGAACATAAACGTATGTTCTGTGCTTGCGGTCTTGGTTCTGCTTGAATATAAAAAGAAAAGCATTTTAATCTACAAGAGCTAGTCATGCACATGTTTTGAGTGAAGAATTCAGTGCGGCCTACGTTAGCATAGTTTTCTTGCCAACACAGGCAAGTATACTCAGTCATACAACCCTCAGCACCAGAGTGAATTTATGTTAAGACAAAACATGAGCAGACTTCCTAACCTAGACCAGGGCCTCTCAACCTCGACCATCTATTTCATCACCCAGGATGCAGTTTGTTTCTTTTTTTTTTAAAGAGACGCTGATTCAGTTAGTCTGAGAGGAGGCCTAAGTATGTAAAAGCTTCCTGGTGAACACAGCAAAAGTTGAGAATAGTATGAGGACAGTCCATTTCTAGAATGCCATGTCCTATATGCTCCAACTCAGTTTTTACTCCTATTAAAACTGCCACCTAACCTTGTGTCTAGGTTCAAAATTAAACACAATTGGCCTTAAAGGAAGGGGCTCATCTTCACCTTGACTAAAGTTAACCTTGTTTGCCATAGTCTAAGACGTCAGACAACTGCCCTAATTTTTTTTTTTTTTTACCACAAATCACCCGAGTAATTCACTCAATCAGTATCTTATGTCTTTGGGAATGAAAGAGAACGGGAATAAAACAGAGGCCTCTCTCACTTAAAACATTATGTTTAAGGATCTGTCATCTTAACTCTATGCCTGGAAAATCAATACACTTATTTGCTATGTTCACAAATTAATCAAAATCACCATGGTGACTAGGCAGGAACATTCTAACTTTCCCTTATATTTTTCTAAGGGGAAAGGTACACTGATTACCATTTTCTGTTCAGATTCTATGAAATTTAAATAGTAATTATAAAGCACTTATTACTGTTGCCTTCCCATGTTACACAAACATGAGAAGTTTTCTTTAAAAATCTTGTCAGCATATTCACATATGCACTAATGTGTACCTTGGTTACTCAGTTACAGAAGACTCAGTGTTTTTCAGTTTAACCAGGAGATGGTGCTATTTAACTGGGTAAGGCAAGTGGTGAATTCTGGAAAATTATAGTACCTTAAGAACTTTACTCTTCCAGTGTTACTATATTCTGGGAGTCATCAATTTTACCAGGTGCTGTACAATCAGAATTTTTTCTGATTTCTGAAAAAGGCTAAAAGATAAAATCTTTAAGGACTGTATTTATAGTCCTATCAGCAGGACTAAGCTAACACTTAAAGGGTATCTTGAAAAAAAAAATCACAATGTGTCTGATATACCATGTATCTAGGTCTGAATCTTGTATGAAAATATATTTGAGAACAGCTTGGGTCTCCTGACCTGACCTCATTTCTCCCCACCTTCCATGGAATACTTGTCACTTTCAAATTTCCTCTGCACAAATTCCATTCTGCCTCAAGCAGTAACACATTATAGCAGAGAATTCTATCCTAGTGTCTAGTCTGCGCATCTGAGTTTTGCATCCTCACGGTGTCCTTTCAGGATAAAGTCGTTATGCATATCATCCAGTGTTACATGCTGAAGGCAAAGGGTTCATTTCCAGGCAGTATCCATGAGAGACCTAAGCCCTTAGGTGACACGGAGAATATTGTCGTAATAGTGTATGAAAGTCAAACAGCTTCCACTTCCCTCCCTTCTAAATCCTTATGACTTCCTTGCCTACTGGTAGCTTCAGAGGAATATCTAGTTCAGGCTGCTGCCGATTATCTGGCCTGTTAGGAAGGAAGAAGTCATTAATTCTATCAGCAAGATGAGGATTACTTTTGTAACTCACCTCAAATATGCCCAGGAGTCTGCCCAATTTTCCTTTTACTCCAGCCTATTAAAAAAAAGACGAAATATAAAATTTTTACGTAACAGAATTTATGTGCAAGTTATTTTCTCTGTGTTCCCCTTCCACTGCACAGTCCTGTTCCTTTTACCTGGTACTGTGACAGACTGGAACTTCAGTGTGTGCCACAAACCCAGAATGAAAACTAACAGACTGGCACGTGCCTTCTCTGAAATTGCTTATCCCTTAAGACCCGTCCCTAGAAAACCTTTCCAATTACACACCAACACCCAATGAGAGCCTTATCACTCACTTCTCATTATGCTCTAACTGCTGTTCAAGAAGTTTTTATGGCCCTTGATCTATGCTGTTTTGCTCCTGAGTAAAAGTAAGTTCCATCTCCTATCAGTTGTGAGAAGACAAGCAGGCCAAGTGTGCTTCTGTGCATGTATGTGCCCTCATTTTACTGAACTTTAAGACAAAGCCAGTAAAATAAAAGCAACTGGCTTCCTATATGTATGTCTGAAAATGAATTGTAGCACATGATGAATTTTCTCTCTGTACATTTTTGCTCAGTTAACACTAACCTTGATTTGGGGCAAGGCCATCATGTTATATATTGATCACTGATGAGACTAACTGTTATATAACTGTGTTATTCAGCTCTGGGGGATTTTCACATTGATCTTTAACTATTTTACCAGGTAGAAAAAAATAATCTGCTTACCAAAGTGCTAGCTGTAGTTACGTGCTTTAAAATGTTGAATCAGACAACCAAACAGCACTGTGTGGCCTGCCTGTCTTCATGCCTCTTCCTCGGTGTATTTAGCAAACTGCCTTGTTTGTGAACCTTACCCAGGATGCCCTACTCTCCATCTTACCTCTTCATAAACCTCCCTCACAGCAGCGCCATCAGGCTCTTCCTCAGGCTCCATTCCTCCTCCGGGGACAATCCATTGGTCTGGATACCGACTGCTGCTCACCAACAGGACCTGCAAGCCCGACCATAACTGTAAACCCCAGCCCCAGAAGTACTACGGACATTCACATTTATTTGTTCATGCTACAGCAGCAGAGCTGGGCAATTTCAACAGAAACTGTATGGCCCACAAAACCTAAAATACTGTTTGTCCTTTATAGGAAACTCTGCAAATCCAGGTCAAGAACGGCATTAAGCTTGAAATGTGTACACAGTTATAAAACAAACGAAAAACCCCATACACTATTAATACAGAGTAGTATCCTGCCAGTTCACTTTTTAACAGTATCTGAAACAAGAAGTAAACATCCATCCTGTAAGTGAAAATTTGTGCACTAGGTTAGGTTGGAATTCACCCAAGTTGAGAGGACGGAGGTGGGGAAAGACTATGATAAATAACCAAATGATGTTTATGACAGTAACAGGCAGGCGTCTTGACCAACTTGAACAGAAATGTCTGCAAAATTACCTTAGTATATTGCCTTCAAGCAAATGCAAACAGTTCTCTCCAGAAATTAATCAGCTGACAGCAAAGCTTGATCCTCAGTGCGGATTCTGGTTTTCTGACACTGTGCCAACTGTCTGCCCAGCTTTGTCCCTATTGCCAGATAAAGGGCTGGCCCTTGGGAATTTACAGCCAGCCCAGGATTCACCTACAAGAGTAAGCTCCAGAACCCAATCTGCCCAAATGGAAACTTCCAGGCTGACAGCAGTTTACAAGTCCCACCTTTCCCCCAAACCTCAAGAAAACTGGGTTGGGAGATGAGGGAAGGACTTCAAATGCACAACTCCCCTCGATCTGAGAAGCAGCAGCACGCCTCGGCCTACAGACACACCATCGCCACACAGTGGTGGATTGACTAACACTCAAGAATCCTGAGCAGTTTCTCTCAATTCTGATCTGGACAGGACTTTACTACATCACTCCTCCGAGTATGTAACAGGCAGAACGGAGGGCACGTCTAGAGAAAGCACTGTAAATTAACAACTGACAGAGCCTTAGCTAAAGTACTAACGGGGTTTCCCAGGTGGCTCACTGGTAAAGAATCCACCTGCCAATGCCGGAGACGCAGGTTTGCCCTCTGGGTCAGGAAGATCCCCTGGAGGAGGAAATGGCCACCCACTCCAATATTCTTATTGGGAAAATCCCATGGCCAGAGGAGCCTGGTGGGCTACAGTCCACGGAGTCACAAAGAAATCAGACATGACTGAGCACCCAACTGGCTGACATTGAGGGCACCACCAAGTCCAAACATAGAAATTTTGGTAAAGTGAAATGTAAGACAGCCTTAAATTTAAGCTTTCTTAGTTACAGCATCCTCCTCTGCAAAAAGAAGTAACTAGCCTTGCAAGACTGTTGAGTGTTAAGGAGTATAACATACCTCAGATCCTAGCCCACGTGAGTAGGCCAAGCACAATGGGCCTCATTGTACCCACTACCGTGAGTACTGTTGGCCATCACAGTTGGATCTTCTGCTTTCCCACCAACTGAGTTGGATTCATCTGTCAAGACAAGTTTGTTCCCCAGATTTTGCCAGTTGCACTTGTTTTTGTAATCACTGAACGTTAATGATAAAATGAGGGCAGGAAGTAGTTATCAAAAAGGCTCTGCAAAAATTCATTAAAGATGGATTGTTAAAAATTGCTATCAAATTAAGTATGGCTAAGATTACTTTAAAAAAAAAAAAAAAAAAAAACCCAGAAGAAGGAAATTTTAAAAATCTAGAAAGTTAAAATCCTACTTTATACCAAGTGGAACTGCAAATCAGATTTCACCTTTGGATTTTATTCAAAAAGTATACTTGCCAATTGTCTATGGTATTCAAAGGCTGTGACCCTATATCAAGACTGGCAAATGAATATGTTTTTAAATTAGAACAAAAAAGGTTTAAGGTACAAAAGTGTTATATCCTGTATCATAGAAAAAGCAAATGGTAACCACCAGTTCTGACCACAGAGCTGGAAGCTTCTTTTCCTGGTTCCTAGGCATGAGTTAGGGATAAACTGGTTTCTAGTATCTGGATAAAATTCTTACTGCCTAATTCTATGCTCTAAAAGCAACCTCCTTGATCACCTTCATAATGGAACAGGGTGGTGCAGGGAACTAGCCACCAGAAAAGTACATCTTCATTGAGTAAACAGGGAGTTTCAAAACCATCGATATTCATAATGTTCTGAAAAATAATGAAATTCAGCGTCATGTATCTAGGTCAATGACTAATATGTTCCTATTTGACCACAACAGTCTTTAAGAATTAATTTACATAAGGTTAATAATCTTGAAAAACCATTAGAACAGTCTGTGTCTGTTTCTGAACTAACACCTAAGCTTCCAATTTAAACCCAAATCTTTATATACAGGACATCACTGTCATATGACTGAACTTCTCTTCCAAATGATTTAGCTGAGAAACCAAGAAATTGTGCTGCAAGAGTCCCTTGACATTCTAAAGCGATTAAATTTTATCAAGCCATTAACTCCAAATGTATCTTTCCAAAAATGATCAATTTAAAATGAGTAATACCTAAGGTACAACATCCAAATGTTTAGATAATCAGTATCTAAACAACTAGATTAAGAGATCTGATAATGAGGCTTTGGTGATGGTACAGATTTGGAAACTGGTATGTTATTAAGTACTTGCCTGCTCATCTTGAGTACCTGGGAGTGCAGACGAGGTCAAGGCTATGTGGTAGGGGAAGGGGGTGGGTGGGATTAAGAAAAGAAATCTAAACAGTATAAGCAGAGATAAGGACAGTTAAAACCCCTACTATAGACTGGAAGAATCTAAACCCACACCACAGAATATTATTATTCAGTATCTCCCTCTCAATTCCTGCAAAGCCATCTTAACATTCTATAACATCCCCAGTGTACCAGATCTACAATGCAGCTTTAGGATGCAAACTAATGCTCTAAGAAAGGTGTTACTAAAAACAGAAACTTCTAGAGAGAAGGGTTCTCACACTATCCACCTCTATCCATACTTTTGTCTCAAAATAATGCTTATCACAATTTTTAAATTCTACAGCTGCATTAGAACATCCCTGGTGGCTCAGAGGTTAAAGAGTCTGCCCACAATGCGGAAGACCTGGGTCGATCCCTGGGTCGGGAAGTTCCCCTGGAGAAGGAAATGGCAACCCACTCCAGTATTCTTGCCTGGAGAATCCCAAGGACAGAGGAGCCTGGTGGGCTATAGTTCACAGGGTCACAGAGTCGGACACGACTGAGCGACTTCACTCACGACTTCACTCTCGCTGCATTAACCTTTACAGACTTCTTTCTACTCTCAGACAGCTAAAAAGTATTCATAATTTTACTGGCTTCACAATCCTAGGTTGGCTCTTAGATGTCTGTGATGCAAAATCTGAGAGAAAGTGGTGAAATTTGCTGGAAGTTGTGCAAGACAAAAGGTGTGCAGCTGCTATGAGGTAAGTCTATTGATATTTGCCACTAAATATATATATGTGAATGAATATATTTATGTATTAGGTTGGGAGAAAAGTTCTTTCAGATTTTTCCATAAGATGGTACGTAAAAATCCAAAGAAAATATTTTTGGTCAGTATTTGTTGTTGTTCAGTTGCTAAATCATGTCTGACTCTTTGCAACCTCAGGGACTGCAGAACACCGGGCTCCTCTGTCCTCCACTATCTCCCTGTTTGCTCAAATTCATGTCCATTGAGTCAGTGATGCTATCTACCCATCTCATCCTCTGCTGCCCCCTTCTCATTTTGCTTTCAATCTTTCCCATTATCAGAGTCTTTTCTAATGTGCTCTTCACATCAGGTGGACAAAGTATTGGAGCTTCAGCATCAGTTCTTCCAACGAATATTCAGGATTGGTTTCCTTTAGGATTGGCTGGTTTGATCTCCCTGTAGTCCAAGAGACTCTCCAGTATCTTCTCCAGAACCACAGTTTGAAAGTATCAATTCTTCGGCATTCAGCCTTCTTTAAGGTCCGAATTTCACATGTGTACATGACCACTGGAAAAAGCACGGCTTTAACTATATGGACCTTTGTCGGCAAAATGATGCCTCTGCTTTTTAATATGCTGTCTAGGTTTGTCATAGCTTTCCTTCCAACCCCAATATTACTGTTATTTATGAAAGAAATGACCAAAGCTTTAAAATAAATGGTATTACTGAGGTAACAAAGGATAGGTTACAAAAACTCTTTCAATAAGAGGATACACTAACAGCTGACAGGTCCATACATGGTCATTCATAGGTTTTAAATTCTCTTTCAACTACTTTTCTAGACCTATTAGATTTTGTGCGTCGGACAAGATGATAAAGACGAAAGTTGACACTTAACTTTCCAGATAAGCCAGAGCTGAGACCACAGGAAAGATTTATAAAAAGGAGGCTAGTCAACCCACCAAGTTGCAGGATTAGACTTGAATCACACTCAAACCCCAACGCCAATGGCATTAGAGTGGTGAAAAGTGAAGACACTTCTTCCCCAATTCGACCTGGCCACCTTCATATCAGCATTCCTCCCACTACACTATCAGATCTTATCCCTCTTTTCATGTATTGGTCAATTATCAGAATAAAATACTATTCACTTGGCATTGTTGAGAAGTTATTTTTCATATGTGTTTTTCTTAGATACCCAATGTTTCAAGATTTGGAACAGAGGTATCTCTCACTTTTAGTAGCAACAGTATAGTGATAATCAACTTGGAACCAGCCCTGAATCTTGCTGGACAAAGGTTTGTCTGTGAATTGGAATAATATTCCAATAATATTCTATAATATTACTCTATATCACCCAAGTCCTCCTCACTGAGGGATGTGTAAAAGCGTGTGAACTAGGATATGCTGTTCGATGTCTACCTAATACAGCCATGCCCTCAGAGGTGGAAGGTACATGGGACTGTTGGTTCCCTACACCAAGGGGCCCCAAATTGCCCTGTGGTTCAGCTTTTACCCTTACGATGGCTCTTGGTCACAGCCTGCCTCCAGGAACAAGCGAAAGTGAAAGCTGCTCAGTCCTGTCCGACTCTTTGCGATCCCATGGACTCTAGCATACCAGGCTCCTCTGTCCATGGAATTCTCCAGACCAGAATACTGGAGTGGTAGCTGTTCCTTTTTCCAGGGGATCTTCCCAATGCAGGGATGGAACTCAAGTCTCCCACATCGCAGGTGGATTCTTTACTATCTGAGCCACCAGGGAAGTGAACAAGTAGTCACTATAAATTACCACATCTTTCTCAGAAAACACAAAGCTATTCAGAGAACCCCTTAAGTGATCCCTAAATATAAGAATAAAGAATTTTACTTTGCAAATTGTATCTGTATATTTAGAAGCTGTTTTGGGGTTGTTGGTCTTTCTTTCCCACATTATCACAAAGAAGAACACGAATGGTTAAAACTATCTCTACTGTACTTAACGGTTTTATAGGCGTTTGGCCAAAATTAGGGCAGCAGTATATTAGGAACACCCACTATGCACATATACATTTTAAAAGGTAGTAAGTTACAATAATAGTTAATATATCCACTAGCCACTACCAAGTTCTATTACTCACAAACTAGTACTACTTTTTGGGCTACAGAGGCAGAGTGCTGTAAGATCAGAAATAAAGACACATTCTGTGAAAATGTATTTAACCCAGATTATATGGATTGGTAGATAATGCTAAGCTGTGTTGACCATGACTTTTTTCTCCCAGCATGTTAATGTTCTGAAGTGGGATAAACTTCCCACTGGGGATGGGATAAAGTTTCACAAAATTGGAGAAAGCCTTGGTGATACACCAAAATCCGTAAGAATAAATACGGATGCAAATCGTACATGAGGGCCTTCCCTTGAAGAAGTGGCTGACTGGGTAGGCTAAGCAGCCCTTCTCTAGGTCTAGGAAAGCTGCAGGCACAGATGAAGGAGGCTGGTGACATCTCCCGGCAGTTAGAAAAGGCCACCTTTGGATAGTTAATTCTGATGAAAGTGGTTTCCATCTGAAGTAAGAACCTTCAAGGACTCAACGCTCTTGATACATGTCTGAAAAGGCTTATTGATTCTAAGGGTTAAAGTACTAGTAGAGAGAGGCCGTAATATTTCTTAGTAGTAGTGTTTGTTGCTCAGTTGTGTCCAACTCTTTGCAACCCCATGGACTATAGCCTGTCAGGCTCCTCTGTCCATGGGATTCTCCAAGGAAGAATACTCGAGTTATTTACCACTCCCTTCTCCAGGGGATCTTCCTGACGAGGATGTAACCGGGTCTCCTGCATTGCAGACAGATTCTTTACCACCTGAGCTACAGGGACGGCTTAGTTTTTGTTTATTAGAGCTCTGGTTTAGAGTTCCACAGGTTTCAAGGCTACTGGCTCAGCGAGCTTACAAGCCAATTACAGCAAAAAGTCCAAATGCAAGTTCTTAAGACTGTATGTTTCTCACTTGCAACTGTGCCTGGATTCCACCCAGGATCAAGTCATTTCTGTTTCTCTCTTTAGAATTCTATCCTATTTTGCTGCCAGATAATCCCCAAACTTGAATAAATCTAAAACTGAAATACAGCAAGCAACTCCTTAATCTTACACTGAAGGTGCTCTTCATTTTTCAGCCACTATTTTTCCTCTGTTCTCCTAAGCTACAGTTCAATTAGACCACAGCCCCAAGTCTTGCTCTGTTTATGCTGTTTGGTCCTTCCTTACCCACTCACTGAAATCCAACTCCAAATGACTCATGCTGGATCTTAACTCTGGAGCTCCTCATGGTACTTTTGCCTGCATGCTAAGTCGCTCAGTCATGTCTGACTCTTTGCGACTCTGTGGACTGTAGTGCTCTTGGCTCCTCTGTTCATGGGATTCTCCAGGCAAGAATACTAGAGTACTAGTAATACTAGAATACTAATTTTGCCCTTTCCTACTCCAGTGGATGTTCCTGACCCAGGGATCTAATCCATGTCTCTTTTGTCCCCTGCACTGGCAGGTGGGTTCTTTACCGCTAGCACCAGATGGGAAGCCCGACAGTACTTCACCAGCACTTTATTGCCTTTTATAGGCTTCTCTGATGGGTCAAAGGGTAACGAGTCTGCCTGCAATGCAGGAGACCCGGGTTTGATCCCTGGGTCTGGAAGATCCCCTGGAAAAGGGAATAGCAGCATCCCACTCCAGTACTCTTGCCTGGAGAATTTTTTTATGGAGCCTGGAGGGCTACAATCCATGGGGTTGCAAAGTGTCGGATACGACTTTTTTTCTTTTCATATCAGTCATCTGTCTAACCTCCTGCTATACAGAGCATGTTCCTTAGGAGCCGACACTTTTCATCTTGCAACCTGGTTCCAACCATCATATATGCAAATACGTTCAATGGAATCCATTTCAGGTTTCCTTTCGTGAATGTACTGTCCACTTTCACAGCAAAGGCAGAGATCCCAGCTCCTCTATAGAATACTTATTTGTTGTCTTGACTGGAAGCCCAACTGTCAAAAGGGTGGTTCCCTATAGAAACAACTAGTTGGAGAGGATCAAATGAACAAGAGATTTAGAAATAAAGGGCCTGGGCTCAAAATGATCTGTCAGCTTCTGTGACCTTGAGACAAGTTACTTCCATTGCCTAATTTCTTCCTTTACAGATGCTAATGTTTATTATCTACCTCACAGGGAAGAAAGAGATGCAATGGGAAAATACATAAAACCACACCCCAAAGAATAAAAACTGCTGCGAGAACACCCTTCTGTCCTACAAAAACCTATTCTAAAGTCTACTTAGAACCCCTTTAAGTAGAGAGCCAGACTGGAACACTGCACAGCTTGAGGGTCAAAAAGCAATTACTATTTTATTTCACTTTAAACTCTATAAACACAACAAGAGAAACGAAGATCCTAAAGATCCAAACCAGACGTTAAAGCTGGCTGTGCATTATTTAAAGAATTCCAGAACCTTCCCTCAGAGCATATTCTCTAACAAACTGATTGACTTGGTTTCGCAACCTCCGGGTTATCACATTTACAAAGTTTTACGTAATAAGCTTATCTAATAAATTCTTCAAATCTTGCTCTTTATTTTATAATGGCACTGGTCTCTTGATTCCACTAGAGGCTAGGAATCTAGCATTTATTACAGTAGCTGCTACTGCTAAGTCACTTCAGTCGTGTCCGACTCTGTGCGACCCCATAGACGACAGCCCACCAGGCTCCCCCGTCCCTGGGATTCTCCAGGCAAGAACACTGGAGTGGGTTGCCGCCTCCTTCTCCAATGCATCAAAGTGAAAAGTGAAAGTGAAGTCGCTCAGTCGTCTCCGACCCTCAGCGACCCCATGGACTGCAGCCTTCCAGGCTCCTCCGTCCATGGGATTTTCCAGGCAAGAGTATTGGAGTGGGGTGCCATTGCCTTCTCTGTTATTACTGTAGAAATAATTTCAAAGCAGAAAACCAACTCATTTATCTGCTACGATCAACTTCTGATGCTCTCCTCAGACTCTTGCTTTACCATTCACACAATACAAGCCATTTCAATTTCCTCCCATTTCCCATATTTTCCCCTGGGAACCTTCGTTTTCACAAAGCCTGAATTCCATGTTCACATTATGGCAAGACTTCAAAGTCACTACTTTAAAGTCTTCCAAACTCAGCCTTGGATGATCTCACTCATTCAGCAAACCTTGTGCACCCAACTGCTCTGGGCCTAGCCCTGTGCTCAGAGCCCAGCATCAGCAGGGACCAGATGCTGAATTCCAACTCTACCATTTCCTAATTACCTCATTTGGGCAAAGTACTTCTGATTTGCAACTGTCTCCTCACCTATAAAGCTGCAGTTAAGAGGAGTAAATGTAACAAACTTAAATGTCTTCAGGCAGTGCCCAGCACCTAGTTAGCACTCAACTAAGAAAATAATTATACAATAGTGAGCCAATCAGATAAGATTCTTGACCTATCTTGATCACTTCTGGTAAGTATTATTTTATATTTAAAGTTTGCTTTGTGCTAACGTGGTCCTTCCCTCAAGGACCTTCTAATCTTTTTAACAGAATGCACTTAAAAAACCCGTTGACTTTGTAAATGCTAAAAGCCATTCTCTACTTTCTGGCTCTCCTAAACAGGCCCAGCCCCAAAACATCAACTTCTCTAGAAAACTCCTTTGGAATTTAAATTCCAATAGAGACCCTCAACTGAGCACGAGATCAACACTAAAAGGCTTGGTTTCTTTTAAAAAAATTAAAGAGTTTGAAGAGCACCATTCTGAGGTACTTTGATTTTTGTTAGCATAACAATATAAGCCACTGAGAGTACACTATGTCATACTCATCCTAACTACAGGGACTAGCAATAAGGAAGCCATTAAATTCCTGCCTCCAGCTTTAGCTTAATATTTTATTGGACATAATTGGATATGGAAACAGAACTCAATGTTAATGCTTTTCCTGTCTAACCATTTAGAAGTGGCAATGCTACAAGATTTTCATCAGCTACCAATCGACTTTATTGCTCCACGCAAAATAAAACTAGTAAACCATTTTTAAATTAAATATACGAAACCGAAGTAAGTATAAACTGTTCTCCAGAAAAACCTCAACGGCCTTACTATCAACCCAATGCTGATGAGTGAATTAACAGAAGACTGCTGCTTCCTCTTAGAACAAGAAAGACTGCTCCTCGCCAGATGTCAAGAAAAACATACCAAAGAAGCTCTGATAAATATGCAAAGGTAGAGATTACCGTCAGAAAATGGCAACTTTGCCCACCTCTAGTCCACCTTCTCCCTTCTGGTGATTCCACGGTTTTCACTACTCATCATTCTATAGTCAGAAAACTTTAAAAGAGGAGGCTTTTTTTGTTTTTTTAATCCAGTATAAATACGCCAAGTGCTTGTAAACTAAAGGATCCACCAAAAAGTGGAACTGATAGAACCAGACCGAATGGGTTTTTAAAGCACGGGGACTGTCTGGATATTCCATAATCATGCCTACATTCATCTGAAGCCGCAAACTGCTATTTCAGGGGAGAGGAAAATATAACAAGAGGCAGAAGGGCTGGGGCTGCAACATTCACGCCATTTCTACCCTCTGTTAGTACTCAGCGTTTTATTTGGTTTCACGCTCCATTTGCAGGTTAAAGTGGTGACTCCCGCTAGGCGGGAGCAAGACGGCCCGGGACCCTCCAGGGGGCCAGGAGGCGTCTCGGCCTCCCGTCCTAACCACGGCCCCGTGGGAGAGCGCAGGGCTGGGTGAGCCCCTTTGTTTCCACAATCAACCCAGAGAAAGGAAGGAAGGAGAGAGGGAGGGCGGGAGGGAAGGAGGGAGGGGGCTAATCCCTTCCAGCCCTGAGGCTAGGCGGAGGGTCTGCTGAGAAGGGGATGGAGAAAGGGAAGGGCAAGCGCAAAGACATCCCATCCCGGCCAGCCCGGACTCCCACACCAACCCCGCCCCGGCGCCCTAGCGGAGGGGACCAAGCGCGCCGGCCGCCCTCACCTCGTCCTCCTGCTCGCTCCGGAAGCAGAGGCACGCCGCCCGCTTCTTGAAGCCCTCGCGGTCATAGGTCCGCGTCTGGTTGGGCTTGAACTTCATCATAGAGGAGGGTTCTTGCTGCCGCTGCTGCCCCGGCCGCCGCCACCCCGCCGGGCAGTGGGGTCGAGGGCGAGTCGGGGCGCAGGGAAGCGAGGAGGCGGCGCGGGGAAGGGCAGCGAGGCCGGGTCAGTCCCGGAGCAGACGACCGCTCCGACGCGGGGCAGAGCGCGAGCGTCGGTCACTGGAGCCCGGGAACCGGGGTGGAAGCGCCGCCTCTGCCCGGGCGTCCGCCGCTCTCCATGGAGCCCGCCGCACGCTCGCCTCCGCTCTCTCCTGCTGCCGCCTTCGCTGCCGGAGAAAGCGAGGCTCCAGGCTCGCGCCACGAGGAGACAGTTGCCGGAACTGGCGCCTACTGGGCAGCAGCGCCGCGGCAGCTTCGCACCGCCCCCTTCGCCGTATTTAAGGGGCCGCGCACGCCCCGCCCCCCCTCGGCGCACCGCCCTGCGCGCCTGCGCGCCGGGAACCGTTGCGACGGGGGAGGGGCGCCGGGGGCGGGGCCTCAGCCTTCAGGCGGCAGGATTTCGGCGGGGCGGGCGGGCTGGTGCTCCGCCCCAGCGCGGGAGAACCGGCATTCTAGGTAGGTGCCCTCGAATGGAAAGAAGCAAAGAAGTCTCCCCCAGTGTTTATAAGTCTCGTAGTGTTACCTGCGAGGACCTTAAATAGCCTCTCCGCGAGCGGGGCCTAACCACATACCTCCTCGGCAAAATCGCTCCTGGTCAGAAAACGCCTGGAGGCCTCGTTGCGCTGGCAGCCTCTGTAGTGACTGTGTAGACGTCCAGAGAGCGCCCGTCAAGTGCAGGGCGGACGAGTGAGGCCTGGAAAGGTGAAGACGTTGATGAAGACGTTTTATTGTTTTTGTTTTGCAGGGGAAGGGAGAAAGCACATTTCCTTTTTATTTTTTAATCTTTGGTTGGGGGTAGCATTACTTGTATTCTTTCAAGAGTCAACTGAAGCTTAGACGTTTGTTAGAAGCCCTGGATAACGGCTCCCATTTTATCCCGCCTTCCAGAATGCACTCATTAATGCTGGCTACGGCTAATATCTTCTGAGTGTATTTCTTGCTAAGTAACAGACATGGCCAGGTGTTGGGGCAGCCATCACCAAATAGAATGGAATGTCTGCTATCTAGGGGCGCTCAGTCTCTCGGGGACTTGGGACAAACGATTTTTGTGTTTTCTCACAAGCGCCAGGATAGGAGCCAGGAGACCTACCTTAATGTGAAGGAAGTTGGTAAGGACGCCCAGGGGAGCCCCTCACCCCGCTCCATCCTGTCACCTCCACAGGGCCCGGGCCGCCTAGGTCCAGCCCCATCTAACAGTTCAGTTTTCATTCCTGGAGGGCCTCCTGAGTGCCAGGCCCTGGCATCTCAAACCAGCCCCTGCCCTGCCCGGAGCGTAGGCACCTGAGAGCCGACAAATATTAAGCAATCACCCAAGTACGTGTAAAACGACAAATGTGACAAGGTCTCAGGTGGTAGAGGGTATTATGGGGAGATCTGACCAGATCTGCAAGTCAGAAAAAAGCAGCAGCCCAAGAGCTGAGGCTGAAGGAGGAGGAGGAGCTAAGTTGACCGGGAGCATTTTCAAGGCGTAGGGAACTGGGACTTACGTGAAGCACAGAGAGGGAGGGAATGAGGAGAGTCCTCCGAAATGAAAGAAAAAGACTAGTGTGCCTGCAGACGGTTTCGGGGAGGTGGGTTCCCCTTCTGGCCCAGGGAACTGTGAGGATTGACCATTCAGAGGAGGGGGAAGGCTTTGGAGAGCTCAGAGTGTGCATTAGTCTTGATTTTCTAGGCCTTGACCTCCTTTAGTTTAAGAACTACTGCATGTAACTCATCTTGCCCTCAGAACCTAGCAGGTGCAAGATTGTACAATGACTTAATGTTGAATAAGGAGAAATTAGGTTTTACTAAGGCACAATTGGAAACCTTATCAAGGCTGTGCAGAGACATTTTCTAGGCCTTAACTTTCTTAGAGAAGCCACTTGAAGTTTATTTCCAGATTTACAAACAGGGACAGAGCACAGCTAGGTAGGGACCCCAGTACAGCTAACATGCAAATATTATTTTTAGATCATTGGTTCAAATTGATAAAGTGATTAATCTCACTGTAGTCTTTTTAAGTGACAAGAAAGACTAAGTTTCTCTCTGCTTAAAACTCTTCAAAGGTCTGGTTTCTAGGTGGCGTTCAATAAATGCTGGTTGGGTGAATGTTGGTTCCCTCAAGTCCTTCCTATGTAGTAATTATGTGAGGTGAAACACCAATCAGGATTAACTGGGGAGGAAAGAGGAAGATGCACGGAATCAGCTCACCAAAGGCAGGAAAGGCAGCAGCATAAAACTAGTGAGTGTGAGCACAGGGTTACATGCTTCTGCCTCCAGACTGTAGGACTTGGTTGAAAACTTCTTGAGTTCAAGTCTCACATGTGCCTAACTACCATAGGTAGCTTTTCCTCACCTCTCAAATGTGTAGTACTTATACTGTCTTGGACGAAGCTTAACTAAGCTACAACCATGGATCTAAAAGTCCTTTAAAACTAGAAAGCATTTAAAGAAACATAAGATTAAGGTATTCATAAGGAAATTTTCTTTGAAGATCTCTTTCTCCCTCCTTTCCTCAGGGATTTGAGGATTAATGGAGAAGGCCTTGGGAAGGACTGTGGGTTTTTGCATTTGAGGGAGGGAACTTCATTTAAAAGGAATTCTGCAACAAATCATTGAATGATACTATGAATAGCAACTACCACCCCTTTTTGTTAACTGATTAACTTTTACCTTATTGCAATTGAGAGAAACCTAACAGAAAAGGAAACTTGTGTGACTGAAATGAGGGAGTAGAGAAAGGCTGAATCACGTGTTAGGTCTTCATTTCCCTGTGTCGGTTCCTCACACCCCAGCTCAAAGCTCCCTCCTTAGTGTTGTCTAATGTGTATTGTCCACCTGAAAGGCACTGTTCAAAGCTTAGATCATATCTAGCCAGATCATAGTTGAGATAGATGCAAGCTTGTTTTTCCTCCTCAGGGCCAGTTAGAACTGGGCTACTCTGGCTGGTTCCCTTTGGGATCAGAGTCCGATTTCAAGTTAATCGCTGTTTAGTTCGCTTACCACAGTATTGTCTTACCTAGAACTTATTATACCCAGAGCCTCTTCTTGTACTGTTTTCAAATGTTTGGAACCCCAGAGAGGGAAACAGTTTAACACTGCCTGTATAGAATACTTCTTTGACCTGGGTTCTTTTAAAAATGTCTGTGCAGCGAGCTTGCTGCCTTCTGTGGTAACTGACTCACAATGTTACCATGAAGTAAACTTTTGTGATAAAACCAGTCATGACAAAAGGTCCTTTCCTGAGTCTTTCTCATCATAATAACAGCCAGTCTTTACTGAGTGTTAGCCAGTGCTGGGTGCTTCTCATGATCTCATGAAAGTGACCCCAGCAGCAGCTCTTCTATGAAGCAATTCTGTTTATTGTCCCCATTTTACAGGCAAAGAAACAGAGGGCAGTGTTCTGTCTTTGCAGTCCAGGTTCTTAACCCCTACACTATATTACTGTGTGCTTATCTTGCTTCTATTACATGATAATTATTTTGTGTGTGTTGTGTTCTAACACTGAAGTTTCTTTCTGTTTTAAAATGAAAAGGGAGCTTTGTTTAAGGTGGAATCTGGAACAGACAGTCTTAACAATGAAAGTGGAACTCTTGGATTAATTTCTTGTCACCTAAAGTGATTTTTTTTTTCTTTTACCAAAGACAGACTAGAATGGAGTGAGAAAAGTTTGAAAATGGAAAAGCCTTAATAGGTTCAAGCTTTAGGATTAAAAATCCTAAATAGGATTCATCAAGCCAACCCCCATTTGCAGAACTTTAAAAGTAGACTGTTTGGACCATTTAGAATCTTCTCTTTCACTGAAATAAAGGAATGGTTTCCAGATTTGCAATCCATTTTCTATTTCCTCAATTCCTGCTTACTGTAGAGCACTTTGTTTCATGAGCATCATGTTTGTAATGCAGTTCTCTGTGGCTAATAAAAAAGTTTACTGGGAAGCACACTTCCTCCTTTCCGTCTTTATCACTCAGAGAAAGGTATACGCTGAGTGTTTATCTCCTCGGCAAAGGCAATGACTTGACATTTTCACCGACTCCTCCAGGACAGCATTTTGAACTTCTGCTTCATTTGAAGAGGGTTGTTTTTGCTACCCAACAATTTTACATTTGCGTTTGGGAATAAAGGTGAAAAAAGGATGTCTGCTCATAAGAGAACCCATATTAATCAGTTGCAATGTACAGACCTTGTTTTGCTCTAGAGTCAAACAACAAGGCATTTAGAAGACAATTAGGAAATGTGAACACTGAATATTTTATGATATTAAATAATTATAGTTACTTTGGGGGGCGTGATCATGTTTAAAAAGGGGAGTCTTTACCTCTTTGATCAAAAGTGACAGCAGGACTAACACAACACAGAAAAGATCACAGAGGAATGGAGACAACAACAATGTATGAATGGTCGTGGTGACAGCTAGCATCCGCCGAGTGCTTCCTAGAGAGTCTGCTCTACACACTTTCCAGGTGCTCGTTTACAGATGAGAATACTGAAGTACAGATGAGTTAAGTAATTGATCTGGTTCACAAAACTGGAAGATGGCAGTGGACACAAGAGTAGAACTCAGGATTCCAGAACTATAATTATCATCACAGTGACAAACATTGATGCAGAGCTAATAAACAGAAGACACAATAGCAGTCTCTTATGGATGCCTAACCTTTAGCTAAAGACCATGCTTTGTTTAGATAAAGATAACTGGGAAGTGAATTTGCACTCACAGCTCAAGTGTGCAGGCCTGGGACAAGTCCTAGACCACCTGGAAGTTTTGTATATGCCTGAATATTGAACTAAGCCTTTGAATGCAAAAAAGGTTCTTATATAAAAGTGAAGGAGAATTTGAAGGAAGGAGGTTGAGAAAGTCTAACAAATATAAATAAAAAAGACTGAAAATAGTACACTAAAATATTGACAATTGGGTGTCTTTATTGCTGGGATTGTGAGGGATTTAAAAAATTCTTATTTATGCTTTTCCTCACTTTCCAACATTTCTACAATATACATATATCACGTTGGTGACTTTTTTTAGGAGGAAAATCTTGGAAGTCATAAGGACAAGAACTAGCTTTTATCAAACTCCAGCAAAGGTTAATTGTATCTGTTTGTAGTGACTGAAACAGAGGAGGTCTTTGACCTTTTCTGGCTGTTTAGAAACTTGTAGGTCAGAGCCATATAAGTTCATTAATTTGGTTCTGCATAGCTGAGTTTATCTCTTCCTCCCTTATATCTGTAAGTCGAAAGGAACTTATTCATTGATAGATATGAAAACCAATCCTAGATTATACAGGTGTGCATTGTTTTTGTAGGGTTTGGTTTTTTTCTTTTACACTGTAGGTTTCTACCAGTAGATGTTCCATATAAGGAGCCTCTAAAGGATCATGAACCTCTTGAAACTGTATGCAAATCTCTGTGTGTTTGTGAACATATATATCTTTTTTAGAGGAGATGAGTTCACAGTGTTCATATATTTTCAGGGAACCCCTCAAAAAGATTAAGGACCACTATCTGAAGCAGACCCACCTATAAGTCCCAGACAAAGGCAAAAGGAGTCTGAATTTTTTATTAGGAAGCTAGAGTCAAAGTTGGAATCAGGTGACACTGTCAGTCCAGATGTGGCGTTCATTAATAAGATATTACAGTCATGAGTTGCTCATAAGATTGTAAATCAAAATTCAGATTGTAGGGACAGAAATTGTCTGGAACCAGATAGAACAAGGCAAAGGCAGTTTTAGTAAATACCTGTCACATGAAAAGGAATTGATTATAGATTTGAGTAAGACAAGAATTTTTCCAGTAATACTTATAGGTCAATATGAGTTAATGTGGCTGAGCTCCCAGATAACTATGTGATTATTCCAACTCTCCTTCCTAAGAGGTCTCTCCACATGCTGTGAACAACTTACAAGAGATTCAACAATGCTGGACTCCCTGCTTTCAGTTACTGCCTTACCATCTTCATTACATTTACAGATATGTCGAGGCTTTAAAACCTTCAGGGAATGACCATAGGAAAGTCATCGTCACTATCATCATCATACTTGAAACCATATCATACAAATGCAGATTACTGTAGGGTCAAGATGTTCCACAAAATAATAATGCCAACATTTGGTTTGGGTTTTGTAGCTTAGAGAATGAGAATAACTTATTTCAAAGACTGGATGGTTAGTTGGACTGGTTCTCATGGAACACTGGATGAATTTACTTCTTTAAATTCAATACTTTTGTGGAGGATACAAAAGAAATAGAAGACCGAGTTCTTAACCTGAAGACACTTGCAGTCTTTTCAGGAAACATGAAACAGTACAAAGTAGTATTTCCACATAGAGTACAGCATTTAATTCAGGGTGTTCAAGTGCTAAATTACAACTATATTCAGAGGCTAGCTGAGGGCTCTTGAAAATTGCTCTTTGACAGTAACACACACATGCATACACAGATACCCCCTATCTCTAGCGAAAGTAGCTTGCATGCTCAGTTTCCTTTCATTTTGGAAAAGAAAATTAGTAAGACATTAAAGTATTATGTTTAGAAGACATCTTCTGTTTCAGTTTTATATTCTTCAGGGGTCTTCTGTATTCCAGTTTTTTATCAAGTCACATTAGTTTAAAAGGCAAACATCCGTACACAGATGTGTTTTCTATTGATGAATTTTTCAGGCTGAACATTTATATAGCTAATCATCGAAAAAAAGTATTGTTCTACTTTATTTGACTGAGTCCGGTAATGTCAGGATAAATATTCATTTATTTAAGCCACATATAGTGTAGTTTTTTGGCGTTTAAGAGACACGCTTGCATTTCATAGTTTTGCTTACCATTTAAATCTCAACCATAGTTTTTCAAATATGGTACTGTATGTGAAGATTTGTCTTTATCTCTCTTAACTTTTTAGAAAAATTAATGATAAAATTATCTTTGGTTTCTACTTATAGGTGGGTTAATTAGATAAAAGATTTTTAAAATTCACATTTGAAGAAACTAGGGGAGGTTTGGGGCTTCTCAGGTGGCTCTAGTGGTAAAGAACCGCCTGCCTATGCAGGAGACATAAGAGATGCAGGTTTGATTCCTGGGTGGGCAAGAGTCCCAGGAGGAGGGCATGGCAACCCACTCCAGTATTCTTGCCTGGAGAATCCCATGGACAGAGGAGCCAGGCAGGCTACAGTCCATGGGGTTGCACAGAGTTAAACACAACTGAACTGACATAGCACATGTGCACAGGGAGGTTTTAAGACAGAATACATCAGTATGTACTTGAGAAAAATTCTCAGGGTTTATGTTAGGTTTGAAACTGTAGTACAAAACTGTTGTGAGATACCTGATCACAGAAGCACGAGCCATTTGTCCTTAGGTTTTCTAACAATGCCATTTGCCAAAGCCACTGTGACAGTCTATTCTATAGGGAAAGGCACACTGGGCTGAAAGACAAGCTGTCTGGGTTCTGATGGCAGTTCCTTTATTATCTCCAACTGTTTTCTTTCTGAAGTGGAAGTATTAATACCTGCCCACCCATCTCTCAGAGTTTCATGAGGACAAACTGTGATAATAATTAAAAATACTTTTGGCAAAACAGAATGAGTTCAAAATTTTAAGATAAACTTCTTTTTAAAAATATTTATTTATCTTTGGTTGTGCTGGGTCTTAGTTGTGGCAGGTGGGCCTTTCATTGCGGTGTGTAGTCTTCCTTCTAGTTGTGGTGCACAAGCTCTGCAGCATGTGGGGTCTTAGTCCCCCAACCAGGAATTGAATCCACATCCCCTGCATTGGAAGGCAGATTCTTAACCACTGGACTCCCAGGGAAGTCCCTTAAGATAACTATCTAAGAAAAAATTTGATTTAAGTGAAAATCAAATGAAAGTATAACAATAGTCGCATGTTTCCCCCAGACTGCTACAAAAGTCCAGGAAAATTTTGTTTAGGGAGACTCTAAATTCTCTATTCCTTTCAAAGCATTCTTTCCCACAGTAGTGATTCCAGCCACATGCTTTCTGTGAAACAACATCTGCCCCTTACTCCGTTGCTGGTAAAGTATAAAGAGCGTGGGAAAAGATGAATGATTTGGAGAAAAGACACTTAGGGTAGAAAGGAGATTACTGTTAACAAATGGTTGTTAAAGTTCTTTAAGAAAGGGTTCCACCTAAGGATTTGTGGCAAGCTTATCAGATAGTCTAGTCACCATCCAAGGCAGCAATGGGAGAAAAACTCTTCAGGGTGTCGCTTAAGAGCCTGTGTTTTCTTATTCCTAACTTCATATCTTTACACCACCTCTCATTTATCTGTACTCCTTGTTTAACATTCCTCTCTTCCCCCAAAGCCTTGCTAAAGGTGGGAACTTCAAGTCAATAAAGACTTAAGCACATTTTTCTTGAGGAAATTTCAGAGTATTTCCTGCTTTTGTCTGTAATTCATGATATTGTACTTGTTTTTCTTGGGTAAAAGAAACCAATGGCTAAAAGCTTTCTAAATCTTTCTCCTACTGCTGCCTACACCATCTTGGAGGCATTCTTGTTTACTCATTGCTGGTATTGAGGGTTTTTAAAAGGGTTAAATCCATATTGCTATTCCAGAATCTTTGAAAAAAAACAAGTCTAGTAATAAATGCTTATATAAATTACAATATCCACTTCAAAATTTGTAACTATTTAAAAAAAACTAGTTTCTAAAAACAAGGCAAGAGCTTGTAACAAAGTTAAAGTGTAAGAAGTACATACAATACAGTCATAATTATATACAGATCCTTGAGTATAGGTGGGTTTTTTTCCTGCATGCTTTTCTATATTTTCCCAATTTTCTTTTGTTAGCATGTTTATATTAGAATAGAATGCCTTTGTATTTTTTTCCCAGCCAAATCTTAATCACTTTCATGTTGGTTAATAAGAATAAAATCATGTATAATCTTAACAATAATTATTAAATAAGAATTCTGGGAAGATTTGGTGAACAACAAATGAATAAGTTCACTCCAGACCACTCACCTTTAAGTCAGTGCTAGAGCTCAACCTGTTATGTGCAAGGTAGAAAGTGGCGAGGTTACTGTAGCTTTGTAATAGACTTCATTTAACCTCAGCCACTGCAGGCATGGATACCTCGAAAGACCCCATTACTGCCCCCGGCTTCATCCTTTACTATCTCTTTCCTTTCCAACTTCCCATTTTATTTCTATGTCTCTCCAATGACTTAAATCAATGGGCAGGAAGGGAGGGAAACAAATGAAGCAGGTCAAACTTAAAGGTATAGGAAAGATTCTTTTTTCCTTACTTCTATCTCTGCAGGCAGGAGAGGTCCCTTTGGACAAGTTCTGAGAAATAGAACTATTTCATGTGACTGAGCACTCAACTGCTTCTGCCAATGGAGCTTGTGACCCAGTTGTGGGAGTGGAGTTGAGTTCCCTTTTATTTCTTCAAGTGACTTTTTAAAAGGCGCTGGAACTTGTAACAGTTTCTTTTTTCCTCTCTCTCTTTTGAACACTAAAAATTCACAATAATAATTAATATTATCCTGTTAACATTTTGTGAAACTGATCAAGGCCTAAAGCAGCTTTTCTGCATAAGATTTTTGCAATATCTAATGTTATGTGGCAGTCTGGATGGGAGGGGAGTTTGGGGGAGAATGGATACATGTATACGGTATCACTGAGTCCCTTTGTTGTCCACCTGAAACAATCACAACATTGTTAATTGGCTATACCCCAGTACAAAATCGGAGAAGGCAATGACACCCCACTCCAGTACTCTTGCCTAGAAAATCCATGGACGGAGGAGCCTGGTAGGCTGCAGTCCATGGGGCTGCTAAGAGTCGGATATGACTGAGCGACTTCACTTTCACTTTTCACTTTCATGCTTTGGAGAAGGGAAATGGCAACCCACTCCAGTGTTCTTGCCTGGAGAATCCCAGGGATGGGAGAGCCTGGTGGGCTGCCGTCTATGGGGTTGCACAGAGTCGGACAGGACTGAAGCGACTTAGCAGCAGTAGCAGCAGCAGCAGCAGTACAAACTAGTAAGTTTAAGAAAGAGATTGTTGCAATATCATATTCAATAAAGTCTTGTGGGCAGAGACTGTCTAAAGTCATAGAGTAGTGCATATTCAGATGCCCCTTAAATTCTCCATTAACTCTCTAAACATACTCAAAATTAACACCAAATAAAGTGTTCTGTGATATTCAAGCAATATTTTTTCAACCTTTAAAATATTGTGGAGGAAAACTGTCTCTAGAAAATTTTGCCTTTGCTGTTTATTTTGTAGCATATAATTTGTGCAGTTTAGACAAGTTCCCTAAGTACTGTCTAGTAGGGAAGAAAAATAAATATTTGTAAGTTGAGAAAGAAGAACAATAACAGATGGATGTCCAGAGTGCTACTCCCCCTGGGACTCCAGAAGGCCAGTAGCAGAGGTCTCAAAATGAGAATTTCCAGGCAAGATAGGGAAAGAAGAGGGGCCCAGGCTAAGCGAAGATCATATTCAAAGGCACTGCTGTGTGAAAAAGAATCTAGGAAAATGAAAGCTACTTACTGAGAATAGCTGAAGACAAGGCCGAAGAAGCAGATACTGGCTACCTCACAGAGCTAAATGCAGGGAGTTTAAGGAGTTTGGACTGTGTTGTATAGACAGGAGTATCAAAACCTCAGAAAGAGTTTTACTGGGGCAGCGCAGCTGTTGTAAAATAGCTTTAGGCTTGAATGCCTCTAAGTGGGATAGGTCTTTTCCAGGTCCATACTGCCTCCTGCTTGGCTATATCATATCATTAACTTTGCACATTTAAATACCTGGCAGTGAGGAGCCTGGTGGGCTGCCATCTATGGGGTCACACAGAGTCGGACACGACTGAAGCGACTTAGCAGCAGCAGCAGCAGCAGAAGGCATTGTCTCAAGAAACCTCCAGGTAGATGATGGAGAGCCGTGGAAAGACTGGACTAGGACAATGGCATGATCCAATCTGTAATTTAATAAGGTCAGGCATACATTAGAGAACAAGTTTTGTGACAGCTGGTGGCACAAACTGGAAGGAAATGCTGGTCAGAAAGATTATTTAGGAAGATAGAATCTATAGGACTTGGTAACTGATAGGTGTGGAAGATGAGGGAGGAAGTATAAAATGGCTTCTAGGTTCTTTCTCTGATAAAGCAGTAGATTGGGGTATCATTCACTGAGATGGCTTTGCAAAGGAAGTAGCGGGACAGAGGCAATGCAGGGATGTTCAATTTGAGACCAGGTAAATCTAAGGTCCTATGGGCAAGATGTCTAGCGGGCTAGTGAGACAGATCCTGTGGACATCCTGATCCAGACCCAAGCCACACTGTTGAGCCCAAGCTTCTCTTAATTCTGTTTGTTCACCAGCTTCCTTGGCTGTATCCCAAGGAGACGCTAGACTTCCATTCTCACTTGTCCCAAATACCTCAGTTCTCAATTTGTATCCATCATGTAGAGGTTTTAAGGAGGAGGAATGTAATTACATTTCATCTTCTTGTGACTATTCCCTCTGTCTTTCACCTGTCAACTAACTGCCCCAAGCTTGTTTGTGCTATTATTGCTAGGAGGCAGTTGTGACTGCATGGTTAACCACCCAGCAGCCCATGCTGAGAGTTGTGGGCTGCATGTGAACATGTCTTCCAGCAAGAAGTGGCAGACCCAGCCTTGGCCTTGAACATATCTGGCACAGAAGGCTTCCCTGTCTGGTAAAGATGGGCTAATTTGTCTGTAATAGGCCCCTCTAACTGGAGGGGGTGGAGCTCAGGCTCAGCTGTTCATGGTGCTGGAACTAATGGCAAAATCATAGTTAGAAGGTTGCGGAACACCTGCGAAAGAATTTCTCTGGGCCATAAAGCATTTGCATTGCCTTCAGTAATTTGAAGGTTTCTCCTCTGGACCTAAGAGGAGTTTGGGTTCTATTAATAAGATCTACTTAAAGCACGCCTCAAAATGACCAAATTCTTATGTGACTTGGGTATGTGAAGCTATCTGGAAGATGAAACAAATGACTGGCGAATGCAAACCAGGAAGGACCTCCACCCAGCAGGTATACCCAGTGGTATCCCTCCACAGAAACGTAGGGCTCCGTGAATCTCAAGTAGCTCCTTAATGCTTTGGGTAATCCACACACTACCTGTTGAGATGGTGGGAAGGAATATCTGGATTAAGGGCAAGAGAAGATCCCCTGGAGAAGGGAATGACTCCTCACTCTACTATTCTTGCCTGGAGAATTCCAGAAACAGAGGAGCCTGGCAGGCTAGAGTCTATAAGGTCGCAAAGAGTCAGACACACCTGGGTGACTAACACTTTCTCTTTTCAGGGTCATTGATGCTTATTTGAATACATTTGTATATTTGTGTTTATTTTAACTATTAAAATGCTGGTTGACAAGCTTGGAAAAAAAAAAAGAAAAAAGGAAGCTAAACAAACATAATTCCAGCACCCAAAAGTCCTCTCCAAATCATCATACCTTTTGATGAGTCTTAAGCCATATGTACTTACCCTGTTCCTCTTCTTCCCTCTCCAGCTATATTCCGAGGTTGGAACATTTCCACCAATCCAGAAAGTTCCCTTACCTCTTTTCAAATAAGTCTGCTTTCTTCACCTGCTCTCCACTTTCCTAGGCAAACACTCTTCTGATAGCTATTGCTACAGACTGGTTTTTCCTGTTCTTGAAATTCATATAAATGGAAGCATACAGTTACATTGAGTTTTGTATTTTTTAAAAAATAGTAACATAGGTGAGTCATTTTTATTTCAATAATATTTATCCACAATATCACTTTTAATGGAAAAATAATATTGATTTTTTATGAATGCATGGCACGATATTTATTTATTTAAGCAGTTCCTACTGATGGGTATTTTGATTTTTTTAAATTCTCCTCCTTCCTTTCTTCCTCCTTCTCTCCCTCCCTTCCTTCCTTCTTTCTTGCTATAATGAACACCCCAGATATTACTGTCACTATAAGCAAGACTTTGCACACAAGGCAACATAGGATCACATTCCTAGAAGTGGAATTGTTGTGTAAAGTACATATTTTTGAAAAAACACACTGTAAGGAATATTGCCAAATGGAGTCCAGAAAGACTGCCTTACTTTATTTCCTAGTATTATTAAAACACATAAACTTGTTTTCTCACACCCCCACCAACATAAAGAATTTGGGGCGGGGAAAGTCTTTTATCATTGTCAATTTCACAGCATAAACATGGTATCTCATTTTAGTCTTTTATTATTACTAATGAGGTTGAAAACTTCTGAGGATTTAATTTTGTCATTTTATAGTGATAGTAAATTTTTTCTTAAAAAATACATTTTCCAAATAACTAGTAAACTGGTTATGGGAAAAAATTATTCTGTTAAAGATGGAGGGATTAAAAAACAAATCAACAATAATTTTTAAAAGCCACTAGTCAAATTTTCTCTCTCTCTTACTTTTAGCCAATGATCTTATTCTTTTTTTTTTTTTTAATTTTTATTTTTACTTTATTTTACTTTACAATACTGTATTGGTTTTTGCCACACATTGACATGAATCCACCACGGGTGTACATGCGTTCCCAAACATGAACCCCCCTCCCACCTCCCTCCCCATAACATCTCTCTGGGTCATCCCCGTGCACCAGCCCGAAGCATGCTGTATCCCGCATCGGACATAGACTGGCAATTCGATTCTTACGTGATAGTATACATGTTACAATGCCATTCTCCCAAATCATCCCACCCTCTCCCTCTCCCTCTGAGTCCAAACGTCCGTTATACATATCTGTGTCTTTTTTGCTGTCTTGCATACAGGGTCATCGTTGCCATCTTTCTAAATTCCATATATATGTGTTAGTATACTGTATTGGTGTTTTTCTTTCTGGCTTACTTCACTCTGTATAATCGGCTCCAGTTTCATCCATCTCATCAGAACTGATTCAAATGTATTCTTTTTAATGGCTGAGTAATACTCCATTGTGTATATGTACCACAGCTTTCTTATCCATTCATCTGCTGATGGACATCTAGGTTGTTTCCATGTCCTGGCTATTATAAACAGTGCTGCGATGAACATTGGGGTACATGTGTCTCTTTCAATTCTGGTTTCCTTGGTGTGTATGCCCAGCAGTGGGATTGCTGGGTCATACGGTAGTTCTATTTGCAATTTTTTAAGGAATCTCCACACTGTTCTCCATAGTGGCTGTACTAGTTTGCATTCCCACCAACAGTGTAGGAGGGTTCCCTTTTCTCCACACCCTCTCCAGCATTTATTGCTTGCAGATTTTTGGATCGCAGCCATTCTGACTGGTGTGAAGTGGTACCTCATTGTGGTTTTGACTTGCATTTCTCTAATAATGAGTGATGTTGAGCATCTTTTCATGTGTCTGTTAGCCATCCGTATGTCTTCTTTGGAGAAATGTCTATTTAGTTTTTTGGCCCATTTTTTGTGATCTTATTCTATAATGGTTGATATTGGCCTTATTCTGTAACTGCTTTTGATTAGTTTTTGCTTTTTCAATAATGGTTTTATTTTCGATTACTTTTAGAAAGGGTTTGCTCTGCTTGAGAGAAAAATAAATTCAGTTTTGGACAACCAGGTTTTTTAATAAAAATTAATTCACTAAGGATAATTTAAACCAGGACATACCTTTGATAATTTCAGAATGATTAAGAGATAGCCAAATAACCTGTGTCCAGGAAGCCCCTTGATTTTTGTCATGTTGTTCAGCAACAAAGTTAGTTAATGAGCTTTGAAAACTTTTCAACCTTTTGTGTCAAATCCCAGAGTAAGCAGATACTATCCTGTTAGTGCATTGTCATTTTATTTCAAACTGTAATTATCATCATTATCAACAAATATAAACAAAGACTTTCACTTTGTCTAGCACTTTAATGTGAACCATTGGTGGTTTTGTTATTGTTCAATGAAACTTGAGATAGCTCAGATCCTTGTTTGTAGATTTGAGGGTTGATTAAATTTACCTCAAGGTCACTTTGAGACCTAAAGCTCTTAATATATATATAGAAATTTATCACATTCATAGTAATGTTAGTAATATTTATGTGATAATAAAGATTAGTAAATAGCACTTTGTTAAGTTCTTGTTTTTTGGAATGTCCACAGAGCCATTTAGAAATCCAGTTAGCATATAAGCAGTAAGAAACAGTGAAGTTTCTGGAGTTGTAGGCAGTTCTGGGTCTGAAAACCAGCTCCATCACTTACTATATGTGTGACCTTCAGCTAGTTACTTACCCTCTCAGTTTCTACATTTGCTCATTTTTAAAGTGGGGATGTAATACTGTCTATTTCATGGGTTGTTGTGAAAGGTAAATACTAAGCACTTAAATAATTTCCTGACACATAGGAAATACACAGGATATGGTAACTGCTATTATTTTCTATCATCATCACCACAATTAACACAATCAGAAATGTATAGAATCAAACAGAATAAACATCACTTTATCATTCATCATTCTATTTTAATTTATATTTGATACTTTTAGATTGCTTATTCATATTATCAAATATAAAATAAGTCTGATTCCCTCACTCTATCTGGAAGGTTATATTAACAGAAATCTTTCTCTACTCCCTTGCAGGTTCTTCTTTCTAACTAACCTACCCTCTTGAATTGGTGGTATCTAAGAACAACAGACTGGTTGTACTGTACTATGCAGAGTACATCATGAGAAATGCTGGGCTGGAGGAAGCACAAGCTGGAATCAAGATTGCTGCGAGAAATATTAATAACCTCAGATATGCAGATGACACCACCCTTATGGCAGAAAGTGAAGAACTAAAGAACCTCTTGATGAAAGTGAAAGAGGAAACTGAAAAAGTTGGCTTAAAGCTCAGCATTCAGAAAACTAAGATCATGGCATCCAGTCCCATCACTTCATGGCAAATGGATGGGGAAACAGTAGAAACAGTGGCTGACTTAATGTTTTTGGGCTCCAAAATCACTGCAGATGGTGACTGCAGCCATGAAATTAAAAGATGCTTACTCCTTGGAAGGAAAGTTATGACCAACCTAGACAGCATAGTAAAAAGCAGAGACATTACTTTGCCAACAAAGGTCCGTCTAGTCAAGGCTATGGTTTTTCTAGTGGTTATATATGGATGTGAGAGTTGGACTGTGAAGAAAGCGGAGCGCTGAAGAATTGATGCTTTTGAACTGTGGTGTTGGAGAAGACTCTTGAGAGTCCCTTGGACTGCAAGGAGATCCAACCAGTCCATTCTAAAGGAGATCAGTCCTGGGTGTTCATTGGAAGGACTGATGGAAGCTGAAACTCCAATGCTTTGGCCACCTCATGTGAAAAGTTGACTCACTTGGAAAAAAAGATTGAAGGGAGGAGGAGAAGGGGATGACAGAGGATGAGATGGCTGGATGGCATCACTGACTCAATGGACATGAGTTTGGGTAGACTCTGGGAGTTGGTGATGGACAGGGAAGCCTGGCGTGCTGCGGTTCATGGGATCACAAAGAGTTGGACATGACTGAGCAACTGAACTGAACTGAAGGACATTCATATTGTGATGGTCCAGCTGATCTGGAAAAGGCCTAGAACCCCTTGTGGCCTGAATGCACCACTTCCCAGACCACTCCCTATCTGAGTCCCTGTCATGATGTTGATGGAGGGACTGTCCCTCCAATTGTTGATGGAGGGTACAATTGCTCCCAGCTTCATATTCCTAGAGAGATTGGTGTGAACCACTTGTATGTGGCCCTGAAACCCACTGGCAGTGTCCTACTAATCCCTCTTTGACTTTATGTGACTTGACCTGAAATGTTCCCTGTTGTTTTCAGGGCCTCACCAACTGTCATCTCTAGCCCTTGCTTCACCCTTTCACCAGTGATAGCATCTGTGTATTATAGTTATATATGTATATATATACACATAGTTATATATGTTATATATATATATATAGTTGCATATATATATATGTATATATATTAGGGTTAGGGTTAGCCTTGCTAGCATAGATAAGAAGCTCAATAATTGTGGACCTAACAGATGAGTGAATGCATGAAAGAAAATAATTTCCATCCTTAATAATGGTGTTCAGGATTGGCCCAAGACAAAGTTTTTGGAGATCTCACAAATACTTTCATTGCTTCAGACTTTGGAAACTGTCTTACTTCCCCCATCAGGCGGGTTCCCTCATGCCTACCTTTCTCTGTCCTGTAACTCTGCCTGAAACTTTGTATGTGTTACCTTTACTACAACACTGAAGGCTCGTTTTATTTTCCTCATTTTACAGATGAGGACAGCTGAAACTCACAGAGATAGAAGGCAACTAGTAATCCCTTATGATTATACAGTGGAAGTGAGAAATAGATTTAAGGGACTAGATCTGATAGACAAAGTGCCTAATGAACTATGGATGGAGGTTGATGACATTGTACCGGGGACAGGAATCAAGACCATCCCCATGGAAAACAAATGCAAAAAAGCAAAATGGCTGTCTGAGGAGGACTTACAAATAGCTGTGAAAAGAAGAGAGGTAAAAACAAAGGAGAAAAGGAAAGATATTCCCATTTGAATGCAGAGTTCCAAAGAATAGCAAGGAGAGATAAGAAAGCCTTCCTCAGTGATCAATGCAAAGAAATAGAGGAAAATAACAGAATGGGGAAGACTAGACATCTCTTCAAGAAAATTAGAGATACCAAGGGAACATTTCATACAAAAATGGGCTCGATAAAGGACAGAAATAGTATGGACCTAACAGAAGCAGAAGATATTAAGAAGAGGTGGCAAGAATGCACAGAAGAACTGTACAAAAAAGATCTTCATTACCCAGGTAATCACGATGGTGTGATCACTCACCTAGAGCCAGACATCCTGGAATAAGAAGTCAACTGGGCCTTAGAAAGCATCACTATGAACAAAGCTAGTGGAGGTGATGGAATTCCAGTGGAGCTATTTCAAATCCTGAAAGATGATGCTGTGAAAGTGCTGCACTCAATATGCCAGCAAATTTGGAAAACTCAGCAGTGGCCACAGGACTGGAAAAGGTCAGTTTTCACTCCAATCCCAAAGAAAGGCAATGCCAAAGAATGCTCAAACTACTGAACAATTGCACTCATTTCACACACTAGTAAAGTAATGCTCAAAATTCTCTAAGCCAGGATTCAGCAATACGTGAACCGTGAACTTTCAGATGTTCAAGCTGGTTTTAGGAAAGGCAGAGGAACCAGAGATCAAATTGCCAACATCCGCTGGATCATGGAAAAGCAAGAGAGTTCCAGAAAAACATCTATTTCTGCTTTATTGACTATGCCAAAGCCTTGACTGTGTGGCTCACAATAAACGGTGGAAAATTCTGAAAGAGATGGGAATACCAAATAGGAAAAGGAGTATGTCAAGGCAGTATATTGTTACCCTGCTTATTTAACTTCTATGCAGAGTACATCATGAGAAAGGCTGGGCTGGAAGAAGCACAAGCTGGAATTAAGACTTCCGGGAGAAATATCAATTACCTCAGATATGCAGATGACACCACCCTTATGGCAGAAAGTGAAGAGGCACTAAAGAGCCTCTTGATGAAAGTGAAAGAGGAGACTGAAAAAGTTGGCTTAAAGTTCAGCATTCAGAAAACGAAGATCATGGCATCTGGGCCCATCACTTCATGGGAAATAGATGGGGAAACAGTGGAAACAGTGTCAGACGTTATCTTTTTGGGCTCCAAAATCACTGCAGATGGTGACTGCAGCCATGAAATTAAAAGCCACTTACTCCTTGGAAGGAAAGTTATGACCAACCTAGATAGCATATTGAGAAGCAGAGATATTACTTTGTCAACAAAGGTCTGTTTAGTCAAGGCTATGGTTTTCCAGTAGTCATGTATGGATGTGAGAGTTGGACTGTGAAGAAAGCGGAGCGCTGAAGAATTGATGCTTTTGAATTGTGGTGTTGGAGAAGACTCTTCAGAGTCCCTTGGACTGCAAGATCCAACCAGTCCATCATAAAGGAGACCAGTCCTGGGTGTTCATTGGAAGGAATGATGCTAAAGCTGAAACTCCAATGCTTTGGCCACCTCATGCGAAAAGTTGACTCATTGGAAAAGACCCTGATGCTGGGAGAGATTGGGGGCAGGAGGAGAAGGGGACGACAGAGGATGAGATGGCTGGATGGGATTACTGACTCAATGGGCATGAGTTTGGGTAAACTCCAGGAGTTGGTGATGGACAAGGAGGCCTGGCGTGCTGCGGTTCATGGGGTCACAAAGAGTCAGACACCACTGAGCGACTGAACTGAAGTAACAGTCCAAGACTCAACATTAGCAAAAGGATTGGATTCCAGGTTTGTGGCTTCCAGAGCCCATTGCTCTTGACCGCACTGCATCATCTCCAGGAGGAAGACTGGCTGGTGGTGACATCTGTTATCTGACTGCCTCATTGTGGCAGGTGTATATGGGTGGAACTCCAAAACTTTTGCAGGTACGTAGTACTGTTTTGAGGTGTGGGAGATGGGTGCTAGAGTTTGCTTTCCATGTGGCAGAAGAGTTTCAAATGTCATCACTAGCTTGTCATTGATATTTAAGTTCTTTTTGACTCAAAGGAATGTTTACTATTAAAATATGAAATTTTGGGGGGGAGAGTGGGGCATCTATGGTAAGTACTTACCAGTTCAAGTTCAAATGATGTAAGTTAGACAGTGAATATATATACATATATATATTCTTGAAAGTGGAAGTGAAAGTTCCTCAGTTATATCTGACTCTTTGGGACCCCATAGAAAGTCCATGGAATTCTCCAGGGCAGAATACTAGAGTGGGTATTCCCTTCTCCCGGGGGTCTTCCCAACCCAGGGATTGAACCCTTATATATATTTAATTTACATATATAATATAAATATATAAAAATACTTTTATGAATATATACTCATATATTATCTATACTTATATAAATATATAGTTACTTATATAATTACTTATATAAATATATCATTTCAGTTGCATGTATTCTATACACATAGAATATATAGTTACATATATAGCTATATATATTTATTTATATGGAGAGAGTTATATAGAGTTTCTGTCTAAATGTGTTAAATTAGTTTTTTTCATCTTTTGGAGCAAAATTTTAATTGTTATTGAGTCATCTCTTAAATATTGCCATTTAAGTGAATCTAAATAAGAATTATAGTATTTTAATTTTCTAGAAGATTAATCTTATAGATCTATGCTTTGATATTTTTATCAGTGTTGCATTTATATATAAGAGTAGCTTCTTTTCTCTTATTCTAAAGCAATACATTAAGTTAAAGCAATAAGATTCATACTTTTCCTTTTTGCTGTTTTAGAATGGTCACAGTGGGCTTGATGAAATATTTCTAGAAAGATGTAAATACCTTACTGAGTCTTTCTTAGTAAAATGTCAAAGTTCTAAAAGTTTCTTTTTTTTTTTTGACAGAAATGTCAAGATTAGAGTAAGATTATTATTGTTTGCATTTATGGGGAGAAATAATTTGTTGTTATAAAGGAGTTAATGACTGGGTTTAGTACTTTGAGGCCCCAAAGAAGGTATTTTTAAAATCAAGGGTAGCCTGACAGGAGAAAAATGCACATCATTAGATGCAATTGCTACATAAATGGTCTTTTTGTTTTAGAGTGCAGTTTATAGTAATTGAAAAAAATCCCATATGCCATTTTCATTGTTTACTCCATTTGTTTTCTTTCTGTATAATTGAATATCACACAAAAGAGAGAATGAAAACTTGAATACTGAAATACTGAGGCAATATTTTCAGGTGCATCATTGTATTTTCTACAGATTCTTTAATTTTAGAGCTTAGCTCTTGGTAAGTATTCTCCAGAGTGTATATTTATGTTTGTGTGTGTTCATGTTTTTTGAGACTCAAAGAAGGAGAATGACATCTCTTTTGAGACCAACCTCTGATTCCATTGAATGTTGCATTTCTTAAAACATCAAAAAATTGTCTTTCAGTCAGTTTTGGGTTTATTTCTGACCATTTGCCAAAGCAGGCCTTATTGAAATTAGGAGACAATTCTATTTCATGTATTATAGGGCTGTGTATCCAAAGCTACAGAAACACAGATATATAGGACTCTGCCAGATAAACACCATCAAAAAATGATATTTGAGATGCAATTCTATATCACAACACATTTTCCCATGTTTTTTTTTGTCAGTATTTAGGTATTTATACCTGGGTAAAATGAATTTACGGAAATATCAGTATGTCCTCATTTTGAAGCAGCAAATCTTTGCTACTGTTTCATTTTATGAATGATGTGGGGCATTGCATGTGGGAATAAATGGGAAAGTATAAGACTTAGAGCAACATTCAAAAGATTTAGAGAAATGACAATGAAAATGCCTTGCATGGAGTTCAGCTATAAACCTATGGATATGAGGAACAGAATGGTTTGCCTTTAAGCTTCATTGGTTCTAATTTTTGTAATTCAGGCCTGCTATCTAGAGTTATGGCAAGCAAAAGAAATACTTACAAGGAATGTTCTGAATACAGATCTCTGAACCTCGTTATATTAAGCTTTTAATTCTTGGAAGATGGTTCTGTGAGACTCAGAATCACGTGAGCCACTGGGAAGAAGGAACTAGTGCAGTTTTCTGGGTGAGGCTGGTGTTGATGGGTGAGAGGAAAAGAAACCAATATTCCTTAGGAAGAAATGGAGTAAGCAAGGTGTAAATGACAGAGAAGAGTGCTTATTCATTTGTATCAATATTTTTCCTCATTTGACAACTATCTACTTCAACTATGTGTGAGGCCCTTTACTGGATTGTGGTAAATCTGAAAAAATGCCAGTGGGACTGATAGGCTTTGGTATATTCTTACCATTATACATTCTATTTCTTTCTTTTTTAAAAACTGAGATATAATTGACATATATCACTGTGTTAGTTTTAGGTGTACAACATAATGATTTGATATATGTGTATAGCAAAATGATTACCACAGTAACAGTTACAATTTTTATCTTAAAAGGAGAACTTTTAAGATCCACTCTCTTAGCAATGTTCAAATGTGCAAAACAGCGTTGTTAACTATAGTCACCATGCTGTACATTAATTCCAATGTAATATATATATTTATCTTATGACTGAAATTTTACACCCTTTGACCACCTTCACCTCTCCCACCCCATGGCCTGACACTGACAACCACCATCTGCCTTTCCATGTCATTTTAACATGAATGTATTTTGCCCAAAATTTAGTTTGACTTGAGTGCAATTAAGAATCATCATTATTGGGGCTTCCCTGGCAGTCGAGTGGTTAAGACTCTGTATTGCTGGTGCAGGGGATGTGAGTTTGATCCCTGGCTGGTGAATAAGATTCTGCATGCTGTGTGGTATGACTTGAATAAATAAATGAGACTGTCAATACAATACAAGAAAATAATATTTATTTTATTCACTTGGACAAATATGTACAATCTCATCTATGAGATTGGTCTGTGATACTTTGGTCTATGATAAAGGAATAATATGTTTATAGTGTTCTTATTCATAATTAAGCATAATGATTGTTAAATGCAGGTCTAATTTCTGGTTCATATAAAGGGTAGAGTAGGCAATATATATCATAGCTCAAAATTTTGGATTCATATAAGAAAACTGGTCTTAAGAGAGGATACTCCTTTACTTTTAGTTGATCTTTCAAAAGAGATAATGAGTAGATGGGGATTCAATATGCCCCAATCTGGACTTTAAGAATCATACTTTTTAAAAAAGCCTCATGGGAACTTTCCTGGCAGTGCAGTAGTTGAGACTCCATGCTTCCTGTGCAGGGGGCACAGGTTCAATCTCTGGTCAGGGAACTAAGATCCCACAAGCCACACCATGGGGCCAAAAAGAGCCTCATCACTGTTTATTGAGACCATTTTGCTATTGAAAATTGTATACAACAGTCTTCTTGGTATAACCACCTACACTGTACATTTACAGCATGTTAACTTGGAATGTTCTGGGTCAGTTTCCACACTGCATTTGTGTGAGCATTTTATTTCTAGAATCCATTGATTCATTCAGTTCAGTTCAGTTCAGTCGCTCAGTCATGTCCGACTCTGCGACCCCATGAATCGCAGCACGCCAGGCCTCCCTGTCCATCACCAACTCCCAGAGTTCACTCAGATTCACGTCCATTGAGTCGGTGATGCCATCCAGCCATCTTGACTCATTAGGATCTGCATAAAATACAAGCGTAGTGGCGAAACAGACCCTTTCGAAAAGGAATAGTCCAAGAGCCTGGCAAATAATTTCTGGGTGCTGCAGCATTTAGAAAAGTCTGTGAGTCTAAACAAGATACAGCCTTCAAACATGTACTTTTGTAACAAGCAGAATGGTTGTTGTTGGGTGGTAGTTTCCCATGGGTCTCTCACATTTCTGCATGTCTTGTGAGCAGAGGCATTGATTGTACTGGTTCCAGCCCCTCTTTTCAAAGATATTTGTATAGTAAATGACCTTGGAAAATAGAAGTACTACTTCCTGCAGCAAAGGAACAGGTTTATTTGCTGCCACTTATGAAAGATTCTGGAAGCTCCAATGGCTCAAGAGGTAAAGAATCTTCCTGCAATGAGGGGATGCAGGAGACACGAATTCACTTCCTGTGTTGGAAAGATCCCCTGGAGAAGGAAATGGCAACCCACTCCAGTATTCTTGCCTGGGAAATCCCATGGACAGAGGAGCCTGGCAGGCTACAGTCCATGGGGTTGCAAAAGAGTCTGACACGACAGAACACACACATCTAATGAAAGGTGTGAAAGAGTCAGGGTTCCTCTCCTGTCATGCAAACCAGTGCTTGTGCAGATGTTATCTGGCCCCTTTCCTGTCATCCTGTGGGAACTCTGGGACTCTGGGAACCAGTGCAAGAATGTGCTGATACTTTGGTTAGCAGTATTGGTCTGAGTAGTAAATTCTTTTGTGTCTTACTCAGGAGTATCATGGTTTGTACCATCATTCATGAATCCATGGCAGGCTTACAGGTTAATTTGCAGGGCATAATCTCAGAGCCTTCACAGTCCTTGGCTGTCAGTACCATAATTCATAAATAAATTTCTTCATGTGTGCCTATCATTCTGATGACCTTACTGTTTTTTTAATTAAAATTAAAAATTTCTTTTCCATTATGGCTTATTATAGCATATTGAACATATCCTGTGCTATGTGGTAGGACCTTGTTGTTTATCCATTCTATATATAATAGTTTGCATTGCTAGTCCCAAACTACCAATCCACCCTTCCCTCACTCTCCCTCCCCCTTGGAAATCACAAGTCTCTATGTCTGGGAGTCTGTTTCTGTTTCATAGATATATTCATTTGTGTCATATTTTAGATTCCACACAAGTGATATATGGTATTTGTCTTTCTCTTTCTAACTTACTTCACTTAGTATGGTAATCTCTATGTCCATCCATGTTGCTGTAAATGGCATTATTTCATTCTTTTTATGGCTGAGTAGTATTCCATAATATATAATATATATAATATATATACATCTTCTTTATCCACTCATCTTTCAATAAACATTAGATTGCTTCCATGTCTTGGTTATTGTAAATAGTGCTGCTGTGAACATTGAAGTGCATGTATCTTTTTGAATTATAGTTTTGTCTGGATATATGCCCAGGAGTGGAATTGTTGGAGCATATGGCAACTCTAGTTTTAGATTTTTGAGGACTCTTCATACTGTTTTTTATAGTGCCTACATTCCCAACAATGTAGGACAGTTCCCTTTTCTCCACACCTTCTCCAGGATTTGTTATTTGTAGATTTTTTAATGATGGCCATTCTGACTGGTGTGAGGTGGTACCTCATTGTAGTTTTGATTTGCATTTCTCTAATAATTAGTGATGTTGAGCATCTTTTCATGTGCCTATTGGCCATCTATGTCTTCTTTGGGGAAATGTCTTTCTAGGTCTTCTGTCCATTTTTTGATTGGGTCTAATGGCCTTACTAGCTGTATAATTTGGAGAAGGAAAGGGCAACCCACTCCAGTGTTCTTGCCTGGAGAATCCCAGGGATGGGGGAGCCTGGTGGGCTGCCGTCTATGGGGTTGCACAGAGTCAGACATGACTGAAATGACTTAGCAGCAGCTGTATAATTAAAAGAAATGAAATGATTGCCAATCTCCTAAAATAATACTGAAGAATCTTAGCATCTTCTTCCTTTCCTACACCATCCCCCATCTAAATTGTTAACTAGGAGCCAACTTTGAATTTAAGGAAAGAAAAAATTGATTGAATCGTTTGCCCCTATGAATTCCTTGTTTGTTCAGACATCACTCATTTCAAAAAGAGAGAACTGAGAACGCCAAGGCTGGGATCTGCCAAGGGTAACAAAGTAGGGAGCCTGGCCTGTGATGGAAGATTTCCTGTAGTTCAGGTCGTTTCCAGGATGCTCATTTATGACTGCTGCATGTTTACTCTTCTTGTGAGATGAGGAAGTATTATTGTTATTTCCCCTTAAGATTTAAAAACAATAAAGTAGGATCTAGAACGGTAGTGTGACACCATGGTTAAGAGTAAGACCATGGAGTTAGCTATATTGGTTTGTGATCTGGTTCCATCTGTGTAAACTTTCAGCCAAATTTCTAATGTCTTCCAAGTTTCAGTTCCGCCACCTTTAAAATAGAAATGAGAACAATATTGCCATGTCACAGAGAATAGCTGTGATGATAAAAGGAGAGGAGGCCACAAACACTGCAAGACACCTAGTGTGTGCTCATCAAATGCTAGTTGTTACCATTAGCTCTTTGGTAAATATGTACCTGAAAATTAGTGAGTGACCTGGAAAGCTGATTGACAAATCATGCAATAGCATCCTTCATCCCAAACAAATTGTTTTCAAGATGGAGACAATTATGGATGGAGAGATTGGTGGTTAATGTCTTTGCTGCCATTAGTTTATGTGGTTTCCCTAAGAATTCTGTGTTCCTTTCTAGGTCTTGCTTGGAGTTAATTCAAGGTCTGGATCTTTCACAAATGATTTGGCTCTTAGGTGCTCAGGAATTTCATTTCTACTTCAAGAACTTTATAGGAATTTCTCTCAGAATAGAAGTAGCTTCTATTCAAGCTTCATGGTCAAAGAATGGGTTTAAGTTTCACTTTTATTTTCTCTTAGAACCATATAAAAATAATGTTTTTTTCTCTATTATTTGCATCTTGCAAAGTCACAAAGCTGACCTTATGATTCTATTATCTTCTATTTGCATAGTTCACAAAAGCTACTGTTTAAATCCTATGATTCATTTTTTTTTAAAGTTTAAAACCTTTAACTATGAATTAGTAAAAAAATAGAAATGTAGGGGTTTTGGAAAACATGGCTGTCCAGTGGTTCTCAAACACAGTGAACAAATAACGTATTCACTGCTCCATGGAGAAATGAGAAAAACAAGTATAAATAAAAATTTCATCTTAAAGTTAAATGTAAGAATAAAAGTCATTTATTCTGACATTGTGTTCTTCCTAAATTTTAGTGTTATTAAAATATAATCCTTTCTATGAAGTGCTGTTTATGTACTGGATTTAAAAAATATTTTGTGAGAGTTGGACCATAAAGAAGGCTGAGTGCCAAAGAATTGATGATTTTGAACTATGGTGCTGGAGAAGACTCTTGAGAGGCCCTTGGACAGCAAGGAGATCAAAGCAGGCATTCCTAAAGGAAATCAACCCTGATTATTCATTGGAAGGACTGACTCTGAAGCTGAAGCTTCAGTATTTTGGCCACCTGATTCAAAGAGCTTGCTCATTGGAAAAGATCCTGATGCTGGGAAAGAGTCAAGCAAAAGGAGAAGGGGGCAGCAGAGGATGAGGTGGTTAGATAGTGTGGTTGACTCAATGGATATGAATTTGAGCAAACTCTAGGAGATAGTGGAGGACAGAGGAGCCTGGCATGCTGCAGTCCACGGAGTTGCAGAGTCAGACATGACTTAGCAACTGAACAACAACAATAAAGGAACTCTGTGAGTTGAATACTGATATTATAACCAAGTTTCTCAGATGGACTTCCTAGGTGGTGCAGTGATAAAGAATCTGTGTGCCAGTGCAGAAGACCCGAGAGATTCAGATCCAATCCTTGGGTGGGGGAGATTCCCTGGAAGAGGAAATGGCAACCTGCTCCAGTATTCTTGCCTGGAAAATTCCATGGATAGAGAAGTCTGGTACCAGGGCTATAGTCCATGGGGTCGCAAAGAGTTCACACACACCCAATTTATAGATCAAGAAACAGAAACAGTAGAATTGAGTAATTTGACTCAAGTGACACAGCTAACAAACAGTAAAGACAGGGCTCAAACCCATGATTCTGGATCTAATATCTTCCTTAGAGGAATCCTAGAAACTTTCATTGAGCTAGAAATCTGAACATTGTGTATTTGAATATTTAGAGGACATTTTGGCAATATCTATCAAAAGCTTCAAAACTGTGTCTGTGCTTTGACCCAGATTTCTAGGAATTTATCCTAAAGAAACAATTATGCCAAAACCTATGTAAAAGGGCATTGATTATAACACTATATACATTGGAGAAAAATAGAAACTAATTAAATGCCCCCACTCCAGTACTTTGGCCACCTCATGCGAAGAGTTGACTCATTGGAAAAGACTCTGATGCTGGGAAGGATTGGGGGCAGGAGGAGAAGGAGACGACAGAGGATGAGATGGCTGGATGGCATCACGGACTCGATGAATGTGAGTCTGAGTGAACTTCGGGAGTTGGTGATGGACAGGGAGGCCTGGCGTGCTGCGATTCATGGGGTCGCAGAGTCGGACATGACTGACTGAACTGAATTGAACTGATAGAGGGAATTATTTAAATAACAGAACAGCCATGCAAAGGATAGTAATACATAATTTTAATTGTTTAAACTGTGTTGCACAAAACCCTGGGGTTTATCATCTGACATGAATTAGGGCTTTGCAGATATTTTGTCTGAACTTTATAGATGCAGATGAAGATTGATACATCATTGTCTCCAGTCATCCCTGATTGAAACTTTTTGTCTTTATAAAACATAATATCATGGGTTTATTTTAGGATGAATAAATGTTCTACATTAGACTAGCAATCCATCTTTATGGGCCGACAGATACCTTTTTTATTTGTTTTTTTTTTTTTTTTTATGAGGATGCTTTGTAGACTAAGTCTATTTTCAACACCAGCTCTCTAGATATGGTGTTATGAGTGTTCCCATTAGGGTTTTCTTGCTGCCAGCCTTGTCAGCCTATCTCCAGTGTGTTCCTTCTACTGAACACAACCAGATTCACTTCACTAAACTAGCCTGTGATCTGCACCTGAGAGGGAGATTCTTGCCATTGTATTTTATTCTGCTTTATGTATTAACAATCATATAAAAAGCTTCTTGGATCTAATCAGTAGTATTTTTCCTTGAGACTTCTGAAAGTGATTAGTGGATCACTGACTAGTGTGGACAACATGAATAGCTTTTTGCAATTAAAAAATCTTGAAAATGTTACTGCATCACAGTGTAAGGGAAGAGGCAGTGGTTTTAACAGACACTGTGAATTTGCTTTAGCTGTTCACTAGCTGTGGAACACGGCAGGTTATTTTATCTAAAAATGGAAATTATTATCTTTCAGGTTGTTATGAGGATTACTTAAGGTACATTTAAGCACTCAACAAATGTTGACATAGAAAGAGGACAGATAATTTAGATAGGGGAGTTGAGGAAGTTTCCATCAATTTGATTGTTTATGACCATCACCCTAAATACCAGAGATAATTTTAGACATTTCAAGTAATAGAGAGGGATGTATTAAACTCTTAGCTTTTAAAATGTTTTCTATTTTTTTACACTCAGAAAATCTCTAATTTATATCTATTTAGAATTTTACAACTTATGTGTAAATCTTGAAAAGTTCTGTAGCCAAAGGCAATAAATTTCACTCTGGCAACATCAAAGGCTATTCAAATAATGTGAATATAAAGTATTGCATAACTTTTTTAGTTTATGGTTCATTTGTACAAAGACTCACTTCATATCTACTTGGCCTTTTGGCTACGATCATGTGTAGTACAAAGATTCATTGCTGTAGAAGTATCTCAATTATTTTCTGGTAACGTCAGTAATTTTATGGAGTTCTCTCTCTCTTTCCTTCCCTGCCCCCCATCAGTTTTCCTTGGCTCTCTTTATTTGAGTTGGGTGACCTTCCTATAGGCTTCCATAGTTTTTGAATCCCAAAGGTAATCCGGGGTGCACTGTTCTGTCACTTTATATGGGTTTCCTCCCACAGATTATAAATTTGCAATGGGCAAGAACTCTGAGTGCTCCAGGCCAACCCTCATCCACTGGCTCCCGCCACCCACAGCTGTGCCACTACTATCAGGCCTGGGGTCCTGCACTGATCCACCTTGCCTTCCTCTCCATTTATGTCAGCCCCGATCTCCCCAGTCATCTCTCAGCCTTCGGACTCTGATCTCCACATGGCCTCATTATCCCTTTTCCTGTCTCTATATCTCACTCCTCAACTTTTGAAACCCTTCCACGGTAGCCTCACAACATCCCCTCTATACCTCACTTCTCTGAATATTCTCTTCACCTTCTTGCTACACTGGAGATCTGATTCTCCCCAGGACACTGGTTCTTTTGCAGGTGTTGGCCATTTTCTCTCCAACACTCCTTGTGTAACTAAAAGTGGGGTCTGGCTACTCACCACTCAAAAACTAATAAAGAGGCAAGGTTGGTGGAAAGGAAAGCTTGCTTTACTGTGGATGCTGGCAACTGGGTAGAGGAGGGCAGGCCCTGTCCAAAGGTTGACTGTCCCTACTGACAATCAGTAGGCAAGAGGGAAGGGGCTACATGCAGAAACAGCACAGTCAGCTCTGACAGTCATCTTGAAACTGGTCATTGGTGGTCTGACCAGTGACACTTTGATTGTTTTACGTGCAGTTAATCTTCAGTTCCAAGGTCAGTTTGTTTCCATTTCTTTGAGGCCAGTTCTCGGAATTGTTGCAGTTTATGTCATGGCTACAGTCTGATATTCTTCCCTGGTAGCTCAGCTGGTGAAGAATCCACCTGCAATGCAGGAGACCCTGGTTTAATTGCTGGATCAGGAAGATCCCCTGGAGAAGGGGTAGGCTACCCACTCCAGTATTCTTGGGCTTCCCTGGTAACTTAGTAAAGAATCTGCCTGCAATTCAGGAGACGTGGGTTTGGTCCCTGAGTTGGGAAAATTCCCTGGAGGAGGCAAGGCAACCCAGTCCAGTTTTCTTGCCTGTAGACTCTCCATTGACAGAAGAGCCTGGTTGGCTGCAGCCCATGGGGCTTCAAAGAACCAGACATGTTTGAATGACTAAGTACAACAGTCTGGTCACTGTGTAGTTAACTTCTTCCGCCTGGTTGGAGTTTCAGTATCTATAAGACAGCTCACAGGATATGGCTCAGAATATTATCTATGGCCCTTGAGAAGGAATTAAAGGTTCCTTTAGAGAAGGACTTTGTTTACTGACTAAACTATTATTATTTAGTCTTGTTGGACTAGTTTTCTTTGCTTCTGCATTTTCTCATTTCTCTGATTAAACTTATTCTTTGACTGAAGGTTTTCCACAGACAAAAAGTAGGTGGAAGACCTTGATAGGGAAGGACCACAGGGTCCCGCTACTTTTCACTTGGGCCTACAAGCAGGGTACATACTGTGGACTGAATGTGACCTCCACAAATTAGCATTAAAACCTAATCCCCAGTGTGATGGTATTAGGGCCTTTGGGAGAAGATTAGGTCATAAAGGTGGAGCCCTTATGGATGAGATTAGTGCCCCTATAAAAGAGACCCCAGAGAGCTCCCTCTGTCCCTTCCACCTTAAGAGGACACAGGAGAAGATAGCCATCCATGAACCAGGAAGCTAGTTCTCACCTGACACCGAATCCACTGACTCCTGGATCTTGGACTTTCAGACTCTAGAACTGTGAGACGTAAATTTTGTTATAAGCCACCCACGCTCTGGCAGTTTTGTGATAGTAGCCTAAACAGATTAAGACCAGAGGTATTCTCAGGACTACTTCCAGACCATTTTCCATCCCCATCCTCAGCTCTCCTCCCTGGCTCTCACTCTCAAGTCATCCGTCTGTTTTCCACTTTGTTGTCTTTTGCTGTATCCTCCTTCACACACACACACACACCTTCATTCCTTAAGCGTATAGCTCCAGATCCCGCTTTTCCACATCACTCCTGTCAGACTTCCTGATGGTTGTTTTAACCTCACGGGTTATTTTTTCAAATCTTTTCTTGTTTTATTGTTTTTTGGGGGGGGGGGGATTCTCTCCTCCCACGACCCTGCCCCAACCCCACCTCATGGCACTCACTCCCATGGTCAATCCTTAGACTTGTCCTCTATCAATAATTGTGACCTATCTCTCATTTCAGTTTCAAGTGAGTATTATAACGGTATTATCATTACCATTACTATTTGTACACAATTTGTTGAATTGAACTACTCATGAATTGGGTAACCACAGCAAATGAGTTACTTTCTTTCAACCTCCTTTCTTCTCTCTAGAGGCTGTTGTGTGGGGGTCGAGATCAGATTCTGGTGATAGAATATTGGAAATGGGGGAAAGGAAGTGAGAGGAACTGAGCCCTAAAAGGATGAAGGGCTTCGAATTAAGCCATGAAGAAATAAAGCCTGGGGGACAGGGAAGTATAGAAGAATGTTCTATTCTGAAGGAAAAGGATGGCAGACCTGCTTGTCAGGAGGTGGATGCTGGCTAAGAAACAGTAAATAGATTGTAGGCTAGAGGCTTGCAGAGCACATAGGGGTAGAACACAGAGATTAAAGGCAGCCCAGGGGATGCAAGGCGTAGGAAATATTCCAGAGCACACAGTAGGGGCTGAGTAAATACTGTTGAATAAATGAATAAGTTATATGACTACAGGTTTAGGATTTTGTTGTTTTCTCAAACTGTTTGGGTCTAGAAGTGCAACAGTGTCACATTTTAAGCACAGGGGTGGGGAAGGATAAAGCTGCCACTGGCCTAATTTCTTGTGCAAATTAGAAGTGGCTCCAGATCTGGGCTGATGGATTAGAAAAGGGCATCTCCTTTTTCAGGTTCTAAGCAGCTTTCTGTCAACAAGTGTATTCTGTCTTACAGCACTGCTGTCTTTATCCCTAGGTTGGGGGCAGGTGGATAACAAGAATGTGGTCAGGTTCTAAAGTCCACTCTTCTTTTTAAAAAACGTATTTATTTATTTGGCAGCACTTGGTCTTAGTCGTGGCGCTTGGGATCTTTAGTTGAGGCACATGAACTCTTCTTTGTAGCTTGTGAGATCTAGTTCCTGACCAGGGATTGAACTTGGGCTCCCTGCCTTGGGAGCACCGAATCTTAGCCACTGGAACACCAGGGAAGTCCCTCTAATGTCCATCCTGAAAGTTGTCTCTATACTTTATACATGCCAAATTGTCTTTATACTCTTTGGACTTGGGCTTCTGTAGTTTCTGAAGGCAAAAATTTGCTTCTTAACTTTTCTGCTGTGACCTCCCTTTTGCTGTTATAGTTGAGGTCAAGGTCTAGTTTGAAATGAAGATGTAGGAGACTGAGGGTGTAAGTAAGAGATTTCTATTTCTTGCTGGGGGTAAGTAAAGGAAAGCAACACGGATTTATCACAGACTCCTCTTCACTTTCTGTGTCAGACATTTGTTATAGACACTTAACTCATTTTCCATCCTTACAACAATCTTTCCAGGCGAATATTAGTCACCATTATTCTTATGAAGGTCCAAAGAGAGCCTACAACTCGGGCCAGGCACAGGGTGAGGAGTGGAGTGAAGATTCAAACTCAGGGTATTCCCTGTGCCACATGGTTGCTGGGTTTTCTTCTGGTGAAACACACTGCCAGGTGTAAACTCAGGAGGATAGGCAGTGTTTTATTTTTTTCACCTTTGCATGCTTCCCAGAGCTTAGCATCATCCCCAACACTAAGAAAATGCTAAATGAAGGTGTGTGGGGTTGAACTGAATGTAGATGAGCAAGGGCTGCTGACCAGCGTTCCACCTTCTCCCCCCAGTCATTTTCATGTCAATCATCAGAATGCTGTCTCCCTAATTTGCTCTTCCAGCTTCCCCTCGCAAGGAATGCTTCTCACTAGGGGAATCTGCCTGGTCCCGTGAGCTGTGGTCATTTGACCCTCCAAGGGAGACCTGGAAACTCTTTTCCTAGTGGGCCCCATTGATCCTAGGGGCTCACCATCTCCTTATTGTCTCTGCTTGCCCTTACTTGGTTCTTATTTCAAGATTCTTGAGAAAGGTAATTTTTAGCTCCCTTTTATTGACCTCAATAAAAGCACTACAGAGCCTGGGTATCTTCAAATCATTTAATTAAATTCAACTCATTGATTTTGAGATAATAAGCCGTTAACTGTTTAGTAAACTTAAGTTGATATGATGCAACTCTCAACAAACTTTAAAATTCACTCCCCTGTATTAGCTTTGGTTTGATTTCAAACTTGCTTAAGTCATAGAGTTAGTAAATGGAAACATTTTAGGGTTTGTTTTGAGTGAACTTCCCTGGTGGCTCAGACAGTAAAGAATCTGTCTACAATTTGGGAAGAATGGGTTCCATCCCTGGGTCAGAAAGATCCCCTGGAGAAGGGAATGGCAACCCACTCTAGTATTCTCTCCTGGAGAATTCCATGGACAGAGGAGCCTGGTGCTCTACAGTCCCCGGGATCATAAAGAGTAGGACATGCTGAGCGACTAACAGACTTAGAGTTACTCTGTTGCTCACAAGCTGACCTAATTTCTTAGCTTCTGTAGTTTAATAAAAAATAGTGCCTACCAGAAACTCTGGGCACTATCCTCAGTGTCTTTCTCACCTGTAGATTGGGATAACAATGGCACCTACTTAGTTTATAAGCGCTGTCTTGAAGATGACATGCAGGCGTGTGTGTGGCATCCATTGCATGGGGGCTGGAGTGATGACTGCTCAGTAGTATTAGTCATTGTGATCGTCATTAGTAATAACCTGTCTGCTGAGAAATACAACCAGCCCCAGAAATGCAGTGCTGCCCTGGCCGTTTCCATCTTAAATGATACTGTTCTGAAGACTGTTTGTGAACCTGTCACCAATACTCTTTTCTTTCTAAAAAAAAATTAAAATAACCTTTTAATTTTAGGATAATTTCAGATTTATAGGAAAGTTGCAAGATGGCATGGAGCATTCCCCTGTATCCTTTACCTGCATCTCACTCATTTGTCACCACAAAGAAGCCAACATTGGAACACGACGATTAACTAAGCCCCAGGCTTTTTCATATTTCAGACACGTCCTTTTTCTGTTTCGAGATCCAAGGTAGGATACCGAGTTGCCTTTGGCAAATGCTCCCTTCTTCATGAAGCAGTCACTTCTATCAGCCTTATCTTTGTCCTCTGTTCAGAAGAAATGCCACAGGGAGGCACCTGGCATGCTCAGATTCTGGCATTTGCAGCTTGTAGCTCTTCACCTTTTCTCACCAACCACTTTCTTACATTCTGACAGATCCATGGGACTGGTCTGTAACTGTGCCACTCTTTAGCTCTGTGACCTAACTTAATCCTCTAGGAATCTTCAATTTTCTCATCTGTGCAAGACAGGTAATAATAATTCCTTCAGGGCCTGGCAGAGTGACTTAAATGTTAATTTTTGCTTTTGTCATATCATTGTGCTTTCTGCTTCAGATCATAAACCAGCCTAGCTCTTGATTCTGCCCATACTTTTTCAATCCTCTGATGTTATCACAAATATTACTCAGGTTATTAGATGAGTTTGCTGACTCAGAGGCTGCTTAATTGCCAGAGTTTAAATGCCTCTCTTTAAAAGCTTTGCTACTTTCCTTCCCTAATAGAGAACTTAGGGATGTACACAGTACCATGAAAGAGAATCTGAAATATCAGATTCCCAAGCTTTCTTCTAAATCCTCTCCCACTCTTTATTTTGGTCTGTCTTATTCCTAGAACTCCCACCACACTGCCTGCAAAGTGGGGGAGGCCTACCCATCTGTCTGCCATGGGAACAGAACTGGCAGCTGGGGTCCAGGGTAAGTGATTTTGAGTATTCAAATCACTTGCAGTGGGATGCGCTTGGGTCACATGGTATAATCAGGAAATTTCATGCAATTTGACATTTCCCATCAGAGTTGCTTAGGAACCTAAGGAAGGCACTGGCTCTGAATGGCAGGACAGTAATAAATTAAGCAGTCACAGGTCCAGCCATCTGCCGTAAGTAAATTAAGAGCATAACCCATATGGGATTTATCTAAAATAGCGATTCACATTTTTTCCCCTGTCTTCTCATTTGTATTCCTCTTTATGTGGGCTCTTTAAATTGACTTAACTTTGCATAGAATATCCCAGCTGTCTTTATCTCCCACCCTCTCCTCCGCATTCAGGCAGCCAACCTCAGATTCTTCTATAGCCGACTAGCGATGTCCTTTGTAATGGAGGATGATTTTGACATTTTATTTTGAGAACTGCCCGATTGGAGGCTGATGCATTTTAACTGGGAGTTCTTAGCTATGCCTCTGCAATGTCCTCCACCCTTCCTCATTTATCACCTGCTTTTAGTCTCTCCCCATCTCAGGCCCGACTGCCTTTCATCTGTCTTCTCGTCTTGATTTTTTTTTTTTGCTCTTTGTCCACTAGTCATTTTTATAAACCATTTTCATCATGCCATCCTCCAGCTCAAAAGTTTGCACTGTTTACAGAATGAGCCAAATGTTTCTACCTTAAGTTCCTCCCTCAAGTTCAAACCTGCCTTTAAACCTCATCTACTTCTTACCAGTTATTACTCTCACTTCACAGTCTGTTCTCCTGACTTCCTCCAGAGCACATCCACTTTGTCCTGCCTCATTTAGTCTAGTATTTTAAAATTACAGCCTGCTTTATTTCTTTGCTTAACTGTTTGATGTTTCTAATTCAATCGTAAGCTCCTTTTTTGTTGTGGACTCCATTCTATGCTTATCACAGTTCTAGATACCTGGAGGTATTTGCTGAGTACTGAATGAATAAATGCTTTGCCACAGTTTTGTTCTGTGGGATGAGATAAGGCAAATAAGTAAGATATATAGTAGGTGAGATGGCTGTATGCTATGAAAAGAAGTAGAGGAAGAAGGGGGTTACAAATGTAAATAAGATATTCAGGAAAGGCTTCCGGAAACAACCTCAAGGGACAGTCGGAGTGGTGAAGCTGAATTCTGTAAGGCAGAGATTTAATCATTAAAACAAAATCTTTCCTTGGTATAGCACAGTAACATGCACATGTTGGAAGAATGCAGTGGGAATGGCATGTATCACGGTGTCACCAAAGACACAGAATATCATTCAAATGGTATTTTTTAATATAAAGGGGCTTCCCAGGTGGCAGTAGTGGTAAAGAACCCTCCTGCCAAATTTAGGAGATGTAAGAGATGCCGGTTTGATCCCTGGCTCAGGAAGATCATATGGAGGAGGGCATGGCAACCTACTCCAGTATTCTTGCCTTTCCTCCCATGGACAGAGGAGCCTGGCAGGCTACAGTCTGTAGGGTTGCAAAGAGTCGGACACGACTGAAGTGACTTGGTGAAGTGCAAGTGAAAGTCGTTCAGTCGTGTCCGACTCTTTGTGAACCCATGGACTATACAGACCATGGGATTCTCCAAGCCAGAATACTGGAGTAGGTAGCCTTTCCTTTCTCCAGGGGATCTTCCCAACCCAGGTATTGAACCCAGGCCTCCTGTATTGCAGGCAGATTCCTTACCCAGCTGAGCCTGATGACTTAACACATACATAAATTAATTTGATGTGTATGTGTGTTCATAAAAACAAAGACTACGAGGAAATACTCCAAAACATTAACAGCAGTTCTAACGATTTACTGTAATTTTAGCTTTAGCCTTTGTATTTCCTCTAATTTCCATACTTTCTGCAGGATGTACATATTTCTCATAGATTGGATAAAACAAACATAATAATACCTGCTGGGGCACCATTAAGTTTGGGGATTCTCAAGTAAACAGAACCACGAGGATGCCCTTTCCCTCTGTGAACGTAAGGTAGAAAGCAGCCTGACCTTAGGATAGGTTGCATTTCTCTGCAGGCAGCTCCACAAGACCCACAAAGCACTCCTCCCCCACCGGCGTCTACATATTTCTCCTTTCAGGAGGAGGCCAGCCTAAACCAGCAGAGCAGGTTTGGGGCAGCGAGGTGCAGCATGTGGGGAACTGAGTAGATTTCCATCCAGGCTTATTATGCCTGCAGTCAGACAAACGACCACTCCAGTGGCCTCACCATGCCTGCCCAGAGGATGATCTGCAGTTTCAGATCCAGGAAGACGTAGAATCTGATACCCCAGCGTGGAAACAAAGAAACAGAAGGGAAAAAAAGAGATGCTTTTGTGCCAAACAAGGTTTCTAGGCAACTACTCATGTAACTACTTCAGTGTCCCCAATCCTTTAGCTTTACTGACCTTTAGCACCTGTCTGATAAGTTCATCAGATTTCCTTAACAAAAGAGCTGACATATGGGGAGGAGATGGTCAACATCCGACTCCTGATTCATTTTCTAGCCTCATGTCCATCATTTCTCCCTGTGTTCCTGTTTTAACAGAAGGCGATCTTGGTGTCCCTAGACTTTGCTGTCTCCAGCTTCTGCCCATGCTGGTCCCTCTGCCCAGAACACTTTTCCTGGCCTTGCAGTCTATTCCAGGTTCAGCCCAAGTTTCCCTTCCTTTGGGACCCCTTTCTTGTACCACTATCCCCTTTAATTCTCCCCCACCTCCTTCAAAGAAGCACAGAGTACCACATGTATATGTTCATGACAAGGTCCTTTTTTTTCTTTAAGATGTCTAAAGAAACGTGTAACATATTGAAAAAAAAAGAGAAACGTGTGAGCTCCCTGGAGGAGAGGATTTTTACCTTATCCACCTTCATTTTCAGTGTCTAGTCTGTTTCTGGCATACAATGGAGGCTCACAAAATGTATATTTGAACCAGTGAATTTTCAGTGTAGGATATACATGGCTGCTTAAGAGTCCAAAACATATGTTGAGTTCCATCTAGCCATCCGTCCACCATTCACCCATTCAGCAACCCTTATCAAATGCATACTGTGAACTAGCATTGAGACAGACATGGCCACTGTCATCATGAAAGTTATAACCTAAAGTGAAGACTGATATTGAGCAAATAATTACAGCTTTATTTTTCCCTGAACTATTATGACCCGAGATCCAGTTTTATATATTTTTGTTTACCGCCTATCTCTGACATTAAATATAATAAGCTCTCGGAGAGCAGGGGCTTTATCTTGTTTACCGTTGTGCCTAAAACAGTGCCTGCCACTTTGTAGGTACTTGATTAATATTTGTTAACTGAATAGACTACAACTAAGGATGGGAATTTCTGATGTGTTTACAACATGCATTAACACCACCCACCTTCAGGCATCTTCCAAATGAAAAATGATTAAGTACTAAACCTAGTGTGATGCATTGTGGTGACAATGATTAATGTCTTATTCCCAACTTTGGTTAGAATGTCTGAGAGACTCAGTCAGGGTGACACCAAAGAATTCTGTGATAGAAACTCAATGACTGCTTTTCAGCTTTCAATTAATTTTGTGATTTTCCTGGTAATTTCAGGGAAAGGCTTTGTTGGAGCCTGACCATGTAATAATAATAGAGGACACAAAATAGAAGATTTTAGGTCAGCAAGGAACAGCTAGGATAACAGTTTCTAACCTGTTTAAGAAAAGGGCATTTGCAGTGGTGTCTGCCTTTCATTTTTAATATTAGTTAGTTGAAACATATCAAAATGTAAAAAACAGGTGACTGTTCTGCTGCTGTCCAGTCTCCCTTCCCTTGGAACCTCCTTCCTAACTAGGGGCCTGGGTTTGACCCTGGTGTGCTGAGAGCTTGCATCATTGATGGGGAGGAGCAGGTGTCCCTGGGGGACTGTTCTGTAAGATGGAGAGACTGGGAGGCCCTATCAGTGAGGGAAACCAAACCCTGGCCTGGGGAATCCATGGAAACCAGATCAGGGAAAGTTGGGGAGAGAGAGACAAACAGAAAAATAAGGGAGAGAATATATCAGAAACTTGGGTCTGCAATGACACTGAGTAGCTTAAACAAAAATTTATTGTCTCACAGGTCTAGAGGTTGGCAGAATTGGTTTCTTTTGAAGATCATCAGGAAGAAAAGTTCCAGCCTCTGTCTTAGCTTCTGGTATCCTCAGATTCTCCATGGCTTATGGATAGCATCCTCCCTGTGTTTTCACATTGTCTTTTTTCTGTTTGTGTTCTGATTTCCCTTTCTCATAAGGACATCAGTTGTGTTGGATTAGGGCCTACCCTAATAACCTTGGGCTTCCCTGATATCTCAGTTGGTAAAGAATCTATTTGCAATGCAGGAGACCTCGGTTTGATTCCTAGGTCAGGAAGATCACTTGGAGAAGGGAAAGGCTACCCACTGCAGTATTCTGGCCTGGAGAATCCCATGGACTGTATAGTCCATGGGGTCACAAAGAGTTGGACATGACTGAGCGACTTTTACTAACAACTTAATTTGGGCTTTCCAGGTGGCTCAGTGATAAGGAATCTGCCTGCTAATATAGGAGATACAGGTTTGATCCCTGGGTTGGGAAGATCCCCTAGAGAAGGAAATTGCGACCTACTCCAGTATTCTTGCTGGAAAATCCCATGGACAGAGGAGCCTGGTGGGTTACAGTCCAAGGTGTTGCAAGAGTCGGACATGACTTAGCAACTAAACAACAAGTGACTTCATTTAAACCTGATTACCCCAAGGACTGTATTTTCAAACAAGGTCACATTCATAGGATTTCAGTATCTTTTGAGGGGATAGAATTCAACTCATAGTGGGGAAAGAGAGGTGAAACTGCATGGGCGGAGGTAGCCTGAAGAATTTCTAGAAGAGCTGGAATATAACATAGCATAGCACAACACTTTTCATAGGGCCAAGGCAGCCCCAGCCAGGGTGGAGGAGGGCAGAGCAAGGGAGATGCTCAGCTTGGACACATATCAATAATGAAACCAAAAAATTCTTTTAATTTTAAGAAATACAACACACAACCTCAATACTGTTTTATTTCTGGAAAAAGAAAAAATCGAATGTCAGATCTGGGGCAAGTCATCAGAGGAAATTTGGTGGCTTGGGAAGTATATTGACTCACAGTGGATCACCTGCCACTTCTCTAGTGCTGGCTGGGTGACCTTGCTTAGCCTGTCAGAACCTCGGTTTCCTCATCTGTAAAATGAGGCCAATGAGCTCAAACTACTGGGGTATCTGTGAAAATTACATGAGATTAGATGTGAAAAGCACCTGCTCTCAGAAGGCAGAATTCACCAGTTACCCATTTTCCTTTTCTCTAGAGAGAGCTTCTGTTCAGGAAAATGGTTTCTTGTTTTCAATATAAAGTTAAAGGGAAAAAAATCCTTTTAGAGAGATGTGGAAACAGACCTCTGAATGCCTTACAGTTGGTTAGATTCCCCTATCTTGATCAGGGTGTTAGAGAAAATGGTAAGATGGAAATGTGGCCAGAATCATCCTATATTACTCTAGTCATTCGGGCAGGAGGCCAGGAAGATGGGGTTATAGGGATGTTCCTGGTGAGTTACTATTTTCAGATGGAGCTTTTGAATGACCCAACATATAGTATAAAACCTCTCCAGATCTGTAGACCAGAAAACAGTAAATTAAAGTAAAACTGTAAGTGTTTATAATCATAAAGGATACAATACCCATAAGCCTTAAATGGTTTTATACAACTCACAACATATAAGGTAGATTCATTTGTCTAATATTAATTTAGGCCTCAAAAGTAAGGTTTTCTTTCAGCATAGATTGGCTGATTCAAGTTCTATGTTGCCTTTTTTTTTTTTTGCACAAACTTTTTCCATAAAGTATTAGGCATATTTTCCAGTTTTGGGTGTAGAATCTTAGTAGATTTTTCTCCCCTCAAACTTTTAGTGTTTACTAGCTCAGCCCTAAACTGAAAATATTTTTAATGATTTACCTTAAACTTTTCCTACTACATTCAAGTTCATTTCTAAAAAGTAACAACTCTTGTTTTGTATTCCTATTTTATCAGCTTCTAGAGCATTAAATTAAACTGAAAATTATAATGGCCATTACAATGGATGTAAGTGTGAGTGGGAACAAAGTCAACTGAGTCTTTGGAACCATGCAGCTGAGCTGGTGGGAGCCTAAGCAGACAGGCAAATGAAGGCTCTTCTGGCTGTGCACTTTGAGTGAGTTTAGAGAAGAAATGGAGATTTACATCAACCCAACGAGTTGGTCAAATAAAGAGGAGTTGATGTATTTTCACTGCATGACCTGTAAACGGTTCAACTCTTGACAGACTTCAGTATCTCTCTGGTAGTGTTTTGCTGTAAGTTAGGAGCACCACCACCATTACTCCAACAACAGATCACAGATGTCAGAATAATCTTATATTACTCTTCAGAGCTATCATTATATGAATAATTGCATATCATTTTTATATCTCAGCACCTTTCATTTTATTTATAGTTAAACTTATTTGTTATACGATCAACAACTATTTATGGTCTGCCTACTATTTCTCGATGTTGGGATACAGTATGAATAATATGTGGTCCTTTGCTCTGGGAAAAATCACAGTCTTGTGAGGCAGAAAGGTCAGTAAATGGGAAGTTACTGAGCAGCTGGTTGGCACGAGGGACAAACCAAGAGAACGACATTGCATATTCCAGGCTATGAGTCTCTTAGTTGAAATTGGAGGGGAAGTGTGGGTTCAGTAGTTACCAACCTCTCTGGAGCACCTTCTGAGTACCAAGCTCTGTTTTAGGCACTGGGGTTACAAAGATGAATAATTCGTTGTCCTGTACTCAGGAAGTGTGTACATGTAATTATAGTTCCCTGCAGGAAGTGCTGTCTTTTGGATCAGCACTGAGTCTTCAGAGAGCAGGGAAAGGCAAGCTTCCTGTAGGACGTGAAGCTCCTCTGGCTTGTAACCGTGCCTCAAGCAGAGGCCTAACTTGTCTTTCCTGCCCTGTTCCTGGGAACATTTTTAGTACACCTTGTGTGCTCGATTAGCATCTGAATGAGTAAATGAACTGCATGATGATTAGGAGTTAACTAGGGGCCAGGCCCTGTGCTCTGGGCTGGGAATACAAAGATGAATGAGCCATGGCCTTTGCCCTGATTGAGGAGATTATAATAAAATCGAAATTCTGACTGAATCCTGATAACATATCAGCAATGTAAGACACTTGCAAACTTGGGCACACCTTTCTAATAAGTTGTGCTCCACATTGGACCATTTACTGGCTTTGGCAACACTTGTCAAACATACTCTTGAGCTTACTCCAGGGAGGACAGTGGATGGTTAAGGAAGCTGGCAACTGAGCAGGCCAGCTTCAACCCTGGCAAATAAAAAGGCATCATTCAGACTGGCTTGAATGACGTTTGGGCTGGGAAATCATCAGTACTCAACCCTAGAGCATGGGTAATACGACTGATAGCAGGCTATTGGGCTTCCCTAGTGGCGCAGTTGGTAAAGAAGCTGCCTGCAATGCAGGACACCCAGGTTCGATCCCTGGTTGGAAAGATCCCCTATGGAAGGGAAAAGCTACCCACTCCAGTTTTCTTGGCTGGAGAATTCCACAGACAGAGGAGCTGAGCAGGCTATTGGTATCGTGAGCAGTTTCAATGGAGGATCCCCCAAATGCTTTTTCAGAATGTTCGTCTGCACCATCCCTACCCCTCACCACAAGGGAAGTAGCAAGTAGAAATTCTACTTCAACATCTAACACAAAGCTTGGAGCTGTTGACTGGTGGTTTGCTCCAGATAACCAGCAGGTCTCTAGGAATACATGAGTTTGAATAAGGTCTCTTGGTTTATTACAGCTGCTACAGCCTAACTACTCAAACTCTCAATTCCTGAACCACCAAAGGCAGCTAAACTTGGTCAAGCGGCTAGTAGAGCAGGGTTCACCAGGCAAGGCAGGATGCCATGGATATGTAATTTATGTCCTGTTATATGACTAAATGCTGCAATTAGCATGACAAAAATCCTGCAGCTATGTCATTTCTCTCCAATATTATGAAAATACAAGTGCAAGGAGATATAGGATTTTGTCTCAGGACACACAGTAAGTTAGGGGCTGAAAAACTCCATCCTGCCATAACCAGCAAGTCATATTGTGAGTCTATCCCAGAAAAAGAAAAGCCAAACATTTTCCTAAGTGGGGCATATTCACATCTTTGCCATTTCTTAAGAATGCTCTTTTTTACCTCCCTCTTTTTGTGACAGCCTTTTCCAAGTTCTCATTGCCATAGATTCTTGGGAATCCACATGTCAGACTCAAGCAGAATTACAATTCTAATATCTACTCATGTCCCCCACATGCCCTCAGCCCTGCCAGATGGAGGGTCACATTCCAGTTTAGAAATAGCATCAAAGAGAAGTCACTTCTGGGGTAGAGAGCAAGCGAGTAGCTAGAAGTTAAGAGACATTCAATCAATGACTAACGCAGCAGACAGGCTTCCCTTTGTCCATTGTTAGCTACGAGTGAATGGATTTTCCAGCCCCTGTTGCTACCTCTAGAGAAGGGAGGAGGTGGCAGTGAGCAGAAAAAGGTTCTTTCAGCCTGACTCTGCCTTGAGTTATTGCTTTATCATTCTCCAACTTTAGTGAGATTTAACTGATAAAAAGTAAGATATTGAAAGTGTTCATCATGACAATTTGATGTACATATACATTATAAAAGAATTCCTCCCAATTTAGTTAATTAACATATCCATTACCTCACATTTATCTTTTTTTTAAGTTGGGGGAGGACACTGTGAGTTATTGTCTTTTGCACTTTCTCCCATAAATCACCAAGTCCAGTCACGAATTTTTGGCAAGTGGGAACCTCTTACCATCAGACGTTTTGGCTCTGGTGAGTGTTCTAAGAAATGTCCTAAAGGTCTGAGTTAAGGACCTCGGGTCTAGTTCTGTCTCAGACACCAGATAGCCACATGCAACCGCAGGCTTGTTGACTCTATGATCTGGGTTTTGGTTTCCTTGTCTGCAGGATGAGGGTATTGGATGCATATCAGGTCACTAAATGGAGGTCTCTAGGCCATATTTTGCTTGAAACTGTGTATTTTGTCTATATAGTAGTTTTTTTATGTTTACAAAATTTGAATTAGTGTCTACCATTTAACAATTGACTCAACAACAATAAAACAACCTGATTGAAAAATGGGCAAAGGACTTGAGTAAACATTTCTCTAAAGAAGGCAAGAATACTGGAGTGGGTTGCCATGCCCTCCTCCAGAAAGAAGACATACAGATGGCCAACAAGCATATGAAAAGATGCTCAAGACCACTAGTTATTAGAGAAATGAAAGTCGAAACTACAAAGATGAGATACTACTGCATACCCGCTAGGTATACCTTTCTGTATAAAGAACAGAAAAAAACAAGTGTTGGTGAAGATATGGAGAAATTGGAACCCTTGTGCACTAGGGGTAGTAATGTAAAATGGTACAACTGCTATAAAAAATATAGTGGGTCCTTAAAAATGAAAAATAGAGCTACAATTTGATCTAGTAAATCCATTTCTGAGTATACATATACCCAAAAGAACTAAAAGTAAAGTCTTGAAGAAATATTTAATACCCATGTTCACTGACTAGTCAAAAGTCAACCCAAGTGGCCAATGATAGATAAATGGGCTTAAAAATGTGGTATACACAAATGTAGAATATTATTCATCCTTGAAAATAAAGAAATTCTGACGCATGATACAACATGGATGAGCCTGGAGGACATTATGCTAGGTAAAATAAGTCACAAAATGAAAACAGTTTATGACTCCATATATATGAGATACTTAGAGTAGTTACGTTCATAGAGACAACGTATAATAGAATGGTGGTTGCCAGGGTCTGGGAGAAATGGGCAATATTAAGTTGTTTAATGTGTACTGTTTAAGTTTTGCAAAATGATAGAAATTTTGTAGACTGACTACACAATATAAATGTACTTAACACTACTGATGGAGAAAGCGATGGCACCCCACTTTCACTTTTCACTTTCATGCATTGGAGAGGGAAATGGCAACCCACTCCAGTGTTCTTGCTGGGAGAATCCCAGGGACAGGGGAGCCTGGTGGGCTGCAGTCTATGGGGTTGCACAGGGTCGGACACGACTGAAGCGACTTAGCAGCAGCAGCAACACTACTGAACTGTAGGCTGAAAATGGTTAAAATGGGAAATTTTATAAGTATATTTGACCACAATTAAAAAATATTTTTGAGAGACAGCTCATGAAAATTTGAAGTCATCTTTTTTGGGGGGGAAAGTCCAGAAGATCGTGACTTTGGGCCTTAGACATCAGTTGGCAACAGCCAGCTTGAGCTGAGTATCTGCTCTTCTCTTCAGATGAGCCTATTCTTTGCTGTTCTCCCCAGGCTCCACCTCATTATCTTTTTTTCCAATTAAATAACCCATCTGGCCCCTATAGAGCTTTGAATTTGCAACCCCTGATTAGACTATCTCTACTACCTTTTATAGCATTAATACCTATGAGTCTAAAATGTTAGTCATCATGAACACTCTGTAAGTAAACAAGATGAGTGAGACATAGGCAGAGAGACATTCAAATTACTTTCTTGACATATCTTCTTTCAGGTCCATGGGAGGGTTAGCACTCATGTCCACAATGGGCAGTAAAAACAGCTGGGTAGTGACATTGGTTTAGTTGTTCCCTAGCACTGAAGAATTGATGTTTTGAACTGTGGTGTTGGAGAAGACTCTTAAGAGTCCCTTGGACTGCAAGGAGATCCAACCAGTCCATCCTAAAGGAAATCAGTCCTGAATATTCACTGGAAGGACTGATGTTGAAACTGAAACTCCAATACTTTGGCCACCTGATGTGAAGAACTGACTCATTTGAAAAGACCCTGATGCTGGGAAAGATTGAAGGCAGGAGGAGAAGGGGGTGAAAGAGAATGAGATGGTTGGATGGTATCACTGACTCAATGAACATGAGTTTGAGTAAACTCTGGGAGTTGGTAATGGATAGGGAGGCCTGGCATACTACAGTTCATGGAGTTGCAAAGAGTTGGACATGACTAAGTGACTGGACTGAAGTGAACTGAACTGACTTCTGTATAAACCCCAGTCATGGCTGGGATTTATATTCTGAACCTGAGCCTTTAGTATGACTCAGGTCAATGAGGCTTACTGATCCAGACAACACTATTGTCACTAAAATAGATGAAATCTTTAAATGTTACAAAATGGAGGACCCTAATGGCATGGGGAAAATTAGGAGAGAAATGATATAGGCAACTGGAAGCTTTGCTTTCAGAAAAAGAAGATGATTTAAAATTGTCTAAAGGAAACAAAGCTGGCATGGTGGTTAAGAATCTGTCTACCAAGGCAAGAGATGCAAGAGATGTGGTTTGATCCCTGGGTTAGAAAGATTCACTGGAGTAGGAAATGGCAACCCACTCCACAATATTCTTGCCAGGGAAATCCCATGGACAGAGGAGCCTGGCAGGCTATAGTCCAAGGGGTCGCCAAGAGTTGGATGAGACTGAGCATACACACACAAAGGAAACAAAGAAAAAATAGATCTCTTCCTTCAACAACACTTATAGTTTGATATCAGTAATGCTGCAGATAGTGTGTACGACATCATGATACATACCTCTACTTGTGATCTTGGGAAACAACTTGATTATTGAAGTTTGAGATAAGGTAATTTTGAAATCTTCCTCTATCCCTTTGTGTTGAGGGGAATGAGATCAGCTCGAATAAGAGCCCACATTATAAAGAGCATCCTTGTCTTGGTCCCTAATTCATTCATTCATTGTAACTCATTCATTTATTCAACCAATATTTATTTAGCACCTACTAGTTATACTGTTCCTGGCTTAAAGCATGGCAGTTAAGATTCCTACCTTCGTGGAGTTTAGGTAGTAGGAAAGGACAGAACAGCTTATCAATGTTTGGTCAATAGTTTCCTTGAGGGCATTATTTTGTATATTTTTTCCCTCTCAATGTGTACTAGGCACTTTGGTAGTTGCTCTGAGGTCAGCTTGGTGGAGAAGACAGGCATTTAACAAGGTTGATTATAGAAGGTTTTAGAGTTTTTATTAGTTCTGAAAGCAAAGGACATGGAAAGCTGCTGCAGAAGTGTCTGGTGTCTGGTCTTGGAGGATGTCTAGTTCTCAGTAGTCAGAGGCCGAAGCTTTATTCGAGGCCAAAGGCAAAACATAGCCAGAGATGGAAAGTATGGAATGGCAAGAATGTTTGTGGAGAACAAGACTTTCTGAGGAGCTGAATGAGCTGTATTTCTTTCTGTAACACTGAAAATTGTCCTGAGATATAATTATAGAGAGGATCATTCCTAGGGGTAGCCACACACTACCCAGAGGCCTGCCTGAGGAGGGGCTGCTGCAGGCTTAAAGAGATTCAGTCTGAAAAAATTTGATGTTTTGTCAAGTTTGTTTAAGTTTGGGATGGTAGGGTTAGTGTGCTACATGACAGAATTGAAACTTCTACACATTACCTGCACCAGTTCATGGATTGCACTTTATAGAACCAGAGTCAAGCCTTTGGACTGTACTAAGCAAATTTATGAAGAATGTTTTACCATTCATGAAAAATTGTATTTGCCGAAAGTGTCTGATGACCTTAACCTAAAGAAATTGTCTTTAAAAAACTAGGGATCTTACATTTGGCAGGAATATAAAATGTATTTATTTAAAAAGATGAAATATGTTCTATGCCATTTTAGGCAGCTGAAAGAAGGAAGTTTTTTGACCACTTCATGCATATATACTTCCTACATATGTACTATAATCATAATAGCTAATATTTATTGAGTTCTTCCTGTGTGCTAGGCACAAGTGTGAAAGTGTTAGTTGCTCAGTCGTGTCTGACTCTTTTGCAACTCCATGGACTGTAGCCCACCAGGTTTTTCCATCCATGGTATTCTCCAGGCAAGAATGCTGGAGTGGACACCCATTCCCTTCTCCAGGGAATCTTCCTGATTCCCAGGGATTGAGACCAGGTCTCCCACAGCATGAGTAGATTCTTTACCATATGAACCATTATACTTCTAGTAATTAATATATATATATATATGGATATGTATATGTATAAACTCAGATGACTATTCTAATAACTCTATAGACACTATCATTATCCCCATTTGAAAGATGAAGAAGTACAGAGAGGTTGAGAACTTGCCCCAGATAGCCTGGCTAGTAAAAGGAAAAGTTGGGTTTTCAACCCCGGCTTGGTTCCAGACTCTGTGATGTAAACACTGCCTCTGAGAGCAAATTAAAAACAAAACAAACCTAGGAAACCATAATCCTTGGCAGTGATATCGGAGTTAGGAAGTGGATTGGATTGGATTTGCATATTTGTCCAGTATTTGTTGAGTACCTGTTACACTGTGCCAGGCCCTGTCCAGGTGGTGGGACATACAGGTGCACAAAGCAGATGAAAGCCCTGCTCTCAGGAGGTTCATGTCCTAGGAGATTCACTCCTTTGTTTTTCTAAGGTTATTGATTCTCTCTTTGAGTGCTATTTGTGTTAAAGGCCAGTTTTTTTTTTTTTCCTCAAGTTTTCCAGTATGTTGTGGACTGATATTTTAATAAACTACAGAAAAAATTAATAACTAGAAAAGTAAAATTTAAAAGACCCCAAGTACATACAAATTACACAGCTTGTTTTTTTAAGTATTCAACTCAAAGACAAAAAAAAATCACTCAATCAAATTTCTGTATGCTTCTAAGGCTTACTCTCAATGATCTCATTATGAATCACCACAGTTCACCAACTGGCAGTTGTCTAAGGCCCACATTTGGGGTAGCTGCCATATGCTTTGTTTTTGCCAGCTATTTAATTACTACCCATCACAACATGTGATCTGAAAATAAAGATGAATTGGATTTATAATATGATTGGCTCTTTTCTGTAATGGGCCAGATAGTAAATATTTGAGGCTCTGTTGACCAGACCGTCTCTGACACAACTACCCAGCTCTGCTGTTGCTGTGTGAGAGCTGCCATAGGTGATGCGTAATGAATGAGCAGGGCTATGTTCCAGTAGAACTTTATTTCTAGTCAATGAAATCTGGATTTTGTAAAATTTATTTGTATCACAAAATATTACTTTTTCTTTTAATTTTTTTCAACTATTTTTATAAATTTAAAAAGCATTCTTAGCATGTGGGTCCTACCAAAACAGGCCCAAGGCTGGATTTGGCCCATGGGTTTTAGTTTTAAGACCCCTTCCACAAAGACAACAGAAATATCTTGGAGTAGCTGATGTCCTTGAATTTGCTAAGAAAAAAATGCAAGTTACTATATTTTTAATGCAATTTGTAATGAATGTTAGTGATAGTGTCAATAAACATAAAACTGAAAAAGCATATTATTACATATGGCTAATAATAGTACATCATGCGAAATGCTGGGCTGGATGAATCACAAGCTGGAATCAAGATTGCTGGGAGAAATATCAACAACCTCAGATATTCAGATGATACCATTCTAATGGGGCTTCCTAGGCAGCACTAGTGGTAAAGAATTTGCCCATCAATGCAGGAGACGCAAGAGACACGGGTTTGATCCCTGGGTGGCAAGATCCTCTGGATGAGGAAATGGCAACCCCCTCCAGTATTCTTGCCTTGAAAATCCCGTGGACAGTGGAGCCTGGTAGGCTACACACCATGGAGTTGCAGTCAGACATGACTGAGCACACACACCATACCATATCATACTACACTACTCTAATGGCAGAAGTGAAGAGGAACTAAAGAGCTTCTTGATGAGGGTGAAAGAAGCGAGTGAAAAACCTGGCTTAACATTCAGTATTCAAAAAACTAAGATCATGGCATCCAGTCCCATCAATTCATGGCAAATAGAAGGGAAAAAAGTGGAAGCAGTGACAGATTTCATGTTCTTGGGCTCCAAAATCACTGCAGACAGTGACTGCAGTCGTAAAATTAGAAGATGGTTGCTCCTTGGAAGAAAAGCTATGACAAACCTGGACAATGTGTTAAAAAGCAGAGGCATCACTCTTCCAGCAAAGGTCCATATAGTCAAAGCTATGGTTTTTCCAGTAGTCATGTATGGATGTGAGAGTTAGACGTAAAGAACTGAGCGCTGAAGAACTGATGCTTTTGAATTGTGATGTTGGAGAAGACTCTTAAGAATCCTTGGACTGCAAGCAGATGAAACCAGTCAATCCTTAAGGAAATCAACCCTGAATATTCATTGGAAGGACTGATGCTGAAGCTGAAGCTCCAATACTTTGGCCACCTGATGCGAAGAACTGATTCATTTGAAAAGACCCTGATGCTGGGAAAGACTGAAGGCAGGAGGAGAAGGGGGCGACAGAGGATGATATGGTTAGTTAGTATCACTGATTCAAGGGACATGAATTTGAGCAAACTTTGGGAGACAGTGGAGGATAGAGAAGCCTGGCATGCTACAGTCCATGGAGTTGCAAAGAGTTGGATATGACTTAGGGACTAAACAACAATAACAACAAATGATAATTAAAAACGTAGAGATTAAAACCCTTTTAAATTATAGTGGGAATGTAAAATAGTGTAGCCAGTTTGGAAAACAGTCAGGCAATTCCTCAAAAAGTTAAGTATAAAGTTCAGTTCAGTTCAGCTGCTCAGTCGTGTCTGACTCTTTGCAGCCCCATGAATTGCAGCACGCCAGACCTCCCTGTCCATCACCAACTCCCGGAGTTCACTCAAACTCACGTCCATCGAGTCAGTGATGCCATCCAGCCATCTCATCCTCTATTGTCCCCTTCTCCTCCTGCCCCCAATCCTTCCCAGCATCAGAGTCTTTTCCAATGAGTCAACTCTTCACGAGGTGGCCAAAGTATTGGAGTTTCAGCTTTAGCATCATTCCTTCCAAAGAACACCCAGGACTGATCTCCTTTAGGATGGACTGGTTGGATCTCCTTGCAGTCCAAGGGACTCTCAAGAGTTCTCCAACACCACAGTTCAAAAGCATCAGTTCTTTGGTGCTCAGCTTTCTTCACAGTCCAACTCTCACATCCATACATGACTACTGGAAAAATCATAGCCTTGAGTAGACAGACCTTTGTTGGCAAAGTAATGTCTCTGCTTTTAAAGTTATCATACAGCTAATAATTTCACCCCTATGTGTATGTGTGTATACTCTGTGTATGTGTGTATACATCCATATATGTATATAAGCAACAGAATAAAAAACATATGTCTGTAAAACACTTGTACGTGAATGCTCATAGCCACATTATTCATAATAACTATAAAGTAGAAATTACCTAAATGTCAGTCAGCTGATAAATAAATAAAATATGGTGTGTCCAATAATGGAATATTATTTGGCTATATAAAGGAATGAAGATGAAGTCCTGATACCTACTACAACAGAGATGAACCTTGAAAATGTAAGTGAAAGAAGCCAGATGCAAAGTCACATGTTATATGATTTCATTTATATGAAATGTCCAGAAAGTGTACTCCATGGAGAAAGAAAGCAGATTATTGGTCACCAAAGGCTGGGGACAGGGAGAGGGTAATGAGAGTGTTTTTGGGGAGTTATTCTGGAACTTGATGGTAGTAATGGGTGAATAACCTTGTGAATAAGCTAAAAAATAGTAAATCATATACCTTAAAAAAATAAAATTTATGTACATGGTTTATAAATCAAAATATTTAAAAAGTGATATTTTAAAAAATTGTCAAAAGAATCAAATACTGTCAACAACATTTAACCTGGAAAATTTGACGTTGGTAAAACTAATAGTCATAGCAGGGATTTTATAACAGGCTATAACTGATAAAATTTTGTATTGACCAAACACTAACCAATGAATTTTTGTTGGGAAATATATGCTGATTAAAATTATTCAGTAAAAATGATTTCAGCTGAACAAAGGTTAAAATAGAACAAAACTGGGTATAATTTAACTGATTTCCATAGAAAATTGACAGTGAAATTAAGTTGGCTTAATGGTATTCACCCTCAAATTATTTCTTATTGAAAAATCAGTAAATACTGGTACTATTTAAATTAGAATACTTGTTTTAAAAATGCAGAATCAAAGCATCCTAATCAAGAATGGCAGATATATACATGCACTGGGCTTCTAGTATGGCTCTGCTGCTGCTGCTGCTGCTGCTGCTGCTAAGTCGCTTCAGTCGTGTCCAACTCTGTGTGACCCCATAGACGGCAGCCCACCAGGCTCCTCCGTCCCTCGGATTCTCCAGGCAAGAACACTGGAGTGGGTTGCCATTTCCTTCTCCAGTGCACGAAAGTGAAAAGTGAAAGTGAAGTCGCTCAGTCGTGTCCGACCCTTCGTGACCCCATGGACTGCAGCCTACCAGGCTCCTCCATCCATGGGGTTTTCCAGGCAAGAGTACTGGAGTGGGGTAACATTGCCTTCTCCCAGAAAAACATCTATTTCTGCTTTATTGACTATGCCAAAGCCTTTGACTGTGTGGATCACAATAAATTGCGGAAAATTCTGAAAGAGATGGGAATACCGGACCACTTGACCTGCCTCTTGAGAAACCTGTATGCAGGACAGGAAGCAACAGTTAGAACTGGACATGGAACAACAGACTGATTCCAAATAGGAAAAGGAGTACGTCAAGGCTGTGTATTGTCACCCTGCTTATTTAACTTATATGCAGAGTACATCTTGAGAAACACTGGGCTGGAGGAAGCACAAGCTGGAATCAAGGTTGCCGGGAGAAATATCAATAACCTCAGATATGCAGATGACACCACCCTTATGGCAGAAAGTGAAGAGGAACTAAAGGCCTCTTGATGAAAGTGAAAGAGGAGACTGAAAAAGTTGGCTTAAAGCTCAACATTCAGAAAACTAAGATCATGGCATCTGGGCCCATCACTTCATGGGAAATAGATGGGGAAATAGTGAAAACAGTGGCTGACTTTATTTTTCTGGGCTCCAAAATCACTGCAGATGGTGATTGTAGCCATGAAATTGAAAGACGCTTGCTCCTTGAAAGAAAAGTTATGACCAACCTAGACAGCACATTAAAAAGCAGAGACATTACTTTGTCAACAAAGGTCCGTCTAGTCAAGGCTATGGTTTTTCCAGTAGTCATGTATGGACATGAGAGTTGGACTGTGAAGAAAGCTGAGCACTGAAGAATTGATGCTTTTGAAGTGTGATGTTGGAGAAGACTCTTGAGAGTCCCTTGGACTGCAGGGAAATCCAACAGTCCATCCTAAAGGAGACCAGTCCTGGGTGTTCATTGGAAGGACTGATGCTGGGGCTGAAACTCCAATACTTTGGCCACCTTATGCGAATAGCTGACTCATTGGAAAAGACCCTGATGCTGGGAGGGATTGGGGGCAGGAGAAGAAGGGGATGACAGGATTATGGCTGGATGGCATCACTGACTCGATGGACATAAGTTTGGGTGAACTCCGAGAGCTGGTGATGGACAGGGAGGCCTGGCGTGCTGGGATTCATGGGGTCGCAAAGAGTTGGACATGACTGAGCAACTGAAATGAACTGAACTGAAAGTGAAAGTGAAGTCACTCAGTCATGTCCTACTCTTCGTGACCCCATGGACTGTAGCCTACCAAGCTCCTCCGTCCATGGGATTCTTCAGGCAAGAATGCTGGATTGGGTTGCTATTTCCTTCTCCAGGGGATCTTCCCAACCCACGGATCGAACCTGGGTTTCCCGCATTGGAGGCAGATGCTTTATCCTCTGAGCCACCAGGGAAGCCTGAACTGAACTGAACTCAAGGCCTTATCTTATCTTAATCACTGCTTCAAAGGCCCTATCTCTGTCTCTCTAGATATAATCACATTCTGAGGTACTGGGGGTTAGGCTTCAACGTATGAATCTTGAGGACACAATTTGGCTTACAACATCCATTTAGTAACAACACACACTTTATGACTTGACAGGCTCAAAGTGGAACCCTCAGCTGTCATCTAGTGTAGTTCTTACCTTCTCTTTTTCAGAAAGAGGAATGAACTTAACATTACTCAGGCACATTTCTCTAACTTTCAACTTTCTATCCTATGACAGGAGTCTATGTTCAAGATGTACACAGTTCCCTCAATATTTGTTATCAGGAGTGACATATTGTGGTGTGATTGAGGGAGTGCTCTTGAGGAATCATGAAAAGCTTGTTTGCAGAGTTTATCGATGACAGAGGATCACTTGTGAAAATATAATGAAACAGACAGCATAGTTATACCCATGAAGCTGGACCACACCCAGATACTGTTTTGAAAAGTTCTCGATGATTATATTCACCTTAGAGGAGTATCAAGAGGCTTCAGTTGGCTTCAAAAGTCTCCCGGGTGCCATCTAACAACAGATGTTTGGGTTCAAAGATAGAAAGAGGAGAAGGAAAGCCTCACATATCATTCATGCTTAATCCTTGGAATCCCTTCTCTCACCTATGGAAGTCTAGGGGTTTCTTAGGTTGTTAGAGGGAGATGTCAGTAAGGCATCAGTTTTTGATGAAATCTTAGAAATTCTTTAGAGAATGTCTTAAAAGTGTCCTGTCTAGAAGTGATGTTGTTTTACTGTTTAGTTGCTAAGTCACGTCTGACTCTTTTGTGATGCTGCGGACTGTAGCCTGCCGGACTCTTCTGTCCATGGGATTTCCCAGGCAAGAATATTAGAGTGGGTTGCCATTTCCTTCTCCAGGGGATCTTCCCAGGGATCCGACCCAGGGATCGAACCTACATCTCCTGCTTGTCGGGCGGCAATGAGCCACCACAGAAGCTTGGTCTAGAATTGATAAACAGCATTTCTTCAATTCATTCATTTTTATATTTCTCCTTCCCTCAAAGATTTATTAAGTGTCTACCATAGTCAAATATGTGCAAGGTATTTGATTATGATTACATGTAGACCACAGTTAAGAGACAGGCCATTAAAACAAGTAATTGCCATTTAGTCTAATAAGGTCTGTGATAGAGAAAATTAGGATTGTAGCAGCATAAGGGAGAAAGGCATTCAACTCAGGCAGGGAGGTCAGGAGAGCTCTCTCCAGAGAAAGTGAGGGCAAAGTTGACACCTGAGAAGGACCAAGGAGTCAGTCAGGTGAAGAGAAGGAAGGGGAGAAAAGTCTTAGTGGAGGAAATGCTAAGAATGTGCCTGCAGGCAAGAGATGCTGATGGAACCAAGACACTTTGGCTGAAGTGTAGACTGCAGATGGTGAGAGCATAAAGCTTGGAAGGGTGGGTGAGGTGGGAACGATAGATGGGGTGTGGGGATGCCGGTCCTAAGGAACCTTGTGAAATATGGTAGAAAGAGGAGAGTATTCTGAAAGCTCCCTTATTTACTCCTGATCTGTTCCTGTGATTCTAAGGTGTTCTGAGGGGGCTCTACTGTGCCCTAGCTCTGGGCTTTAGAGCCAGACTGTCTAGTTTTGAAGCTCCACTGAGCTGCTCCCTAACCTCATCACATCATCTGTGTTTCAGTGCCCCACCTCATCTGTAAAATGTGGTCATAATAGTACCCACTCAGAAAGCTATTGTAAGAATGGAATAAGATAGACACATAAACTACTCTAGAATAAGGCCTACGCTGTAATAAATTCTCACAGCATTGCAGCTATTAGCAAAATCCTTAGTGTGAAGTCCATCTCACCAAATACTATCCCCTCTTTGTTCTAGAATGAAATTACATTGTTTTGGCTATTGAAGAGTTCCTGCCCTTCACACCTTGAATCCTTGGTTTCAAAGTAATGGCAGGAATTTGTTCTAATTGCTCTATGACACATGCTTGGAATTATGGTCTTTCGACTGTCATTATGCCACAAACGCTTTGAGCCTGAAGCCTGGTACATTTATGAACAGATGAGTCATGGAGCGGTATACAAGTCCAGACTGCTGTAAGGAACTTCCTGTCGGTCAGTGGTTGCAGGAGCTGGGATGATCACAGCTAGAGTCATCTGCATGGCTGTCCATCCATTGCCCAGGGAAGCTTATGGAAGTCCAGCCGTCTTTTGTGCCTTGTTAATCAAGAGACAAAGGTTTTAAATGAACCTTGGGATTTGTGTTCTCTCAGCAGGAAATCGGGTTAATGACTTCTTTGTGTTCTGTTTAAAATTTTCTTTCCTGGGAAGCTAACAATAATTCCCTGATCTGGTGATTATTGTAAGGATTGGGCTTGTACAATATTGTCTTAACAATGTAAGAACAGTAAATGAATTCACTTAGTCATTGACTTGATTAAGTATTTACTGTGCTTCATTAAGAATGGAATATGAATATGGTGAGTACTCATGAGAGGGGAGTTTGATGTGTCAGCTGATAATTGAAGCAATATAGTAAATGCTAAAATAGAGTTTTATTTGCGATGTTACAGGATCACAGAAGGAAAAATCCTAATCTTCCTCACGATTGTGATGGTTAATTTTGTATGTCAACTTGGCCATGCCATGGTGACCAGACACTTGGTCAAACATTATTCTGGGTCTTTCTGTGAGGGTATTTTTGGATGAAATTAATGTATAAATCAGTGGACTTTGAGTAAACAGGTTGCCCTCCATAGTGTGAGTGGGTCTCATCCAGTCAGTTGAAGGCCTGAGTAGACAAAAGTCTGACTTCCTCCAAACAAAAGGGAATTCTGCAGCAGGTGGCCTTCATGCTTGAATTGTAACATTTGCTCTTCCCTGAATCTCCAGCCTGCTGGCCTTCTCTGTAGATTTTGGGCTTGCCAGCTTTTATATCTACATAAGCCAGTTCCTTAAAATAAATCTCTTGCTATCTATATACATCTTATTGGTTTGTTTCTCTGAAGAATCCTAAATAATATAATGGTAAACAGGAAATGCTTTAGAGAATAGATGATATTTAAGCTGAGTCTTAAAGGATGAATCAGAGGAGTCCATTTAGGGTAAAGACAATCTAGGCAGAGAGAACTGCAGGTACAAAGGCATAGAGACTTTCAACAGCATGGAGCTTTGGGAGAATTATATACAACTTGGTTTTCTTGAACTTTGAATTTGAGAGGCATGAAGGGAGATATGGTGGAACTTAAAGAATTGGAATCAGAGAAGGGATAAAAAGGGGCTGAATAAGGTGGTGGTGGTGAGGAAGGAGCATAAAGATGGATTTGAGAGTTATTTGAGAGGTAGATTTGATAGGACTTCATTTATTAGACCCAGGTGGGGGTGATGAAAATAAAAAGGTGGAGTAAAGACATCTAGTTTCTGATTCAGGCTATTGGTTGGGTGGTGGCACTCTGACTCATATATTACAGACTTTATGATATGAGGCTGGGTTATCCTGGATGACTTCCAAAAGGGTTTAATTAGCAAAGTGCTAAAAAGGTACTAAATCACTGCAACAAGAAGAGCAAGCTAGTGAGCTTCCAGAGAATGAGAGAATTAGAACATGCCTTCCAGATTCACAATTCTCATCAGTTTCACTATAAACTGTATGTAGGACATTCCCCACTCAAGGTGGAGCCTATGAATTCCAAGGGGACAACATGAGCCTAAGGTAAAGACATTTCAATGCCAGCTTCTATATTCCATGTATGAAATTGTCCCTCTTGCCTGTATAAAAAGGAGAGTATGGACTTACATCAGTTCAGTTCAGTTGCTCAGTCGTGTCCAACTCTTTGTGACCCCATGAACCGCAGCACGCCAGGCCTCCCTGTCCATCACCAACTCTAGAAGTCCACCCAAACCCATTTCCATTGAGTCGGTGATGCCATCCAACCATCTCATTCCCTGTTGTCCCCTTCTCCTCCCACCCTCAATCTTTCCTAGCATCAAGGTCTTTTCAAATGAGTCAGCTCTTTGCATCAGGTGGCCAAAGTATTGGAGTTTCAGCTTCAACATCAGTCTTTCCAATGAACACCCAGGACTGGTCTCCTTTAGGATGGACTGGTTGGATTTCCTTGCAGTCCAAGGGACTCCCAAGAGTCTTCTCCAACACCACACTTCAAAAGCATCAATTCTTTGGCACTCAGCTTTCTTTATAGTCCAACTCTCACATCCACACATGACCACTGGAAAAATCATAGCCTTGACTAGACAGACCTTTGTTGACAAAGTAATATCTCTGCTTTTTAATATGCTGTCTGGGTTGGTCATAACTTTCCTTCCCAGGAGTAAGTGTCTTTTAGTTTCATGGCTGCAATCACCATCTGCAGTGATTTTGGAGCCCCCCAAAATAAAGTCAGCCACTGTTTCCCCATCTATTTGCCATGAAGTGATGGGACCGGATGCCATGATCTTTGTTTTCTGAATGTTGAGCTTTAAGCCAACTTTTTCACTCTCCACTTTCACTTTCATCAAGAGGCTCTTTAGTTCTTCTTCACTTTATGTCATAAGGGTGGTGTCATCTGCGTATCTGAGGTTATTGGTATTTCTCCCGGCAATCTTGATTCCAGCTTGTGCTTCTTCCAGCCCAGCGTTTCTCATGATGTACTCTGCATATAAGTTAAGTAAGCAGAGTGACAATATACAGCCTTGATGTATTCCTTTTCCTATTTGGAACCAGTCTGTTGTTCCATGTCCAGTTCTAACTGTTGCTTCCTGACCTGCATATAGTTTCTCAAGAGGCAGGTCAGGTGGCCTGGTATTCCCATCTCTTTCAGAATTTTCCGCAATTTATTGTGATCCACACAGTCAAAGGCTTTGGCATAGTCAATAAAGAAGTAGATGTTTTTCTGGAACTCTCTTGCTTTTTCCATGATCCAGTGGATGTTGGCAATTTGATCTCTGGTTCCCCTGCCTTTTCTAAAACCAGCTTGAGCATCTGGAAGTTCATGGCTCACGTACTGTTCAAGCCTGGCTTGGAGAATTTTGAGCATTACTTTACTAGCGTGTGAGATGAGGGCAACTGTGTGGTAGTTTAGTGGCCTAGAAATAGCTATGGTAGTTCCATCAGGATACTGTGATAAGACTGATTTCCCTGTGATGCCCTTCCTTTCCTGTTCATTCCACTTAATAAATTCCTGTGTGTGACTCAAGGTCCAGCTCACATTAGCTCATACCTTCAGGAACTTGACCCATGTGATGTCAATCTGCAGTTAGCTCCCTTGCCCCGACCTTTGTTTGCAGCACTTTGGAGTGGATTATAGACTGCCTTGAATATCTCACTTTTGTATTCTGTGAATCCCCAGACCTCATCTTATTTACCTGCTGCATAATTCTTTCAGTTTCAAGGTTCTAGTCTTGAATTTTATTTGCTGATCACTGTGCTTTTAAACAAGACAGCAAGAATTACATGCTCCCCACCCTTCTGACTATTTATTGAATATTAATGATGTGCCAAGTATTTGATCCATCCCAATCACCATCCTTGGCTCCCTCTTGCCCTCAACTCACTCAGTTCCAACTATAGGGACTTATTCCCATCTCAGAGCCTTTCCATTTGTCTTCTGGCTACCCGGAGTGCCCCGCCCCAGAACCTCCCACTGTTTAGTTTCCTTAATCTCATGTCCTCAGAGAGACTTCTTCTGACCCAGCTCTCATATATTTGCTCTGTATCTTATCCTTCACTTTGCATAGAGCACACGATTATCTAAAATCAACTTGTAACTTGTGCACATGGCACGGTGCTTGGTTTTTCAGTAGGTGCTCTGCCTTTTGAATCAGTGAATCAACTGTCAGGCTAATAGGCACCTGCCCTACTTAGTCTTTGCAGAGAAGACTAATAGTGAGCACCTACTTGTGGCCTACTTTTAAGGAATATACTGAGTGAAACAGTGCATGTAGAAGTATAGTAACTTATCATGGGGAGTTAATTGAGACTGTGGATTCAGAGAAAGACCTCCCTGAACCCAGTGAAGTTTAAGTTGAGACTGAAAAGGTTTCACAACCTCTTTTATACACTACTGAATATGTCCCAATTTTCTTCTTTTTTTTTTTCTTTTTGGCCATACCACGTGGATCTTAGTTCCCTGACCAGGAGTTGAACCTGTGATCCCTGCAGTGGAAGCGTGGAGTTTTAGCCACTGGACCACCAGGGAAGTCTCTGTCTCTATTGTCTTGATCTTTATGCTGCCCAGAGCTCCTTCAGTTTTGACTTACAGGACAAGACCTTTGATTACTGATGGGGTAAAGAAGTAATCGACCTTTCTAGCTATTTTAAGCTATTTTTAAGATGGGCTTCCCAGCTGGCTCAGTGGTAAAGAATCCACCTGCCAATGCAGGAGATATGGGTTCAATCTCTGGATAGGGAAGATCCCCTGAAGAAGCAAGTAGCAACCTACTCCAGTATTCTTGCCTGGGAAATCCCATGAACAGAGGAGCCTAGTGGGCTACAATCCATGGGGTCAAGAAAGCGTCAGACATGATTTAGCGACTAAAATAAGAACCCCAAATTTTAAGATAGATCATAAACAGTCCATGTTAGTACATAATGAATAATAATACTCCATTCCAGTCTATGTCATCATCATATTTATTAACGGAATTCAGCATTACAGCTGTTCATGCATTTATTTAACTACCATAAACATTAAGCTGATGCCACCATTTACTTGATAAATCTCTTTATTCCATCTTCTCTTTTACACAGATGCAGTTAACCTTCACTCTGTCTGCAGCTGTTTATTCCATCACTAAAGCACTGGTGTGTTACGACTTAATTGAAGAGAGTTTTTGTCCCCTGCCTACTGCAACATTGCTAGTGAGGCACTCTCTGGTATGCATTTCTGGGTTGCTACACTGATGATATGTTTTGATAAAAAGAGTACCTTTGGATATTATTACCTTGATCTTACTCTTGATATCAAAATTGTCACTGCTACATGGCTGATGGGAAAATGTTCCACTGCTGGGAGCAGAGCCACAAAACCCTTAATCACAGCTTTCCCTTTCCCTGTTTTATAACCCACCACAACTAACTCTCTCCCTATATATTTATTTAGTTGCTGCACAAATGGATGTTTGTTGATTCAGTGGCTAGTTAGGGCTTATTTCTACAGTCAACTACAAAGGTCTTTGTGTCTGGGAAATCAAAGTATAATTTCAGTTGGTTTCTCCATCTCTTTAGTAGGAAAATGGGTGTGTGATCAGAATGTCCAATATGTAATTAGACTGGAAGATGAGACTCCATTATTCCAAAGCTTCAACCAGGCGCCAGAGGACGAGAACTGGAGAAGGAATGGGTATTGTTGGAACCCGGTCTTCTTTATGTCTGTGTGACTGTGGACAAATCCTGCCTCTCTACACTGTAATCTTTTCTCCTATGAAACCACAAGATTGGGTCTTGGGCTCCTTTTGGAAGGAAGCCCGAGGGCTTATTGACAAGATGTTGAAATGTCTTGCTATGGAAAACTTCTATTTGGTAAGGTTGCTGGGGACTCATCAAGGGGAGGGTGAGTTTGTGGCCTGTGATTTTCTCTTCTAGGTTTTGCTGTCTTTGAAAGCAGCTGAAGAGAGAGAGAGAGAATAGAAAATTGTGCTTACTGTGTAAACAGTTAATAACACTCAATTTCTACCTCATTGCCATATAATGGAGATAGGAATCTCATTCAGACACATGGAAATGTAACAATTCTAGTCTTTATATACAGCCTCTTAATCACCATGCCACTCACACTATGTAATTTGTTCTGTGAACTTGGGCACATAAAACACATTACCCTAGTCACCGCCAGTCATGGCACCACTGAAGACAGAACCAGCACAACAGGTGCTTGAAAGGAGACATGCTGCGGACTGCGCTGCTGCAAGGCAAAAACAGGTTGCCAAACCCAAGGGCTTGGATTGGCTTTGGAGAGCAACTGGCTGGAATCGGACACAGCTGTTCCCCAAGTGGCGGCAGGGTTTGAAGGTGGCCCCCAAAGACCTGTCTTGAGATTGGATTAGTAGAATGGGAAATAAGGTCTCTCTGTGGTTTGGAAGAATGCCATCAGATCTGGCCTTCAACTACATCACTCACTTCCAGTATGCCAGAAATATAGACTGTTAGGAGTTTGTTTGGCTCAGGTATGTGCTGTCTATTATGGCAGCCACTAGCCACATATGACTGCTGAGCATTTGAAATGTGGCTAGAGCAAAGGAGATGAGCTGTATGGGTAAAATACATATGGAACTTAAAATCCTTTGCAATAAAAAAATGAATGAAAAGTAGCTCATTGATAATTTTATATTGATTAGATGTTGCAGTGATGCTATTTTGGATATATTGATTTAAATTAAATATAGTATTCAGATTAATTTCTCTTGCTTTTTACTTTTTAATTGTGAGTACTTAGAAAACATAAAGTTACATGTGTGGCTCACATTTTAATTCTATTGGACAACACTTGCCTAGAGTAATCAGATGCTTGTTTACTCCAGCTGCTGTGATTCTACCTTATTTATCTTTCTCCTTTTACAAACTCACATCCCTTTAAAGATTTTTCACATTGATACGAGGAGCCTGCTTCCTCACTCCTACTGGGGAGCAGAGTTCCTTTCATCATTCTGCCTGGCATCTCTCTACCTATCTCCTGGTGCAGACAGCTTGAATGAAACATGTTCCTCTGGCTGTGAAGAAAGCCCTGTTTTCAGGGACATCTGGGTCAGAATTTTAGACAGACATGGGAGTTTAAACCTGACATAGGTCTAGCCTTCTGATGAGGTTTAGGTTTTGTCCCAGAGGACCTAAGTGAGTGAAAAACCACAGCACATCAAGGACAGTATGCAGTGTAAAGAGAAGCAGGAGTCCTGGACTGATGTTAGAAGACATGGATTAAAATCTCTGGTTAGCCACTGGTTAGCTGGCTTTGATTTGGACAAATCATGGTATTTGAGCCTCTCTTTCTTGCTCTGTCAGATGCCTATAAGGTGAACTCAACAATGCTTACTTCAGAGGGATGTTGTGTTGTGTTAGTTGCTCAGTCATGTCTGACTCTTTGTGACTCCATGGAATGTAGTCCACCAGGCTCCTCTCTCCATGGGATTTCTCGGGCAAGAATACTGGTGTTGGTAGCCATTCCCTTCTCCAGGGGATTGCTGAATATCAAATGAGATGATGTATAAGAAAATATGTGTGACTTGGGAAGCCCTGTTTATGGTGGCAAATTTATGGCCAGAGGCACAGGTCCTGGGGACAGATGGTTTTGTTTGGAAAAAAAGAAAAATGCATTTTCTTTAGCAGAATTGGAGTATCTGCAGTGGAGGGGACACTCTTCTGTTTCTCATAGACTTTACCATTCTTGTTGTCTTAATTCAGTTGATTTGTGGCACCTGCCTGTCTGCTTAAGATGGATGTGTTCGTGTACCTTGCAAGATGGGATGGGCCACACTTAGTAACACAACCATGCCTGTTGCTGGCTGGCACAGTTCCTGTCCCCAGGAGCTCACAACAAGTACATAAGTTATAGCATAACCAAGTCTGGATGAATGGATGTTTACCAAGCAGCTGATCACTGCTCTAAGATCTAGGGATGAAAATTGAGAGGAACAAATAGCTGTGGGTATAACAAAAAGTCCAGGTGACTAACTGAAAGATATTTAAGAGGAGGTGGGGTATAGGAGGCAGGTATAGGAGGAAGAAGGGTAACATTTTTGAGCCAAGACTGGGCCATACATAAGACTGAGCACTTCTCATCACTAACCATTTCATCTACTCAAAGCAACCATCAGAGCTAGATACTGTTATCTTTGTTTGCAGATAAGGACAGGAGGTTCATGAAACCCTCCCAAGGTCACACACAATGGATAGAGCTAGGATTTGAATCCAGGTCTTTCTGAGTGGATTAAAACCCAGAAACACAGGGCTTAAGGCCATGACGTGTCCATTGTGTTCCCCTCAACCCCTCCAGAATTAATGAAAGGATGATGTATAGCCGGGAAAAATATCAATAACCTCAGATACGCAGATAACAACACCCTTATGGCAGAAAGTGAAGAAAAACTAAAGAGCCTCTTGATGAAAGTGAAAGAGGAGAGTGAAAAAGTTGGCTTAAAGCTCAACGTTCAGAAAATGAAGATCATGGCATCCGGTCCCATCACTTCATGGCAAATAGATGGGGAAACAGTGGAAACAGTGTCAGACTTCATTTTTGGGGGCTCCAAAGTCACTGCAGCCATGAAATTAAAAGACACTTTGTCCTTGGAAGGAAAGTTATGACCCAACCTAGATAGCATATTAAAAAGCAGAGACATTACTTTGTCAATAAAGGTCTGTCTAATCAAGGTTATGGTTTTTCCAGTAGTCATGTATGGATGTGAGAGTTGGACTGTGAAGAAAGCTGAGCACCAAAGAATTGATGCTTTTGAACTGTGGTGTTGGAGAAGACTCTGGAGAGTCCCTTGGACTGCAAGGAGTTGCAACCAGTCCATCCTAAAGGAGATCAGTCCTGGGTGATCTTTGGCCACCTGATGCGAAGAGCTGACTCATTTGAAAAGACCTTGATGCTGGAAAAGATTAAGGGCAGGAGGAGAAGGGGATGACAGAGGATGAGATGGTTGGATGTCATCACCAACTCGATGGACATTGGGTTTGGGTGGACTCCAGGAGTTGGTGATGGACAGGGAGGCCTGGCATGCCTGCGGTTCATGGGGTCACAAAGAGTTGGACACGACTGAGCGACTGAGCTGAACTGATGCATAACAATTATTTTCTTTCTGTTTGTTGGGCCTCTTTCTTACCCACTAACCACCCCTTTCTAAGAGAGTTGTATTTTTAACCCCAAAATGATTTTTTAATTAAAGTTACAGTAGTATACTTTTGAAAGCATGTTGTTATTTATTCACTAAGTCGTGTCTGACTGTAGCCTACCAGGTTCCTTTCTCCCTGGGATTTCTCAGGAAAGAATACTGGAATGAACTGCCATTTCCTTCTCCAGGGGATCTTCCCAACCCAGGGATAGAATCTGTGCCTTCTACATTGGCTGTCAGATTCTTTACCCCTGAGCCACCAGAGAAACCCTTTGAAAGCATACAAAACTGCATAATTACCCGTGATTTTTCAACAAAGATACTAGATATATTTAATGGCAAGATAAAGGTAAGTCTAATGACTTTTGTTCTGTTCTAAAGTGAAGTCAATCAGTCATGTCTGACTCTTTGTGACCCCATGGACTGTATGTAGCCCACTAGGCTCCTCCATTCATGGGATTTTCCAGGCAAGAAAACTGGAGTGGGTTGCCATTTCCTTCTCCAGTGGATCTTCCTGATCCAGGGATCGAGCATAGGTCTCCTCCATTGCAGGCAGGCTCTTTACCATCTGAGCTACAACAGAAGCTCAAGTTCTAAAGTCATCATGAATTCAAAAGGTGCACATTTAGGAAATGTACTGAGGGAGATTTCTTCCATGGTCTGTATATTTTAATCCATCTCATGGGAGTATCTCTTCTGTTTTGGTCATTGGCTAGGATCCAGGGATGTTTGGAAGATGGCACTAGGAACTCATCAGCATCATTAACTCTTCTAAGAGGAGAAGGAGCACAGATGTCAAAGAGAGGCAGGAGAATGGCACATGCTAAATCCATCATTGTGAGCTTGTTCACCTCCTAAGTGAAAGTGAAGTTGCTCAGTCACGTCCGACTCTTTGCAACCCCATGGACTGTAGCCCACCAGGCTCCTCTATCCATGGGATTCTCCAGGCAAGAATACTGGAGTGGGTTGTCATTTCCTTCTCCAGGGGATCTTCCCGGCCCAGGGACTGAACCCAGGTCTCCCACACTGCAGGTAGACGCTTTAACCTCTGAGCCACCAGAGAAGTTCACCTCCTAAGGAGACTCTGAAGAATGTCTATCCTTGGCATCCTGTCTTCTCTTTCCTTCTTCCTGGAGGGTGTATTTATGGACAGTCAAATTTGTTGTCTGGGGAATCTGACCAGCCTGCAGGGCACTCTGGTCCCAGCAGTGACTGGGGCTGTTTGATTATAAAACCTCTGGTTCTTGTCTGTAGTAGCCTTTAGCATTGATTCTTCAGTGATAAGCATCTGTGCCCCACCTCAAACTGGTGAGGCTTTCTGTGGCTATCCCAACCAAAAGGTCTCCTCCCTACCCCTTTGCTCCAAACTCCCTTGGGATTGGCTCTTCACGTGTGCAGAGGTCAGAGAGAGTTGCAAATGAGCAAGCCAAGGGTGATGGCCTTGGTTATGGGCTTTCTGTGCATCATGAGACAGTGGCCTTTATCAGCTTGTGTTTGACTTCCCTCTGCTACAAGTTGGGGTAAAGGTCATCATGGGCTCATTCAGAGCCCAGGCTCTGGATTCTGACACACCCAAGTTTCATTTCTTACACTGCTATTTTCTGGGTGGGTCACCTGGCACAGGTTGGCTTAAAATGTAAGTCATCTGCATAAAAATGTATAATAACAATGAGGATGTTATGATATTTTAATAATAACAGCAAGCACTTCTATTGCTTTTACTAAGTGCTATGCACTACTCTGTCTTGTATATATTAACTTAATTGATCCTACAACAACCCTATGAGGTATGTACAATTATTATCCCCATTTTACTGATTAGGAAACTGAGACGGTGAGAATTGAAGAAATGTCTCAACATTCTATAGGTGGTAATTACATACCTGAGATACCCAAGCAGTGCAAGTCCAGAGTCCATTCCTAAGCACTAGGTTATGCACAAATATTAAACACATGCAAATTTGGAACACAGTAGATGTTCCATGCTGCTGCTGCTGCTAAGTCACTTCAGTCATGTCCGACTCTTTGCAACCCCATAGACGGCAGCCCGCAAGGCTCCCCCGTCCCTGGGATTCTCCAGGCAAGAACACTGGAGTGGGTTGCCATTTCCTTCTCCAGTGCATGAAAGTGAAAAGTGAAAGTGAAGTCACTCAGTCGTGTCCGACTCTTAGCGACCCCATGGACTGCAGCCCACCAGGCTCCTCCATCCATGGGATTTCCCAGGTAAGAGTACTGGAGTGGGATGCCATTGCCTTCTCCATAAATTCTGTCTATTAATCCAATTATTATTATCTTTAATGGTCCTGGTTTGCATGGCTTCCATGAGGAAGTCTCCACTTCTTAGAAGTGAAGTGAGACTTGAGGCGTTTTTGTAAAATGATGACTTTTTTTTTTCATCATTTTGAGCTTAGGTGAGGGTATGGGGTCTGAATTCCGTTCCTCTGCTTTTTTTTTTTTTTTTGGATCAAACAATTTTGTTGAGGAGCTTTAGGGGAGGGTCGATGGCCTTGGAGGACAATAAGATCTGATGTCCTCAGCCCGACTGGGATCTCCCCAGTTTCACAGTGGCCAAAAAGCAGAAGCAAATATTTCAGAGAGGTGAGGTGACAGGCTTGATTATTCCTTTTGAATCTTTTTTCTTTGGTGGCACAGCATGACATTTAGGATCTTAGTTTCCCAACCAGGGATTGAACCTGTGTCCCCTGCAGTGGAAGCATGGAGTCTTAACCACTGGACCAGCAGGGAAGTCCCAGTTCCTCTGTCTTTTAACTTTAACTTATTATATGTTAATATTTTTATCACACTTTGCAGTTTACATATTACATTGTACTCTGATGAACACTAGCATCTTTTCATGGGCATAAGCTAAAGTGAGTTAATATGTGTAAAGTATTTAGACAAGGGCTTGGTACCGAGTATGTGCTATATAAGGAGAGGATATATAGAGGGTCATTTCAAAGACCTGAATATGATTTCACCCCAAGCTCCACTATCTGTCTTTCCTTGTAGGGATGCTTCTGTCCCCAGATCCTATTAGGACAAATAGAGACCATGTGCCATAGTTGTATGTTGTGTTCCCAGCTGCCAGTACAGGAGCTCCTTGAGGATAGAGATCTAGCTGGGTTTACCCCTCATGGCCAAGGCCCACCACATGGACTGGTGCACCAAAAACAAATAGGAGCCTGGCAAGAAACATTTCTTTGTACCAAACTCCAATAAGGAGCAAGGCAAAAAGAAATAAGAGGAACATATCTTCATTTCCCAAACTTGCCATTCTACCTTTAAGGGTCTAGATTTAAATGACTATTTCATGACACAAGGAGTTAATAACTCCCTTCAGGTGACCCAGCAGTGAAGCCAACATCACTTTATGCAAATTGTCAGACATGGGAATTATGTCACAGAAGACAGGGGCTGCAGGTACAGAAAAAAGACTGGCTTTTTGCTCATACTGTTTCTGTAACTATGAAGTTGCTCTGTATACAATTTCTTTGTATGCATATATATTTCTATATTATATAATATTAACTGAGATTCAACTAGGGGTCAGGTGTTGTTTTAAAAGACTTATATGTATTAACTCATTTAATTCTCATGATAGCCCCATGAGGTTGATATATTTATGATCTTCATTTCAAGGACACTGAAGCATAGAGAGGTGAGGCTCGGCTCCCAGGGACACACAGCTGGTATGTGGTGGAGGTAGGATTTGAACCCAAGAATCTGGTTCTGGTATCTTACTCATCACATGAAACAGCTGATTCCTTATTTTGATCCAGTCCTTCCATCTAATATGTAACTAATACAGAAAACGCTATGTTAGTTATGTCAAATTAACACATCACAGAGATTTTAGAAGGGTTATCAATGCCCCTACCCACCCCAGAGAGAGCTCCCCAAGGGTTACCTCTCCTGATGGCCAGCAACTGCTTTGCCCCTATAAAAACTCTTTAATGACAAAGGGCCTATAGAAGTGTGAGTTCCTAACTCACACTCTGCTACTGAAAGTGTCTGAAAGTGACAAACTCTGCTACTTTAGTTAAGTGTCATTTACTATAGAGGTAACACACTTCCAAATGGTCCATCAGAACTTTCATCTGCTGCTCCCATATCTGCCCCAAGGACCTGGCCTGGGAAGTGAATCACTTGTAAGCCTAACATTTCCACTCCCCCATGGTCTTGGTCTGGGCTTCCCTGGTGGTTCAGATGGTAAAGAATTCACCTGCAATGCAGGAGACCTGGGTTTGATCCCCAGGTTGGGAAGATCCCCTGGAGGAGGGCATGGCAACCCACTCCAGTATTCTTGTCTAAAGACTCCCCATGGACAGAGGAGCCTGGTGGGCTACAGTCCATGGGGTCACAAAGAGTCGGACAGAACTGAGTGACTAAGCACATGGTCTTAGTCAAGGGATGCTATAGCAAAATACTGTAGACTGGGTGACTTAACAAACTAACATTTCTCATGGTTCAAGAAGTTGAGAAATTCAAAATGAGGGTACCAGCAGATGTAATCTTGATGAGGGCTCCCCTCCTGGCTTGGAGATGGCTGCCTTCTCACTGGGTGCTCACAGAACCTCTTTTTGCACTCTCAAAAAGACAGAGAGCTCCTCTTCTTATGAAGGCACTAATCCCATCATGACCTCACCTAAATGTAAGGCTACTTTTTCAAATACCATCACATCACATCTCTGGGGGTTACAGCTTCAACATATGAATTTTGGGGCAACATACATACAATCTATAATGCTTTTCCTCTTTCTTGCAGATAATAAATACCAGAGCTACTGATTTCAGTGCAAAGTGAGCACCAAGTAAATACTTATAATAAATACTTGTTGAACTGAAAGAAGATGAATGATGCCCTGGTATTTAAAAGTTTCTAAGGACTAAGACTTTTCCTTTTTGTCTGGAAGAGGGACTGCAGAATATACTAAAACTGCCAAAGCACCCAGAAGTTAAAAGAGTGATGGGAGCTGGAGTCACTTGGCAAGTGTCTGATAAAACAACTTAGGATAAAGAGAGAAAAAGAATGGGTGTCAGAGTGGGGAAGCCCCTCGTTTGTGTCTTGGTGCTGCCATGGAGAGGCTGTGCAACCTGGGCAGGTCAGGTAGCCCTCTTCCTCACTCTTCTGCAGGATGATACTGACTTCATGGAAGTGCTGCAGCAGCGTTTATAAGTCAGCAACACACCTCCTGGCTTGGAGAGGTGCTAGAAAACGTTTCCCCTTCTTAAATTAATGCTTGTTTGTGCCAAGTGAAGCCTTCGATGGGACGTGGGTGATCTAGAGAGCAGATATGGGAGAGCTATGTGTACATGAATCACAGGCTCGTAGAAGCTAATGTTAGTACATGACCTAAAAGAGATATGTCATGGGAACCAAATAAACTGTTTATATCTCGGAGGCCACCCATGACATCTGAGGTTACCTATTAGCCTTACCGTGAGCTCTTGGATATCACAGATGGGGAGGGAGAGAGGGAAATGGAGAACATTACAGGTGAAATTTACACATAGCTCTTTTGTAGCCCTTAAAACCCCTATCCCCCAGTAAGTTTAAAGGGACTGGAGTAGTAGATTAAAAAAAAAAGCAAAAAACCAGCTTACTGAAAAGGGCAGACTAGACACTCTTTGCAAGGAATGGGGCTGGTAATATGAAGCAAGCACCTGGAAGCAAAGGGATCTTGCTTCACTAAATTGGAGCTAAACTTAGCCACCTGGTTAGCTTTGTGTGTAATAAGTAAGCTTTCAGGTCCTCTGTGTCCCCAGGTTCCCACTGGTCATCTACCTGCAAGGTCTGGCTGCCTTTCTCTGCCACCAGCTTTCTTTCCTCGGCCCACCCCAATTCTCATCACAAAGCCCAGGTTTTGAGCCAGATTACTGAGAACTACAGTGTGATAGAAGTTTAGAGAAGGTTGCTGATTCCCCTTCTTCAAGAGTAATGTCCAAGAACATGAGCTTTAGCTGCAGAATCATCTGGGTGTGTGTCCAGGCTCCATTGCTTATTGGTTGTATGACCTTGGGTACATTTCTTAACCTCTGTATCTGTGAAATGGGCATAATCATACCTATTTCACATGGTTGAGTGAATTAAATGATATAAGCGAAACACCTACAACCATGCCTGGAAAATGAACACTCAGCAGAGAATAGCTATTATCATTCTTAGTAGCGGCGTTTTTACAGATTGGGAAAAAACCATTGTCCTTCATTCTATTTCCTCTCTGATCCTGATGGTTGTGGACTAGTGGAGAGAGCAAGACCAACAGGGGCCTCTGCCGCCAGCTGACGTGCAACCTTGAGCAAGCCCGTCTCCACTCTGAGCCAGACCTCCCTCCTCTCTTAAATAAAGACAACAACAGTGCACCCCGTCACTGCACTACCTGAGTGCTGGGAGGCATGCAAGGGACACCACCAACCAAAGTTCAGCGAGTCTACACAGAGGGGAGAGGTAGGATGATGCCATCTATGATGCCCTGGAGCCCCACACACTCCTCCATGTGTGGCCCACAGCACACCCTGTGAAAAATGTAAAATTTCAGGTCCTACCACAGATCTTGTAAACCCAAAAACTCTGGGGGTGGAGTGTGTGATCTCCATCCAGCCAGCATTCCAGGTGATACTGTTGCACCTTCATGTGCGGGAAGTACTGTGTTAAGGTCATCCAGAGAAGGGCAGAGATGAATTACCCACAAGAAACTGTTAAACTTTGGAAGATATTTAGAAATAGTAAAACGATCTCCACCCCTCACCCACCTTCTTATGTAGAAGGACATTCAGATATATTTGAAGTTTAGCCATTGTTATGGGATGAATCGTGTCCCACTAGAATTCATATGTTGAAGGTCTAACCTCAGGACCTCAGGATGTGACTGTATTTAAAGAGGTAATTAAGGTAAAATGAGATCATGTGCATGCGTGTGTGCTCACTTGTGTCTGATTCTTTGTGACCTCAAGGATGGTAGCCCACCGGGCTTTCTGTCCATGGGATTTCCCAGGCAAGAATACTGGAGTGGGTTGCCAGTTCCTCCTCCAGGGAATCTTTCCGAACTAGAGACTGAACCTGCATCTCCTGCATTGCAGGTGGGTTCTTTGCCACTGAGCCACCTGGGAAGCCCCCTACACTGAGGTCATGTGACTGTGTCCTAATTCAATATGACTGGTGTCCTTGTAAGAAGATGAACTTTGGCTGTAGACAGGTAGAGAGGGAATACCATGTGAAAACATTTGGGAATGCAGCTATCTATAAACCACAGAGGCTTCCGAAGAAACCAGTTCTGCCCACACCTTGATCTTAGAATGTCTAGACTCCAGAATTGTGAGATAACACATTTCTGTAGATAAAGCCACCCAGTCTGTGGTATTTGTTATGGCAGCCCCAGATGACTAAGACAGCCCATAGCCAAGGTGGAGCCCTGAGTAGAGCGAGCTCTGCATAGTTGAGGCTGGGAGCTGCTGGCAAGGAGGTAAGTACAGGTTTGAGAGCTTGATATCCCCAAGGGGAAAGCCATTTTTAGATGCCTCTGTTGATGAAAGCAAAATAGGTGCAATACTTGCTCTCTTTAGAAAGAATTTTTTACTTTGTAAGTGACACACTTGTCACAAGAGATAGATGAAAAGCGATGATAAAGAAAAATCACTGGAATCAGAGTGAAAGTCAGCAGAAAAGTATTAACTTTTTCATAAACAACCCCGTCACAGAGTGCATTTACCTCAGGAAGGCAGACACCTGGGGCTATGTGCAAGGGATTAGGTAGAGCCTCTGGAAGAAGTTAGTTGGAAGGGCCAGGAGAGCCTGGCCATTTTCAGCCCAGACCAGAGGGCAAGAACACTGCACTTGTATTTAAGGGTCAGAGGTGTGCAGGACCTTGATGCCTTGCTTATTTGCTAAGTGGGTTTACTTCCCCTATCTTTTGAGCTTCACCTGCATTAAATTAGAAAAAAAAAATCATTTCCCCCCTGAATATTTAGACCTAGAAGCGTGGCCAGATTCTACAGGGGTTCAGTAAACCTGGAGGGGTGAAGCCAAGGGATTTGAGAGAACATCTAAAACAGGTTTGTCCATCTAGCGACCTTCTCTAGGGTGTGAGCACAGGTGTCACATGAGACAGAAGTACACACGAAACTTGTTTTCATAGGGCTTTCTCTGAGGTCACTATTCCAGGGTTGACATTTTATCTGTCAACATTTGAAAACTGCTTCGAAGAAACAAGCTTTTCCTCTGAAACCCCCACCCTCTAAGCTCATACCATATGTTTTTAAAAACACTTTATTTTAAATGATCACACTGTCATGGGGCAGAAGGCTGACTTTCCTTATTTAAACGAAGGGTCACTTTTTTTTTTTAATATTCAATAGGTGAAGCAGAAATTCTTTCAGGTTGTAATGATTCCTTTCTTTTCTTCCATTAAATAAACCTTCCAGGGGGTTTCCAGCATATGCAAAACACGATGACTACACAATCAAAATAACAATTTGACCTTTGAGCTCTGCTCCAGGGACATCCCCACTGATAGACCATTGCTTCTCATAAAGATTTCCATGTAAAACTTTCTCTGTCCATTCTGTTTCTTAGCATTCATGAGAAAACCAATATGCCGAAGTCGCATGGAGTAAATCTAGTAGGCTTGCTTTCATAAAATGCATTTCCCTTTGCTTCATTTGGTGTTTGGGAAGGTACTGTCCATGCTGGGCGTGGGCAAAGAGAAGAGTGGGTGACCGGCATGAGATTTACTGCTGGGATGCTGTACATTTGTTGCCAAGAAACTGGGATCAGTCTTGTACTGAGTATAGGATGCTGCCTTGTCTTGGCAGTGACATGAAGGCTTAGCTCTGGGTAAAAATTCCATGGTGCATCAGTTTTTTTCTTTCTTCTTAAGAGCACAGTCTTTCTTTAGGAAGTGGTCTTTCTTTAGAAAGTGTAGACCCGTCTGCTGGGTCTACAGTGACATTTTCCCAGTCAGAGTTGAATGAGTATGTGATTTACACTTGTAGTAGGCACTGCAGTGCACTGCTCAGACACCCCACTTCAGGACTGCAGCTGGCACTTGTGTCCTTCTGGTCTCCAAACCCTCATGAAGAGAAGCACCTTGTTTAAGGTCATGTCCCTTTCCTGGGAGCAGCCAGGATTCAAGGATGGGCTGATGTGGGGGGTAGGAAGGTCCAGTCCCCATTCTCTATTTGGGGACATCTCTGCAGGGTGATCCCAGCTCCAGAGTTCCCTGTGAAATTAACAGACACCTCTGGTGTGACTGCACTGTAGCTCAGCTTCTCTCTCTGCCTCAGTCTGCAGCTTGTTTCCACACAGGTATCGATGCCAAGATCATTCCCCAATGAACCACCTGCAGGCAATTCTCCATCTCTGAATCGGTTTCCCAGGAAACCCACACTGCAGCAAAAACTTTTCCCTTCAACAGGATTGTTGTTTTATTTCTCATGTAGTTTATTGCTAAGAGGTAAATTTATATTTTCATTCTAAAAATTAGTAGGTATTGCTTTTCAGAGACTTCGTTTAGAAATTTTTCTGTGCATGCAGTATACAAAAGAATTGAAAATGTTTTGAACTCCGTTGGAACAAAATAGCAGTGCGAGAGCTCTGTTGGTTAACTCTGAAATTTTGGTCATCAGGTTTTAACTGATTGTCAACCACAGAGCATGGCCATGTGGTGGAGGGGAAAGTCTGAGGCCAGGGGTCTGGATGAAAAAGGTTAAAGGGTCAGTCTCTGTATTTGTGGGTTTGTTTTCCATTTTTTCCTTGTCTCAACCTGTACTCTAACATAGCCAGTCCTATCAAAAGTGTTGTCTCGACCTGCCTTTGGAATGGATGAGAGAGCGTAGATAACCACTGCAAATCTGTCACCATAGTTGGAAAGACAGTCCCTGGCACCTGCCCTGCCATGTATGGAGAGCAGAATATATATTAAGAAGAAGCCAACTTGGGATTTTTCCCCAAAAGGGAAGAGTAGGTAGGTTTCCACAATTTGTTTTTCTCAAATTTAGAATAAACACGATTTTCCTTATTGAGTAGCTTGTTTTACCAACGGGGAGAACTGATGACTAAGGTAGAAGGGAAATAGGATAAAAATGTTTTTAGCTTAAATATCTTGTTAGGTTGAGCTTGATGACTGTAAATTTATCAGAAACATTGCAGTTTTTGGAAATGAGCGGGATGGGGAATTAGTGAAAATTCAATGTAAGCACTGAAAAGTAATGGGTATTTGTATCTATTTCATTATTATATTATAAAATGTATGCACACATAATACATATATGTTTTATAATATAACATAATATATATACATACATTTGTAAATGTGTACATTCACATACGTGTGTATGTTTGTATATATTTTTATACCTATTTATCTGACATATCAAGATTGCTGGGAGAAATATCAATAACCTCAGATAAGAAGATGATACCACACTTATGGCAGAAAGTGAAGAGGAACTAAAAAGCCTCTTGATGAAAGTGAAAGAGGAGAGTGAAAAAGTTGGCTTAAAGCTCAACATTCAGAAAACGAAGATCATGGCATCCGGTCCCATCACTTCATGGGAAATAGATGGGAAACAGTGGAAACAGTGGCTGACTTTATTTTGGGGGGCTCCAAAATCACTGCAGATGGTGACTGCAGCCATGAAATTAAAAGCCGCTTACTCCTTGGAAGGAAAGTTATGACCAACCTAGATAGCATATTGAAAAGCAGAGACATTACTTTGCCGACTAAGGTCCATCTAGTCAAGGCTATGGTTTTTCCAGTGGTCATGTATGGATATGAGAGTTGGACTGTGAAGAAAGCTGAGCCCCGAAGAATTGATGCCTTTGAACTGTGGTGTTGGAGAAGACTCTTGAGAGTCCCTTGGACTGCAAGGAGATCCAACCAGTCCATTCTAAAGGAGATCAGTCCTGGGTGTTCTTTGGAAGGAATGATGCTAAAGCTGAAACTCCAGTACTTTGGCCACCTCATACAAAGGGTTGACTCATTGGAAAAGACTCTGATGCTGGGAGGGATTGGGGGCAGAAGGAAAAGGGGACGACAGAGGATGAGATGGCTGGATGGCATCACTGACTCGATGGACATGAGTTTGGGTGGACTCCGGGAGTTCGTGATGGACAGGGAGGTCTGGTGTGCTGCAATTCATGGGGTTGCAAAGAGTCGGACACGACTCAGTGACTGAACTGAACTGATATGACTTATACATACTGACAAAGTTTGGAAGCAATGTTGTGCTGAAAGTAAAAAGAAATTATTAGAATGGTGGAATTTGAATAATTAGAACATTTTTATTAGTATTTTAATTGTTTGACCAAATTAGTGCTTAAAAATAAGTATCATGGAAAGAATGAAACAGAATTTAATAAGATAAAAATGGAAAATTATAGAACAGGCAGATCTTGACATTCGAAATAAGAACCTGGTCCAGAGAAATACTTAGGTGGAATGAAAATTGATGACAAATTCTATTATTGTGCCTGTAATTCTATTTTGTCTGTGTTGGGCATTAGCCTGGATTCAAATGCTTTGGGCAGGTACAGTAGTGAGCTGGTGGGCCTGGTAACCTGCAGACATCTATTTTCATGAACTGATTTGCTTGGGTTGAAAGGTTCTGCTCAGTGGAGGAGGAAGGAAAAAGAAGGATAATTTTGTACCAGTCTCTGATAATGACCCTGGCCTGGCCCCAGGGACTCCTAGAACAGATGGGGCTCTTTAAATGAGGGGTGGAAAGTATATATGTGTGTCTCTGTGTGGGGTGTGTTGGGGGCCAGCAAAGATGGAAGGAAAGACACCGTGGTGTGAAAAGATTGAGGCAGGTGAACTAAATTGTGAACACTTGTGAGCTGCCCTGTCCCTGATGCTCAGCCAGTCCTCGATGAAAATTTAACCAGGGTCTGAAAGCCTGAAAGAGCAGATGCCAGTTGAGACAATGAAATTTGAGCAACTGCTGTTATAAGTTAACATTTACCACAGCAGTAGACTGTGCCCAGGGGTCTTCCCTGGTGATTCGGTGGTAAAGAATCTGCCTGCAATACGGGAGACTTGGGTTCCATCCTTGGGTTGGGAAGACCCCCTGGAGAAGGGAATAGTAATTCACTCCAGTATTCTTGCCTGGAGAATTCCATGGACAGAGGTCACAGTCCATGGGGTTGGACATGACTGAACAAGAAACACAACAAACAACTGTGCCCAGGACTACACTCTTCACAGTCTTAGCTCCATTAATATCTCCAGCAATCCTATGACAGACATACTTCTGCCTTTTTCTAACAAACGGTAGCAACTGGGACTCGAAAAGGTTAAATAACTTGCTCAAAAAGTGGCTGAGCTACAAATTGTTTCTCAATTTTGGGTAACTGTTGGCTTTAATTTCTTAATGGGAAGCATTCAAGTTGGTAAAAACTTGAGATCTGAAGAAAAATTTGGGTTTCTGTGATGGCTTTGCTGTTACCTGCCTGTGTGGTCTTGGACATGTTACACAACACCTTTGAACCTGCCAGAGTGGGAAGGATCAGAGATTATAGACACAAAGAAAAATACTTAGTTAATGATAGTATTATCACTCAAGGTGAAAACTTAATGACTATTAATTCATTGATGAATTTGCTGCTGTATGCTTTTCAGCCAAAAGATAAAAGTAAACGCTGACCATAGGCTATTATATTTAATAGATTATACAACCAAATCTTTTTTTGTATATTCATTTATTGTTAATATGATGGTTAATTTTATGTGTCAACCTGATTGGGCCAGTGAGACCCAAGATAGTTGGTCAAATATTATTCTGTGTGTTTCTGTGAGAGTGTTTCTGGATGAGATTAACTTTTAAAATGGTAGACTGGGTAAAACAGTTTGTCCTTTTTAGCGTAGGTGAGCCTCAGCCAGTCAGTTGAAGGTGTAATTAGTACAAAAAGTCTGGCCCTCCTCTAGGTAAGAGAAAATTTTTCTCTTGCCTGCGCACCTTAGTTCTGGGACACTGGATTTTTCATGCCTTCACACTTGAACTGAACCATCAGCTCTTCATGAGTCTTGAGCCTGCCAGTCTTCAGACCTGGACTGGAACTATACTATCAGCTTCTGGTCTCAGTTTGCCAACTCAGCCTATGGATCTTGGAAATTTCCTGAGCCAGTTCCTTATAACGACTCTCTCTCTCTACATGTACACACACACTCACACACACACACTCACACACACCTTATAGGTTCTGTTTCTCTGCAGTGCCTTGAGTGTATATTCACTCACTGTTGATCTAATGGTGTCTGGATCTCAGGTACTGGGCTCCAAGCCAAAGACAGGGAGAGAGAGAATAGGAAGTCTGATTTCCTACCCTCATATAGTTTACAGTTTTCTAGACTAGACTAGAGGGAAAGGCAGACCTTAGACATTATTGTAAATGATGAATTAAAATGCAGTAAGTGCCACAGAGAAAATATACCAGGGGCTGTAAGTTCATAAGACAGAGCCCTCCTCTACTTTGGGCTGCTTGGATCATCGAAAAAGCAAGAGAGTTCCAGAAAATCATCTATTTCTGCTTTACTGACTATGCCAAAGCCTTTGACTGTGTGGATCACAATAAACTGTGGAAAATTCTAAAAGAGATGGGAATACCATACCACCTTACCTGCCTCTTGAGAAACCTGTATGCAGGTCAGGAAGCAACAGTTAGAACTGGACATGGACCAACAGACTGGTTCCAAATAGGAAAAGGAGTACGTCAAGGCTGTATATTGTCACCTTGCTTATTTAACTTCTATGCAGAGTACATCATGAGAAACGCTGGGCTGGAAGAAGCACAAGCTGGAATCAAGATTGCCAGGAGAAATATCAATAACCTCAGATATGTAGATGACTCCACCCTTATGGCAGAAAGTAAAGAAGAGCTAAAGAGCCTCTTCTTGATGAGGGGGAAAGAGGAGAGTGAAAAAGTTGGCTTAAAACTCAACATTCAGAAAACGAAGATCATGGTATCTGGTCCCATCACTTCATGGCAAATAGATGGGGAAACAATGGAAACAGTAAGATACTTTATTTTCTTGGGCTCCAAAATCACTGCAGATGATGACTGCAACCATGAAATTTAAAAGACACTTGCTCCTTGGAAGAAAAGCTATGACCAACCCAGGCAGCATATTAAAAAGCAGAGACATTACTTTGCCGACAAACGTCCATCTAGTCAAAGCTATGATTTCTCCAGTAGTCATGTATGGATGTGAGATTTGGACAATAAAGAAAGCTGAGTGCCAGAGAATTGATGCTTTTGAACTGTGGTGTTGGAGAAGACTCTTGAGAGTCTCTTGGACTGCAAGGAGATCCAACCAGTCCATCGTAATGGAGATCAGTCCTGCATATTCACTGGAAGGACTGATGTTGAAGCTGAAACTCCAGTACTTTGGCCACCTGATGAGAACTGACTCATTGGAAAAGACCCTGATGCTGAGCAAGATTGAAGGCAGGAGAAGGGGACAACAGAGGATGAGTTGATTGAATGGCATCACAGACTCGATGGACATGAGTTTGAGTAAGCTCCAGGAGTCGGTGATGGACAGGTAACCCTGGCGTGCTGCAGTCCATGGGGTCACAAAGAGTTATAGATGACTGAGTGACTGAACTGAACTGAGCTGAAAAAGGTGACCAGTTCAAGTTCGATGCATGAAGCAGGGCACTCAAAGTCGGTGCTCTGGGACAAAACAGAGGAATAGGGTGGGGAGGGAAGAAGGAGGAGGGGTTCAGGATGGGGGGACACATGTACACCTGTTTCTGATTCATGTCAATGTATGGCAAAAACCACCACAATATTGTAAAGTAGCCTCCAATTAAAATAAATAAATTAATGTAAAATTTTAAAAAAGAAAAAATAACAGGAAATTGATATTAATAATTCTTTAAAAAATACATTTATGTATACTTCTACAGAAGAGATCCTTGATTTTCAGTGTTTTAAAACATGAAAGAAGAACTTTGTAATGCAGGTTTGTACAGATGTTGAGGGTTTCCAGAGGCTTATTGGTTTTGGTCATGATTTCACACCATGATTGTTCATCATCATAGCTGTCTATATCTGCCTTACTTTGGACATTTCACTTTGAAAAGTAAGCATGTTAGTTTTGCCAGTTTAAAATTTTTTTCTTTCCTTTGACACTTTCTTATTACTCTGAAGTATTTAGAAATGTGTTGTTTAGTTTCCAAGTGTTTAGAGATATTCCTGTTATCTTTCTGTTGTTGGTTTCTAGGTTGATTGCATTGTGGTTACAAAACATACTCTGCATAATTTTATTTCTTTAAAAAATTTTGAGGTTGATTTTATTGCCCAGAACATGGTCTATTTTTGTTTACATTCCATGGGTAATTGAAAATAATGTAAGAACTTCCTTTAACTATTCTTTTAAAGTATATCTGTTGGTGACAAATTCTCTTAGCTTTCCTTCATTTTGTTGTTCAGTCAGTCATGTCTGACTCCTTCAGACCCCATGGACTGCAGCATACCAGGCTTTCCTGTCCTTCACCATCTCCCAGAGCTTGCTCAAACTAATGTCCATTGAGTTGGTGATGCCATCCAACCATCTTGTCCTCTGTCATCCCCTTCTCCTCCTGCCTTCAATCTTTCCCAGCACCAGGGTCTTTTCCAATGAGTTAGCTCTTCACATCAGGTGGCTAAAGTATTGGAGCTTCAGCTTCAACATCAGTCCTTTCAGTGAATATTCAGGACTGATTTCTTTTAGGATGGACTGATTTGATCTCCTTGCAGTCCAAGGGACTCTCAAGAGCCTTGTCCAACTCCACAGTTAAAAAGTATCAATTCTTTGGCACTCAGCCTTCTGTATGGTCCAACTCTCACATCCATACATGACTACTGGAAAAATCATAGCTTTGACTATGCAGACCTTTGTTGGCAAAGTAATGTCTCTGCTTTTTAATATGCTGTCTAGATTGGTCATAGTTTCCACCTCCCCCACCCCCCATCACCCCTCGCCAAAGGAGCCAGTGTCTTTTAATTTCATGGCTGCAGTCACCATCTGCAGTGATTTTGGAGCCCAAGAAAATAAAGTTTGCGAATGGCTAAATTTTTTATTTCTGAAGGCTATTTTCACTGCGTACAGAATTCTGGCTTGACAGTTAATTCCCTTCAGTATTTGAAAAACATTAGACCACTTCCTTTTAACCTCCATGATTTCTAATAAGAAATCTACTGTCATTAGAATTCTTTACCCCCTATGGTTAAGGTGGTGTTTTTTTTTCTCATTTTTCAAGATTTTTTCTTTTTTTTTTTTTGTCTTTCAGAAGTTCAACTCTGATGTATGTTGGCACAGATTTCTTTGGGTTTTTCCTGTTGGGTTCACTGAGTTTCTTGAGTCTGTCGGTTCATGTTTATCGCCAAATTTGAGAAATTCAGCCATTAATTATTTAATTCTCTCTCAGTTTCACCCCCCCTTTTTTCTTGTGAGACTCCAATGACATGAATGTTAGATTTTTTTTTTTTTAATAGTCCACAGGTCTCTGTTGCTCCATTCATTTTTTTTTTTTTTTCCAGTGTATTTTCTTTCTGTTTTTCAGGTTGAGTAGTTTCTGTTATTCTATCCTAAGTTCACTGTTTCTTTCCTTTGGCCCCTCTATTCTGTTGTTGAGCCCATTCACTGAGTTTTTAGTTTCACTTACTGTATTTTTCAGTGTAATATTTCCATTTCATTCTTCCTTAAATTTTCTATTTCTTTGATGAAGGCTTCAATTTTTTTCATTTATTTCAAGTGCATTCATCATTGCTCACTGGAGCATTTTTAAAATCATGCCTGTTTTAAAATATCTGTCAGATTAAGTCTGTTATCTGTCACTTTGGTATTAGCATCTGTTGATTGTCTTTTAAATTCAAATTGAGATTTTCCTGGATCTTACTGTGATAAATGATTTTTGACTAAAACCTAGACATTTGGGGTATTATGATATTCTGGGTCTCATTTAAACCTTCTGATTTAGGTGACATACTCTAAGACCACTTTGACTGGAGTAAGGGGGTCATCTCTTTATTAAGCCCTGGTGAAGGTAGAAGTAGAGGTTTCCCACTCAGCTTCCAGTGACACTTAAGGACAAGAGGGCTTCTTACTGCTGGATGTGGGTGGGAATTCCAGCTCTCCGTGTGACTTCTACTGATGCTGCAAGGGTTGGAGTGGCCTTGTTACTGCTTAACAGCGATCAAAGTCTTGCGTCTCCACTAGGCCTCCTCCAATACCATCCTAGTAGGGGGAAGAGGTGTCCCGTTACCACAGGTAGAAGTCCAGACTCCCTGCTTTATCTTTGCCAGCATGAATGGATACGTTCAAAGCTTCTTCTGTAGTATTGGCTGGAGCAGAGTGGTTATTGTTTAAAGTTTTCTTTCTTTCTAGACTTCTCCTTTCCTGGTCCTTTGGCTAGAGACAGCAGGACTGGTTTGTTTGTTTTTGTGTTATTGTTGTTTAGACGTTTTCTTTTGTACCCATTGGCATTCTGTGTGTCCAGCTCTAAGTCTGGGATATATAAGATAATAAGGAAAGCCAGAGAATTTACCATCATGTTGTTTCTTGCGTCCCAGCATCCCTAGTGGTTTGCCTTCTTCTTTCCACCTTTCAGAGTCTTATGTTTGATTTATTTATAAGAGCTAGGGTTTTTAGTTGTACTTATGAGTAGGAATAGGGAAAAGTAATTCTCCACTTTTTTGGAAGCCAAAGTCTTTAAGGTATAGTCAGACTATTTAGTCTTTTTAATCCTGTCGCTCCAAAAGTGGGTATAAATAGCCATCAAAATTGAATCTGAATGAAGATTGCTGATTTTGAGTTCTTTGAGACACAGCGTGGCAGTATTTTTTTAGGAGTAAACCTCATGCCCTGGATTTTCCAGGAAAATCTGGGTTTCAAGTAATTTCACTGTTTTAAAATAAAAGAATTTCATCAACTACAGATGTGATTTTTTATGAAAATAAATTCACAAATATGAGGAAAACCTCCTGTATCTGGCTTCACGTCCCATTTGTATATTGAACATGAGATTATCTTGTCATGAGATAATAATTAAGCCATGGGTGACCAATATTTATTTTGATGTGCTCTTTCATTTTGCTAGTGGTAAAGAACCTGCCTGCCTATGCAGGAGACATAAGAGACTCAGGTTCAGTCCTTGGGTTGGGAAGAGCCCCTGGAGGAGGAAATGGCAACCCATTCCAGTATTCTTGCCTGGAAAATCCCATGGACAGAGGAGCCTGGAGGGCCACAGTCCATGGGGTTGCAAAGAGTTGGATACAACTGAAGCAACTTAGCACAGCCCAGCACTCTTTTGCTAAGTATTTGGATGATAGAGAGTGATGATGATGACAACAATAATAAAAGTGAACATTTACAGAATATTTTACTATAAGTCAGGCACTGTGATAAGCTTTTTGTTCATTGTCTCATATAAAACCCACTACTGGCCTATTCAGAAGATAATATTTCTTCCAGTTTTCAGATGAGTAAACAGAGGCTTAATGAGGTCAAGTATTTTACTTAAGGTCATACATCCAGCAAATGGAGGGAGCTAATTCTGTCTGACATCTTTGCTCTTGCTATAGACCAGCACAGATAGAAACAATGAGAGCCATACATATAATTTAAGATGCTCTAGTAGCTACACTGAAAAAGTGAAAAGAAACATGTAAAATTATTTTTAATAATATATACATTTCAACCCACTATAGCCAAAATATTATCCTTTCAACATACAATTGATTATTAATGAGACATTTTACTTTCTTTTTTTGTATTGTCTTAAAAATTCGATGTATATCTAGCAGTTAAAAGACATCACATGGAAAATATCTGATATACATTTGGATTTCAGAAAATTTATAGTTGGAAAAAGTAGATTTATATATCCAAGTTGTTCCAGACATATTCAGGGGACTTCCCTGGTGATTCAGTGGTTAAGGCTCTATACTCCCAATGCAGGGGGCCTGGTTTAATCCTTGGTCAAGGAACAAGATCCTACATGCCTCAACTAAGAGCTGGTGCCACCAAATAAATAAAAAAAGTATTAAAACAGAAACAAGCATACTCAGAAATTCATCAATAACTAACTTTTGTATAAATATTAAAGTTAATATTTAAATAAATTAAGATCAAATGCAATTAAAAACTGAGTTTCTCAGTCACTGTAGCCATACTTCAAGTGCTTAACAGTCATGAGTGAGCTTTATAATCACTCTATTACCCTGCCTGAATTCAGTTTTCTATTGAAGGATGAATCTCAAGGAGAACAAAACCTAAGCCATAGCCAGAAAGAGGGAGAAAATTCATGGAAGTAAAGAAAAGATCAGCCAAGGGTCAAGAGAAAAAACTTTCCTTTTGGCTGCTGTTGAAGTTACAGTAAGTTCTAGAGTCTTTGGGAACCAGGAGAGGAAGTAAAAGTGTTTCCTCCATTTCTGAGAACGTGTCACATGTGCAGTCTATTAAACCTGACTTTTCAGAGAGAGCTGCTGTGTCTTGACCTGTGAAGGATTCAAATCAAATGAAAATGGCATTGAGCTCCAACACAGTAGTTCATCAGTCGAACACATCCACAAAGTCCTGAGCTGTGTCCCTATAGTGGTTAGTCACAAAGTAACGTATACCAGTCAAATTTGAATGCTCTACCACAAACACTGGAATGGAAAAATTCTCAGACTTTTTCTTATTATAGTTGTTCATGGAGGTTTCTTGGTTATGAAACATGTCTAAATGGCAAAAATATCTTGGTGCCAAGCAGTAATTTCTGACCTATTTGAAGTTAAACCCGTTTCACAACAATACATATTTTCACAAAACCTCTTAGGAATTAAAAATAAATGTATTATTTTTGCAAAGTAACTAGAAAGCAAAGAAGTTATTATTTTTTAAAATCAATATGAGTGGTATATTACTAAAGATTATATAAAATGAAATATATTTTAATATGTCCTGTAATAGTACTATAATACATATAGGGCACAGTTTAACTTTTCACTATTTAGCAAATGAACATATGCTGTTTAATTTACTCTCGGTAAATAATATAAAAAACCATGGCTTGACAAATGAATATAAAAATATCATTATGTCTTGCTCGCTTTGGAGACTGGATGTGTATTAAAATCCAGATTGAAATTTAACTGTATTAAATCACCAACTATAATGACACTCACGATCTCATGGTTGAAATTCTTGCATTTTGTGTGTAAAATCATCACTTTCATGCGATTATTTTTTGAGTTCTGTTTCTATGAGAAGAGATGGGGGAGGAATCCTTCACTGTACGGCAAATACATGTCTACATATTTGCACAGAGATTGAGAGGGGGGATTTAGAGCTAGATGGTCTGGGTTTGAGTATGACTCTGACACTTACCAGTTTGGGAACTTATTTAAATTCTCTATGCCTTATTTTTGTTCTCTAAAAAAATGGCCTTAATCATTTTACAGACCTCACAGGGGCTGTTGTGAAGATTAAATGAGTACATATGTTTAAGGGGCTTAGAACAATCATAGCCCACAGGAAGATCTCAGTAAATGTTAGCTATTGTTTATTTCCCCCTGGGTATTTCACTCCATGTGTCCAAAGCCAAACTTACCAGTTTCCATTCTACACTTGTTCTTCATGCACTTTCCATATAAACTGCTCAAGTACTTTGTCATCCTAAAAGTCCATGATTCAGTTTTTCTTCTGCTTAGACTCCTTATCTAATTACTAGCCAAGTGCTGTCTGTTTAAATTCTGATTTCTCCAAGTCATTTGCTCTCTTCTCCTCCCTAGGACCATAGACTTTTTAACTGTTTGTCTGTGTGTGTCATTTTTTGTCTTCCTAAATTAATTTTCCATATAGCATAGCATCTATTAATAACTATAACCTAAGTCTGAGTAAAGTCATTTCTCATTGGTGAGTCTCCATTGCCTACAAGCACGGAAGAAATCCAAGTTCCTTAGCATGGAATGAATTTAGGGTCCTATGTGATCTGTTCCTGCCTACTTCTCATTCATTTATTTAACAATATTTATTGAGTACTTATTACATATTAGCCTAAAATCTTGCCTCTCTACCTGATACTCTTATTGAATATCACGCTGCTTACTGTTTCTTGAACTTATATGCCGTTTCTTGTCTCTCTGGGATGGCTCACATATTATTCTCTGCCTGGAATGCCCTTCCCCAGAGTTACTGAATGTCAGTGCCAGGGTTCAGATTCATGCTTCCCAGCTCTTCACCCAGTTCTCCCTGTCTGCCACACTACAGTTCAGGACCACGCAGCTGTCCTGTATTAACTGGGAGGTGGATAGTAGACTCTCAGCTGCTGCTTCCTGAAACAATGAGTGTCGTTCACAACGGTAACCAGATGTGGTTAATGACCAGGATACTTTTACCAGTTCTAATGGAAGCTATTGCATATCATGTTCTCACTTCTCTTTCTGTTAGTGAGTTTTAGCTTCTTTAATCTCAGAAAGCCCTAAAATTTATGTGGTCTTTATTGTGAAAGACAGGAGGAGAGATGACATGTCTGATATTGATCTAATACACAGGTCTGGACCATGGGGCTAAGATCCCCAATGTAACCTCTAACCTTTGATCCATATTTGATTGAAACTAGAAAGGATAAGAATAAGCTTCTGGATGGTCAACTCCCTATCTTCTCTTTCCTTGAGGCTGCTTAGCTTATGCACACTTTGGCTTAGGCTAGTTCATATGTTGGGAGAAGGCAATAGTAGCCCACTCCAGTACTCTTGCCTGGAAAATCCCATGGATGGAGGAGCCTGGTGGGATGCATTCCTTGGGGTCGCTAAGAGTTGGACACGACTGAGTGACTTCACTTTCACTTTTCACTTTCATGCATTGGAGAAGGAAATGGCAACCCACTCCAGAGTTCTTGCCTGGAGAATCCCAGGGGCGGCAGAGCCTGGTGGGCTGCCATCTATGGGGTCGCACAGAGTTGGACACGACTGAAGCGACTTAGCAGCAGGAGCAGTTCATATGTTTATGAACATAGTGTTCATATGTTTGATCCAATCAGCAAGCCTTCATTCAGTCCTGTTTTGAACCAAGATTTTTCTAGAAGTACCTATAGGCCCCAAGTTTATAATCTTTTTCTTTATCCCATAAAGATTCCACCCATAGGATGTAGTTTGTTTCTTTTTTCTATTGTGTCCCATCTTTGTATTGCACTGAATTCTGGCCACTGATTGTCTTATCCCTACTCCTGCCCTTCCATCCTTCAGGCTGATTTACAAGTCTCCCTCCTCCTCCCTCCATAGTTCTCATATCTCTAGAGAACCTGGGCACAGACGGTGTATGTTTGGGGGGTGATGGTGGTAAGAGTATTGGAATAGAATTTAGAGGCTTTATTTAGAAGTTAATTTGACCAAATCTTAAGATAGAGCATGCTGGGACCACAGAGAGAAACAGGAATGAACAGGGCATAGAATAAATTCCGTAAGCATTTTTAAAATCCCCTAAGGATTAGTTTGGATATGAGACTAGGAAAAAAAGTCAGACCAGTCCTGGCTTATAAGAAGAATATATCATGTATGCCATCCAGCTGCTCTGCAAAGATTTTGCTTGGGAAACACTGCTGGATGTAAGAGGCAGTGAATTTCAATTTGCAGGGCGTCACAGTCTTTTCTAGGAACAATTACTCTATTATCTCTTGCCGCATCCTCAAAAGCCACCTGTGACAGTGACAGAGCGAAGTCGAAAGTACAAAAAGTTTCATTAGTTTAATTCTTTTGTTTCTGAAAATGATCATTTTACAGCTGGATTCTTCCTAGTTTATAGAGGAAAAGGAGGTTCTAAGAAAAGCTTTGAGCTGTTTTAGCTTTTCCCCCAAAGCTGTCCTAGCTGAAGTGGAAATAATAGCGCTGGAGCCCTGAGTGGCACTGAGAGACTCTGGATTATCGTGAGCTCCAACTCCTTCCCTATCTCCGCCCACTCCCCTCTCCCTGTGTTCCTCTCTCCGCCCCATCCTGACTCCTTCTCAGGGCCTGAGTTTTGACCCTCCGTGTCTTGAAGCCACTCGTGGGAATAGTGACACGAGCATAAAATCTCTCTTGCTGGGCTGTCTAAGAAGAGGTGGCAAGAATGCACCGAAGAACTGTACAAAAAAGATCTTAACGACCCAGAAAACCATGATGGTGTGATTACTCACCGAGAGCCAGACATCTTGGAATGTGAACTCAACTTGGCTTTAGAAAGTATCACTATGAACAAAGCTAGTGGAGTTGATGGAACTCCAACTGAATTATTTCAAATCCTAAAAGATGATGCTGTTAAAGTGCTGCATTCAGTATGCCAGCAAATTTGGAAAACTCAGCAGTGGCCATAGGACTGGAAAATGTGTTTTGATTCCAGTCCCAAAGAAGAGCAATGCCAAAGAATGTTCAAACTACCACACAATTGCACTCATTTCACAAGCTAGCAAAGTAATGCTAAAAATTCTCCAAGCTAGGCTTCAACAGTATGTGAACTGAGAATTTCCAGATGTTCAATCTGGATTTAGAAAAGGCAAAGGAATCAGAGATGAAATGCCAACATCCATTGGATCATAGGAAAAGCAAGAGAGTTCCAGAAAAACATCTACATCTGCTACATTGACTATCCTAAAGCCTTTGACTGTGTGGATCACAACAAAATGTGGAAAATTCTGAAAGAGATGGGAATACTGGAAGGACACTATTGTTCGAACAGCATGCGAAATGCCAGGCTGAAGAAGCATAGGCTGGAATCAAGAATGCTGGGAGAAATGTCAATAATCTCAGACATGCAGATAACATCAGTTTTATGGCAGAAAGTGAGAAGGAACTAAAGAGCCTCTTAATGAAGGTGAAAAGGCAGAGTGAAAAAACTGTCTTAAAACTCAACATTCAAAAAATGAAGATTGTGGCATCTGGTCCCATCACTTCATGGCCAATAGATGGGGAAATAATGGAAGCAGTGACAGACTTAATTTTCTTGGGCTCCAAAATCATTGCAGATGGTGACTGCAGCCATGAAATTAAAAGACACTTGCTCCTTGGAAGAAGAGCTATGACAAACCCAGACAAGGTATTAAAAAGCAAAGACATTACTTTGCTGACAAAGGTTTGTGTACTCAAAGCTGTGGTTTTTCTACTAATCATGTATGGATGTGAGAGTTGGACCATAAAGAAGGCTGAGTGCCAAAGAATTGATGCTTTTGAACTGTGGTGTTGGAGAAGACTCTGGACAGTCCTTTGGACTGCAAGGAGATCAAACCAGTCAATCCCAAGGGAAATAAGTCCTGAATAGTCATTGGAGGGACTGATGCTAAAGTTGAAGCTCCAGACTTTGGCCACCTGATGTGAAGAGCCAACTCATTGGAAAAGACCCTGGTGCTGGGAAAGATTGAAGGCAGGAGAAGAAAGGGACGACAGAGGATGAGATGATTGGATGGCATCACTGACTCAATGGACATGTGTTTGAGCAAGCTCTGGGAGATGGTGAAGGACAAGGAAGCCTGGCATGCTATAGTCCATGGGATTACAAAGAGTTGGACATGACTGAGTGACTGAACAAGAGCAGGATGTGTAAGGTTCTTAAAGCCCCAGCCCGAATCCCTTCTGGATCCCTAGACCACCTTCCTGGCATCTTGGGACCTTAGCAGTTCTCTGCTTGGGCTGGCCCAGCCTTTCTCAAGCTTCAGTCATTTCAAATCCTCTTCACAATTTTGATATATCCAAATGTGGAAAACTCAGCAGTGGCCACAGACTGGAAAAGGTCAGTTTTCATTCCAATCCCAAAGAAAGGCAATGCCAAAGAATGCTCAAACTACCGCACAATTGCACTCATCTCACACGCTAGTAAAGTAATGCTCAAAATTCTCCAAGCAGGCTTCAACAATATGTGAACCATGAACTTCCAGATGTTCAAGCTGGATTTAGAAAAGGCAGAGGAACCAGAGATCAAATTGCCAACATCTGCTGGATCATTGAAAAAGCAAGAGAGTTCCAGAAAAACATCTATTTCTGCTTTATTGACTACGCCAAAGCCTTTGACTGTGTGGATCACAATAAACTGCGCAAGACAGCAAAAGGGACACAGATGTATAGAACAGTCTTTTGGACTGTGGGAGAGGGAGAGGGTGGGATGATTTGGGAGAATGGCATTGAAACATGTATAATATCATATAAGAAATGAATCGCCAGTCCAGGTTCGATGCAGGATATAGGATGCTTGGGGCTGGTGCAGTGGGATGACCCAGAGGGATGGTAGGGAGAGGGAGGTGGAAGGTGGGTTCAGGATGGGGAACCTGTGTACACCTGTGGTGGATTCATGTTGATATATGGCAAAACAAATACAATATTGTAAACTAGCTTCCAATTAAAATTAAAAAAAATTAAAATAAACTGTGGAAAATTCTGAAAGAGATGGGAATACCAGACCACCTGACCTGCCTCTTGAGAAACCTGTATGAAGATCAGGAAGCAACAGTTAGAATTGGACATGGAACAACAGACTGGTTCCAGATAGGAAAAGGAGTACATCAAGGCTGTAAATTGTCACCCTGCTTATTTAACTTCTATGCAGAGTACATCATGAGAAACGCTGGGCTGGAAGAAACAAGCTGGAATCAAGATTGCTGGGAGAAATATCAACAACCTCAGATATGCAGATGCTGCTGCTAAGTCGCTTCAGTTATGTCTGACTCTGTGCGACCCCATAGATGGCAGCCCACCAGGCTCCCCCATCCCTGGGATTTTCCAGGCAAGAACACTGGAGTGGGTTGCCATTTGCTTCTCCAAAGCATGAAAGTGAAAGTGAAGTCACTCAGTCGTGTCTGACCCTTCGCGACCCCATGGACTGCAGCCTACCAGGCTCCTCCGTCCATAGGATTTTCCAGGCAAGAGTACTGGAGTGGGGTGCCATTGCCTTCTCTGATGAAGAAAACTGAACACCGAAGAATTGATGCTTTTGAACTGTAGTGGAGAAGACTCTTGAGAGTCCCTTGGACTGCAAGGCGATCCAACCAGTCCATCCTAAAGGAGATCAGTCCTGGGTGTTCATTGAAAGGACTGATGTTGAAGCTGAAACTCCTATACTTTGGCTACCTGATGCGAAGAGCTGACTCATTTGGAAAGACCCTGATGCTGGGAAAGATTGAGGGCGGGAGGAGAAGGGGACGACAGAGGATGAGATGGTTGGATGGCATGAGTTTGAGTAAACTCTGGGAGTTGGTGATGGACAGGGAGGCCTGGAATGCTGCAGTCCATGGGGTCGCAAAGAGTCGGAAGTGACTGAGCAAATGTACTGAAATGAACTGAACTGTAGTAGTACTCATACTATCAATTCCTTCATAGTCTCAATTTGACTCATTTTAAAAAGCTTAAATAAACTTATTTCTAAAAGAAATATAATTTATCAAATAGTGGAAAACCACTATCATTAACATATTGGAAGGTAACTACTAGAGTCTGGCTGTTTGTGTCCCCCCACAAATTCATAGGTTGAAATCCTAAAGCTGAATGGATTGGTATTATGAGGTGCAGCTTTTGGGAGGTGATCATGAGGGTGGCTCTATCATGATTGGGATTGATGTCTGAGAGCTCTCGTGTCCCTTGCCACCATGTGAGGATTCAGAGAGCACCCTGCAACTCAGAAGAGGGCCCTCACTTGACCATCAGTTCAGGTCATTTCAGTCACTCAGTTGTGTCTCACTCTTTGCAACCTCATGAATTGCAGCACACCAGGCCTCCCTGTCCATCACCAACTCCCGGAGTTCATTCAAAGTCACTTCCATCTAGTCAGTGATGCCATCCAGCCGTCTCATCCTCTGTCGTCCCTTTCTCCTCCTGCCCCCAATCCCTCCCAGCATCAGAGTCTTTTCCAATGAGTCAGCTCTTCCCCTGAGGTGACCAAAGTACTGGAGTTTCAGCTTTAGCATCATTCCTTCCAGAGAACACCCAGGACTGATCTCCTTTAGAATGGACTGGTTGGATATCCTTGCAGTCCAAGGGACTCTCAAGAGTCTTCTCCACCACAGTTCAAAAGCATTAATTCTTCGGCGCTCAGCTTTCTTCACAGTCCAAATCTCACATCCATACATGACTACTGGAAAAACCATAGCCTTGACTAGACGGACCTTTGTTGGTAAAGTAATGTCTCTGTTTTTGAATATGCTATCTAGGTTGGTCATAACTTTCCTTCCCAGGAGTAAGTGTCTTTTAATTTCATGGCTGCAGTCACCATCTGCAGTGATTTTGGAGCCCCAAAAAACAAAGTCTGACACTTTTTCCGCTGTTTCCCCATCTATTTCCCATGAAGTGATGGGACCGGATGCCATGATCTTCATTTTCTGAATGTTGAACTTTAAGCCAACTTTTTCACTCTCCTCTTTCACTTTCATCAAGAGGCTTTTTAGCTCCTGTTCACTTTCTGCCATAAGGGTGGTGTCATCTGCATATCTGAGGTTATTGATATTTCTCCCGGCAATCTTGATTCCAGCTTGTGCTTCTTCCACCCCAGCGTTTCTCATGATGTACTCTGCATAGAAGTTAAATAAGCAGGGTGACAATATACAGCCTTGACGTACTCCTTTTCCTATTTGAAATCAGTCTGTTATTCCATGTCCAGTTCTAACTGTTCCTTCCTGACCTGCATATAGGTTTCTCAAGAGGCAGGTCAGGTGGTCTGATATTCCCATCTCTTTCAGAATTTTCCACAGTTTCTTGTGATCCACACAGTCAAAGGCTTTGGCATAGTCAATCAAGCAGAAATAGATGTTTTTCTGGAAATATCTTGAATTTTTCTATGATCCAGCAGATGTTGGCAATTTGATCTCTGATTTCTCTGCCTTTTCTAAATCCAGCTTGAACATCAGGAAGTTCACTGTTCACGTATTGCTGAAGCCTGGCTTGGAGAATTTTGAGCATTACTTTACTAGCATGTGAGATGAGTGCAATTGTTCGGTAGTTTGAGCATTCTTTGGCATTGCCTTTCTTTGGGATTGGAGTGAAAACTGACCTTTTCCAGTCCTGTGGCCACTGCTGAGTTTTCCAAATTTGCTGGCATATTGAGTGCAGCACTTTCACAGCACCATCTTTCAGGATTTGAAATAGCTCCACTGGAATTCCATCACCTCCACTAGTTTTGTTTGTAATGATGCTTTCTAAGGCCCACTTGATTTCATATTCCAGGATGTCTGGCTGTAGGTGAGTGATCACATCATCATGATTATTTGGGTCATGAAGATGTTTTTTGTACAGTTCTTCTGTGTATTCTTGCCACCTCTTCTTAATATCTTCTGCTTCTATAGATCCATACCATTTCTGTCCTTTATTGAGCCTATCTTTGCATAAAATGTTCCCTTGGTATCTCTAATTTTCTTCAAGAGATCTCTAGTCTTTCCCATTCTCTTGTTTGCCTCTATTTCTTTGCATTGATCCCTGAGGAAGGCCTCCTTATCTCTTCTTGCTATTCTTTGGAACTCTGCATTCAGATGCTTATATCTTTCCTTTTCTCCTTTGATTTTCACTTCTATTCTTTTCACAGCTATTTGTAAGGCCTCCCCAGACAGCCATTTTGCTTTTTTGCATTTCTTTTCCATGGGGATTGTCTTGATCCCTGTCTCCTGTACAGTGTCATGAACCTCCGTTCATAGTTCATCAGGCACTCTGTCTATCAGATCTAGTCCCTTAAATCTATTTCTCACTTCCACTGTATAATCATAAGGGATTTGATTTAGGTCATATCTGAATGGTCTAGTGGTTTTCCCTACTTTCTTCAATTTATGTCTGAATTTGGCAATAAGGAGTTCATGATCGGAGCCACAGTCAGCTCCCAGTCTTGTTTTTGCTGACTGTATAGAGCTTCTCCATCTTTGGCTGCAAAGAATATAATCAATCTGATTTAGGTGTTGACCATCTGGTGATGTCCATGTGTAGAGTCTTCTCTTGTGTTGTTGGAAGAGGGTGTTTGCTATGACCAGTGAATTTTCTTGGAAAAACTCTATTAGTCTTTGCCCTGCTTCATTCTGTACTCTAAGACCAAATTTGCCTGTTACTCCAGGTGTTTCTTGACTTCCTACTTTTGCATTCCAGTCCCCTATATTGAAAAGGACATCTTTTTTGGGTGTTAGTTCTAAAGGGTCTTATAGGTCTTCACAGAACCATTCAACTTGAGCTTCTTCAGCATTACTGGTTGGGGCATAGACTTGGATTACTGTGATATTGAATGGTTTGCTTTGGAGATGAACAGAGATCATTCTGTTGTTTTTGAGACTGCATCCAAGTACTGCATTTCGGACTCTTTTGTTGACCACGATGGCTACTCCATTTCTTCTAAGGGATTCCTGCCTGCAGTAGTAGATATAATGGTCATCTGAGTTAAATTCACCCATTCCAGTCCATTTTAGTTCACTTATTCCCACTTGACCATGCTGGCACCTTGATCTCAACTCCAGCCTCCAGAAAGTTTGTTAGAGATAAATTTCTGTCATTTATATGTTAACTAGTCCGTCATATTTTGTAATAACAGCCTGCAAGGACTAAGACAGTAACCTTATCAATGAATGCAATCAAAGCATGGTAGCTAATGTCCATATTGCATCCAGGATTATTTCTCAGGTTACCTGTGTTTAAGTGCTGCGTTTTGGAAAATCCCATGTGAGAACTCTCCAGTTTGCTCTCTGATCACTGAGATGAATCTAAGGTGACTTTCTCTCACCACTACAAGGTACTTGGCTCCCTGTCCATTCTGTGGAGGACCTTCACCAATACTATTTCCTGGACAATGTCTACATTTCTAATATCCACCTCTTAAGAGTTTTCCTTAGAATCAGTGAGACAGTGTCCGTAAAGGGCCTTGCACATGCCTAATAATATGATACCCTCAGAAAACGTTCATTCCTTGATCTAGTGCTCCCACTGGGTCAAGGAATAACATTTGAATGACAGGCCTTCTTGCCTTTGTGTTTAGCAATCTGCTAAACTGGGTTATTTGATCCTCAGAATGGCCACCCTCCCTTCCCATTTTTTTGACTTTCCTAGGGTGCCCCACAGAAAAGGCAATGGCACCCCACTGCAGTACTCTTGCCTGGAAAATCCCATGGATGGAGGAGCCTGGTGGGCTACAGTCCTTGGGGTAGCTAAGAGTTGGACACAACTGAGCAACTTCACTTTCACTTTTCACTTTCATGCATTGGAAAAGGAAATGGCAACCCACTCCAGTGTTCTTGCCTGGAGAATCCCAGGGACGGGGGCGCCTGGTGGGCTGCTGTCTGTGGGGTCACACAGAGTCGGACATGACTGAAGTGACTTAGCAGCAGCAGCAGCAGCAGCAGCAGCAGCAGCAGCAGCAGCAGCAGAGTACACCAATCACCCATAGTAGAACTAGAGTTCAAACCCATGTCTGTACAATACCAGAGTCTGTACATTTAATGATTAAGTTGCACTGATTGAAAAAAAAATCAACCCTATCGAGATCTATTTTATATATGATAGAGTATAACCACTCAAATGTACATTTTGATAAGTTTTGACCACTTTATATGCCTGTATAATCATCAAACATAATTTAGGTTTCAACCCCCAAAGTTCCCTTATGCCTCTTCCTGTAAATTACCCTTTTCTGCATCCACAAGTTTCTGTGTTGTTACTATTGTCCATTCCTTTTCATTGCTGAGTAGTGTGTCCATACAGTGGGACAGTTCTTTCTTACACATTGCCTGCCAATGAACATTTATCTTCACAAATGTCCTTTCCTCTTCATCTCTGCTAATCAATATAGCCTAAAGAACCAGGATCTCTGATCAGGACAACTATCATCACCTCTTAAGTTCGTCTCCCAGCCTCCTCCTTACCCACCTCCAACTTATTCTTCAGTCTGTGGGCAGGGTGATCTTTAGAGGTACCATTCTGGTCAAGAATCATCAACTTACCCTAAAACTCTTCATCCCAGCATAAAGAGCAAAATCTGTATTTTTGTGTGGCAAGGTCTGCTGTGGCCCAACTCCTTCCTGCTTGTCCTGCGTGTCTCATGACTGTTTTGCCAGTGCTTGCCCTCTAGCATCTCTGAGCTTCTGTAGATCCCTCCCATGTGTGAGCTGCTCACTGTCTGAAAGCCTCAAGGCTTTTGGAATGCAGTTTCCCTCATCTGAAATGCACCCCCCCCTCCTTCCCCCAACTCCTCTCGGTCACTCTGTTCTGCCAGTTGTTGCGGGCCAGTCTCCACCCAACTTTCACTCAAATCTCATTTCTTTAGGGAATACTTGTTAACCCTCCTTGTCAGCTCATTAGTTTTCTCAAAGAATTGTTGGCTTTTCGCCTTCAGGGCATGTTTCTCTGTTTGCAATTTTTACCTTCTCTGCTGGAATTGCAGTAAATCATTAGTTTTCATTTCACAGTACTCAGAGATCTGGCTGGGCAGGGTCCATGTCTTTTACATCCTGTTGACCCACAGCGCATTGCTCAGTGCTTGGCACATAATAGACACCCAGTAAATAGAGAGCTAAAGTGTGAAACAAAAATAAAAGAAATCAGATTACACATCTAGGTAAATGACCTGAAAGGATGGGATGGCTTCTAGGCCCTTAAAACTTGTAACTGCATTGTTATTATTCATAGAGCTAAAGAGTCCTTCAGAAATGGGTTAATTAGCCTCAGACAAAGGGGAACCCTGTCTGGGAAAGGGTATCTCCAGAGGCAAGGACTGGCCCCACCTGCCCTCAGTACGAACTCTTCAATTCATATTCCTCTGGAGATGGCTGGGTCTGCCTTCTTTTTGGTTTTATACTCACAGAGCAGCCTTCTAGTTACAACCTGGTTTCCCATGCAAATTGGTCCACAGGAAGTGAGCATTGCCATCAACTAGTCTAGTCTCTGACCTGCTTGGTGTGCTATATCTCTTTGATCATTTGACATTCTGGTTTTGTACAAGGATCTTGGCCATGAGCTTGGTTAAGGGGAGTCTGTCCCTAAGAGTTGGCTGTTGTATGCTCAGTGTTCGGTTTTGAGATACCTGGCTGGTAGGCCAGAACCTGAGCAGTGAAGAATTCACCATGAAAATGTCCTGCTATGTGTGTGTTAGGGGACAGCTTGGGTTTCCCATTTTACAAATCTGTAAGCTGATTGTTACTGTAGAATATAGGTCTTCATTCAATCTGTGTAAATTATTGATGTGGCCCGGATTTGTGACCAAGAATGCAAGGGGAAGGGAAAGATAGTAACTGACAGCTATTTAAATGTTTTCTATTAGAAATCTATAGTTGGAGCTCTGTGTTAAGTTTGGGCAAATCATACTTTTGAATACTAAAGGAGGAATTGTTTTCACAGTGACCTCTTTGTCTATTATGGAATGAGAAGTGACTGTCGTGTATGAAATATTTATAAGTACCAGATATCACAGATTCATTCACTAGACCTGAACTGCCACATCTTTAGCAAACAAACTTTTTGTGTCTGTTTCATAAATGTAAAATGAAAATAAAAATGGCAAACATTAGCTGAGTATCTACTTTGTACCAAAAATTGTTCTACATGACTCATCTTAGAATTAGATAATTGATTTTCATAAGCAGCCTATGAGGGAGACACCATTGTATGGTGATCAGACAGAAGAGGAATTTGCCCAGCTAACAAATGGGAGAGAGAGTTTTTAAAACCAAGCAGTATGGTTCCAGAACCTAATCTTCTAAACACTTGACCACCCTTATAATTAAGTGAGTTAATACACATAAAGCACTTTGACTAGTATCTGACTCACTTTAACTTCAATAGCTGTTAGCTATGACTGTTTTCAATTTGTTTTTGTTGCCCAGTTTCTAGTCTAGGAAGAACTGGAATTGAAACCTTCTGTATCCAATTCCCACCCTCATTTCCATTATTCTTTGCGGGTGTTATTCCTAAGGAGAACCAAAGTGAAAAGCCTACTTTGACTTGAATTATTCAGTCTGAAACTGACTGCATAACAAGATCACATGTTTTAAAACCTATCATTCTTTCTTGATGATTTTATCTTACTTGTATGATTCAAAGTCTTTCCTCTCTGCCCACTCTGGAAATTACTCTACCGCTTTTAACCACATGAAAAAGTACCTGTTACTAGCCTATAGGGACTGTGTATTTTGAATTCTTGTGACAGCTTTGCCCAAATTTTAAGAATATTTACACACAATACACTTATTATCAGTACCTAAGAAAATGGAAAAATTAAATGGCAAGGTTTATGACTATTTATAGTCCTGGGAATCATATTCACTGCTAGTTGGAAGTCAGAAGTTTATAAGAGCGGGGGAGATTTTCTAAAAATTTATGTCCATGCTCCAAAAGCCAAAAAGAGGAATACGATTCTGACACCTAAGATATAAATCTATAATATAGGTATAATATCTATATATAACATATATATTATATCTATATTATATATATGTATCTATAATAATAAGCCAGGCACAGAATTAAATTTCCTCCAAAGGAATTATTGTCCTGAGCTCTTTAAAGTACAAACCATTTCCCATGGAAAATAGGATTAGCACTTACAACCAGATTGAAAACCAGCTTTCAATTTTGTTGACCAGATATGTGAGGGTTTTCTGTGAATCATGCAAAATGATTTTCAGAGCATTGGTAGCACTGGAAATATAGAAACCTGCTTATCAATAATTTTTTTCTTCATCAATTAGTTGATTATCTAGGAACATTAGCAGCTACCCACCTTGTTTCAGTCTTGTTACCTGAACAATATCATTCTTTTTCATAGAAGTTTTATGTTTTACCAGGAAAAGTGAATTATTTTGACATTACTCTAATAAGGCATTTCTGTGTGCCTGAGGGTCACTTGACTTTTTATGGCATTTTTTGGTGGGTTCTTAGGGATTTCTAACAAATCAGAATTTAAAAACCTTGGCTTTGGTATAGACTTGAATATCAAAAAATTCACTGTTAAAAATCACTAAATGGAATGAAAAATTCAATACAAAATTCTATCCTAAGGTCCATGCCTAGAAAGAGGAGTCAGTGGTTTTAGACGATAAAGCTCATTTCTCTCTTCCCTCTGCTAATTGCTTTTGTTTTTTTATACTTGAAAATGCAATCAAGGTGTCTGCTACCCTTCTAAAGATGCTAACAATACTTCAGTGTGACGAATAATGGAGAATTTTATTTTAACACCTAAACAAAGTGAAGGAAATATTCCCTTTGCCCTCAGCCAACAAATGTTTTGCAGCTTCCTTTATTTACTTTCAGTAGATTATTCCAGTCCCTAGATTCCAAAGCAAACATTGGTTTGAGAATGAGAGCCAGGCTGGAAGTATCAGGCAATGATTTAAAACTTTCCATGGACTCTAGAGCCCTTTAGAAAAGCTTCCATTTGTTTATCTTAAAATCTCAGAGGAAGAACTGCTTTCACAGATTCATGATAAGAGAAGGGAAAGATCTATGAATTGTGATTCAAGTGTGTGTGTGTGTTCATTGGGAGAAGAAAGTGTGGGCTTGGGACCTGAGTTTGATTCCCAGTGACATCACTCATTAGCCTATCTGAAACCTTGATTCTCATCTGTTAAATATTTGCACTGTACATTTCTAAAAAGTGAAATTTTAATCAACTATAAAAAGTCAGAATGGTGCCGGCACGTGTGTTAAGTCTCTTTAGTTGTGTCCAACTCTGTGTGATCCTATGGACTGTAGGCTGCCAGGCTCCTCTGTCCATGGGATTCTCCAGCCAAGAATACTGGAGCCAAGCGCTTGTATAAATTACAAGTTGGGACAGCATTTGCCTGTTCTGCATACCTTTGTAGAATGATAAGAGGGTGCTGTGCAGATGTGGGTGACACCTCTTGTGCTTTTACTGGAATCATAGGTTGTTTAAAGCCTTTGGTTTCTGAAAAATGGTCCTAGCAATGAAAACACAATGCATAAAAGATAGATCATGCTTTGATATTCCTGGCCAAGACGAAGTACAAGTATTAAAATGAGATATATTTTATATACAAGAAAATGCACAGATCTTAAATGAACAATTCTGCGAATTTTGACAAATGAATATGCTCATTTGGCAATATATTGTTGCCAAATCAAGATATAGGACATTTCTGGTTCATGCTCTTTGTAGAGGCAACTATTCTTCTGATTTCTAACACTACAGATTACCTCTGCCTTTTCTGAACTTACTACACATGTAATAACAGAGCATGTATTTTCTGTTTCAGTTTCTTTCCCTCAGCTGATAATTTCAAGATGTGCCCGTGTGTGTTTTTGTATGTCAGAAATCTACTCCTTTTTATTGCTCAGTATTTTGTGCATGTGTGGTCAGTTGCTTCAATCATGTCTGACTCTTTGTGACCCTTTGTACTGGAGACTGCCAGGCTCCTCTGTCCCTGGAATTTCCCAGGCAAGAATACTGGAGTGGTCTGCCATGCCCTCCTCTAGGGGATCTTCCCAACCCAGGGATCAAACCTGAGTCTCCTGCTTGGCAAGCAGATTCTTCACCCACTGAGCCACCTGGGAAGACTCGCTAAGTATTACCCCATTATATATCATGCTTTTTTTAATCCTTTAAGAGATAGGCCATTTGGGCCTGCCACTTCCAGTTTGGATCTGTTATGAGTAGATCTGCTGTGAACATTCTTGTATAACTCTATATGGTGACAAGTGTTTTCATTTCTCTTGGGTAAACACCAGTTGCCCATCAGCAACATATGAATGTTCTGATTGCGCCATATCTTCACCAACACTTGATAGTGTCAGTCTTTCTAAATTTAATCATACTGGAAATGAAAATCTTTGTCATTTGATTTAGGTGAAATGATTCTCAGCAGTTGTTTTAAACCTGAGTGTCTTGATGCAGTGTTATTTCTGGATGGTTTATAAAGGATCATGAAGAATTGATTTTTTAAAAAATAGTTGTAATAGTTTAAGCACCTAAGCTTATAAATAGTTTTGCTTATACACTGAAGAAGATTCAAGGTCAAGGAGATGTGTGTGTGTTTTGAAAGGGATAAATGAGATATAGTTAATGCTATAGAAATTATATGTTACAGACTCTTAACTATGCTTCAGATCTAGCAATAGAAAATTCTATATGTACCCTTAATACATGTAACAATGATAAATTATTGTAATATGGATAAGAAACGTATAAAAACTCAATGGCTAGGAAGTAAAACATTTGCACAACCTAAAAACACAGTGGATATTCTGTATTCAGGTAGCTCTGTCTGCCTGTCCATTCATGCATCTGTCTATTCATTCAACAAATATTTATTGGAAGGACTGATGCTAAAGCTGAAACTCCAGTACTTTGGCCACCTCATGCGAAGAGTTGACTCATTGGAAAAGACTCTGATGCTGGGAGGGATTGGGGGCAGAAGGAGAAGGGGACAACAGAGGATGAGATGGCTGGATGGCATCACCAACTCAATGGACATGAGTTTGGGTGAACTCCGGGAGTTGGTGATGGACAGGGAGGCCTGGCGTGCTGCGATTCATGGGGTTGCAAAGAGTCGGACATGACTGAGCGACTGAACTGAACTGAACATATGCCAGTAATTAGTAAGTTCTGGTAGCAAAAACGTGACAAAAATGCAAGGAATTTTCTAGACTAGTGGGGCTGACACATACATGGGTGATTATGCAATGGTGGTCAGCTCCTAAAGATATCAAGTTTAAAGTTATGATTTTTATAGATATCACAGAGAACCCAAGGATAAACTAGTGACACTCTTTATTAATTTGTTTACACATTTGTTAAGCTCCCACTAGATGTTGGAGAATTTGTTGGTCACTGAAGAAGAACAAAAATGAGAAACAATTTCTGTCCCGTGGTTTTCAAGTGTTAGCATACAGAAGAAGAAAACAAAGAGGAAGCTTGTTAAAGTGCAGAATTTTCTGATTTAGTAGATTGGGTGACCAGGAATCTGAAGTTCTAAAAGAAAATATTGCTGTTTGTGATGTGTGGACAGTCCTTTGAAAAACATCCTATGGTTTATTGGAGAAGAATGGCATAAATCATTATAAAATATTGTGAATAAGCAATACAGAGATATGCACAAGGAGGGTAAATTCACTTCTACCTCCAGGAAAACAAAATCTCTTGTCATTGTGTATGTCTGGAGGTGACTGAGTAACCTTAATGCCACATGTACATGGTATCTGTAAGCAAGTGATGGCTGCCCTGCTGAATTCAGACTCAAGATGGCAACATCAACTATTACCTGAATTTCTGTACTGCCCCATAAATTTTGGCCTCGGCAGTCCCCATAACTGTGTGAGCCAACTCCTCAAAATAAATCTTTCCATATATATATATATATTTAAAAAATTGATCCAACAACGCTGACTCTGCTTCTCGATTCTCTGTGGTAACAGTTGACGGGCTGATCAGCAGCTGTTCCGCTTCCGCAGGGTATTTGTGTTTCATGTTCCTCAGCTGGCACAGTTGCTCATGTATTTAATCTGCTTGACCTCTGAAAGCACTTGGGTTTCTGGCCCCCAATCTAGAGAGATGTAAAATTAAATCTTGTTGGTATTTCAGGGGCCAGGACAGATAAGGAGCTTTGGAGGTTCTAGCTTTGGAAAGAATAGGGTGCCTATCTTCCATTCCCTCGTTTCTCCTTTCCTCTATGTGTTTAAAAATAAAAAAAAAATTTCAAGCTGCACCAAAGTGTAGGCCAGTCCAATAACTAAAGTTCAGATTTTTTTTTTTACCCCCCTCAAGGTGATTTCCTGGATGCCTTTTTTATAATAGTGAATTTTTTCGAAAGTAATGTTTTAGATATTACTGTATTGTTGATGTCAGGCTGTGGACTTGGTCTGTCTCTGGGGACACTGGGCTGCCTCCAACCTGCAGCATTTCCTTTTGCCCAAGTTTCCCTGAACTCACACTACATCCCCATGTGTGCTCACCTGTGTCCGACTCTTTGCGTCCCCATGGAGTGAGCCCTCCAGGCTCTTCTGTCCATGGGATTTTCCCAGCAAGAATACTGGAGTGGGTTGCCATTTCCTCCTCCAGGGGATCTTCCTGACTCAGAGATCGAACTCACATCTCCTATGTCTTCGGCATTGGCAGATGAATTCCTTACCACTGAGCCACCAGGGCTTTCCTTACGTCTCCAGTCTGGAGTATAACCCCAACCCAGTCTCTATGATGGCAGCTGGGACAATCCCTAACTCTTTGGAGCTCTTCTTTTCTTGGGTCCCAGAGGCCAGCCTGTCCCTCTGCAGCACTGGAGTCCAGGTTTATGGCTGTAGAAATAAGTACAATTCCCCTTGGGCAGAGGGGGCCAGGGCTCTGGATATTGTCTGTTAGCTCAGGAGCTGAGATGGATAGGGGTGCACTTGGGAGACACAGTAACTCTGGTTGTGAGAGTGTCTCAAGGAGGCTTTGAATCTGGGCCACGCTTTGGGCTAGAGCCTTTGCACATATTATCTTATTGAATCTTCTTTATAATCCCACTCTCCAGATGAGGAAGCTGATGCTGATGACCTCTGGCCAAGTCTAGCTTTGAACCCCCGGAGAAGGCAATGGCACCCAACTCCAGCACTCTTGCCTGGAAAATCCCATGGATGGAGGAGCCTGGTAGGCTGCAGTCCATGGGGTCGCTAAGAGTCAGATACGACTGAGCGACTTCACTTTCACTTTTCACTTTCATGCATTGGAGAAGGAAATGGCAACCCACTCCAGTGTTCTTGCCTGGAGAATCTCAGGGATGGGGGAGCCTGGTGGGCTGCCGTCTCTGGGGTCGCACAGAGTTGGACACGACTGAAGTGACTTAGCAGCAGCAGCAGCTCTGAACCCAGATCTGTGTGACTGTGCCCTCGTCTCTGTGCTTTGTTTAGGGTACAGAACACAGGCAGTCACTCTTGCCCTGTGGAGACTGAATAGATCACGAGGAAGACTGCATGTAAGTAGGTTGTTCTTTCTGGCTTAGCACAATAGATTTAGGGACCTGAGTCCTTTGGACTGTGATAAGGAAGAGGACATTTCAGGGCACCAGATAAGATTTCTGGGCTCTTCTTTCCTGCTCTGTCCTCTGAATTCTGTGTGAGAAGTATTATCAGATTAAGTTTCCTTTCTGTTTTCATTTCAACCTGGATTCTTGTGGAAGGAAGCAAAAATACACAGTACTCTTTTTCTTGTTTCACTGTGAAAGGACATTTATAAAATTGTAAGCTATAGGAGAGCAGACCCCAAGAACCAATCTGATGGTTGTTAGCATGGAAGTCTGTTTGGGTACCTTTACTATCTGAAAGAATCCTCATGGAGTTGATTTTACGATACAGGGCCCCAAATGAAGACTTCCTGAGCAGAGGAAAAAAGACAAAAGAGGTACACAGGTGGATTGGGTGGCACTCTCCTAGGCTCATGTTGAGAACTCCTTGGATATGGGTTGTCTGTTTACCTGTGTGCGTTCTCTCTGAACTATAAATTCTCAAAGTTGAGGACCACTGTCTGCTTAATCTCTGTATCCCCTTCATTCAGCACAATGTCTGGTATATACTAGGTGGCCGTGGATGATTGCTGCACAAATGGATGTGTGAACAGAGGGATGAAAAGCAGAAAAAAAGTCGATAAACCACACAGTATATAGCGGGTGTCCAGGTAGGCAGCTCTGGTGATGGTGAGCTCAGCAGTCAGACTACTACGGTTTCTCCCCTGGCCTCACCTTCCTGCACTGCACAGCCTTGAACAACGTGCTCCACCTCTGCAGTGTCCTGTGCTCGTCTGTGAGATGCTGATAAGATGGATTGTGATGGTATTTATCTTACAAGATTATTATGGGGCTTAATGAATTATATGTGTCCTGGATTGGGCATGGCACTCTACCCCTATGATATTCAATCTAGATTTTTAAATAAAAGTGTGAGGCTTGTATTCAGCTAAAGATCTTTTTCCTCCAGTTTTATTGAGATATAATTGATGTTCAGCACTGTATAGATTTAAGGTGTACAGCATAATGATTTAGCTTCACACATAGTGAAATGATGACCGCAATACATTTAGAGACCGTCCATTGTTTAATATAGATACAAAGTAAAATAAATAGTAAAAAAACTTTTCCCTTGTGAGAAATTAAAATTTACTCTAACAAATTTCATATAAAACATAAAGCAGTATTGGTTATACTAATCATGTTATACATTATATCCTTTATTGTTTTATAACCGGAAGTTTGTACCTTTTGACCACCTTTATCTGATCCTTGCTTATTCAGGCATCACAGTTTCTCTTCCCAGTTCTCTAAAGAAGAGCTTTTGAACTGCTGTTACGATGCTTGTACATACCCCAATTTTATGTTTGCAGGTGTATCTGTTGCAGGAAGGGGGACCCCTTCCAGGGCCTGAAACTGGGCTCTTGTCTAACACTCGGAAGTGAATTGTCCGAGGAGACACATCTGCTGACAAAGCAAGAGATTTTCTTGGGAAAGGGCACCTGGGTAGAGAGCAGTAGGGTAAGGGAACCCAGGAGAACTGCTCTGCCACGTGGCTCACAGTCTCGGGTTTTATGGTGATAGGATTAGTTTCCAGGTGGTCTTTGGCCCATCATTCTGACTCAGAGTCTTTCCTGGTGGCGCACACATCGCTCAGCCAAAATGGATGCTAGCGAGAGGGATTCTGGGAAGTGGATGGACACGCAGTGTCTCCTTTAGACCTTTCCTGAACTCTTCCAGTTGATGGTGCTGTATTAGTTCCGTATTCCTTATCAGGATCTCCTGTCATAAAACAACTCATGCAAATGGTTACTATGGTGCCTGGCCAGGGTGGGCGGTTTCAGTGTGCTTCCCCTAATATATCCATGAGACAACCTACAGATCCTCTGGGAATGGCATGCTGGACCAAAGGTAGACATATTCATAATTTTGTTGACATTGCCTAACCTATAGGTTATGTCTGTTGAACTCTTGCAAGTGGCTATGAGCCTGTTTGTGTCCCCACAGCCTCTCAACACAATATCTTGTCAATACTTTTGCCTGTCTGTGAGATGAAATACTTTCTCAGTGGAGCTTTAATTTAATTCCTCTTCCTATAAGAAGGACAACTTTCTGTGAGATTAGGAGTTGTTTGTTTTTCTTTATTTTGTCAATCATGTGTTAATGTCATTTGCCTGTTTTATTCTGGTGGCTCAGATGGTCAAGAATCTGCCTGCAATGTGGGAGACTCAGGTTTGATCCCTGGGTCTGGAAGATCTCCTGGAGAAGGGAATGGCTGCCCGCTCCAGTATTCTTGCCTGGAGAATTCCATGGACTGTAGAGTCCATGGGGTCGCAGAGAGTTGGACTGAGTAACTTTCACTTTCACTTTCCACCTGGCGAGCCCTCTGGGTATCTCCATCTCTGTTTGTATCTATATGCAGTTATCTATGTATCTATCTCTCTCTTTCTCCCTGTCTTTCTGTATGTAGATATAAATGAGAAAGAAGCACAGTATAAAGCCCAAAAGTGAAGTGAAGTGAAGTTGCTCAGTCATGTCCGACTCTTTGCAACCCCATAGACTGCAGCCTACCAGGCTCCTCTGTCCATGGGATTTTCCAGGCAATAGTACTGGAGTGGGGGTCTTGCCAACCCAGGGTTCGAACCTGGGTCTTCCGCGTTGTAGACAGACGCTTTACCGTCTGAGCCACAAAATGGCCATCAAAAATCACAACACAGAACACAGAGTTAAAACACACACATATAAACCTGGCAGTCCTCATCAGACACTGCCTTAAATACAAGAATACAGTCTCTCAGAAAACCTCCTATAGAGACATAGAACTTCAGATCCAAGTACTAACATCAAAGATTCCAAAGGGAGGAAAGGAAGCCAGGTTGAAAGAAGAAGGGGGAGGAGGTGGGAGAGGGGGATGAAAGGGGTGGCCTTACAGACGTCTCCTGCCACCTACAGATACCCAGGCATTATGGGACTTTGCCCTGGGCCTCCAGAGAAGGGAGGACTGGAACTAGCATTATGCTAAAAGGGTGTGGAAGATGTCAAGGGCTCAGTGAGGTGGGTAAATCCCTCATCCAAGCATCCATAGACTAGAGGTCTGGGTACACACTTTCTAGGCTGCCGTGGAGATGGAGAGAAATCGAGGCTGCAGAAGCCCAGAGACTTCTGGTCCCCTGTTACTTAGTGCTGCTCTCTGGCCCACATCTTCTATGCCCTTCAGCACCAGTGACTTTGTGAGTGCCAAATGCATGTTCTCTAAGTGCAGTAACTGAAGAAGAGTCTGATGTAAGAGCCCTGTTTAGGTGTGAGAAGGCTGGGCAGAAGTGTGGGGCAAGGCTGTCCTCAGCCAGCGGACCATGGCAGCATACTGTCCTTTCTCAGTCCCTTCCCTCGCTGGCAGGGAGTGTTAGAGCCTTCTTTGATTCTTCTTTGACAGCTTTCAAGGAGCTGACCCATCAGACTTGGTTCCAGTTCTCTTTCTTTCCTTCTTACCCTTGTTCCATTACCTTTACCACCAATTCCTGTCTCTCTCTTCTGTGGCCAACGTCCTTGCCTCATTCCCCAGGCCAGTATGCTAGAGATAATCTTTCTATATTATTTGTTTGAGATTTGTCTTGCTTTCTTCCTCCCTGCCTGCATGCGCGTGTGCGTGCACACACACACACACACACACACACACACACACACACACACACACACTCTCTCTCTCTCTCTCTCTCTCTTTCTCTCTCTCTCTCTCTCTGTCTCTTTTTCTTCTTCTTTGCCCCAAACTTACAAAGACAGATGCTATATTAGTTCCCTACTGCTACTGGAGAAGGGATAGGCTACCCACTCTAGTATTCTTGGGCTTCTCTGGTGGCTCACACAGTAAAGAATCTGTCTACAGTGTGGGAGACCTGGGTTTGATCCCTGGGTGGGGGAGATCCCCTGGAGAAGGGAACTGCTACCCACTCCAGTATTCTTGCCTGGAGAATCCCTATGGACAAAGGAGCCTGGCAGGCTACAGTCCGTGGGGTTACAAAGAGTTGGACATGACTGAGCAACTAAGCACAGTGCTACTGTAACAAAATATCACACACTTGGTGGTTTGAAGCAATAGGAATTTTTCTCTCACATTCTGGAGGCCAGAAGTCTCAAATCAAGATGTTGGCAAGACCATGTTCTCTTGAAGGCTCTAGGGGAGGACGTTTCCTTGCCCTTTACTCACTTCCAGTGATTATTGGCAATTTTTGGTGTTCCTTATCTTGTGGCAGGAATTTCAACCCTCTAATTTCAGCTTCCATCTTCACATGGCTGTCTTCCCTCTGTGTGTGTCTGTATCCAAATTCTCCCTATTTTTCTTTTTAAAATATTTATTTATTTGGTTGCTCTGGGTCTTATTTGCAGCATGTGGGATCTAGTTCCCTGACTAGGGATCAGAGCCAGGCCCCCTGCACTGGGAGCTCAGTCTTAGCCATGGGACCACCAGTGAGGTCCCCAAATTTCCCTCTTCTTATAAGGACACTAGCTATTGGATTAGGGCCCATCCTAATCCAGTATGTCCACATTTTAACTTGATTCCATCTGCAGAGCCTCATTTCTGGGTAAGACCACATTCATTGGTACTGGGGATTAGAACTTCAACATACCTTTTTTGGAGACACAACTTAATGGAGAACAGATCTGGCTTGACATTTTTCAAAGTACAATTCCCGTTGAAAGCAGTTTGTTACCCTTGGTTAAGAACACACTTTGGGGCAGACTTGAGTTTAAGTCCTGCCTCTGCCCCTTAGGGCATGACCTTGACTTGAGTTCTATAAGCTCCAGCTTCCGTTACTGTAAAATGGGGAAAGTAGACCCGCCTGCTCTATGCTTGCTACATGTTGAGTACTAATACACATCCGTCTTGGAAGACGATTGTTCTCATTGTCATGCAGGCAAACCATACCCATTCCTCCTTCACTTGCCCTTGGCTGGTTGTCACAAGGACTGAGAGCAGAGCCAGACGTCGGACTTGTGAGTCCCAGTGGAGTGCTCTGTATACTTGAGGCTACTCACTGTCAGCATGCTAAGCCCTCTGGACCAGAAGATGTCAAGTCAACTCAAATTTATCCATGAGACAAGTTGAGTTTTCCATGTCCTTCCCTGTCCCGTCTTGGCTGTTTGCCAAGCTTAAAGTGGCATAGCATAAATGTTAAGAAAACAAACTTTGGGGAATGAGTTGGGGGGGAGGGGTGTGAGCTTAGATCACCCCTGTGGGGTGCTCTTGATACGCAGCTCCTCTCCCCCTTCCCCTTTTGTGTGTCCTGGAGGCAGGTGAATTCCCTGCAGGGGAGCATAGAACTCCCCTGCCTTGGCTTTCTGTTCATTCCTTGTTCTTTGATGCTGGTGTGGTTCTGAAGGAGCGTCTGGTAAAGACAAACCACCATTTGTTGTTGAAAAAAAAATGAAAAGAAGGGAAAAAAATCCAGTCTTTTATCTCTGTGTCCCTCTAAATTGCCAAAGGTCTTGTTGCTGAGAGAGGGAACAAGTGGGGTTTTATCTGCCAGGCAGCCACATGAACATCAAAGGTCTCAGGGGACTGGGGGGTGGGTGGGTGGGGGGATAATGTGAGTAGAGACAAAACCAGGCTGGGCTCCAGTGAGGAAAGCCGGGTGCTCCTAGGGAGTTGGGCTCTTTTGATGGTGCCTGTCTCAGCAGGAGGAGAAGGAGTTCACAGCTTTAGCATGAAAAGATGCTATGGAAAAACCCGAACCAACTTTTTTGGCCAAGCCAATATTATCCTGCTCTCTACCTTCCCCTTTGCTTGGTGTTCTCTCTATGTGCGTCTCTGTCTCTTTGTTCAAATATCTTCTTTTTATGGGAACACAGTCATGTTGAGCTTATCCTAACTATCTCATCTTAGCTCAATTTCATCTGTGAAGACCCTCCCTATTTCCAAATAAGTTCACATTCACAGGTACTGGGGGTTAGGACATCAACATATGTTTCTGGGGAGGATATGATTCAACGGGTTAACAGCTGTTTCCAAGGAAAAGTCAAAACAGCTAAAGGAACGTGGAGATGAACTGTAAATGGAGACAACATTTTTTTCCATGGGGCTTCTTGGTGGTGGGGGAGAGGGGGTGGCTATCAATTACATGCTTATGAGTTATCTACAACTATACAATGTTATACAATTATACAACTTGTACAATTACAGTACAGTGAACAGGAGTAGGATCTTTTAAGCTGCCATAAATGGTGCATAGTACTAAAATATATAATATTTTCCCACACTGCTTTCGGTCGATTTTTTTTTATTCCTTGGATCAAGCAGTCCTGATCTTGCGTGTATGATTCCCTTTCTTGGCAACCTTGCAGCCACCTCCATCTTCTAGTCCTGTTACCTGTAATACTGGTGGGAAGTTTGGCCATGTTTCCTCAGAGGTGCGACTGGATGCTTAAGAATGGCAGTGCCCTCTAAGGAGAGGTATGGAGCCACGTTTGTCCTCTACTCATTTCCTGCTTGCTCACTTCAGGAAGGCAGCAGACCAGGCCACTCAGGTACACCACTGCAGCCACATGGGCCACAACATCCAGGAGAACACGAGCCACTTTCTGCATCGTATTTACAATCTCCATTCCTCAAAAGTGCATAGGGTGTAATATCCTGGTGTATTTGCTGGGCCTGTTGAAATTCTTCCCACGGCTGCATGGGTGTGAGAGAAAAGAGCTGACAGAGACAGAAACAGGTATTCAAAGTGACTCCACATTAGAAAATGAAACACAAATGAGAACTTCTTCAGCAAGTAATTTAAGGAATTGTAGATATAGGCGCGTAAGAGAGGAATCTCTTTCTTCTTGATAAAAATAACGTTGGGAAAAGATAAATTCGGGAATTCTCTGTCCCATGATTCATACACTCAGACATTCTTTGGCATTCTTACTATATAGTTTCCTTCTTTTTACTGTATTGTGTTTTGTTTTTTTTTTTTTCCAGAAAGAGAAAAGTCTTACTGGAGAAAACCAGGCCAAGCTCAACAAGGCCAAGGAGCTTTCCCAAAAGAAATGATTCCATCTGTAATGAGGCCAGTTTCATGGGCTTCAGCTCACAGTCTGTAGGAAAGCAGTAAATCTCCTTTCATCTTTTTTGCCTAGTTTTCTAATTTACTCCCACTTATTTAAGCTCTTACTAGTTTCCTGAGCATCACTCTTCCCAGAAGTTCCTCAGGCAGATGTGCTGCCCTGGTCAAAAGTCTGAATTTTGCATTCTGTGTCAGCACCACAGGCCTCTTCAGGCAGTGTGGGTGGCCCTTGTCATTCTTTTCCTGTCTTGTTGGCAAGCTCACCTCACACATCTGAAGAGGAAACACGAGAGGGTCAGGGCTCTTCATATTTTGTCTCTAAATGCAAGGCCAGCTTCCTGTCAGGCCCCTCAATTTCTTTTGAGACCTAGTGTGTGTGCACCTGTTGGCCTGGCCAACTCATCACCTGAAGCCCAGGGCACTTCTGTCTCTCTGAGGAACTAGACTTGAGGCTTTGTCTCTCTGAGGAACTAGACACTCTTTCTAGACTTTTCCAACTCCCCCTCACCTACCCCTTCTCTTCTGATTTCTCCCATTTATTAAACAGTGATAGCATAACAGGCAATTCGCTAAGCACTTAAGTCTATTATTTTATCTCATCCTCAAAGAAGCTACTGTACAGTAGAAGCACGGTAATGATTACCAATTTACGTCCAGAAAGCAGATTGAGGGTGGTTAGAAGACCAGCCTGCGATCACAAGGCTAAGTGAGAGTCAGGATTTGAATGCTGGCCTAACTGATAGGAAAGCCAGCATAACACAATTTACTCACTTGATTTTGTGCCACGGGGGAGAAATCTCTATTATGAGATTCTAGGGAAAAAGTACTGAAATCAATTTATTTTGTCAGCTACCAAAACTGTGAAGGATACTTGAGTCACTGAAAGTGATTAAGGAGAGGGGCTCAGGTTAAGTTAGGACGAGTTATCGGCATTCTCACAGTGTGGTCCTTCACTCCTTTCTTTGGATTGCTTCCTTTCATGGACTTTTCTCTCAAAGGCTGAGACTATCCTGGGGCCACATTAATCTCTGAAAGCAAAAAGTTACATGACTTTCTGGGGGATCAGACTGTTACTGAACTCTGGTAGGGAGGGTGGTGTGTTCAGACAAATATGAGATTTAGAAAATGTGAAAAAGTATGAAGTTTTATCTTTGAGGTTCCCCATTTTCCATTTTTGTATCCTTTTCCTCTTTAAAATAAACTCACTGACAAAGATTCTTTGCTTGACCAAACTTTGGTTAGGCTCCTTAACCTTCTCTAAGCCCATCTGTGTGTTTCCTTGTAAAATCTAGTTTTAGCAAGAAACCTGATAAGTCAGTTTAACCAAAACCCCACACCTTCAAATATCTGATCACCCTTGATATTTGATCAGGTTCCTCATCCTCCAGCATCCCCTAGGTAAGGTCTGATCACCTTGGCCTGTCTTCAGCAAGAATCCTGTTAGGTGGGTTTAGCCAGAACCTCTCTTACTTCTGATATTTTCTCCTAATAATTTTCCGTTTGAAACCTCCCTCCCCCACCCCCCCACCGTGCTTCCTGGCAATAAATTCCCACTTGCCCACTGTGTTCAAAGTTGAGCCCAATCTCTCTCATGCAAAATCCCATTGCAGTGGTCCTTATACCTGTTATGATGGTCCTGAATCAAGTCTGCCTTATCGTTCACAAGTATCATTGAATTGCTTTCCTTTAACCGTTATGGTGCTATGACTTAGGAACAGATCCATCATTGGACCCCAGACCTCCCATCTAGGACCCTAAGAGCTGATCTTTATTGCTTTGTCTTCAGTCCTGATGGTTTGATCCAGTGTGTGTGTGTAGTCGCTCAGTCGTGTCCGACTCTTGTGACCCCATGGACTGTAGCCTACCAGGCTTCTCTGTCCTTGTGATTCTCCAGGCAAGAATACTGGAGTGGGTTACCATTTCCTTCTCCAGGGGATCTATCCATTAATGAGTCTGACTCCTGAACCAATGCTCCAGACAGATGTCTGTTGGCGCTGGTAAACACAGATTTTGATTCTTAAGATTAGGAAGATACTCCTGAAGTTGAATTAGAGGCCGTACAAAAGTGCTGGGCTGGAGTCTGAGGTGTCTGTTTATAAGAAGCTGAGTTAGAGCCCCAGGCTTCCTTGTGTGGAAGGTGCCTGCTGAACTGACAGTCTCTTCTGGCTGGCTTCATTTCCTTGATACTCTGGACTGGACATTTTTCTCCTTGGCTCTCTGTGAGACCTCTCTGTTCTCTCTATTGGGTTCTGCTTCTCCCATGAGAATGTCTCAGTCAACTGAAACCCTGTCCTTGAACCTCTGCTGACCACATGCTCCACCAACTCTGTCTGCTCCTTTTCTCGTTGGCATGATTCTGCTGAAGAGAACCTGGGACTTGATAGTCTTTGTTGGAAAACCTGAGATCTCCCCAGACTGGCTCCTGTAAGACCTGTGCCCTTCCATTGTGTCTGCTCCTTTTACTACGCTCATTGTTCCCTCCCATTCCCTGAAATCTTTTTATAAGTCCTTTCAAACCCCTGACTCCTCCATCCCTCTGTCCATCCACCCTGCCAAACTTTTCCTTTTCTGCTTCAGCCCCTCAGCTCCCTTGAATTTTAGGCTCCCTAGACTCCATCAGAGACTTTCAGGAGACTCAGGGACCTCCCAAAGCACCTGAGGCTAAAAAGAGAAAAGAAGTTCATTTAGAAACAGACCCGGATGTTTTGTCCACTCAGACATGCATTGGAGACATCAGATAGCAACTAGTTATCTTCTTGATCACTGGCCTAAAATTTAGTTCTTTGTCTCTGACAGATTACATATCAGGGCAAGAGAAAATCTAAAAGTTTCCTTCACAGATACTGGTAGACCCGTAACTTTAACTTGTCCCATTTTCTGGAAGTATAATTCAGACAAAAATATAAAGTGGAGATAAACCAGCGAGTTTATAATACTATGTTTTACTGACTCAACTAAAATTTAGAATAAAAGTTGTAAGATCTCAGCACTTGTCTGAATATTTATATATATTTGCATATATGTACATGTGGTATTTGTTATTTCTGGATATTGTTACCAAATTAATTTATAAAGCATTTCAAATGAATTTCTTTGAGCTGACTTAGAGACAAATTTATATAAATTAAGTTTTCCTAAAATTTTCAGAAATATAGAAAGTAGTCCAATTTTTTTTTTAAAGTTTAGATGATCTGGGATATTTTTTGGTAAATAAAAATAGTCTTAAAATCGTTGGAAGAACAAAACATGTATGTCTTCAGAAGTTTCAGCCTGAAATATAGTAGGGTTATATAATTTTTTTCCTACCTAGGTTTACGAGTCAAACAAGCTTATATTATCTCTACTAGATATTCAAGATTATAAAACTATAAGTCCAACCTCAGAACAAAATGTGCAATAAAAAGGAATTGCTTGATGCCTGTCAAGCATGGCAATAAAATAGAAAAAAAAGGAAGGAATCATGTTTAACTTTAAGTTTTCTACTTCTGTGATTTTTTTTTGTACTTTCTTGAACTGTCAACAAGAAAAAAAAGATGGTTAGCTTTGCTTGATGTCTCATGAAATTTTCATAATCAAGTCAAGCATAAGTATATTTTGCTTTAACAAGTATATTAAATAAATATAAATGGCATAAAAGCTTATAAGTAAACTTTTCAACAATAATTATACTTTATAATATGTCTGCTTAAAAATAGTTACAAAAATATTTTTGATAACTTGAAACCTTAAAGCTATAATAAGTTAAATGATGGAATTCATTGAATATCTAGATCATTTCCAAATAAGATAAAATATTGAACATTAATTGCTAAACTTAAGTTTAAATCTATCAACTTTTAGCTTCTTGTTTTTATACAGTATAAAGAAGCTAAATATGCTTGCATCTGTTAATAAACATCAGATATTATGATATGAAAAGACATCCTTCTAGAAAATTGTGAATTTATAGATTCTTGAATTTGCTACAGAATAATATATGGCAGACAGTTCACAATTGCCTGCTTCCTAGTATTCACTGAAAATTAGGGTTGCTAATGGTTAAAAATTGTAATCAATATGTACAAACGAATCTATTAGAAATAATAAGGGCAAAAAATTTTCTATGTGCTATAAAGTAAGATGTGTTTTGATGAGGGAAGATAGGAAGCATGTGTTTCTTCCCTGGTGGCTCAGATAGTAAAGTGTCTGCCTGCAGTGCAGGAGACCTGGGTTCAATCCCTGGGTTGGGAAGATCCCCTGGAGAAGGAAATGGCAACCCGCTCCAGTATTCTTGCCTGGAAAATCCCATGGTTGGAGGAGCCTGATAGGTTACAGTCCATGGGGTTGCAAAGAGTCAGACATGACTAAGCCACTTCACTTTTTTTAAGGGAGAAAAGGAGTAACTGTCCTAAAGTAGGGGCTTCCCTGGTGGCTATGGCTGACTTTTCAGAATTAGAAATAAGAAAGAGTAGGACAAAAAATGAATAAATATTTAAAATTCTATTTTAGAATATTTATGGAAAAGGAATCGTAGAAAATGAATTTTTTCTCATGTGGCCAAAGCTGGCCAAGATTGGTGGTGGTTTAGTCACTAGGTCGTGTCCACCTCTTGCAACCCCTTGGACTGTAGCCTGCCAGGCTCCTCTGTCCATAGGATTCTCCAGGCAAGAATGCTAGAGTGGGTTGCCATTTCCTTCTCCAGGGCATTTTCCTGACCCAGGGCTCAAACCCAGGTCTCCTGCATTGCAGGAAGACTCTTTATAGATTGAGCTACAAGGGAAGCCCAAGATTGGATGGATTTATTTACATAGGTTTTAAAAATAAACCTTAGCCTTAGTATTAATGGTACATTAATGCAAAACTAGAACTTGACTTGCTGTCTCTCTGTTGCAATGACAAAGTTTTCTTAGATTATTGGTCTGTTCTTAACACTAAACTGTAAAATAAAGATTTTTGTTACATTTAAAGTAATCTGCCTGGGAAATCAGGATTTTGTAGCTTAAAATAATTTCCTGTGCTTCATGTTGTCTTCATCAGGTCTTTGATTACCTAAGAAAACCAAATCTTCTCAATAGTAAAAGAGTAAAGTTTTTTCTCTTTTTTTACAACTATGTAACTTTCTATATTTGCCTTTGAAATCTTTTAATTGTCACTTTGGCTAAATGGATAACTAAGTATTGTTTCACAGTGACCTGTGATCCTATTTAGTCAAGTGTCCAAACCTGTTGTCATTTTTGACAGCTTTCTAAAATCAAATTCTAAATAGAGTCTTTTTGATGTCAAACTGAGATTTCCCGGCAGCATTCCTAGAAAATCTCAAAGGATTGTCTCTCACCTTGTAAAAGAAAGATGTAATGCTAATTAGGTTTATTTGATGCTTTAAATTACATGGGAAACACCATCAGAGAAGAAGTGGTGATAAATCATTCTAGGTTATATATGTCTATATATTACTTGATCCTCGAGGAAGGCATGGCAACTGGCTCCTGTGTTCTTGCCTGGAGAATACCATGGACAGAGGAGCCTGGCAGGCTGCAGTCCATAGGGTTGCATAGAGCTGGACACAACTGAAGAGACAGCATGCACGCTCACACATTACTTGATATAAATATTCCAGAAGTCATGTGAAGTTCTTAAACATTTGCAGAACTCTTGTTTCCGGTTATTATGTTAAAATGTATGCCACAGGAGTAACTGTTTCCCTTATCAAATGAACTCTCATAAGAATTTTAACCCTGGCCATTATAAGTTTTTTGTCATTGCAGGGCTGTTACTGTTTTGTTGTTGTTTATTTGCTAAGTCGTGTCTGACTCTTTTGCAACCCCATGGACTGCAGTCTGCCAGACTCCTCTGTTCATGGGATTTCCCAGGCAAGAATACTGGAGTAGATTGCTGTTCCCTTCTCCAGGGAATCTTCCTGACCCAGGGATCTAACCCAGGTCTCCTGCGTTGAGACGGTCTCCCGCATTGCAGGTGGCCTCCCGTGTGTGTTGTGGGTGGATTCTTCCCTGACTAAGCCACCAGGGCCTTGAGAAACTTTTGAAAGCCCAATCTGGGATTCCTTTTGAAAAGTTTCAGCAAAGCAAACTCAGAAAAAGGATCTATGTAAGTTTGTACTGCACTTGTGCAAATAGTCAGGTGAAGTTTAATGACACCAGATGTACTTTGCAAATAAATTAGTTTCACTTTGAGTATCTTTGATAGAAATGAGGGTTACTATGGGAAAAATTTTGTTTCAATGGAAAACTATAGTGCACCCTTGTGGGTTCTGTCTTGCACAGTTTGCTAGTCCTTACTAAATCCTGAATTCTTCTAGTTTCTTCCAATATCTGGCTACGATTCTTCAAACAAATGTTTCCAATTTTTCTCCCTTCTGATTTGAAACTAAAACTGCCCTTTTCCTGAAAGCCTGTGAGCTGAAGCTGGATGACTTGATGTAAACTTAAAAAGAAATGAAAGGGACTTTCCTGGCCCAAGTCTGGTTAAGACTCTGTGCTTCCACTGCAGGGGCATGGGTTCAATGCCTCTTCAGTGAACTAGGATCTCACATGCCGCAAAGCCAAAAAAGGAAAGAAAGTGCACTGGAACACTTGGTGCCATCACCCAAAGCATTCGACCTGCAAACCAGAAAAATTCATCAGAGGCCCACTGCCATCTTCACTATATCTGATAAAGATGCTTCAGGCTCAAGCCTGAAAATCTTGAAAATTTCTGATTGGCTATCATCAGAAATTAATTTTTTAGCTGCTAATTTTTAATTTTCTTTTATTTTCACAAAGCTCCCTTTATTAAATGTCTGATTGCTAGCACCATCCAGCAAATACTTTCTACTACGAAGTACCAAGAGGTGATTCAGCTGGTCCTTAAAGAGCAAAAGGCAACTGAAAGAGAAAATGGACTTATATTATTCAGAGGAAAGAAGAAAGTCTCTTCTTTCTTTGAACAAAAGGGATATTGACAAAGATTATTTACTTGAACAAACTTTAATCAGTCTCCTGAACCTTCCCCAGGCTAATCTGTGAAATTCCTTGTAAAATCAAGTTTTATCAAGAACTCTGATAAGTCAGTTCAGCCATAGCCCCACACCTTTGATATCTGATCACCTTTGATACTTGATCTCAAAACACCATTACCACTCCTTCCTAGCAGTTGTCACAGCTTCAGTTTTCATATATTCATGCAGTTATTTGATTGTTGATTGACTCCTTGACTCAATACCAAGTTCCATGAGGGCAGCAGTGATATCAGCTCTTTGTATCTGCAGCACATGGCACCTTACCTCGTGTATGGTGGGCAGCCCATAAATGATTGTTGAATGAATGGACTAAGGGCCTTCGATGACTTTAGGCATTTCCTTTCCTCTCCCTTTATCCCCATGCCACTCTTTATCCTTCCACAGAAACCTATAAATGTAAAATCTGTTAGAGCAAACAAAAAAAGTTCAACAGTCTCTTCTTTCCTATTGTCTCAACATATTCCCTTCTCAGTGTTGTGTGTCAACAACGTTTCAATGAAGCGCATACGTGTGCCTCTCTGGAGGGGAGCCCTTACCAAGTTTATCATAACATTCCCTGGAACTCACTTTGAATAACACAAACAAAATCACACAGTGACCAAACTTGTGGAACCAAGGTTGCTATTCAAGGCCCATGGCAGTAGAACATTGTCCTCCTCAAAAGCTGATTAGCATGACTTGGACCATTGAATTAGGACTCCCTGGCTCCCAAGCAAAGATTAAGTTAGACTGTTTCTGTTTTTGCTTTGGAAAAAGAGGTTTCCAGCTTTTTCAGATAAGATCTTGGTCATTTACACAGGCTATTACCTCTTTTCCTCCACCCTGCAGGCCATGATGGTAACATATGGTCATTGCTGGGTCCACCTAACCCTGGGAGGTCTTTCTAAAAGCTGAAGGACAACACTCTTGGCCTCAGACCAAATGTGAAGTGGAAATGGCCCAGCTTCTTGGCAGCTTCTCTGTCCCACTGACAGCAGCCCAGCTTGTGGAGGCAACTGGTATCAGGAATATCTTGAGCTCAGGTCCTGGGAAAATTTTTCTCTGCTGTTTTTGTGGGGAAAAAAGTTTTAAAGCCTGTGTGTGTGTTATATGTCAAATATTTTAAAAACCTTAGAACTAAACAAAATGGGCTTCAGGTCATTTATGATTGAGACTTTTTATAACTCTTAAGGTTGAGGAACAGAGATTAAGTTATATCAAGTTTTTTTTATAACTTCAGTTATTTTGGAGGTGTGAGGGTGGGAAAGCAGATTGTAATTTAAATTGTGTGCTAGACATTTTCCATCCAGTTTAATGCTAAGATTTAGGAGTCAGTGTTTGGTATTTTCAGCCCAAATTGACTTCAGGCTTCTTCCAAGGGACATGCAAAAGAAAAGAACCGTGAGAGTAACAGTGATTAAGTGTGTTGGCTCAGGTGTTAGTCAAAATCTCAAGTCATTAGCTAATGCGTGACTTCTGGGCAATGACTTCTCTGAGCCTAGCTGCAAACTAGAAAGAGTAATTCTTACTTTTCAAGTTGTAAGGAGTATTTGCAATAATACATATAAAGTACTTAGTGCAGTTTTAGGCACACATTAAGTGCCCAATAATTGGTGGCTTTATTAAAATTATTTCTGTCATACACCCAAACCAAGGTTGACTCTTTTAGGCAGCTCCCTCAAGATGGCAAGAGGAAACTAAGTTGTAGCTTCTAGCTGGTCTGCAGGGTACAGGGACTCAAGAAGCAGAAGGAGCCCATTCTGGGCCAGCTGTCTCTAATCTCTCATTATTAATGGTCATCGTATTCGAATGACACTTACAGTTCATAGCATGTGATATCCTTCCCTTCTCTCCAACATCTTACATTTTTATTGCAAAAACATGTGGGGTAGATAATGTTAGCCAGTTCTTTGGTAAGGAAACTAGGGGCCAGGGAGATTTATGTGACTAGCCTCAAGTTGCTCACCTAATAAATGACAGAATTACAGAACCAGGATCTAAATTCAGGTCTTCTAATTCCTAATTCAAGGGTTCTTTCTATTATACAATAGCAGTCAAAGTTCAACTAATATCAGAATCAGAAATTTAAAAGTATTTATTCTACTTGTATAACAGATGATGATACTACATTAAATTTTTTTTTAATTTACAATGCTGTTACTTTCTGCTGCACAGCAAAGTGATTCAGATTTGTATATATATGTGCATATATATTCTTTCCTGGGATGGTTGATTACAGGATGTTGAGTATTTTCCCCATGCTGTATAGTGGGGCCTTATTGTTTATCCATTCTACATATAATAGCTTGCATTTGCTAATCCCAAACTTCCAATCCACGCCCCTTTTACCTTGGCAACCACAAGTCAGCTCTCTGCATCTATGAATCTGTTTCTTTTTCATGGATAAGTTCATTTGTGTCATATTTTAGATTCTACATATAAGTGATATCATATGGCGTTTGTCTTTCTGATTTATTTCACTTAGTTTTAATTTCTAGGTCCATCCACATTGTTGCAAATGGCATTCATTCCTTTTTGTGGCTGAGTATGCATGTATGCTGGAGAAGGCAATGGCACCCCACTCCAGTACTCTTGCCTGGAAAATCCCATGGACGGAGGAGCCTGGTAGGCTGCAGTCCGTGGGGTCGCTAAGAGTCAGACTCGACTGAGCGACTTCACTTTCACTTTTCCCTTTCATGGATTGGAGAAGGAAATGGCAACCCACTCCAGTGTTCTTGCCTGGAGAATCCCAGGGACAAGGGAGCCTGGTGGGCTGCTGTCTATGGGGTCGCACAGAGCTGGACACGACTGAAGCGACTTAGCAGCAGCAGCAGCAGCAGCAGCAGCATGCATGCATGCATGCATACTCAGTCACACCAGTCATGTCCAACTCTTTGTGATCACATGGACTGTAGCCCTTCAGGCTCCTCTGTCCATGGGACTTTCTAGGCAAGAATACTGGAGTGGATTACCATGCCCTCTTCCAGGGGATCTTCCTGACTCAGGGATTGAACCTGAGACTTCAGTGTCTCCTACATTGTAGGTGGGTTGTTTTTTTTTTTTTTTTTTTTTTTTTACTACTGAGCCACCAGGGAAACTCATGACTGAGTAATATTCCATAGTATGTATGTATGCCGTCTTCATTATCTATTCCTCTGTTGATGGATATTTAGGTTTTTTCCATGTCTTGGCTATTGTGAACAGTGCTGCTATGAATATAGGAATACATGTATATTTTTGAATCACAGTTTTGTCTAGATATATGCCCAGGAGTGGGATTGCTGGATCATATGGCAATCCTATTTTTAGCTTTTTGAGGAATCTCAATCCTCTTTTCCATAGTGGCTGCACCAGTCATCAATTTACTTTCCTACCCAAAATGTAGGAGTGTTCCCTTTTCTCCACACCCTCTCCAGCATTTATTTGTAGACTTTTTAATGCTGGCCATTTTGACTGGTATGAGGTTGTACATCACTGTAGTTTCAATTTGCATTTTTCTAATAATTAGCATCTTTTCATGTGCCTCTTGGCCAACTGTATATCTTCTTTGGAGAAATGTCTAAAGGTCTTCTGCTCATTTTTCAAATGGATTGTTTAGTTTTCTTTTGTTGTCGTGTTGTATAAGCTGTTTGTATATTTTGGAAATTGAGCCCTTGTCAGTCACAACATTTGGAAATATTTTTCTCCCAGTTTTAGGTTTTATTTTCCATTTAGTTTATGATTTCCTTTGCTGTATAAAATCCTGTAAATTTGATTACTTTCCATTTGTTTATTTTTGCTTTTATTTCTATTGCCTTTGGAGACTGAGCTAAGAAAACATTAGCATGATCTGTTTCACAGAATGTTTTGTCTGTGTTCTCTTCTAGGAGTTTTATAGTGTCATGTCTTATGTTTATGTCATGTGACATGTCTTTAAGCCATTTCAAGTTCATTTTTGTACATGGTGTGAGAATGTATTTAACTTCATTGATTTACATGCAGCTGTCCAGTTTTCCCAATACCATTTGCTGATGAGACTTTTTTTTCCATTTTATATTCTTGCTTCCTTTGTCAAAGATTAATTGACTATAATTCTGTAGGTTTATTTCTGAGCTCTCTATTCTGTTTCATTGATTCAGATGTCTGTTTTTGTGCCAATACCATGCTGTCTTTTTAATATATAAGTTTACTTATGTTTAATTGATTATTGCTTTACAGTATTGTGTTGATTTCTGCCAAACATCACCATGAATCAGCCATATGTATACATATGTCCCCTCCCTCTTGAACCTCCCACCTGCCTCCCTCTCCCTAATACTATGCTGTTTGGGTTACTGTAGCTTTATAGTATTGCCTGAAGGCTGGAAGGGTTATGCCTCTTGCTTTGTTCTTTTTCTTTAGGGTTGCTTTGTCAATTCTGGGCCTCTTATGGTTCCATATAAATTTTAGGATTATTTGTTCTGTAATATTCTATGGAAAAAGTCATGGATGAATTGATAGGAATTGCCTTAAATCTGCAGATTGCTCTGGGTGGTATGGCCATTTTAACCATATTAATTCTTCCAATCCAAGAGCATGGGATGATGATACTATCTTTTCTTAGCCTTGCATAACAGTTTGAAAATTTTAAGTGGCCTTATTCTCTTGCTCCCCATAAAGTGCCTGGAAGATATATATTTCTTCAGATGAGAAGATTCGGGTCTTAAGTTCAGAAGTTTAGTATCTTAAGGAGCTTATTTAATTTACTGGGGCCAGTGATGGTACATACCAGACCTATTCTCCAAAGAGAACCCCTCTGTGACTCCATAGGACCTTATCTGAACAGGGGCAAGTACCTGCTAAACTTTGTTTGTGTGAATTGAATGGTAATAGCTAATTGTCAGGTAATGGCATGTGTTTTTTCATTTATTCCTCAAGACATCCCATCAGAGTCAGACATGGTAAGCTGGGGAATGCTCTGCCTGTGTCTCACTGAATCGATGTTCAAATACCGCACATACTCCTCTTTGATAAATCAGGCCAGGCTTGCTGATGCTTAATGTAGGACCCCTTTTGGTATTAGCTAATTCAATAAAATCCAAAATTCCAAAGCAAGCACAAAAACTAGCAAATCTATCCAGAGGCAAGAACAGAGATGAATGAGATCTGAGGAGCTCTCTGCAGCTCTCCTAGCAACTGCAGTCAATGTACATCATGTTCCCAACAGGAGGTCCCCACCCTCAGCTTTGAAAGTTAAGTTAAAACAGTCCACATTCCTGATGCTCTGTTGGGATGAACAGCCTCCAGAAACTGAACCATCTCAAGTTATTTTTGTTTAAAAAAGGACAATCGGTTTTGAAATATAATGTGTTTTTGATCCTGGACTGTAAGTGAGCACCTCAGAGCCAGCTTAGCTTCTTCCTCTCTTCTCTGCAGCTCCCTCTCTTTTCCCTTGTTGTACAGCTATCAGCCACAAATTCAGGACTGTGTAATCCTTTGTCTGGTGTCAAAGGTCTTTCAAGCTCCCATTCTGAACCATCAAAGATTCCTCAACTTCCTTTCAGCTTCTAAAAATATCAACTTATTGTTCTTTCTATTTCTTGTACTGACACTGAATCTTGAGAACAGCTTGATTCAGGGAAAAGCTGAGATCTTAAACATTTCAGAGAAGCAGTGGGTGATGAGAGGGTGAGTGTAGCTACTGAACTGATCCACGGAGCAAAAAAGGAAAAAATAAGTTTTGTTTCAGAATTGGAAGAATTTTTTCATTGCACAAGGTACCAACCAGAAGGGCAGCACATTAGCTGATCATATTACCGCAAAAGTGTTTCCTCCAAAAGAGGAAGGAGCTGAAGACAAGAAAGGTTACAGGTAGGCAGAGAATGAGCTTCTAGGCAAAGGTGGCAAAATATTGAACTGAAATGCACTGAGAATCTCTGTATCTGAGAAGCCAGCTGTAGGATCAAGGATGGACACAGAGAAAATCAAGTCTTCTTAATGTGTTTTTTTATTTTACAAATTCAAATTAAGAAGTGGTTTTGTTTGGCTAGAATAAAACGTCAGGCTAATGGAATAGAGGCTAGAAAGCATAGGAATGGTGCTATATTACATACTTTTCATTGTAAAAATAAAATAAAATAGATGTGTTTAAGATATTGGATAGTATAAATTTAATGTTAACTTTAATAACCAAGTACTACCTGAAAGAAAGCAGACCTTATTGTTGAGATAGCTAGAACAACCTGAATTCATGAAAAGTAAATACGGTCTATGCTTTGAAGAAAGAGGACATATAGTTAAGTGGAGACTGTGTAGTCCAATAGCATACACTTATTGAAATTCTTATCAGTTACAGTATTATTTAGACCCTGGGAATCTAAAAGTCAAGGACAGTATCAGTGTTTGTTCTTGAGCTCATTTTCTAGAAATGAGCTCATTTCACTGAGGTGAAAACATGAGAGTCAAAATATAGCAAGGGATATGGTGGAAGGGTTACAAAAATCTAGGGGCTAGTAGAAGGTTTCAGGAAGAGATAATGTATTAGTTATGAATAGCTGTACAATAATAACTCCAAATACAGTGCTTTTGAACAATAAGCACATAGTTCCTGAGAGTCAAGAAACCTAGAGTGGCTTAGCTGGGTGGTTCTGGCTCATGGTCTCTCACAAGGTTGCAGTCACCATGTGGGCCATGTCTGCCGTCATCTAAGGGATTGACTGGGGAAGGATCCACTTTCAAGGTGGTTCACTCACATGGTTCTTAGCAGGAGGCCTCAGTTCTCTGCCATGGAGGTATCGCTCTAGAAAAGACCCTGATGCTGGGGAAGATTGAGGGCGGGAAGAGAAGGGGATGACAGAGGATGAGATGGTTGGATGGCAAAACTGACTCAATGGACACGAGTTTGAGCAAGCTCCAGGAGATGGTGAGGGACAGGGAAGACTGGTATGCTGCAGTCCATGGGGTTGCAGAGTTGGATTTGACTGAGTAACTGAACAACACTCATAACATGGCAGCTAAATCCATCCCAGAGTGAGGGATCTAAGAGAGAGAAAGGCAAAAGTCACAATGTCTCTTATAACCTAGCCTCAGGAGTGATATTCTGTCACTCTCCAAAGTTTATTGATCATGCAGATCAACCCTGATTAGGAGAGTGTGACCTCCAGGATTCTGGGCTCACTGGGGGCCAGCCTGAAGAATGGCTACCGTGGATACTATCTAACTCTAGTAGAAGTTCCTAGGGAATACTTTGATAAACTGTTATTCAAAATCATTTTTAGTTAACTGATAAGTACTAACTGGAATATGAATGTCTGTTTATAAAAGGAAGATAGTAATAGTAGCCCATATAGTGAATATAGTGAATACTTTCTAAGGAGAAGGTACTGTCAAAGTACTTTCCCTGTGTCATCTCATTGAGAGTCAGTACAGTATAATGTTTAAACATTTGAGTTATAGAGACACATAGGCTTTTTCATGGTGGGGCATATGGCTTAACCAATCTGCACCTCTGTTTTTTTTAAATCTGTAGGCAAACAAAATAGTACATCTCTCATAGGACTGTCTTGAGAATAAAGTAAGTCCAGTCACCATGCTCTCCCCTAATTGTTAGAACACTTACGCCCCCAAACCCATCTTCCTCCCATTTTCTTCATTTTTTTTAACCCATGGGAAATTGCAGGGTGTGGGTACTACATTAGATTGACCCAGTGGGAGGCAGGGAAGTCTCAATGAAGAGTTGGATGTCCTCTACAGAATAGTCTGATGGGCTCCTTAATGCCAGTCAAGCAGGCTGAGTTTCAAGTTGTCAGTCTACTGTTGTGTTCGCTCCTGCTAGAAAAATGGGGAAAAAAAGCAGGGGGGTCACCTCATGGACTATTGGGCAAGTATCTGACTACTCCCTAGGGAAGGTGGTTCTGCTCAGTGGCTTGGAACAACCCACATCTTTTCCACGGGACATTGAAAGCTGGCTAGAGAGCTACCCTGGGTGTCCCTCTGACCTCATGCCCTGTGACTGAGGACATTCTCTCTTCCTGGTCTTGGCACCCCTTGAAGTTCCACTTTCTATTCTCATCTGGTTCAGTTTGGTTTAATTAGGCTCTTGTCATTTTTATCTCTTTAGCATTGGCCAAAATGTCCCTACAGGACCCCCTCCTCCACCCCAACTATTTTTGTATTTAGAAAATAGAAACCTTGGATACAAGTGCTGGCTCCCCCTCAGCTAGGTCATCTGCCCAAAGCCTTCCCAGGTTACTGCAGTCGTGCCACTGCATTTGGGTACCACTCTGGATTGTAAAAACAACTTTTCCCAAGTCAAACAGTCAAAAGTTCCAGACAAGTTTATCTGAGTTTACAAAGTTCTCTAAGGATATTTCACTTCCTTTTCTTGCACCCAGTTATTTAAAAATAAATGGTCAGAACTTACAATGGCAATGAGGAGGAAACCATGTTTAGAATGATTCCCCCCCCCCCCCCGCCATATTCTACCCCCACTCTCCTTTGGAAATGACACTAAGACCCTTTAAAATGTACATGAGCAACACCAGGGATTAAGCTTCAGATGAGAACAGGATAGGAAGTGCATTAGTCAAGTAAACCCTCATTAGCTGATGGTTGTCTATTGCTGATGGTTCCAGTATTTACCTTTTTATGATGAATGACAAAATTTACCATCACCAAGATAGAGGGCTTCTCTGAAGTTTGAGCAGCCTCCACCTTTACCGGGGTGGTTGCCCCCCTGGCCTCCATTCCCACCTTCTGGCAGCACAGCATCTGTAGTCAACTGTCCACAGCTGGGGTGGGACTGTGGACAGGAGACCTAGCAAGCTTGTTTCACGTCTGCTAAGCCCTCTCCTTCTGTTTGTTGAAACTTGTCTCAAGTTGTCTCCTTAGAGAAATCTGCTTAAAATCATTTCACTGTCCCCACAGTCAATCATCCATCCAGTCTAGCTACTCCCTATGGATTTTTTTTTCATAAATTAATGAGAGCATCTTTCTTCACAAAAGGACACCAGTGTGTGTGTATGCCTGTACACTTTATTGCCACATAGTTTGAGGGAATGACTCCATTCTGAGACTTTTCACTGTTGTGAGTTAGGGGTTTTCTCAAGATCATGGACTTTGCACTGGGACATTTTGGTTCCAGTTCTGCCGCTTAGTAGAAGTGCTAGCCAACCACCTGAAGTCCTATTTTTTTTACCGGTAAAATATAAATAATGATGGTGTTTACTTCATGGAGTTATTGTGAAGCTTATGGAACCATATAAAGCATCTTGGAAGTACTTGGCATATACAAGCACTCAATACTTCCCTTACTATCATAATTATGAATTTTAAAAGTCCATCTACACTCAAGGTTTCTTCCTGAGGCTTTTTGGGAAAGTTTGACTGAAACTATCTCACTGTGTCTCTATTGCAATCCTCAATAAAGCAGCCACCATTTTATCCATTATTATTAACAACTCATATTTTAGATGTGAAAATTGAGCCTAAAGAGGTCAAATGGCCTAAAGAGGTCAACAGTCAAAGTTGTCTCATGGCAGAGCTGAGACTCAAACTGTGTTCCTCAAATTCCACTGAGCACCAAGTTCAGGATTTAACATTAAATCACAGTCATCTTTAACAAGGTAGCTGGATATGTAGAAAAACAAACAACAACAGCAACAAAATTATAATAAGATGTAATGAGCACTATGGCAAAGATACACACAAACTGTGCTAGTAACTCAGATCAGAGAACAGTTAATTTGGGGGTGAATGAGGGGTGAAGGTTAGAATGGGGTGAAGTCATGGGGCTCTGAAGGATAGTTGTTGTTGTCTTATCTAGCAGACTTCTGGAAGAAGAGGTCACAAACTGGGCTGCTTGCAGACACATTTTTTTTTTTCCTTCAAAGTTTTCAAATTATTTTGAATTAATTGCCAACATTTAATAACAGATTTCTCATAAAAATAGAAGTGTCTAGCTTTTCTTGGAAAATCAGATCTATTGATGTTGTCCATAGTTCCGCTTGCTGTCAGTTGGCTGTCCACTTCATCCTGGGCTGACCTCCAACACCATCCCCTCTGGGCCTCTTCTTTACTCTTGAGAAGGATCAAGAAATTGAGAAGATAAGATTTTCATAGGCACATCAAAAATTAGGCATGAACATTTAAAGTGCTAGAGAGGTGCACTGGGATGACCCTGAAGAATGGGATGGGAGAGGTGGGAGGGGGGTTCAGGATGGGAAACATATGTACACCCATGGCTGATTCATGTTAATATATGGCAAAAACCACTACAATATTGTAAAGTAATTAGCTTCCAATTAAAATAAATTAATTAAAAAAATAAAGTGCTAGAGAGACAAGAAAAAATCTTTGTTTACTTAAGTAGATTAAAATAGTAAAGAAATCTACTGTTTGTTGACTGAACATACCCTTTCCTACCTAGATTTCAAGGATACTTCGGTCTAGTGTATATCTACATGTGATTAAAACAAAGGAAAGAGAGTTGGAAATCCTATGGAGACTGTGGAGGTATTGGAGTGAATTTGGAAAGAAATATGCTTCTGAAAAGGCCCATAATAAAGTAGGAAGTCTAAGACTTGAGTGCCACGTTTTCTGGCCTTGCTGATTACTATTAGACATATATTAATACAAATTAATTAATTATTCTATTTTTTAAAACCTCCATAAATGAACATGCAATTTAACACAAGGGTTTTGAATATTTTTGATCATGACCCACACAGTATGAAATACATTTTTCATCATGTACATGCTTGTACATTCATCAGTGGGTAAGCACTTGGATTTCTTCTACAGTTTATCATGAATAACGCTACTATGAACATGAATGTAGAAATATCTGTTCTAGTCCCTGCTTTTAATTATTTTGAATACATACCCAGAAATGAAATTGCTGGATCACAATTCTATTTTTAATTTTTTGAGAACACAATCATTTTTACAAAGATCACAGCTACTGTGAAATAATGTTCTGCATTAGAGTGTGTATCTATCTGTGTTTCCATTGCTTTCTAGCATCCTGCCAAGTTTGCAAATAGGAATTCTCAAAGAATTTTTGCTACCATGGCTGTGAGGAGCACGGGCTTCTGTAGAGGCATTACTAGAATAAAACCAATCTCTGGGAGCTATCTGCCACTCAGTGATGAATAAATGAACATTCATTAAGAAACTCAATATGGTGATTGAAAAATTGCCTCTACCTTCTGTGTTAAAACATAAACATTTATTAGTCTAGTCTATTTCATGTCATGACTATAAAATCTTAACAAATAATACTTTTCTCCAAGCAGTCTCAAATGACATGGCAAAGAGTGAGGAAAAGTCCTAAATCTCAGTCAGAGCCATCAATATTTACAGTAAACAAAATAGAAACCCCCAATAAGACCAAAACCCCTGACTCTTATTTATAAAATTACATTTGTAATACAGGTTCATTGTGGGATAATTTAAAAATTATAGATCTAAAAGTAAGAAAATTAAAACCATCTCTAATCCCACCCCTTTGGTTGATTCTTCCAGGTTATTTTCTAGGTATAAATGCATTCTGTGTTATTTTGAACAAGAAAATAGTGTCACATTATAATCTATATTTTTGTAACTTGTTTTTTCCCAATAGTAAATTGTATTGAGACATGCATTTGCATGTCATATCTTTTCTCATGAAATACTGTTTATGATCACAAAATATCCACCTTTGGATGTCATTTAATTATTTTTTTATATGTCATTATTGGACTTTTTTCTTTGAAATTTTATTTTTCTAATATGACAATGAATATTTTCACAGCTAAATTTTTTATTTCATCTGTACCTTTTTGTGGTGGGTTAGTCAGTAAGTCGTGTCCAACTCTAGCCCGCCAGGACTGTAGCCAGCCAGACTTCTCTGTCCATGGGATGTCCCATGCAAGAAGACTGGAGTGGGTTGCCATTTTCTTCTTCAGGGAATTTCTTCTCAAGTATGTGTTTAGGATAAGTTTAAAAGATACTATGGCTTCTACAAATGGAATATTTAGATTCTTACTTTTGCAAAAAGAAAATATTTGAATGTTTTTCAATATAGAAAGGAATATAGGGACTTCCCTGGCAGTCCAGAGGTTAAGACTCCACACTTTCCCTGCAGGCAACATGGGTTTGATCCTTGGTCAGGAAACTAAGGTTCCACATGCCACATGGTTCAGTCAAAAATATATATATATATAAATTTATTATTACAGGTTTACAGGTTTGAATATTACAAAATGGAATGAAAAGAAAAGTTAAAATTGCTCATAGACCTCAAGGTAATAGTTGTTAATTTAATGAACATCTTTTAGACTTTCAAGTCATGTGCTTGTGTGCCAAGTCTCTTCGGCCATGTCCAGCCCTTTGCAACCCTATGGACTGTAGCCCGCCAGGCTCCTCTGTTTATGGGATTCTCCAGGCAAGAACACTGGAGTGGGTTGCCATGCCCTCCACCTTCCCGACTCAGGGATTGAAGCTGCATCTCCTGTGTCTCCTGCATTGGCAGGTGTGTTCTTTACTGCTGAGCCACCACGGAAGCCCAGTGCATGTATACAAACCTATATCTTTACAAAAATAAGATCTGACTCTTCATTTGGGTTTGGTAACCCTATTTTTTAACTTGACAAATAGCGGTCTTTTCTCATGTTATTAAATACTCTTTCACAGTACAATTTTTGATGGTTTTGAAGCCAGGCAACCCAGACTGGGACTTGAACCCATTGTCTTTTAACTGAGATCACAAACCTGGCCTCAGTACTCAATGCTCAGGTTCTTGATGTTTCATCAAAGAAAGAGTTCAGTGAGAGATACAGTGATAGGTAAGAAGTGGATTTATTTAGGGAAAAACACACTCCACACACAGAGTGTGAACCATCTCAGAAGGCCAGAGTGGTACCAGGATATGGGATTGTCAGTTTTTATAGAAGTGGGTAGTTTCATAGGCTAATGAGTAGAGGAGTATTCCAGCTATTTGGGGGAAGAAGTGGGGATTTCCAGAAATTAGGCCACTGCCCACTTTTTGACCTTTATGGTCAGCCTTGGAACTGTCATGGTGCCTGTGGGTATGTCATTTATAGAATGCTGATGTGTTACAATGAGCATAAACTGAAGCTCAGTGTCTAGTGGAAGTCAACTTTTCTGTCATCTTGGACCCATTTGATCCTAATCAGTTTATGTCATGTCCTCAGGCTATGTCATTCTTTCAAAGGTTGCCTTGCCCCCTTCCCCCTGTTTCAGTTTCAAATTATTTCTTTGTGGAGGAAGAAAATCATTTCCCTCTACCTTCTTAGTTTCTATCTTTGAGGGCCCTAAGAATTTAACTGTCAAAAGACAGAGAAAAAAAGATCTTTTACTCATGTTATGTACATGGGAATTCACAGAAAAATGTAACTCAAGGAGTGACTAGAATCCGGGACTTATATATCATCATAAGTTATATATTATCATATGCATCCCAGGTGGTGCAGTGGTAAAGAATCCCCCTGCCAATGCAGGAAATGCAAGAGACTCAGGTTCAACCCCTGGGTCAGAAAGATCTCCTGGAGTAGGAAGTGGCAACCCACTCCAGTATTCTTGCCTGGAAAATCCCATGGATAGAGAAGCCTGGGGGGCTATAATCCATGAAGTCACAAAGAGTCGGACACGACTGAACAACTGTGCACAAGCATGAATATCGACATAACAGGGGAAGAGAAGGGGGAAAGGGGCACTTATGGGAAGACCAAGTGACTCTGGGAGGAGATAAACGAGCCTTTATGAGGTTAGGGAGGAGATACGATAGTTTAATGACAATATCTATTTAGGCGGCTTCTTATTCTAGTGCTATCTCCAATGAGAGAAGTCAATCCTTCTTGGATTCCTGGAGGGAATTTATGACAGTATAATTCTTTTGGGAGCCTCTGCTTTTAGTCAGATAAGGAAAATTTGGGAAAGAAAATTCTTCACAGTGATATATTCAGAATTCCCTCACCATGTTTGTATTACTCATCCCAACACCAGTTTCTGTAGCCTCTGCCAAGGGGAACTGACCCACTCATGGTTCCAACTAACTGGGTGGGGCTCCCCTCCTCTCCTGCCTCTCCCTACCAGCCAGCAGCTAATTGGAACAAGACCAGCTACCTGACCACGGACAAGACCTGTGTTCGTTTTAAGGGTGCTTGCGGCACTGTCTTTACTCAGGAAGGGAAAAGCTGAACCAATCATGATCTCATTACTGTATAGATTTGAGATGAGAAATAAGTAGACAGGCGAAGTGTTCACAGTGAATGCACAGCTTAAAGATGCATGAAGGAGAGATTAGAGAGAGTAGTTACCTTGAAGATCATGAAGAGGTCAATCGAGACTATAGAGAAGCAGGATATAGTAGTAAGATAAGCTATGAGGTTGATACAAATATGTAGAATAAAGAGTAGTGTTTTAGAGTAAAGGCTTTGATAGAATTTGAATTTTCACAATTCTACTTAAATGGCATTTGATTTGCACTAACTAATCTTCTGAGCCCTGTTTTCCTTATCAGTGACTTGTGGATAATATTTCTCTTATGGAGCTGTTGAAAGAATTAATTGAGCTATTATAGGCAGGGTAAGACCACCTTCCAGAAGATATTAAGAAGAGGTGGCAAAAATACACAGAAGAACTATACAAAAAAGATCTTCATGACCAAGATAATCATGATGGTGTGATCACTCACCCAGAGCCAGACATCCTGGAATGTGAAGTCAAGTGGGCCTTAGAAAGCATCACTACAAACAAAGCTAGTGGAGGTGACAGAATTCCAGTTGAGCTATTCCAAATCCCGAAAGATGATGCTGTGAAAGTGCTGCACTCAATTTGCCAGCAAATTTGGAAAACTCAGCAGTGGCCACAGGACTGGAAAAGGTCAGTTTTCATTCCAGTCCCAAAGAAAAGCAATGCCTAAGACTGCTCAAACTACCACACAATTGCACTCATCTCACTTGCTAGTAAAGTAATGCTCAAAATTCTCCAAGCCAGGTTTCAGCAATACATGAACTGTGAACTTCCAGATGTTCAAGCTGGTTTTAGAAAAGGCAGAGGAACCAGAGATCAAATTGCCAACATCTGCTGGATCATGGAAAAAGCAAGAGAGTTCCAAAAAAACATCTATTTCTGCTTGATTGACTATGCCAAAGCCTTTGACTGTGTGGATCACAAGAAACTGTGGAAAATTCTAAAAGAGATGGGAATACCAGACCACTTGACCTGCCTTTTGAGAAATGTGTATGCAGGTCAGGAAGCAACAGTTAGAACTGGACATGGAACAACAGACTGGTTCCAAATAGGAAAAGGAGTACATCAAGGCTGTATATTGTCACCCTACTTATTTAACTTCTGTGCAGAGTACATCATGAAAAACGCTGGGCTGGAAGAAGCACAAGCTGGAATCAAGATTGCCGGGAGAAATATCAATAACCTCAGATATGCAGATGACACCACCCTTATGGCAGAAAATGAAGAGGAACTAAAAGCCTCTTGATGAAAGTGAAAGAGGAGAGTGAAAACGTTGGCTTAAAGCTCAACATTCAGAAAACGAAGATCATGGCATCTGGTCCCATCATTTCATGGGAAATAGATGGGAAACAGTGGAAACAGTGTCAGACTTTATTTTGGGGGGCTCCAAAATCACCGCAGATGGTGACTGCAGCCATGAAATTAAAAGCCACTTACTCCTTGGAAGGAAAGTTATGACCAACCTAGATAGCATATTGAAAAGCAGACATTACTTTGCCAACAAAGTCCGTCTAGTCAAGGTTATGGTTTTTCCAGTAATCATGTATGGATGTGAGAGTTGGACTGTGAAGAAAGCTGAGCGCTGAAGAATTGATGCTTTTGAACAGTGTTGTTGGAGAAGACTCTTGAGAGTCCCTTGGACTGCAGGAGATCCAACCAGTCCATTCTAAAAGAGATCAGTCCTGGGTGTTCTTTGGAAGGAATGATGCTAAAGCTGAAACTCCAGTACTTTGGCCACCTCATGCGAAGAGCTGACTCATTGGAAAAGACTCTGATGCTGGGAGGGATTGGGGGCAGGAGGAGAAAGGGACGACAGAGGATGAGATGGCTGGATGGCATCACTGACTCGATGGATGTGAGTTTGAGTGGACTCCAGGAGTTGGTGATGGACAGGGAGGCCTGGTGTGCTGCGATTCATGGGGTCGTAAAGAGTAGGACATGACTGAGTGACTGAACTGACTAACTCAGACCACCTTAACTGCCTCCTGAGAGATCTGTATTCAAGTCAAGAAGCAACAGTTAGAACCAGACACGGAACAACAGACTGGTTCCAAATTGGGAAAGGAGTATGTCAAGGCTGTATACTGTCACCTTGCTTATTTAACTTATATACAGAGTACATCATGCGAAATGCCAGACTGGATGAAACACAAGCTGGAGTCAGGATTGCAGGGAGAAATATCAGTAACCTCAGATATACAGATGACACCACCCTTATGACAGAAAACGAAGAGGAATTTAAGAGTCTCTTGATGAAAGTGAAAGAGGAGAGTGAAAAGCTGGCTTAAAACTCAGCATTCAAAAAATGAAGATCATGGCATCCAGTCCCATCACTTCATGGCAAATAGATGAGGAAACAATGGAAACAGTGACAGACTTTATTTTTTTGGCTCCAAAATCACTGCAGATGATGACTGCAGCCATGAAATAAAAGACACTTGCTCCTTGGAAGAAAAGCTATGACAAACCGAGACAGCATATTAAAAAGCAGTGAAGTGAAAGTCACTCAGTCATGGCTGACTTTTTGTGACATCACGGACTATACAATTCATGGAATTCTTCAGGCCAGAATACTGGAGTTGGTAGGCTTTCCCTTCTCCAGGGGATCTTTCCAACCCAGGGATTGAACCCAGGTCTCCTGCACTGCAGGCTGGTTCTTTACCTGTTTGAGCCACCAGGGAAGCCCAAGAATACTGGAACGGGTAGCCTATCCATTCTCCAGGGGAACTTCCCGACCCAGGAATTGGATCGAGGTCTCCTGCATTGCCGGTGGATTCTTTACCAGCTGAGCTACCAGGGAAGCCATTAAAAAGCAGAGACATTACTTTACCAGCAAAGGTCCGTCTAGTCAAAGCTATGGTTTTTTCCAGTGGTCATGTATAGTTGTGAGAGTTGGACCATAAAGAAAGCTGAGTGCCAAAGAATTGGTGCTTTTGAACTGTGGTGCTGGAGAAGACTCTTGAGAGTCCCTTGGACTGCAAGGAGATCCAACCAGTCAGTCCTAAAGGAAATCAGTCCTGAATATTCACTGGACAGACTGATGCTGAAGCTGAAACTCCAATCCTTTGGCCACCTGATGCGAAGAAGTGACTCATTTGAAAATATCCTGATACTGGTAGAGATTGAAGGCAGGAGGAGAAGGGGACTACAGGGAATGAGACGATTGAATGGCATCACTGACTCAATGGGCATGAGTTTGAGCCAGCTCCGAGAGTAGGTAATGGATGGGAAAGCCTGGCGTGGTACAGTCCATGGGGTCACAAAGAGCCAAACATGACTGAGTGACTGAACAGAACTGAACTGAACAGGTAGGATTCTTAGCATACACTGTCTGATACATAAGAAGCACTAAACATGTAAAATCACTATTATAACTATTTCTCTTCAAATATAACATATGTTTGATATCCTTCCTGTACTATATTTTGAATCTTTGGTATTTGATATATCAGTTCATGAATATGTGATTAATGTTTGTATATTATGTTCTAGGAAGTTTTTGTATTAATGTTTGGATTTTTTTATTGACCAAAATTCTGAAATAACCAAATCAGTTTTCTTATCTACAAGTTTATTCTACTTTTAAGGAAAAAAGATTATTCTACCAAGACTGCTTATTAAATAAGAGCCATATGTTAATAACTTGAATTTTCTTTCCCACAGTCTGTTAAAGTTGAACTCACACAGTAGTCAGGGTTATTAGCTGTGTAATGCCAGTTGACAACTGGGTAGACTGTATTCGCACAAGATTTTTGAAGTTTCTTACCTTTTTCTCTTAGAAAGGAAGTGCCTAGAATTTTCACTCTTGCTGGAATGGTACAAAAATCTGGGAGGGGATTCAGTTTTTAGTTCATGTCAACTTTCTGCCTCTTCTCATCCCCTCCCTACCAGATAATTAAGGACCACGTGTCATGTATAAATAGCTTCAGCTGAGAACATCCTCATATCTTTGCCCCTCTCATCACTGAGCTGAGCCCATCACTGATGTTGCAATTAGAGTACTGATTTAGCTCTGAGAGACACATTGCAAATGATCCTCTGAGGAGGATGGTATTTATATCAGTACTGACTGATGAAGACTTTGTCAACTGTACTTTTGGCAGGTCATTTCATGGCATGCCCCTGGGTTAATCTACTTCTCATTATAACCGATGATCCATGATGATGTATTTTCAGAACCACTCATCTTACAGAAGGTACCACGGTGTGGGACAGACCTATGGAAACGCAGACAATTAAGACAATTCTCAGCCAGAATGTAGGGGTCGACAGAAGAGCTGTGGAGGCCAGGGCACTTCATGGCGTGCCCCTGGGTTAATCCACGTCTCATTATAACCCGTGATCCATGATGATGCATTTTCAGAACCACTCATCTTACAGAAGGCACCACGGTGTGGAACAGACCTATGGAAATGTAGACAATTAAGACAATCAATTCTCAGGCAAAATGTAGGGGTCAACAGAAGAGCTGTAGAGGCCAGGGCATTTCATGATTTATTGGAACATGTTTGGTATCATTTGTGCCACAAGAATTCACACTTCTGTACTTCAGGTTTAACTGTCTATTTTTTAAAATTTGATTAATTAATTTATTTTAGTTGTAGGCTAATTACTTTACAATATTGTGGTGGTTTTTGCCGTACATTGACATGAGTCAGCCACGGGTGTACATGTGTCCCCCATCCCAAACCCCCTCCCACCTCCCTCCCCATCCCATCCCTCTGGGTTGTCCCAGTGTACTGGCTTTGAGTGCCCTATTTCATGCATCAAACTTAGACCAGTCATCTATTTCACATATGGTAATATACATGTTTCAGTGCTATTCTCTCAAATCACCCCACCCTCACCTTCTCCCACAGAGTCCAAGAGTCTTCTTTACATCTGTGTCTCTTTTGCTATCCTGCATATAGCGTTATCATTACCATCTTTCTAAATTCCATTTATATGTGTCAATATACTGTATAGGTGTTTTTCTTTATGACTTACTTCACTCTGTATAATAGGCTCCAGTTTCATCCACCTCATTAGAACCAACTCAAATGCGTTCTTTTTAATAGCTGAGTAATATTCCATTGTGTATATGTACCACCACTTTCTTATCCATTTGTCTGCTGATGGACATCTAGGTTGCTTCCATGTCCTAGCTATTGTAAACAGTGCTGCGTGAGTACTGGGGTATATGACTCTTTCAATTCTGGTTTCCTCAGTGTATATGCCCAGCAGTGGGATTGCTGGGTCATATGGCAGTTCTATTTCCAGTTTTTTAAGGAATCTCCACATTGTTCTCTAAGCTATACTAGTTTGCATTCCCACCAACAATGTAAGAAGGTTCCCTTTTCTCCACACCCTCTCCAGCATTTATTGTTTGTAGACTTTTTGATGGCAGCCATTCTGACTGGTGTGAGATGATACCTTGTGGTTTGATTGCATTTCTCTGTTAGTGAATGATGTTGAGCATCTTTTCATGTGTTTGTTAGCCATCTGTATGTCTTCTTTGGAGAAATGTCTGTTTAGTTCTTTAGCCTATTTTTTGATTGGGTCACTTATTTTTCTGGTGTTGAGCTGCATGAGCTGATTGTATATTTGGGGGGGATTAATTCTTTGTCAGTTTTTTCACTTGCTATTATTTTCTTCCATTCTGAATGCTGTCTTTTCACCTTGCTTATAGCTTCCTTTGTTGTACAAAAGTTTTTAAGTTTAATTAGGTCCCATTTGTTTATTTTTGCTTATATTTCCATTACTCTGGGAGGTGGTCATAGAGGATCTTGCTGTGATTTATGTCAGAGAGTGTTCTATGTTTTCCTCTAAGAGTTTTATAGTTTCTGGTCTTACATTTAGACTTTTAATCCATTTTGAGTTTATTTTTGTGTATGGTGTTAGAAAGTGCTCGTTTCATTCTATTACAGGTAGTTAACCAGTTTTCCCAGCACCACTTGTTAAAGAGATTGTCTTTTCTCCATTGTATATTTTTGCCTTCTTTGTCAAAGATAAGGTGTCCATAGGTGTGTGGATTCATCTCTGGGCTTTCTATATTGTTCCATTGATCTATATTTCTGTCTTTTTGCCAGTACTATACTGTCTGGATGACTGTAGCTTTGTAGTATAGTCTGGAGTCAGGTGGGTTGATTCCTCCAGTTAACTGTCTATTTTGACAAAAGAGAAAGAAAATGTGAATAGATTGACTAGTTAAGTTTACCATAGAAAATTCAGACAATTTGAAGTTGTCTATTTCATTTCTTAGATGCTACGAGTGCTTCAAAATCATAACATATTCTCAGAGTCAAGTAAGTAATACCAGAATCAGAAATTCTAGGATTATTCAGTTCAGTTCAGTTCAGTGGCTCAATTGTGTCCAACTCTTTGTGACCACATGGACTGTAGCATGCCAGGCTTCCCTGTTCATCACCAACTCCTGGAGCTTTCTCAAACTCATGTCCATTGAGTCAGTGATGCCATCCAACCATCCCATCCTCTGTCATCCCCCTTTCCTACTGCCTTCAATCTTTCCCAGCATCAGGGTCTTTTCCAATGAGTCAGTTCTTTGCATCAGGTGGCCAAAGTATTGGAGCTTCAGCTTCAGTACTTCCAATGAATATTCAGGACTGATTTCCTTTAGGACTGACTGGTTGGATCTCCTTGCAGTCCAAGAGACTCTCAAGAGTCTTCTCCAACACCACAGTTCAAAAGCATCGATTGTTTGGTGCTCAGCTTTCTTTATGGTCCAGCTCTCACATCCGTACATGACTACTGGAAAAACCATAGCTTTGGCTAGATAGACCTTTGTTGGCAAAATAACGGCTCTGCTTTTAAATATGCTGTCTAGGTTGGTCATGGCTTTTCTTCCAAGGAGCAAGCGTCTTTTAATTTCATGGCTGCAGTCACCATCTGCAGTGATTTTGGAGCCCCAAAAAACAAAGTCTGTCTCTGTTTCTGTTGTTTCCCCATCCATCTGTCATGAAGTGATGGGACCAGATTCCATGATTATTTGATTAGAGTTAAAGGCCAATGATTGTCTAATTATTATCTATCTATCTTTCCTTAGTGAAAGATGAGTAGTGGAAACACAGATAGGTAGGTGGACTCACTCTTTCTAGCTCTGTCCATAATGGCTAGGAGGTGGGAGCTTATAGTCCTTTAGTAGAAAGCTTCATCTTTGCTCTCTTCTTTCATATGGAGAATTGATATTTGCAAACATAGCTTCACACCCTTCCTGATTTTCAGCAGTCCCAAGTAGATTACCCCCTGTCAACCTTCCCTCCTAGAAAGATTTCTATTGGTTAAACATGCTGCAGGAGTCTAGACGATGTTTCAGTATTGAAAGCCACTGCTCGGTACACACTGAATCCCCCTGAGGCTCCAGGGCGCTCCTGTTCCTCTCCTTCTTCTGTGGTTCCCTTCTCTCAGGACAAATTCTCTTCACCTTCTCTGGTTCTGGCTCCAGTGCTCAGCCAGTCAGATGGGTCCCTTTGGAGCTGGAGATGCAGGAAGTTAGGGGGAATTCTTACTTGTAAGAGAAAGGGAAGAATGAAAATGGCAACTCCTAGTCCAGTCTCAAAGTGAAGCTACTACCAAACTAATTCTTGTTTTACTGGCTTTGACCCACTCTTGGAAAACTTGTGTTATTTTGTGTCTTTCTTTTCTTTGACCATAGACCCTCCATATTGTTCTAACTTGTATACGATAAGATGAAGAGAACATTGCTTTATAATTAAGGCCTTTCCTGTCTTCTATAAACATCTGCTTCCCTTGTGACTACTGGCTGTGGGCTAAGGACCATCTCTATGCTCATTTCTGAAATATCTGATATTGCCCCTTGGGAGGATTAAAAAAAAAAAAGCAGGAAAGCAACATCTGAGTTAGGACTTATATATGAATTTTCAAAACTCAGAACTAAGCAAAAAACTCAATATAAAAAAATGGACAAATAAGCTGAAAAGAAACTTTTAAAAAATATAAATACCCAATAAGCACATGAGAGGATGCTCAACATTGTTAGAAAAATGCAAATTAAAACCACAGTGGGGAGCTAAACATATAAAAGAGTGGCTGAAAAAAAATAAAAAATAAAACTTGACAATACCAAGTACTGATGAGGATGCAGAGTAATTCGAACTCTTGTCCATTGTTGGTGAGAATTGCAAAAGGATATAGCCATTTTAGAAAATAGTTTGGCAATTTCTTATAAAATTTAAATACACTTACCATATGACTCAGTAATCCCACTTTTAGGTGCTACCCTAAATGAACCAAAAACTTATGTTCATACAAAAGCCTGTATACAATGTTTATAGCAGCATTATTCATAAGCACCAAAAGTTAGAAACAATCCTATCCTTCTACTGGTGAATGGATGAACAAATTATAGTCCACCCAAATAATGGAACCCCACTGAGTGAAAAAAAGGAACTAACTTGTGGTACATACAAGGATATAGTTGGATCTCAAATGCATTATGCTAAGTGAAACAGTCCAGACTCAAAAAGCTCAAAAGCATACCAGCTGATTCCATTTTTATGACATTCAAGAAAAGGCAAAGCTACAGAGACAGAACAGAGATAGTAGTTGCCAGGGGCTGAAGGGGAAAACAAAGAACCGTAAGGGAACTTTTGGAGATAGTTGAAATGTTCTGTATCTTCATGGTCATCATTATGTAATTGTATGCATTTGTTAAGACTCATAGGACTATACCCTAAAAGGAGTGAAGTTTACTATATGTAAATTACACTACAATAATTTTTTTAAAGGGATGGCCATTGATAAAATAGACAAAATTAAATGGCAAGAAAGCTTTAAGAAAGCTAAGAAAATTAGACAAATCTCTGATGATATTAACCAGGGTTGCCAAAAAGAGCCAGGGAGAGAAGTGGAGCATGTAAGGTAACAGGCCCATCCAAGGCAGTCTCTCTTATGTCCCTCTGAGGTTAGGACTGCAGAGGAAAGGGACAATGACTAAGCGCTAGGAAAATAACACCTATGAGGAAAGGTTAAAGGAATTGAGATTACTTTCCCTGGCAACGAGGGGCCAGAGGGATGATTTAATAGCAGTCTTTGGGTTTCCAAGCCTCCTTGACAGCTTGATTACAGTGCCATTTAGCAGGGTGAGCAGCTTCAGTGATCTTTAGCAGATTATAATGGAATTGTGTCCATGGGATTAATGGTTTCAGTAAACAGGCAGGTCCTCTCTGAAAGGGAAAGTACTTGTATTATCCTATAGAATGAGAATGTGCCTGAGGAGCACAGAATATCCATAAGGCTTGCAGCCTCTGTCTCCATCTACACATTGGACACAGTGTCACCTATTTATTGTTTTGAAAAGAGAATTCAAACAGATGGCTTATGAAAAGTGCCTGGTCATCCTTCTGTTTTCCAAAATCATTCTTCTTTTCCTTTCCTAATTGGAAGCGCAAGCATTAACATTTTGAAGATAATAATATTTAAAAAACTAATAATTTATTGTGCTTTCTATATGGCAGATGGGCTTCTTGGTGGCTCCGTGGTAAAGAATCTGCCTGCAATTCAGGAGATGGGCATTTGATCCCTGGGTTGTGAAGATCCCCTGGAGGAGGGTATGGCAACCCACTCCAGAGTTCTTGCCTGGAAAACCCATGGGATTGCAAAGAGTCTGACATGACCGAAGCAACTGAGCACAAATGCCGAATGGTCTTCTCTTCATGTTTATTAACTCATTTAATCATCTCAGCAATCCTATGGGAGGAGGTAGTATTATTTCCGTTTTATAGATTTGGACATTGCGGAACCAGAGAGGGAGTTGCAGTTCTATCTCTGGTACTTTTAGAAAGCTCCCAAGTGGCTCTAATGCAAACTGGAGCTAAGAAACACTGAAAACAGTTGCTGAATAATGCCAAGGGGTTCATGCCCATCCTGCTTAATTAAATTTCTCATTATTATTTACTCTCATACTCATTCACTTGTTAATTCAAAAATGTTTACTGAGCACTTGCTATGTGTCGGTTGCCTTACTAAACAATGAAAAAGTCTTGTTTCATTGATTATTTCCCTCTCATTTTAACACTCGTATTGTGGATTAAATCCTTTTCAAAAGTGTAACAGGAGTCAAGCTACTCGAACACTTCCTATGTATTACTGAAATTTTACAATATCTGCTTGTGGTAGCCCTGTCCTTATTATGTCCCACGTTTGACGGATGAGGGAAACGAAGCACAGAGAAGTGAAGTAACTTGCCTAAGGCCACACAGCTAGGAGCTGGCAGGGCTAAGCGGCTCCAGAACGGTGTCCTTAACTGCTCTGCTGTGCCTTACCTCCATGCTGAGCCTAAAGATAGTGCTATATAAACGTGTCTTGACAACTCAGAAATACTGAAAGCACAGTTAGCCAGAGAGCTTTAAAATGATGAAGGATATCTTGTTTCAAACGAATGCATTTCACCGGCCGGTATAGAGTCATGCGGCCGCATCTTGTTGCAGGTGAGGCTGAGAAATGCATTCTGGCTGTGTGCAGATGAGGAAAGGCCCAAAGGATGAGAGAACAAGGCGCCAATGTTTGCTACCGTCTCCTCTGAGGTAACAGAGGTTTTTAATTTAGCGTAGTCAAAGTGTCACTTTTTGTAAGTTATGAATTTGTTGTCTTTTTAAAGTTAATTTTATTGGAGTATAATTGCTTTACAATATTACTTTCTACTGTATGGCAAAGTGAATCAATTATACGTATACATATATCCTCTCTTTTTGGATTTCCTTCTCATTTACTTTATACAGACCACTCTACTCGATGGTCTGTAGTGACCTAAATGGTGTCTTATTTTAAAAATACTTCTCTGTTATAAGGACATGAAGATTTTATGTTGTATTCTTTTCTAAAAGATTTCCAGTTTTGACTTATACGTATAAGTCTCTAATCTACCTGGCATCATTTTTGGTGTATGTTGTGAGGTATGGATTACATTTATTCTCTTTATGTCTGATGTTCTAGAATTTCATGTTGCTGCTTTTTGGTATAACTTTTTTCTTTTGTGCTAAAGTCTCTCAACCTGAAGGTTAATGTCCTTTAAACTCTGAAGATATTTCCTGAGTTCTTTATTTGATAGTTTAATGCCCTTTGTTTTTTCGTTCTGGAATTTCCTATCAGTATTTGACCTGGATTGATCTTTTATACATTCTGTTTTCCTCTCATATTATCCATCTTTATCTTCTGTTTCACATTTGTGTGTGTGTTTTATTTAATTATCATTATTGATTTAATACTAATAACTATTATTTCATACAGCATGGTCTCAACCAACACTGACAAAGGCCATTCAAAAAAACTGATGTCACCACTTTGACTGATGGTGACAGAGGAGTGCAAGCCAATAGATGTTCTATTAGATGTTCTAACAGAGGCAGACATGACCCGTGCCTCTCTGCAAACTTCATAGCAGAGCCTGGGGGTCGGTGTAACTTCAAGGGCAGTATTCACATACTCACAGAACTTTTCCAGGTCTCTTTTTTTGTGAAAAGTAGGAGAGAGACTATTCAGGAAGAGGCAGCATGAACTGAGCCAAGAAGGCTGGCAAAGGTCTGGTATCAGGGCTTCACTGCTGCTGTCAACCACTCATTATTTCCTTCACTCCTTGAACATTTGCCAGCCTTGTGTGCCATGGGATTTAAGATTACAGACATTTCCAGTGGCCTAGAGCCCTCCAGTGTAGCCCAGGGCAGGGGATATGGAAGAAGAATGGGTTAGGGAAGACAGGATAGACTCTATAATCCTGCTATTGGGGAAGGGGGAGGGTACTGACTGATAATTAAGTATATAATCACGATGGTGTGATCACTCATCTAGAGCCAGACATCTTGGAATGTGAAGTCAAGTGGGCCTTCGAAAGCATCACTATGAACAAAGCTAGTGGAGGTGATGGAATTCCAGTGGAGCTATTTCAAATCCTGAAAGATGATGCTGTGAAAGTGTTGCATTCAATATGCCAGCAAATTTGGAAAACTCAGCAGTGGCCACAGGACTGGAAAAGGTCAGTTTTCACTCCAGCCCCAAAGAAAGGCAATGCCAAAGAATGCTCAAACTACCAAACAATTGCACTCATCTCACATACTAGTAAAGTAATGCTCAAAATTCTCCAAGCCAGGCTTCAAAAATATGTGAACCGTGAACTTCCTGATGTTCAAGCTGGTTTTAGAAAAGGCAGAGGAACCAGAGATCAAATTGCCAACATCCGCTGGATCATGGAAAATACAAGAGAGTTCCAGAAAACATCGATTACTGCTTGATTGACTATGCCAAAGCCTTTGACTGTGTGGATCACAAGAAACTGTGGAAAATTCTGAAAGAGATAGGAATACCAGACCACCTAACCTGCCTTTTGAGAAATCTGTATGCAGGTCAGGAAGCAACAGTTAGAACTGGACATGGAACAACAGACTGGTTCCAAATAGAAAAAGGAGTATGTCAAGGCTGTATATTGTTACCTTGCTTATTTAATTTATATGTAGAGTACATCACGAGAAACGCTGAGCTGGAAGAATCACAAGCTGGAATCAGATTGCCGGGAGAAATATCAATAAGCTCAGATATGCAGATGACACCACCCTTATGGCAGAAACTGAAGAGAAACTAAAAAGCCTCTTGATGAAAGTGAAAGAAGAGAGTGAAAAGGTTGGCTTAAAGCTCAACATTCAGAAAACAAAGATCATGGCATCCAGTCCCATCACTTCATGGGAAATAGATGGGGAAACGGTGGAAACAGTGTCAGACTTTATTTTTGGGGACTCCAAAATCACTGCAGATGGTGACTGCAGCCACGAAATTAAAAGACGCTTACTCCTTGGAAGGAAAGTTATGACCAACCTAGATAGCATATTGAAAAGCAGAGACATTACTTTGCCGACTAAGGTCCATCTAGTCAAGGCTGTGGTTTTTCCAGTGGTCATGTATGGACATGAGAGTTGGACTGTGAAGAAGGCTGAGCGCTGAAGAATTAATGCTTTTGAGCTGTGGTGTTGGAGAAGACTCTTGAGGGTCCCTTGGACTGCAAGGAAATCCAACCAGTCCATTCTGAAGGAGATCAGCCCTGGGATTTCTTTGGAAGGAATGATGCTAAAGCTGAAACCCCAGTACTTTGGCCACCTCATACAAAGGGTTGACTCATTGGAAAAGACTCTGATGCTGGGAGGGGTTGGGGGCAGGAGGAGAAGGGGACGACAGAGGATGAGATGGCTGAATGGCATCACTGACTTGATGGACATGAGTCTGAGTGAACTCCGGGAGTTGGTGATGGACAGGGAGGACTGGCATGCTGCAATTCATGGGGTTGCAAAGAGTTGGACACAACTGAGCGACTGAACTGAACTGAACTGATAGATATATACTTTATTTTCCAACCATTTTATCAGATTTTCCATTTTAGAAGAATGGAAATTTTTAAAAGTAGCACATTTTCCTATTTTTAATTTCCCCAGAATTCCTTCTTATTCTCTGTTCTTTTTTAAAAATAGCATTTTGGTGCTTTTTTAAAAAAATATATAAATGAAGTATCTTTTTTAACCTTTTAGAAGCTACAAGTTCTCTTTGGTTTTCTATGTTTCCTTTGTTTATTCTGAGATGCTATTATCTGTTTGTTTTTCCTGGTGTCTCCCGACTATAAAGGTCTGGTCCCCTAAAGCATTTTGTTCATAATTAAGCATGAGCTGGAGAAAGCAGAGTGGGGATGCTTCTCTCCTGGGTGGGGGCTTCCTGTCTAGGGACAGCAGTATTAGGTGATTGGCAGGGAGTTGGCTCAATGCTAGGAAACTTCCAAATGCCATCCTTTGGAGGTCTTTTCTCTGAAGCCATTCAGCTTTTCCAGATAAGAAATCTCATAATTCTCGTCTAGAGAAAAAAAAGGGCCTGGCTACCAGGAAACTGGGTTCAGGCATCTGTGGGTGTATAATGTATTGATAAAGTGTTCCAAACACAGGCCTCTTCAATCAATCCTATTCTTTGCTGTATTAATAATATAAATGGCAAACTCTTATCTATAGCTTTCTTTTGTCAGGCACTGATCTAACTGCTTTACACTGTTATTTACTTTATTCATTGCCTTACTCATTTAATCCTCTAAACAAACTGATGGTGTTACAAAAGAGGAAACTGAGGCACAGAGAAATCAAGAAACTAGCCTGAGACCACAGAGCTACTAATTGTAGAGCCAGGATTTGAACCCAGGTCTTCTGTCTGACTGTACTGCTAAGCTGCTAAGTCGCTTCAGTCGTGTCTGACTCTGTGCAACCCCATAGATGGCAGCCCACCAGGCTCCCCCATCCCTAGGATTCTCCAAGCAAGAACACTGGAGTGGGTTGCCAACTATAGGGCCTATGAAATGCTGCCTCCTTGAAAGAAAAATGATACAGGCTGGCATTCAGGCAGTGTTATTTCAGAGGGCACCCCAAGACTATAAGCTCCATGATGGAAGGGATTGTGTGCAAGAGGGCATCAGAGGGCAGACACATTGAAACCATAATCACAGAAAACTAGTCATCTGCTCACACTAGGACCATGACCTTGTCTAATTCAATGAAAGTAAGCCATGCCCGTGGGACCACCCAGGATGGGTGGGTCATGGTGGAGAGGTCTGACAGAATGTGGTCCACTGGAGAAAGGAATGGCAAACCACTTCAGTATTCTTGCCTTGAGAACCCCATGAACAGCATGAAAAGGCAAAATGATAGGATACTGAAAGAGGAACTCCCCCGGTCAGTAGGTGCCCAATATGCTACTGGAGATCAGTGGAAAAATAACTCCATAAAGAATGAAGGGATGGAGCCAAAGCAAAAACAATACCCAGTTGTGGATGTGACTGGTGATAGAACCAAGGTCCAATGCTATAATGAGCAATATTGCATAGGAACCTGGAATGTCAGGTCAATGAATAAAGGCAAATTGGAAGTGGTCAAACAAGAGATGGCAAGAGTGAATGTTGACATTCTAGGAGTCAGCGAACTAAAATGGACTGGAATGGGTGAATTTAACTCAGATGACCATTATATCTACTACTGCGGGCAGGAATCCCTTAGAAGAAATGGAGTAGCCATCATGGTCAACAAAAGAGTCTGAAATGCAGTACTTGGATGCAGTCTCAAAAACGACAGAATGATCTCTGTTCATCTCCAAGGCAAACCATTCAATATAACAGTAATCCAAGTCTATGCCCCAACCAGTAATGCTGAAGAAGCTCAAGTTGAATGGTTCTGTGAAGACCTACAAGACCCTTTAGAACTAACACCCAAAAAAGATGTCCTTTTCATTAAAGGGGACTGGAATGCAAAAGTAGGAAGTCAAGAAACACCTGAAGTAACAGGTAAATTTGGCCTTGGAATTCAGAATGAAGCAGGGCAAAGACTAATAGAGTTTTTCCAAGAAAATTCACTGGTCATAGCAAACACCCTCTTCCAACAACACAAGAGAAGACTCTACACATGGACATCACCAGATGGTTGACACTGAAATCAGATTGATTATATTCTTTGCAGCCAAAGATGGAGAAGCTCTATACAGTCAACAAAAACAAGACCAGGAGCTGACTGTGGCTCAGATCATGAACTCCTTATTGCCAAATTCAGACTTAAATTGAAGAAAGTAGGGAAAACCACTAGACCATTCAGGTATGACCTAAATCAAATCCCTTATGATTATACAGTGAAAGTGAGTAATAGATTTAAGGGACTAGATCTGATAGAGTGCCTGATGAACTATGGACTGAGGTTTGTGACAGTGTACAGGAGACAGGGATCAAGACCATCCCCATGGAAAAGAAATGAAAAAAAGCAAAATGGCTGCCTGGGGAGGCCTTACAAATAGTTGTGAAAAGAAGAGAAGCAAAAAACAAAGGAGAAAAGGAAAGATATAAGCATCTGAATGCCAAGTTCCAAAGAATAGCAAGAAGATATAAGAAAGCCTTCCTCAGTCAATGCAAAGAAATAGAGGAAAACAAGAGAATGAGAAAGACTAGAGATCTTTTCAAGAAAATTAGAGATATCAAGGGAACATTTCATGCAAAGATAGGCTTGATAAAGGACTGAAATGGTATGGACCTAACAGAAGCAGAAGATATTAAGAAGAGGTGGCAAGAATACACAGAAGAACTGTACAAAAAACATCTTCATGACCAAGATAATCACGATGGTTTGATCACTCACCTAGAGCTAGACATCCTGGAATGTGAAGTCAAGTGGGCCTTAGAAAGAATCACTACAAACAAAGCTAGTGGAGATGATGGAATTCCAATTGAGCTATTTCAAATCCTGAAAGATGATGTTGTGAAAGTGCTGCACTCAATATGCCAGCAAATTTGGAAAACTCAGCAGTGGCCACAGGACTGGAAAAGGTCAGTTTTCACTCCAATCCCAAAGAAAGGCAATGCCAAAGAACGCTCAAAGTACTGCACAACTGCACTCATCTCACATGCTAGTAAAGTAATGCTCAAAATTCTCCAAGCCAGGTTTCAGCAATACGTGAACCGTGAACTTCCAGATGTTCAAGCTGGTTTTAGAAAAGGCAGAGGAACCAGAGATCAAATTGCCAACATTTGCTGGATCATGGAAAAAGCAAGAGAGTTCCAGAAAACATCTATTTCTGCTTTATTGACGATGCCAAAGCCTTTGACTGTGTGGATCACAATAAACTGTGGAAAATTCTGAAAGAGATGGGAATACCAGACCACCTGACCTGCCTCTTGAGAAACCTATATGCAGATCAGGAAGCAACCATTAGAACTGGACATGGAACAACAGACTGGCTCCAAATAGGAAAAGGAGTACGTCAAGGCTGTATATTGTCACCCTGCTTGTTTAACTTCTATACAGAGTACATCAGGAGAAATGCTGGGGTGGAAGAATCACAAGCTGAAATCAAGATTGCCAGGAGAAATATCAATAACCTCAGATGTGCAAATGACACCACCCTTATGACAGAAAGTCAAGAGGTACTGAAAAGTCTCTTGATGAAAGTGAAAGAGGAGAGTGAAAAAGCTGGCTTAAAGCTCAACATTCAGAAAACAAAGATCGTGGCATCTGGTCCCATCACTTCATGGGAAATAGATGGGAAACAGTGGCAACAGTGTCAGACTTTATTTTTTTGGGCTCCAAAATCACTGCAGATGGTTACTCCAGCCATGAAATTAAAAGACGCTTACTCCTTGGAAGGAAAGTTATGACCAACCTAGATAGCATATTGGAAAGCAGAGACATTACTTTTCCAACAAAGGTCCATCTAGTCAAGGCTATGGTTTTTCCAGTGGTCATGTATGGATGTGAGATTTGGACTGTGAAGAAGGCTGAGCGCCAAAGAATTGATGCTTTTGAACTGTGGTGTTGGAGAAGACTCTTGAGAGTCCCTTGCACTGCAAGGAGATCCAGCCAGTCCATCCTAAAGCAGATCAGTCCTGGGTGTGCTTTGGAAGGAATGATGCTAAAGCTGAAACCCCAGTACTTTGGCCACCTCATGCGAAGAGTTGACTCATTGGAAAAGACTCTGATGCTGGGAGGGATTGGGGGCAGGAGGAGAAGGGGACGACAGAGGATGAGATGGCTGGATGGCATCACTGACTTGATGAACGTGAGTCTGAGTGAACTCTGGGAGTTGGTTGATGGACAGGGAGGCCTGGTGTGCTGCGATTCATGGGGTTGCAAAGAGTCGGACACAACTGAGGACTGAACTGAACTGAACTGAACTTCACCCAAACTCTCAAACAGATCATGGCAATAAGCATGCTTTATATGCTTAAATGAAAAAAAAAAAATGGGTCTTAATGTTAAGGATTTATTGCTCTTTTGACAGTGTACTTATACCTTCCACTGAAAGCTTTTTGTAAAAAATGGGCCCGTGCATATTCAGCATCTGAAGTTTTATTGCCAGTGTCACTAATATTTATTGTAGTGGGGGAGTAGAAATGATCGCCTTTTAATCTGCACTGCTTGTTTGCAGTTCCAGACTTCTCAATGGGTTATGGTTAAGGAAAATACTTTTGGTGGATTTTTTGTTTGTTTGTTTGTTTTAGGAGGACAGCTATCTTAGTCTGTTCAGGCTGTCATGGTAGAATACCAAAGACTAGGTGGCTTATAAGAGCAGAAATTTGTTTCTCATAGCTCTAGAGGCAGAAAGTCCAAGACCAAGTCCAAGTCATGGGCAGATTCAGTATCTGGGGAGAGTCCACTTCCTGATTTATAGATTACTGTCTTTTTCACTATCCTCACGTGGCAGGATGAACAAGACTGCTCTCTGGGATCCATTTTATTTTTTGATTGTATTTATTTTTTATTGAAGTATAGTTGATTTACAGTGTTTTGTTAGTTTCAGATACAAAGCAAAGTGATTCAGTTATACATTCATATATATCTATTTGTTTTCCAGATTCTTTTCCTGTATAGGTTATTACAAAATACTGAGTAGAGTTCCACTTGCTATACAGTAGTTCTTGTTGGTGGGATTCATTTTGTATGGACACTAATTCCACTCATGAAGATTCTGTCCTCATGACCTAAGTACCTCCTAAAAGCCATCCTAATGCCATCACACTGGGGGTAAGTATTTCAGCGTATGAATTTAGAGGAAGGATACAAATACTCAGTACATAACAGTGGCTCTGCTGATAGGACTTTTGTTTGTTTGCTTTGTTTTGTTTAATTAAAGAATGCAATTCACTGGAAGAAAAGTGTGATATGAATGGGAAGATGAAAAATTACTTAAAAGAAATTAGCAGCTATCAGAAATTGCTTAATTAAAAATCACAGAAACCCATTTGATCTATGTTAAGCAAAATAGAAATATTTATAGAAAATTATGGAAGCCTAATATAGGTGAGCACAAAAGGACTGAAAAGTCAGAGCCTAAGACCTCCCCCCTTCCCAGTTTCCCTCCCTCTCTCTCTCCTTCCTTTCCTTCCTCCATTCCTTCCTTCCTTCCACATACCCCCATCTGCCAAGCACTGTGGATACAGTGGAGAACTAGTCACACGAGAGCTCTCTTGCCAGTGTAATTCTCATAGAAGAAGATTGACAATAAGTAACCCAAAGTCAAGCAAAAATAAGATTCTTATAAATAGGATGACCATAGCTCTTTTGGTCACAGTTGAGAGCAAACAAAGTCCTATTAACAGTCATGCTTGACAATAAGTGTAAACCTGTCCAGGGCACACACTCACCGGAAATGTCATGGGCAAAGGGCTATGGAGAGGATCAGAACAGAGCAGTGTGGTAACTCCTGGGAGGCTACTTAAGAGAGGTGATAAGAGGTGCTCTCATGTAATCTATAACCTGAATGACAAGAAGGAGCTGAGCACTGGAAGATGGCAGGGATGAGCCTTCCAGGCACAGAGATCAACTAGGGCTCTCAGGGAGGCAAGGGCGTGGAGCAGCCAGTGTGGCTGGTGTGCAGTGGGAGAGACTGGTCAGGAGGAGGGCCATGTGAGGCTGGGCCTTCTAATCCTTAATAAGGGAGTCTTCTTTATTCAAAGCATGATGGGAAGCCAGCGGAAAGTTCTCAGCCCAGAAATGACGTGATGTGCTTCGCCTTTTAAAAAGAACATCCCATAATGTTATGCCGTTAGGGTGTTTAAAAAATTGTTTACAATTTTTGCTAATCTTTCCTTTGGTAAGATGTTCCAGTATACTACTCAGCCATAAAAGGAACAAATCTGAGTCAGCTGTAATGATGTGGATGAACCCAGAGCCTCTTATACAGAGTGAAGTAAGTCAGAAAGAGAAAAACAAATATTGTATATTAACACATATATATGATTTTCTTTGAGAGTTCTTATCTTTAAGAGATGCAAACTGATGCCAAGTCATATTGCTTATAGAACGGATGATGAGGTATCTGGAATTTATCTCAGAATTAGAAATGAAACAGAATTGGCCATGATCAAATGCTTGTTGAAGGTAGGCTCATGATTTGATTCACTTTTGTTTCTTTTGTTGGGCTTCCCTTGTGACTCAGCTGGTAAAGAATCTGCCTGCAACACGGGAGACCTGGGTTTGATCCCTGGGTTGGAAAAATCCCCTGGAGATGGGAAAGGCTACCCACTAAAGTATTCTGGCCTAGAGAATTCCATGGACTGTATAGTCCATGGGGTCGCAAAAAGTCAGACACAACTGAGCAGCTTTCACCTTCTTTTGTTACTATTATCACTATTGTTAACATAGTTACTAGTGTTTCAACTTTTGTATGTGTTTGCAACTTTTTAATGGTGAAATGTAAAAAATTAAAATTAAAAAGCTCACTCTGGCTGCAACTGTGAGAAGATCGCATTGTTGAGAAGTAAAGAGCAAGAGGGCCAGTTAGGTCCAGAAGGGTCTACCTGAGATATGGTAATGTAGGGGTTAGATTGGTTCTAGGCAGACAGAGAAAAGTGGGTGGATTTGGGACAGATTTTGTAGCTAGAGCCAGTGGGACCCACTGGTAGATGAACTGGGGAGAGGGAGGACAATGAGTGAAACCAATGATAGCTTTACGGTTTTTAGCTTAGCAACTGGTTGGATTAAGATGTTATTGACCCAGATAGAGAAGACATAGGAGGAACAAGCTGGGGGAGGGAGGGAGGAAACGTTCTCTTTTGACCATGTTAATGTGCTTTTTAGACACTGATGTGGAAATGCCAATAGGTAAGGATGGCGCTGGGAGGAGACGACAGGGATGTTGGATAAGACACCGCTTATGAGTTACTTCAGGTGCTCTCTGGCTCACCTGACCCAGGAGCCTTTGCATTTTTGTTCTGCCTCTGTTGCTGGCTCTGTGTGGGCTCCCACTGACTTTTTGTGGGTGCATTCTGACAAAGCCCTGCTTCCCAGGTGCCTATCAGCTTCCATCCTGGGGCTTCCCTGTTGATGCAGACCTGCTCAGTGCCCATGTGGAAGCAACTGGGGAATGAGGAGGAGTCAGCGCTCCCTGGAGTAAACCTTTGGTCACTGGGGAATGGGAGGGAGCAAATAAATTCTTCCCTCTTGCTCTCTTTGGACAGTTCTAAGATGTTCATCGTTTTTGTGGCCCCTTGGAAGATAGTTCTGGGAGATGAAGCAATCGATCATGCTTGATCCCTAGAGGAAGGCAGCTCTGTAATGCATACCGTATTTGCTTTTTTACCTTTCCTGACCCACTCTCTTTTCCCTCAACATTTGGAGAACAAAAAAGGCAATTTCAGTAAAGCTGATGGAGAAGGAAGAAGCAAAATAGAAGGAAAGTTGGGAGAAAATCATGTCATGGAAACCTGTGAGGGAGGTAGTACCCGTCTTTGCTGAATGCTGTAGGCAGCCAAGCAAGAAAGGACTAGAAGAGGGGTCCTTAGATCTGGCAAACATGGACATCATTAGAAAACTTAACAAGCTCAATCTTCGTGGTATAAGAGGGCAGGAAGTGGACTGTAGGGAGAGTATAAGATAAAACATTTAAAAAGTGGAGGCAGAAACAGAGAAAACTCTTCGCTTTGAAGAGGAGCAGAAAATGAAGTGGTGGCTGGAAGAGAATGTATGGAAAAGGGAGGATCTTTCTTTTTTAAAAAGATGGGCAGTAATTACTGTATATTCATGAGAATAATCCAGGAGAGGAGACATAATCATGAGAGTGAGAAGTCTGTGGAAAGAAAATAGGGGGTATAATTGAAGACTCAAATGAGAGGGCAGGTGGGCATGGGAGGGCTGGCGTTTGAAGAAGGTGAATATGTATTTTGGAAATGAGGAGAGATGTGTAGAGGGGCCACTGGACCGTACTGAGGACAAAATGAGATTTGTGGCTGCAACAAGTCCACTTGCACTGATGTCTGTCTGTCTCAGTGAACCTGCTTTGTTCTGTTTTTCCTCCTCTTGAAGACTGGCTTTTCATTTCTTCTCAGTTTAGGATAGGGAATGGGGAGTTCTGGAATCCCAGACTCTAGGACAGGTGCCCCAACCAGGATCTACCCCTATATTCCTGGTTCCATCAGCCGTGAGGGGGAGCTGGGGTCATGTGTGAGGCACAGGTTATCAAAGAACAGGGCAAAGATAAGGCAGGCACTCCAGGAGGTGTTTACCCCAACCTTCCTCATCTTCTGGATGTCCTGCTCACTAGAAGAGCCTAGAGAACAGGTTGGATGCATTTAGCTAAGTTGATTTTTTGGTTTATCTGTTTCTTGGGGATATCCTTGCTATAGACAAAGTGATCATAGTCAGTCTGTGTTCTGATTTTTAGTCTGGAACAATTGCTGCAGGGAAACATCTTTTGTTAAACTCAATCATTCCAAAGATTTGTGTAGGATGGGTAACAAAGAGAGATATATCACGTGCGCGTTCTTCCTGTGAGTGTTGTCTTGGTTCTTTCTAGACACGTGAATCTACAAATCTTCTTTGTGAGCGAGGAGTCTTACGCAGTGATTTGCTCACAGGAGCTGCTGAGTTAATGGACCTTTAGGGGAATGTTTTCGGAGCCTCTTTTTAGTTTTCCTTCTTGCAGCATGGGGGCAGAGGAGTTCAGAGCTTAATGAACTGATGTTTCGCTCTTTGTTACTACTGGCAAGTCTCTGGGTCATTGCATTGTCCAGGGTTGCCATGATATTCCTTTATCCAGGGTGAAAGTTTTGGAGCTCAGACCTGTAGTCAGATCTGGTTCAGGTCCCTACTCTGATGTTTCTTAGCTGAGTGACCACAGAACATTATTAATATACATCTTCTTTATGTGGTTCTTGGGAAAAGCAAATGAGATGTGATGTGTAGAGCATTCAACGAGGTACCTAGCACAAAGCAGACACACGATATTAATCATAATTTCTAGAACTTATTGGCATAAAATGCTGCTATTGGATACCCAGTGTAGTGTATGGTCCAGAGGAAAAAAGAGAAAGCTAGTTGGTGAATGAGACGGGATTGGGGAATAGAAGAGCATGATGAAACATGGAACTACAGAACTTCAGTTAATGATGCAGATTTTGATGCAAATTCTAAGCATGCTGCTTGGGCCCTTGGGGGTAGTTACGTCTCTGAGTCTCAGTTTCCCGTCTCTAACGTGAGACTAATGATGTTTACTTCAAGAGGTTGCTATAAGAAATAGATCGACAAAACACTAAGCACAAGGCCTGACATGTAGCAGCTAATTCATTAAAGCGCTTTGATGGTTAATAATAGTAGATGGAACTTGTTGCTCACATAATAGAGGCAGTGTAGCCAAGTGGGAAAGAGTGGCCTTCTGCATTCCTGAAATTGCACCAAACTAGTAATTATCCACATTGCAAGGGCAGAGACTGACCCTGCCCAAATCTCAGTTCTGATGATTCAACAAATGTTGTTGGATTTGACATGACAAGGGTCCCTTTCAAACACAGATAAGTTATTAAGAATCTTGAACATGAATCTTGGATACCCCATCTTTCATTTTGCTATGGATATTTTGCTTTCTGTTAAAAGTAAATATTGAATCTCATTTTAAAAAATGACTTTTATTTTTTACTTTCTTGAATTCAATCACTGGGGCCTTGGTAAAATCCTTGTTCTGAAGTTTGTTCAAAGTTCATGGGAACAGCATTACAATGTACTGTTCTTGCCAGAATTGCTTAAGCGGAATTGAATCACAAGGAAGCAATCAGATTAACTCAGAACATGGCACATTCTAGAAAACTGCCCCAGAATCTCCAAAACACTTGAAAAACAGAACAAAATAAAAAGAACAAAACTGAAGATAGGTAGTTTGAGCATTATTTGGCATTGCCTTTCTTTGGGCGACTGAGCGACTGAACTGAACTGACCTAAACTGAAGATAGGTAGAATTAGATTTTAAAAGACTAAGCACACATGATAATTGAATGCAATGCAAGACTCTCAAATAAACACGGATGGTCCTCTCCCTGACCAAAAACCCAACTATGAAACACATTATGGACAACTGGGAACATTGATTATGGGTCGTATGTTAGATAATATTGAGTCAGTGGTAATTGTCTCTGGATGACTATGGTATTGTGACTATGTAGGAGAATATCCTTGTATTTGTGAATGATATAAGCGTGACTATTTAGGAGTGATGTAGCATGATCTCTGCAATTTGCTTTCAAAAGGTTCAGTAAGAAAATATATAAACATTTATAAGTAAATAGATAAGCATAGAGAAGGAAAAATATTCTTTGGATCATTTGGAACATGGAAAATGCTGACATCCAGTTAACCTATGTGAAATGTTTATAGGTGTCCATTAAACTGTTCTTTCAACTTTTCTATAAGTTTGAACATTTTCAAAATAAAACATTGAGGAAAAATTTCGTGGAAGAAAGCCAGCTGGCTAGTCTGCCTGTCTTCTTCCAGTGAATGTCCAGTGAAGGCCCTTCACTGGAGGCTCACACACTCAGGGCTCCCACCACAAATCAAAGGCAGGGAGGCGTTCTAACCCTCGGTCAAGACTTCCCTGGGAAATCCACAGTTCTTTACCATCCTGCACTTGAAAATCTGGACTAGGAGACAGGTGTGGAGAGAGGGCTTGCTCAGGAAAAGGAAACAATGAAACAAACGTGCGTTCGAGAGAGCAACCGATTTTTAAAAAATGACAGACCCTAAGTAGGTAAAAGTCCCTTTAATTTTCACAAAGCATTTGACCCCTTTAAACATGTGTATAAACTTGGTAGGACTCATGTCTGCCTAAGTAACGAAGAATCAGAATTCCAAGGTGAAAAGAATCCTGAAATCTCTGAGGAAAAATGAATATAATCATGTAATATTAATTATATATTTCAGGGGGAAGGAATTTCAAGAATGGCTATATTAAGGACAGATGGGTCCTGGGTCATTCTCCTTGAAGCCTAATTACCTTGCTCTGAAGTAGTTTGAGATCTTAATGACTTGACTCCTTCATATCCACTGGTGTCATATTTAAAACTGACCACACAAAATGTTGGGGGCAAAAAGTAGTTCAGTAAACAAACTTATTAATAGAAATGAAATCCCACAGGGAACACGGACACACTCAAGTCGGTGAGATATTAAATTCCTGTGATAAGTTAACATGGATTAAGCAAAACTTTTTATAGTGCAAGTTCTTAGTATCAAATTTTGAAGCACAGCAACATCTAATAATATAATTATTTATATTAACCATTTCCTAATAGTTTGCAAATAATGATGAATATATTGAAGGAAAATATTGGTTTATTCAATAAATAGTTATTGGACACCCATCTGTTCCTAATTTGGGAATAAAACCAGGGACATCTCTTCCTGGAATTCACTCTGTATGGATGAGGTAGACTTAAATTATTACAAGCTGAATTACAATAGGAGGAAACACTATTTAAGAGTAGTTTGTAGGTGTGACAACTGTAGTAGCTTAGATCTTGTGATCACTAAATTAACTGGAAGCTCAGCTAGGTGCCCTGTGATGACCTTGATGGGTGAGATGTGGGTGGAGTGGGAGGGAGGTGCAAAAGGGAGGAATATGTGTGCACATATAGCTGATTTGCTTCATTGTACAACAGAAAGTAACACACATTATAAAGAATTATCCTTAAATAAAAAATAATTGTAGAAGAAAATAATCAAGGTAGGACTATTTTAAATATATTTTAAGTATTTTTTTAAAACTTACTTCATTGTGCAAAGGTTTTGAAAAGGCTTGAAAGATCATTTCTTAAATGCTGAAGGTTGAAACCTTAATTCCCTGGCTTAGCTCTCCTCTCCCAGAACTTCCAGATAGGGCGATTTGCAGGATCAGTATCTGTACGTGTGACGGTGGGCAGACGCGTGGGAATTTACTCAGAGTCCTCCACTTGATCAGCATGCTGTCGTTGTTCTTTAGGGTCTCAGTCGTGTCCGGCTCTTTGCTACCTCATAGGTTGCAGCACGCCAGGCTTCCCTGTTCTTCACCATCTCCCAGAGCTTGCTCAAACTCATGTCCATTGAGTCGAGGATGCCATCCAACCATCTCACACTCTGGCATCTCCTTCCCCTTCTGCCTTCGATCTTTCCCAGCAACAGAGTCTTTTCCAACGAGTTGGCTCTTCACATCAGGTGGCCAAAGTATTGGAGCTGTAGCATGGTGGTACGGTTCAGTGGTTAAAGGTACCAATAATAGTATTAGATTCTTGAGTTCAAGACCAGGCTTTGCTACTGGGTAGCTTCACGGTCTTGGCAAGTTAGTTAGCTCTCCTGAACCTAGTTTCCTCAGCTGAAAATGGGGATAGTAGTAGTACTACATCCTCTTTGATCCATATCTGTATTTCTATTTTTATATTTACATCTATTTTGTATTTAAATAAGATAATGCAGATAAAGCACTTGACAGAAGGCAATTACTTAATAGACTTGAACCATTTTGTGGTTACTTTATTATGACTATTAAGTTGTCTGATCATTCATAATCTGTCCTATTCTTGGCACACTCGTGGCTTTTTATTCTTATTTCTGAAGTTGAGTGCACGCAGATGCCTGATTTCACACTGAATGCATTTGTCTTCTAATCTTGTATGCGTAGTAATCAGAGTAAGTGGGCTTTTATTCCAACAGAGGTATAAAAACATAAAACTTTAGCTGCAGTATGAACACCCAAATTTAATATAGGAAAGGAAGTTTAAAGGTATCAGAGATTAATATGTGAAAGCTGTTAAAGGGGCAAACACACAAAGTTTAGAACAGTCTTTTCCCTAAATGAACATCGAGGTTGTATGCATGGTGATTAGTACACTCATGAGACCAGTTAGTGCCAGTTCCTTCTGAGTTCGCTGAGGACTTTTCTAGTGACTCTGGGAAGTCCACAGCTTTTTGCTTTTATTTTTTATGCTGGGCAGTGTGGCAGATACAGCTAGTTGTCCCAATATTTTTTTTTTCTGTTTTCTTTTTGTTAGAGACTGCTGATTTTTAGTTGGACCTATGCCTAGCCAGAAATATAGACTACCTTTCCCAGGCTCCCTTGCAGTTTGTTATGGTCATGTGACTAAGTTCTAGAAGGGCTGTGGATAGAAGAGATGTGTTCTGGAGAGGAAAGATGTGCTCTTTTGCCCTTCCTCCGTCTACTAGCCAGGATGCGGATTTTGTGGTGAGCTAACTGGACCACACAGTTGAGGGTAACACCCCAAGAAAAGTGGAAGGAACTTGTGCTTGTGACACTATGGAGCAGTCATGTTAGATGAGGGAGAGAAATAAACTTCCATTTTGCTTTTCTACGGGTACTTTATCTCCAGTACTGTAGTCATGTCTGCATCATAAATAATACATGCAGTAATGAGTATGACAGCAGAACTGTCTCTCCAATCCTTCCCTATCTTCTTTCTGGCTTGAACACTGGGGAAAATGCTAGTGTGTGAGTATGTGTGTTTTGTTTTACTCCATGTGTAAGAACTCATTTATCTGACACTTACAGCATTTATGTTGAGAGTGCCAAGCATTTTACCAGGCATATATATATATATATATATATATATATATATATATATAGTATAATTTTTATGTTTAATGAACATACAGTCTAGAATTGGGAAAATCTATATAGTATGAGAAGACCTATGTAGCCAAAAGAAGATGATGGGCATTAGAAAGTTGCACGAAGCCTGGGCCACCGTTTTCACTTTGAACACAATGAGTTACCCATAAAAGTAGAAGAAGTCTCCAGAATGACAAGCGATGGGACTCAGCTTCATTTAGTCTTCCCCGCTGTTTACAGGACAGCCAGCACAGCCTATGTGCAGGACTGAAAGTCGTGTGTCAGGTTGCCCTCCCGTGGTCTTTGGCTCTTTCTTGGCACCTGTCCCCCTCCCCACTCTTGTAAGGCCCCTGCTCCAGGAGAAGCCTCTGTTATCTCACAAACCTGGCCTTCCTTCATCCCTTTGTGCAAGGCAGGCAGCCAGCCTCACTGTTCCAGTTTCACAGACAGAGCAACTGAGTCATTTTTCTATTGTTACTAGACCAAAGTTAACCAGTGAGTCATTCTAAAGTCTTAGAACCGGATCCTAATTCTTGTTCCTGGCATCATTCACAGAGCTGAATTACACCGAAGGTTCAAGAGGATGTTGGCCTTTGAATAGCTCAGAAAGGAACACATTTCATGTGACTGAGTCAAAAACAAGGATTAACTCTCTCTTGAAAGCTGCAAGGCTGAAGAATAAAGAGGGAGAAACGTATCTGTGTAACATCACCATCATACCCAAAGGATTCTTAAACCCTTTCTAAATGTTCCACAAATTCTCTGGTTCATGGCTTCCTTAGTACTAGGTTTTTAAATAGAAAATATCTGACTTGCAGTTGAGGCAATCAGTTTTCTTCATCTTACCACAGTCACTTATGTGAATTTAGATCTGAGAGGATGCTAAATTTATTTCCTTCTTTTCACAGGAGAATCTTTAAAGTATATGGCAGAAAAGAAATGAGCTCGCTCATGAAATAAAATTAGTAACACAAACCATTCTAAACACACACTGTTCATATTTAGTAGAGAGATGCTTTTTATGTAGCATTTTCTGCATAGCTTAGAGTCTCCAAAATTTTTTTCTTTCTTTGGGTTTTTCTTTGCATCACATGTCACCTATTTATTCATCTTGTCATGTGCCCCCCATGCCAGCAAAGTTGATGAGAGGCACAAGGTGTGACTGCAGTAGCTCTAGTTTAAAAGTATTAATAGCTGCAGGATCAGTTTGAAGGCAAGTTATAGCTTTTGTACACTGAACTTGGTGATTTTATCCTTTATTCATAGCTATGGGAGAAGGGAAATTTTGAAAAGCAGAAATAGTATTTCTTTCTGGGAATACAGGAATCCTGAAAGCTGTCTTTTCAAAAATTATCATCTTCAACAACGTTTCAGACTCTTCCCCAGATGTTTTGAGTCAGGATCCTTGGAGGTGGGTCTTGAGAATGTGCATTTTCACAAGCTTCCTGGGTAGTTCTTATGCCCACTGAAATCTCCAGGGTCCTTGCTTTGAGGGTGTCCATGGCTGGTCTTCAAGGGCTCGTGACGCCCCTCAGTGTGGTGTGTATGCATATGTGCATTTTTCTGAGGGAGATTCTCAAGGGGGTCTGTAACTTTGGAAAAGCTTAAGGACCTAGCTGGACAATAATTGTTAAAAAAAAAAACACACACACACACACCAAAACCCAATCTCACTTATTAGTGAACAGCAAAATGCAAGTTAAAACAAAGATTATCACTTGCACCTACAAATTTTTGACAAATCTGACATTGTAGTTGGCAAAGATAAAGAAAAGGAGAAATTCTTATACATTGCTTATGGTTGCAGACATTTTGGGGAGCAATTTGACAATAGCTAGTAAAAGTCAAAATATATTCTCTTTAAAACCCAGCAAATCCACTTTTAAGTAGAAACAAACTCTTGAAAATAATGATTGTGACTTGTTCAAGGATATTCTATAGGATATTGTTTAGAATTGACAAAAGTTGAAATAAACTAAATATCCACCAATAGGCAAATAGATAAGTAAAATGTAGTATAATTAGTGATAGATAACTAACTATAAAGTAATTGCAAGTCTATATAATAATAATAATGAAAATAATCATAGTAGTTACATGATTGTTAGCAGCTTTAGCTTTACAAAAATCTTTGCATATATTGTATTAACAAAAGAGGCTGAATCTCAAAGCATAATATTGAGTGAAAAAAGTACACTGGAAAATGATAAAACATTGTGATACTACTTGTATTTCAAAGTACAAAATAGTATTTATATGGCTTATCATTACATATGTAAATAGTGAAAATGTTAAAACATGGATTTCACAAATATACACAAAATTCTCTAAAATGGTGGTCTAGGGTGGCTAGGGAAAATTTATAAGACCAGGGCAATTTAAGTCTGCTTCAGCTTTATCAGATATATGTTATTTTCAAAAGACCCAAAATTAATGAACACTTACATGATACAAGACCAGTTAACAAGATGTGATGGTTAATTTTTTGTGTCAGCTTGACTGGGCTAAGGGACACCCAGAGAGATGTTTAAGCACTATTTCTGAGTGTGTCTCTGAGGGTGTTTCTGGAAGAGATTAGCTCTTGAATCAGGAGACTGAGTAAAGATCACCCTTACCAGAGCTGGGTGGATATTGTTCAATTTCTTGAAGGCGTGAGTAAAACAAAAAGGCAGAAGAAGGCCAAATTTGCTCTCTGCCTGAGCTCAGACCTGCATCTTCTCCTGCCCTCAGACACTGGCACTCTGATTCTTGGGTTTTCATACTCAGACTAAAATGCATACCATTGGTTTCTGGATTTTCAGGTCTTCTCAGAATTCAAGGAATAAAGGGCTTGGTGTTGTCAGGCATGTACCTTAATATTAAGATTGAGAAAACTGGGGAAAATAAAAATATATAATATTGATTTAGCAAAAGCAAGTCTCCCCTTCCCGCCAACTCCTGTGCCCCTTCCATACTAAAAAAGAGTGAAGAAAAAAAGGGTTAGAAAAAAAAATTATTTATGGCTACTCAGGGAATTCTCATTTCAACCAGCTTTCAAATTTAGAGCTCTTTACCTCCCGCTTTTCTGTCCCCTTTTTCTACAAGATTAAGTGGACCTACAATAACCTGCAGGTTTGGTCCCAGCATCCTCCTGCTTCTCCCTTCCTGGCACCCTTGTGGATTCCACCCCCTTCATTTTTGATCGGCCAACCTTTGCCCAGGCCCTGATGCTGCCTGCCTGGGAAAGCCCAATCATCCTTCAAGAACCTGCTCAAAGGTCACACTCTCAGTTAAGGCTCCCCTGAAGGAGGAGTGGCACAGTCGCTCTTTATACACTCAGTTATTCACCCCACATATGCTTACCAAGTGCTGTTAATGTCCTTTAGCCAAAGACCACCAGGACCATCTGACAATGAGGCAAGATAGGCTTGTTACTCACTGTTGGGGGGAGAACATGTTCCTTGGGGAACCATGGGTGGGTCTCAGTAACAGAGTAATAGACAAAGGTATGCAGTGGCCTTATTTTGTTTCATTTATTATGGTTTAGAGTAAGCTTGTCTGAGGCTGGTGTTCTGTGAGCTTGTTTATGTCCAACTGGGGAATAGAATTGCCAGGCTATGAGTGTCAGACCAGCTTGCAGTGCTGTCGGGGTCTAGCTGTGGTTATTTCCAGATGTCAGGGGCTGCTTTCTTTCTTTCTCAGCACCTTTTCTCCATGTGCCAATCACTGGACTGTGATATTTTACATTTGTCTTTTATGCCACTCAGCGTGTTGTATTGTGTAGTGGATAGTGTGGTTATCTCTCAAGATCCGTTCTAACCCTTCCCCAAAGTAGAGCAGCCATGGGATGTCAGTGAGACAGACACCACTTCCAACTTCAATGATCAGTTCTGATTTGTCTAGAACCACCTCAGTGACTGGTTCAAGGATGGGTATTTCAGGTGGGGCTCCCTGGAAATAGGCGCTGCAGATTTGCATGCAGGAGATTTGGTGGGGAGGTGGTCACAGGAATGATGTAATGGAGCAAGGGAAGCCCTCTAGGGCAGAGGGAAATGTGGTTGTCAGAAGTCTCACTCGATACCCCATGTGAGCTCCGGAACTGGGATCTCCCTCCAGATGTCTGAACTGAGGTGGGGCTTTTGTGCCAACCCATTGACCAGTCCTTCAAGTTCTGAAGATAAGCAAGCAGCTCCTTTTGGTGAGGGCAGTGCCTGGGAAGGAACTTAGCTGTGAATAAACAACAGTAATCCCTTCCAGTAGTAGGGGGAGTAGGGGGTGGAGGAGAGGAAATGAGAACTTCAATCCTAAAAAACATCTGGTTAGCATAGTCATTACAATGGGCAAATATTATAAACAAGCTATTTTCTCACCTTGGTGATAATTTCACCTTCTAGAGGACAGGTTTTGGGTGCTATTAATAATTCTCTCCAACAAGGAGCACTTGTTAGGTAAAATGAAGAGCCTTATTTAAACACATTGCCCAACGCTAAGTCAGTGGGGAGTACCATTCCTTGGGTAGAGTGATTATTTCAGAGGCATTTAGAATTTTTTTTTTTTTTAATGATTAAGGGAAGAGAAGCTTGTTCATTCACTGGACACTACCAAGAAAACATACAGTCCCTGTTTCTGACTGCATCGTCAGGATAAAATCAGCACACCAAGGATGGAAGAACCATAAGACTTGCAGAGAATTGAGGGTGGCAGTGGTGTGCCTGAGCTAGCCTGTATCAGGCCAGAGGTGGATGTGTACATCTTGTCCCAATTCTGTGTTCAGTAACTTCCTGTTGGTAGCTTGAAAGAAACAGACCATGTGAGGAGTATTTACAGCATGGAAATTGGCAAACACTATGAATCAAAGCTTTGTTCTATAGAGTCAGTTAGTTGTTAGATATGCTCCAGCACGTCACTGAAGGAGCCCAAATCAAACCATGCCTGAAGCCTACCCCCCTCTGGGCCTTTAAATTACATGAGTCAACACATTCTCTTTATTACATAAACTATTTCGACTCCTAATTATCACATACAATTTATCTGTTTGCACATTTGTTTTCTCCAATCAGCTGAAAGCTTCTTAAAAGTCATGGAACATACTAATCTTTGAATTATCAGTACCTAGGACATACTTAGAATCTGATGTGGATTGAGTAAACGAAGCAGAATGATCCTTGAACTGAAAACGATTGAGCAAGAACTGATAAAAGAGAAATAAAGCATTTAAGATGAGTGAATGTACAAGTGTTCAAATTGTCCATTCTTCCAACCTAAACAAATTACATTCCACAGTCGAGGGAACTTTGAGAAGTTATGGATATGGGAGAGAAGGTGAAAGGTAGGTTAAGATAGGTGGGCTCATCTGATTTTTCAAAAAGGAAGAATGTGAATTCTGCAAGCCATATAGCTTCTTGATTATCACATATCAGGTTCTCAAAGAGATTATTGAAATGTTGGCTAGTGAAGGAAAGGAACAATGTTCCCCAATGATCAGGCCATGGTCCTTAGTAGTCAAAGAAATGTAAAAGCAGAATGGTCGCGGCTTTGCATGATGAACCGTGGCCATAGAATTAAATTTAATAGGGATAATTGAAAGACGTGTATTTGGGTCCAAAACACAAATTGCACACTTTAAGGATGTGACATGGCTTAGCAGCGATGCGTATGACAAAGGCTGAGAGATGTTCTTTGACAATGAATCCAATATGAGTCAACGATATGATGTGGCCACCAGAAAAGCTGCTGCCATCCTGCTCTGCATTAAATGAAGCTTGGTTTGGTCTTGCTGCTTACTGATTGGTGTCTGGGTCTCATCTGATGACTTGAATAGAAACAGATCCTGCTTGAACACCATTTTGAATGATTTGTTCTCCTTCCTTCCTCAAACCCAGCAGTCTTATTGAGAAACCAGTGTGTGTGATTCAGTCAGTGATATTACCTGCTTATGAATCACATTTGTGGTTGCATGGAGAGTCCACCCAAATTCAGGTCATCTGACTAACTAGTCACGTGCCATTACTATGTAGTAGGAATTACACTTTGTGGTATGTTACTGTCTGATAGAGCTGGTTTCCCGACAGCTATTCCCTTTCACTATTTTTGAGATTTTTTTGATGATGCTGATGATCTGTACTCTCCTTTTCACTCTGGCACCTGTGTCTCTTTTTCGCACCAATGGGACCTGAGCATGGACAGGGGAAAAGGAAATGGCAGCTCTAGGCATTCATTTCTCTCTGTCTCTCTCTATTTTCATACACACACGTGCACAGAAACACATACACACACATGCATGCAGGCGCACACCTCTCCCTTAAGGAGACACAGTGAACATGGGCTCTAGCGTCTGACAGCCACAGCTCTAACTTCCGTTTTTGGCTCAATTACTCATTAGCTTTGATCCTTGACAGATTCTCTAAAACCCCTGAGCCTCAGTTTCCTCATCTGTAAAGTGGGAAGAGGATGCCTTCCTCAGACTGAGAGCGAAGGGAAATGATACATGGAAAAAGTACATAGCCCAGGGAAGAGTCTTCATCAGCGGAGTCAGGTTTGCTGTTTTGCTTGTAGCAGACATTGCTTTGTTATTATGTTCAACAGTTCTGTTTTTATTGTACTTATGACTATCTGCAAACCACTTCCCTTTATTTCCTTTGTTCCTGTTCCTGAATTTGAATGTGAAAACACTGCATCTCTACTGTATCAAACCTTTCCCTGAAAACTGGCTTTTCCTTCTAGGAAGAATGCAGGCAACAAGCTGCAGTGATAACGTCTGAGCACTGTGACTTTGTCACCATGGAAATCGCAGATCTTTTCGCAGCATCTGATGGTTGTCGCAGGCATCTCAAAACATTGTTTTATCCCATTGCTTTTTGAAATAGCAATAGTCATTCGACCCTTCATCAGACCTTATTATTTATTTAAAGCCTTGATGAAGGAGTACAAATATCACTATATCATATTATTTAAATACTTGATGACCATAACCGTGTAATTGTTTTCCTTTCCTTTACAGTTTTACAAATTTAAAACACTATTCTGAGAAGGGATCGTAGGCTTTGGAAACCATGGCATGCTTAAAGTTAAGAACCCCTGCCCTGGGGCTGTGTTGCTGCTTCAGGTTGTCATCTTGGTTGACTAAAGGGCAATGAAGGTCATCCAAGTCCCCCTGAAGAGTCAGTTTACTTCATTTCTTTCTGTTCATTGGTCCTATGTCCAGAGCATGTTATGGCCCACATGCCCAGAGATCCAGTAGGGCTGAGTAAGACCCACCCCAACAAGCCCATATGTTTGACAGGAAGTTTTTTCCAGTGGTCATGTATGGATGTGAGAGTTGGACTGTGAAGAAGGCTGAGAGCTGAAGAATTGATGCTTTTGAACTGTGGTGTTGGAGAAGACTCTTGAGAGTCCCTTGGACTGCAAGGAGATCCAACCAGTCCATTCTAAAGGAGATCAGCCCTGGGTGTTCTTTTGGAAGGAATGATGCTAAAGCTGAAACTCCAGTACTTTGGCCACCTCATGCGAAGAGTTGGCTCATTGGAAAAGACTCTGATGCTGGGAGGGATTGGGGGCAGGAGGAGAAGGGGACGACAGAGGATGAGATGGCTGGATGGCATCACTGACCTGATGGACGTGAGTCTGAGTGAACTCCAGGAGTTGGTGATGGACCGGGAGGCCCGGCATGCTGCGATTCATGGGCTCACAAAGAGTCGGACACGATTGAGCGAATGAACTGAACTGAACTGAACTGAGTGTTCTATAGATGGTGGATTTGTCTTGGTGTTGCTTAATGGACATGGAACTTGTTAGCTGGCCAAACACAATAAAGGCAGAAATGAATCACTTGTAACTGGTGGAGCTTCCCATGGTGTATCAGCAGTTCCTCCTTCTGGCTGTCTCTCCTTCTCAGTCCAGGCTTTGCAGTCTATATCCAGTAAGGCCCCCCAGTTCCTAGTCCTTCTTCTCCATCTCCACTCTTCTATTTCCCTCCATCTTTGTTTCTGCTTCTCTTTTTCTCTCTCATCCCCACCACTTTTTCTTTCTCTCTAATTCCCTGTCCTCCACTTCTTCATGGAGGAAGCAGTAGATAATTCTGAATTTAATCATTGGGCATTCTGTATACCTGGTTTTGCATTCTTGATCAATGCTTGCATTGATCCTTCTTGGTTCTGGGCCTGTGCTTGCCCCCCTCTCTGTCATCTCACATACACACACACACACATACACACACACACACACACACACACTTACTCATTCCATTTCTGTCTCTTCCTGACACACTCACACCTCAGAAAGATTATATTTATAATACCCCAAGGCATATCTAAATACCAGCATTCATTTTGGGAGCACACTTGTTTCTCTTGCTTGGAACAGACTGAATTTTCCCCTGACTCAGAATTTTGAACTTCTGGCTGAGAAGGGAGAGTCTCTAAGGGACCAACCATATGTCAGAGTGCCATCAGCTTTCTGCACCAAGGGGTGCGTGCACTCATGAATACAGAACATTTGTTGAAGGACTCATGGCCACATTTGGCCCAAGCAGCTCATGCTGGGTGGAGATAAAGCCTGCGTGGAGAAAGGGCATTTGGATTGGAGAGACCAGGTGTTGAGTAAGAATGAATCTGAATCCTACAGGGCTGATACTTGTAGGCCATCAAAATAGATCTATTTCCTAGAGAAAGAGGAGGATGTTAAAACCAGTCAATCCCTGAAGGACAAATTATAACTTTCATTCAACTTTTGTGAATTCATTTGAGTGGCAGCTGATGGCTCTCATTTCTCAAAACTGGACCCAAAGCTATCTTTCTGCATAGGCAGACTTGGGCAGTTTTTCTCCTTTTCCTTGTATTTAGCTGTTCCATGAAATATCCTTAAAAGGGCTCAGAGGCAGCCATTCTGCAATTAGAGCTATGCCTTTAAATCCTCATTCCTGTGAGAGTTGACTCACTGACTTTAATTCACACTGAAGTGTGAATGACTAACGTAAGTTTCTTTCCTTTCTTGGAAACAAGCTTATTAAATAAGAAATATGAGAAAGTATGGGAGAGAAAGAGGAGGAGGAGAGAAAGAGAGAGACTGAAGTCTGAGAGGGAACTGAGTGGAAGGACGAAGGAGTGGAATTCTAGAGATTTTATAGCTTTATAACAATGCTCAGCTGTGCTGTGCTGTGCTAAGTTGGTCCCAGCTAATTTTCTGGAGGCAATTCCTTTTTAATTCTAGAGGTCTCCCCATAAGTTTCTAGCACTCAGTTTCAACTAGACTTTCTGTTGGTTGGTTTCCTTAGCCTCTCATTTCAGAAGCTCTTCTGTGGGGAAGAGAGGGGCAGTGGCAAGAGAGAGGGGGAAGTCTAACATGGACCAAACACTGTTCAGAGGACGCTGTTTTGTCACCTTCCATGTCATTTCATCAGATGTCATCTCAAGCCAGAGCTTACATGCTCTTTTCTACCTCACAGCGAACAAATCTTGGGAGAAATCTTTCTGGCTGAGCGCTTCTCCAAGGCATCCTTCTTTAAGCGGAGAATGTGTAAAAAATTTGATGTTGATTTTCAGTCCGGCTGCCATTTGGTAACTGTCTGGGTCACCAAGCAAAGAAACATAATGTGTCACCTGTTCCGAATATAAATATCACCTGCTCAGTGAGCTCCAAGGTCAAAGGAGAGGTTAGCACCAGTGGAAAAGAATCACTTTCAACACAGGATGTGCTGTGCATATTAGCAACATGTACCACATTAAGCAATTTGTGCAGGTTTCCATGAACTTGCCATCCTGGTCTATGTGAACTTCACAATGATATCCACTTTGTTGTCAGCCCAACTTTCTAGCTCCCTTTGCAAGGAAGGAAAAGACATAAATGAGAAGGAGAAGGAGATGGGTCCTGTAGCACCTCTGCCACGGATGGAAAGGAAGAGAGTGCTGTGCGTGCTTAGTTGCTCAATCTTGCTGACTCTTTGAGACTAAGCACAGGCAAGAATACTAGAGTGAGTAGCCTTGCTCTTCTCCAGGGGATCTTCCCAACCCAGGGATCTAACCCAGGTCTCCTGCATTGCAGGTGGATTCTTTACCGTCTGAGCCACCAGGGAAGCCCAAGAACACTGGAGTGGGCAGCCTATCCCTTCTCTAGGGGTTCTTCCTGACCCAGGAATCCAACTGGGGTCTCCTGCATTGCAGGCAGATTCCTTACCAGCTGAGCTACCAGGGAAACCCGGGGAAGAAGGGTGGTTGAGTTTGAAGTCACTGCTCTCAGACACAGGGAAGTGAGAGGAGAGTTTTCCTTGGGCCCCTCTTCCTTTGGGAGGAGAGTGAGGCTCCAGTGCCAGATTGTGTAGAAACGTAGAAAAATGCTTCACTACTGGCAAAAAGTTCTTTTCAGTGTTTGTAAATTGGGAATAATAATACCTTTAGCACAGAGTTAAGAAGTAATGAGATAAACTATGGAAAGTACCTAATGTAACACTTGGTCTTAGACGCCACTCAGTTGTTTCTTTCTGACCGCCCTGGTATGGCTGGAGGCAGCACCCAGTTCATAGCTGATGTTTCTCACCAGTATTCCAGCTATCAGACTAGTGGAATAACATATTGTATCTTTCAGTTTAAATTTTCTCCCTCCCTCCTTCCTACTCTCCCTCCCTCCCTCCCTTCTTTCCATGAGGTTAATTAAGGGTTTCCTATGTACCAGGCATTTGGTTGGTGCTAGGTACCTGAGGATGAATCAAACACAGGAGCACCCACGTATGGAGAAGGCAAACCTGAGCAGTGTTAAGTACAGGAGCACCTACTGAGCACGATTGGAACCATGGGCAGGGCCAACGAGAAAGACAGGGTTCCTGCCCACACAGAGCTTACTCTTGAAAATAAATGATTATAATAGAGAACAATGGGAGCATCAGAGTTCTTGTGATGAGCCCAAAAGGGAGGGTTTCAGCCAGGTGTGTTGGGTCAGGCTTCCCAGAGACGTGCCTTTTCTCTGGACTCTCGGGAACATGCTGGATGCTGGAACATGCATGCCTGGCAGTAACTGTGGGTGGCCCTACCAGGAATGAGTCATACTGAAGAACAGCAACTGCCAGTGGCTGGGCCTGGGTGCCCAGAGCTCAGAGGAACAGTGGGAGGTTGTCTATTAGGGCTGCAGCTAGGAAGTTAGATTTTTTTTTGACGGCTGTTGGAAAATTGAGCAACATAGATAGTAGCCTTTAACCATTCATTCATTTAGTTGACAAACGTTTTTCTGAGCACCTACTATGTGCTAGAGACTCTGCTGGCTGCTAGGAATACAGAGGAGAGTCAGGTCCTCAATTTCTGTCCAGTGGGCTCCGAGTTTGGGGGTAAATTTCCCCAGGGCAGCATTTCGAGGGCAGCAGTTCTTCAAGTGTGTTACAGATGTTCCTGGGCCCTCAAGGAGGTGTGAAGTGGTACAGACACGAACACTTTTGATTCTATGAGTTGGCTCTGTTTAGAAAAAACCTAAATAAAAGTATGAGTCCCTTTAAAGAAAATATCCAGTAAATGTAGCATAAATGATAGGCAGGCACAGCAAAATTTGTAAAGATAGGATGTTAAGGCTGAAGTTTTGGAAATACTCTATTAGGAAAATCTGAATAATAAGGGACATGATAACTTTTCCTTTGAGTCCTCCCCAAAGCCTCACTTTTCAGGTTGGTGAATGGGTGTTGGGTGCTCAGGCCACCCAGGGAATCATGGAGTCGCCCCCCGGTGACAGTGTCTGTGGCCTCAGTTCTGTCCACTCGCCCTTCCTCTTTGCTGCCTGTCTTGGGCTCTCTTTGGTGCTTGGCAGCATCTATGAGAGGTAACAGGAGGATATGGGAACTTGTGGTTGTCCCGGTGGAGCACACATGGGAGAGAGAGTGCAGTGTGATGGAAAGGATCCAGAGACTGAAATCAGGAGATCAAATGTTCAAGTGATAGTTTGCAACAGATTTCATGTGAATATCAGTGTATCAGTTTTTTTCATTTCAAATAAGAGAATCATATCTACTCTAGTATATAGTTGAACTGAAATAATATATGGGAAAGCTTTGTAAAAATAGACTTTATTTTTGTTTTTTAGAACATTTTTAGGTTTACAGGGAAATTGCTCAGAAAGTACAGGGAGTTCCCAAATACCACCCACTCTGCAGCCTTGCCTACGGTTTCCTGGGTCAGGAAGATCCCCAGGAGAAGGAAATGGCAACCCACTCCAGTATTCTTGCCTGGGAAATCCCACAGACAGAGGAGACTGGCAGGTTATAGTCCATGGGGTTGCAAACAGTCGGACATGACTTAGCAACTAAACAACATCAAAGTAGTATGGAACGTTTGGTACAATTGATGATCCAATATTGATATATTAGCTAATATATTAGCTAATCCATGCTTTATATTAGGATTCACTCTGCATTGGAGTGGATTTTGACAAATGCGTAGTGTTGGGTATCTACCATTACTGTATCATATAGAATAATTTCACTGACCTTAAAATACCCTGAGCTTCACCTATTCATCCCTTCCCCTTCCCCTTGAATTTTTGGCAACCACTGATCTTTTTACTGTCTCTATAGTTTTGCCTTTTCCAGAATGTCATATAATTGGAATTTGTAGCCTATTGAATTCATATATTGTGTAGCCTTTTCAGACTGGTTTCTTCTACCTTACAATATGCTTTTAAGTGGAAAATTCTGAAAGAGATGGGAATACAGACCACCTGACCTGCCTCTTGAGAAACCTATATGCAGGTCAGGAAGCAACAGTTAGAACTAGACATGGAACAACAGACTGGTTCCAAATAGGAAAAGGAGTACGTCAAGGCTGTGTATTATTGTCACCCTGCTTATTTAACTTGTACGCAGAGTACATCATGAGAAACGCTGGGCTGGATGAAGCACAAGATGGAATCAAGATTGCCGGGAGAAATATCAATAAGCTCAGATATGCAGATGACACCACCCTTATGGCAGAAAGTGAAGAGGAACTAAAAAGCCTCTTGATGAAAGTGAAAGAGGAGAGTGAAAAAGTTGGCTTAAAGCTCAACATTCAGAAAATGAAGATCATGGCATCTGGTCCCATCACTTCATGGGAAATAGATGGGGAAACAGTGGAAACAGTGTCAGACTTTATTTTTCTGGGCTCCAAAATCACTGCAGGTGGTGATTGCAGCCATGAAATTGAAAGATGCTTACTCCTTGGAAGGAAAGTTATGACCAACCTAGACAGCATATTAAAAAGCAAAGATATTACTTTGCCAACAAAGGTCCATCTAGTCAAGGGTATGATTTTTCCAGTGGTCGTGTATGGATGTGAGAGTTGGACTGTGAAGACAGCTGAGCACTGAAGAATTGATGCTTTTGAACTGTGGTGTTGGAGAAGACTCTTCAGAGTCCCTTGGACTGCAAGGAGATCCAACCAGTCCATTCTAAAGGAGATCAGCCCTGGGTGTTCTTTGGAAGGACTGATGCTAAAGCTGAAACTCCAGTACTTTGGCCACCCCATAGGAAGAGTTGACTCATTGGAAAAGACTCTGATGCTGGGAGGGATTGGGGGCAGGAGGAGAAGGGGACGACAGAGGATGAGATGGCTGGATGGCATCACCGACTCGATGGACTTGCATTTGTGTGAACTCCGGGAGATGGTGATGGACAGGGAGGCCTGGCGTGCTGTGATTCATGGGGTCGCAAAGAGTCGGACACAACTTAGCAACTGAACTGAACTGAACTGACGCTTTTAAGGTTTGCCCATGTTTTACTATTGCTTGTAATCTCATTAAGTTTTAAAAAATCACTGGTTAATATTCCATTGCCTGAATTTATCACCATGATTACTCATTCACCTGTTAAAAGGATCTATTGGTTGCTTCCAAGTTTTGGTAACTTTGCTACTTTGTCAAAGATCATTTCAGTTGACTCTATTTATTTATGTTGTGCTGTGTGTAGTTGCTCAGTCGTGTCAACTGTTTTCGACCCCATGGAATGTAGCCCACCAGGCTACTCTGTCCATGGGGATTCTCTGGGCAGGAATACTGGAGTGGGTTGCCATGCCCTCCTCTAGGGGATCTTCCCAACCCAGGGATCGAACCCATGTCTTCTGCATTACAGGCAGTTTGTTTACCATCTGAGTCACCAAGGAAGCTCTGACTATATTTATGTGGGCCTGTATATTTATTCTGGGCTGTCTATTCTGTTCCATTGATCTAGTTGTCTTGATCACTGGAAAGGCTTTTTTTTTTTTTTAATTTATTGACCCATGCCCTGTGTCTTGTGGGATCTTAGTTCCCCAAGCAGGGATTAAACCCATGCCCTCAACAGTGAAAGTGTGAAGTCTTAACCACTGGACCAATAGGGAATTCCCTGGCTTTTTAAAACCATAAAGTCTTAAAGCCACGGATGGCACTATTACTAGAGGCAGTGTTCAGACAGGGCCTAGTGGATGTCTCCCTCAGTTCTTATGCTCTCTGCTTTTTGTGAATTAAGGAATGTGATCCCTCATCTGTGAGGAGAGGAAGTCGAGGCTACAAAGCCAACGGTCATGGTGTACTCGGTCTCCTCCTTTCTGTTAAGTTGGAGGACAGAGGTTGTTCACAATGTCTGTTTGAGGGACTTCCCTGATGATCCAGTGGCTAAGACTCCATGCTCCCAATGCAGGGGGGCTGGGTTCCTTAGATCCCACATGCTGCAATTAAGAGATCACATTTTGCAGCAAAGATCAAAGATCCCATGTGCTGCAATTAAGATTTGACACAGCCAAATAAATAAATAAACATTTAAAACAAACAAACAAAAATGTTTGATTAATCCCTGCCCTTGTTTGACTTTAAAGATCAGATCACAACATTTTGCTTCTGGTAAGTCAGGCATTAGATCTTCTATTATTTGCATATGTTTTATTATTGTCTTCCTTATTCTAGACAAAAATGTTTCTTTTTACTGCTCAATCTGGACATGCTTCATGATTGTCCATTATAGCTGGCATTCTTCCTATGCTTTCACAGTGGTTCTCGAAGTGGTCCTTGGCCAGCTGACTCAGTATGCCCTGCCTGGGAAGTTGTTAGAAATGCATGTTTTCAGGCCTGACCCTGATCTGATGAATGAAACCTCTGTAGGAGAAGCCAAGTAATCTGTTTTTGAACAAGCTCTCCAGAAGATGCACATTGGAGCTGGAGAACCACTAACTTTGAGTCAGCTTTTTATTCTATTGGTAGCCACATTCTTCAATGCATTCTCTTGGATAGACGGTCACATTGCCCACTTCCCCTCTTGAGCTGGAGGAATGGAGGTTTAGACATGCCATGAGGAGGAGGGTCCAGAGCCAGGCTCATCTCAGAGTGACTATAGTTCTCCTTTCCCTTTGGGTATCAGAGCTCATCACAGATGTTCTTGCCTCTTCCTTAAGGAAGTTATCCTAGAATACAACTCAAAGCACTTCCTGCATGGCCTCAGGAAGGAGAGCATCACTGGTCAGGCTGTTGAGTGACAGTTGATAGCCTGCCTCATCTACTACTCTGAGTCCTGACTCAGAGGAGCTCCCTCTCCCTTCTCAATATTTCTTTCTCTCTCTGTAGTCACATCTGCCCAGATCAGCTGAGCCACTGCCACTGCCTGTCTTTGGAGGAGAATGTGTGGCCATAGAACAGTTGGGCGGATGGAATGGCCTCTCCTTAGAAACAGACTCTCTGCAGGTCAAGGTCTCGGAAGATTGCCTGTTAGGGCATGGGGCAAGGGCTTGTCTGTTTATTGAGGGTGTGGACTGGGAGTCAAGGCAGGCTTTTTATGAATAGAGAAGAAGTTTTGTAGACTTTATGGCCTTGTACTGATTCTTTTGGGAAAGCTGACTGGCATGAATAGAGACATCCATGATGGGGGGATGGAAATCAATTTTAGTGAAGTAAATGTAGGTAGATTCACTTTAATTTGTCAATATCTTTCTTCCACTTGTTGGTACTTCACCCATAAATTGCATGCATATACCCATAGATTCAGAATCCTTTTTATTAACCATCTAGTTTGCTTTTCCTCAAGCTTAGTATCTGCCGGTGTGGTAGTAGATTCTGGCTGCTGTAGACAGGTAGGTGGTGGCCCTTCTGTTAGTTGATAAGCAGTGATGGGCAGCATGTGGCCTTAGTTCTGTGGCATGCAAACATACACACACACATATATACAGGGGCCCATATTCTATGTCTATTTAACTTGCAAGAGTCAGTTAGACATATAACATTTGCCTTGGCCTAAAGTATAAAATTAAAAACTCTGAAATAATGGATGAAATCCATTCAGGCACTTGGTGGTTTAGAGTAAAGCTGAATTTCCTGCTATTTGGAAATCTTATTTCCATAAATAAAGCTAAGTGGGCAGAGGAAGACCTACCCCTCCCTACTGAACGGGAAGCAAAACTACACATATTAAAGAGTGTCTCAAAGGTGCTCATACTGCTTGGGAAAAATGCCCTAGACACCCAGGCTACTTGTGTTAAGATTGAACACATGATCTAAATGTGAATTAAGCAAGACCATCGTAAAGTTGACTGAAAATGAGTCAGCAAAACTTTGGGAGCCATTCATTCCCCTATTAAAACATCTTCCTCCTTAGAAAAATTCCTCTCTTTTTTGAACTTGGGCAGTCTTTAAAAGACAAAATTCTTCATTTGTGGTTATCTAATCTCTTTTAAAAAATGCTTTGCCCTCATCTATTGCTTATAGGGATTTAAAATAGTATAGCTGCTGTGAAAATGTTTGATTCCTCAGTAAGTTAAACACAAAAGTTATTATGTATGCTTATGGCCCAGAATATTCCACTCCTACGTATATATCCAAGGTAATCAGAATCATAGGTTCATATAAACACTTGTATATGAAGGTTCAAGCAACATTACTCATAATAGCCCCAAAGTAGAAACAACATAAAAGTCCATTAACTGAAGATGTGATGAACAAATGCTATAGTCACACAAAGGAATATTATTCAACCATCAGAAGGAACGAAGTGTTGTTGCATGCTACATGGATGAACCTTGGAAACATTATGCTAAGGGGAAGAAGACAGAAACAGAGGCCTGCGTACTTCTATTTATATGAAAAGTCCAGAATAGGCGAATCCATGGAGACAGGAGGTAGATTAATGGTTTCTAGGGCCTGGTGGGAGAGGAGAAGTGAAGAATGACTATGAATGGGTATGAGGTTTCTCTTAGGGGTGATAAAGATATTCTGGAGTTAGATAGTGATGATGATGGCAGATCCTAGTGATGATATTAAAAACCACTAAAATGTATACTAAAAGGATGAATTTAGTGGTATGTGAGTTATATCTCAATTAAAAAAATTAAAGGCCTCAACAAGGCTCTACTACTTCTTCATTTTTCTTCTTTTAGATTAAATCAGGTAAGTAGAATGCTTTGTTACTTGGGCCCCTGGTCAAGTCTTCACTGAGCTGAGTGCTCTCCTTTGCCTTCTTAATATGCTGTAAGGTATCAAGTCCTAGATCTGAAAGAGCAGATAATAAGAACTAAAAGGAGCTCAGAAAGGAGTAAAGAGTTGGACAGGTTATCTGAGATTCTTAGGGAAGAGTTAAACTCTACATATTTATCTAGTCAAGTATTTATGGAACCCTTTCATGGACTAAATATGTGATTACTAACACAAGTGGGACCAAGTCTCTACCTTCATGAAGCTCAAATTAAGATGTGTTAAGCAAAAAACTTTAATTCAGAGTGATCCACCTACCACAGGAATGTAAAAGAAATTCTGGATTTCACAGGAGAACTTGCAGAAGAGATGGGGGCAGAAGATAGTGTCCTCCAAGCATTGTCAACAAGAACTAAGGGGCAGAAGTAAGAAATGGTGGTGTATTTAGGGAAGATGGGGAAATGGTCAGAGTTTCATCCACATCCTCAAGGCAAGAATGTGCAATTCTTTGCTTTGTCTTTTGTAAAAATTCTTTCTAAATTTTAGCTGCATTGGCAAAATTTTGAACAGTACAAAAAGAGAATACACTGGATGGTAATCTCCCTGATACCCTTTCTCCTAATTGTCCTCTCCAGATGAAACTATCTCTAGAAAGGCTTCTAATAGACCCTATGATTTCTGCTTTATTGACTATGCCAAAGCCTTTGACTGTGTGGATCACAAGAAACTGTGGAAAATTCTGAAAGAGATGGGAATACCAAACCACCTGACCTGCCTCTTGAGAAACCTGTATGCAGGTCAGGAAGCAACAGTTAGAACTGGACGTGGAACAATGACTGGTTCCAAATAGAGAAAGGAGTACATCAAGGCTGTATATTGTCACCCTGCTTGTTTAACTTCTATGCAGAGTACATCATGAGAAACACTGAGCTGGAAGAAGCACAGGCTAGAATCAAGATTGCCAGGAGAAATATCAATAAGCTCAGATATGCAGATGACACCACCCTTATGGCAGAAAGTGAAGAGGAACTAAAAAGCCTCTTGATGAAAGTGAAAGAGGAGAGTGAAAACGTTGGCTTAAAGCTCAACATTCAGAAAACAAAGATCGTGGCATCTGGTCGCATCACTTCATGGGAAATAGATGGGGAAACAGTGGAAACAGTGTCAGACTTTATTTTGGGGGGCTCCAAAATCACTGCAGATGGTGACTGCAGCCATGAAATTAAAAGACGCTTACTCCTTGGAAGAAAAGTTATGACCAACCTAGATAGCATATTGAAAAGCAGAGACATTACTTTGCCAACAAAGGTCCATCTAGTCAAGGGTATGATTTTTCCAGTGGTCGTGTATGGATGTGAGAGTTGGACTGTGAAGAAAGGTGAGCACCGAAGAATTGATGCTTTTGAACTGTGGTGTTGGAGAAGACTCTTCAGAGTCCCTTGGACTGCAAGGCGATCCAAACAGTCCATCCTAAAAGAGATCAGTCCTGGGTGTTCATTGAAAGGACTGATGCTAAAGCTGAAACTCCAATACTTTGGCCACCTCATGCGAAGAGTTGACTCACTGGAAAAGGCTCTGATGCTGGGAGGGATTGGGGGCAGGAGGAGAAGGGGACGACAGAGGATGAGATGGCTGGATGGTATCACTGACTTGATGGACTTGAGTTTGAGTGAACTCTGAGAGTTGATGATGGACAGGGAGGCCCGGCGTGCTGTGATTCATGGGGTCGCAAGGAGTCAGACATGACTGAGCGACTGAACTGAACTGAACTGATCCCCCTTTGCTTTATTTTTTGAGAAATAGGGACTTTTTCATCAAGACTAGATCACAGACAGAATAAAATTTTAAAATTGAATTCTATAAATTGATTGTTTTCCATTTGCCTAATTCAGTTGAGTTCAGTCTAATCTGCTTCGTTCAACCAAGTCTAATTATCTTTACCTTGTGGCAGTCATTTCATGGTAATTAATTGATTATGAAATTTTAAATTAAAAAGGTTTTTCAATTGATATTCATTCATTCAAACATTTGTCATTCAACAAATACTTCCTGCATCTCCTACCAACTGTTGGCTCTGTTCTAAGACTTGGGATACATAGTGAACAAGATAAACATCTTGTATTTGTCCTCACAGAGCTCACTGGGGGATAATAAAGATAAGAAAGTATGTAAGTTAACAAGAAAAGCAGGTAGTAATAAGTTCTAAGATGGCAAATTTTAAAAAGGGTGAAGACATAGAAAATGGGGAACAGGGGACCTCTTCTAGATTGTCTAGTTTTTGAGGATGTGATATTTAATTTAAGACCTCAAACCAAGAAGGACCAGCCATGCAAAGATCCGCTGACAGGCACAGCTAGTGCCAAGAACCTACGGTGGGAACCAGTCAGGCAATTTACAGAAACAGGGAGAAGGCAAGGACGGCTGAATCTCAGAGTGAGTGAGTGGACTTGTATTAGTATATTAGGGCTTCTGTAGCAAAGAACCACAGCCTGGGTGGCTTAAACAACTGAAATTTGTTTTCTCATGTTTATGGAAGTTAGAAGTCCAAGATCAATGTGTCAGCATTGTTGATTTCTTCCCAGGCCCCTCTCAGTGCTTTTTAGATGACCAACTTTCCCTCTCTCTTCACATGGTCTTTCCTTTGTGCATATCTGTATTTTAATTGCTTCTTATTTTATAAACAACTATCACATTGGATTAAGGCCCACTCATATCATCCCCATTTTACCTTAATTACTTCTTTCAATACCCTATCTCCAAATATAGTCACATTTTGAGGTATTGAAGTTAGGATGTCAACATGTAAATTTTGGAGGGACATAATTCTGCCCCTAAGAGGACTGGTAAGGTCTGAGCAGAAGCCAGACCATATAGGGTTTTCTTGGCCAAGGTAAGGAATTTTATTTAATAACAAGAGCCACTGGAGGATTTTAAGCAGGTGGGGCTGCAGATCTGACCAATATTTGGGAGTTAGAACTTCTCTGCAGATTCTCATAAGGAGAACCAAAGCACTCCTGGCCCTAGCCCAGAGATGATTTTCCCTATCAACCCAGGGCCCAGATTAAACTTTTTTCATCCTGTTCACAGTCCCTGTTTTTCATTAGAGTTTCACCAGAGTACAAAAACAAACCAATACACTCAAGATAGCATTCCTCAATACTCCAAACAAATTCTGAAAAATGTAAAGGGTCAAAGATAAATACACATTTTGCAAGACTCTCTGATCTATTTATGTCTCAAAAACCTCCTAGGTAGAGGAATTGCACTGACTGCAAATAGCCATGGTTGACTCTCTATGAGTACATGATTATCATGTGGGTTGTATGCCACAGGATTGTTGAAAAGAGAGATTTCTGCATGGTGGTAAATTTCCATACTCATCAGTAGATTTTGGTTTTTTCACTTGGATCAAGATTTCCAACCATAAACAAAGGGGAAATTTTGGCTTGAGAAATATCTACTTTGTTAATAAGCAAATCTGAAACTGGAAAAAAATAATTTTGTTTTGTAAACACGGACTCGTTATTCAGTTAGTGCAAAACATAGCTCTTATAAAACGCTACAGGGGCATGGTCCCATGAGGCTAGTAGTTAAAATGGAGGGATAGAAACAGCAGGTCTGTTTACTGTGCAAATTCAGGGAATGTCAAAGCCAGATAAAAATTATTTTAAACAACTGAATGCTACTTACCAGCTGTGAGCTACCTGCCTCAACCAGCCTTTCAAGCTTAAAAGGAGAAAAATCTGTCTTTTCTCTCCATGCATTTGAAGACAGCATCAGAATTAACATCTGACTCATAAATAGTCCATGAAACAGATGACTCTTCACATCCTATGACTTGATGTTTTCAGATAAAATCTCTTTCTCTTTTGCATTTTTAAAAGCTAGTTTCCTTCTCTACTTGGTCCTCTGGTTAATGTGTGGAGGAAGGCTCTTGGCAGCCAGATGGGATATAATCTATATTTAGGCTTCCATTAGCTCTTATGTTTGAATGTGCTACCATTTCCTAATTTTAATACAAATATTCTATGAGAGTGGATTGCCATTTATGTTATTGCTGCATAAAACAGTGATTATGCTAATACATGTTGTTTTTCACAGAGATTAATTAAAAAACATGTGTGCCCCATTTTCATTGGTCACATGTTGACAAATGGGATCACATTTGATATCCAACTGGTCAGCCTCAATTATCGTTTTTCTCCATGTCCCTTCCAGGACATGGTCTGGACTCTATTAGTGCTTTCTTTTTAGTTTGTGGGAGTTTAGTAACCCAATTAGCCTTGAGAATGGAGGAATAAGAAATGGAACCAGTTCATCTTAAGCTATAAGGTTCATGTTGCCAGAGTAACTTTTTTCCTAGAGTAAGAGATTATTGTGTCATTCCAAATGTACAGGCAACTACTGTACGAAAGTGCTACAGCGAGCTTAGCGCTAAACTTTGCTCAAATTAGTATTAATGCAAGTTTAGGGGTAGTCAAATTCAAGAGAGAAGTATGCTGCTTTTATTACCACTTCCCAAGCCTGTGTAGTAGAAGGCTCTGATGATGATTATAAGAATAACAGCTCCTCCTTGCTTGTGCTAGACAGAATATAAAGCAGTTTCACAACATTTTTGCTTTGAATCACAGTAATCCTCCCTGTGTCCTCTAGCAAAGACTTCCCTTGGGCCAGCAGAATGCTGGCATTGCCATCAGAATCCTGGGAATCAAGTCTTGGGTGGGTCTTGGGGTTCTAATAAATACAGCACATGGAACAACCTTCTTGAGTCATACTCTTTAACAGAAAAGAGAAATCTGAGATCACAATTACTCAAAAGGTTTTTTGGACCTTAGAAAAGAGATGAGGAACCTACAAATGGCCTTCTATACAAAAGAAGGTAGATCATCAGACTCATGTAAGTTCTCAATTATAGCAGCTGTTTGAATTCCAGAAGGAATGTCCACTATCTAGTTTGTCACATGATGGAAAAGATCAGAAGTTGGATATGGGGAGGGTGGTGGGAGGGGGGTTTAGGATTGGGAACTCATGTACACCCGTGGTGGATTCATGTCAATGTATGGCAAAACCAACACAGTATTGTAAAGTAAAAACAAAACAAAACAAAAAACCACACACAAAAAAAAGATCAGAAATGGGGCTTGGTCATTTCCAGTCACCAAGGTGAGTTCCAGGTGCTTCTGGATCAGCACAGAAGATCAGACATGGATTCTGATGTTTGCTCTTTTACACGTCAACTCAGACAAGCTTCTTGCTGCCATATCACAAGGCCCCTGGCTGGAGAGGATGATGAGGGGAGAGCTGAAGTCACGTCAATAACTCTCAGTCCAGCTCCTGCTATTCTTACAGTCTTTGTTCTCCCCTCACAGCGAGCCACTGCAGGCTCTCTTCTGACTTTCCTGACCGCTTTTCTCTGCTTTCTTCCTTAGCCTCTCTTCCCGGAACTGGCGACTTGAATGTTGACATCCCTGGGTTTACCGTATCTCTTATCTGTTCTCAGTTTACCTCCAGTCTTTGGACAGCCTTGTCCATTCTCATGGCTCCAGTTGTCATCTTGTGATGGCTCTAGAATTAAACATACGTCTCTAGCCCAGGCCTCTTTCTCTGCTTCCTTAGATGTCTCAGACTCAACATGTTTGATCTGAATTCACAGTGCTCCCATCCCGCCTGTGTTTTCCTCCAAGATCCTCGTCTCTGGGACAAGGTTGACTCTCCTCATGGTATTCCAGGCTTGGTTGGTTCCAAGCATTTAATGCACTTTGCCGCATTTCACCTTGGAAAAGCCCGATAAGGAAGGTACAGCTATTGTTGCCATTTCACATAACAGAAGTAAGTAGTCTAGTGCTTTGCCCCAGGTTCAAGAGTTCATCATGAGTAGAGCTGGGGTTTGAATGTAGACTGGGTAGACAGGGCCCACACCTTTTGTGTTTGCTTTGTGTTGGCTGAGTGGTGTGCAGGATTTTAGTTCATCAACCAGGGATTGAACCCATGCCCCCTGCAGTGGCAACACGGAGTCTTGATTACTGGACTACCAGGGAAGTCCCCAGAGCCTACGCTTTTAATGACTCTGCCTTCTGCTTGCTGTGGAACATTTACCCAGGTCAGAAACACGTGCAGCATTTTTTTTTTTCCTGTATTTGAATTTGTTATAATATTGGTTGTTTTATGTTTTGTCTTTCTGGTCCCCAGGTATGTGGGATTTTAGCAACCTCATCAGGGATCAAACCCACACGCCCTGCACTGGAAGGTGAAGTCTCAACCACTGGACTACCAGGGAAGTCCCCCAGACAATCATTTCTGAAGCCTCATGCTTGTTTGCCTCCCATATGTAGTCCAGTGCCACGCCTATCATTTTTGCCTCCAGAATAAATTTCTGTTCCTCTCTGTCCTTACTGTCACCACCTTAGTGCAAGATATTGCCGCTTTTCTGGACATATGCACTGGCCTAATGGCTCTTTCTGCCTTTCTTTCTTTTCTCCTTCCCACCCCGTATACTTCCCATATTGCAACAAAAGAAATCTCTGAATCATAAATTCAGTGTTGCCACTCTGCTAAATAAAATGCTCAAATTGTATCCTACTGTCCTCAGGCCTAAACTCCTGTTAAAGGATAAAGTGAGGTATATTAAAGAGTTTTAGAGTTTATTTGAGAAAAAAATCAATTTGAATTGGGCCGCTCCAAACCAGAATTGGTTAGGAGTGCTCTGCGGATGGGAACCAGGGGAAATACCTATTGTGAAAGTGTGGAAGCAAAAAAGGAGATTCTGTCATTGACCACAGCTTGAAGTCTTATTGGCTGTTTGTGAGTGGTCCTCCTTATGTTTGGATTTCTTAAACTTGAGAAATTTTCAAACTTAGATTTTTGGTTTGCTTGTGTAGATCAACCAACTTTAGAGCTACCTCAGTCTAATGGACTCTTGAGTTTAACTAACTTAACACTCTTCAACATGTCTTATGGAGAAAGAAATGGCACCCCACTCCAGTACTCTTGCCTGGAAAATCCCATGGACGGAGGAGCCTGGTAGGCTGCAGTCCATGGGGTCGCTAAGAGTCGGACATAACTGAGCAACTTCACTCTCACTTTTCACTTTCATGCATTGGAGGAGGCAATGGCAGCCCACTCCAGTGTTCTTGCCTGGAGAATCCCAGGGGTGGGGGCGCCTGATGGGCTGCCGTCTATGGGGTCGCACAGAGTCGGACATGACTGAAGTGACTTAGTGGCAGCAACATATCTTAGGGTTTCCCTGATGGCTCAGCAGGTAAAGAATCTGCCTGCATTACAGGGGATGCAGGTTTGACCCTTGGTCAGGAAGATCCCCTGGAGAAGGAAAGGACAACAGACTCCTTTAATCTTACTTGAAAATCCCATGTAAAGAGGAGGCTGGTGGGCTATAGTCCATGGGGTCAAAAAGGATTGGACATGACATAATCATGATGGTGTGATCACTCACCTAGAGCCAGACATCCTAGAATGTGAAGTCAAGTGGGCCTTAGAAAGCATCACTACGAACAAAGCTAGTGGAGGTGATGGAATTCCAGTTGAGGTATTTCAAATCCTGAAAGATGATGCTGTGAAAGTGCTACACTCAATATGCCAGCAAATTTGGAAAACTCAGCAGTGGCCACAGGACTGGAAAAGGTGTTTTCATTCCAGTCCCAAAGAAAGGCAATGCCAAAGAATGCTCAAACTACCGCACAATTGCACTCGTCTCTCACGCTAGTAAAGTAATGCTCAAAATTCTCCAAGCCAGGCTTCAGCAATACATGAACCGTGAACTTCCTGATGTTCAAGCTGGTTTTAGAAAAGGCAGAGGAACCAGAGATCAAATTGCCAACGTCTGCTGGATCATCGAAAAAGCAAGAGAGTTCCAGAAAACATCTATTTCTGCTTTATTGACGATGCCAAAGCCTTTGACTGTGTGGATCACAATAAACTGTGGAAATTTCTGAAAGAGATGGGAATACAGACCACCTGACCTGCCTCTTGAGAAACCTATATGCAGATCAGGAAGCAACAGTTAGAATTGGACATGGAACAACAGACTGGTTCCAAATAAGAAAAGGAGTGTGTCAAGGCTGTGTATTGTCACCCTGCTTATTTAACTTGTACGCAGAGTACATCATGAGAAATGCTGGGCTGGAAGAAGCACAGGCTGGAATCAAGATTGGCGGGAGAAATATCAATAAGCTCAGATATGCAGATGACACCACCCTTATGGCAGAAAGTGAAGAGGAACTAAAAGCCTCTTGATGAAAGTGAAAGAGGAGAGTGAAAAAGCTGGCTTAAAGCTCAACATTCAGAAAACAAAGATCATGGCATCTGGTCCCATCACTTCATGGGAAATAGATGGGGAAACAGTGGAAACAGTGTCAGACTATTTTTTGGGGCTCCAAAGTCACTGCAGATGGTGATTACAGCCATGAAATTAAAAGACGCTTACTCCTTGGAAGGAAAGTTATGACCAACCTAGATAGCATATTGAAAAGCAGAGACATTACTTTGCCAACAAAGGTCTGTCTAGTCAAGGCTATGGTTTTTCCAGTAGTCATGTATGAATGTGAGAGTTGGAATGTGAAGAAAGCTGAGTGCTGAAGAATCAATGCTTTTGAAGTGTGGTGTTGGAGAAGACTTTTGAGAGTCCCTTGGACTGCAAGGAGATCCAACCAGTCCATTCTAAAGGAGATCAGTCCTGGGATTTCTTTGGAAGGAATGATGCTGAAGCTGAAACTCCAGTACTTTGGCCACCTCATGTGAAGAGTTGACTCATTGGAAAAGACCCTAATGCTGGGAGGGATTGGGGGCAGGAGGAGAAGGGGATGACAGAGGATGAGATGGCTTGATGGCATCACCAATTCGATGGACATGAGTCTGAGTGAACTCCAGGAGTTGGTGATGGACAGGGAGGCCTGGCGTGCTGTGATTCATGGGGTCACAAAGAGTCAGACATGACTGAGCAACTGAACTGAACTGACTGAGCGACTAAGCTCACACGCAGCATGTCTTTAAAGGTCCACCCTGGGCTCTGTTCTCTCCAGCCTCATCCTTCTTCCCACACTCCCTCCCCTCCCCTTGTATTGTCCACATGATCCAGTCTTTCTGAACTCTTCCATTTTCTGGCTTTTGGAAAGACTTCTGCTCTCTTTCACCTTTCAGCCTCTGAGCTGCCTGATCCCTTTGCCTGGAGCACTCCCCCTTCTCTAGCTGGTTTACACCTGCTCATCCTTTAAAGCCTCGAGGTCTCCTCCCTGAGATCTTCAAAAGGGAGTTTGGCACCTTGGCTGTGTGTTCTAGAGCAGCTGACTTACCATGTGCCAGGCTCTGTTCTGAGCATTTTAAATACAATCACTCATTTAGTTTCACAACAACCCCCTGAGGTGCAATTTTAATTTCCTTCTAGCAGACCAAGAAGTTGAAGCACAAAGTGTATCAGTCACAGTCCAGTCAAACAGTTTAGCTGTGTTAATTCATTTAATTTCACAATTATACTTTCCATATAGCACGCGAGGAAGTACTCTGAGTGACCAAAGCTGAGTCAGGGTGGGGAAGACCGCAGCGGGAAGATGTAAGAGAAAATGAACAGCGTAAAAGCTCACCATTGGAAACTCTTGAGGCCATTTAGAGAAAATGAACAGGGTAAAAGTTCACCATTAGGAAATTCTTGAGGCCATTTACAGATCAAAATCTGAGAACTGCCCATCTGAAGGTAAGGTGGGACTGAGAGTTCCATCTCTCTAGGACAGATTATTTCTGTTTTTAATTCAGTAATTGAGTTGATATGCACCGGGAACAAATTGCTCTGCCTGTTTCCCTACATAGAGAAGATGGCAAAGATAATTCACACTAAGTGTTGGGCTTCCCTGGTGGCTCAGATGGTAAAGAATCCACCTGCAATGCAGGAGACCTGGGTTCAATCCCTGGGTTGGGAAGATCCCCTGGAGGAGGGCATGGCAACCCACTCCAGTATTCTTGCCTGGAGAATCCCCATGGATAGAGGAGCCAGGCTACAGTCCATGGGGACACAAAGAGTCAGACAGTACTAAGTGCTGGAAAGGCTGTGGCAAATTAATTACTGATGAGTTTTGGCCCGAGGACATGGACTAAAACTAATTTTTTTATTTGTTTGCAACAAGTATGCTTTGGGGATGCTGCCCTTTCTTGAAGCTGGTCATCTCACCAGTAGAAAGAGTTGGGCTTCTTGTGAGAAGCCATTGTGTTTTTATCGAGCAAATAATATAAATTATGTGCTTACTGATGTTTCCCTTTTTCCTTTGGCTGCTTACAAAGGGCAGAGCCTGGATTGGCCTTTAAGCTCTTGGAGGCTTGTAGGATTTCACAGCCCACCTTTCACGTCCTAACCTCACCACTGCAACTCATTTTCTATCCCATTTTCTTTGTCTTCTTTTCTTCAACTTATGTTTGATCGCTTGTATATTGCTGAATGTATCTTTCATCTTTGTAATTGCATAATTGCATCTTTGTAAGCCACCCCTAGTCCTTCCAGGAACAACATAAATAGTCACCAACTCAAATGTTTTTTTATCATAGATTTGATTCCTCTCTTCATTTTTAGCTGAGAACTTTAAATTACTGACATGTATCAATGTACCATTAATTTCTAGAATGAATGAATTTAGCAGAAGCCTGGGCTTCCCTTGTGGATCAGATGGGAAAGAATCTGACCGGAATGTGGGAGACCTGGGTTTGATCCTTGGGTTGGAAAGATCCCCTGGAGAAGGGAAAGGCTACCCACTCTAGTAAAGAGTTGAACACAACTGAGCGACTTTCACTTTTACTTTTTTAAGACAAAAAGCGAAATATTAAAATGTGTGGCTTCTAGCTGAGAGATATATAATTTTAGAATTAACTGATTAAGAAATATATGTTGAGTGGTTACCTGAGGCCAGGGATGGGAGGTGAGTAAAATGGGTGAAAGGGTCAAAAGGTAAAAAACTTCCAGTTGTATGATAAATAATTCCTAGGGATGTGATGTATAGCATGGTGACTATGGTTAACAATCAACCCATATGGTTAACTTTCAAACTGTATATGTGAAAGTTGCTGCTGCTGCTAAGTCATTTCAGTCGTGTCCAACTCTGTGCGAGAGTACTGGAGTGGGGTGCCATTGCCTTCTCAGTGAAAGTTGCTGAGAGAGAGCAAATCTTAAAAGTCTCATCGCTAGAAAAAATATTTGTAATGATGTGTGGTGATGGCTGTTAACTAGATTTATTGTGGTAATCATTTTGTAATATATACAAATATCATTATGTTGTACACCTAAAATGAACATAATGTTATATGTCAGTTATGTCTCAAAATACATACAAATAAAATCAGATACTCATTTAAAAAATAATTGAGTCATCAGAAATGATAGTAAATGACTGAAGAAATAGTGTTTGCCAGAGTGAGAGGTACCAGAGGCAAGGCAGTCTGGATGTCTTAATATTGGCTTGTTAAGCCACTGATACAACCCCACCCACAGTGAGGAAACTTCATAATAAAGAGAACTCCACAAATTCCCAGAATATAGAAAGGCCACCCCAAACGCTGCAATATAACCAAGATGAAGAGACAGAGGAATATCCAGCAGGTAAAGGAACAGGAGAAATGCCTACCAAACCAAACCAAAGAGGAAGAGATAGGGAATCTACCTGAGAAAGAATTCCGAATATTGATAGTGAAAATGATCCAAAATCTTGAAATCAAAATGGAATCACAGATAAATACCCTGGAGACAAGGATTGAGATGATGCAAGAAAGGTTTAACAAGGACCTAGAGGAAATAAAAAAGAGTCAATATATAATGAATAATGCAATAAGTGAGATCAGGAACACTCTGGAGGCAACAAATAGTAGAATAACGGAGGCAGAAGATAGGATTAGTGAAATAGAAGATAGAATGGTAGAAATAAATGAATCAGAGAGGAAAAAAGAAAAATGAATTAAAAGAAATGAGGACAACCTCAGAGACCTCCAGGACAATATGAAACACTCCAACATTCGAATTATAGGAGTCCCAGAAGAAGAAGACAAAAGAAAGACCATGAGAAAATTCTTGAGGAGATAATAGTTGAAAACTTCCCTAAAATGGGGAAGGAAATAATCACCCAAGTCCAAGAAACCCAGAGAGTTCCAAACAGGATAAACCCAAGGCGAAACACCCCAAGACATATATTAATCAAATTAACAAAGACCAAACACAAAGAACAAATATTAAAAGTATCAAGGGAAAAACAACAAATAACACACAAGGGGATTCCCAAAAGGATAACTGCAGATCTTTCAATAGAAACTCTTCAGGCCAGGAGGGAATGGCAAGACATACTTAAAGTGATGAAAGAAAATAACCTACAGCCCAGATTACTGTACCCAGCAAGGATCTCATTCAAATATGAAGGGGAAATAAAAAGCTTTACAGACAAGCAAAAGCTGAGAGAATTCAGCACCACCAAACCAGCTCTCCAACAAATACTAAAGGATATCCTCTAGACAGGAAACACAAAAAGGGCGTATAAACCCAAACCCAAAACAATAAAGTAAATGGCAACGGGATCACACTTATCAATAATTACCTTAAACATAAATGGGTTGAATGCCCCAACCAAAAGGCAAAGACTGGCTGAATGGATACAAAAATAAGATCCCTATATATGCTGCCTACAAGAGACCCACCTCAAAACAACGGACACATACAGACTGAAAGTGAAGAGCTGGAAAAAGATATTCCATGCAAATAGAGACCAAAAGAAAGCAGGAGTAGCAATACTCATATCCGATAAAATAGACTTTAAAACAAAGGCTGTGAAAAGAGACAAAGAAGGCGACTACATAATGATCAAAGGATCAATCCAAGAAGAAGATATAGCAATTATAAATATATATGCACCCAACATAGGAGCACCGCAATATGTAAGACAAATGCTAACAAGCATGAAAGGGGAAATTAACAATAACACAATAATAGTGGGAGACTTTAATACCCCACTCACACCTATGGACAGATCAACTAAACAGAAAATTAACAAAGAAACGCAAACTCTAAAGGATACAATAGACCAGTTAGATCTAATTGATATCTATAGGACATTTCACCCCAAAACAACGAGTTTCACTTTTCTCAAGTACTCATGGAACCTTTTCCAGGATAGATCACATCCTGGGCCATAAATCTAACCTTGATAAATTCAAAAAAATCAAAATCATTCCAAGCATCTTTTCTGACCATAATGCACTAAGATTAGATCTCAATTACAGGAGAAAAACTATTAAAAATCCCAACGTATGGAGGCTGAACAGCACGCTTCTGAATAACCAACAAATCACAGAAGAAATCAAAAAAGAAATCAAATTATGCATAGAAATGAATGAAAATGAAAACACAACAATCCAAAACCTGTGGGGCACTATAAAAGCAGTGCTTAGAGGAAAGTTCATACCAATACAAGCATACCTCAAGTAACAAGAAAAAAGTCAAATAAATAAACTAACTCTACACCTAAAACAACTAGAAAAGAAAGAAATGGAGAACCCCAGAGTTAGTAGAAGGAAAGAAATCTTAAAAATTAGGGCAGAAATAAATGCAAAAGAAACAAAAGAGACCATAGCAAAAATCAACAAAGCAAAAAGCTAGTTCTTTGAAAGGATAAATAAAATTGGCAAACCATTAGCCAGACTCATCAAGAAGCAAAGAGAGAAAAATCAAATCAATAAAATTAGAAATGAAAATGGAGAGATCACAACAGACAACACAGAAATACAAAGGATCATAAGAGACTACTATCAGCAGTTGTATGCCAATAAAATGGACAACGTGGAAGAAATGGACAAATTCTTAGAAAAGTACAATATTCCAAAACTGAACCAGGAAGAAATAGAAAATCTTAACAGACCCATCACAGCGTGGAAATTGAAACTGTAATCAGAAATCTTCCAGCAAACAAAAGCCCAGGTCCAGATGGCTTCATAGCTGAATTCTACAAAAATTTCGAGAAGAGCTAACACCTATCCTACTGAAACTCTTCCAGAAAATTGCAGAGGAAGGTAAACTTCCAAACTCATTCTATGAGGCCACCATCACCCTAATACCAAAACCTGACAAAGACGCCACAAAAAAAGAAAACTACAGGCCAGTATCACCAATGAATATAGATGTAAAAATCCTCAACAAAATTCTAGCAATCAGAATCCAACAACACATTAAAAAGATCATACACCATGACCAAGTGGGCTTTATCCCAGGGATGCAAGGATTCTTCAATATCAGCAAATCAATCAATGTAATTCACCACATTAACAAATTGAAAAATAAAAGCCATATGATTATCTCAATAGATGCAGAGAAGGCCTTTGGCAAAATTCAACATCCACTTATGATAAAAACTCTCCAGAAAGCAGGAATATATATGACAAACCCACAGCAAACATTATCCTCAACGGTGAAAAATTGAAAGCATTTCCCCTAAAGTCAGGAACAAGACAAGGGTGCCCACTTTCGCCACTACTATTCAACATAGTTCTGGAAGTTTTGGCCACAGCAATCAGAGCAGAAAAAGAAATAAATGGAATCCAAATTGGAAAAGAAGTAGTAAAACTCTCACTGTTTGCAGATGACATGATCCTCTACATAGAAAACGCTAAAGACTCCACCAGAAAATTACTAGAGCTAATCAATGAATATAGTAAAGTTGCAGGATATAAAATCAACACACAGAAATCCCTTGCATTCCTATACACTAATAATGAGAAAGAAGAAAAAGAAATTAAGGAAACAATTCCATTCACCATTGCAACGAAAAGAATAAAATACCTAAGAATATACCTACCTAAAGAACTAAAGACCTATATATCGAAAACTATAAAACACTGATGAAAGAAATCAAAGAGGACACTAATAGATGGAAAAATATACCATGTTCATGGATTGGAAGAATCAATATAGTGAAAATGAGTATACTACCCAAAGCAATCTACAGATTCAATGCAATCCCTATCAAGCTACCAGCGATATTTTTCACGGAACTAGAACAAATAATTTCAAGATTTGTATGGAAATACAAAAAACCTCGAATAGCCAAAGCAATCTTGAGAAAGAAGAATGGAACTGGAGGAATCAACTTGCCTGACTTCAGGCTCTACTACAAAGCCACAGTCATCAAGACAGTATGGTACTGGCACAAAGACAGAAATATAGATCAATGGAACAAAATAGAAAGCCCAGAGATAAATCCACACACCTATGGACACCTTATCTTCGACAAAGGAGGCAAGAATATACAATGGATTAAAGACAATCTCTTTAACAAGTGGTGCTGGGAAAACTGGTCAACCACTTGTAAAAGAATGAAACTAGATCACTTTCTAACACCATACACGAAAATAAACTCAAAATGGATTACAGACCTAAATGTAAGACCAGAAACTATAAAACTCCTAGAGGAGAACATAGACAAAACACTCTCCGACATAAATCACAGCAGGATCCTCTATGACCCACCTCCCAGAATTCTGGAAATAAGAGCAAAAATAAACAAATGGGATCTAATTAAAATTAAAAGCTTCTGCACAACAAAGGAAACTATAAGCAAGGTGAAAAGACAGCCTTCTGAGTGGGAGAAAACAATAGCAAATGAAGCAACTGACAAACAACGAATCTCAAAAATATACAAGCAACTTATGCAGCTCAACTCCAGAAAAACAAACGACCCAATCAGAAAATGGGCCAAAGAACTAAATAGGCATTTCTCCAAAGAAGACATATGGATGGCTAACAAACACATGGAAAGATGCTCAACATCACTCATTATCAGAGAAATGCAAATCAAGACCACAATGAGGTACCATTTCACACCAGTCAGAATGGCTGCGATCCAAAAGTCTACAAGCAATAAATGCTGGAGAGGGTGTGGAGAAAAGGGAACCCACTTACACTGTTGGTGGGAATGCAAACTAGTACAGCCACTATGGAGAACAGTGTGGAGATTCCTTTAAAAATTGCAAATAGAGCTGCCTTATGATCCAGCAATCCGACTGCTGGGCATACACACCAAGGAAACCAGAAGTGAAAGAGACACATGTACCCCAATGTTCATTGCAGCACTGTTTATAATAGCCAGGACATGGACACAACCTAGATGTCCATCAGCAGATGAATGGATAAGAAACCTGTGGTACATATACACAATGGAGTATTACTCGGCCATTAAAAAGAATACATTTGAATCAGTTCTAATGAGATGGATGAAACTGGAGCCGATTATACAGAGTGAAGTAAGCCAGACAGAAAAACACCAATACAGTATACTGACACATATATACGGAATTTAGAATGATGGTAATGATGACCCTGTATGCGAGACAGCAAAAGAGACACAGATGTATAGAACGGACTTTTGGACTCAGAGGGAGAGGGAGAGGGTGGGATGATTTGGGAGAATGGCACTGAAACATGTATACTATCATGTAAGAAACAAAGTGCCAGTCTATGTTTGATACAGGATACAGGATGCTTGGGGCTGGTGCATGGGGATGATCCAGAGAGATGATATGGGGAGGGAGGTGGGAGGGGGATTCAGGATTGGGAACGCATGTACACCTGTGGTGGATTCATTTCAATGTATGGCAAAACCCATACAGTATTGTAAAGTAAAATAAAGTAAAAATAAAAAATATAAATAAATAAATGAAAACAAACAAACAAACAAAAAATATTGGCTTGTTAAACTCATTTCTAGCTAATACATTTGTTGTATTTTGGCTTTTGCTCTTGTCAAATATAAGCAGGGTATACGAAAGAGAGGGGCTTCCCTGGTAGCTCAGCTGGTAAAAAAGCCATCCTCAATTCAGGAGACCCAGTTCAGTTCCTGGGTCAGGAAGATCCCCTGGAGAAGGGATAGGCTACCCCCTCCAGTATTCTTGGGCTTCCCTGGTGGCTCAGACGGTAAAGAATCTGCCTGCAATGTGAGAGACCTGGGTTTGATCCCTGGATTGGGCAGATCCCCTGGCAGAGGGCATGGCAACCCATTCCAATATTCTTGCCTGGAGAATTGCATGGACAGAGGAGCCTGGCAGTCCACAGTTCATGGGGTCGCTAAGTGTCAGACATTATTGAATGACAAAGCATAGCACAGCACAGCATACAGTAGAGATTAAGGAAAAGGGACTGATTCGAGCAAGTAGATTAATACAAATAACTCTGAGATGGTCAGTGCTAAAAAAAAAAAGACAAAGAAAGAATTATATATTAAAATCAGATTGATTTTGAATTTGTTTAAAAATGAATTTACATTTTATTAATGCATATATGAAAATAAAATTAATAAATTTGGCCACCTGATGTGAAGAACTGACTCATTGGAAAAGACCCTGATGCTGGGAAAGAGTGAAGGCAAGAGGAGAAGGGGATGACAGAGGATGATGGTTGGATGGCATCACTGACTCGATGGACATGAGTTTGAGCAAGCTCTGAGAGTTGGTGATGGACAGGGAAGCCTGATGTGCTGCAGTCCATGGGGTGGCAAGGAGTCAGACACGACTGAGCAACTGAACTGAACAGAATTGTATTTGACTAATCGCAACCGATCTATATATTTTGAAGAATAGGTGCATAGACATCCAGTGAAAACAGTCTTTGTTGGTTCTTAGATCAGTCTTGAGCACGTGGAGAGAAGACCCTTCCAAGAGCCTGTAGTGCCCTAGAGGCTGAGGATCCTGGCCTTGCCCTGTTTACAAGGCATGCATGATTACTGCTAGCACCCCAGGTATGCTGTTGCACTAGAGCGCTTTCCTTTTGTGAAAAATGGACAACAATGGCTCAAACGCCACCTTCATTGATAAAATTTCCCTTCTAACTTTCCAGACATACATCAAGATCACTTCATTAAATTTGAACAATATTTGCATAAGGGTATCTTTGTACTGGGATTTTTAGACTTGTTAAGTTTTCTGATATAATATTTTTCATTTTTTAATTTTTTCTTTTGGTTTTATTGAGATATAATTGACATATAGAATTGTATAAATTTAAGATGTTGGGAGTGAAATGACTTAACTTATTCACATCATAAAATGATTACCACAGTAAATTTAGTGAACATTCATCATCTCATGTAGATTCAAAATAAAAGAAAAAAAAATTTTTTTCCCTTGTGATGAGAACTCTCAGGATTTACTCTCTAACAACTTTCATATTTAACATACAGCAGTGTTAATTATATTAATCATGTTGCACATTACATCCTTAGTACATATTTTATTCATATCAATTATAGGTAATTTAACAGTTGTATGTTTCTATTAAAGAATAGATCTAAGAAGGCGGGGATCTCATTTTGTGAAAAGGAAGTTGCAGAGAGGCTTTTGAGGCAACCCTTCAGGTTGGAGACTGAGCTGAGACTCTAACATTATATCCTAAAATGAATTCTGTTGCTTTTCTCATGACTGTGGGCTGTCTTTTTTTTTCCACCTAAATCTTTTTTAGGTAAACAAGGTTGCAGTGATCCTTTCATCTCTCAGCCTCCCCTCCCCAGTGACAGTACAGTACCCAGACCTGTGTCTCTGTGTTCTCCAACACTTTTGCCCCCGAGTCGGGTCTTGAAATCTGTCTACCATCTACAGGCAGTAAGAAATCCAGATTGTTCATTCTGGATAGCCGCTTTTCTGCTGTATAGATTAGGTCTTTTATGGGGGGGAAAAAAAAAAAAACCTGGCACATCTGATCTATAGGATTTCTGTGGTTGTTAAATGGAATTTATTGAAACCAACTCAGGAAAGCAGTGTTTACACGGATAACCATGCCTCAGGAAAAGTCTGTGCTAAAACTCCAATATTAAACAGTGTTCGGTGTAGGGCCCTCTTGTCTAAATGACCCACCAACGACACCCTTGCCCTGTAGACACTTGCCAGGCTTAGGGGAGAGTTGGCAGGACTCCATTTTGCTAATTTGTGTGTGGAGTTTCTCCTCAGCCCCTCACATGGTTAATTCTGAATTATAATCCAGTGTACTTTCTGGGGGGCAGATTGTTCCTGAGGAAATTTGGAGAGAGAATGAGCTTTGCTTTGTTGAACTGAAAATCAAGTAGCCCATGTTTGGCTAAGAATTGGGGGTGGGGGGAAGTGAAAAAGAAAAACTCATGAGAAGAAACAAAATGAAACACAAGCTCTGTCTTTCCTACAGGGCAGTGCAGGGTACGGGAGGACAGTGGGAGGAGGGGGGAGTGTAGAGGAGGCAGCTGAGTTTATTTTTAACACCAAGTTAAAGGCATACTCTGTGTTCTTTCCTTTTAAAAATAGACTTTTAACCTCTTGAAGCATTTTGACTCTATTCTGCTTATGGGGTAATACCCCTTTTGTGGCTGGCAACTCCCACTGGATTTTTTCCCATTGCTGGCTTACTGGTCAAGTAGTTAGAAGGATGGAAAAACCCCAGACTTTTTCTTCTGAGAGCTCCTGATCAGCATATACACATAGCTCCTGTGTGCAGAGAGGCTTATAAGCTCTGATTGCTATCCTGGACCCTGAGCTTTATGGCATTTTTAAAAACTTGATGGTTTGAGAAAATGTCATTTTTTAAAAATAGTTTAGTGAAATTGTGGATATAGTCTTTCTGAAGTCCATTGAAGCAATTTATTCATTGAGTTTATGAATGACACAATACACATGTCTATACATGTTTACACCCATGAAATTAGAATAAGTACGAATAACATGATAGTAGCTGCTCTTTAATACTTACTGAGGGCGTCCTATGTGCCAGACATTGTTCCACATTCATTTAATGCTTTGAACAATGCTCTCAATATAATCATCCCATTTTACAGATGAAGAAACTTGGGCTCAGGGCTATTCAGTAACTTGTGAAGATTATAAAGTCAGTGAGTGCTTTGTGGGGGAGGAATTCAAAGTCAGGAAGTCAAGCAGTTCAAGTCCACTGCTAGCCCATACAGTGAGTCCACAATTAGAAAAGATGTACCTGCTGTAAGATAATTTTGTTTCCGTCTGTTGGAAATTTGGGGCTGTTATCAAATGTGCTGATTTTGTTAGAAAATTTTATTACCATCTGCAAGGTAGTTGTCATAATAAAAATATAAACCCACAATGTTGACGATGTGAAGGGTGTCCCCTTAAATGTGATACTCTCGTGCAGTGCCCAACCCACACAAAGGCACGTGGCAGCCCAAGGTACTCGCAAAGTGCACACACATGTAGTTCTGGAGGCATGGCAGTTTAGGAAGAAAAAACACAGCACTCATCCTCTGTGAAGGCCCACCTCTGTCTGTTGAGTGTGCTTCTCCCTGAATCTGAATAATTCCACATCTTACCTGAAAAAAAAAAAAAGAAAGAAAAGAGAAAACACCAGACTGCTGTAGTTCAGAAGGAGAGGAAACTAGCCTTTTAGAGGTAACCAGGCTGATCTGATGTAGCAACAGCTCTTCTACATACCTCAGTCTACAACTAAGAAAAATCCTACGTGAAACTCTGGAGCTTGTGTTTGTGCCCAGTACAAAAGTGCCCTATTCCTGCTTCCCTTTTCTTCTGTTCTGGGGAGTAAACACTGAATTCACATTAGAGCAGGGTGGCCCATTATGTATGTGTGTTAAGCTGTGTGTGAGAAGAAATAGAACAGCTCACAAACCTAGGAGATTATATTTTTATTTTGGAAAATTTCAAAAAGCATAGTGAACCTCCTTTATCCTCATGAAAATGAGCAGTTAATTATGAATTAATGACCAGTCCTGCTTCATCTATGTTTCTACTCACTCCTCCCTTATTTGAAGCAAATTCTAGAGAATATATTATCTTTACAACGTAAAGTATTTTTTAAGCAACCACAATATTATCAAGAGAAAGAGATCATATATTATATATCCAATCATATATCCAATCACTGTTCAAAAATTCAATTGTCTTTCATATGGCCTAAATTTTCTTTTGTTTTTTGTTTGTTGATTTTACCTTGTGTTCATTTGAAGTGGGAATCAGCTAAGCTCAAACATCACGTTGGTAGCAGTATCTCTTACTTTCTTTCAATGTACAAGTTCTCCCTTCATCTCTTTTTCAGTCTGGATTTTGCTGAAATGCTGACATGGCATCCTCATCGTGTAGTTTAAACACATTTCTCTATAGCAGAATCCTTTCTGGGAGGAGTCCAAGCATATGTATATTCTTTTAAGGTGCTTGGGTGGTGAATTTGAGCCACAGGCGGGTTTGGAAGGCCCTGGCAAAGCTCAAAGTCTGCTCCCAGATTTCTTAATGTCTTGGTTGCAGGGATAAATTCTCAGGATCTTACTTGAGTGCCATGGTGAAAGTATATGTTCACCACTTGTCGACAGGTGAAGAATGATGGCTTGCTTGTTGACGGCATATAGACTCCCCACGGTCATTTTCTATTCTCCAGGAGAAAGTTTCTCAGTCAGGCTTGAAAGAGAGCAATAGACCTGCATTGCTGGCATCACAAAAAAGAGAATTTCCCTTATGAGGTGATTTGCTTTCAGTTCGGTCCATATGTGAACCAGTAATCAGCCCGCAAATTGCCAACTAACAGGAAAAGCCTTTATTTTGCAGACCTGAATAAGCTGGTGCTTGACTTGAGTGAAGTTTAAATAACTTTTTTTTTTTCTGCAAACTGGAATCAAGATTGCAGGGGATAATATCAATAACCTCAGATATGCAGATGACACCACCCTTATGGCAGAAAGTGAAGAGGAACTAAAAAGCCTCTTCATGAAAGTGAAAGAGGAGAATGGAAAAAGTTGGGTTAAAGCTCAACATTCAGAAAATGAAGATCATGGCATCCGGTCCCATCACTTCATGGCAAATAGATGGGGAAACAATGGAAACAGTGACAGACTATTTTCTTGGGCTCCAAAATCACTGCATTGGTGACTATAGCCAAGAAATTAAAAGATACTTGCTCCTTAGAAGAAAAGTTAAGACAAACCTAGACAGCATACTAAAAAGCAGAGACATTACTCTACCAACAAAGGTCTGTCTAGTCAAAGCTATGGTTTTTCCAGTAGTCATGTATGGATGTGAGAGTTGGACCATAAAAAAAGTTGAGTGCCGAAGAATTGATGTTTTCAAACTGGTGTTGGAAAAGACAATTGAGATTCCCTTGGACTGCAAGGAGATCAAACCTGTCAATCCTAAAGGAAATCAGTCCTGAATATTCATTGGAAGGACTGATGCTGAAGCTGAAGCTCCAATACTTTGGCCACCTGATGTGAAGAGCTGACTCATTTGAAAAGACCCTGATGGTGGGAAAGATTGAAGGCAGGAGAAGGGGATGACAGAGGATAAGATGGTTGGATGGCATCACCAACTCAACGGACATCAGTCTGAACAAGCTCTGGGAGTTGGTGATGGACAGGGAGGCCCGGCATGCTGCAGTCCATGGGGTCGCAAAAGGTCAGACGTGACTAAGTGACTGAATTGAACTGAAATAACTGGTAAATCAAATGTTCTATGGATATCTGACTGATGTTAAGTCTACCTGTCTTCAATGGATTAGGACATGAACACATTTGATTCATTTTCAATATTTTTCTTTTTTGAAAGATTCTGACTTTACGGAAGAAATCAAAGGCCAATATGTGCACTGGGCTCTGGCTTTTCAGCTTCCTTCTCCACAAGAATCTACTGCACCAGTGTCATTGATGGCAAATGGCAGCCTCACTCTCACATGGAAGAAACAGTGAAGTTATCTATCCTTGGCTGTTCTGCTTCTTGGTCAGAGAAAGAAAGGTCACTTGACCTTTCTTTCTTCTGTGTCTCTTGAAGGCTCAAGATAATTAAAAAATAATAACAGAGCATAGTATTTTCTCGGTAAGGTCAGAGTTTGAGCTTTCCCCATCCCCACTTCCACATTGGTCATCAGCACTTGCCCCATTCCCTGATGCCCTCCTTCCCCATGCCAGCTGCCCAGAGAGGTGTTTGCACTGTGCTTGTTGTCAGAGAGCCTGGGGTCAAGGTCTGCTCTGCAACCTCGTTGTCAAGCTGGGTGACCTTGGGTAGGCCACTTGATTCTCTGAGCACTTATATTTTTACCTGTGAAATAAAGATTGTATCACATGAAGATGTTATGAAGATCAAGTCGAGTTAATGTAGGTGAAAATCCTTTGTTAAGCATTGCACAAGTGCCCTTGCTCCCCCCACTGCATCTGTTCACAATGTAGAAGAAATTACATGAATTTTAAAGTCAAATAAGGTCCTATTGCCTTTTGGCTGTGTCATTTTGGGCAAATCATGCTCCTAGCATTGGTTTCCTCATAAATAAAGTGGGGATCATTTTATCTGGCATTTGCTGACTTGAATCTTTATTTACTCATGCTACACCTTGATCTACTGTTGTTTCGTGGACTAAAGCTTTCTATGTGAGATAACAGATACAAAGCACCTAACATAGGTTTGATACTGTAGTTTCTCAATAGTCATGCTTTTTCTTGTCCTGTTCTTGACAATTGGACTGTGGTATGACCCAGCTGACATGTCTTCCGTTATAGACAAAGAGCTCTTCCTCTAGATTGCTGAGTGCAGAACTGCCCACTTGCTCCTCTGTCCTCACCTATGAGGATGCTTGATTACAGCCCAGACATGTTTCAAATTCTCTCTGTAAGTCTACAGACTAGGGAATTACATAATGAAGAAGTCCTTCTCTTACGAGCTGGGGAATAAAGAGCCCTCAATAGCATATGCAGAAAAGACCCAAATGTTTTGTTGACTGCAAGATTAATGTGAGTCAGTAATGTGATGGAGCAAGCAGAAGTCAATGAATTTTAGGGGTTTTAGGAAACACTCATGGAAGGGTCCAATCTACTGGACTCATCCTACTTGGTTAAGATGCTGGAGCACTGGGCTTGGATCACTAGGAAAGAGCTGGTGAAGAGCTTGGGATCCAGGGTATTTGAGTAACTATTAGAAAAACTGAGGATACTGAAACTGCAGAAGACATATTTTATTGTCTTCTGTTTTTGTCTTATTGTCTTCTGTTTTTTGAATGGGTTGAGGGCAATTAGAGAAAATAGAACACCATCACGTTGCATTTCCTTAAAAGAACAAATTGGGTTCTATGACCAAGTTGGGTTTATCCCCCGAAAACAAGGATGGTCTAATGTTAGGAAAATCTATTAGTAAGATTTACCACATTAACAAATTGTAAGAGAAAAAGCACATAATTATCTTAAAAGAGGCAACAAAAATCATTTGTTAAAATTTAATACTGCTTCACATTTTTTAAGAAAACAAGAAATACAAGTAAGTGGGAATGGACTTTATTATGTACACATTTATTTTATAAAACATGAAATTATTCAGAATGTTGAATACTATTTTGTCTAATTAATGTAGATTGTCTGTTTCATGGAGTAATTGGGAATGGGAATCTTTCCAAAATTCTCCTTGTTAATGGCAAAAACATACTTCCTCCCTGTTACCTGAGCTTGATATTTCTTTTGTTTATTTACTTTTACAACTTTATTGAGGTATAATTGATATACCAAAAGGCCACACATTAATGTATACAATTTGATAAAATTGGACATATGCATGTTCAAAGATGGAGAAGCTCTATACAGTCAACAAAAACAAGACTGTGAGCTGACTGTGGCTCAGATCATGAACTCCTTATTGCCAAATTTAGACTTAAATTGAAGAAAGTAGGGAAAACCACTAGACCATTCAGGTATGACCTAAATCAAATCCCTTATGATTATACAGAGGAAGTGACAAATAGATTCAAGGGATTAGATCTGATAGAGTGTCTGAAGAACTATGGATGTTCATGACATTGTACAGAAGGCAAGGATCAAGATCATCCCCAAGGAAAAGAAATGCAAAAAGGCAAAATGGCTGTCTGAGGAGGGTTTACAAATACCTGTGAATAGAAGAGAAGCAAAAGGCAAAGGAGAAAAGGAGAGATATACCCATTTGAATGCAGAGTTCCAAACAATAGCAAGGAGAGATAAGAAAGCCTTCCTCAGCAATCAATGAAAAGAAATAGAGGAAAACAATAGAATGGAAAGACTAGAGATCTCTTCAAGAAAACTAGATATACCAAGGGTACTGTTTATGCCAAGATAGGCTCAATAAAGGGCAGAAATGGTATGGACCTAACAGAAGCAGAAGATATTAAGAAGAGGTGGCAAGAATACACAGAAGAACTATACAAAAAAGATCTTCACGACCCAGATAATCATGATGATATGGTCACTCACCAAGAGCTAGACATCCTGGAATGTGAAGTCAAGTGGGCCTTAGGAAGCATGATTATGAACAAAACTAGTGGAGGTGATGGAATTCCCACTGAGCTATTTCAAATCCTAAAAGATGATGTTGTGAAAGTGCTGCACTCAATATGCCAGCAGATTTGGAAAACTCAGCAGTGGCCACAGGACTGGAAAATGTCAGTTTTCATTTCAATCCCAAAGAAAGGCAATGCCAAAGAATGCTCAAACTACCGCACTATTGCACTCATCTCACATGTTAGTAAAGTAATGCTCAAAATTCTCCAAGCCAGGCTTGAACAGTATGTGAACCACGAACTTCCAGAATGTCAAGCAGGATTTAGAAAAGGCAGAGGAACCAGAGATCAAATTGCCAACATCTGTTGAGTCATCAAAAGAGCAAGAGAGTTCCAGAAAAACATATACTTTTGCTTTATTGACTCTGCCAAAGCCTTTGACTGTGTGGACCACAACAAACTGTGGAAAATTCTTCAAGAGATGGGAATACCAGACCACCTGACCTGCCTCTGAGAAATCTGTATGCAGGTCAGGAAGCAACAGTTAGAACTAGACATGGAACAACAGGCTGGTACCAAATAGGAAAAGGAGTACATCAAGGCTGTATATTGTCACCCTGCTTATTTAACTTATATGCAGAGTACATCATGAGAAACGCTGGGCTGGAAGAAACACAAGCTGGAATCAAGATTGCTGGGAGAAATATCAATAACCTCAGATGTGCAGATGACATCACCCTTATGGCAGAAAGTGAAGAGGAACTAGAAAGCCTCTTGATGAAAGTGAAAGAGGAGAGTGAAAAAGTTGGCTTAAAGCTCAACCAACATTCAGAAAACAAAGATCATGGCATCCGGTCCCATTACTTCATGGGAAATAGATGGGGAAACAGTGGAAACAGTGTCAGACTTTATTTTTTGGGCTCCAGAATCACTGCAGATGGTGACTGCAGCAATGAAATTAAAAGACACTTGCTCCTTGGAAGAAAAGTTATAACCAAACTAGACAGCATAAGAAAAAACAGAGACATTACTTTACTAGCAAAGGTCCATCTAGTCAAAGCTATGGTTTTTCTACTAATCATGTATGGATGTGAGAGTTGGACCATAAAGAAAGCTGAGCACCAAAGAATTGATGCTTTTGAACTATAGTGTTGGAGAAGACTCTTGAGAGTCCCTTGAAATACAAGGAGATCCAACCAGTCCATCGTAAAGGAAATCAGTCCTGAATATTCATTGGAAGGACTGATGCTGAAGCTGAAACTCTAATACTTTGGCCATCTGGTGGGAAGAACTGACTCATTTGAAAAGACCATGATGCTGGGAAAGCTTGAGGGCAGGAGGAGAAGGGGACGACAGAGGATGAGATGGTTGGATGGCATCACCGACTCAATGGACATGAGTTTGAGTAAACTCTGGGAGTTGGTAATGGACAGGGAGGCCTGGCATGCTGCAGTCCATGGGGTCGCAGAGAGTCAGACACGACCGAGCGACTGAACTGGACTGTTGATACCACCATCACAATCAAGGTTATAAATAACTCCAAAAGGTTCCTTAGGTTCCTTTGCTTTTGTTGTTTTCGTTGTGAGAACACTTAACTAGATCTTCACTCTTAACAGATTTTTAAGTGGACAATTCCATAGTGTTACTTATAGGCTGTGTGTTGTACAGCCAGATCTCTAGAACTTATTCATTTTTATAACTGTAACTTTATATCTGTTGAACTTCCCCCCAATTTCTCCTGCTGTCTTCCCCTGGCAACTTCCACTTTTTTTTTTTTTTCTGCTTATATAAGTTTGACAATGTAAGTAGGATCATGGGGGTATTTGTCCTACTATGATTGACTTATTCTCTTGGCATAATGTCTTCCAGGTCTATCCACGTTGTTGCAAATAATAAGATTTCCTTCTTTTTTAAAACTGAATATTATTCCGCCATATGTATACAGCACATTTTATTTATCCATTCATCTCTCAGTAGACAGACTATTTTCTATGTCTTTTTTTCCCCTCTATTCAAGCTCTGAGTGTTTTCAGAGTTGTAACCTACCTCATGTTCTAATTTCTACCTGGGCCTGGCAACTTGAAATGGGTTCTTGAATCTGTTGTGAATCATACCCAGGATTAACCCAGCTATTCAACTTTGCAGGAAGGGCCGAGCCTCCAGTTCCTGCCAGGGAATTGGGATTTGATTCCATTTCATGGTTTATCAAATCTAGACTTGTTTGTTATCATGAAATCACTTTAAAGCCTTTAGGGTGACCTATTTTAAATGCTAATGTATGTGCATAGGAAATAGTGGAAACTGATAGAGATTGACAGAGGAAGGGCATTCGTTGGGTCAGTGACAGGGATGGAGGAGGAGAGAAAGAAAAAGGTGCTCTTCAATTCCCACCTTTCCTTTTTGAATTTTTTTAGTGTAAGCATGTATCATGTTTATGATAAAAATTAAAATATGCAATGAAACACTGTGTTCTAACTGGTATAATAAGCTTAGCATTTGATCCTGAGATTCTCTTTTACAGAGGCAGCTGTAGGACAGATATGTTATTAAAGGATAACTTCAGTTTCTAGGAGAAACCATTATACAGAGATGCAACTTCAAGTCCAGTAGGAAAGTGGAGAGGGCAGGGCATGACCAAGACCCCTTTACCTGATTTGAAGAGGACATTTGTGAGGAAGTCGCTGTGTAGATGCAGAGATGAGTTATGGGGCTGCTGTTCTTGTCCTGCAGCTGCTTCTGTCTCTGACAGCAGTTTAAGGGAGAGCCCAGAGGACCAGAGCCCTGCCCCTTTAATTAGCTCCAGGAGCCAGGCAAGGTAAATATTTGTGGCTGAAACTGTATGAATCCATGGAAGCTGGGATTTTAGCCTAGAAGCACTGTGCTGCCAAGCTGCCATGAGGCCCAGAAAGCTGGAGCTGTGATCTGCCTCAGAAAATGCTTCTGAGTTTAAGAGAAATGAAAAGAATAATGAAAAGGATGGTGGTATTGAGGTCTAAGTGTTAGGTGATGATGATGAGGGTTTATCTATGTGGAGTTGGTGATGGACAGGGAGGCCTGGTGTGCTGCAATTCATGGGGTCGCAAAGAGTCGGACATGACTGAGCGACTGAACTGAACTATGCTCGATCACAAATTTTACCTATTTTTATTTCAATATTGATTTCTTTTACTAAAGAAAAAAAAAAGCCAATGCTCCAAACATAGACATATTCAACTTATTGCATTGATTAACTCATTATCTGGTTTCCAGTTTTCGTGCAATCCAGTCTGATTGTATGAAATACAATCAGACCAAAGAATTGCCCTACTTAAAGCTTTTCGATGTCTTTCCATTTCTCTTAGAAATAAATCCTGACTTTTGCAGCCCATATGTAGAGTGACTGTGCAATTCATAGTCCAAACTGGGATTCTCTGAATATTTATGGTGAGAAAACAGGTGTGACAGAGTCTCTCCTAGGATAAGAAAGATGTATCCACGAGGCTCTATTGGATTTAGCTTCTAGCTTCGTTTCTTACTACCCTTGTCTGCTCACTTGGCACCAGATATTCTGGCCTCCCATCTGTTGGTTGCTTCAGGAAGTCATATGGAGTCTTTCCTGTCCCCTGGGTCATGCTTATGTGTGCACTATTTAACTTTGGGGCTTCAGATATCAACTCCTCAGATAAACCTTCCCTACCACCAGTCTAGAGTGGTCTCTGGAGTTACTGTTTCATTTCTCTTCTCCTTTCCATCATCATACCTGTTACGATCTCTAAGGATCTTTTCTGCTGCTGCTAGGTCGCTTCAGTCGTGTCCAAATCTGAGTGACCCCATAGACAGCAGCCCATCAGGCTCCCCGGCCCCTGGGATTGTCCAGGCAAGATCACTGGAGTGGGTTGCCATTTCCTTCTCCAATGCATGAAAGTGAAAAGTGAAAGTGAAGTCGCTCAGTTGTGTCTGACTCCTTACGACCCCATGGATTGCACCCTACCAGGCTCCTCCATCCATGGGATTTTCCAGGCAAGAGTACTGGAGTGGGGTGCCATCGCCTTCTCTGAAGGATTTGTCTGGGTGTTTGTTTATTATCGGTATCAGCTACCAGAGTGAGATTAGGGACTTGTCTGTCTTGTTAATGCGCCTGGCACATGGCAGGGGCTCAATAAATACTTGATTAATGAATGAATGACCAACTGAAAGTCTCTAAGTTACGCTGAATGACCTAGAGATGATCACTGCCTTGACCTCAGCTTATGAATAAGGTCCATCTTAAGTAAAAGAGAATGACTGGGAACAGAGGAAAGCAGAGGGAGGAGAGGGTGGGGAGGGTGGTGGCTGATGCCAGACACAACCCTGGTTACAGGCCCTATGGATATACAAGTTATCCTTTACTTCTTCCTTAATGGACTGAGTCATTCAAATATATTGTAAACAAACCTGTTTTCCTCTTACCTAACCTTAAATTAGCTAAAAATGAGATTGAAGTTCCATTTTTGAAACCAAAAATGTATAGTAAAGCATAATTAACCTATATCCTTTGGGATGTATATTTCCATTTTTAAAAAGAAAGACATCGTGGCAGAATATGCTAATTGTGTGCCCCATTATCCATTTTTATCTGCTTCATTGTAACTTAAGGTATTAGTTTCCCATTGCTGCTGTAACACATTGTCATAAAATTAGTGGCTTGAAGTAACATGAATTGTTTATCTTATAATTCTGGAGTCAAGCTATGTTTCTTGTAGAGTCTCTAGGAAAAGAATCTGTTTCTATGCCTTTTCCGGATTCTACAGGCTACATGCATTTCTTGGCTAAGGGCCACGTCCTCATATCACACTGACCTCTGCTTTCCCTGACACATCTTCTCTGACTCTGACCCTTTTGTCAGACTTCTATAACTGCCCACCTGGATAATCTAGAACAATCTCCCTATCTCAAGAGCCTTAACTAAATCACAACTGTAAAGTCCCTTTTCCATATTAAGTTAGATATTTATGGGTTTTAGGGACTGGCGCAGGGGTATCTTTAGCAGATACCCTTCTTTACCTGTTTCTTCTTCTGATGGCTGAGATGTAACCATAGTAGCTGAAGCTCAAGCAGCCACCTTGGGCCATGCTTTGGAAGACACGCTAAGGACAAGAGAGCAGCAATGTAGAAGGATGATCTAATGTAATCAGGTGGGAGAAGCTCACCCTGATTAAATGAACAGCATTTACAAGAAAATCTTCAACCTCATGTGTTTTACAGCTGAAAACCCCAAATCAGTACGCTGATGGGAACATAACAAAGGAAACATGTTAAAAGTTATCAAGGTTGCAGTAACATTGTTCAGGTAATTTAAAAAATAACAGTTTTACATTCCTTTAGTAAAATCTAACTTCATTAAATATTTTTATGTTGAATTTTTCAGCAAAGAAATGTGTGCTGGTGGGAAATGAGCCCTTTGTATTCTCATTCCCCAGTGGAGCATTAGTAAATTACTCTCTCAACATCCCACAAACAGCGCATGAAGCAGCCTTTAGTGCTCTGTATTAGTTCCCTCAATAGCAGTCATAAAAGAAGTTCAAAGGAACATAAATATAGGTCAATGAGAAGAGCGCATGGGTGTGTGTAATTATACTGAAGATCAGGTCTGCAGCGTGTTTCTCTGTGGAATGACTATCCCTTGTGGGTAAAATTTAAGATGTTCTTTATACCTATTTATTTAGCTTACCACTCTCAATTTCCTTCCCCTTTACTTTTCTTCACTGTATTCTTCATTGCTAACAATTGTATATTTATTTGGCTTTGTTTCGTTGTTGTTGTTTGGCTTCCTTGCTAAGATGTAGGCTCTATAAGGCAGGATTCTATCTGCCTACTCACTGGAGCCTCCACAGTATCCCATCAAGAATGCCAGCCGCAAGGTGGGGAGTGACTGGAGGTGATACCAAAGGGGTGTGGGGCGACTGGATCACAAGGGAGCTGAAGGGGCTTTGACAGGATCCCGAGTAGTGGGGAGCTGCAGAAGGGTATAAAGCTGGCATCTGGGGGTGAGTGACATGATCAGACCTGGATTCTAGGTCATAATTCCATGTTTGGTATGGACAAAGGATATGAGTAGATGGAGCAGTCTGGAGGCAGGGACATCTGTGAGGAGACTATTATGTTATTTCAGAAGAGCAGAGATGAAAGCCAAGCAAGAAAATTGGTAATAATGAGAGTGATAATAATAATTAATTTAACAAGGTTTGCTGCACAGTGACTGACATCCATTTCCTGACCACCTTTACCAGGTTCCTTTGCAGTTGGGTGTAGCCATGTGATTATGTTCCAGCCAATAGAATGTGAGTAGAAATAATGAGCTCTAATTCCAGGTCTACTCCCTGGGATTCTTCCATACAGACTCCTCTCTGTTTCTTCCCTTCTTCTGGTTAATAGGAATGGAGAAGCCATTTACTGAAGGTTACTTAGAATCCATTAATGTAGACCCTTGAAAAGCCATGTAGAGAAAAGTTACCCAATTGACCAGGAAAACCTTGGAATGTTATATAAATGTGAAAAAACTATCTACCACGTTTAAGCCATTGGATAATTTTAGCTCTTTGTTATAGCAGCTAACGTAACCCTAATGAATTTAAGCACTCATTTTCGGCTAGGCATCATTCTTAATGGTTTCTATATGACAACTCATTTAATCTTCACAACAATCCAGTAAGTAACATATTATTAGTATTATTATTATTATCCCCAATTTACAGATGAGGAAATTGTGATCAAAAGGGACTGTGAATTTAAGCACTCATTTTTGGCTAGGCATCATTCTTAATGGCTTCTATATGACAACTCATTTAATCTTCACAACAATCCAGTAAGTAACATATTATTAGTATTATTATTATTATCCCCAATTTACAGATGAGGAAATTGTGACCAAAAGGGACTGTGTAACCTTCTCCTTTTACATAGCTGGGAAATGCTTGAGCCAGATTTCAGAGTTCCAGCTCCAGTGTTTTAAGCAATACCTGGTAGTGGTGGTGGATAGAAATTAATAGACTTTTTAAATAAGAAAAGATAGATGTTCTTTCTTTTCAATTAAACATTCTGAAGAAAAAAAAAACAACAGAACCTTTAAAATGTTAAACAGTCCAGCATGAACATTAATTACAATTGAAGTCACTGTTTACAAAATAGTAATATTTCCAAAAAAATCTTTAAAGAGATAAATTGCTTTGGGTTGGGTTTTTTGGAAACAAACTCTGAAACTGAGATTTCCAAGCAGATTTATTGAGAAGTGCTCCCTGGAAGTAAGGGAAGCAGGCTTGGGCAGAGAGAGAAGATGAACTAATGTAATCACAACAGAGAACTCAGCCTGCCCCACAGGAAGCTCTGGAGCTGGGTGAGCCTTCAGAGTTACTCCCCACCAAGGAAGGAGGCCAGGGGGTTTGTCCTGCGTCCACCGGTAATCAAGTGTGGGCTGCTGGCAGGGAGGGCATGTCAACTTGGGTGAGGCAGTGCCTTTGGAGAGGGATTCAGCTATGAACCTGTGCTCCCAGCAGCTGGAGGAATGAGCATTGTTGTCTGGGAAGGTGGTTGGGGGCAAGGAATCTGATTGTTGCATCACAGTATTCACTATGGAAACAATTCAGAATAAATAAGTACCATATTTATAAATGTCTGATGGTTCTACTGAGCTGCAGACTCACATAGCCCACCATTTCCTGCTTGTGCCTGAAGCATAAGGTGGTGTCTTGTGAGGGGACTGATGAGAGATGAGACTTCAGAGATGAGCTGAGCTCACAGGAGAGAGGAAACGGTACACCAAGGGGTTCAAGGAAGCCTGGTGGGAGCATGGAGATGGTGTAGCACAGGGATGGACCCCCAGGTGTACCATTCGGAGCAGTCATCACAATCCATTGCCCCATGAGGACTAAAGCATGAACCAGTATCAATGGGATGGAGAAGGGCTGAACCAGCACGACATTTTAAGAATAGGTTTCAGTGGCTTTAGACTGGAAGCAAACTCTGTAGTTGTAGCTTCAGAGACTCTGAAAGGTGATGCTCAAGGGAGAGTATGATCATTTTCACTCTATAGAAGCCAGCATGAAATCTCGACTATCTTTTTTTTTTTTTAAGTTTTATTTATTTACTTACTTATTTATTTTTGCACTGAATCTTCATTGCTGCATACAGGCTTTCTCTAGTTGCGAAGAGCAGGGCTACTCTTCATTGCAGTGCCTGGGGTTCTCACTGTGGTGGTTTCTATTATTGTGCATCACAGGCTCCAGAGCTCGGGCTCAGCAGTTGTGGTCCAGGGACTTAGTTACCCTGTATCATATGAAGTCTTCCCAGGCCAAGGATCAAACTCGTGTCTCTTATATTGGCAGGAGGATTCTGGACCACCAGGAGAGTCCTTGACTATTTTTTAAATTAACAAAACAAAATTCGTATTCTTTTTTCTTTCCTCCTTTCATTTCTTCCTTTAATTTTTCTTTTATTTGAAGAAACTTTCTATTGCTTCCTCCTGTCCCTTAAAATGAGTTGTTCTTTCCATCTATAATTTTTTTTCATTTATCTATTTTAACAAAAATTTCTTTCATCACATCTTCCCTTTTCCAGTTATAAAGCTAAGTGTACCCAAACAAAACATACACTTCAGTAAAACCAAGCAAAGTTTTAAGGCACAGATAGGAAATCCATTAAAAAAAAATTTTTTCAATTTTTAGCAGTTCTGTCACGGTTCCACATTGGAAGTTCTAATAACAATTTCCACTGTAGGTGCAATTAGAGGTGACATGAAGTGTGCTGGACCTGGGGACAGTGTTACCTTCTGAGTGGCTGGTTGCTGTCAGGTGTATAGATATACAGATTGTTTACTAAGGCCAGGTCTGAGTGACCATACAATCCCTTGGTATACTCAGTGAGTAGGTGTTATGCAGCTCTGATCTTTGTACTACACCCCTTTTATTTTCTGGAGCAAAGATTAGAATCTAGCTTCTGCAGGCTGCATTTTTGCCAAGCAACTGGAAAACTTCTAATAGTGTAGAAATTTGTTTTTAAAAGGAAAAAAAGTAATGAAGTGACAGCATCTCAGTGTAGAAGACATTGAGGTTGTGTACACTCAGGGCAGGTGGCTCAGAAGTTAAAGCGTCTGCCTGCAATGCGAGAGACCTGGGTTCAATCCCTGGGTCAGGAAGATCCCCTGGAGAAGGAAATGGCAACCCACTCCAGTATTCTTGCCTGGAGAATCCCATGGAAGGAGGAGCCTGGTGGGCTACAGTCCATGGGGTTGCAGAGTCAGACATGACTGAGTGACTTCATTTTCTTTCTTTCACACTCAGGGCAGCCAGATCAAATCATCATTCATTGAATAACATTTATTGTGTGGATTCCCTGGGTGCCAGGCATTGTCCTAGCTGTGCCAAAAATACAAAGGGGAAGAGATAGATGAGGTCTGTCTCTCATAGAATGTACCTCCTAATTAAGGGAAACAGAAAAGAAGAAATAATAAGATAGCTTCTGATGTTTGCAAGTTCTTGGAAGAAAATAAAAGTTGGAATTCATTTGTTTATCCAGTCCTTTCTTCCTATTTCAAGAGGCTGCCTTGGTGAGAAACTGGGTCTTTTAGGGACCTAGAAATGAGATAATGTGCACCCAACCTTACTGCCTGAATAGGTAAATTAATAGACTTTATTTATTAGGTGGGGCGGATGGGATTTTAAAACTATGAGTATAAATAGGATAGATTAAATTTAAACTCCTTCCTAAGACTGATACCAGGCATTGTCTATGAAGGCATTGCTTAGTATTAACAGTTAGCTAGTAAAAATTGTGGTGGGCACTCTTTCAGCCAGTTGCCACTTAAGCGACTCATGGGAAGAACAAGGGCTCTCTATTCCCTGTGTGAGGATCCAGCTGGTGCTCAGAGCATGCTCAACAGTCTGCCCACACCAGTGCATCTCTCCCTCAAGAGTTGAGTTTCCCACTGTCTGACAGTCAAAACTGTTTATTCTTTCATTCTCTAATACATTTGTGCCAGTTTTACTTGTTGTTAAAGTTGTGCAATTTACTTTAATATGACACAACTAATGGAACATGTGCCTAGAAAACAAGAGAAAAGTATTGCAATGAAATTTAAATGGAATGCTATGGAAAGGCTCAATGTCAAAGGAGTTAATTAGCAAAAATTGGAAAAAATAATAAAATCTATGATATGTTGCTCATGAGTGTATTTAAGTTCTCACTACAGAGAAAGAAAAAAATGAAAGTGAAAAATGAAATCTTATGGTTGTGTCTTTGGGTAAAAAATGTAGCTTCGGAACCTTTCCAGTGAATTCAATAGTGAGGGAAAGCACCATGACAGTTGAGCAAACTGACATTTATTTAAGGTAAAATGCTTGCAGCATAAATGTATCCTTTCCCCTACACCCCTCCCATCTCTGACTAGCCCATTAGTTAGCAGTTCTGATTGTGCTGCAGAAGATTTTTACTGTATTGTAAAGTGTGTGTTCAGTGCAGTGGGGACTCACAATCCTTCCATTCAGAGAGCTCCAGAGCATAGCCTTGACATTATTAGATAAGAATTTATGTCTTCCAATCATTCCTTAACCTAAGCCACTCTCCTTTTCACCATTTGCACAGCAGAAGCAAAGAAAATATTTTCACCTTTCAGTAGCACCTATCCTTTGAGAATATCAAAGCTTTTTAAAGGACAAATTTCTGATTGAGCAATAATGCTCATCTCCCCAGAGAGAGGTGGACAGGGAGGATTTATTATCCCCTCGCTGAGGATGTTAGACTCATGTTAAGTAGCTAACAGATGTCTCCGTGCTGTCTCTCAGGAGAATTATGTTTCTGCTAATCTCCTGGCCACACTGTGTTCTGTTCCCTATTCTTCATAATTCCCAGTATTACAGAGAACTATTCAAGTGTGAAAAGGGCACTGGTCCGAGGCCAGGACACATGGGCTCAGACCCGGGCTGTGCCACTAAACTTGTGTGACCTTGGGCATTTTGGTTAGCCTTTCTGTGCCTCAGATCCTGTAAGATGAGGATGATGGAACTTATTTACCAGCCAGCCAGGTTGGGAAAAAAATGTTTTGTCAAACAAATACAGACATTGTAACTGCGGATAGTGAAACTACAGTGGCCTATATGTTTCATTTGTCTAACTTATTTCCATTTCAAAACACGGGCCCACTTTTGTGTTACGATGTTTTTGATCATGTGCTGATTCATAGGTTCCAGTTTGAACTTTCTTTCTTGAGAGCAGAAGTGAAAGTCCTTCTTCAAATGCTTTTATCCCAATCTTGCCCATTACCCATCTTTACCATCGTCTAGTGACGGTCCCAGACTCATTGCAAGAGTATGGAAGGAAACAGTGAGACCAGTAAGAGATCGGTCTAATTGAACTCTGAACTGTAAGGCACCGGAAAGTGGTGGCTGCTTCCTAAAGGTTTTGAATGACTCATTGTATCTCTTCACTTCTTCACAGAAATACTGCTGATATGGCCAAAAAAGAAGAAAAAAGTGAAATATACTTAATTTGTAACAATAGAGAAGTATTCAAATAAATGATGGTATTTCCGTACAATGTTAGGCCATTGTTATGAGTGAATATTTATAAAAAGATGTTGCACATGAGTATTTGTTGGCATAAACTGACAGGCATGATTAAGTGAAAAAGCAATCCCAAATGGGCAATGACAACACAATCTCATCATTATTTAATAAAACAGGCATTGGAATAAAATGTATTTAGAAGGATATACAGTGGCTATCTCTGGGTGCTGGGATTACAGAAATAAATTTTCTTTCTTTATATTCAATACTTCTCTGCTTTTTCTAAATTTCTGTGATGGACATATGTTGCTTTTGGCAAAAGAAAAAAACTGATTTAAATTAAAATTGTGTTAATGCAAAAGCTGCTTGTGGGAATGAATAATAATATTTTGAAAAAATTAAATGCCAACTCTAAGGATGGAAAACTACTTTAAAATAGGAAGGATAAATTTCATTCATTTTTAAAAGGATGGAACATGTGAATGTATTGCTGAGTCCCTTTGCTCTTCACCTGAAGGTATCACAACATTGTTAACTGACTATCAGTTCAGTTCAGTCGCTCAGTCGTCTGACTCTTTGCAATCCCATGAATCGCAGCATGCCAGGCCTCCCTGTCCATCACCAACTGCTGGAGTTCACTCAGACTCATGTCCATCGAGTCAGTGATGCCATCCAGCCATCTCATCCTCTGTCGTCCCGTTCTCCTCCTGCCCCCAATCCCTCCCAGCATCAGAGTCTTTTCCACTGAGTCAACTCTTCGCATGAGGTGGCCAAAGTACTGGAGTTTCAGCTTTAGCATCATTCCTTCCAAAGAAATCCCAGGGCTGATCTCCTTCAGAGTGGACTGGTTGGATCTCCTTGCAGTCCAAGGGACTCTCAAGAGTCTTCTCCAACACCACAGTTCAAAAGCATCAGTTCTTTGGCGCTCAGCCTTCTTCACAGTCCAACTGTCACATCCATACATGACCACAGGAAAAACCATAGCCTTGACTAGACAGACCTTAGTCGGCAAAGTAATGTCTCTGCTTTTGAATATGCTATCTAGGTTGGTCATAACTTTTCTTCCAAGGACAAAGTGTCTTTTAATTTCATTGCTGCAGTCACCATCTGCAGTGATTTTGGGGCCCCCCAAAATAAAGTCTGACACTGTTTCCACTGTTTCCCGTCTATTTCCCATGAAGTGATGGGACCGGATGCCATGATCTTCGTTTTCTGAATGTTGAGCTTTAAGCCAACTTTTTCACTTTTCTCTTTCACTTTCATCAAGAAGCTTTTTAGTTCCTCTTAACTTTCTGCCATAAGGGTGGTGTCATCTGCATATCTGAGGTTATTGATATTTCTCCCGGCAATCTTGTTTCCAGCTTGTGCTTCTTCCAGCCCAGCATTTCTCATGATGTACTCTGCATAGAAGTTAAACAAGCAGGGTGGCAATATACAGCCTTGACATACTCCTTTTCCTATTTGGAACCAGTCTGTTGGTCCATGTCCAGTTCTAACTGTTGCTTCCTTAACTGCATACAGGTTTCTCAAGAGGCAGGTGAAGTGGTCTGGTATTCCCATCTCTTTTAGAATTTTCCACAGTTTCTTGTGATCCACACAGTCAAAGGCTTTGGCGTAGTCAATAAAGCAGAAATAGATGTTTTTCTGGGAGTATATTCCAGTACAAATAAAAAGTTTTTTTTTTTTTCAAAAAGGATAGAGTCAGCTAATGACAAATGCTTGAAATAAAGTATCAATTGTAAACCTGTTTCTTCTTAGCTGAATTCTACCTTAAATTGCCTCTAAAAATGGGCTTTCATCATGATAAATAAGCATGATATTTTTAAATATCTAAATTAAACAATAATAAATAATAGTACAATGTAATTTTTTTCTTTTCTGCCAAAATATTACTATAAAAGAAATCACCTTCTGAGAGAGCAGATATATTTATTTTTCTTATCATAATTAAAACCATAGATTACCAAGTGCCTTCTGTGTGCCCATGTGTTGGATACTTGGAATGTTAAATTTACTGGTTAATTTATTTAATTACTAACTCCTCAGGAGAAAGGTATTATTGTTTTCATTTTATAGTAGCTCAAAACTAAAACCTCCAAAATTGTTTCTTACCCAACCATAAGTAGCAGAACCACACACCTTTTAAAAATTACTTGATGAATGTTTGTTGAATCCTCTCTGTGCTCAAGCAAACTCAGGGAGATGGTGAAGGACAGGGAAGCCTGTCCAGGGAAGCTGCAGTTCATAGGGTTGCAAAGAGTCAGACATGACTTAATGAGTGAACAATAACAACAGGAACAACAACTCTGTGCTAGCCATCATGTGCTGGGTGCTGGAAATGTCCCAGTGAGCAAGGTATTGTGGTCCCATCATTCAGAGAAGATTTCATTCTAGCCGGAGGACATGGAGCAAATAACTATAAGTTTGATGAATCTTACAAAACGAGAGACACAGGATGTGAGGGAGAAGTTAATATGGTTTGCAACATCTGTCGTATGTACTAAACATTTAAACTGAGATATTAGTAGGAGTTAACTGGGGGGAAGAGAGTAGTCATGAAAGAGTATTCCTGGTAGTAGTAATGGTACATGCTAGTGCACAGAGATGATATTTTGCCACAATAATTTGGCATAGATCTCTTCAAGAAAGTTGGAAACATCAAGGGAACATTTCATGCAAAGATGGGCACAATAAAGGACAGAAATGGTAAAGACCTAACAGAAGCAGAAGAGATTAAGAAAAGGTGGCAAAAATACACAGAAGAACTATATAAAAAAAGGTCTTAACGACCTGGATAACTATGAAGTGTGGTTGCCACCTAGAGCCAGACATTCTGGAGTATGAAGTCCAGTGGGCCTTAGGAAGCATCACTATGAACAAAGCTAGTAGAGGTGACGGAATTCCAGCTGAGCTATTTCAAATCCTAAAAGATGAAGACATTAAAGTGCTGCATTCAACATGCCAGCAAATATGGAAAACTCACCAGTGGCCACAGGAATAGAAAAGGTCAGTTTTCATTCCAATCTCAAAGAAGAACAACCAAAAAATATTCAAACTACCACACAATTGCTCTCATTAAGTGGCAACCCACTCCAGTATTCTTGCCTGGAGAATCCCAGGGGCAGAGGAACCTGGTGGGCGGCATGCCGTCTATGGGGTCACACAGAGTCGGACACAACTGACGTGACTTAGCAGCATGCTAATAAGGTTAAAATCCTTCCAGCTAGGCTTCAGCAGTATGTGAACCGAGAACTTCCAGATGTTCAAACTGGATTTAGAAAAGGCAGAGGAACCAGAGATCAAATTGCCAACTTCTGTTGGATCATAGAAAAAGCAAGGGAATTCCAGAAAAACATCTACTTCTGCTTCATTGCCTATGCTAAAACCTTTGACTGTGTGGATCACAACAAACTGAGGAAAACTCTTAAAGAGATGGGAATACCAGACCACCTTACCTATCTCCTGAGAAACCTGTGTGCAGGTCAAAAAGCAACAGTTAAAACCCGACATGGAACAATGGACTGGTTCCAAATTGGGAAAGGAGTACGTCAAGGTTGTATATTGTCACTCTGATTATTTAACTTATATGCAAAGCACATCATGTGAAATGCCAGGCTGGATGAATCACAAGCTGGAATCAAGATTGCCAGGAGAAATATCAATAACCTCAGATATGCAGATGATATCACCTTAATGGCAGAAAGTTAAGAGGAACTAAGGAGCTTCTTGATGAGGGTGAAAGAGGAGAGTGAAAAAGCTGGCTTAAAACTCAGCATTCAAAAAATGAAGATCAAGGCATCCAGTCCCATGACTTCATGGCAAATAGAAAGGGAAAAAGTGGAAGCAGTGACAGATTTTATTTTGGGGGCTCCAGAATCACTGTGGATGGTGGCTGTAGTCATGAAATTCAAGGACACTTCTTCCCTGGAAGGAAAGCCATGACGAACCATAGACAGTGTATTCAAAAGCAGAGACATCACTTGGCCAACAAAGGCCCATATAGTCAAAGCCATGATTTTTCCAGTAGTCATGTACAGCTGTGAGAGTTGGACCATAAAGACGGCTGAGTGCTGAAGAATCGATACTTTCAAATTGTGGTGTTGGAGAAGACTCTTGAGAGTTCCTTGAACTGCAAGGATATCAAATTAGTCAATCCTGAAGGAAATCAAATATTCATTGAAGGACTGATGCTGAAGCTGAAGCTCCAATATTTGACCACCTGATGCGAAGAGCCAACTCCTCGGAAAAGACCCTAATGGTGGGAAACATTGAACACAAAAGGGAAAGGCGGTGTCAAAGGATGAGATAGTTAGATAGCATCACTGGCTCAATGGACATAAATTTGAGCAAACTCCAGGAGATAGTGGAGGATAGAGGAGCCTGGCACACTGCAGTTCATGGGGCTGCAAAGAATTGGACACGACTTAGTGACTGACAACAAGTACAATCTGGCATAACCAACATCTTCACTCTGGCTTAAAACTGTAGGCGGTTTTACTATTTCTTATTTTTCTTATTTCTTATTATTTTATTATTTATTTCATACGGATCTGCTGATCAGCCACAGCCCAAATGCAATCACACAAGCCCATTTAAGACATCGTGTCATGTTCAGGAGAACATTTCATTGGCTACAGCAAGATGTATGGCCATGCCCCAAATCCGTGAGATATGGAAAATATTTTGCCCACATAATACTTCTGACTATGTAAGCTCACTCTAAAAGATAATGGCTTATCCAACTTCTGCAGGAAATTTATTTTCAAAGAGTGGACCTACCCTGAAGTAACATGGTTATCCCACAGGACAAATATAGCATTGATTGAATTAAATGTTCCTCTGTAACTCACAATGTTGGGTCTCTGTGTAACCACAGCACATTCAGAAGCTATGCCTCAAAGGCGTTGAAACCAGTGTTTGGGTCCCTGAGCAAACAGCATTAAATTTGGTTGCTACTCACTCTCCTGGAATGGAGGTCAGCTATTTTATACACAGTGAATAAGATGAACTAGTCATAAAACGTGAGGAAACATCTAATTTGACCACTTGTCTCAGGAAACATGATCTTTTATTTGGTCACATCGTTTTGATAATGTTACAAGAATAGTTCAGTTTATTTTTACCCGTCACTGTACAGATGCTTTCATCTGCTTTACAAGCGCTAATGCCTGAATGAACAGGTGTGGAGACACGAGTTGGCCAAATATAAACTTGTCCAGTTCATGTGTTTAACAAATGTGGGCTTTTAAAAAAAAGAAGATTCATTCAACACAGCCAGCCACTGCATTATTAGCTGTAATGGTATATTCTGCCGTAGAAAATGGTATTAGTTTCAGTTGAGGCTAATTGCTTTTTTCCCTTTTTGCTGATAAGAAGAGATTAAATGAAATCACTTGAATAATCCTGTTCAAGAGCCAAATTTCCCCCCTCATTTGTAAAAGCTCAGTTTTACAATCTTGAGGATTTAAAATAGAGTCTTCTAGTCTTTCCAACAATACTTCCCACAAAAACAAGATTTCTGTTAGTTAGCCTCCAGTAAATTTCATTGTAAACCACGTGTTATTTCAAGAGAAATCAGTGGTTTTAATAAATATAATAGATCTGGAGTAATTCTTTCCTCCTCGTTTCTTTTAAAGTTATGAAAGCCTTCTACTTGGCTACATTACTGTATCTTATTACTCAGTTTGCAAAGCTACATTTAAGAAAGAATGCGGTTTTCTGGTTTCTTGTTCTGATATACTTTGATTCTTCTTATCTGAGCACCTTTTCATTTTTATGGGTGCTTTCTTCCTCTTTTTACTGTGTTTTGTTGTTGATTAGCCGCTAAGTCATGTCTGACTCTTCTGCAACCACATGAACTGTGGCTTTCTAGGCTCCTCTGTCCATGGGATTTCCCAGGCCAGAATACTGGAGTGGGTTGCCATTTCCTTCTCCAGCGGAATCTTCCTGATCCAGGAATTGAACCCATGTCTCCTGCATTGGCAGGTGGATTCTTTACCACTGAGCCACCAAGGAAGCCCCATCTAAAACTTATAAGAGATTAATATCTAGAAGATAATCAAGAAGTCTGTTTACAATTTTTAAAATGAGATTGCTGTACTCCTGAAACCAACACAACATTGTAAATCAACTATACTCCAAAAACCTTTAAAATAGAATAAAATGGAGATAATAGAAAGTGAAGTGCTCAGTGAAGACCCTGGCATATAGTTAATGATTTCCATTTGCTATTATTAGTTTATCTGTTTTTATCCTCTCTGACAAAACATGCTCTGTGATGAGCCTGAATTTCCAGTTTCTGTGTGATTTTATACTGCTAGTTTGTACAGTTACAGAGAAATATATGTGCAAATATCTAGCTAGTCTCGCTATCCTCAACCCTGTTTGGTAAATATCCCTGGATACACCGTTGGTTAAAATGAAAGTGGGGAGAATATTGTTCACAGCTCCCAGGACACAGAGGGGAGCAAAATGCTATGTGCACCGCTGTAGCTGTGGAACCAGCTGCCAAGGGCACCTGCCAGGTGATGTTGCAAGAAGAGTATGCTTCCTAGCTTAAGGTGTGGATCTTGTGACTGTCATGTTCCATCCTGCCTGAGACTGGGACCCGGGAGTGCTGTACCCAGAGGATGGAGAGTCTGGGAGAGCAGTTCTCCACTCCTTGGCCCTTTGTCCAGATGACTTGTATGACTGTGGTTGACAGGAGGACCATTTGGGCCAGCCGTGTCCTGCTGGGTTTTCTGGCGACTCCTTTACCCAAGGGGCAGACTGGCCACAGAAAGATGGCTTTGCTCACAGCCAACCAAACTTGCTCTCTGAAAGCAGAGCTTTGTCATTTTCTGCTTCGTGACCTCAGCCTTGGGGAAGGTTTTGGCTCTCCAAGTGTGGCCCAAAAGTGTGGATGATGAGACACAGGGAGGAAGGCAGTGAGCTGTGCCTGGGCTCAGTGACCTGAGCTGGGTCTACTCCTTGGGCTTGGGGAGAGATAAAGTTGTCCTTCTGATAGGGGAGGAAGGGAAACCAATGATAAACTCCAGGCTGGGCACTTTCCACACAGTATCTCCTTCAATTCCCTACAAACCTGTATGATGAGCTTTCTTATCCCCATTTTACAGATGTGAAAACTGCAGCTTAAAGAGGGAAAATTACCCAGCTTGTAAGCAGCCAAGTGGGATTTGAACCCTAGGTCTGTTTGACTCCAAGACCCATGGGTGATTGGTTTTCTTTTTTACTCGCTACTGTTTATATCTGTGAACTCAGACTGGAGTGGGTGGGACTGGGCGGATCAATGGCTTGGTGGAGTCCAGGTAAGGATGCATGGCCAGCTCCATCTCTGTCTGAACTTGGTGGGCAGTTCAGTTAGTCAGAGAAAGCTAATCACATTTAACGCTGCATCTGAACATGCGTTCTTCTGGTTAGCTGGTTTTAGCTGTGGCTTTGATTTCTCAGCAGAAATTATATTCCTGTGAAATAATGGTATCCTCTAAGTGTTGTGCTTTGCTTGTCATTTAGAGAAGTCCACACTTCCAGGAGACACACTATAACCCAAGGATGGATTCCTGGTCCAAGAAGGAAACCATGTAGGCCCTCCAAGATAGAAAGCAGTTGCTCCCAGGTGGAATTTCATTTCTCTGTGCTTTGGGGATCTGACAGGTGCTTTGAAAAACTGGCTTCACTAGCCGTTAACAGAGATATCTCTTGTTCACACATCTGCAACTGACTTTTCTTTGTGCTTGAGAAATCACATGTTCTTTTGTACTGTGCTGTTCAGAGGTCAGCAGGATAGCCAGAGCCCCATGTTCTTGGCCATGTCTCTAAAACCCAAGTCAATGACTAATAACAATAACAATCATGACAGGGATCATTGCAAACCATTCACTCTGTATCTGCTATGTGCTGGGCCATGTAGCAAATTCACTTTCTATTCACAACAACCCACTGAAGTGCAGGTATATCTCGGAGGTATTTTGGATTTGGTTCCAAATAAAGTGAAAAAAATAAAGTAAATATTGCAATAAAATGAGTCGCATGAGTTTTGGGATTTTCTAGTATGTTGAAAAATTATGTTTATACTATACTACCATAGTATTATATCTACAAAAAAGTACACACTTCAATCAAGATTTACATTTTTAAAAAACATTCTATTACTAAAATTGCTAACCTTCATGTGAGCCTTCAGCAAGTCATATTAGTAACGTCTAAGATCACTGATCACAGATCACCATAGCAAATATAATAATAACAAGAAAGTTTGAAATATTGTGAGGATTAGTAAAATGTGACACAGAGTTATGAAATGAGCCAATGCTATTGGGGAAATGACAACAATAGACTTGTTCAACGAAGGGTTGCCGCAAACCTTCAATGAGTAAGAAATGCAATATCTGCAAAGCACAGTAATGTGAAACCCAATAAAACAAGGTATGCCTGTGTGTATTATTTAGGATGGGCTTGACTGCAAGTAGCAGAAATCCAGCTTCAATGGCTTAACCAGATGAGAAATTTGTTTTTCTCATAGGCTAAGAAGTCTAGCACTAAGTACTTCAGGGGGAGTATGCAGGCTCCATCAAGAACCTGGGGTCCTTCTCTGAGGGAGCCTCATATTTGCAACCTGGCTGCTCTGCTTTGTGTATTACAACTGATTTTTAGACAGAAAGAAGGAAAAAGGATAAAGACTAAGTGGGACAAACTAAAACAGTGGATGTAAGCTGAATATTTCACCTCTAACAGGCTTTCTTGGAAACCCTAGCTGGCACTTTGAGTTGCACCTCACTGTCCAGAACTGTGTTGCATGTCCATGGCCAACTGCAGGGGAGTCTGACAGCAGAAGAGTGTATAAGTGAGCACCTTGGTTAGCAAGGAAGGAGTAATGGGTACTGGCTTGGTGACGAGCAGGGCCTGGCTTAGGCGGTTAGTATTTGTTCAAAATTTATAGACAAAAAGTGAAATTAGAGAAGTAATTCTGTTACTCCTAGTTAAGGAGCGACAGGGCCCAGACCTAAACCCAGGTCTGTCTGATTCTAAAGCCACATTCCTAAAAGCTCTGCTAGAATTTCTTCCTGATGCTCGTGGGTATTTAGGATGGAGAACAGAGAACTTTAGGGGCCTCTCCTAGGGAACAAAAAGGAGGAGTGATTTGTCAGCTTCTTGAGAATTGTGTGAAGATCAACACTTGGAAGATATGAAAAGGCAGATTATGGCACAAGGGGAGGGAGTGATTCTAACAGTAATTAACTGTTCCATGGGCTGGGTAGCAAACTCTCATTTGTATAGAGATGAGATTAGCTATCAGAGATCACTTAACTGATCGCGAGTTAGGATCTATTGTGAGTTCAAGATCCTGGGTCTAGGAAACAAAAGTGCAGATATAGAACAATTGTGATAGAGGAAGACTTCTGGATCTAGTGTAAAAGCCTCCTGATTTGCTAGAGCTAGAATGATTATACAATTTATGGTCCAACCTGAGGCATTTTTTAGAGTAAAAAGGGAATTATTGCTAATTACTCTGGGACTTGTCTTGTGGCTCAGATGGTAAAGAATCTGTCTACAATGAAGGAGACCTGGGTTTGCTCCCTGGATCGGGATGATCCCTTGGAGAAGGGAATAGCTACCCACTCCAGTATTCTTGCCTGGAGAATTCTATGGACCGAGGAGCCTGGCAGGCTACAGTCCCTAGGGTTGCAAAGAGTCAGACAGGACTGAGCGACCAATACTACTGCTGCTACTACCCTGGGACAAAAGGCACACACAAGGATCATCACAGACTTGTGGGTACCCTAAGAATAGACTTCTGATGAATAAAGTAATGGAGAGGCCTGGACTTGAATGGGGGAAGCAGCTAAGGGAACTGTCAGAAAGGACAGACACCCCCAAGCCAGATCCCACTTCTATAGACTGGACCTTCCAAGAGGCCTTCTTTGTCTGTGACACAGTTCAGTGGTCGGTGTTGAAATGTGATGGGCAGGGACAATATGTAACATTATAATATTCACTTGACAGAGACCCTTATGCCTGAGTCCCTGTAACATGACTTTTTTTAAGAGATGCTGAGCATGGATCATGCTGTGTTCCTTCTTGAGTCATGAACCAGAACCATTCTGGGCTGGAAAGGCAATTGGATTTCATATATCCCCAAATGCTTCGCAGCCTTTAAAAACTGCCTTTCTGCTTAGCTCAGTGACCTTGGGCGAGTCACAACCTCTCTCTATGCTTTGGTTTTTCCTTTAGTGGAAATAGAATGGAAATAATTGTTACCTAAGAGAAAAAAAAAATGATTCAAGATTTTCCAGTGAAAGATGCCACATGGAGCCAAGTGATATTATTATTTTTATGACAGTTATTAGCAGAGCTGCTTCTTGTCCCATCCCCTCTCATTAGGCCACTGAGCATGAATAAACACAGGTTCAGCCAGTGGCTGGTATTTGATGATGTTGGCACTGGAGATGAAAGGAAGGAATTTCTCTCTGGTTTGTGTTTCACTATTAACCTCCTCATGCCTGGATCTCAGTGTTTACATGTGTGGTAACTGGGCACCAGTGGGAGTCTCAGCCAGTGGTTTCATAACAGAGGCGCCCTATTCAGGAAGCCTGTTAATAATGATGCTATTAAAATATTGTCTTCACTCCTTCCCTAATTCCTTTATTCAATAGACATTGATTGTCTCTGTATGCCAGGTTCTCTTTCCCAAGCATATGACAAGATGCATAATGGCACACATTAAGCTCTCTGATGTTTGTGGAATCAAGGAATACGTCAGAGGAGAGCTGGTTTTCTGCTGCAATTTTACATCTCTCTTACCTATCTTTTTTTTTTTCTTTTTTAAAAGAGCGTTTATTGAGTCTCTTACCTATCTTGATCCCTGAGAAACATTTATAAATGCAAAAGTGCTTTTGCTACCTATTTCTGGAAAAGTCGAGACCAAATTTCTTTTCTTAAAAATATTGAGGTATAGTTGATTTACCATATTATGTTAGTTTCAGGTGTACAACATAGTGATTCAAAATTTGTATAGCTTATATTCCCTTTATAGCTGCTATAAAATATTGGCTATTTACCCCATGTAATACATCCTTGTGGCTTATTTACTTTATGCATAGTCTTTTGTACTTCTTAATCCTCTATCCCTATCTTACCCCTCCCCTCTTCTTACAGGTATCAGTTATTTTAATATAGCATAAAAGAATCTTCAGGATTTGCTCCCTTTTCTATCTCATCTCTCATCAAGCCTCTTTTAGGACCACCAAGGTCCAGCAACTGGGCCTATCTGGCAGGCCCTTGAATATTTAATAAATATATTAGGTTTTGTAGATCTTGTGGTCCCTGTTGCAATTAATCAGTGCTGCTGCTGTAACATGAAAGCAGTCTTGGTGGGCATGACTGTGTCCAAATAAAACTTTATTTACAAAAACAGGTGGCAGGTTGCATTTGGTGCACCGGCTCTGGTTTGCTGATCTCTGCTTTAGACCTTAGCTCACGTTAGGTTCTTTCACTTCCTACACTAAAAAATCTCTTCTTCCCCTATTTATCTGTCCATTTATTGGTCACCTCAAGCCTGAGACCTTTCTCTACCACCCTGGGTAGAACTGACCACTCACACCACCGTATTCTACACCTGCCACCTGCTTATCTGTGTTTTCTCCCCTTACTTGACTGTAAGCTTTATTCCTTCATTCATGCATCCTTTGATCCACTCATTCAATGTTATTTAATGAGCGCATGCTGTGGGGCAGAGTTGATGACTTTCTAGTCTTTGTGCAGCACTGAGGTGGAAGGCTAGCCCTTCATATGTGACTTGTTGAATAAAAGGAGTTAGAATATGGAGAAGTCCACTGCTAAGAGATATCTGTGTCTTGAGTATAAGTGCCTAGAAGTGGGGAATTACTTTGATTTTGAAATCTCTCCATTGTGCTGAAGGCTTTAAGGCTTTTGTAATGTTCCTTTCGAGGTTTCTGTAGCCTGGTCTGTCTGGCATAGTTCAGTGGCTCCCACCTACTGTCCATCTTCGTCCTCTTTCCTAAGTCCCTGGGGTCCTACTTCTGGGGACCCTATGTGGCAGGATCGAGAGCAGCAGCACCGACTCCTAGATCCCTTCATGGGCAGGGCTCGTGTGGGATTGAAATTTACCAACAAAGTGTCACCAAAGTGCAGTGGTTTCTTGGTTTCATTTTAAATAGAAGATCTGGTCTTTCCTTCCTGAGCAAGCCCTTACTGTTGTTTAGTCACTAAGTCGTATCCTGTTCTTTTGTGACCCCATGGACTGTAGGCCTCTAGGCTCCTCTGTTCATCGGATTTTCCAGGCAAGAATACTGGAGTGGGTTGCCATTTCCTTCTCCAGGGGAACTTCCCAACCCAGGGCTTGAACCCATGTCTCCTGCATTGCAGGCAGATTCTTTACCACTGAGCCACTAGGGAAGCCTGCGCAAACACTTAGTCCAGGGCTATCTGGACTAAGAAGCGTAAACAGCCCACAGCATGAGAATATTGACTTTGCCTTCTTGCAGAGTCTAAATCTTTTTTTTTTTTTTAATCTACAGTTTCTGGCTCTTTGAGAGTGATTATAAGATAAATGGAAAAATGAAGCTCCTTGGTTACTCATATTATGGCAATTACTTTATGGCTCCTTGGAGCCCCAAAATATTCGAAGCCGGACACAATCTGTTTTCTTAAATTTGCAACCTATTCTATATGTAAGCAGAACATTTATTTAATTGGTTGCTACCAATGAAACCAAAATTACTTTATTCCATTCAACCCAGTCAGATGTAAATTTTCAGTGGTTACCAGAAGGTTATGAGTTTGTGGTCAGAGGCAGGGAAAAGAAAATGGTTACAGCTGGTGACAAAACAAACCCCAAACCTCCACATGTTGCTCATGTTACAGGAGCAAATAGGAAAGGAGCCCTGACGAGATGCCAGCACAGAGTGTGTGTTGGGTAAATTCTAGAGAGACTGTTCTGGATCTCTTCACCAGTATTTTTGTTTGTTTGTTTGTTTTGTTTTTTAATACAGGAAGCCAGTGAGGAAAGTGGCAGCTGAGCAGAGTACAAGATTGTCATTCATGAACTCACTCCCACAGGTAATAGAAAATTAAATAAATCAAAGTTCATTGTGACAGAGCCCTTTTCACGGATGCATCTATCCGTAATCTGCCTGGCCTGACATTTTAAGACTGGTTACTTTTGTGAGGGAACACTGGCAAGAAGAAATCGTGTCCCTGGTAATTCGGAGGAGGAAGGGAGGGGGGTGGGTGATAAATTGACCTTTGGTTACAAAAAAGAAAAATAAAGCAGTGTTGCTAAATGACCAAGGCCACAAAGATAGTAAACACAGCAAGGGCACAGTGGAGAACGTGTGGTATTCGTGAGCTAACCCCATTGCAACACTCACGCAATGTGGCGGTAAGAAACTTCTGGCAAGTTCCTCCTTTAGTGAGTCGCTGTCAAGTGTATTTTGAATGGATTCATACTAGGTGGGTAAGACATTGGCAAATGAATTTCATTAAAAAAAATGAGATGCCTGACAGGTATTACGGTTTAAAATAAAACATAATCTTCGCTTTTGTTTCTAACGTGAATAAATACTTTACTTCTGGCAATTCTCACCAAAACTTGAATGTCACTGTTTGAGAATGTTTATCAGAATTAAAATTCACATATCGTTTGATTTTGAAATTCCATCTTAAGGCACTGATTCATGGTTCTATTCAGATGTGTGCAAAAATATGTTTGTGGGAGCAAAGGATTAAGCTACGCATTTGTCCATTAGGGGTTGGGTAAACTTGGGGACATCCACACAGTGGAATATTGTGCAGCTGTCAAAATAAAAAAGGTAAATCTAAGTGTATAGATTTGCAATAAACTCCACAATTTCTTAAGTTTCACTGAGGAACAGAGGAGTATGTATAAGACAGGGAGGGGCACATGCTTGTATATACATAGAATATTCCTGGAAGGATGCCCAAGAAATATAATAGTGGATGCCTCTATGGAAAAGACTGTGAGACTGGGTTCCACAGGTTGATAGAAATTTACTTTCTTCTCCTTATGCTTTGCACTGCTTGAAATTTTTATTGGCCTGGCACACAAATCATTTTAAAAACAGAATTCCAAAGGAAATGTCATTCTTCCCAATTAATTGGGTTTTGTTGGTGTTGGTATCAGTGCCCAGTGAAATAGGTTGAACTGTATGGTTTGATTCATGGACTGAATGCTTTAAAACCCTACAGGAGAAGGCATTTTTCAGTTAACTGTGTATTTGGGAAGAGTATTTCAGTAACTAATGAATAATAAAAAACATTGATTTGGGGCTGCTATTTTTGTGTTGACAATTTGGAATCCCAGAGAGGTGTGTAGAAGTTCATGGCATGGCAAAGTTCCTGGCAAGTGGAAGGGTCGCCCTGACCTGCAAAATCATTAATTAATGACTTCTAACTTCTCATGCATTCTAATTTCATAGCTGTCATCATTGCCATTTCTTTCTTTGCCAGTGGATGACTGAAGAATGATTGAGAGGATAAACAGCCATTGATTTATTTACATTAAATAATACCCTGCTTGCTCCCAGGAGCTGATAAACTCAGTGGCCCTTGGAAACTAGTCACATGACAACAAGTTAGCAACCTCCCTCTGAAGTCCGGCTCACCAGCGATGGAGGGAGGGGAATGATAAGGACAGGAGAGTAGGGGCTAACACACAGTCTTTTCTGAGACTCGTTGCTGAATCAAGACACTGTGTTTTGGGATAGGGTGTCTAGCAGGGTACCCTTCATTTAACCTTTAATAGCCTTTGTTATCTCGTGTAATGTTAGGCTTACTGTTAATTAACACTGTCTTTGTCTATGCCGTCTCGCTTCTCAAACAGAGACGAGCTCTCTCTGCGAGCTTTTTCAGTGCTAGACTGGTGTCTTCATCTATTCATTAGTTCATTTATGGAGCAAATATTTAATGCGTTGCTGCCACACACGGCTGCTTTGCTAAGCCCTAGGGGATGTAAGATGAATATTACTTGCTTTCAAGTCACTCACAATCTATTAGTCTCTTCAAAGTCTAATAGTCTCATTCAGATTTATATCTCCCAAGGTTATTGACACAGAAATCTTTAACAAACATCAAAAAAATTGAGAAATTTCTCATTCTATGAGAACTGTGTCATGATACTGTAGGTGCACATTTTTACCGATGAGATTTGAGTAAATCTGTTTCTTAAGGTCACTTCAATAATAGCACTTAGAAACACAATTCCTTCTTTAGATCAGATATTTCTAGACCTGGGAATGAACACTTTTAGGGCTGGCATTGAGGACAACAATTATTATAACCCAACAATAGCCAGGGCTGTAAACTCCTGAGGAAGCAGGCTCATTTTCACATGGACAAACAGCTCCACTAACAAAGAACACAGGAAGAGAGAAGGCTGTCTAGGAAGCTGGCGTTTCCTGAGTGCCCACTTAGGGCCCGGAGTCCCACATGCTTCACTTCATTCAGGGAACAGCTACCCAGCAAACACAGTGATATGGATGTGGAGAGAAAGAAAGGAATGTTTTCAGTACTGGCCTGGTTGTTAGTGGGCCACAGACATATTTATAGGTATGCATGCATGTACTTCTAACTTAAAATTAAATATTTACCAAGCCCTCTTCCAGGTGCTTGGTGCCTAAAGAGGTATAAGCCATAGTCTGTGCCCTGAATGAGGCAAGTGATATAAAGAAACACAAAGCTAAATAGCCACATGGAAATTATATAGCATTTCCCAAGAGGGTTTTAGGGCTGACTGGATTCACAGTGAACGTTTAACTAAGAGTTTGCTAAAATGGTGTATGCCCCTCATTGGTGGCATGCATGAAGATGTTATAAAAAATATTTTTAAATTTCATTAAAAATTTATTTTAACGTGCATTAGAAAAACCTATAATTACGATATCCAACCCTTGAGTATATGGATATTCCCTCTGTGAGGCTGCATATGAAAGTGAATTGATTTGAAGATTATCTGAAGGAAAATATCAAGTAAATAACCAGGATGGGATTTAGTGCGTGCTGTGTGTGCTAAGTTGCTTCATTTGTGTCTCACTCTGTGTGACTCTATGGACTATCGCCTGCCTGGCTCCTGTGTCCACGGGATTCTTCAGACAATAACACTAGGGTGGGTTGCCATTCCCTTCTCCAGGGGATCTTCCTGAGCCAGGGATCAAACCCGTGTCTCTCCTGCATTGGCAGGCAGGTTCTTTACTACTAGCACTATCTGGGAAGCTGTGATTCAGGGATATGGTAATGATTCTACAAGTGTTACTTGAATAACCTGAGTTTGGAAAATGCAGATCAAGTCCAATTTCTGGACTGCAGGGAGGTTACATGAGTTCTCCCAGGTCAGAAAGCCAGCAAAGAACACAGACCAGAATCTGGTCACCTGACTGGCCCTCTGACCCCACATCCTCATTCAATCACTACTTCCTATTTTGCAGATGAGGAAACTACAGCCCTGAATCACACATCCTCTCTTGGTACAACTTACTTGAGAATCTGTAATGTAGAAAGAATAGAATTGCCTTCATGAAGAATCAGTTAACATAATTATAGTGTACTTAACTAAGCATGGCAGTATTATAAAAATATCATACTTATTAATTTTTGGTCATCCCCAAACCAGCCTGTGAGATATCCTTAGCTATTTCTACCATCCCTCTTTTCATAGGAGAAAATTAAGGAGCAAAGATCCAAGATCTTCCCTAAGATTGTAACATAACAAAGCTGGGATTTGAACCCAGATTGTTCAGCTCTGGAATTTATTCTTTTAACCACCCCACACAGAGTACACTGTACAGAGGGGAAGGAAGCAACCTCTCTCCCTGCTGAAACCAGACAGAGTCTACTCAGACAATATATTGATATTACTCCCTGTTTCAAATTCCCATTAGACCTGCGTTCATCTCATAAAAGGCTTTGTTTCTTCAAACCATCATTTTTTCATATGTGGAAACTCCTGAGAGGAACCAGTGATTACCAAAAGCAACCTTTGTACAAGGATAATTTGTTAGATCACTATGATAAGTACTATAAAGAAATGAAGGGGGGAGCTGGAGAGAGTCAGGGAAGGTGAGTAGAGAGAGGGATGGTCTGGGGACACCGTGGGGCTGAGAGTGGCCCGGGAAATGGGGCTCCTGCAGGGCTCCTCCCTGCGCCACAGGGGGCCACCAGGTGCTGTGAAAGCCCTGCACCAGCCCTGCCTGGTGCCCAGGGCTTGGCACAGCCCTTGGCACACAGCAGGTGCTCAAAAGCTCTGTGGAGTGAGTGGAAGCCTGGATGGAAATCAAAGGCAAGCCAGGAGGCAGGCATGGGTACAGTGGCTGGAGGTGAGAGGGCATAAAACCCACACTTGACCTACTTTATCACTGCTCCAGGTGGGCCCGAGGACGAGAGCACTGGGTGAATCTGAGTCAGATAAAGGGTGCTAACCACTTAACATGTCCCGATGTGTCCAGGAAGTTTTGCTTTGGGGAAATCCATTTATTAGAGCAGCCCCAGTTCAACCTTCAGGCCTAGGCTTCCTAAGATGAAAAGTCCTCATTCCCCCTCAGGACAGGGTGCTTCAGGGTGAGACCAAGGCCGCCTGGGGACCAGAGCCAGCCTGCTCTGTGAGGCTGCCAGAGAGGGATCAGCCTCCAGCAGCCGCCTCCACACCAGCAGGTGCCGACAGCTAAGCCATTTGACGCACCTTTGGGGCAAAGAACTGCCAAAACCAAGGCCGAGCTTGGAGCCTGAAAATTCCTCAGCAGTCTGCGAGGAGAAGCCCAAGGGTGCGCTGACACATTACATAGGGGGGTTCGCGGCGGCCCGCTGGTGTGCGGAGCCCTGGGCCTCAGAATTGCGCAACTGTTACGCAGGAGCGCTTGTTAAGTGTTGCAGCATGACTCCACATCTTTATCAAAAATGTGAAGCATCCACCCGGCACACACTTGGAAAACACCAAAGCTTTTCTCCACCAGGTGGTTGAGGCTCTTGATCCGGCTGACAGGAGACGCAGCAGTCCAGGGGGGACATGACTTACTGTAGCTCTTGGCCCAGGAAGCTGAACACGCAGTACCTTGTACCCCGCTAGCCTTGGGCAGCGCAGGCTTCTGATAAATGTACTTTTTTGTGTGTTTGTTTTTCCTGGCAGTCTCATTTTGGGTTATAAATGGCTCATTATTTCCATCCCATAGATCCATTCTTGCCTCTGTTGTGTTCTTGCTTCCGAAATAACTGAAAGGTTGGTAAAATCATCACTGAGGAACCCTGCCTGTCCCGACCTTGAGCGGAGGCCGGATTGCCACATCGCTCATGCCCTCTACACTTGCTCCCTTGTGGGAGCGGCTGGCTGGAAAGCCGCCACCCTCCACCCCCACCCCCCCCCACCCCCACCCCCGCCCCAAAGCAGGGGATATCATTCTATTTACACTAAAGCACTTGATGCCCTCCAATGCCAGGAAGCAGCGTGGACTTTCGCTCACTCCGGGCCTGCAGCCTTTTCAGAGGACTATTGGGCAATCGTCAGAGGTTATGAAGTTGGAACAGCATTCCCCCTAGATAGGTCATTTTCCCTGCAGGGCAGCCTGGAGGCAAATTTCATTAAGTATCAAGTAGCTGACCCCAAGCAGTATAAATAGCGAGAGAGCACATGACAAACCCAGAACTGAATGTGGTTAAACCCTAGGCTGAATACGCGTAATGCGTTTACTGTCATCAGCACCCGCATGGAGATGTTTGCCCAGCAACCATTCAGGAAAGGTGTTGAACCGAAGGGTGATATTAGGGTTCCACCTTAGAAAAATAATTTTATCCCTCTGTTTGAAAGCTTGCCGACCACACAGTTAGCCCAAGGAAGGGACCTGAAGATAGGCGGGATGTGCTTTCTTATAGGCAAAGATTGACCTTATAAAACATCCCAGGTTCATCCAGCCGAGAGCCAGAGAAAGGATGGAAACCTGATTTGTAGCAGGTGAGAACTGTAGGGAAGATCCCCCGGAGGAGGGCCTGGCAACCCACTCCAGTATTCTCATCTGGAGAATCCTATGGACAGAGGAGCCTGGCGGACTGCAGTCCATGGGGTCGCAGAGTCAATGACTGAGTGACTAAGCACGGCACAGCAGGCGGTCCTATCAGGCAAAAGGGATGCCACAGTGAAAATTTTCAAGGGAAACAAGGGGGGAATTTTAATTCCCTGTTTTTCCCCACTGTTCCCTATCTTTATTTTAGGAAGCAACACAGTGTAAACCATGCTTTAATGAGACCGATCAGATCGCAGATGATTGAGTTATGAGAGGCCACTGAGCTTGCCAGGGCCAGTTTCCTAAACAGGCTGCTTTGTTCAGTTCTGCCCCCACTGGCTGGAGCTGTTGACATTCCAGAAGATAATCTTGTGGTCTTATAATGATGGAAGGAGGCTCTGGGAAGCCCAGTGTAAGACTGATGGACAGTGGAATTTGTTGAACGCTTCTATTCAGAGACAACAAATTTCCAAGTCCTCCCTGGTCTTGCCTGCAATGGAAGCTTCCTATTTCCCTCATAAGGAAAGATTTCTGCTTCATCAGATCGAAACTCCAAAACTATTTTAAAGGGTGGCAGCATCATTAGAGTCTAACTCCTTTGAAGAGGACATTAGCCTCCTGAACATGTCAATTTGTGTGTTTATTAAAAATCAGTTCCTTAACTTTGTATCTAGAACCAAGGCAAAAAAGCCATAGGCGGTCAGTCCAGAGTGACCATGAGGGGCTGATGTAGTCAAGAAATGCTGCACGGGAGTGGTGGGGCCTGGATGAGGACCTTTTTCCAGGCTTGCCCTCAGTTTCTTGCAAAGACTGTCAGCTCCTTATTCACTCTCCATTTCTTCCTTAACAAAACAACTCCTATATGGCAACAACTCCTGGCTGAAGACTGTATTTCCTGGTGTCCCTTACAGTTCAGTTCAGTTCAATCGCTCAGTCGTGTTCAACTCTTTGTGACCCCATGAATTGCAGCACGCCAGGCCTCCCTGTCCATCACCAACTCCCGGAGTTCACACAAACTCATGTCTATTGGGTTGGTGATGCCATCCAGCCATTTCATCCTCTGTTGTCCCCTTCTCCTCCTGCCCCCAATCCCTGCTAGCGTCAGGGTCTTTTCCAATGAGTCAACTCTTCGCATGAGGTGGCCAAAATATTGGAGTTTCAGCTTTAGCATCAGTCCTTTCAATGAACACCCAGGACTGATCTCCTTTAGGATGGACTGGTTGCATCTCCTTGCAGTCCAAGGGACTCTCAAGAGTCTTCTCCAACACCACACTTCAAAAGCATCAATTCTTCGGTACTCAGCTTTCTTCACAGTCCAACTCTCACATCCATACATGACCACTGGAAAAACCGTAGCCTTGACTAGATGGACCTTTGTTGGCAAAGTAATATCTCTGCTTTTTAATATGCTGTCTAGATTGGTCATAACTTTCCTTCCAAAGAGTAAGCATCTTTTAATTTCATGGCTGCAGTCACCATCTGCAGTGATTTTGGAGCCCCCCAAAAATAAAGTCTGTCACTGTTTCCACTGATTCCACATCTATTTGCCATGAAGTGATGGGATCAGACGCCATGATCTTAGTTTTCAGAATATTGAGCTTTAAGCCAACTTTTTCACTCTCCTCTTTCACTTTCATCAAGAGGCTTTTTAGGTCCTCTTCACTTTCTGCCATAAGGGTGGTGTCATCTGCATATCTGAGGTTCTTGATATTTCTCCTGGCAAACTTGATTCCAGCTTGTGCTTCTTCCAGCCCAGCGTTTCTCATGATGTACTCTGCTTAGAAGTTAAATGAGCAGGGTGACAATATACAGCCTTGATGTATTCCTTTTCCTATTTGGAACCAGTCTGTTGTTCCATGTCCAGTTCTAACTGTTGCTCCCTGAACTGCATATAGGTTTCTCAAGAGGCAGGTCAGGTGGTCTGGTATTCCCATCTCTCTCAGAATTTTCCACATTTTGTTGTGATCCACACAGTCAAAGGCTTTGGCATAGTCAATAAAGCAGAAGTAGATGTTTTTCTGGAACTCTCTTGCTTTTTTGATGATCCAGCGGATGTTGGCAATTTGATCTCTGGTTCCTCTGCCTTTTCTAAAACCAGCTTGAACATCTGGAAGTTTATAGTTCACATATTGCTGAAGCCTGGCTTGGAGAATTTTAGCATTACTAGCGTGTGAGATGAGTGCAATTGCACTCATCCCTTATAGTAGGGGGTGGCTAATGAGGTTTAAGAGTTGTTGGGAGAGCAGCATTGTCAGATAAAATGTGAATTTCCCAGTTAAATTTGAATTTCAGATAAACAATGAATAATTTTCAATTTACCTAATATGTGACTCAAGAGTAAAGAATCTGTCTCCAATGCAGGAGACTCAGGTTTGATCCGAGTCAGGAAGATCCCCTGGAGAAGGAAATGGCAACCCACTCCAGTATTCTTGCCTGGGAATCCCAAGGACAGAGGAGCCTGGAGGGCCACAGTCCATGGGGTCACAAGAGTCAGACCTGACTTAGCAACTAAACCACCACCACCATATAATATATTATTGTTTTCATTTACCAAATTGGCAACTCTACCGGTGAGGCTTCTGGGAAGCAAGCTAGAATACTTCTTTGGCCCTTTTCCCCCTTTCTCCTCTTTCCTGGGTTATGGATAGGAAAGCTGAGACTTCAGCAGCCATGTTGGATCATAAGGTTGAGAGAAAGAGGAAAGACTTGGGGTCCCTGATAATTGAACACCTTCCAACCTTTTAAGTGAGAATAAACTACTGACTTGCTTTAGCCACTAGTAGTACTTCTGTTATTTGCATCCAGTTGCTATTCCTAACTGACACAGTCATAATAACAAGTGCACTGTTAACTTAGCTGTTAAGTCTGTTTACTCTGTGTCATCTGCCTCTTATGTAACACAAGCTACTTCACTTTCACTTAAGTTTTTTAAGACCTAAAGAGGGACGGATGGTGCTCTTTCTACCCTCTGAAATGACAGCCCCTCACCATGAATTTCTACATGACATTATTGCCTTTTTTACAAATAACATATATGTATTTTGAGCACTTGCTTCAGGTGATTAATAATAATAATAATAATAATAATAATATTACTAAAGCAGAACAGTTCTAATCTCTGCACAAATATTTGATCTGAAACCTCAAGTCCCATCAAACGATACTCTGAAACCCCAGAATTATTATTTCAAATCAGTAAAATCACATTTGAATTTTGATCTTTTGCTTAGAGAAAAAAAATTTATATAGTGTAGGTCTTCATTAGCCCTTATATTGACAAACGTTCTTCTCTGTGGTAAAGATTAGCTGAGCATAGTCATGTGCACAGGTAAAGTTGATTTGCAAAGCTCCATCGATAATTCAGGAATGATATAAGCCCTAACTCCTCCAGGCTTGTTAGCAAGTTGACTTCTTTGAATGTTCCCTGTGAGTCATGTGGGGAAATTCAGGGGGTCATAGGATTGGCCTCGTTATGTATGAGGTCAAGCTAAATAGCTTAGCTCTGCTGGGTGTGCAGAGGAAAAGAGGTTCCTGGGCTGTGAACTGTATAAATCCCTGCCCTTCCTTTTGCAGTGGAATCTTTCGAAGGTTAAGTCATAGTAAATAATCAACTAAGATTTCTCAGATTGGCCGCATTTACCTTTCTCTGAAAAAAAAAATTTTCCCCATGAAGACAAAGCAACTTTGGCATGAGAGCAATATTTCCTTTTAGGCCTTCCTGCTTCAGACATTCAGAAAACAAGATCAGGCCTGGCCTAACTGGCAGAGGCTGCCTGGGGCAGACAGCTAGACTTGCCATGTGGGTGAGTGGAGGTGAATTAGAATTTAAGAGAAGGGAAGGGAAATTCCCATTTCATGTTGTAAGATTCTGCACAAGCCTTTCAGAGGTGAGCAGAGTCTTGCCCTTCACCTATCATTGGGGGTAAATGATTAACTCCTGAAATCTGAGGAGTATATGTATATATATTATAATATATACATTGTTAACAAGTAATGCACAAATTGAATAAGATTGACCTAGAAGGTCTGACTTTGGTATTTGGTGACAGGTCATGATACCATGATTGTTAGCTCAGGAAAATTGACAGATGAGCATATTTGTACATGTCCATATTACAGATGCAAATAAAAGTTGACTGATGTGAATTGTGGGGGAAAAAAAACATATCTGCTGAGTAGTATTATCTATGCAATGTTAAGGGGGAAAAATTGTAATTTTTTTTTTTGTTCAGAGTGCATTAATTTCTATTTTGACCACAGCATATTGATTATATTTATATTGAATACCCATCCAGCAAGCATTCACTGAGTGCCTACTATGTCCCAGGCTAAGTACGATGTGCTGGCAATGCACCCAGTAGTATAGGGCTGATAGCTGAAAGCATAATAATGCCTTTGAACTTCACAAGTAGGTTAGAATTTTACAAGACCCCTCTATTCTCTTCCCTCAACAAGAACACAGCCTGAGCCAGCCACCTGCCTTGGACTGTGATCTCTTAAGACAATGACAATTGCTGTTTAAAACAAAAGTGCACATGGGCTTATCTGTAAGTTTTTCCTTTCTTTTAACAACCTTATTAGAAGCCCCGTAGTAAAAATTAAAAGACCTTTTTTTGTTAGAAATCTTTTCTCTGCTAGTGAATAATAACAACTTTGGTCAAGTTTTTAAATTTTTCTGAGACTAGATTTAAATATTTATAAAATGAGATGGTAGAAAGTAGGGCTAGGCTGAGTTAATGATTCAGTTTTAGAATAAGCAATAAGAGAAGGTTACTAGCCACTAACAAACGGTATGATCTCAGGGTAGTCACTCAAACTGCTTAAAGACTCAGTTTCCTTATCTGAGAAATGGGAATAATGTGCTTATTGTTAGAATGAAGTGGGTTAATGGGTATCACACCTGGTTCAATGCAAGGCATAGCAGAAATACCCCGTGAATGTAACAATGTTCATCCTACTAAAAAATTATCTGTCTTGGTCTATTGTATGTATATATGTGTGTGTGTGTATGTATCTCTCTCGTTCTCTATCATCTCTCTATCATCACTGTTATCTTAGTGGTTAACTGAGGTATGTCAGCATCCTAGGGCACAAAAATGCAAAGGATTTTTTTTTTTTACCCTGCCAATCAGTGTCTAGCCCCTCTTTCTATCCCTCAACAACATCTAGGGCAGACTGTAGAAATTTTCAGTTTTTAAAAGCTAGGTCCATGCAGTTTGAATCTTACTCTAGTTCACAGCTTCTCTCCTCCCTCCGCCCTTCCCTAGGCTCGGGTGCATTGGCAGAGAGGAGGGAAAGAGGAGGGGACACACCTCTTAACCGGCCACCCGCCTCTGCAGCCCTCTCACCACTGTGGGTCCTCTGCCTCAGGCTGCCCCTGCTGGCACACTGATGCCTGAGGCTGGCAGCACACCGTGGATCTGGGGGCACCCTGTGGGGCTCCTGACTGTACAGATCAGTGACCTGGAGGGCCTGGCCCTGGGTGGACTTCCTGTCCTCTTGAGTCCTGCTGCGGCTCTTCCCCTCCCAGGCTGCTACCCTACGGCACTATTGCTCTAGCACCTAGCAAGGCGTCTCCATGCTCAAGTGTGATCTCGCTGGTATTTGAACTGTGCTCCAAGAATGCAATTTTTGCCCTTTAGATGCTTCAAGCTCCCATGGGTATCTACTTCTGGCTGAGACAGTTAATTGAATAATGGCATGAGAGGTTACATTATAGTCTTGATTTAATCCCAGTGATTTACTTGTCTTTCATTAGTTCAGATTCAAAGTCCTTTATTAGAAACAAGGGAGTTAGTATAATAAGCACTTTGTATGTATATTTAAAATATATAATTATATATGTTATTTATATAATATATTAAATATAGTATTTTATATTAAATGTATAAGATATTTATTTTAGATTATTATATATTATTACATATACTTCTGTCAGAGAAGGGATTCTTTCCTTTAACATTTTAAATGAAAATGCTCTTAATGACTATGTATAATGTAATACAGTATATATCATATAATATATATTATTTTATATGTATATTATGACCTATAATATACTTATATAGTGGGATTCCCAGATGACTCAATGGTAAAGAGTCCAGCTGCCAGGCCAGGAGCTGCAGAAGATGAGGTTTCCATCAATCCCTGGGTTGGGAAGCTCTCCTGGAGAAGGAAATGGCAACCCACTCCATTATGCTTGCTGGAGAGTCCTGTGGGCAGAGGAGCCTGGTGGGCTATAGTCCATGGGGTGACAAAGATTTGGACATGAGTGAGCGCACACAAGTGAAAATACCATATATTATTATATATGTTATATATTAATTATATAAATATATTCTATATATACTAAATATATCATTAATAAAAGTGTATGTTGATGTATCAATAAGGGTGTTTTCATTTAAAATTGTTAAAGGAGAGAGTTCCTGCTCTGACAGCAGTAAGAACCTAGCTGTTAATCTCATTTTATCTCTATTTTAAATGTATGTTCTCAAACAATGATATATTTCTCCCTTTTAGAGAGTATTTAATACAGGCATAAATTTTCTGGTACTTTTTAAAAATTATAAAAGTAATTATAAAGTAATAAATTTAAAGTATAAATTTAAATTTTATAAAGTAATACATTTAAAGATTTAGTTTAGTGGAATTTTGCATTTGTATCCATCTATTTGATGTGGAGTATGTACATTTGAAGTACACAAAACTATACTTCTATTATGTCTATTTCCATTTCTACCCCACAACCTTCTACTAAGACAACAACAACAACGAAAACAAGCAAGCCAAGGCCAGGAAGAGCAAGGGGTGAGAATACAGAGGAGGAAAGAATGAACACAGGAACGCATGTAAGAATTAAAGATTTTAAAATTTAAAAATAAAAAACTAAAAACAACAACAACAAAAAAGAATGAACACAGGGTTGAGTGGTGCCCGGTGCCAGGGCTGCGGTTAGCTCCTCACAGACTCTCCAGTGCAGTGCTTAGACAAGCATGATGGGGTAGTCATGTTCCCCCCATTATACAGCAAGGATATTGGGGTTCAGAGTGGCTAAGTAATTTGTCTACGGCCATCCTGTTAGTTAGACAGAATTTGAAAGTAGGCTTCTTGGGTCCCAGAGCTTTATTCTTCCTCATAAAGAACTATCAAGGAGCCATCATATTCTCTCAACCTGAGTTTCCCAGAAAGCAAACCCTGAGATATTTTATTTAAAATAAAAGAAGAGAAGTGGGAAAAAAGGAAGGGGCAGGGAAAGTGGGAAACCCAACACAAGGATGAATTTTTGGTTTGACCACTACTGCAGACGACCTCTGTTCTATCTCACTGGAACATTCTGAGGAACCCTATGAACTGCATCTCAAAAATGCCTGCCTGGTAGCCAAAAAAGGGAACTATGTATTCATTAGCCTCTGCCATCTATTGGTCAAGGGATGGCCTGAGGCGTTACTGACCCTCTTGCTTCTGGGTTGCAATGTGGTAGTGCATAGTGTGTACACACTATTGTGTCTGACATATTGTGTCTGGCATAAGAGAAGACCTGGAGCGGGACGCGAGAGGTCTGTGATGAGGGCACAGGTGAGACACTATCAGATTTACACCCAGGGGAAGCTGCACGAAGGCCCCATGGAACTCGATGCCTCAGCAGTGGGCTGCAGTAGGAGTCAGGTGAGCGGACGTGAAGTGGTGCGTGACAGGTATCCAACACACACACACCAAGAATGCTTTGGCAGTGTAGACCGGATTGCAAACCATTGCCAGGAACATGCCTCTTCTTGTAGCAGAGATTTCAACCTGAACCCAGGCCTCTTCTTTTGCTGGAGTTCATGTCCAGGCATGTTTGGCAAACTAATGGGACACAGCTGAGAGAATCTATTTATATGTATCAATATGGAAGAGCCTGGAAAGAGATATTAAGAGATGGAGGGAATCAGATGGTCCTGTTCCATGACAAGGTCTGAACTCCATGGAAAAAGGGGCTCAGGCAGAAAGGGCAGGATCTGTTTCAACACCTTGATATGGAGCTACACAAGCTCTGTAAAGGCCCTGGTGATAGTGTGATAAAATTAGGGAAGCTGAGCATTCTCCCCACTTCTACTTCTGGTTCCACAGTAGGAAGATCAGATGTTTATAATGCAATAAACTCAGTTTGAGTGCTTCCAAGAATGCTGTTCCATGTGGCCCTGTCTATTTAGAGACTGAGAAAGTTTCTTGAGATGTTAGTAGCTGTCATTACTGGGGATTGGTCAGCGAGGGATGGAACTCAGAGTCTAAACCAGTCTCCAGAGATAGCACAGGAGTGGTCCAACCAGTAGGCAGTAGGAAGAAGACTTGGCAAGTGAGCTGAGTTCAGTATTCAGTTGCAGATAGATAGCTTTAGTACAGGTGGCTATTTAAGAAAGAGAGGAGATCCAGTCATGGAAACTTGGTAAGGAGGTTACACCAGGGTTATTCCAGGCCCAGAGGAAGTAGCATTCAGAGTAGGAATCCAAAATGCAGCTCAGGAAAACATGAGGAGAGTCAAAATCCTAAAGGGACTGAAGCCAGTCACCAGAAATAATGAGCCTTGAAACTGACTAACTCACAGCTCCCTTTAGTTCATCTGCCTAGGGTAGGTCCGAATGCCCAGAGGGAGGTAAAGAGGCTGTTTACTTGCTGAACAGGCAAGCCAGCAGCAGGGGCAGTGAGTCAAGCTGCTCTTCACAGTTGAATTATCAGTAAACTCTGTGTGTCTGAATCCACTAGGATTCACGAAGCAGGGCCCAATTGGTGAAAGCCTGTCTCCAACAGGCCTTATAAAAGAAGACTTGTAGTCTGTGTCTGTGAAGAATCCCTTCTCTTCTTCTTCTGGTAGAACTACTTTCTTTTTTTTCCTTTATCCTTCCAGTTTTGTTGAGATATAGTTGGCACATAGCATTGTATAAGGTTGGGCTTCCCTGGTGGCTCAGCTGTAAAGAATCCACTTGCCAGTGCAGGAGAGACGGATTCATTCCCTAGGTTGGGAGGATCTCCTGCAGAAGGAGAGGGAAACCCACTCCAGTAGGCTTGCCTGGGAAATCCCATGGACAGAGGAGCCTGGTTCACCACAGTGCATGGGGTCACAAAAGGGTCAGATGTGACTCAATGACTAAACAACAACTGTATAAGGTTAAGGTGTACAACATAATGATTTCACTCGTACGTAAGGAAATGATTATCACAGTGAGGTAAATTTAAGATTAAGGATAGGTTTAGGGTTAGGATATCTCACTGTGGTTTTGATTTGCATTTCCCTGATGACTAGTGATATTGAGCTTCAAGTGTCTGATGGCCATCTGCAAGTCATCTTTAGGAAAATGTCTATTCAGATCCTCTGCCCATTTTTCAGTTAGTTTGTTGGTTTTTCTGATGTTGAGTTGTATGACCTCTTTGTATATTTTGGATATTTGCCACTTATCAGATATGTTTGCAAATGTTTTCTCTCATTCAGTAGGTGGCCTTTCCATTTTGCTGATAATTTCTTTTGCTATGCAAAAGCTTTTTAGTTTGATTTAATCCCATTTATTTTTGCTTTTGTTTCCCTTGCCTGAGGAGAGATATCCAAAAATTTAAAAATCGTGAAGTCTGATGTCAAAGAGAGTACTGCCTATATTTTCTTGTAGATGTTTTATGATTTCAGGTCTTACATTTGGGTCTTTAATTAATTTTTAATTTATTTGCATGCATTTGCATGCATGGTAGGACAGAGTAGTCCAGATTGACCCTTTTGCATGTAGCTGACATGTGACCTAAGCCCAATCAGAGTTCCCCTGGTTTGGGGAAATGCAGGAAACCTCAAAAGACCGATCAGATTCTTCCTTGAGATTTGCCATTTAGGTGCCTAATTAGAGAGCAGTGCTCTCCCAGTCTAGAGAACACAAACTATAAAGATGAGGTCAATGGGAGTGTTTTCTGGTCACCTTTCCTGGATGCATGAGGAAAACCATCTACAGTTACAATGAGTTCAAAGTCCAGAGAAAATAAGAAATAAAGAGAGATGAGAATGAGGTAGAGAGAGAAAGGGTCCTAAGGACATTACTTAGGCCCTGAGTCCAGCCATGCCTGAAGCAAAAGACATCTCTGCTCTTTCATCAACCAATAAGTTGTCTTTTCCTTAAGCCAGTTTCCAGACTATTTCAACTGAGGTTCTGTCATTTGCCGCCTAAGGGAATCAGACCAATTTATTTGTTTATTTAGTGCTTCATGGTGATACATATCTATTGCCCTCATTTGTAAGTAACCTGAAATTTAAAGTTTAGACAGAAAATACTTGCTCAAGTCTGGGCTTCATGCTCTTCACAAGGACACACTGACCACTTGGGTAAACACAGAGCTAACGTTTCCGATCCGGCAAAATCTCAGTGATATTGTATCTGTGTCATTGCTCAGCCCTGCTTTTGACATATACTTGTTCTTGGAGTTCACTGCTCCCTTTTTCCCCTTGGCCTTCTCAAACTATGGGTGAGATCCTCAGCTCTTTCTATTTTGAATCTTCCTTGTTGCCCATCAGTTTAAACCTACAACTCAAATGCTGACCTTTCTCCTGAAACCAGGTACCTGTATTTAATTTCCATTTGTGGCTTCAGTGATCAGTTTACACTCAACAGGTCTGAGACAGAACTCCTAGTAATGTGGATGTTGGCATCACCATTGCACCCATCATCAACCCCTGACAATTCTGGAGTTATCCCAGTGGTCCTTTCTCTCATCCTCCTGAGTATTAAGTCAAGGAGACATCCTTCATGATGCCTGCATGTGCCAGGGGCTGTGTGAGGTGCTGGAGGGAGATGAACAATCCGACATGGTTCCTGACCTGAAGAGTTTGCATTCTAATAGAGGAGCAATCCAAGGCAGAAAGTGCTGAGTGCCGCAAGAGAGGCAGCCAAGAAAGGCAGCCTGGCTGAGGGCAGCACTCACGTCTCCCGCTGGGGAAGAATTTCACAGACCGTGAAGGGACAAGGACGTCATGAGCAAAGGGAGCCAGGAGAGCAAATGACTGAAGTGATCTTGGAATGCTGTCTCTGTTTGCTGGTTCATGCCGATGGCTGGGGGAAGCACTGGGGAAACATGGTTGAGGTCAACAGTGTGGGTGGAGCACAGAAGAGCCAATCACAGTCCCTTCTTCCTTGTCTTCCCATATTATGGAGCTAGAAAACTGAAATACCAGCTTCCCTTGCAATTATGCATGAGCGGCTAGGGCCAAAGAGTCAAGAAGAGTGTAAGTTGATGAAAGTCGTGGGAAAGCATTTAAAAAGTAGACAGCTTGTACTGGCATGCTCTTCTTGAGCTTCCTCTCCCCACTTCTTCCTACTTCAGAGCACAGGCCATTACTTGTGGAAACAGCAGCCATCCTGGCAGTGTGAGACCCTCCGAGAATGAGGATATGTTTGTGGGATGGCAGAGGAGAAAGCCAGCAATCTCCTGCTTCCTCAGTGACATCATCTGGCTACTGTTTCCTCCACCTCCCCACATGCCTTGTGCATGGAAAAAAAAAAAAATTCCTATTTGAGTAAAGTCACGGTTAGTCAGATTTTCTTTAGCTCACAGCTAAATAAAATGCCAACATATAAGCCATATGTTAGAAATATTGCATGCCATTCTAGAGAAATTAAAGTTTATTTAATAAGGAAGAAAGAGGAAGAAAGCACTTTGCACAGAAATTAGGGAGATGCCATTATCAGAAAGCCCTCTCCTTTTGCCGCTCACTGTCCATAACCTTTCCATAGCTCAGCTCAGTCTCCCCCTATTCATGAAAGCTTCTGTCCCTTGTCTTAGCCACGGTTATCCTCACTGCCTTCTGGGAAATTATCAAGTGTAGCTTAGTGACGTATTGTTATTGATTTTTCATGGATATATTTTATATATATATATATATATATATATAATGTATGCTCAGTAGGACTGTAAGCGCCTTCCAGGTAGTGGCCACGTTTTATGCTTTCATTCTTGAAGTGCCCAGGCAGGAGAAAAATCACACATTGTTTTGGTGCTTAGGCACAGAGGTCTTGAGTTTGACCCTGACTCCATTGTGTAGATCTTAGGCAAAATTTTTAACCTCTTTAGGCTTCAATTTCCTCATCAGGGGAACAAAGATTGATAGTAGAACTTGACTCACAGGGTTATGAGGCTCAAATGAAGTATCTTCATGAGTTCTTAGCATCATTTTAGTCATTGTTAAATATGTAGTCTAAGGATTGCTTTAATAACCTCCTTGAGTCCGGTGTACATTTCAATGTGACTTTGCTGCTTTTCCCATCATAAGGTGGACTCCACTTTCCTGCCCTTGAATCTGGACATCCTTTGGCCAATAGAATGTGGCAGAAGTGAGGCTGTGCTAGTTCTCAGCCTAGGTCTCAAGAGGCCTGGCACATCTCCATGCTTCTCTCAGTGCCCCCAACTTTACCATAAGAACGAGTCCAAGGGGGTGGCTGAAGGTGCCACCTCATGAAGTAGAGGTGAGTCTCCCCAGAGAAGGCCCCCTTAGATCAGCCAATCTGCTAGCTAGCTACATACACAAGAGAGAGTCCAGCCAAGATCAGAAAATCCACTCTGGAAACCCATACACTTATTAGAAGTAATGAATGCTAATTCTTGAAAGTCAGTAAGTAAGGGGGAGATTTTTTATACAGCAATAGCCAACTGATTTAAGTTATCCAAGAGAGAGGCAGGACTTCGCTGTTTCATTCACTGCTGTATCCCCAATACCCAGGACAGTGTATCACACAATCAGGTGCCCAATATATGTGTTGCATAGATTCTTGACTGTAATTGTGATTACTATTATCTTAAAGGGTCATAGTGACAAGGAGATGAGGTGATGTGGGAAGAGCATTTAGTATTGCTCCTGGCACACAGTGACTTCTCAATAAATATTAGCTATTAATCAATGACTGACCAATTGCTTAACACATTTTGTATTAACATAAGACCAGCTGGTGAGTAATGTGGTCCTGAGCTCAGTGAATGAAGCAATCCTCTCTATCCATCAGAAAACCTAACATTAACCACAGTTGGGTTTTTAGCTTATAATTTTAAATACATGGGCTTCCCTGATAACTCAGTTGGTAAAGAAACCACATGCAATGCAGGAGATCCCAGTTTGATTCCTGGGAAGGGAAGATCCTCTGGAGAAGCGATAGGCTACCCATTCCAGTATTCTTAGGCTTCCTCTGTGGCTCAGCTGGTAAAGAATCTGCTTACAATGTGGGAGACCTGGGTTCAATCCCTGGGTTGGGGAGATCCCCTGGAGAAGGGAAAGGCTACCCACTCCAGTATTCTGGCCTGGAGAATTCCATGGGGTTGCAAAGAGTCAGACATGACTGAGTGACTTTAACTTTAACTTTCTTTAAATAAATAGATGATAAATAGGTAGGTAGATGGATAGACACGGGGTGGCTCCACTTGGCCGTCTCCCCTGACCTCGGATGCGGGGTGGCTCCTCCCGGCCACTGTCTCTGGCCTCGAACACGGGGTATCTCCTCCCGGCCATCGCCCCTGACCTTGGACGTGGGGTAGCTCCTCTCGGCCGCTACCCCTGACCTTGGACGCTTGGGCTCCAAAATCACTGAAGATGGTGATTGCAGCCATGAAATTAAAAGACGCTTACTCCTTGGAAGAAAAGTTATGACCAACCTAGATAGCATATTCAAAAACAGAGACATTACTTTGCCGACTAAGGTCCGTCTAGTCAAGGCTATGGTTTTTCCAGTGGTTATGTATGGATGTGAGAGTCGGACTATGAAGAAGGCTGAGCACCGAAGAATTGATGCTTTTGGACTGTGGTGTTGGAGAAGACTCTTGAGAGTCCCTTGGACTGCAAGGAGATCCAACCAGCCCATTCTGAAGGAGATCAACCCTGGGATTTCTTTGGAAGGAATGATGCTGAAGCTGAAACTCCAATACTTTGGCCACCTCATGCGAAGAGTTGACTCATTGGAAAAGACTCTGATGCTGGGAGGGATTGGGGGCAGGAGGAGAAGGGGACAACAGAGGATGAGATGACTGGATGGCATCCCTGACTCGATGGATGTGAGTCTGAGTGAACTCCGGGAGTTGGTGATGGACAGGGAGGCTTGGTGTGCTGCGATTCATGGGGTCGCAAAGAGTTGGACACGACTGAGTGACTGAACTGAACTGAGATGGATAGATAAGCAATAAATTAACTGTCCCAGGCCACTGTGTGTTGAGTTCCAAATGACTCTCAGTGTGTTGCTTCTTCCCCCCTAGATGCTGGGGAGACCTCTCATTTGGGGCGCTGCTGGTCACCTTGGGGGTCAGTGGTGTGTAGGGGGAGTTGGGGGAGTCAGGGCATGAAGCCTGGGGTAATTCCTCTGTAACTGCACTTAGGGGCTGGTCCAGCTTGCTAGCTCTGCTCTGCTATTGAGAAAAGAGGCCTTTTCTTCCTCAGCAAGCAAAGATTCACACTTTGTAATCTCTCAGTGAGCTGGTTAGTTCCCAAATTACATTTGGCCGCAGGAGGATGAACACATTGTACCCTCTCTGTGGGACTCATTATTTCCATTCTGGAGACTGTCATTTATGAAATTCTGACTTTCTTTCATTTTGTATTTACACTAAGCAAGGCTAGGAATATTGTAATTGTCTGTGATGTTTTGAAAACACTTGTCACAAACCGAAGCCAAATGCTGATTAATGTCAAGTGTTTTGAAGAACCAAGCTTTTGGCTCATTAACTGGACTTGAATGGCATTACCCATCAGCTTCAAGTTCTGATAATTGCTCATCACAGATTGGTGCTAATTTAGTAATAATGGCGCTGACAGATTTGTATGTTTTCCCCACACTGAACATTATGTATACATATAAAGGCTAGTGCAAATGCCAGAGCCGGAGTGGGAAGGCCTGCTCCAGGTCTGCCACAATGTCAACGTGAGCAAGTCAGCTGACCTCGTCTATCTCTATTTCCTTACGTAAAACAAGGGCCTTAGAGGAGATGATCTTCAATATCCTTCTTACCAAGATCCAGTGGGGTCACTATTATGTGCTTTGGTCTTGAGTCCCATAATAAGCATGGATTCATGTTAGGAAAGGCACAAACATGGGGCTAAACTGATATCCATGGAATATGGGCAAGGATGGCAGCTTACTTCCTTTCTCCTCTGCACTTTTCTATATTAAGAGGGAAAGAAATGTTCCCTGTGGGGCTTGCAGGATAAGCCCTTAATCAAATGTTACATACCATCTGTTTGAGACAGTATTTGGTAAGTCAACTTAAGTAGCTATAATCACTGTGGAATCTGAAACTGCTTCCTGTTATCCTGTCTATTTTCTGAAGCAGAGGAAGGTAGTTGAGTTTCTTAAACCAGCACAAAACAGTAATATTCCAAGGAAGAAAGACACTTATTTTGAAGCTCATACTTTGGGACTGTTTATTGAGTTTGCCTTTCCTTTTCTCCTATAATCCCACTTATTTACACTGCTTCCTCCCCTTGGCCTTTTATATGAAAATTACCAGCCCCCTCAATGTGGCTGACTGACTTCCTCTCTGTTCCCATTCCTTGGCATAGTCCTTGGGGATTTCAACATACTTGTTGATAATTCTTACCCTGGCATTAGAAGAGGACCAGGCCCAGAGATGTTAATGATTGGTCAAGACGGCATCTCTGGTTCATGCCAGAGGATGATAGGTTATCATGAGGCTTAATTCAAGCAGTATATATTGAATGCTTCATAGGGTGTGGGCTCATAAGATGCTCTCCAACAGGTTTTGGAATATAGAGTTTAGGCTGCCTAGCCTGCTCTCAGGAACTCTCTGCTCTGGTAATTTGTTTCTCTAGTTTGAAGACTAGGAAAGTAGCTTCAAAAGCTGCCTTAGTTTTCCTTCCAACAATAGACGCATTTTCTTAAAGGCCCTCTTTCTCTTCTACTGGCTGAATAACATATAACATACCATGCTTTTCTATTTAAAAGGCTGGGGTCATCTTCTGGAGTCATCCATGCCAGCTGGAAAGGGGGTAACAGCCAAGTAAATGGTGGAGATCATCTTGAGTTCATCAGTGGTCCAAGTCCTTGGGGTTGGTTTACCCAGCAATAGGCATCTCCGTAAGTCCTAGGCCTCCCAGGATATTAAGTGTTATATAAACAGCGCTCCACCAGAGCTGCCTGTTGAGTGGCTGTTGTCATCTGTCAGAAGGCAAGGCCATGGGCTGTTTACTTGTTGCAGAAACAGGACGACACCTCTTCCTGGAGCTTTTCAAGTGCTTAAGTTCTGATCTTGGACAGCAGTGGTGCTGCGGTGTCTGGGACTACCGAAGGACACTGATGAGAGAATGCGGGGTTGCTGGGGATGCGACCTCATAAGACTTACCTTGTACATTTGGGTACAACAGGGATGGGTAAAGATTGGGGGTGTGGAGGTACAGATTGCCTTTCCATGGTCAGAGGGAGGTCCTGGGGCGGAGAGGACTTGATGATCTGGTCTTTTGCACTATGTTATATTGTGTGTATGGGGAGAGCTACCCGTGTGCTATTGGCTGCCCCAAGGGCTGCGTCAACTTTACTCTGAAAACCACCTTAAAATGGTGGGTACTAGGTAGACTTTGGGCTTCTCTGGTGGCTCAGAAGGTAAAGAATCTGCTTACAATGCAGGTGACCCAGGTTCGATCCCTGGATTGGGAAGATCCCCTGGAGAAGGAAATGGCAACCCACTCCAGTATTCTTGCCTGGAGAATCCCACGGACACAGGAGCCTGGCAGCCTACAGTCCACGGGATCGCAAAGAGTCAGACACAACTGAGCGACTAAGCAGCAGCAGCCAGCTGACATTGGTACCTGCGCTCCAGAGATGAGGATGCCGAAGTAGAGTCCGGACCAAGGTCACCCTGCAAGGTCTTCTTGGAGGCAGAAATAGAATCTGAGTCCTGACTCCTGACCCAGCTCTACATGTTATCCCAACATGCCATGGCCAAAGGTGACAGGACGAGGCATTTAAATGTGAGCGCCAACTTCTGGGTTCACTCACGTCTTTCTGTTCTTTAACTTGGCCTCTTGCTGCTGGTTCAGGGCAGCTCTAACTTATTGCTGTTTTCTTTAGGCTGGAGAGCATTACCACACTTCCTGGTTCTGACCTCCAATGCAGGAGTATGGAACCTAGCACCAGCATTTAGGTCATATTTGATCTAAGTGGAAGCTCCAAACTACAAGAGCTGGAAGCTCTGAGTCTTCGTCTTTTAACCCTATCAAATAGAACTGGTCTTCCGTGCATGATTTTCAGTAATGGAGACTCAGACAACCAGCACCTGTCATAGATCCCTGCAGGGGAAGCACTAAGAGGGTGCTAGGACCCAAATTTGAAGGGCAAAGTATGCTGGGTTCAAATCCCAGCTGTGCTGTTTCCAGGCTGTGGAATATTGGGCAAGTCTCTTTAACCTCTCTGTAGCTCAATACCCTGTTCTGTAAAATGGGTATAAAGAATCCATAGGATGAGATCATCTTTGCAAAGTCCCTGTCACATAAAAAACTTCAGGAACTGTGGGTTTCTTCACCTCTCCTCACCCCATACATATGTTGAATACAGTAACCATATTTTGAACCTCACATTAAAAGAATAAATATTGTGCCTAGAGAAGCTAAATGATGCAAGAGCTAGCAAAAATCAGGTCTTTAGGGTTAGCTATGCCACATGCCAAGTATAGATTTCCTGTTAATGAACTCTAAATATATTAATGAGAGAATGCTTTAACTCCTTGGATGTAAGCACAGTATTTTGTGCCGCTGGTATCCATGAAGAAGTACTGACCCAGGCAGATCCCTGTAAGTTGTACAATGTGAGTGAACTGAATTCTTCTAATATCACCAAGGGACTTGATCCCAAAGGGGGAAAATATACCAGTGTATGCCATACCCTGCCATTGTAATTATTGATGATTTAAACTGAAGCACAGCCTTTCACATAGGAGGTTTATGATCAAGAATTAAGAAATCTAAAAATGTTAAACCACAGGATAGACTTTCACCTTTAAATCTAATCCATTTGAAACGACGTCAATACTTTAAAAAATTGGGGAAGGCAGGAGGCGTTACATTCTGCTGTAATTCTCTCTTTTTCTTCCCCGAATCAAAAGGCAAGTCTGTCTTACCTACTTTATGGCCCACAGTATGCATTTAATTAAGCCCCCTCTATTTGTAACACATTTAGACCGGCAGTGGGCAAGTGGATCGATGCAAAGCTATGTGACACAATCTTAGCCTCGAAGAGCTTACACTCCGGTCAGCCCTCTGGGTAACGGTCCGAATTAACCTGGCCAGAGCAATTGCAGCAAAGTAGGCTATTCTGTTTTTGTATCCATCTCTTGGTTTCTCTCTCTCCCTCTCTGTAAAATAAGACATTAAGAAGTGAATGGAGAGGTCAGCTAATGTTCACCCTCAAATTGAATCCTAGATTATTGAGAATAAGCAGTTTTTTCTCCCAAAAGTCAGGAAAATAAATAAAAGTGTCAATAACTATTTTAAAGTTGTATATTAGGAAAAATTAGCTTAAATTCTAAATAATCATTATATAGAACTCTTAGGTAGAAAACAGATTTTGAATTCTGTATCTACTGGAGAAGCAGGGCTGCCATTCAAGGCTACGACATTCCAAGCTCTCATTTGTATATGGGCAGGTACAGTGAATGCCCCTCTAGTTCGAGGCATGGCAGGTGATGGTGGCAGTAGATCTATGTCAACAGGTCTCTGCTAAACAATCATCTGGGCATGTATAAGTAACAAGCGCTCCTTCCAGTCATACCACCCAGCTCATATTCACAAAAAGAGGAAGAGGATATTTCCAGGGTTCTGTCCAGAGGGTGTGAGCTCCTAGCTGCTTTCTTTTATTCAATTGCTTATCCACTCATTTGTTCATTCACTAACTCACTCAATCAAGGCGTCTCAAGTCAGAGATGAAGGTGATACCATAGCCATCCTCGGTGAACTAACAGTTAAACAAGAGTTCTTGCCCTGTGCTCCATAGATTTCCAGTGAGTCTAAAGTTGGGCTTTAAAGATCAAGAAATACCTTGAAAGTAAGTGTAACCATTGGTCTGAATGTGCGTATATCAGTCTTTCCGAGACAGGAACCATATCTTTCATCAGAGAATCAAAGGCCTTGAGAGCCAAAAAAAGTTAACAAATAACTGGCCCAGTGGGGGAGAAAACCCAGCCGAGCTCCAGCAACCAACGGCAGGTTCTGTAACCCTGGCCAGAAGCCAGGTAGGTGGCTTCCCATGTTCCCTGCTCTAGTTCCCGAGCTACTCTTTCTTTATATCTTCACTTTGAATTCCTAAAAAGTAAAGTTTTATCAGCCCCGTAAATTCCCATAATTTCTACCAGGCCAGAGCCTTCTTGCCAGGATACCTCAGAGGGTTTCACCTGCCAATTGACTACCTTTGGGTCAAGCACCAAAATGGCTCTGTAATCAGCTATGCCAGGTTGGGTGGGGGAGTGTCACTGGGAACAGATCATGGCACTACTCTAAGCCCTTGTCAGGAGTCCTCCCCAGAGAGCTTGTTGATGAGGACATTCCCTGAGAAATTAGTTGTACGTGTGACAGTCCCTACTCTCATGTATATAGAATCTTGAGAGTCCCTTGGACTGCAAGGAGATCCAACCAGTCCATCCTAAAGGAGATCAGTCCTGGGTGTTCATTGGAAGGACTGATGTTGAAGCTGAAACTCCAATACTTTGGCCACCTGATGCGAGGAGCTGACTCATTTAAAAAGACCCTGATGCTGGGAAAGACTGAGGGCAGGAGGAGAAGTGGGTGACAGAGGATGAGATGGTTGGATGTTATCACTGACTCAATGGACATGGGCTTGGGTGGACTCCGGAAGTTGGTGATGGACAGGGAGGCCTGGCGTGCTGTGGTTCATGGGGTCACAAAGAGTTGGACACGACTGAGCGACTGAACTGAACTGAAATCCATACATTATAAAAGGATGGTTAGATAAGTTGGACAAAGCTGTCCATTATCTTGCCAGATCCCTGTTGGGATTGATTGGTAAGATGCCTGCTACTGCTAAGTCGCTTCAGTCGTGTCCGACTCTGTGTGACCCCATAGACAGCAGCCCACCAGGGTCTGCCGCCCTTGGGATTCTCCAGGCAAGAACACTGGAGTGGGTTGCCATTTCCTTCTCCAATGCATGAAAGTGAAAAGTGAAAGTGAAGTCGCTCAGTTTTGTCTGACTCTTTGCGACCCCCATGGACTGCAGCCTACCAGGCTCCTCTGTCCATGGGATTTTCCAGGCAAGAGTACTGGAGTGGGGTGCCATTGCCTTCTCCGAGTAAGATGACCGGTTGTAGTCTATTGTATAGTCATGGGCTACAAGAAAGCTGATTGTCCTGTGCACATTGATTAATAAAGCCTGGAACTTTGGCCGTTTTAGTCTTCGCTCAACCCAGTTAGCTTGTAATAGTAACAGTGAAAAGCAGACGCTGGAACAAAGTGTCTTTATTACCGGTTCACCATGAACTCCTACTTGTCCCGAGTTAGGGATCCAAAACCAAATAATATTTGCAACCTGCCCTTACAAGGATCACTTAAGAATAGAAGTTATATTGTTTGGTATAAATAGCTGAATTGAAATGGCAACGGGCTGTGGGCCAGAGGGCCGGAATTCTGGTGCTGACTGTGATGCTTACTGGTTGCATAAGCTTGGCTCTACTACTTGAATTCTCTGAACCATAGTTTTCTCACTTTAAAATGGGCATAATACAATGCACTCTGCTCGGCTCTATGGTTATCAGAGAAACCAAATAAGATAATATATGTGAAAATGCTTTGCTTTACATTGCCAGAGCAAAACAAGGCTTTAAAAAATTATTGCCTTAGTTTTGGGTATTGTTGGCAGAACGAACCATTCATTACTGGCGCCATAGTAGCTCCTATCATTAAACACATTCTTTGTCCTCTCAAGGTCTTTGCAAGTAGGTTGAAAAGACATCTGATCATGTTGGAAACATGTGTATTTTAGTGGTGTGCATTTGGTTTCAAAGGACATCTGATAAAGGCTTTAAAAGTTAAAAAGTACAAACTGAATATTAAAAGCACCAGTTAAAAGTTAATGAAGCAGGGCCCATCAAGAAAGAGAAGTTGTTTGCTGAGGGTGAGACAGTGCCTCTGTCTTTTGCAGGAAGTTTCAAACTGTCAAAATTGTGCTAGAAATTTCCAAAGGGATGGATTGGATTCTAGTTGTATTAAATTTCATAGAAGACTCTTGGACCACGGCACCCAAAGTCCAGAACAATTATGGATTTGAATGGTTTATTTTATGCTGAATAAAGTGTGTGAACAAGAGTTCCTTTTCTGATTTTAGTCTGGTAGGATGAGGTCTATGAATAGGTCATTCACATAGCAAAGTAGCAGGCGCTTTCTTTTGAGGACTTTTGATTCTCCAAGTATTCTTAGTACTGTCTGGGTCACTGAGGGCTTAAATTGTTTATGTTCTTAAGTATTACTGAACTTTCTGTCTCCAGTATCCCCAGTGGGAGACTGAGATCTTTGGGGATAGGAACTGTGTTGTATTACTAAAAATACTTAAAGTGCTATACTGGATGTCACATTAGAGAGCACAAGTCTTGTTGAGGCAAAATTTTGAACAAGAGATAGTTATCTATTTTTGCCTTTTCTGAGTTTCAGAATCTTATCAATAATAAATAATTAGATACGGTTTACTGCACCAGGTATCTGTACGTAATAGCACCTGAAGTGATTTCTTAACTGGGGTTAATAAAGGCAATAAAAGGAAATGACTGCATCTACTCATTGAAGTGAAGATTGTACATAGTTTACTAACCATACTTAGAAACAAGGAGCTAAAAAATACCCATAGTGTGGTGGTATTCACCACCAGTTACCTTTTACTAAGGCCTGCCAGTCATGATCAATCAGCACTGGGGTTAAAGAACGTAGGCTCTGGGGTCAGACAGACTTGAGTTTGAATTGCAGCTCCACCACTAATTAGTTGTGACCTTGGTCAGCTTACTTAATTCCTTTTTTTTTTTTTTAACAGTTTAGTTTTTTATTTTTTTAATTTTAAAATCTTAAAATCTCTGTGTTGCCATCAAGAAAATGGCGACAATGATATTGCATTCTTATTAGGGGCTGTTGGGAAGATTAAGTGAGGTGATATGTACCAAAGCACTTAGCAGTGTGCTTGGCACAGAAGATGTGATTAATGCCTAGTGGCTATTACTATTAGTCAAGAAATTAGTCTTTGAGCTGCTCCAAGTTTTAGTCCATTTAGTGTGCCCCTAGTTGTCCTTATCTCAAGGGCTCTGTTCTTGGGCTTGCATTCTTGCTTCTTCCTTTGTTGATAATTACATATTATTTTTCTCTTTGTGTTTGAACCCTGGGAATAGCTGCACAATGCAACTTCTTTCCCTGCCCAGAGTTAGGGTTGGACATGTCTCATCTCCTGACCGCCTGCCAAGTCAGCAGTGAGTCTGTGTGCCACTGTGATTGGAGGAGGGTTTAAACCCCTATAGGCCAAAAAGAGTCACTTTCCTCTGGGAATGTGATTTGAAAACAGATTCCCCTTCAATTCAGGCTTCTCACTGTAGAGTTGCATTAAATAGCCCAGCAGCAGGGACTCTGGACATGATAGTTTAATCATGTCATGCCCAAAGCCATACGGCAGAAAGCAACTTCACACTGGATACTGAAACTGCTCCATTAAACAAATGCCTTTTAATTTAATAATTATTGCTGTTACATAGATGCTGATTTCAAGTATGGCCTTGAGGGAGATGTGAACTCTGGAATGTTCTTTAAAACTCTACTCTGGCGATAGGCTTCTGTCTGATTGACATCTCTTGACTAGCCCAGAGTGAGAGCGCTTTTTAGCTCTAAGGATCATTTACTTCATAGAAAGTCTGGTTACTTACAGGGCTGGTGTTCCGCTGCTGTGAGTTGGATATCAGAATCTCACCGTGGGCTCTGAGGTTTATGCCAGACCTGGTTAGTCTGGCCAGGAAGAATGTTAAGAGAGAGGATGTGAATCATCTCAAGTAAGCTTGAAATGGGTTGATACAGCTCTGCTGTGAGAAAAACCTAATCCCAGAAACATGCTGTCTTACCTTAGGCCTGTTGAATTAGAGGGAAGAAGAGCTCTCTTCCTATGAATTTATGCCTGCTCTTTGCTGTAGTTCCAGACTTCTCCCAGCCTTCCCCCCTGCTTTCTCTCCTAGCACTGTTGGCAGACTGAAGGCTTATAGATTCAGGTCAAGGAATTATAGTTACATCTTGCCCACTAGGTTAGTGTTACAAATGTGTGAGGTAACCAGAACCCTCAAGCATGGAGGAATAATGATCATCCCTGAGAATCTTCATATAGTTTGAAAATATAATAAATTTTGTAATGTTGCCAGATGGTTTCTAAAGAGTCCAATTCTGACTAAACTGAAAGTTCCTTGGGAGGAAGGACTAGTTTCAGTGTTTGTATTGGCCCCATCTAGCCAATCGCAAACCTATGGTATATATTTGTTGGGTGGATGGATGGATGAAGCTTCTGTAATAGACTGATAAAAATACTGTAGTTTACATTTCATGGAAGTGGCAGCATGGAAGGGAATGAAATGGCTTCCCAGAAGGACAGTAAGTACCAACAAAGCAACATGGAAGTATTCAGGAAAGGAGAAGAGAGGATAGTGAAGCCGACAAGAGTACATCTGATAAAATAGAAAGTCACAGGGACTTCCCTGGTGGTCCAGTGGTGAAGATCCCACCTTCCTGTGCAGGGAAGGTGGTTTGACCCTTGGTCGGAGAACTAAGATCCCACATGCCATGAAGCAACTAAGCCCATGAGCTGCAACTGCTGAGCCTGGGCACCTCAACTAGAGAGAAATCCGTGCACTGCTGCTAAGACCCAATGCCTCCATAAATAAATATTTAAAAAACGTAGAAAGCCACAGCTGAGACTGGGAGACAAAGCTCCTTCTAAACAAAAAGTAAAGCCTACTTTTTGTTTTAAAGAAATCCTCAAACATAACTAACATTCTTTTCTTGAGTCAAACTGTTGTCTCTCCTTCAGAAAAATTCCTTTATTTCTATACTGTATTCTGAGTGTATGTCTATCTTTTGTTGAAGGAAAGGAGTGAGAAAAAAATGTTCTTTCTGTAGAAAAAGACTCACCTTTTCTCATTTGTTTATTAAAAGCAGGATTTCCAAGCAGGATTAGACCATCCCATAACAGGTTCCTCCAGACGCAAGTATGCAGAGGAAGGTTTGAGGTAAATTTAGTCCTTGAGTCTCACAGTTGTACTGTTCTTGTAAATATTTCACTATACCCTAATAAGACCCCTCCATCTTCCTAGTGAAAGATAGCCTAGATTTCTTCTTTGCTTTCAGCAGCCTCTCTAAGAACCTGAGACATTAAACCTCAATACATTAACAGTGCCTACTGAAGATTTAGTTTCAAAACCATCAATTACTCTCAGCTCCACCTTAGAAGTATTAAGGGAAAGCCATCTTGTAAAGTTATAATTAGAGATTGAAACTGCTGACCAGGAAGCTCATAGCCCTTTTTTAGATGCTCCTGGGGCTTGCTCAATTTCACAAGGCTATTGGGAGAACATCATTAAAGGCAAGGAGAAAAAGATCTAAGAATTTCAGCCTGGGGGAAGGGTCGCAGCCAGAAGTATTTTGATTAGAAACTTGTTCCCACAGCCTTCTGGTGAGACCATGAGAGAAAAGTGCTACAACATAAGACTGCAGGACATCCAGAGTTTCTTTCTGTATCAGACCCTTTTGGATGCAGACTTAGGCAGCTTCATTCTACTCTGCAGAAGAGTCAGAAGACTAGTGCCCATATGGGAATTATTTATGGTGTGAGGAATTAGAGCGCAGGGCCCAAGCACATGTCTAAGAACTTGTGAAATATTCGCTACAACTAAGTAAGGTTGGCATAGTTTCCATTTCTGTCACCCTAAATAAAGGGCCTGTGATTTTCAGCACATTTAGTCTATGATTTAACTCATAAATGCTTGTGGGGGATCTACTGTATGCTAGGAGAAGCCCTACTGTTACTGTGTGCTTTGTCAAGACATAAAGACCAGCCTTGCTCTCAAGGAGCTCATAGCCTAGCAAAAGGAGTGCGTGCCTGCTCAGTCACTTCCGTTGTATCCAGCTTTTTGTGACCTTATGGACTGTAGCCCACCAGGTTTTCCTGTGCATGGGATTCTCCAGGCAAGAATACTGGAGTGGGTTGCCACGCCCTCCTCCAAAGGATCTTCCTGACCCGGGGATCGAACTCGTGTCTCCTGCATCTTCTGCACTGCAGGCGGATTCTTGACCACTGAGCCGCTGGGGAAGCCCAGGAAGACAAGTAAACGGGAAAGTGATGAACGTAAGATGTTCAGTGAGGGGCAGGAACAGGGAGACAAAGAGCTGTTTCCGTTTGTGTGGAAAGTGGCTGCCCTTTGATGGCAGTACCATCCAAAAACACCTGAAATACCACACTTAGTCCCATGTAACCCTTACTCTCCCTGTGAGCCTTCACATACCTTGCTTCCTAACTCTTCATCTAAGCCTAGGGCCAGGATTGGGAGTGCTGTCTATTGGACTGTGTTGGAAAGAATAGTAGCACTCAGTGGAACTTCCAGAGGTTCAAGCTGGGTGTAGAAAAGGCAGAGGAACCAGAGATCACATTGCCAACACTCACTGGATCATAGAGAAAGGAAGGGAATTCCAGATAAACATCTACCTCTGTTTCATTGAGTATGCTAAAGCCTTTGACTGTGTGGATTATAACAAATTGTAGAAAACTCTTAAAATGGGAGTACCAGACCATCTTACATGTCTCCTAAGAAAACTGTATGCAGGTCAAGAAGCAACGGTTAGAACCAACCCTATATAGAACAACTCACTGGTTCAGGATTGGGAAAGGGCATGACAAGGGTGTTCATTTCACCCTGTTTCTTTAACTTATATGCAGAGCACATCACGCGCAATGCCTGGCTGGATGAGTTACAAGCTGGAGTCAAGACTGCTGGGGAAAATATCAGTAACCTCATATATGTGGATGATACCACTCTAATGGTAGAAAACGAAGAGGAACTAAAGACCTTCTTGATGAGGGGAAAGAGGAGAGTGAAAAAGCCGGCCTAAAACTCAATATTAAAAAAATTTTTTTTAAAGTAAGGTCATGGCTTCTGGTCCCATCACTTCTTGGCAAATAGAAGAGGAGAGGGCGAAAGTGGTGACAGATTTCTTCTTCCTGGGCTCTAAAATCACTGCAGATGGTGACTGCAGTCATGAAATTAGAAGATGATTGCTAACGACCCAATCAAAAAAAGGGCCAAAAAATTAAACAGACATTTCTCCAAAGAAGACATACAGATGACTAACAAACACATGAAAAGATGCCCAACATCACTCATTATCAGAGAAATGCAAGTCAAAACCACAATGAGGTACCATTTCACGCCAGTCAGAATGGCTGTGATCCAAAAGTCTACAAGCAATAAATGCTGGAGAGGGTATGGAGAAAAGGGAACCCTCTTACACTGTTGGAGGGCATGCAAACTAGTACAGCCACTGTGGAGAACAGCATGGAGATTCCTTAAAAAACTGCGAATAGAACTGCCATATGACCCAGCAATCCCACTGCTGGGCATACACACTGAGGAAACCAGAATTGAAAGACACGTGTACCCCAATGTTCATCGCAGCACTGTTTATAGTAGCCAGGACATGGAAGCAACCTAGATGTCCATCAGCAGACAAATGGATAAGAAAGCTGTGGTACATATACACAATGGAGTATTACTCAGCCATTAAAAAGAATGCATTTGAATCAGTTCTAATGAGGTGGATGAAACTGGAGCCTATTATACAGAGTGAAGTAATTCAGAAAGAAAAGCAGCAATACAGTATACTAACACATATATATGGAATTTAGAAAGATGGTAAGGATAACCCTGTATGCAAGACAGCAAAAGAGACACAGATGTATAGAACAGTCTTTTGGACTCTGTGGGACAGGGAGAGGGTGGGATGATTTGGGAGAACGGCATTGAAACATGTATACTATCATATATGAAACAAATTGCCAGTTCAGGTTTGATGCAGGATACAGGATGCTCGGGGCTGGTGCACTGGGATGACCCAGGGGAATGGTACAGGGAGGGAGGTGGGAGGTGGGTTCAGGATGGGGAACACGTGTACACCTGTGGCAGATTCATGTTGATATACGGCAAAACCAATACAATATTGTAAAGTAATTAGCCTCCAATTAAAATAAATAAATTTATATTAAAAAAGAAAGATGATTGCTTCTTAGCAGGAAAGCCATGACAAACCTAGACAGTGTTAAAAAGCAAAGACATCGCTTTGCCGACAAGAGACCATCTAGTCTTTCCAGTAGTCATGTGTGGTTGTGAGAGCTGGACAACAAAGAAGGCAGAGTTCCTTTTGAACTGTGGTGCTGCAGAAGACTCTTGAGAGTCCCTTGGAAAGCAAGGAGATCAAACCAGTCAACCTTAAAGGAAAGCAACCCTGAATACTCTTTGGAAGGACTGATGCTGAATATGAAACTCCAATAATTTGGCCACCTGATGCAAAGAGCCAACTCATTAGAAAAGACCCTGATGCTGGGAAAGATTGAAGGCAGAGGGAGAAGAGGGTGACAGAGGATGAAATGGTTGGATGGCATCACCGATTCAGTGGACATGAACTTGGGCAAACTCTAGCAGATGATGAGGATCAGGGAACCCTAGAGTGCTGCAGTCCATGGGGTTGTGAAGAGTCAGACACAACTCATCAATTAATGATGTCTGTCAAGGGTGTAGGAAGCGGTGGGTGGCAGTATGTGAGTTTTATGTTTGCCAACCCTATACTAGGGCATATTCTCAGTGAGCTATGTTTGCAGTTTAGCTGTAGCATACAAAGCTAAAATTCATTCAGCTGTAACTTGAACTAATAGTTGCTTTTTAAATTTTCCCTGACATTGGTAATTTTCACTGACTTTAACACTATTTTGTAACTATGACAGATATGCTTTAGTATTGATAGATGCTAAGAGTCTTGGGATCAGATGTAAACATGCAATTGTGGAACAAGGATGATCCATTTGGATTGTTTATATCCTAGAGAATGCATCTTACAAGACCTTTACATTTCCTGTGTTCTGGCTTGATACTCAACTAATACCCTTCTCATTGCTAATCTGATTCTTTGTTTCTAGAAAGGAAGGGTCCTGGTTGATTGAAAGTAATATTATTGCTACTGGAAAGCTATTTCTCAAATGGGGATTATATACTAGTTATTTAGGGTTATATACTTGTTCTTACTAAGTATAAATTTTAAGGTGACTGATCACTCTTGGGAGCTTGGTTAATTAAGTTTCTCAGTTTGGTTCCGAATAGAACCATGGCACACCCACACCAAGAATACTCTCTCCCACAGAACTCTAACTTCAAGAGCAATAGGGGCTGGTTTGCTTGCTTGTTGATAATTGAAAGCTGATCTATGTTCTTAAAAGCGTTGATAAAAATGCTGGTCACTGTCACTCTTAATAGTAGATGATCTTATAATTGGTGACAAGATGATTCAATTATATTGATAGTAATATATCTTTCTGATTCAATGTAATTGAGTCATTTGCCACCAGTTATAAGATCATAAGCTTTTTTAAAATTTAAAATGTGATTACAGGAAGAGTCAGATTTAAGACATGGCTAAAACTTTGTTATTAGTGAATTTCAACAGTCCCACAAAAACATTTTTGGTGAGTAAACATCACTTCATGGGAAATAGATGGGGAAACAGTGGAAACAGTGTCAGACTTTATTTTTGGGGGCTCCAAAATCACTGCAGATGGTAACTGCAGCCATGAAATTAAAAGATGCTTACTCCTTGGAAGAAGAGTTATGACCAACCTAGGTAGCATATTCAAAAGCAGAGACATTACTTTGCCGGCTAAGGTCTATCTAGTCAAGGCTATGGTTTTTCCTGTGGTCATGTTTGGATGTGAGAGTTGGACTGTGAAGAAGGCTGAGTGCCAAAGAATTGATGCTCTTGAACTGTGGTGTTGGAGAAGACTCTTGAGAGTCCCTTGGACTGCAAGGAGATCCAACCAGTCCATTCTGAAGGAGATCAGCCCTGGGATTTCTTTGGAAGGAAAGATGCTAAAGCTGAAACTCCAGTACTTTGGCCACCTCATGTGAAGTGTTGACTCATTGGAAAAGACTCTGATGCTGGGAGGGATTGGGGGCAGGAGGAGAAGGGGACGACAGAGGGTGAGATAGCTGGATGGCATCACTGACTCGAGGGACGTGAGTCTGAGTGAACTCCAGGAGTTGGTGATGGACAGGGAGGCCTGGTGTGCTGCGATTCATGGGGTCGCAAAGAGTTGGACACAACTGAGCGACTGAACTGAACTGAAACATCATTATTAACATTAGAAATTAATCACACAGAAATATTCAGCAGCAAAATAAATATAAAGAAGTATAAGAAAAGTAGCTTTATATTCTAGAGGGTATGATCTAGTCAGGGACATAAAAGATAATAATAATCAAACAAGGTAGTATATACCGTGTTGCATATATAAATAAATATGTGTGCTAGAGTTGCTCATACTAGCTTTCATGGAGCCAATTGCTAAATTTTCTGAAGTATTGCAAGCTGGTTGCTAAATGTAGCCATTATTAAAAATTAAATTATATTCAACAGTACGTGAACCGAGAACTCCCAGATGTTCAAGCTAGATTTAGAAAAGGCAGAGGAACCAGAGATCAAATTGCCGATACCCATTGGATCATCAAAAAAACAAGAGAATTCCAGAAAAACATCTACTTCTGCTTCATTGACTACACTAAAGCCTTTGACTTTGTGGATCACAACAAACTGAAAAATTCTTAAAGAGATGGGAATACCAGACCACCTACCTGCCTCATGAGAAATCTATATGTAGGTCAAGCAATAGTTAGAAGTGGACATGGAACAATGGACTGGTTCCCAATTGGGAAAGGAGTACATCAAGGCTGAATATTATCACCTTGCTTATTTAACTTTTATGCAGAGTACATCATGCAAAATGCTGAGCTGGATGAATCACAAGCTGGAATCAAGATTGCCAGGAGCAATATCAGTTATCTCAGATAAGCTGATGACACCACCCTTATGTCAGAAAGAGAAGAGGAACTAAAGAGCCTCTAGATGAAAGAGAAAGAGGAGAATGAAACAGCTGACTTCTACCTAAATATTCAAAATATGAAGATCATGGCATCCAGTCCCATCACTTCATGGCAGATAGATTGGAAACAATGGAAACAGTGACAGACTTGATTTTCTTGGGCTCCAGAATCACTGCAGATGGTGACTGCAGCCATGAAATTAAAAGACACTTGCTCCCTGGAAGAAAAATTATAACCAACCTAGACAGCATATTAAAAAGCAGAGACATCACTTTGCCAACAAAGGTCCACCTAGTCAAAGCTGTGGTTTTTCCAGTGGTCATGTGTGGATGTGAGAGATGGACCATAAAGAGAGCTGAGAGCCAGAGAGCTTATGCTTTTGAACTGTGGTGTTGGAGAAGATTCTTGAGAGTCCCTTGGACTGCAAGGAGATCCAACCAGTCCATCCTAAAGGAGACCAGTCATGAATATTTATTGAAAGGACTAATGCTGAAACTGAAGCTCCAATCCTTTGGCCACCTGATGTGGAGAACTGACTCACTAGAAAAAACCCTGATGCTGGGAAAGATTGAAGGCAGGAGGAGAAAGGGATGGATGAGATGGTTGGATGGCATCACTGACTTGATGGACATAAGTTTAAATAAGCTCTGGGAGTTGGTAATGGACAGGGAAGACGGGCATGCTGCAGTCCGTAGGGTCCACAAAGAGTCAGACATGACTGAGTGACTGAACTGCACTGATATAAATTTATGATTAAATAGATTATATTAAAACAATGGTAATAAGGCCTGAAACTCATCACTTCTTAGTCATTTTACTCTCATCTCTGATCTTGAGCGCAAGTATGCCTACTGTATCTGTGCAGTGTGCTATAGTGCATTTCTTCCAACTGTGTTCAGTGGCATCACATTGATGGTGGCTTGAACTCAGTCATGGCGGGAGTTCTTACCCCACAGAAATTGACAAGCCTTGCAAACCGAGACTTCCTCCCTCCACCTCCCACCCCCAGCCAGTTGTTGAATATTTAGCAGCATACCACTATATATAAACACCAAGTAGGAGAAAAGACTAAGAACTGTCACTGGGCAAAGAAGGATGAGGTCACCTCCGGTTTGCGGATCAGGGAGGAAAGTTTTTGAAGCTGGCTTGGTCAAGACCATCCTCAAGGACATTTAGAACCAGGACAAATCACAGAATACCCACATGTCCCTGAATATTTCCACACAGGTGAAAACAGGTTAACATGAACTTTAAAAGCCCTTTTGAATACAAAACAAAGTAAATAAAAAAGCTGCAGTCAGCCTGAGGGGTGTGTGTGTGTGTGTGTGTGTGTGCATGTGTGAGTGTAAGGCATGTAACTCTATCTCGCCCATTCTGGCTGAGGAGTCCTGAGATGATGAGATAACCACAGTCAGGGCCAGTAAAGAAGTAAAGGTATTTTGTACTTCTCTTCCTTCCAGGAGCTGCTGCCCCAGAGACAAGGTATTCCCTTTGATCTTGGTGTGTAACTGCAAAAGAAAACGATAAATTTAAATGGAAAAAGAATAAGTCGGCTAATAGGATTAGGTGGAGTCCTGCAAAGGGGAGAGGGACAGTCGTTGAACTAGCACCAGATCACGTTCTTTTCTACCCCCACATCTTTGCCAACCTCTTAAAGCCTCCTGGGAGAGAACAAGGGCAATTACTAATTTTCAATCAATGGAAGATTTTCTTGATGTAAAGGAAAAGAAGCTTAAGGGAGAAATCATAAAGAGTAATGGTAGTAGAAATGAGATGGCAATGGTGAGCCCTAAGGAGTTTTGGAAAAGGAAAAAAAAAAAAAAGGAAAACTTCAATCTTAACAAATGGTCATGGAGCAGCGAACTATGCAGCCAGCCCTGGCAGGACCATGGTGGAGCAAGGGAGACAGGAAGAAGATTCCAAGGACACGGATAGGAACCATTCATCACTTGGGGCTAGAGCCGATGTCAGGTGAGGAGAGGATACTGACTGCATGTGGTCTTCATCTCAAGAGGACAGGTACCATATTTCACCTCTGCTGAAGTGCCCTTTTTCATACAATTTAACAATGATGAATTCAGGATGCACCTTATAACTGATGGTGTCAACATCACTGTTGGTCAGATGGCAGATCTGACAATGCGGTCATTGCTGTGCATGTGGAAACTTGGTATAGATGTTCATATTGTGGACATGTATTGTTTAAGAAATATGTATTCATATCAAATAAATTTAGTATAACAGAAAGTGAAAATTTCTAGTAAGAAAGCATGGTGTCATGGTCTAATGGGCATTTTTTTCCTTCTATGACAGATTAAATAATAATGTGCCTTATAATTAGTGGCATCTTAGATTCAGTGAAATGCAGGTTAATTTGCTGTTTAAGTATCTAAATTAACTGTTTAGTGAGTGAGTGAAGTTGCTCAGTCGTATCTGACTCTTTGCGACCCCTACTATGGACTAATAGCCTACGAGGCTCCTCCCTCCATGGGATTCTCCAGGCAAGAGTACAGGAGTGGGTTGCCATTTCCTTCTCCAGGGGATCTTCCTGACCCAGGGATCAAACCCAGGTCTCCCGCATTCCAGGCAGACGCTTTAACCTCTGAGCCACCGGGGAAGCCATGAAGTCATATTCCAATTACCTACAGTCTTAGGTCTTCTCCTTGAGTATCTCTGTGGAACCAGAAATGTGTGAGTTAGGTTGAACAAAATAATCACCCAGAAGTCACTATTCTGTGTATAGAATTGGTCAACCATTTACTGAATTTGGTTGTTCACTTATAACAATGCCTGTCCAGACAGGGACTATTTGGCTTCACACTGCTGGATGCTAAAGGTTACAATTACATGGAAATGAGTGAGTTTCTGGGGTTTTTGCTTAGTATCAAACAGTTGAACCAACGTCTCATCTTTCATCTTCGTGGCAGTGAGCTGCCACTCACTACATCAGACCAGTGTCCTCCAGTGTGGGTGGCTGAGAGAAATCATCTTTATTTGGTATCCACTCCAAAATGACTCTGCAAGCAGAGTGAAAGATGTAATGATCAAAAGGTGAAAGACGTGTTTGGGAGATGGTAGGTCAAACTATGGTCTGGAGTGGTCTGGGTTTGTATGGGAGAAGGGTTACAAGTAAAGATGGTGAGTTAGGTGCTATGTAGGTGGTCAGATCAGAATGCATGTATAAGATATGCACTGATATTCACCTGGAAATCAGCACACAGCGAATCTTCTGTTAAACTGAAAGAACAGGCTAATGAAGGAATAGAAAGCTGCAAGGCAGTAATGCAAAATTCTTGACAATCTTTGTCAAAAGTGAGGGCTTCTGTTCCAGGTGTGAGGTTGTAGGGCATAATCCATTTCACAGTTGGTGGCCTGTTTTATTTTCAGAAGAGATTGGAATGGGGAAGGTAGGGCGCCTCTCCCCTGATGGCACAGCACAAGGAGGAGGAAGAGGATCCAGTTCATTTGTTTTTCTCTCATTAGGCCCCTGCAAAAATAAAGACAAAGGATTTAATTGCACCGTTTTTTGCTTCTATCTCTAGAAAAGCCGAATTGGTAATTGCATGAACTTGTTACTGTGCCTTGCTCTTACAGGGTAATATAATTTTAACTATTGCTTCCTAATCATAGGGTTTTCATTATTCTGAAAATCCCATTCAGCATGTGTTCCATTTTCACTTTTATGAAGTTCTTCGTGGAAAAATGGGGGCTGCATCTTTGAAAGACCCAAGCAGAGTTGAAGCTGTGACTTGCCCAAAGCCATTTCCAACTGTGAGAAGCAAAGCATGACTGTGGTTTTCATCCTCCTTTGATGAATAACGCTGTTGGCAGAGACCATATGCTCTGTCTCGCTTCAGGGTCCGGTGGCACTACACAGCAGAGGGATAATCACATAGAGCCCAGGATGGTTTGTTGGGTGGTAGTAACGGCAGAAGTAATGGCAGTCATTAACATCATGCTGCTAACGGCAATGGGCCTTCAGACCACAGGACGTTGGTCAAGGACAGGTCACTCTCAAAAGCTGTCTGGAAGGGATTACACATCATTCCTTTTTCTTTCCTAGAGAGCTTTGCGTCTGAGAATTAAAGGGGCAGTCTTGAGTCTGACATTTCTTGAATCTACATTGTGGTGCTTTTGATATTTCCAGATGATCTCCCTTAGGTGAGAATCAAAGTGGACTCACACAAACCTGAATTCATTCATAGAAAGGTAACAGGAAATATCCTTGGGATGTTCCACTCCAAATTCAACAAATATAATTTTTGCAATACCAGAATGCATACACAGTGCTAAAAGCTGTGATGGCTTTGAAGATTAGAATGGTTATGGTTCTTTGGGACCTACTCCCCAGGAATGGAGGGATGTACTTACAAAGAACTCTAATGTAGAGCAACATGTGATGTCATGTATGTGTTACAAGAGAACTGGACTACTGGAGTAGGGGGAAATTGGTTCAGACTACAATGATTTGAGAAGGTATACCTGGATTACAGGGGAAAAAATACTTAAGTTAAGGGTCTCTGCAAATTTCACAAAGGTGACCTTGAACGAATCATTTAATCTCTTACTTGTCAATTTTATCATCTTTAAAAGAGAAGTTGTGTTGTTCAGTGGCTAAATTGTGTTTGACTCTTTGTGACCCCATGGACTGTAGCACACCAGACTTTCCTGTCCTTTACTATCTCCCAGAGTTTGCTCAGATTCATATCGAGTGAGTCCATGATGCTATCTAACCATCTCATCCTCTGTCATCCCCTTCTCCTCATGCCCTCAATCTTTCCCAGCATCTGGGTCTTTTCCAATGAGTTGGCTCTTAGCATTGGATGGTCAAAGTATTGGAGCTTCAGCTTCAGCATTAGTCCTTCCAATGAGTATTCAGGGTTGATTTTTTTTTAGGATTGACTGGTTTGATCTTGCAGCCTAAGGGACTCTCAAGAGTCTTCTCAACCACCACATTTCAAAAGCATCAGTTCTTCGGTGCTCAGCCCTCTTTGGACGTCCTCCATGGATGGAGGAGCCTGGTGTCCATGGGGTTGCCAAGAGTCAGACACGACTGAGTGACTTCACTCACTCACTCACAGCCCTCTTTATGGTCCAACTCTCACATCCATACATGACTACTGGAAAAACCATGGCTTTGACTATATGGACTCTGTCAGCAAATTGATGTTTCCATTTTTTAATATACTGTCTAGGTTTGTCATAGCTTTTCTTCCAAGGAGGAAGCATCTTTGAATTTCATGGCTACAAAAAAAAAAAAAAAGTACTTATCTTAAAGATGATTGGTAGGGCAAAGAATGCCTCTCACTGAAAATTTTATTTTAACAAAACTCTGAATTCTAGGTGGGATTGGCCAGGTAGAAACAGGAGGAAAAGCAATTCCAGGTGAGGAGGACAACATGGATAAGGGCCCACTGGTAGGAAGGCGCTTTTCTGGTTTAGCATAGAGTTGGTGTTGATATTTGTGTGTATGTAGGTCTCTGCTGTGTGTGTGTGTGTGTGTGTGTGTGTGTGTGTGGCACGTGTGTGTGTCTCCTTTCTTTGTTAGGGTAATCTTCCTCTACCATCTTCCCTTACAGCAGCACCTCTAAAATATTAAGAAACCCCAAGACAGAGGCAAGTTATTTTGTAAATTATATCTGCAGAGGCATTTGCACAAAAAGAAAAAAATGAATACATAGATAATATTTAGATTTCTTGACTCATACAGAGTCATGCTTAGATGATGACTCAGGAGCAAATTGAAATTTATTGCTGTTACCTTAACAAAGGGAAGACATCGTGTAGAGCAGATAGTCTGAGGGCCAACAAATGTATTTTTATGGTCTGATTCTAACTCACAGAACTCTGCCGGTAGGCTCACAAGCATTTATAAGACTGCAGGAACACAATAAGATTTAGCATAAAAATTAGAATAGATAGAATTTTATAAACAACATTACCTTACCTTTGTTGGTGCTTTTTAGTTTACAAAGTGCTTTCTTCATTGTCAAAGTTTATACTCACTGCAAACCTGGAAGAGGAGCGTTTCTGATATTACTCTGTGTGCTTTCCAGATGTGGAAACTGGTTCCATGAAGTTATGTGACTCTTTGTGAATTTTGCACCCAACAAGGGCTAGAACTAAAACCTTAAACTTTGGACTCTTGCTCCAGAATTCTTTCCAGCACATTACGTTGTCTTAGGGAAGATGCAGTCAGCCCACTTTTTTTTTTTTTTTTTTTTTTGAGTAAGCAAGTCCAGAGGGTTGAAGTGGTGCATTCAAGATTACATAGTTGATGGCCTCTTTGGGCCTTAAACCCAAATTTCCTAGCATCTTGCTCAGAGCTCTTTTCATAATGCAAGCTATACAGGACACATGTTCAAACTAAAGCACTGCAGAATCCTTCCACATGGTATGGATCCCATAGGACAATATCGCTGTAAATGTCAGGTGGTAAAATTCCATAGGAAATTTCAAGGAAAATAAATACAAGCTGGAATATATGACACACCATACTTTGGGCTCTCGAATTACTTTAACTCATTTAATCCTCCCAAATACCCTCTGAGGTAACTGTGGCTGTTATCATTATTTTATCATTAGGGAAACTGAGATACAGAAAAATAATCTGACCAGGGATACATAGCCAGAAAATGGTAGGTGGGAATGCAGATTTAGGCAGTAAGGCCCTGGAACCTGATCCTTAGGCACTCAGCTATTAAGTCAAAATGCACCAATAGTTGGAATTCAAAACAGGTTTTGAAATGAAGTCACATTTTCTTAGGAAACTCTTTAAACAAATTGAGCAAATTAATCATGAAAAAGCAGTATAGGGTAATGTTTAGAATAATTAAGCATGTAAGTAATGACAATTATCCATCATACCTAGTCACTAAGTACATATACTCCTTGGTTTTTAAGATCACAGCACATTCAGAAGCTATTTGTTATTGCACTTTCATATTTATTTTAAGATTGAGATATAATTGGTGCTGTTGTTGTTTAGTCACTAAGGTATGTAGTTTTGTGACTACATGGACTGTAGCCCACCAGGCTCCTCTGTCCATGGGATTTCCCAAGCAAGAATATTCGAGTGGATTGCCATTTCCTTCTCCAGGTTCCCAGGGGATCTTACTGTCCCAGGGATTGAACCTGCATCTCCTGCATTGGCAGTCGGATTCTTCACCACTGAGCCACCAGTTCAGTTCAGTTCAGTCGCTCAGTCATGTCCGACTCTTTGCAGCCCCATGAATTGTCCATCACCAACTCCTGGAGTTCACTCAAACTTATGTCCATCGAGTCAGTGATGCCATCCAGCCATCTCATCCTCTGTCGTCCCCTTCTCCTCCTGCCCCCAACCCCTCCCAGCATCAGAGTCTTTTCCAATGAGTCAACTCTTTGCATGAGGTGGCCAAAGTACTGGAGTTTCAGCTTTAGCATCATTCCTTCCAAAGAACACCCAGGACTGATCTCCTTCAGAAAGGACTGGTTGGATCTCCTTGCAGTCCAAGGGACTCTCAAGAGTCTTCTCCAACACCACAGTCCAAAAGCATCAATTCTTCAGCGCTCAGCTTTCTTCACAGTCCAACTCTCACATCCATATATGACCACTGGAAAACCATAGCCTTGACTATACGGACCTTAGTCAGCAAAGTAATATCTCTGCTTTTGAATATGCTGTCTAGGTCATAACCAGGGAAGCCCATAATCAGCATACATCACTATATAAATGTGCGGATACAGAGTAATGATTCCATACCTCATGGAATGATTACCACAGTAAGTTTAGTGAACATCCATCTCATATTTCTCATTAAAGAAATAGGAAAAAATCTTTTTCCTGTGACAAGTCTTGGTGATATCTAAGTGATAACTCTTGGTTTTCATATGTAACGTACAGCCATGCTAACTGTATTGACCATGTGGTACATTATACCCTAGTAATTATTATCTCATTTCTGAAAGTTTGTTCCTTTTGATTCCTTTTTTCCACTTCCCCCAACTCCAGTCCCCCACTTCTGGAGCCACAACTCAGACCTCTTTTTCTGAGTTGGTTTGTTTTTGAAGTATAGTTGACCTATAGTTGCTCTGCCAGTTCATGTTACACAACATAGTGGTTCAACATTTCTGTATGTTTCAAATATGCGCACCACCGTAAATCCACTTGCCATCTACCACCACACGAAGGTATTACACAGCTATCGCCTCTACACCCCACACTGTGCATTTCATACCTGACTCACTTATTTTACAGCTGAAGACTGAACCTCTTCCTTTCCCCTTCCTATTTCTTTCATCCCTCTTTCCTCTCCTCTCTGGTAACCACCTGTTCATTCTCCGTATCTGTGACTATTTCGTGCATCTGTTTAGTTATGTTTGTTTATTGGTCTTGTTGGTTAGATTCCACACATAAGTGAAATCATATGGTATTTGTCTTTCTCTGTCTTACTTATTTCACTCAGCCTAATACCCTTTACGTCCATCCATGTTGTTGCAAATGGCAGGATCGCATTCTTTTTTTATATATAGCCGAGTAATATTTCATTGCATACCACATCTTCTTTATTCATCCATCTATTGAAAGACACTTTGGTTGTTTCCATATCTTGGCTATTGTAAATAATGCTGCAATGGACATAGAGGGTACATATACTTTTTTAAATTAATTTTTTTGTTTTCTTTTGATAAATACCCAAGAGTGGAATTGCTGGATTGTACGGTAATTCCATTTTAAATTTTTTGAGGAATCTCCATATTGTTTTCCACTGTTATTGCATTTAAAAAAAAAAACCTATGCATTGCATTTGTGCTCATTCAAATTAACATGTCTATTATTAGTCTGACCTACTGAAGTTTCCTATCCATTCTACGCTTGACTTTATTATCAGATAGTGATGATACCTTGGGCTTATGAAGAATTTTCTAAGGAAATTTAGATTATGGCACATCAGAACAGTTAGGATTGCATGGACTTTTTCTCTGTGTGTGTCAGAAATAGAATGAGGGTGGTGCAGATGCCCAGAGTGACACGGCCAGTGGAGACGAGCGGGGTAACTGCTCCTGTCTCTAAGATGCTGCTCCAGGGTTCAGTGGAGAGAGCAGAGGCAGCATCATTTCTGGAGTCACACAGGCAGCTGGTCCTGTTATCTTCTGTTCCTTACAGTGAACTCAGCCACTAGGTACAGATCCTGTAGCCAGAACACTCAAGGAGTTCCTCTGGTTTCTGTGTGTTCTGAGACTGGAAAGATGTAGTCTCATTGCTAGAAATTTTTACTAAACTCAACAGAGATCACACATAATGAGTGAACAACCAACTCCAAGTCTCCATGAAGCCTTGCATTCTGTGTGAAGTATCACCTAGGAAACCTGCCTTGCTGAAGCTGGCAGCTAGCTTGCGGATAGCTGATTACTCAAGAGTCCCTTGTTGTTGCTGTTCACTCAGTCATGTCTGACTCTTAGCAACCCCATGCACTGCAGCATCCCAGGCTCCTATGTCCTTCAGCATCCCAAACTCCTCAGAGTTTGCTCAAATTCATGTCCATTGAGTCAGTGATGCCATCCACCCCTCTCATTCTCTGTCACCCCCTTCTCCTCCTGCCCTCAATCTTTCCCAGTATCAGGGTCTTTTCCAATGAGCTGGCTCTTCACATCAGGTGGCTAAAGCATTGGAGTTTCAGCATCAGCATTAGTCCTTCCAATGAATATTCAGAGTTGACATCCTTTAGGATGGACTGGTTGGATCTTCTTTCCGTCCAAGGGACAGAGTTTTCTCCAACATCACAATTCAAAAGCATCAATTCTTCAGCGGGGGGGGGGGGGGGGGGGGGGGGGGGGGGGGGGGGGCGGGGATGAAAATACAGAGCCAACTAGAATCATGACAAGGAAACAGAGCCTTCATTCCCCCCTCCTCTTTTTGTCCCCTTATTTCCATAAGTTCTAATTCCACCAACAACTTTAGTAAGTTAAGCAGTTCCTGAATGGCAAGAAAACCAAAAGCCATTAATTCTGCTTATAAAGAGCAATAACAATTTGACGAGTGTCAAAATTTTGTGGCTACATTTGTCTTGTCTTTACAAATTAATTAAAATGGATAACAATAATAATAAATTAATTGCTTGTTTAGTCTTTGTGATGTGGCAGATGCTATAGAACCATGATTTCATTTATTCCTTACCATAACCACAAGAAGCTGCTATTTGGACTTAGAATTGAGTCTTAGAACTGTATCAATACGATTTAGTTACTATTCCATGAAAATTTTGCCTGGGAAAGACAAGACTATAAACCGATAAATAACTTCCCTGTTTGCTTCAGGAAATTTCTGCAGATCTCATCATGGGCAAACTTCTCATCAAAACACAGTTACCCATCAAGACTTGCTTTAAGACCCTCACCTCCTTGTATCCATCTATCCTAAACTATTACTTCAGGAACTAGCTCAATTTTATGGCAGTTCCCTTCTTGAAAGACCTGCAGGAAGTCCCTTGAACCCAGAGCCCAAACCCTACAAAGATCTTTCCCTGATTTTCCTTTTCTGAGATGCTATTAAGACTTTGTCATAGAAATGTTTCCCTTACTCAATTGTCTGGTAGTATTTTGGAGACCTCAATGATCCCTATTTTACAATTGAGCAAAGAAAAACCCAGAGCGTTTCAGTAATTTGTCCAAGTCTACCCACTTAGTTAACGGGTTCCTATCCAGGACTGTCTGACCCCAGCCCATATTCCCCATTACTCTGCTACTCTACTTTTAGTTGGAATTAGTTGGAATTTAGCTGGCTAAATTTAGTTGGAATTTTGCCAATTTTTTTCTGTTTTAAGCCTGAATTTATTTGACTTTCTAAAATTATATATGTATGTATATCTATATATATATCTATATATATAACTATATATATATATATGAAGTTGGTGCAAATGTAATTGCTGTTTTGCATTGTTGGACTTAGCCCTTTAATATTAGAATACATTCTTAAATAAATGTGGTTGTCTTATACATCATTTTAATACGCATTTCTCACTTTATGTTTTTTTGCTATTGACATTACTTACTGTTTATTTTATATTTATTTTAGACTATAGAATAATGTTAGACAAAAAGCAAACTTGAGCAATTTTTTAATTTGAGTTCAAGATGGATTGTAAAGCAGCAGAGGCAATTCTCAACATCAACAACACATTTGGCCCAAGAACTGCTAATGAATGCACAGTGCAGTGGTGGTTCAAGAAGTTTTCCAAAGGAGATTAGCGCCTTGAAGATGAGGAGCTAGTGGCTGGCCATCGGAAGTTGACAACAACAATTGACAGTCATCATTGAAGCTAATCCGCTTAACAACTACATGAGAAGTTGCCAAAGACTCAGAGCCAACCATTCTATAGTCATTTCGCATTTGAAGCCAGTTGAAAAAGCTTGATAAGTGGGTGCCTCATGAGCTAACCACAAATCAAACAAAATCATTGTTTTGAAGTGTTGTCTTCTCTTATTCTGCATGACAACAACGAACCATTTCTCAATGGTGTGATTGTAACTTGAGATGAAAAGTGCATTTTATACAACTGGTGATGATCAGTTCAGTGGTTGGACCAAGAAGCTAGGTCCCAAAGCCAAATCTGCACCCAGAAAAGGTCATGGTCACTATTATTGGTCTGCTGCCCTTCTGATCCACTACAGATTTCAAGTCCTGGTGAAACCATTATATCTGAGAACTGTGCTCAGCAGATCGATGAGATGCACTGAAAACTGCAATGCCTGCAGCTGGCTTTAGTCAACAGAATGGGCCCCATTCTCCATGACAATGCCTGACTGCGTGTTGCACAACCAACACTTCAAAAGTTGAATGAATTAGGCTATAAAGCTTTGCCTCATCCACCATATTCACTTGACCTCTCCCCAACCAACTACCGGAGAAGGCAATGGCACCCCACTCCAGTACTCTTGCCTGGAAAATCCCATGGACGGAGGAGCCTGGTGGGCTGTAGTCCACGGGGTCGCTAAGAGTCTGACACGACTGAGCGACTTCACTTTCACTTTTCACTTTCATGCATTGGAGAAGGAAATGGCAACCCACTCCAGTGTTCTTGCCTGGAGAATCCCAGGGACGGGGGAGCCTGGTGGACTGCCATCTATGGGGTCGCACAGAGTCGGACACGACTGAAGTGACTTAGCAGCAGCAACAGCAGCAACCGACTACCTCTTCTTCAAGCACCTTGACAATGTTTTGCAGGGAAAATGCTTCCACAACCAGCAGAAGGCAGAAAATGCTTTCCAAGAGTTCGTAGAATCCTGAAGCACAGATTTTTATGCTGTAAGAACAAACAAACTTACTTTGCCTTGGCAAAAATGTGTTGATTGTAATGGTTCCTATTTCGATTAATAAAGATGTGTTTGAGCCTAGTTATAATGATTTAAAATTAATGATCCGAAACTGCAATTACTTTTGTACCAACCTAATAATATATGCCAGTTGTATCTCAATGTTTTAAAATGGTCATTTTCCAAAGGTAATGGAAAACTAAGTCATTATCTTGGTAACTGCTAACTAAAAGGAAATATTAAGCCAAAAAAAAAAAAAAATCCAAACAGTGGTCCCAAGAAAGGCAGTTCCCCTGTGCCCTTACACATTTAAGTAGCTGCAGAAATTTAACACTCAATTTCAAAATAAATTCAACAATGACGACTCACCCACATTCTTTAAATGAAGACTGTAATTCAACCAAGAGCAAGGAGAGCCAAAATTATAATTGGTTAATTTTTAAAATATTAGTGAATTATTCAGCTGGTATATTCGTTTCCTAGGGCTGCCGTAACAAATTACTGCAAAATTGGTGATTAAAACAACAGAAATTTATTCTCTCACAGTTCTGAAGCCCACAAGTCCAAAATCAATATGTCAGCAGGGCCATGCTCCCTGTGGGGGTCCCCAGGGACAATGTGATCCATGCCTCTCACCTTCTGGTGGCTCCTGGAAACTTTGCCTTTCCTTGACCTGAGGCCGATATTTCTAATCTCTGTTTCTATCCTCACATGACCTCCTCTCCGCATCTTCTCCTTTTCCATCTCTTGTAAGGACACTTGTCAATGGATTTAAAGTTTACTTTGATTGAGGATGATCTCATCTTGAGACCTTTGTCTTAATTACATCTGCAAAGACCTGTATTCCAAATAAGTTCACTTTCTAAGGATCCAAGAACCACATCATTTGGGGGCCACAATTGAGCCCACTACAGCCAGTAACCTCTATTACTGACCCTGTGCTATTATCAGCAGTATGTCTAAAATAAAAATGCCAACCAAAAATAATACAAAGAATAATGTAACAAGTAGTTAATGACAATACTTTGGCCTCCTAATATGAAGAGCTGACTCAATGGAAAAGACCCTGATGCTGGGAAAGATTGAGGGCAGGAGGAGAAGGGGACGACAGAGGATGAGATGGTTGGATGGCATCACCGACTCAATGGACATGGTTTTGGGTGGACTCCAGGAGTTGGTGATGGACGGGGAGGCCTGGCATGCCGCAGTTCATGGGGTCCCAAAGAGTCAGACACGACTGAGTGACTGAACTGAACTGAACGACAGTTCATTTTCTGGATTCCATCATGTGTCTTATGCACATAATTGTAGCAATAATAATGATTCCCATTCATATTTAACTTCACAGTTTGCAAAAGGCTTGTTAATAAATTACATAGCTAGATGTCTACAAAAATAGATTCTTACAATTCTGTGGTACACAAGGGAAGTATAATAAAAAAGAATAATGTAACAATATCTCCTTTAAATATATGCACTCTGAAAAAATTGATATTAAAGCATTTTCTATGGGGTATTCCAGTGATCATGATGTTTGAATATCAAAATGCATATATGTAATGTTTAAATATCTTATTCATATTATTGATTGTGATGTATATACAATAACTTTGTGATCATTTTTCAGAAATGTAATAAATGTTTATCTAGAGCCTTTAATGTTCTAGGCGCTAGGGGAGGTACATCAATAGTAACAGTGTTGTTTTGCCTTCTCCAGTTTGAAAAAAGGGAAAAGTGAAAAGGAAGATGATGAAGTGATAACTTGGTCCCAACCTTAAACCATCAGTGGAAGAACATAGTGAGGCTCAAAATATGATTCCTGTATATGTTAGCAAAATTATTTATAAAAACTTACAGTGTTTTCTTCCTTTTTTGCCTCCACATTGACAGTATAGCAGGGTAATTTCTGAACCACAGCATTTAGTCAATGGGAATTTCTCAAACTGTTTTGACCCTGTGGTAATACACTTTGCATTGTGATCAAGTATATGCGTCCCTGAAATCACAGTTTCACAATACAATGTTGACTCTTAGAACCACAATACCGTCTAACATTTTCTATTCCATTGTATTTCATTAGTGATCTAAATTCAAAACTCACTAATGGGTAGCCACAGTTCATTAAATAGCATTACCCACTCCTCTCCATATTGACCCATTATACACACAATAACAAGATTTCATAGTGAGTGGCATTCTCGCATTTTGTGCACAAAATGTTAGTTGCTCAGTCCTATCTGACTCTTTGCAACCCCCTAGACTATAGCCCACCAGGCTCATCTGTCCATGGACTTCTCCAGACAAGAATACTGATCGAACCTGGGTCTCCTGCATTGCAGGCAGATTCTTTACCATCTGAGCCAAATAATCAGATATAGCCTCATTCATGTGTACTTTACTGGGAGCAATATTTCTAAGGGCTGTAAAGACACGGCTAAATAGTTGGGGAAAAAAACACGTTAAATGATTGTACATTAGCTTTCACACAGTTAGAACATATTTTTTCCCCTGGAATACACTAAAGCCTTTACAACATTAATAAATGATATTCTACATCTGGTCCCTTTCCTCCATAGACCAATGTTTGCAACTGCTTTATAATAACTTCAGCTTGCTCACAGCTTTGGGTTGCCATGGCACTGATTCTTGCTACATCTGTGTGATCTTTCAGTTCTCCAGCTCTCCACTGGTTCAGTCTGCTGAGTGACTGACTTCTGTGACTCTGCTCCAGATTCTCAGCAGATCTCTCGGTGGTTCAGCATGGTCAGCGGCTCACATCTGGTCCAGTCAGCAGCGGCCTGCTTAAGGGACTCATGGAGGACCTGTGGTGGCATTTCCACAAGTCTCTAAGCGGGTAGGGAGCAGTCAGGGTCCCAGCAGAAGTACATGAGGCACCAAAATTGGGAAAAGTGGGGAAGATTTTAATAAAAATGTGATTTAAAAAGGTCTGGGCAGGGTGTGAGAATCCACGAGGGAGACGGGTAGAGTGTCCTTAGGTTAGTAATTAGTAATCACGGCGCACCATTACCATGGCTTGGCCCAGAGGGGCAGTGGGAGGGAGCCACTGCAAGTCTGGGGAGAGAGCTAGCTGGAGAGGTCAGCTCCCCATCAGTTGTTGAGGGATCCTGCAGGGAAGGCACTCAACCTCCCTGTTTTTCCCTGTGCCAGTTTCCTGCAGGTTCTCCCCCTGTTATAAGGCCAACAGGACCCGAAGTCAGAGACCAAGAAGGAGCACACCGCTGTGGTTCTGGATCCAGAAACAGAGAGCAGGCAGGGGCAGGGATCTAGAAGGGCAAGAGCGAAGTGTCTTCAAGCATAGGAGGTGTGGACAAGGAGGGATTGATCGGCACCATCTTCAAGCATGGAAGTATAGACAAGGAGGGAATGATTGGCATCTCAGCTGCAGGGGAGGTCAGGAAAGTTTCTAGAGGTGCTGGCATCTTTAGTTTTATATACTGCTGCTAAAGGTTTAGGGACCCCCTAGTGCCAGACACCAGTCTAAGACTTCTTCCAGTCTCTACCACCCTCAATGGTAAACTCTCTCCTGGTTTCCAACAACAAGAATGATTTTTGCCTGTTTTTGAACTTTATGCATTGACATCATACAGCACTAATTCTTTTTTTTTTAATTGGAGTCTAATTACTATACAATATTGTAGTGGTTTTTGCTATACATTGACATGAATCAGCCATGGGTGTACATGTGTCCCCCATCCTGAACCCCTCTCCCACCTCCCTCCCTATCCCATCCCTCAGGGTCATCCCAGTAGACTTGCCCTGAGCAACCGGTCTCATGCATCACACCTGGACTGGAGGTCTATTTCACATACGGTAATATACATGTTCCAATGTTATTTTCTCAGCTCATCCTACCCTCACCTTCTCCCACAGAGTCCAAAAGTCTATTCTTTACATCTGTGTCTCTTTTGCTGTCTCACTTATAGAGTCATCATTACCATCTTTCTAAATTCCATATATGTGTGTTAGTATACTGTATTGGTGTTTTTCTTTCTGAATTACTTTACTCTGTATAACAGGCTCCAGTTTCATCCACCTCACTAGAACTGATTCAAATGCATTCTTTTTAATGGCTGAGTAATACTCCATTGTGTATATGTACCACAGCTTTCTTTATCCATTTGTCTGCCAAGGTTGCTTCCATGTCCTGGCTATTATAAACAATGCTGCAATGAGCATTAGGGTACACGTGTCTCTTTCAATTCTGGTTTCCTCGGTGTGTATGCCCAGCAGTGGGATTGCTGGGTCATATGGCAGTTCTATTTCCAGTTTTTTAATGGATCTCCACACTGTTCTCCACAGTGGTACAACACTAATTCTTTTGTGTTATATCTTTGCTCTTTGCAGCAACAGCCACAATTTTTTAATGGAGTAAAATATACATAAACTTTACAATTTTAATTATTTCCCCAGCTTTATTGAGGTATATAATTCACAAAAAATTGCATATATTTTACTTGTACAACTTGATGTTTTGATAAATGTATATATTTTGAAATAATCACCACAATCAGGCCAATGAACAAGTTCCATTATCTCATATATTGGGTTTGCAGAAAAGTTTGTTTGGATTTTCTATAATATCTTACGGAAAAACTTGAATGAACTTTTTGGTCAATCCAAAGTTATTATTTTCTTTTTTCCATTTTAACTCTTTTTAAGTATACAAATCAGTGGCATTAAGTATGATTACAATGTTATGCAACAATATCCTCTATCCATCTCCATAACTTCTTCATCATCTTGAACTGAAACTCTCTACCCATTAAATAATACCTTGCCCCCATTCTCTCCTCCCTCCAGCCCCTGGAGAAAGCTCTATTCTATTTTCTGTCTCTATGAATTTGCCTATTCTAGGTTCTATAAATATGCTTGTTCTAAGTACTTTGTATGAGTGAAATAATACAGTATTGGCCTTCTTATGTCAAGGTGTTTCCAGTTAGCATAATGCTTTCCAATTTCAAATTGTGCCCTTCATTTTGCACATAAGGAAACTGAGGTGCAGAATCATTAAGGAAGCAAATGGTGAACCCAGGCTATGAACCCAGGCATTCTAGCTCCAGAGCCTGAGTACTTAGTGCTTCATGGCTGTGCATCAATGGATCTTGTTTTTACAAAGTCAGTGATAACTGTTTAAATCATGGGCTAGCTGGATGGCTCTGACGACTTCTCAGAGTCTACCCAAACAAAGTAAGATGACTTGCAATCCACATTTTCTCTCCTGTGTTACTAAAGGAAGAGTTTCCTACTGTTTCCTGTGTCTGGTTAAAGGGCAAATTTTTCTTTCTAACCGAAGACTTTTAGTTAACTGTTTCTGCAGTCCCTGCCGTTTGTCAACTTCTAGAATTACTCCACGTTTATCTCTGAGTCTGGCTTCTCACTCCAGAGCCGACATTTGGTTGTCTCAACTCCCTATTGGGTAAAATTCATCTTCTCACCACTCATAACTACGTACAATTTGCTCATACTAGTGTGGTGCAGAACCTGCTGTTGACATGGGAACCAGATCAATCCCCTTTGAAGCCAAAGATGTCAGTCTGGCTGCTGTTAGGAACGGGGGAGCCCAAGTTGGCAGACACCAATCTGTCTCATCCAAAGTGAATTCAGGGGCCAACAGAACCCAAGGCCAAGCTCCTCCCTGTCTTTGTGCAGTCAAACCACAGAGAGCACATGTGAATTTACAAACAGCCCTCACATGTCTGACTTTTTCTTGCCAAATCCCCTGAATTCTCACATCTCAGAAAGCTGGATCCCAAGAAAAGGCAGGTAGTCATAGCTATCTTGCATGGCATGACCCAGCCTGCAAGGGAGCTCTCTAGGAAAGAGGCACTGTCCTTCCAATGCTGGAAAAAATGCAGCAACATTATGTCATAAGTGTATTTTTTAATTTGAGCATTTCCAAACATAAGGCCCCCTATATACCTCTCACCCAGTTTAAAAAATTATCAGTATTCTGCCAACAGATTTTCTTTCTGCAATGCAATGGATTACATCATTTTCTGGTCCCATTTGTTACCAGACAAATGGCGATCTAACCAAAATGCTATCCCTTCTTCTTATACTGGATCTTTATTACAATGTTTTGTGGCTCAATCCTCCAAGTATGGGGCTTTAAATGATGCTTGGACTTGTCAGAAATCACTTGGCTGTGAGTAAGAGAAACTCAGCTCACTTAATCTGAAACAAAAATGGGAATTCATTGATTTACATGATCATGAAGTTAATTTCTAGAATAACAGCATGAAGGGACTCAAAGCTACATCAGCACATTGCTTATCTCCCTCAGTCACTTGAACCTGTTTTCTGCTGTGTTGACCTCATTCTTATCAGGCTATGACCCCAAGGTGGTTAAAAAAAAAGTCCTGTTTTTTCTAAGCTTACACTGTACCAGTTTAGCATTCCTGCCAGAAAGAGAGCGGGATTTTTGTTTCTAATTGTTCTATCAAAAGTCCTTTGGTTAGTTCTTATCGAATTGACCTAATTCATTTAAGCATCCCTTAAGAATCACTGTGACCAGGTAGATGACATATGCTAACTGTCCAGTCGTGCGATTTGGCCAGAGGAGGGCTTGGCACTTTGAATAACAGCACCATCAAGATTATTAACCAAACAGAGAAATATTTCCCCCAAAGAAAATCAGGATGCTTTTAGCAAAAGACATGGGACACTATGCTAGACATGATTATTTCATCTATGTGTTGATAACTCCAAAATTTATTTCTCTTCATCCTAGGCCTTAACCATGAACTCCAGGTGAAAATACCCAACAGCCCCCTTGACATATTTCACAGGCATCTGAAACTTGATATGTTCAAAATGTGTCTCCTGGTTGTGAGCAGCCTGCCCCAACCCTACTCCGTACACCCTTTGGTTACAATAAGAACTGGCAGAAGGAACATGTTGGAAGGCTTTGGGACTCACAGAACTGATTGCAGGCTGGAGTCCTGGGCTTGGGAAATAGAAGAAACAGCAGCTGCCTCTTTTTTTTTTTTTTTTTTTTGGTGGAGGAGTGGGGAGGGTTGTTGGGCTTGGTCTTTGTTGCTGCACTGGGGCTTTCTCTAGTTGCGGTGAGCAGGGGCTACTCTCCAACCACAATGCGTGGGCTTCTCATTGCAGGGGCTTCTCTTGTGGAGCATGAGCCCTGGGCACACACTGAAGAATGTGAGCTCAGTGGCTGTGGCTTGAGGGCCCTCAAGCACAGGCTCAGGAGTTGTGGCGCACAGGCTTCATTCCCCTCAGGCAGGTGGGATCTTCCTGGACCTGAGATCAAACCCATGTCCCCTGCTTTGGCAGGCAGATTCTCAACCACTGGACTAGGGAAGTCTGCAGCTGCATTATGAAAGAAAATTTGTTAGGAGGTGGAATCACCATGTGTGTTTGTGTGCTCAATCGCTCACTTGTGTCTGACTCTTTGCGACCCTGTGGACTATAGCCCACTAGGCTCCTCTGTCCATGGAATTTTCCCGGCAAGAGTACTGGAATGGGTTACCATTTCCTTCTCCAGAGGATCTTCCCAACCCAAGGACTGAAGTAGCTCTGGCATCTCCTGTATAGGCTGACAGATTCTTCACCACTGAACCACCTGGGAAACCCTCTGAATTACCATATGACCCAGCAATTCCACTTCTTCATATGTACACAAAATAAATGAAAGCAAGGACTCAAACAGATACTTGTACACCAGTGTTTGCAGCAGCATTATTGAGACTAATGACAAAATAGAAGCACCTCAAAAATCCACTAAATGTGGTACGTATATACAGTGGAAAATTATGAAACCTTTAGAAGGAAGGAAATTCTGATACGTGCTATAATGCGATGAACCTTGCAAACATCACACTGAATAAAATAAGTCAGACACAAAAGGACAGATACTATGTGAGTTCACTATTTAGGGGTCCTGGAATATGCAAATTCATAGAGACAGAAAGTAGAATGCTGGTTGCCAGGGACTTTGGGGAAAATAGGGAATTGATGTTTAATAGATTTAATGAGTTTTGTCTTGGGATACTGGAAAAGTTCTGGAAATGAATGGAGGAAATTGTTGCACAGCAATGTGAAGATATTAATGTCACTCAATTGTACGCTCAAAAAAGGTTAAAATAATAAATTTTATGTTACATATAGATTACTGCAGTAAAAAGCAGCAGTACAGAATAGTTTTGAGATGTATGGCATCAATGACCATAGTTGGTATTCAGTTAAATTGGTGGGTGGCAAACAAGGAGAATCTTTTAGCTTTGAGACATGTCTCAGCAGGGACACCATGCACACAGAGGACATAGTAAATAGCATCCCAGTAGAAAGCATTCATGGATGAACTGTGTACCTGGCAGCCTTACAACATCCGTCCTGCCATAGCCTAACCCTGGGGGAGTGGAGGGAAATTTTCCCCTGAGAGCATGCTCTCCCTATTTTACTCTAAAGCAGAACAACAGCCCTGGGAAGTAAACTCACTGTGAGAGGAGCCACCAGACGCTGGGGTGTCCCCATCCCCTAGTCAACAGCAGAGACCTTCATCGTTGTCCACATGGGTGCCTGAAGGCCTGCAGTGGGCCTCTCTGGACTTTTTCTATGAATGTAGCCCTGGCCCCCTCCTCTTCTTTAATTCCCCTTTTTGGCAAAGAAACATCAGTCACCCAGCCCTTGAAGTGGAAGAACCTGATCCTAAACTGCAGCGTGAGAAATCTCAGGGAGTGATCAGTTCACAGCATGTAATAACAAGGACTCTGAATTTAGAGAACTGTGGCTTTGCCTTCCAGTGGTTTCTCTGTTTCCAAGCCTTTCTATTTTTCTATCAACTTGAGCTGTTGCTCTCATTCTCCAGGTCCTTGAGAAAACCACACTCTTCCTGGTAGTTTCTAGGCTCATACCATAGATTAGATAAAGCTGTTCATTGATCAGCTTCCTGTGTACCATGCAGAACTAATGCTTTTCCACTTGGATCCCCAAACCAGTTCATCCTGACTAGTCTGGTCTTAATGTGTCCACCTTAACCCTCCAAAGAGTCTTCTACAGTAACCCACCCATGCCTTTGTTCACCGAATCACTCCAGGTGTAAATACCACCTCACAGACTTTTCCTTTCATGATTCCATCTCTTGTTTTTGTTCAGTTGCTAAGTTATGTCCTGACTCCTTGAGACCCCATGAACTTCAGCATGCCAGAATTCCCCGTCCTTCACTAACTGCTGGAGTTTGCTCAAACTCATGTCCATTGAGTCAGTGATGCCATCCAACCATCTCACCCTCTGTCGTCCCCTTCTCCTCCTGCCCTCAATCTTTCCCAGCATCAGGATCTTTTCCAATGAGTCAGCTCTTTACATCAGGTGGACAAATTTATTGGCGTTTCAGCTTCAGCATCAGTCCTTCCAATGAATATTCAGCGTTGATTTCCTTTCTGATTGACTGGTTTGATGTCCTTGCAGTCCAAGGAGCTCTCAAGAGTCTTCTCCAGCACCACATGGTTTCATCCATGATTTCCTTTCATGATTTCACCTCTAGCCATTTCATTTACTTGTTAGTTTAGAAATGACTCCTCTGCCTTCTGGTCCATTTTTGCTGTTGACTTGGGTCAGGTCTCTTGGAAGCCTTAGTAGATTGCATGCAGAGTTGGGGAAGGACCCTCATCACTCATAAATATAACCCATGTGGAACTGAAACATCTCATTTCCCCATCTCAAGGCTGTGTGAGCAGAGGAGGGAGAGCATCACTGCCTAAGAGCAACCTGTCACTCATCAATTGGGTAACCTTGGTCACATCATCTCTCAATGTCTCAGCCTTCCTCTCTGAAAACAGAAATCCCAGGAATAGTACCCCTCTAATGGGACTGCTGTGAGGATTGAGTTAATATTGAAAGGACTTAGAATAGAAATGGCACATAATAAGTCCTCCATAAATATGGCTTCAGTCTTCCCAGGTGGCTCAGCGGTAGAGAATCTGCCTGCCAATGCAGGAGATGCAGGCTCAATCCTTGGGTCAGAAAGATGCCCTAGAGGAGAAAATGGCAACCCATTCCAGTATTCTTGCCTAGGAAATCCCATGGACAGAGGAGCCTGGAAGGCTACAGACCATGGGGTCACAAAGAGTCAGACACAACTTGGCAAGTGAACGACAACAACAACAACAACAACAAAATATGGCTTCATCAAAAAAATTTACAGAGATCGGTCCTTAATTATTTCGAGGGGGTGGCAATGGATGCGTGGGGGACACATTTACTCATGTTGCACAATCCATAATCAAATCTCTTGTATTGGGACTCTTTTGGTTGCAAGTGAGAGAAATTCAGTTCAAATCATGTTCAGGAAAAAAGAGAAAGAAAGGAAAAGGAACTTAACTGATGCTTTTACTCTAGCAAGCATATTAGAACAACGCAATGAAAAGCTTTAAATCAGGTTCAAACACTGGGATTTTCTTTCTCTCTTCTCTACCTCTGCTCCTTGTGTTTTCTCCTATTGCAGATGACATAGGCTTTTCTACATCATAAGGAACATGTCTGTTGACTAACCTAGCATCACCACATCCACAGAAAAATGTTCCACCTCTGTGCTGTATTAATTGAGAGAGGCCAAGATGCAGTGGTCATGTATGTATGTGAGAGTTGGACTATAAAGAAAGCTGAGCGCCAAAGAATTGATGCTTTTGAACTGTGGTGTTGGAGAAGACTCTTGAGAATCCCTTGGATTGCAAGGAGATCCAACCAGTCCATCCTAAAGGAGATCAGTCCTGGGTGTTCATTGGTAGGACTGATGTTGAAGCTGAAACTCCAACACTTTGGCCAAACCTGATGTGAGAGCTGACTCATTTGAAAAAACCCTGATCCTGGGAAAGATTGAGGGCAGAAGGAGAAAGGGACAACAGAGGATGAGACGGTTGGATGGCATCACCAACTCAATGGACATGGGTTTGGGTGGACTCTGGGAGTTGGTGATGGACAGGGAGGCCTGGTGTGCTGTGGTTCATGGGGTTGCAGAGAATTGGACACGACTGAGCGACTGAACTGAACTGAACTGAAGATGCTGTAACAAACATACCAACCAAATGAATATGTTCACAGTATGCCTCAGGATGGGTTCTCCAAGAAGCAGACTTGGAAATTTAGTGTGCAGAATATTTATCAGGGGATATGCTTAGATTTAAAACCTGTAGAAAAGAAGGAAATGAAGCAGGATTGGGTAAGAGAGTTGAGCCCCACAGAAGCCTTGGAGCAAAGATGGCTTGTAAGTGATGCCCCCAGTTAGACTGCAGCGTCTGGACATGCACTCATGTCATTTGATCACTGGATGCAGGCTTCCCCTGAAGTGTATCACCATGGGTGAAGCAACTCTCCAAAGGTGCAACAGTGCCTAAATTAGGGGCTGACTGCACTCTCTCAGCCAGGATAATTAGTCCCTCAGTGGTATGGAATCTGGGTGATGGGTCACAGTGTACATCATACAATAGTCATTGACCTCTTGTTCATATCATAGTCCTGGGGTTCAGCCAGGCAGGTAGGCTCGTTTCCATGCAGTTATTCAAGAAGCCAGGCTCCTTCCATCTGTGGCATCATTAAAACATAGAACCTTGTTGTCATCTGTATTTAGCTGGGAGAAGATAGTAACACGTGTGAGAGGAGTATATCAGTTCAGTTCAGCTCAGCTTAGTCACTCAGTCGTGTTCAACTCTGCGACCCCATGGACTGCAGCATGCCAGGCCTCCCTGTTCATTACCAACTCCTGGAGTTCACTCAAACTCATGTCCATCGAGTCGGTGATGCCATCCAGCCATCTCATCCTCTGTCGTCCCCTTCTCCTGCCCTCAATCTTTCCCAGCATTGGGGTCTTTTCAAATGAGTCAGCTCCTCACATCAGGTGGCCAAAGTATTGGAGTTTCAGCTTCAGCATCAGTCCCTCCAATGAACACTCAGGACAGATTTCCTTTAGGATGGACTGGTTGGATCTCCTTGCAGTCCAAGGGACTCTCAAGAGTCTTCTCCAACACCACAGTTCAAAAGCATCAATTCTTCAGCGCTCAGTTTTCTTCACAGTCCAACTCTCACATCCATACATGAGCACTGGAAAAACCATAGCCTTGACTAGACAGATCTTTGTTGACAAAGCAATGTCTCTGCTTTTCAATATGCTATCTAGGTTGGTCATAATCTTTCTTCCAAGCAGTAAGCATCTTTTAATTTCATGGCTGCAGTCACCACCTGCAGTGATTTTGGAACCCAACAAAATAAAGTCTGCCATTGTTTCCACTCTTTCCCCATCTATTTGCCATGAAGTGATGGGACCATGCCGTGATCTTAGTTTTCTGAATGTTGAGCTTTGAACCAACCTTTTCACTCTCCTCTTTCACTTTCATCAAAAGGCTCTTTAGTTCTTCTTCACTTTCTGCCATAAGGGTGATGTCATCTGCATATCTGAGGTTACTGACATTTCTCCCGGCAATCTTGATTCCAGATTGTGCTTCTTCTAGCCTGTGCTTCTTCCAACCCAGGTTTCTCATGATGTACTCTGCATAGAAGTTAAATAAGCAGGGTGACAATATACAGCCTTGACGCATACTCCTTTTCCTATTTGGAACCAGTCTGTTGTTCCATGTCCAGTTCTAACTGTTGCTTCCTGACCTGCATACAGGTTTCTCAAGCGGCAGGTCAGGTGGTCGGGTATTCCCATCTCTCTCAGAATTTTCCGCATTTGTTGTGTTGAGAATTATATAGGCTGGGTCTAAAAGTGACACACGTTTCTGGTCGTATTCCACCGACACGGCAATGCTAATGGCAGGGGAGCCTGGATGCCAAGAAGAAGAGGAAATGGATCTTGGTGAACAGCTATCAGTCACTCGCTGGCTTCTGACACCAGACCGTCTTCTTATTACTTACAGTTTCCTAGAAAGCGGCTGCCTCTCCCATGGGGCTCCTGCTTATCACCTGCTCCAAATCTTGATGAACACAGTTCTCTCATTACCTATTCATGTCCTCCAGATTCCCTTGGTTTACTTTTCACACTGAAGACTTTAAGTCTTCTTCAAAGTAGGTAGAATCCCTTCATAATGCTTCTTCCATAAGCCCCATAAGCCTCCTCTTCAGAGAGCCTTTCCAATCTGGCTGCTCCCCAACCATCTCTTCTTCTCCCTCCCTCTCTCAAGACACAAACTCATACAGACACACACACACACACGTCCTTGTCACCAACTCTTGTAACTCACCTTCCTCTTAACTATGCTTAAGACACCAAACTATCATGGGTTTCCCCTTATTTTTCTTTTTTCTTTTTACTGTGTTCTGTCTGACCTTATTCAGCTACTTTCTACAAGGGTCCAAATGGAAGGGAATCTGAGCGTTTTGCACAGGGCTTAAAAGATCAGTATTAAGTAAGTTCTTCCCTCCATTTCTCCCTCCCATCCCTCCTCCCTTCTCCCTGGGGCAGAGATGGCTTGCTGACTACCAAAGACTCACAGTGTCTTTCCATTGTGTGAGTTCTTGTGACTAAGCAGTGTCACGAAACTAGTTTGGGCCAGTGGAATGGGGGCAGAAGTCATCTGTGTCACTTCCAGCCAAGGTAGACCGTGCCTTCCCGTGACGTTTGCAGCGCCCTTACAGACACACCACGTGCTAAGGACCACAGGGTCACAGGTCAGAACAAGACTGGATCCCTGGGTTACCACTCATAAGATAGTTGCCCAGCTAGACACATCTGCTCAGACTCTGCAGAGTCTTTCGTTAAGCTGGGCATGTTTGCCACTGTACTTGCATTTAGCCTGCTCTAATACACTCCCTTTCCTTTGTTACATATTTTTTGGTTCCTACTATTTGCCAAGTACTATACCTGGTGTTAAGTGTGCAAAGATAAATAAAACAGTCCCTGCACTCAAAATCTCACAATATAGGGAGAGAAATCCATGTATACGTTGATATTTTTGTTACCTTGTATTAGGTCCTACATTATGGATATTAACAGAGTATTATGGGAGCGTAGAGTAAGATATCTAAGACAGCTTCCATGGGGAGGAGAGTGGGCATGGAAAGGATAGTTAGAGGTCAGTAAGGCAACAGGTATTCCAAAGAGACAGGCATGAACAAAGATGGAAACAGGGAAAGCAAGTTTGTGGGTATATATGTATGGTGAGGGAAAAGGGTAAGAGGATTAAAAGCCAAGAAGTTTTGACTAGGATATGCTATTAGTTTTATTCTAAAGGAGTTTACTCAGCAGAGACAATTATAATGAATTCTCAAATGTAATTAAAATACTACTTAAGAGTAATAGTTGCCCTGTGGGACCACAATACCTCTGACTCTCCAGGGAAAAATGCTATTGGGACTCAGCTTTGAAGGTTGATTTTCATATAATCCTTAAACGCTAATGAGTGCTTGATTCCAGTGGAGCATAACTCTACTGTAGGGAATCAAATTGCTATTTTGGAGACAGACAATTATGTACTTTTTAAATTTCCTATGTACTTAGTGCTGTTTATGGGGTATGATCTGTTTGTGCTGCTTTCCAGGGAGCTCTAGTAGCCAGTGGACACAGGCCTAGTTTAAGTTCTGGTTCCACTGATTGTGTTACATTGAACCATATGAGATGGGATGACAGTGTCACAAGGTTCTACCTGGTAAAATCATGGGCGGAAGATTGAAATTCTCAGTCTCGATTCTTTACTCCTTGTAGTCATAGTATATATTCATGTACACATTAGTATATATACTAATATATAATGTAGTAGTTTGACCACCTGATCTGAAGAGCCGACTCAGTAGAAAAGACCCTGATGCTAGGAAAGATTGAAGGCGAAAAGAGAAGGGGTGGCAGAGAATGAGGTGTTTAGATACCATTACTGACTCAATGGACATGAATTTGCATAATATACAGTCACAGTCCAATAATAGGAGCAGTATTCTTCCCCACTCACTGACTTAGGGTTTTGCCTTGGAGTTTGCTTTGGGCAATGGGATGGTACCAGATGCGACGTGCTTGTGCTTGAAATGTGCTTGTGTAGTTGGACTTTACTCAGGCTTCTGTATCACAAAGAGAAGTACCTGTCTGCCTCTCTGGTTACCATCTGCGTGTTGACTGAATGCAGGGCAGCCATCCTGAGACCAGTACAGGAAACTGCCTTAAAGAGATAAGCGGTTGTGTTGTGGATAGTAGAGTGGCAAGATGGGGGAAATGTCTTTCATGATGAAGTCACCAAGCTACAGAATTCACCAACCTCGAAGCAGCCCTGTCTCCATGCTTCTTGCTATGTAAAATGATAAACATTTCCATTTTTTAAACCACTTTGCTTGGATTTTCTATTCCTTGTCATTGGTAGCATCCCAATGGATTACTCAAGAATCACCATTGTGACTTTAAGTCCTAAAGATGTTTAAGGTTGTAAAAAGTAGTAAGTGAAAAATTGAATAATTATCTCTGCCTTACAGGCAGAGGTCCTTATCAGCCTTGGTTAGAAGAGGGTTGGACCAAGTCTGACTTCTTTTGGCCTGAACCAATTATTTTGGTTCATCACCAAATTCTGTCTGGTGTTGTCATTTCCACCCTTTTTTAAATTCTAATTTCCTTAAAGGAAGGAAATAGGTCTAAGGGTCTAAAAGTTGTATATCATATATTTTGTTGATCTAGGTCTTATAGGTGAAGTTAACTCATAATTAATGTTCATACAAGCTCTCTGCCCTCTGCAGGAGAGGTAAAGGGAAAAGGTAACACTGCATAGTCGAAGGGGCAGATATTTGGAGTTCACTGATTCAAGTCTTGACTAGTTGGTGTGACTTGTGCAAGCCACTTACAGGCTTTAAGCCTCAGTCTCCTAATTTATAGAACAGGAGCAATGATATGGACTTCAAGTTTGTGGAGTAAAGTATCAAACATGAAGTATAAAGCACGTAACAGGTGCTCTGTAAACGATCACTGTCTTCCTTTTCACCATCTCCCATGGCAAAATATTATCATTAATTATAAAGAAGATAAGCCTAAATATCATGAGTGGTTGGGACTGGAAAAGCCCATGCTTTACTGCTAAAGTCAGTAACAATCATTTTTGTAAACCAAGAACAAGACAGAGCCATTGTTCTAGAAAGTACTCCATGTTCACAGGAAGAAAGATGAAACAGTAACAGAAGGAGGAATTATAGCTGCCCTCACCTCTGTCCCCAAACCACGTATTTATTTTTAATGTAAAATATATGAGCAGTTGAACAGCTTTTAATATGGCAATTTTGGAAAGATTCCTCTGCCATTCAAACTCAGAACATTTGCTTCTTTTCCCCATGACTATCCTAAATATCATTTTCCTCAGGACATCTCTCCCACCTTAGACTGATTATTTTTCAGTTGTCTGGAATTTGATAGAGTGAATGCATGCTTACGCATGTGCACACACACACACACACACACACACACACACACACACTTTCTACAAAGTTATGTGGAGGAATCCAAGCTTTGCAGAGCAAAATGAAATTTCTTGTCTCCTGACACTATCTCCTGCTGGTTTCTTTGTACCTTTTCTTTCATCCTCCCACCATGCCTGAAAAACAGGAATTTCCTTTGGGCTACATGACCTAATGTTGTAGCCCTACAGGTTAGGCAGCTCATGAGGGCAAAGACAGAGTTCAAAAGCTGGGATGGGGCCTCTGGGTTGAGAAGAGACTGAAGTCAAATTATCAACGCACAAACTTTTTTCCAGAGGGAAGATTAGGCATAAAGAGATAAAAAAATGACCACCTGATCTCTAGCTATCTTATGCCCATGAAAGGCAAGATGATTGTAAAGGTTGTGTAAGATCCCTCATCACACATTTACTGTGTGTCAATTACCGTTGTAGACAGAAGGAATACAGCCGTCTGTGTAAGGAACTCACATTCTAGGGGAGAGAAGATAATAAAGAAAGAAAAATAAGTAACAGATCCTGCATAAGTGCTTTGGAAAACAAAGTAGAGAAGGGGCTAGGAGTGTGCATGAAGAGAACTTTGCCATTTTAAGTGGGATAGTTTGGGGAGCCTCACTCGGGTAACGTTTGAGAAAAGACCTGAAGGGGTGAGACCTAGGGAACAAGCATTCCAGACAGCAGGAACAGCCAGTGCAAAAGCCCTGAAGTGGGAGCGTGTCTGGAATGCTCGAGAGAAAGCAAAGAGGTCTGCGAGGCTGAAGCAGAGAGAGCAAAGGGGTATCATCTGATGGTATCAGTGGGAGAGAACGTGGTCCTGATGTGGGGCTTGTAGCCCTGTAGGAAGCACAGCGCTTTCACACCCAGGAGAATGGGAAACTTGGATGATTTTGAGCAGTAGAATGACATGTTTTGATTCACCTGTTACAAAGATCCCTCTGGCTGCTGCAGTGAGAATAAAGTGAGGAGACCATGGCAAAAATCCAAGTGAGACATGAGGGTAACCTGGACCAGGCTGGTGGCAGTACAGGTAGAGAGATGCAGAGATATTCCGGGTTACATTTTGAAGGTAGAGCCAACAGGATTTCCTCACAGATTGGGTATAGGATGAGAGCAATAGAGGAGTCAAATATGGCTCCAAGGCTTTTGACTTGAGAACCTGAAAGGATGGAACTGCCATCAGCTGGCACTGGGAAGACTGTGGGTGCAACAGGAGTTTGGGCGAAAGAGCAGAAGTTGATTTAGTATGGAATGAGTTTGAGATGCTTTTTAGACATCCAAGTGAGGGTGTTGTGTGGGCAGCTGCTTATATGGGTCTGGAGCTCAAAGGTCTCAAATACAAAATTCCCAGTCCAGTGACCCGACGTTCAGTAAGTGGCAGTGCCCACATCCCCAAAGTCCAGATTTGGTTCATAAGTACTGTGCAGACAAGAAGACTCCCAAGCTAGTGCTGATTGTCACACTGTGTGGCTTCTCTTACCTATGCAAGCCTGGAGATGCTCTGCAGTGAAGAAATGTCTTGATCCAAGGAGCCAGTTTGTCTCGTCAACCTCATCTTTATAAAGAGAATGGCACAATTATGGGTGCAATATGCCTGTCTTCCAAAGGAGTAGTCAGTAAAAAATGCCAACACCCTCATTCAGTGTTCTCTGCATCTCTCTCTCTAGCTCTTGCACTCATACCTGTGCTGGGGAGACAGTTTTCCTCCCTGGACTCCTCAAAACAGCTATCCTTCATTTTCTGTTTTCCTCCTTGCCTCAATCAATGGTCTTGGTTTCTCCTCTCCTGCCTTGAAATAATCTTCCTCTTGGCCCCTCCTTTTTCTAATACTTGCCACTTTCCCTAAGCATAGGATTTCATTTCCCATTTCCATAGTCTTCTTTGGATCCTGATCCTGATTTCCTTGGAGAAGAAAGGAAAGAAAGTGTTACTCAGTCAGGTCCGACTCTTTAGGACCCCATGGACTGCAGCCAGGCTCCTCTGTCTATGCGATTCTCCAGGCAAGAATACTGGAGAGGGTTGCCATACCATTCTCCAGGGGATCTTCCCAACCCAGGGATCAAACCCAGGTCTCCTGCATTGCGGGCAAATTCTATACTAGCTGAGCCACCTGGGAAGCCCTGGACAAGGTGGTAAAGAATTGTTTTTTAAATTCTTCTGGAATTAACTCCTGAAGGGAGAGCTGTTGGAGGAGCCTCTGATAATGCATTGGCCTTTGAGCATTTGAGTCGTGAAGGCGGTCCTAAGAGACTGTATTTCTGTGCCCAGGGACTATAAGTGCTCCCACCCTGCAGGTCCTTTTGATTTGCAAACGCTGGCCATCAACCAAGAGGTGGATACCATTGAGCTCAATGAGAAAGTGTTTCATCAGCATTGACTTTGGGGTGGAAAGTTTTACCAGGAGGCCAGCTCCTCCGGAGTTCTAAGCTGCGAAGATGGGATCCTTGAAGTTTGGGGGAAATACACTCATGGAGGAGAGGTGATGAGGGGAGGCAGCAAAACCCTCTTCCCTCCTGACTTCTCCTGTCTGTGCAAATAGGGTAGGTGTTGCAGGGGACCAAGGGCCCCAGGGTTTTTCTTTTCACTTTCACTCTTGGTAACATCTCTGGAAAGTCCTTGTTTCCAGGATCAGCTCCAAACAGGACGCACAGGGTGTTTCCTGAATGGTTCACTGGGTTTTACCTGACAGGTGTGTCCGGTGGCAGGAATCACAGCCCGAGTGTGGCCAGGTCTTGTCAAGAGGGCGTCTTGGTTCGATCCTCCCTTCTCTTTCAGCTGATCCTTGGCTCCGTGCTTGTGAGCATCTGGGAAACTGGCATGGAAGTCATCCCACACTTGGTGAGATGACTACCAGACACACAGGCAAGACAAGCCAGGAGCCCAGCCAATTCCCTTAAGGAGTGCGGGCAGAGACCACGCCAGCGGGAGGGCGGGGTGACGGGCGCCCAGCGCTGCCACCAGCGCACCCAGCCAGGCTGGCAGCCTCAGCATCTGGCACGGGCTCCGAGGCTCTGACCCCCATCTTATTCCATCCTTCCTGAGGATTCATTAAGGGGAACACAGAAGGCTTTTTATAGGCATCCTGGTTCAGCCTCGGTAGGGTTGCTGAGAACAAAAAATATTTCTGGAGTGGAGAGATATTTAGAAACATCCTTGGCAAAATATGTTATTTAATTCTTCATCCCAGGACAAAATGATACAAAGAGGGTTTTCCTAACACCTTCAGAGCTCAGAAAGGTATTGTGTGCATGAGCTGTTTGTGTGTCAAGGAGACAGAGGGGAGGGAGGTCTCGGCTTCAGCTCTGACACTTTTAAACCTGTGGAGATTTCCAGAATCACCAAGCCAGGTCCGGTGGGATTCTTAGCCACACTCATCATTGTTATTGCCATGGAAACAACAGACATTTCTGATATAAAATAGAAAGCCATCTCTGGCCATCACTCTCAAAAAAGAATAAAGGTCTGGTTTTCATCTGTGCTTCTTGAGCTCAGGCCAGTCTTTTCTGCTGTCTTCCTTTATGGACTTTGGAATAAGGAGCTAAAGGAAAGCTCCTAAATGGGAAAAAGACTTCCTCTCTGAGTCCAGACAAGAGCCAGTGGAGTGAAGCCGAGAACTGGTTTCAAAGCAGCAAGTTTTAACTAGCAGCTTTGGCTCAGCTTCCTCCAGGAAGTGGGAGACCCCACACTGAACTTGATTTTAAGTGGGCCCCTGAGTTTTTCTTCCTGTTTTCCTGAGTAACTGTCTGGACTTCTAAATTACAGGGGGAACAGCCTAGGAACTGAAAGGTTGCTCTCATCTGTGTTGCGGTCTGTTGCAGATAGAGAGAGGATCTGCGAGTCCCTTGAGGATTTCCAGGGTGGCCTCCCAGGCCTGCTGCTTGGAATCATCCTGACGAGATCTGAAGAAAGGGCAGAGGAACATGAGCATCTATACACACTGAGTAGAATCTTTATCCCTTTCAGGTTCAGTGACTGTCACTGTCACTACTGATAAATCCAGTGTGTTGTCCCTTCCACTATCTCAGCACCTCACCCAGGAGCACTGGGTTTGAAGCTAACCCAGCACGTCACATAGCGGAGCATGAGGTGAGGAAGGACCCCAGCAGCTGGGGGTCAGAGTCATGGTTTCTGTGCTTTTTACGTGGCTTCTACTTCACCACTTCGGTCCTTCAGCAGCCCTACCCTGCTGTGTCATCACTCAGAAGGGCCCTGCCTCAAAATCGCAATTGCTGACGTTCTTCCAGCTCATTCATTCCCTCACCCCATTAGATAGTTCATGAAGGGGTTTGGCACACAGACCATCATGATCTCCCTGTCTATATGCTCCTCCTCACTTAAGCCTGATCCTAGGGTGATTATCCACTCTGTTTATTTATTTTTAACTTTTTTTTTTTTGGCTGTACCTGTCTTAGTTGTGGCATGTGGGATCTTTCGTTGTCTCATGTGGGATCTAGTTCCCTGACCAGGGATTGAACCCAGGCCCCCTGTATTGGGAGCATGGAGTCTTGGCCACTGGATACCAGAGAAGTCCCTGAACTGTTTTCTCATCAACAGCCTCAGCAGTGTTGGGTCCCAGCTCTGCCTTCTTTCCTCCTGTCTTGGAGAATGAAGCATCTCTCTTTCCTTCAGGGACTTCTACCTGTGTCCCCCAACGCCCCCCTGCTTCTCTAGGTCCTGCTCGGTCAATTGTCCCCTCTCTGCCATGGATCTGCACCCTCTTCCTTTTCCCTGTGAACTCGCTCTGCTCGCTCAGTTCCCTGTCCTTCCCTTGACCCCGCATCCCTACCCCAGCTTCTGTCCAGTTCCACTCCTTGCTCTTCTCTAAATTTCTGGCAAGAGAGTCTCTTCTTATTCATCTCCCTTTCCTTCAAAATTTGACTTCTGTTTACAAGGTATTGGGGTACATGCAAGGCTAGGTTAGAAATTTGAAGTAGTGAAATGCTAACTACTGCTGTTGACTTAATGGAGGGGGAGGCCACATGGATGCAAGATAAGGAGATGGGTGTACAGAGGAACACGGGAACAGCTACAGCATGTCTGACGGCGAAGGAGAGCGGGAAAGGACTCTCAAGTGCCACTGTGTGCATCTTAATTGAAGGTCCACTTGGACAGTGCCTGAAACAGAAGTTGTTCAGTAAAGGAGCCCTCCCCCTCTTTCTTGTCCCCTTTCTCTGGAGCTCAGTTTTCTTTGTGTAGCATGGGGCTGGACCAAATATGTCATCAAATGCCTTCCAGCTCTAACCGTCTTCACACAACAGAATTTCTCCTAGCAATGTCCAGTTTGTAACTGCCTTGGAGACAAGCCTTTCAAACACTTCTTACAAAAAAAGATCTCTGTTCTTTCGACAGAGCATTCTAGACAAATATCAACAAAAAAAATTTTTTTAAGACATTGAAACTCATTGCCTAATCGCCTATTGCCTCACCGTGCTTCTTGAATGATCTAAACCAACGTGTATGTGGTGACGGTGGGGTTACAAGGATGAACGTGATAATGTGATTTCCATCCAACTTAGTTTATGCGTATTTCTAAGCGATTTTTAGGATTTAGCACATCAACCTTAAGGAAAAGCTATAATTCAGTTAAATTTTGGACTAAATAAAGGAAGGCTGGTGGTTTTTAGACAGATGGGGGCTTTTGTGGACAGAGCTCAACAAAAAGAATATGAAAAGAATGCAGAATTCAATCAGGCAGTAAAGAGATTAGTTGAATCCAGACCAGACTAGGGGTTGCTGAATTCCATCTACCCAAATTAAACTTTGCTAAAAAGGGCCAGTATGTTTGCTATTTCAAGAGAATGTAGCATTCTTGGATCCTGAAAGCCTGTCTTTGTGATTTCAATATAAAACGAGTAACATTTTAACCTTGAGATTCTAAGTTGAAAGGTATATAAGATGTTGATTGAGTCTGTAAACAGAACTGGATTGGAATATTTGAGAACTCAATTTATTTTATTTTTAGGTTTATTTGATTAGAGTTGCAACAAGAGAGCTTTAAATGCTAGAGAAGCTTTCGTTTGTCATAAATCAGTGCTGTAAGATATTGGAGGCACATAAAAATGAGTTTGAGTATATTACATTTATAAATGCAGTTTGAAATTGACTTTAATTGACAACATTTATAAATAGAACTGATTGTCTAAGCAGTTTAGTCTGTCAACAAAAGTTTCTGGAAACTTGTCAGAGAAAATTTGAAAGTGATTTTCTTATTTTATTAGTTTATAAATAGAGTTGTAGTTTGGGCTGAAAATAATGAAAACCAGGTTTTTACATTGCAATTTGGGGACTTGACTATTAATTTAGAGTCAAATAACTGTAAATCCTTTCTGTGGAAAAGGTTCCCAGAAAATTATTCCTAAGAAAAGGTCCTTAGGAATACGATAAGCCAAGACAGGAAGGGTGAAAATGTCTGGAGTATATGGACAAGAAGAGCTGTTTGGCACTACAAGAGAGTGGGTACCCCAGGGATGTAATGGCAGATACAATGGGAAATACTGAAGTGTACTAAGACTTGTGGCCTAAAATATTTTCTCTTATACTTTATAATGTGAATACTTTTAAGAATGCTCCCATTCTAATCTTTATCTTTGCATGCCCTTACTTAATATGATATTTAGCAGATTAAGATTAAATCAATACAAGGTAACACTCAAAATTGGATGACACATTAACTCAGCAAGGAGTACCGATTGGTTTCTCAGCAGTTCAAGTACAATATTACTTCACTGTCCAATGATTATCTTATTTTGACTCTTCTAGAAATTGGGGACCAAAAATAGGTAAAGAAGAAATGAGCAAAACTTTTCAAATAATCAGTAGATGAAGTAGAATTTGTACTCATTTCTGGCTTTCCCAGCTGACTTGGACCAAACAGAAAGCGGTGACGGAACAGAAACAAATGTCTTTGCGATGCTTCGGGCTTCCATTCTCTTTCTCCACGTGAAGTTATGCTTTTTGTCTTCTCTAGTCATCAGACTCCATCCTCAGGGAGAATCAGATTATTGGTTGATATTTTAATGTGAATTTAAGATCAAGGGGTAGTTTTTCTGTAAGTCCTTTTTTTAAAAAAAGCTCTTAAAAAATCATTATTTATTTCTCTGGCTGCACCAGGTCTTAGTTGCGGCATGCTGAACCTTTAGTTGTGGCGCGAGAACTCTGAGTTGCAGCATGTGGGATCTAGCTCCCCAACGAGGGGTTGAACCCAGACTCCCTGCATTGGGAGTGCGAGTCTTAGCCACTGGACCACAAGGGAAGTCTTGTCTTTGGCCATGGAATGGAAGAAGCACAAGGTCATTGCTGCTGGGGAGAACTGAGTGACCACTGCTTTCACTGAGGGCACCTTCAGGGAGGGTGAGGTACCCGTAGGAGCGCACATACTGTTCATCTCCACAGAGAGACTCTTACGAGAGAAGGGGGCTCAGGGAGTAAAATTGTTCTGGGACTGTCTTTGTAGATGGGAGAGGTGGTGGTCCCTGGTACAGGCCAGCAAAACTTGGCCAGTTGTCAGAATTACTTAAAGAGATGCTTTTACGACATTCTAGGCCTGACTTTCCACATTCAGATTCTTAATCGACTACTCTGGGGTGCATCTGTGGTCAGCCCTATTGGGGGGACAGCTATTATAAGACCAGTGATGAGTTTAGTATCCTTTACCAGTTACTTAAAGAAGCAGGTGCAGCTTCTCTGGTGGCTCAGTGGTAAAGAATCTGCCTGTCAAGGCAGGAGACTCGGGTTCAATCCCTGGGTAAGGAAAATCCCCAGAGAAGGAAATGGCAACCCACTCCAGTATTCTTGCCTGGGATATCCTATGGACAGAGGAGCCTCTCAGGGTATAGTCCATGGGGTCACAAAAGAGTCAGACACGACTTAGTGAGTAGATAACAACAATGAAAGAAGCAGAGGTATACTCTATTTCTTTTTATTATCACAGCACAGTTACAATTTAGGGGCATAGACTTCCTCCACTCTTACTCATAGGAAAGCAGAAGCCCTAAGAATTATAGATTCTGATGACCTCTCTTCTGTCTTGCCTTTTCTCTCTGTATGTCTGTTTCCTTCTCCCTCTTGTGTTTTTCTATAACACCCTTATGGGCTGCCTGAGGCTCTTTTTACTGGCTTTCTTCTCATTTTATCTATTTTTATAGACAAATGTTTATCTATTCTTCAAAATAAGTAAACTGGACTCTTTGCGACCCCATGGACTGTAGCCTACCAGGTTCCTCCCTCCATGGGTTTCTCCAGGCAAGAGTACTGGAGCGGGTTGCCATTTCCTTTTCCAGGGGCTCTTCCCAACCCAGGGATTGAACCCGGGTCTCCCACACTCCAGGCAGATGCTTTAACCTCTGAGCCACCAGGGAAGCATAGGAATATATCCCTATTAGTTATCTGGAAGTAGGTGGTACTCAAATAAGACATGGCAAGGGTGAATGTCAACATTCTAAGAATCAGCAAACTAAAATGGATGGAATGGGTGAATTTAACTCAGATGACCATTATATCTACTACTGCGGGCAGGAATCCCTCAGAAGAAATGGAGTAGCCATCATGGTCAACAAAAGAGTCCGAAATGCAGTACTTGGATGCAATCCCAAAAACGACAGAATGATCTCTGTTCGTTTCCAAGGAAAACCATTCAGTATCACAGGAATCCAAGTCTATGCCCTGACCAGTAACGCTGAAGAAGCTGAAGTTGAACGGTTCTATGAAGACCTACAAGACCTTTTAGAACTAACACCCCAAAAAGATGTCCTTTTCATTATAGGGGACTGGAATGCAAAAGTAAGAAGTCAAGAAACACCTGGAGTAACAGGAAAATTTGGCCTTGGAATGCGGAATGAAGCAGGGCAAAGACTAATAGAGTTTTGCCAAGAAAATGCACTGGTCATAGCAAACGCCCTCTTCCAACAACACAAGAGAACACTCTACACACGGACATCACCAGATGGTCAACACCGAAATCAGATTGATTATATTCTTTGCAGCCAAAGATGGAGAAGCTCTGTACAGTCAGCAAAAACAAGACCAGGAGCTGACTGTGGCTCAGATCATAAAGTCCTTATTGCCAAATTCAGACTGAAATTGAAGAAAGTAGGGAAAACCGCTAGACCATTCAGGTATGACCTAAATCAAATCCCTTATGATTATACAGTGGAAGTGAGAAATGGATTTAAGGGCCTAGATCTGATAGATAGAGTGCCTGATGAACTATGGAATGAGGTTCGTGACATTGTATAGGAGACAGGGATCAAGACCATCCCCATGGAAAAGAAATGCAAAAAAGCAAAATGGCTGTCTGGGGAGGCCTTACAAATAGCTGTGAAAAGAAGAGAGGCAAAAAGCAAAGGAGAAAAGGAAAGATATAAGCATCTGAATGCAGAGTTCCAAAGAATAGCAAGAAGAGATAAGAAAGCCTTCTTCAGTGATCATTGCAAAGAAATAGAGGAAAACAACAGAATGGGAAAGACTAGAGATCTCTTCAAGAAAATTAGAGATACCAAGGGAACATTTCATGCAAAGATGGGCTCGATAAAGGACAGAAATGGTATGGACCTAACAGAAGCAGAAGATATTAAGAAGAGGTGGCAAGAATACACAGAAGAACTGTACAAAAAAGATCTTCATGACCGAGATAATCATGGTGATGTGATCACTAATCTAGAGCCAGACATCCTGGAATGTGAAGTCAAGTGGGCCTTAGAAAGCATCACTACGAACAAAGCTAGTGGAAGTGATGGAATTCCAGTTGAGCTATTTTAAATTCTGAAAGATGATGCTGTGAAAGTGCCACACTCAATATGCCAGCAAATTTGGAAAACTCAGCAGTGGCCACAGGACTGGAAAAGGTCAGTTTTCATCCCAATCCCAAAGAAGGGCAATGCAAAAGAATGCTCCAACTACCGCACAATTGCACTCATCTCACATGCTAGTATAGTAATGCTCAAAATTCTCCAAGCCAGGCTTCAGCAATATGTGAACCGTGAACTCCCTGATGTTTAAGCTGGTTTTAGAAAAGGCAGAGGAACCAGAGATCAAATTGCCAACATCCACTGGATCATGGAAAAAGCAAGAGAGTTCCAGAAAACATCTATTTCTGCTTTATTGACGATGCCAAAGCCTTTGACTGTGTGGATCACAATAAACTGTGGGAAATTCTGAAAGAGATGGGAATACAGACCACCTGACCTGCCTCTTGAGAAATCTGTATGCAGGTCAGGAAGCAACAGTTAGAACTGGACATGGAACAACAGACTGGTTCCAAATAGGAAAAGGAGTACGTCAAGGCTGTATATTGTCACCCTGCTTATTTAACTTCTATGCAGAGTATATCATGAGAAACACTGGACTGGGAGAAACACAAGCTGGAATCAAGATTGCCGGGAGAAATATCAATAACCTCAGATATGCAGATGACACTACCCTCATGGCAGAAAGTGAAGAGGAACTAAAAAGCCTCTTGATGAAAGTGAAAGAGGAGAGTGAAAAAGCTGGCTTGAAGCTCAACATCCAGAAAACTAAGATCATGGCATCCGGTCCCATAACTTCATGGGAAATAGATGGGAAACAGTAGAAACAGTGTCAGACTTTATTTTGGGGGGCTCCAAAATCACTACAGATGGTGACTCTAGCCATGAAATTAAAAGATGCTTACTCCTTGGAAGAAAAGTTATGCCCAACCTAGATAGCATATTCAAAAGCAGAGACATTACTTTGCCAACTAAGGTCCGTCTAGTCAAGGCTATGGTTTTTCCTGTGGTCATGTATGGATGTGAGAGTTGGACTGTGAAGAAGGCTGAGCGCTGAAGAATTGATGCTTTTGAACTGTGGTGTTGGAGAAGACTCTTGAGAGTCCCTTGGACTGCAAGGAGATCCAACCAGTCCATTCTGAAGGAGATCAGCCCTGGGATTTCTTTGGAGGGAAGGATGTTAAAGCTGAAACTCCAGTACTTTGGCCACCTCATGCGAAGAGTTGACTCATTGGAAAAGACTCTGATGCTGGGAGGGATTGGGGACAGGAGGAGAAGGGGATGACAGACGATGAGATGGCTGGATGGCATCACTGACTTGATGGACGTGAGTCTGAGTGAACTCCAGGAGATAGTGATGGACAGGGAGGCCTGGCGTGCTGTGATTCATGGGGTCGCAAAGAGTCGGACACGACTGAATGACTGAAATGAACTGAACTGAACTGAGGCGGTACTAATCTTATCTTCCCCTCTTAGAGGAAGTGATAGGTGTACTGACTATATGCCAGCCCCAAGACTCGCAGTTTTACATACATACTACTTCATTTCATCTTCAGCACAACCCTGGAAGACAGGAGATGGATTCAAAAAAGTTAATGCTATTGCTTAAAATGACTCTGCCTGGGAGTGACTAATTCTAGTTTCTTCATCACCAGCCAACATTGATTGATTACCTGGCACAGGAGGGCACCGAAACTGGCCTAGGCTGTCCCGAGCTTGCTAATTAGATCATTCTGCTCTCTCCTTGGTATGCTGCATCCTGTGATATTGATTAAAACCAACAAGTTAAAAATAAACCTTGAAATTTTCATTCTTTGCCTAGTTTTTAAAAATCATTCTTAATATCATATTCATCAGGGGAAATTACTCCTAACTTTTGTGTGTGTCACAACCTGCTTTTTGCTAAACATACATGCACACACATTTGTAGTATCCTGACACTTTATTGTGTACTATTTATATATGTATTTATTTGACGGCACTGGGTCTTAGTTGAGACATGTGGGATCTCTTTCCTTGACCAGGGATTGAACCTGGGTCCCCTGCGTTGAGAGTGCAGAGTCTTAGCCACTGGACCACCAAGGATCATGCTAGGTTTTATATGTCATTTTATATTTTCCCACAGTGGTTGTAGCATGCACAATGGCTGTATAGGCCAGGATTCCATTATTTGACTGAGCATAATCTATTTATACAATCCCTGGTTGTTGGTTACTCAAATTGTTTCCACTTCCACTTTTAAAAACAAGGCTGTGTTATCTAGCCCTGAAGTCCTTTAAATATCACGACTGTAGGCAGATAGTTTTAAAGATGCAAGAAATCAGAATATATATGATCATGGTACCACCCTAAGAAATCTCCTGGACAATCACCTGTATCCTGTCAAGAGAAGACTAGGGAAACAGAAACAAAAGCACTGATTATACTTAAACATAGCTCTAAGACTTAAGTACAAATAGGGGAAAAGTGGAAGAGTAGCATGTAAATATTAAACATTCTGACAAATTGGAAATAGTATAGCTAAAACCATTGGAGAAGAGAAAGGGAAAGTAAAATAAGACCATTGGTAGGCATGCAGGTAATGCCCAATATAAGTGGGAGTCAAAAGATGTCAGTTAAAAGTCTAAAGCAATTTAGAAATCCATGCAAGGAAAAAGGGAATCATGACCTTTTGCTTTAAAAAAAACAAAATATTAATATAAAGGTAAGCACTGCAGTCAAAATATAAACTTTCTGAAATTTCAAAATACATAACAATAATAAGAAAGGGAAAGCATTTTTTATATTTGCAAAAAAATATTAAGGATCATCTGCAAGCTCACAAAATAGCCACACAGGAGCACTGCGGGGCTTCCCTTGTGGCTCAGCGGGTAAAGAATCCTCCGGCAAAGCCAGAGACATGGGTTCTATCTCTGGATCAGGAAGATCCCTTGGAGAAGGAAATGGCAACCAACTCCAGTATTCTTGCCTGGGAAATCCCATGGACAGAGGAGCCTGGTAGGTTATACAGTTCATGGGGTCTCAAAAGGTCAGACACAGCTTAGCAACTAAACAACAGGAGGGTTACAGGCAATGAGTAGGAAGGATAGGAATGGAAGGAAGATTTCTGAGTTTATCTTTTTATAGTTCTGACTTTTGAATCATGTAAAAATTATACGTATTTGAAAAGTAAAATTAATTCCAAAGGGGGAAAAAAAAGGCAAACGTTAAACTTGAGTATAAACAGAAATGAATGAACCTAATTGCATTTCAGATGGTACATCAAGGGAGTTCCCTAGTGGTCCAGTGGGAAGGCTCAGTGCTTTCACGGCCATGGCCCAGGACCAGTCCCTGATGGGGGAACTGAGATCCCACAGGCCACATGGTCTGGCCAAAATAAATAAAAAATAAAAACATTTTTAAAAATTGTACATCAGATATAACTACATAGAAAGTGATATTAATTCAAGTGAATTTTTATTATACCTTCATAGAATATATTCTCATCTACTTCATTGTTTTTCAGTAAACCATTCTTCTGAGTTCCTGTGCTACCCATACAGCTACCCAGTCTTATAGTCTCAGCCTGAATCATGTGTTAACTTCTGGCTCAATCATTAATGGCCAGAAAGAAGGCTACATATTGCATATATGACCACCATTCCCAGTGTCCAGAGAGGGAAGAATGGTAGTAAGCAAGACAGAAGTACTAAAAGTTATTTACTCATCTTATGAAATATTATAATCTGAATGTGCTTACCCATCATTCTAGACTATCTTTTTTCATTTGCCAACTATGTATTAAGTACTTATGATGAGCATGGTAATGACTTAGATGCCACAAAGACACAAAGATGAGTTAGACATGTCACATCAACTTAGGAAATCAGGACACTTAAAAATGAAAATAGAAATTTAAACTTTAAGAAATTAATAATTTAATATTTTAAATAAATCATATATGGAGAAATTAAATTAGAGAAAAATTAAAATTATATTAATATATTTATAGATTAATGTATTATATTACTATTGATATGTAGTGTTAACAAAACAATCTATTAAGTGTGTTAGTCAAATTAATATTAATAAAATGAAAACAATGTATGGCAAAACCAATACAGTATTGTAAAGCAAAATAAAGTAAAAATAAAAAATTTTTAAAAATAAAAAACAAAGTAAAATAAAATAAAAACAAATTAAATTGCATCCCAAGGCATTCAGAAGAAACGACAACAGTATAAAACTAACCCAGGTCAGTTTGCAGAGGATGTGATTGGAGGATTACAGCATATCTTAGAAGTCATCTGCACAATCTTCCTTTCAGTTGAGGAAACTCTTCTACAATATTGGTGGTGACACTGGGTCCACCAGCCTCTGCTCGCATGCATTCAGAATACTTGGTGAGACAAAGAGCTCTCTGCACTGTTGCACAATGTTAATTATTAGATTGTTCTTTCTTAAAATAAAACAGAATAAGCGTCCTCATAATTTCTCGCCATTGATTCTACCTCAGCACAAATTTTATATGTGCCAGCCTAGTCAATATTTGAAGGTTTATGATGACTTTCTCAATTTTCCTACCCCAAAGACTTGACTATATTTGACTCCAAATCTTCCTCAATTCTTCAATGGCTACTTAGAAGATCTATTTTGATTCTTCTTGAAATTTGTTCCCCTCATGTGATGTTCTATCTGTATCCTTTTTAAACTAGGGGGGCCAGACCTAGATATACATAGAGTTTAACGTAGGTGGATTATAGAGAAAATTCAGTGAGGTATTTCTATGGTGGTGCATAAGAAAGAAGGGTGGCTTTGGAGATAATGGCTCTGAGGCTTCCAGAAAATCAGCTTTTGAAAAAAGAAATCAGATTTCTGCCGAAATGATAGTTAATCCTGTGATCTTCCATGAAATGTAGTTCATAGACAATCACCACCCAGTAACCTAGGATTATTTGTTAAAAATGAAGAATGAGGGCTCCTACCCTAGACTATGGAATCAGAATCTCTGAATGTGGTGCCTGGTAATCTACTTTTTTACTAATAATCTGTGCTGATATTTCTTACACGCACAAAATTTCAGAACCATCAATATGGTGTTAGAAATACAGGATTTTCCAACACCTAGTTGTGTGACTGTGGGCACTTCACTTGACTTCTCTGAGCTTCAGTTTCCTCATCTATCAAATGAGGTAATGACTTCTTAGAGGATGATTTATTAAAACAATAATGTGTGTGTAGTAGATACTGCTGCTTACCTACCTGATTGCCATTTTCCAGCTCTCCTTTTCTTCTCCACCTGTAGAGCCCAGTTTTGTTTGAGTAGGGTGTGTTCCGTGTGTTCAAGGAAACTGAACCATTGTGATTGACCTAAGACAATATTGGCAGTCTCATTCCTCTTGACACTGGTTGGTTTAAGTTTCTGTAAGTCATTTGATCCTGGACAATGAGATGCGGGGGTATTCTGTACAGACCTTCTGGGGTACAGTTTCCCAACCAATAAAGAGACAAGTAGGAGGTGTCCTTTTCTAGATTTTGAGATTTGTATGTGGCATCTGGTATCATTTCAGTCGTGCAACCACAAGAGGAGATGTTGTCTGCGTGCCTAGAATGTCAGTGTTGGAGGATGGATCCTCCAGGATGTTGTTTTGCTGCTCAACCAACCCTGGAAGCAGCCACTCCTCACCAGTGGCTATGAGATAGGAAACCCCTACTGCTTAAGCATGTTTTGGTTAGGTACTCTTATACCTGAAAGCATTCTGATGGACATGGCAGGTAATGCCCTGAGCATAATGCCTCATACGTAATATTTGCACAATAAAAGGCAACTATCATTATCACCATCATCATCAACAGAAATGCTGGATTTCTTATCTGTTAAATTTAGGGCGGAGATTATAGTGATAATCCTATTACAAGACATACCTGCTCAAAAATAATTACTGAAAGTTTGCATTAATTCTCCTTGGTTTCCATTCTTTGTTTCAACCTATTGGAATCATGGTGGTTCTATTATTTAACATATGACTATATCTGCTCTCCTTCCCAGCCTAGAGTTTGTCACTAATTTGAGGGATTTTTCAGCATTTAAAATTTTCGCTCAAATTTGGCCTCTGCGGAAAGATTGTAGGATTTGAATAGGAGAGATAGGCTTCCATATTGATGGTAGGAACACACTATGACTGAGAGTTATTCAGGAAACAAGCCTAGTTTCATGATTTGTCGTGAGTGGTCCCAAGTTAAGCACTATATAGGCATTTGGAGGGCAGCTTGCAGAATGTAAGGAGTTGAAAATTTGTCCCATGAATCTCATGAGGCATCTGGGGCAGTTAGCTGAAGTTAGGTGCCCTGCCCAAGGTCATTCAACAATGGTGTGATCAAAAAGGAATTAGAATTCATGGTCACAGTGCCTGGGATTCCTGTACGTGATGTTACTTGGGGGCAGCAGCAATTATTGTGGCAACAGTATCTCCGGAGAATGAGGGGACGGAAAACGGTGGAGTCAGTCTCATTGACTCATAGAATAGTACAACAGCCAAAAACCTCAGGAACTGTCTGATCCAACACTCATTTTACAGAGGAAGAAACTGACATCCATAAAGGTCAAGTGATGTTTCCAAGATTACATGGCCAACAAGTGGCAAAGCAGAGATGAGGACTTCAGTCTTGTGATGCTTGGCTTTCTGCTTTTTCCCTGTATCATTTCTGCAAAACTTATTTCAAAACACTCTTTCTAGAGTTTCCTGACATGAGAACTGCAAATATGTGGCAACATTGTAAAGCAGACTGCATTCTCTTATTAGAGCCATTGCTTAATTTTAATATATTTTACTGTCTAGTTTTATCAAAACTTCCTGGATTTCTTCTGAATTCCTAGCAGTTGTGCTAGGCAAGTACTTACTTTCATGACTGCTTTATCAAGCCATATTTGTGAAATGTGTCCATAATGTAAAGAGATAACCCTTTTGTGGCTCTAGAATTTAGCGTTATTTGTTTAGTGTTATACTCAAATAGCATGGATGAAAATTGGGGAATTATTCCTTATGACTAAACTATCATGGAGCACCAACTACATGTTAAGAATTGGTCTTGACACAGCACACATCATGATATGTCATTTTTATCCTTATAAAAAAGCCTGAAGAAGTTTATACTCCTATGGCTGTTTTACAAATGAGAGAAGCAGGGATCAAGGTCACATAGCTTAAAATCGTACAGATGGAATAAGAAGCCTGGTCCACTTGAATCCAGAACCCTTGATGGATTTGAAAAATAGAAGGAAAGGGAATTCTGACAAAGAACTGATTTGGGGTCCAAGGCACAGACCACAGGAGACAGTATTGGGAGTGAGTCATTGGGGTCATCTGCAGCGGCAAAGAGGACACTGAATTCCAGGAAGAGCAATCACCAGAAATCAAGAGGTTCGCCTATTTCACAACATTGCCTGACATTGGCCCTGATTCTGAATATCTATCAAAAATATGTTTGGTTTGGAAGGCAACCTGGCACCATCCACCAGCCAGTTGGACATGCCAAGTAGGGACTGAGGTTTTCAGACTGACATTTCACTAGCAAAGGAATTGTGCTATTGATTCTGAATTATGGGGAAGAAGAAGCCTCATCTGGCATTGGCAGATGCAACATAGGGCGGGAGTTTAGAGCACGGGCTATGGATTTAGACTTGATCTGTTTAGTGGCAGGTCACCAGTTACCAGGAATGAGACCCTGGACCAGAGACTTTTACCTGTGAATTCTCACATCTGAAACAGGGTAATAGTAGCCCTTTCCTCAGAGTCTTGTGTGGTTTCAGTGAGACAATGCATGAAAACCACTGGGGCAGAGTCAGGCAGGCAGTAGCAAGAAGTGTTCACAGTCACCACCATCACCGGTGTTGTTACTCTGCACTAGGGGAACCAGGAGAGCAGGGCTCCACTTTCTCGCTTCCTCTACAGATCTACACTCCTGCTTTCTTCAGGAGGTCACACACATTTTCAGGGCTATAGTGTCATGATAGAGAGTCAACAGCAGTGTGTGCTTCCTGAGGCACCCCTGTGCCACGTTGGAAGTAAGGCAGAGAGGAAGAGAGTGCCTGGCTACCACCGTGGGCTGTGTGTTATACTCACTCATGATAATTCTGTAAAAGTAGATCGTGTCTGAGCTAGACTTAAAGTCAAACTTCCATGTTTCTAAAATGACAAAATTTCATTATCTCATTTGTGCTCTAAAACAAGCGCAAGGGTGGAATGATTTGGGAGAATGGCATTGAAACAGGTAAATTATCATATGTGAAACGAATCTCCAGTCCCGGTTGGATGCATGAGACCGGGTGCTCAGGGCTGGTGCACTGGGATGACCCAGAAGGATGGGATGGGGAGGGAGGTAGGAGTGGGTTTCAGAATGGGGAACACATGTACACCCATGGCTGATTCATGTCAGTGTATAGCAAAAACCACTTACAATATTGTAAAGTAATTAGCCTGCAATTAAAATAAATAAATTTATATTTTAAAAAATAAATAAATAAAATACTTAATCTGACAAAGAATAAGTAAATAAAACAAGCACAAATTCACCAAGGTGACTGGGTGATGACATGGAGATGCCGACAGCACTGAAGAAGAATTTATTACTTGTATTTCCTGGAAGGAGTGGCCATGCCGTGCCACATAGGGCCATAAGGAGGCAGAAAGGAGCCAGAGAAAAGCCTAGGCCAGAGCCTTTATTGGGGTTTCAGCAGAAAAGACATGACAAGGCAGAGTAAACCGTTAAAATGGGCTAGTTTGACTAATTCTGGGGGGCATTTGGCTACAGGGTGGTTGTAGCTCCTGCAGTTGGCCCTGGGATGATTTAGGGAAAGGAAATCTTGGCTGGGTGTATGAGAATTAGATATAGGAACTGATTGGAGGATATGGACTCAGGATTGGTTAGTTTGCACGTGAAAGTTGTATTTTTGGGTAAGATGTTATATGTAGAAATTAGCTAGTCCTGAAAGGGGCCACCTCATGTGAAGAGTTGACTCATTGGAAAAGACTGATGCTGGGAGGGATTGGGGGCAGGAGGAGAAGGGGACGACAGAGGATGAGATGGCTGGATGGCATCACCGACTCGATGGACGTGAGTTTGAGTGAACTCCGGGAATTGGTGATGGACAGGGAGGCCAGGCGTGCTGCAATTCATGGGGTCGCAAAGAGTCGGACACGACTGAGCGACTGAACTGAGCTGAACTGAAAGGGGCACTCTTTCTCTCCAGGTCTGTATGGTTCCCCAAATCTCAAAACATCTTTATATACACACATGCAAAACATAATTCATACAACCATTCATGTGTTCCCTACTTTTGTTCCCTGGTCCTTCAAAATTCAGTGTTCTCTGAAAAAATAGTTAATAGATGAAGTCTATTAAGTAGACTTCATAGGCATCAAGATCAGGTTAAGCAGTTTTCAGTTAAAAAAAAGAAAACTCTTGTATGCTGTGGTAGATAATGCTAAAAGTAGCCTTGTATTTTCTCAGGTTCAGTGGTGTCACACAATTTATAATCCGTTTATAGCCTGCACAGAGAAAAGAAAACAAAAGGCAACGAATTCAGAGAAAACCTGTGGCGGCCCCCTGAATCTTTTGGTAATGCTCCCAGGCAGCCAGCAAGTTCACATCAGCCCTGTTGCTGGTTTAGAATCCTCAGTTTTCCATTTTAGAAAGCAGTCTAGGTTATTACTGCAGCTTTCACCATATAAGATGAGACAAAGGCAAACACCACTTAACTCCCACCTGCACAAGAGCATTCATGTTGTGAATTATTCACTGTGTCTGATTTTCTTTCATAGCAGCTATTTTTGCAGCAGGTGTAGAAGATTTAAAAGACTGAATCAAATCTCATAGTGTAGTATTTTATAGGAACTCATTAACTGATGCACATATTCCCAAGCCTTGAGCATATTATAGAATTACGTCTCATGTATATCCACATTTATTGCCAAATAAACTGGAAACCTAGGCTTTGGGCCTATTTTATTATCACAGACTCATACTTGGTTTCCAAGATGCTATTTCCATTGTAGTTTATCTTGCACGTGTTTGTGGGTGACTTGCTGATACAGCTTGTCAGGTCTTTGATGCAGTAAAACAAATCTTGAGACCAGAGCGTTGACAGCATTGGATTTATTCTCAGCCCTGCACAAGAGCAGTTTCATTTTGTGTAACAACACTACTCATATATGTTGCTTTGACTTTTAATATATAATACATGACCTTTCTAAATATTTATTGAGCACTTAAGATTAAAGGGCTTGTTCATATTTTTATACCCCTCTCACAGCAGTTAATTATATTAGGCACATACTGGAAGCTATTGATGAAATGAATACTTGATTCGATTATTGTCTTACTCCAGTGTTTCTCGGGTGTTCTTTGTTGTCCACTGAAGGTCTGAAAAGATTCATCTGATGGGCATTGAATGAATTAATCTAACAATGTAAGACCTTTCTATTCTAGAGTTCCTTGCTTTTCGCTATTACATACTATGTCCTACCTGATAGTAAATAAGCGAGTTTATTAAAGGTGTCTAAAATTAGGTGTTCATATTTTTATCGAGTTTGTCAGATAGCCCACTAGAGAATTCTAGAATAGATTGCATATTCCACTGAGACAGCCTGGTCATGTGGAATACTTCTCAACATTGCAAACTCCCCTTGGGTGCACACAGATGCAGGCAGGTGGGTGGACGCTCCGATTTATTTGGAAAGGGTTTCTGTTACCAGTGCATCACAGATTCTGCCTCAAGTTGATTATGCTTTTCAATTGTTATTATCCTTGATTTAACTAATATTTTCAAATTTTTGTTTTTGTAGTCTTTGTATTAATTGAGTGTTTTCCTCTGGGAAGTAGAATTGAGTGGAATACACAGACTATAGAAACTTTGGCCCTGTCTAAGCTGTCCCCAGTCAAAAATGTGAAGAGCTACAGTGCTGGATCTTAGTTTCTCAAGTCATAATTGATGGGATTAACTCTTAGTTACAGTACAACATGGCACTAGTGGTAAAGAACCAGCCTGCCAATGCAGGAGATGTAAGAGATGCAGGTTCGATCCTTGGGTAGGAAAGATCCCCTGGAGGAGGAAATGGCAACCCACTCCAGTGTTCTTGCCTGGAGAATCCCATGGACAGAGGAGCCTGGCTGGCTATAGTCTATAGGGTCACAAAGAGTAGGACATGACTAAAGTGGCCTGGCATGCCCATACAGTACAAATAAATCATTATTGCTAAAAGTAAAATATCAAGTGTGTGAATGATTTATATTTTATGTATAAGTTAAGGAAGACTTAGGGTTAATCATTAAATAATCCATTTCTTGCCTTATTGCCTTGGATGTGCTTTCCTGGTGTTCTGTAGGAGCTGTTCCATATGAAGATGTATTTTTGATGTATTTATGGGAAGGAAGGTGATCTCCACGTCTTACTCTTCCACCATCCTGAAGGTCCCCAAGATATGTTTTCTTAAGTGGGAGAGATAGGGGAGAGAACTATGAAACTGGAAATTGTATCTAACCTGAAACTACCTTCTCAAAGCCACGTGCTGCAGTGAGTGCCTTGCTGATATTCATAATAGTGACAATTATCATTTACTGAAGTGCTTATGAGCTGTGACTTTATGCCTTTTTAAAGTTTTCTAGAAAAACCTCTTTCTCCCTGAATATAAGATATAAGTTGTTGAGGGCTTCAAGAATGTTTCCATGTTCTTAGCTGAACTGTAAATTTCATTTTGGCATGTGTATTCACGAACACACAAGCTCCGTTTTCTTTTTAATTCTATCCATGAACAAGTCTGTAATAAAGAAGAGGGCAAGAGAACTGCAATGATTTCCTAGAACTGAACAGTCATAATCACCAAACTGCAGGCCCCCAGAGTGAGAGTGTGCCTGAAAATTCACACCATCGTTTTTATTATTTATCAAAAATCTGTGCATAGGACACTTCCCTTTTCAACAATACTTTTTATATGCTTATTTTAAAATATAACTTATTCATTAATTTTACAAATTTTGGTTCACACATTATGTGCCAGACATAAAATCGTCAATGAGGCAGTCAGGGGCTTGTCTTTTCTGAAACTTGTACTATGCTGGAGTGTTGGGACAGGGGTGGGGACAACAAAGTAGGGTGGGAGCGAGCAATGGGGCCAGGGTCAGAGATGAGGGAACAGGCAATTGCAGTATAAGAGCCTTGGTAGAGTAAATTCAGGACCCCATGGGGGCATACAGGGGAAGGCATATAGCCCCAAGAGAGGGAGTCACAGGGAAGCTTGAAGAAGAAAGTTATATCTAAGTTGAGATGCAAAAATAAAACACAAACACACACACAATAAAAATCATAAGAAACATAAGGGAAAAGAAAAAAATATATAATCATGATAAGATATATTAACATTCCTCTGGGACTATTTTATCCAGTGCAGAAAAAATAAGCATAGGAGCATCTTGAATGATGTCATTAACAATTTAAATATAATAGATTTCTATTTATATTAATTTATGTTAATCTTATATCCTCAGTTCAGTTCAGTTCAGTTCATTTCAGTCACTCAGTTGTGTCCAACTCTTTGTGACCCCATGAATCGCAGCACGCCAGGCCTCCCTGTCCATCACTATCTCCCGGAGTTCACTCAGACTCACGTCCATCGAGTCTGTGATGCCATCCAGCCATCTCATCCTCTGTCGTCCCCTTCGCCTCCTGCCCCCAATCCCTCCCAGCATCAGAGTCTTTTCCAATGAATCAACTCTTTGCATCAGGTGGCCAAAGTACTGGAGTTTCAGCTTTAGCATCATCCTTCCAAAGAAATCCCAGAGTTGATCTCCTTCAGAATGGACTGGTTGGATATCCTTGCAGTCCAAAGGACTCTCAGAGTCTTCTCCAACACCACAGTTCAAAAGCATCAATTCTTCGGTGCTCAGCCTTCTTCGCAGTCCAACTCTCACATCCATACATGACCACAGGAAAAACCATAGCCTTGACTAGACAGACCTTAGTAGGCAAAGTAATGTCTCTGCTTTTGAATATAATATCTAGGTTGGTCATAATTTTCTTCCAAGGAGAAAGCATCTTTTAATTTCATGGCTGCAGTCACCATCTGCAGTGATTTTGGAGCCCAGAAAAATAAAGTCAGCCACTGTTTCCCCACCTATTTGCCATGAAGTGATGGGACCAGATGCCATGATCTTCGTTTTCTGAATGTTGAGCTTTAAGCCAACTTTTTCACTCTCCTCTTTCACTTTCATCAAGAGGCTTTTAGTTCTCTTCACTTTCTGCCATAAGGGTGGTGTCATCTGCATATCTGAGGTTCTTGATATTTTTCCCGCCAATCTTGATTCCAGCTTGTGTTTCTTCCAGTCCAGCGTTTCTCATGATGTACTCTGCATAGAAGTTAAATAAGCAGGGTGACAATATACAGCCTTGACGTACTCCTTTTCCTATTTGGAGCCAGTCTGTTGTTCCATGTCCAGTTCTAACTGTTGCTTCCTGACCTGCATACAGATTTCTCAAGAGGCAGGTCAGGTGGTCTGTATTCCCATCTCTTTCAGAATTTCCCACAGTTTATTGTGATCCACACAGTCAAAGGCTTTGGCATAGTCAATAAAGCAGAAATAGATGTTTTCTGGAACTCTCTTGCTTTTTCCATGATCCAGCAGATGTTGGCAATTTGATCTCTGGTTCCTCTGCCTTTTCTAAAACCAGCTTGAACGTCAGGGAGTTCACGGTTCACATATTGCTGAAGCCTGGCTTGGAGAATTTTGGGCATTACTTTACTTGCATGTGAGATGAGTGCAATTGTGCGGTAGTTTGAGCATTCTTTTGCATTGCCTTTCTTTGATATTGGAATGAAAACGGACGTTTTCCAGTCCTGTGGCCACTGCTGAGTTTTCCAAATTTGCTGGTGTATTGAGTGCAGCACTTTCATGGCATCATATTTCTGGATTTGAAACAGCTCAACTGGAATTCCATCACCTCCACTAGCTTTGTTCATAGTGATGCTTTCTAAGGCCCACTTGACTTCACATTCCAGGATGTCTGGCTCTAGATTAGTGATCACATCACCATGATTATCTTGGTCGTGAAGATCCTTTTTGTACAGTTCTTCTGTGTATTCTTGCCACCTCTTCTTAATATCTTCTGCTTCTGTTAGGTCCATACCATTTCTGTCCTTTATCGAGCCCATCTTTGCATGAAATGTTCCCTTGGTATCTCTCATTTTCTTGAAGAGATCTCTACTCTTTCCCATTATGTTGTTTTTCTCTATTTCTTTGCATTGATCGCTGAAGAAGGCTTTCTTATTTCTTCTTGCTATTCTTTGGAACTCTGTATTCAGATGCTTATATCTTTCCTTTTCTCCTTTGCTTTTCACCTCTCTTCTTTTCACAGCAGTGGCTGTGCTTTGCTGGAGCAGCCGTGAAGAGATACCCCACATCCAAGGTAAGAGAAACCCAAGTAAGATGGTAGGTGTTGCAAGAGGGCATCAGAGGGCAGACACACTGAAACCATACTCACAGAAACTAGTCAAAATCTTATATCCTACACAAATATATTTAAAATTTTGTACTTTGTATGTTGTTAGTAGATAAAACAAATTGACATGATATTACCTCTCAGAGTAGAAGTATAGGAAAAAAAATCAAAGTTCTTTTTTTGAAATATAGCATTGAAACATGTATATTATCATATGGGAAATAGATCACCAGTCCAGGTTCAATGCATAAGACAGGGTGCTCAGGGCTGGTGCACTGGGATGACCCTGAGGGATGGGATGGGGAGGGAAGTGGAAGGGGGTTCAGGATGAAAGAAAAATAACATTAGAAAAAACAATAATTTAATTTTTTAATTTAATTTGCTATTTTCTTATACATATTCCTGTATGAAGGCTTTATAAGAAATCTTTAAGCGGCTGATTTCATTATTCACATGTTTGCAAAATGCTTCCGAATTCTACACCCCATTCCCATCTGTATCAAAGTGGCACTATTTTGTTTATTTATTTGCTGAAGTAGAAAAGGATAGCTTTATTACTAAGTCGGGCAAGAGGGACCCAGTGGGTTCCTGCCTCAAAAAACTGTGTGTTGCAACCCAGGAGGATTTCATAGGGAGTTTTATAAAAAATACTTGCCATGGATGGGGTTGCTGAGAGGATTAGAGGGTGTGAAGGGTCTCAGATGGTCAAGTCTCCTAATCTTGATTCTCCAGTTCCTGGCCTCAGGTAGTTCCTTGGCTGCTTCTCCCTTGATTAGCAAGTGTTCAAATATGTCCTTTGAACTCAGGAAAGGTCATGGAGGCTGGAGTCTTGAAAATGGCTCCTTTTTTTTTTGCCAGAAAATTCATTTTAGGATTTGCCTGATCTGTATATCTGCCATGGGGGTGCGCCCTACTTGAGAAAACACTATCACGTGTATCACAGTGAGAAAAGATTGAGATTTTCTCACTCTATGTTGATTATTTACTTGAGTGTTTACTATGTACCAGGCAGTATTCTTTTGGCTGGAGATATAACAATGACCAATGAAATGTCTAAGACTTCTGAGTACTCACATCTAGAGGGGAGGATAGAGAAAAATAATTTAATGTATAAAACGTCAGGTAAGGATAAAGTTAAAGTTAAGCTGCTCAGTCGTGTCTGACTCTTTGCGATCCCGTGGGCTGTAGCCCACCAGGCTCCCTGTCCATTACCAACTCCTGGAGTCCTGTCCATTACCAAACCTGTGTCCATTGAGTCGGTGATGCCATCCAACCATCTCATCCTCTGTCATCCCCTTCTCCTCCTGCCCTCAATCCCTCCCAGCATAAGAGTCTTTTCCAATGAGTCAACTCTTCGCATCAGGTGGCCAAAGCATTGGAGTTTCAGCTTCAGCATCATTCCTTCCAATGAACACCCAGGACTGATCTTCTTTAGGTGGACTGGTTGGATCTCCTTGCAGTCCAAGGGACTCTCAAGAGTCTTCTCCAACACCACACTTCAAAAGCATCAGTTCTTCAGCACTCAGCTTTCTTTATAGTCCAACTCTCACATCCATACATGACCACTGGAAAAACCGTAGCCTTGACTAGACAGAACTTTGTTGACAAAGTAATGTCTCTGCTTTTTAACATGCTGCCTGGGTTAGTCATAACTTTCCTTCCAAGAAGCAAGCATCTTTTTAAATTTCATGGCTGCAGTCACTATGTGCGGTGAGCCCAGAAAAATAAAGTCAGCCACTGGTTCCACTGTTTCCCATCTATTTATTACATTGTTCATTTTGCTCTGCTTCAACTATAATAGGACAGAATTCCTCCATGTCTAATCTGAGTCCTGATGTCCAGAAATTTTTTACTCTTACAAAGCCAGTGTTAAAAGATATTTTCCAAAGAATATACATAAATTGGACTTCATTAAAATTAGAAATTTTATGTATCAAAGGACACTATCAATAGAGTGGAAAGGTAACCTATGGAATGTAAAACAATGTTTGCAAATCATATATGCAATAAGAAATTAACATCAAGAATGTGCAAAGAAGTTCTTCAACTCAACAATAAAAAAAGTCTACCCAATTAGAAAAATGGGCAAAGAACTTACATAGACATTTCTGCAAAGAAGATATTCAAATGGTCAATAAGCTCATAAAAAGATTCTCAACATCAATAATCATTAAAGAAATGCAAATCAAAACCATAACGAGATACACTTCACACCTATTAGGATGACTGTCATTTTAAAAAAAAGAAAGAAAAGTGTTGATGAGGACATGGAGAAATTTATATGCATTTGTGTACAAACACTTGACTTAAGCAAGTAATTACAAATATAATGTACACCATCAAGAAGACTTAATCTCATTTGGAGAAAGTGATATTTAAGCTGAGAACTGAGAGAATGAATCAGATATAAAAGGTGTTGGTCAGGCCTCTCACTTGAAGATTTGGGAACAGGTGGAGACAAGGCTGTGTCTGTGCCTTCTGAAATTCCTCCAGCGGTACTCAGCATCTTGCCCTGAACAAAGTCTTCAGCAACAAGTGTTTCTTCACTCAGTGGTAATAAAGGTATTTTGTTTCTTCCTTACTGCTGACGGCTTCTGGTAGAAATCTTCGTTAGTAACTGTTTGTAAATCAAAGTCTTCACAGTGCCTGTGAGGTCACAGAACCAAATTCTCCTTTCAGTTATCTGAAAGTGACAGCCGCTAATTTCAATGGAGGCCACATGTATTTACTTGAAGGGGGAATTTGGTCGACGGGGTATTGCAGAGTAATTAATGACAATTCTCAGCCCTTCAAATGCACATTTCATTTCTCTAATCATTGCTTAAGAAGATTACATGCCACATGAATTAGAGGTGTGGCGTCTGAGCCATCTCCACATTTTAGTAGTTGCTCATTCCTTATCCTATTGCCCATTTCTTTCTCATATTAACTCCAGGCTGTTTTTATTTCTTTCTAACACCTCATTTTCCAGCTTTAGAAAAAAGAACTAAAGCTAAAGAACTTTTTTTAAAAGATGCAAGTCTTTTCTGAATTAAATTGTAGGGGGGGAAATGCCAAATGTTTTTCCTAAAGATGTTTCCAAATTGAAAAGATGGTCCAAAAAAAAAAAAAAAAGAAAGAAAAAGAAAAGATGGTCCATCCAGAATTGACCAGCTGGGATCTGTCTGCCGTGGACCCCAGGGATCTATTTTGGCATTGTGAGTCCATTCAATATTTTCTTAGCACCATGCTCAGGAAGGAAATGTTGTCCTTGCCTGCTTAGCCTGTGGTTTGGGATCTGTGAATCATCTGGGTAACCCTCTGTGTGTTAAAAAGTATTTCAAACAAAGAAAGAACTTGTAAATATTTAGTAACAGGAAGCTACAGGCTATAAGCTGCAATGTATCGAAGTAAAAGCGTTTTTTTAAAAATCCTCTAACAATATTCTTATATACCTCCTATTCCATTTGCTTTGTTCTCCTTTCATTTTCTTCTCTGTCTCCTCCACTTATATGATATATTACAAAAGTATTAAATGAAGAGTTTGGAAACAAGTTCTGGATGCAGTTCGGCTATTGACTTTGGTGCATGCATGCTAAGTCACTTGAGTCATGTCCAACTCTTTGCAACGCTATGGACTGAAGCCCACCAGGCTCCTCTGGCCATGGAATTCTCCAGGCAAGAATACTGAAGTGGGTTTGCTATGCCCTCCTCCAGGGGATCTTCTCGACCCAGGAAGTGAACCCACGTCTCCTGCACTGGCAGGCAGGTTCTTTACCATTAGCGCTACCTGGGAAGCCCATTGACTTTGGTATCAGAGACATGTCACTGAAACTCTTCTGGGTCTGATTCTTTCTTCTGTTCATTGTACATGGTACAGAAGTTATATCTCAATAAGACTTTAGAAACTGTTCATTCAGAATAAATGCTTGGAAGTTATAGGAAATAGCACATTCTACACAGCAATACTTGGCAGTTACAGAGGTCAAGGGGGAAGTTAGTTATCAATTTGAGAATTTGTGAGGTTCATTCAGGGGGAGCGTCCATTCATAATGGAACCTCAGAAATCCTAGGCAGTATAGCATCTGGCCTGGGGTACTGTCTGGAAGCACAGGCAGAAATGTCAGGCACCAGAAATAGGTTTCTTATCACCCATACAGAAATCTGTCAGAGGCCACAGGCTGTGGCTTCACTGCTTTATCTGACTAGATAAGCCCTCGAGGGTTTCTCCCCATCTGCTCCCTGGAGGCCTGGAGGTGAGGGCAGAAAGAGTGGACCTGCCCTGTCTTACTGGTCTGGATTAGGGTCATTGAGACACCCTGTGCCCTGTTCACCGTGGACTTTCTGCAGCTTCCAGCCACTCACACTGTTTCCTTTTAGAAGGCCACATTTCCATCACTGCATATTCTGAGACTTAGGTGTTTCCTATGGTGCTGATTTCTTGAGACCATCAACATCCCAAGCCGTTCAGAATCAAGGTTTCACTGAGTGTCATTACCATGAGGCTTCTCTGAGGAGATCTTCCAAACTAGGCTTGTTTCCCCCTCCTCCATCACCTAACCCAATTCTCTGCTCCTCTCCCAACTTTCTTCCCTTCTAGTGTTCAACCGACGGTGATCTCTCCCAGGAGATGCTGAAGAACATGGTTTCTCCCTGAAACCCTCCTCGTCTGAACAAGTATCTGAGAAACTCACTCATTTCTTCTTTCCACGTACATAGATCCATAATATCACGAATCGCTGAATCATGTCTGACCTTTTGCGACCCCATGAACTGTACCGCATCAGGTTCCTCTGTCCATGGGACTTCCCAGGCAAGAATACTGGAGTGGGCTCCCATTTTCTTCTCCAGGGGATCTTCTCGACCCAGGGATCCAACCTGTGTCTCAGGCATTGACAGGTGGATTCTTTACCACTACATAAGCCCCAATATCACAAATTACTAGATCTAAAAAGAGTTTATAGGAAAGCTGGACCACTATTCTCTAAAATATCTTCCTCAGAACTGAGAGGTGCTAATAGAGATGCTCAGTGGAATATAGATTTTATGACCAATACATTTAGTCAATGTCAATTAAACAGGGTTCCATACACTGAATACCGCAAGAAGTTTCAATGTGTTTTCTTTGATAATGAGCATCATGAAGTAGGAGGGAGCGGGAGTTGGGGCGGGAGGGAGATGAGGGGCAGAGGGTGGGAGGCACTGGGGGATGTGATATAGAGTGATGTGATCAGAGACTTCTCTCAGATTACAGAACTGCACTGTCAAATAGAAATATCCTGAGAACCATAGCTGTGCTGCTGCTGCTGCTGCCGCTGCTGAGTCACTTCAGTCGTGTCTAACTCTGTGCGACCCTATAGACGGCAGCCCACCAGGCTCCCCTGTCCCTGGGATTCTCCAGGCAAGAACACTGGCGTGGGTTGCCATTTCCTTCTCCAATGCATGAAAGGGAAAAGTGAAAATGAAAGTGAAGTCATGTCTGACTCTTAGCGACCCCATGGACTGCAGCCCACCAGGCTCCCCCATCCCTGGGATTCTCCAGGCAAGAGTACTGGAGTGGGTTGCCATAGCTGTGGTTACATACATAATTTTAAATGTCCTGGTAGCCACAATTCTTCTCTGTGTGGCTTCCCTTGCAGCTCAGATGGTAAAGTCTTCTTGCAAGGCAGGAGAACTGGGTTCGATCCCTGAGTCAGGAAGATCCCCTGGAGAAGGAAATAGCAATCCATTCTAGTATTCTTGCCTGGAAAGTCCCATGGATGGAGGAGCCAGGAAGGCTACAGTCCATGGGGTCACAAAGAGGTGGACATGACTGAGCGACTTTACTTACTAACCACGTTCTTAATAGTAAAAAGAAACAGGGGGTTGGCTTAATTTTTTATATAAAGTAGTTATTTATCATTTTTAATGCTGTTTTAGATTCACAGCAGAGTTGGGCAGAAAGTACTGAAGGTTCCATCTACCCCCTACCCCCACAGCAATCACAGCCTCCCATACTACCTTAATTTTGATAGCATATTTTATATAACCCAATATATAAAACTGTTATTTCAACATTAATCAACATAAAAAGTATTAATGAGATACTTCACATTTTTTCTGTACACTGCCTTAGTTTTTGCACTTTATTTTATTATTTTTCTTTCTGTTTTTCTTTTTCGGTCTCTGTGTGGTCCCTTTGTTCATTCTCTGTTTTCCATTTTGAGTTTGTTTGTTTATTTTTTTTGATTGCCCTGGGCCTCTGTGGCTGTGCTTGTGCTTTCTCTCGTTCTGGTGAGCGGGGGTTACTCTTCACTGCGGTGCACAGGTTCTCATCGTTGGGGCTTCTCTCGTGGTGGAGCACAGGCTCTAGAGGCACAGGCTTCAGCAGGTGCAGCACAGGGACGCAACAGTTGCAGCCGGAGAGCTCTAGAGCGTGGCCTCAGTAGTTACAGCACAAGGGCGATGCATGGAATCTTCCTGGACCCGGGATCAAACCCATGTCCCCTGCATTGGCAAGCGGATCCTTGTCCACTGTTCCATCAGGGAAGTCCCTCTCTCTTTCTTTATTTGGCTGTGCTGGGTCTTAGTTGCAACAGCCGGGATCTTGCATCTTCCCTGTGGCACGTGGCATCTTTTTTAGCTGTGGCACGCAGGATCTCCAGCTGCAGCATGTGAACACTCGGCTGCGGCGTGCGGGATCTAGCTCCCTGCCAGGGATGGAACCCGTGGCCACCACGTTGGGAGTGCGGAGTGTTAGCCTCTGGACTGCCAGGGAAGTCCCTTTACATTTTAAAACGTGGCCCTAGCTACTATCCAGTGCTCAACAGCCACACACGGATAGTGGCTACCCTATCAGAGCAGATGAGGTCAAATGTCCCAAGGCACATAGTTTAGGAAATGCTGATCTGACCACACCCACCCACTGCAGAGATGAAGAGCCCTGAAAGTCTGTCATAACTTTCCTGAGTTACAGACCCAGTTAGTGTCAGAGGTGAGATCAGTACCCAGGCTTCCTGACCCTTCTGGGGTAGCTCTTTTACCTTCCTCATGACTCAGAAAAATCGTTTCCTTTGTAGGAGGGAGAATTCTAACTTCCTTTCTTTGCTCTGCAGAACTGTCTTCTGTTCCTTGTGGAGTGAATTAGAGTGGATCTTAGTCTAAGGAAAGGGAGGGCCTGAGTTTACAGTGACCATCCACTGCCTTTCATTCCCAGAAGCCTTTCATGCTTCTGGGAATCTCTATACAGTCTTTTCTTAGGACTTGAACAGTATCCATTCCGATTCATATCCAAAGTTCTTTGGACCACAGTAGGCTAGGATCCCTTACCTCAAGATCATGGGGCCCTGGATGGAGGAGGGTGGGAAGAGTCTTCCATTCAGCATTGATTCAACAAATACTCACTCAACACCTACGATGTTCCAGGCCCTGTTCTTGGTACTGGTGACATGCCGATGAACAAACCAGGCCATTGGCCTCTGGAGTTTAGATTGTAGTGATGGGAGACAGACAAAACAAATATACAAATATATGACACCTTAGATGGGGATGAGTGTTATTGAAAGAATATGAACCAAAATAAGGGAAAAGGGCTAAGAACAAAGCTGGGTTGACGAATGGCTGCTGCTGCTGCTGCTAAGTCGCTTCAGTCGTGTCCAACTCTGTGCGACCCCATAGACAGGGGCCCACTGTCTCTGGCAGATTCTTTAAAAGTGTTCTATCATGATGGTTGTAGATGGAGAGGGGGAATTGATTTAAAGAAAACATTCTTCATAGCATATATTATTAATATATGTTTCAATGCCTTCAGCCTTTTGTGAACATATAGGTGCTCTTAAGTAAATAATGAAAATATTTATTAACAACTAAAGCACATGCTATTCACTAGGCACTGTGTTGAGTACATGACACGCGTTTAGCAGTTTAACGAGAAATCAAGAGTCTTTGCTGTCTTTGTATTCATCCTCTAAATTTCTCTAGTTAAGAGGTGTCAGGAAAGCAAGAATTGTTATCATGAGCTGGCCATTTTTAAAACTGGTCTTCATTCAAATATCTCTGTTTTACTTTAGCATCTGTCCTGACTAGTGGGTCAGTCACTTTTTTTGGTCTTTATCAGATACTGATAACACAAGACTATACAATGAAACTACAGAGCAGAAAAATTGCAAATGGAAAAAAAAATTCACAGTCTGCTAGACATTTGGAATTTCATGAAGTTGATGAAAGCGATATAGGAAAACTATTCGAGTTACCTGCAAAGCCATTGGCAAATGTGAATTTGGCAAGACTTCTGGTGCAGAGGGGAGGATTCGACACCAAAGGAGCAGGAAAGGTTGCTGGAAACCAACGAAGCCCCAGAATGGTTTTGCAGAATGTACCTCCTGCTAATGTTTCTTTAACGGTCAAATATATAGTGAAAGATGTATAAGTGCCATCATGCAATTTTCTTTGAAAATTTTATCAAAAATATCCTAAGTAATTTGTCATTTTCTGAAAATAACTATACAGCTGAACCTTTAAATTTGGTTAAATGTAAGATCATTTTAATTTGTATTATTTTTTAGTTCATTTTTCTAGGAGATGCTCTAATAAACACCTATTTTTTCAATGACATTTCGGTGCTTTTATTGTCAGTGTGTTTTCCAAATAACAGTTTACCCTTGAATGATAGGAAATACTCTGTGCTATCTGTGGCTCTATTTTTCAGGTGACAAAACCGAGATATGAAGAATTTTCGTAATCTTCTCAAGGTCACATAGGTGGTAAAGGTAGAATCTACTAGAAGCCTAGCTGAGCTGAATTCAGACGACGTCTCTACTACGCAATACCGCCTCCTAGAGGGCTCACACTGGTTTAGCTTGACAAAACTCAAACTAAAAGCCTTGCATAAAAAGATGTTTAGCACCCATTTCTTGTGGACCTCACAGGTAGGAATGATTCTAACATTAAATATTTCATCTCAAAATGATTTGGAGCAGTAAATGAGCACATTATCCATTGTCTCGCCACCATAGTTTATACAGTCTAAAAGGTTTGAAGTCTAAACCACCTAACTGCTAGTTAAAGTCTATTATCTTTGTGTTTGCCTAACCCTCTGCAGGACATATCAAGGAAGTTCAACATGTCTGTTATAAATGTTGGGTATCTAATTGCCTTACCTTATAGCTCAGCCAGAAGGCAGACACTAAATAAAGAAAACCATCCGTCTCAGAATGACATACTGTCTTTGTACATTTTTTAAACGGAGGAAAGATAATGGCCATGTATGATTCCAGGCAAGACTGCTGATTTGCAGTCTCTTCAGGAAATTGTAGTGTTTCCGAGGACAATATTCCTAGTCAAAATAGATTAAGCCTGAAGCCAAAGTGATGACCACAGTCAAAGTTAATGATACTGCATGTTTGGTTGGAAACAACTGGAGGAAAAATAAGTGATCATAGCAGGCGATCCACCCTTTCATCCCTCTTTATTCTCTCGCTCTTATCACTGGGGGCACAGAAAAAAATAGTTTTCTGTCTGAGTCCTTTGTATCTGTAGGTAGGGCAGAAAAGCCCTTCACTGTGATGAAATGGAGTCTAGGGTAGGAGAAGATATGTTTTAGTAGAAGCTTTGCTCTTACCCAGTTTCACGTTTTTAAAGACTGTAAGGCGACCCTACAGCATTGTTAGAGACAGAGAAGGAGGATGGTGGCTGCTCTCTGGCAGCCTGCCAGAGGAGACAGGAGAGGAAGTCTGCTTGAATGCTGAGAAACTGTCACGATTAGTGGACCACCTGCAATTCCACTTCTTGGTACACAGCCGCAAGGATTCTACACAGGAGCTGGAAGAGGCATTGGAACACTCGTGTTCAGAGCAACACTGTTCACTACAGCTGAAATGTGGAGACAACTTAAAAGGTCAATTTACTGAAGAATGGATAAGCACAATGCTGTACCGGCACATGATGGAATATTACGCAGCCTTAAAAAGGGAGGAAATTCTGACCCATGTCACAAAGTGGGTGAATCTTGAGGACAGTAAGTTAAATAATCCCATTGCAAAAGGACAAATACTATACGACCCCACTCATGTGAAGTACTTACGGTAGTCAAATACACAGAGACAGAAAGTGGAATAGTGGTTGCCAGGAGCGGAGGGGAGGGGAGAGAAATGGAGTCATTGCTTACCAAGTTTGGAGTTTTAATTTAAGAGATTGAAATAAATTCTGGAGGTGAATGGTGGTAATGGGACACAAAAGTGTGGCTATATTTAATGTCACTGAACTGTACACTTAAAATGGCTAAATTGGTACACCTTTTGCTATTAATATATATAAAAGATATAAATGTAATATATAATTAATACATATATACTTTGGGGGGGCCATGAGTGGTGAAGGTGGTGCTATCAAAGGTGATGGTGGTAAAGGTAATGAAAAAGAGCAAAGAAACACAGTTATAAGATTATTCCCATTATATTATGGCATGAAAATGATTCAAAAGAGAATCTCACCAGGTGCTAATAGTAATACTTTATTGAGTGTTCACTCAAGGATTTACACTAAGGATTTTACATGCATTAACCTATGTATTCTTCACAATGACCTCATAAGAGTGGAAACTACCGTTATACTCTTTTGAGACTCAGCAAAATTAACCACCTGATTCACCCCACTCCAGTACTCTTGCCTGGAAAATCCCTTGGACGGAGGAGCCTGGTGGGCTGCCATCTATGGGGTCGCACAGAGTCGGACACGACGGAAGCAATTTAGCAGCAGCAGCAACCACCTGATTAAGCCATGGAACCCGTGCATGCCAATAGAGTGAGATTCGAATTCAGGATGTCCTGTGAGCCCAGTGGTTCTCAAACATTAGTGTACATTAGAATCACCTGGAGGGCTGGTTAAGCCATAGATTGCTGGGCTCAGTCTTCAGAGTTTCTTTGGTTCTGAAGTGGCTCCATGGATATTTGCATTTCTAATAACTTCCCAGATAACTCATGTGGTTGGTTAGGAACCACACTTTGAGAGTCAGTGTGGTAGTTTATCCTCTAAACCACTGCAAGGCAATGGTAGGACTGGTCCTGTCCAAGAGGATTCGTGGGTGAGTGCTGTGCTGGAAGGACAGTAGGCAGGATAAGGGGCAGAGTTCACTACCCTTTCTTGGCTGTGTCTCTGTTTGCTGGAACACAGGCGGTGGTTTAGTTGCTAAGTCATGTCCAAATCTTGCAACTAAACCACCACAATTTCTTGGCTGTTCCTGTCTCTTTGCTGTAACACAGAGGCAGCTGCTAATGTCTGTTAACAAGATATGAGTTTTAAGGTGCTTTTTCCCTGAAAAGAATTAGCAAAGACTGACAAAATCATAGGTCTTCATTAGTCTCCTTCCTCTAGTATATCCAAATAGTCTACATCCTTCAATCTCAAGACAGTATTCCACCTAAGGTTAATCTCATGGTTTTCACAATTCGGATTACTTTTAGACTCACTCTTACACAAGTTAGAGATGATTAATCTCTGATTGACTTATGTATTTTTATCTTTCTTATCCAGTTAGTTTAAAACTTTTTGAGATTGAGAATAATGGCTTATATTTATCTTGGGCTTCCAATGTGGTTAAAACAGTCTCAGACTAGCTGTATAATCAATGATTATTGACAAAAAATGGTTTAATTAGATATTACCATTCAGTTCAGTTCAGTCACTCAGTCGTGTCCAACTCTTTGCCACCCCATGAATCACAGCACACCAGGCCTCCCTGTCCATCACCAACTCCCGGAGTTCACCCAAACTCATGTCCATCGAGTTGGTGATGCCATCCAGCCATCTCATCCTCTGTCGTCCCCTTCTCCTCCTGCCCCCAATCCCTCCCAGCATCAGGGTCTTTTCCAATGAGTCAACTCTTTGCATGAGGTGGCCAAAGTATTGGAGTTTCAGCTTTAGCATCAGTCCTTTCAATGAACACCCAGGACTGATCTCTTTTAGGATGGACTGGTTGGACCTCCTTGCAGTCCAAAGGACTCTCAAGAGTCTTCTCCAACATCACAGTTCAAAAGCATCAATTCTTCAGTGCTCAGCTTTCTTTATAGTCCAACTCTCACATCCATACATGACCACTGGAAAAACCATAGCCTTGACTAGATGGACCTTTGTTTGCAAAGTTATATCTCTGCTTTTGAATATGCTACCTAGGTTGGTCATAACTTTCCTTCCAAGGAGTAAGCATCTTTTAATTTCATGGCTGCAATCACCATTACATCAATGTTAATAAAAATTAGAATGAAATACATTAGAATATAATGAAAATATTTCAGAGTACTAAATGTTGGTTAGAAGCTGGCAGTCCTGCTGTTAGTCCCCATGATGATTTTGGAGGAAACAGAAGCATCTCTGTTCAAGACATCTAACTGGCATCCACACAAATGTAAGAAGCCTACAAGGGGATGGTGAACACTGGATCTGTGCAATATACACCTTGCACAACTCTAAGACACAGCCCTGTGTATCACGTGACTCATACAGGCTCACTGCTCCCTTCCAAGGCAGATGACAGTCTTAATAAATATTAGTCCAACAGTTCTGCAGTCGTACACTGTACATAAATCCGTAACTGGATTCACAATACTCTACAATGTTCTATCCTTGGTCTTTCTCTCTTATTTTATATAGTGACTATCTTAAGTGTAAGAACCGTGTCTTTGTATCCCTTGTGTCTAGGGAGGTATACTGCATGTCATACACCTTCACAATAAATGTTTGTTGAATGAAGTAATAAGTGAATAAACATAAATCGTCATTGTCAAGTTATTTAAAGATCTAGATAAGATTATACAGTAAAATGCTTCGGAAATTGCTTGGATAAATAGCAAGACAATAGGCAAGCTCAAGGGAGAAAAGGTTGATGGTGCCATATGAGTTTTGGTGGTTTACTTTTGCAGAGTCCTACAATGAGTTTTCCTAGCATTCTCACCAATAATCCAGACAGCGAGTAGATGAATAGTTTTTTCCTCCTCCTACACTGAGAAAATTGCTCTTGTCCCAGCTATATAAATTCCACAATTTTTTGGTATTACAATAAATCCACTACATACGAATGAGTTTGGTTCTAAGAGTGCATTTGTAAGTCCATTTTCTTCGTAATTACGGTTTGTTCATAAATCCAACAAAGTTAGCCTAGGTACCCAACTAACGCAGTCAACTATATAGTACTGAACTATAATAGGTTTAAAATACTTTTCACACAAATAATATGAACATAAAAAGCAAACACAAAAGATAGAGAAAACATTTTTAATCTTGAAAAGTACAGTACAGTAAACAGCTGATGTACAGGGGCTGGCACACACATTCACATCTTTAAAAGTTTGAAACTTGAAGGTTCATACATAGGGGACTTATCTATAATTTTCCTGATGATGGTGCCAGATCAGGACACCTATTTGTTCAAACAATTGTGATGTTCATGTTGAAAGTCTTTATTCGGATATTCCATCTGAGAAATTACTGTGGAAATACAGTGAAGTTCTTAAGTGTCTTATTCTCTTGAACATACTCCTTCATGATTCCTAAAAATTCCCACTTTTCCCTTGGCCCTTGTGTTAGTTATCAGTGCTGTTTATCAGGTGTTGTCCACACGCCATCTTCCCTTACGGGCATTTGGCCAGACTGGAAGTTAGGTCGGCCATGTGACCTTCTCTGGCCAATGAAATGTGAGTAGGGGGTGAGATGTCACTTCCGGGTGGAAGCTTTAGGAGCCAGCGGTCGACTCCCCACTGTATCCTCCTCATTGTGCTGATGACTGGTCAAATTGAAGCCTCCATCAGCCCAAAGTCTCTGAGCAATTTCTGTGAGTAATATCTTCACATTTATTATTAATGAGAAGTCAGAATGATCAAAGGAAATGTTTCTTTGAAGTGCCTTAGTGAAATAACTGGCTTAGAAGTGTATGCTTCAATTTCCCCCCTTTTCTTTGAAGACGTTACTTCATAGTGCATTATGATCTGCGTGAGCAAGGGCGGCTTCAAAGGCCTGTGCGGGGTCAGCAGTCCTTCCCAGAGTAAACACAAGTCTGCTGTGTCTTTGATTGGTGCCTTTCACAGCCATCAGTCCCTGTCATTGTCAGGGACCCCAGACTCACAGAATTACAAGTTTTATTCAAAAGACAGGCATTTTAAAAATGTTATTTTATTGAGGTATAGTTGGTTTACAATGTTGTGTCAATTTCTGCTGTAAAGTGATTCAGTTATACATATGTGTGTGTGTGTGTGTGTATATATATATATATATCTACCTTCTTTTTCATATTCTTTCCTATTATGGTTTATCAAAGGATATTGAATAGCGTTTGCTATGCTGTACTATAGGGCCTTGTTGTTTAGCCATCTTACCTGTTTGCATCTACTAACCCTAACTTTGGTCCTTCCCTCTCCCCCTCCCCGATCCGTGGAAACCGCCAGTCTGTTCTCTGCGAGTCTGGTAGAAGAATAGCGTTTATTTCTCAATCCAAAGAATTAACCGAGAGTTGTCTCTGTTCCTTAGTCTTTCCCACTAGGCCATTTTTTTTTTCTCTCTTTTGCTCTTGACTTTGCCACATTAGCTCCATGCACAGAAGCCTACTGCTATCTTTGCTTTGCCTGTATCTGGGCTATGAAGGATTCCCCAAAAGTACAGGTGACTGGCTAACCATTGGACTTTGTGGCTGCTAGTCTTGCCTTGTCCCCTTGGGTTTGGAGCCAGGGCTGAGCTTAGACAAAGTATCTAGTAGGTTAGCATTGTTCAGGTTCACACACCCCTGTTCACACTCGGGTGACAGCACTGTGTTAGGCTACTGGGAATCGAATATTACACTATACTTACTAGCAGTACAGCCTTGAGCAGATAAAATCTCTAAACCTCAGTCTCCTGATCTCTTAAGTGTTGGTATTAGTCCTGATCTCAAAAGATGGTTGTAAAGATTAAATAATGTAATACATAGAAATGCTTAGCACACTGTACTCTCTCAATATATTTTCACCTTTTCTTCTTATTAATAGTAATAGTGCTGTGCTGTGCTTAGTTGCTCAGTCGTATTCGACTCTTTGTGACCCCATGGACTGCAGCCCGCCAGGCTCCTCCAGGCAAGAATACTGGAGTGGGTTGCCATGCCCTCCTCCGGAGGATCTTCCCCAGTGAGGGATTGAACCCAGGTCTCCCGCATTGCAGGGGGATTTTTTACCCTCTGAGCCACCAGGGAAGCCCAAGAATACTGGAGTGGGTAGCCTATCCCTTCTCCAGGGGATCTTCCCTACCCAGGGATTGAACTGGGGCCTCCTGCATTGCAGGCGGATTCTTTACCAGCTGAGCCACCAGGGAAGCCCTGAGATTCAAATGGCTGCCGAGGCATACACATGCGCCTTTTGTGCTGAGGGGTGCCTGGTGTGCAGGGGGCCACGTGTGTCCAGAGGGAATGTTGGTGACAGCAGCATGGACGCCTCCTCTGAAACAGTGAACACTTCATTTCTCTGTGAGAACGAATCTCTTTTTCTTCTTTTCAAACTTCTTACCTTGTATTGGAGTAAGTCGATTAACAAGGTTGTGGTAGTTTGAGGTGAACAGCGAAGGGACTCAGCCATACATGTACATGTATCCATTCTCCCCCAAACCCTCCTCCCATCCAGGCTGGCAGATAACTTTGAGCAGAGTTCCATGTGCTATATTGTAGGTTCTTATTGTTTATCCATTTTAAATATAGCAATGTGGACATGACCTTCCTAAAGTCCCTAACTTTCCCTCCCCTCTGGCAACCATAAATTCATTTTCTAAGTCTGTGCAAGTCTCTTTCTGGAAAACCAAGTTTTAAAAAGGATATCAGTTGGTGCCAGTGGTACAAATAAAGAAAAAGAGATGAGCTCTGTGAAAGTGATGGTTCTTAGAAAATCATCAGAAATTTGGGATAAATGGAAAGTGGGACATTCAGCTGAGCCTTATGCAGCACTGTTGAAGGGATGAATCCACCACACACACTCTGTAAAGAAAGGAAAATGTGGTTTGTGAAACTGGTCTGGTAAGGACTCCAGCTAGCACAATAATTGCTTTATCAAGTAAGACACAAAACTGTAGGGAAAGCTGGGAATGCAGAAGTGGTGTGAGACATGTGCAGGAGCTATGAGTCTTAATAAAACCGAGATGTGGAACAAAGCGATTGGCCTGTTCACAGACAGGGATTCATGTTAAGTGTCAGGCATGCTCCTGTCCAAAGTCAAGAGTCAGTTTTACTTCGCTGGCTTGTGTCCGCTTTTGCCTTGGCCAATGAGCTGCTGAAGGGGAGGATTCTGTAGGCATCACTGATTTCTCTCCAAATCTAGCCTGGTGCCTGGTGTGCAGTAGGTGTTGAGTGTTGAATAAATGTTCAGTGAGTGAGTAAATGAGTGGATCCATCTCAGGAACAGGTTCTAAAGACTAAGCAGGACCACCAGAGAGAAAATTTGTGGTCAGTTTTGAACAGCGTGGATGGAGGCACCTGGGGGTAAGTGGAGCCCTCCCTGAGGTATTCCAGGTGAGAAGTTTGGAGTTCTGCACAGACCTTGAATCCAGCATTGCAGAGGTTTACCAGTTGCATTAATGAAGATGCCAGAGAAGGTGGCCTGGAGACCTCTGGCAGAGCCAACCAGGAGATTAGAGGATACCCACAGCTCTGTGGGAAGCATGGAGGCAAACTGGTGCCCAACCCTCCCCTGAGAAGGGTCCTCCCCACCTTTTCCTTTGGGGATTAAGTTCTCTGTATTTAGAGTAAATTTTAAAACTCCCTGGGTGAGGTATCCAAGGCTCTTACCTGGATATGACAAGGACCATTTATTGAATACCTCCATTATGCTAAGTGTTTTCTTTACCAAATTTAATTTGCACAGTAATTCCAAAGGTGGGTACCATTGCTCTCATTTTAAAGATGAGAACTGAAGGTTAGTAAAGTTAAGCAACTACTACACCATAGATCAGAGATTTCAAATCCATGGTTATATGACTGCAAATTTTCATGCCATCAACCCTTAAGAAAAGTTCCCAGCTTTATTTTTAGGTTAGGGTGTGTGAGTATGTGTATAAATGTAATACAAATATCCTCCTTCATTTTATGGTCCTCTGACAAATATTTGCTTCTATAACTTCTCAGCCATACCCTTAAATCTTTAGGGCTAGGGAGATATTGGCTGAAGCAGAGAAGCTTTATGGTGGCCCCCGTGAACTCTGCCTCCTAATGTTCACACCCACGTGTAAGCCCTTCCCCTTGAGTGTAGGTAGGACCTGTGACTTGCTTCTAACCAATGGACTGTGGCAGAGGGCGGAGTGTCCCTCCCTTGGTTGTGTTAGGTTATGTAGGTTCATCTTCCCAGTAGACTCACACTGAAGTCCCTTTCTCTCTCTCTTGCTGACTTTGAAGAAGCGGGTTTCCACAAATCCTATAGTGACAAGGAAATAAACTTAACAGCCTGCGGGAATTTGGAAGTAGATCAGTCCCCAGTTTAGCATCTGATGAAAACCCAGCCTTAGCCAATACCTTAATGCAACCTCATGAGACCTAAGCAGTCAGGACCTAGCTCAGCTGTGTTCAGACCCCAGACCCACAAGAACTGTGTAAGATAATAAGTATGTGTTGCTTTAAGTCACTTTGTGTTAATTTAATATCCAGCATAGAAAATAACATAGAGATTGTTGCTTGGGGAAAGAAAATTCTTGCTATTTGATGATTAAGCAGACATGCACATAGGGTTCAGAGGATGATGAAACCCATTCTTGGGCTTTTTCCATTGATGGAAATCAGTCGATAAGAATCCTCCTTTTCAGTGGGTGACAGGGGCCTTTGTCTTTACCTCCCTGAGTTCTCAGTTGGTGCTCTCCTTGTCAGTGGTCCCTTGGGAGAGACCTTACTCTCAAGCACTCAGTAGAGCTGGGCAGTGGAGGGAGGGCTCAAGTCTCTTCCATCTTGCCCCCTGGAGGGTCATAAGAGAAAATGCCTTACCTGGTGGCCTCAGGGTGGAGCATTTTTAATCACTTATTGCATATTTTTCTGCATTATTACTCCAGGAGATTCTCTTTCTTTCTCCCATGTTAGCAAAACCCCCTTTTATTGTTTTAGATGGTATAAATCAGAGTCCAAAGGAGCTGTGAGTTAATGACCTCACCCCACAGGGGAAAAAAAGAAAATTCCATCAGGCTTCCCCTCTTGTCCAGAAAAAGGTTTATGTTACTGAGAGTAGGCAAACTGCAGGTTAAAGGCTAAATTCTTTTGACTATAATGTAATAATAAAACCTTTTTTTTTTTAAAGGATCAAACAAAGCCTTTGCTTAAACCAATAGCAGGTGCAAATACAATTGCTATCCTCTTGCTGTGACATGTTTGTGCTAGCTGAACTCTGACGTATTCTAAGACTGAACTACACAGGGGTTTGGGTGGAGGGCCGATTCTGAGCAGAGAGGGCAGGTGACCTACTGACTGCCTTCAAATTCCCTCCCTGCAAGCAAAACAATGGTGCCACCTTCATTCCCCCAACTGCTCAGTCAAGGGGCAGTGGGAGAGTATGTGTTTTGCCTATTTTGTTGCAAGGAGGAAAGGGAGTGTTGCTCTGTCCTAGATAAGGAGGCAAAGGTGACATTCCTATATTTTTGTTGGATCTCTTTGCATGAACAACCTCACCTGTCAAAACATGATGAAAAATGGAATTGGAACAAAGGAGAAAGAGGCAGGAACCAGTGAGAAGATGGATTGAACCAACCAAGGCCTTAAAACACCATCTGTAATTTCACTTTATAGCTACTGATCTTACCATTTTTGGCTAAGTTGTATTTGTGTATGTGCGTGTATGTTCATATATTTATCTTTTATGACTAACGATAGAATCATTGTATCTAGGCCAATGGCTATCCTAAGATATTGTTGTGGGTGTGTAGATGTAATCATAAATGAGTAACTTCTAGACCATGGCGGAGAAGGCAATGGCACCCCACTCCAGTACTCTTGCCTGGAAAATCCCATGGACGGAGAAGCCTGGTGGGCTGCAGTTCATGGGGTTGCGAAGAGTCGGAGACGACTGAGCGACTTCACTTTCGCTTTTTACTTTCATGCTTTGGAGAAGGAAATGGCAACCCACTCCAGTGTTCTTGCCTGGAGAATCCCAGGGACAGGGGAGCCTGGTGGGCTGCCGTCTATGGGGTCGCACAAAGTTGGACACGATTGAAGCGACTTAGCAGCAGCAGCAGCTAGACCATGGGGATCAAACATATTAACAGGATTTGTACAATGTCTTTTGCCACTTGACTATATGTATCTAATAATTCCCAAATTTTTAAGATGCAATTTTGTAAACAAAGTGTTTTCACAGTTATCTCATTATCTTGTTCAGTGGCCTGAACATTTGCTTACCTTCTTCTTTTCTGAAAAGTGTTAATCATTCAGTCATGTCTGATTCTATGCAACTCTATGGATGATAGCACGCCAGGCTCCTCTGTCCATGGGATTTTCCAGGCAAGAATACTGGAATGGGTTGCCATTCCCTTCTCCAGGGGATTTTCCTGACTCTGGGATCAAACCTAGATCTTCTGCATGCAAGTGAATTATCTACCATCTGAGCCACCAGGAAGTCCTCCTCTGAGGATGGCCCTCAGAGAAGGGCAGAACTGCTTCTCTTAACTCCCAGGTCCAGTCCAACACCTGTCTGTTCCTTGGGATATGTGAAGTCTGTCCCTGTCTGGCTCCTGGGCTCTCCTCTCCATTTGGACTCCAAGCTCTCCCCACTCCTAGAACTTCCAGGACTCTGCAGCTAACCCTCTGCCCCCCACTCTGTGATCAGCTCATGTGACATTTTCTCCAATATTCGTTTGCTCTGTTTGCCTTAACAGAGCCCCAGAAGTCTTTTGAGGACATTTCTTTGCCTATAGACTCTTCCCAACAAGTTTTTTGTTTCATTTATTGTTTTTTGTTCTTTTTCTTTTCTCCCTTCTATCTTACGGCTGGGAAGCAGAAAAAGCATCCTCCTGGCTTTCTGTTGGTGACTGCAAAGCATTTGTTTTCCTCTCCTCTGAAAATACCCTCTCTCACCTCTTCCTCCCGCCTTGGACCTGTCATTTCCTTGACTTATCCTTACTCCTGCTCCCTCAAGAACCTCTTAAAACCCCTATTGTAGAAATGACCAGCTTCCCTCTGTAAGGTAGGGAGGGCCATAATGGTTCTGTCCTGAGTGAGGAGCAGGGACTGGGGCACATGCTTGTGGCCAGCCTGATTTGCTGTGGCCCCAGCTACTCATGTGGCCTTCCTACCTGCCCACTGTGGGCTAGGTGGAAGACAGGGCTTAGAAATGTGTGAGCTGTTGTTCCTTAGCATCTTGGTTTGTCTGGACTATTTCAAATCAATTGAAGCAATTTTAAGACTGATTTCATTTTTAAAATTCATTTTGTTGAAGTATAGTTGATTTGCAATTAACTTCTGCTATACAACAAAGTGACTCAGTCATACATAGATACATCCTTTTTCATGTTTTTTTCCATATGGTTTATCATAGGCTATTGAATATAGTTCCTCGTGCTGTACAGTAGCCTCTTGTTGTGTATCCATTCTGTCTATAGTAGTTTGCATAATTTCATTGTTGCTTATATCAATGTGAATTTTGGATAGGGGTAGTGATGAAAATGAAACACCGGAACAAGTTCCACTCTTCCTCATGGGCAAAATGAAATACAAGTGGATCAAATACATACAGTGCTACCAAATTAAAGGAAAACATAGCCCAAGGGAACACAACATAATAAAATACATTTTAATGTTGTCAGTGTTTCTGTATTTTCATAAAACTATAAATACATCCTTTTAAAATAATCTCTGGTTAACAAATAGTGTTTTTGGAGAAGAGCTTTCTTTTGTTCCGAAATTATGAATTTCCTACATTTTTGGTGTTGAAATTTCCTTTCCTTTTTGAAAGAATGGAAATGGTAGCTTTTTGTGATTGTTGTTGTTGGCAAAATAGACAGTTTGGCAGCTCTGTTAGCTCCCAATTGCTTTGGGAAGCTTTATCCTCCTGAGAAAGTTAAGTCTGGGAACCACTAACCTAAAAATGCTATCAATTATGAAATACAAGAGGACTAAAGAGACAGAAAGAAAAAGAATTCTATGTGAATTAAGAATTCAGAAAATTTGGCTGACTTCATAAGTGTATTTCGTATAATATAATGTGTAAAATCTCACTTTCATCTGCCACTTATTTACTAAGTGATTTTTGTAAACACCAAGTCTTAAAAAGACTTAAAATGGTAGAAATTGAAATATAGTATAGCTACATAGTATTTCACAATGCTTTAGAATATATATTATTCAAGGATTAATGTGTTACAAAGGATTTTTTATAATAAAATTCATTTTTTTAATTGAAGAATAATTGCTTTTGTGTTGGTTTGTGCCAAACACCAACATGAATCAGCCAGAGGTATATCTGTGTCCCCGCTCTCCTGAGCCTCTGTGATAAGGTTTTATTTTGGTGGTTTTCATCTGTTGTTGGTGTGTGAGTGTTTGCTCGGACAGTCCTGCTCTTGCCGTCATGCGAATCCTACGCAATAGTGAGGACTGCGAAGGTTTCTCTGTAATGGTCACAGCGGTTTCTTATGTTTGGACCCTGTGCCCCAAAACCAAGCTGATTTTAAAAAAGGAAGTGCGCTTCTGAGGTTAGTCATTTTTCTCACTTTACATTGTATAATTTAAGCAATGTGACCATTCCATGAATGTTGAAAATATTTCCTCTTGAATTTTGTATCCTGTTGGGACATTTTGAGTATGGGGTGTACTTTTGCTCTGCTCAGGCGCTCAAAGACTTTGTAAGGATGTCAAAACTGGGGCACTGATTGGATTTTCTGTCCGTGTCCCAGTTCAAATGAATTACATTTTGCCTCATTAGAAAGCAGATCCTTTTACTCCATCCCATCCTATCTCCATTTCAATGAGCTGTGGAAGGAAAACACAATTTCCATGACACTTGGGGTTTCAGAATGAGATCATTTGCAGAGATTGAATGTTTCATCCACAGCAGGTAGTTTCACACTAACCTATATTAAAGACAAAGTTGGAAAAGGTAGCTTGTAAGCAGTTCCCTCTCAAGCTGGAGGTGGAAATATGCCGCATTGTGTCCTCTATTTTCCTTTGAAAATTCTTTCCCCTTCGGATTACTTGGGTGTTCCAAAATTTACTTGGACTACAGTCTTTACTATTTATATTTAGAAACAATTTAACGATGACTACTTAGAAATATCGTGTTGCAGTTATCACAATTTAATTACAAATTGCTTTTTAATATAAATAAGTAGAGGAAAAGTCTTAATTTGGGTAGCTCCTTATCTCCAAGTAGACAGAGAGCAAATTCTTTATTCTTTATTCTTTCAACTTCTTTCAAATCTTGAAATATCTTATGGATATTTCTTTGTAAAAAAAAAATGATTTAAGAAATACGAAAATATTGGTGAGGTTGAGGACAGTAAGAAAAGGAGATTAAGATCTCAGTGATACAGGGACCTACCTGGTGATTTATAGTGGCTAAGACTTGACACTCCCAATGCAGGGGGTCCAGGTTTGATCCTGCTTGGGGAACTAATACCACATACTGCATGGTATGGCTTAAAATAAATAAGTTTTTAAAAGAAAAAAAAAAGAACAATTTTTAAAAAGATCTCAATGATAATGATACACGAAAATATATGATCAAGAACATTTGGAGACAGGAGATCAAGTTTGGAGATTTGAAATAAATATGTAGAAAATCACTGTAAGCCACCAAAATTCCCAAACTTTCATGTATACATATTAAGTTCTCACTAAAGAGTAGAAGGGGTTAATATTTTTGCAGGAAAGAACTCTTAGCAGATTCACAAATTATACTCTTATTTATTCTTCCATTGTAAAGGATACATACTTGTTGGCTTAAGTAAGACCTCCTGCCTTAAACAGTTTCACTGTGGAAAAAATAATATTGACCAAGCCTCTGATCCTGCCTGACATGAAATTGATACAAACACAGAATCATGGAATTTTTCAGCTGGAAAGTAAACCTTTGGATGAAATTTAAAGGCATTAAATAACTTTTGACCTTCACCACAGTTAACATTTGCAAGAAGTAATGATATATGTCACAAAGACAGAAAGTTTAGGTAATTATATCGGGCAATAATACACAAGGAGTCCTAGTTAATGAACTTGAGAGTTCTCTTTTGTACTACTTGGTAAAGCCCTTGCAGAGAATTCTTAGCTTTCTGAAGTGGGCAGCAACTTGGAGATGACAGCCTGGCTGTGCACAGAGAAGGTAACTGAGAAAAGAGAAGGACTTGACAACACGAAATCTCAGAGCCACTTAGAGATAAAGCCCAGTTCAGCAGAAGGAAAGACCGTAGGTTTTCTGCCAGTGGAGGGTGAGAGCCCCTAACCAGGGAAGCAGCCTCCTGCCATAGATCAGGGAAGGTGCTGAGGAGGGTGAGACAGCACTGAGGAGATGAGGAACCCAGCCCAGACTTTGAAAGGCTCTTTGTTTGTTGATCATCTCCTTGGTGAGAAAGACTGTCAACTTCTATCAGAAACTGCCAGAGCGTGATTTATAGCTTGCAGTACATAAAGGAACTTAAAGTAGCTGTTTGGAAGCCTGGAGATAGTGTACGGAAGTGGTCAGGACCTTGGGCCCTGAATGCCAGCTGTCTGGGTTTGTCTGTAGGGTGAGAGAGAGAGAGAGAGAGAGGAAATGCCGCGCTAGTCTTTGTAAGTCATGCCAAAGATTTTTGGTTTTAATCCTAACAGCATTGAGAAACCGTTTCCAGCCAAGAGTTTGAAAGTAGAGAAGGGTGTGTGTGAATTTGAACCTGAAAAAGAGTCTGCAATTCCTACTGCTGTCCATTACTAGCTGTGTGAATTGGGGTGAGTTATTGATCCTGCCCGGGGCCTTGGGTTTTCCGTCAACTGGCACTCATCTTTCCCTGTTGATGTGAGGAGTAAACGAGACCATGCTTTAATGCTTTCGTGCCTAAAGCAATGCCTGGAACACAGCAGGCTCTCAACGGATGATAATGGCATTCAGCGTGGTCCACATTAGGACCGAGTGGTCATAAAAAGTGGGAAAAGGAAAAAGGCCCAAGGGGAACAGAAGACTTAGTGATCGAGTGAGAAGAAGGGAACATGAAGAGTGTTCTCTGGACCTGTTCAGAATTAGTGCTAAGTAGGGGACTTGGAGGGGGGACATGCTGCGTTTTGAAACTGGACTTCAGAGAACTCTCACCTTTCATCCACAGCCCTTTGAAATACTGAATCATCCATAAAGCGCATCCTTTGCTCTTCAGTGTTGATAAGTTTTCAGCAGCTCTACTTTGAACTGGGCTGTTTTCTTGGAATGTCTAGTGGCCCATTTATTCTGTCAACTATAACAGTAATCAGAAAATTCATGTGGAGGAAAGACTGTCTGTTTGGCATATGAAACTTACTGAAACCCAGTTCCAACTTGATTCAAGTTCCTACAGCCCTCTCAACCCAAGGGATGCTTAACTGTATTTCAGTGGTTCAATGTTAATCCCAGGCTTCCAACATGAAGCCATCAAGACCCTTCCAATCCAGCTTCTGCCTGTATCTTCCATGTCATCTCACATACCCTCACAGCAACACTAAGGACCTGCAGTTTTTGTTCTTTCTCCCTGTACTGCAAGAGCGTCTTCTAATCTGTGCTTTTGCTCAGAAGTGTCCTGTCTACCCTGCCTGCCTTTTCTGACTCAGAGAATTCCCATTCCTACTTTCCTCCACCAGGAAGCCTTCTCTGATGCCTGTGACTGGCAGAGGTACCCCTCCTCTCATATCCTGCCCTCACAAATCACATTCCTATTTCCTCCTGTGGCTTTGAGCTCTTTATATCAATTGTAATCAGTGCCTGGCTTAGAGCAGGCTTTTGTTACAATGAGTGTGCCCTTTGCTCCATGCCTGATGGCTCACACTCTGTCCCTAGGCTTATCCCCCTTGTTGGCATGAATTCCTTTCATTTTCTGGATTACTAAAACTCTTGCTGTATGTATCGTATGCCTTTTTGTATTGCTATCTATTTCACTATCTCTGAAATAGGCTGTTCTCATAAACCAAGTATTTGGAGAAAGACAGTACTTTGTTTATCTCTTTATCGCAATAACTTTAATTAAAAGCTCATGGGGTGCTTGGTAAATAATGGTCAGTGATGATGCGGCTGCTTTCTGTCTTCCATCTACCAAATCCCGCTCATCCTTGAAGTCTCCCTCTTCCGTGGATTTCTGCAATGTTTACTACTTTTATTTTTCTTTGAAACACTTAATCGTTTACTGTTATTTACTCTTATTTAGCTATTATACATATCATACATCTCATATGAGTTTTGTTGTTGTTGCTGCTGCTGCTGCTAAGTTGCTTCAGTCGTATCTGATTCTGTGCGACCCCATAGATGGCAGCCCACCAGGCCCCGCCGTCCCTGGGATTCTCCAGGCAAGAACACTGGAGTGGGTTGCCATTTCCTTCTCCAATGCATGAAAGTGAAAAGTGAAAGTGAAGTCAGTCAGTCGTCTCCAACTCTTAGCGACCCCATGGACTGCAGCCTCCCAGGCTCCTCCGTCCATGGGATTTCCCAGGCAAGAGTACTGGAGTGGGTGCCATTGCCTTCTCTGTTTGCTGTTGTTACTTTTACCAAAATTGAGTCTGTGCCTCATATTCCTTTTGTAACTCTTCCCTCCCCTAATATGTAAAATCTTTCTCGTCAATCTTGTCAGATTGAGATGAGCAGGAAAGGAAACGATAAAAAAAGCAGGAGAATGCCTTGTGTATACACATGTTTAGGAAAATATGGTGTATAGGTCTGGCTGGTTTGAGAATGATAATGTGCAACTAAAAGGGCTTTTTATAAAGCTAGATCCTAGGATTAGGTGCTTAAATAATTATCATATTTATTCATGAAATGCTGAAAAGACTTCAGAAAAGTGGAATGAAACTGGTCAAAGGGAAGAAGCATAAACCATTAGTTTGGCTAGAGAAAACAGTGACACGTGGTGGGTAGAGCTTGGGCTTTAGCACCAATCTGGGCTCCATTCCTTGCTCTCCACTTCACTGTGGGACACAGGTAAATAATGCAATCACTCCAAACCTCAGCTCCTTTCCTGTGTAATAGGACCGCCGGAGAGTACCTGCCCCAAAGGATTATTGTAACAATTAATTGAGCTAACGCATACAAAACAGTTGATTCGAGGCCCGGGACAAACTAGCTATTGATGATGATGATAAGGGTGAAAGATAAGGATTAGGATGCAAGATTCTAAAGGGTAGAATTATTGTTGGTTGGAAATTTAGGATGCAAGCTTTTCCTGGGACCTAAGAAAGGGTATGAATGAAACTGGAGATGGTGGGAAAAAAAGATAAATAGTGAAGAGCTGCCCACTGAAGGGGCAAGTGCCTAGGGGAAGAAAAATTAAGGAAAAGAAGATCAAGAGGTGAAAAGTTAATACTGGGACTTATTAGAGTGGAGTAGAGGGATTCCTTAGCTGTCCAGTGGTTAAGACTTCACCTTCCAATGCAGGGGGTGTGGGTTTGATCCTTGGTTGGTGAGCTAAGATCCTGCATGCCTCGTGGCCAAAAAACCAAAACATAAAACAGAAGTAATATGGTAACGAATCTAATAAAGACTTTAAAAGTAATCCACATCCAAAAAAAAAAAAAAATCTTAAAAGAAAAGGAAAGAAGTATAAAGAGAAAAGCAGTGAACTAGGGTATGGAAAAATGCCTGAGCTACACAGAACCACCTGCCACTCATTCGAGAAATACTGAGGGCGCCCTGCCCCTAGTCAGGCAGCATGAAAACCAGCTGATCCAACACGAGGTAATCCAACTAGGGCAGTGAGTCACGTTGCTATGGAGACTGCGGTCAGGGAGGCAGAGAGACAGAAGAGATCTCAAAGGTTATTTAATGAATCACCTGGCTCTGCCCTCTTACCTTTAAATCTATGCTCAGTGCTACATAAACATTTCTATTCGAGCAATTTGCCTACCAACGCCCAGAGAAATAGCATGTGGACAACACTGCAAATTCTTCATATTTGAAACAAGGCCCTTTATCATCTCTCCAAAACTCTTCAGCACCACCTCCTTCTCTATCTCGGTTAATGGTGCCAATTCTCCTAAACTCTAGGCTACAAAAGTTTTCTTCGTCTTCTATCTTTCCTTCTCTCTCTCAAGTTTTGGCGTCTGGTCAGTTGTCTCTGCCCTAACTCTTAATTCATCTTCTTTTTCCCCTCTCACTGCAGCTCCCTTAGTCTGGGCCTGCATTTGTCTAGAACTTCAGAGCTGGAAGACTCTTCACTTAACAGAGATTCACAATGGTTAAGTGACTTGCCTTAAGTCACACAGGCAGCCAGTGAGCCAGTCAGACCAGTGTGATGAGCCAATCTTTCTTCCAGTTCCTGTTGTTTGAGGTGCCTAAGAATATTCCCACAGCAAAACTGCATTAGGAGACGTGAGAGTCTCCAAGGGCAAGCTCATGACTTTAACTTGTACCTCCAGCAAATGACTGCCAAGTCTGTCCTCCATCCTAAATCCTTTCCTGAGCTTAGTTCCATATTTCTTACAGCCTGCTGGACGTCTTCAATCAACTGTCCTGCCAACACTTAACACTCAACATGTCTAAATGGAAATTCCTTACTTTCCTCCCCTCCACCCAGAATGGCAGAGTGTTGTGATGAATTAAGAATTGGGATCTAGATTTTATACCATCTCAGTCATTTACTAAGTTAACCCCAAAAAACCTCAGTTTCTTTTGTTATAAAATGGAAATAACAATAATACTTACTTAATAGAACTATTGGGAGAAATAAGAAACATAATAATTATGCATTTACCAAGGTATCCATCATGCAATCATTTCTTGGGAATATTAGGAAACGTACATTATCTTCAATGCTTCTTTCTTCCCAAATCCAATCAGTTGCTGAGTCCCATGACTCTAGCCCTGAAGTATTGCTTGCATTCAGCTACTCTTTCCTATTCTTACTGCCAGATAAAAGAGAACCTTGGCTGATAATTTATGGACCTACAAATAATCATACCTTGACTGCCACAAAAATAACTTTCTTCTCTACCAGTTTTTCCCTCCCCTCCTCTAGTTTTCTCTAGGGTAATGTGGGTTGCTCAGGTGGAAATCACATGGATTAAGTTTGATTTGAATAGCTCACCGTGTAGCAAAGTAATGACTTCACATGATTAAATGAGTCAGGTCAAGTTTTCTTCCATCACAGCACTAACATCCACATTTAATTTGTTGCTTTACGTAACACAATTCCTGCTCTCAGCTGAAAATAAATTAAAAAGGAACATTGGCAGCAAAAAAAAAACCAAAAAACAAAAAACAGCCCAATGTGCTTTGCTTTGCCCAACCCCATATTATATGTCAATTGTTTCATTATAGTTTGTTTATAGGGAAGCTGCCAGCATCTGAGATGTAAGGCATTCAGAAAATTGTTCAGACAATGGATTTGCAGTACCTAGAATCCCTGTGACTCAGTTTTCCACAAATGTGCTATTAGGGGAAATGCTTACGGATCAGCAACGGTGCACTTTTGCTGGCAGCGCAGACATTGCTGATGTGCACAATTCCGAACTGCAAGCGGTTTCCCCGGTGGAAACAATGAGGACAGAATCACAGCATTAAACTGTTGGCAGAGAATTTTAGAGATAACTTAATCTACCCCTTTGTTTTGGACACAATCCTGCTTTAAACTATTTTGAACAGATAAAAATCCATGCTGTTTTAATGGGTCTTCAGTAACTGTCTTCAAATATCCCTGCCCCCCAAATTAGGGAGTAATTCCTTCTGTCTGGAGCAGACAGTGTGGCTGCTTAGCCAAAAGCCTTTGCCCAATATCTCCTATTTGGAAAAGAGCCAGTTTGAAGAGGTTGCCATCCCTTGCCTATGTATCTCAATTCTGGCTCAATTGGGTTGAACCGGGGTTCAGTTCTGGTCAGTCTGAGATTGCCAGTGATTGGTTTGAAAGGGGCAGGTGACCTGGTTCTGTGCAATAACATGTAATGAGAGGCCAGTGAAAGAGAGCTTCTGGGAAAGACTTCCTTGCTCCTAAAAGCACACTTCCAGGAAAAGCAGTCCTTGTTTTTTGGCTGGATATGATACTCAAGAGCTGTGGGAGCTCCCTTATATCCATACAGGGAGCCAGCCAAGGTCAAGGCCAAATAGAGATAATGGCAGAGCAGAAATATGGAGAGACTCTCGCTCTTTGATAATATCACTGAGCTGCTAAATGAATGAACCTAGGAGCCAGGTTCTAGAAATCCTACCCTAGGATTTCTTGTTATGTGAGATAGTAAGTTTTCCTTATTGTTTCTACATTGCTGACTATAAATTGGTGGCTTTTTTGTCCAGAGCTTTGCAGGAGACGGACATTCAAATCTCCATATTCAGATAAAAGTCATTCCAGAGAATGGAACAATATTTCATATGCAAGCATTTAGAGAAATGAGTGATAAACCATTCGTGGCAAACTTGGACCAAGTATGCCAAGCTAAAATTATTTTTTTATAAAATTTTTGTTCAGTTGCTCAGTCCTGTCTGACTCTTTGCAGTCCCACAGACTGCAGCACTCCAGGCTTTCCTGTCCTTCAGTATCTCCCAGAGTTTTCTCAAATTCATGTCCAATGAGTCAGTGATACCATCCAACCATCTCATTCTTTGTTGCCCCCTTCTCCTCCTGCCTTCCATCTTTCCCAGCATCAGTGGGCTGTTTGCCAATGAGCCAATCAGTCCAATGAGTTGGCTGTTTGCATCAGGTACAAATTATTGGAGCTTCAGCTTCGGCATCAGTCTTTATAATGAATATTCAGGGTTGCTTTTCTTTAGGATTGACTGGTTTGATCTCCTTGCTGTCCAAGGGACTCTCAACAGTCTTCTCCAGCACCACAGTTCAAAAGCATCAGTTCTTCAGTGCTCAGCCTTCTTTATGGCCCAACTCTCACATCCATACATGACTACGGGAAACACCATAGCTTTGACTATATGGACATTTGTCAGCCAAGTGATCTTGCTGCTTTTTAACACGCTGTCTAGGTTTGTCACAACTTTCCTTCCAATGAACAATCGTCTTTTAATTTCATGGCTGCCATCAGCATCTGCGGTGATTTTGGAGCCCTAGAAAATTAAGCCTTTTACTGTTTCCATTCTTTCCTGTTCTATTTGCCATGAAGTGATGGGACCAGATGCCATGATCTTCATTTTTTGAATGTTGAGTTTTAAGCCAGACTTCTCTTTTGTCTTCAGCAAGAGGTTCTTTGTTCCTCTTGCCTTTCTGCCATTAGGGTGGTGTCATTTGCATATCTGAAGATACTGATATTTCTCCCAGCAATCTTGATTCCAGCTTGTGCTTCATCCAGCCTGGCATTTCACATGATGTACTCTGCATATAAGTTAAATAAGCAGGGTGACAATATACAACCTTGACATACTCTCGTCTCAATTTTGTACCAGTTTGTTGTTCCATTTATAAAATTAGTAGGTAGCAAATTACATTTGAATTAATACTTGATTTTAGTAAACATCAGATAAAACTGCTTATAGTATTTTGGTCACTAGGAAAATGTTGGACAAAGGGGCAGATGTTTAAGAAATTCAAAATACTAAAGGAAGACAAACTGATTGGTAGGCAGGTCATGGTATTTTTAAGTGTACTATGACAGCCATCCTGGAATGTGAAGTCAAGTGGGCCTTAGGAAGCATCACTACAAACAAAGCTAGTGGAGGTGATGGAATTCCAGTGGAGCTATTTCAAATCCTGAAAGATGATGCTGTAAACGTGCTGCACTCAATATGCCAGCAAATTTGGAAAACTCAGCAGTGGCCACAGGACTGGAAAAGGTCAGTTTTCATTCCCATTCCAAAGAAAGGCAATGCCCATGAATGCTCAAACTACCACACAGTTGCACTCATCTCACATGCTAGTAAAGTAATGCTCAAAATTCTCCAAGCCAGGCTTCAGCGATACATGAACCGTCAACTTCCTGATGTTCAAGCTGGTTTTAGAAAAGGCAGAGGAACCAGAGACCAAATTGCCAACATCCGCTGGATCATGGAAAAGCAAGAGAGTTCCAGAAAAACATCTATTTCTGCTTTACTGACTATGCCAAAGCCTTTGACTGTGTGGATCACAATAAACTGTGGAAAATTCTGAGAGAGATGGGAATACAGACCACCTGACCTGCCTCTTGAGAAATCTGTATGCAGGTCAGGAAGCAACAGTTAGAACTGGACATGGAACAACAGATTGGTTCCAAATAGGAAAAGGAGTACGTCAAGGCTGTATATTGTCACCCTGCTTATTTAACTTCTATGCAGAGTACATCATGAGAAACGCTGGACTGGGAGAAACACAAGCTGGAATCAAGATTGGCGGGAGAAATATCAATAAGCTCAGATACGCAGATGACACCACCCTTATGGCAGAAAGAGAAGAGGAACTGAAAAGCCTCTTGATGAAAGTGAAAGAGGAGAGTGAAAAAGTTGGCTTAAAGCTCAACATTCAGAAAACAAAGATCATGGCATCCGGTCCCATCACTTCATGGGAAATAGATGGGGAAACAGTGGAAACGGTGTCAGACTTTATTTTGGGAGGCTCCAAAATCACTGCAGATGGTGACTGCAGCCATGAAATTAAAAGACGCTTACTCCTTGGAAGAAAAGTTATGACCAACCTAGATATTATATTCAAAAGCAGAGACATTACTTTGCCAACTAAGGTCCGTCTAGTCAAGGCTATGGTTTTTCCTGTGGTCATGTACGGATGTGAGAGTTGGACTGTGAAGAAGGCTGAGCACCGAAGAATTGATGCGTTTGAACTGTGGTGTTGAAGACTCTTGAGAGTCGCTTGGACTGCAAGGAGATGCAACCAGTCCATTCTGAAGGAGATCAGCCCTGGGATTTCTTTGGAAGGAATGATGCTAAAGCTGAAACTCCAGTAATTTGGCCGCCTCATGCGAAGAGTTGACTCATTGGAAAAGACTCTGATGCTGGGAGGGATTGGGGGCAGGAGGAGAAGGGGACGACAGACGATGAGATGGCTAGATGGCATCACGGACTCAATGGACATGAGTCTGAGTGAACTTCAGGAGTTGGTGATGGACAGGGAGGCCTGGCGTGCTGCGATTCATGGGGTCGCAAAGAGTCGGACACGACTGAGCAACTGAACTGAACTTATGACAGCAAATAGATGACCGTGCAGACAAGTAATTTAGCAGAGAATGATGTCAAAATCTTGGCTCTCTGTTCACCAATGCCAAACAGAAATATGGAGACAATTAAGGAGGAGGTGGAAAGAGTGGCTCTTTCTTTGCCAGGCAAAGGGAGACACAATAGGCTAGCACCTGAGAACTGTGTCCCCCTCCTTGGTGAATAGGGAGAGTTTGTATAGTCGGTAGGGGTATGTGATAAGGATCAAGGCAGTAACAGTCTTGCATTCTTCTTCTGCAAAGGTTCAAAGGAGTGGGGTTGCTGACAAGATTGGGCTGCATGCAGGGTCTCATGTGGTTGGGTCTCCTAATCTTGACCAGCCTCTCTGGTCCCTTTAATCTTGCCTCAGGTGGTTTCATGGCTGCCCCTCCCTTGATTAGCATTTGTTCAAATCTGCCTTTTAGAAATAGATTTAAGGGCCTAGATCTGATAGATAGAGTGCCTGATGAACTGTGGAATGAGGTTCGTGACATTGTGCAGGAGGCAGGGATCAAGATCATCCCCATGGAAAAGAAACGCAAAAAAGTAAAGTGGCTGTCTGGGGAGGCCTTACAAATAGCTGTGAAAAGAAGAGAGGTGAAAAGCAAAGGAGAAAAGAAAAGGTATAAGCATCTGAATGCAGAGTTCCAAAAATAGCAAGGAGAAGATAAGAAAGCCTTCTTCAGTGATCAATGCAAAGAAATAGAGGGAAAGAACAGAATGGGAAAGAGTAGAGATCTCTTCAAGAAAATTAGAGATACCAAAGGGACATTTCATGCAAAGATGGGCTCGATAAAGGACAGAAATGGTATGGACCTAACAGAAGCAGAAGATATTAAGAAGAGGTGGCAAGAATACACGGAAGAACTGTACAAAAAAGATCTTCACGACCCAGATAATCATGATGGCGTGATCACTCATCTAGAGCCAGACATCCTGGAATGCGAAGTCAAGTGGGCCTTAGAAAGCATCACTACAAACAAAGCTAGTGGAAGTGATGAAATAGCTCCAGTTGAGCTATTTCAAATCCTAAAAATGATGCTGTGAAAGTGCTGCATTCAATATGCCAGCAAATGTGGAAAACTCGGCAGTGGCCACAGACTGGAAAAGGTCCGTTTTCATTCCAATCCCAAAGAAAGGCAATGCCCATGAATGCTCAAACTACCGCACAATTGCACTCATCTCACATGCTAGTAAAGTAATGCTCAAAATTCTCCAAGCTAGGCTTCAACAGTATGTGAACCGTGAACTTCCAGATGTTCAAGCTGGTTTTAGGAAAGGCAGAGGAACCAGAGATCAAATTGCCAACATCTGCTGGATCATGGAAAAAGCAAGAGAGTTCCAGAAAAACATCTACTTCTGCTTCATTGACTATTCCAAAGCCTTTGACTATGTGGATCACAACAAAATGTGGAAAATTCTGAAAGAGATGGGAATATCAGGCCACTGACCTGCCTCTTGAGAAATCTGTATGCAGGTCAGGAAGCAACAGTTAGAACTGGACATGGAACAACAGGCTGGCTCCAAATCGGTAAAGGAGTACATCAAGGCTGTATGTTGTCACCCTGCTTATTTAATTTATATGCCGAGTACATCATGAGAAATGCTGGGCTGGATGAAGCACAAGCTGGAATCAAGATTGCTGGGAGAAATATCAATAAGCTCAGATATGCAGATGACACCACCCTTATGGCAGAAAGTGAAGAGGAACTAAAAAGCCTCTTGATGAAAGTGAAAGAAGAGAGTGAAAAAGTTGGCTTAAAGCTCAACATTCAGAAAACAAAGATCATGGCATCCGGTCCCATCACTTCATGGGAAATAGATGGGGAAACAGTGGAAACAGTGTCAGACTTTATTTTGGGAGGCTCCAAAATCACTGCAGATGGTGACTGCAGCCATGAAATTAAAAGACGCTTACTCCTTGGAAGAAAAGTTATGACCAACCTAGATATTATATTCAAAAGCAGAGACATTACTTTGCTGACTCAGGTCCATCTAGTCAAGGCTATGGATTTTCCAGTAGTCATGTATGGATGTGAGAGTTGGACTGTGAAGAAGGCTGAGCACTGAAGAATTGATGCTTTTGAAGTGTAGTGTTGGAGAAGACTCTTGAGAGTCCCTTGGACTGCAAGGAGATCCAACCAGTCCACTCTGAAGGAGATCAGCCCTGGGATTTCTTTTGGAAGGAATGATGCTAAAGCTGAAACTCCAGTACTTTGGCCACCTCATGCAAAGAGTTGACTCATTGGAAAAGACTCTGATGCTGGGAGGGATTGGAGGCAGGAGGAGAAGGGGACGACAGAGGATGAGATGGCTAGATGGCCTCACTGACTCTATGGACATGAGTCTGAGTGAACTCCGAGAGTTGGTGATGGACAGGGAGGCCTGGCATGCTGCGATTCATGGGGTCACAAAGAGTTGGACACGACTGAGCAACTGAACTGAACTCAACTGCCTTTTAGAACTCAGGGAAGATCAAGGAGGCTGGAGTTTTGCCCACAAGAAATGGGGGACCAAAGGGCCTCCAAGCCTGAAGCCTCACAGGGCCTTGCTTGGCATCAAGAGGAGGCCGACAAGTGTCTAATACAAATGGTGAAACATACTGAAAGATAGACAGTGTACTGGGAATAGGGTGGAAGTAGTCCCTGGAAACCTAGATAGGCTAGAGCTGAGATCACGGGAAAACTGACAGATGGCAAGCTTCCAATTTCTGTGTTGGGTTTTAGTAGAAAAAACTTCTTATATGGGGACTTGGGGGACATGGATAAAAAGAACCCAAGTTTAACTATTTTTGAAAAATGGAAGTGCTCTAATCATAGAATAACAGGGGTTAAAAAGCAGCTCATCAAGACAGTGATTTAGGAATAAGCCACATGGAGAAGGCTAGCTGATACACCTTGGATAAAAGCCAATACATACTAGGAGGAAACATGACCCACCTCTGAGTTCTAGAGTTTAAGTCTGAAGACCTTCAAATTTGTAGGATTGTTCCTAGATATATGGGAAGGCCAAGCTCATACATGAAAATCGCTATAGCCTCGGCTATAGAGTAGATATACACAGGGATGGAATCAGGAAGGGCCTTACCCAGTGCTGATTAATTAATGGATCCATATCAGCTCTGTGGAAAATCTCTTAATTATTTGTCTGAGACCTTTGTCCATGGCACTGACCTACTCAGATATTTTTATTATGAACCTGAATAAAAACAGGGAAGATATGAAAATCAGATTTGTGGACAACACAAAACTGGAAAAAAACTGCTAACATGTTGGAGTCAGTAATCAAAAATTTGAGTCAGTAATCAAGAAGTTGAATGTAGTTGAATTTGCATTTGGTTGGGAGCTGTTATGTGGCTCTTACCGATTTTACCATTAAGTACTTACAATGGTGGAAAAATTTTGAAAGCTCATAATGCGACGTGCTGGGACCATGTCCAAGGACTGGTTCACTGTAAGAAACTCAGAGGGATTTCCATGAATTACAAGACGAAGAGAAAGCAACTGAAGGAGGGAAGTGGTGGATCCCATGTACTCATGGGGGCAGCCACCCTGATGGAAAGGGGCTCTATCTGTGTTTGTCTCGGAATAAGAAGCCCAAGATCAGTTCAACCAGAAACATAGTCCATTGCAGGTCTTTTGCTCTGTGTGTGTGTGTGTGTGTGTGTGTGTGTGTGTGTGTGTGTGTGTATTAGACTTATAACTTTTATCCTGCCATTTGCGAGTCATTTTTCTATATACTATTTACCAGAACAACGTATCTTTTCCCTCCTAAGTTTTGGTGCCACCTCCTTCATGGATCAAGATCTAGAGGTCTGTTTCTGGACTCTATGTTCTGTTGTCCTATTTATTGCCTCTTTCTATACCACTAGTAGATGGTGTGTTTTAATTACCATGGTTTGGAATGTGCCTTAATATATGGTGGGGAATTTGCTTCCACACATATTTTGTTCTTTTTTTCTGGAGGAAAAAACTTTCGTTTTTTTCATGCAAACTGAGCAAATACTGCAGTGCCCAAATTTTATTGGGATTTTGGTGGGAATTACATTAAAATCATAGGTTAGTTTGGAGAAAATTAAAATTTTTTATCATGGTTAGGTTTCTCCACTTAAACATGTTTGATATTTCCACTTATTCTCTAACTACTTCCGTACTGTGATACTCAAAGTGTGGTTCATGGACTAGCCGCCTGAACCTCAGCTGAGAGATTTTGAAATGCTCACTCTTACGCTCTACCCAATAACTATGAAATAAAAATCTTCTTTTTAAACAAGATCCTCTGGTGCTTTGTATGTAATTAAAGTTAAAAAAAATACTATTTAGTAGAATTTTATAGATTTATCCAAGAGATTTTGTGCATATTTGTTAGGGTAATTCCTAGGTTAAAGATACCAATAGTTCTAAACAGCTTTTCTATTGAATCTCTTTTGAGTTTTCTGTGAATATTTATATCACCTGAAATAATGACAGCTGAGCCTTTTGACTCTCTTTTTCTTCCCATATTTATGCTTTTTTCTTTCTCTTGATTTATTTTAGCTGCCAAATCTTCCAATATCCTGAGGACAATAAGGGTGAGAAAAGGCACCCTAGTTTTATTCTCAGCCTTAAAGGAAATGTTTCTAATATTTCTTCAATAAATATTAAATTTGCTGTTAAGTTTTAGTATATAGCCTTATCACCTTATCTCTATTCCTTGTTTTCTAAACAGCTTTTTCAAAAGTTCAAAATTGACTTAAACTTTATTTTCTGCATATATAAGAGAAAATCTTGTGATTTTTGTCCTTTGGTCCATTAACATGAATTACACTGCTGTAATTTCTGCCTTTGAACTATCCTAACATTCCTGGAATAAATCATATACTGTCATAATTCAGCCTTACTCTATTAGATAATGTAGAATAAAGCATGTTGTTCTTCATATTAATTAAATTATAGGAGTTAAAGTGCAACTGAACTTAATTTTCCTGACTGAAAAAATAATTTGTTCTTATTCTCTCTTTAATCAAAAGAACATAGGCCAATTCAGACACATAAAACTTCTCAGGGAAATAAATTACTCGTTTGTGACCTCGATAAATATTAGGAACAAAGGAATGAATATAATTGCTGTCTTTTCCCCATGGTTTTTTGGTTCAATAATCTAGATAAACTTGGAGATTGATTCATGGAGATGAGTGCTCTCACGTGCTGCTCTTTCCATGGTATGACAAGGTAATTAACCTTGTGCTCAAGCTCCTCCTTTGCTCTTTGTATCAAAAGATGATGCTGTTAACTTCAAATACCATCTCTGTATAGGTGTGGCATGCGAGACCCAAAATGCAACCCCTTGATACACTGCTCCAACAAGATCTTTTCCTGTGGCTGAAACTGATAAATAAAGTCCAGTATGTTTGCAGTTAAGCATAGAGTGGACTGAGGCCACCCCATTGCTTCTGTGTAACATACCAGGCCAGGGCTGTCTGTTCTTTTGATGTAAGGTAGCTGAACAAGATCCTTGGCAGTCAGGCATCAGTGGATTCTTTTTTTTTTTTTTAATCATGGTTTCTAATAAATCATAGGTGGATTCTTATCTGTTGACTGATTGTAACAGTGTTGTTCCTCCCTTCCCAGTCACTGAGTGTCTGCTTTGAGCACGGGATCTCAATTTTTCAAGAAGCTACTGGAAGCTCTTCCAGAAAAATGAAAAAGAAAAAAAAGAAAAGAAAAGCACATTATTTCTGGAAGTTCACAGTTGTCATTTCAGTCATGATCTGAGTAGGGGTCTGCGGGGTATAAATCAAACCCCTGAGATAGAGCCAGATTAGTAAAAAGGCTGGGAGCAGTGGGGTCAACTTTTAGTTTCAGAGGAACCACTCAAAGAATATGTTTATTTTCTTGACAGTTCTAATATTTTAGGTGAGTAGTTCAGCTAAACTGAACAGCAGCTTGTCTTGGAGTTTGCATTTGGGACGTGGCAGGATGTAAGAAAGTCTTCTCTGGTGGCTTAGACAGAAAAGAATCCACCGACAATGCAGGAGACCCTGCTCAGATCCCTGGGTTGGGAAGATCCCCTGGAGAAGGGAATGGCAACCCACTCTAGTATTCTTGCCTGGAGAATCCCACGGACAGAGGAGCCTGCCGGGCTATTGCCCATGGGGTCACAAAGAATCGGACACAACTGAGTAACTAAGTACACAGGGTGTAAGGAGTGCCGAGTTGCACAAAATCTTATCAGGCCCTCAGGCACTTTGAGGAATAGTGCTAAGAGCCAAAATCCTCCATAACTTTTTGCAGATTTACTTTTGCACAAGCTTCCACACAATAGTCATGGATTACTCCTGGAAGACCAGACAAAAACTGTGGATGACATTCAGCCTTCCCAGAACTGGGCATTGATTCTAACACCAGTTTTCCAGTCATTTGTCATATCCTGGATTATGGCCATCTTCATTCATATGCTGACTCATATCGTCATTCATTTATCAAATATTTAATCGGTATCACCATAAATCCAAGTAGGCCTATTAATGGTGAATTTTCATCTTCTTCTTTGCCAGGAAGTGTACAATGAAAAAAAAGTACCCTTTGGGGCGAAAATAGGCTAAAGAGAAAGGAATATTATTTTCATTTAACTGCCACAGCCAGAGTCTTCAGAGAAGCAGACAAGTACTGCAGCAGAGCAGGGTGTGGAAGTAAAGTAAGATGAAAGGTCTGCAGTTCATTTTTTATGCCTGACATGTGGTGGTAGGAAGAACAAAGTAACAGTGATAAAGTGAATTTACACTTAATCCTAGTCTTAGATTTTAGATATTAAACACTTGCATAAATTTTAGACGAAGTCAAAAAATATTCCAAGGGAGAAATGCACAATCTTTAAAATTTTTGGAGAAATAATAGAAGGGCCAAAGCATATGCCCTCAATTAGATTTTAATAAATCAAAATACCCTTAAATTAAATTCATTTGTTGTTTCAAAGATCTGAAATAATTTAAACCATTGAATAAGATACCCTACTATTTATAACCTAATGATTTATACTTTTAATTAACTTCAGAACATGTAGTTATTTTATTTGGGTTCTGAAGAGTTTTCCTACCCAGGAACAAGAATAAAACCAGTGCTAGAAACCACCACTGATTACATACTAGAAAATCCCTTGAGGTTCAAATCTGATTCTTGCTTTGATTTAGTTTTGTGATTTAATTTATATGTGATTTATTAAAATTACATTTAACTTTTTAATTGAGAGTAGCCTTTTTCCCCATTTTGGAAAGCTATTAGTAAAAGCTTTTTCAGGACTAAAGTTTGGAGGAATTTTAGAAAGGTCTGATATGTTTTTTCTTGCTCTAGAACCTTCAAGAATATAAAACTGAGATATTATATCCTCACTTAAGCTGTTAATTCTACCAGTTGCTAAAATGTCATACTGTGTTTGAACCGGTTTGTTGTTCCATGCCTGATTCTAACTGTTGCTTCTTGACCTGCTATACAGGTTTCTCAGGAGGCAGGTAAGGTGGTCTGATATTCCCATCTCTTTAAAAATTTTCCACAATTTGTTGTGATCCACATAGTTAAAGGCGTTAGCATAATCAGTGAAGCAGAAGTAGATGTTTTCCTGGAATTCTCTTGCTTTCTCTATGATCCAACAGATGTTGGCAATTTGATCTCTGGTTCCTCTGCCTTTTCTAAATTCAGTTTGTACATGTGGAACTTCTCAGTTCATGTACTGTTGCCTAGCTTGAAGGATTTTGAGCATTACTTTGCAAGCATGTGAAAAGAGTGCAATTGTGTGGTAGTTTGAACATTCTTTGGCATTGCCCTTCTTTGGGACTGGAATGAAAACTGACTTTTCAGTTTTTTTTCAGTACTGTAGCCACTGCTGAGTTTTCTAAATTTGCTATCATATTTAACAGCATCATACTCTTTTTATTGAATTTCTTCAATCATGAAAAGTACTGACAAAAAAAATTTTTATATAAGAAAAAAGAGATTAGAATTGATGTGTACATTAACGAATTGGTATATGTATACACACGACCGATTCACTTTGCTATACAGTAAGTAACTAATACAACATTGTAAAGCAACTGTATTCCAATAAAAATTAATTTAAAATTTTCATTAAAAAAAAGAAATGAACATTAGAACAATGCTACCTATCATTCTCTGAGACCTGCCCTGTCTAATACTGTAGCCACTAGCCATATGTGGTTATTGAGCACTTGAAATATAGTATGAGGAAGGAAAAACTACCTCTATCCTTTTAGGTTCAGTCACTGGGGACCTGGAAAATAAATTAATAGAAGACAGATTAACAAGAAAAAAGGTACATAATTTTACTACTATTGATGTGTACAGAAGTTCACAAAAAGGAAGTGAAATTCAAAGAAGTGGTTAGATTTGGGGGCTTATATACCATTTAAACAAAGGAAAGGGCATTTGGATTTCAATCGAAAATAAGTCATGGGGAAATGACTAGGAAATACTTGGGGAACTAATGGAAGATAAGGGTTATCTAGTAAGGCCTCTTGGTACAAAGTCTTCCCCAAGTGCCCAGTGATAAAGAGTTGCTCTTCTCTTCCTGGTGCAGGGAGGAGAGCACCTTCACGAAAGATAGTATGCTCTGCTTTTAGGCAGACAAAGGGAGGGCAGAGAATTCACCCTGCCCTCCCTTAATCTCAGCTGCCTTCAGTTCAAAGTCATTTTTGTGCCGAAGTGGCATATTTTGGAATGAGTTGAATTGTTCAGTCGTTAAGTCATGTTCTACTCTTTTGGGACCCCATGGACTATAGCCTGCCAGGCTTTTCTGACCATGGGTTTCCCAGGCAAGGATACTGCAGTGGATTTCCTTTTCCAGGGGATCTTCCTTGCCATTTCCTTCTCCAGGGGATCTTCCTGACCCAGGGATCCAACCCACGTCTCCTGCATTGCAGGCGAATCCTTTAGCACTGAGCCACCAGGGAAGCCCATATTTTGGAATGGTATACCTCAACCCTCTTCAGCAGAAAGTCTGAACTGAGACGTGGCTTAAATATAAAATACACACCAGATTTTGAATACTTTGTATAAAGAAAATAAGAATGTAAAATATCTCACTGATAATTTTTTATGTTGATTACAAGCTGAAATGATAGTATTTTTGATATATTGGGCTAAATGAAATGTATTATTAATTAATTTCATCTGTTTCTGTCTCTCTTTTTTAAAAATATGTCTACTACAACATCTACAGTGGCATGCGGCTTGCATTACTGTGAGACAGTGTTGTTCTGGACATTAAATAAATTACTCAAGTTGAGGGTATATTTGGTTTTCAAAAGAGTGGCCTTCATTGCCAGATGCACAGCAGATGTTAGCTAATTTACTAGAATGACAACAGTTTAAACTCAAAAATGACTTAAACAATGGGAACGCCTCCTGGGATGCTCAAAACAGTGGAGCATTTGTGTTACTGTGGTCATGGTTTGGACTTTCAGTGATATATGGGCAGTCTGTTTGGGGTAACACTTTTCATGTCCGCTTCGAAGTCAGCCCTCAGCTCCTTAGACTGTACGACAAGGGCAATAAAGCCTGAGGTAAACGGTAGGGGTGAGATCATGTTACACGGGACAAGGATCTGATGAAATGTTAACTGAGGGCCTCCCTTGGTGGCCTGCATCCCTATAGAGAATGTGCCAAGGTAGAGCAGTGATGGGGAACCCATCTGCCAATGCAGGAGATGCAAGAGACCTGGGTTCAGCCCCTGGGTTGGGACGACCCCCTGGAGGAGGAAATGGCAACCTGCTCCAGTATTCTTGCCTGGAAAATCCCATGAACAGAGGACTATGGCAAGTTACAGACTGTAGGGCTGAAAAGAGTCAGGCACAGCTGAACTCTCTGAGATCCTAAGAATGTAGGTACTGTGATTTGGGGCTTCCTTTGTGGCTCAGTGGGTAAAGAATCTGCCTGCAATGCAGGAGATGCAGGAGTCGCAGGTTCAATCCCTGAGTCAGGGAGATCCCTTGGAGGAGGTCATGGCAACCCATTCCAGTATTTTTGCTTGGAGAATCCCATGGACAGAGGAATCTGGTGGCTACAGTCCACGGGGTCGCAAAGAGTTGGACTCGACTGAAGCGACTGAGGACGCATGCACACACTGTGATTTTAAAGAAAGATTTTGCTGTGTTTGCATATATCAAAAGGACTTCAAAGCTGTGACCCATCAGCAGAGTGTCAGTATCTTAAGAACAGTGCAGTTAGGAAGCCCTGGGCTCCAGGAAGCACATGCCTATCTGAGTGTCACCTGCCAGCTGTGCAGCAGGTGATGTCACCTTCCTGAGCCTCATATTCCCCCCACCATCAGGATTGCTCAGTGGCAGTACCTGAGCCAGGTTCAACCCCAGATTTCCTTCATGTGGTCCACACCATATTGAAAACATTGAATTATTTAGCATAGCTTTTAAAAAGCAGGAGATTTCATATAAATCTACTGACTTTTCTCAAAAAAATGGGACTCAGAAATATTGTTTTGTACCTCCCTGAAGAGAACAAGCCCTCATAACTGGCCTGCTTTGCTTGTGAACATGACTTTCTGGCTTGTGGCCTTACATTGTTAACCCCGACCATGACAAGGAGCAAATGCTACTTTCATCATTTGGCTGTTTTGATGTCAAAATAAAGTGCAAAGTGCTGTGCTCCCCACCCCCTGCCCCATAAGACCTCAATAATTGCTATTTCTGCATCCTTACCTATTGGTGTTTAGGCTTGTGGGCTTACACTGACTCTCAAGTATTTAAATAGATTTTCTGCTTTGAGAACATGGCCAATGGTTAAAAATAACTACAAAAGAGAAGTTACAAGTGAGTTTGAGATGAAGCAAATTTTTAGGTAAAAAGCAGCAGACTTCACAATCTTGAAAATTTTAAAAGACAGACATTCTTTTTTAAGATTAAAATCTTAAGATTGTAGCTATGTCTTCTAAATGAAACATTTAATCAGTGAGATAGTTCACTGGGAAAATAGATATTTTCCCTACACTGTGCCCAAAAAGCTGATTTAACTGATTTCACAGATAAATTGAAGGAGGTGGCTGATTGTTTTTACAAACTCATTCCTTGTCCTTTATTGTTTTAAAATTTAACCATTGAACATTATAGTAAAGTAATTAATCTACCTTGAACCGACAAAGGCAAGGACAGTATTAATAAGCTGTGTCACAGCTCTTGTAGGTTTTTGAGTCCAAATTTCCTTGAAAATTAGTATCTGATCACTGAAGGCTACAGTACTAGGATTATGAATCTCTGCCTTGAGGTTCTGGACTATCAGAGCTGCCTCAAGTGTTTGTTCACTCTAGAGGGTTCTAAAGTCTGTGCTGAGAACTAACTGGCTGGTTTCACTTCCTCTCCTGAAGATTTTTCAGCAGATCCAAACCTTGCAGAGGCTTCTCCTTCTTACCAGGCTCCTCTGTTGTTCCCACAAAGCCTACTGTGACCAAGCACATATTTCAAAACTCTCAAGTAATTCTTCCTCCCCACAGGCCTTGCTGAATCCTAAACCCAGGATCAGTTTCACGAATGATGTGCTCAGTTAAGCAGCCGAAGGAAGACTACTCCTATCTTGAGAGTCTAAAGGCATCTAACACCAGGCCTTTAAAGTCCTCATTTCTCAGCATGAAGGGTGGAGTAGAATTTAGCAGAGGCCTGCCAACCTCTCCTCCAAGACTTGCAACTTCTCCCAGCCTCAATATTCTCTTCCACAATATACACAATATTCTCTACTTTTGGATACTTCTCTTAGCCTGGCTTCTCTTCTTTGCATTTGAAAAATAATGTCACTTTTCTCCAGGGGAGGTCTTTGACTCCTTCTGGCATTTTCACAGACTGTTTTCTTCTTTTTTTAATTTAAACTTTGGTTATGAAGCCAAATGTGGCAAATTTAAGCATTTTATTAGCTGTTACTAAGCTGCTTCCATGCTTGCTTTGTAAACTCTTTACCCAAAGAAAGTTTCGGTTCAGTCGCTCAGTCATGCCTGGCTCTTTGCGACCCCATGGACTGCAGCACACCAGGCTTCCCTGTCCATCACTAACTCCTGGAGCTTACTCAAACTCATGTCCATCGAGTCGATGATGCCATCTGACAAAGAAAGTTTAATCATTTATGTTAGTTTTCTGAAGTGAACTAGCACCCTCTGTAGGCCAACCATTTTATAAGTATGAGAAACCGTATCTCACAGTGTTGTTTCTAATGTCAGTGCCTAAGGCAAAAAACACACAACTGTCAAAATTACCCGTGAAAATCCCTGAATTTATAAAGCAGCATAAAAGCCACCAATTAGCTTCTTTTGTTTATTTTTTAATGTTTGCCTCCCTTTTGAAGAGGCAGAAAGATTAGATGAATAAAGAGATAGTTTCTTTTTCAACCCCTTTTTTTAAATCTCTCCTCCACGCCACTTACTTTGAGAAGTTCAGACAGCATATTCATTCAGCAACATTTATTGACTATCTCCTGGGTGTCAACCACCGTTACAGGTTCTAACACCTAGAGATCCCTGCTCTCATGGAACTTATATTCTAAAGAGGAGATTTTTTTTAAAAAATGAGGTCTAGATTTTGAAAAGACATACTTTTTTTTTTTCTGAGAGTGAGAAGTACTCTGAGGATAATAAAACAGGAGCATGACTTAGAGAGTGATGAAGGCAGCCAGTTTTAAATAGTTACCCCGAGCTTCAAGAAGAGGTGACTTTAAGCAGAGATTTGGATGAAGAAGCAGGTCTCTAAGCTCTGTGACTTTGCACACTATGGAGAGAGGAGTTGAAACTGTCCTTCAGGCACTTTAGCTGCCTTGGCTCTGACCTTGGTGGTTTGAGTTTGTTTGTTTATTGAATATCTTCTTCAAGTTTGTTGTACAGCTTTTCATTTAGCTTTAACACATTGCTGGTAACAATAAACAGATTGTTCATATTTATTTTAAATTATAGGATGCAGCTAATGATTCTGAGCTGTTCTTATCTGCAGGAAGTGAGGCATGGGCATTAAGAAACAGGATGAGCAAGTCATTTCAGGATACACATGGTATTTCAACCTTCGGGATGAAACAGCAAGTCCTCCTTCATCACTGTCCTCCATCCCAGGAGCACTTCTCCAGGGTAATGCCCTGCCTTTGCCATTCTTGTCTGAGGAGGCTCTTCTAGGACAAAGTAACAACACTGTCTGATCTTGTAGAACCTAGGGAACAGGAAAAGTTATTGACGGTGGCCATTTGCAGATCTGTTCCAAATTGTGTCTCTCCAACAGGGAAGAATAGAGAAGCCCCCACAGACTGAGAATGAAACTCCAGCCCCAAAGAGAGACGTGGCAAAAGAAGAAAAAGTGTTTGGGAGGGCAGGTGGAAATGAAGCCATCAGAATGAGAATCAGGCCTAAAAGGAAGTGGGATGCTGCTTCATTCATTCATTTAGCAAATATCTACTGAACACTTGCCAAGCACTGTGATATTACCGGGGATATTACAGTGAACGAGACTTAGTCCCGAATTAAAGATTCAGAAACTGCGTGCAAAACACTGTCAAGACCATCAGGAGGTCTTCTGTGACGGTACAATCCTCAAGCTCCTGTTCCCTGCCCCTAAGGCTGCTTGCTGTTAGACTGCCCATGGCTCTTCTAGCTTAATGTACCTTGCCTTAGACACCTCTTCCTAGTCTACCTTCTTCCGCCAAACACTGGCAGAGAGCAGAGTAATGATTGAAAGGATGGGCATTGGAATCCAAGGGTCCTGGGTTCAATTTCTGACTTTGCCACTTACTGGACACATCACACGACTTTCCACACCTTAGTGCTCTCATCTCAACATTGAGGATTAATAACAATTTCTTCATAGAGTTTTCATGCAGACTAAATGAACTAATTATATACAAGGCTGAACCAATTATTTGGCCCAGAGTGAGTCAGTTCAGTTCAGTTCAGTTGCTCAGTCGTGTCTGACTCTTTGCGACCCCGTGAATCGCAGCACGCCAGGCCTCCCTGTCCATCACCAACTCCCGGAGTTCACTCAAACTCACGTCCATCGAGTCGGTGATGCTATCCAGCCATCTTATCCTCTGTCATCCCCTTTTCCTCCTGCCCCAGTCAGGTAGCCTTAATAATGATTCCCAAAGATATCCAGGTCTTAATTCCTTAACCTATGAATGTTACCTTGTATGGCAAAAGCATTCTGCAGATGTGATTGTGTCCTCTTGAGATGGGGAGATTATCTTGGATTATCTAGTGGTATCTTAAATGTAGCTATAACTATCCCTATATGAGGCAAACAGAGGGAGATTTGACTACAAAATTGTCAGATAGAAGGCAATCAATGATAGAAGCACTGAGAGATTTGCAAATAATATACTACTAATTTTGAAGACAGAGGAAGGGGTTGTAAACCAGTGAGTGCATAGAATACAACTATCAGTTAGTTCAGTTCAATCGCTCAGTCGTATGCAACTCTTTGGACCCCATGGACTACAGCACACCAGGCTTCCCTGTCCATTGCCAACTCCTGGAGCTTGCTCAAACTCATGTCCATCGAGTCGTTGATGCCATCCAACCATCTCAGCCTCTGTCATCCCCTTTTCCTCCTGCCTTCAATCTTTTACAGCATCAGGGTCTTTTCTAATGAGTCAGTTCTTCACATCAAGTGGCCAAAATATTGGAGCTTCAGCATCAGTCCTTCCAATGAAAATTCAGGACTGATTTCCTTTGGGATTGACTGGTTGGATCTCCTTGCAGTCCAAGGGACTCTCACGAGTCTTCTCCAACACCACAATTCAAAAGCATCAATTCTTCGGAATATAGCTATAGAAGCTAGAAAAGGCAAGAAAATAGACTTTCCCCTAGAGTTTGTAGAAGGAACCAGCTCTGCCTGAATCATGACTTTAGCCTAATGTAACTGATTTCAGATTTCTGAACTCCAGAAATTTAACAAATTAAGTTTTGTTCATTTAAGTCACTAAATTTGTGATAATTTGTTATAGGAGCAATAAGTAATAAGCCCAGTAAATATTTGATAGATAACAGAGGATGAGATGGCTGGATGGCATCACGGACTCAATGGACATGAGTTTGCACAAACTCCAGGAGATAGGGAAGGACAGAGAAGCCTAGAGTGCTGCAGTTAATGGGACTGCAAATAGTTGGACATAACTTAGTGGCTGAACAACAACAACAAGGGTATTCAATAAATGCCTATAAAAGGCAAACATGTCCCAGCAAAATATTAATAATTATGATTTTCTGAGAACATAGTATGGTCTACATACTAAGTACTTTAAGAACTCTACATAAATTAAGCCATTCAATCCTTACAGCCTTAAGTTAAATATTATTATTTTCTTTTTAACATATGAAGAAATATGGAGCATGGAGAGGTTAAGTAATTTGCCCAAGAATACACAGCTACAACCTTTACTGAGCTGGGATATGACTACAAGCAGGCTAGCCCCTAAATTTCAACTCCTAGTCTCTACGCCTACTGCCTCCTCCGTGTTATATGTTTAGCTATGCCACATGAATCCCATAAAAGAAGAGATCATGGAGGACAAAGGGTAGGGTGGGAGGAATGAGAACTAAAACATTTGGCAGATCAAATTGGTCTCTTCAAGGGCTATTTCCAGGTTCAGAGTTGCTCATTGTAGTCATGAGGCAAAATGATTGACTGATTCCCAAAGGAGAAATGGCTTCTGGGAAGATGTGATGATAGATATCATGTGATAAGTGATCAGTAACTGGTTAATGAAGAAATATGGAAAGAATTTGGGGTTAGAAAGAGTGTCTGAATTATGGCATGTCATAGGTCACACTTTCTTAAGGGTCCTTTGAAATAGCTTTTTGAATGATCAAGTGAGAGGTTTGCAGTGGTTTGAAATTGTATGTGACTAGAGCAAAAAGTTGCCTGTGAGATTTTTCAAGGCCTTAATTATGTCTGTAAGGTGGGAGTGCTTTTGTTGTTGTTTTTCCCCCTCATTCTTGAATACACATAGTATGTATGAATTATCCTGTTTTGAGCACCTGACATTCCTGGTGATGACTATATTCCAAATTACCGAGTTTGGGTCAGTTTGGTAATTGATTGTTTTAATAAATAAATAAATTTCATATTATGGAATAGGCTGTTGCTTGCCACTTAATTACCTAAATTCATCCATCTATACCTATATCTATCTATAATTCTGCTAAATGACTTGTTTTCCTAATCTGGATGTTCTGGTTTTCTGGAGGACATCCATGAGCATATTTGTTCAATATTGGTAGTATTTCAGGAGAAGAGCAAAACAGAGTAAGTCTGTGTTCACAGATTAAGAGCCTTGATTACTTATAAGTAGGCTATCTTAAATATAATTTATGAATGTATGACAGATATGAATGATGACAGGCTTCCCAGCTAAAGTTAACACTTCTTACTCTCTCTTGCAGATGGCTATGGCTCTCTTGCACACAGCCATGTGGCGAGTTTCTTGCTAATGGGATGTGAATAGGTGTTATATGTCATTTCCAGATCACCCCTTAAAGGGTATCCCCTTGTGACCGGATTCGGTTTACACAATTAAGCAGATTCACCTCCCCTCCTCCTCTAGACCTTGCTGTTTACCCTACTTCTGATATGTTTCACTCCTTTGGCTGTCCCTGTGATCATTTTCTAAGATCAGCGGTTGCTTCAGCCTCCCAGGCTCTGTGGTCTCCATAGCTTTAGGAGCATCCTCAGCACCCAGATCCAAAAAGGCTTAGGTGTCTTTTGTGGTGGCCTGAGGAGGCAGTATTCAACTCAGAAATCCAGAGGAGGGTTAACACTCCACGAGATGAACTTGACCAGTGAGAGACAAAAAATCAGAAACTGCTGCCATGTAAGTTGCTTGCCTTTCCTACCTGACAGACTGTTCTAAGACCTTAGCTACAGTGCCTCGACCTGGTAGCTTATTAGAAATGCAGAAACTCAGGCCAAACCACAGACCAATTGAATCAAATCTGAATTTTAACAGGCTCCCTGGGAGAGTCATTTGCACACTAAGGTTTGAAAAGCGTTGCTCTGAGACACAGCTGATCCACAAACAAAACAAACTCAGACACATCACTGTCAAACTACTGAAACTCAAGGATAAAGAGAAATCTCTAAGGCAGCCAGAGAAAACAAGACCCATTAGAGATGAACAAAGATGAGCGTTACAGCAGTCTTCCTGTCAAAAGCCATGCCAGTCAGAACACAGGAGATAGACATCTCTAAGGCACCGAAAGGAAAGAGCTGTCAGAAATATCTTCTTAGAAATGAAACATCAATACTTTTCCCAGCAAACAAAAACTGAGAGAATGAGTTGTAAAGCAATCCTGCACTCTTAGAAATGTTAAAGAAATTTCTTTAGACAAAAACAATATTCTATCAGACATAAACTTGGATCTGTGCAGTAAAATAAAGAGTGCTAGAACTGGCAAAAATGAAGGTAAAACAAAATATTTTAAAGGTTTATTTTCCAGGAAGATTGATGATTTGCCAAAACAAAAATAGTGTCACTGCTGCTAAGTCACTTCAGGCGTGTCCAACTCTGTGTGACCCCGTAGACGGCAGCCTACCAGGCTCCCTCGTCCCTGGGATTCTCCAGGCAAGAACACTGGAGTGGGTTGCCATTTCCAGTGTGAGTATTTAGCACATGTAAAATGAAATACAGCACAAGAGTGGCACAAAAGATGGGTGGGCAGGATTTGGAAGTATACTGTTGAAGGCATAATATTATTTGAAGGTAGGCCATAATTAACTAAAGATCAACCAGCTTGACCTAAGTGACATTTGTAGAATGCTCCACCCCCCAAAAAAAGAATGCAAAAATATGCTTTTGAGCCACAGCATAAATAAGCTAGATGTTCATAATCAGAAAGATGTCTGGAAAATCCTTAAATATTTGGAAATTAAACAGCCCTCTGTTAAATAACCCATGGACCAAAAAAGGAAGTCACGAGGGAAATTAGAAAAAAAAATCTTAATTAAGTGAAAATGAGAAAATAGGAGACATACAATCATTGTCATTGGGAAATGATTAAATTATGGATGTCATCCATTATCAAGGCCCTTCCATTGGTTTTTAGGTCATTTGCTAGGTTCTTCTTTGTTATGTAGAATCAAGGTAATAGGGTAAAGGAAAGAGAAAGCTTAAAAATTCAGAGTCTCAGTTGATATCCACATAAGTGAACTGAGGACAAATTAAAGAAGGTGTCAAGTAGAATTTTCTGAAATAGAGGTAAACAGCGGAGAACATGATTTGGGGGGAAGCTACTGCAAAGCCTGTAAGAAAACTTGATGATGAGAAAAGTGTGTAAACTCTAAAGAATATTTCAAAGAGTTTGGCTGCATATTAAAAAAATATACCCCAATTTCAATATTTTATCAGAAGACTGAGCAAAGATCTAAATTTCTTTTGATTTTAGTTTTTGGGAGACAGCTGTTTCTTTGACTGTGAATCTAAAACAGAATAACGTGAAAACCAGTAGAGCCCGAGATAGCCCTGGTAATGCCTTCTCTCCATCCATTTCAGTCCTCCCTTCTTTCACATTCTCCTCAGGCTGCAGTAGTTCTTTTATAGTTTATGTTCTTCCTGAGCATCTTTGTGGATATCCTCTTTAGCTTCCTTTAAAAAAAAAAACAAGGAAAAGCCTCCGTAAGAAAGAAACCCTATGTACTTCCCTGCCTGGGAAGGATTAAATCCCCCAGACCTTCTAGGAGTGACCCTGGGCATCTCACACTTACTTTGAGAATAATACAATCTTGTATCTTCATTAGGCATCTGGATGACCTGAGCATTATATATCCGATATATCCTCCTCTCACCACTCCAATCCGCTCTCACCCCTCCCCCTCAGTCAAATGATGAGGCCCTGACTCAAATGGACCCAGGAATTTGAATCTAGGGCAAACAGACACACAGATGGAAGATGACTGGAGCTGAGTCATTTTGCTGGCAGTCTCCAAAATGCACTGTTCCAGGAATTCATGGTACTGAGATCCCTGGAGCTGCCCTAGTCTGGTTCTCTCTGAGACTGGTTTTCCGCTTCAATTCTGCGTTTTCTTGTATCATTTCAATCACTTAGTTCAATGACTGCTTGAGCTAGCCAGAATCAGTGTCTGTTGTTTGCAAGCAAAGGCCCACAACAGAGACAAATGGCAACATAGAAACGGTACTGAGGTCTGTTCCAGATTCTTCTGAGCTGAGCCTGCTTGTGTCAGTGTGGGCTGTGTGATGACTCAGTGTCCTACAATTTTCTCTACTTATTCTGCTGCGAAACCTCTGATCTTAAGAGTGGACAATATCTTGAGACATCATTTGTCCCTTACTTGGTGCTTACTTAAAACATTATGCTTTAAGTCCACGTATGTCCTTTTCTTATTGGTCTGTGTCAAGAAGTGGTACTTGACACTATAAGAAACGATTTGAGTCGTAAAAATAAATAACACCTCTCGTTTATAAAGTGACCATTTAAATGATCCAGAATATATCTATAGTATTTTTTGACGTTATCATGGAGATGAAAGCACATTATTTAAAAAGCTTGAAGAAGTCTGCTGTGGTAGACTGTACTTTATGCTGTATTTCACAGACTTTTTTATTCTCCCTGATACCTCAGTGGGGGTCAGATTCAGCCTTGACAAATGAGTAGTTAAGTACCTTAAGTGTAAGAAGTCAGTGTGCAAGGATAGGAATAGAAAATTCACAAAAAAGGGCACACATATGTCATTAAGCATAGGAAAATACATTCAATCCCTTTAAGATCCAGGATGTTTAAGGCATCAGTCAGGATGGTCTAGGTAATGCTGTAGTAACTCAACACCAAATCTCAGTGGCTTAAAACAACAAAGGTTTATATTTTTTGCTCATATCTGGCATGGCCTAGCTGAAAGCTTTATTCATGGAATTAAAATGGTATGTCCCTGGGTCATGGGACCCAGACCACCTTTGGGAATATTGCTGGCAGCTGGTAGCCAAAGTGAAAGAGTTCTGTAGGATCTTGTATTGCCAGTGAAATACTCAGCCCAGAGTGATGCATGTTATTTCTAGTCACAATTCAATTACTAGAACAAGTCACATAGCCCTTACCTAACATCAAATGCCGTGAAATTCAATCCTACTATATGCTCAGAAGGTGATGTCAGAAATACTTGGTGGACAGTATTAATGACTGTTGTTATTCAGTCATTAAGTCGTGTCCGACTATCTGCAACCCCATGGATCGCAGCATGCCTGGCTCCTCTGTCCTCCACTCTCTCCCGGAGTTTGCTCAAATTCATGTCGGTTGAATCAGTGACGCTATCTAACCATCTCATCCTCTGCTGCCCCTTCTCCTTTTGCTTTCAATCTTTCCCAGCATCAGAGTCTTTTCCAATGAGTCGGCATCATGTAATTAAAACAATAATAAGTTATTATTTTTCAACCCTTAAGACTGGCAACTTTGTAAAGATAATAAAACCTTGTCTCAGCTGGTGTGTAAAAATAGGCAGTCTTGTATATCAGGAATGAGAATTTATACATCATTTCCAGGGGGAGTGTACACCTACACTTATGTGTATGCTCACACACACACACATAGTGTGCATATATATATATTTCTTTTTTTCTCTACCCTACAGTCTCACTACTAGGAAGAGACTAGTAGGCTGAATTTATACATCATTCAGCCTAACCAGATAGTCACAATTGCAAAAAGACAGGTTTATAAAAACATTCATTAAAGCATTGTGTATAACATTGAGAAATGGAAACAACTGGTAAATGCAAGGTCAGAGCTATGGCTGAACAGCTCACATTACAATTGTTTGATTAAATATTGTGGATCTATTAAAATTATGCTCACAAAGAATTTGTAATTAAGTAATATCTTTTGGCAACCCACTCCAGTACTCTTGCCTGGAGAATCCCATGGATGGAGGAGCCTAGTGGGCTACAGTCCATGGAGTCACAAACAGTCGGACACGCCTGAGCGACTTCCCTTTTACTTTATAATAAAAGAAAGCTGAATGATAGGGGATTGATGCTTTTGAACTGTGGTGCTGGGCGAAGACTCTTGAGAGTCCCTTGGACTGCAAGGAGATCAGTCCTGGGTGTTCATTGGAAGGACTGATGCTGAAGCTCCAACACCTTGGCCACATAATGAGAAGAACTGACCCACTGGAAAAGACCCTGATACTGGGACAGATTGAAGGCAGGAGGAGAAGGGGACAACAAAGGATGAGATGGTTGGATGGCATCAACGACTCGATGGACATGAGTTTGAGCAAGCTCCAGGAGTTGGTGATGGACAGGGAAGCCTGGTGTGCTGCAGTCCATGGGGTCGCAAAGAATCGGACACGACTGAGCGACCGAACTGACAGACTTTATAATGTTAAATGACAAAGCAGCCTCTACACTTTCAGTAGAACTTCTCATTACTCTCTGCAAGTGGAAGGAAAGCACCTCAGAGTTCTCCCTGATGTATCTGCCAACAATTACAGCTCCTTCAGCAGAACCCATATATTTCCTATTAGAGACCTCAAGTGAGGTTGTCCTTCCATGGGTGACTCTTAGGCTGCTTTGGAGCTCAAATGTTCAGCATCCACAGAAGCTATGCTTGGAGCAGGATGGTGGTGCAGTCTGCGCGCAGAGTGGCCTCCACTTCCCTGGAGGCTCATTTACGCTCAGGACTTGGGAAGAGATGGAAGACCTGACTCCATTCTCAGAGTCCTTATGGCTGAGTTTTCCTTTTCTGAAGATCTACTGTGCTCTCCAGGGATTAGCAGAGCACCCTGATCTTCTCACTTGGATTTTTCTTTTCTTTCTTTCTTTCTTCCTTTCTCCCTCCTGCTCTCCTCCTTTCTTTATTCCCTTCCTTCCTCTTCCTTCCTTCCCTCTTTCTTTCTTCTTCCTTCCTCTTTCCCTTCCATTTCCTTCCTCCCTTCCTCCTTCGTCTATCCTTCCTACTTGTTCCCTTGAAAGAAACATTTCATGAACAGTTTTAAGTTTCAGGCACTGTGCCCAGCACTAGGAATACCACAATGACCAAAATACTCTCTCTGCTCCCATTGAACATTCTATGTATCCACCGGAGAAAAGAAGGAAAAGATTGCAGTGTATCCCTGAGACAGGAACCTCTAAGATATCTCATGATCCCTGCTTGCTGGTATCCATGCTCTATGTAATCTGCTCTTCTGAGTGTTGACTGGAGTTAGCAAGTTGCTTCTAACAAATAGAATATGCCAGAGCAATGGGATGTCACTTCTGAGATTAGGTATTTAAAAGGCTTTGGCTTCTCCCTTCAGTCCCAGAACAGTAGCCCCCCAGCAACTATTAGAGATCCATTTGGCCTCAAAAAAAAAAAGCTCTGGCTTTGACCGTGGTTTCCCCCCACCACCGTCACTCCCCGTTTTCTCTCCTCTGGCTCTGGGAGAAGCAGGCTGCCATGAGCTTCACCATCGTGCTACAACATCAGTGTTATTTGTCAGAAATAGATGGTAATTGTAGGTAATTCCCTGACAGTCGAGCGGTTCAGTTCAGTTCAGTTGCTCAGTTGTGTCCGACTCTTTGCGACCCCATGAATCGCAGCACGCCAGGCCTCCCTGTCCATCACCAACTCTCGGAGTTCATTCAGACTCACGTCCGTCGAGTCAGGGATGCCATCCAGCCATCTCATCCTCTGTCGTCCCCTTCTCCTCCTGCCCCCAATCCCTCCCAGCATCAGAGTCTTTTCCAGTGAGTCAACTCTTCGCATGAGGTGGCCAAAGTACTGGAGCTTCAGCTTCAGCATCATTCCCTCCAAAGAAATCCCAGGGCTGATCTCCTTCAGAATGGACTGGTTGGATCTCCTTGCAGTCCAAGGGACTCTCAAGAGTCTTCTCCAACACCGCAGTTCAAAAGCATCAATTCTTCGGTGTTCAGTCTTCTTCACAGTCCAACTCTCACATCCATACATGACCACAGGAAGAACCATAGCCTTGCGGTTAGGACTCTGCATTTCCCCTGCAGCAGGCACAGGTTAGATCCCTGGTAGGGAAAACTAAGATGCCACAAGCCATGCAACATGGCCAAAAAAAAAAAAAAAAAAAGATAATTGTAAGTACAATCACAAGAAAACAAAACAATGCTGTTAAATCCTAACGAAACAAGATTGTCCTTTGAAAGTTCTAAATCTAGAATCTCCTTGCTTCCTCTCTCTGTGTCACTCTTCAGAAGAGAGGTGATAAAAACATAGCACTAAAATGAATTTTTCTCTTTGATGCGACCTGAAGGATTAAAGAGAATTTAAAAAGGAATCATACAATTCTATTTTAGTTACTGCTGTTGTTCGCATATGACTAAAATTCATCTCTTATTCATGAAGCTCTTTGAGAACACTACACTAAACAGCTAAGACCTTAAGCCACAAGTTTGGGTCAGCACTCAGAGAAAGCTGTTTTTGCTTTTTTTTCCTTTTTTTATTGAAGTATAGTTACTTTACAATATTATATTAGTTCCTGGTGTAGAACAAAGTGATTCAGCTACATATTTTTAATATTCTTTTCCATTATAGGTTATTACAAGATATTGAATATAGTTCCCTGTACTGTACAATAGGATCTTGTTTATTTATGCACTTTAGCTGGCATCTGCCAGTCTCAGATTCCTAATTTATTCCCCCCTGCCACTTTTGATAATTATAAGTTTGTTTTCTATGTCTGTGAGTCTGCTTCTGTTTTGTAAATAAGTTAATTTGTGTCATATTTTAGATTCCGTACGTAAGTAATATCATATGATATTTGTCTTTCTCTGTCTGACTTGCTCACTTCGTGTGATAGTCTCTAGGTCCATCCACGCTGCTGCAGATGGCATCATCTCAATCTTTTTTATGACTGAGTAGTATTTTATTGTGAGAAGACCCCACCTCTTTATGCACTCATCTGCCAGTGGACTTCTAGATCGCTTCCATGTGTTAGCTGTTGTAAACAGTGAAAGCTGTTCTGTTGTTGTTATTGTTGTTATTTCAAGTCAAACTTAAGGCAGTAGTTCTGCATAGTGATGTTCCATGAACTTTCATTGTGTATTACCAGATTTTGTTCAGTATGTAAAACTGATTTCCACCCCCAGCCGAGGATGCATATTTTTCGTATATGTGATGGGAGACTAACAGAGTCAGTTGGTCTACACGTATCCTACTCTCCATTCTTAAGAAGTATCACCTCTCCATGAGAGCAGTGAATTGGAACACTTGGCAGATCTCTAATTACCCAAAGGCTACATGGTGATAAAGGATGACCCAGTAAGCAGTAAAATAAGTCTAAAAAGACTTTTCAATTTTCCAAAACTTGTTTTTTAAAAATCACCATTCATCTTTTAATGCTTTTGAGCGCCCTATCCAGACTTCTGGAATTCAAAACTGTGCCTAATCCTCCCACTTTAGAGTTAAAGCCTCAACCCTAAAGTATTAAAAAAGTCATTACTTGAGGTCAAAGGTAGAACCCTTCCACTAGCAACCATATAAAATTTCAGAATTTCTGCAATATGGGTTATGCTTTTAGGGGAACAAATATTTCCTATTCATTTGTTCTATGCAAGCAATAAAATATGGCTAATGACTGCAGAGATAAAGTTCTCTCTGAAATGCTTTCTAACATGTAAATTAATATTTTTTCTAAGATATACTATGAAAAACACTTTAAGCTCATAAATTATTTGTTCCAAGTGACAGCAGAGAATAACATTTTCTAAAGGAGCAGTATTTTCCCTTCTCAGAATGTTGGACTCTGCCTGATCCGTTTGTGAATACGTGGGGTCAGGCAGTACAGTCACGGCCCGGAAGTGCAGAGGTGGGGGAAGAGGAGGCACAGGGAAGCAGCTGGGGGTGCAGTTTCGTTCATAAGAACAAAAGAAAAGACCGACTTAGAAAATTGTGATTATTTCTCCTCCAGTGCAGAAATGGGTCATGTTTAGGTGCCTGAAGTGAGCTTGGCAGAAAATCACTTGCATCCTCATGCTGTTAGGTTCCACAGGACTTTTTGTCCAGATTACTGTCTTGGTAAATGGCCTACTTTATAAAATGCCACAATAGTTCATATATCTAAATGAGAAGAAATAGATTGACTTGAAATATGAAAATCCATTGAGATGTCAGACAACTCTATCCTTGTTTAAATTTCAAAAGAGATACTTGCCTGGTACCCCCCCCCCAATGATTTTAAATTAGTATCTATCTTGAATTCAAGCCTTTGAGTTCCAGGCAAGGAAAAAATTAAAAGTCACAGGAGGGGATTTACCTCACGGTCCAATGGTTAAGAATCCACCTTGCAGTGCAGGGGATGTGGGTTCAATCCCTCGTTGGAAAACTAAGATCCCACGTGCCTCAGCACACCTAAGCCTGTGTCATGACTTCTGAGCCCCCCATGCCACGACTGGAGAGTTTGGGTGCCACAACGAAAGATCCCACACGCACTGCAACTAAGACCCAACGCAACCAAAATTAATTTTAAAAAATAAATCAAGATAAGAGATTGAATAAATACCACTTCCTCTCTTAAGAAAGATGTGTGACTCCCCCATTACCACTTTCTGGCCCCTTAAGAAGGAGCTTTCTTTTTAATTTAATTTATTTATGTTTTTGTCTGCACCACGTCTTTGTTGCTGTGCACAGGCCTCCTCTAGATGCGGTGAGCAGGGGCTCTTCTTCATTGTGGTGGCTTCTCTTGTTGTGGCATGCAGGCCCCAGAGTGTGCAGGCTTCAGAGGTTGCAGCTCACAGGCTCTAGACCGTGGGCTCGGTGGTTTTGGCACACAAGTTTCAGTTGCTCTGCAGCATGTGGAATCTTCCCAGACCAGGGACTGGACCTGTGTCCTCTGCCCTGGCTGGCAGAATTCTTGTCCTCTGTGCTACCAGGGAAGTCCATAAGAAGGAGCTTTCAGAGAAGCAAATTAAGTTCTATTTGCTTAAAAAGTTCAAAATAATAACAATTATAGTTACTTGGAACATAACTGAGGAAAAAAGACAGATTATCATACCCTAGCAAGTCAGCCTTAGTGTGTGTAGGACCTTGGTGAGTGACTGCTGGAGAGGAGATAGAGGCTGGACCCAAGCTCAGAAATCGTAATATGGCTGTGACTCTGACCCAAAGACACTGGGTGATAATCCAAGTTGATGTTCATAGTAGAATAGATGCTCGTATCTCAGGGTGTCCAGTTTATAGATGGAGCATGTTAGCAAAGGTCTCCATGAGCAGGTGATGCTTCAAGTGAGCAGGAAACTAATACCATGTTTATGAATGGTCCATCTTTTTAGCATATAGCTGCAGTCAGCAACTTGAGGGCCAGTGAAATGACTGCAGTACCTCAGAAAGGGGAGTGGTGAGATTTGTCAGTGCTCAACAGAGTAGAACCAGGCTCTATTCATCAGAGAAATTGAGGCAGAAGTCTAATCACACAAACCAGACTTACTACTATGAGATTTAGGGAAGTATTATAACTCAGTGAACCCACCACAGGCATTGCAGGCACCAGGTGGACAGAAAGTCAACTATATCCAGAACCTACCCACTTGCAAAGGTGGGCCTCAGTGATGCCAGCTTTGAAGGCAGGAACTGATATTGTTAGAAAACCAAGCGGCTTTGCTATGGCAAGGGGGATCAGCAGTATTCACTGGGCGTGAGCTTGATGATAACCCTGGGCTACATTTCATGGACAGGAACTGTAAAAGCATGTATAGAATCCCAAGTGGCCAATGAAAGACACCGAGCCTCAGTGGCAATCAGGGAAATACAAGCTAAAACCACAACTGGAACCATTTCTCACCCATCAAGTATATTTAAGATTGTTACTGAAGCATTGTGAAAAACTACAATTACCTAAACATTCGTCAATAGAACTGATATTTGATTTAGTAATGTATTTATTATAATAAATTTTGTATTTTATTTTGCAATGGAATGCTGTAAAAATGCTATAAAACAGAGAACATGAGTGAACATGAGCTAGTAAAGAAAACTGAAGGCACATCCATGAATACTCAGTAATGTATTTCTAGAGCAGCACAAGCTTAGTTATAGGGCATATCCAAATACCTAAATTAATACAGAAAAGTACTTTGTTACCGCTTCTAACATAACACTCTCTAGGTTCTAGTTGGAAATTTTTATTTAGGTGCCCCGTCACCCAGTATGACAGTTCTTTGAAGGCTGGAATGAAACAGATTCCCATAACAGAGAGGTGGTGGTAGTTTAATCGCTCAGTCATGTCCAACTCTTGTGACCCCATGGGCTATAGCCTGCCAGGTTCCTCTGTCTATGGGATTCCCCAGGCAAGAATACTGAAGTGGGTTGCCATTTCCTTCTCCAGAGGATCTTCCTGACCCAGGAATCAAACCCAGGTCTCCTGCATCGCAGGCAGATTCTTTACCAACTGAGCTACAAGGGAAGCTCCGAGGGAAGCTCCGATAACAGAGTAGGTGCTCAGTAATGTTAGTTGAATGAAATCTTGCCATTTGTAACAACATGGGTAGACCTGGAGGGTATTATGCTAAGTGAACTAAGCCAGATGGATAAATCATACAAACACTGTATGATTTCACTCCTATGTGGAGTATTTTTAAACTTTTTAAATTAATAAACCAAGCCAAACAAAATGAACACATAGATACAGAGAACAGAGTTGTGGTTACCAGAGGGAAAGGGGGGTGAGGGCAGGGCAAAGTGGGTAAAGGGGGCCAACTGTCGGGTGACAGATAGAAGCTAAACCTTTGCTGATGAGGATGCTATAGTGTAGACAGAGATTGAAATATAACATAGATTGTGCACATGAAACATTTATAATGTTATAAACCAATGAAAAATAATAATGTTAGTTGGATAAATTAGTCAGTAAATGACTGAAGACTTAAGAGACACAATTGTGTCAGTTGCTTAACTGTCATTGTTTAGACCAAGGTCAAAGCCATCATTGCTATTCCTTGGCCCCTGCTCCTCCTTCCAGTCTGGTGTTTTTCCGGAACCCCTATCCTTCCCTCTCTTCACATTTGTTGGACCAGTCAGGGAAGCTGGGAAAGAGATGATCTATCGCCATAGCTCACTTTCTATCCACACTTTACGGTCTCAACTTGGACAGCTTGTGACCACTCCCAAAGACAATCAGGTGCCTTTGAGGTAACCTGGCGAATAGACCATCTTTTTTCTCTGATGTCTGTTTCTGTATATGTGTGTGTTCTCACATGTGTGTGTATAAAAGACCAGCAAGGACTGAATGTTGAGCTTTCCCTCTACCATATTATCCCGAATTTTGAGAACACACAGAGCATTCTCAAAGCATTTTGATGGGCCTTTACCATAAGATGTATCTGGAATAAATCCAAACAGTAGCATGTGCCAAGAGAGACTTTTGTTCGGTTGCTAAGTCATGTCTGGTTCTTTACCCCACGGACTGCAGCATGCCAGGCTTCCCTGTCCTTCATCATCTCCCAGAGCTTGCTTAAATTCATGTCCATTGAGTTGGTGATGTCATCCAACCATCTCATCCTATCATCCCCTTCTCCTCCTGCCTTAAATCTTTTCCAGCATCAGGGTCTTTTCTAATGAGTCTACTCTTTGCATCAGGTGGCCAAAGTATTGGAGCTTCAGCTTCAGCATCAGTCCTCCAGTGAGTATTCTGGGTTGATTTCCTTTAGGATTGACTGGTTTGATCTCCTTTCTGTCCAAGGGACTCTCAAGAGTCTTCTGGAAGGGACTGAGGCCATTAAGAGATTCTTTTAGGCATTGTCTTTTAAAATAATTTTTAAGGAGAGACTGAGGCCCTTAAAAATTCTATGAAAGACAATACCTAAAAGAATGTTCAACCTGTATTTGAAGCAGGAAAAACAAGAAAAGGAAAATCCACTGCCAAGGGAATGTGATGCAGTGTTAACAGACGGCATGAGAATGGGAAAACCTCACTTTCCTTTTGCTTTGACTTGCAAAAGCAGCCTTTCCCAAAGTGGGTGCCATAAAATGCTTGTTCTTTCATGGGTTTTGCAGAAAGAAGAGTTGCATGATCAATTGCATCTGGGAAACATTAGGAAAATACTTAAGTTCCTTTACTGCAGGACTTTTCAGGTGCTTTAAGATGCTACAGTGTTCTGTGAAACACAAAGAGAGGGGTAGAGTCTTCACTGCTATTCAGACCTACGTAATAATTGCCATTTTAGATCTGGAAGCACCTCATGGGATTCGTGCTCTGGGGACTCACGCTTGGGAAACAATCTTTGAAAGCAAGGAGTATGGTCTCTAACAAAAACAAGTGGAACAGACAAAGGACAACGTAGTTCTGTCTTTGAGGACATTTGAGAGGGAAAAAAAGAGTATTTAGCTGTTTCAGAGATTTCAAAGCTTTCAGCCCAGAAAGTACATTCCAATGACTAAAATCAGTTTTGAGAAATAAAGGAAAATGTTAAGGTTCCATCAGATTGGAAATAAACAAGTAATATTTCCAAAGAAATGTTTTTAAAACTTGAGACCAAAATGTGATCCCCATTTAGAGCTAAAACAGATTTTCACTCCACTATGATCCTTCTATTGCAAGTGACAAACTACTGCTGACTATTTTAAGGAAAAAGTGAGTGCACTGGCAGGACTTTTGCTTGGAGGGAAGAAGAGAGACTAGAGACTCAGGCTTGAAAACAGGGCAGGAACCGGGGAAGCCATGCGCGCTGGAGCCTTAGCTGCCGTGGCTGAAATGAGCTCCTTCAAGCATTTCTTCTCTATCAGTTACTAAAGATTTGAAGTTCCAGAAGAGAGAGAGTCAGGCTGAAATAGTTTTTTCTCATGCCAGTCTCTTGGCCAAGGGAGAGCTGGGCACCACGCATATACACAATGGGAAGACGTATTACCTAAAATGAAATGGGGAGGGGAGGCGGTGGGTGTAGGTGTGTAACTGATTCACTTTGCTGTACCTCTGAAACTAGCACAACGTTGTAAACCGCTATGCCCCAGTAAAAAAAAAAAAATAAAAGGGGGGGGTGGTAGGAAGGGAAAATGAATGATGAGTGCCTGAAAATTAACAAAGTTCCGTTACATGTTTCCTAAGAACCAGCTATATCAAACTAATCTAATTGCCTGAGTGTGGTAAAACTCCAGAATGACATAGAGGAATGCTATTCATTATGTTTAATTCATCCATTTATTTGTAAATCTTCAATACCCAGCAAGTAAACATAAGGCACCATGGTTTACAAGTCATATTAGCCCCCTACTTAGAGCCTTCAGTGGTTTACAACTTAGTATAGAACACAAAATCCCGCGGCCCCACAGTGTGTGGACCCCTGACTCTCTCGCATCCCTCTCCCCTTGCCCTGTCCTTCGAGCCCCAGTGCCCCAGGCTTCCCACACACTGTTGCGTCTGCTGGGCACACTTTTTCTACTCAACCCTGGAAAAGCTGAATAACTGCTAGTCATAGTAGGCCTGAAGTGTTGGTTCCTCAGAGAAGTTTTGCTAAACGCTCTCTCTCTCTCTCTCTGTCTCTCCTTTGGTTCTGGCTCCTGCTTCCCCTGTCATATAGATTCATGACACAGTCTGTGGTCTCCTGTTCTGCTTGCTGACTTACGTAATGACTCTCTTCCTCAGTAGATGACACACTTCCCAAATCCAAGGACTGCATCTGTGTTGCTCAATTCTAAATGCAGCATCTAATACAGACCTTGACCACTGCTGGCACACACACAAAAACCAATGTTTGATGAGGATTCAGAATGAATATGAACGCTGTTTATAGGGAATCTGTATTCTAAAGACAAGAAATTATGATCATCACTGTGGTAAGCTCAGTACTAGAGGGTTGCAGAAGGTACCAGAGGAGCACCCTGAACAGGAAGGGTTACTTTGGCCGTGAGACAGTTTCACAAGGTCTCGCTGGTGTCCTTGGAGATTTGTCCAAGAGGGGGTATGAGGCTGGTTGACCACACCAGGTGGAAATGCACAGAGGGAGGGAGAAGGGGGAGAGGAGGTTGAGGGGCGCACCTTGAGGCGAGTGCCGCAGGACCTGGACTCCGACCCTCTGGGCAGCATTTGTACCCAAGGCTTGGATGAACACAGAACAGTTATGAAATCTGCACATGACACAGAACTGGGAAACGTGTGTCGCCTTCTCCTGAATTTCTGTTTCGTCAGGTTGGCTTCAGACATGCATTCTATGCTGCATTCCTTAATGGAACACTTGCTTCCTATTAACTGGAAGTGTCTTTGTGTTTCAGTATATTTGCAATTTAATTCGAATGACTTGGAAAATGGGGTTTCTAAAAGAACAAGTCAATGACTTGATATTTTGGAATGTTAACTATGCTACAAAGTTAATTCATGATGGTCAAAAAAAAACAACATAAAAACCAAGCTTAGCACTCCTTTTTCAAACTCATCCGCTGTCGACTTTTCAGTTATTTACCATAACATGAGTTTTTATTAAACTCTCACTTTTCTTTCATTTGCGCAATTAGGCCTGAATTCAGTGTTCTGACCACACCATGAAAAGACTATGAGCCAATTTATGCTCACTCGGTTGTTAAAATGAGGTAATAAAACCAGTTCCCCGGGCTGGTCTACCCTCCTGCTCTTCTTCCCCCTTCCTTCCTCCCTCTTTCCTGTTTCATTTCCTCCCTCGCTTCTCTCTCTGCCTTCTTCCTTCTGCAGGAATTTATTAAGATCCTAATGTGAGCCTGGACCTCTGCTGGGTGCACACAATTTGAATATATAACACTTGGATTTAGGCACTTTTAACCAGATACAACCAGAGTGAGTTTAACATGGTTCTATCAGCCTATGATAGCACATCTCCAGAAACATCTCGTACATTTAAAAATTCCTTATTTCAGCCCAATTTGATGTAAGAGCATTGGCCTCCCCTTGCACCCCTCACAATCGCAGATCCATCCACTGATTCACCGCCCGACAGTTCTTGATTAGTTTATTGTTTACTCCAACTTCAGCAGAGAGCAAAATAAAAATGCACGCAGCTGACTCTTCAGTGAGTCAGTAAGCCTCCTTCTTATTTCCTAATTTGAGTTCTAGTTAAGGCTGGAATAAGCAATTCTCTTCCCAGCAATTGTAATTAAACATATTTACTTTAAAAATACACAGAGACCTTAACGTATCAATTAAAATGGTTAAAGGTTGTCTCTAATGTAACATGGAAATCAAACAAGCACATAGCTCTACATATGACATCGACTGGGTGCATTTAATTTGGCTGATAAATCCCTGTGGATCTGCTTCCTTGTCCTCTGCTCTTTTGGGAAATGTTTTCCGTTTCTTGCTTTGTTGTTACTGGTATTTAGTAGACCACACAGGTCTTCTTAAGTAAAGACAGATGATAATGCGTTGGCTTTGTGCACAGTAGATCCCCCTGGTGGCGTAGATGGTAAAGCATTTGCTTACAATGCAGGAGACCCAGGTTCGATCCCTGGGTCTGGAAGATCCCCTGGAGAAGGAAATGGCAACCCTTCCAGTACTCTTGCCTGGAAAATCCCATGGATGGAGGAGCATGGTAGGCTATAGTCCATGGGGATTGCAAAGAGTCAGACACAACTGAGCAACTTCACTTTCTTTGTACACAGTGTTCCCTGACTTCACAGTGATACATGAAAAGATGTCCTGGAGAATATTATTTAAGTTTGAGTTTCTCTAAATAATTCATTTTCAAATAAGCTAGGAAATTCTATGTATTTAGCAGAATTACTTTCTAAAGTTAAATTGAGGGTGAATCTTAGTAGAGCTATATGGATGTAGTCTGGGACTTTCCTGTTGATTAGAATAAGATTCAGCCTCACTGGTGTAAACAATAGATAAGAAGCAGTCCCTTATTTTAAAGAAGGGTCCTCAAGACATGTGCATGGGTCTTACTATGACATGGACATTCTGGTTCAGCAACAATCCCTCCCTTAGCCTTTAGCAGAGAAAGGATGGGCAGGTACATCTTTAGGGTGACTTCCCAAGAGGAGGAGCATGATGGCATCTCTTCTCTGGTCTGAGTGGGCCATTGTTGCCCCCACCAGAGCCAAGTGAAGAGAGGCAGTGAGAGACCCCTTCACTCAGCACTGGAGTGCAGGCAAGAAAGGGATGTGGGACTTTTAATCCCTAACCAGATGATTGCCTGGCTGGAGGAATGTGAGGAGTGGGAGACAAGCAAGTTTTGAGAAGAATCTGACAAGGGTCCTTTGGATTTTGAGGGATATAGGGAAATCTGCACACTGGAATCTGGCTGGAGCTGCCCCTAGTGGCTGGGTGACGATGGAGGGTTGTAGGTTACACTTCAAGCATTTGGCTGGGCAGGGATGCACAGTGCTTCATAGGGACTGAAGCATCACAGTGGAGATTATCTACCAAGTAGAGTGGAAGGAAAGGCCATGCTTGGCAGCTGTACTAGGTGACAGCGGGGAGGAGGGAGATTTGAAATGAATGAGAAATTCAAGTTTAATTTACACTGGGCTAGAGTTTTCCGTAGGTGAAAGTGAGACTCTTCTCACATCTGAGAGTGGCCACAAAGGTCAGGGATCTGCCTGAAAAGTCCCTAAGTGCACAGAAGGGAGCTCTGCTTGTTTGGAGGCAACAGAAAGAGAAGACAAAGCAGTTTACTGATTATAGTCACTGATTCAGCACACTTAATAAATCAGTTACACAATTGTTTAAAAAGTCAGCTATTATAACTCCTATGGAGTATTCTTGCCAAAGTTTAAAAAAACACACACACACTTTTTAGCCTAATTTAATCAAATCTCTTGAATTAACTAACAGCTTCCAAGACAGGAGATGCAAGAACATGTTAATGTCACTAGGAGGGTGAAGTGAAGTGAAGTCACTCAGTCGTGTCCGACTCTTTGCGACCCAGTGGACTGTAGCCTGCCAGGCTCCTCTGTCCATGGGATTCTCCAGGCAAGAATACTGGAGTGGGTTACCATTTCCTTCTCCAGGGGATCTTCCCAACCCAGGAATCGAACCCAGGTCTCCCGCATTGGAGGCAGGCGCTTTAACCTCTGAGCCACCAGGGACTGTCACTAGGAGGGTGCCATCAGCCAAATCCAAAAGGTTAGACATTCCACAGGACGAGAGCCCACTTTTTCTTCAACAAGCACATGGCACAGAGGAAGAAAGAGAAGGGGAACTGTCATAAGCTGAAAGAAACTTAAGAATATCTGATATATGTAACGTGTGTGCTGTGTCTGAATTTTTATTTGAACTGTAAAGATGTTTTTGAGACAGTCAAGAAAAGTCTGAACTGAGACTGGGTATTGAAAGTATTAAGAAGGGAGGTTCAAGAGGGAGGGGACAAATGTATACTTATGGCTGATTCATGTTGATGTTTGGCAGAAACCAAAAACATTCTGAAAAGCAATTATCCTTCAATTAAAAAATAGATAAATTTTTAAAAGTATTAAGGAACTGTTATTAATTTGGGGACATGATAATATTATGATTTTTTTTCTTTTAAGTTTTGATGGACTAGAAAAACATAGTATTAGAGTGAAGGAAGATTTGTTTTAAAACACTCCAGGATAAAAATAGTTAAAAAAAAACAAACAAATGTAGATTTCTTAAAAAGAACAAGTAAATGAAATAAAATATACTCCAGGATAAAAGAAAATAAAGCAGCTTTGGAGAGAGGATTGATGAGAAAAGAATAGTGGAATGGGAATAGTTGTTGAATTTAGGTGATGGGTACTGTCAACTACAAATTGGCACTTACCAAGAGCATTGCCAGTGACTGAACAAAAAAAGGCATTTGCCATCTGCCTCTATGGAGACCGAACCCCGTGCTGCTGCAGCTGCTGACCTTCAACAACCCCTGAGGGAGTTCAGGGTGGAGGGAGGCACTCTGTGCTCCAGGGAATCTGGTGAGACAGGTCTTTAGATACTTGGATGTTTTTAGGAACAGATTTTATGATCTCAATCCTTGCATCTCCTCATATCTAGAGAAGCACTAAATCCCTTCATGGTGACATCAGATCCTCATGACTAACAAAAAACCTTTTGTAAATTGAGTATCGCATGGTATTGAACTCCCCCTTCACCAAAACCTTATATAATTGGCTTCCCCCACTGCCACTTTTTTGGGGCTTCCCTGGTGGCTCAGACGGTAAAGCGTCTGCCTGCAATGCGGGAGACCTGGGTTCGATTCCTGGATTGGGAAGATCCCCTGGAGAAGGAAATGGCAATCCACTCCAGCACTCTTGCCTGGAAAATCCCATGGACGGAGAAGCCTGATACGCTACAGTCCATGGGGTCACAAAGAGTCGGACACGACTGAGCGACTTCACTTTCACTGCCACTTTGGAGCAGTCTCTCAGAGCTATCTGAGATGCTGCCATCCAGGCTGCAGTCCTCGTTTTGCCCCAAATAAAACTTACCTCACAACTCTCAAGTTGTACATCTTTTTTAGTCAACAGTACTGTTAGGGGAAGCACACTGATTGAAACCGCCCACCCTGGCCAGGCACCATAGTAACCATCTGCATGAGTTGTTTTATGACAGGAGATCCTGATAAGGAATACGGAACTAATAAGCCACCACCAACTGGCAGAGTTCAGGAAAGGTCTAAAGGAGACACCGTATGTCCATCCGCCTCCCAGAATCCCTCTTGCTAGCATCCATCTTGGCTGAGCGATGTGTGCACCACCAGGAAAGACTCTGAATTAGAATGATTGGCCAAAGACCACCCGGAAACTAACTCCATCACCATAAAACCCGAGACTGTGAGCCACGCAGCAGAGCTCTTCTCCTGGGTTCTCTTACCCTACTGCTCTCCACCTGGGTGCCCTTTTCCCATAAAATCTCTTGCTTTGTCAGCACATGTGTCTCCTCGGACAATTCATTTCTGAGTGTTAGACAAGAGCCCAGTTTCGGGCCCTGGAAGGGGTCCCTCTTCCTGCATCAGTACCATAAGGCTTCATTGTACCATTCTTTCTATTTCTGTATGACTTTCTAATAAGATACAGCCTCAGGTAAATTGATAATAAATGTTTAAAATATAAAAATTAGATTAAAAAATCTGTTCAAATCATAAATATTTTTATTAAGGTCTGGTACAGTATACTGATTAAGAGTTCAAGTGCTCAAATTTAACTTAGTTTTGAAGGCTGGCTGTAACCATTGACCTTCAGAAAGTCACTTAACTTTATAAACCCTTTATAAACCCCATTTTCCCCATCTGCAAGATGGGAATACTAATAATGCCTCTTACTGTTGCTACAAGGATTTAACAAGATGATATATATAAAATATTAACAGCGCAGAGTTGTTGCAGCTATTAATCATTAATCTCTGCTAGTAAGCACAAAGTAAGTGTGAATATTAGCATAGTCAGATTTAATTTTCACTTCATTCTCTGTATCTTTTTCTTTTTTCTACCACATCATGAGACGTTCAGCATATTAGTTCCCTAACCAGGGACTGAACCCATGCGCCCTAACCACTGGACCATCAGGGAAGTCCGTCTGTTTCCACTTTAAAATGCTATTTTTGATGCTGTAGTTGTCTTGTTACCTTAAGTCTGAAAGACTATAAGGCAGAAGTGAAAATTTCTTAGACAGAGATCCTCAGGGGTTGGGAACTGGTTTTTTATCTCCTTACCTTGGAATGCATCCAGAATTGACCTTTGATCACTCGAAAGTGAAAGTGAAAGGCGCTCAGTCCTGTCCAACTCTTTGCAACCCCATAGACTATACCATCCATGGAATTCTCCAGATCAAAATACTGGAGTGGGTAGCCTTTCCCTTCTCCAGGAGATCTTCCAACCCAGGGATCAAACCCAGGTCTCCCACATTGTGGGCAAATTCTTTACCAGCTGAGCCACAAGGGAACCCAAGAATACTGGAGTGGGTACCTTATCCCTTCTCCAGGGGATCTTCCTGACCCAGGAATCAAACCGAGGTCTCCTGCATTGCTGGTGGAGTCTTTACCAACTGTTCCATGAGTGAAGCCCTCTTTGATCAGTTAAAGTTTTATAATTGCTAGTTGCACAAACCAAGTCTAAACAACTTAAGCTGGTGGGGGAAAGGATATCTTAGAGAATCAAAGGAAAATCTAAATCTGTAAAAGTAGACTTAGGGCAAATTCAGAAACCAGAAAACTCAAGAGATCTAAGTAGAGTGAAGCCAAATGTTCAGTGTCTTCATGTCACCGCAATTGGGATGAATGGACTTTGAAGGCTGTGGTCCATGTGATCAGATTAGTTAGTTCTGTGACTGTGAACAGTATGAAAAGGCAAAAAGATAGAACACTGAAATATAAACTCCCCAGGTCAGTAGTTGCCCAATATGCTACTGGAGATCAGTGGAGAAATAACTCCAGAAGGAATGAAAAGACGAAGCCAAAGCAAAAACAACACCCAGTTGTGGATGTGAGTGGTGATAGAAGCAAGGTCCGATGCTGTAAACAGCAATACTACATAGGAACCTGGAATGTTAGGTCCATGAATCAAGGCAAATTGGCAGTGGTCAAACAAGAGATGACAAGAGTTAACGTCGACCTTTTAAGAATCAGTGAACTAAAATGGACTAGAATGGGTGAATTTAACTCAGATGACCATTATATCTACTACAGTGGGCAAGAATCCCTTAGAAGAAATGGAGTAGCCATGATAGTCAACAAGAGTCCAAAATGCAGTACTTGGACACAATCTCAGAAACGACAGAATGATCTCTGTTCATTTTCAAGGCAAACCATTCAATATCATGGCAATCAAAGTCTGTGCCCCTACCAGTAATGCTGAAGAAGCTGAAGTTCAATGGTTCTATGAAGACCTACAAGACCTTTGAGAACTAACACCCAAAAAAGATGTCCTTTTCATTATAGGGGCCTGGAATGCAAAATAGAAAGTCAAGAAACACCTGGAGTAACCGGCGAATTTGGTCTTGGAGTACAGAATGAAGCCAGGCAAAGGCTAATAGAGTTTTGCCAAGAGAACGCACTGGTCATAGCAAACACCCTCTTCCAACAACACAAGAGAAGACTCTACACATGGACAATCATCAGATGGCCAACACCAAAATCAGGTTGATTATATTATTTGCAGCCAAAGATGGAGAAGCTCTATATAGTCAGCAAAAACAAGACAGGGAGCTGACTGTGGCTCAGATCAGGAACTCCTTATTGCCAAATTCAGACTGAAATTGAATAAGCAGGGAAAACCATTAGACCACTCAGGTATGACCTAAATAAAATCCCTTACAATTATACAGTGGAAGTGAGAAATAGGTTTAAAGGACTAGACCTGATAGACAGAGTGCCTGGTGAACTATGAACGGAAGTTCGTGATATTATACAGAGATCAAGACCATCCCCAAGAAAAAGAAATGCAAAAAAGCAAAATGACTGTCTGAGGACACCTTACAAATAGCTGTGAAAAGAAGAGATGTGAAAAGCAAAGGAGAAAGGGAAAGATATACCCATTTGAATGCAGAGTTCCAAAGAATAGCAAGAAGAGATAAGAAAGCCTTCCTCAATGATTGGTGCAAAGAAATAGAGGAAAACAATAGAATGGGAAAGACTAGAGATGTCTTCAAGAATATTACGGATACCAAGGTAATATTTCATGCAAAGATGGGCTCAATAAAGGACAGAAATGGTATGGACCTAACAGAAGCAGAAGATATTAAGAAGAGGTGGCAAGAATACAGAGAAGAACTGCACAAAAAATATCTTCATGACCCAGATAATCATGATGGTCTGATCACTCACCTAGAGCCAGACATCCTGGAATGTAAAGTCAAGTGGGGCTTACGAAGCAACACTATAAACAAAGCTAGTGGAAGTGATGGAATTCCAGTTGAGCTATTTCAAATCCTAAAAGATGATGCTGTGAGAGTGCTGCACTCAATATGCCAGCAAATCTGTAAAACTCAGCCTTGGCCACAGGACTGGAAAAGGTCAGTTTTCATCCCAATCCCAAAGAAGGGCAATGCCAAAGAATGCTCAAACTACTGCACAATTGCACTCATCTCACACACTAGTAAAGTGATGCTTAAAATTCTCTAAGCCAGGCTTCAGCAATACATGAACCGTGAACTTCCAGATGTTCAAGGTGGTTTTAGAAAAGGCAGAGGAACCAGAGATCAAATTGCCAACATCCGTCGGATCATCGAAAAAGTGTGAGAGTTCTAGAAAAACATCTATTTCTGCTTTATTGACTCTGCCAAAGCCTTTGACTGTGTGGATCACAATAAACTGTGGAAAATTCTGAAAGAGATGGGAATACCAGACCACCTGACCTGCCTCTTGAGAAATCTGTATGCAGGTCAGGAAGCAACAGAACTAAACTTGGAATAACAGACTGGTTCCAAATAGGAAAAGGAGTACGTCAAGGCTGTATATTGTCACCCTGCTTATTTAGCTTATATGCAGAGTACATCATGAGAGACGCTGGGCTGGATGAAGCACAAGCTGGAATCAAGATTGCTGGGAGAAATATCAATAACCTCAGATATGCAGATGACACCACCCTTATGGCAGAAAGTGAAGAAGAACTAAAGAGCCCCTTGATGAAAGTGAAAGAGGAGAGTGAAAAAGTTGGCTTAAAGCTCAACATTCAGAAAACAAAGACCGGATTGCATCCGGTCCCTTCACTTCATGGCAAATGATGGGGAAACAGTGGAAACAGTGTCAGACTTTATTTTTGGGGGCTCCAAAAATCACTGCAGATGGTGATTGCAGCCATGAAATTAAAAGATGCTTACTCCTTGTAAGGAAAGTTATGACCAACCTAGACAGCATATTAAAAAACAGAGATATTACTTTACCAACAAAGATCTGTCTCACCAAGGCTATGGTTTTTCCAGTAGTCATGTATAGATGTGCAATTTGGACTATAAAGAAAGCTAGCGCTGAAGAACTGATGCTTTTGAACGGTGGTGTTGGAGAAGACTTTTGAGAGTCCCTTGGACTGCAAGGAGATCCAGCCAGTCCATCCTAAGGGAGATCAGTCCTGAGTGTTCATTGGAAGGACTAATGTTGAAGTTGAAACTCCAATACTTTGGCCACCTGATGCGAAGAGCTGACTCATTTGAAAGACCCTGCTGCTGGGAAAGATTGAGGGCAGGAGGAGAAGGGGACGACAGAGGATGAGATGATTAGATGTCATGACTGACTCAATGGAGATGAGTTAGAGTGAACTCCGGGATCTGGTGATGGACAGGGAGGCCTGGCGTGCTGTGATCCATGGGGTCGCAAAGAGTCAGACATGACTGAATGACTGAACTGAATTGAACTTTGAAATTTCTATGTCACTTTGCTTAAGATTTCCATTTCAGAGAGTGTCTGGCTCAGTCTGGGTCATATGCCATTCCTTGGTTGGAATAGGAAGAGGAATTGGATATCTCTAATGATAGTCTGTCTAGTCAAGACTATGGTTTTTCCAGTGGTCATGTATGGATGTGAGAGTTGGACTGTGAAGAAAGCTGAGCGCCAAAGAATTGATGCTTTTGAACTGTGGTGTTGGAGAAGACTCTTGAGAGTCCCTTGGACTGCAAGGAGATGCAACCAGTCCATTCTGAAGGAGATCAGCCCTGGGTGTTCTCTGGAAGGACTGATGCTGAAGCTGAAACGCCAGTACTTTGGCCACCTCATGCGAAGAGTTGACTCATTGGAAAAGACTCTGATGCTGGGAGGGATTGGGGGTAGGAGGAGAAGGGGACGACTGAGGATGAGATGGCTGGATGGCATCACTAACACAATGGATGTGAGTTTGAGTGAACTCCAGGAGATGGTGATGGACAGGGAGGCCTGGTGTGCTGCGATTCGTGGGGTCACAAAGAGTCAGACACGACTGAGCAACTGAACTGAACTGAACTGAACTGAATGAGTCTTTTTGGCATGGTGAAAATGTTTTAAAATTGGTTGTGGTGGTTGCATAATATGTAACAATTTTAAAACCATTTAATCTTGTATTTAAATGGGTGAATTGCATGGTTGTTGTTGTTTACTCACTAAGTCATGTCTGACTCTCTGTGACCCCATGAACTGCAGCATGCCAAGCTTCTTTGTCCTTCACTATCTCTTGGAGTTTGCTCAAACTCATGTCCATTGAGTTAGTGATACCATCCAGCGATCTCATCCTCTGTTGCCCCCTTCTTCTTTTGCATCTTTCCCAGCATCAGGGTCTTCTCAAACGAGTTGGCTCTTTGCATCAGATGGCCAAAGTATTGGAGCTTCAGCTTTGGCATCAGAGCATCCGATGAATATTCAGGGTTGATTTCCTTTAGGATTGACTGGTTTGATCTCCTTGCTGTCTTAAGGGACTCTCAAGAGTTTTCTCCAGCACCACAGTTCTAAAGCATCAATTTCTTGGCTCTTAGCCTTCTTTATGGTCCCACTCTCATATCCATACATGATTACTGGAAAAACCATAGCTTTGACTATAGTATGGTATGTGAGTTTTATCTCAATAAGTTCTTTTTAAAAAGCAAGTTGTTGTGGACATCTCCTCCCAACTTTGCATTCAATGATATGTTGGTGAGAGTAGGGTTGCCAGATTTAGCAAGTAAAAATACTGGCAATGGTTAAATTTGAATTTCAGATAAACAGCAAATATGTTTTTTTCCCATAATATTTCAATACTTTTTTAAAAATTTCTATACTTTTATTTCAAAAAAGTTATATAAAGGGAACCATACAGTTTGTAACCTTTTGGGATTGGATTTTTTCACTCAGCATAATTCTCTGTAGAATTATATACCTGCTATGATAAGTATCAGCAGCCTGTTCCTTTTCATTGCTGAGCAATACTCCATGATATTCAGCTAGGGCCCATCCCACCCAGGGCTACTGGACCCAGTACAGAGATTAGCAGGGAACTGTGCTCATCTTGAGGGCCTGCTGTGAGCCAGTTTGTGTCCAGCTCACCTCTGGAGCTTTTAAGAAGAGGCGTTTCCTGTCACTGTGCTTCTTATAGCCCATCCAAAAAGCAAATGTGTGAAGTGCCAGCATTATGGAGTTTGGAGCCAAATGAATTTTGCAAACACTCTTGTAACAAACTGCTGTAATTGCAAATAGGCATCTTTGATGCAATCTGGAAGACTTGAATATGGACTAAATATTAGGTTATTTAAGGGTTATTTTTGTTAGGGGTGATGACAGCATTGCAGTTATATAAAAAGTTGTCATCCGTTTTGTGGCTGGATGAAGCAATTGCTAGTGACATGACGGTGCATCTGAGATTTGCTTTAAGCACTCCAGCCTCAGGAAAAATGTGGGACAGGGAGAGTGGAAGTACAATTGACCCATGCTGACAATAGCAGAAGCTGGGTGTTTGATACCTAGGAGTTCATTATACCAGTCTTTCTAACTTCTATGTATGTTAGGATGTTTCCATTAAAAAAGTCTCTGAGAATGCAGTGTTACTAGACTCACATTCCGCACCTTGAGAGAAGCCGCCTTGTCCTATCATGGTGTCTGGACTGTGGCTTCCATTGCTCTGTGTTAAGCCTGATTGTATTTAGCAACCATGTACCATGAGACTCCTGGCTAGAAACATGGCTGTGAAATCTCCAGTTATGAATGGTATCAGCCTTGGTCATCCTGTCCTAGTGTTGTCTGGTTTGCAAGTATATTTCAGTGCTTTAGGAGGTGTCAGCTACCTCTGCAGGTCTTGGAGGATCTCCTGGGGTGTGAGGGTAGGCTGTGGCTCACTGTAGAGATAAGGACACTAGGCAGAGGGCCCAGGGAATATTCCTTGGCGTGATCTCCCCAGGAGGTCCCCATTTTGGCACTGATACCACTGCTGCTGCTAAGTCACTTCAGTCATGTCCGACTCTGTGCAACCCCATAGACCGCAGCCCACCAGGCTCCCCCGTCCCCAGGATTCTCCAGGCAAGAACACTGGAGTGGGTTGCCATTTCCTTCTCCAATGCATGAAGGTGAAAAGTGAAAGTGAATACCACAAATATGTTTTAAATGTGTGTTCCATGCAATATTTGAGATACACTTATATTAAAAATAATTAATCATTTATCTGCAATTCAGATTTAACTGGGCAGCCTGAACTTTATCTAGCAATCTCAGGTGGGAGTATTGATACAAAAGAAATCAATAAATTCTACAAATCAGATTCTACCTTGCCTTCCCAGAGAGCTGGTTGTTATGCATTTGCCAGCACACCACTGTCTAAACCATTAAAAAAGAGACTAAAATTCAAAGGATGTAAAAAACAAAGTGTACTAAAACAATAAGCAAAATAAAAGTGAAGTGAAAGTTGCTCAGTCATGTCCAACTGTTTGCGACCACATGGACTGTAGTCTGCCAGGCTCCTCTGTCTGTGAAATTCTCCAGGCCAGAATACTGGAATGGGTAGCCATTCCCTTCTCCAGGGGATCTCCCCAACCCAGGGATCAAACCCAGATCTTCCTTATTGCAGGTGGATTCTTCATCTGAGCCACCAGGGAAGGGGCCTAAAATAAAGATGGTATGCCTATATTCACTTTAGACCTTAAAATTTTAAAAATATTACTGAAATAATGGTAAAAACATTGATAGATGATTCACATCCTCAAAATGTGGTAATTCTAAAGTTGTAAAGACCTCATAGCACAACTTTAAAATACATAAAGCAGAAACTTCCCTTGTGGCCCCAGTGGTTAAAACTCTGTGCTTCTGATGCAGGGGGGCCCAGGTTTTATCCCTGGTCAGGGAGCTAGATCCCACATGCTGCAGTGAAGATCTCGTGTGCTGTAAGTAAGACCCAGAACAGCCAAAAAATAATAATAATAATAATAATGTAAAAGTTGCCAGAACTATAAGGAAAATCAACAAATCCACCAGCACAGTGGGAGATTCTGATATATCATATCAATATTTAATCAAGCAATCATAAAAGGCGTCAGTAGGAATATAGATGATTTGGAAAATGCAGTAACAAACTTCATCTATTGGTTACATATAGACCCCTATACCTGAGGGCTGGATTCCATATGTTCCTGTCAAGTGCCCCTAAAGCATTTATGTGAAAACATTTAGGTATATGGCCAAACTGTTTAGACAAGTTTGAATAAGTTTTTTAAAAACTGGTGTATACAGACCATATTCTTTACAAACAATGCAATTGAGTTAGAAATGCGTTTTAAAAGATTTTTTTTTTCTTTTAATAGTGTATGTTTGAAAATTTAAAAAAAATACTTCCTGGAGAGGAAAATGCATGTTTTCAATGCTTATATTATAAAGAAAAGTAATGCCTGAAAGTTAATAAGCTAAGCTTCCAATCTAAGAGATTAGAAGGGAAAACAAAAGAATAAAACCAGAGATCGTGGCAGAAGGGAAATTATCATGATAAACAGAAATTAAAAGGAGAGAACACACAAATGAACATTTAGGAAAAATTGTTAAAATGTAATCAGCATTTAAAAATCTTCTCATGCCTGCAAAGAAAATCACCAGGCCCAGATACTTTTATAGGTGAGTTCTAACACACTTTCAAGGAATATAAGAAAGGGGAGAGGAGAGAAGAAACACTCTCATTTTCAGAAGTTGGGTATGTAAAATTAATCAACGAGTGAGGAGACCAGAAGGGGGAGCTCCCACACCCTGCCACTATAGCAGAGCCCTGCATTGGAGAAGGAAATGGCAACCCACTCCAGTGTTCTTGCCTGGAGAATCCCAGGGAAGGGGGAGCCTGGTGGGCTGCCGTCTATGGGGTCACACAGAGTCAGACACGACTGAAGCGACTTAGCAGCAGCAGCAGCAGCAGCAGAGGAGAGGAGAAGCACCGCTTTTCTAGCAAGGACTCTGCCAAGGAAACGTCATGGACTGTTTTACGATAGCCCTCCCAACTTCCTTTTCCTCTCTTTAAACGCATTCTCCTCCCCTGCTGTGCCAGGACTTGTACCTATCTTGCCATGGTTTCAGAACCCGAACTGCAGTTCTCTGCTGATCAAGTATAAACCCGTATTTGCTGGAGGAATATCCAGCATTCTACTTCCTTCAGGTCAACAGGTATAATGGAGATATTAAAACCAACCAATTTCAGTGTAAGAAATGTAATTTATAGATCCCACATGCTGCAGGTAAAGATGCCACATGCCTAAACGGAGATCAGAAATCCTGCAAGCCACACCTAAGACCTGGCACAGCCAAATAAATCATTATTTTTAAAAAAAGAAGGTAAGCATGTCCATTTGTTCAGTTATGGTCTATGGCTGTTTCACAGCACAGTAGCTGAGTTGAGTAGTTGCTACAGAAACCATATGACCTGCAAAGTCTAAAATGTATACTATCTGGTCCTTGAGAGAGGAAGTTCTTCCAATTCCTGCTGTGTAGTTCATAAATGTCTTATCACAATTAAAAATAAGTTCATATGTAAACATATTAACATTTAAAAAGTTATTTGAATTACTATTTTACTTTAGCAGATGCCTCTAGACAAGATTTGAATCTATAGTAATAAGCTTCTAGGCTAAAGACCAAATAAAATACCCTATATGTATGGTATTTTTGAGGATGCAAGGAACAATTTAAGAGCTAAATTTTCTCTAGTGTGGTATGAAATAAGCCTCTGATTGAAACAGCAGAATGTTTGCACTTTAAAAAGATTGTCAACTTGGATTTATCTCAATAAAGTCCTTATTTTCATCCAGTTGTCAAATGTTTTGAACTGAATTAATATATTACTGTTAAAGTGATTGAAGATTATTTAGGTGATAGCCTTAAAGATATCACGTTAAAAATATGACCAAATTTTCAGAGTAGATGCCAACAAGGGAGGTCAAGTGGCTGGAAAATAGGAGGAAAACTCTCTTCCTCCTCCCTTCTTAGGTTCAGTGGCTGGGGCCATGCAAATTGAACTGGCAAAAGATAGATTAACAGGAAAAGAAGATTTATCAAATGTGCATGTCAGAGGTCTACCAGAAATGAAGTGAGCACACCAAAGGACTGATCAGACCCAAAGGCTTATATGTCATTTCAGCAAAGAACAATGCATTTGTGAAGGATAAGACAAAGGGGAAGGAGTTTGAGTTCCTGGGAACATGGAAGATAAGGGTACTTGTGAGGTTTGTCATTTAGATTGCACTTGGTATCAGTCTCTGGGAAGGTAAGAGTCTAGAACCATCTTCAGTGATTAAGAGTCCCTGGGGAATGATAGATTTCTCCTCTTGTACAGGTGAGGGAAACCTTTTACAAATGAAGATGTATGTTTTGCTCTTGGCCAGATGTGGGGAGGGCAAGAGTTTTTTTCCTCAATGCTCGCTGTTTCTTAACTGCCATCAGCTCAAAATAATCCTTATGCCAAAGTGGCATATTTTGGTCCCTTCAGTAAAAAATGACTTCTTGAGGTGGAATTTATTTTGCTAAATTTTACAATCCGGGTCTGGTTCTTCCCCAAGCCCCAGCTCTCTTCAGAGAAGACGTGGTTGTTTCCTCTCTAATTTCACCTTGAGAACGTGAAGCTAACAGATTTTCTACAGATGCTGCTTTGCTGCTTGCTTCTCCATCTCATCATATGCCATTTCTATTAATATTCCTGCAGAAAGTTGGGCTGGAAGATTTCCTCTGTCAAAGCACCAATATGAGGGTTTGGCTGTCCTTCAAGCAATTTAGTTTGTTTATTGTTGTTCAGTCACTAAATCATGTCTGACTCTTTCTGACCCCATGGACTGCAGCACGCTGGGCTTCCCTGTCCTTCATGATCTCCAGGAGTTTGCTCAAACTCATGTCCATTGAGTCAGCGATGCCATCCAACCATCTCATCCTCTGTCATCCCCTTCTTTTGCCTTATCTTTCCCAACATCAGGGTCTTTTCCAATGAGTTGGGTCTTTGCATCAGGTGCCAAAGTATATTCAGGGTTGATTTCCTTTAGGATTGACTGGTTTGATCTCCTTGCTTTCCAAGGGACTCACAAAAGTCTTCTCCAGCACCGTACTTCAAAAGCATCAATTCTTTGGCACTCAGCATTTTTTAGGGTCCAACTCTCAAACATCCATCCATGACTACTGGTAAAACTATAGCTTTGACTATACAGACCTTTGTTGACAAAGTGATATCTCTGTTTTTTAGTATGCTGTCTAGGTTTGTCATAGCTTTTCTTCCAAGGATCAAGCATCGTTTAATTTCATGATTGCTGTCTTCATCTGCAGTTATTTTGGAACTCAAGAAAATAAAATCTGTCACTGTTTCCACTTTTTCCCCATCTATTTGCCACGAAGTGATGGGACTGGGTGCTAATTTACTCTGGACTTGGTTTTTTACACTTTTCCTCTTAATATGGCTAATGTTTTTAAAGTCAACCATATCATTCTTTTTTTTTTACTCATTTATTCATTCAACACATATTTTGGGTACCTACCAAGGATCAGACATTATTTTAGGTGTTATGGGCATACTGCGTATTTTGGGCATACTGCAATGCGCAAAAGAGGAAAGAAATCTGCCTTGATATTCTAAATGGTAGGAACAGACCATAAACAAGGTAAATGTGTAAAATATGTAATGTGATCATGATAAATGGTAAAAATGACTGTAAGGGTAGATTTTAAATCGAAGAAAACCAGACAGTGTTTGACACAAATAGTGTTTTTTTAAGCAATGCAGATAACTTTGTCTCATAGAGACACAAATGATTTGTATCCAGTAGAAGAGCTTGGGTTGAAACTGAAAGATTAGTTTTATTGCCCAATGGTATATTAACCAATTTTAATGTAATTTAGTAATCTTATTCCAGCGTTCTTTCCCCTCTCGGTAACTATGAATACCTTTGTCTTTCTATGCTCCATTTGAACCAGGTTTATTATTCTGCTGGTTCTGTCATTAATGAGGTAAGCAGCTAGGAGAGTCATGATTTTTACCTTTTAGAAATTATATATTAACATATAGAATGTGATTTATGTAGTTCTGATTTACTAAAACCTTTAGTGAGCAAACAAAAAACTGATATATAGTAGTGTTTTTTAAACTCGTGGGCTGGTTTATTTTTTAATCTGTTTCTTTTTGGCTGTGCTGGGTCTTCACTGCTGTGTGTGGGCTTTCTCTAGTTGCAGTGAGCGGGGTGGGGGTGGGGGGCGAGGGGGGTGTGTGGGGCTTGGGGGGGGGTACCCGTGCAAGGGCTCCTCATGGTGGTGGCTTCTCTTACTGCCGAGCTCAGGCTCTAGGGCGTTGAGGCTTGTGGCATACGGGCTTAGTTGCCCTGTGGCACATGGAATCTCCCCTTACCAGGGATTTAACCCCTGTCTCCTGTGTTAGCAGGTGGTCTCTTAACTACTGGACCACCAGGGAAGTCCTTTGGGTTTGTTTTTAACATTCTAACGTTGATTTAGACATTAGAAATGAAAATTATGAAGACCATACAGTTTTAGGAGATCAAAGTTTACGAGAATGTTTTACAAATACATATTTAGTGTTAAAAGATAAACTAAGACATATTAACATTTTTAAGTTTATTTGAACAAAAATTGATTTTAATCATGCAGTGCCAAACTAGAAGTGATTAGGTGCACTCTACCAGCAGAAGCTAGTGGAAAGATTTTTTTAAGCAAGAAGCAGAAGCCAAGCAAAAAATTGTTTCATTAGCCGTAGCTTAAGTGTTTACCTTACTTGGAAAACCATAGTTAGATGTTTACGATTTTGATTTTGATTTCTTAACCTTGAAGCATGTCAAGCTTAAGTTTTGGTTTGGTTAGGTAGGCTGCTAAGAATAGAACCACCTCAGTCTAATGGATTCCTTATTTAAATAATTATTTTCAGAATATGTAAATAAATAAAATACTTAAACTCCTATAATGATTGCCTATTTTACTGGCATTTTTCTGCCAGTCCAGTAAATATTCAAATATTTAAAATCACTAAGAGAACAGGCTTTGGAGTAAGACTACCTGGATCTACATGCTGGATCAACCACTTCTTGGTCTGGGCAAATTGTTTAAGCCTCAGTACTCTTTATCACATCAGTGAAGATAAGTGAAATATTATAATGTAAGCAAGAAGTGCAGAAAAGCACTGGTAACTAACAGCTCAATACATGTAAGCTACAAGCTTTCTGTTTGCAATGAAAACTTGCAAAGTAATTCCCTGGTGGTTCAAGGGTAAAGAATCCATCTGCCAATGCAAGAAACATGGGTTCAACCCCTGATCCAGGAAGATCTCCTAGAGTAGGAAACCCTCCAGTATTCTTGCCTGGGAAATCCCATGGACAGAGAAGCATGGCAGGCACCAGTCCAAGGGGCTGCAAAAGAGTCAGATGCGTCTTAGCACAATTGCAACTTTGTATTGTTGTGTAAAACACTTTAAAAACAACATACAGTGCTTGCAATATTTAATAGAATGTTTTTCAATGTAGAAAAGGTTTACTTACTAGTGGGCTCCTTACAGATAAAATTGGGCTAATTCTTATCTACCAAGAGAGTCCTGTATTTTGCCTTTATTTTATTAAACATTTTGTAGAACATTTTATAACCCCAGGTAAATTTTGTTTTCTTGCCAAACCTATGTCTCAACAATTAGTATTTCTTTTACATGAAAAAAAAACCTGTTGTTTGAGTAAACAACTGACAATACAAAGAAAAGATCTTGCAAACATTTGTTTAGAGGATTTGAGTAAAACCATTTCTCCCAAACTTTAGTAGTTATTAATTTTCCAAATAAAAGAAATGAACCAAAAAAATTTAAATACAACAAAATGGAACAAACCAAAAATAATTGTAGTTCTTTTTAAACTGTTGGCACAGTTAGTCAAGCCAACATCCTAATTAGGGACAGCAAATACTATGCAGGCTTAAAAAATGAGTTGGCCTTTCCAAATGTCCTAAGGCTTGAAAAATGGCTTGGTCTTTCTATATGTCTTCAACTTCCCAAGTCAGAGCAAATGATACAATGGATTCTTTATTCTATTCTACCCCACAGTATTTTAAAGTCACCAACATTCTCAAAATCGAGGGACAGGAGTACTAATTTATCTAAGAATACCTACAACTTTTCAATTGTAAATTACTCCACTAAATTGGTTGTATGTGTTAAAAAAACAAAATTCAACCAAGTAAACTTGAAGATTCTAATTGGCTTTATTCAGTGATTGAATTAATCAGGAAGCAGGCTGTTTAGTATCTAGAAGAGCACTCCAGGGAATGATACAAAAGGAAGGCTTTTATTGAAAGGAGGGTGGGGCAAAGAAGTTATTTCCAAAAGAAAAAGAAATATTTGGGGCCAGCACCTCTTTTTAGGGGGAGGAGAATTGTAATAGTTTTTATCATGCAGATTGCTTCTTCTTCCTCTAGGGGCTAGAGGGCTCACATGACAGATGACCTCACTGGTGATGACCAGGAAATTCCAAACTGGTTGACTAAGATTACATTTCTGAGACTGAGAGGAAACACACACACACACACACACACACATACACAGGCAACTAATTTATGACAAAGGAGCCAAGAACATGCAAGGGAAAAAAGAAAGTCTGTTCAGTAAATGGTGTTGGAAAAACCGGACAGCCATATGCAAAAGATTAAAACTAGACCCCAATCTTACATCATATAAAAAATTAACTCAAAATGGATTAAAGCCTTGAATGTAAAATGGCAAACTGTAAAACTCTCTGGAGAAAACAGGCAGTGCATAGTACATTGGGACTTCCCAGAGTGGTTGGTTCTGTGTAGCCACTGTAGGGTACTTGGGTTCAGTCCCTGGTTGGGAAACCAGAATCCCACAAGCTTCATGGTCAAAAAATAAAATAAAAAAACCTAGAAAATAGGCAGTACACTTTTTGACATCAGTCTTGACAATATTTTTTTGGATATGTCTCCTCGGGCAAGGGAAACAAAAATAAAAATAAAGTTTCTGCACACCAAAGGAAAGCATCAACAAAATGAAATGACAGCCTACTGAATGGGAGAAAAATTTGCAAATCATGTATCTGATAAAGGGTCAATATCCAAAATATATAGAAAGAATCCACATAATACTGAAACTGACCCCTCCAGAAACAAAGTTCCTCTGCTGAGGTTATGATTAAACTCTCTACCCAGAACTGTATTCCCTTTCTTGTCCTGCACTTATTCCTCGCAGGACAGAGGACTATCAAAGAAAAAGGGACATTGAAAACGAGCAGGAGCCTGTGCGGCTCTCCCCAGTACAGAAGCCTTTCCAGAGCTCCCCTTTCCTGCCTGTAGAAAAAGCGTTTGGTCTCTAGGAGGCCTTCCCTGAGTTCCGTTGTTCAGTCAGTAAGTCATGTCCAACTCTTTGTGACCCCGTGGACTGCAGCACGCCAGGCTTCCCTGTCCTTCATTATTTCCTGGAGTTTGTTCAAATTCATATCCACTGAGTCAGTGATGCTATCTACCCATCTCATCCTCTGCTGCCCACTTCTCCTTTTGCTTTGATCTTTCCCAGCAACAGGGTCTTGAGTTCTAAAGAGCCGATTTAAGCAGTTACTAGTTAAGGAACTGAGGGAAAGCAGAAATAAAGGAAAATAGTCAAGAAACAGTACTTTGGTGATAAATCAGTCCTAGTTCCTCCTTGAGGGACATACATAAGAATCTGATACATATAAAGAGCCTCTTGATGAAGGTGAAAGAAGAGAGTGAAAAGCTGGCATAAAACTCAACATTCAAAAAACTAAGATCATGGCATCTAGTCCCATCACTTCATGGCAAATAGATGGAGGAAAAATGGAAATAGTGACAGACTTTATTTGCTTGAACTCCAAAATAATGGTGGACAGTGACAGCAGCCATGAAATTAAAAGATGCTTGCTCCTTGGAATAAAAACTATGACTAACCTAGACAGTATATTAAAAAGCAGAGACATCACTTTGTCAACAAAGGTCTATATAGTCAAAGCTATGTTTTTTTCCAGTAGTCATGTATGGATGTGAGAGTTGGACCATAAAGAAGGTTCAGTGCTGAAGAATTGATGCTTTTGAAGTGTGGTGTTGGAGAAGACTCTTGAGAGTCCCTGGGACAGCAGGGAGATCCAACCAGTCCATCCTAAAGAAAATCAACCCTGAATATTCATCAGAAGGACTGATGCTGAAGCTGAAAATCCAATACTTTGGCCACCTGATGCAAAGATCTAAATTATTGGAAAAGACTCTGATGCTGGGAAAGATTGAAGGCTGGAGGAGAAGCAGGAGACAGAGGGTAAAATGGTTGGATGGCATCATTGACTCAATGGACATGAGTTTGAGCAAATTCCTGGAGATAGTGAAGGACAGGGAAGCCTGGCGTGCTGCAGTCCGTGGGGTCTCAAAGAGTCAGACACCAGTGAGCGACAACAATATATCTTTGAGATGTTCTGCAGGAAGTAGGGCCCACCCAGGTGGAAAATGGTAACTGCATCCTGAGACCAAAGGTTGATGACTGAGATTCCTGGAACATCACCCTGTTATGTCACCACACATCAGTCAGAAGTCACGTCCCCTGCAGCCCTCACCCCAAACGTTGCCTTTAAAAGACTTGCCTGTGGACTTCCTTGGCAGTTCCATGTTTAGGACCCCTTGCTTTCCCTGCCGAGGGCCCAGGTTTGATTGGTGGTTAGGGAAGTAAGATCCCACAAGCTATACAGTGTGGCCAAAAACCCCCCAAAACCAGAACCAAACCAAACCAAAAAACTCTTTCCAGAAATCCATCAGGGAGTTGGGTATTTTGAGCAAAAGCTTCCCACGCTCCTTGTTCGACCCTTCAATAAACCTTTCTCTGCTCCAAACTCTGACTTTTTGGTTTGTCTAGCCTAACTAGGAACAGGGCACATACACGGGTTCAACAACAACAACAAACACCCCAGTTTAAAAATGGGCAGCAGGGGCTTCCCTGGTGGTTCAGAGATTGAGAGTCTGCCTGCCAGTGCAGGGGGCATGCATGCAATGCCTGGTCGAGGAAGATCTCACATGCTGTGGAGCAACTAAGCCCATGTGCCACAGCTACTGAAGGCCCCATGCCTAGAGTCTGTGCTCTGCAACGAAAGAAGCCACAGCAGTGAGAAGCGGGTGCACCACGATGAAGAGTAGCCGCCCCATCCACCCCCAACTAGAGAAAGCCCGCATGCAGAAACGAAGACCCAGCACAGCCAAAAAAATAATTAAAAATTTTTTTAAATGAGCAGAGGATCTGAACGTTTGTCCAAAATAGACATATAGACGATCAACAAGCACATAATGTTCAGCATCACTAATTATTGGGGAAATGCAAGTCAAAACCACACTGAGCTATCACCTCACACCTATAGAATGGTTAGCATCAAAAAGACAATTTCAAGTGTTGTTGAGAATGTGGAGAAAAGGAAACCCTCCTGCACTGTTGTTAAGAATATAAGTTGGTGCAGCCACTATGGCGGTATCTCAGAAAATTAAGACTAGAACTACTGACTTTAAAAGCACAGTGTAAAAGCTGTGGGTCAGATTTATTCAGTGTCTTCAGTTCAGTTCAGTCGCTTAGTCGTGTCCAACTCTGTGACCCCATGACCCCATGGACTGCAGCACTCCAGGCCTCCCTGTCCATCGCCGACTCCTGGAGTTTACTCAGATTCATGTTCACTGAGTCAGTGACACCATCCAGCCATCTCATCCTCTGTCATCCCCTTCTCCCCCTGCCTTCAATCTTTCCCCACATCAGGGTTTTTTCCAATGAGTCAGTTCTTCACATCAGGTGGCCAAAGTACTGGAGTTTCAGCTTCAGCATCGTCCTTCTAATGAATATTCAGGACTGATTTCCTTTAGGATGGACTGGTTGGATCTCCTTGCAGTCCAAGGGACTCTCAAGAGTCTTCTCCAACACCACAGTTCAAAAGCATCAATTCTTCAGCGCTCAGCTTTCTTTATAGTCCAACTCTCACATCCATACATGACTACTGGAAAAACCATAGCCTTGACTAGACGGGCCTTAGTCGGCAAAGTAATGTCTCTGCTTTTGAATATGCTGTCTAGGTTGGTCATAACTTTTCTTTTAAGGAGCAAGCATCTTTTAATTTCGTGACTGCAGTCACCATCTGCAGTGATTTTGGAGCCCCCCCAAATAAAGTCTGTCACTGTTTCCACTGTTTCTGCATCTATTTACCATGAAGTGATGGGACCAGATGCCATGATCTTAGTTTTCTGAATGTTGAGTTTTAATGTTGAGTGTCTTACTGAGAACTAAAACCCCGGAGATAGACTCTCAGATAACTCTGAGAAACTGTTTCAAAGATGTAAGCAGGGAGGTTACCAGAAAAAGCCTGGTAATGAAGGTAAAATTTCTCATGCACATTTAAGTAGGTATCTTCTCCATTGATAATTACTTTCGTAATTTAGTCATTCAATTTGTTAACAAGGTGTATCATTTTGATTGATTTGCTGATATTGAATCATCCTTGCATCCCTGGGCTAAATTCCCCTTGATCATAGCATCTAATTCTTTTAACATATTGTTGAATTTGGTTTGCTAATATTATGCTGAAGATTTTTGCATCTATGTTCATATCAGTGATACTGGTCGGCAATTTTCTTTTGTTGTGGTAACTTTGTCTGGTTTTGTTATCAGGGTGATGATGGTCTCAAACAATGAATTTGCTAGTATGGTAAATTTAAATTTTGCTTTTTGGAACCTTCTGGAATTTCTTTTTTTGAATATTCTCAATCCACAGTTGGTTGAATCTGCAGATGTGGAAGGAACCATGAATACAGAGGGCCAATTGAATATTTATTCAACAAACCCTGAATGCCAAGCCAACTCCTAGCCTTCTCACCCAAACAAGTTTGACAATATGGCACAAGTTCATCAGATATTCCTTATCCTATAAGAACTTTTTGCCTTCCATCTCATTTTGCAGTTCTTCAAAGGAGACCGTGAATCTGTGAAGCATTAAAATTTGTTTGTATCACCTAAATTGTCTTCTTTGTTTTTTTTTTTTTAAACAGTGCTGTCTACCCTCTATCTTTTTGTTTAAAAGCAGGGCATACATTTTTCCCCTCTATGGTGCCAGCAAGAAGAAAGAAAGTGAAGTCACTCAGCAAGAAGAGAGCAATCCATATTGCTTGTTCAAAGATAAACTGAGCCATATTAAATTTTTAAGGGTGTATTTGAGCAAAACTTGATTTGAATTGGCAATGCCTAATTGGAAGTAGTTAAAAACATTTCACCAACAGGAGCCAGGGAAAACACTTTTACAGAGTGGAGGAAGAAGCAAAGCGAGGATATTATTTGATTAGCTATAGCTTGAGACCCAAGTTCAAGCCCTGGGTTGGGAAGATCCCCTGGAGAAGGAAATGGCAACCCCACTCCAGTACTCTTGTCTGGAAAATTCCATGGATGGAGGAACCTCGTAGGCTATAGTCCATGGGGTTGCAAAGAGTCGGGCATGACTGAGCAACTTCGCTTTCACTTCACTTCATAGCTTGAGCAGTTGCACCAATTGAGAAAGCCTGGTTGGCTGTTTGTGACAGGTTGTCCTTAGGTTTTGGTTTCTTAACCTTAAGGCAGTTCAGTCCTAGATTTAGTGTTTTGGTTTGTTTTTAAATTTTAATTTATTTATTTGCTTGTGCCGGGTCTCTGTTGCTATGCACGGGCTTTCTCTGGTTGCAGCACTCGGGCTTCTCATTGCAGCGGCTTCTCTTGTGAAGCATGGGCTCTAGGCATGCGGGCTTTAGTAATTGCAACATGTGGGCTCAGTTCTGCAGCTCAGGGGGGCTTTAGAACTTGGGCCCGGTAGTTGTGGCTCACAGGTCTAGCTGCTCTGCGGCGTGTGGGACCTTCCCAGACCAGGGATCGAAACCGTGTCCACTGCATTGACAGGCAGATTCTTATCCACTGCACCACCAGGGAGGTCCAGGCTTAGGTTTTGGTTTGCTTATGTGGACTACTGGTTATTGCCTGCTGTTTAATTAATTTATTAATGGTCTGCTTTTTAATTAACTTACGATCTTGGAGATGGAAAGCTGGCACTGAGATGAGTTTGCATAAACAAAACACTCAGATAACACTTATCCTCCATTCCTTCTACTCATATATTTTGTTGTCATTTTCCCCACAATTCATCTGCCCTAGAAGCCCAAACTTCCTTTGCTTTGTCTAGTAACTTCTCGACAATATATCACCATTTGTTATAATGATACATAAGCCCCTAAATCTAACCACTTCTTTGGATTTTTCACTTCTTTTTTCAGGGGGAGAGGGGGTGAAGTTGTCATACACATGTAAATACTAACATTAATAAAACTTGTATGCCTTTTTTCCTGTTAATCTGTATTTTATTAGTTTAATTTGTACCTCTGCAGGTACTTGAGCTAAGAGGGTAGAGGGAAAGGTTTTCTTTCCGTACAAGGTAAAAGGGAGAAGAAGGAGATGGTATTTTCCAAAAATTGTTCTTAATTTTCTTTGCAGACTAATTTGTTTGCTTGTTTTTTGTCAACAAAGTATACATTTTATATATTAGCCAAAATCTGTCAAGTGAAATATATTTTTTGGATCCCACTTTTAGCCAACTAACCTGTAACAAGCATGGTTCTTAAAATACTTTTAAAAAGTGTACAGTGCGTTATTTTTTATGTAATCTTGCAATGCTGACATCAAGTGTACTATTGTAATATCATTTAGAAGTGATAACATGATTAAGTGATTGCCCTGAGTTATCAGGTAGATTTTTTTCTCCCTTAATTTTCTTAATATAGATGGATATAAGGGAGAGAGAAGGGGAGAGAGAAAGAAAGAGACAGTCTTCCACCCAGAATATTTTTTACACAATAATAATTTAATTGTCAATAATAATTATGTTATGTAAAGTACTTTATCATCTCCCACTTCTCATTCATGCTACCTGTGGTGGCAAGACATTTTCAGATTAGTATTTTACAAAGGACCATTTATTTGAGCCCTGACTGTAATACTCTACTTTAGATTTTCAGACTATTCTAAGCCATCCATCGGAGAAGGCAATGGCACCCCACTCCAGTACTCTTGCCTGGAAAATCCCATGGATGGAGGAGCCTGGTAGGCTCCAGTCCATGGGGTCGCTAAGTCAGACATGACTGAATGACTTCACTTTCACCCTTTGCTTTCATGCATTGGAGAAGGAAATGGCAACCCACTCCAGTGTTCTTGCTTGGAGAATCTCAGGGACGGGGGAGCCTGGTGGGCTGCCGTCTATGGGGTTGCACAGAGTCAGACACGACTGAAGTGACTTAGCAACTTAGCAAGCCATCTATGGACTTAAGCAACACAGTGAATTAGGTGGTCTGTGAAATCTTCTATCAATGAGTTTCTATCAAATTGTAAGAGAAGATGGAAGTGCAGTCAGTCTCAATTCTATACAACTCATCTTTCTAATTATACTGCCTAGGGAGGCCAGCTGGCTAGCTGTCAAGAGACCTCAGGAAGTGTATTTACACTGGTAAATTCACTGTGGTACAAGCTCTGAATCTGCTTTGCAGACTCAAAACTTGATTTTTTGTCAAGCACGTTGAAAGTAAAGTCTTCTCTTGGCAGACTCATTTTACTCATGCTTACAGTGACTGAAATGTCATTTTATTAATTTACAATGGGCAATAAAATATTCATGTGGATTGTTCTGCTTGCCTCAACAGGATAAGTGCATTTACTCTTTAAAGACAAAACTACCTGCGAAGCCAATTATAATTGAAAATTTGCAGGGTCTTTATTCAGAACAAGAGGAAGTAGCTGAATGATGCTCCTCAGGGATAGAATTTCAGGTAGCTTAAAGTATTTTTTGAGTCTGTGATATTCCCTTCTCATCCTTAAAAGGGTTGAGTACAATATGGAGATATGTATAGGCCCCGTAGCTTAACTGGGGGCAGGGCGAGAGTTCCGAAAGAGTAGGAATTAGACAGACAAAAGGAGGATGAAGGTAGCAAACATTCAGCCAAGTGTCGTGGCCCAGAAATCAGGGAGAGACTGTGCTGAGCAAAAAAAACTGCAGTAGTTCAGCATGCCTGAAGCATACAGCGCAAAACGAAAATAACATCAAGCGACATGGAAGGTTTTGCAAATCACAGTTTTGGGGGTTTTGTCCTCAAATGTTGGGGACTAGTGAGGAATTTTAAGCTGGGGAGTAATGATCAGGTCTGTGCTTTAGTAACATCACTCATGCTGCGGGGTAGAGAATGAATTAGATGGATGCAAAACAAGATCAGAAAGGAGTTGCTTCTAGGTCAGAAAGGAGTGACTTGAAAACCGAGATGATGTGAACAGGGTGATTAATTAAATGTGGGCAGAAATAAAAGGAGAACAGGCAAAGATGGCAGATTTCTAGCTTGGGTATGGTGGTACCAGCAATGGTATGGAAACCCAGGAGGTCATAGGGAAGTGAGTGAAGGGTGGGCTAAAGAGGGGCGTGATGAGTCAGTTTAGAGTTCAGACATTTTGAAGTGAGCTAGAGGATTCTGAGCCCCAGCAGTGGAAACACAGTCTTAATCACTGGACTGCCAGGGAAGTCCTGGTATTTGTCTTTCTCTGTCTGACTTCGCTTAATATGAGAATCTCTAGTTACAGTCATGTTGCGGCAAATGGCATTATTTCATTCTTTCTTTATGGCTGAGTACTATATACCTATATGCACACATATATGTATGAATGGTATATATGAATGTCATATATATGAATAGATGAACACCATATCTCCTTTATCCATTCATCTGTTGATGGGCATTTTGGTTGCTTCCATGTCTTGGCTATTGTGAATAATGCTGTTATGAACATAGGGATGCATGTATCTTTTTGGATTGGAATTTTGTTTGGATATATGCCCAGGAATTGCTGGATCATATGGTCATTCTATCTTTAATTTTCTGAGCAACCTCCATACTGTTTTCCATAGTATGGAAAGTAAGTATAGCTGCACCACTTACATTGTTGCTCAGCTATGTCCGACTCTTTGTGACCCCATGGACTATACAGTCCACAGAATTCTCCAGGCCAGAAAACTAGAGTGGGAATGTTATGCCCAGAGTCTGAGTCCCCAAAACTGAGAGAATATGACGTCCAAAGCAGTGCAAAAGCATGAAGGGGGGTTTATTTCTAGCTCGAGCTAGGGCTCCCGCCACATCCAACGCAGTGGAGTGGAGCAAGGAGCCCCGAGCCCAGATTTACAGCAGTATTTATAGGTTTTAGAACAGAGCGTTGGCAAGGGCTGATTGGCTGCAGGAGTTTCCTAGTATTTACTAATTGGCTAATCTTTATTGGCTGCAGGGGGATCTCTTTTACGTCCTGATAAACTCAAACCAGGTTACGGGGAGTATGCTGATTAGACAAGTCCTGGCATCCGCGGGGATGACCTCACTGGGCAATGACTCAGCTTTTCCCGTGAGTCCTACCTTAGTCCCTGAAGCTTATCATGGCGTTTGTTAGGTCCCAACAGGTAGCCTTTCCCTTCTCCAGGGGATCTTCCCAACCCAGGGATTGAACCCAGGTCTTCAGCATTGCAGACAGATTTTTTTACCAGCTGAGCCAGAAAGGAAGACAGGAATTTTTGTTGGGCCACTTCCACATGATTTTGTGGTCTATTTTGTACTTTATCAACTCTTGCTGTTGTTTAGTTGCTAAGTTGTGTCTGACTCTTTGCAACCCCGTGGACTGTAGCCCACCAGGCTCCCTGTCCTAAACTCAAGAATACTGAAGTGGGTTGCCGTTTTGTTCTCCAGGGGATCTTCCTCAACCAGGGACTGAACCCGCATCTCCTATATTGGCAGGCAGATTCTTTCCCACTGAGCCGGGGAAGCCTCTACTGCCTTTATCTGAGGTTTAAATGCAGTAGACTTGACCATGACCATATATGTATATACATGCATATATATATATACATACACATATGATTTTTAATAAATTTTAAAACATAATTTCCAAAACCTGCTTCCAAAGAAACTCAGTGGAGACCTACTACTTTTCCTAGAGTTAAGTCAACTAGAGTATGGAGAAAATCAGTAGAGACTTAAGGAGGATTCCTGTATCTTCCCACTGCTTTGAAGTTCTTGCCTTTGTCTCCCTCTTCATCCATCCCTCAAGGGTTGAAAGAAACACAAACTGATACCAGACTTCAATTAGTTGGTTCAATGATGCTAATGTAATTTGTTAAAACTGAACAATTCAGTTGAAAAAATAAAAACTAATCACTGCCAAATACCTGGTGAGTAGTCCTGTGTGCATTCCTTAGAATCCTTAAACTGTCTCTGCCTTATTTATACAGTCACCATCTGCACTTTACTTATCCTGTTGTAATTTTTCATGCATTTGCTTCTACTTGGAAATGAATCATTTGGTGGTCACACATGAAATTAACCAGGAGAAAAAAATGTTCTGATTTAGAGAAGGCAGAGAATAGGTTGTTTCTCATAAATATTGAGAAATTTTGAACAGTTAGGAATCATGTGCTCAGTCATTCAGTCATGGGCAACTGTTTGCGACCCCATGGACTACTGTAGCCTGCCAGGCTCCTCTGTCTGTGGAAGTTTCAAGGCCAGAATACTGGAGTGGATTGCCATTTCCTTTCTCCAGGGTTAAGAAACATACATACATATATATTAAACCAAAAGAAAAAAGACTGCTGAGTGGGAACAAAGATGTTGGATTGCTCTCAGTACTGTTGGCTTTGAACCACATCTTCCCAAGTAGGAAGATATTAGTTTATATACAAAGATATTAGTTTTTAAAGCAATTGTTATGGAAATGATCATGTACCCTTCTGTCTTAGTTTAGGCTGCTTTAACAAAATTCCACAGACTGGGTGGCAGGAATCGATTGCTCATAGTCATGAAGGCTGGAAGGCTGAGATAGGGTGCCAGCATGGTTGGGTGAGGGGCCACATCTGGGTCACTGATTTCTTGTATCCTCACATGAAGGAAGAGACCAGAGAGTTCTTTATGGTTTCTTTTATAAGAACACTAATCCCATTCTTGAGGGCTCCACCCTCATGACCTACTCATCTCCCGAAGGTACAACCTAGTAATACTGTTAGTTTTGGGGGTTAGAATTTCAGTATACGAGGTTTCTGTTCTGTTCACTCTTTAAATTGTGTTTGATTCTTTGTGAACCCACGAACTGCAGCAAACCAGGCTTCCCTGTCCATCATCAACTCCCGGAGTTTACTCAAACTCATGTCCGTTGAGTCGGTGATGCCATACCATGTCATCTTCTGTCACCCCCTTCTCTTCTTGACCTCAATCTTTCCCAGCATCAGGATCTTTTCCAGTGAGTCAGCTCTTCACATCAGGTTGCCAAAGTACTGGAGCTTCAGTTTCAGCATCAGTCCTTCCAATGAATATTCAGGGTTGATTTCCTTTAGAATGAACTGTTTGGATCTCCGTGCTATCTAAGGGACTCTCAAGAGTCTTTTCTAAAACCACAGTTTAAAAGCATCAATACTTCAGTGCTCAGCCTTCTTTATGGTCCAGCTCTCACATCCATACATGACTGCTGGATAAACCATAGCTTTGACTATACGGACTTTTGTCAGTAAAGTGATGTCTCTGTTTTTTAATATGCTGCCTAGGTTGGATCACAGCTTTTCTTCCAAGGAGGAAGTGTCTTTTAATTTCGTGGCTACAATCACTATCCGCAGTGATTTTGGAGCCCAGGAAAATAAAATCTGTCACTGTTTCCACTTTCCCCTATCTATTTGCCATAATGTTATGGGACTGGATGTCATGATCTTAGTTTTTTGAATGGTGATTTTAAGCCAGCTTTTTCACTCTCCTCTTTCACTTTCATCAAGAGGCTCTTTAGTTCCTCTTTGCTTTCTGCCATTAAAATAGTATCATCTGCGTATCTGAGGTTGTTGATATTTCTCCCAGCAGTCTTGATTGCAGCTTGTGAGTCATCTAGCCCGGCGTTTTGCATGCGGTACTCTGCATAGAAGTTAAATAATCAGGGCAACAATATACAGCTTCGATGTACTCCTTACCGGTTTTGAACCAGTCCATTGTTCCATGTCCAGTTCTAACTGTTGCTTCTTGTCCTGCATACAGATTTCTCAGGAGACAGGTAAGATGGTCTGGTATTCCCATCTCTTTAAGAATATTCCACAGTTTGTTGTGATCCACACAGTCAAAGGCTTTAGTGCAGCCAATGAAGCAGAAGCAGATGTTTTTCTGGAATTTCCTCGTTTTTTCTATGATCCAATGGATGTTGGAATTTCCTAGTTCCTCTTCTAAATCCAGCTTGTACATCTGAAGTTCTGAGACCACATACTGCTAGAGCCCAGCTTGAAGGATTTTGAGCAGTACCTTGCCAGTATGTAAAATGAGTACAATTGTGCGGTACTTTGAACGTTCTTTGACATTGCCCTTCTTTGGGATTGAAATGAAAACTGACCTATTCCATTCCTGTGGCCACTGCTGACTTTCCCATATTTGCTGGCATATTGAGTACAGCACTTTAATAGCATCATCTTTCAGGATTTGCAATAGCTCAGCTGGAATTCCATCACCTCCACTAGCTTTGTTCATAGTGATGCTTCCTGAGTCCCACTTGACTTCACACTCTAGGGTATCTGGCTCTGGGTGAGTGACCACACCATCATGGTGATCACGGTCATTAAGACCTTTTTGGTATAGTTCTGTGTATTTTTGCCACCTCTTCAATCTCATCTGTTTCTGTTAGGCATGAATTTTAGCGGGGTCAAAAACATTTAAATCTTCCTTTCCTCATTCATCAAGAAATATTTATTTATTGCTAATCATGGATTGAGCATTGTTTTAATTATTGGGGATACAGCAGGGAACAAGAGACAAGATTCTTGTATTCAGTTTTCTCTGCTATGCAGAGAATTAGAATGGGTAATCTGATAGATTGCAGACCCCATTAATACTTTGGATGAGGTGATCCTTGGAGATCTCTCTGAGGAGGTGACATTTAAAGTACAATATAAATGCCAAGAAATTAATCACAAAGCATTTCCTAAATAGAAACTGTTTGAGCAAAGGCAGGAATAAGTTTTTTGCAACTGAGGAAAAACCAGTTCAAGGAGGCTGAAGCAAAGTAAGCTAAGTGTTGCAAGTAGAAGGCAGAGAAGCAGGAGGGACCAGATCAACAGGTTGTGTGAGCCAGGATAAGGTATTTGGACTTTATTGTGAGTGTGATGGGAAGCTACAGTCAAGGAGGACAGTGCTTCTACCTAATTTGCATTTTTAAAAAGTTGTTTCTAGCTGCTGTATAGTGAACAGATTATTGGGAAGCCAAAGGAAAAGCAGGGAGATCAACCAGGAAACTCTTCCAGTAGTTTGGACAGGAGATAAAGGTGCTGTGGAAAGAAGTGGCAGGTCTGGTGTATGTTTTGGAGGTAGACCTGCTGGACTGGATGTAGAGAGGAGAAGTGATGAGATAGACAAAAAGAAGATAATGCCAAGATTTCTGGTTTGCGGACTTCCCTGGTGGCTCAGACGGTAAAGCGTCTGTCTACAATGCGGAAGACCTGGGTTCCATCCCTGGGTCGGGAAGATCCACTGGAGAAGGAAATGGCAATTCACTCCAGTACTACTGCCTGGAAAATCCCATGGACGGTAGGCTACAGTCCATGGGGTCTCAAAGAGTCGGATACAACTGAGTGACTTCACTTTCACTTTCCAACTAAGTAGTTGGGGGGTAGGATGTACTGAGACAGGAAAACTGATGAAGGAGCACTTTTGAAGATAAAAATGAAACAGTTTTTGGTGGGCCATGTTAAGTTTGAGGTGCTGGTTAGACATCCAAGAAGAAAAACAAAGTAGCTGGTTTTTTATCCAAGTCTGAAACCTGGGGAGATTCAGCACTGGAGATGTAGACTCGGGCAAATGGATGAAATTTTAAGTCAGGAGACTAGTTGAGATCACTTCTAGGCCATGTGGGATAGATGAAATGAGGGGTCTTAGAACATTAAGGAGGCACTGTAAGATATGCAATAGAGAAATCTTCAAACAAGTATTTGGAGGAATGGTCACTGAGAAGAAAAACTAGAAAGTAAGCTGTCAAGGAAGTCAAGAATAAAACAAGGAGAGAACCATCTAGTGTTCTCAGTGTGAATAAGAGTCAAATAAAGTAAAAGAAAAAAAATAAATTTGTCACTGGATTAGGCAACATGTATGTTGTTAGTGATCTTAATATGAACAGTCCCATCAGAGTAGATGAGAAGGCAGCTTGATTGGAGCGGGTTAAGAAGAAAATGAATAAACTGAAGGAACTATAAGTATGAAAGCCACCACGGGGCCTCCAGAGAAAGAAGACAGGAGTCTGCTGGGCAATGTTGGGTGCCTATTTGAGCTCTGTGACTTTTAATGTAAAATAAGTCCAATAGCCCCCGCTATATATTTGTACCTCTAGTGATATTCAGTTGCTCCTGTACAGCATCGAGTAGTTGGGTAGTCATGTTTGGGTTCTGCTAGCTGAAAACAATGGAGGAAGAGAGAGCTGAAGTTAAGCATATTTGCAAAGGGTAGCGGTGCTATAAAGTTGGATCATAGGCTTTAGGTTGGGTTTTGATAGAAATAAGGATGCTAGGGAAATGGCAAATTTCGTGAGACAGTGAAGAACAGAGAAGCCTGCCATTTACAGTCCATGAGGTCACAGAGTCGGACATAACTGAGCGATTGAACAAGAAGAAGGGAAATGGCTGATAGAAAGTAAGAAGGGCCAATGAACTGGAGGTCTTGATGGAGTCAAAGAACTTGTGAAATATGGATGTAAAAGAGTTAAATGGATAGAAATTTAGCAGCCAGAGGGCTTCCCAGGTGGCGCTAATGGTAAAGAATCTGCCTGCCAATGCGGGAGATGCCTGAGTTCCGGGTTTGATCCCTGGGTTGGGAAGATGCCGTGGAGAAGGGAATGGCAACCAACTCCAGTATTCTTGCCTGGGAAGTCTCATGGATAGAGGAGCCTGGTGGGCTGCAGTCCACTGGGAAGCAAAGAGTCGGACACGACTGAGTATGCATGCACTTGCTATTTGCTTGCTATGTTCAATTGGACTGTTTTGTGTGGGAAGCTGCTAGGTTATAATGAAGGATATTCTTACATGATGAAGTTTCACCCGCTGCTTATTTTCCTTTGGAGTAATGAAGTTCTCTAGTATATTATTCCAGTGATGGAGTTATCATAAGCTGCAGGGAAGAATACAGATTTTTTTTTAAATAACCCATCTTGCTAAGCAGTAGGTGAGAATCTATTATATTAGTCAAAAGATTCCACTGGAGAATTTCAGTGGAGAAGGCCTTAGCATGTGACATCAAAAAGCAGCTTTAAACTAATTTTTGAAAAAATGTCACTTTAAATGTAAAAAGCTGTTTCCTTTCTTTGCTTACAACACTTGTGATGTCAAATGTGTTTTTTTCCATACCAAGCAATTCTCCAGTTCTCCAGACACCACCCAGCTATCCTACAATTTAATTCAGTTTTGCTACTAACAACCCAGTTAGCACAGACCCCAAAGGCTAAAGACTCAGTCCCACCAAAAATGCTCCTTACTTGAGATACCACTTGGAAGTCCCAGGTTGTCACTTATACTTTGGGCCAACTGGTTATATATTGGGGGTTCCCACAACACTCTCCCCAGCTTATACAATTTGCTGTCATCCCTGATGGACGTGAGTTTGAGTGAACTCCGGGAGATGGTGATGGACAGGGAGGCCTGGTGTGCTGCGATTCATGGGGTCGCAAAGAGTTGGACACGACTGAGCGACTGAACTGAACTAACAGGACTTCCCAGGTGTTGCTATTGGTAAAAAACTCCCCTGCCAATGCAGGAGATATAAGAGATGCAAGTTCTATCCCTGGGGTGGGAAGATCCTCTGGAGGAGGGCATGGCAATGTACTCCAGTATTCTTGCCTGGGAAATCTCATAGACCAAGGAGCCTGGTGGGCTACAGTCCATAGGATTGAAACAACTAAACACACATACACATATAATTGCTAACAGAACTCACAGAAATACTTACTCTTACTGCTGCTGCTGCTGCTAAGTCGCTTCAGTCGTGTCCGACTCTGTGCGACCCCATAGACGGCAGCCCACCAGGCTCCCCGTCCCTGGGATTCTCCAGGCAAGAACACTGGAGTGGGTTGCCATTTCCTTCTCCAATGCATGAAAGTGAAAAGTGAAAGTGAAGTCTCTCAGTCTAATCCTCAGCGACCCCATGGACTGCAGCCTTCCAGGCTCCTCCATACATGGGATTTTACTCTTACTGGTTTATTACAAAGGTTACCACTCCATAACAGCCAAATGGTAGAGAAGTATAGGGCAAGGTATGGGGAAAGGGGTGCAAAGCTTTCCCATACCCTCCAGACAGGTAATCCTCTAGCATCTTGATGCTCAGTTCTCTAAACCTCATTATTGAGGGTTTTTATGAAGGTTTCATTATATAGGTATAATTGATTATATCATTGGCCAATGGTGATTGTCTTTCAGTTCTTCTTCCCTGCAGAAGGTGGAGGGGGAATGTGGGCTCGAAAATTCCAGCCTTATAATCATGATTTGGTTAGTGCCCATCCTAAAGCTAGGGACACCCAACCATTCACTAGCATGCAAAAAGACACTCAAGACTCTGGAATTCCAAGGGTCTTAGAAGCTCTGGTGTCTGGAACCAGGGTCAAAAATCAAACATTACAACAAAACATGCTCTTATTACCCTATCACTCAGCATATTACTCAGGGGCAGGGACCAAATATATACTTATTACATCACAGTTTTATCACTTTTATGTTGGTGAAAATATTTCCCATATTGTCTGACAATAAAGTACCATTGCTTTGCTCTGTTTGCCTGGAAGTATTTAAGTGCACTGTCATCGATGGTGATTAATAATATATCAGTTGTAGGCACGACTGTTTTGCTGCACTATTGAGACACACACATTAAAACAGACATGTTTGGATAGAAACAACATATTACATCATATAATGCTTTATTTACATTTTACAAAACATTTTTTAACCTTAATTGGAAAATAATATTTGCTGCGTTTTTTCAAAAGATCTGTATTTTCTAATAAGCACTCCATTCATGGCTTGGTAGACTTCAGATCGGCACCCCTAGCAAGTTAATTGCATTCTTCTTCTGCCCTTCCCTATTTAAGGGCTTCTCTGGTGCCTCAGATGGTAAAGAATCTGCCTGGAATGACGGAGACCTGGGCTCAATCCCTGGGTCAGGAAGATTCTCTGGAGGAGGGAATGGCAACCCACTCCAGTATTCTTGCCTAGTAAATCCCCATGGACAGAGGAGCCTGGAGGGCTACAGTCCATGGGGTCGCAAAGAGTCTGACAGGACTGAGCGACTACACTTTGCCTTTCTTTCACTTTCCTTATTTAAACACTATTAAAGTTCCCCCACCCCCACCCTAAAGTGGAGCCTCTTAGCTAGTGAATACTGGCAGAATGGTAGGATTTCGCAGCTGTGATTTTTGAGTGTAAATAATGATGTCGTGCCTGGAAGTCAGTTCCAGGTCGACTTCCAAGTCCACGTCCTTGTTTTGGCAAACTGTTTATCTGTGACCTCATTATTTTTTCTTAATCTATGAAACAGATGCATTAAGGTCGTCACTTCATATACATCTGTTATCAGAAGAGGATTTAAAATTCCTTAGGAGAATGGACCAAGCATGGGCTTTAGATAGTGCAACATGTTAACAACATCACCCCATTAAATATTGTTATAGTCCAAAACAGACAACCTCAAACTTCTCTTGCTAAATCAAATTCCAGTTTCTTCCTACCATTTTTTTCCGGTTCTTACTTTCCCTTCCGCTGAAATTAGGAGCAGGAAGGGAGAAGGGAAAGGAGCCAGGATTGGACCAGGGGAGAGAAGCCTATCAGACCGGTGAATCGTGTCTGTGATTCTCTCCTTTGCTTCCACCCAGGGACTAAGCGCTTCTAGCAGAAATGACGGTCCCGTTCAGGAACGGCCAAGGCCAGGCTCACACTGACAGATTTTACAGTGTAGTCTGAGGTGCAGTCTAGGTACCTGCCCCGAGATCCCTCTTGGTGTCGCGGTCACTGGCCCCCACCGGTTCCCCTAGCGGGTACGCGGTCTGAGCGCGGGAGCGTCCTCCGACGGAGCGCGGGCATGCGCTCGGCGGCCGTGGCGTCCCCCAACCAGCCGGAAGGAGCGGCGGCGGCGCCCACGTCCTGCCGCCTGTCCGTCACGCAACCACCCACGCCGCCGCCTCTTTCGATTGGTCGCAGACGCGGGCCAGGCCCCTTCTAGCCCCGCCTCCCGTGGATGGACAGGCCGAGAGGGCGGTGCGGCGGCGGGTGGGTCCGCCCCGCTGTCAGTTAGGGGGAAGACCTGGCAGGCGGGCGGCGCTCGCTGGCTACCTCGTCGCTCTCTCGGGCGCGCTCCCTCTCGCAGCTTGCGGGGAAGTCGGGGCAGCCCGAGCGGCCGCCGCCACCGCCTCGCCCCGTCCTCCTCCCAGTCCTCTCCCGGCTCAGTCCCTCCAGCCCTCGCACCCCCGAGTAGTCAGTGGCCCCCGCGGAAGGTTCGGAGAGTCACCGCGGCGGCGCCGGTGGTGTTTAAAACCATGTTAAGGAGGATTCTGCAGAGGGTAAGAGAGAGAAACCGTCTTTCCAGGAGCACGTGAGCGGAGAGCCGGGGACGCGGAAGCCGCCCCCTCCTGAGCGCGGGCTCCTTCCTTCTTTAGGCCCCGCAGCCCGGGCGGCGATTAGGCCTCGGTCGTCTGCTCCGGGGGCGGGCCGCGGGGGCAGGGAGGGCGGGCGGGCGGGCGGGGCGGCGGCTGGGCAGCAGGCCGGGCCGGGCGTCTGGTCCCTCGCGGCTCCGCACGCCCAGGCCCCGGCCCGGCTCTCGCGCGGGCTGTCAGTGCGCGCGGGAGGGTGTGGTGCCCGCACGCTCCTTCCAGAACCTGGAGTGGCTGTGAAAATGGAGAGTTAGTGCCTGCGGGTCCGGCCCGCCATCCGCGCGCCAGGCCGGAGAACGCGCGGTGGGAGCCCGGAGGAGGCTCGCCGCGCCCAGCGTGCCCCTCAACTTTCCACGACGCGCACCTGCCACACGCGGCTTCGGTACCTCAGCTGGGCGACCCCGCAGGGTGATGTGATGAAGCCAGGCCTAGCATCGGCCCAGTGGCAGTACCGACACCTAACTGGCAAAGTCAGCTGCGAAGGAAGATACTACTCACAGTTGGCAACTTTTTCCTCCTCCAATTAAAAATGCGTTTTCCTCTGCCAGCCTAGTACCTTTTCCGAGTTATCCAAGAGTAAATTAGTTGTACGCTCTACCTAACGGAATGCTCCTTTACTTTCTGCCAGTGCATGTCCATTTCAGATCTGGAAAAACCTTACGATACAAAGATAGAGTAGGAAGGCTGGCGGTGTTTTGTTTAGGAATCAGTTCCTAGAATAAGAATTAAAATGTTTTCTATAAGAGTTACTGTTAAGTTTTTGTTTTGGTTACCTTTTTAAAAATCTCTTTTTGAGACTAATGGGAGTGCAACAAAAAGGTAAATGGTTGAAAATTTGGTGTCGAACCCACTAGTTGGTTCCTGAGGGAGTAGGATAACTAGTTCCAAGCACAAAAGGAGTTTATTGAACTTGTAGTATGCAGTCCAGTAAGGTGCTAAAGAGAGTTGAGTCATCCCCTGTATAGAAAGGGAGTGTCCTTGAGCCTGCAGAGCTTTGTGAAACGTTCAAGTCACGTGAAACTTGGTCGTATATCAAGGGGAGAAATAGTTAATTTCTGTATCTGCCACCATGTATTGACATTAGATGGTTTTTTGCAATGTTTTTGTCAGTTTTTTGAAATCTTGATAAGTGCTGTTTTTGTCAGTAGCAAGGGCATGCGCTTTACTCTGGCCCTCAGCTCAGCATTAGAGGCATCTGTGCGTGGTTTACTCGCACTGATTAGAGTTTCTTTTTTCACACCTGAAGGAACTCATTTCCTCATGCCTCAGATTTTTTTGTAATGTAGTTCCACAGCTGAAGATTATCAATAGTTTGCCTGTGGTTTGCTTTGAAGTTTATAAATGAAACAAAGTGTTTACTGACTTAAGAATAGCTTTTGGTAGTTATAGGTTAGTTTTCAGAAATACAGCAGCTTTCAGGTACTCTTGATTTAGTGTTCTTAAGCATTACAGTTGTATAAAGGTCATTTTGAGTGTTGGTGCATACACATCAATGGCTACAGAAGTTTCAGGTGAAACTACAAGATGGGAATTTATTCTGGTATTGCTGAGATGTTATAAGTCACTTGGCAAAACAGCATTGTTGACATCTGTGAGCGGATAATTCTTTGTTGTAGTGGGCTGTAGTTTGCATTGCAGGATGTTTAGCAGCATCCCTGGCTTCTGCCCACTCGATGCCATAGCAGCACCCCCTCCTCCCCAATGCCCTACCCACTTTTGTGACAACCAGGAATATCTTAAGACTTTACCAAATGTCACCTGGGGGCAAAATTGCCCTGGCTGAAAACCACTGTCTGAAATTTATATATTCTTTTATAGGAAAGTTTGAATTGTATCTCGTAGCTTACTACTTTTTTTCCCTTCAGTATCCTAGAGTGGCATTAAATGCAAAGTATCTGCTAGGGGCCTAGGAACCAGTTAAATAAGATATGGGCCCTCCTTTCAGAATTCACAGCTAGTTGAGGGAATGACCATTTAAAAGTAATGGAAGTGCTGTGTAATGGAAGAATGAATAGTGCCTGCAGGCCACTTCCTGGGAGGGTATTGGGGCGATCTGGGAAAGCTTCTGGGAGGAGGGTATATTTGCAGCTCAAAAGAGGGCAGGGCAGGTTGGGCTGAGGGAACTGTGGCTGCCTAGACCAGAAGTCATAAAATGGGCATGTAGTATTAAGGGGAGTGTGAACAGTTAAGTCTAGGTAGGCAGATGATGTGCAGGGATTGGTAGGAGGTGAGGCTGCCAAGGTAGGTCCAGCTGTAGCAGGAGGACCTAGAGTCCCTTGGTGGAATTCGGCTCTAATCTTACAGATGGGTCAGTGTTAATGCTCAGCATTTAGTAGGAGCATTTGGATAACTCCTTAAAGAAACCTTGTAATTCGTATTACTAGGTTTTTTTTTTTTTTTTTTTTTCGTATTACTAGTTTAAACTCCACAGGTGGTGTTTACTGACAAGTACAACTTGAATCTTTATGTTCCATGGCAACCATTTTATTTTCTCCCACCTTGATAATCTTATTTCTCAGAAGAGGTCATGAGATATAAGATTAAAACTAAGGTGACTCGAAGGAGAAGGGGACGACAGAGGATGAGATGGTTGGATGGCATCACTGACTCAATGGACGTGAGTTTGAGTAAGTTCCGGGAGTTAGTGATGGACAGGGAATCCTGGCCTGCTGCAGTCCATGGGGTCTGAAAGAGTTGGATATGGCTGAGTAACTGAACTGACTGAAGGTGGCTTATTTAGAGATTTGTTTGAAATGGTGTTCATGCTTTGAAATTAAATTGCATACTTTTTTTAACATTCTGTTTTTTACATGACCTTTTCATTTTAACTCTTGTAATTTTCCTCTGAATAGTGTACTTTAAATAGCATTTTTGAAAAAAGAAACAGTGTGCATATAGTCAATTGTAACTGAGAATCTTTGAACATCACCAATAAGATATCAGGGTACTTTATAGAAAATTTAGTTTGTTTTTTCTTTCTTCCATTAGCTATTAAAAGGTGTTTCTTTGAGGCTTGTAAAAGTCTGAAAAAAAACAGCATTGAGGTAGCTCTAATATGTTTGTATTGATTGTTTTGCTTAATAGGCTTTGAAGAGAAATGTGGATTTAAAGAGCTACATGGCTGGAAAGACAGCAGCATTTAGTACTTAAGGCAGTTTATAAACTTTGTTGCCATTTCATTCTTAGGGATTTTACTCTGATTTAACAGAGATCTTTAAGTGTATTAGATTTGTTTTTATTGGTAATACTGCTAAAGAAAAAATGGATTTAATTCTAGAATTGTGGAAACAGACGTCTTCTTTTATGGTTAATGGGTCTCTGATTTTAAAAGTGAGAAAGTAGAAAGGGAGAGATTAAGTGTTTTATCTAAAGCAACACAGTAGGTGTCAGAACTGAGACTAAAGCCAAATTTTCTCAGGCCTTCTCCTGCCCCCTTTCCTCTGCTCCTCAAGTGATATGGTTAGCACTGTGCCAGTCATTGTGGAAAATATGGGAAAAATATGAGATCTAAATTCTCTCTCAGGGAACTTATATGATTAAGTGCCAAAGTGAATTATATAGAAAATGAAGGCTGTAGTAGTACAGAGGAGAACTCATCAGAATGAACCTGTGTGAGTGGAGAGTCTCCTTGGAGGGATGGGGTTTGAAGAAGATGCTTAGCAGAGGAAGAGAGTTACTTTCATTCTAGGAAGGAGTTTACAGTATAAACAGACTCAGAGACAAGAAAGATTTCATTCTTCCTGCTATCCCTCCATTCTTTGCATATTGCCTTTCAATAAACAAGTGTTTAATATTAAATAACACTGCATATGTGCTAGATACTGGAGGTACAGCTGTGAGTAAAACTGATTCTTACCCTTAAGTAGCTTAACACCAAGAGAGAGAGGTCTGCTTAGAGCAGAAAGAAATTGAGAGAAACTTAACAAAGATTGTATGACACCTCATCGTAGAGATTCTTGACCATCTAGCTCAGCCCTGTCCAATGCAAATATGAATCACAGACGTGATTTAAAGCTTCTAGTAGCCACATTTAAAATAAGTGAAGAGGGACTTCCCTGGTGATCCAGTGGTTGAGAATCCGCCTTGCAGTGCAGAGTATGTAGGTTTGAACCCTGGTCGGGCAACTAAGGTCTCACATGCCAAGTAGTAACTAAGCCTGTGTGCTACACCTGCAGAGCCAGAGAGCCACCGCTAAGACTCCGCGCAGCCAAGTAAATGAATGAAGATAATCACCGTCAAGGAGACATTCTTTAAAAAGTGAAGACGTGAAATTAATTTTTAAAATAGATTTCTTCTGACACAATATATAGTCAGTATAATAGTGTATCTAAAATGTTTCAACATATAGTCAACATAAAAATTACTGATGAGGTTTTTTTTATACTAACTTTTTGAAATCTGGTTTGTATTTTGCACTAACAACAGCACATCTAACTTTGGACAGGCCATATTTTACCTGTTCAGCAGCCTTATATGGTTGGTGGCTACTGTATTGGCAGTGCAGTTCTAGTTGAATACATATATACTTTTAAACTTTTATTTGGAACTAATTTCAAGCTTACAGAAAGTTATAAGAATCAAATAATACAAGAAACAGCTGTATACTCTTTATCTGAATTTACTTAGTGTTCACATTTTATCCTGTTTGCCTTATTACTTGTATGCTTCTCTCTCTGTATATGTGTAATTTTTTTTTTCTTGAATCACTTGAGGACCAGTTACTGCTTTTCACCTCTGAAAGCTTCAATGAAGAACAGGGATGTTCTTTTACATAACTGCAGTATAGTTGCCAGCTTCATAAATTTACATTGATTCTATTTACTATTCATAATTCCGTTTTTTTCAATTGACTTGATAATGTCCTTTGTATTATTTCCCCCTTACTAGTGTAGGGTCCAGTTTGTTTATTTATTAAAAATAATAATTTGTTTATTTTTGGTAGCCCAAGGTCTTTTTTGCTGTACAAGGCCTTTCTCTCGTTGTGGGCAGGGTGGCTTCTCTTGTTGTCGACCATGGGCCCTAGGTGAGTGGGCTGAATAGTTGTGAAACAAAACACATGGTGTCTTCTTGGACCAGAGATTAAACCCTTGTCCCCTGCATCGGCAGTCGGATTCCTATCCGCTGTACCACCAGGGAAGTCACAGTTAGGTTTAGACATTATGTGTAGTTGTTAGCTTCTATTAATCTGAAACATTACCATAGCATTTCTTTGTAATTTATGATATTTTTGAAGAATACAGAGCCCCTCTTGCTTCCTCCCCCCCGCCTCCCATGGCTATAGTGTACCTTATGTTGTGTTGCCATTGTGAGTAACATCAGGTGGCCAAAGTATTGGAGCTTCAGCTTCAGCATCACCCCTTCCAGTGAATATTCAGGACTGGTTTGCTTTAGGATGGACTGGTTGGATCTCCTTGAACTCCAAGGAGATCTCCAACACCACAGTTCAAAAGCATCAGTTCTTCAGCGCACAGCTTTCTTTATAATCCAACTCTCACATCCATATGTAACTACTGGAAAAACCATAGCTTTGACTAGATGGACCTTTGTCAGCAAAGTTATGTCTCTGCTTTTTAATACACTGTCTAGGTTGGTCATAACTTTTCTTCCAAGCAGCAAGAGTCTTTTAATTTCATGGCTGCAGTCACCATCTGCAGTGATTTTGGAGCCCCCCAAAATAAAGTCTGATACTGTTTCGCCATCTATTTGCCATGAAGTGATGGGACCAGATGCCACAATCTTCGTTTTCTGAATGTTGAGTTTTAAGCCAACTTTTTCACTCTCCTCTTTCACTTTCATCAAGAGGCTATTTAGTTCTTCACTTTCTGCCATAAGGGTGGTGTCATCTGCATATCTGAGGTTCTTGATATTTCCCCCGGCAATCTTGATTCCAGCTTATGCTTCTTCCAGTCCAGTGTTTCTCATGATGTACTCGGCATATAAATTAAGTGAGCAGGGTGACAACATACAGCCTTGATGTACTCCTTTACCGATTTGGACCCAGTCTGTTGTTCCATGTCCAGTTCTAACTGTTGCTTCCTGACCTGCATACAGATTTCTCAAGAGGCAGGTCAGGTGGTCTGTATTCCCATCTCTCTCAGAATTTTCCACAGTTTGTTGTGATCCACACAGTCGAAGGCTTTGGCATAGTCAGTAAAGCAGAAATAGATGTTTTCTGGAACTCTCTTGCTTTTTTGATGATCCAGCAGATGTTGGCAATTTGATCTCTGGTTCCTCTGCCTTTTCTAAATCCAGCTTGAACATCTGGAAGTTCACGGTTCACGTACTCTTCAAACCTCGCTTGGAGAACTTTGAGCATTACTTTGCTAGCGTGTGAGATGAGCGCAATTGTGCGGTTTGAGCATTCTTTGGCATTGCCTTTCTTTGGGATTGGAGTGAAAACTGACCTTTTCCAGTCCTGCGGCCACTGCTGAGTTTTCCACATTTGCTGGCATACTGAATGCAGCACTTTCATAGCATCATCTTTTAGGATTTGAAATAGCTCAACTGGAATTCCATCACCTCCACTAGCTTTGTTCATAGTGATGATTCCTAAAGTCTACTTGACTTCGCATTCCAGGATGTCTGGCTCTAGGTAAGTGATCATACTATCATGCTTGTCTGGGTCATGAAGATCTTTTTTGTATAGTTCTTTTGTATATTATTCTTGCCACCTCTTCTTAATATCATCTGCTTCTGTAAGGTCCATACCATTTCTGTCCTTTATTGAGCCCATTTTTGCATGAAATGTTCCCTTGGTATCTCTCATTTTCTTGAAGAGATCTCTAGTCTTTCCCATTCTGTTGCTTTCCTCTATTTCTTTGCACTGATCACTGAGGAATGCTTTCTTATCCCTCCTTGCTTTTCTTTGGAACTCTGCATTCAAATGGGTATTTCTTTCCTTTTCTCCTTTGCTTTTCTCTTTTCTTTTCACAGCTATTTGTAAGACCTCCTCAGACAGCCATTTTGCTTTTTTTCATTTATTTTTCTTGGGGATGGTCTTGATCTCTGTCTCTTTTAAAGTGTTATGAACCTCCATGCATAGTTCATCAGTCTGAATTTGGCAATAAGGTGATGATCACCGGGTGATCAGTAGGTGTTTAGCATATGGAACAGAATTTAATTACTACCCTTCCCTGAAGCTGATAATTTATCAGACTAAAGACATATTCCAGGAGCAGGATAATGGAGCTGGTTGCTTACTGAAAACAAGACCAAGGTCTCAGAGTTGTACTGCCTAGTAATTTTTACTCAAAAGGAGGGTCAGAGTGTTCTTCTTGGACCTGCTGTTTAAGCGCTTTTAATTAAAAATAATGTACCAAAGTGACATATTTTAAGGCTACATATTTTGGTTTCCTCAGGCACATAGTAGGAGTTAACGTTTGCTGGTTGAGTATCTAAAAGAATGTTTTAAGAAGAAATTAGTTTGTCAGTGTTGCATGTGATGCATGTTATAGAACCGTAGGAGAGTATAGGCAGAGATCAGAGGAGATAGATATTAAAACCAAAGCAATTATGATTTGCCCCATGATGATGGCAGTGTGAGCAGAAGAAAGATGAATAGGAAAGATCTGAACATATCTCCTCATGCATATTTGTGTCTACTGTGTGATATGGATGCACTTATGAGTAAAATAGATGTGAACCCCCGTGGAGCTGAGTAACCAGAGGTGAACTGTGGAGCTGTTCAAACAGTCATAGTTATGTGGTCACATCCTTGGGTGAGTGATCGGAAGGAAAAGCACAGAGAGCCCTAGAAGCAAACAGCAGGAGGGCTCTGATCCAACTAAGATGTTCCGGAAGTCCTCCCAGACTAGTTACACATTTAAGTTTGATGAAATTATTACTCATTTAGTGAAGCAAATTTTGAGAAGTGGAGTTGTTTCTCACTGTGTAGATTTATTTTTAGTGTGTTAAGAATAAAATTAAGGTATGGAAGAACCAGGGCTAGAACTGTTTTCTTACGTGGGTGGTCTTTGCTGGAGCTGAAGAGATAGTATAGTTGGTCAAGAACCTGAACTCTGTAGCCAAACTGCCTGGAGTGGCATCTGCATCCCATTTACTAGCTGGGTAGCTTTGGGCAAGTTTCTTTGAGTTCTCTGTGTCTCATTAAAATGGTCATGATAATAGTACCTTCTAATAGAACTGTGAGGATTAAGTGAATTAATACATGTGACGCTCTTACTACAGTATCTGGCTCAGAGTAAGTTCTCTATAAATGTTAGCTGTTGTTAATGTTTTTCTATTATTACGTACTCCAGCTTTATTCAAGGAATGCTCTTCTTATCACTCCCTTGTTATTTATTTATTTTTTATACTTTGTGTGTGTGTAGTCATTTGTCACAGTGTTGAACATCTATTCTGTACTAATTACTGGCTGGACTTTGGGATATTAGAACTCTTGCAGAGTTTTAATGGAGTGAGACAGATACTTAAATTTAAATAATTACAAGGCAATGTGATGTGTCAATAGATACCCAGAGGAAGAATGTGGTATGAGGAGGAGAGCAAGAATACACAGAAAAACTATACAAAAAAGATCTTCATGACCCAGACAACCACGATGGTGCGATCACTCACCTAAAGCCAGACATCCCTCTACATAAGCACTTTATTCTGCTCCGATTGTCCTACCATTGCTTGTCCACATTGCTCAGTTTAGGTGATATTTAGAGTTAGTATCACCTAAGAAAAAAAGTTGCTTGCTTTTTTTATTATTCTCCCAAAGCACCCCATACTGATTAAAAGAATAGGTTTTTGAAATTAGACCAAGATTTCAAGCTCTCTGGTACCCACTGCTTTATTTGTAAATTGAGCCAAATATGTACTTTATAGTATTGTAGAAGGATTAAATGAAATAATGTTCATCCAAGTAGACTTTAGGAATCATCACTATGAACAAAGCTAGTGGAGGCAATGGAATTCCAGTTGAGCTATTTCAAATCCTAAAAGATGATGCTGTGAAAGTGCTGCACTCAATATGCCAGCAAATGTGGAAAACTCAGCAGTGGCCGCAGGACTGGAAAAGGTCGGTTTTCATTCTAATCCCAAAGAAAGGCAATGCCAAAGAATGCTCAAACTACCGCACAATTGCACTCATCTCACACGCCAGCAAAGTAATGCTCAAAATTTTCCAAGCTAGGCTTGAACAGTATGTGAACTGTGAACTTCAGATGTTCAAGATGGATTTAGAAAAGGCAGAGGAACCAGAGATCAAATTGCCAACATCTGTTGGATCATCAAAAAAGCAAGAGAGTTCCAGAAAAACATCTATTTCTGCTTTACTGACTATGCCAAAGCCTTTGACTGTGTGGATCACAACAAACTGGAAAATTCTGAGAGAGATGGGAATACCAGACCACCTGACCTGCCTCTTGAGAAATCTGTATGCAGGTCAGGAAGCAACAGTTAGAACTGGACATGCAACAACAGACTGGGTCCAAATCGGTACATGATTACGTCAAGGCTGTATGTTGTCACCCTGCTTATTTAACTTATATGTCGAGTACATCACAAGAAACGCTGAGCTGGATGAAGCGCAAGCTGGGATCAAGATTGCCGGGAGAAATATCAAGAACCTCAGATATGCAGATGACACCGCCCTAGTGAACTGAAGCGGGAGGGAGGGAGATAAGGAGTGGAGATGTTGAAGGCCTTGCAGAAGCCTGACTACCGCAGGCAAGGATGAACAAGGGACAGAAGGCATTTTTAGAGTCGGGGATCATGCAGATGCAAAAACCTGAAGCAACCTAGGACATCTTGGGGAAACTGTGAATATTTCTAAATGTTAATGCATATAGTTATAAGAAATGAGACAAGAGAATATTTTGGATATTATACAATAGACAATATAGAACCACAGAAAGTTCTTAATCAAATTTGTAATAATGAAGACTCTTCAAAAATATTTTTCCCAGGTAGTCTTCATAAAGAGTAAATAAGGCGAATCAGTCCTCTAAAATTTGTTAGTGACACCTCAGTGCCCACAGGAGATGTCTGGACTCTCTATGTTGGCATGCAAGGCCCATATTACTCTGGTTCCTCGGGAAACAAAGATTCCATTTCACGCTTATCTCCATCTACCTCTCTGTATATTCATTGACCATGGCATCTATTTAGTGGGTTTCCCACAACTTTCTCTCTTCTCCCATCCCTTCACATCTCTACATAAGCACTTTATTCTGCTCCGATTGTCCTACCATTGCTTGTCCACATTGCTCAGTTTAGGTGATATTTAGAGTTAGTATCACCTAAGAAAAAAAGTTGCTTGCTTTTTTTATTATTCTCCCAAAGCACCCCATACTGATTAAAAGAATAGGTTTTTGAAATTAGACCAAGATTTCAAGCTCTCTGGTACCCACTGCTTTATTTATAAATTGAGCCAAATATGTACTTTATAGTATTGTAGAAGGATTAAATGAAATAATGTTCATGAAGCACTCACCATAGAACCAGCATTCAGTCAACACTTAATATACAGTGGTTTGGCCTTCCCAGGTGGCTCAGTGGTGAAGAATCTACCTGCCAAGCAGGAGACATGGATTCTATCCCTGGGTTGGGAAGATCCCCTGGAGAAGAAAATGGCAACCCACTCCAGAATTCTTGCCTGGGAAATCCCATGGACAGAGGAGCCTGGTGGGCTACAGTCTATGGGGTCAAAAAGAGTTGGACGTGACTTAGCATGTAAGCCAACCAACAACCCATATAGTAGCTTAGAATACTAAAACACTTAGTATATAGATCTCTGCAAAACTTATTACATTGTTTTTGTGGTACCGGACTTCACTGGTAGACTGAGTTCCCTTAGGGTGGGGATTTTTTTTTTTTTTTCTTAGTGTGTAAGACTCTGATGCTGGGAAAGATTGAAGGCAGGAGGAGAAGGGGATGATAGAGGATGAGGTGGTTGGATGGCATCATTGACTTAATGGACATGAGTTTGCACAAACTCTGGAAGTTGGTGATGGACAAGGAAACCTGGCGTGCTGCAGTCCATGGGGTCGCAAAGAGTTGGACACAACTGAGCCACTGAACTGAACTGAAAACCTCTGTTAATATTTGATACTTGGTGTATTGAGTTGAACAAAACATTGTTTGTTTTTTTCCTGTAGCATCCTACGTTGAAACCTGAACAAACATTTTGGCCAACCCAATATTTTTAATGATGTAATGTTGACTTGGTAGCTGTGTAGAGAGGATGTCGCCATAAAGGCAGAGGCTGGCTAGAAGGTAGTAACTTTTTAGTTCCTAAAATTGTTGCACATTGGAATCATTGGGAATCCTTTTTAAAAAAAAAGAAAAAAAGATAACCATGTCCCTCCATTGAATCAGAATTTCTACATCCCAGGGGTTGTCAAAAGCTTGAATCAGATAATGGCTTTGGGAATAGAGAAAGGATAGATTTTCAGGAAAGTTAAGAGAATTAATAGGACTTATCGACTTGTGAGTAGTCTGGGTGGTATGGACTCAGATGAAGAATAGAGGATGAGGAAGAACAGCTTTGGGGAGAAGATGAGTGTGAACTAGAGGTTTGGACATCCCAATAGATACTCACTAGGTCCAGCACTCAGGAGGCAAGTGGAGGCAAGTATTAGATGTGTGTGCATATTGAAGAGACATGAAGTCAGATAAGGATTGAGTCGTGTCCACTGATTGGAATGGTAAAGAACTCTGGAGCCAGACTGAACCTGAATAGTTAGGTCATACCTAGTCTCAGTTTCAGGAAGGTCATAGGGAGAAATGATTGGCTGGGAAGTAAGGGCACAGAAACAGGAGCACAGACTTACTTTTCCATGATATATGGAGGAGAGGAAACAATAGTTAATTAAATTTTAAATGCATGAATGTAACCTGTCATCCTTGGACAATATTCTAATAAATGCCTTTTATTTTCAAGGATTATAAACTTCCTCAAATCAGTCTAAATTGAAAGGGTTTATTGTAAGTTTTCAAAGTGATCTAAGAACAAGAATTGCTGTACAGTTGGGTCTCTAGACAGTGGAACCTAGAATGGTGTCAGGAGGAGAGGCCTCTCTTATCTCGCACAGTCTCACGGACCAGTGGCGTTTGGTCTCTGCATCTCTGTGTCCATCTTCCTTGCTGTTGCTTGCTTAGTATGCTCAAGTGAGCATCTGGCCACATGATTCTACTTGCTTTTCACCTTACCTTTGCATAGCCAACTGGCCAGATGTCTCAACTTCCATACCCCAAGAGAAGAATCTAAAATGTCCTCCTTATCTTTTCTTATTGGATAATGTGTAAAAGTCTCTGGTTGGCCAATAGTAGAGTTGCTTCCTCTGGGTCAGATGTTCACTGCTGGTTTAGTCAACTGAGGTTGGGAGTGGAGTGAGGTCATTTGATTCTTAAGATTCTTCCTTCTAGGAATTGTGATACCTTGAAACGCATATTTTACAGATCATTCTAGACATAAGCTTTACTCTGGCTTGGAAACAGTGATTATAGTTCTGGTTAGGTTCATTTGGTGCTAGCTCATTTTCTTAACTCTAGTTTTTTCTTTAAGAGCTTCTGTACTCTCAAGAAGCAATGGTATTTTGGCTGGATTATACTCTTATTTACCTCATGGCTGTATTATTATATCTGTTAAGTGCCAGTTTGTGTGACTAATTAGTCATTTTTCTTCATGGTCTGCAATTTGAAGGCCTATGCTTGAAGTTCAGCAGTAGTTCATTCTTCACACTGGGGTTGGTTTGTTTGCTTTTGTTATGCCCAAGTCGCGAAATCTCCCAATGACCACCAGGGAGCCAATATCCGATGCAAAAGCAAGAGAGTTTTTATTACCAAGCTCGAGCTGGGGCTCCCACCGTTACTGACGCAGCGGAAGGACTACTGATTGGTTATCCTCTTGTATAGGGTTGTGTGTGGATTTCTAATTGGTTTTTTTACTTCCACGGTAAATCATTACTTCCAAGGTAAATAACAAATTCTTGAACTTAAAGTCAGGAGGTTTAACCTAAGGGCTGATTGGCTCGTGCACAGTGGGGCAAGTTTAGGCAATATCCAAAGTCTAAGTCTGTTTGCCTGGTACCTTTGCAAAATGGAGCTCTTTTACAAGATGGAGTAGCTTAGGCTCTTCATTCCCCCCTTCTCACGGACCCAAGACAGACCCAATCATGGGTCTGTGGTTAGCTTTATATTGTCTTTTACCAGGGGTGGGTTTGGTAGGGCTGCATATTGGGACCTAAGCACCCTAAGCTGCACCATGTTGATGCGGCCTTTGATAAAGTTTATCAACTTGTTTAGTAGACATGGTCTGAAGGTGAATAGCAAGAATAAAATGATCAGGGGCCCAGCCAGAGAAGATCTGAGGGTCGTGAGCCAGGGAGATGAACTGAACCAGGATTCAAACCAATTTTGAGACATTTCTCTTTCTCTTTTTCTCTGACTCAGCCCTTCTCTTATCTTGGCCAGGGACTCCCTGATTACCCCCGAGTGATTCACATAAAAACGTTCTTCCCCTAGCGCAGCACATAGGCCCCCTGAGAGACTTCATACTCAAGATACTTCTTGGGAATTGGGGTGGAGGTCTCTTTCTTCTGTAACTTCTTCCTGCTGTGCATGGGCGTAGGCCTGCCTAGCAGAGCAGAAGTCTCTCTTTACCTGATCTAAGTTGGGGTTTTCCACATCTGAAACCAGCTTCTACCTTTGTAGTAACAGCAATTTAGTTGGCCCCTCTCAGAGATGAAATAGACAAGGGCCAAACAGGAGACCTAACAGGATGGTCATCTCTGATCCCCGGAAACAGAAGGCAACATTTGGGGTGAGGGTTGCAGGGTTTGTGACCCCTTCTGATTGGTTGGTGGTGAGGCAACAGGGCTGTGCTCCAGGAATCTTGTGTTCAGTCTGAAGTTACCATCTTCCACCTGGGTGGGGGGCTCAAAGACATGGTTATGCATATTTCTTTGAGTAGGATCCAGGACTCTGTCTGGAGGCTGTACCAACCTTTGATTGTTTCTGTTTTTGTATCCCCTCCCTTCCCTGATTAGCAATTGTTTGAATCTACGCTTTGGAATATAGAGAAGGTCAAGGAGGCTGAGCAAAGTTTATATCCTACAGATAAGAAATGGAGAACACAGAACAGATCTGTACTCCAGAGCCCCACAGAGTCCCGCTCAGTTTTAATTTTAGGGAACTAGGCAACTATGACTGTGATAACTTCCTGTCAAAATGGGGCATAGGACTGCCACAGCTTGGAGTATAGACACTGAATTTGGAAGTATTTCTGAGTTCCAAGTTCTAGATCTGGGTCTTGTATGATTAAAATCCTAACCCCTTGGTCTGCCATTTTGGTGTAACAGACCCAATTAGAAGTAGTTGGAGGAGTGATAACTGGAATTTAGTAGACAAAATAAATCATCTCTTTTTAGAAGAATAGGCCTGAAACCTAGTCTGGACCTGGCACTTCAGGGAGACTTGTAGCCATGTAGCCAGTTGCCTAGTTTTATAAAAAGTAAGGTTACTAGCTTCCAGCAGACATTGTTTTGAAAATGGTGGCATCCAAGCCTGACACGACTCAGAAAACTCAAGTGTTTAGCAATACAAGGTCTAATCTGAAAGTACACCCATAGCATCACCTAGTTATTTCCCAGGATATCTGAACCATAGCTACTCTATTTTGACTTTTAATTGTAAACTTTTCCTTAATAGCCAAAACAGATTTCACCGTTAATGACGTCAGTGTTTCTCTAGGTACGAGAAGATGCAAGAATTGGGACTCATAAAATCTTCTCCTGAAAAGATCTAACTATCTGAAGGCCCATTTTGCCAGTTTTTCCCAGAGCACAGAGTGCCTCATTCCTGATTTTCACCCTGAACTCCTTTCAGGGGCGTTCAAAGTCAGCAGTTGCAGCGGCCATGAGTTAATCTTTGTAGATGCAGATGGCGAGTGTCAGTCTTCAGTTGGCAGAGCCCCTTTTGGCTCATAAACTTGACCATGATTTTGAGGGGGGCGTTTGATGACCATTTTATCCCATGGTGCTGAGAGTGTCCAGTCTCAGGTTTGGCAAAGATTCTGTTTGACAGGCCACTCAATGTGCTGTTACTGGACTAGGCCATAAAACAGTATCCAAAATTCTCTGGACCACCTGTCTTACTAGCCTCTTGGTCCAGGAAGATATTCCCTCTTGTTGCTTCTTCCCATGTCTAGAGTCACACCATTACCATCATCGATCTCATATGGGACTATATATTATTCTGTTAGAGGCCTCACACACATATTTGACAGTGTAAGAAACAGCAATTTTGTAAAACAGGTGAAATACAAATAACATAGCCAGCAGTATTAGTAAAGTCACAAGTAAGACTTATGTTAAGAGCTTCCATTAGATGTAGCCCAGTATATCTTCAGGTCATCTGACTTAGTGTGCCCTGTAGAATCTTTATCTTCCAGGGAAATTATATATTGGCACCATCTATAAGGCACATGGCCCAGTTTTCTAGTGTTACTAGACTGATTATCTTTAGTATGATTTAAAAAAAAATTTTTTTTTTTCAACACAGAGGAGACTTTAGACCTAAATTACTGTAGCCTGGTGTTATCTATATAAATCCATCCCATAATTGTAGGAGATTTTCCCCTCCTTTGCGGAAACTTTTCTTGTTCTGATTGAATAGAAAAAAGTTCAAATTTATAGCCAGAGTCAGAGCAGGCATTATTAATTGGCCTGGTGAAGGGATCCTATGTAGTAATATCACAGTGGCCTGAATATGACTAATTTTTTAAGTAAATTTTCTCAGGGCCAACCAGTTAGAGTCTGGTAGTAGAGAAATTTACCAAGGTAACCGAGAACTAGACACGGGTAATTGGCCACAAACCCAACAATCGGATTGAGTTTTAAAACTAGCATAGGATCAGGCCTATGATAGAAAAGCATTTGAGTTATATGCAAAGGTCTAAGAAGTCAAGAAAACATAAATGATCATACGAATCAGGTCCAGCATCTTGGGGAAGCTGTCTCCCTCTGATGTCGTCTTCTCATCCTGGTGTAGGGTAGTTTTCCTGATAAAAAGTCCTTCTATCCATGTTGGAGACAGTCCCTTAAATTATGTTTTTTTTTTTTTTTCCCAATCCTGGTCACAGGTCATGAGGCATCTGATCTTCATCCAAGGATAGATTACTGAGATAAGCTTCAGAAACAAACTTAGGGTGTTCTTCAAGAATTCAATTAAATTTTACATTAATATCACATAACAGCAAAGAACTATCTAAGAGATGAGTCTTACTAGATGCAGACCTCCATTAACAAACTGGTATTTAACATTTTGAAATCTTTTTCTCCTTAAAGTTACCCTTATTTTTATTAAATATAACCAAATTAAGGCTAGTTTGTTTGCAAAATAGGTCTATTCTCACTAATTTTGGTCTGATGATTTTTATAACCATAACATTTATAGAGTCTCAGACTGAACTTTTAAAATAAAACAGGGCTGGGAAACTCACACCAAAGGCTTATCACAGATTTTGCCTAACAAATCTAGGTGAATGCTTCCCTTTTTAAGGTCTCAAAAATTTCTTGAGATTTTTGTACCCATGAGATAACCTTCCTAACTCATTTGATAAACTTACTGGAAACCTAAGAACTTCCAATTTTTGGAGGAGTCAGATAGAAAAAATAACTCTTTTGTTTATAACGCTTAATTTTACCAAAGTATTGTCATAATTAGTTTGAGAGGAAGATTTTCCCTACTCCCTAAAAACATAAGATTCAAACCCATAATTTTTCAGATAGAAACCATAAAAGTTATAAGCATATTTGCAGGTTCATTCAGTCCTTTTGTTAACTTTTGTGAAGTCATCAGGTTTTCCATTAAAATACCAGGACATATCAGAATGTTAAAAACTCCATATAATTTCTAGGATATCTGTATTAGTAATTTTACCATACATTATAACATGAATGGATTTATTACTCATTTGATAATCTTTTCCATGTAATTTAACCAACCAAATAAACACAGTTTAATATCTCTCTTTGGGATGTTCCAGGGGCCCTCTGAAGCATCCCAAAGTTAGCTAGAGATCAAAAGAACTTCAAAAGAGTTCTATTTAGGAAGCTTTATCAAAAAGATCAATTAAAAGGGTTTAGAACATTTGGTCAGATTTAGTCAATGTTGATGGGTGTATCACTTGAGGTAATTTCCTTATTGACAAACTTGTAACAGATATAATATTTAACTTATATTAAACCTAGGTACAATGAAAATATTCTACTTAACGTTAATTACTCTGACATATCTATATTAAACAGGTCAACAAACATTAATATCAGGTATTTAATATTGAATATTTCCCAGTTCACATGAACCTGGAATTTATTGTTTAATTTCGAATTACTTGATTTGTAAGCGCTTACGTTTTTTAAGCCAAATAAATAGAGCTCATATACATATTAACCTCAAAAATATTACCCAGAGACAGAGACATACCAAGACATATTTAGACAGACACAGTGCAAGATCTAGCTTCAAGTCTTTTCTTTTTCTTAGTGTCAGGAGTTAGAGATGGTCGAACCCAGGTCTCCCATATTGCAGGCAGACGCTTTAACCTCGCCTCCACCAGGGAAGCCCTTAAATACAAGAATACAGTCCCTCAGAAAACCTCCTATAGAGACACAGAACTTCAGATCTAAGTACTAACATCAAAGATTTCAAGGGAGGAAAGGAAGCCAGGTTGAAAAAGGAAGGGGGAGGAGGCTTATTAGTTCAGGATATTATCAGGATCTCCTGTCATAAAACAACTCATGCAAATGGTTACTATGGTGCCTGGCCAGGGTGGGCGGTTTCAATCAGTGTGCTTCCCATAACAATTCCTCCCTGAAGATGGGGTATAGCGGCACCGTTGGTTCAGTTTTCCTAGGTTTCTACAGATTCTCTCCCACCCGTGTCACCAACACCCGAGTGGTAGAAAGTTCCTGTTGAGGCAAAAAAGATGTGACCCAAGGAGGGGTTGTACTATGATATTTTCCCACACTATGATATAGGGGACTTGGTCAGGGTGTTCGGCCTGCGGTTGGAGGATGATATCTCAGACTCGGTGGGCAGTTTCCAAGTCAGACGTGCCTTCTGAAGGCCAGCCCACATGGAACGACGTCCATTCTGCGCTGCAAAAAGTAATTAGTTTATCTTTCTTAATTTCAACACTGAGGTCACAGGCGCGCTTCTTGACCTCTTTAAAATGCTCAGTCATCAGGGATAGAGGAGTAGGGCTAGATTGACGTTGCCCCATCGTTCCTGAATCAGTCAGGCGTTGGTAAATTAACACAGACAACATAGCCAGCCACACAGACATACAGAGAGACAGAAGAAACAAACTTCAGGAGTCCAGAGGCAAAGCTGAAAGTAGGACAGCAGCCTCCGGCCATTCAGCAGGAGCGACCTGCTATTGTCAACAGAGTACAGGGGCACTCCGTCCCCTTTGTCAACAGAGATCAGGGGCTCTCCGTCCCCTTCGAGAGGGTCGAGGACGTCTCCCAATGACCCCCACCGGTGGCCCGTCGGCGCGTCCGCCTGAGTCAGATACTGGTCTCAGAAAATAGGCCTTATCACAGACAAACAGTGAAGCAGAAAAAACTTACCGGTTACAGGTAACTCTCCGGATCCGTCTTCCGGAGCCGATGGGAGATCCTGGACGAGCCCCCAAATGTTATGCCCAAGTGGCGAAATCTCCCAGTGACTACCAGGGAGCTGATATCCAATGCAAAAGCAAGAGAGTTTTTATAACCAAGCTCGAGCTGGGGCTCCCGCCGTTACTGACACAGCGGCTGAGGAGAGGAGCCCCGAGTTTTGGGTTACACTGCTTATATAGGGAATATTCAGGTGAAAGGGTAACAAAGCGGGTGTTCAGGCTGAAGGACTACTGACTGGTTACCCTCCTCTATAGGGTTGTGTGTGGATTTCTAATTGGTTTTTTTACTTCCACGGTAAATCATTACTTCCAAGGTAAATCACAAATGTAACTCATTACTTCCAAGGTAAATCACAAATTCTTGAACTTAAAGTCAGGAGGTTTAACCTAAGGGCTGATTGGCTCGTGCACAGTGGGGCAAGTTTAGGCAATATCCAAAGTCTAAGTCTGTTTGCCCGGTACCTTTGCGAAATGGAGCTCTTTTACAAGGCGGAGTAGCTTAGGCACTTCACTTTGCCACTGAGCCATTTTTATTGGTTGCTAGCTAGCTTGTGGGTGGCTGCTGTTGGGTCCAGGTGATCACATTTGGTCACTTGGCAGTAGATATGAGGTCATATAACCTGATTGTCTTGGACTGTGTTCTCAGTATAAGCTATGGCATTGAGGACAGGGTATTTTACATTAGGATAGGTCCCTGGCCATTGCATGCACTATGATTGATATATTTAATACAATAACATGAATAAGCTAGTTGCATAGACCTCTGTTTAAGTATTGCATGGCTCATACCAGCAGATGGGATTTAAAAACACATTTTCCCTCTCATTTTAATTTTGTTTATTTTAATTTTTAATATTAGACTGTGGTTAAGTTTTACATATGTATGCTAATATAAAACTTTTTCTAGAGTCTCAGTGATACTTTTATTTGGACTTTATTAACTGAGTAATATTTGGATATTGTTTTAAGAATTTCTGTCTTTGTATAGTGCCATGCCAAAAGGCACTGTTGTGGGGGTCGATTAAGAGATCATATTTAGTTAGATTTCCGGTAAGGAAGTATATATTTATTTTGTTCTGTACGGCATTAAGTTTTCTGATATAATCTTATTATATCTGTTTTCAACTTCTAAATATTTAAAGCAATGATTTAATTTTAAAATATTTAGAAATAATAAAAGAACATATTTTCTGGTTACAAATATAAATCATGTCCATCACGGAAACCTGAGAAGTTCAGAAAAGGGAAATTGAGAAGAAGCCTAGGGCTTGTAGCATAGTGGACTGTTTAACAGCATTTTGAGGTGAAATCCCCTCTCTGTGCATTATTACATTTGTAATTTTTTTAAAAAGTTATTTTTAGTTGGAGGATAATTGCTTTACAGTGTCGTGTTGATTTCTGCTATACATCTACATGAATCAGCCATAGGTGTACGGATGTCCCCTCCCTCTTGAACCTTCCTCCCACTCTTCCCACCCTCTAGATTGTCACAGAGCACCAGGTGGAGCTGGCACCATACGGCCAATTCCGCCGCTCTCTGTTTTACATATGGTAATGTATGTTTCAGTGCTGCACTCTCAGTTTGTCGCACCCTGTCCTTTCCCTATGTCCACCCTATCCTTGTCCACAAGTCAGTTCTCTACATCTGTGCCTCTGTTGCTGCCCTGGAAATGGGTTTCATCAGAACCATTTTTCTAGATTCCTTTTATGTGCGTTAATATACAATATTTGTTTTTCTTTTTTTTACTTTGCTCTGTACAACAGGCTCTAGTTTCATCCACCTTACTAGAACTGACTCAGATGTGTTTCTTTTTATGGCTGAGTAATTCCATTGTATATTATATGTACCACAACTTCTTTATCCAGTCATGTTGATGGACATCTAGGTTGCTTTCCTGTTCTGGCTATTGTAAATAGTGTTGCAATGAACATTGGGGTACATGTGTCTTTTAGAATTGTGGTTTTCTCAGGCCATATGCCCAGGGATGAGATTGCTGAGTCATATGGTAGTTTTATTCCCAGTAGTTTAAGAAATCTCCATTCTTTTCTCCGTAGTGGCTGTATCAATTTACATTCCCACCAACTGGGCAAGAGGGTTCCCTTTTCTCCATATCCTCTCCAAGTGTTTATTGTCTGTAGATTTTTTGATGCTGGCCATTCTGACTGGTGTGAGGTGATACCTTGTAGTTTTGATTTGCATTTCTCTTTTAATAAGCGATGTTTATGAGCTATATGTCTTTATCTGTGTATCTTTGGTGAAATGTTTATTTAAGTCTTCTGCCCAGTTTTTGATTGGGTTGTTTGTTTTTCTGATATTGAATGGCATGAATTGCTTGTATATTTTGGAGATTTAATCCTTTGTCAGTTGCTTCATTTACAACTATTTTCTCCCATTCTGAGGGTTGTGTTTTCATCTTGTTTATGGTTTCCTTTGCTATGCAAAAGCTTTTAAGTTTTAATTAGGTCTCATTTGTTTATTTTTGTTTTTATTTCCATTACTGTAGGAGGCAGGTCATAAAGGATCTTGCTGTGAATGATGACAGAGTATTCTGCCTGTATTTTCCTCTGAGAGTTTTATAGTTTCTAGTCTTAGATTTAGGTCTTAAATTTTTGGTTTTAAATGTAACCCCAGAGGCAAAGGCTTGATCTCTGGCCATGGAACCAAGATCCCACAGGTTGTTTGTTATGGCAGTTTGTTGTTGCTAAGTTGTGTCGAACTCTTTGTGACAGCCTCTTCATTCTTCCTGCAATGGCAATAAGAGGGAATAAAGCAAACAAAAGAACAAAAAACTAGGAAAAAAAAATGTACCCCAGACAAATGGTAAATGCAAAATCAGACAAATAGAAATAAAACCAAAGGAACATACCCACCCCCCCACCCCCCGCCACAGACAGACATACACACAGACGTACATACACAGCAACAAAACCAAAACAATCCAAAGACAAAATGTAAGAGTGACCTGGTGAGCAAGTGAAACCAAAAATATCAACCAATTAAAAACAAAACCAACTAAAACACAAAACAGCAAACAAGCCCAGAACAGAGTGCTAACTGTGGAATAAAGCAAAGAAGACAAACTAACAGGCGTAGTGGAAAACATAAAAAGATAGAAAGCAAAAAGTTCAATAGGCGTCTATAAAAAAGGTTCATATAATTAACAACAAAAAAGAAAAAACGGAAACCCTGCAGAAAGCCAGCATAAAAGTATGTAAAGGAAATAAAACTGTGACTAAGAATAAAGTTCTCAAATGTTTAGAGATAATAATAAAAACAACCAGAGCAACAGAGAGGAGAAAAATCCAGAACAAGCTACAGGATAAATAAAAATCTAAGAATAATAGTAAAGGTTTTTCAGGTCTCAGCTGTTAGCGTCGTTCCCCGCCCCTGCCCCGTGAACGCAGCGTGCCTCTCTCCACCTGGCTAGCAGGCTCTCCGATACTAGGGCAGGGCTGGTCTCTAGACCTCCTCTGGGGACAGCTCAGACTAATCTGGCCCTGCTTCTGCGTGTTCTTGCCTCCAGTGTCCGCAGCTGCCAGATATAGGGTGTTTTCTTTCTACCGAGTCCCCCTGCCCCCACTCTCTTTCCCCAGTGTGTAGCCCTTTATACCTTGAGCGACTTCACGTTCACTTTTCACTTTCATGCATTGGAGAAGGAAATGGCAACCCGCTCCAGTGTTCTTGCCTGGAGAATCCCAGGGACGGGGGAGCCTGGTGGGCTGCCGTCTATGGGGTTGCACAGTTGGACATGACTGAAGTGATTCAGCAGCAGCAGCAGATACAAGTAAGGTACATTTATTGCAGTGGACACTTTGGTGTGGGACATAGATCCCCCATCAGGATAGAGGCACATTCTTTTAATTGCTTGGAATCATGGCCTCCTCATCCAAGTTTCTGTCCCCTTCCTGGAAGCAGCCTACATTTCATCCCTGGTAGATGAAAGGATGCAAAGAATCATCCTCTTGTCTTTGTTGGAGACTAGTATGAAGGGTCATTCCAGCTTTAGGACTCATAGTAGGGTTACTGAGACTGCTTACCACTGTGTTACAGCAGCGCTGTTCAGCTTCTCACTTGGGCCAGTCGCGCTGCCTCTGCCCGCACAAGTATTCCTGAGAGCTCGTTCCAATAAACCCGCTTGCAGATTTCCATCTCAGGCTGTTTCCTTGGGAACCTGAATTACAAGTCATCTGCTATCTGGATAGTCTTTCTCAGGGATTTTTGCATTATAACAGATGACACTACTCAGGATGGATTTTAATTTTATGAATTTTGTGTTCTACTTTGAAACTGACATTCTCGATATCTTCTATAGCAAGAATTCATAGCCAGTAGATTAGAATTTTTATTAGAGTCTGGAATTTTACATGGTAGTTCTTCAGCACATTCTGGAATTTTTAAGATGGCCAACAGGTTCTTTAGGGAATTTTATTATTTCTCTTTCCTAGTTCTCTCAGGAGTTTTTTAGACTTAAACAATGAAAAGTGGTTCACGATGGGTGGTAGGAAGGCAGTGGGAGTGTGGGCTGTGATTGGGGTGGAGGCAGCACTGTGGCCCCAGCACCCCAGGAGCCCCAAGAGACAAGGAGGGGGCCTGTGTGGACCCTTGACGCCCCGCGTGTGTGCCCTGGTGGAGCTGCTGCAGGTGCACGTCTTCTACTCATGGCTTTGTATTTTCAGAGCTTCCAAAAAAGCCTGCTGATTTACCTCACCTTAAAACTCAGTGGGCAAGGTCTATATTTCACTGGTATGATTATTTGGCCGCAGTGTTTGTTCCCTCTCTGGGAACTCCAGACAGGAGTAGTTATGCTATGAGTGGATGTTATGAGTTATGGTACGAGTGGATGCTTTGGCTAATTTTACTCAACAGGCGTTACAAGATTCTCAAAAAGCTATTTCAGCTCTTAATGCTAAACAAGGACAAATTAGAAAGGTGGTCTTACAAAACAGATTGGCTTTAGATATTCTGACAGCTGCACGAGGAGGAACTTGTGCCATTATTCAAACCCAATGCTGTACATATATACCTGATACAAGCACTAATGTTACTCATTTTGCTAAACATATGAACAAGATGATTGAGGCTGTGGATACTCCTGAAGCCTCAGTTGCCTCACTTTGGGAGACGTTAACTAGTTCCCCATGGTGGAAAACTATCTTAATTACAATAATTCTGATTGTTCTATTTTTGCTATTTGCTCCCTGCATCTGTAACTGTGTAATTGGATTTGTTTCTTGTCACATGGAAGCTTTTAAGTTACAAATGGTTGTCCAAGCGCCTACGAGTGCCACAGCCTCCTCCAACTATTACTTGGAGTCCCTGGATCAGAGACCCTCAATATGAGGATCAGGAGACTATGTTGCTCAACAATTTAGGGACCACGCCCCTAAACAGCAGGAAGTATTTATGGAATGAAAAGGACGCCCCTTTCCCTTGGCAACATAATTCTCCTAAAAGAAAAGGGGGGGAATGAGAGAGTCATTTCCTAGGCAGGTTGAGAAGAAGTCTAGGGGTCCCTAAGGAGAGAAGGGTCTGGAATTCTCAAGGAGGAAGAAAGGACAAACTTTTTTTCCCCCTCCACATTCCTTAAGATTATATAACAATAATGTATCCTGCCGGAGGACAGTCTCTGGATTAAACTTTCTGGCTAATCCTGTTATTTTAAAATGTAAATTATGGGAGTAGGTGTGGTGAGGTCTTTACAACCTTCAGACGTTCTTTTGATTCATTGGAGAGTATATAACTCCACTTGCTAACACTAACAAGCGGATACTCTTTCTGCCCCTTTCTGATGCCTATGTCAGAAGCTTTCTCTCTCTCCTTTTAGTTCAGTTCAGTCACTCAGTCATGTCCGACTCTTCGCGACCCCATGAATCGCAGCATGCCAGGCCTCCCTGTCCATCACCAACTCCGGAGTTCACTCAGACTCACGTCCATCGAGTCAGTGATGCCATCCAGCCATCTCATCCTCTGTCATCCCCTTCTCCTCCTGCCCTCAATCCCTCCCAGCATCCGAGTCTTTTCCAGTGAGTCAACTCTTTGCATGAGGTGGCCAAAGTACTGGAGTTTCAGCTTCAGTATCATTCCCTCCAAAGAAATCCCAGGGCTGATCTCCTTTAGAATGGACTGGTTGGATCTCCTTGCAGTCCAAGGGACTCTCAAGAGTCTTCTCCAACACCACAGTTCAAAAGCATCAATTCTTCGGCGCTCAGCTTTCTTCACAGTCCAACTCTCACATCCATACATGACCACTCTCTCCTTTATACTTTAATAAAACTTTATTACACAAAAGCTCTGAGCAATCAATCCTTGTCTCTGGCCCCGGATTGAATTCTTCTCCAGAGGCCAAGAATCGCGGCGCCTTTTTGTGGTTCAGCAACAACCTTTCATGGATAGGTAGCAAATGCCTTAAAAAAAAAAAAAGGTCTCTTTTTAGAACTAGACTGAATTCTTATTTTGATATATTTTTTGGTCTGTCCATATTTATTGAATCAAGACCATATTTATTGAATCAAGCAAGTCTAAACTTGCTTAAAATATGTAGATCAGTTTTAATTATATGTTAGATATTTAAAAACCGTTTGATATTAAAGTCTTTCATTTCACTTAGTATCAAGTTAATTGTTTGATGTTTGTAAACCCAATTTAGTTACAAGTAACTTAATTTGTAATTAGTTTTGATATTCTCTCTTATTGACTTGGCTACTTTTTTTCCTGACTTGACTGCTTTCATGTAACTATTAATAATTAGTAACTAAATGTTAGAGTTTTGAAAGTATCTACAAGAGAGCTAAAGTATATATAAAGATTGGAAATATATTTGACCTTGTTTCTATGGGCATGCTTTTAAGTTAGCCAGTTTAGGGCCCATGTGAATCATGGAATGAGAATTTTGGAGCTAGAAGGACCCATGATCTTGTCCTATACCTATAATTTGTCATTGAAGAAGTTGAGATTAGAGAAATTAAGTGTCTTGATGGATACTTAATCTCAAGAGAGATGGCCAAGAAATATTTGCAATAGTAAGGATATCCAAGTTAGGACTTGGAAACCTAAGGTTTAATTGTAACTCTGTCATTAGATAGTGTAGTGATTTCAGGTAAGCCAGCTCTAGTTACTTTCTGGAACTTTGTTTCCTCATCTACAGAGTGTTACAGTTGGAATGTGATTTCTGAGATGTTTTACAGCTTTTAAATCTTGATTCTAGGTTTTTTTTTTTTAGGAGCAGTGCTCTAATGTAAGTGTCTATTTTTCATACAGTTCATGGAATTCTCAAGGTGCGAATACTGAAATGGTTTGCTGTTCCTGTCTCCAGTAGACCACATTTTGTCAGAGCTCTCTACCGTGACCCATCTGTCTTGGGTGGCCCTACGCTTGTAGTTTCATTGAGTTAGACAAGGCTGTGGTCCATGTGATCAGTTTGATGATGACTGTAGCCATGAAATTAAAAGATACTTGCTCCTTGGAAGAAAAGCTATGACCAACCTAGACAGCATATTAAAAAGCAGAGACATTACTTTGCCTACAAAGGTCCATCTAGTCAAAGCTCTGGTTTTTCCAGTAGTCATGTATGGATGTGAGAGTTGGACTGTAAAGAAAGCTGAGCGTGGAATAATTGATGCTTTTGAACTGTGTTGTTGGGGAAGACTCTTGAGAGTCCCTTGGAAAGCAAGGAGTTCAAACCAGTCCATCCTAAAGGAAATCAGTCCTGAATGTTCACTGGAAGGGCTGATGCTTGAAGCTGAAACTCCAATACTTTGGCTACCTGATGCAAAGAACTGACTCACTGGAAAAGACCCTGATGCTGGGAAAGATTGAGGGCAGAGGATGAGATGGTTGGATGGCATCACTGAGTCGTTGGACATGAGTTTGAGCAAGCTCTGGGAGTTGGTGATGGACAGGGAAACCTGGTGTGCTGCGGTCCATGGGGTCGCAAAGAGTCAGATAAGATTGATGACAGAACTGAAGTATCTACTGTTAATAGTAGATCTGACAAATGCCAGGTGCTGATTTACACATTTTCCATGTGCTATTTCATTTAATCCTCACAACAGTTCCATAAGGCTGACATTATTAGTTCTACTTTGCAAATGGGAATTTGGGACTTTACAGAGCTTCCAAGTAGGTAAACTGGAAGTTGCATGTAGGTCTGTGTGACTCTAACTACTATATTCTGAATCAGTATTCCTAGATTTAGATGCACTTTTGTTTTTGGAACACTTGACATGCTATGCTGAAAGCAAGAGCCAATTGTATTTAGACAGGGCTTCCCTGGCGGCTCAGATGGTAACGAGTCTGCCTGCCATGCAGGATACCGCGAGTGGATCCTGGATCCGGAAGATCCCCTGGAGAAGGGAGTGGCCTCCCGCTCCAGAACTCTTGCCTGGAGAACCCCATGGCCAGAGGAGCTGGCGGGCTCTCCGTGGGGCCACACGGTCGGGCGCGGCTGCACAGCGGACGCTCGCTACTGTCACGTTGGTCACCTGCTTGCTGGCACGCTGTATTTATTGTTTTAAAGTTCTATAGCACTAGGTTAGACAGGGGGACTTAGGATGCAGAAGTATATTGTGTGCTGGCACTCTAGAAATTTTGGAGTGGGCTGGAATCAGGTGCAACAAGGGAGATAAGGCCTCTTAGAGACCACTTACAAAGACTGAATTGGGATTGCTCTCAATTCAGCATTAATAACTGAATAACATGGGTGACTATTTGCATGCTTATTAAAGTTGTTGATGACTCTAGGTTAGGTGGAATTGCTTACATTTAAAAGAATAGGACTTGTTTTCAGTTGAAAGCTGGTATAAATGAATTAGGATTAAATGTGGTATATTTGTAAAGAAGCTTCCTATTGTACATGGATTTATGATGGATAGAACAATATCAGTGGAGTCATACGGCGGGTCAAGGTCGTATTGAAAAAGTCCTTCTACATCAGGATTTGGTACAGATCAGGATATATTCAATTTTAAGAAGAAGGTATAGAAATGAGAAGGAACTCAGAGGACGAAAAGTAAAGTAATTACAAAGATGAGTTGTAAGACAAATTTAAAGGCATTAGAGTTACAATGGAGATTAGAGCAAAGAGTAGTAGTGATCATTTTCAAGGCTGAAGTTTGAGAGCAAGCAGGAAAGGACTTAAGAGACAAATTTTATGTGAAGCTTGAGGCAGACAGGAGTTAAGGATTAGTAGCATAGAAGCCATGAAGTGAGAAGTAGAAGGTCCTTCCAGTAATCATTCCTAATAGCTTCTTGTATATTTTTCCACAAAGTTTTAGTGCATTTATACGTTAACGTTATGCAGTATGATCATACTCTTCTAAGAGTTTGATTTTTTTTTTGTCCAGTTAATATATTTTGGAGAGCTTTCAGTATCAGCACTTTCAGAACTGCTTCTTTTATTATTTATTTTTAATAAATGCATTGTATTTTATTGTATGGCTTACTAAAATTTAATCATTTCTCTGTTGAAGAACGTTTAGTTTGTTTCTGGTTTTGCTGACACGTAACACTGCAGTAGACATGCTTGTATACGTACATGCTTGTATACAAGATCATTTAATGAAATTGTCGACTAGGTAATTTCCTAGCGGTGAGTCAAAGAGTATATACAGTTTTGGATTTAGTCACACTTCCCCAGTGGCTGAGTGGTAAAAAAATTCTGCCTGCAGTGCAGCAGACATTGGCTTGATCCCTGGGTTGGAAAGACCCCTGGAGAAGTAAATGCAACCCACTCCAACCCACTCTGCCTGGGAAATCCTGTGGACAGAGGATGAGGTCTCAAAAGAGTTGGACATGACTTTATGACTAAACAGCAACACTCCCAACACAAGCAGTATTTGAGAGTGATTGTTTTCCAACACTCCACAAAAGAGTATTGTCAAAGAGAAAAAAAAAATCTTGATTTTTACCCAGATACCCTGAAAACTAGAGTAGCAGTTTAGTTCTAGTCTTTTGTTTAACTTCAGTTCAGGTGCTCAGTCGTGTCCGACTCTTTGCGACTCCGTGGACCACAGCACGCCAGGCCTCCCTGTCCTCCCAGAGTTTACTCAAACTCATCTCCATTGAGTCGGTGATGCCATCCAAACATCTCTTCCTCTGATGTCCCCTTCTCCTTCTGCCTTTAAACTTTCCCAGCATCTGGGTCTTTTCAAGTGAGTCAGCTCTTCGCATCAGGTGGCCAAAGTATTGGAGTTTCACCGTCAACATCAGTCCTTCCAGTGAACACTCAGGACTGGTTTCCTTTAGGATGGACTGATTGGATCTCCTTGCAGTCCAAGAGACTCTCAAGAGTTTTGTTTAACTTAGAAAGTTAAAAAAAGAATCTATGGAAAAGAGAATAATGTAAATCTTGGAGGAGTTATGTTAATTATTTCTAATGTATGAGAAGTATTGTGTAGTAAACTCAGGTGGATGCTTTTATTGTGTCCTTCCTAGGAAATTTGATAAATACCTCAGTCTTATAGGGCTCTCATCCTCAAAAAGATTACTTTTCTTTTGTGGAGACGATACAGCACTCTATCTGTTGTATTTAATTTTATCTGCTGTGATGCTCTTTAGTTGTGAAGTGTGTCTGATTCTTCTCGACCTCATGAACTGTAACCCACCAGGCTTCTCTGTCCATGGGATTTTCCAGGCAAGAATACTGGAGTAGGTTGCCATGCCCTTTTCCAAATTCTGTCTGTTGCTGCACAATGAACCATCTCCAAGCTTTGGCTTAAACCCAACTGCTGGGGTCCAGCCCCGGTGGATCCAGGGAATTCGAAGCGGGGACGGCGTTGGCGAGGAAAAACTTGTTTATTTTATTAGAAATATAAAGAGATTAAGAGGAAATAGTATAGTAGGAAATTTTAGTGGAGAAAAGAGGCTGAATAACTTGGTTTACGTGGAAAGCCAATAAAGTTCCAGACAAGGAGCTTGCACCATCTACGGCATCTGTTTGAATATCGGAGGGTGCCCCGCCTTGGGCTCTCTCTCTCTCTCACAGATCTTAGAAGCCGGGGCAAGTAAGTAGACATGGCGAGCCTCCACGCCCCAGATGGGAATTCAGCCTGAAATTAGAGTAAAGAGGAGACACGGGGGAAACCAGTCCTTCCAATGACTGGCCTGGCCTCTATTGTCTAGAAAGGCCTTTTATACCTTTTTGATTGTATATAGAGATCAATGGGTAATACAAAATTATGCAGCATTAGCAGCCCAGACTCTTATCAAAACCAGGCTTTTCTCTCCACATACCTAGTTGTATACACAAGTCTTAGGTGATTTACATCATCTTCCGGCCAAAAGGGCCAATTAATATTTTACAGCCTTTTTTCTCATAAGGGTTTGTCAACCAGAAGACTTATTTGTGGTGTTCTTCTCAAAGTCTGGTGCCACTCTCAGAAAACACTAAATAAAGTTACATTCTTACATAGCAAAGATACAGCAATTTATAACAAGTAAAAGGAGTACAGTGATTTATAACAAAAGATAAGTAATTAACTCAAAAGTCTAGTGTTGCTAACATCAAAACTATTATATATCTTTTTCCATATCCCGTTTACGTTGATTAACATCCTCCCAGGTGCCTAAAAGATAAAGAATATGGAGGCCTGGCAGCAATCATTGAGTCAACAGTGAAATCCGTCACCAGTATGATTTTTGGCTCTTTAGAAAAGGCTCTGTATCTTTAAGATGTTTTTAAGCTTTGTGCCTCTCATGGCTGGGGGGCTGCAAGCAATTAACAAGCTGTAAGAGGTCTGGGGGAACCTGTTAGGCAAGCTAGAGAGTTATCAGAGGGGGTTTTAAGCCGAGACATTCTTTTGCAGGAGACTGAAGCCCTGAATTAACTTTTTCCAGAGAGTGTCAGAAAAGTAGAAAAGTACGATACAATAAGGCAGGCATATTCTTACATTTTGGGGGGTACATGCTCAGGAAATACCAGGGGGAAAACCTGAGGCCTGATTTGCCTTGCTCATCAAGGCCTCTGCCGCATGACCTTGTCACGGGTGGGATTCCTCACGCTGGCTCCTGGCACCCAACACATTTTATTTGCTCTATATTCTGTAGATCAACAGTTGGGACTAGGTTAAGCAGAATGATCCTTCTGCTGGTCTCTCTTCAGTTAAGTTCAGTTCAGTCGCTCAGTCGTGTCCAACTCTTTGCGACCCCGTGAATCGCAGCACTCCAGGGCTCCCAGTCCATCACCAACTCCCGGAGTTCACTCAGACTCACGTCCATCGAGTCTGTGATGCCATCCAACCATCTCATCTTCTGTTGTCCCTTCTCCTCCTGCCCCCAATCCCTCCCAGCATCAGAGTCTTTTCCAGTGAGTCAACACTTCGCATGAGGTGGCCAAATTACTGGAGTAATTTAGCATCATTCCTTCCAAAGAAATCCCAGGGCTGATACCTTTAGAATGGACTGGGTGCATCTCCTTGCAGTTGAAGGGACTCTCAACAGTCTTCTCCAACAGCACAGTTCAAAAGCATCAATTCTGTGGCGCTCAGCCTTCTTCACAGTCCAACTCCCACATCCATACATGACCACTGGAAAAACCATAGCCTTGACTAGATGGACCTTTGTTGGCAAAGTAATATCTCTGCTTTTGAATATGCTGTCTAGGATGGTCATAACTTTCCTTCCAAGGAGCAAGCGTCTTTTAATTTCATGGCTGCAGTCACCATCTGCAGTAATTTTGGAGCCCCCCAAAATAAAGTCTGATACTGTTTCTACTGTTTCCCATCTATTTCCCATGAAATGATGGGACCAGATGCCATGATCTTCATTTTCTGAATGTTTAGCTTTAAGCCAACTTTTTCACTCTCCACTTTCACTTTCATCAAGAGGCTTTTTAGTTCCTTTTCACTTTTTGCCATAAGGGTGGTGTCATTTGCGTATTTGAGGTTATTGATATTTCTCCTGGCAATCTTGATTCCAGCTTGTGCTTCCTCCAGCCCAGCGTTTCTCATGATGTAGTCTGCATATAAGTTAAATAAGCAGGGTGACAATATACAGCCTTGATGTACTCCCTTTTCCTATTTGGAACTAGTTTGTTGCTCCATGTCCAGTTCTAACTATTGCTTCCTGACCTGCATATAGGCTTCCCAAGAGGCAGGTCAGCTGGTCTGGTATTCCAATCTCTTACTAATACAGCTTTGATTGGGATGATACTCTAACATAGTCTGTGTCAGATCGCCAGTAGTATTCATTGGGTCACATGCGTCCAAAGTTAGCCTGGGCTTATGTGGTGATAGAGGAGTTTCCAGCAATGAGTGAACAAATCCCACTGTGCACTCTACTCGTGCCTTATTTGCCAGACTGCCATGAGGCAAGGCAAGTCTCATGGCCAGAGCCCCTGTGGGAGAGGATTATGCATGAGAATTACAAGGGCGTTAAAAAGTAGGTGTGACTTATTGACGGTCATTAACTGTAGGAGTTTACCACCACTTTCTTCTTCCTTGTATTATGAGTGTTACAGAAATATCAATAAGAAATATAATAGTTTAAAGGACAGAAAAATTTCTTATCTAAGGAAAAGTTTTATGATATCACAAGTTGGAAAGACTGATTTCATCAATAGTTGCAAACTTGATTGTCTAGATATTTATTTCTTCTACATATATTAGCTGATATTTTTCTGTAAAGAACTTTTCAGTTTAAACCCGGACTATTTGGTTGACAGGAACATCAGTGTATACTAGATGGTCAGGATACATGCTTAATTCTTTTTCTTTAATTATGAATTTTCAGAATAAGAGTTGATACTCTAATAGTGATCACTGAGTGTCTTTTTACTTTGAACTCATGGATTTTTAAATACGAATCCTCGTGAACTCAATGATTTATATATATTTAGTGGGTTTCAGTTACTTGAAGCCATTGTGATTTTTTGACGTGCACCTTGTCCCAGCTTTACCTAGTGGAAGTGCATTTAAGTTGGCTTTGTCATTTTGACAGGACCCTGTTAAGTATTTGATAACTTACTTCCTTTATAGCACAATGTGTCCCAGATTCATCTAATAAGATTTCTCCTCCAGGCTGGACTCATCCATTTCTCTAGAGTCCTGGTTCCTTTTAATGGGAAATGCTATTTAAGTACCACTGTCTGGGCACTTAGGGTACTTATTGCTTCTGTGTTGTCATTGCTTTTAAGCATTGAAGATAAGAACTAGGATATACATGCACTCACAGAGAGATATTTAAAAGGCAAAAAAAGAGAGGAAAAAAATAAAAAGCAAAACAACATGAGGTCAAATATTATAAAATATTTTCCCTTCTTTGAGTTTATATTTTAAAATTTTATACTGAATATCTTGGCTCTTAACCTTGACATAATTATTTTTTCCTAAAATATATGTATAATAATTTTAATAAAACTAGCATTGCTATTAATAAACTTACAGTTCTTTTTGTTATTATACTATAGCTCACTAAGGCTATATAGTCAAAACACTGTTCTTAAAACACTTGAAATAGTTCTCTGTGTGACTATACCATTAACTTGAGATTCAGTTTTAAAATTTAAAAATTGTGGTAACATAAAATTTAGCACATTTATCATTTTAAAGTGTACAGTTTAGTGGAATTAAGTACATTCATATTGTTGTGCAACCATTACACCTATCTCCAGGATTATTTTTATCATTCCCAAACTGAAACTCTCTACCATTATTCCCCCTACCCTAGCCTCTGGTACTCATTATTTTACTTTCTGTCCCTATGAATTTGATTATTCTAGGTACTCATATTAGTAGAGTCATACATATTGGTCCTTTTATTTCTGGCTTATTTCATTTAGCCTAATGCTTCCTGCTAAAAGCTCAACATTCAGAAAACTAAGATCATGGCATCTGGTCCCATCACTTCATGGGAAATAGATGGGGAAACAGTGGAAACAGTGGCTGACTTTATTTTCTGGGGCTCCAAAATCACTGCAGATGGTGATTGCAGCCATGAAATTAAAAGACGCTTACTCCTTGGAAGGAAAGTTATGACCAACCTAAATAGCATATTCAAAAGCAGAGATATTACTTTGCCAACAAAGGTCCGTCTAGTCAAGGCTATGGTTTTTTCAGTGGTCATATATGGATGTGAGAGTTGGACTGTGAAGAAAGTAAAGCTGAGCGCCGAAGAATTGATGCTTTTAAGCTGTGGTGTTGGAGAAGGCTCTTGAGAGTCCCTTGGACTGCAAGGAGATCTAACCAGTCCATTCTAAAGGAGATTAGTCCTGGGTGTTCATTGGAAGGACCAATGCTGAAGCTGAAACTCCAGTACTTTGGCCATCTCATGCGAAGAGTTGACTCATTGGAAAATACCCTGATGCTGGGAGGGATTAGGGGCAGGAGGAGAAGGGGACGACAGAGGGTGAGATAGCTATTGGCATCACTGACTCGATGGACATGAGTTTGGTAAACTCTGGGACTTGGTGATGGACAGGGAGGCCTGGTGTGCTGCGATTCATGGGGTCGCAAAGAGTCGGACACGACTGAGCGACTGAACTGAATGCTTCCTGTATTCATCCGTGTTGTAGCATGTATAGAATTTCATCCCTTTGAAAGGCTAAATAATATTCCGTTTTATTTATATACCACATTTTGTTTATCCATACATCCCATTGGTGGGCTTTTGGGTTTTTTGACTTTTTTTTTTGTTTTACACATTTTAGTTTTTGTCGCTAATGCTTCTGTGAACATTGGTGTATAAGTATCAATTTGAGTTCAGTTAGGCTTTAGCCAAGGTTTTAAATAAATGAGGATTATTATTAACTAAGCTAGAGAATATAGGAGGAAAAGAAAACCTTTTTCCTGGGATGGTAAAGGGTTGAGGTAGTGGTTTGATTTTGGATATGATTCATTTGAGGTCTTTTGGGAAATCAGAAAGCAACTGGAAATGTGGTGTGGAGATACAGGGTGTTAAATTAAGTTTCTTTATAGTCCAGGAAAGAGATGATGACATCCTGAACTGAGTTAATGACAAAGAAGATGAAAAAAGGATAGATTAAAATTTGTGTAGGTGATTGAATTAACTTAGTGATTGGCTGTTAAGGTTAGGGAAGAGAGGAACTAAGGGTAATGCTTTGAATTTAGGCAAGATGGGTATGTGATTTTTCTGTAATTTTGGTTAGAGATTGCAAATAGATAAAAGGTTGTGAGAAAAGGTAATGAATTTGATTTTGAGTAAAATGACTTAAGATATTTAGAGATATTTAGCAAGACAGGAAAATATATGAAGTTCAGCAGAGATCTCAATTAGATTTATTTAATAAAATTTTATTTTTGGCTGCATTGGAGGATAATTAATTAAGGGAATAAATGAGATCTCCTAACAATGAATGTTGCTACGAGATTGAGCATGAAAATTTCTTGTGAAGTGCTGAAGTGCTCCCCATAAAATAAAAAAAATTATACCTTCTCAGTTTATCTGTATGTGCTAAGTTCTTACCTCTTAATAGTAAAGAAGTAATGAGGGCCCTAAGAAATCTCTTGATTATCCATTTATAGTACAAGGATCAGGTAATGTATTTAAAAAGCCCTTCTTAAGGTCTGAATATAGTGGCTGAATATAGATGGCTTTTCAGAGTTTTTGAATTTGTGAAAATTTTCCTAATTGGTCTTTATGATAAGCAGAGGGTGAAATAAGTGACAAAATCAATGTTGAAAGGTGCATTTTGTAAGGAGTTCTTAGAGATGTCTTAGAAGTCTCCAAGGTTTTGAGGTCGTTATGTCATTTAATTTCTAATACTTGTATCTTTTCCAGTTTCAGAAATAATTTTGCTAAGTATAAGGTGTATTTAGTCTCCTACACTTTTTTTCAAAGATTTTCATAAAAGCAGTAATTTATTTCTAGTCAACTCACCTTTTCCCAGCAATTAATCTGTTATCAAGTCAGCCTTAGCTGGTTTGCCTTGCTCCCAGTCTAGTTTCAGCTAGAGAGGTGTGGCTTGTGCATTTACTACATCTCTTCTGTGTGCAAAGACTAGTTATCCTTTTACTTGGTTTTAGTGCTTTGAAGATAGGTAAATTTTAGAGATGTGGTTCTTTATTTTTAGTACCAGTTAGGTTGTAGAACTTATGTTCTCAATGAAATTCTTGCCCTCTTCCTGCCTGAATTTCTCTGGAATGAAGTCATATATAGCAGGGTTGGGGTGGGGGGAGTCAGATGTAGGGAGAGAATTTTGGGAGCTCTGACTCAGTATATCACCAGATATTAGAAAAACTTTTGTTATCCATCTATAAAATAGATGTTTCTTATATACTCCTAGGTGTTTTTGTTTTTCTTTGCTATTAGATTTTCAGTCATAACTAGAAGACATGATTATTGATTGCTTTGGATTGCAGCAATGTAGTTATTTTCAATAAACAACTAGTCTGAAATAGATAAAATATGAATTTCAAAGAAACTTCATGTTGTTAAAACCTCTATGATAGTAACACCTTTCAAGGTATTGCATACAGTAAACAATAATTTTTCAGCCCCCCCCCCCCCCCATTAAGTGCTGTTCTTAGGGCTTCCCTCCTGGCTCAGCTGGTAAAGAATCCACCTGCAGTGTGGGAGACCTGTATTTGATCCCTGGGTTAGAAAGATCTCCTGGAGAAGGGAAAGGATACCCACTCCAGTATTCTGGCCTGGAGAATTCCATGGAGAATTTCAAAGGGGAAGAGGGTGGCAAAGAGCGGATAGGACTGAGTGACTCTCACTTTTTTCAAAAGCCTGTATGTGATTTTTGAAAGCAGTTTTTGTAGAGACTGATGCTTTTTGTTGATCTTATAGTTGTTGGTAGTAGGGATTATTTTTATATTATCAACAGCCTAGAGTAGCCAGATATACTACAGGCATCTATTCTTATTTGGTTAAAATAAATACTTTAAATACCATATAAACTTTTCCCGGCATGTTTTCAAAATTTGATCTGTTTGGCTGGTGCCAGTAAGCATTAGTGATAGGTGTTTGATAATTATAATCATCTGGATCTTTTTACTAGCCCAAATAGTTTTTAATTTTAAAAATCTGAAAATTAAAAAAAATATGACTACACTAATGAGGAGATGGGCAGGTGGTTAATTAAATCATCAATGCAGATCTTATCCTTTCAGCTACATAGGGGAAAAGCGGTAATAACAAATATAGCCCTGACATAAAACAGATCAGTCTCTTAAGACCTTTCAGTCTCTGTGTTCATCTTTACATAATTGAAACCATAACCATAATATATCCAAACTTTGTGTTTTTCCCCTCTTACAAATTCAGCATTATATCGCAAAGCTTGTAATTTATATAGTCTTCACCCTGTCCCTGAAAAATGTCTTTTCACCATGCTACATAGCATGTGGGACCCTAGTTCCCCAGCCAGGGATTGAACCCGCCGTGCCTCCTGCAGTGGAAGCTTGGAGTCTTAACCACTGGGCCATCAGGGAAGTCCCCCACCCCTGTCATTTTTAATTGTCAGATTTGTTGAGTTGGGTATGTCACCATTTAGTTAACCTGTTCTTTGTTTTGAACAGTTAGCTTGTAATTTTTCACTTAAAATTTTTTTAAAATTATATACGTTTGAAGTGCATAGCATTGAGATTTGACATCTGTGTACACTACAAGGGGTCACCACCACAAGGATAGTTGCTGCCCGTCACCCTACGGTTGACCTCCTTCACCTGTTCTGCCCACCTCCCAACCCCCTTGCTGTGGTAGCCACTAATCTGTTCTTGGTATCTTTGAGTTTTAGTTTTTATTTGTTCATTTGTTTTGTTTTTCTAGATTCCATGTATGAGCAAGATCATATGGTGTTTGTCTTTCTCTGATATCATTTACAAATGGGCAGAATTTCATTTTTAAAAAATAATGGCTTAGTAGTTCAGTGTGTGTGTCTGTGTATGCCACATCAACTTTATCCCTCCATCTTTTAATGGACATTTAGGTTTTTAAATATCTTGGCTATTGCAAATAATGCTGTAATGTATAGGGGTGTGTGGATCTTTTTTGAATCAGGGTTTTTTTTTTTTTTTTTTTGGATACATACACAGAGTGGAGTAACTCGGTCATATTGGTAGTTTTTAGTCTTAGTTTTTTGAAGACCCTCCATACTGCTTTTCATAGTGGCTGCACCAGTTTATAGTCCCACCACTAGTTTGCAGCATTCCTTTTTCTCCTCAGTCTCTCAGACATTCACTTCTCGTCTTTTCTGATAGGTGTGCGGTGTTACGTCACTGTGGTTTTGATTTCCATTTCCCTAATAATTAGTGATACTGAGCATCCTTTCATGTGCCTCTTGGCCGTCTGTGTGTCTCCTTTGGAAAAATGTCTGTTCAGATTCTCTGACATTGTTGAGTTGTGCAAGTTCTTTGCAGAGTTCAGATATTAACCCTTTATTGGATATATGATTTGCACGTATCTTTTCCCATTCAATAGGTTGCCTTTTTGTTTTGATGATGGTTTCCTTTACTGTGCAGACACTTTCAAATTTGATATAGTCCCTTTTAGTTTTGCTTTTCTTTCCCTTGCCTTGGGAGTCAGAGCCACAAAAATATTGCTAAGACTGATGTCTAAAGTTTTCATCTAGAACTTTCATAGTTTCAGGTCTTACATTCAAGTCTTTAATCCCTTTTGAGTTAATTGTTTCATTCTTTCACATATGGCAGTCCATTTTCCCCAGCATGGTTACTGAAGCTACTGTATTTTCTCCACGGTATGTTCTTTGCTTCTTTTTCATAAATTAATTGTTTATACATATGTAGGTTTACATTTTTATGCTCTCAGTTCTTTCATTGATCTGTGTCTGTTTTTGTGTTGGTACCATACTGTTTTTATTACTGTAGCTTTATATGTATTTGTTGCTCAGTTGTATTCAGCTCTTTGTGACCCCATGGACTATAGCCTACCAGGTTCCTCTGTCTCCAAGCAGGAATATAGGAGTGGATACCATTCCCTTCTCCAGAGGATCTTCCTAATCTGGGGATCGAACTCGGGTCTTCTGCGTTGTAGGCAGACTCTTTACCATTTGAGCCACCAGGGAAGACTTGGTAGCTTTAGAGTACAGTTTGAATCCAGGGAGCATGATACCTCCAGCTTTTTCCTTCTTTTTCAGGTTATTTTGACTGTTGTATATTAGGTAGATCAGTGGTCTCTCCTAGTCTAGAGGTAGTGGCCTTATTTAGGAGATATCCTAAGGGTCTCAGAAGCACAATCCTGCCTGGCCACCAGAGCCGGGTGCTTAAGGGGTGTCTCCTATGCATGCAGCTGGTGGGGCCACAGTTGCAGTGAGGGTGCTGGTGGGCGGGGCTGTTGCTTGGCCAGCTGTGAGACCCAGCCGAGGTGCAGTGTTCTCCCACTGGTGCCGATAGGCTGGGTGGAGGATTCCAGTATGGTGCCTGCCAGTGTTCGTTGTAGCAAGGCAGCCTGAGATCACATAAATGGCTCCTTCCAGTGACTCCGACCCTGTGGAGCATTCCAGCTAGTTCCTTTCTCTGTAGCAGATGTTTCCAGGTGAGTAGGTGAGTCCCCTCACCTATGGTCTCTACACTTTTCTTTTTTCCATGTTAGCGGTTTTATTTACCTCTTCAGTTAGCTGTGGCTTTTTTTCTTTTCCCTTTGAATCTGTGTGGTCCATGCACTTTTCAGTCTGGTGTTTTTGCCCTGATTTTCAGGCCAAGTCAGTCGGTATGCAAGTCCTTTCAGAGCAGGTTTTCTATTCCCTGTAGTCCTGTATTTCCTGTCTTTTACCTGATGGTTTAGGAGGTTTCCAGTTCCCTTAAGGTCATACCTAAGTATAATGAGTAATAATCTTGCAGGAGGAAAAAAGACCTTTAACCCTCCAAACTGTATCTTTGATGGTGGAATATTAAATATTGGAGACAGACTGGTAATGGTTGGCATGGTAGTAGATAGGTGGGTGACTAGATAATGTGACCTGTGTTGCTCTTTTTAGCTCCTCTCAAATCATTGTAGTTCAGTTGATATAGTGGAGAGCAATGCAAGAGAAATTAGAATCACAGTGTTTTGGTTCTATTTCTTTCTGATTTTTATTAACAGTACAATTTTGAGAAGTCCCTTAGTTGCTTTGAATCTGTTTTCTCATCTATAGATAAAACATTTTCCCTGCATCTCTCAGAGATGTCATTATGATTAAATAAGATACTCTGTGAAAGTGAGGTGAAGATGATAAAGCACAATCAAAATAAAAGGTTTATAAAGGTAAACTTTTTATTAATTTAAAAAGACTAAACCTGAGAGAATGCAGACAGAGATACTGATACAGTATTAGGTTCAGTCTTCAGTAAAGGATAGCTTCTAGTGCAGTTTGCTGTTGTTGTTGAGAGGATATCTCCTTTTGTGTGTAAGGCTAGCCCTGATTACTATTTAGTTATTATATAGCTTATGAGTATATTGTTGACATTTCCTTTGATTTTCCCCCTCTTTCTGCTTGTGTTTCAGACTCCTGGGAGAGTTGGCTCTCAAGGTTCAGATTTAGATTCATCAGCAGCTCCTGTAAACACAGTGGATGTCAATCATGAAAGCTCTTCAGAGGTATGAGAAGATTAAGTATTATTTAAGGAAAAACAGCAAATGTTTGGAGTAACATTTGGTAATTTAAACTTTTGTAGCAAAAGATCTCATAAATCTTTCTTACGAATTGGATCTATACTGTAGGTAGATAATAGTGCTTTGTTGTGAGACTGCAAAAGTGTATATTAAGACTAAAAAATAATATTGACAATTTATATTTAATATTAAAGTCATCTCAACTTAATGAAGATTTAAAAATCTGTTTGTAAAGAATTACCAATTAATTAGTAAGTACTTATGTGTTTGTACTGTCTTGAACAACTAAGCTAATGAAAAATTAGATGTTATGATACTTATACATTATTTGTCTTCATTTATAATTTTAAAGAATGTTTGTTTGATAGCTTCTTAAAAATTAATGGAGAAAGTCTAAAAAAATAACTCATTTTTTGAGAAGTCAGCCATAGAAGTTACTTTATTACTATCATTATTTTTAACGAATAATATACACTCATTATAGAAAAAGGTTAGGTGAGAGAAGAACATAAAAACCATCCATAACTCTGCCCCTGAGAGACAAACACGCTCACGTTTCTGATCTGACAGTTTTTGTCAGTTGCCTTTTTCTGGGCCCAGCTGTGCCACCTACCAAGCTCCCTGTTCCCTGCTCTTCCCTGTCTCTTGGTTGGTGAGTCTTTTGTGTGTATGTTTCTGTGTATGTCTTTTACCATTCATCTCTCTATTTTGTCTCTTTTTGCCCATCTGTCTTTCATGTATGTGTTTATTAACCATAAGATCTAACAGGACTGAGTGAGAAGAAAGGGATCAGTTGAACTGTATTAAGAGCAAGTTTGAGGAAAACATTCCAAACTGTGTTTTTGATAAGCTCAAAAAGCTCGATTGTAACCCTGGAAATGAATTTAGTAATAATTGTTGACCCCATTCAGACCAGACACAAAAAGTCTACAGTGGTAATGAGCAGTGCCTGGTAATGCCGCTGTATTTTCGTGTTAGTGTTCCTTTTCTACTGTGATAGTTGTACTCTTTTTCGTCCTCAAACCTTTCATGTGTCTTCTTCCTGCCTCTCTCAGTCACCTTCTATCCCTCTGAGAGAAAAGGAATCATTAGAAGAATGTTCTCATTTTGTCACTAAAACTATGCTTTAGTCTCTATTCTCTTTATTTCTTCAGTATATGGAAGACAGGTCTCTTCCTGTCAAATTTCAGTCCTTGTGCTTTGGATTCCATTCTTTCACATTCTCAGCTTATCTCTTTTCCTGCAACTTTGGTTTTTACCTGTGACATAAATTTTTCCCATCAACATACAAATACTGTTCTAGAGGTGGCTCTAACCTGGGACTCTGTTAAATTAAGTTCCGTACTTGAAATTTTTCATATTACCAACAAGTGTAAATTCCAGGTACTAATCTAATTGAGAGCTATTAGTGATTATGAATTCTCAGAGGCTATTTTTCCCATTTGCCCAGTGCTCAGGTGTTAACTGGTTAAGGTTTCAGTTGAAATCTCTCACTGTGTCTCTCAATTTCTCTTTTTCTCTTAATTTTTCCCTTTTACCCTGAGGTTGGCTTCCCACTTTGAACAAATTCTAGGTTTTAACATTGTGCCCTTAGCGACCATCTAAATGGAATTTGAAATACCATGGTCTCCAGGATTTTAAAGAAATAGCCAGAAATAAAACAGTGCCCTGGTTTGGTACTCACTTATATTTTATATATTATTATACATCATGATATATAAAATAGTATCTACATACAGGCTATTATAACAAAAGTACTGAGAGGCTTAAACAATAAACATTTCTCACAGTTCTGGAGGCTGAGATGTTCAAAGGTCTGGCAGATTCTAGGTCTGATGGGGTTTGCTTCCTGGATAAAGAAGGCCATCCTCACATGGTAGAAGGGGCAAGAGAACTCTCTGGGGTCTCTTTTATAAGGATACCTATTCCATTCATTAGGAGTCCACCCTCATGGCTTAATCTTATCTCCCAAAGGCCCCATCACATTGGAGGTTAAGATTTCAACATAAGAATTTTTAGGGTATACAGACATTCAGTCTGTAATAGATATACATTATGGATAATACATAATGTAATGTGATATCTTATATCATTTGTTCTCATCAGGACAATTGTTTAGGCTATTTAGTATATCATATTGCCAAAGCATATTCTTTGTTTACTCTTTATCCCTTTCTAATCTGACTTCCATCCTTAGTACCTGCTGAAGGCACTTGGTAATGACCAGCAAATAACACATCAGATTTTCAGTTTCCTGCTCAAGTGGCTAGAGAAGACTTTTCTTAGGGCTTTTTTAGTAAGCGTCCACTGAAGTGTTCGGGTTGCTGGCTTTGCCAGCACACAGTCCAGAATATATGAAGTGAAAAGAAAACTCAGTACTCACCACTGTCTCAATCCTTGGCTCCTGAGACCTTAACTGGTCTGCCTTCTCTTTACCTTTCGGCTTTTTATTTTTCTTGTGTTTTATATAACGCCTAGAGAGTTCAGCTGTACTTGGCAGGAAGAATAGAGAAATGTAGCTGTTTCATTTTGTCTGGAACTGAAAATCCAACCATTTTGAGAATTGGAATATTTATCTTCATATTTTAATGAATTGTAAGAGTTCTTTATCCTTTTATCGATGTTTTGATTGCCTCCTACTTGTCCGTTGGTGAGGGAAGGATTCCTGTTCTAGGCCCATGGGGATGGCTCAGCACATAATTAGACAAATGAGATCAGCGTAGATTGTTATATATACTCACAGCCCAGGGGAAGAGGACACTGCGTGCCATGCGGGGCCACATGGGAATTGCACTTGGGAACAAAATCAATAATCAGGGGCTGGGACAGGCAGGCATTCTGGTGTCAGGTGTATGGTATGGTATCAGGGAGGTAAGGCCCCTCCACCCCATCCCATTCCTCCAGGAGATGTGATTGGCTTATTTGAGTAATTCCAGGGGCTGGCAGGGAGCTGAAACCTGCTGCTTAGGGATAAGCAGGCCTTGTGAAGAGGAGAAGCTGTTTGGATAGAGGATCTTATCTGTGGGAACAGAGTGGCGAGGGAACTTGCAGTTTAGGGCATTTAAAGCCCTTCTAGTTTGACTAGTTGTCAAAGCAGTGTGTATTGGGCCTTAATTTTAGGCCTTACACCACAATCAGAAATATGTGATGTGTATATTTTTTTCTCAGTCTGTGGCTTGTTTTTCATTTTGTTAATGGTGTCTGTCAAAGAGAAATAGTTTTGTCAGCCTTTTCCTTTATGGCTTTTGCTTTTTGGGTACTACAGAATTTTTGGCCTACTTCAAGGTTGCAAAACTATCCTATGCTGGCTTCTGGTTAAAAAGAAATCAAGCTACTTGGAGATATTGTACAAGACAGGGAATATAGTCAATATTTTATAATGACTATACATGGACTATAACTTTTAAAAATTGTGAATCACTATGTTGTAACCTATAACTTACAATATTATATATCAACTGCACTTCATTTTTAAAAAGACTGAAAGATTAAAAAATCTTTTAGCTTGTACATTTCAGTCTCTGACTTATTTTAAATTATTGTGTATGGTCCGAATTGTGGTTGAGCTTCATTTCTTCCATGTGGATATGGAAACCACATTTTTCTATATCCTTGTTATAGTAACCATTTGCTGAAAATGTTACTTTTTCCACTTGAATTGAATTTTCACTTTTGTGGAAAATCTGTTGACCTTATATGTGTGGTTATGTTATTTTCTCTGATCCAGGTATAATGAACTGATTTTGAGGTATGCCAAGTTATTTCTTATCTTTGAACTTTTGTGTGTGCTAATCTCTATGCCTTACCTGGTCTTGCTTTTTCTTGGTTAACATCTGATTATCCTTCAAGTCTCATTGCAGATAATTGCTTTTTCCTATCAACTTTCCTTGACTCTGATGTGAGACACATGCTTCTTCCATGTGCTTTTGTGGGAAAATATTGCCTATCCTTTTGGTGAAAGTGAAAGTGAAGTCTCAGTCGTGTCTGACTCTTCACGACCCCATACACTGTAGCCTACCAGGCTCCTCTGTCCATGGGATTTTCCAGGCAAGAGTACTGGAGTGGATTGCCTTTTCCTTCTCCAGGGGCTCTTCCCAACCCAGGGCTCGAACCTGGGTTCTCCTGCATTGTAGACAGACACTTTACTAACATCTGAGCCACCAGGGAAGTCCTCTACCCATCCTTTTGGTAATGACTGTTATTGTGAGATTCATTTGTTGAATATTTATTGAAGCCAGACACTGTTCTTGATGCTGGAGTCTGGTGTGAGTGAAAACACCTTTATCCTGATGGAATTTAGATTCCACTGGGTAGAAACAGGCAAAACCTAAAACATACAGAGGGAGACAGGTGGTGTTACTGAGAAAAATAAAGCAAGGAAAAGGGAATAGAAAGTGTTTTGGGTGGATGCAATTTCAAATAGAATTGTCAGGGAAGACATCTCTGAGAAGGGGATAGCTCAGAAAGAACTGGATGAAGTGAGGAGATGAATCATGTGGCTTTCCGGAGCAAGCATGTTGCAGGCATGTGGAACAGGTTTTTGAGGTGAGGGCATGCCTGCCATGCTGAAAAACAGCCGAGAGGCTAGTGGCTCCAGCACAGTGAGTGGAGGGAGGTTGGGTTAGCGAGGTAATGAGGCCCACTTGATGTTAGGCCATAGAGGCTTTTGTACAGACTTTAGTGTTTTACTCTTGCTGAAATAGAAGTCATTGGAAGGTTTGGATCAGGGAAATGACAAAAGTTACCTACATTTTCACAGGGGTAAGGATAGAAGCAGAGACTGTTGGAAGGCTTCTGCAGTGATCCATATACACTTTGAGGGTGGTTTGGATCAGGGCAGTAACGATGGAGAGAGATCCTCAGGTTCTCAATATATTTTGAAGGAATTGTGTTGGCCAAAAAGTTCATTCAGGTTTTCCATAAGAACTGAATGAGCTTTTTAGCCAATCCAATAGTTCTAATAGGATTTTTTGATTAGTGAGGTATGAAGTGTATTTTCTTTTGCAACTTTTTCAAGAAGTCTATAAGCTTATTAAGGATGAGGTCTTTGCTTTATTTTACCATTGTGTTCTCACTACCATAGCATAATGATGTAGTAACCACACCCAGTAAATACTTTTTGAATGAATGATTGAATGACAATATGTGGAAACTTACAGTGAAGAAATAAGTAAAGTGTGGCAGGCAGCATAAAGATACTATGGTTAAAAAAACCCCCACATCGCATTGTTCTTTAAAAAAAAGGATTGTTCTGTAGTTTTAGTACCTGGGACGGTGATATCCAGGAAGACATCCCTTTCATCAGTATAAAGGAAAAAAAAGTGAATTCATGTTACTTATTTTCATCCGCTGGCTGATCTCCTTTAAGGGTTGTCAACAAAAGGAACAATGATATTAAATAATAGCTATCATTCATTGAATGGTTTCTTTGTATCAGATGCTGTGATAAGGACTTAGCATATATTACCTTATTAATTCTCCTGAGATTTCCCATATGAAGTAGGTGTTATATTTATCTCATTTAATGGAGGAGGAAATTGAAGGTCATATAAACTACTAAGAGTAGTAGCTTATGATTCAAGGATTCAAGCCCAAAACTAGCTCTTAACTGCTAACCTGTCTTGTGTCTCACTTTGGAATCTTGTTTGTTGTCTTTCTTCCTTGCTATGATCCTAAGTGACATTAAGGACTCAAGGAACACCTTAGCCTCTCAGTTCTTAATGTTATCAGTGCCAGTGATATTTATTACTTTTCTGGTTCCTCAAGGCCATGGCAGTGCCTCCAATTTTCTTATCAGACAGAACAGTTTTATCTGGCATGTTGAAATCCTATCTCTGCATACCTTGCATCAATTGCCTGTCCTATCAAAAACTTTCTCATAGTCATACTTCTTAACTTCTTTGGTCTTGTTGATTATTTTAGATTTTTAATTTCTATTTTTTTCTTATAGTCTATTATCCTTTCTTGTCTTCATTTCATTTACTGTCTAACCATACATCTAACGACAGTTAATATTTGTTGAGCACTAAATCCCGTGGGCGGAGGAGCCTGGTGGGCTGCAGTCCATGGGGTCGCTGAGGGTTGGAGACGATGGAGCGACTTCACTTTCTTTTTTCACTTTCATGCACTGGAGAAGGAAATGGCAACTCACTCCAGTGTTCTTGCCTGGAGAATCCCAGGGACGGCGGAGGCTGGTGGGCTGCCGTCTATGGGGTCGCACAGAGTCGGACACGACTGAAGTGACTTAGCAGTAGCAGCAGCAGTATAATTTCTCAGGCAAGGAATACACTGTAGAATACACTCTAGATGAATAGATGCTAATATTAGCTCCATTTTATAGGTGAGGAAACTGACATTTAGCAAAGTAAAGTGATTTTTAAAAAGTCACATAGTCAGTATTGGTTGAGACAAACCCATATCTGGTTTTGACACCAAAATTCATGACATAACTTTTGTAGCCTATTGTCCTTCACCACTGTCTTCATTTAATTTACTTTCTCCCTGACGCTCTCAAATTCTTTATTCTCTTATCCTTTTATCGTTCCTCTCTGACAAAACTGCAAACCATAGATCAGTGTAACAGCCCATATTTTAAAAGACGGATATTGTTAGGTATGGGGAGTTTTGGAGAGTGTTTTAAAACGGTTTTACTTAGCTCATAAAATTAGAAGAGGGGGTCACCTGCTAGGAATTGTGGGTGTGGGCAAGAATGGGATCTTTAGCTTGTGGAATATGGTCAAGACTGAAAATTGCTTTCATTATAAGAACTTTTTGTTGAGAACATTATCTTACATAAAAATATTTGTTAAAAATGCCAATCATTTCTTGATCCAAAATAACAGCTAGTTTGCCAATACTAGCTCTCTCACATAAATAAGGACAAAGCATCGTAAACAAAATGAATAATAAGATTCCAACAAAAGCAACTGTTTACTACAATAAAGTTGACCAATGGGAATTTATAGCATTAAGGATGGAAACTAATTTCAGAGTCCTACTTTGGATAGCAGTCTTTCACCCTTTGTACAGTTACTACTTGAAGGTTTCCCTTCCATATACTAAAAAGAGATATACTAATTATTTTCCTGGTTGTCTATTTTCATTGTCTCTGTTTTGTTTCATAAATAACTTTTTGTGTATATCGCCCTAAAAGCTGTTATTTCACAGGGTTTCATCTGTCCGTTATGTATGAAAAGATGTATAACTGCTATTGATTTGTCGGAGCATTACCAGAAAGTGCACGCTGAAAATGAGACAAGAGGACAGGAACTTCTTAATGACTCCAGTGTTACTGTGGGTCCTGAATATTTTGTTTTAGCAGCTTGGTTATGGGTTGCTCAAAACAGCTTTGTTTTTCCTTGCCTCGGTGTTGCTTCACTTTTTGTGCTACATGGGAGTATGGATTGCTTTCATTATGCATGCTCTGAGAAGGTTCAGTAAGGAAAAGATGCTCTTGGGGAGTTGGCTTGGCTGTTCTGACTGTTTGCAGCTGTCTTTCTGTGAATCCGTAAAATACATAAAAGTTTAAGCTTATTTTTGCATAAATTTTGCCATGAAATTTGAAATATAAAGTGAATGTTTTTTATTTCAACATTTGTAAGTTATATCTTTATTGTATAGTTAATGTTTTCTTAATGAATGTATTAAAGTGCTTTCAGTTAAGATGCTTTACTCTTAAAGAAAAAGAGGACCTTGCATGTGAGCTGTTACTGTCTTTACTTGGGAAAATACACAGCATTATATACAGCAGATCCAGATTCTGGGTCTACCTCTGTTTCAGTCTTTTCCCCAGACCTGTTGGAAGTTACAGAATGGTACACACTTGTCATTAATAGTGGCTCACTCAAATGTTTCCCTGTAGTGCGTGAGGGTGGTGCGAATCGAAGGCTGGGAGTGGGAGCCAGTGATGGGAAGTGTTGCCCATTTTTAGGCTGGAAAAAGTTTTTCAGATGATCTTGATGTACTTCCTTTGAAAAGCATGACAGTATTCTAAAAACAAAGAAACATAGCTTTTAAAAAATTTCTTTTACAAATCTTATAAAAGAAGGAATCTTTATTTATCATGAAAGATAAAAAATCAAGATTTTTTGCTATGAAGTAGTGATGTATAAGAAAATGATCTCACCAAACCTTCACTTAACATATTAATGGGGTACCTCTAATGTGCCAGGTATTTTGGTAGATAAAGGAGATAAAAAGGTAAAGAAGATATGATCTCTATGCCAGAGAGTTTTTATTGTAGATGTTTGCAAAAAGAGTGTAGTGTGTGATTCCGCTTGAGGGGAACCGCAGGAAAACTTGAGGGGGGAGCAGCTGAGCCAGACGTTCTCTAGTGTGGTAGGAAAATGAGTACACGTAGGCAGACGCCAGTTAAACTGCAGAAGCAAAGCGGCCAGAGAGGCATGGAGGATTCTTGGAACTCTGCCTAGTATTTTACCAGTTGTCTTTCTTCCAGAGCATACGGGTTAATTTTTCTTTATGGGTTAGCCAGAATCAGAAGTGACTGTTTACCTATGTGTCACTTAAATAAGAACTTTCCTTTTAACTGAAAGAATACTTAATTCAATAGGGTATCATAAATGTCAAGTTAAGCTAAGTTCTTTGCTACAGTAGATTTGAGAAAGGATTTAGAGATAACTGAACTAAGAGTAAGGAATTTAATGCTTTTAATCTTAAGTCAGCTGTGTGTGTGTGTGTGTGTGTGTGTGTGTGTGTGTGTGTGTGTGTGTGTGTGTGTGTGAGGGAGAGAGACAGGGAGAGAGTTGGCGAGATGTTTGGAATGATTAAGGGAAATAAATATAGCTGGCTATTTTAGTTTTTTATTGTTGCTGTTTTACTGTTTGTAAGTTATCTAGCAACCTCAATTCCCATGAAGTTTAGAAAAAATAAATAGAGGAGTTTCTTAATATCCAGAATTAGTATCACAAAGTCCATGAACTAAAGATCATGTACTTTATTCACAGGACATCTTTCAGATACTCATTCTGAGTTTATTTTATGTACTTTAAAGTGAGTGATGTGGTTTTAATAAACTTTTCCCTCTTAATCTAGCCTTCCCATCCATGTCAGGCTAGGATTACTAGTCTGGCTTTGTGAGCAGAACATACCTTTGTTTTCCAAATACAGCATGGCTGTTTTATACCTCTTCTGTACCTTTGTTCATGCTTCTCTATTTGCCTTTATTTTCTGACAAGTAGATTCCTGTTTAGGTCTATTTCTAGCGACTCATATAGACATATGTCAACATAGACACATACACACATATGTATGTGTGTCTGTGGATTTTGGGGGCAGTATTAACTGCTTAATAGGCAGATTTGGATACTTACCTTGTATTCCTATAGTTCTTTATATATACTTCTGTTATACCATTGCCTGATAATGTCATCCTTACTGAGCCTTGAATCTGCCATATAATGTGAGTAAGTGATGTGAGGGTATGTTATTTGTACAGCACCCACAAAGGAGCAGAAGTAATATGTTTATTTTTAGTTTCTGTGTGTCCGGAATATTTATTACTTAGCTCAGTCTATCCCTTGGAAGGTTTTATAATCTGCAAGCTGTTAAGCTTTTCTGTTTGTTTTTTTTCCTGCCAAGTTATGCCCTGCCAGGTTCATTTGTATTTCATTAAATAGATACACAGAGTAGAAAGTATATGGTTATGTTCAAAGTACTGTACTAGTCACTAGGAAAACATAGATTAGCTTTGTTATGTTATATTATTTGTTGTTGTTGTTTAGTCTCTTAAGTCGTGTCCCAATGTTTTGCAACCCCATGGTTTGCAGCCTGCTGGGCTCCTCTGTCCATAGGATTTCCTAGGCAAGAATTCTGGAGTGAGTTGCCATTTCCTTCTCCAGAGGGATCTTCCTGACACAGGGGTCAAAGCCGCATCTCCTGCATTAGCATTCAGATTCTTTATCACTGAGCCAGTCACGTGGGAAGCCTGATGGTAATGCTGGAGGAAAAAAAGCAATATATGCAGAGGTGTGAAAGTGTGAGACACCATGGTGTGTGCAGGGAAACATAGGTACTTTAGTATAGCTGAAGCATGTTGTATAGAGTAAAAGTGTCCTGAGATTACACTGGATGGGTCACTGGGGACTACAAATGCAGGACCTCGTATACCATAACCATATAATAAGTTGTTAAGATTTTATAGGACTGTTTATTAACTTGAAGCTTTTTTAGTGTTAATTAGGGTTAGTAAGGGATTTACTGATTAGAATACTTCTCAACCGTTGCACATACTCTGTGGTAATTACAGGTAATTTATATTACCTTTTTTCCTCAATGATCAGAATGCTTCCTGTTCTTAGTTTTTGCTTATCATTCCTGTGCAGTAGATTGTAGCAGATATTGTTTTACTCTGGGGGATATTTAGAGAGATGGAGGATCTGATGGCATGTCGTCTTCTCAGCTAGACTTCTAGGTTAGAACTGACTTCTCAGATTAGAATTCTGTACTGTAGCCATTAATTTATTCGACCGAAAAGATGGTTATAAGGGTCTTAAAAAATATTTTGTAAGCTGCAACCAGGATAGGCAGTGATGTGTCCTTGTACAATACCAGAATTTAGGCTTTGCGCTGTAAATTACAACTTACTTAATGGCATTATTGGTATGAATGTTACGTTTGACTATTTTTCATAACATAGGAATGGTTATTTTGCAATACAAGATACTGTTTTGAAACCTTTTTCTACCTCTTTGTGTAGGGTTTCATATGTCCACAGTGTATGAAATCTCTTGGATCTGCTGATGAACTTTTCAAACACTATGAGGCAGTCCATGATGCTGGTAATGACTCAAGTCACGGAGGAGAAGCTTTGGCTCTGAAGCGGTACAGTATCATAGCTTTGAGGTGTAATGTAACAGATGAATGCGCGTGATATCACTCTTTAATCATGAATACTTAGTTCTTGAAGAGTACTGTTTTTATATTTTTTTATTTAAATCTACCTTCATTTAGCATAGTTTTGATCTTTTATTGTTATAATTTATTCAATCCTTGATCAATAACCAGCTATACCAACATCTATAGCATGTTTCAGAGGTTATATTTTTGATAAAGATTGTGATTTTTTTTGAAAGGTTAGAGTATATTTAGCATATTCTGCTTATTAAAGAATGATATGCTTTCTTTAAAAATTTGTCTTTTGTATTCACCAACAGCAAACAAAACATATTCTGCCTCTTAGCAATTTTATCTAACCATTTTAACAATTAAACTAAAATATAATTACTTAGAATAGGATTCAACAGTTAACTTTGCTTTTCTTCTATTGGTGAGAACTTTTGTCTTAAATTCCCGCTAAGGAAGAAAGCTTGATTTTATTCTGTTGCTATGCTGTTGCTGATTTGTTGCTAAGTTGTGTCCTGACTTTGCCAGTACATGGACTGCAGCATTGTACGCTTTCCTATCCTTCAGTTCAGTCGCTCAGTTGTGTCCGACTCTTTGCGACCCCATGAATCGCAGTACGCCAGGTCCCCCTGTCCATCACCAACTCCCAGAGTTCACTCAGACTCACGTCCATCGAGTCTGTGATGCCCTCCAACCATCTCATCCTCTGTCGTCCCCTTCTCCTCTTGCCCCCAATCCCTCCTAGCGTCAGAGTCTTTTCCAGTGAGTCAACTCTTCACATGAGGTGGCCAAAGTACTGGAGTTTCAGCTTTAGCATCATTCCTTCCAAAGAAATCCCAGGGCTGATCTCCTTCAGAATGGACTGGTTGGATCTCCTTGCAGTCCAAGGGACTCTCAAGAGTCTTCTCCAACACCACAGTTCAAACGGATCAATTCTTCAGCGCTCGGCCTTCTTCACAGTCCAACTCTCACATCCATACATGACTACTGGAAAAACCATCGCCTTGACTAGACGGACCTCACTATCTCCCAGATTCTCATGTCTATTGAGTTGGTGATGCTATCTAACCATCTCATCCTCTGCCTTCAATCCTCCTGCCCCGTCTTTCCTAGCATCAGGGTCTTTTCCAGTGAGTTGGCTCTTTGTTGCATCAGGTGGCCAAAGTATTGGAGCTTTACCATCAGTTCTTCTAATGAATATTCAGGTTTGATTTCTTTAGAATTGACTGGTTGGATCTCCTTGCAGTCCAAGGGACTCTCAAGAGTCATCTCCAGCACTATAATTAGAAAGCATCAATTCTTCAGCTCTCAGCCCTCTTTATGGTCCAACTCTCATATCTGTACGTGACTACTGGAAAAACCACAGCTTTGTCTACATGGACCTTTGTCGGCAAAGTGATGTCTCTGCTTTTAAATATGCTGTCTAGGTTTGTCATGGTTTTCTTTCCAAGGAGCAAGTGTCTTTTAATTTCATGGCTGCAGTTACTGTCCATAGTGATTTGGAGCCTGCAAAAATAAAATGTGTCAGTGTTTCCACTTTTTCCCCATCTATTTGTCATAAAGTGATGGGACCAGATACTGTGATCTTTGTTTTTTGAATGTTCAGTTTTAAGCCATCCTTTTCACTCTCCTCTTTTGCCCTCATTAAGAGGCTCTTTAGTTTCTCTTCTCTTTCTTCCATTAGGGTGGTGTCATCTGCATATCTGAGGTTGTTGATGTTTCTCCTGGCAATCTTGATTCCAGCTTGTGTTGATCCTGCCTGGCATTATACACGATGTACTCTGCATGTAAGTCAAGTAAGCAGGGTGACAGTGTACAACCTTGACACACTCTTTTCCCAGTTTTGAACCAGTCCCTTTTCCCATGTCTGGTTCTAACTGTTGCTTCATGACCTGCATACAGGTTTCTCAGCAGGTGGGTAAGGTGGTCTGGTATTCCCATCTCCTTAAGAATTTTCCAGTTTATTGTGATTCGCACAAAGGCTTTAGCATCGTCAGTGAGGCAGATGTTTTTCTGAAATTCTCTTGCTTTCTCATGATCCAATGAATGTTGGCAATACGAACTGTGATTCCTCTGCCTTATCTGAATCTAGCTTGTACATCTGGAAGTTCTTGGTTCACATGCTTTTGAAGCCTAGCTTGGAGAATTTTGAGCATTTCTTTGCTGACATGTGAAATGAGTGCAATTGACCAATAGTTTGAACAATCTTTGGCATTGCCCTTCTTTTCGATTAGAGTGATAACTGACCTTTTCCAGTCCTGTGGCCACTGCTGAGTTTTCCAAATTTGCTGGCATATTGAGTACAGTGCTTTAACATGATCAGCTTTTAGGATTTAAAATAGCTCAGCTGGAATTCCATCACCTCCACTAGTTTTGTTTATAGTAATACTTCCTAAGGCCCACTTTACTTCATACTGCAGGGTATCTGGCTCTAGGTCAGTGATCACACCATCATGGTTATCTGGGTCATTAAGACCTTTTTTGTATAGAATTATACAGAAAGATAGTCTCTGCATATATACAATATGCTTATATCTGTGTACATATAGAGAAATGTATAAATGTATATAATTACATAAAAGAGCAGTTCTACACTATCCTATACCTTTTGTTTCTGTCTGTATCTATGGATTGTTTCTTATCATTGAAGATAGTTATCTTACTCTTTTTAATAACCACATGGAATTTTACCATTCTCCTGTTGACAAGCATTCAGGCTATTTCCAGTGTTTTGTACATACAAATGTGGTGGTGGTATATGTCTTTGTGGACATATTGTTTGCATGTGTTGAAATATATCTGGAAGATATATTTCCAGAAATGGGATTTCTGGATAAAGTTTCCCTTTAAAATTTTGATAGATGCTTCCTAATTTTCTTTTGTCAATATCCTAAACTGTTCAATCTGTTAAATGTTTCAGAAGATTTTCTTTGCTAGACAGGTTACTTTCAAAAATTTATTAAGTGGCACTTTTTGAAAGATTAATTGGAGTAACTGAGTGCACCCAATTAGAAGTTGAATTAAAATTATCTTCCTTGCAATTTCATTCAATTTAATATGAGCCATTCCTATATATTGTTATTCATTCGTCTCTTCATTGTTTTGTTTTGTGCATGGAGTTGGAATATTAATAAAGAGTAGGGAAAACTTAAAACCTATACACACATTTTTATACACATATTAAGACCAAGGTTTCTCCAGTTAGCCTGTGGTTTCTCCGAATCAGATAAGTTCATAGGACCACATGGAGGGGGGAGGGGGGGAGAGGAGGGAGGGGGGGGAGAGGAGGGAGGGGGGAGAGGAGGGAGGGGGGGAGAGAGGGAAGGATGGGAACACACACACAAAATAGAGAAATGAAAACTAATGAAAGTGTCATAAAAAGGCAAATTTTAAGAGCTAAAAATAAGCAGGAATATATTATCTAGTTTTACTTTTGTATTCAGAGATTAAAGATGACACCTTAAAGTTTATCTCCATCATGAAGTGCTTCTTCTAGGTAGAAGTGATCACTATCTTTATGCTTCTGTTTTTGTTTCTACTATAGAACCAATGGCCTGTTACTCTATGTGTTTTCTTCCCCCATTAAACTGAATGACTTGAGAGTCTGGCATAGACAAGTTCTGTTGAATAATGAATTCTTTATGTATGAATGGCTTTTCTACTGTTAACCATGTTTCACAGATGAAGCTGACTTTGTTTCTTGACTCTATCTTCACTCCCATCCTAGAGAATAATTTTCCTACCAGTATGTCCCATTATGTTTTACTTTCTGATGTGCTTGTGCTGGTGTGGACTTGGTTTTCTGCTTCAGTAGAGCTGATCCTGTTCTTTTCCTTCTGTGCTGGAATCAGTGCACATGAGTATTCCCAGTCAGCTCGTTTCAGTCTTCTACCGTGGCAGTCATTGGAGTGGCATGGAGCAAGGGGAGTCCTTTTTCCTGCTGTTTATAATCCAAGAGGATAAGATATGTTCTTCCTATCTAGAAGAATAATTGCAAATGTGTTTTCTCATGGCATGTCTTCTGCATAAGGGCTTCGAGTTGTCTGCTCACCCATTGTTTGTCAGACTATTAGATGAGGGGAACAGAGGTGAGGTTTTGACAGGAAAGAGCATTTCAGACTCAGGAAACAGCAAGGAGCCAGCACTGCTACAGCCAGGTGAATGAGGGTGAGAGTGGTAAGGTAGGGACTAGATTGTGCAGATTTTTGTAGTCCTTGTTAATGAGTTTAGATTTTATGCTAACTGCAGTAGGAAGCTGTTGATGCTTATTGCTGGTAACTTAATGAGAGACCTTTTGCTTTTGTCTCAGTACTTGACAGTCAGCTTTACTCTTTCCATGATAAAAGTGTTCTTCCATTGACAGACAGTATGCTTAGGGATAAAATTATTTCCCCGAGGACTGTATATATGCCACTATATATAAAATCTATGGAATTTTTTTAAGAATTGGGAAAACTAGAATATTAATATATATTCACTAGCCATGATTTGTTAAAGCAATTAACCATTAATTCCTTTTTTCCAATTTATGTTTAGAGATGATATAACACTACTCAGACAAGAGGTCCAAGACCTACAGGCTTCACTTAAGGTAAAATAAAAATGATTATACTTGTTTATTTTCAGTGTATCCGATAAATAAAACCTTTTAAAATTTTCTGATTAAAACCTTTTCTTTCCTTAGGAAGAAAAATGGTACTCAGAAGAATTAAAGAAAGAATTAGAAAAATTTCAAGGGCTGCAGCAACAAGTAATTGCTTTTAAATACTTAAAATGTGTTAATAGACATTCATTTTCATTGTAAACAAGTGGCATGATATGAATAGCTTCCTAATTGTTTCTCTGTGCTTGTTAGCCTACATATGTGTCCTTTGAAATTCTAATGAATACAAACCAATATAACCAGTATATGGAAAGCTCAGATATAACTCCTTAAAAGTGCTCCATTAAGAATCATTTACCTATGGGACTTCCCCGAAGTGATTAAAAACTCTGTGGTTCCGCTGCAGAGGGCGCAGGTTAGATTTGTGGTCAGGGAACTAAGATCCCACATGCTCCAGTGTGGCCAAAAGGGTCATTTACCTATGGATTTTTTTTTTTTTTTCAACACCAGGCCACATTATTCTTATTTTCTGACAATATATGTAAGTGGTTAAAAAATATAGGTTCAAACAGTCGTGAAGCACTTCAAAGCACTTGTGTTTATGGCAAATTGGAAATCACTAAAATGTCTATTAGTAGGGAAAGAACTATTATTAACTGCTTATAGTTTATATTAGTGGTGATTGTTTGAAAGCATGGAAAAACTGTTGTATTCATGTTAGATTTTAAAAAACAAATAGTGTGTCTTTGTACACAGATGCATACCTACCATACAACTTTAACTTCATAAAAATTATGCAGAAAAGAACAAGAAAATCACTGTAGTATCCAAAGTGGTTATTTTGAGTGATTTCAGTTGATATCTCAGATTCATTATATATAATGTTCTTTAATGTATTTTCTAAAAAAAATTTTAACAAATTATGATTTTTATACTAAAGTTATTTTGACTTTTATATGAATATACATAAAAAATCATAGAATGATGATTTTACCAAAAATATATATGGTTTTCATTTCTGTGAATAAAAATGACATCCTTTAGCAATAGCTTTAATACTTTTATAAAATAATTAGTGATCCCTCTGCACATTATCTCAGCACATTAAGATAGCACGTGACATCTTAGCACATGACTCCCAGTTGTTTTCGCCTTTCTGTCTTTTTCCCAAAAGTTGTCACTTGGACTAGAAAAGAAAAATAAATGGATAACAAGATATCAGTCTTATTACTACTCAGCTTCTATAATTGAGGATGCATTAAAGAGGGTTTTAGTAATCTAAAATACTTAGAGTTCACTTACTCATGTTTTAGGTAGATGCCATTAACAGTCAAACATGTGCTCTATTAATATTATTTTCTGTACTTGAAAACACAGGAAGTTGTTTACTACATTTGAGATGACTATTTTAACTTTATAATAGGGACTTCCCAGATGGCACCAGTGGTAGAGGATATGCAGGATACATAAGAGATGTGGGTTGGTAAGGTCCCAGTAAGAGGGCATGGCAACCCATTCCATTATATTAACTTATGTTCTTACTGAATTTATGGAATTTAAGATGCCATCTTGGCAGAGTTCCTGAAAATTTAATATGTGAACAAATTCTTAGAGGCAGTGAGCTACAGTTAAATCATTATGCTAGACAGCCTAGTGGTATCTTAGAGATCTAGAAGGATGTGAGCAGGCCAAGATTTGATTTTCATAGAAATCTTGCCACTTACCTGACAGAATCTATTTCAGAGATTGTTTTTCATGTTGACAATTGTAATAATATAGTTTTTTCCTTTTAATACATTTGTTTATGTTTTTTGTTTTCATTGAGGAGTCCAAACCTGATGGATTAGTGGCTGATTCATCAGCAGGTAACTTAAAGCTTTTATTTTTTCATTTTCCTTCTTTCTTATCCCTTTTTTTTTCTTTTTTCTTTTCCTCTGATGCCTGCTACATGGATTTTGTTTTATGGTTTTACTTCATGGCACTGAAACAGTGAAGTTAACAGTCATAGTCTAGGTTGAGAGTGTTTATTACCTGTGAACTTTATAATTTAATCAGTTATTGAAATCTTAATCTTATTATAGTTCATTATATTCTGAAGTTACACACTTTTGAAATAATACATTAATATGGTGGTTAATGAAAGTTTAGATCTATATTAAATAGTGATGTACTTTGTTTCCTCTTGAAATTAAAAAATGAGATTAGCATCTTTATAATCTGGTCCCATCACTTCGTGGGAAATACATGGGGAAACAGTGGAAACAGTGTCAGACTTTATTTTGGGGGGCTCCAAAATCACTGCAGATGGTGACTGCAGCCATGAAATTAAAAGACGCTTACTCCTTGGAAGGAAAGTTATGACCAACCTAGATAGCATATTCAAAAGCAGAGACATTCCTTTGCCAACAAAGGTCCATCTAGTCAAGGCTATGGTTTTTCCAGTGGTCATGTATGGATGTGAGAATTGGACTGTGAAGAAAGCTGAGAGCTGAAGAATTGATGCTTTTGAACTGTGGTGTTGGAGAAGACTCTTGAGAGTCCCTTGGACTGCAAGGAGATCCAACCAGTCCATTCTGAAGGAGATCAGCCCTGGGATTTCTTTTGGAAGGAATGATGCTAAAGCTGAAACTCCAGTACTTTGGCCACCTCATGCAAAGAGTTGACTCATTGGAAAAGACTCTGATGCTGGGAGGAACTGGAGGCAGGAGGAAAAGGGGACGACAGAGAATGAGATGGCTGGATGGCATCACCGACTCGATGGACGTGAGTTTGAGTGAACTCCGGGAGTTGGTGATGGACAGGGAGGCCTGGAGTGCTGCAATTCATGGGGTCGCAAAGAGTCAGACACGACTGAGCGACTGAAGTGAACTGAACTGAATGGACTTTAACTGGCGGAATGCTCAATGAGTAATAAAAATTATATTTTGAGATTAGCTGTTATATTTAATGTCTCTTTGAAGTTTCTTTATGAGAATGAAGTAGTAAGAATTGACTGCATATTTTAATTGATTATTTTATTTAAGACCTTGATTATTCTTAAAACATTTCTAATTTCAAAACATTTCATCAGAGGCACAAAATACATTGTTTTTTTGGTCAGTTGACAGATACAGAAAAATAACTGTGAAATGTGAAATTAGAAGAATCTTTAAACAAATATTTATAAATATTTTAGCTATGACTGCAAAATATTCATTTGTTTTACATGTATGTTAACTTTGATTTGGGCCTTAAATGTGTTGGCTGTGATTAATTTTTTCTTTTTTTGAGATATGATTAATTCTTAAAATGTGAAGATACTCTGCTTGTAATTGGCTAGTAGATCATGTTGATTGTCTTTAACTACTACAGTGATTATAAGTAATAACAGTTTAGGAAATGTAATTCACATTGTATTTGAATAACTACTTTTCTGTAGAACTACAGTCTTTGGAACAACAATTAGAAGAAGCCCATACAGAAAATTTTAATATTAAGCAAATGAAAGATTTGTTTGAACAGAAAGCAGCCCAACTTGCCACTGAAATTGCAGGTAAATTAAATCAGGATTATTCTTATCCAATAAGTCAGTCTCTTTACCTTTTTGCCATTGTATATTCTATAGGGAAACAGTGTATTTTAGTGTGATAAGGCATTTGTTACAGACTGTCGTGGTGATTGCTGGCATTTAATGATAACAGAGTTGCTGTGTAAGTTATTGTATTTGTTCTCCCACCTCCTCCCTTTGAAGAACTGATTTTCACTGTAAAATTCTTCTTGAATTTTAGAGAAGTTGAATTTTCTTTTGAGGTGTGGTTAAAGATTGACAAGTAACATTTTGAAGAAGTTAAATAATGTGGTATAGATTTAACATTTGGTTATGCTAGCAATTGCATGTAATTTTTTTCAACTACATACATGCTTTTAGGTAAAATTTAGGTAAACATATGTGATTGAGTATACATTAAAATGCTAACTTAGTAATCAAGTGGATTTTATGTAGACATTTGATCATTTAAGTTTATCATTGAATATCATCAGAAGTATAATTTTATTGTGTACATTTATGCTTATCAAAGGAATGTGAATTTGAATTAGAGTGGTATTTAATTAGGCACTGGATAGACAAGAATGTATAACTTATCTTCTCTTGAGTTAATGTCATGTCATCTATGTAACTGTTCTTATTTAGATATAAAGTCAAAATATGATGAAGAAAGGAGTCTTAGAGCAGCTGCTGAACAGCAAGTGACACATCTAACAGAAGAGTTAAACAAAGAAGCAGGTGTGATTCAAGATCTAAAGACTGAACTGGTACGTTAGAAGCCATTTATTAGAGTGTACCTTACTTGAAATTGATAAATGAAATACATATGCTGATGAAATTTTTAAAAGTAGAGTTTGAATACAATGGAGGAAATAAAAATTCCCTGTAGTTTTACCACCTACATATATATATGTGTGTGTGTGTGTATAGTATGATTTTTAAAATAAGAATGGAATTTTGTGATACATTATTTATGGCATGAACATTTTTATTGTTTTTGTTTTAGTATCACCTGTCATTTTGGGTAGTTTCCATATCTGCATCTCTGATCTTACCATTCCTTGAACTTTAGTTTTGTAAATCCAGCTGCTGCTAAGTCGCTTCAGTTGTGTCCGACTCTGTGCGACCCCACAGACGGCAGCCCAACAGGCTCCCCCGTCCCTGGGATTCTCCAGGCAAGAACACTGGAGTGGGTTGCCATTTCCTTCTCCAATGCATGAAAATGAAAAGTGAAAGTAAAGTCGCTCAGTCGTGACCCCATGGACTGCAGCCCACCAGGCTCCTCCATCCATGGGATTTTCTAGGCAAGAGTACTGGAGTGGGGTGCCATTGCCTTCTGCAGTAAATCTATCTAGGACACTTCTAAAAGGAGAAGAGGGCAGCAGAGGGTGAGATGGTTAGGTAGCATTACCGACTCACTGGATATGAATCTGAGCAAACTCTGGGAAATAGTGAAGGACAGGGAAACCTGGCAGGCTGCTGCCCATGGGGTCATAAAGAATTGAACACAACTTACTGAACAACAGCAAGAAGGACACTCCTAATTGCATTTCCAGCTTTCATTTCAAATTCAGCAAGTATAGCATCAAGTCGTCATATTTCTGTCATTGATACCATATGTTTTTAACCCTCTCCCCAGGCTTAACAATCTTGGATCTGTCCTTGCTTCCTTTCTGTCCTTTATTTACCACTCAGTAAACATATGAATATGTGAATCAATTAGATTCAATCTGCAACAAACCCTAATTATGCTTATATCTGCTCCTTCATTTTATTACCAGTTTCATAGGATAAAAAAATGAAGGGATTTAGCATTAACAAGAGATTGTTATTATAAGTGGGTGTAGTTTGTGAAGGAAAGGAAAGCAATTAAAGCACTAAGGATAATTGTGTATTTGCTATTTTGTACCTTGAGTGGTAACACTTAAATATGAGAGAAAGCTCTCATTTAGCTCTATGAAAAAAGGATAAAGATTGTTGGGGGAAAACTTCTGTGTTCAATGTTTGGAATCTAGTAATTGATGTTAAAAGATTGTTTTTATTTCTTAGTAGTTAAACTATTTTAAAAATATGTGTTATTTTAAAATGTGTGTTCACTAAATAGTTTCACTGTTTTTCTTTTTTTTTTTTTTTTAATTAAAATATGTTACTTCACAGCTTCAGAGACCTGGAATAGAAGATGTTGCTGTGTTAAAGAAAGAACTGGTCCAAGTTCAAACACTAATGGATAACATGACCTTGGAACGTGAGAGAGAATCTGAAAAACTCAAAGATGAGTGCAAAAAGTTACAAACAGAATATACTAACTCAGAGGTAATGAAGTTTAGTGTACTTAAATAAGACTGATGTTAACTTGTTTAATGTGCGTTGTTGAGTGAAGCCAGCATTTTTCTGAGTGACTCAAACACTACTTGCCTTTCTTTCATCTGGTCTCAATAATATGTATATATTGTCAATATGGGCTGATAGTATTTTATCTTTGCTTTATGAAGTTGGACACTTAGAGAAGAATGTTTGCATAGAGGAGTATTACTCTGTTAATAAATAATGTATACTGTAAAAATTATATTTAAATTTGCTCTAGATTAATAAGTAGTAATTTATTTCGATTTGATACAAGTAAAGGAAGTATGATTTTGTTTTCTTCATTTGGATTACTTATGTTGCTTAGAAAAAATATTTAAGACTTATTATCTATTAGACTTGGTTTTCACTTATCAATTATTAAGTTACATGGTTGAAGGAAGTCTTAAAAATCTTCTAGTCTAACCCTCCATCCAGGAATCCCTTTATAAGTGATCTGTAACTCTTGCTATGTGCTGCAGGGGTTGTATATTTCTTCCTAAGTCAGCCATTCCGTTGAGTTGGCATTTGTTTCCCTATAATTTACATGTACTGGTTCCAGACACAGAATAAATCGTTCTTTTCCACATGAAATATTTGATGACTATTCATATTTACTCTGAATTTTCTTCTAGGATAAACATTCTCAGTTCTTCTATTTATTACAAGACTTTTGTCTGTCAATCCCTTATATAATTGTCAGCATATGACAAGTTCTAGGATATGTAGTAAATCTATTTGCTTAAAAATGCTAGCATTTGTCTTTCTTACTGTATCATAGGTATTTTTATTATAACTACTACTGTGTATAGTTCTTAAGCTCCCTTAGTTGATATAGACCTGAGTTTTTCATGTTACCGGTTTAAAAAGCTAAGTTATAGTGACATTTCAACTTGCATCTCAGATTTTTTCAGCTGATTATCTAAAAGCCACTATTCATAATTATTAATGAACTATGGAGTACAAATATTATAGATAACCCATGTCTTTCTTTTATTACTTTCTCCTGTGTCTTATCAGTGGAGGATTGGTGAAAGTTTGTTACAACACACATAGGCATGTGAGTCTTTGTAATGGTTAATATTTCAGACTTTTAAGTTGATGAACTTCAGGTGCAGATTTCCCAGACATGATCTTTGTAGCCCAGTAATAAAAGTCCCATAGATTTTCTTTTCTTTTTTTTTTTTTTTTAGTCCCATAGATTTTCAAGTAATTTTAGGGAGTTCATGAAATTATCAAAGCCAATGAAAATCTGCTAATGTGTAATCTAGGAGAGGCTGAATCAAAGAAGTTTCGTGGGAAAAAATCCCATTCAAAGGCTAGGTTAGAAATTTCTTTTAACCCTGTAAGTTAAGCATTAAGGTGGTTTTATATTTAAGGAATCTGGGCTTCAGTGAGATTAAATAACTTGTTCAAGTTCATGCACCTAATGTAAAGAAGTTAGGATTAGAACTCAAATCTGTCTTGAAGCTCAGGTCTTCCTGTATCATGTCATTTCCCATTTTTGGTAGTCTGATGATTTGTGTTAGAAGTAAATTTGTGTTATTAATCGTAACCTAATACTGTTATTGCTTTTTGCATTTTGACATATTGTATATTTGTATTGAGTATAACTTAAAATACTTTTGAGTGGTGTCCCATACCATTTCCATATGAAAAAATGACTGTCTAAATATTCCATCTCATTTGTTTTTTACTGTATTTTTAGCTTCTACTTACTCCTTAGTATATGGTGTGTATTTTATTGAAATTCAGTTTTATTTATTCTCAGTTATGTGTGTTAGTGAATTATATAACCTAAAGAACTAAAATAAAAAAATATTTTATGTATTACTGCTTTTCTGAACCTAAACATTGGCATCAGAAATAAGACAGTAAAAGGAATTAAGCTAAAAATGCAATGATTTGTTTTGTATTTCTAGTCAAGGTTCAAGATACATAATCTGATATACATTGTTAAGTATGTTCCATTCCTTTCATTAAAAATATAACCTATGAACTCGTCATTTTAAAAATCTGTTTTTAAAAGCATATGGAAAAATAACTCATTCTAAAGCATTTAAAAGTATTTTTAAATAATTTTCTTTAGATCAGAAATTAATGTTAATAAAAGTATTATTCCTATAAATCTGCACTATTGAGAAATGTCAGAGCTGTAACTTATATTTGGTGTTGTCTTTAATGCAAATGATTTTTGACGAATTTTATATATATTCCAAATATCTTCATTTGAATCCTAATTTTTAAGGAGAGCATTTACATATCTTTTAAAGATTTGCTAGTGTAAGAGGTTAGATTCAGAGGTGTGTCTGTACTTTTTATTATATGTTCAGTGTGTACTTTTGTCAGTTTTGTTTTCCATGTTTCATCCATCATTTTATTTTATTTTTTCTGCTTTCTAATGGAGATGCTTAAATTTGAGGTAATGTCTTTTTGGAAGGCTTTTAATATTAGTACTGTTTTTAATATAGTACCTTCTAGCAACATATGGCAATTTTGTGTTTTAAGACAATCTCAAACTTCAAATATGTGCTCCTTTTTTGTTTTATTAATCAAGCCAAATTTTAACCATCTTTAACATGATTATTTACTAAAAGTATTTGGCCATTAGGACAATAATTACAATCCTAAAGCACTAGCAGGAAGTATGAAATATCTTTCCTTAATTATTTTATAATTTGAAATTCTGAAATGCACATTATTTTATAGGGCCTTATATATCTGTTTCCATGTGCAGAATAGGAGAATCATTCCTCTCTAAAGTGAGTATTTTTCGAATGCCTGAGTGAAAGCATCTAGTATATATGTGGGGAGTAGAACAGTGAATAAGATACAGTGCCTGCTGTCATAAAGCTTATATTCATTTTGGAAGCCAAACAATGTGAAATAAACCAACTCACAATAGGACGTCAGCTAATCCTAAGTGCTGTGAGGAGAAACAAAGCAGGATGTGGACAGTAGTGGGGCTGGCAATAATGTGGATCAATTTTAGATAGGATGATCATGGAAGGGTATCCTCAAAGAGGACACAGGGGAGAATGACGTAAGCAAGAAGAGCAAAGACCTGGGAGCAGCATTCCCAGCAGGGAGGAGGGCAAGTGCAGAAGCCCTCTGGGCTCAGATGAGCTTGTCCTGTTCACTAGTGAGAACTGTCTGTGGCTTGCAGAACCTTCCTTTTGAATTTCACCTAAAGTGGTATCTCGATAGTGAGTGTATTTCCTTAGAAATTTTGTCTTTCTTCAATCTTAATTTTTTAAAAATAGAGCTATAATACATGACCATTGTAAAAAGTTAAAATGACTCAATGTACAGTAGAGAGGGAAAGCTTCCTGTAATTCATTCCTCTTTCTCCTCTTCCCCGTAACTAAAATTTGTCTTTAGGTGTATACTCTTCCTACATCTTTTTTCCCTTGAGTAAACTAAAAAGTTTTAAGTGCTTGCTTTTATGTTTTTAAAAATTCAAGTAAAAAAATACGTATTTAGTGTACAACAGATACATTATAAGATATAACAAATAATTGTGGATACATTTGCTTTACATTTTCTTTGTTTCTTTTGCATGTTGGACTTCATCAGCAGAATAGATACTGGATATATGTTATACATGGTTAATCTTATAATCTTTAATGTGGATTCATGGTATTTTAATGAAATATACTCAAATTTTGCATTTTAGTGCATACTTATGTGTAAAAAACTCTAGTAATTCCTTTGATAAGAGAGATTTAAATATAATTTTTCTTGTGATAAATGATTAAAGCATAGTAATTTAAAGTAGCTGGATTGTTCATGTTATTTTAATTAACATCCATAATGTTCAGTTCAGCTGCTCAGTCGTGTCCAACTCTTTGCGACCCCATGAACCACAGCATGCCAGGCCTCCCTGTCCATCACCAACTCCTGGGGTTCACCCAAACCCATGTCCGTTGAGTCGGTGATGCCATCCAACCATCTCATCCTCTGTCGTCCCTTTCTCCTCCTGCCCTCAATCTTTCCCAGCATCAGGGTCTTTTCAAATGAGTCAGCTCTTTGCATCAGGTGGCCAAAGTATTGGCATTTCAGCTTTAGCATCAGTCCTTCCAATGAACACCCAGAACTGATCTCCTTTAGGATGGACTGGTTGCATCTCCTTGCAGTCCAAGGGACTCTCAAGAGTCTTCTCCAACACCACAGTTCAAAAGCATCAGTTCTTCAGCGCTCAGCCTTCTTCACAGTCCAACTCTCACATCCATACATGACCACTGGAAAAACTATAGACTAGACGGACCTTTGTTGACAAAGTAATGTCCCTGCTTTTTAATATTCTGTCTAGGTTGGTCATAACTTTCCTTCCAAGAAGTTAATAGAGAATAAGATTCAAAGTTGTTAGTCATTACAATTTGAAGTAAACTCCTAATACATTTCAAGGTTACACAACCAGTTTAAGATAGAGCATTAAGATACACTTTAAGTTGAACACAGTTGAAAATACATGAATATGTAAACATTTCCTTATTTGAAATATGTTTTATATACATGTTTTCCTTAAAAGGTCAGGCCATGAACTTATCTCAGACATGTTGCCATTACCAAAAATATTTTTGAAATCTCTTTTTGTTGACCTCAAACCAGTTTGGAAAACACTCAAAACACTGATTTCACTTGTTTATGGTTATTAAAATAAGCCCAAATGTTTGATTGTTCAGTTAGGTTACCTTGTTTACTAATTTTGTTTCTAAAACTTTATACCTTCACCCATTTACAGTGGATTTGATCTTATTACAGTGAGAATCCTTGAAACAACAACAAAAATATGCCTCAAATTCTAGAGCAAAAGATCACCTGACATTAATTAGTGGCTTTCTTAGGTTTTTTTCCTTGAGAAATACTCATTTGTAAAAGACAATATAGGTAATGCTGATGTGTTTATTAAAAAAAAAGTTTATACAAAAAAAATATTGTATTCATATTATAAAATGTATTTACTAATGAAGAATATAGACAAGATAATTGTAACATTAGGAATGTAAAAAGCAAACCTGATAAGCAATATTAGAAATACAGAGGTCTCTTATTAACATCTCTTTCAGGAAACCAAGTTGCCTGCTCTCTAGCGGTTGAAGCTTTCGTATATAATAAGTTTGTATTTCCAGGTTCTTTGGTTATCTTTCTCTTACCTTACTTATTAGATGATTAACCCATTGTTTTAATAATAGACATTAATTTTCATTTAAAAAATGTTAAACACATTAAAGCAAATTGCCCAGCTGTTATCTGTGATCGTAGAGAGATCTAGGTTAATGAAACTATATATAACTTCTGTTTGATAGCCTTTTGGCCAAATACTTTCTATTACAGTAAAAGTAAAAAAATGATTAGTCATCTTCAAAGGTAATTCTGTGTTGGTTGTTTGCATTTAACATGATTTTGAAATGTGCTATAGAAGTTGAGAGAAAATGTAGGTATAACTTGCATATCCTTTTTAAATTCAGAAGGATTAAATTATAGAATTTAAAGCCAGTAAGTTCAAGTTTGCAGTTTGCTGTTTCAGATGCATAAAATAGGATGCCAACTTTTCATTTCATGTATTATTAAATAATGAAGTTGTAAAGTTTTGGATACATTTTGAAAACTAATTTTCAGCCCAAAAAAGACGTGGGGAAGCAGTAGGGGTAGTAAAATAAAAAAAGAATCAAGTTGAAATTTCTAAGAACTATTGAAGTTTAATGACAGCAGTGACAGAAATCTATGTAATCTTAAAACCTTTGAATACTTCTGTTTCCTTTTTTATTTTAGTTTTCTCAATTTTTTTTTTTCCTTTCTAGGCCATAATAAGCCAGCTGAGGAGTGAACTTGCCAAAGGCCCCCAGGAAGTTGCTGTGTATGTGCAGGAACTACAAAAACTTAAAAGTTTAGTTAATGAATTAACACAAAAAAATCAGGTGAGAATTTAAAAACTACACATAATGGTGAATTGACTTTATAAATTTTAAGTTCTAATGTTGTGTATGTTATTTATATATTGGCACAGTACAGTGTGACTTATTTTGTGTTGTTTATTTTTTCATATTATTTACATTCACATTGTTAGGCAACCAACTTTTTTCATCTTCTAAAACTAAACTCAGTTATTATTGAACAACTCCCCATTTACTGAATCTTCTGCCCCAAACCCCTTCTGCTTTCTATATCTATGAATTTACTATACTAAATAACTCATATGAGTGAAATCATACAGTATTTGTCTTTTTGTGCTTGGCTTGTTTCATGTAGGATATTGTTCTCAAGGTTCATTCATGTTATAACATGTCAGAATTTCCTACCTTCTTAAGGTTATCTTACATTGTATGTATATATCATATTGTCCATCTGTTGCTTCCTTCTTTGTGCTCTTTCTTTTGTGGATAGTGCTGTTTTGAACATGGGTATACAAATATCTTTTTGAGATCCTGCTTTCAGTTCTTTTGGGTAGATACCCAGAAGTGGAATTGCTGGATCATACTAGTAATTCTGTTTTCAATTTTTTGAAGAAATCATCATACTGTTTGCCATAGTGGCTGTATCCTTTTAAATTCCCATCAACAGTGCACAAGAATTAAACAGTTTCTTCACATCCTTGCCAACATCTGTTATTATCTTTTTTTTTTTAAAATAGTAGCCATCGACAGAGTGTTAAGGTGATATTCATCATGATTGATTTGCATTTCCCTAATGATTAGGATGCTTGAGCATCTTTTCATACAATTTTAATTGGGTTGTTCATGTTCTTGATGTTGAGTTGTATGAGTTTTTTTCATGTTTTTGATATTAACCTTTTAATCAGATTCTGGAGAAGGAAATGGCAACCCACTCCAGTACTCTTGCCTGGAAAATCCCATGGACAGAGGAGCCTGGTAGGCTACAGTCTATGGAGTCGCAAAGAGTCAGACACGACTGAGCGACTTCACTCACTTTAATCAGATACATGATTTGCAAATATTTTCTCATTCTTTAGGTTGCCTTTTCACTCTGTTGATTGTGTTTTTTTACAAAGGAAAAAACGCTCCTGTTCGTCTCCTCTACTCTCAGTACGGTACTACATACAGCTTCACTTCTGACATCAGATGCTTAGATGTTCGTATTTCAACAGTTCTGTAACACCAGCTGTGTGTCCTACCATTTAACTCAATTCTTACACTGTTTACCTGGAGCTAGCATCACATTCTGTGGATAAAGTAAGGGAGAAGTCCTGCAGAATTGTGCCTGAGCACCCCAAACCTCCCTCCCCAACACATCCCAGTTCAGACACCAATTGAGGTCCAGCTTGTTACTTGTACTTCTAACCAACTGGCTATAAATGGGAGGTTCCCAATTCTCAGCCTCCTGTTCAATTAATTTGCTAGAGTAGCTCCCAAAACTTGGGAAAAGTTTTTACATTTTACCTACTAGTGCTGTGCTGTGCTTAGTTCCTCAGTCATGTCTGACTCTTTGCAATCCTGTGGCCTGGAGGCTGCCGGACTCCTCTGCTCATGGGGATTCTCCAGGCAAGAAGACTGGAGTGGGTTGCTATGCCCTTCTCCAGGGGATCTTCCAAACCCAGGGAGTGAACCCAGGTCTCGTGCGTCGCATGTGGATTCTTTAACGTCAGCCACCAGGGAAACCCATGAATACCAGAGTGGATAGCCTATCCCTTCTCCAGGGAATCTTCCCAACCCAGAAATCGAGACAGGGTCTCCTGCATTGCAGGTGGATTCTTTACCAGCTGAGCTACCATGGTACTTACTGAGCTACTTACTAGAGTACTGGCTTATTATAAATGACTATAACTTAAGAACAGTGAGATGGAAGAGATGGGTAGGGCAAGATATGTGAGAAAGTGTTTGAAGCTTCCATGCTCTCTTTGGGTGCTCTCCATGTGTCCACCAACTTGGAATGTCTCAAAACTCTTTCTTTCCCTTTGCGGCTGTGATTGATGGAATCTTTGACCACTGGTGATTAATTCAGCCTTTTGCCCCTCTTCCTTCCCTGGAGGTCAGGGTGGAACTGAAAGTTCCAACTCTTTCTTTTTTTTTTTTTTTTCCAACTCTTTCTTGAAGGTTGGTTCCCCTGCCAACCAATCCCTGTCCTTTGGGATTTCTAAAAAAAATCTCATTAATACAAACTCAGAGGTGGTTGTAAGGGGGTTCTTATGACTAACAAAGGATACCTTTCTTGCTCTTACATCATAGGGAATTCCTGAGGTTTAGGAGCCTGGATCCAGAAATGGGGACCAAGACCAAAGGACTGTTTTATGACATCACACATTTGATACACAGAAGTTTTAAATTTTATATAATCTAGTTTATCTATTTTTACTTTCATTGCTGAGCTTTTGGTTTCATATACAAGAAGTCATTCCTAAACTCAAGTGTCTTGAAGCTTTTCACCTGCTTTCTTCTAATAGTTTTATAGTTTTAACTTAGGTTTAGGTCTTCGATCTATTTTGAATTATTTTTTTAAAGGGTCCAGTTTTATTCTTTTGCATATGAAAATCCAGTTTTCCTAGCACCATGTATTGAATGGAGTAAGTATCCTTCCCTTACTGAATGGTCTTGGCACACTTGTTGAAAATTGTTTGACCATGTATGTGAATATTTATTTCTGGGCTCTTTGTTTTTATTCTTTTGGTCTATATATCTTTCTTTATGTCAATACCACATTGTTTTGACTATTACATTTTTCAGTAAGTTTTGAAGTCAGGAACTGAGACCTCCATCTTTGTTCTTAGTCTGTATTCTGTAATGTTAGTATTTTCCACCTTGTTTCTTTAAAGATGAGCAACAGATAATAGTTTTGGAGGTAGGGCAAGTATTGGTATTAATTTATTTCCCCCATGTCTCTACTTTTTGATGGCAGAGGAATGGGGAGTTATTAAATCTTTTTATTCTAAGTATTGTGAATTTGTTAGCTTTGCTTTAACAGCTTAATTAAATGACAGGACAGATGGATTCTCATATCTGCTTTTACATTTAATCTGTTGTGATATATTTGAAGTGTGTTAAAATTTAGTCTTAACTGATATGTAGTGTAGTTGGAAAAGGGAGGCCTATCTTAATAGCCTTTTTAGATAATTGTAGCTGTAATTGTTTGATAATGCACTGAAACCAGATAAAGTATAGTTTCTCAAAAGTTAATTTCAGTGTAGAATCTGAAACCATATCAGTGTAGTTTTTGTACTTTGTAACATTAAAATTTTTTGTTCTGTCTTGACTTTTTTTTTTTTCCTCTCGACTTTTGAGTGGATCTTTCCTGGGCATGATTTTGTAATATGCATTAGTCATATGGAAAATATTGGTTCACTGAATAATGCAAATTTTTTCCAAATACTAACACATTTCATTGTATCGTGGTAGTGTAGTTGCTCAGTCATGTCCAACTCTAGGAACCCCATGGATTGCAGCCCCCGACTGCTCTGGCTGTGGGATTTCCCAGGCAGGAATGCTGGAGTGGGTAGCTGTTTCCTTCCCCAGGGGATCTTCCTGGCCCAGAAAGCACACGTATGTCTCCTTGTGTTGCAGGTGGTCTCTTGCATGGCAGGCAGATTCTTTACCAGCTGAGCCACCAGGGAAGCCCATGTCATTGTATAATATAAAACAAATCACATTCGTTAGTATCACCATGAATCTCAAAATATGCTCTAAGTATAAGAAGTGTCAGGCTCGTGGCGATGGATGCAGGTTTTCTAAAATTCTAAACTTCCTTTGAAAGCTTGACTTTTATCATTGGCAGCCAACACTGTCAGTTCTGTCCTTCCCATAGTTTGTTGGTCATTCTTGTTGTTACATTCTTTGCATTAAAAATGGTGTTTCATAGACGAAAGCAACTAGCTATGTTGACAGATATATTATTTGGTATGCAGCAGAAGTGATGCATTTATACTTGCTATTTATTCACACAGTTTTTTCTTTTTTCTTGCTGTTTTCAACATTCACATAAAAATCTCATGCATCTGTGTAAGAATTTCTGTTTTATACCTTCATGTGAAATTGCTGGGCTATGAGCTATATATGTGCTCAAATTTACTAGGCTATCCCAAACTATTTTCCAAAGTAACTATACAAGTCTGCCATTGTCCATTTCTCCATCACCTTTTGGTGCTGACTGATTTTTAAAATTTAATCTCTTTTATGGCTTATAAAAGCCTCATTGCCTCCCTGTTTTTAAAAAAAACATGTTTTTTATTGGAGGGTAATTGCTTTATAACGTTGTGCTGGTTTCTGCCATATGTCAACATGAATCAGCCACAGGTATATATATGTCCCCTCCCTCTTGAACCTCCCTCCCATCTCCCTCCCCATCCACCCCTCTAGGTTGTCTCAGAGCACTGGATTGAGCTCCCTGTGGCACACAGCAAATTCCCATTGACCGTCTATTTTACATATGGCAATGTATGTGTTTCCATGCTACTCTCTGTATCCATCCTGCCCTCTCCTTCCCTACTTCCTTTTTTTCCTCCTGTCTAAGTGTAGAAAATATCCACGTAGACTTTAATTTTATCTTTATCTCTCAGTTTGATTTTAATTTCTTTGAGATCAGAGTTGACCTTCTGCCTCTTGGAAACTGACCAGAGTTGTGCACGCAATAGATGTCTATGATCAGTGTAATTTATTTTGTATTTCCGAAGCATTAAGCTGTTAGTAAAGGATAATGAGGCACAGATTGTGTGTATGTGTGTGTGTGTGTGTGTGTGTGTATATATATATATATTCACAAATACATACATACACAGTATTAAAGGAAGTACTGTGTCTTATGAATAATACATGGAAGTGAGATGATTTACTATGATAAAATGGGAATAGTTTTGATTAGGGAATAAGAATTTTCTACTGCTCTTCCTAATCTTTACATAAGTGAGATTTCACAATTTTTTTCTTTTCAAAGTTGTTTTCCTGTTTAGAATTTTTTCACCAGCAAGTTCAGAGGTGCATCTGCTTTTTTTTCCTATTGTCCTTGCTAATTGTCTCCCCCACCTCTCCTCACCCTTGTCTTTGGCAAACCATAATTGTTGACAAGGGTAATATCCAAGTGTTATGAATTTGGAATCTTGTGCCTGGTCTCTTGAAGGCTATTAATAAAATGCCTTGGATATGTTTTGTGGGTCATAGGCAACATCAAGGTAGATAGATGACATTATAAAATATAACAAATTGAAAAATAGTTGCTTTTGAGTTAATGTCAAGATTTTTAGCATTAAACCTTTGTTTTTAAATTACTGGCTTTGAAAACTTAAAAAATAAGACATAAATCTTGAAGACATTTCCTTTTTGGTTTCTAGTAAGAATTGTAATCTGACATTTAAACAAAATTCTGCAGCCCAGTTTAACAGTTTCCAGATAAATTCTGAACAAAATTATAGCTTATTTAAAGCTACTAATATGATTAATATAGGTCAGTGTCAGAGACTGAGTTGTATTTTGGATCTTACCTCTTACCCATTTTCCATCCTTTCTCTCCTTCTCTGCTTCCTGATAGTCTCAGGTTTAAGGTGCTCATAGGCCAAAGCAGAAGCCAGTTATGGCAAGTGGTTGTATTGCTCTGTATTACCACTGTATTGCTAAGTGGTATATTGATACAAACAGTATAATGCAGTGGTCAAAGGCATGCCACTGACTGGCTGTGACACACAGCCTCCAATGTCCGATTCCTCTTTTGCTAAGAAGTACTGTCATACTTATTTGCCTCTTAGGGTGATATGAGCACTGAAAAAAAAACCTTAATCTCTGTTAAAGTGCTTAGATCACTGCCTGGCTTTCAGTAAGCACCTCAGTGAATATTTGTTGTTACTGTTTTTATTTATTGTGTAAGTTTTGTGATGCAGAGTTGAGTCAAGACCAAGGTGGATGTTTTCCTAACTTATTACCTAGTAAATCAGGAAAGACTGTTGAAGATAGAAATAACTTTTTAGCTTAGTCTTTAAGAACGCTTAGGATATATCACATGGCAGAGGGTTAATAGTATTTCATTTTGAGAGCTACATATACTGAAGGTATGGGGACATGTAGAAGCACAAGATACAAGATGTTGGAGAGCTACAGGTGGATCAGTTTGTTCTTTCTCACAAAGCTGTTTTGAGTAACAGAGGAGGCCCTTGAAACCACTTTGTAAGGTATCAAGCAGTTAAAAATGCCATTGTTTTTGCATTTCTTCTTGTTCCCTGGGTTAGAAACATGTGAATTGTTATTGTTTAGTTGCTCAGTCATGTCTGACTCTTTTGTGACCGCCCCCAAAATGCAGACTGCCGGGTTCCTCTGTCCATGGGATTTTACAGGCAAGAATGCTGGAATGGGTTGCTAGTTCTTCCTCCTCCAAAGGATCTTCCCATCCCGGGGATCGAACCCGCATCGCCTGCATTGCAGGTGGATTCCTTACTGCTGAGCCACCAGGGAAGCTGAACAAGTGAATAACACAGCCTAATACAGGGAAATTGCCCTGCAGGAAAACATGTTGAAAGAGCAGTTGATGAGGAAGTGAAAAGAGAACTGGACATTCAGATGGAAAGAATTTTGCGTACTCAAATAATTATGAGTTAAGCGTAACATTTGTTTTATAATTTAAACTTGAATAGTATGTTTTGGGGAGCACGAATTGATTCACTGTGTGTCTGAATTGTGTTGTGAAAAATATTTGACTTAATCATAACATGTGACTCTGCCACCTGGCCAAGTCATATCAGATTCTTCTAATGTTAACTTCTTCATTCACAGAATAGGGATGATAATATCTATTTCATCTTTTGTTGTAAGGTTAATAGGGAATGTGCAATTATATTTTCTTTAATGGGATTCTGCTATACTTATAAAACTCAATCTTCAAAAACCTTGTATTCACTAGACTCTGCCTCAGATTCTATGAGAAGGCCATAGTAAGAATGAAAAGTTTGTGATACTAAATATAGTTATGTAACGTACCATAACCTCTCAATTCAGTTCAGTCTCTCAGTTGTGTCCGACTCTGCAACCCCATGAACTGCAGCATGCCAGGCCTCCCTGTCCATCGCTAACTCCTGGAGTCCACCTAAACCCATGTTCATTGAGTTGGTGATGCCATCCAACCATCTCATCCTCTGTCGTCCCCTTCTCTTCCCGCCCTCAATCTTTCCCAGCATCAAATGAGTCAGCTCTTCGCATCAGGTGGTCAAAGTATTGGAGTTTCAGCTTCAACATCAATCCTTCCAATGAACACCCAGGACTGATCTCCTATAGGATGGACTAGTTGGATCTCCTTGCAGTCCAAGGGACTCTCCAGAGTCTTCTCCACACCACAGTTCAAAAGCATCAATTCTTTGGTGCTCAGCTTTCTTTATAGTCCAACTCTCATCCATAACCTCTGGGTGCTCTTTTTAATTTATATATAAAAATATATAATATGAGTGGATTGGGTTCTTTTTAAAGGACAGTGGTTTAGGTTCTTTCAAATAAGGTTTAATTATCTTTCTGTACAGTTAAACAGAAAGATTACTTTTTTAGGATAAGTGAATTTTAAACAGACAATGATTAAGTATTTTTGCTTCTTAAAAATTGAAACTGTCTGAGGGGTCATTTAGGTATAGAACTGGTAGGATTACTTGATCACTTAAACTCCAGTACTTTTGGCTACCTCATGTGAACAGTTGACTCATTGGAAAAGACTTTGATGCTGGGAGGGATTGGGGGCAGGAGGAGAAGGGGATGACAGAGGATGAGATGGCTGGATGGCATCACCGACTTGATGGACATGAGTTTGAGTGAACTCCAGGAGTTGGTGATGGACAGGGAGGCCTGGTGTGCTGCTATTTATGGGGTCGCAAAGAGTTGGACACGACTGAGTGACTGAACTGAACTGAACTGATGAGGAAGAAGACTCACTACCTCATTACTGACCTTAATTTTTGTAGCATGTTTTATAGTTATATCCTCTCCAAGTTCTTATTATTTGTGAGCATGGTTACTTTCATAAAATTTAGTAACTTAGAATTTTCTTTAAAAAGGTATAAGACATTCATAATGATCAACAAATAGGCTTAATTTAGCTTATGAATTTGAAAATATTATTTTCTTAAAAGAAAATGTGTAAAATTAAGAAAGATGTGGAGTTACTAATGAGTAAGACAAAAAATGCTTATAAAAAGAGAATTTTCCTAACCAGCAGTTTGACTCAAAATTATTATTATTCTTTTGCTAGTCTTTTGGCTTTACCCTTTGTTTGTTTCAATTGGTTGGTCAAGACACATCTCTTTGCTAATTGCTGTAACCTCTGGGTGGTCTTTTTACTTTATCTCCCATCTTATTTTTCTTACATATACTTTCATCACCTTTCTGACACTGTTTTCTATACTGTATTTCTATTTGATAGTTTACATAGTGAACTTTTTCTTAGACAAGTGTTCAAGAACCATGCCTGCTGTCTTTCTCACTCTGGTGCCTAAACTCACTACTCCCCTTGAGGTAATAGCATTTGCTCTGTCCCCTTGTGCAACTTCTTTGTCTGTTCCTTTTTGTCTTTTTGTACATGAGTCATGAATACTTCTTATTAACTCCTTTTGCCACTTTACCAAGTTCAGACTTTGTTTTCAGACGACTGTAACTTACTAGTTAGCCTCACCTGACTTTGCTCTCTTGATTTTTTAAAAAAATTGTGCACTCAAGAAATTTAATGCAGCTTTTGTAACTAATCTGTGCTTGTGCATTATGTTTCGACTTTTTTAGAAAATGTTTTTTTAAATGTGTGTTTTTAAAGGCCAGAGGCTTTGCCTGTCCTCTACTATTTCTGTATTATCCCCTTCTGCATATAAAAAGTGAGTATAATAAGTGTTCACAAATGACTCTGACTCATCAGGCGTTTTTAGGGGCTTCTTATCCTGGTTGTCTTTCTTATAGAATTGAGTCAGAATTCTGATCCATGCCTCATGTGTAAATATCTTAGCTAAAAATACTCAATATTTTAATTCTAAAAACTCCACTTTGACTAGCCTTTGACATTTGATTAGGCTGACTGACCCAGATCTTTGATGGGAGGTATATTTTGTACTTGATAGTATTGAGTAAAATAACAAAATATAAGGTAGGTAAGTAAGTGATGTTTTTTAGATCACTGTTTTTTACACACCTGGAAAGAAATTTGAATAAGTCTTGAACTTGTGCATCTTAAGAATGGTGTTCATCAAGAAGAGCAAAAATGAGAGATCAGTAGAATTAATACTAGAGCAGTAAATGGTATTGTTATGCTAAAGCTCTTACCAGCTATGAAATTGCAAAGCCAAAAATCAGAATTGCCATACTGTTATTTAAAATAATTTTTAATAGCAGAGGGATAGTTTTAGTTTTTAACTCAAATGGGAGATAATAAATATGTTACATACCCTAAAGAATCTAGTTAGTAGGTTTTAGTGTTTTCATTTTGTGCCAAAATTTTGTTGGTAACTCTTAAATTATATTAGTAGAGCTTAGTGAAGTGGACCAATAGTAAGACCATAAGTTAGTATATAGCAATTTAATTATTCTTGTTTAAAATATTTTCACTGTTTTGATATTATACTATTGACTAAAACATTTAGTAGGGAATGATACTGCTCTGAAGATTGAATAATTGGAACAATTAAAAATATTAGGAAAGGAAAAAAATGTTAAATTGATATTTCAGAACTTGACTGAAAAGTTGCAGAAGAAAGAAATGGACTATACTCAGTTAGAAGAGAAACATAATGAAGAATGTTTGAGTAAAAAGAATATACAAGCAAGCCTTCATCAAAAAGACCTGGATTGTCAACAGCTTCAGTCAAGGTTATCTGCATCTGAAACCTCACTGCAGAGAATACAGGCAGAACTAGGTGAAAAGGGAGAGGCTACTCAAAAGCTCAAAGAAGAATTATCAGAAGTGGAAACCAAGTACCAGCATCTTAAGGCAGAGTTTAAACAGCTACAACAACAGAGAGAAGAAAAGGATCAGCATGGGTTACAACTGCAAAGTGAAATCAATCAAGTAAGAGCTGTTACTTTTATTTACTGTACTTCCTCCTATGGTTTCTTCTTGTGTTTGATCATAATATAGTTCATTTAAAAATTGTCATTTAAAAAATTATCTCAATTTTTACATCCTGTCATATTGAGTCAGATCTCATTTCAGTTTCCCCTAAAACGATAGTATCTATCATATAGTATTGTTGTGCCTTGTTTATTGGTTAATACAAACAAATTGCTTAAGATGGTACCTGTCACATGGTAGGTACTCAGCAGGTAGGTTGTTGTAATAATTCATATTGTTGATCATAAAATTAAAAATTAAAAAATTTTTGTCTTTTTGTCTTGTTACTAATTATCAGAATATACTCACTGTTAAGCCAATAATATAAAAATTAGATATTTTAAAAGAAATTAGTTTTAACAACTATTCTTATTAACTTTTTTATATAAAAAATCTCTATCAGATGAAATTTAATGGAAGTTTTGACTTTGCTATTAATTTATGAATTTTGTATTCTAATTATTTCTTACAGGTACCATTAAAAATTAGTAGGCAAATGGATATTTGAGGGAGATTAAAGTCCTCAGCCACTTTTTTGAAAATTTTCAACGATTTTTACTTAAAAGGCAGTGATATTTGCTTCTGTGGCATTAATCTTGTCTTCTTAGCCTGAGATACTCTTCCTGTTTCTCTTCTCCTTGATAAATGCTAGTTCACTTGTCATGTTTTCAGAAATCTTTTTCTACATATTGCCACTGCTCACCACCACCCCACTGCAGAGATGGCTTAAACATCTACATATCTCAATTACTTTACTTGTCATAGTGTAGCATATTATCATAACAGGTATCTTCACTAGACTCTCAAACTGTTTGGGTACAAAGACCATGTTTTATTTATTTTTTATCCCAGCTACCTGACATATTGCTTATCAACAGATGTTTAATGAGTGAGTAAGTGAATGAATAAATGCAGGCATTCATAATAGAAGGAAACAGAGGCTTGGGGATATCGATGAATAAATTAAATATGACTTAGATATTTGCCTTTCAGTTCAAATATACAGATTGGGCATTTATGGTTTCTAAAAGATACAATACCTTGTTTATTAGAAGATACAGAGACGGAAAAGGAAATCAGACCTACCTTAAATGATTTTGTAAATCTCATTGAAGTATAAGGCAAGTACTATCTCCTATTGCAGTGAATGTGAAAATTAAAATGATTCCATGTACAATGGGAATTAGGAAGAGTTCTTCTCCTGCTTTCTTTCCCCTATAGTACTTAATATGGTATAATTGTTTAACTGTTAATGTGAGCAAGAAAACTTGTTGTGAGAAAGAGGTGGTGCTTGAAATTGTGAATATTGGATAGGTTTTGACAAGTAGCAGTTGGAAGGCAGGAGGGTCTTCCAGGAAGAAAAATAAACTAGAGGTGTGTGCGCTAAGCTGCTCCATTTGTGCCCGACTCTGGGAGAGCCCATGGACCATAGCCCGGCAGGCTCCTCTGTCCATGGGCTTCTCCAGGCAAGAATACTGGAGTGGGTGCCATTTCCTCCTCCAGGGGATCTTCCCACCCAGGGGCTGAACCCACATCTCTTACATCTCCTGCATTGGCAGGTGGGTTCTTTACCACCAGCACCGCCTGGGAAGTCCCAGACTAGAGGCAGGGCTGTTATAAGAACCAGTGAACAGACATTTGCTCTGAGGATATGGTGGATAGTAGTGGACTATTTTGAGGACTTTGTTACATTTCTGTACAAAATAAAGAGGTCATGCTGAAGACCTTGAAGTGATAGGATTTATCTTCTTCCCTTCAGTATGCTGTCTGGATTCTACCTTCAGAGTGAAAGTGAAAGTTGCTCAGTCATGTCCAATTCTTTATGACCCCATGGACTATAAAATCCAAGGAATTCTCCAGGGCAGAATACTGGAGTCGGTAGTCATTCCCTTCTTAAGGGGATCTTCCTAACCCAGGGATCGAACTCAGGTCTCCTTCATTGCAGGTGGATTCTTTACCCTCTGAGCCACCAGGGAAGTCCCTGCCTTCAAAAGGAAGAAGTGAAAGAAAGTGAAGTCGCTCAGTTGTGCCCGACTCTTTGTGACCCCATGGACAGTCCCTGCACTAAGCTCCTCCATCCATGGGATTTTCTAGGCAAGAGTACTGGAGTGGGTTGCCATTTCCTTTTCCAGGGAATCTTCCCGATCCAGGGATCAAACCCAGGTCTCCCTCATTGTAGACAGATGCTTTACCGTCTGAGCCGCTGGGAAGCTCAAAGCCTGACTCAAATCTGTCTACTTCTCTTCATCTATACTGCTACTACCCTAATCTCAGCTGCTGCCATTGCTCACCTGGTCTACTGTATTAGCCTTTTTATAAGTTTCTTTCTTCCAGAGGACCTTCTTTGTCTATTCTCCATATAGAAAAGGTGAAAACTGGAAGTGAGTTGCTCAGTCGTGTCCGACTGTTGGTGACCCTATGGACTATACAGTCCATGGAATTCTCCAGGCCAGAATACTAGAGTGTCCTTCTCCAGCGGATCTTCCTGACTCAGGAATCCAACTGGAGTCTCCTGCATTATAGGTGGATTCTTTACCAGCTGAGCTACCAGGGAAGCCCATAGCCCATTCTCCAGCCAGAAGCCAGAGACATTGTTTTAAAGTATGCAGGATGTAACTTTATTTCTCTTAACCACCTCGAGTGGTTTTGGTTAGATTTTGAATCCAGATGTCGTCTTGGTCATGTAAGCATATGAGTGTAGTATGGTCCACACTATGTCTTCAGGCTCATCTTCTACCAAGTGAAGCCATGCTGGTCTCCTTTTAGTTCCTCAAGCACACCAGCACTTCAGCAGAGAGCTTTCCTGCCGTAGGTCCTTTGCCCATGTTTTTTCCTTAGAGTGTTCTTTATTTCAGCTTTTCACAAGACTTGCTTAAGCATTGTTTCTTCAATAAAGTCTTTCTGGACCTCTCTAAAAGATTTCTCAGGTGGTGCAGTGGTAAAGAAGCCACCTGCCAATGTAGGAGATGCAGAAAATGCAGGTTCAATCCTTGGACTGGGAAGGTCTCATAGAGAAGGCAGTGGCAACCCACCCTAGTCTTCTTGCCTGGGAAATCCCATGGAGAGAGGAGCCTGGCGGACTGCAGTCCATGGGGTCGTGAAGAGTCAGACTGAGCGTGCATGCACACAGGACCTCTCTATTTAAATAGATTGTTTTCCATTTGGGGCTTCCTTGGTGGGTCAGAGGTTTTCCACTTATTCTGGACCCTTTATTTTAGCAAGCTGCTTTTTAATAATACTTTTTATTGTATAATTTTTTACTTGCATATCGTATACCATTCCCTTTGTACAGTTAGCTCCTTAATTTGAGAAATTTGTTTATTCTATACTGCATCTGTCTCTATGCTTAGAGTTTTTAGTAAATATTTGTTGGAAGAATGGGAATGAACCTCACTTTAAGCCTTCTTGCATTGTCCTTAAAAGAGTGTAGGGATGAACTGGCTCTGTTTTGCTCTCCTCTGCATCCTCAGCTCCCCTTTCAGTGCGGACAAAAATAGGTAGCTGGCAGTTGTCAACAAAGGACTTGAAAACAAAGGACCCCATATTCTCTATATTTGTATCTTGAGCACTTTTGAAATAGCCAATAGTACAGATAATGTTACATAATTAAAAGATTGGACATAATCAGTTCACTTTTTTTAATTTAAAAAATTTTTATACAATTTTTAAAGGTTCCTTTTCATTAGCAGTTACTGTGAAATACCCTAAGCCTGTGTGACACCCAGCAGTTTGTGTCTCCCACTTGCCCACCCGTATATCCAACTTCACCTTTAATTGAATATTCCATCTCAAATAGCACAGTGGTTTATGAGTGTGGATTTAAGAACTGGCTCTCTCAGTTCTAGTTCTGTGGTCTACAAACTGTGTGAGCTTGGGCAAGTTATTTATTGTACCTTAGTTTGCTTATCTGTCAAATAAGAATAAGAATAGAATTGTCTTCACAGGATTATTATAAGGATTAAGTTAGTATTTGTGAACCTTTTAAAATGAGGCCTGGCACTTGGTAAACTTTACGAGAATAATGAGTGAAGAATTATTTATATGAGTTTACAAAACTGAATTTCTTAGAAAACATATACATCTGTTCTCTAAGAAACATATACATATATGTATATATAAAAATGTAACTGTAGGATAGACCATTCTATTAACGATTCCAGCGTGTGCTATTTTTACTGTAAGCTTATTCTTCTCTGTAACATGTTAGCTCTAAAATGGTTTAGGCATTATTGGTTAAGGGATTTGGGCCTGCTTCCACTCTTGTGCAGCTTTGATTTGCGACTCATTTCTTTATTAAAGATCAGGGATCGATCAGAGATTGTAAAGCAATGAATGACTGTTAATTATAATATACAGTATCTCTTTTTTTCACCACTTTAGTAAATCTTCGCTTCAGAGCAGCAGTTGTCTTTAATTTGGCGCTTCACTCTGCACATCAAAATCACTTGGGGAAATTTAAGAAATTATCAAAGCCTCACCCTTGGCTCAGTTAAATGATCCTCTCTGGCATAGGCCCGGGTATTGGTTTTCCCTGTTACTGTACTGTGTAGTTGAGATCGAAAACCGCTGCTTTTTAAAGTGTTGCTTTTTGGCAAATGATTCCTAAACTTTCCTGAAACTCAATACTCTCTAATTCTTTTGTTAGGAAACGTAGATTTCTGGGCTTCAGCTCGAATGTACCAAAGCTGAATTTTAGGGGAGAAGTCTCATTATCTCTGTGTTAATAATGACATTGGAAAATTCTTATCCAGCAAGTTAGAAACTCGACGTAGGGGAGAGATCACACATAAGAGATCACTTATGGGGATTGGACCTACTTCTTGTAGTGAGAAGGAGAGGGTTTGGGTAGTTATTACAGTGCTAATTCACTGCATTTTAAGGAGACAGAGGAAGAAGAAAATGTCAGCCTAAGGATAAGAATATAATAAATGACTGCTACTGATTCCTGTTTTATAACTAAAATAGGAATGGAATGTATGTTTCACTTTAGAAATTCACTTCAGTTTTCTATTTTTTTGGCATCCTTGGGTGGACCTGAAACTTTAGTTTTCTTTATTGAGTATAGAATATGTTTTGACAGCCACATGTTGTTTCATAGCATAGGAAAATAGTGGGTGTCCACTTTTCTGATAGAACTTAATTTTTTCTTTGGCAGCTATGAATTTTTTATGGAGAAATATGAAAGTATAAAGCATATAAATGTATATTTGACATAAAGGCTATAGATTTTAATATTTTCAGACACAACATGAACAGGTTTGATTGAAAACAGTTGTATAGAATGCTTGTTATTAATCTTTAGCGTTACTGAGGCACATGCTGCATTTTGACTTGATGTGTTATGAAGCTGGGGTGTACGCTTACAGGGTAAGCCTTGCCAAATGTCTTGCTTCCTTATCTCCGTGGTACTCTTTCTTGTTCTGCACGCCTAGCACTTGTGCAGTAATTCTTCTAAAATTAATACAAACTTTTTTTTTTTTTAAACTGGACCTACCCCACCTGCCAATCCCATAAGAGAAACCAGCTATTCTTTCTGGTAAAATTAGAGAAAATAAGGAATCCAAGAAAGTGACAGCTCTTAGCCCCCAGACAAGTTTCTTCTTTAGTTTTAGCTAGGTGGCAATTTTAAAGTTAGTGAAATCACCTAATATTTTAGTAAATGTTCATTCCTCTGTTTTATTTAGAGATTGTGTGCCAGTTTGAGGACTTGAGAATGCTGTGTGCTCTATTCAGTACCCAAATGTAAGAAGTCAATTGTGGTAGTTCATGACTATGGAAAAGCAACAAGAATCATTTTGGATTTTTAAAATACTAGTGGAATAGGTCTGAGTGTGTCTCAAGTGTCTTAAGTTTTGTTTCAAGCTCCTCAAGTGATTGCAAGAGTTATCTTTAAATAAGAGCCTTAGGTTCACTGTGTGTGTGTGTGTGTGTATGTGTGTGTGTATGGTTTTTAAAAGTGTAAAAAACCTGAAACCTTTGATATGATTAGTTTTATGTGAGTCATCATAATTTATGTGATTAGGTTCCTCTAAAGTATCATGAAAATTAATATATTTATATTGGTGAAAAATAAAACATTGTTTGGAAAGTAGGTGGTAGTAATAATGATGATCAACGTGTTTATACATACATATGTACTTTTTTCCCTTTTCTGAAGTTACATAGCAAACTTCTGGAGACAGAGCGCCAACTAGGAGAAGCTCATGGAAGGCTGAAGGAACAGAGACAGCTTTCAAGTGAAAAGTTGATGGATAAAGAACAACAAGTGGCTGATCTACAACTCAAACTTTCTCGTTTAGAAGAAGAGGTAAGCTCACGTTTTAGATGAGTTTCTTAGTACCTTTATTGATAGATATGAAGTGAGTGAAGTCGCTCAGTCCTGTCCGACTTTTTGTGATCCCATGGACTGTAGTCTACCAGGCTTCTCTGTCCATGGGATTTTCTGGGCAAGAGTACTGGAGTGGGTTGCCATTTCCTTCTTCAGGGGATCTTCCTGACCCAGGGATCGAACCCAGGTCTCCTGCTTTGCAGGCAGATTCTTTACCCTCTGAGTCACCAGGGATCTTAAATGTTGTTGTGTTTAACCTTTTTATGGTCATGAGCTTTAATTGAATTTTTTTTTTAGTTTGATAAAGTTAAAACATCTCCAGTAAAAATATCCTATTATTAACTACATTAAGTCATTTTTGTCGTGATTGTATTCCCTAAAGTTCTCAACAAAAATGTACAAAGAAGGCTATCTTCAGCTTTAGGCAGGTTAAATCCTTGGGGGGAACCTGTCAGGCTGCTCAAGAGGAGTCTTTCTACCCAGGAAGGACCATTTCCTAATGAAACTGAAAAATGAACAGCTACTGATAGCATTATTGACACATAGTTGGTACATATAAACTGAGTTTGTACTTAAGGATTTTCTCTTTTAAAAATTAAGCATAACATTGAATGCTATCCTAATTTTAATCTGTGGTTGCCAAAAATGGTAACTATTATTTGGTTCAAGTAAAAGGTATCATTAAACCGTGTCTTTTATTAGAATTGAATAAACACTGAGAGTTAAAATCTATAGCTGCATCAAAAGATTTTCTTCTAGACCCAAATATTAATGTGTAGATTTTGCTGTTGTTTCCTAGTAAGTGACAGTTATGATGAAAATCCCATGGACAGAGCAGCATGGTAGGCTGCAGTCCATGGGGTCGCTAAGAGTCGGACACAACTGACCGACTTCACTTTCACTTTTCACTTTCATGCATTGGAGAAGGAAATGGCAACCCACTCCAGTGTTCTTGCCTGGAGAATCCTAGGGACGGGGGAGCCTGTTGGGCTGCCGTCTGTGGGGTTGCACAGAGTCAGACAAAACTGAGGTGACTTAGCAGCAGTAGCAGCAGCAGCATGATTATGAAAAAAAGTAAAACAGATACTGATACTGTTATTTAGATTATTACAAAAATTTGTATATAATTCCTTGATCATGTTAGCATATGAAAACAATAATAAACTAAATGCCAGCCTGGAGAAGGAATTTTATTTTTTTCAGGATGAGAATCTATTCTTTAAAAAAAAAAAAAGAATCTATTCTTAAGGAACAGTTTCTTAAATTTCGAGGTTAAAATTCTGTAAGTAATGAGATACTGCTTTTAAAGTTATAATTTAATTTTCTATTCAAACTTGAGAATTGTGAGATTTGAAGTAATACCAGATGTTTATATGATAGCATTATGCCCTTAAAATTTTAATTGACAGTCTACAATTTTTTTTTAAGTTGAAGGAAAAAGTAGCCAATTCCACAGAATTGCAGCATCAGTTAGATAAAACAAAGCAACAGCATCAAGAACAACAAGCTCTTCAACAAAGCACTACGGCCAAACTTCGAGAAGCTCAGGTAAACAGTATTTGAATTTTTAGCCTTTTAAACAAAGATGAACCAAGTCATTATTCTTTTGTTGTGGTGAAGCTGGATAATGCAAAGCACTTGATTATATAGAGTTTTGATGATTTTTAGTATCTGGATAATTGGAAAATCCTTTTCCTTTGATTGCTATGTTGAAAAAATTCTCTAAATATAAAAAATTTACTATAAATATATTATTAAATTTTATATAAAATTAAAATTTATTAAAATTCTTTTAAAAAAGAAATTGACACTAAATTTAAGATATTTAGATTGTTATTTATGCATAATACATTATTATTAAAAATGACTTCTCTGAAAAATTAAAAAATGACAAATAAATTTCTTAGTTTAATTAATTCAGTAAAATATAACATTCTGTATTTCCTGTGATGGAACTTACTATTTATTGGCCATGTCTTTCCCTGTTTCAGCACTATCATATGAACATACAATTCATTAGAACTGTAGTTATAGGAATGTAAGTGATTGAGTTAAATTTGTACAGATTCTATAGTATAGCTCAAAAAATTAAAATAAGTTAAATTTTTGTTTTGATATGGGGAGAGGAAGATGGTACCCAAATGTCTGAAGTGAATTTGACATTGATTTATTCTGTAGTCTTCATTAATTCCTTGAATATTATGGAGTGCTATGTGTCAGGCACGGTGGTAAGTGCTAAAATTAGAGTGCAGAGTCAGACACAGTACCTGCTTTCTGGGAAATGGCAATGTAACGATACGCAAGATAATGCTGGAGTTGAAAGGAGGCAGGAGGTAATATGCCTGTCTTTCTTGGCTGTCTTTGGATAGTGGCAAGGAGTCGGGTGGATAGAGATCCAAATAGTCTATTCATTTATTTGTTCTTTCATTCATTCAGTCAACAAATATATATTAATGTCTCCTCTTAACCATGGAAGTGATTTTGTGCATATGGTGGCAGAGAAAACAGACAAAAATGTCTGTTCTTGTGGAGCTTAGTGAGGAAGACAAACAGTAACCAAGGTAAATAGGCAAAATATATAGTGTGTTAGATGTGGTAAGTGGTATGGAGATAAGGGTAAGTGGTATGGAAAAAAGGGATACGGAGTAGGAGATATCTGGGGAGCTGGAGGTGGACTGCACGGTTAGATAGGGTTGCTAGGGAAGGCCTCTGTGGAAGATGAAATATCTAAAGGAAGGGAGGGTGTGAGCCATGCGGATATCTGAGAGAAGAGCATCAATACTTTAAAAGACCCTGAGGCAGGAGTCGTTCTTAGGCACATCAGGAAGCCAGTGAGTAGAGTGGTGTGAGCGATGAGCGAGATAAAGGGGGCACAGTCGTAGAGATCATAAAGGATCAGAACATGCTGAGCTTCATTAGTAATTTTAAGGATTTTATTATGAGTGAGATGAGAAGTCATTGGAGGGTTCTGAGCAGTGGAATAGCATGATGGTACTTCTAATTTCACAGGATTACTCTGACTACTGTATTGAGAGTAGACCATAGGGACACATGAGTGGAACAAATAAATGAGCTAAGAGACTACTTTAAAAATTAAGAAATGGTGTGGCTTGGAACAGAGTGTAAGTAGTGAAAATTAGTCAGATTCTAGATATACTTTTAAAGGTGAGGCTGACAGATTTACTGATAGATTGATACGGGGCACCAACGGAGAAACCAAAGAGGATTCTAGGGATTTTGGCTTGGCTGGCTCGCAGAAGGGAGGTCAAACAAGATGAAGACTGGGAATCCTTTGGATTTGGCAACATGAGGTCATTGGTGACGCTGATAAAGAGAAATTTGTAAAAAGAAGGAAGGAAATTTAAATGTGAATTACATAAAGACTGGGCAGAAACTGGAGTGGAACTTCATCTAGGAAGTGTTTCTTCCTTAAAAACCAGAGATACTTATATGTTTATAGTCTAGGACAAAGGGGCTAGTAGACTGGGGGTAGTTGAGGATACTGGAGAATGGAAGGTGACTGAAGGAATAAGGCATTCACACATTGTGATGTCACCGATAACCGTGGGTGGTGGTAAATTCACACTTAGCCTCTGAAGGATATCTTGGGAAGACTGAGGAAAGGTGTATATATGTGTGTGTATATATGTGTGTGTGTATGTGTGTGTGTGTGTATGTGTGTGTATATATGTGTGTGTGTATATATGTGTGTGTATATATATGTGCTCTGCATGTATATGTGCTGTGCTTGGGCACTCAGTTGTGTTCAACTCTTTGTAACCCCATGACTGTAGCCCACCAGGCTCCTCTGTCCATGGGGGATTCTCCAGGCAAGAATACTGGAGTGGGTTGTCATGCCCTCCAGGGGATCTTCCCAACCCGGGAATGGAACTGGGGTCTCCTGCATTGCAGGTGGATTCTTTACCTGCTGAGCTATCTGGGAAGCCCATGTGTGTGTGTTTTATTCATTTATTTATTGAGTGTAATTGACTTAGTGTTAGTTTCACATGTACAGCAAAGTGATTCAGTTCTCTCCTTCTCTCTCCCTCTCTCTGTATATATACACACAGATACATATATATATAAAATCTGTAACATATAATAGATTTCACATATAGTTTATATATATGTACACATATGGTTTATCAAGGTCTTTTCCTTTATAGATTATTGCATAATGTTGAGTATAGTTGCCTGTGCTGTAAGTAGGTTCTTGTTGGTTATCTGTTTTATTTATGTTGTTGTTCAGTTGCCAAGTTGTGTCCGACTCTTTGCGACCCATTGGATTTCAGCATGCCAGGCCTCTCTGTCCCTTGTCATCTCCCGGAATCTGCCCAAGTTCATGTCTGTTGAATCGGTGATGCCATCCATCCATCCTCTGTCTCCCTCTTCTCCTTCTACCTCCAATCTTAACCAGCAGTAGAGTCTTTTCCAGTGAGTCGGCTGTCCACATCAGGTGGCCAAAGTATTGGAGCTTCAGCATCAGTCTTTCCAAATAGTATTCAGGATTGATTTCCTTTAGGATTGACTGGTTTGATCTCCTTGGTGTCCAAGGGCTTCTCAATAGTGTTCTCCAGCACCATACTTCGAAAACATCAATTCTTTGGCGCTCTGTCTTCTTCATGGTCTAACTCTCACATCCATACATGACTACTGGAAAGACTGTAGCCCTGATTATGCAGACCTTTATTGGCAAACTGATGTCTTTGCTTTTTAATATGCTGTCTAGGTTTGTCACAGCTCTCCTTCCAAGAAGCTTCTTAATTTTATGGCTGCAGTCAACCTCCACAGTACTTTTAGAGCCCAACAAGAGGAAATTTGTCACTGCTTCCACCTTTTCCCCTTTTGCTTCTTGACCCACATACAGGTTTCTCAGGAGACAGGCAAGATGGTCTGGTATTCCCATCTCTTTAAGAGTTTTCCACAGTTTGTTATAATCCATACAGTCGGCTTTATAGCGTAGTCAATGAAACAGAAGTAGATGGTATTTTTTTGGAAATCCTTTGCTTTCTCTATGATCCAGCAAATGTTGGCAGTGTGATTTCTGATTCCTCTGCCTTTTCTGAACCCAGCTTGTACATGTGGAAGTTCTTGGTTTACATACTGCTGAAGCCTAGCTTGAAGGATTTTGAGCATAATTTTACTAGCATGGCAAGTGAGCACAATTGCCTGGTATTTTTAACATTTTTAGTACTGCCCTACTTGAGAATCAGGATGAAGATTGACCTTTTCCATTCCTGTGGCCACTGCTGGGTTTTCCAAATTTGTTGACATATTGAGTGCAACACTTTAATAATATCATCTTTTAGGATTTTAAATGGCCCTACTAGCATTTCATCACCTCCACTAGCTTTATTGGCAGTAGTGCTTTCCAAGGCCCATTTGACTTCACACTCCAGGCTCTAGGTGAGTTCTTGCACCATCTTGGTTATCCAGGTCATTAAATCTTCTTTGTACAGTTCTTCTGTGTATTCTTGCCATCTGTTCTTGATCTCTTCTGCTTCTATTGGTTTTTACTGTTTCTGTCCTTTATGGTACCCATCTTTGCATGCAGTGTCGCTTTGATATCTCCAGTTTTCTTGAAGAGATCTGCAGTCTTTGGCCTTCTGTTGTTTTCCTCTATTTCTTAGCATTGTTTACTGAAGAAGGGCACCTTGTCTCTCCTTGCTTTTCTCTGGAACTCTGCATTCATTTGGATATACTTTTCCCTTTCTCACTTGCTTTTCACTTCTCTTCTTTCCTCAGCTATTTGTAAAGCTTCCTCAGACTACCACTTTACTTCTTGCATTTCTTTTTCTTTGGGATGATTTCCCTGACTGGCCTAGTGCCTAGTAGTTTTCCCTGCTTTCTTTAGTTTAAGACTGAATTTTGCTAGAAGAAGTTCATAATCTGAGCCACAGTCAACTCCAGGTCTTGTTTTTGCTGAGTATATAGAGCTTCTTCATCTTCAGCAGCAAAGAATATAATCAGTCTGATTTTGGTATTGACCATCTGGTGATGTCCATGCGTAGACTCATCTCTTGCGTTGTTGAAAAAGGGTATTTGGTATCACCAGTGCATTCTCTTGGCAGAATTCTGTTAGCCTTTGCCCTGCTTCATTTTGTACTCCAAGCCAAACTTGCCTGTTACTCCAGGTATCTCTTGATTTCTACTTTTGCATTCCAGTCCCCTATGATGAATAGGACATCATCTTTTGGTGGTAGTTCTAGGCTGTCTTGTAGGTTTTCATAGACCTGATCAGCTTCTTTGGCATCACTGGTTGGGGCATAGACCTAGATTACTGTGATATTGAATTATTTGCCTTGGAAATGAACTGAGATCATTCTGTTGTTTTTGAGTTTTCATCCAAGTATTGCATTTCAGACTCTTGTTGATTATGAGGGCTACCCTGTTGGGGAACGTTTAACTTTAGAATTCCTGTATGTTGTTTTCTGTTTCTCATGAACCCTCTGTCCTTATCAGTTCCTGGTAGACAGGAAAGAGTAGAGCGGCATGCTGTTCCCAGGACTGAGGTCATGGGATGGAATGCATGCATGGATTTCCTTCAGTAACCTATTACCCTAAGGAAAAACTTTAGTCACAACCCCCTTACTCAAGATATGGATTGTCTTCTGGCCTTATGACGATTGTTGTTCCTTGTTGTTACCTTGGTGACGGTTGATATACATCTGGTTTTTGTTCTTTATTTTTTTGAGTCTTTGTAGAACTGTATATATACTCACACAAACATGATTAAAGCACCCTTGTTCCACCAGAACCTGGGTCCTCGTCTCTGTCTTTCTCTCTGGCTAGTTCTCTGGAGCGTGGAAGCCTGTCGAGCTCACTTTCCTGCCCGGGCTTTCAAGACCTCCCTAAGAGAGTGCCCTGTGCCTTCATGAGTGGCACAAGCCCTGTTCTAGAGCTTCATTGGAGTTCCATGTAACCCAGGGAATACTGGTCTCTTTCTCTCTCTATATTTTTCTTTCTCATCGTCAACTCTGATCTGCCAAGTTCCAGTCCATTAATGGACCTTTGCTGCTGCTGCTGCTGCTGCTACTGCTAAGTCACGTCAGTCGTGTCCGACTCTGTGTGACCCCATAGACGGTACCCAACAGGTTCCTCTGTCCCTGGGATTCTCCAGGCAAGGATACTAGAGTGGGTTGCCATTTCCTTCTCCAATGCATGAAAGTGAAAAATGAAAGTGAAGTTGCTCAGTCATGTCCGACTCTTCTACACTACCCCATTTCTTCTATGGGATTCTTGCCCACAGTAGTAGATAATAATGGTCATCTGAATTAAATCTGCCTATTCCCATCCATTTTAGTTCACTTACTCCTAAGATGTTGATGTTTACTCTATTGCCATCTCCCCATCTCCTTGTCCATGTCCGATTTACCTTGATTCATGGACCTAACATTCCAGTTTCCTATGCAATACTGTTCTTTGCAGCATCACATTTTACTTTCATCACCAGACACCTCTGCAGCTGAGCATCATGTCTGCTTTGGCCCAGCTGCTTGTCTTTTGCTCTTCCCCAGTAGCATATTTGACACCTTCTGACCAGGGAGACTCATGTTTTGGTGTCTTTTTGCTTTTTTATACAGTTCATGGGGTTATCATGGCAAGAAGACTGGAGTGGTTTGCCATCCCCCCTCCAGTGGACCACGTTTTGGCATTATGTATTATCCCATTATATTATATATGCAATTTCATAGGTAAGGTGAAGAAAAATCATGGTAGACCATTCCTGAAGATAACCCCTCCCCTCCTTGGATAAAGTTGGAATGGTAATAGTTGAACTTCAGGTAGGCTGAGATTATTAGAGATTAAACTTTTAAGTTGATGTTCAGGGGTATATTGAGGATGAAAATTCCACTCAGTGACAGGAGTGAAAAAATGATTCTGAGTATGTAATAGAGGTTGGAGTCTAGAAATCTGTGGTGGCATCAATCTATATAGCTTTGTGATTTTGCTCTAATACTACTTAGAAATGTAGGCATGAAGAAAGCAGATTGCAACACTGATCTAAGGATTGGGCTTTTTTGGGGTGGCTGTTTTGGCAATTTGTGGGTAAAAGGAAATGGAGAATGTAGATGAAAGAATAGTTAAGGTAGTTCATATCCATATGTGAGGTCCAGGAAGAAAAACTGTATATACTAAATAAGCTAGAAGAAAATTGAGGTTAATGTCTCTTTGAAGAGCAAAAATGAGGTCATGAAATTGGAAGACAGGAAGTTGTGCTCACAGAGGAGGAGAGTTGACATATTTTTATCTAGAACAATTTCAGGTGATTGAGAAGATCCTGCATATGGGTTTTGGAGTAGAATGAGTAAAGGTCCAGGAATTAAGATGCTGTGAATGTTGAAGCTGTATTCTTAATTCTCTATGTATTTTGTATTTCCCAGGAAATTGGCAGAAACTGGGATTGAGAAAAAGACTAAATCAGGTCTCAAGTCTTCAGTGAATGAGGTAGGGATTTTTAGATGATGGCAACACAGCATAGACATAGAAAATGAGTACATAATTCCCAGAGCAGCTTAAAATTTTTATTTGAGGGAGAGATTAATGGCAGTGAGGAAAAAAAAATCTAGAAAAAGTCAACCTCTTCTGCTTGCCCAGTAGAACAGTCCTTACATATCAGAGAGGGCTGATAGGGAATTGGCACCTGTACAGGGGGAACCAAATTTCAGTTTGGAAATAGAGTTAGTTCTAGAAAAAGCTTAGGCCTAGAGCTGTGGTTCCAGAAGATTAGTGGATTGTGCAGAGAGGGGTCTTAGTGGCAGGAACAGATGATGAGAGCAGAGATGAGATTGCTTTTCATTGTTTTGTGATTGAAACTTCGAGGATGAGAAGCGTGTTTGAGAGTGACTGATCTCACCTGTTTTACTGTTGGCTGGCACACATTGTTGAGGGTACCATCTGGCTGCTGGCTCTGTCTCAGCAAGGTAGTGTGGGCTGCTGTGAAGTTTGCAGAAGGGTTCATTAGGGCCTTTTCTGAGTAGGGGCTCTCTGGCTCTCATTTGGCTCTCTTAGAATGATTAAGGCAGAGGCAAAGGCCGTGACTCAGATAGCTCTCAACATGAATGAGTGTTGTTCTGGGTGTGGTGGGCTACTGTAGGTACAACATAGAGGCCCTTGGTAAAGTGAAAAAGAGGGATCCCTTAATGTAGCTATAGAAGAGTCCAATTGGGTGTTGAAATGAGCCTTCATGAGTGTATATGCATTAAAATTCAATGACTTATTTTTCTGTTCACGCTGTAAATATCTTAGAATACGTGTGTCTTGGATACATTGATGATAAAACAGACCAAAATCTTCACCTCCTTGGAGTCTGCATTCTTGTGACAAGGTAGAGGCAGATAAACATGAAAAACAAGTGAATTATTTAGTGTGTTATAAGATAAGTGCTATGGAAAGAAAAACTGTTTACTAGAGGGAGTATTGGTTGGTTGGTTGATTCAGTCAGTAATTCGTGTCTGACTCTTGTGACCCCATGGTCTATAACCCGCCAGGCTCCTCTGCCCATGGGATTCTCCAGGCAAGAATACTGGAGTGGGTTGCCATTTCCTTCTCCAGAGGGAATATTGGGAAAGGCTGCAATTTAAAATGTAATGATCATGGTAGGTATGATTGAGAAGGTGGCATTTGAGCAAACATTTGAAGAAGAGGGAATGAGCCATTTGACTTCTGGGGGAAGTGTGCCAGGTAGAAGAGATGATTAGTGCAAAGGTTCCAAGGTGAAAGTGTGCTTGGTGTGATTAGGAATAATCAGGAATAATGAGGAGTCCCATGTGTCTCAAAGTGGATTAAACAAGAATTGTAGTAGATGGTGAAGCCAGCATATTAGAGTAAAAATGTGTAGTAAGAAGGTTTTTATTGGTTATTAAATTCTAGTTTATTATCAGTAATGTAGGTTTTATTGTTAAATATGTAGTTCTAGTTATGTAAGTTTGCCATGTTAAAATGTAATGATTAGTAAAAAAAAGAAAAAAATGTAACACTGAGAGTTTGAGTCTTAAAATTTATTATCAGTCATTTTGTTTGAGGAATAAGTTTTAAGTTCTCTATCCTTAAGGCAGTAGTTTTTAATTCTTTACAGAATGATTTGGAACAAGTACTACGTCAAATTGGTGATAAGGACCAGAAGATCCAGAACCTTGAAGCCTTATTACAGAAGAGCAAAGAAAATATTTCTTTACTAGAAAAGGAGAGAGAAGATCTTTATGCAAAAATTCAGGCTGGTGAGGGAGAGACTGCTGTTCTTAACCAATTACAAGAGAAAAACCATACATTACAAGAACAAGTAAGCTTGTCAAGTGTATTCTGTTTCTAAAATTTACTTTTCTCTCTCTAAATCTTACTAAGTGGTTTCTCTAAATAATTCTTCTATTATTTTTAGTACTTTTAAATTTATTTTGTATTTCTGACAAATACTTCTTTTACCTCAGAGGTGGGTTGCTATTGTAGTGAAACTAAGTTAGCATGATTTGATGAGAGAATTCTCAGTTCATGTCCCAGGATGTAATTTATTACCTGTGTGACCACGAGCAAATCGTTTCACTTTGTTGGCTCCTTTGAAAAGTATAGTTAGCTCATATTGAAAAGTTATTAATAATATGTTATCTCATGGCATTTTGTGATGTTTTGGAAAAAGGTGAGTAACAGAATATAAACTGAACTACTAATCAAGTGTTAGTTGTTACTGTGTTACTGGTTAATATCTAGGCTTAGTGGTTACCTATATTTTAATGATGTATGTTTTTGGAATATATAGCTAATAATAATTTTGGTAACTAGTTGCCTTATTCTCATATCTGTATGTTAGTTTAAATGAAGCTTAAAAAATTTAGCTTAATACATTTTCAGGCTGTAAAGAATAGTCGCTTACCAAATAGTCACTTTTTGGAAAGAATTGTCCAATAAGGGAATTGTAATTATCTAAATGAGAAAGTATTAAAGAATAAGTCATTTCAGTTTTCTAATTTGAGTATTAGAATATAACACAAGTTTTTTCCTCCAGGTTTCAAAGTTCAAAGTTAGTTACCAGTTTAGTTTTTGGTTGAAAGTTGCATACAAATTAACATTGCTTATTATACAAACATGATCAGAAAAGTGTACACAATTTTGAAGAAAGAATAAATAATGTACTTCTGCTTCTGGCCATGTTGGAGTAACTGATACCTCTTTAGTCCTCCCACTATAAACAACTGGAAAAGTGGAAAAAACTGTGTAAAACTAGTTTTCAGACATTGCACAACAAATGCACAGGGTTTTCATCCCTGAGAGAAGAGAAGCAAGTGAAGTGGGCCTTTTGACTATTCCAAATTTTGACCTGGAGACAGTTTTCAGACTGGTGCAGGGTGAGGGAATCCAAGGAAAGCACAGTGGTCTCACTGAACTAAAGCATAAGAGATTTGAAATTCAGGGAGACTGAACTCAAATTTGCAGACAGAATGTCAGACAGGAAGGAACAATGTAGAAATAAAGGTCCAGAAATCTCTGTAGGGATTTGCTTGAACCTTTAGCTGAATGCTAAGCTTTATACTCTTAAGGAGAGATTCCGTGGGGCCAGACAATGAACAGTTGTTAGGAGCTGTAACTTAAAAATGAGAGCTTCGGAGAAGGCAATGGCACCCCACTCCAGTACTCTTGCCTGGAAAATCTCATGGATGGAGGAGACTGGAAGGCTGCAGTTCATGGGGTCGCCAAGAGTTGGACACGACTGAGCGACTTCACTTTCACTTTTCACTTTCATGCATTGGAGAAGGAAATGGCAACCCACTCCAGTGTTCTTGCCTGGAGAATCCCAGGAACGGGGGAGCCTGGTGGGCTGTCGTCTGTGGGGTCGCACAGAGTCGGACACGACTGAAGCGACAGCAGCAGCAGCAGAGAGCTTGGAAACATTCAGGTCTTAACCAGTCAGAGAAGAAGGACACTTGGGGGCATTCAGTAGAAACGCCAGTCATGTCACACTTTAGAATTAAAGCCGAATTAGCCCTAGATTAAAAGCTAATGTACATAAGCATGGGAATGAGCCTGAAAATTTCAATCCAGCTGAACCACAAGTATATTAATTTCCTACTGGAGCAAAATTCAATATTCTTTGAAAGAAGACAACAAATTTCAGACTTGTCATAACAAATATAAAAAAATTACTGGATAACACAAAGTGGAAAACATACGAACTATAAGTAAGAGAAAAGTGATTCAGTGGAAATAAAACCTGAAATAGAGGATAGAGTCATCAGATAAGTACTTTTAACACGGCTTTTAAAATATATGGATATAAAGAAAAAACAAATAGAAGTGGAAACAAGAAAATAGAACTTTTTAGAGGTTAAAAAATACCTAAAATGAAAATTTCACTGAATGAATATATTAAGTGGAAAAAACAATATCAGTGACCATTAAGACAAGGTAATTGAAACTGTCCACAATGAAGCCCAGAGAGACAGAAAACTGGGGTAAAAAATGAAGAGCGCCTTAGTGACCTGTAGGATAGCAACATATAGTCTAGGATATAGGTATGTTTGTGTGTGTATAATTTGTGTCAAAGAAAAATGTTTATAGAAATAATGACTGAAAAATTGTAAAGTTGATTAAATAAATGAAAGCACAGATTGAAGAAACTCATGAATTTCAACCAGAGTACCCCAAAGAAACATCAGATGAGTTGGATTTCACCTAAATTAAAAACAGATGCTCTTCAAAAGGCACCATTACAAAAATAAAAGCTAAGACACAGACTGGGAGAAAACAGGTGTAGAACATATATCTGACAGTTGAGAAACATCCAGAATATATAAAGAACTCTCAATAGTTAGCTCAGTGATTGTCTGGGGCCAGAGATGAGTGGGGTATTGAGTGCATGAAGACGCCTTTGGGGGTGGTCATAAGGTTTTCTTGCTTGTTTGTGGTGATGGTTAAATGAATGCATGTATTGATCAACTCCCCTCAAACTATATCATTGAATTGCATAAATTGTATTTAAATTATAGTTCAGTAGAGTTGGTTTTAAAAATGGTAAGAATCTCTGAATCTGATGTTGTTATGATTCTGAGAGGTTATATTTACTTATTTTTGGAAAAATGTGAATAATTTTTCTTGGAAAAAAAAAGTTGAGATAATTTATCCTAGAGTATTTTAACATTCTTATGGTGCTTACATTTGGGTTTCTTCTTCATTCTTGTTATATCATTTGTGACCTTCATAATTAGAGCCTTGCTTGTATGATAGGTAACTCAGCTAACAGAGAAGCTGAAGAATCAGTCAGAAAGCCATAAACAAGCCCAGGAGAATTTGCATGACCAGGTGCAGGAGCAGAAGGCACATCTTAGAGCTGCACAAGACCGTGTCCTTTCCCTAGAATCCAGCATCAGTGAATTAAATAGTCAGTTAAATGAAAGCAAGGAGAAGGTTTCCCAGCTTGATATACAGGTAATATTGCATTGTGCAACTTGTTTGTATGAATAAAACACCAGTTTTAAGCTATCATATTTAAATTGTTTTTCTCTCTGCCTCTCCATCCCCTGCCTTACTTATTAACTGGAGAAATAGAAATAGGAATTAAAGTTGCATGTGGACAGTTTGCTGAGCTTTCCTGTTTGCCTTTCTCCCTACCCGTTTTTCAGTTTTCTCTTTTTCCATGAGGCCCTCACTACTGTTTTTGAAGTTTAAAGTAGTTTGTTATTATACCATTAGATTTCTGTTACAGATGTTTGATTTTGAATTTGATTTTTAAATTTTACTTCAAATGTTTGATTTAATTAAAAAAAAAAAAACACACACTGAAAACTTTAAGGGATTCTCTGGTGATCCAGTGGTTAGGACTTGGCGCTTTCACTGTTGAGGCCCATATTCAGTCCCTAGTTGGGAAACTAAAATCCCTCAAGCTGCATGTGCAGCCAAAAAATATACAGTACAATTATGTATTTTAATATGTCTTCTTTCAGACGCCAATATGGAAGCCTTACGGAGTGAGTCAGTCACGGGGTGGGAATTAAGATATATTTCTTTCTCCATTCTCATTGTTTTTTTATTCTAGACTATAGTAGAGAAGGTTTTAGAAACATTTCTAAGCCTAAATTTTCTTTATTTTAGGAGAATAATTCCATTAAAACCAGAAATAATACAATAACAAGTATAAGAATTTGGAAAAAAGAGGATACACCTCTTTTTAAAACTTATTAGATGAGTTACAGATAATTCAATATGTGGATGTCCAATTTAAGAGAGAAAGTGTTTTGGTGTTCTATAGGGACGTTTTTTACACTGGAGAAGGCAATGGCAACCCACTCCAGTACTCTTGCCTGGAGAATCCTATGGATGGAGGAGCGTGGTAGGCTGCGGTGCATGGGGTTGCTAAGAGTTGGACACGACTGAGCGACTTCACTTTTCACTTTCTTGCATTGGAGAAGGAAATGGCAACCCACTCTAGTGTTCTTGCCTGGAGAATCCCAGGGACAGAGGAGCCTGTTGGGTGCGTCTATGGGGTCACACAGAGTCGGGCACGACTGATGAGACTTAGCAGCAGCAGAACATTATTAGGAGTATTCTCCCCTATTTATTCCTGTTTGGGGGATTATCACGTACTTATTTTTTAATGTCTAAATTTTTGTTTTCTGCTGAAATATTTAAACTTTAAAATTAATGAGAAAAGTATTTTACACTCATCAAGCGGAAACCAAGAACTAAATACAAATTAAATGAGTTGTAAATTTTGTTACAGGTTAAAGCCAAAACTGAATTATTGCTATCAGCAGAAGCAGCAAAAACTGCTCAAAGAGCAGATCTTCAGAATCATTTGGACACAGCCCAAAATGCATTACAAGATAAACAGCAGGTAGGAGAACTTGATGCAGTTTCCTGTCATAACCTAATGTTTTGGTAGATAAATTAACTGGAAAAATATGTGAAAATTATACTTTGATATAATATTGTGATTGACTTGCTTATTCTCCTTAATTTCTCCTTGAGTTTGGAACCAGTGAGTGGAATATGCAGGAGTTAGACAGATGGAGATAAAATATAATCTTTGGGAATTCCCTGGCAGTGAGTGGTTAAGACTTGGTGCTTTTGTTATGGTGGCCTGGGTTCAGTCCCTGCTTGGGGAACTCATAATCCTGCAAACTGTGAGGTGCAGCCAAAAAAAGAGAAGTATGTTATTTATGTTCTTGATAAAGTTCAACTTGTGCAGTTGTGGTTGAGCTTCTTAATACTGTCTTTCTCCCATAATAGAGACCTTGGTGTGATGAAATATTTACTCCTAATTTTTGAATTGTTTCTTCATCCTATTAAGTGGCAATGACTGGGAAAGAGAGACTTCACAGCTGTTTTAAGTGGACAGTCAGGCGGTGACCCAGGTATACTTGCCTCTTGGCAGGAAAAGAGCAGCATGTATTCCATTTCAATTATAAGAGTTACTACTCTTTTCCTGGGGGTAGGAGTAAAAGTGGGGCTAGGAAGAATACCAGAGTTACTCTTCTCAGCACTTCTGATAGGAAAAAGCTTCCTACTTCAGAATCCAAGGTTAAAATGCTGGTAGATTTTTCTTACCTTTGACCAGGTAGGAATTTTAAAAATTTACTTTTTACTTGAGAAGCAATACTGGTTGTTGATCCAAAAAGTTTTATTAATAATACAGTACTATATATCAAGTTAATAAAACCTTTCTCTATATTTACCTTTAACTGCAATCCATTTTTCTCCTTACATGGAAATTTTGCTTTTATGTTTGGTATATATCCTTCCAGACTTCTGTAAACATTGAAGAAAAAATATGTGTGTGTGTACACATACAGGTCTTTTTGTTTTATACAGATGGTATCACTATGTATGTTGTTCTACAACTAGGTTTTTACTTTACATTATTGCTAAACACATCTATAATGTATTTTCTAAGTACTAGGTCAGTGCCAGAAAGTATAATGGAAAAAGTATGTATAAGAGTAACCACATAAAAGTTGAAATTTTTATTTGCCCAAAATATTACGAGCAAAATTCTAAAGTAAGTAGCAAAATAATAGAGCATTTTCTGAAATATGTCTGATGAAAGATTGATATTTTTGTTTAAAACATTTTTACATAAGAAATAAATGAATCTACCAAAAGAAGTAAAAGATCAAAACTATATTAGGAAATCTTCATATTCATTAAGAATTAATTGCAAATTAAGACAGTAGTATACCCTTATTAAGGTAAAATGTTTGGGTGCACGTGTTTAACACTGGAAAGGCTAGAGATGGTATAGAAGAACAAGTCACTTCCACACGTTGCTTGCAGTTCAAGCTTTTGATGGTAATAGGGAAAGCTGGTAGGCAGTATATTTAAGACCTTTAAGCTTTTTCATATTCTTAATCTCACTTTTAGTCCTTTACCCTAGGGAAATAATCATAGTTTTAAGGATGGTGTTTGCATATTTGTTGGAAAGGTTTATAGCAATCCAAGAATACAGCCGAGGGTATTCGGCTAAATAATGATCTATATGAATACAATAGAAATTTATGCAGTCATGTATAATGATAGTTTGGAAGATAATGTCACAGTTTTATGATGCTTTGTTATAAAACAAAGGAAGTTACAGTAATACTGTATGTAAACTGATATCCTTATCTGAAAAATAGAAATAAAGAAATAGAACCTAACATACAGAAAAGTCTAGAAGGAAAGTTATCAAAACATTAATAGTATCTATGGGCAATGGATTTCCTAATAATCTTTATTTTTTTTGCTCTGCAATTAAATATTCCAAATCAATTGAACAAGTATTATAATGTAATCAATGTAATTAAAAATATTATAAAAAATGGTATCTTGAACATTGAAAATATTTACAGTATAAAAGCGTTACTTTGTTATTAGCCTGCTTAATATCCTGTTGTATCTTTTGGCTTCTAAAATAAGTCTTCCTAGAAAAAGTTGTTGAGCTATTATGTGTATAAACGTAGTATCTCAGAGTGTGTACAACTTCAGTTCAGGTGCTTTATGTTGATGGGTAAATGTAATCTCATATATATTATTAGGCTTATTTATGGTCTTTCTCAAAATACTTTAAACTTTAAGAGTTTTCTGCTTTACTTTGAGCAAACATTTGGGCACTACAGCAAAGTAAACCTTACCAAACTTGTCTTTCATTGTACTTTCTACAGGAGTTAAATAAGATCGCTACTCAGTTGGATCAGGTCACTGCAAAGTTGCAGGAGAAGCAAGAGCATTGCAGTCAGCTGGAAAGTCATCTTAAAGCATATAAAGAGAAAAATCTGTCTTTAGAACAGAAAACTGAAGAATTGGAAGGTCACATCAAGGTTTGTATGAAAAACTAGCCATACTTTCTATTGCTAGAGCAATGGAAGTCGAGGATCTAGAAGGAATCCAAGGTTTTAAATCTGCAGGTGAAGGTCAGGTTGTGATTTAGAAATTATTTGTGATTTTTCATGTCTAAATTTTGAATTCCACCTTTACTTTTAATTTCTTCACTAATGGATGGCTTTGCAAATAGCAGTTAACATATACTGGTTCCACTGTAATGTGTAAATGTTTCAGAGAGACAGCCATATCTACTCTGTAATTACAGGAAACTTATTTTTGTTGTTGTGAAGTCTCTTCTACCTCATAATTCCTATCTCCTTCCTTCCTTATTCCAATATAATAGTTATGGTATATTTCTTCCAAAAGGGTACACTTATACCCTTTGAATTTTATTTCTGATTAATGTTATTAAAATTTTCACTATGGTAAACTTTTTCTTTAACTCAACTTCAAGTGAAAGTGTTGATTTATATTAAAGAAATCAAATAACTACATATATTAGAGAAGGATTTGACCTGAGTCCTTTGCTTTTTGAATTAGAACTACTATAAGTTAAACAAACTTCTCAAGTTACTGTATGTGAAATTTGCACCGTCACAGTCAGATGAAGCACTTCTGTACAGTTGTAGAATCATGGGCTGTGTGTATGTATACATGTGCATAGAAGAAGACAATTACATTTACAGTTCTGTTTATGGGTTCCCTTTTCTTTATGGTCAGTAATAATAGTATGACAAATCACATGGTGTAATGGTTGAAAAGAACAGAAAGAGTTTTCTTGTCTATTTGTTTTTAGTTGAAAGGCATGTAATGAGAATTCTGTTTGAGTATCTTTTTGTTGTTGTCGTTTAGTCACTAAGTCATGTCCAGCTCTCTGCAACCCCAGGGACTGCAACACACCCGGCTCCTCTGTCCTTCACTTATCTCCTGGAGTTTGCTCAAATTGATATCCGGTGCTATCTATCCATCTCATCCTCTGCCGCCCCTTCTCCTTTTGCCTACAATCTTTCCCAGCATTAGGGTCTTTTCCAGTGAGTCAGCGTTACATATCAGGTGGCTAAAGTATTGGAACTTCAGCATCAGTCCTTCCAATGAATATTCAGGGTTGATTTACTTTAGGATTGCCTGGTTTGATCTCCTTGCAGTCCAAGGGACTCTCAAGAGTCTTCTCCAGCACCATAATTTGAAAGCATCAATTCTTTGGCACTCAGCCTTCTTCATCATCCAGCTTTTCACATACATACATGACTGCTGGAAAAACCGTAGCTTTGACTATATGGATCTTTGTCAGCAAAGTGATTTCTCTGCTTTTACACTGTCTAGGTTTGTATTGCTTTCCTTCCAACGAGCAAGCATCTTTGAATTTCATGGCTGCAGTCATTGTCTGTAGTGATTTTGGAGCCCAAGAAAATAAAATCTATCACTGCTTCCACTTTTACCCCTTCTATTTGCCATGCAGTGATGGAACTAGATGTCACGATCTTGGTTTTCTGAATGTTGAGTTTTAAGCCAGCTTTTTCACTCTCCTCTTTCACCTCATCAAGAGGCTCTTTAGTTCCCCTTCACTTTCTGCCATTAGAGTGGTATCATCTGCATATCTGTGGTTGTTGATATTTCTTTTGGCAATCTTGATTCCAGCTTGTGATTCATCCATCCTGGCATTTTTTATGATGTGCTCTCCATATACGTTAAACAAACAGGGTGACAGCGTACAGCCTTGTATACTCCTTTCCCAATTTTGAACCGTCAGTTGTTCCACGTAAGGTACCTACTGTTGCTTCTTGACCTACTTACAGGTTTCTCAGGAGATAGGTTAGGTGGTCTGGTATTCCCATCTCTTTAAGAATTTTCCACAGTTGTGGTCCACACAAAGGTTTTAGCATAGTCAATGAAGGCAGTAATAATGTTTTTCTGGAACTCCTCCCTTGCTTTCTCTAAGATCCAACAAATGTTGGCAATTTGAGGACTGATTCCTTTGCCTTTTCTAAATCCAGGTTGAATATCTGGAAGTTCTTGTTTCATGAACTACTGAAGCCTAGTTTGTAGGATTTTGAGCATAACCTTCCTAGCATGTGAATGAGCACAATTATATGGCAGTTTGAACATTCTTTGGCATTGCCCTTCTCTGGGATTGGAATGAAAACTGACCTTTTGCAGTCCTGGACCTTTGGACTTATGGACTACAGACCTTTGTCAGCAAAGTGATGTCTCTGTTTTTTAATATGGTGTCTAAGTTTGTCATAGCTTTCCTTCTAAGGGGCACGCATCTTTGAATTTCGTGTCTGCAGTCACTGTCCATAGTGATTTTGGAGCCCAGGAAAATAAAGTCTGTCTCTGTTTCTACTTTTTCCCCTTCTGTTTGCATGAAGTGATTGATTGGATGCTATGATCTTCATTTTTTGAATGTTGAGTTTTAAGCCAGCTTTTTCACTCTTCTCTTTTACCTTCATCAAGAGGCTATTTAGTTCCTCTTCACTTTTCTGCAATTAGAGTGATACCATCCTCATATCTGAGGTTGTTGATATTTCTCCCAGCGATCTTGATTGCAGCTTGTGATTCATCCAGCCTGGCATTTTGTATGATGCATTCTGCAAATAAGTTAAATAAACAGAGTGACAATATACAACCTGTGGTACTCCTTTCTCAGTTATAGTTATTAAGAAAATGCATTGCTTATAGACGTTCAAACTATATATTCAACAATTTGATTTTGTAAATTTATAAAAATACAGTTATATGTATATATATGAGATAGAAGCCACACTGTGAAGAATAACAACCTCTAAACAAAGAGGTTATAGATGCCAAATCCGAGTTTAATTGGCTTTATATTTACGGTCAAGAGGTATTAATGAGAAGGACGACATGACAACTCCATTTTAGTTTTGAATATTTATAGTTATATCAGTGTTGTTAACTGAATATAAAAGATTATAAAGTTTAATTGGGCGTTTGTTTTTTCATACTTGAGTTAATAACTTATTCAAGTAATAAATATAATTTATTCTCTTATTCAGTTCATTTTAAAAGTTAAAACTTAGTGACTGTCTCTCATATATAAAGTCTGCTACTAGATCTTCTGAAAGATTTCAAGGTAAATGGCTCCTTTATTCAACAATGAGTTTAGAATGTGTTTTTTGTTATTAACACAAGTATCTTTGTTTGTTGACATTAGTTTGAGTATAAACTAATGTTGTAATGTTTAATAGATAATTGTTGATATTAAAATGGTTTTATATTTCTGACATAGAAACAAGAAGCTGATATGCTTGAAGTTAAAGCAAGCAAGGAGCAAGCTTTGCAGGGTCTACAACAACAGAGACAGCTGAACACAGATTTAGAGCTTCGAGTCACAGAATTGAGTAAACAACTTGAAATGGAGAAAGAAACGTAAGCTAAACTACTTATGGGGGAGGATTATAAACTAAGTATTAAAATTTTCACAAGATTTCAATTTTTCTATTACAGTGCTTAAAGATTTACCTTGTAAATTGCTGATATTAATGTGAATGAAAAATAAAGCCATCACAGTTTGGTTTATTTAACCATCCTATTTGGATGGCTTGCATCCAGTCACATTTCAGTAGACTTTGTCTTTAAAGGCCAAATATGGAGTTGACAGACTAGATCTTTGTCAAGAGGGTGAGGGTTTTTGACTGTCAGTAGTAAAGATGGAGGTTGATAGCCTGGGAAAGGTGCCTTTCAGGGAAATGAAATTAAAATCCATCAAAGTTGATGATAATTAAGTTGTTTTGCACCTTCATGGTTTCATCTTTATTTTGGGAGTGGTGACAACACATTTTTATTTTCATGTCTAGTAAATTGGGTCCTGATACTGTGAATGTCCAGATGCATTTTGTGCCTCAAATGGCATTTCTTGTGACTTGTAACATATGTAATTTCCAGTGCCTAAGTATTTGGGAGTACATCTGATGCTTTTTTTTTTTTTAATAATTTTATTTTATTCATTTATTTTGGCTCTGTTGCGTGTTCATTGCTGCATGGGCTTTCTCTAGCTGTGGCGAGCGGCGAGCGGGAGTTACTCTCTAGCTGCAGTACTCGAGTTTCTAATTGCGGTGGCTTGGCTTGTTGCGGAGCACGGACTGTAGGCTGCACGCAGGTTTGTTAGTTGGTGGTTGCAGCTCCTGGGCTCTGGAGCACTGGCGCAATGTTTGTGGCACACAGGCTTAGTTGCTCAGGGGCACGTGGGATCTTCCTGGATCAAGAATCGAGCAGGCGGATTCTTTTACTGAGCTACCACAGAAGCCACATCTGATCCTTTGTATCACCTACTAAGTGATTCGTTACCTCTAAAAACCCAGTCATGTGACTGTAAAGATGACCTTTGAGGTGGTGGTACTTGTTCTCTTTTCTGAGGCCCCTTTGGGCCCAGTAGTTCTTTACAGTGGGAACTTTCCGTTTCTAGTAAGGTTTTTTTTTTTTTTTAATTTTGCCTTTACCTTTTATGCAGACATCTTTTATATGGGTCCTGCACTTTTAGAGTACTAAGAAAGGAGGACTGGGCAAACATATCTGAGGTTTGACTACACCCCACCCCTGGTCACAGGACTCAGCCCAGATAATGGGGTACAGGGCTCCCCTTTCCCAAGGACCACCTATACTGCATGCAGCTCTTTCTCTCCAGTTTCCATCTTATAATATATTTTCATTACTCTACAGTTTGTGTTTTCAAATATCCTTTGTGATTTTTTTTTTTTTTTGATCTGTGGGTTACTTAGAAGTATACTGTTTACTTTTCAACTATTCAGGGTTTTTCTAGATACTGGTTTCTAATTTAATTCCATTGTGGTTATAGAACATACTCAGTAAAATTCTGACATTTCAAACTCTCTTATTTACGGCACAGTGTATGGTTTATCTTGGTTGAGTTTCCTTGTGCACATCTGTGTTTTGTTGGGTTAAGTGTTCTGTAAATATCAGTTAGGTTAAGGTGGATGATATTGTTCTGATCCTCTGTATCTGTGCCACTGTTTTCTCTGCTTGTTTCTATCAGTTTTTGAGAAAGGAGTGTTAAGATTTCTCAGGTTATGGATTAATTTATTACTTCCTTTAGTGACCTTTTAAAAAAATAATACCATCACTATGCAAACCTTTATTTCTTTAGGCCTTCTTTGATTCACAGTCTTATGATTTTATAATAATTATTTACAGGAAAGTTAAGTAGCATAGTAAATATATCAAGTTCCAATTTTAGGCTTGTTTGACAGGGATTTTAACTATATTAAAATGGTCAAGTAATATTCATACAACAGCTTTTCTGTCTAGACCTTTAAATATCAGTGAGGTATGGGATCCTGTGAATGTACTTCATAGGTTTTAGCTACTTTTTTTGAAAGTAAAAGTAAGTCTCTGGGGCTAAAAGTTAGAAAATTTCAAGGTATATATGCAGTTTTGATATTAATACCCAACTTCAATTATGTTGCTGGTACATCTTTTAATAGCCTTTCCTTAATATATTGAATTTATAATAAAGTACATTGGAAATAGTATACATTCTAGAAATATTACTTTGTACCTGGTTTTATTTTCATTTTAAAAAATGATTAATCTCTAATGTGTGCTTTTCTTTTGCTATATAATATGCATAATTTTATTCATTTTATGAAAACAAAGTCTTTAACTTTCTTAAGCAATATCTTCATTTATTTTTTTTAGTTTTTTTTAAAACTCTTTATTTTATATTGGGGTATAGCTGGATTAACAAAAAATGTGAAGGGACTCAGCTGTACATATACATGTATCCATTCCCCCCATTTCCTCATTCTTACAACTTTTCTGTTTTATAAAAAATTGAAGTATAGTAGTGTTATGTTAGTTTCAGGTTCTTGAAACTTCTTAATTCATTCAGGTGTAGAAAATATGTTAGAGGACAAATGATAAGTCTCTTAACATAATCTGCTAGGCTCTAGGATTAAAGTAAATCTTTTGTCTTTCATCCATGTTTGCTTAAACTTGTTATCATTTGTTCCCTAAAATAATTTTTCTACACCTGAATGAATGAAGAAATTTTAAGAATCTGAAACTAACATGATACTATAAATCAACTATACTTCAATTTTTTAAGAAACGGAAAAGTTGAGGAAATGGGTTAGAAAGATTTTCCTGATTGAGCTTCCCTGGAGGCTCAGACAGTAAAAAAATCTGCCTGCAATACAGGAGACCTAAATTTGATCCCTGGGTCAGGAAGATCCCCTGGAGAAGGAAATGGCAACCTATTCCAGAATTCTTGTCTGGCAAATCCTATGGACAGAGGAGCCTGGCAGGCTACAGTCCATGGGGTTGCAAGGACTCAGACAGAACTGAGTGACTGACACTTTTCATTTTTCCTGGTTATCTTATGTGTTTTGAAGTTTAGGACCTGTCAAACACCCAATGTGTTTTATTTTTTCAAGTAAAGAGGCAAATTTCTTTGTCCTTGGGGGCAGCATAATAAATCAGTTCTTTAGGATACATGGAACAGTATTTCCGGCTGTCAAAGACTAGATGGTTTGCTGTATGCCCAGATTTCTTTGGGGATACACTGTGGTTAGATAAGACTGGATTAAGTCATGGGTTTGGATGGGCTTGGCTTTACCACTAATTTATTTGACTTGAAGAAAACCATCCTCATCTCTTAAATGACCAGATCAGATGTTCTAAGGCATTTTTTGTTTGTGTGGCTTTATGACATTAAATTATTAGTTTTACTTCTTAACTACAGAAGAAAGTTTTAAAACTCAAATTATTAATGTGAATGGTAGATTAGAAATGACAAATTATGCATTAATAAAGAAATTGTTTCTTAAATATTTAGAGTATATAATACAAAGTTGGATCTACAGAAGAAATCTGAAGCGCTTGAAAACACTAAGCAAATGCTTACCAAGCAAGAAGAAGAAAAAACAATCCTTAAACAAGAAATTGAAAATTTAAATCAAGATGCAAAGATGCAGCACAAGGAACTGACTGACAGGATTCAAACAGCCGTAACAGAACTACAAAAAGTGAAGATGGAGAAAGAATCTCTAGTGGCAGAGCTTTCCGCAACAAAGGAGAAATTATCAAAAGTTTCTGATTCTTTGAAGAACTCCAGAAGTGAATTTGAAAAAGAAAATCAGAAGGGAAAAGCTGTTATATTAGATTTGGTTAGTTGTTTATGTTTATTTTCTTAGGTAGAAATGATTTTTATTTAAAACATGCTGCCTTTTCTGCTTAATTCACTGTTGATTTGTCACCTTGCGTTTAAGTGATCTTAAGTGTTGTTATGAGAAAAGGAGTGGAGAGTACTTAACCTGAGAAAAAGATATTGGTGCTTGTGTGTATAATTTTCCAGTGGCCCAGAAAGTTTTCAGTTGAATCTATATTCTTTCTCTGTTGAGGACCCGATGCTAGATTTGGGGAGGACTACAGCGCGTTTGTCCTTTGGGACACGTCTGCAGAGAATATAGCTACTAATTGAAATGTTTTTCACCTGACTGTAAAAAAAAACGAAAGAAGACCAGAAAGATCTTAATGACTTCTAACTCTGGTGCTATAAACTTTCTGATTCTTTATTCAATTTTCTAAAACTCTAGATAATACCATGTCTTAGAGATATTGTAAACAATATTTAAACTATAGAGAAAAACATCTTGAGTCTCAGGAAATACTTATAGGGCAATGTATCTTCAGAAATATTTTAACCCCGAATAACATGGAATAACAGCAAAAGTAAAATTCTTTTGTTCTTAGTATGAAGGTCAGTGAAAGTGTTGAGCATAAAAAGCATGATTTTCATATGTTACTTTTATGTTCTGTTTGGAAAAAAATATCTGTATATCTTCCCTCTTAAGTTATATGGGATTATTTTATTGTTTCCATACTTTAAAAAATTTCCCTCCATTTTTTTGAAGCCCATTATTCTTTTAAAATAGCATAAGTTAGTTAATTGTGTAACATAAAAATGTGGTTTCCAAAAGTATTCTAAAATCTTGTCTAAATACTATTGAAAGTATTTATTGTGACTATTGGTTGATAATAGAAACTCTTAGCCTCTCTCCCCATTTACTGCTATAATATTTGCCTGTTTTTATTACTGACATGAATGATTCTATCCTGTCTTAAATCATCAATGATTCTAGTTTATTTCCTTTTGTGGATCTTACTAAGCTTATAAACCTAAATTCTTAAATTTACTACAAATATTTTCTGCATAATGTAGTTTCCACTTTTTTAGGAGAAAACTTGCAAAGAATTAAAACATCAGCTTCAAGTACAGACAGAAAGCCTGCATAAGGAACAGAATGAAATGAAAAAGTCACTTGAAAAAGAAAAGGAGGTAAGATTTTCTGTAACAGAAATATGTAAAGCATAATAAGGTTTTATATTTTCAAAATATTTTCACAGTAGATTCTTAAGTCAAAGGGTTTATTTCCTTTGTGTTCTACTAACTGCTAAAAAGATTTAAGCTAAATTATAATAAAAGGCCCAAAATAAAGGATTATAATAATAAAATAATTATACTTAATAAATAACTAGAGTTATTTAATTATCAAAGTTAAGGAGCATTAGTATGGATAAAAAACAGTCTTCATAGATTTTCCATAGAAATGACATTTAAGTGCTCTTTATTTGACATTTATGTTAATGGAATATTTGATAATGGCTATATATATCAAGTGATTATTATATAATCACAATTAAGTTTATATTGTTATATAATCACAATTAAGTGATTGTTCTGTGGTTAATGCTTCTGTTGTTCTCCATCAAAACAAATGAGTAAATAAATGGATATAATATATATTATTATTATTCTCTGAAGACATAACCTCTAGCAGCTAGAGTCTAGGCATGTAGCTTTCTAGAGGTCTGATTTGATAAAGCAGCAAAGCATCATCCCAACAAGTCTTCAGTGTGATTATGTTCTGGCTGTTGATTGAAAGAAGACATCTGTGCTTTATATGCCAGTCACAGTGGCAAAATTATGGTGATTTAGTGCCCAGGCTGTAAATCCAGATTGTCCAAATTTATATCCTAACTGTGCCAGTTATTAGCTATGCTGTCTTGACTTCTCTCAGGCAGATGACTCATCTCTCTGTGCTCCAGTTTCCTCAGCGGTAAGATGGGGCTGATAGTAGAATCTGTGTCATAGCATTACTGTGAGAAATAAATGGGTTAATGCATATCAGAGTGCTTAGAATACAAATTGTAATCAAATAAATGGTCAGGGGTTAGCTATTACTTTATCATTGGTTATCATAACAATCATCAGTATTGTCAATACTACTTGACTCCTGTTTTGCATGAAATATTTCCCTTTGTATTGGCGATAAGCTGAAACATCCATATACATAGCACTGAAACTTAGCAAAATTAACTTTGAGTGGTCAGTTGCTCACATTAGGTCTTTAATGAAATATGCATATAACATGAAAATATGACTTTGGTTGGAAGGATGAGACGTAGTTTAGTTTACCTTGGCCACAGAAGGACCTCAGTGTGACTTCTATATGATAATTAATTTCGAACAGAAATGTATCCTAATAAATTACGAAAACAGGTAGTAGCAAAATATGCCTCAGATCTCTAAATGAGGACATGATTGTGTGGTTTAGACAGATACTAAAGATGTTTGCCAAAGTAATTTTGGTTTTATCATAGTTAATATGAAGCTGTCCTTTCTGATTCACTTTGACTAGCAGACTCAGTTAGCATTTTTAAATTTTTATTTTACTTTTTTGGCCCCAGTGTGCTGCTTGCAGGGATCTTGAACCCAGGCCTGGCAGTGAAAGTGCTGAGTCCTGACCACTGGACCACCAGGGAATTCAGTTAGCATTTTGAGAATATTCAAGACAGTAGACATTTCAGCAATCTAAAGATTGTTGATTTTCCCTTTTCTGTGATATGAGAATACCAATCCTGTGCCTTTGCAAGCTGTATCTCAATGTATAAGTTGAAAAGGAAGGCAAGATGAAACAAATAGCGATCAGTCCATAGTCTGATCCAGTAGTGAATAGTGTCAGTTATGGAAGCTCCATGAGGGCAGGGATTTTTCTTTTTGGTTTACTACTGAATATTTGTATCAACAGACTCAGTAGTTTCTGCTTAGAGTAATGCTTAATAGATACTCAATAAATGTGTGCTGAATGGAGAAATGAATGCTGAACAGATTGTATCTTCTTTTAGACTTCTCATCAGTTGAAGTTGGAGCTCAGTTCCATGCAGGGACAAGTCATACAGGCCCAGAATAGCTTAAAACAAAAGGAAAAAGAAGAACAACAGCTTCAGAGTAACATAAATGAGCTAAAGCAATTGACTGAACAGAAGAGAAAGCAAATTGAAACACTCCAAGGAGAAGTTAAAATTGCTGTTTCACAGAAGGTAATGATATGATATTTGTTTACTTTTTATGGGAAGAAAAACTTTGAAGCTAACATAACCGTATGATAGTTAACACAAATGAGTTGCAACAAAGAAAATTTTACATATATGCCCAAATTTTCTTTAAAAGTATAATGCACTTAATTATATGATTAAATATCTGTCTAGATTGCCATTCCCTATAACCATGTTGTTAGACACTTATTTAAAATCTTAGCACTAATCATTTGTCTGATAGACCTAAAACTGCCTTTTTGTAAAATAACATGTAACTAACAACGTTAAGAGAATAATTTATACACCATTTATAGTGTATTAGAAAGTTTTAAGGAATTGAAAAATGTTATTCTTATTAATGGAAATAACCAAGAATAAAAATCACAGATACTTAAATATTCAGTAGTATAGGTTTCATATAGTTTTTTTAACTTGTATCATAATGGTTTGTTTCCAAACCTATGCTGATTTATTATTAAACATCTGTCTTTCATTCTTAAGTATGTTTTAATACTTGTCTAGAACAAGAGTTGATAAAAGTGGATTGAGCTTAATATTTGAACAAAAGGAGGTTTTTCCCAGTGTTGATATGTGCATATTAATTCATCTAGGGAGAAGAAAGATATAATATCCCTAGCATGTGAAACAGAGTATATCATGATATTAATAGTTGGCTTGTCACATTACTAGAGGGAAAAAAGAAACCCACAAATACATATTTTATGTTGATCACTTTTTATAATGATTATTATGGCCACTTTACAAAAGAGTAATTTTCTTATAACACAAACAAGAGTAGACAAATTTGTCTATCCTTTTTTTATGTGTGTTATCATATATATAATCATACATCAGGATGTAATTATCACAGTGTGTATTTTGTTCTATGATTTGACATATTGAGGTCATTTCCCCCCCCAAATCTAGTAGCCTCATATTCAAGTTTTCCTTAGATCTTCATTTTTTTATCATGATTTAGTAAATTAAAAAAAAAGCCAACAACTATTTTTAGTACATTTTCTTTTTTATTTAATTATTATAGTAAGATTGCTTCCAGATTTATAATTAATGTATTTTGCCAATACTGTGCATGGCTTTATTAAATGGTGGTTCAGTCGGTAAAGAATGCGCCTGCAGTGTGGGTGGGAAGATCCCCTGGAGGGGAGGACATGGCAACCCACTCCAGTATTCTTGTCTGGAGAATCCTCGTGGATGGAGGAGCCTGGTGGGCTGCAGTCCATGGGGTCGCAAAGTCGGACACAACTGAGCGACAGCACATTAAATAACATCTTAAGGATTTTGAGATTTAGAGGAGATGGTTTTATTGGTAGTTGTCTTGTGTGGGACTGTTATAATGAAAATACCACGGACTAGATGGCTTAAATAATAAGCATCTATTTCTCATAGTTCTGGAGACTGGAAAGTTGAAGATCAAGGCACCTGGCATATTGAGTGTCTGGTGAGGGCCCACTTTCTGGCTTGTAGACAGCTGTCTTCTTGTTGTATCCTTATATGACTGAGAGATTCTATTTCTTCTTGTAAGCCCACTAATCCCATTCATGAGGGCTCTACCTTAATGACTGCCAAAGACCCCTACATGCAAATGTCATCACATTTGATCTAGGCTTCAACTTGAATTTTTGGGAGTCACAAATATTCATAGCAGTAGTTACTTTGTATTAGTATATAGATGCTAGAAAAAGGAACACCTTTAACTCAGGGAAGACATTTTGGGGGCGTATTGAGTGGATAGCCAGTCTCTGTGGAATTTGGAGTACCTAGAGAATCATTGAAAGGCAATAATAATTTGGTTTTATTGAGGAGTAGTGGGGAAAGAAGATACATTTTAGAGCCAGGTAAATCTGAATTCAAATTCTATGTAACACACATCAGGTTTATAGTCACAGGAAAGGGATCCATCTTTTGAGCTTAAAGAAAACGAGGTCATGGAGTTGTAAAGACTGAGATAATGTATTTAAAGTACCCAGTAGTGTGCCCAGTGCCATGTAGAAGCTAAGTAATTGTTGGTGTTATATATAAGTATAGCTGACTATGATCGAGGAGTGTCAGTGTGCATGGTTGACTGTACAGTGATGGTCTATAGAAATTTTTCCCTGGGCCACAGTGAAATAGGAAAAAGAATACATATACATACATTTTTTAATGTGATTGAGTCGCAAATAAAGGATTCAGCAAGGCTGTAAGTCATCAGTTCCTGTGCTAGGAAACCTGATGTGGGAACACATGAATAGGCTATGGCCCCTGTTCTCACAGCCTATATAATTTAATGAGGAAGCAGATACCTAAAGAAAACTGTAATAAAAAGGAGAGTGAGGAAAAATTAGAACTTCGTGGGAATTTTGACTTGTTTTCTAGAGGAGCTAGCGTTTGAACTGTGTCTTTGAAGATTAATATAATGCTGAAAGGTTAAAAAAGGAGGAAATTAGATATTTAAAAGGAGAGTAAACAATATTAGCAAAGTTTACAAAGCTTAAATGTCACGATAGAAGATTTGCTGTTGGAATACACGGTAAGTGGAGAAGTGAGGAGAGAGAAGGCTGTAGAATTAGATGAAGCCATTCTGTCTTTGTAACCTGTTTTTGGCGCGCTACTAGTTTAAGTAACTGTTGTATGTTTCAGACAGAACTTGAGAATAAACTACAGCACCAGTCAGTGCAAGCGGCACAGGAACTTGCAGCAGAGAAACAAAAAATGTCAGTGTTACAAAACACCTGTGAGAAAAGTCAGGAAGATCTGAAACAGCTTCAGTCTGATTTCTATGGGAAGGAATCTGAACTACTTGCCACAAGGCAGGATCTTAAGGTATACTGAATTGTGTCGTAAAAACCAATAAACTTGTTTATAGACATTCATTAAAGGATTGATTTGAACCCAAATGGGCATTAAAAGTCTTAGTATTTGTGAAATATCATGCTTGTTATTATTATTTTTGGAGAAACATGCTTTTAAAAATTATTTTATATGATAAAATATATAGTATATATAGATATTTAAAAATAACATCTTTAATAGTGAAATAATTTGGAAATATGGTAGTTGCTACTTTAGCTTATCTAAGGACTTTGCTGCCTTTATTTAAAAAAAAAAACCAACAAAATGAACTGCTGTTAGAAAATCTGAGTTTTAAATGTAAACCACTTGTGAAAATGCAAGCAGATTCAATATTGACTTTGTCAACTTCCCAAGACTATTGTAATGCATAATATTAAAATTAGATTATAGCTCAAAATAAACTTAAATTATCTAAACATATATGGATACTTTGGCCTTGGCAGTACTGTTGGATTAGATGAAGTATCATTTTTACTAAAATGATGGATATACAAAAAGGGTAAATAATTTTTATGTAGCATTATCAGTTGTCTAAGGGAAATGGAACATTTGTATTCTCTCACAGAAGGTTTAACCAGTTCTCTTTTTTTTTGCCACAGTGAAATTAGTATGCCTTTTGATTCTTTTCCTGTGTCTGGATTTTTGTTTTTTGCTTAATTTAAAATGCTTTATTGAAAAATTCCATTGAAAATCACAGAATATTTTTATATATAATATATAAATACACGATGTCGATACTTTATTCATAGGCTCCTATAGGGAAGGCTTTATGAAGGAGGGAGAACTTGCCCTGACCCTGAAAGATAAGAACTTGAATACAGAGGGTCTGAGAAAGACCAGTTCACTCCGGAGACACTGAGAAAGGGAGTAGCGGGGAGAACCAGCAAAGCCAGGAGGCAGTCACCATAATTGACTTGTGTTTGGAAATTAAAATTAAAAGGACTGGGATTAAATTGTGTGGTACCTTAGATGCCTAGCAAAGGTGCTGACTGGACTTTATGTTGGGTTGGAGGTAGCAGGGAATGAAGAGTCTAAGCAGAGGAGTAAAAGGAAGTGGATATATACTTAACCTGGAAGTGGTTTACAGACAGCTTGGTTTGGATCTGGTGTAAACTAGTGCTGGGAGGATTAATTAAGAGGCTGTCTCCCTTTCTTCCTCTTAACTCCAGTAATCTAGCTGTGAGCTGATTAGGACTGGAGTTAAAGAAGATGGAACAGAAGAGATTAATTGGAGAGAAAAGATGAAACAAAAGGGGTGAATAATATAGAGTGCAAGGGAGTGGAGGAATCAGTGGTAGCAAGCCTCAGTCTGATTTCTATGGGAAGGAATCTGAACTACTTGCCACAAGGCAGGATCTTACAAAGCAACAGGAGACTGGGGGAAGAATTTCCACAGGGCCAAACAGTAGATATTTATATGTCTGTATTTTTATATGAAGTTCAAAATTAGAGGTTTTTTTTTTTAATACCACCTGACATTTAGAAAGCATCTTACTTATTATATTCTCTTTATTTATTTATTTTTTCCCTTTACAACACTATTGAAAGTCAGGGAAGGTTGTTAAAAAGTTTGGACCTCATCCTGTCGGCAGGAGGGAGTCACTGAAAAGATTTGTTCGGATTTGTATTTTAAGCCAGTGTGGCTGAATGTGGGGATGAGAGGAGGCTGCAGTAGTCCAAGTGCAGATGATGCTGGCTTGGGCTGGTAGAGTAAGGATGGACAGTGTGAATGAATTGGATGGACATTCAGGTGAAAGAGAAGTTGCAACCTAATGACTGATTTAAAAATCTTTAGAGACTTAGATCTTTCAGATCAGTATTTTTTCATTAAGCCAACAATTATTTTTATTATGCTCGAAAGCTATAAAATCATGTTCTAATTTTATACATGAAAGAAAATTTCAAATGTAAACACGGGTAAGAGAAAGACAGGGATAAGGCTGCTGTGGAGTTTAAACGACTGTTGAGAGGCTGTGGATAGACACTCTGTACCAAAGCTTTCTTTTGCAGATGAAACTGAGGTCCCCCCTTGGTTGGTGACAGGCCTAGTGTTTGCACAGTAACAGAACCATGACTGGATCTCAGCTCTTCAGACCTTTATTCTTTTACCATCATTTCACTAGAAATTTTTTTCATATGATAGGATATTGACAGATTCTATGCTAATCCTTCCAAAATGACATCTGAACTATTAAAAATCCTCAGAAAGTTCAAGTGATATTTACAGGCCAAAATAAGGGATCCGCCATTCTTTTTCTTTTGCTTCAGTGATTATTAAATGATCTTGTGTAAAAGAGAAAGGGAGAGGGTCAGAACCTTGTAACATGACACCTAATCAAGACTGCCATCTGTGGGCTGATGGTGTTTGCCAAGACACCAGTAGAATGGAAGCCGAGCTGTGCCTTTAGCCCCATCTGCTGGATTATTTATGAAGTACCAAAGTTTGTTGACTGGATATTTTAAATTGGCTTTGCTGGGTGCTATTCTTTGATGTTCAGGAAAGGTAGAAGTGGAGTTTAACTAAAATTTGCACCCTCAGTGAAGTGAAAACTCTAGGATAAAAAGTTCACAATTAAGTATAAATCTTCTTAGCATAGTACTATTCCTCATGTCATTTCACCCAGGCGTCAAGAAAACATAATAACTAAAAATTTTTAAAGGTTTATGTTGAAAGAAAAAAAGGGAAAAATTGTTAAACAGACCGAAAAAACACCACCTACCATGGAACAGTGCAGAAAATGTTTTTTTGCTGCACTCAATTGGGGTATTCAGGATCAGGGTGGTGCTTGATCTGCGTAGGGATTTGGCTATTCCAGTGGCAGTGGGTGAGTTAAAGATAACCCCAGTAAACCATGATCGTGAGAGGGAGTTCTCCAAGGGAAAAGAGGCTAAGCAGATGAAAATAGTGTAGTCTGCAGCAGAAAAGATAAAAGGAGTGTTTAAAACGGCAGTATACTGCTGAATGTCATAGATGAATATCCAGAGGCAAGTAGAACAGTATGTCTTGGCTCAGAAAAGAGTAGTGCAGATTTTTAGCTTGACTTTAGTCATTAGGATTCTGTGAGTTCCAAGTTTTATAGGCTGTTATTTAGAACACGGGCATTTTGGAATTCTTGTGCTTTTAGGCTCTAGCAAGAATTGGTATTCCTTAACACTAGATCAGGACCTAATTACAACTGTGTAGACTTTATTGGCTAGGCTTTGACAAATTTTATTTTTTCCCCTGAAAACACTGTTACCCTTTGTGATGCTTAAAGTCAGTGCCCACATGCCCGTGGAACTTTCTTTAAACATTCCACAGAGAACATTCACATTCATTTTTCTGTGCATCTGGCACACTGCAGATGCCTGTACAACTTTGATTTTACACTCTGGCTCTGTTTTCCAGGCTACATGGTCAGCTTCTTTCAGGGCCATCTTTCACTGTCCTGTCTACCTTAGTAGTATATTCAATTAATGCTTAGCTGCTGGATTAGTAAAGAACTAGTGACTTTAGGTCGTTCCCCAAAAGGAAGCGTTACGGTTCTTAGTGTTCTACTGGAAGCCATTGAAAATGGAAATTTAATTAGAAAAGACTTCTGAACTATTTCTAAGGAATAATCTCTTTCAGGAAGGTTAAGTCCTTTAAATAAGGTTTTCATTCATTTTTCATCTATCCTTTATTGAATGCTTTTTTCCCAAAACTTTTAATTTTGTTTTGGAGAATAGCCGATTAATAATGTCGTGATAGTTTCAGGTGGACAGCAAAGTGACCCAGCCATTGTTGTTCAGTTGTGTCTGACTCTTTGCGACCCCATGGACTGCAGTACGTCAGGCCTCCCTGTCTATCACCAACTCCCGGAGCTTGTTCAAACTCATGTCCATCGAGTCGGTGATGCCCTCCAACCATCTCATCCTCTGTCATCCCTTTCTCCTCCTGCCTTCAATCTTTCCCAGCATCACGGTCTTTTCTAGTGAGTCGACTCTTCACGTCAGGTGGCTATTGAATGCTTACTATAGCCAACCTTAGACAACAGTGATTCCTCCTGAATTATATCTTCTGCCTTTTTTTCAAAGAAACTATATCTCCAAGATAAGAAAGATAAGTTTTTTCTAGATGGCAGAACATCTTAGAATTATTTCCCTTAGCAGCTGAGAGTGGCAAAGTTCCTGCCATTTTCCATTCCCCACCTGTTACCGCAACTACCCCCAAATCAAAACCTAGGATGTCAAAAAACTTGTTCTTTTCCCCAGCTTCAGCTTCTTGAAATATCTGGGCCTTCGTACAGTTGCTAACTATGGACTATGCTAACCGACAGTGCTGCTGACACCACACAGATGGGAAGTTAAGTGGATGGGCTGATGGCCTTGTCAGAAGTAGAGCCTCTGATGTCTGGTTGACTTTCCTATTTTAGTTCACTTGATCAGATTGGCGATTTAAAATACATTTTCCTCCCAAGATAAAAAAGCTTATCTATTAAATAAAGCTTTTAGTATGCCAAGGGTTATCATAGATCCTACAAAATATGTATGTATATATAATCTTTGTAACTCTTTTTAAATAGCCTTTTTTTTTCATGTTTCTCCATATATCTAACTATGTTCTCTGAGTGTTTGATATGGTTCCTACTTATTTGGTTTTCTTTGTATCACTTAGCCAGTAAATACTTACATACCATTTTTAAAGTATTTCTTTCCATTATGTTTATGCATAACTGTCATGTATATTAACCATTATGTTTCTGTTGAAATTTACTAAAAATGACATAATTATTTGGTGAAATTGTTTTTATAAGTCTGTAGAAGAGAAGCTTTCTCTAGCACAGGAGGATTTGATATCAAACAGAAATCAAATTGGAAACCAAAATAAATTGATTCAAGAACTGAAGACCACCAAGACTGCTTTGGAGCAAGATTTAGCAAAGCACGAACAGCAGTTGAAGGAACAGAATAAAGCACTACAAGATATGCAAAAAGAAAAGGTATTTTATTTTCTGACTAAACCTAGAATCTCAGAGTTACAGTGGGTATAGAGATCTAGTCACATCTCTCACCCGAGAGAGGCATCACCTTTATTTTTAGTAGCTCTCTCAGATGGACTTCTAGTTTCTTAGAAAAGACTTTGGTGATTGGAATTCTAATGCTAGGAAGTTCCTTGTCATTTCTGTCCATCTTCTTACTGCTTTTTAAGTTTTACAAACAAATCTGATTTCTTACATGATAGGCCCTGGGTTATTCAACAACAGATATTATAGTCCCTCAACTATTTCTCATGTAACATGTTATCCTCTGGATTTATTAATGAGGTAATAAAAGGTCTAGGAATAATTCTTAAGCTTGTTAAAAATTCTTGAAATTAAGAACCAATTTTTTCTAAGAGGAAGTAGGGGTGTATTTTGTATAAATGATGCTATGTTGTGAAGTTGAAAGGACTGTAATATACCTAGTACATTTAAAGAGCAGTTAAAATTTTATATAAAAGGGAAATTCAGATTCTAGGAAACATTTTATTTTTGGTTTCATAATTGAAATCATATATTTCCATCAACTGATATATTCTGAAGTGTACAATTCCTGAAGTTCTTGCTATATCTTAATTATGCAGTTCCTTTTTTTTTTTTTGGCCATACCAAAAAAAACCTGGGCTCTCAACAGTGAGAGAGTAGAGTCCTAATCACTGGACCACCAGGGAATTCCCTCTGAATTATCTTTAATTTAAAAATTGGAGGGGAAAAAATAGGGGAATATTTTTGTGGTGATGGCACTGCTGAAGCTGGAATGAAATTTATAATTGGTGCCTCAAGTTAGAAAATTCTGACAGAACTGTATAGTTTAGAGGCCTTTAATTACAAGGGTTTTAAATCAGGTAGATCTTGTTTTAATTTTTTATTTTACTTCTATTTATCTTCTCTGAGTCTTTGTTCCTTGCCTAAAAAATGAGAATTAAAAAGAGCTACCTGGTATAGAGATTAAGTTAGATGATGTGTAATATTCCTCCCTAGGTGCCTTATATAAAGACAGTGATATAAAGATAATAAGGGTAAGATGGTAGTTTTGGCTACACTTTAGCCAGTTTTACAGTATTAACTGTTTAATCCTTTATAACAGTCTTATTGTTGTATAAATAAGGACAGAGACATAAGTAATTTGCTCAACTTAGGTAGAAAGGAGAGATGACAGTCATAAATAGAAGCAATTATTTTTGTTACATTAAGTATTTACTTTAAAATTCTATAAATCATTTTTTCTATAGTCACTAAAAGAAAAAGAACTAGTAAATGAAAAATCTAAATTGGCAGAGACAGAGGAAATTAAGTGTAGACAAGAAAAAGAAATTGCTAAATTGAGTGAAGAACTCAAGTCTCACAAGCAGGAAAGCATAAAGGTATGTGAAGATTATTTTTCCTTTTGTATTAGTGTTGTTAATGTTATATTAATGTTATTAATTAATGTTAATGTTATATTAGTATTGTTAATAAAGTCCAGATGACACCACCCCTTTGGCAGAAAGTGAAGAAGAACTAAAGAACCTCTTGATGAAAGTGAAAGGAGAGAGTGAAAAAGTTGGCTTAAAGCTCAGCATTCAGAAAACTAAGATCATGGCATCCAGTCCCATCACTTCATGGCAAATAGATGGGGAAACAGTGGAAACAGTGTCAGACTTTATTTTTTGGGCTCCAAAATCACTGCAGATAGTGACTGCAGCCAGGAAATTAAAAGTCACTTACTCCTTGGAAGGAAAGTTATGACCAACCTAGACAGCATATATTCAAAAGCAGAGACATTACCAACAAAGGTCCGTCTAGTCAAGGCTATGGTTTTTCCAGTGGTCATGTATGGATGTGAGAGTTGGACTGTGAAGAAAGCTGAGCGCCGAAGAATTGATGCTTTTGAACTGTGGTGTTGGAGAAGACTCTTGAGAGTCCCTTGGACTGCAAGGAGATCCAACCGGTCCATCTTAAAGGAGATTAGTCCTGGTGTTCTTTGGAGGGAGTGTTGTTGAAGCTGAAACTCCAATACTTTGGCCACCTGGTGTGGAGGGCTGACTCATTTGAAAAGACCCTGATGCTGGGAAAGATTGAAGGCGGGAGGAGAAGGGGATGACAGAGGATGAGATGGTTGGATGGCATCACCAACTCGATGGACATGGGTTTGGGTGGACTCTGGGAGTTGGTGATGGACAGGGAGGCCTGGCATGCTGCAGTTAATGCGGCCGCAGAGAGTCAGACATGACTGAGTGACTGAACTGAACTGAGTGTTGTTAAAGAGATACTTGTGTGTGTGTGTGTGTGTGTTTATGTGGGTAGAAATATATCTTATATACATATATACACACATACAGGCTATATTTATCTGTTTCTTTAGAACATAGTATGTGCCAGGCACGTTTTTTTTTAATTGGAAGATAACTGCCCTAGAGTATGGTGCTGGTTTCTGCCATACACCAACATGAATCAGCCACAGGCATACACATTGTTGTTTTTGACAAATACTCCTGCTCTCACAGTGTTTTTATGTTGTAGTGTCTATACACATGTTGAAACTGTGTTAACTTTGCTTTCAGATTATTGAATAGAGCAAAGTAACCCCCAAAGTTTAAATTTTGTTGAGATGATAATCGAGAGCGCTATCCTTTAAGCCTACAGATAAAAACTTCAAAATATATGAGTTTAGGATCAGGATTTTAAGGGATTCTGTTTTTTAAATTGTTTTTCTTCTTAAACCCCTTTAATCTGTTATTTAGAACATTTTTATTAGCATTAGCATGGCTGGCGTGCCACTTAAAGAAACTGAATTGCTTATAAGTTGCTTTTAAAATGTTACTCATTTTCACAGAGAAGGGTTAGATTTTTCTCAGGTGGTCTCATAATACCTCTTGTGTCTATCAATATACTTGCCATTTTACTTTATAATTATCTCTCTTTATCATGTTCTTCTAGACTGACTTCTTAAAATCAGGGAATGTATATAATTTATCTTTTATGTATATCCCTAGAACCTATCAGTGTGTGACACCTAAATGTCGACAAATAAATGCTTATGAAATGAAGAAAGAGAAAATAGGGGGTAGAAAATTTTCATATCATTTAATCAAAACATGCATTGCAAAAGCATCAGCTGAATTTGATTGTTGAGCAGCAAATACATAATCTTGCACCTTTTTAACTGTTTGAAATACTGAACTTTGAGAATTTCATAAGAGTCTAAAACTGATTGTTTGTAATAAGCTGTATAAATTACAGCTTTTTTAACCATAAAGGATTATTTTGGTCTTACTTTTTCATAGGAAATAACAAATCTCAAGGATGCCAAACAGCTGTTGATTCAGCAGAAATTAGAGCTTCAAGGGAAAGTAGATTCCCTGAAGGCAACCCTTGAACAGGAGAAGAAAACCCAGCAAATGCTAAAAGAGCAGATGAAAAAGGAAGAAGATGAGCTGAAGAAAGAGTTTATGGAAAAGGAAGCTAAACTGGTAAGTTAATGGTGGGAGGTGTGTTTTGCAATTGATTTTGTAAATTAATCCATTGAGAGGATTTTTCTACATAAAAGTTATGATTCAAATGCTTACCTAACTTTTAATTTCTTAAAATTTATTTTTAATTGAAGGATTACAATATTGTGTTGGCTTCTGCCAGTACAGCAACAGGAGTCAGAATGGCCATCATCAAAAAATCTACAAACAGTCAATGCTGGAGAGGGCGTGGAGAAAAGGGAACCCTCTTACACTGTTGGTGGGAATGTAAACTGATACAGACAGTATGGAGATTCCTTAAAAACTAGGACCAAAACTACCATATGACCTGGCATTCCTACTACATTTTAATTTTTGATTTAAGATAGGAAATGTGGTTTATTTAAATAGCTGACATGTGATTGGAAATGTTTATTCTGTAATTATATTTTAGTTTATATAATTCAATAAAACATAATTTAAAAACACTTTTAGTGCCAGAACAAGCCTGTAACTATGTAGACTGGGGTAGGTGGCATGAGTGCGAATCATGTTAAACTTGTTAAGTGAATGTTCATATGGGCGAACGGAAACTGCAGCTTGGACTCATGCTGACCGGAGTCTGCTTTTCCTTCCCTAACTTGTGTGTGCCAAATAGGAAGCATCTGGCTTTCCTCTGTTGAACTGAGTCCAAATATCCCCAGATAATTGGACTGCTAAATGTTTTCATTGAAGAACTGCAGTTCCAGGTTCATGTGGTGATTTGAAGTATTATTATTCGTTTTTGGCAGTTTGAGAGAGAGGAGGATACATTTGGAATTTGAGACATAAGAAAATGCCAGCTTTGTCTCCAGGGCACTTGATATCTCTAACTATGTGTTCTTCCCCTGCTCTAGTGGGAAAAAGGAAAATCTCCAGTTGCTTTACTTTAGCTTGATTTTGTAAGAGGCTTGTTGCCTATCATTTCAGGCTTAAGACTTTTAAACCAGTTCAAGTTATGCAGATGTCTGTGGAATCAGTTTTATTAGTGCCTGCTTTCCTTTAGAATAATTATTTATGCTGCCACTGTTTAAAAGTTCAACAACTTAAGTTTATTTTGCACTACCTTTGTAGTAGGTTTTTTACCTACTGTTTACTGTTGTTCCTTTTCTCAGCATTCCGAAATAAAAGAAAAAGAAGTAGGAATGAAGAAACATGAAGAAAATGGGGCTAAACTTACCATGCAGATCACAGCATTAAATGAGAACTTGGGCACCATAAAGAAAGAGTGGCAGTCCAGTCAACGGAGAGTCAGTGAACTCGAGAAACAGACGGACGACTTACGGGGTGAAATTGCAGTACTGGAAGCAACAGTTCAGAATAACCAAGATGAAAGGAGAGCACTACTGGAAAGGTGGTTGATGTCTAGTGAAATTAGTTTATTTCCATGCTAAGTGATAAAAAGATTGTATTTCACATTAAAGCAAAATAGAAGTTTTGAGAGAAGTGCACCTACAGGTTATTTAAGCAGCCATTTAAAAGCTAACCCTTCCAACAATCATATAGGTAAAAGTAATGTATTCTGTTTAAAGTCACTGAAGTGGTTATGTGTATACAGTGAAGGTCTGTAATGATTTTTCTTTTTAAATTATGTTTTGCATTCCATTTTAGGTGTCTTAAAGGAGAAGGTGAAATAGAAAAGCTTCAAACCAAAGTACTAGAATTGCAAAGAAAGCTGGATAATACAACTGCAGCAGTGCAGGAGCTAGGCAGAGAGAATCAGTCCCTTCAGGTAAGTCACCTGCTAATATGAGGCAGTTGTTTAGCCTAGAATTTCCCTTAGTGAAAAGCATATTTTTCGCATTAAAAAAGAAAACCTCATATTTAATAATACTTTTAAATGGCTACTGAGTTGCAGCAGTACTGTGTTATGGGTCATTAAATACAAGATTTAAAGAATTTATCTGAGAGATCTCAACAATTAGAGAGTCATGTCATTCATGAATTGACATTACTGGGAAAAGTCAAGAACACAAAGGAATGAACGAGTCCCTGTGTGTTGAAGTGATCTCAGTATATGCTCAGCGTTCCAAGGAAGGATTGCTTGATCCTTAGGATTAGAATGCATTGGAAATCATCGAAGGTTAGAAATTACCAACACCTTTGACAAATAACATTTGCTTTACTTATTGTCATTCATTTGTAGCAACTTTTGATAATGGAAGTTGACCAAGGTATTTCTGATTTTTAAAAATGTACCCGTTTTAAAACTTGGGCACCAAGTTAGAAATTATCGATCATTGTTTATAGTTTTGAGTACTATTTATTGAAACTTTTTCTCTTTAATAGATCAAACATACACAAGCGTTGACTAGAAAGTGGGCTGAAGACAGTGAAGTACAAAACTGTATGGCCTGTGGGAAAGGCTTTTCCGTAACAGTGAGACGGGTAAATGGTTTTATTACTATAGTTTTGGATTTTATTCCTTGGTGACGGTGTTTTAACCATCAGAATTGTCCTGCATTTGACAGACTTTAAAAGTTTTGGCATTTATTAACTTTAATTTATAACTACGTAGAATAATTAAATTTCATGCACTCTAATTTCTTCCTAGCCTGTGTGTTTCAATTTTAGTTTTATATTCAATCATTGTCTTCCTACTGAGTGACTCTCTGGACTAATCATTTTCTGAACCAGTGCATTCATGGTCAACTCAAGCTTCAGTCAGACATTTATACTCCTATAGAAGAAATTACGCCTGACACATTTTGCAAATAGGGATAGTTTTTCACTTGATAGAGGTACTTTATTAAGGCATTTATTAAAATCCTACAAAGGTTCTTCTGAGAATTCCAAGATAAATTCCATATTTAATGTTTAGTATTTGACTAAATAGGAAGCATTCAAATTAATAAAAGGGATTAAATTGATATTGACATTTTATGTTATTAAATAGTACATCAGTCACTTGAAAGTTAATATACTTTCACAGTGAAGTTTACTTTCTTCTTGTGGTCTCATAATACTTTTGGTATAGTTTTTATGCTTGAAAATGTTCAATTTCTGTCATTTACAGCATCACTGCAGACAATGTGGAAATATCTTCTGTGCTGAGTGTTCAGCCAAAAATGCCTTAACTCCTTCTTCCAAGAAGCCTGTTCGTGTCTGTGATGGATGTTTCAATGACTTGCAAGGATAATGGGTTATCACAACTTCAAAGTAATATTACAGTAACATTAGATTTTTAATAAATGCACTTAATAGAGGTCCTGGACTACTACTATTTGATTTGGACAGTGGTTGCAATACTAAACCAAATTAGAATTCGTATATTTTGGAATGTTATCAAGTAAAATTCTTCTATTTTTGTGAGACTTGAGTTCATCTTTCTCCATTTAACCCTGGAACAGCTTTCATGCCAAGTTTAGAAGTAGCCAATGAAATGTAAATAAATTTTGGATGGAAAATAGCAATGTATTTTTTTAAATATAATTTCACTGTTCAGAAATGATATGAAACACTTCCATAGCTGCTTCTTTCTCCCAAATTTAGTGTATGGAAATGTACATGGGTGATGTTACCCTATCAGATATACTGCACAATAACACATCGATTATATTAAATATTCTCATTATAAAGTCATGCACAGAACTATAAAGTTTTCTTTTTTTCTTATATATAGGTCCATAGCTCAGTTGCATTGTTACAAATTTACTACTCAAGTGTTCTAAATACAGATTATGTATTTAAATATGTATTAACCATGAATTCAAACATGGTTTTTATGTTAACTATATTAAGTTCTCTTGGGTGAATTTTATGGCAATCTCTTTAAAATTAATTTGCTTATTTTATGACTATCCATATTTTATCTGTATTATGGTTATTCTCGGGTTGTATTTAAAGATAAGGGTTAATTTTTCTTTTTTGTCTTTCTGATTTTTAAAACTCCCACATAGTCTTAATTAAAAATCCTACAAAACTTACCAGCCTTACCCCCAGTTGGAAGGTGAATAACATAAATTGTGTAATGGCCCTATACTATTTAAGCAGGAAGACTTCTGAGATTAGCTTTCATTTTATATCCTCATTTCCTCTCATTTTCTCTCTCCAGCATCTTCAGGAATCTGAATTTGCTTTTTTTAATGGATCTTCTTTTTTGAAGGTAATTTGGTTTAACCTTCTCAAGTATAGCTCAGCTTCACTGTAATTGTGTTATAGTTTTGCATCTTAAAGCTAGTGACTGATATTGTTATAGTCTTATCTGTGAAAACAAATATGGCAAGGAGACATTAAATATCCTGTTTTATATTTTTACTTAGCTAACAGGGAAGAGTTTTTTAAAGTTTTGAACTTGACTTACATTTTAAACTACATTTGGGGTTTCATATCAACTCTGTATCTGTTTACTTTGCAAAAATACTGCTATGAAATTACCTTGAAATAACAGTTGGATAATAGAGTATCGCCAACCCCTATATTAAAACCAGAACTGAAACAGAATGACTAATTGAGGGTAATTAAAAATTGGCGTATTTGTATGCTACACAATGGACTCAAACTTTATCATAGTCTTAATTTGGAAAATTGGAAAACATCTGAAAAATAATTAGTATTGATTTATTACTCTACGAAGAAATGTAAAGATACGTATTCACTCAGTGCAGTCATTTGGTAATGGGGGAGGGTGGGGCCTAGTAATCCATTTACAGTAAGTGCTTTCAAGTATCATGCTGAAATGATCATGTTATATTCTTCTTATAATGTACACAAACTAAAAGAGATTGCCATATATTCATTAATTATTTAAAAAATCGGTTTAAGTAAACTCTGTTGTCAGTAGCTATCAAGGACCCTGACTGAATCCCTGGACTCAGATAAACATACATCCTTGAGCATAAATATTGAAGAAATACAATGGTTCCTTATTAAAAATAAGTTGGATAATAGAAATTATGCATTTTCATATATTTACAATTCAAATACTCTTTAATTCTATACTTAAAATTGATAAGCATGTTGGAATAACATTCATAGCACAGTTGTTCTTTTTAATGATAATGAAACTTCATGAGAAATTTCCTGGAATATTTGTTCATTTCATCTCCTAATTGGGCACACTGAAGGCCTTTCCCTGCCTTGTTCCCCCTGCCCACATATTCATAAAAAAATTGTGGGGACAACAAATACATATGTGTTTGAGTATTCTCTACTTTTCATCTAGCTAATCTTACTTTATAAGCCCCAAATAATTTGACTACATATTAAGTAGAAGTGAAACCTAAAATTTAGCCATTAGTCTCACCAACAAGGTGTTTTGGAAACAAAAGGTTTTCTTTTTAATTAAAAAGTCATCCTCTTAGTGCTTACTGGTTCTACATTTTAGATGTCTGCTAGGACTGTCAGTGATTTAGAGCTGGCACATATAGTCCCAGCTCTAACGCAAAGCATATTGGCATCACGTTAGTAAATTTGTAGCCCCAGCACAGAAATGTGAGTTAATAATCAAGTCTTGCTGGGTTAGTGTACAATAAACTATACCTACGGAATTTTTAGTAGAAGACAAAGCTGCTGTTATCGGATTTATTTTGAAGAAAAAAAGAGGGAAACAAACACAAAAACCTCAATGCAATGTATAATTTTGTTCAACTACCTCTTAATGTGGAATTAGTTTAATAGTTTCCTCACAGTAATGTTAAATAGTAACTGCCAAATTTGTTAGTTCCCCATCTCTGTTGAAAAAAATTGATTATTTTATAGTTTGGAGAACTTTAAAGACATTTTTTTTTTTTTTTTTACTGTGCATTTGCATAAAGATGTTTAGCTTTTAAGTGGAGAGCAAATTATGATCATATATTTTGATATTATTCATGACCTATTTGACTAGTTTTTTTTTAAATGCACTTTGGCTATGAAACCCTGGATGATTTGATCCATAAGATTTAAATGTGCCATCAATTTCGTATGCCTAGACATGAGCTTGATGAATGGTATTCTGTGATTATATAATGTGCCACACATTATTGTCTTAATTGCCCTTTGCCTGAATTTTAATGATCAGTTATTGTTGCAGATGTGAATATTGTGTATAAACTTCCTAAATTTATGTAAAATTGTATAAAATAGAATTGGAAATAGCTAGGTTCTCTCTGTGTAGAAGTAATGAACTTATTGTAACATGATGCAGTTATGTCTGTGACATTCTGTACTTCCTGAACTGGATCATATTCATAGTTTCTGTAGATTATTTTGCATGAATATTTTCTCCTTTAGATTTTGGATTCATTGTATTGTTTACTATTTGTGATCATGTAGTTGTGCCTTATTTGTGAGAGAGTTTAGCTCAGTAAATACTGCGGTTTCTAAACTCAGTGAGTGGAAGATTATTGATTATAAATGTAACTGATAAATTACATAACATTTAAATCTGTATAAAGAAAAATGGAAGGATCCTTTATTGAATTGTTGCTTTTTAAAAAAAATGCTAAAGACATTAAAAATCATTTCTTTCTAGTATATTCTGTGACTAAATTATTTTGTCAAATAATTTTAAAAGAATGGCTGATATCTTATTTACAGACTTAGAACTTTGCAGTTGGATATAGGCAGTGGGTGTGTATTAATGTTCAACTTAGAATAGTAAGTTAATCTCAAGAGAAATTACTAGTGCTATTTTGGTTGAGACATCACCTTTTCACTCCATTATTGCAGAGAATTAGCAAAACAAAAACATTAAACGATATTAATATTAAATATTAAACAATATTAATCTCGTTTCATGGTACCTTTAATAGCTGGGCGACCACTTAACGATACTTTTCTGATGGCTTAATGTGCTGTTGCTTTTTGCTGTCCCCCCACCCTCAGGTAGCAAAGTTTTAGAAGCGATTTTTCAGTTTACACTAATGTGTTATTCTCTGAAGTGAACGTATATATCCTCAAACACTTATTAGATGTGTTCTTTTGTGAGCTTTATAGAATTCGACTTCAAATACATGGCATCTTATTTAAATTTTATTGTGGTAACAACAGTTAATATGAGATCTACCCTCTTTTAAGTGTACAGTACAACAGATCTCCCAAGCGCACTCATATTGCTTAACTGAGACTTTATGCCCATTGATTGATTAGGAACTCCCCGTTTCCCTCTACCCCTTGGCAACTATCACTCCACTCTTTGATTCTATGAACTTGAGTATTTTAGAAACCTCATATAAGTGGAATCATGCAGTATTTGTCTTTCTGCGACTGACTGATTTCCCTTAGCATAATGTCCTCAGGCTTCATCTATGTTGTTGCCTGTTTCAGAATTTACTTCTTTTTCAGGGCTGAGCAGAATTCCATTGTGTGTACATACCAGTTTCTTTATCCACTCATCTGCTGGTGAACATTAAGGGTTTTTCCACATCTTGGCTATTGTGAATAGTGCTGCAGTGAACACAGGAGTGCTAATATTTCTTTGTATATAGTATATTCTAAAGCTGTTTTACATCTTAACTAATTAAATTTACATGTTAGTCTTTTTTTCTCCCTTTAATGAGATTTAAGGGAGAAATTAGTTTTTATACATACGTGTTTACTGGCTTCATGGAATAAAAAGGAATCTTGAGAGATCACCTAGTCCCCTGCTCTTTCCCTAGGTTGGCTGATTTCTAGAAAACCTTGCAAGATGATTTTTTTCTAAAAAAATACATAAATTAGTTTTCATCTCTAAGAACTTAATTCTCCTGTACTTTCTTAGGCACTGACAGTAGTTACTGGTTTTCCTTTCATTTTTACTTACTCCTAATAAATATGACATTATTACACAGGCTGTGACCCTCCCTTCTAATAGTGCTTGGCCCTTTAAAAGCACTGTTATGCTACACTTGACCACACTGCCTGGTTTACATGGTGAAACATGCATTCTTCTCAAAGAATTAAGTGTTCACAACACTTCCTCAAGCATCATCCTCTCTATCCCATTCTCCAGCTTAAAGAGATCAGTTTAAGTATCATTTGTCTTGTGGTCCAAGTTGATAAATACACTACTTCCATCCTGGAAACTGCAAAAAGTACTATGTCTGAAATTGTCTAAAATGAAAATCACAAATTTAAATCTGAGAATATGAACCAATTCCTTACCTGCAGTTAACAGTATATTCCACCATGATAATACTTCAAGCTGCCTTTCTTGGCAAGAATTCTAATGATGTTTTAAGTCCTGCCAAATAAGATGCAGTACTGTGCTAACTCACACATATTCAAAACCAGAAAATTTTATGACAAACTCCATTATTCAAAAACTGAGATTTAGAGAATATGCTACTATTTCTATGAAACCTCCCAAGTAAAACTTAACAAGTAAAATTAGAACAGATAATTGCTTTTTTCTCAAAACAATGGAATTTAGTCTTTGGGATTTTCTCCAAGTTAAGAGTATTATAAAGTATACCTGAGATAAGTAAACTGTTGGAGACTAGGAATTTAAAAACCGCTACTAAGATGAAGACATTATTATTCATTGCTTAATATGCTAAAAGAGCAATCCAACTTTGTATGAGGTAGGATTGTAGAGCAGTAAAACTGATTTATAAGTCAGGTAGGAGACTTGGTTTCAGTTCAGACAGTCGCTCAGTCATGCCCGACTCTTTGCGACCCCATGAATCGCAGCACGCCAGGCCTCCCTTTCCATCACCAACTCCCGGAGTTCACTCAGACTCACGTCCATCGAGTTGGTGATGCCATCCAGCCATCTCCTCCTCTGTCGTCCCCTTCTCCTCCTGCCCCCAATCCCTCCCAGCATCAGAGTCTTTTCCAATGAGTCAACTCTTCACATGAGGTGGCCAAAGTACTGGAGTTTCAGCTTTAGCATCATTCCTTCCAAAGAAATCCCAGGGCTGATCTTCAGAATGGACTGGTTGGATCTCCTTGCAGCCCAAGGGACTCTCCAAGAATCTTCAACACCACAGTTCAAAAGTATCAATTCTTCGGCACTCAGCTTTTTTCACAGCCCAACTCTCACATCCATACATGACCACTGGAAAAACCATAGCCTTGACTAGACGGACCTTTGTTGGCAAAGTAATGTCTCTGCTTTTGAATATGCTATCTAGGTTGGTCGTAACTTTCCTTCCAAGGGGTAAGTGTCTTTTAATTTCATGGCTGCACTCATCATCTGCAGTGATTTTGGAGCCCCCAAAGTAAAGTCTGACACTGTTTCCCCATCTATTACCCATGAAGTGATGGGACCAGATGCCATGATCTTCGTTTTCTGAATGTTGAGCTTTAAGCCAACTTTTTCACTCATTCACTTTCATCAAGAGGCTTTGAGTTCCTCTTCACTTTCTGCCACAAGGGTGGTGTCATCTGCATATCTGAGGTTACTGGTATTTCTCCCGGCAATCTTGATTCCAGCTTGTGTTTCTTCCAGCCCAGCGTTTCTCAAGATGTACTCTACATAGAAGTTAAATATGCAGGGTGACAATATACAGCCTTGACGTACTCCTTTTCCTATTTGGAACCAGTTGTTGTTCCATGTCCAGTTCTAACTGTTGCTTCCTGACCTGCATACAGATTTCTCAAGAGGCAGGTCAGGTGATCTGGTATTCCCATCTCTTTCAGAATTTTCCACAGTTGATTGTGATCCACACAGTTGAAGGCTTTGGCATAGTCAATAAAGCAGAAATAGATGTTTTTCTGGAACTCTTTTGTTGATGTTGGCAATTTGGTTTCTGGTTCCTCTGCCTTTCTAAATCCAACTTGGAACATCTGGAAGTTCGTGGTTCTCATATTGCTGAAGCCTGGCTTGGAGAATTTTGAGCATTACTTTACTAGCGAGTGAGATGAGTGCAGTTGTGTGGTAGTTTGAGCATTCTTTGGCATTGCCTTTCTTTGGGACTGGAATGAAAACTGATCTTTTCCAGTCCTGTGGCCACTGCTGAGTTTTCCAAATTTGCTGGCATATTGAGTGCAGCACTTTCACAGCATCATCTTTCAGGATTTGAAACAGCTCAACTGGAATTCCATCACCTCCACTAGCTTTGTTCGTAGTGATGCTTTCTAAAGCCCACTTGACTTCACATTCCAGGATGTCTGGCTCTAGGTGAGTGATCACACCATCTTGATTATCTGGGTCATGAAGATCTTTTTTGTACAGTTCTTCTGTGTATTCTTGCCACCTCTTCTTAATATCTTCTGCTTCTGTTAGGTCCATACCATTTCTGTCCTTTATTGAGCCCATCTTTGCATGAAATGTTCCCTTGGCATTTCTAATTTTCTTGAAGAGATCTCTAGTCTTTCCCATTCTGTTCTTCTCCTCTATTTCTTTGCATTGATCTGCTGAGGAAGACTTTATCTCTTCTTGCTCTTTGGGACTCTGCATTCAGATGCTTATATCTTTCCTTTTCTCCTTTGCCTTTCATCTCTCTTCTTTTCACAGCTATTTGTAAGGCCTCCCCAGACAGCCATTTTGCTTTTTTGCATTTCTTTTCCATGGGGATGGTCTTGATCTCTGTCTCCTGTACAGTGTCACCAACCTCTGTCCATAGTTCATCAGGCACTCTATCAGATCTAGTCCGTTAAATCTATTTCTCACTTCCACTGTATAATCATAAGGGATTTGATTTAGGTCATACCTGAATGGTCTATAGTGGTTTTCCCTACTTTCTTCAATTTAAGTCTGAATTTTGGTTTCATTACAGATACAGATAAAATAAGATGCTAGAATTCATATCAGACCCAAGTAGTGGGCATTGTTTTACGACATGCATCCACCTGGTCATCCCTTATGAACTGTAACAGCCTCATACTTCCCTCACCCCACTTTCAAGCCTGACTGAAGCATTATGAGATAGTCTGGGATATCAACACGTGCATACTTAAGAAGAAATTCCTCAGGGTTCAAATTTGTTGAAGCCATTATTACTCTACCCTGAGGAGTACCTATAGCTCAAATTCTGAAACTTCTTTAAAATGCTTATTCTAGATCATCCCTAGGTTAGGTGCTACAAGTTTGAATGAAAGAATACCTTAATCCCTAATGTCTAAAAAGGTGTGCCACTTGATTTAGGTCCCTAAATTTCCGAGGATTCTGCAGGCAAAGTGAATGAGGACATTTTCTTGGTTTCTTGACTCTTGGTGAAGCAAGAGATTGCTGCTGTTATTTGTGCTATCCATGTTCTCTGTTAAAAAATATAGTGAGAAGAGAATGTTAAACTGACAATTTCTCACATATTTGGATTAATATTTTCCTTTCTATTCGTTAACTTGCTCTTTAAAACTGAAGACTGATGAAACATTTGCCTGTCTCCCATTTTCTGTCTTAATTAGAATGTATCATCAATACCTCTACTCACATAAATGGATTAGATGAGTATGATATTTTGGATAAACAGTTGTGAGTAATCAAGAAACCATAATAGTTAAGGATGACTAATTACAAAGATGAGTACTGGGAATGTAAATAGTTTGAAAATTGAATTTCTTAAATGTCCCCTTTGTGTGGAAATAGAAGTTTTTAATCCGCTGGCATAACTTGAAAAACAGACTGAGGGAAGAAGTCGAGTCCTTGAGCACAATGCAGCCTTCCAGGAACTGGCCACATTGCTGTCCTGAGGAAAGTCTACCAGGGAGAGGCGAAAATGGAAACTCCTGAGACAGAGACACCAGAGCCAGGTAGGCAGCTGGCCCTGCAGCTCCACAGCTGTAAAAACAGGGACCTATTTTCAAAGAGGAGACTTGGTGGTTCATTACTGCAGGAGCCCCTCACTTAAGCTGGCATCATACTGTTTGCATACAGGGCTTTGAAATTGATTACATCTTAAAAGCATGCAATCCAAAGCAGTTTTACTCTCATTTCCTATAGACCTCCCAGAAGTCAGAGGCAGCTTCTGCTGCAGGAGAAACAAGGGAGGCTGTGTCAACACACTGGGGATGTAAGAAAACGGTCAGTGCTGAGGTTTCTGAGCCTGATGTGGTTAGATAGTCATATCCTTCCTGTCCTACCAACTTGACAAAACTTTCCTTTCACTGTTTCTTAGTGAGTTTGGAGTGAGATTTTTTTCCCTCTTCTGTCTGAAGAATCATAACCTACAAAGCTGAAATACATACCTTGATGTTTTCCGTTTGGGCCTGTAATAAGAATGCCGCTATACATTGTCGGTATCTGTTTTCATGTTGTATGAGGAAAGCATTTCTCAGCCCAAAGACTAGAAAAAGATTAAGGACAAAACGACAAAGCATTCAATATGAAATCCATAGTTTCTCAGCCTAAGAACCTGGATTTTTGTTTATTAACGTGTGGGAGTTTTCTGTCCTATGTCTATGAGAGAGCCCACTTCACTATGCAGACCTTTTCTTCCTTAGCCAACAACTTCCGGGACTTAATGAAATACATTTGTGGCTTAAGTGATGGGAAATGTGTTCCTCCCGAAGGAAGAAGCTTAGCATATTAGACAGACTTTGTGAAAAATAATCAGTTTCTTTGACCACTACCCCCACCCCCGGCACTCCTTTTCTTGTACTTAAAGGGAAGTTAAACATCAAGAGAAGGGTTAAACAAATTAAGATGTGGCGAACATACAAAACCACCTGAATGCTTCACAGTGGTCCAAGAAAAGCCCCCCACCCCCCAAAAAAAAGGACTCAAATAAAATCCAACATCCACCAAAATTACGTGAAATGTAAAGCAAAAACAAACAAACGTTGGCATGGTTTCTGTGTTTGAAAAGAAATGGTCTGTTCTGTCGTTTCCTAGCAGATTTCCTTGGGAAAGCAGATTTCCTTTCTTTTTATTAATACAGCTGGAGCTCTTAAAATGAAAGTTTCTCGTTGAATTATTTATACAGCACCAGTTCGGCAGCCTATATATTCTTTCTATAGTCAATTTATGTCTAGGAACAAAGCCAAACCAGGTCATACCAAGTACTACAGAGAGGAGGAGGATAGGGTGCCCCTTCCTGGCTGATCATTATTAAGCTGATGCTTGTTCACAGTCCTTGTTCCTATTCCTTGAAGTTCGTGGATTTAATTCATACTCATTGAGGCAAGTTGAGCCTCATTTCGGAATTGAAGCAAATACGAGACTTTTATTTTCTTAACTGTAAGAACTACTTAAGTCTTACAAACTATAACAGTCTAACCCTCATAATTCCTAAATTCTACCACAACAAAGCCTGACAAGGTCATGAAATTCTGTCCAGCTTTTCTGGGGTGAGAGAACTTAAACCTATTAAAATGACTTTCTGGAAAAAAGATCTGGCTGTGTTTGTTTAACTGCCTGATTTTTCTCCTTATAAATTCCCTGCAGCAAGTGAGGCTTTAAAGATCAGGTGGTGGTTCTTGGCTGGATTTCAGAATCCATTTTCCTCATAATTGTATCTGTAGTTCTCAGTTATTTAAAGTATCCCTCATCTGTTTGGTTTGTAATATGACTACTAAAGATTTCATAAGCAAAAGTACCTGGAATGGTGAGGCTTATCAGATAAAAGAAGGTGATAATAAATAAAAAAAGTAGTGCTTTTCTTCCTGATGTTCTAATATAATAATTAACAATAGCTGACATCATTTATTAAGCACTTACTATCACTAGGCACAGGGCTATGTATTTTTTCCTTATTGTCATTTAAACCACAGATCGACTTTATAAGAGGTCAACTTACCCTGAGTCACCAAAACAATCTTGAAGAACCACCTCGATGCTGCAGGAATCAATGCTCCCCGACCCCAGACTAGACTGCAGTGACCGAAAGAGTATGTATGGTTCCAGCACAAAAACAGACACAAAGATCAATGAAAGGACGAAAGCCCAGAAATAAACCCACGCACCTATGGTCATTTAATCTGCAGCAAAAGAGGCAAAGATACATAATGGAGAAAAGACAATCCCTCCAATAAAGGAGCTGGGAAAACTGGACAGCTATGTGTAAAAGAATGAAATCAGACCACTACCTAACACCATATACACACCAAAAAAACACAACCTCAAAATGGATTAAAGACTTAAAAGTAAGACTGGATACTGTAAAACTCCTAGAGGAAAACATAAGTGGGATGCTCTTTGACAAAAATAGCAATATTTCTTTGGATTTATCTCCTAGAATAATGGGAACAAAAGGAAAAACAAACGAACGGGACCTAATTAAATTTAAAAGCTTTTGCAGAGCAAAGGAAACCATAAACAAAAAGACAACCTACAGAACAGGAGGAAATATTTGCAAATGATGCAGCTAACAAGGGATTCATTTCCAAAATAAACAGCTTATACAACTCAGCATCAAAAAAGCAAATAACCTAATAAAAAATGGGCAAAAGACCTAAACAGGCATTTCTCCAAAGGAGACATACAGATGGCCTACGGGCACGTGGCAAGATGCTCAACATCACTCATTATTAGAGAGATGCAGATCTCAGCTACAATGAAGTGCCACCTCACATAGGGCAGAATGTCCGTCATCAAAGTCTACAGACAGTGTCTGCTGCAGAGGGTGTAGAGAAATGGGAACTCCCCTACACCACTGGTGGGAATGTAAGCTGCTGCGTCCACTGCGGAAAACAGTATGGAGGGTCTACAAAAAACTGAAAACTACCCTATGACGCAGCACTCCTGCTTCTGGGTATCTATCTGGAAAGACAAAAACTAAAATTTGAAATGATACATGCACCCCAATGTTCATAGCAACACTATGCTAGTAGCCATGGAAACATCCTAAATATCCATCAACAGATGACCACATACACATATTACTCAGCCATAAAAAATAATAGTGCCATTCCCAGCAACATGGATGGACCTAGAGAGATGTAAAGTGACATCTTAACAGAGAAAGACAAACAGTGTTTCTTATGGAATCTAAAAAAGGCATACAAATGAGCTTATTTACAAACCGACTCAGAAAAAAAAATCTTAATTATCAAAGGGGAAAGGTAAGGGAGGGATATATTAGGAATTTGAGATTAACAGATACACACTACTATATCAACATCGTGTCTGACTCTGCAACCCCATGATCTGTAGCCTGCCAGGTTCCTCTGTCCATGGAATTTTCCTGGCAAGAACACTGGAGTGGGTTGCCATTTCCTCCTCCAGGGGATCTTTCCGACCCAGGGATGGAGCCTGCGTCTCCTGTGTCTCCTGCACTGACAGGTGAATCCGTCACCCTTGTGCCACCTGGGAAGCCCCACTGTATCAACACATGAAACAGATGAAGAGGCCTCCCCTGGTGGCTCAGTGGTAAAGAACCCACCTGCCAACGCAGCAGACCCGGGTTCGACCCCGATCCAGGAAGACCACACGTGCTGCGGGCAGCTCAGCCTGAGTGCCACCGAGTGGGCCCGAGCCCTAGAGTCCAGGAGCCGCAACTACTGAGCCCGCATGCTGCAGCCTGCCAAAGCCGGCTGCCCTAGGGCCTGTGCTCCGCAACAATAGCAGCCACTGCAGTGAGAAGCCTGCACACTGCAGAGAGCAGCGCTCACTTGCTGCAGCTAGAGAAAAGGCCACGCAACAGTGAAGACCCAGCACGGCCAAAGATAAACACAATTAAAAAGACATAAGCAACAGGACCTACTACACAGCGCAGGAACTAAATTCTTCGGTACCTTGTAATACCCTGTAGTGGAAAAGAATCTGAAAAAAGGTGTGTGTATAAAATGGAATCACTACTGTATACTTGGAACACTGTAAATCCACTATACTTCAATTAAAAAAAAAGTCAACTAATTCCAAATGAGGACACAGATTAGGTGTATTTTTCTAAAGTCACACAGCTTGTGAATGATATAGCCAGGATGTGAAACTAGGTTTCTGTCACTAGGGATGCACAATCCCTTCTTTTTCAGACTTTATTCTGTTTCACCCTACAGCTATTCTGACTCAGGCACTGTATCCAGACAGTTAAAATAATGACCAATGTTAATATTTAAAAACGAAATGGTAGTGACAAATTAAAAAGTAACAAAACATGGTGAAGTATGGTTTTAAAAAGGTATTGATTTTATTTAAAAAAGAAAGGAGAAAAAAAAGGAATACAAAAGAAAATACATGCATCTCCCAAGGGAATCCTGGGATGCCAGGTTTCCCAGAGTCCAGCTGTCTGGTGTGGCTGCGGCTGACTTGAGCCCAAGCTGCTTCCCTCTCCTGCTGGGGGATCACACACCTTCCTCCGCTCACATCCATAAATCCCGGCAGAATCTTCTAACTATGGGCCACTCTAGTAAGAAGGCTGTGTCCCTCTGAGATGCCCCTTTCGAAGCTTGCTCAGGAAAACTCTCTGGTTTATGCAGATTTTGGCCTCTGCTCTAAGACGCCTTAAGGCCCGCCTAGTTGTTTTTCAGCAAAGCTTCTATTTCTCCTAAGTAGAACAGACAAGGGAAGCAGAAGGCTCTAGTCTGGATGTAGGTTCCGCTCACCCCACTGGAGCCCGGCTCCTCTTGGGGAGAGTTTGAATACATTCAGGATTTAAACATTCAAATATACAACCTAGTTACATAACATACTGATGCACAGTGTGGCTATTATTATTACCTGTTGGTGTCTTCAGGGTGCAGTGTTGCTGTGCCATGTATAGGCTGGTCCCCTGCTAGTGAGTAGGGACCAGCTAGCCCAGGGCTGCGGAGAAGGCAATGGCACCCCACTCCAGTACTCCTGCCTGGAAAATCCCATGGACGGAGGAGCCTGGAAGGCTGCAGTCCATGGGGTCGCTGAGGTCGGACACGACTGAGCGACTTCACTTTCACTTTCACACACTGGAGAAGGAAATGGCAACCCACTCCAGTGCTCTTGCCTGGAGAATCCCAGGGACGGGGAGCCTGGTGGGCTGCCGTCTATGGGTTGCACAGAGTCGGACACGACTGAAGCGACTTAGCAGCAGCAGCAGCAGCCGCATCCCAGGGCTGCTGCACTGGGTGCTTCAGGGCTTGCCCTGTCCTCCCTGTCCTCCCCTCCTTGGGGCAGGAAGGCACTCTCCTCCTGCTGTCTTTGCTGGTCTCCTATGAGCCTGTACCCAAGGCAGAAAGAGGCCTGCTTCCTTTCTAACACTGCTGCCTCCCACCCAGTACTACGTCAGCCAAGACGTCCTTCAAGTCCCTCGGAGACCCAGGGCTTTCCCGACAGGATGTATTGATCTTTTGTTGTTCTGAGGACTCCATCTTTGTGACTCTAAGGCACTTACAGAGTGTCTGGTTCTCAGGAAATGCTTGAAAAACAAAAATATATATTTCTGATCTATACACGTGTGTATGTATGTACATACACATATTTATGTTTATTTCTGGCACTTTTCTATAGAGAAATTGCAGTAAAATATCTCAGGCTTTCCTCGCATGTCTTGGTTTACCAGCGCTTTAACAATAGCTTTGGTACTAAAATGATTAACAGACCTAGTATCAGCCATCATTTATTGAGTGCTTTACCTGCATTATTTAATTCTCATGACAACCAACTGGGGAAGATATTATCTTGATTTTATCAAGCTGAATTATGAACAAAGCTAGTGGAGGTGATGGAATTCCAGCTGAGCTATTAAAAATCCTAAAAGAGGATGCTGTTAAAGTGCTGCACTCAACATGACAGCAAATCTGGAAAACTCAGCAGTGGCTGCAGGACTGGAAAAGGTCAGTTTTCATTCCAATGCCAAAGAAGGGCAATGCCAAAGAATGCTCAAACTACCATACAATTGCCCTCATTTCACACACTAGCAAAGTTATGCTCAAAATCTTTCAAACTAGGCTTCAGCAGTATGTGAACTGAGAAACTTCTAGATGTACAAGCTGGGTTTAAAAAAAGCAGAGGAACTAGAGATCAAATTGCCAATATTCATTGGATCATAGAGAAAGCAAGGGAATTTCAGAAACACACCTACTTCTGCTTCATTGACTACACTAAAGCCCTTGACTGTGTGGACCATAACAAACAGTGGAAAATTCTTTAAGAGATGGGAATACCAGACCACCTTACCTCTCCCCTGAGAAACCTGTATGAAGGTCAAGAAGCGACAGAACTGGACATGGAGTAACTGACTGGTTCAAACTTCAGAAAGAAGTATGACAAGGCTGTATACTGTCACCCTGTTTACTTAATGTCTATGCAGGGTGCATCATGCAAAATGCCAGGTGGATGAATCACAAGCTGGAATCAAGATTGCCAGGAGAAGTATCAACAACCTCAGAGAGGCAGATGACAACCACTCTAATGGCAGAAAGTGAAGAGGAACTAAAGAGCTTCTAGATGAGGGTGAAAGAGGAGAATGAAAAAGCTGGCTTAAAACTCAACATTCAAAAAACTAAGATCATAGCATCCAGTCCCATCACTTCATGGCAAACAGATGGGGAAAAAGTGGAAACAGTGGAAAAATTAGGGTTAGGGGTTAGGGTTAGATTTTATTTTCTTGGGCTCAGAAATCAGTATGGATTGGTGACTGCAAACATGAAATTAAAACACTTGGTCCTTGGAAGGAAAGCTATGACAAACCTAGACAGTGTATTAAAAAGCAAAGACATCACTTTGCCAACAAAGGTCCATACAGTCAAAGCTATGGTTTTTCCAGTAGTCATGTACGGATGTGAGAGTTGGACCATAAAGAAAGTTGAGTGCTGAAGAATTTCAATTTGTAGGGCTGGAGTGCTAGAGAAGACTCTTGAGAGTCCCTTGGACAGCAGAGAGATCAAACCAGTCAATCCTAAAGGAAATCAACCCTGAATATTCATTGGAAGGACTGAGGTTGAAGCTCCAATATTTTGGCCATTTGATGCGAAGAGCTGACTCACTGGAAAAGACCCTGATGCTGGGAAAGACTGAGGGCAGGAGGAGAAGGGGGCAACAGAGGATAAGATGGTTGGATGGCATCACCAACTTAATAGACATGAGTTTGAGCAAACTCCAGAAAGTAGTGAAGGACAGGGAACCCTGGCATGCTGCATCCAATTGCAGCAAAGAGTTGGATATGACTTGTCAACTGAACAACACCTGTGGCTTAGAAAATTTACATATTGAATTGGACAAAAAGTTTGGAGGTTTTCCCATAAGATCTTACAGAAAAGCCAGAATGAACTTTTTGGCCAACCCAATACCTTGCACACAGAGTCACACAGTTGGCAAGGGGCAAAGCTGGGTCATCCAAGTGTTGGAAGCAAGTCCTGCACTCCTTCCATAACTAGCCTGTAGAATGGGTGATATTTAACTACATGGAAACTCAGTATTATCTTTGTTGAAGATTTAAATTGGATTCATGTCTTGCTATCAAAAAAGGCCAACGTAAAACTCTGGGATGGCAAAGAGATGAGCTGAATGATGCACGTAAAACACATACCTGACACGTGGAGTGAATCGAGACCTCTGACAACCAATCTGTCTAGTGGAATGGGCTGATCAATTACTGTACACGAACCACCTTCTTTGATTACTGTTTGCAGCTCAGGAGTAAGTGAAGGGCACATTAAACCAGGGTCTGAGCCTCCAAGTTTCTGAAATTTAGGAGGAAATAATGCAAAAAACAGGAAATAAATACTGACACACATACTTACAGCACATCCTTAAACAAACTGATTTCTAGAAACAATTGTTTGAAATCCAGCTTACTACTCTTTTAGGATCTTGAAAAGCATTTCCCAAAGTACACAGTGATTTAAAACACAGTGTTTCTGAGCCCCAAGTTTAATCACCTGAATAAATAAATGGTCAATTCCATAACTTGGAAACATTAAATCACCATCACATCACCAGAAAGATCTTTATTTCAAGTATCCCTCTGTAGTACTGAGTTAAATGAATGAGAAAGAGGAGCCTCATCTGGGCCCACTCTATCTATGGGATCTTACACTAAAATCTAAATAAATAGACTGCATGCTCTATGATTTATAAATAACTGAAATTGTTTTGAATATATATGCTAAATTAAAAGAAAACAGATGTCAAAAATTGTGATGTACATGAAGCAATTTGCGCACTAAATAGCAAAGAGAAATGAAAACACAACATTCTTTATTTCTTTTTCCAAAAAAATAAATGGCACCTGATGTCTTCTCTGGGTGGTTATTTCTGCTCCTGTGAAGTCAATAAAATTCTCAGATTTATCAGACAGAAGAATTTAAAGGGGAATTTAAAACAGGTAACATTCCTTATTTTAGAATCAAGTTGTGAAGCATGGAAGCAGAATATTATAACATGGTCAGTAATGAGTCACGGGCTCTGATCTGTGCCATTATGTAAAGAGAAGGTAAGCTGTGCTTAATGTCAGGTTTTGGAAGGGGACAGAGATTTTTTTTCAGGGCTTGACCTGTTCAGACATGCTAGTCTGGCAGCTAAAAACAGGAGGTCATCCAAGTTTCAAAACTGACTCTTAGTATCTCCAACAGCCACTCCCTCCCCAACCAATCAACTATTCACAGATTGATTAATGGGTATCTATTTTACTGCTTGTGAGCTAAGTCATTTCAGTTGTATCTGACTCTCTATGACCCTGTGGACCGCTCCTCTGTCCACAGGATTCTCCAGGCAAGAATACTGGAGCGAGTTGCCATGCCCTCCTCCAGGGGATCTTCCTGACCCAGGGCTTGAACCTGCATCTCTTACGTCTCCTACACTGGCAGGCAGGTTCTCTACCATTAGCGCCAAGTGGGAAGCCCATTTTTTTCTTATTGCGTACAGGCCCTTAAATTATTTAGCTTAACCAACCAACAGGCCACTTTCCTCGTGGCTCAGTGGTAAAGAATCTGCCTGCTAATGCAGGAGACTCAGGTTTGATCCCTGGGTCAGGAAGATCCCCTGGAGAAGGAAATGGCAACCCAACTCTAGTATTCTTGCTTGGGAAATCCCAGGGACAGAGGAGCCTGGTGGGCTACAATCCATGGCGTCGCAAAAGAGGTGGACATGACTTATCAACTAGGACAACAAACATGCCATCCAGAAGCTTAGAATATTAAAATACCGAGAGATCTAGTCTCATCATCTTAACATCTGTGTCAGGCAAGCTATTGAGTAAAAGAGTGAGTGGGTTAGAACATTAAGTATCTCTGATGGCCAAGGAGAAACTGCAGCTCTTCCCACCTCTAAGGGCTGCAGAAAAGGCCCCTTCCTGAAAGCACTTGCATCAGTCTGGGAACAGACCGTGAAATGGAAAAGTGGTGGACCATGAGACCCGTGGCTTAATGGGGAGTAACGACAACAATACTAACAATTAATACTTAAAGAGAAAAATCCCTAGTCTTAGAAGAGATTTTGTGGCTCTAGCCCTTGGTGACTCTTTTCTCCTGTGATGCCAACTGTACATCTATTTGGCATCTGCAGTTGTTAATTACAGGTAGACTCTGAGAGACCAGAGCCCCTTCCCACCCGCACCTCCCTACATCATCACTTCTCAGGAAGGAGGTGCCCTTTCAAACAAGAATGCATTTGAGCATTTGGTTCCAAGAGGCGCCCGGCTCCGACAGCTTTCACTGTGGTGGACAATGTGGATGAGGAAAAGACTGATATGGACTAAAGGATCTCCATTTCATTTGCCGAGGCTGGCCAGGCAGGCATAAAGTCCTGCGGCTTCTGGGACTCACCTAAAAGTATATGGACTTGAGTCATTCTAAAACTACACACACCCTCTGGCATCCTTATGAAATGGGACTCGCTTTTGTTACTGATGTTTTTCAGTTCAGAACTCTATGATGGAAAAAGCCAATATTTTTAAATGCCTCCATTTTATGGAGGGTAAAGTCTGATTTGAAGTACATGATTTTTTTCTCTTTTTAACAACTTATTCAGAAATATCTCTAAACTCATTCAACAGACTTATTTAGAAACAAGACTTTTACCTTTTTGTTGCGCTTAGTTTTCGTAACTAAGAGGAAATCATCAAAGAGAAACAGATAAACATCTAGGAATCTTGTGCTTTCTGAGGAAAGAAAGAAGATGAAATTGGGGCTGGAAGTAGCAAGCAAAAGTTTTTTTTTTTGTTTTTTGTTTTTTTAAATCAAAGAAACCCTTTAGAAAACAACACAGAACAGGTATCTGGGTGCAGGAGGCTCAGGACTCAGGGGGCTCCAATCACGTGGGTCAGAAAACTGCATTACAACTGAGCTGATTTCTCCCTAAAGCAGAGACCTGATGTGAGCTCACACTTCCAACTTTAAAGATATTAGTGGCGCATTTCATGTGGATCTGAGATAACCTGGGTGATATCTGTAGTAGCTGATCAACAGTGCCCCAGCATTTTTGCCTCCTGACTCATCTGGGTGTCACTGGTAAAGGTATACGTTACTAGAGAAAAGGCACTTTGTCATTGCCGTGGACTGAACTGCATAGCCCCCCAATTCTTTGCGGAAGTCCCAACCCCCACTGTGTACTTGGACTAAGGAAGTAATTAAGGTTAGATGAAGGCTTAAGGGAGGACCCTGGTCTGGCAGGGTGAATATCATCCAAGACACACCAAGGCATGCGCGCTCTCTCTCCACCACGTATGACGCTGAGAAAGCTGGAAAAAGAGCTCTCACCAGGAACCACATCAGTAGGCAACCTGATCTTAGACTTCCAGCCTCCAGCACTGTGAGAAATAAATGCCTCCTGTTGAAGCCACCCAGCTGGCAGCATTTTCTTATGGCAGCCCTAGCTGATGAAGACAGTCATTAAAGCAATTGTTTCCCAAGTTTTCCATTGTGCCTATACACGTTTAACGTCTTCATGTAGCTTTATATTTACAACCTTTTCTTAATATCACTTTTGATGATAACTGAAGGCAAATAGGCTTTCTGCTTTTCCCTAAGAAGGAGATAGCAGTAGAAAGGAAAAGTATTAGAGAGATCGCTCCCCTTCTGGATTTAACTCTGTCCCTTAGAAATTAGAAAAAGAAATGGTTAAATTTAAATGATTTTAGAGGAAAGGGTAGTCTTTTCAGAGGGTGATGTGATAGGCACTTAAAGGAAATATAAGAAAAATCAAGTAAATATTTTTTATTATTCTATTTGTTTATATTATTCTAGAAGTTCTTTCTTGTATACCCTGGAAATACAATGTCTAAGGTTAAATTAATAGATAAAATAGCTAACACTCCCCTTCTTTAAGTTTAGAGGAAAGATACTTCCTATATTTGCCCAGAAGAGAAATTAGATATATTATTTAATCTTGAATTATCCTTGAATATTTTTTAGGTGTTTTCCATCTCTACTAGAAACTCCTTTTGGCAAACTGGGCTGTGGCAGACTGCCGGTGGTCCCTCAAAAACAATTGTTATTTTGTAGTAATGAAATTTCCAAGTTTTAGTGGGTAGTTGTTTACTTGTGAACAAGTACAGGTGCCAGCTTTCCTTGTAGCTGAATGTGACCAAGTGACGAAATTCTGGCCAATGGGATATGAGTTAGAATGCAGGCAGAATTTAGTCACCTGGTCACATTCAGCTACAAGGAAAGCTGGCACCTGTATTTCCAAGCAGCCAACAAACTCTGAGCACCACGATGCATCAATGATTAAGGCAGAATCTTGCCTTCTAAGAGCTTTAATTGTAATAGAAGCAGACACATAATAAACACAGACAACATGAGATAAATTCAAGAACTGACAGTGCTAAAGGAAATATGGGATTATGAAAAAGGATGACTGAAGAGGGGCACTGTAGGCCTAAAGCTAGAGTATTCATATTTACTATCCCAGGAGTCTGAAGCTATGGGTCACACAACCAGCTCTGAGGCTTACTAACTTGTGCGGTTCTAACTCTCACAGAGCCTGAACTGTGGGGTTCTCATGGCACTGCTGGCCTTCCATGGTGGCTCAGCTGGTAAAGAATCTGCCTGCAATGTGAGAGACCTGGGTTCGATCCCTGGGTTGGGAAGATACCTGGGAGAAGGTAAAGGCTACCACTCCAGTGCTCTGGTCTGGAGAATTCCATGGACTGTATAGTCCATGGGGTTGCAAAGAATCGGACCCGACCGAGCAGCTTTCACTTCATTTCCTCGCACCGCTAGGGGACGGAGCAGCACCACCAGCTCGCCCAGTTCTGCAGCAGCGTGAACGCTGTTCTTTGGGTGCCACAGCTAGCTACTTGGCCATCACGCTGGCCTGAACTTCCCTCATTTTTCTATTTAGAAACACCAATCTGTGGGGAGCAGTGCATTTGTGAAGGTTATGTGCCAGCATGAATTCCGATGGGAAGCTGGTTAAACTTCTAAAGTTATAAAAACTTGTACCTTCTGGGAATGAGAAAATGCACTTATTTAATCTTAACACCACAATTTTTAAGGCTAGAAGAAATTCTGAAACGCATTAGTAGTAGGTATCACTGTTATCATTGTTATTACCATCGTCATCACCAACATTTACAGAAGAGATTAAGGAAATTTAAACAATTTCCCCAAAGCCCACCGTTGGTGCCAAAGCCCCTAAGTCTTGGTCCAGTGCTTTTCCCATTCAAAACAATATCCTATTTCTTCTAATATTATTACCCCCACCACATTTCCATGCCAACTCTGAGTCAAAGTCCCAGTGACTTTAAACTTGGTATGATGACACCTCCCCCTGTGATGATACCTGACTAACAGCATATACTGTTGGACAGGAGCCTGGTGTTACTAATATTTACACAGGTCTTCCTTTTTGATCCACACCCATTTCTAACATTTTAGGATAGGCTAGTCCAACTCACTGTGTTGGGGAAGTTGGTGGACACAGGGAAGAGGTGAAATAAAATCTCTGATAATTCCAGGCGGAGGCCAAATTTTGGAGGCAAAGTCATATGACTGTACACAGAACTGTGTTTCGCCTCCTTACTTTAGGTTTTGGTTGGATTTGGCTTTGTCACAATGACATAGTTATTTCTGAAATTGTAAACAGCATTAAAGAAAGTGTAAAACTGTTATCTTCTCAGAGGCAAGTGGGGGCAGGGGGCGTCTGCAGGTGGAGAATGGTTGAAAAACAAAGGCCCAGGCTCTTCCTACCTCACCTGCTTCGCTGCGGAGCCTTCAGGCTGGTCTCTCTGCTTTGTCTCCTCCACCCACTTCGCACACTGCTTTTTCACACTGCTTTTCCGACCTCCTTCTTCAACAACTTTTAACCCTATTATGTCCCTGCATGAGGACTCAGTGGCTTCCTGCTTTCTGCATTTTCCTGGCTGGGTCCCTCTGGCTTCCAAGGCAGTCGCTAAAATTCTGGAGGCCAGCTAGGCTGAGGCAGCCTGTTGGCTTGGGTCTGAATGCGGCCATTAACTCGCCAAGTGCCTTGAATTCGTTATGGAACTTCCCTGTATTTGTCCTGTGATATGGGATTAAATGTAATTTCTCTGCAAGACTCACGGGCAGGAGAAAATGCATGCAAAACTCCTTTGCTGTGAAACATGAGGCGTGTCTATCTTCCTGAGTGGGCAGGAATTATGTCCCAAGCTGACATCTAACACTATCTTGAAACTAGAGCAGGTTCTCAACAGATGTGTACCGAGAAAGGACTTACTGCCCAGCACCCCCTACCGACAGGATCTCAGATGGCTATAAACATGCAATCCCACATCCCACAGGGCTTCACACACTGTGGGTGCTCAAGCGAGGGTTTGTGAAGCAATGAAAGCAAATCTTACTTCAGCTGGGCAGCCCTTTCTGATCATATTTACTGAGCGCTGACTCTCTACCAACTATTCTTTCAAGAGCTACCAACATCCATTAGCTCACTGAACTCCTCACAACAAAGAGGGGGAACTGCAGCGTGGGGAGACTGCTGGCCAAGCCTCCAGGTTGCAGAGGCGGCAGAGGTGGAGGGGGAAGGGGGCACACCCTCCTAGCAGCGGGGGAGCCTCCTCGCCCAGGCGGCCTCTGCCTCCAGGCCTTTTCTCGTGCTGTGCTTTTCACTCCGGCTGTCCTTCCACTGACATAACAGCCTTCTATTCGCCAGAGTCCCCCTCCAGTGCCACGGGCCACAGGGAGCCCTTCCAGGGTACTCCAGTACTGGGCTCGCTTTCGGATTCAGCCCGCAGGTCTGCTTACTGTGGCAGAGCTTCTCAGCTCGAGGGAAAGGCTTATGTAGAATAGCGATTCTCTATCCTCCAGTCCTGCACAGCACAAAGTGTGTTACATAGCAGATTCTCAGTCAACACTGATAGTCTGACTGCCCAGCTCAGTGAGGGTGGGAACAGCTGATGTTGAGTGTTTATGAGATTCCAGACCTTGAGCTTGGAGAAGGAAATGGCAGTCCACTCCAGTGTTCTTGCCTGGAAAATCCCATTGACAGAGGAGCCTGGCCGGCTACAGTCCATGGGGTCGCAAGAGTCGGACACGGCTTAGCAACCACTACCACCAGACCTTGAGCTAAGCTCTTCACTTGGACTCCAGTCTTATAAGATACATATAGTTATGCCATTTTAGAGTCACCCTGTGGTCTGATCAAGCTGGAGTCTGTGTGCCTCCACGGGATGCTCTCTGATTCACATCTGCTGTCACCTTGGCCGCAAGCAAATGCAATTCCTGCCACCATTCTATTAGCCACAGTTGGGCAAGTTACAAGGTAGCAAAGATGTTGGGTTTGTAAAGGAAGCAGAGATTTACCTGCAAGAGTTAGCTTTCCTTCATAGAGAAGGTGTCTGTTGGTTGGTGACAGGATGTTTTCTGCCATGTGTTCTTTAAAAATGTGTTTCAGGCACTGGGAAAACAAGGGAGATAATCAAAGAGCTGTTAGTGATTAGAAGACAGCATGTTCCAGGAGCTGGGGCAATGCAACTCCGTCTACAAAGCTGGAAACATTTGGAAATGCCAGTACATGCCAGGACATGGGGCTGGGGAAGAATGGGCAAACCTCTTAGGAGGACCAGCCCAGGAACGGCGTGATGAGGCCAGCTGCCCCACCACACACAATGCCACGTGGATGAAGGCTTTACATCTGCAAGATTTATAATTTTGGTGGGCAGCTGGGCACTATGTAATAAGATTAGTGTATTTCCACCCAAATGCCAAACTTCTGGAAAGGGATGCATGTTCTAACTGATCCCTTTTGTACCTCTGGAATGAAAAACCTTTTATCTCGATCCCAAAGTGGAGGCCACACTACAATCTCCTGTAGATGTCTGAACTTCTGAAAACTGTCAAGCCACTTCACTTTTCCTTCAAGATCCCCTAAAAGACAAGACACATCCAATATATTTTTAAATGCATGAGACATTACAGCATAAAATTTAACCAAGATCCACAGAAATCATTCAGACACTGAACCCCCTGGAGCCAAACTATATCTGAGGTTCATTTAACATTATTTCTCGCTGTTTGAACACCTTAGAAAAACTCACTAATTTGAAATCAGCCTCTTGCAGAGAAAATGAAGCTGAACTAATTCAATAAATTGTAAACGTGCATTTTTATTTCAACAATACTAATAATGCTCCTGGTAGCTCTCTCATATTCCCTACATCATACAGCTGGGGATTACAGGAAGGAAGAAAATTAGACTAACAAGGACAAGCATATCTTTTTGTCTTAATCATAAAATACACATTCCCTTTATGATAAAGTTGATTATTTCTTTGGTAAGAATGTATTTTTTCTTCAAAGTTTAGTTTGAAGAAAAGTTCTCTTCAAAGAACTTTTGAAAACAAAGAAAAGTTTTCTTCAAAGTTCTTCAAATATTAGTTTCCCAATATTTTTGATAACATATTGCTATTGAGGTTTTGAAATGATTTTTGAAAATGTGGAGGGCAAGTCATAGACCCACACAATCAATGGTTAGGGGAATCTTTGCAAATTCACTATCTTTAAGCACATAAACTTAAAGGAAGGCCACAGGGATCTCTTTCCTCAACAATGAAAATTCAGATTTTATTGAGAAATTCCTGGAAGAGATGTTATTATCTTCCTCACAAACCCATCAAAATGAGTAATAATCTTCAAAATTACTTTAAATTTTTAAAAAATCTGTCTTTAATTGAATTTTCTGTCAATCAATTTGATAAGCTTAATTCTAGTTCCTTGTGCCGGTCATTAGAGAATTTGAACAAAAACTTAAAAAAGGAAAAACACTAATTGAGTGGTCATTTTACTTTTAAACATGAAAAGAAAAAAACATCATTTCTGTACAGCTGATAATTATCAATTTGAATTGTTCCTTTTTGATGCTCCCTAGGAAATCTTTTATGGACACCTATCAAGGATTTCTTTATTTGGATTTGACTATACATAGCTACCCAAATAGACTTAAATTATTACAGGGCTTGCTCTTTTATCCCCTAATTCCAGTTCTAAATATTGCAGTTGGCATTATATTTAGATTGGCCCTCGATTTCAGTGACCTAAAAAAAATTGACGGTGGTAATTTATCCTTCGGAAAGGCTTTTCATGCTGTTTACTTCCATTTGCTTTGTGTGTGGGTTCAGTATGGATGTTAAAAACAAAGTGCCTTCATCATCTGGGAAGTACAAGTTTTCCTGCCTGAACTCACATCTGAAAACCTCGGAGACGAGCCACGTCCTGCGTGAACCCTTAGGAGTTAAAAGAGTTCTCACAGGGTTGGCCAGGATGTGAGTGGAGCCCATTGTCTTGAGTGTGTTGGATTTACACTGCAAACTCAAAGTCAAATCCACATTTCCGAGAGCCAGTGACCTCAAGCCAACAGAATTACCTCCTAGGATGGAAGCCCAGCTGGTTCCCAGGAGCCACAGGGCCCCCCAACTCTTTGACTAAAGCTGACACTGGAGCTCTGGGTCCCTCATCTCAGGGACTTACGGATTGACTTTTCCACCTTTTCCTTGATGGAGTAGATCATGATTTTCTCCGTAGAGTCTGTACTCCTTTTCCAGATATTCTTCAGCAACAAGGGGTATCGAGTCAGCCTGTGTAGCGGGGCCACGAGCAGCTCAGGTAGGTGAAGGCGTCTGCACTGGTCATTTTGCTCACACCACTGGGGAAGGGAAAACCAGGCCCATCAGAACATTGCTTCTATCGGGGCACTGAGGAATCTGGACACAAGAAAACCTTAGGAGATCTCACTCAGTAATGACATAACACCCCTGTGAGCTTGCTGGGAAAAATTATAAGGACTGAATATTCATTGGAAGGACTAGATCTTGCTTTTGAAAATCCCATATTAAACCGTCTTCAGTTCAGTTGCTCAGTTGTGTCCGACTCTTTGCGACCCCATGAATCGTAGCACGCCAGGCCTCCCTGTCCATCACCAACTCCCGGAGTTCACTCAGACTCACGTCCATCGAGTCCGTGATGCCATCCAGCCATCTCATCCTCTGTCGTCCCCTTCTCCTCCTGCCCCCAATCCCTCCCAGCATCAGAGTCTTTTCCAATGAGTCAACTCTTCGCATGAGGTGGCCAAAGTCCTGGAGCTTCAGCTTTAGCATCGTTCCTTCCATAGCAAGCATTTATCTACTAGTACTGAAATCAGGATCTCAAATGGGGTTTTTTTTTTTTGTTTGTTTGTTTTTTTTTTTTGCAATATGCTTAAGAAGTATTATGCCCATATTCCAGCCTTGTTTACCCTTCTGACCGACTGCAGTTATCCCTTCTCCTCCTCCCAGGCCCTTGGGGTTGATTTCTGGGTTTGCCAGCTCTGCTGCCTCCTTTGCTGCAGTGCAGTTAGGAAAACTGAGAGTCAACACCGGATGGGGAGAAGGGAAAAGGAAGGGGTTTTGCTTGTTGGGTGAGTTCCTTAACTCTCCTTTGTTGGAGGGAATCAGGATAATGAGAAAATGAGGTTGAGGAGGCTAAACTGAGCTACATCATATAGAAGAGAGATGAGAAGAAAAAAGACACAGACGGTTGTCAATAGGGAGAGTTTGTTCAAGGAGGCGGCTGCCAGGTGTACATGCAATGGAGAAGACATGAAAGGAAACTATAGTAAGTACTGCTACAAGTCAGGCCTTACAAATGGCTGAGACAAGAAGTGAAAGGCAAAGGAAAAGAGGAATGCAGAGTTCCAAAGAACAGCAAGGAGAGATAACAAAGTCTTCCTAAGTGAACAGTGAAAAGAAATAGAGGAAAACAACAGAATGGGAAAAGACTAGAGATCTCTTCAAGAAAATCAGAGATACCAAGGAACATTTCATGCAAAGATGGTAACAATAAAGCACAGAAACGGTATGGGACCTAACGGAAGCTGAAGATAGTACGAGGTGGCAAGAATACACAGAAGAACTGTACCAAAAAGGTCTTAATGACTCACATAATCAAGATGGTGTGATCACTAACCTAGAGCTAGACATTCTGGAGTGTGAAGTCAAGTGGGCCTTAGGAAGCATTACTAGGAACAAAGCTCATGGAGGTGATAGAATTCCAGCTGAACTACTTAGAATCCCCAAAGATGATGTTATTAAAGTGCTGCACTCAATATGACAGCAAATTTGGAAAACTCAGCCGTGGCCACATGACTGGAAAAGGTGTTTTATTCCAATTCCAAAGAAAGGCAGTGCCAAAGAATGTTCAAAGTACTGCACAATTGCACTCATTTCACATGCTACAAGGTAATGCTCAAAATCCTTCAAGCTAGGCTTCAATAGTACGTGAATCAAGAACTTCCAGATGCTAAAGCTGGATTCAGAAAAGGCAGAGGAACCAGAGATCAAATTGCCAACATTTGTTAGATCATAGAGAAAGCAAAGGAATTCCAGAAAAACATCTACTTCTGGTTCATTGACTATACTAAAGCCTTTGACTATGTTGATCACAGCAAACTGGAAAATTCTTAAAGAAATGGGAATACCAGACCACCTTACTTGCCTCCTGAGAAACCTATATGCAGGTCAAGAAGCAACAGTTAGAACCACACGTGGAATAATACACTGGTTCAAAACTGGGAAAGGAGTACATCAAGGCTGTATATTGTCCCTCTGCTTGTTTAACTTTTATGCAGATCACATTATGAGAAATGTTCGGCTGGATGAATCACAAGCTGGAATCAAGACTGCCAGGAGAAATATCAATAATCTCAGATATGCAGATGGCACCACCTTAATGGCAGAAAGTGAAGAGGAACTAAAGAGCTTTTTGGTGAAAGTGAGAGAGGAGAGTGAAGAAGTTGGCTTAAAACTCAACATTCAAAAAATGAAGATCAATGCCATCCTGTCCCATCACTTCATGGCAAACAGGTGGGGAAAAAATGGAAACAGTGACAGACTTTATTTTCCTGGGTTCCAAAGTCATTGTGATGGTGACTGCAGCCATGAAATTAAAAGATGCTTGTTCCTAGGGGAAAAAAGCTATGACAAACCTAGACAGTGTGTTAAAAAGCAGAGCTATCACTTTGTTGACAAAGCTCCATATGGTCAAAGCTGTGGTTTTTCCAGCAGTCACATACAGATGTGAGAGCCGGACCATACAGAAGGCTGAGCACCCAAGAACTAATGCTTTTGAGCTGTGGTGTTGGAGAAGACTCTTGAGAGTCCCTTGGACACCAAGAGGATCCAACCAGTCAATCCTAAAAGAAATAAACCCTGAACATTCATTGGAAGGACTGATGCTGATGCTGAAGCGCCAATACTTTGGCCACCCAATGCAAAGAGCTGACTCATTGAAAAAGACCTTGATACTGGGAAAGACTGAAGGCAGGAGAAGGAGGAGGCGACAGAGGATGAGATGGTTGGATGGCATCATTGACTCAATGCACATGAGTTTCAGCAAGCTCTGGGAGATAGTGCAGGACAGGGAAGCCGGCGTGCTGCAGTCCATGGGGTTGTGAAGAAGTGGACACAACTTAGTGACAACAAGAACACACGTGGAAGCCACAGCCACCACCCACCACATTTTGCTGGCTCCATTCTTTTCTTTGGAAGAAGAGAGCTCTTTCTCTTTCTTCCCCTCTCTTCCCTTCTCCAGCTTTCCCCCTTTTCTCTCCTAGCCTCAAGCTTTGCAATTGTCCTTGTCTTCCATACCCTCCTACCCTAACAGCTATATCACATTTCTTCTAAAAACTTCCGGACTCTTCTTTATGGGAATTCTGCCATGCATGATCTTTCCCACTTCCCCACCTACAGACAGCAGGTCAGAAAAGTGAGCCCAGAGGTGCATGGAGGATGGAGCTCTAGGGGCCAGGCTTTAAGGCTGAGGGACCACCTCCCCTCTCTGCACCTCAGACTCCTCTTCTATAAAATGGGAGCAGGTATTAGATGACTTCCTACTTCTTATCCAGCTCAAAATGGTTGTGATCCTCACTGGGGTTGAAGGGATGCAACCCCAAGGGAAGCAGAGACTGCAGCCATGAAAGGGCTAGGAGCAGGAGTGGAGGGAAGAGGTGTGGGAAGGCCGTCGTCCTCTGTGGCCTTCCGTTTAGTTCAGTCAGTTCAGTCGCTCAACTGTGTCTGACTCTTTGTGACCCCACTGACTGCAGCATGCCAGGCCTCCCTGTCCATCACCAACTCCCAGAGATTTAGTGGCTGATTTCCATGCTGAGTCACTGGCAGCAGCATTCCAGTGCTACCTGCTGGTCCTCATGGGAAGCTGGGGAGCTCCAGTAATTCATTTCTTATCAGCAGTGAGGGATTCCCTAAAAACACACAGCCCTGGGTCACTGCTCCAAATTTCCATGCTGTGGGCAACGGCTCTGGAGGCTAGCACCCACTGGTGATCAGGGTAAATATAAAAGCACTGACTCTCCCATAGACACCAATCAGAAAAGAAATACCAGTGGTAAATAATTTAGACAAAGATCCAGGCAGAGATACACAAAATATTTATAGTGTTTGAAAGGTCTCAGAAGAGGAAAAAAAAAAAAAAGAAAAGATATTTGATGATTCTAAAAGTGAAACTATAACTTTCTCTTTCATTTATCTGTTGGCTTTACTTTTCATGTCTATTAGGGAAAGAAAAGAAACTCTGACATGAGAAATTGGATATAAAAGTCCTTTTCCTGGATGGGTCTAGATAAGTGGAATCTGCTTCAGCTTGATAATAAATTTATATATAGTTGGGAGATCAAGATAGTGGAATACAAGGACATAGACCTCACCAACTCCAACAAGTACATAAAACATACATCTACATGTGTACCAGTTCTCACAGAATACCTATTGAATGCTGGCAGAAGAGCTCATACAACCAAAACTGCCAGGAAGATCACCAGGCAACAAGGGAGGATGGGATGGGACCTGTACTGCTGGGAGGGAACTGTGAAAGAGGAAAGATTCCTTGCCCTAGGAACAAACTTTGCTGCCTAGATCAGCCGGAACAGAACGGAAGCTTCAGAGGCTCAGAGAAGAATGCAGTGATTGGCTTAAGCAGGTAGAAAAGAGAGACCAGCACGCCTGGTCTCGGCCACCTTGCTGCACTCCCCAGCTCCATGCATGTGTCTGGGAGCACAGGTTGGGGCTGGGTGCTGAATCTTGGGTTTCAGCGCACAGCTCTGGGGAGAGGACTGGGGATGGCTATGCAGAGAGAGCCTAAAGAGGCAAGAGTATGGACTGGGTGGCAACTGGGGCTGTGTGCGGGATGAAACTTGGGTCTACTACAGAAGCCCTCTTGTTAAGGAGCACCTGAAGGGAGAGGTGGGGCCCCAGCAGCGCAGCCCCACAGAGTGCTCACAGCGGGCAGGGCTCTGCGAGCACGTGAGTGCCCGCTGTTGCCCCACACAGAGGTGGGGCTGAAATCTGAGCCGTATCAGGAGACCTTGTGACTTTAGTGGATTTACGCTGCCGCTGTCTTTGTAAGCTAAGTGACTGTGGGACATCCAAGCAGAGGACTGACGCTCCCATAGCTGGGGCAAGTCCAGAGTCAGCAGCTGCGAGTTTTGCGGGTACACGTACGTGGAGGTGGGGCCAGGGTCTGTGCTCGTCCTGTAGCTCTGAGGGGGTCAAGGAGCATGACCTTGGGCAGCTAAGAAAGGTCCTGGGGCCTGACTTCAGGGAATCTGTGCCTGCAGATCTGAGCTGGTGGCTTTACGAGCACAGCACCTGAGGGACATCCAGGTCAATGGCCTGCATTCCCGTGGCTGAGGAGGAGGTGAGGCCCCTGCCAACAACAGTGCACTCTGGACGCACACATGGTGCGTGACAGACACCACGGAGCGCACTTCAGCGGACGGCTCCTCCTGAGGAAGACTCACGGCTCCTCCCCCGGTAGCTCCAGGCCTGCCCACCTCACACCGCAGCACAGAAACAAGATGATCTGGGGGGCTTCTACTCCAACTGGGGAGCACACTGCGCTCCCAACAAAGCTGTGACAACCACAGACCAAATAGGAGGCTCTGCTCAACTTCCACTGCAGGTTCTGGTCACCAGAAAAAGTCACACTCCCTATGAAGGGGATAACAACCAGCATACAAGGAGGGAAGAAACGGCAGGCGCCCATTCTAGATGCAGCCCTTGCACCCAAAATATTAAGACTCAGACTACACAAGGATGCTCCCACATAAAACCAACTCTTCAAGAACATAGGCAATTACTGTTTCTCCTAAATCCAGGGGCAAAGAAATAAAACTGAAACCAAGAAGCAGAGGAACTATTTCCAAAAACAGGACAGGAGAAATCTCCAATAAAACAGAATGCTCTACCAGATTCTGAGTTCAAGAAGAAGATAAGGCTTCCCGGGTGGCTCAGTGGTGAAGAGGAGTGGCCAATGCAGGAGACATGGGTTTGATCCCTGATCTGGAGTCATGAAGCAACTACAGAGCCCACGGGCCACATGCTGCCGAGCCCTCGTGCTGCAACTACCAAACCCACCTGCCCTTGGTAGAGCTTGTGTTCTGCAACAAGAGAAGCCACCACAGTGAGAAGCCCACGCACCACAACTAGACACTAGCCTCTGGTCACGGCAATGAACTCAGCAGAGCCAGGAATCAATAAAATTACGAAAAGAAAGTAACAATTAACAATTAAGAAAGGGCACTGAGAGAAATGCAGATCACTTTAGCAAGGAACTACTAATAGAAACTATAAGGAGAAGCCAGTTAAAAGGAGAAAATGTATATGCTGAGATGAAGGCAAGCAAAAGGCAATAAATAACAAACTAAACATTGCAGGGTTTCCCTGATGGCTCAGCAGTAAAAGAATCTGCCTGCTAATGTAGGAGACATGGGTTTGATCCCTGATCCAGGAAGATTTCACATGCTGTGGATCAACCGAGCCTGTGTACCACAACTAATGGGCCAGCGCTCTAGAGCCTGCACATCACAACTGCTGAGCCCACACACCTCTACTATGGAAGCCCGCATGCCCTAGAGCCCATACTCCACAAAGAGAGAAGCCACGGCAACGAGAAATCCGCGCACCACAACTAGAGAGAAGATCCCACTCACCACAACTAGACAAAAGCCTGTGCAACAACAAAGACTCAGCACAGCCATAAGTAAATAAATAAATAAATGTATTAAAGAAACAATGTAGGTCAAATAACTGATCTAGAAGACAGAATAATAATGGAAATCAATCAGAAATGTAGAAAGAAAGTCAAATGAAAGAAAAAAAGAAAGTAAAAAAAAAAAAAAGAGAGATATATGGGATAATATAAAGTGAGCCGATCTACAATCTAACCTACCACTGGAAAGAAACAGAAAAAGAACAAATAAAGCCTAAAGTCAGCATAAGGAAGGAAATAATAAAAAGTCAGAGAGGAAGAAATAGAATAGAGATCAAAAAATAGAAAACAAAACAAAACCAGTGAAACCAAGAGCTGGTTTTTTGAAAGGGGAAACAAAACTGGGGCTTCCCTGGAGGCTCAGTGGTAAAGAATCTGCCTGCAATGCAGAAGATGTGGGTCTGATCCCTGGTCAGGAAAATCCCCTAGAGAAGGAAATGGCAACCCACTCCAGTCTTCTTGCCTGGGAAATCCCATGGGCAGAGGAGCCTGGCAGGCTGTAGTCCACAGGGTGACAAAAGAGTCAGACACACTTAATGACTAACAGCAACAAAGCAAAATTCACACACCTCTGGCCAGGTTCACCAAGAAGAAATGAAAGGACCCAAATAAAATAAGAAATGAAAGAGGAAGTGTAACAACTGATTTTGCATAAATACAAAAATCTGTGAGAGACTACTACAAAGAATTATATGCCAACAAACTGCACAACCTAGAAGAAATGGATAAGTTTTTAGGGACAGACAGCCCACCTAAACAGAATCAAGAAGAGATAAATAATTTAAACAGATTGATCACTAGAAGTGAAATAGAATCTCTAATAATAATAATAATAATAATAATAAAGCTCCCAGACTTCCCTAATGGTCCAGTGGTTAACAATCTGCCTGCTAATGTAGGGACATGAGTTTGAAACCTGGTCTGAGAAGATTCCACATGGCTCAGGGCAACTAAGCTCATGCATGTGTTGGCTGAAACTAAAAAAAAAAAAAACCAAAACAACCCCCTGCAAACAAAAGTCTAGGATCCAATGAGTTTGCTGGGGAATCCTGCCAAACATACAATGAACTTATACTAATCCTTTTCAAAGTCTTCTTTAAGACTGAAGAGTAGGGGATACCCCAAAGTCATTCTATGAAGCTACCGTAACTCTGATACCAAAACCAGAAAAAGACACTACGAAAAAAGAAAATTATACGTCACTATCTTTGATGAATACACATATAAAAATTCTCAACAAAATTCAGCAAACCGAACACAACAGCAAGTAAAAAGGATAATAAAATACATGATCAAGCTGGATTCAACCTAGAGTCACAAGGACAGTTCAACATAAGCAATATACCACATCCAAAAAAAAAAAAAAAAAAAAACAAACCCCATGATCATCTCAACAGATGCAGAAAAAACATTAGATAAAATGTAACACCCGCTTATTATATATAAAAAAAACTCTCTAGAAAGTGGGCACAGAGGAAACCTACCTCAACATAGTAAAGGCCATATATTACAAACCCATAGCTAACATCATTCGCAAAAGTGGAAAGCTGAAACATTTCCTCTAAGACTAGGAACTAGTCAAGGATGTCCATTCTTGCCACTTTTATTCAACTTTAGTTTTAGAAGTCCTAGCCATGGTAATCAGAAAAGAAACAGAAATAAAAAGGGATTCAAATTGGAAAAGAAGTAAAAATGTCACTGTTTGCAGATGACAGGATACAATATATAGAAAATCCTAAAGATGTTACCACAAAAAAAGCTAGAGTTTATCAATGACTTCAGTAAAATTGCAGGACACAAAATTATCCACAGAAATCTGTTGCATTTCTATAAACTAACAACAAAAGACCAGAAAGACAAATTAGAGAAACAATCTCATTTACCATTGCATCAAAAAGAATAAAATACCTAGGAATAAACCTACCTAAAGAGCCAAAAGATCTGTATTCTAAAAACTATAAGATGCTGATATAAGAAATCAAAGATGACATAAACAGATGGAAAGATACAGTATGTTCTTGGACTGGAAGAAGCTATATTATCAAAATCACTATATGACCCCAAAGCAATCTACAGATTCAGTGCAATCACTATCAAATTACCAGTGGCATTTTTTATAGAACTAGAACAAAAAATTTTATAATTTGTATGGAAACACAAAAGATGCCAAAACAATCTTAAAGAAAAATGGAACTGGAAGAATCAGACTCCCTGGCTGCAGACTATACTACAAAGCTACAGTCATCAAAACAGTATGGTGCTGGCACAAAAACAAATACACGGATTAATGGAGCATGACAGAAAGCAGAAATAAACCCATGCACCTACGGTCAATTACTCTTTGACAAAGGAGGCAAGAGTACACAATGGAGAAAATATAGTCTCTTCAGCAAATGGTGTTGGGAAAGCTGGACAGCTACATGTAAATCAATGAGGTTAGCACACTCCCTTACACCCTACACAAAAATAAACTTGAAATGGCTTAATGACTTAAATATAAGAAAAAAAAAGTAAATATAAGACAGGACACCATAAAAATCCTAAAAGGGAACATAGAAAAAACATCCTCTGATATAAACTGTGACAATGTTTTCTTAGGACAAGTCTCCTAAACCAACAGAAATAAAAACAAAAATAAACCAATGGGACCTTATCAAACTTATAAGCTCTGATAACCAACAAGGTCCTACTGTGCAGCATAGGACACTATATTCAATATCTCATAATAAATTATAATAGAAAAGAATATAAAAAAGTATTATATATATGTAAAACTGAATCACTCTGCTGCACACCAGAAATACATTGCAAATTAACTATATATAATAAGCAAAAAGTAAATTTACTCATAAATCTTATAATTAATAAAATTATATTGATATGATTTATATATAAATTGTCAAGAATCCAATGTGTTCAGGGGAAGAGTGAAATGGACTGAGGGCCCAAATAAAACCTTGTTCTCCTCATTAACCTGTCTTGGTGGGATGCAACCACGGTCTTGGACACCCATTATTCTTGGGAACTTGGGAAATTTACTTAAGTCCTCTAAACCTCTTCTGTGAAATGTGGATAACAAGAGTTGCCGTAACTGGGTGATGAGAGATTTTAAGGAGATAATCCCACACAGTGCTGACAACAATGCCTGACATGTCTTGAATATTCAGTCCACACAGATTTGTCAGCAACTGCTAACCAAGCAAAGACTAAGAGCCCTGGTACCAAGTTCCCAGGGTCTTGCTTTCTGGCTTCTTGGGGCTGTGTTGGAGCACCTTTTTTGGGTGTCTTCTTGGCACTGTGTGGGCTTTCTCCGGTTGTGGCGAGCAGGGGCCAGTCCCTAGTTGCTGTGCGTGGGCTTCTCATTGGGGTGGCTTCTCTTGTGAAGCACGGGCTCCAGGGAGCTTGGGCTTAGATGGCCTGTGGCATGTGGGCTTAGCTGCCCTGTGGCATGTGGGATCTTCCCACTTCAGGGATCAAACCTATGTCCCCCATATTGGCAGGCAGATTCTTAACCGCTGGACCACCAGGGAAGTCCCCCAGTGTCTTTCTCTGCATCACTTTGACTGACTTTGAAAAAGTGAGGGAAATTCTACTCTTGTCAATGCCCATAAAAATAACGTACAGGTATTTACAAAAACCAGCCCCACATGGTGTAGAGAGTAAATTCACCCCAGTGCAATCAGAGCCCAATTCCAGGCAGTCCATAAAATGACAAAGATGTTAAGTGAAAGTGTGTTAGTTGCTCAATTGTGTCTGACTCCGTGACCTGATGGACTGTAGCCCACCAAGCTCCTCTGTCCATGGAATTCTCCAGGCAAGAATACTGGAGTGAGCGGCCATTCCCTTCTCCAAGGGATCTTCCTGACCCAGGGAATGAACCTGGGTCTCCTGCACTGCAGGCAGATTTTTTTATTGTCTGAGCAACCAGCTGCTAACTGCTAAGCCACTTAGTCGTGTCCGACTCTGTGTGACCCCATAGATGGCAGCCCACCAGGCTCTCCCGTCCCTGGGATTCTCCAGGCAAGAACACTGGAGTGGGTTGCCATTTCCTTCTCCAATGCATGAAAGTGAAAAGTGAAAGGGAAGTCGCTCAGTCGTGTCCAACTCTTCGTGACCCCATGGACTGCAGCCTACCAGGCTCCTCCATCCATGGGATTTTCCAGGCAAGAGTACTGGAGTGGGGGTGCCATCGCCTTCTCCGGACCACAAAGATATTAAGTTTTCCAACAACGTTTATGTCAAAGTTTAGGAGAAAGGTTGTCAGCTTGACAGATTTGAATCCTGCTCGTGCCCTGAACAAACTTTAAGCAAGTTGCTGAATTCTTCTAAGCTCCTGAAAACTGAGGATAACACCAAATCCTACAGGGTTTATTGTGCAGACCGAGAAATCAGAGATGATCAGTACGCAGCACAGTGCCTGGCCATTGCCAAAGCTTGCGAACTAGTCACTTTTAGTATTATCACTTTTGTATTTGTATCATTATTATTGTATGTATAATCAGTATACATTATTATTATTAATTATCTGTGATGAAGTTTTGTTCTGTGCTGTGGAAGGCAGATTTACCTCCAAGGCCTCCCAAAGCCTCTCCCTGACCCTTCAACCTTTGTTTCATGATGCTAATGGTTCCTTTGCAACAGGAAGTAGCCCTGAGGAGTTGTAAATAGTCCTGGGTGTAAAGTGCATTGGAGTATTTTGCCTGAAGACCTTTATCCAGGTTCTTTTATTGCCATCTATTGGTCATGTGATCTTACAAAGGTCACATAACCTCTCTGAGTCTCAGGGGCATGTGGAGACACAATGTAATCAACTTCATAGATTTGTGGTAAGATTTAAAAGGATGTTTGAGAAAGTGCTTGGCAAAGCATGATGCTTATAAAAGTATTACATGTTATCAGTACAACAGTGCATCCTCCATTCTTTTTCCTAAATATGTTTTGATTATATATATATATCTCATACATGTAAACTTCTGTGTCACAATTGTTAAGGGATTTTCCAGTTATTTGAAAATGGTGTCTGAACCTTGTGCTAGCTTGGGAGGGAGAGGAATGAACCTGGATTCTCCCCAAACTGGGGAGGAGTCTGGAAGACTCTGCCAAGGAGTCTCATCCAACAGCTTCCAGGGACAAGGTTTGCAACAAGATTATTCATGAAATCTAATGGAGCTTTCATGCTTTGGTTTGAGTAGCAAAGGAAACACTGAAAGGCTAAAGCTACTAAAATAGGGCCATGGCTCTTCCCAACATCATTCACGTCACACCCAGGTTTCCTGGCACATTCTGGCCATGGCAAAGATGCTCTGATTCACAGCTTAAAGTTATTGGGAGCTCTGTGTGGTGGCTGTTCCTCCTACGGCTCTGAGGTGACGCTCTGGTAGGTGCTTCTTGCAGCTGCATGGGTTTCGAGAAAGGCAAGGACCATTTTCTTGGGTCATAAAAAGAGCTGTGGCATAATACTGAAAGGTACATTTCAGACTAAAGATATGTCAAAATAAAACCCTCAAAACCAGGTGGGGGCAGGGGAGTGGGTGGTGGTCAAAGGAAGTAGAGAAGTCAAGGAAACTTTTTTCCAGTTTTGCTTATTTGCAAACACTGAATGTCCTGAGCACAAATCTCCTGTTCCAAAATGGGTGAATTTAACTCAGATGACCATTATATCTACTACTGTGGGCAAGAATCCCTTAGAAGAAATGGAATAGCCATCATAGTCAACAAAAGAATCCAAAATGCAGTACCTGGATGCGATTTCAAAAATGACAGAGTGATTTCTGTTCGTTTCCAAGCCAAACCATTCAGTGTCACAGTAATCCAAGTCTATGTCCGACCAGTAATGCTGAAAAGCTGAAGCTGAACGGTTCTGTGAAGACCTACAAGACCTTCCAGAACTGACATCCAAAAGAGATGTCCTCTTCATTATAGGGGACTGAAATGCAAAAGTAGGGTCAAGAAACACCTCGAGTAACAGGCAAATTTGGCCTTGGAGTATAAAACAAAGCAGGTCAAAGGCTAACAGAGTTTTGCCAAGAGAACACACTGGTCATAGCAAACACCCTCTTCTAACAACACAAGAGAAGATTCTACACATGGACATCACCAATGGTCAGTACCAAAATCGGATTATATTCTTTGCAGCCAAAGATGGAGAAGCTCTACACGGTCAGCAAAAACAAACTAGTAGCTGACTGTGGCTCAGTTTGTGAACTCCTTACTGCCAAATTCAGACTTAAATTGAAGAAAAGTAGGGGAAACCACTTGGAGAAGGAAATGGCAACCCACTCCAGTGTTCTTGCCTGGAGAATCCCAGGGACTGGGGAGCCTGGTGGGCTGCCGTCTATGGCGTCACAGAGTCAGACATGACTAAAGCGATTTAGCAGCAGCAGGGAAAACCACTATACCATTCAGGTATGACCTAAATCAAATCCCTTACAATTATACAGCGGAAGTGACAAACAAATTCAAGTGATAAGATCTGATAGACAGAGTGCGTGAAGAACCATGGACAGAGGTTCATGACACTGTACAGGAGGCAGTGATCAAGACCATCCCCAAGGGGAAAAAAAAACGCAAAAAGGCAAAATGGTTGTCTGATGAGGTCTTACAAATAACTGAGAAAAGAAGAGAAGCTAAAGGCAAAAGAGAAAAGGAAAGATAAACCCGTTTGAATGCAGAGTTCTAAAGAATAGAAGGAGAGATAAGAAAGCCTTCTTCAGCGATCAATGCAAAGAAATAGAGGAAAACAACAGAATGGGAAAGACTAGAGATCTCTTCAAGAAAATGAGAGATACCAAGGGAACATTTCATGCAAAGATGGACTCGATAAAGGACAGAAATGGTATGGACCTAACAGAAGCAGAAGATATTAAGAAGAGGTGGCAGGAATACACAGAAGAACTGTACAAAAAAGATCTTCACGACACAGATAATCACGATGGTGTGATCACTCACCTAGAGCCAGACATCCTAGAATGCAAAGTCAAGCGGGCCTTAGGAAGCATCACTGCAAACAAAGTTAGAGGAGGTGACGGAATTCCAGTTGAGCTATTTCAAATCCTAAAAGATGATGCTGTGAAAGTGCTGCACTCAATATGCCAGCAAATTTGGAAAACTCAGCAGTGGCCACAGGACTGGAAAAGGTCCGTTTTCATTCCAATCCCAAAGAAAGACAATCCAAAGAATGCTCAAACCACCGCACAATTGCACTCATCTCACACACTAGTAAAGTAATGCTCAAAATTCTCCAAGCCAGGCTTCAACAGTACTTGAACCATGAACTTCCAGATGTTCAAGCTGGTTTTAGAAAAGGCAGAGGAACCAGAGATCAAATTGTCAACATCTGCTGGATTATCGAAAAAGTGAGAGTTCCAGAAAACCATCTCCTTCTGCTTTATTGACTATGCCAAAGCCTTTGACTGTGTGGATCACAACAAACTGTGGAAAATTCTGGAAGAGATGGGAATACCAGACCACCTGACCTGCCTCCTGAGAAATCTGTATGCAGGTCAGGAAGCAACAGTTAGAACTGGACATGGAACAGCAGAGCAGACTGGTTCCAAATTGGGAAAGGAATATGTCAAGGCTGTATATTGTCACCCTGCTTATTTAACTTATATTTAGAGTACATCATGAGAAATGCTGGGCTGGAAGAAGCACAAGCTGGAATGAAGACTGCCAGGAGAAATATCACGAACCTCAGATATGCAGATGACACCACCCTCATGGCAGAAAGCAAAGAAGAACTAAAGAGCCTCTTGATACAAGTAAGAGGAGAGTGAAAAAATTGGCTTAAAGCTCAACATTCAGAAAACTAAGATCATGGCATTTTGTCCCATCACTTCATGGGAAACAGATGGGGAAACAGTTGAAACAGTGACAGACTTTATTTTGGGGGGCTCCAAAATCACTGCAGATGATGACTGCAGCCATAAAATTAAAAGACGCTTACTCCTTGGAAGGAAAGTTATGACCAACCTAGATAGTATATTAAAAAGCAGAGACATTACTAGGTCTGTCTAGTCAAGGCTATGGTTTTTCCAGTAGCCATGTATGGATGTGAGAGTTGGACTATAAAGAAAGCTGACTGCTGAAGAATTGATGCTTTTAAGAGTGGTGTTGGAGAAGACTCTTGAGAGTCCCTTGGACTGTAAGGAGATCCAACCAGTCCATCCTAAAGGAAATAAGTCCTGAATATTCATTGGAAGGACTGATGCTGCAGTTGAAACTCCAATACTTTGGCCACCTGATGCGAAGAACCGACTCATTGGAAAAGACCCTGATGCTGGGAGAGACTGAAGGTGGGAGGAGAGGGGGACGACAGAGGATGAGATGGTTGGATGGCACCACTGATGCGCTGAACATGAGTTTGAGTAAGCTCTGGGAGTTGGTGATGGACAGGGAAGCCCAGTGTGCTGCAGTCCAAGGGGCTGCAAAGAGTCAGACACGACTGAGTGACTGAATAATGCTTGGGAGCCACAGCCGCCATGCTGGACAACTTCAGGGGCAGCCTTTACGCTGTGGGCTATGATGTTCTCTAGGAGGCACCACTCAAGTAGAATACAATGGTGGTGGTACACCAAGCTTTTGTGCAGTAGGACCTTGCTGGGACTAAATCCTAAAAGAGCCAGACGTGTATCATAAATAAAGCCTCAATCCTTACTGTAGTTTTCTCACCAATTTTTTCTAAAAACAAACCAGTGGACAAATAAAACATTTTAAATCCCCAGTTAAAATGTCAGGAAGGACATTAGGTGATACAATGTTTCCAGATAAGCACTATTTAAAATCCTAATGCTGCAGTGGATTATGTGTTCCTAAGGAAAGCAGGTTTGTAGTTAAAATGTATGCCTGATCATTTATTTTCCTCCTGTTCCATTTAATTTGGGTCTAACAGTTCCTAGTATCTGTTATATCCAAAGAGTCTCAGGAAAAATATAAAAGAAAAAGGTACTTTACTTTTAAATAAATTCCAAAGTCATGTCTCTGCTTCAGGCTCTCAAGATAAAAGACAGCAGCCGAGTAGTTCAGGCAGTAGGTCTGGTGGCTCTGACACAGGCTACCCCGGAAATACTGCAAGGGGAGAAGGGCACGAGAGAGTGAAAGGATGCAAAAGCACAGAGAGACCTTCTCTTCACTTTTATCAGTAACCAAAGCAGGGGAAGCTGGGGACACACCATTATCAACCATGTGTGCATGGAGAGAAGCAGGTGATCGTCAAACACTATTAAACAATGGTATCCCCATAATAAACCATTAACTCCTATATTGGAAAGCTTGATGCTGGAGCCGAAGCTCCGATACTCTGGCCACCCGATGCACAGAGCCAACTCACTGGGAAAGATCCTGATGCTGGGAAAGATTGAGGGCAGGAGGAAAGGGGGTGACAGAGGATGACATGGTTGGATGGCATCACCGATTCAATACACATGAGTTTGAGCAAACTCAGAACATAGTGAAGGACAGGGAAGCCTGGTGTGCTGCAGTTCATGGGGTCGCAAAGAGTTGGACACAACTTAGTGACTGAATAACTCCTCCTCCTCAATAAATTGCCTTTTCTTGCCTGTATTTTTTAAAAAAATTCTATTTGGGACATCTTGATTTAATTTACCCTTTATTTGCACTTATGCTTTGTTGAGGCCCACACAGGTTGCATGGTACCTGGTAACAGACACTGCCTAAGCCTGTGCTCATAGTATGTGATTAAAGTAACAACATCTAACTTTTCACCAAATCTTCTGCAAAAATATCCACAAACTGAATTTCCCTGCCAGCTTCTAAAAAACAGTCAAATCTGGGGCACCTCATTAAATGTACTGTTTCACAGCAAGCATTTTATGTACTTGTTTTACCTAATCTGACACTTGCCTTTCCCTTTCTTCACTATTCTTATGTACTGTCTTAAACTTGCTGTAATGACTACACATTCTTAAGTCATATCAAATTTGTATTAGAATAAGCCAGGTGGCCAGCGTGCAAGTACACACATTTACACTACCTAGATTACCACTGAGGGCAGGCCTGGCCATGGGACTTCCTGAGGCTGATGTGTGTGAACAGATATGCCGGAAACGTGAAGAGCCAGTGAGCGTCCGGCCTCTTTTACGTCTTGCCCTGGAGGCGCGGTGGTGACATTCCAGGTGGTGGCTGCTCCTTCAGCAGGGGTCCCGGAGTGAGAACAATGAGAAAGCAGGAACACGGCGTGAGTGAGACGTGAACCAAGCCACCGAGAGCTGGAGTTTCTTTCCGTGGCACAACGAATCCAACCTGACGCAGGCCTTTTTAAATTTAGGAAAAACTTCTGCAGCCCACCTTTGCGCCTCTGTAACATGTCAGGAAGCATCCTTATATGGCTATCATTATATACTTTCAGTGAAGAGTCCATGCTTTACTAGGCTATGGTCTGAACAGCTGTGTCCCCCTCAAACTCATATGTTGAATCCTAATCCCCAAGGTGATGGTATTGGAGGGGGTGGACCCTTCCAGAGACGATGAGGTCCCAAAGGTGAAGCCTCCATGAATGAAATGAATGCCCTTACACAGGAGACTCTGGAGAGCTCTCCGGCCCTCTCCACTATGGGAAGAATACAGTGAGAAGTCTGTGATCAGAAGAGGGCCCTCACATGACCTGGCTGCCACCCTGGTATTGGATGTCCACCCTCTAGAACAGTGAGACATCGATTTCTGTTGTTTACAAGCTACCCAGTTTGTGGCACTTTGTTACACAGAGCCTGGGCAGACTAAGGCAGACTACTTACGTGTTATGATGAAAAGCTGTTATTTCTTCAGACTATTCACTAAAAACTGAATTAAAAATTATTTTTAGGGGGCCAGGTCTTGTTGCTAACATCAGCCTTCAGATGAATACTCCCAGATATGTCTGCCATAGCATCTATGTCCCAAGAGAGCCACAGCTACCCCTCGCCCTTGGAGATTCTCCAAGACCAGCAGAGGAATGATATACTTGGATCTATAATGGGTGCTGATGCTCTTTTGTGCTTCTTCCCATCACCATTAGAGGACGATGGCCAGGTTAGTCCAAGGAGGCAAGTGGAGAGAGCCTGCCAGTTGTCCTAGCCCTTGATGGAGTACAGAAATTATCAAGAAAACCAAGGGGACTTCAGACCCTGAACCAACACACATCCAATCATGCTCATTATCTAACTTACTAAGGGCTCTACCCTTTAACAAAAACAAAAAATGTGTAGCATGCAATGGTCCTAAAGAAATAATTTCTGACTCTAAAGGAATTGGGAGATCCTGAGATTTTAGCTAATTATTTCCAACACTTTATATTCTTTCTCCTGTTTTTCAAAGCTTTTCTTATTCTGATGTGCTTTCAAAATTCACTGAAGGATCTCCCCAGCTTATGCCTAGTTTTCTGCTTGTTTTGCTTTCTTAAATAGTCCTTGCTCATATCTCACTTCAAGCATCACTGCCTCAGGAAGAATTTCCTAGCTGTAGCTACCTCACCATCTGCCCCAAACTAGAAGTTTCCTTTCATAATATCTATGTATCTTTTTTTCCCCAGCACTAACCTCAATTTTACTATATAATCATTGGTGTCATTAGTCGACTAATTTCTTTCCCACTAGAATGAAAACTCTCCCAAAGTAAGGGGTGTGTCTAATTCTGCACATTATCATGTACACGTTATCAGCTCCACACGTAAGTACTTCGTAATGCACATTACTTTTTCAATTTTGATACTTGCCCTTTGCAAGAACATTAAACATAAACCTGAGTATAATGTTTACAAGTCAATGCATCTTACTCTATATTTTAAAAAATGGATTATAACAACTTAAATCTTGCTAAATGACGACAGACAGAAACAGGATTAAAAGCTCAAAGTAGGGGAGAAAGTTCAAATTATCTACTCAAGGGAAAAAATAGCATTTATCAGACCAAGGGTACAAGTCTTCCTCCTTCCTCCTCCTTTAATACACAGAAGTCTTATTAAGGGTGCTGATGGATTTGAAGGTTTACTTTATTCCTTTCAGAAAGCCTGGCACTTTTGTTAGAACGACTACTGAACCATGTAATTAGCCTGCACAAACTATTGCTGTGAATATTGCTTTAAATCGAAGTCATTTGAAAAACAGACTTGGAAATGGCTTTTCCATGCATGCAGACTTTGTATTAATAAAGCTCACACAGGAGAGATAACAATGGAAAAACAGAATCTGCAACTTATTTTTGAAAATGCTGATTGGTGGAGAAAGGGATGTTTCCCTTGTGGGAGGGTGTTGGCAGAACTTTCCCAGAAATAACAATGATGATGATGGTCGAGGAAATATAAACAATCATCCCGAGAGGCGGGTGAATTTATCACACAGAAGCTGAGATATCCCAAAGAGGATTTTACCTTTGTGAGCACGGAAATAAAATCCAACGATGGCGAAGTCTCACAAATGTCAATGTAGTCCTTGAAGATACGGAAAAGACTGTTCACAAAACCAAAGCTTGTCTAGGGCCAGGGAGAAAGGAAAACAGAGTAGGCACACTTGCAGGGCTAAGAAATAAATATCCAGTGAACTTCAAATTTTGTTCCTACAGATGATTCCTACTTCCAAGTTATCTCCCTGGCAAAATTTAAAGATTTATTTTCCTCTACTCTCTAATATATTTTCTTACAAATGAATTCCTGTAGTATCTCTCTTCCTTTTTAGAGGAAAGATAGCTTTTATTTATAATATATGTGATAAAGAACATTCATTTGAGACTAGTCATTTATGATGATGGAGCACTTAGGAATATGTTTTTCTCTTTCTTTGTATTCAACATTATTTACTGAGGAAACTCATGTACCCAACATTACTTATTCAGTCCTTCTATGCACGAGGCACTGTCTGAGGTCTTCTGGATAAAGCAGTAAACAAGATGGGTTCCCGAGTATACACTAGAAAGTATATACTTCTAGAAGGTGTTCCAGAACTTGTACTCTAGAAAAAACATGGAACATTTCCTGAATTTGTGTGTCATTCTTGGACAGAATCCATGCTAATCTTTGTCTCATTCCAATTTTAGTACATGTGCTGCTCAACTGAGTATTATGATTATTTTAAGTAACCACAGAAGAATTTTTTGAAATGTTATTGAAGACTAACTGATGGCTGCAATCTATTGGAAAGATTTCCTTCTTATTAACCTGAACTCCAGACCATAAGATTATGGAGAAGGAATATGGAAGAAACAATATTCCATACGCCAACATGGAATACAAACCACAAAAAGAGAAAAGCATAAATTTTCAAAGTCCTCTGGCGATTTATAAAACACGGCTACTGGAACCTTTCTACTTTGGCTCACCTGACTTAGCTCCTCCAGGTTTGCAAAAAGTCTCCATAAATCCACATCCAGGAGATATTCATGAGTCTGCAGATATTTTAATGTATTCATGAAAATCTTAAAGAAATAAAACACAGATCACTTTCTGCTTTTCAATTTTGATATTTGACCTTTGCAAGAACATTAGACATAAACCTCCTGAGTATAATTTTACAAAACAACTTAGGGAGCAGTATTTTCAATGGTTAGGAATTGTGCTAAACACAAATGATGGCATTTAAGCTCCACAGAACACATGGAAAACGTGCTCTTCTGTATGAAGTGGTCGTTGCTGCATGAGCCCTACCAATATTCCTGTAGAACATAATTTGTTCAAGCAGGCTTTCTCTCCTCCCAGCGCCAGAGAGATTTCCAAGGTTCTCTTCTTGCCAGCAGCATTTACTTGAGACCAAAACAACATTCATTCCCAGTTTTTATTTATTCCTTTCTCTGCAAAAGACTTAAATGTCCTTTACTTTCAGGAAATTGAAAAGGGAACTAATGAGTGAATACCTGATAACTGGTAAGATGTTTAGACTTGTATAAAGCCACTAAATATTAATGAAAACATTAAGAGAGGCTTTATGTTACTGTTACTTGACTTGATGTTTTCCTACAATAGGAAAACTATAGCAAATCAAGAAAAAACCACAATCCTCACAGATCATCTGTTCCTCATTCAATAAACTCAAGAGAGATCAATTTATTGAAGTAGGAATACTCTATCAATATGATAGCATTCAGAGGGACCAAATAAGTCAAGAATTACAGGTATGAAAAGATTGGGCTTTAGATCACCAACGTTTTCCAATTCCTATTTCGATATTACTTAATCAGTGCAGTAAACGGTTCTTGAACTTGCATCAGAATCATTTAGAGCCTTGTTAAACTAGAGATTAGTAGGCCCTACGCCAAGTCTTTCTGATTCAGTAGGTCTCTGATGAGATATGAGAATATGGATTTCTAACAAGTTCCCAAGTGATTCTGATGCTGCTGGTTCAGGGACTACACTTTGAGAACCACTGATTGAGAGCTTCCCACAATCTAGGCAGCACCAGTTGTCTGGAAGTCTGTCAGTATCCAAGCATTTAAAACATATAGCAGAAAGAAATAGAAACCATGACTTCAGATAAATTGGGAGACATTTAGAAGAAATCATCTTTGTGCTATAAGATTCTTTGCTTTAACTGTTTACCACAGCCAAGACATGGAAGCAACCTAGATGTCCATCGGCAGACGAATGGATAAGAAAGCTGTGATACATATACACAATGGAATATTACTCAGCTATTAAAAAGAATGCCTTTGAATCAGTTCTAATGAGGTGGATGAAACTGGAGCCTATTATACATAGTGAAGTAAGTCAGAAAGAAAAATACCAATACAGTATATTAATCCACATACATGGAATTTAGAAAGATGGTAACAGTGACCCTATATGCAAGACAGCAACAGAGACACAGGTGTAAAGAACAGACTCTTGGACTCTGTGGGAGAAGGCGAGGGTGGGATGATTTGAGAGAATAATACTGAAACATGTATATTATCACATGTGAAATAGATCACCAGTCCACGTTTGATGTATGAGACAGGGTGCTCAAGGCTGGTGCACTGGGATGACCCTGAGGGATGGGATGGGGAGGGAAGGTCAGGATGGGGAACACATGTACACCCATGGCTGATTCATGTTAATGTATGGCAAAACCCACCACAATATTGTAAAGCAATTAGCCTCCAATTAAAATAAATTAAAAAAATTCTTTGCTTTATAGAATTTTTTTGCTATTTAAGAAAAATATTGAGTCTTTCAGTGAATTTGAGTTACAAAATTCCAATTTACAAGCAACTTTGGGAAATTTATATTGATTGTGTAAAGGGAGGTACTTATAAACTCCAAATACCAGGGAGGGGGGTTGAAAATAAACACTAATTGAGCTTCTTTTCAACATAAAATGCTAATCTAAAAAGCTTATGTAGTTGACAGTGGGACAGGAAGTTCCGTTTTGTTTACTAGGGCAGAGGAAGGCAGTGGCGCTCATGAGGTGAGTGCTCTGCAGTGAACATCTACTGCTTCCCACTCAGCCCCAGTGCTCCCCTTTCCCTAACATTATCCCAGTTGTCACCTCAGTATCTGCCCTTCCTCACTCCTTGAATGTGATCGCCTTAAGACAATGAGCACCCTCCTTAACACGGTAGCTGGTTCAACACTGTGCATGTGACTTAAACCAGTCTAAACTGAACGAAGATCAAGACTCTGGCTATGAATGTTAAGAAATGATTTCTGCCTCTTTATCTCTCCCTCCCTCCCCTTTCCATTTCTTACTCTCTCCATAGCCTCAAGGACAACAGCCACTCTGTGACTATAACAGAAGCTGGCCATAGGATGAAGCTCAGACCATGGAAGGCAGGGATGAGAGATGAAAAGAGTCTTTGATTTTGAGCCCCTTGATAAAGCCAACCTTGTATTCTCTCTCAACTCTGGGCTTTATGGTTACATGGGTCAATAACATACAGTCTTACTTAACTAGTTTTCTGTATCCTAACTGAAACAATCTCCAAGTTTTAACTTTCTAAGTATCTTTGCTGTTTATATTCTGCTGGTAAAGTGCTTAGCAACGACTGACACAATAAACATTACTTACAGTCAATAACTATCATTTGTACAGCACTTGGGATTTCTCAAAGGAAATTAATCTGGTCATCACAGTGATCACATCTGATCGCATTGTCATCCCTCTTGTAGCTTAGAACAGGAATAACAAAAGACATGCTGAGGGATAAATCAGGTCTGCTACCCATTTTTGTAAATAAGCTATCATTTTAACACAGCCACACACATTTCTTTACAAATTATCTGTAGCTTCTTTTGTACTGCAACAGAAGAGCTGAGTAGTTGCAATAAAGACCACAAGGTTGGCAAAGCCCCAGATACTTACTATCTGGACCTTGACAGAAAGAATCTTCTGTTTTATGATATGGAAGACTAGACTTTCTTAAGTGCACAAGGCAAGTCAGAGGCAGATCTACGACTTGAACTCATGTCTCCCAACATAGTGCCTTTTCCTGGGTATGAGAGATGCCAGGATTTAAAAGTGCTTATGGGCAGAGGCTGGGGGAAATATCAATAACCTCAGATATGCAGATGACACCACCCTTATGGCAGAAAGTGAAGAGGAACTCAAAAGCCTCTTGATGAAAGTGAAAGAGGAGAGTGAAAAAGTTGGCTTAAAGCTCAAATTCAGAAAACTAAGATCATGGCATCTGGCCCCATCACGTCATGGGAAATAGATGGGGAAACAGTAGAAACGGTGTCAGACTTTATTTTGGGGGGGCTCCAAAATCACTGCAGATGGTGATTGCAGCCATGAAATTAAAAGATGCTTACTCCTTGGAAGGAAAGTTATGACCAACCTAGGTAGAATATTGAAAAGCAGAAACATTACTTTGCCAACAAAGTCCGTCTAGTCAAGGCTATGGTTTTTCCAGTGGTTATGTATGGATGTGAGAGTTGGACTGTGAAGAAAGCTGAGAGCCGAAGAATTGATGCTTTTGAACTGTGGTGTTGGAGAAGACTCTTGAGAGTCTCTTGGACTGCAAGGAGATCCAACCAGTCCATTCTAGGGCTGGTGCTTGGGGCTGGTGCACTGGGATAACCCAGAGAGATGGTATGGGGAGGGAGGTGGGAGAGGGGTTCAGGATTGGGAACTTATGTATACCTGTGGTGGATTCATGTTGATGTATGGCAAAACCAATACAGTATTGTAAAATAAAGTAAAAGAAAAAAATAATAATAAAGGAGATCAGCCCTGGGTGTTCTTTTGGAAGGAATGATGCTAAAGCTCAAACTCTAGTACTTTGGCCACCTCATGCGAAGAACTGACTCATTGGAAAAGACTCTGATGCTGGGAGGGACTGGGGGCAGGAGGAGAAGGGGACGACAGAGGATGAGATGGTTGGATGGCATCTGGACTCGATGGAGGTGAGTTTGAACTCCAGGAGATGGTGATGGACAGGGAGGCCTGGCGTGCTGTGATTCACGGGGTCACAAAGAGTCGGACACGACTGAGCGACTGAACTGAACTGAACTGAACTGATGGGCAGGGGCAACCTTGGGAGCCATGTGGTCCATCCTCCCCTGTGGTCTTAGAAGGCACTTTCTCCCTTCCTATCCCTTGCCCTGTGGTTCTTCTACAAGGAGCCTCCCCAGATCAGGACCAGTACACTGTACAACTTCAGGGGCGCCATTTTCATGACAGACACCATGAACACACTGTGTAATCCAAGCCCCTTGTGTTACATATGGACGGTTGTCCTGGAAATCTATGACCGTGGCTCCATAGCTGACAAAACGCCTGGCACTGATCATAAGGGAGTAAGAGAGCCCGAAGAGCAAGCTGACCAGAGATGGAATGGCTGCCTTGAGGGTGGCTGTGAGCCTCCTGACTTGATGAGTGTGTAAACACAGGGTGCGAATCAGGCAGAGGAGATTCAGACAGCACATGGGCAGCTGGACTAGTTTACTGAGAAGGTCTCACCCAATCCTCCGAGTCTATGTTTAAGAAAAGAATGAAGAGAACCCAAGTTGCAGATAACCAGAGATAAATAAAATTTCCTTAAGATCCCCTGAAAGAGGGGAGCCACCCACCTTTCTTCAGCATGGAAAAAAGGAACAAGTCCCCAAAGAACCAATGTTTTCCATCTAACAAAAATTAAAGCCAGCATTACCATCTTAAGAACTAATAAATGGTCCAAAAAATAAGTGCATTCACTCGTGAAGAGTTCCCACACAGCCTCTTGCTGCTTTCTCAAGTCTGATTGATTAGCAGGAAGTTTCTGATGCATTTCCATGACTTCACTCCAGGTCTTATCCTGCATGTGGGAGGAAAAAGAGAGAACAAACGTTTCCACCTTGATGGGCTGACCTATTGTCCGTTCTTGGACTTGTAGTGCAGCAGAAACAAGCAATCTCCCAAATCATGATCTCCCATTGCAAGCCCCAGGCGCCCCTCTGGATGAAAGTGAAAAAGTGAAAGTGTTAGTTGCTCAGTCCTGTCTGACCTTTTGGGATCCATGGACTGCAGTCTACCAGGTTCCTAGGACCATGGAATTCTCCAATTGGAGTGGGCAGACATTCCCTTCCTCAGGTGATCTTTTCAACTCAGGAATTGATCTTCCTGACCTAGGGATTGAACCCGGGTCTCCTGCATTGCAGGCAGATTTTTTACTGTCTGAGTCATCAGGAAGCCCATCCCTCTGGGCAGAGTTACCCAAACCACAGTCCTCTCTGCACGAGTTTGGGATATCAATTCCTCCCATGCATGGGATGGACATGTTATTTACAGTTTAAAAAGAATCCCAAACCCAGAACTGGGAAATCTGATCCAGGTTCCACTAGTAACACTTGCTGAAATTAACTACCGAAGAATCATGAAATGAGAGTTTAAAGAGACCATCAGAAATTGTCTTATAAAAACCAGCTTATTTTTCAAATGAGGAAATGAAGGCCCAGTGAGGGGAAGAATTGTAACAACTATTAACATTTGTGTAGGACTTCTTGGTCTACAAAGTACTCTCATATCCATTACTTTATTTAAGATAAAATGACTTCCCCGAGGTTTCAATGTGCTTTAGAGAGAGCAGACCTCCTTCTACCCCAGTCCGGGCTTCTCTCCTGTACTTTGCTATTATTATGAACAATGCAATAATCTGATATCTTATAATACTGACAAAAACAAAAAAAGAAGCCACACAGAAAGCAAATCAGGAGATACCTTCAGGGTGTGGAACTCATAGTCCCTGAAGTCTGTAATCTTCAAAGAGGACAGGCAGTCTTCCAGATCAGATATATGTTTGTTCTTGTCTTTGCCCTGCTAAGAGATTGTAAGAACAGGATTTTCATATTTGAATTCTTTTAGTGATACACCTCTGATAGCCTCAGCATCTTTGTTTCACGGTCCCACATGCAGGAGATCAGGCTGCGCAATTTGTCTATGAACCACTAACAGGTGAAAAGCCATTTCTGAGCCAGAGTCTGACCCACAGGAGTTCAGAATATCAGACATGGAGGAGAAAGGCTGGTGAACATGGCTGATCCAAACCTCTCATTTTACTAATTAAGAAAAAAAAGCTGGCGCCATAAAAGCAGAACTGCCACATAGCAATTAGATGGATTTCTGTGTAGTGTGCACCCTGCAAAAGTTAGTCCTTCAGAATCGAACTTTTCTGATGGACTTTACCATCAGAAGGGGCCTTGGAGATCTTAGCTCAACCCCTCATTTAGCAGATGACTAAATAAAGTCCAGAGTATTAAAGGAACTTCCCAGGATAGTAATTCTCAGCTGGAGAATACCAGGATATGCTAGAAACTCTAGTTTCTTTAGATTGGAACACCTACTTATTTTTGTTATAATTTTTATTTTAAATAATATTAGTTAAAAGAATCAGGTTCAAAGGTAATATGTGTTTGTTGCAGAAAACCTGAGAAACAAAAACACAAAGAAAAGCAAAGTTACCTGTAGTCTCCACTGGCTCCCCCCACCCCCAGGTAATTATTGAAAACACTTTTCTTATTGTATTTATAATTAATTTTTAATGGTATCACATTCATCTATCCTTTTGAAACTTACTGTATTGTGACTTTTTAATTTTTCTGACTCATTCACTATTCTCTTGCAACATCATGAATTACTCATTTTAAGAGTTCATTTTAGCAACTACACCAGGAAGAAGCTATCAAATAACAATGTGAGGCTCTCTAAAGTCAACTTGGCTGCCTAGATAAATGTTTATCACAAACAACATTTTAACTTACTGTATTGCATCAGGGTGCATGATGCTGGCGTGGATCTAAGCAGTTTGGCGGACATCATTCAACTTTAGGTAAAGGAGCCAGAGAAGGAAGGCTTATCTGCTATTGTGGGGATGTAGCTCCCTGTGTGTCAGAAAGATAACCCTGTAATAATTTCAGAAAGTGCTAAAGGACCATGGCTGAATCTCTGCTAAGGTTACCGCACCAAAACAAGAAACTTATTAGAGACTTATTAACTTCATAGTAGCAGAGAAATCTTGGAGCTGGTTGGGGACCTCCTACAGCAATTGGGACATGTGCCTTTTGTTGATGTCTGAAACCATAGTGACTGCATGTTGTGTAAATTAAAAATCAGCAGTCAGTTGGGAAATAAGGAAGCTGAGGCAATGGAAGACGCATCAGACATGGGGCGCCAGCCGTCTACCTTGAAGAACACTCACTGTGGCTTTCCAAGGATCTGCCCAACCTCCTGACCAAAGTGCTTGGTGGATATGATAGTGAGAAGGGAAGAGACAGTCCTCTCAAAGGAAACATTAACTATTTAGAGTTACTGACCCACTGCTGGAAGCTGTGCTCCTTCCACTATGATGTCGCTGGCTTCTGGTGGAGAGGCAACGAGATGTCAAAGGGATTTGAGAGAATATAGAAGATAAAGAAAATAAGTCAAGGCTAATCCTCAGGGCTCGAATTTAATAACTAAGAGGTGGGAGGACTTTCAAGATGGTGGAGGAATAAGACAGGAAGATCAACTTCCTCCCCACAAATACATCAAAAATACATCTGCATGCAGATGAACTCACACAGAATACATTCTGAATGCTGGCAGGAGATCCCTGACTTCCAAAAAGGCAAGCCAATCTTCTCAGAATGAGGCAGGGCAAAAGATAAAGATTTAAAAAAAAAAAAAAAAAAAGGGATTTCGGGACAGGGACCAGCATCCTGGGGAGGGAGCTGTGAAGGAGGAAAAGTTCCAACACATTCAGAAACCCCCTCATGGGTGAGGACAAGGGGGAGTTTTGGAACCTCAGAGGGGAATAAAGCCACAGGTGCTCAGAAGGCAAAGCAGAGAGAATTCACCAGAGTTCGTTACCAAATAGCACTTCCCAGCTGAGGAGTGGCTTGCACTCATGCCCACTGCTGCTAGTGGGGGCTGGGTGCTCAGGCTTCAGGAGCAGGACCCCAGGAAGAGCACCAGTGTTGACTGCTCTGAAGATATTCTGAGAAGGCCAGTATGACACAGCTGAGGCAGTCCAGGTAAAAGACTGGGACTCTCAGAGAGGCAAGAGATCATGGCGGCAGGGAGCCTCTAACTCCGTGTGCTGGTGGACTGCAGGAACCCACCTTCAAAACTGATACAGGCGGGATGAGCAAAGCCATGAGATGCCCAACCCCTGAGGGAGATACACACAGAAGAACTGTGCAAAAAAGGTCTTAATGACCCAGATAACCATGATGGTGTAATCACTTCCCTACAGCCAGATATCCTAGAGTGTGAAGTCAAATGGGCCTTAGGAAGCATTACTACGAACGAAGACAGTGGAGGTGATGGAATTTCAACCGGGCTGTTTCAAATCCTAAAAGATGATGCTGTTAAAGTGCTGTGCTCAGTATGCCACAAATTTGGGAAACTCAGCAATGGCCAAAGGACTGGAAAAGGTCACTCTTCATTCCAATCCCAAAGAAGGGCAACGCCAAAGAATGTTCAAACTACCATACAATTGCACTCATTTCACTTGCTAGCAAAGTAATGCTCAAAATCCTTCAGGCTAGACTTCAACAATACATGAACCAAGACCTTCCTGAAGTACAACCTGGATTTATAAAAGGCATAAGAATCAGAGATCAATTTACCAACATTTGTTGGATCGTAGAAAAAGCAAAGGAATTCCCCCCCCCCCAAAATCTACTTCCGCTTCATTGACGATGCTACAGCCTTTGCTTGTGTAGATTACAACAAACCATGGAAAAGTCTTAGAGATGGAAATAGCAGACCATCTAATCTGCCTCCTGAGAAAGTTGTATGCAGGACAGGAAGCAACAGTTAGAATTGGACATGGTTATTTAGCTTATACGCAGAGTACATCATGCAAAATGCCAGGCTGGATGAAGCTCAAACTGGTATAAAGACTGCTGGGAGAAATATCAACAACTTCAGATATGCAGATGATACCACTCTAACGGCAGAAACTGAAGAGGAACTCAAGAACCTCTTGATGAGGGTGAAAGAGGAGAGTGAAAAACTGGCTTGAAATTTAACATTCAAAAAAACTAAGATAATGGCATCCAGTCCCATCACTTCATGGCAAATAGATGAGGAAACAATGGAAACAGAGACAGACAGGGCTTGGGCTCCAAAATTATTGCAGATGGTGACTGCAACCATGAAATTAAAACATGGTTGCTCCTTGGAAGAAAAGCTATGACAAATCTAGACAGCATATTCAAATGCAGAGACATCACTTGGCCGACACAAGTCCATATGGTCAAAGCTATGGTTTTTCTAGTACTCACATATGGATGTGAGAGTTGGACCATAAAGAAGGCTGAGCACCCAAGAACTGATGCTTTCGAATTGTGGTGCTGGAGAAGACACTTGAGAGTCCCTTGGACAGCAAGGAGATCCAACCAGTTAATCCTACAGAAAACCAACCCTGAATATTCATTGGAAGGACTGATGCTGAAGCTCCAATACTTTGGCTACTTGATGCGGAAAGCCATCTCAATGGAAAAGACCCTTTGCTGGGAAAGATTGAGGCCAAGAGGAGAAGGGGGTGACAGAGGATGAGATGGTTAGATGGCATTACCGACTCAAGGAACATGAGTTTGAGCAAACTATGGGAGACAGTGAAGGACAGGAAAGCTTTGTGTGCTGCAGTTAATGGGGTGGCAAAGAGTCGGACACAACTTAGTGACTGAACAAGAGGTAGATATGCCTGGCCAAAGCCACCACCTACGCCAGTGAGCACCAGCAGCAGAACTAGATGCAACTGCAGTTTATGATCCCAGAGTGGGGAAGGCAAGCCAATGGCCACTGCCAAAGCCAAGAAGGTGGCCTGAGGCAGGGGACAAAATACAGCTGCTGCGGTCCCAACGCTAGAGATAGCAGCTGTCATCAGGCTGTGAGCCTGCACAGGTTACAACCCATACCTTCCTGGGAGCCTATGCAACTGAGCTCTGCGGAGAGACACAAGACCCGGGGCCAATCCCTCTGCGAGAGGGCACGGCCCACCTCAGACTGTGGAAACTTCCCACAGGCTGCCGTAGGCACTCCCTGTCTGAGGCTTCCAAAGGCCTTCTTCTTCCCAGCCCGACTGAGCAAGTGAGTCTTAATGAGCTGCTACTTCTGTCCCCTCTGGTCTAGGTGGGGAAGACACTTGAGGGTGGCCTACAAACAGGTGGGCCCCAAACCAAAGTGGAGTACCAAGGGCTGTGTGAATAAAAAGGAGGAGGGGGATTCCCTGCTGTAGCCATAGGTGCAGGAGATTAAATCTCTGCAATTAGCTTGAGACTCTGGACTTTGGGGGCAACTGTGGATTTGGGGAGCAAGTACAGGGGAGAATAAGGCCAGATCTGAATCTGAGCTGACCTCACAGCATCCACAGCAGGTTCAGAGACTTTCCTAAAAATACTGGAGGACTTTCTGAGTAGGCAGATTGTCTGGTAAACACTGTGTGGAGAGGACAATGGAGGGCTCAGGAGGACATTCTTCCTATACCACTCTCTCCTTTTGTAATGTTGTTCTTTATTATTGCTTTAATTTTTACTTTTTAACTTACTTTTTCCTTTTTAAAAAGCATCTTATTTTTAAATAAACTTACTTTACTTTTCCCCTATTTTTACAGGACTCTTTAGTTATACTGCATTTCCCCCATATTTTTGGTTTTGTCTTTTTGCTAGTCTAGTTTTTAGTATTCATTTTCATTTATAGATTTCTTTATTGGCTTGACTGCTCTCTTTGTTTTTGATTCCTGCTTTTATTCTTTTTTCTCTATTTTCTCTCTTCTCTTTATAAGTCTGTGAGTTTCTTTGGGTGTTCTTGATTGACGAGTGCTGCTTTCACCAACTGTCTTGGAGTTTTGTCTTCTGTGTGGCCTGTGAAGTCTTGGTGCTACAGTAAGGGGTCATGCTTGAATCTCCAAGTTGGAAGACCCGAGTCCAGGACTTTGGGCCACCAGAGAATCCCCAACTCTATGAGACATTATTTGGCAAGAATTCTCCCAAAGGCCTTTATCTCAACACTAAGACCAGGTCCCACCCAAAAGCCAGTAAGCTTCAGTGCCAGATGCCTCAAGCCAACCCTTCAGCAAAACAGGAACATAACCCTGCCCGTTAGCAGACAGGCTGCCAAAAGCCACACCAAGCCCAGAGACACCCCAAACACACTGCTGGGCAAAACACTGCCCTTCAGAGACAAGATTCAGTTCCATCCACCAGATCACAGGTACAAGTCCCCTCAATCAGGAAACCTTCACAAGGCCCTGGTCCAATGCCACCCACTGGGGGCAGGTTCCACAAATAGGAACTGTGACCTTCCAGCCTGCAGAAAGGAGACTCCAAACACAGCAAACTACACAAAATAAAAAGACAGAGAAAGATGCAGCAGATGAAGGAACATGGTAAAAACCCACAAGACCAAACAAATGAAGAGGAAACAGGCAGTCTACCTGAAAAAGAATTCAGAGTAATGATAGTAAAGATGACCCCAAATCTTGAAAATAAAATGGAGGCACAGATAAAGGGAATGAAGGCACAGATCAAGAAGATATAAGAAATGTTTAACAAGGACTTCCAATGAGAAGAACAACAAGAAAGTCTTCTTAAGGGAACAATGCAAAGAAAGAGGGGAAAACAATAGAATGGGAAAGACTAGAGATCTCCTCAAGAAATTAGAGATACCAAGGGAACATTTCATGCAAAGATGGGCACAATAAAGGATAGAAACGGGATGGAACTAACAGAAGCAGAAGATATTAAGAAGGGCCAAGAATACACAGAAGAACCATACAAAAAAGGTCTTAATGATCCAGATAACCATGACGGTGTGGTCACTCACTTAGAGCCGGACAATCCTAGAGTGTGAAGTGAAGTAGGCTTTAGGAAGCTTTACTAGAAACAAAACTAGTGGAGGTAACTGAATTCCAGCTGAGTTATTTCAAATGCTAAAAGATGATGCTATTAAAGTGCCACACTCAATACGCCAGCAAATTTGGAAAACTCAGCAGTGGCCATAGGGCTGGAAAAGGTCAGTGTTCATTCCAATTCCAAAGAAGGACAATGTCAAAGAACGTTCAAACTACTGCACAATTGTGCTTATTTACTATTGTGCTAGTAAGGTACTGCTCAAAATCCTTCAAGCTAGGCTTCAATAGTATGTGAACTGAGAACTTCCAGATACACAGGCTGGATTTAGAAAAGGCATAAGAATCAGGTATCAAATTGCCAACATCCACTGGACTATAGAAAAAGCAAGGGACTTTCAGAAAAACATATACTTCTGCTTTATTAACTATCATAGCCTTTGACTGTGTGGATCACAACAAACTGTGGAAATTCTTCAAAAGATCAGACTACCAGACCACCTGACCTGCCACCTGAGAAATCTGTATGCAGGTCAAGAAGCAACAATTAGAACTGGACATGGAACAACAGACTGGTTCCAAATTGGGAAAGGAGTACATCAAGGGTGTATACTGTCACCCTGCTTATTTAACTTATATGCAGAGTACATCATGCAAAATGCCAAGCTGGATGAAGCTCAAGTTGGAACCAAGATTGCTGGGAGAAATATCAACAACCTCAGATATGCAGATGATACTACCCTAATGAGTAAAAAGAGAAGAGGAACTCAAGAACCCCTTGATGAAAGTGAAAGAGGAGAGTGAAAAAGCTGGCTTAAAACTCAACTTTCAAAAAACTAAGATCATGGCATCCTGTCCCATCACTTCATGGCAAATACATGGGGAAACAATCAAAGCAGTGACAGACTTCATTTTCTTGGGCTCCAAAATCTCTGTGGATGGTGACTGCAACCATGAAATTAAAAGATGTTTGCTCCTTGGAAGGAAAGCTATGACAAACCTAGACAGCATATTAAAAACCCAAGACATTACTTTTCCAACAAAGATTGGTATGGTCAAAGCTATGGTTTTTCCAATAGTCATGTATGGATGTGAGAGCTGGACCATAAAGAAGGCTGAGTGATGAAGAATTGATGCTTTTGTATTGTGGTGTTGCAGAAGACTCTTCAGAGCCCCTTAGACTGCAAGGAGATCCAACCAGTCCATGATAAAGGAACTCAGTCCTGAATGTTCTTGGAAGGACTAATGCTGAAGCTGAAGTTCCAATACTTTGCCACCTGATGGGAAGAGCTGACTCATTAGAAAAGACCCTGATGCTGGCAAAGATTGAAGGCAGGAGGAGAAGGGAACAACAGAGGATGAGATGGGTGGATGACACCACTGACTCAAGGGACACTGAGTTTAAGCAAGCTCTGGGAGATGGTGGAAGACAGGGAAGCCTGGCCTGCTGCAGTCCATGGGGTCACAGAGAGTCAGACAAGACTGAGCAAATGAACAACAACAGAAGGAAAAGAGGAAAACAAAGGGTCTGAGAAAATATTTGAGGAGACTATAGTTGAAAACTGCCCTAACACGGGAAAGGAAGTAGCCACCCAAGTCCAGTAAATCCAGAGAGTCCCATACAGAATGAACTCAAATAGAACTATGCTCAGACATATTTGGCTACCTCATGTGAAGAGTTGATTCACTGGAAAAGACCCTGATGCTGGGAGGGACTGGGGGCAGGAGGAGAAGGGGATGACAGAGGATGAGATGGCTGGATGGCATCACGGACTTGATGGACATGAGTTTGGGTAGACTCCAGGAGCTGGTGATGGACAGGGAGGTCTGGCGTGCTGCAGTTCATGGGGTTGCAAAGAGTCGGACACGACTGAGTGACTGAACTGAACTGAAGACATATTAATCAAACTAATGATAGTTAATACAAAAAATATTAAAAGCAGCAAGGCAAAAGCAAAACATAACATAAAAGGGGATCCCCATAAGGCTAACAGCTGATCTTGCAACAGAAATTCTGCAGGTCGTAAGGGAATGACAGGATATACTGGAAAATGATGAAAGGAAAAAACTTAACAACCAAGATTACTGTATCCAGGAAGGATCTCATTCAGTTTTAAAGAAAAAATCAAAAGCTTTATAGATAAGCAAAAATTAAGAGAATTCAGCACCACCAAATTAGCTTTACAAGAAATCTTAAAGGAGCTTCTCTAGACAGGAAACACAAGAGAAGCAAAAAGTCTATAAAAACAAACCCAAAACAGAAAAGTAAAAGGTAATAGGATCATACATATCAATAATTACCTTAAATGAAAACGGACTACATGCTTCAAACCAAAAGATACAGACTGGCTGAACGGATACAAAAACTAGACCCCTATATATTCTGTCTACAAGGGACACACTTTAGACCTAGGGACATGTACAGACTGAAAGTGAGGGACTGGAAAAAGGTATTCCATGCAAAGAGAAATTGAAAGAAAGAGGGAGTAGCAATACTCATATCAGAAATAGACTTCAAAACAAAGACCATTACAAGAGATAAGAAGGATACTACATAATGATCAAGGGATCAACTGAATAAGACATAAAAATTATAAATACATATGCACCCAACATAGGAGTACCTCAATACATAAGGCAAATGCTAACAATTATTAAAGGGGAAATCGACAGTAACACAATAATAGTGGGGGACTTTAACACCCCACTCACACCAAATGAACAGATCATCCAGAGAGAAAATTAATAAGGAAACACAAGCTATAAATGATATATTGGACCAGTTGAACCTAATTGCTATCTATAGGGCATTTCAATCCAAAACAGTAAATTTCACTTTTTTCCCAAGTGCACATGGAACATTCTCCAGGATAGATCACATCTTGGGTCATAAATAAAGCCTTGGTAAATTAAAAAAAAAAACTGGAATCATTTCAAGCATCTTTTCTGACCACAATGCTGTGAGGCTGTGTTTAACAACTACAGGGGGGGAAAACAAACAAACTAAAAAACACAAACACATGGAAGCTAAACAATACACTTTTGAATAACAAAGAGGTCACTGAAGAAATCAAAGAGGAATGACAAAGGGAAAGCATGACAGCTCAAAACCTATGGGTTGCAGTAAAAGCAGTGCTGAGTGGGAAGTTTACAGCAATACAAGCCTACCTCAAGAAACAAGAGAAACACCAAAAAAAAAAAAAAAAAATTCTAATCTTACAGCTAAAGCAACTAGAAAGAGAACAAAGCTCCCAAAGGTAGCAGAAGGAAAGACATCATAAAGATCAGAGCAGAAATAAGTGAAAAAGAAAGAGATAACAGCAAAGATCAATAAAACTAAAAGCTGGTTCTTTGCGAAGAAAAAAATAATTGACAAACTATTAGCCAGACTCATCAAGAAAAAAAGACTCAAATCAATAAAACTGGAAACAAAAAAAGGCAAATCAGTCAATGTGATACACCATATTGACAAACTGAAAGATAAAAACCATATGATCATCTCAATAGATGCAGAGAAAGCTTTTGATAAAATTCAATACTTTTTATCATTCAAAATTCAAAAATTCAAAATTTTACCATTTATGATAAAAACTCTCCAGAAAGTAGGCACAGAAAGAACATACCTCAGCATAATAAAGGCCATGAACAACAAACTCACAGAAAACATTATTCTCAGTGGTGAAAAACTGAAAGCATTAACTCTAAGAACAGGAACAAGACAAGGGTGCCCACTCTAACCATTACTACTCAACATAGTTTTGGAAGTCCTAGCCACAGCAACCAAAGAAAAGGAATGTAGACTGGAAAAGAAAAAGTAAAACTCTCACTGTTTTCAGATAACATGATACTATACATAGAAAGCCCTAAGGATGCCATGAGAAAATTATTGGAGCTAATCAATGAATACAGTAAAGCTGCAGGATATAAAATTAATACACAGAAATCTTTTGTATTCCTATACACTAACGATGAAAAATCGGAAAGAGAAATTAAGGAAACAATCCCATTCAACATAACAAAAAGAGTAAAATATCTAGGAATAAACCCATCTAAAGAGACAAAAGACCTCTGTCGCAGAGAACTATAATACGCTGATGAAAGAAATTAAACACGACACAGATGGAGAGCTCTTGGATTGGAAGAATCAGTATTGCAAAAATGATTATACTATCCAAAGCAATGTACAGATTCAATGCAATTGCTTTCAAACAACCAATGGTATTTTTCACAGAACTAGAACAATAAATTTCAGTCTGTGAGGAAACATGAAAGACCCTGAATAGCTAAAGCAATCTTGAGAAAGAAAAAATAAAACTAGAGGAATCAATCTTCCTGGCTTCAGATGATACTATGAAGCTACAGTCATCAAGACAGTATGGTACTGGCACAAAAACAGAAATACAGATCAATGGAACAAGACAGACAGCCCAGAAATAAACCCATGCACCTATGGGCACCTTATCTTTGACTAAAGAGGTAAGAATATATAATGGGGGAAAGACAGCCTCTTCAGTAAGTGGTGCTGGCAAGACTGGACAGATACATGTAAAAGAATGAAAATAGAACACTTCCTAACACCTTACACAAAAATAAACTGGAAATGGATTAAGGACTTAAATGTAAGGCCAGAAACGATAATGCTCTTAGAGGAAAACACAGGCAGTACACTCTTTGACATAAATCACAGGAAGATTCCCTTTGACCTACCTCCTTGAGTAACGGAAATAAAAACAAAAACAAATGGAACCTAATGAAACTTAAAGGCTTTTGCACAGCAAGGGAAACCATAGACAAGATTAAAAGACAACCCTTAAGATGAGAGAAGGAAATGGCAATCCACTCCAGTATTCTTGTCTGGGGAATTCCACAGACAGGAGAGCTTGGCAGGCTACGATCAATGGGGTCACCAAGATTCGGACACGACTGAGCACTAGAGAATTCAGAATGGGAGAAAATAATGGTATATGAAACAACTTACAAAGGATTAATCTCCAAAATATATAAGCAGCTCATACAGTGCAATATCAGGAAAAAAAAAAAAAAAACAGCCCCATCAAAAACAGGCAGAAGACCTTAACAGACATCTCTCCAAAGAAGACATAGAGATGGCCAATAGACACATGAAGACACTGAATATCACTAATTACTACAGAAATGCAAATCAAAACTACCTCACATCCATCAGAATGGCCATCATCCAAAAATCTACAAACAGTAAATGCTAGAAAGGATGTGCAAGAAGAGGAACCCTCTTGCACTGTTGGTGGGAAAGTAAATTGATACAGCCACTATATGTAACAGTATCGGTGATTTCATATTGACGTATGGAGAACAGCATAGAAATTTCTTAAAAAACTAGGAATAAAACTACTATATGAGCCAGCAATCCCACTACTGGGCATATACTCTGAGAAAACCACAACTGAAAAAGACATGTACCCCAAAGTTCACAGCAGCACTATTTATAATAGGTAGGGCAGAGAAGCAACCTAGGTGTCCACTGACAGATGACGGATAAAGAAGATACGGTACATATGCACAATGGAATATTACTCAGTCATAAAAAGGAAACAAATCTGGGTCAGTTTTAGTGAGATGGATGAACCTAGAGCCTGTTATACAGAGTCAAGTCAGAAAGAGAGAAAAAAATATCGTATATTAACACATATACATGGAATCTAGAAAAATGGTATTGATGAACCTACTGGCAGGCAAGAATGGAGATGCAGATACAGATAATTGACTTGCGGACACAGTGGGGGAAGGAGAGAGCAGAACAAATGGGGAAAGCAGCTCAGACACATACAGACTACCATGTTTAAAATCGGTATCTGGTGAGAGGCTGCCACATAACACAGGTAACCCAGGCAGGCGGTCTGCGATGATCTAGAGGGGTGGGGCCAGGGGAGGGGAGGGAGGCTCAGGAGGGAGGAGGTATAAGCACAATTATAGCTGATTAGCCTTGTACTACAGAAACCATCACAACATCGTAAAGCAATTTTCCTCCAGTTAAAAAATAACTAAGAGGTAGGTGGAATGAAAGTTTGTAGTAAACACTGGTGATATGGAACTGGAATAAACTGGTATACAATCAGCCCTCAGTCCCTAGGGGGAATGGTTCTAGGACCTCTTCAGATACCAAAATGCACAGATGCTAAAGTCCCTTATATAAAATGTATTTTCATACAGTCTACACATATCCTCTCATATACTTTAAATCATCTCTAAAGTGAAAGGTGCTCAGTCGTGTCTGACTCATTCTGACCCCATGGACTATACAGTCCATGGAATTCTCCAGGCCAGAATACTGGAGTGGGTAGCCTTTCCCTTCTCCAGGGGATCTTTCCAGCCCAGGGATTGAACCCAGATCTTCCTCATTGCAGGCAGATTCTTTACCAACTGAGCCACAAGGGAAGCCCACTAGACTACTTATACCTAACACAATGTAAATAGTATGTATACTGTTGTTTCTGCATGGAAAATTCAAGTTTTGCTTTTCGGAAATTTCTGGAGTATTTTTTTTCAAATATTTTTTATTTGCAGTTGGTTGACTTCAAGGATACAGAACCTACAGACACAGAGGGGTGACTGTATGCGAATATGTGGATTTTTTAGTCGTTGACTTGAATTGGTGAGGAGAGAAGAGATCTTTGAGAGCTGTGATGAGGAGGAGGAGGGAGGGGTACCCAGGTCTGGTCATGGACCCCACAGCTGGAGCAGCAGTTTGGTACTGGGGCTAAAATGGATTCAGAGGCATACTGCCTGGGGCTGCTCAGACACATCCCCACTGTCACGAGCTGTGTGATCTCAGGCAAGCTATTCAAACCTCTCTGAATCTCAGTTTCCCCATTTGCAAAATGGGGGTGATAATGTTATCTACCTTGTTGGTTTGTTGTGAGAATTAATGAGCTAACATATGTAAACCTTGAAATACCTAAACAGGAATATGTAAACAGAAACACTACCTTATAACATGGTAAAAATTATATATGTGCTTGCTTTCATTACAAATGCTGTTACTGATGGTTGGGAAGAAAGGAAGGAGAGAGGAAAGGTAATGAAAGGAAATACCTGGGATAGACTGGGGAAATACATTACAATATGGTAGCGTGTGATATTGATGTGGATTATCATTTATATAGATATGAATTGCTCAATAAAAAAGGCTAAAAAGATGGAGGAGTAAACACTAATTTTTAAGGAGACCAGATATTGTGTCCCTTTAAAAGTGGGCCTTTAAGAAATGAATTTCCATCCATTACTGACTGAGAACATTTGCTGAAACATTTTGTCATTTCACTGATTCTTCTTCGTGTATCTCCACCTCTGCCTACCCACCTCCAACACTGTGCAAGCCATTTATCTAATTTTTTGCAAATTTACATGTCAGTCTGACCTTCTCAATTGTAAGCTGAGAATGAGCATCTTGGCATCATATATACCTAGTCCAGCATTTGGCACATACAGCTATCCAGTACATGTGGAACAAATTACTTTATGAGAAAAAAACAGATGCATCATAAAAACTTGTAGGTATATCCCTTCCTTAGTTAAGTCTTTCCGTCTGAAAGCACAATCTAGCTTCCTGCTCTGGAGGAGCCCTCAGGAGAGCTGATGGGAGATGGCCCTTCCTCTCACCTTAGAGAAGGAAATGGTAACCCACTCCAGAATCCTTGCCCAGAGAATCCTATAGACAGAGGAGTCTGGTGGGCTCCAGTCCAGGGGATCGCAAAGAGTCAGACACGACTGCATGCATGCATGCTGGGACTCCAGACCTGACTGACAACTGACTCTGTTTTCATTTCAAGAAGCAAGGATCCCAGGAGAGGCAGCACCACAGGCCCTGCCTCAGACCTGCCAGGAAAACAGTCATATCGCATCCCTTAAGAGGGGCAAAATGAGAATGACTGGTGAGCAACAGCCCTGGTGACAAATTACGGTTTTACTAATAGTTTATGATTTTCAACTTGTGATGTTTAGACTGTGTCCCTATGGACTGAATGTTTCTGCTCCCCTAGTATTCATATATTTAAAGCCCAAATCCCTCAGGAGTATCTCCAGGTGAAACTGTTGGGAGGTAATTAGGTTTAGATGAGGCCATGAGGGTAGGGCCCTCACGATGACATCAGTATCTTTATAAGAAGAGGAGGAGGCACCAGAGCTCTCTCTCCACATGTGAAGACAGTGCAGCAGGCCATCTGGAAGCCGGGAAAAGAACTCTCACCAGAACCTAACCATGTGGCACTCCGATCTGGGACTTCCCAGCCTCCAGAGATGTGAGAAATAAATATTAGCAGTTTCAGCCACCTGGCCTGTGGCATTTTACAGCGGCCTAAAGTGATTAAGACACTCACACAAACTTTTTCCCCTTGAAAAAATAATGTGAAAGTCACTCATATACTTGATTATGAGAACAAGTAGTGTTCCAAACCCTGGTTACAAATGATACTCTCAAAAATATGGCCAATGCTCATTTTTTGCAGATGCACCCAGTGCTGGGATATACTTCAGATGCATTATTTATTTATCACAACCACCCTATGAGGCCGGTACTATTATCATCTGCCTTTTTTTTTTTTTTCTCTTTCTTAAACAGGGAAGGACTTGGAGCTGAGGGAAATGAATTCATTTGGCCAAGGTCACAGAGCAGTAAGTGGAGCAGCTGGGATTGAAATCTCAGAGAGCCTTTAACTTAGCTATGGTACTTAAAAAAAATAGCAAGGTATATGCATCCATAGAACCTCCAAGTTAGATGTCAGCAACTGATGGCAAACTGACTGGAGAGGCCACGTGAGCAGATGTTTTTTTTTTGCTTTTTAACACAAAGAGGTGCAGTAACTACTCGTAAGGCCCTCCTGGTGCTGCTGGCTGTGGTGTGTAGGTGTTGCGGGGTGAACACAGTCAATTCCTTTCCCTCCTCCTCACTCCAGGAGTGAGGAACCCTCCTTCCCTCTGTCCTTAGCAAGTTGGCAGGGAAGGTTTCACTGTGGCCAGCTCACGTCCTAGGCAGGAAAAAATCAGGCACCGCTGATTCTCAATTTATAACTCTTCAATAATTGAGGGCACCAGGAATTAAAGAAAACCCACTAGGATTAATCCAACTGGCTTTCCCAGAAATAGAATGTGTCTGTAGAATCTGTTTCTGTAATATCTCATTAATTTTTCAATGTTCCCAATATGCTCGACACTGACTGCAAACTGGGGCATACGCTTGTGCAAGTTTTCTCCGTCAAGTGAGCTGTTTCCTACGCTGTGTCAAGCTATAAATTTGGAGCTGTAAGGCATCACGCATGATATTAGGACTGCTTTGTTTTCTTGCAGAGCTCATTAACCACTGGCAATTAGCACTGTATCACTGCACCAAGTGGCATCATTTGGCAAGTTCTGTATCCACTACTACAAATGTGATGATATAATTTAAACTTCATGTGCCATCTGCTGTCACAAGAAGATAAAGTATGATGAAGAGGCTTTTCAGACTTTCCTTCATTTCCCAGCTACTGGAGGCTTAATTAAAGCAAAAATGACAATTGCTCAATACTCACCACTCCTCTCTTGGAGAAAGGCCATCTTGGCTTTCTGGATTCTGGTGGGTGAAGAAATTAGAGAAGATATGTTAGTACTTTGAAGAACCAGTGACAGATCAAGGCAGTGCTTTACAAAACCCGCTTTTCCAAAGGAGCCAAACAGAATTTTTCCTGCTTTAATTCTCCTTGAGAATGCACAGAATGAATATTTATATTTATGCAGCTGAGTGAATGAAACAATGCTACAATTGAAAGGCTGGTGTTCTTTCTACCTTCTGGTGATACTGTCCTGTTTCAGCCTCTTTTCCCCCTACCGTTCAAGGAGAAATCTATAAAATGCAATAAAATGCTGCATACTTAATTTTAGACAGAGTTATAGGACTCTGGGGCTGAAAGGGCTTCATTTTAACACTGGAAACCACCCTAGCATATAATCCCCAGGTGTGGATGAGTGCAGACTCCTGAAATAGGGGGATATCAACATATCAATCTTTAGATCAGGGGCTTACTGTCTCTACTGGACATCATCCACATAGTCCTTAGGAGTCACCTCAAATTGAGAAGTCATTCAGTAATATATTCTTTTGATGATCAGGAAATAAAGACATTAGATTGTGGATTCTTGATGTTTATGTCATTTTCATTAATTTTTAATGCAACCCAGAAAAAGCTGAGAGTCATCTCTCAAGTTTAGGTGAGATGTTCTGATAATTCCACACACAAAATGGATGCCTGAAAGGTTTGTCTCTGTTTCTACTAATTCATCAGGAGATTCTGCATAATATCAACACTTCCATCAGATGAAAGCATTTACCAAAAGAGTGTGCTTGAGGGACTTTTCCCATTGGAACCCTGGAATCCAACCAATTATTTTGCTCATTCTGACTACCTTCAGTTCAGTTCAGTCGCTCAGTTATGTCTGACTTTTTGAGACCCCATGAATCGCAGCACGCCAGGCCTCCCTGTCCATCACTATCTCCCGGAGTTCACTCAAACTCACGTCCATCGAGTCGGTGATGCCATCCAGCCATCTCATCCTCTGTCGTCCCCTTCTCCTCCTGCCCCCAATCCCTCCCAGCATCAGAGTCTTTTCCAATGAGTCAACTCTTCGCATGAGGTGGCCAAAGTACTGGAGTTTCAGCTTTAGCATCACTCCTTCCAAAGAATACCCAGGACTTATTGATCTTTTTAAAGGGGAGATTAGGTGGAACCTCCTTAGAAACAAATCTGCCTTACCACTCTCAGCCTTCAAACGTCTGGTGGTAAATTATGACGTCCAAATTGAACTTCGATAATTGGGGTCTCTGGAGAAGCACCACGAGACCATGGTTTGGGAACATGAGGACTCTATTCTAAACTCCTGGAGATGAGGGCATGGAGGGATATGATGAAGAATGCTGCATATCTTTCATTACATGGCATCTACTGGGATGCTAGGCACACCTGCCTAGTAAAGAACAAAGAATATCAGGCAGCAATTGTGACCTTGTTCCTCAGCGTAGTGGATCTCAACCTTTAGCTGGCAAAAGAATCACCTGAGGGGCTTATTAAAAAGCATACTGCTGGGCCCCATTCCCAGAGTTTCTAGTTCAGAAAGTCTGACATGGTACCCCAGAATTTTTCAGACAACGCTGAAGCTCTTCATCTGGGCAGTACTACTTTAGCTGTTACCCAGTTTAGAGCATTTGCAAAGCATTACAGAACTTGGTCTAACTCCTAAGGCTACACTATGGTTAGAACTAGCTTTAACGTCAAGGGGCCTGGCCTTGAATCCCTTGGGTCCACTGAATCCCTTTTTGTGTGTTCATTTGGGTGGCCATATCCTATGAGACAGATGGTCACTTGCATTGTTGTCTTCTAAGACAGTAGATGTGAAAGTGCTCTATAAAGACTGAAGGGCTATACGAATGTTATTTATACGTTATTCACTTATGGCTGAGTTCCACACGTAAGGCTGCCTGTACAACAGGTGGTTAGTGCAGGCTGGTAGAGGGCATTCATTTAAGAGTCTGAATCCCATTCCTCTGACACAGACCAGCAGACACCACGACTAGGTCACCTTTCCTTTCTGGGTCTCACTAGGCACACATGGGAATGAGGAAAGAGCTGGGTGGTTTCCCAAGTATGCTGCCACAGGTGGCCCCTGGCTTCAGGGGAATGCCTTGGAGGTGAGTCTTTGGGACTCACCCCATTTCCAAGCACTGAAACTCCATCCGGATCTGTTTTGCAGACTGGATTTCCAAGGAATTATTCTTCTGTAAAATAGGGCTCTGCTCAGAACAAAGCCAGTTTAAAAACTACCAGGGTGAACGATAATCTTCAAGTCTCCTTTTAGCTCTGAATGGCTACCATTGCAACCATGGGAGTGTGTCCTGAACTCCGCAACTGTTCTTTTTTTCCACAACTGACTTCAAATGCAGAAGGTTCACCCTTAAGGCCGCCTCTCTCTAATCTGCTCTAACAGTAATCTGCTGTTACCAGGTCCTTTGTCTCCACATAGTGCCACCCTCGTTGGAGACACTGGTGTGAGGCTGGCAGCCAGGAGCAAGGGGTGGGTTACAGCAATGGCAGGGATGCTGCCCAGCAGCCCAGAGAGGGCACTTTGCTCCCGGAGGCTGACCATCACTTGGTGTACCTGTTCCAGGTCCTGGACATGGGGTATATTATTTGACAAGAGGACCTTTTGAGGAAGGTCCATAACTTATCCATCTCTGTAAGTGGGATGCCTGATTCAGATAGTTCCCATAATTCACGGCTGATGCTTGTCCTAGTTGCTGAGATATCTAACTTGGTAGTGCCCATGTTCTTGTAGTCATTAAATGTTCTGTAAATATCCTCTGCTTATTGTAACATCCATCTCATAGCAGGCATGTAATAAAAGTTGAATGGACAGGACCTGAATTCAGCAGCAGAAGTGGATGGCACAGGTAGTCCGCAGCTCCAGCTGACACCAGAAGGTCCCCGGGGAACACCTCAAGGCCAGGTAAGTTGAGCACCACAGAACTCCTCCTGTGCTCGTAGAATCTGTGTTCAGGAGATGGAAGGAGAGTGCTTACAGCTGACATGCAGGGAGGGGTATCACTCGGACCACCCCTGGGTCCTCAGAAGTGACTGCCGGCAGTTCGATTAATGCTGGCTTTCTTAGGAGGCCACTCCAGGCATGGAGGGCTGCAATGACCCACATACCCCATGTTTGACACCTTTCTGAGCCTTAATGACTGTTTATGGTTTTTGACTAATCCAAAGCAGAAGAGTTCACCTGGAAGTGTCAACACAAACATACTAGATGTGTTCTGACTCAGGAGGACACTAGGAGAAAGCCTTTAAACACCAGAGTCTTTGCAAGTTACTCATATGGCCTCAGGGGGGACAGGACGCATGTGCACGGCCACCACACACACCCCTAATCGGAGGCTGGTTGTTTAAAGGTAACACTTTTATTTTTCCCAGGGAAAAATGGCAACTGCTGTTGGAAAAGCTTAGCCAACAGGCCTATCTAACTTCTTTCTTCTACCCTATTTCATGAAACTTCCTGTCAGACGCGCACAGAATAAATGGTTGACATCAGACACAGTGCAGAGTAGCCACAAACCCAACAGGCATGTGATCAGTGATTTCTAAGAAACAAAATGAGTAAGGAATGAGAGCATTCAATTGCAGGGATTCTCACAGTTTCCCCATCAGAGCTGTTCAGATATTCCTTTAGGCTATTTTGAGGGTGAGGGAATGCAATTCCCTCTACTTACCAACCTATGTAATCTCTAAATTCCCTTTTTAATCAAATAGCTTAGCATATCATTTACCTTATATACAGAGGAATCTTGTTTCCAACAAAAAGTCTAGCTATGAATTTGCCTTGAAAGTTTGGAGTCATTTTCCTTTGGATATTATGATTTGGGTCACTGCCATGTAGCTTTCCTCCTCCAACAAAGAGGCCTTGCCTGGAGCCCTGTGAGACTCCCTGGGCCAGTCCTTCCTCTGTCCCACCTGCCTACAGCATGAGTCCTCCATGCCTTGTAGCCAAGTACCATGCTGCTGACTTTTTTGCAGGATTGATGCCCTTTCTGCCTGTGCTTTCATCTCTCGTTTCATAACTGAATATTCTTGGCTCTCATGCCCTTCTTCCTATCAGTATATCTGCTGCTGGGATACTGCTCATGTCCTATCAGGCCCAACATGCATGTTGTTCTAATACCAAAAGCTTGGTATTAGAATAGCTGGTGGAATTTATTTCATTACCCATCCCCAAGTCCTAACTCCTGGCTTCTGATCTGGTAGGTCTGAAGGTGGACCTCTGCATCTGCGGTTTCACCCAGCTCCCTAGATACTCAGAGCTGGAGAACAACTGATTTTGAGAATACAAGTACCTTGATAGAGGTCTTTCCTACCTTTAAAATATATTTCAAATCTTCAGCCTTTTGCTAAAAACATTTTAAATCATTTTACATACGAACAGTAGGACAAGTTGTATGGGCATGTATAATTAGTGAATAACCTATGTCTCATAAATTCCTACAAAATCTATGAGGTAAGAATGCCTCAGACTCTGCAGACAGATGACAGAGGCATAAAAGAAAGCTAACTGTCAGTTATTGAAATCTGCTTCCTCTAAGAAGGCTCACCTGACGCTCAAAGAAATATTTCTTCGTATTTGTGTGCTGTCTGGCACCCCCTAGGCCAGGTCCTCAACGGCTTCCATCTGTATTAACACAGTTGTCTCATCACTTTTATCTTCACCTTCTGCTCCATCATTTTGGTCCCATCCCACACCCAGTCACTAAATATAAGTTATCCAAAATGTAAGTCGGGCCCTAGTCCCTCCTAGCCTCAGATGAACAGGTTTTTAAAGCATCCATACAAGCCTTCCATGAATTGGCCCAGTAACCTTCCTAATACTCTTTACTTTGCCATTTATTCTCTGGGAATGGATTTTAATTTCCCACACAAAATGTATCATATGTCAGTGACTTAACTGGGAATGCTTTGTACTCTCTCTGCCCTCTCCAAACCTGTCTAACTCCTATTCATCTCATGAGATTTAGGGCCATGGATTATCTAAGGGACTTGAAAGGAAATTACTTAGATAAAATCAGGCTCAGATTTATTCAATTAGCTGCATTTCCTAGGGTTTAAAAGTTTCTTTTGACTGGTCTCTGTTCCTTTTTTTTTAACTGGAAAATTTTAGACTAATGTTGCAGAACTGCTAGCTATCAAGCCAATATGCACGCCCTCGTCAAAACACTGCTTGTCAGGGGTGCCGTGTGCTGAGTTAATGCACTGACAAGCCTGATTCCCTTGCAGCTAGCAGAGGCTATGCGAGACAAATTTGGCCAATGAGATTTAAACCGGAGTTTCAGAGTGTGGCTCTTAGGAAAAATTTTCAAAGGGGACTAAGGTGGCTACATTCACCCTTTTCCCTTATTGTTGTCATGAACATGGCTTGATACCTCCAAGTATACCAGTAATCTTGCAAGTGGAACAGCAGAACAGGAGAAAAGGAGCAGCCTGACAGGATTGGTTATGTTACAAGAGAATATCCTTTATTTGCTTATGTTGTTCTAGTTGGGTTCTGACAGGCAGACAAAGGCTGTTTTAACTGACACACATCTCCTCATCCTGGACTTCCTTCTCCAAGAATTCTGCACTCTCATTTGACTTTCTCACCACCTATTTTTGATAAGGTTTTTAACAAAATCACTAGAGTTACAATTTTTCACAACTCTCCCATTTTTGTTATTTGCCAATCTAATGTCCATGATGGTTGTGAGGATGGAGGGGTCTGAGTTAAGTGGAAGATGGAAAACTTACAGTAATTTGAATGAGAAATACAACTCTACTTTCTTCATTTTGCAAACGGAACACTGGAACTTATATATAATGAATTCAGTTCAGTCGCTCAGTCGTGTCCGACTCTTTGCGACCCCATGAATTGCAGCACACCAGGCATCCCTGTTCATCACCAACTCCCGGAGTTCACCTAGACTCACGTCCATCCAGTTCGTGATGCCATCCAGCCATCTCATCCTCGGTCGTCCCCTTCTCCTCCTGCCCCCAATTCCTCCCAGCATCAGGGTTTTTTCCAATGAGTCAACTCTTCGCATGAGGTGGCCAAAGTACTGGAGTTTCAGCTTTAGCATCAGTCCCTCCAAATTAGCAGCTGTACATAAATCCAGTCAGGAATTTTCACGGTACTGCCCAAAAGGTATTAGGTAGCATAAACCTCTGGGAGCCCCAAGAGGTACCCCCAAAACAAGCATTAGAAGCTTCCCTGTAAACTTGATACTGTTGCTGATAAAGGCCCTGGAAGCATATAATGAGGTTTGGTATTTACGGGAATAGAGGGGATTGGAAAAAATACAGTAATTTAAATAGGAAGTGTAAGCTATGTAAACTTTGGGGAAAAGTTTACTCTTTTGAGCTTAAACTCTAGATGGTATATAATCTGGTAAGTACTATGAATTTGGCAAAAGATTCTATAAGCTCTCTTTATGTTCCCTTGGGACTTTGAGAGGACATAATGAATGGCGGAATAGAAGAATCAGTCTTCCCTGGCCTCGTTTAAGCTGGCTTATGGATTTCTCTTCCATGCTTCTATAGTTCTCTACAACAATGGGCAAGAATGTGGAGTCAAATTGCCTGGATTTTAATCTTAGCTGACTGACCTTGACTAAGTAACCTCTCTGGTCCTGACTGCCATTTGTGAAATGTAGACAATAAGCATACCTACTTTTTGTGTGAAGATCAACCGATCAACATACAGCACTTAGATCCGTGACGGGAACTTAGTAAGCTGTCAGTAATGTGATTATGTTGGTTGTCGAATATACTATAACATCATGTTCTATTTATGTGTCTGTTTATCCTACTAGAATGCCATCTCCTTCTATTTAAGAAACATGTCTTATCATTTGTGTCGGTGGGTGCTCCTTTAGTACTGAATCCATGGTTACTGATGAACATGAATGAATAAAAGACTCTTCTGAGGTTGTCCTCCCTTGTGGAAAGTATCTTTACAAGGTGAGTGAGTGAAGTCACTCAGTCGTGTCAGACTCTTTGTGACCCCGTGGACTGTAGCCTACCAGGCTCCTCTGTCCATAGGATTTTCCAGGCAAGAGTACTGGAGTGGGTTGCCATTTCCTTCTCCAGGAGATCTTCCCGACCCAGGAATTGAACCCAGGTCTCCCGGCATGGTAGGGAGACGCTTTACCATCTGAGCCACCGGGGAAGTCTTTACAAGGTAGTTACACACATTCATATCTTATCAACTCCCCTCTTACCCTAAGTTCCTACCTCCTGGTCTAAATCCCTGTGTTCAGTAAGGGATCAATAAATATTTCTTGACTAACTGAATAATAATCAAACCTATGCACACTGAGTCATCGCTCTCCCCTTCTGACACAATCTTCTGCAGAATGTGTATTCCAGTAATAGCTAGCTACTCACTGTTTAAACTTACCCTGCACATCACGCCTCCATGACTTGGCTCAGGTAGTTCCCATCTGCCTATCTCCACTTTGCCAGGCACACATACTCATAGGCATCTCTAAATTCTAGCTTAGATGGTCTCCTTCCAGATTCTAATCCACCCAAAGAGAGCCAGCCACCTTGCCCTACTTCCTCCCACTTCGCCTCTACAATGATTTCATTTAAGGCTCATGCTGTGTCTTATTATCACAGAATTTAAGCACCGAGTATAGAACTCGACATAGAATAGATATATTCAAGTAAGCGTGTTGACTAAACAGCCATGTTGGTCTATAGGATGATACACAGATAGGCTCCTAATGAATTTGCTCTTCCATTCTGGATCATAAATGAATAATTGTATGCATACACAATACACAGAATGCAATTTGAGTTCCTCCACCTTTAAAGGTGATTCAGTTACCCCTATCCATTTCTTCCTTGTCTGGGATACCTGCTGACATGAGGCATCCTTTTGGGAGCACGTTAGGGCAGGTTTCGGCATTCAGTGTGCACACATGGAACAGAGGGAAAACAACTGCCTTGTACTAGGCTCGAGTCATGACCTTGGCCTTGTTGCCTTGATGTCTAAAACCCAGGGATGCTCATTCTAGAAAGGTAGGCATGCCCATGGAATGGTGTAACAGAAGCTCTGATGACATTCTTGTGTTCATCAGAAGAGGAATGGGTTAATAAAACTATCAAGAATTACAGCTGCAACCATATGGAGACCTAGGAAAACAATAAGAATGAACATTTGCACATAATAAATAAAGAGACGTGACCTGGTGCAGAAAACCTGCCTCTGCATCACCTGTGCCTGACAGCAGACTAGATTTCTGGGCACTCTGCACAGGAACCCATGCCTGTATCAGCCAGAGATGCTCAGATTATTGGATTAGTGATGTTAATGCAGCTGCAATGAATTCAGAATGACTTTGCATTTAGGTCTCATGAGGGGAGAGGTGCTGGGGGTTCCAAAGTCTAGGTGTTAGTCACTCAGTCATTTCCGACTCTTGTGACTCCATGGACTACAGCCCACAAGGCTCCTCAGCCCATGGAATTATCCAGGCAATAATACTGGAGTGGGTAGCCATTCCCCTCCCAAGGGGATCTTCCTGACCCAAGGATCGAACCTGGGTCTCCTGCATTGCAGGCAGATTCTTTACAACTGAGCCACCAAGCAAGCCCCACCTACTGCTTTCAGTAACTGATACAGAACTCATCACTGGCCTTACAATAGCTGTCCCTGCAATGTGGCTGACCACAGAGGCAGCCCAGACTGATTGAATAAGAATCTGAAAGTGTAATGGCAGGCCTAGAATGTTTTAAAAGTATCTCTTTAAGTAATTCTAATAGCTGTATCAGGATTGTGTGTCTTATTTTTGCTATTCTAAATGGGACTGCTTCTTTTAAGACATAGCATGCACACAGGGTCACTGTGTCCAGTTCTAAATGGATTATTCACTAGAAGCAATCACTGTAAAAAATTCAGACTTATCTCCCTTCCCCGAATGAAATGGTATGTACATGGGGTCATGGCATCCTGTGTGAAGAGGGTGCGGAAGAGAATTTTTTGGTACCCAATTTCCTCAGAGGAAGATTAAACTGAGGAATGAGCTGAGAGTAACCCCAGAATGTCTGGGGTGTGGCTGGCATGCCATTGTCACGGTGAAGTGCTGTAAACTTTCTTGCTGCCCTTTAGTAGTTTGGAGAAGCCCACTAAACAAACAACTATGAGAAACACATTTTTTTTTTTTGGTCTTTTGGTTCTATGCTTGGCTATTCTGGTTCTTTGTTTTAGGATAAAATTCTGGACCCAGGAGGTTGTAAAACTAATTGGGTGTCTGACCCAGACTTCACAGTCCTCTTTGGCTTGCCAGAACCCCGCCTCCCCTGCGCCCGAACCCAGACAAAACCACACTTTCACTAACCCTGAGTTGTGATGCCCCAGGCCGGTCAGATCTGAAGGAACTAGTCCCATGGTTGCTGGAATAATCTTGTCTCCTTTCTGGTACCAGAAATTCTCCTTATTCTGTCTTCTGCTGAAGATCTGAAGGTCCATGGTGTGGGCTGAGGTGGCAACAATGTAGAGAATCCAGAGAATTCTCTCCCACAGTTGAGCAAGCCACACACCCAGGCATCACATTCAGCAATGAGCCTGTGATCACACGTCAGTGCCAGAAAAGTTTATGGCTGGTGGAAATGTGTCCCCTAGTGGACCTCAAATACAAAAATTTTGTAAAGACTGGATTGTTCATGGTGCATATTATTCTGACTTAAAGTCAGCGGGCACTTCCTGAGCATCAGCTCTTACTGGACACTTTGTTAAGAGCTTTACATGCACTAACATTAATTTTCACAAGTACTCTATGAAGTGGAAATTACTGTTCTCATTATAGAGCCGAGGAAAACTGAAGCTTAGGAGGACAGATAGGCATTCACTTAAGGTCTCACTGTTAGTGAACAACAGAGCAAGAATTCAATTTAAATACCCAAGTCAGACTCCAAAAATACTTGGAAATACAAAGAAGAGAAAACGGTACTATGAACCATTTAAGATATTGTTTTCTTTTTAATTGATATATAATGATGGTTACTATTTTAGATAAGAACCCACCTGCAATGAAGGGAGATGCAGGTTCAATCCATGGGTTGGGAAGATCCTCTGGAGAAGGAAACGGCAACTCACTCCAGTATTTTTGCCTGGAAAACTCCATGGAGGAGGAGCCTGGGGTTACTCTGTCTATGGAACTGCACAGTCCAGGGGGTCACAAAGTGTCGGACATGACTTAGCGACTAATGGAAACTCCCCTGCCCCCCCCAAACACATGTCCATCTCTTCAGCCCTGGAACCTGTGAATGTGTTATTTGTAAAAGGGGTTTTTGCAGATATAATTAAAAGATTCTGAGATAAGATTATTCTAGATTATCTGAATGGGCTCTGAATCCCATGACATGTGTACTTACAAGAGATACCCAGAGAAAAGACAGAGATGAGAGAAGGCCAAGTGAAAACAGAGGCAGATGATTAACGTGATGCAGCCACAACCAAGGAATTGCCTGCACGAGGCATCAAGGAACAGCCCTCCCCGACAGCTTCCAGAGCAAGCGTGGCTCTGCTGACACCTTGGCTTTGGAGCTGTGGCTCCCACAACGCTCGGAGTGTAAAATGTCTTTTGATTTAAGTCACTAGTTAGTGGTACTTTAATATGAAGCCACAGGAGACAAATGAAGGGGGCAATACAGCTGAGCGGCAAATTACCCGACTTAGGACTGCGATTCCTAACCCTGACGTTCATTATGTGTGACCCTGGCATGTTGCTTCCCAAGGCCTCAGCTTCCTTATGTGGAGCTGTGAGTGAGACCCTTTCTACTCCTCGTGATCTGTGAACCAAGGGTTTAGGTTTGCTATTCTCCCCACCAGTGGCCAGTGGGTGGGGCAGTAATTATGTGATGACCTTTACCTTGGCAGAAATGTTTAAAGTTAATTAAAGCTCCTCCTTTAAAAACAGGACAAAGACATCTTTGGCATTCTTAAGAAAAGATTCCATGGGATTAACATACAGACACCACTGTATATAAGATAGATAACAGGAAGAACCTACTGTACAGCCCAGGGAACTATATTCAATATTTTGTGATAATCTGTATGAGAAACGAAACTGAGAAAGAATGAATGTATGTATAACTGAATCACTATGCTGTATACCTGAAACTAATACAACACTGTAAGTCAAGTATACGCCAATAATTTTTTTTAAAATTGCAGTGAAAAAAAAAAAAAAAGATTCCTTCTGTACAGTGGGCTTAAACCAAGGACTACTGGCCTCTAATTGCCAGGTGCAAATTTTAAAGAAAAACAAAAGACCCTAGAGAATATGAGTGGGTAGCAACTGAGGGTAGCAATTGTTCTATAGTGATATGTGTGTATTAATGGAATAAAAATCTTTTGAAGTTTAGTAAGATAATACAATGTTGTTGTTGCTTTTATCAGGCAGGTTTATTAGGACTTGTTTTATCTGATACTAAAATTCATGATAAATGTACATTTTCCAGCAGGTGGTTTTCCAACAACTGTGTGACTGGAAAAAGTTTCAGTTCAGTCACTCAGTCATGTCTGACTCTTCACGACCCCATGGACTGCAGCATGCCAGGCTTCCCTGTCCATCACCAACTCCCGGAGCTTACTCAGACTCATGATCATCACAACGGTGATTTGTCCCCTTCTCCTCCCCCGCCTTCAATCCTTTCCAGCATCAGGGTCTTTTCCAATGAGTCAGTTCTTCGCATCAGGTGGCCAAAGTATTGAAGCTTCAGCTTTAGCATCAGACCTTCCAATGAATATTTAGGACCGATTTCCTTTAGGATTGACTGGTTGGATCTCCTTGGAGTGTTCTATTTTAAGAACCACAGTATTCTACCTTATATAAGACATGTAGTACAAATTGGCATGCTTGTTAATAATTGTGAGTTGATTACACAGGAACAACCAATTAGAATCAGTAACAATCTTTAAAAAATCCCTTTAAAAAATAATCAATAGAGAAACGACAATTCAATTGTCACTTATGGAACTATAGCTCTCTTGGTTAAGGTCTGCGAAACATTTTTTTTCATTATGAGTCTGTCAAGATTGTTAGAAACTTTTCTTTATATGTTTGACATAATTCTTTACAAAATTTCCAGTTTTCCACCAAAACGTTCCATTTTCTACCAGAACGTTACCAAAATCCATCTGAGATGGGAGACTGTATGGGGAGCCTCTAGCTTACTCTCCAGGGCCTGGCACAGAGTGGCCACTCCATGAATGTGGGGTGAACAAATGGGACTCATCCCAACATGTCACTTTGAACACAACAAAGACAAGCTTTGGAGCTCCAACAGCACGGAAAACACACCATGCTCTGACATCTTGGGCTCAATCAGTGACAGTTATTAAATCCACATGTGTTCAGAGCAGAAGCGTAGCTGCTGATATCGGTAACTGCCTAGAACTCTGTCTCTTGAGACTATCGCCTTTTCTGGACAAGAGTCAAAATAATTCCCAGTATGGGATTTTCCTGATGGTACAGTGGACAGAAATCCATCTGCCAATGCAGGGGACATGGGTTCAAACCCCGGTCCAGGAAGATTCCACATGCCACGCACACAACTAAGCCCACATGGCTCAGCTGCTGGAGCCTGCTCACTCAGGAGCCTGTGCTCGGCAACAAGAGAAGCCAGCACAGCGAAAAGCCCGTGCACCACGGTGAAGAGTAGCCCTCCTCTACAACTTGAGAAAGCCCCAGTGCAGCAATGAAGACAAGGACAGCCAAAAATAAGTAAATAATTAAATTTAAAAAATACTAGTCTGTTAAAAAAATACCACCCAGTATGATCAAACCATAGTCATACAAATCCCCAATAATCCAATGGACACTCAAAAGATTAACACAGAACTGATTAGGAAGGTGGCGGAGGTTGAAAGGAGCTAGAGGGAGATACATTGCTAGAGGAGAAAACTTCCAAAAAGGGATGATACAATTCCCCCTACCAGGCTTGACCTAACCTAACTAATCAACCAACGCACTTCCTTTTTTCCTTCCTTAAAGTTTCATTGAACATCTACTATGTGCCAGGTGGTGTTCGAGACACTAGGGATATAGCAATGAGCAACAGGCACCACTCCTGCTGTGATGGAGTTTACACTCTGGGGGAGCCGATGCCAGTGCAAGAATAACACGAGGCTCCTGATATGAAAGGAAGCCTCCAGTTCCCACTCCAGCCTCCAGCCAGGCCCAGATCAAGAAGATCTCCATGACACCCTGAGGCCTCTAACTAATTAACAGTATTCACATATCTCATCACAAGGAGGAAAAAAAAATGTAACTACACGTGGTGATGGATGTTAACTAAACATATCGCGGGAATCATTTTGCAACATGTACATATTTCAGATCATTATGCTATACACCTTAAACTTATATAATGTTCTATGTCAATTACACTGCAATATAATTGGAGGGAAAAAGAAAACAAAATATGTTATGGAGGGCTGAGGTTCACAGCAACTACTAAAGCCTGCGTACCTGGAGCCTGTGCTCCGCAACAAAAGCAGCCACCACAATGAGAAACCTGCACACCGCAACTAGAGAAAGCCTGTGCGCAGCAACGAACACCCAGCGCAGCCAAAAACAAAGCAGCCTGTACATGTAAACAAAACAAAACAAACACATGTGAACAGTGATTAAAAAACCAACATGCCATCTAATCATTGGTAGTTACTAACTTTCTACCAAGATTTCACACTTAACGGCTGGGACAGTGCTAGCTATACAACAGGTTTTAAGCAAAAGCCTGGGGAGGATTTAACATTATATTGAATTTAATGTTTAGACACATCAAATGAACTTCCTGTGATTTATCATTTCACTCTGGGGTCAGAATATTTCAGAAAGAGTAAGTCAGTGATCTGCATACAGGAAGTGCCAAATGAATGAATGAATGACCCAGCTTTTTCAAAAAGGTAAATTTGAGTTATGCTATATCATATCAAAAGCTTATTAGATGGGTACTATAGTTGACCCTTGAACAACACAGGTTTGAACTGAGCAGGTCCACTTAAAAGGCAGATTTTTTTTTTTTTTTCATGAAATACTACAGTACTTACACCATCTGTTCTTGGTTGAATCCGCTGACTATAGAACCTCAGATAAGGAGGGCTGACTGTAAAGTTATATGTGGATTTTGGATTGCACAGAGGGTCAGTGTCCTGAACCCCTTAGAAGCATCAGTTGTATTTGCATCTCCACTCAACAGACGAGGGAAGACACAGGTTTCCCTGGTGGCTCAGATGGTAAAAAATCTGCCTGCAATGCAGGAGACCTGGGTTGGATCCCTGGGTTGGGAAGAGCCAGGTGGGCTACAGTCCATGGGGTCGCAAAAAGTTGGACACTACTGAGCAACTTTCAACAGATGAATACTTTTGAGGTTTTGAGTTGTTCAGAGCCTTGTCCAAGGTCACGCTGCCAGAGAGAAATAAATACAGGATTCAAACCTAGGGAGTTTGATTCCAATAACTCTTAATATTATGTTGTACTGCCTCTGCTAAGGGCTATTCCAGATGAAATTGGCTTTAGATGACTCTCCAGATAATTTACTGGCAATCAGTGTTTTTGTCTGGTCTCTTCCTTGTCATTTGGTTTTCATGTTTCGGCTATATTTAGCTTTTTCTGATTACTTTTGGGCACTGGAAGGTTAGTCTGTTCTCATAAATGTAGTATGTTCATTTTCCTTCTGTTTCAAGGCCCACTGAAAAATTAGGTGGGACAGACAGTTTTCTGGGAAGATTGATTTTAATAAAAGCGGTGTGAGGAAAGTGTGCCTGCCCACAAAATCTGCCCTCCTTGTTTCATGTTTAAAATTCCAGTAACATGGCTTTATTGCTTGGCTTCAAGTCATGTCCTCTGTCAAAATTCAAATATACCAGGGACAGGTAAGTAACACTCTAAGTCAAGCAGCCTGCCACCCTGCCTGTAATCTTTCCATCCATCCTTTTCTTCAATAAATATTTTGGAGACAGACTCTAGCTGAGTAATGGCTGTTGAGATGAAGTATAAAGTAAGTGGTCTCTGCCCTCAGAAAGGTCTTGTTTCTGAGAGGAGATGGATGTCAGAGAAACACATTTGTTTTAGATATTATGATGGAGGCATTTATGAGGTATAGGGAAACCCAAAAGGGGATAAATATACTGCTCTACTTGGAAAGATGAGTGTAGCTATGCCTTAAGCTTGAAGTCCTTCACACTTTAGTAAGAATACATTGTAAAGACTGTTTTCCAGGAGGCGTATTTTGGTGACAGGAGAAAGAATTTGAAGTGATTGTGAATTCACTGGAATGTTACACACAGAGGAAACAACAGTGAGAAAGAAATTCCATAAAGAAAAACTTGGAATCCAAGTCCTAACACTGAGCTTATTTCAGAACTGACAGTAGATCGGGCCCTTCTCACTTACATAGCCTGCCCAATTGTCAGGCTATGTGTTAAGAATTTGTAATAAAAGAAAAATTAGTTTTTCAAAAGGGCTACAAGGAAAGAAAACATTGCTGTGATTGCCTGATGGCCACAGAAGCAAGCATTTCTTAACTGAATATACCAGGGTCAGCAAACCTTTATAAAGTGCTGCTGCTGCTGCTAAGTCGCTTCAGTCGTGTCCGACTCTGTGCGACCCCACAGACGGCAGGCCACCAGGCTCCCCCGTCCCTGGGATTCTCCAGGCAAGAACACTGGAGTGGGCTGCCATTTCCTTCTCCAATATAAAGTGCTAGATAGTAAATATTTTAGGCTTTGTGAGCCATATGTTCCCTGTAGTGGCTACTCAATTCTGTGGCTACAGTGTGAAAGAAGTCATGGACAGTATTTAAATGAATATATGTGGCTGTGCTCCAATACAACTTTATTTACAAAAACAGGTGGTGGGTTGAATTTCTGCCATAGTTTTCTAGACCCTGGTTTATATCATTTCAAAGGCATAGTAAAAGCCCAGGTATGTTTTAAATAAAGTTTTAATAAGTTTTTGGAGGTGAGGGCCCCTCAGTTCCCTCAATGGACAGCAGGGCCTCATGTAAAGAGCCCTTTACCTTACACTGTCTGACTGCATGGCCTGGGAAGTAGCCCTTGGAACAAATGACAGGAAGGGGAGGGAGAGAGAGCACAAAAGACAGGCAGGCAGAGGATCTTTGTGCCTAAAGTGGCTAGCTATTTACCAAAAACTCATGCTTTCAGTGAATTTTTTGGTTTAACGAGGTACTGATTGAGTGGTCTGTGGCTGATGCAAAATTATTTTAGTAGTAATGCTTGAATATTTATTAAACATATGAATAGTTTATAGTAACTTACTCTTTCATTTATTCATTCAAACATTGCCTACTACATGCCAAGTACTGTACTAAGTCCTGAAGAAACAATGTTGAATAATTCTGGGTCATCACCATATACCAAGGTGTCCAAAATACTTCATCTTTGATTCCCTGTGGTGACTTTCTGTAACTTTTCACTATTTTGTATGTGATGGTGACATACTGAAACTCATCCAGCTTTATAAGGCCTCAAGCCCTCTGACCAAGTTTTCCCTTTGAATCACTGAAGACTATTTCTGTTATTGCCTCACAAAGATTCTGCTAGTCAATAACAGTTACCTGCACATCATCTTTTGCAAATGGTTTGGTACACCCCAGCAGTTAGCCTTTGGGTCTACTAACTCCGTGTTACATGCAAAGTTGGACAGACTTTACGTGGTCTAGCAAGCATTCCTTGATTAAAGACTCTCAGATATAGATCTCCATCCATGATGTCTTCTCTAGTTAACTACCCACTCACAGTCTCTACTCAGATGTTGCACAGGTCCTCAAATTCAACATGTTCAAACTTTCATCCCACCCACCCACATCCCCTTCTCCCCTTCAAGGTTGCCTGTATCAGTGAATGGAGCCATCTGCCACCCAACAGTGCAAGCCAGAAGCTTGGAAGTCATTCTTGACAACTTCCTCGCCCTCATCCCTTGCTGTCCAGAATTCACAAATAGTAGGTGATGGTATCTCCTAACAATCTCCACACCCCTTGTGGTCTACTGTTCACAAATGGTAGGTGGTAGTATCTCCTAACAATCTCCGGAACTGAGATATTTCTAACTCCACTGCCTTCACCAAAGCCTAACCCTCCAACCTCTCATATCTGAATATTCTAATTGTTCTTCTAGAGTCCACTCTCATCTAAATCTCATGTCTACTATATCCATCTGATCACACTGTTCTTAGGGTAAGAAACAAATTCCCTAAATACCCTATTAGACTCTGCATGATTGACTCTAATCAACATCATCTTTCCCTGAAACTATTCTCTTTTCACTTTCTCTGACACGTCTGAATTACGTATCATTTTAGAGCTTAATTCTGGTCTGCACCTGTAGAAGATTTCCATTAATGGCCCCATTCTTCACCAGCCCTTGTATCCATATAGTTTGCCACATAATACTGGTGACACAATTTCTTTCCCTTGAGTTCAGGCACATGACTTGCTTTGATCAGTAGAATTAGACAAGGTGCAGAGCTCAGGGTCCAAGAGGCCTTGCATATTTAAACTTATCCCCTTGAACCTCTCCCTTCAACATAAGAACATGCTCAGGGCAGCAATTTGGTCCCATGAAAAAGACGAAGGGACACATGACAAGGACAAATTGATGAGGGACATATGAACTACTCAGCTGAGCTTAGGCTAGATCAACTGACCCTATATTAACACATAGATTTATAAGATACAATAACCAGTTGCTGCTTTAAGGCACTGAAGTTCCAGCTGGTTTGTTACATAGCAATAACTAGTTGACATTAACATAATACTTTGCATTTGCCTATGGCTTTGTAAATATTCTCTACCTAAGAACCATTTAGGCCAACTAGCGTTAAAATCTACAAGAGTTAAAATCAACAAAGATTGCACAGATGGCTCTCATCCTTCCTGCTATTAACAGCAAACTCTTGCTTGAGGATTGAGGGCCAGTAATAAAACAATGGCTAATTCCCTGAGGATGACTTTCTAAATGAAATGAAGGCTTTCCCACCAATCCTACAAATTGGGTGGATGAAACCGGGCTCAGATTTTTCCTTTTCTGCCACAGAAGCTCTTCATCCCTGAAAGAAATGGCAAATCCACTGGCACAGCTGGGCGACCAAGCTGAAAGTCAGAGTTGGTTTCTGAAGTGACACAACCTACCTGCATTCTAGATAAAAGCATAGTCTGTTGTTACAGGCATATTAAAGGTTGCCCTAGATTGAAACAGCACGTCTTGTTCCTTTTATCCCTGTCCTCTGAATTTCTCTTTGAAAAACTGTTGAATGTTTCTGGCCTTTACATCTTCTCTACCTGACAATAGCTTTTACTAAGTGGATGTTAATTATACCACAAGGCCAAGTCATTGACAATTCAAAATGAAAACCATGGCCACCTGTGGCTATCATACCCTACCCACAAATACTCCAGCCATAGTAAAATGCTGGGCTCTTAAAGGAGACTCTGGAAATCAATAGTTTCACCCATAATATGAAGAGTGACTTGGGGGCTGTAAAACAAAGTACCCTGGTTAATACACCATTGGGTCTGCTATGTCAGAACAGAAGATGTAAATACAAAAAGTCAACAGCTTTCATACCACCGGAGAAAGTAAAGACATACCTGTTCTGATGCAATTCTTCTCTCTGAAATAAATTGGAAAAATACACGTTTTAGTCTTGCTCAAACCCACTCAAAATTCCAAAGCAGATATCTTGAAGGAAGAGGTTATTAACTTCTCCAGTTATTAACGTTTTGGAGTTTTCTTTTTTGGGAAGAAGGTTAGAACATTAGAAATTTGAATAATTTGTTCTGCCCGTTTAAAGCAGCCATGCCTGGTGGTCTTCACACAGCCTGGATTTGCAAGACAGCCACCTTTACTCTCTAATGCCTGAGGGACCACTTCTAACTCGGGTCCTTTCTTATAGTGCCTTCAAGGATACTGAAGAAGAAAGCGGGCTCGACCTCCCTCTCCTTCCCCAAACTGCTGCACTCCTTTTACTTGACAGCCAGCTGTCCTGAAGACTACGTGTTCCCCCAGCTCGGTGACTTCCTGCGTTGGCTCCCTCAAGGAGGCGCCGCTGCCTTGCCCCCCAGCCTCGCCAACTTGACAACCTGAAGACCTATTATGCTTTGCATTCACCAAATGAGAGGCAAGAGGCTTAGAGCTGTGTTACCTGAGGTCCGGGAGGTCCTGGGGTGTGGCTGGGTGCTGGGTGGTCTCCTCTCCAGGGAAAGGAGGCCTGAGGAAGCGACCCCTTCTCCAGGTGCTGAGGCACGGGAAGGGCACGCTCTTCATCTGGCCCCATTCGGAGCTCAACCGACTCGGCTGTGTCGAGGGCCCTTTCCGAGTCCAGAGGCAATCTTGAGTGGAGTCTCAGGGGCCACAGGGAGTGAGAAAACTCTTCTGTACTTTCACATATCTTGTCGGAAAGGGGACTTACGGAGCCAGGGGACTCTGGCGAGCCGCCCCAGGAGCGCACTTCCAAGGCAACGTGCTGAGGCGGCGCATGCGCAGTGGCAGTGCCGCGCGCACCTCCGCGCACACTCGCGCAACCGCGGCTTCTTAACCTCCGCAAAGTGGGCGACGTGGACAAGCGGCCAGGGGCTTGCCGGTCAAAGTGGAGAAGATTCCCCTGGTTCTGACAGTGCTTCTTCGACAGGCTTTCCAGGGAGTATGGAAGAGAGGCCTCGCAGCCTGCAGGCTGCACCTCTTGGCGGGATGGCTCCATCTTCTCCACGCCACTGAGAGGCCCCTGTTGCTGGAAACTTCAGGCGATGTCGTCAGAGTTGCTGTTCTCCTAACCACACTGGGGTGGTTCCGTTTCCGTCTTCAGATGCCTCTGTTCCTCAGTGTGTTTCCATCCTTTTCCAGAGGAAAATTGCAAGCAAGTGGCTGATCATTAAGAGAGCAGACTAAGGAATCTGTTGCAAACAAGGAGATGCAGGTGAGAAAAAAGGTGTCTGAAATTTCACACAGAAGCTTCTAGTTAGTCAGAGGAGCTAACGAATGCCTAGTTAACATTAGTATCTGTTTTGTAGGTAATTAAGATAAGTGAGTCCAGCCTTCTAATTAAATTGTGTATGTTTTGAAATTTGTTTGTTACCACATTAAGTCCTTTGGATCCTGCTCCCTGCCTCCTTAAGGGAGGGTTCTTTTTTTTTTTTTTTTTCCCCCCCATTGGGGTTCCAGTAGGTGAATTAGAAACTCAAGCTGGGATGGACAAAGTGCAAGCTTTACTCAGTGGCCAAAGAATGACTAAGCAGAAATTGAGTTCACAAATCAATTTCTCGCCCTGGAGGTGGGCGACAGGGATTTAAAGAATAAAAACAAAGGGAGGAGGAGTGAAGCTAATAAAAGGGACGCCTGTGCATTAGTTTGGAGAAAGAAATGGCAACCCACTCCAATATTCTTGGCCTGGAGAATCCCAGGGACAGGGGAGCCTGGTGGGCTGCCTAAGTAGCAACAGAGTCGGACACAACTGAAGTGACTTAGCAGCAGCAGCAGCAGCATGCATTAGTTTACCCTGAAGGGTCAGGCCTTTTTCCAAGGGAGTGGGGTGCTACCTGATTTTTATCCTTTTTTGGTCTTTAATGTCTGGTCCTAGCAGCCAGTAGGTGTGTCATATACTATGCTAATATTGTAAAATCAACATATGAGACTCAAGATCTGTTGGAGGTCAGATTCATGTCATCTTAGTCCCAGCTGGTTCCATCTGCTTTCTCGTTTGTATCTTCCTTTCTTATCTCTGGACCCTTTAACTTAAACCTGTGTGTTCACTCCTGCTAAAAGCGGTGTGGAGTGAGTTGGCAGGCTTTGAGCAAGGACACTCTTGCTGTACAATGGCCACTGATGTGGTGGTGGTAGTGGTTTAGTCCCTAAGTTGTGTCCAACTCTTTGCGACTCTATGGACTATAACCCACCGGGCTTCTCTGTCCATGGGATTTCCCAAGCAAGAATACTGCAGTAGGTTGCCATTTCCTCCTCCAGGGATCTTCCAGATGCAGGGATCAAACCTGAATCTCCTGCATTTCAGGTGTTACCACTGAGCCACCAGGGAAACCCCTATCCGTTGTTTAAGGGGTCATAATGTCAGGCTCTCCTAATTTATTTAATTTCGTTATTTATTTATTGGGCATGGGTTTTGAGCAAAGACTTGGAGTAGCTTTGGCAATATTTATTTTTCAGTAAAGAATTCGCCTGCAGTGCAGGAACTTCAGGAGCCTCTGGTACTATCCCTGGGTCAGGAAGATCCTTGGAGAAGGGCATGGCAACCCACTCCAGTACTCTTGCCTGGAGAATCCCATGAACTCATGAGCCTGGCAGGCTATAGGCCATAGGGATATGAAGAATGGAACAGGACTGAGGTGACTTAGCATGCATGCACGTTTTACTTAATATCCCTTCTAGATTGAAACAAGAAAACTTTTCAAAACTTTGGTGATCTAAAAGATTAAGAGATTTCTTGGAAGCTACAAAGCTCATCACCTTTTATTTCCATTTTAAGAGAATCAAATATATGTTCAGTTTTCCTTACATTCTGCATTTATATATGTATGATTGTATATATGTGTGTATGTATGATGTATATATGTATGTGCTTTGGCAAATATCGGGGATGTAAGAATAAGAAAAACAAGGCCCTTTCCCTCAAGGTTTAAACTACTAAATGAGACATGATTTCAAAGATAGTGATGCAAAGTATTTGGCAAAACACATTTTAGATTTTATCCATCCCCATGTTTTGGAAAAATAACTTGCCAACTTGAAAATAAAAACCCAGATGTCACTTAGATGCCCTGCTTCTCATGATTAGAGGTGCTTTCTATGATTCACTAATGCAAAATTACCTATCTGTTTTTGTGTTCAAGCAAATCTTATTTCATTTGCCAACTTGATTCATGGTGACATGCAAATAATTTACTGCTATTTCATTATTTTGTAGTTTTCCATATAAAGAAAGTAGTTTCCTGTGGAAAAGCATCAAGCCTTACCCATCTATCAAGTATTACTTAAGGGTCACCTCCTGATTATTTACACGTCTGATATGGGACTGTGAAACAGATAATGTAACCATCTTCTCTTGCCTTGGGCAACGTGGGAAATGGTTTTAGATGATACATGGCTTGTTGGTTGAGGAACATCAGTAGTTGACCACATATTCTGAGATTTCCAACAATAACTTCAGCAAATCTATAATCCTTTATTTTGTTGGTTGCACCACGTGGCTTGTGGTTGCACCACGTGGCTTGTGGTATCTCAGCTCCCAGACCAAGGATTGAATCCAGGTCACGGCAGTGAAAGCACAGAATCCTAACCACTAGGCCATCAGGGATCTCCCAGCAAGTCTATAATTCTAAAGCAATCTGTAACCCTTCAGGAATGGACAGCCCAGTTTTAAGGAGAGCTAATTTGTTCTTTTAGTGCTGTGTCATTTTAATTGCATTGACAATACTTTTTAGTAGAACTTTTTCCACTGTGTATTATTTACCTCCTCCGTTTGATAATAAAGAATACTGGACACCCATAAATTCTTGATGACCTGTCCTATGTGGATTGTCACTCATGAGGTTTTTGTAGCAGATGATTGTTTACTGCATATGAAATGGCCTCTCACTGATGTACTCCCAAATGTTTTGTCATTAATTCTAGTTTTGTACTTGCCTATGGCAGGTTCTTTCATTCCTTTGTTTCTTCTAATCTGTTTCAGGCATAGAAGTCCAATAATCCTGTGTCAAGAGAATTAATAGGCTCTTAGATTTACTCTTATCAGTGAACGGGAGGAGCCCAACATCATGATATTGTTATGACAATGCTGTGACATTGATTTAGGGGGACTCTATTCTCTTACATTTATTCCCTGGCTCTCCTCTGGTTTAAAGCCAAGTGAAACTACCAGATACTGGATTTTAGACTGGAGAGTTGTTTAAGGAACTACTTAGATACCAACTGACTCTCATTAACAGACTCTTATCTACAAAAGAAACCTGAGATTCTTAACCAGCGGCTGGGTTTGCTTTAATATTTTGAGCCAAGTCTCAAATGTTAACAGAGCTTCACATATAGAACAAAAATGCACGCAGTACCCTTATCTGGGGGGCAAAGGGAGAGAGTAATACCTGCTAGGAAACTTAACATTTTAGTTATGGTGAGGTTGAACTGGTTTTGATTTTAGATTTTAGGTTATTTCTGGCTGATACCATCTTCTTCATAGGAGAAGAATCATTACTAATGAAAACAGGTATATTAGGTCTCTTTTCAAGTCCTTTACTGGAGGACCTCATTCCTCATTCTCCTGACAAATGGCTGAACTGAGGGCTGGAGTTACAGGTACACAACTGGGGGATTATATTGTGTTTCTCAGCAAAGCATTGTTGTAATTCCAGGCAGCAAGCAACATGGCGATAGGAGTTCAGAATGTTTACATAGGTGCTTGCATAATATTTCTCTCAGAATTCTTAGTCCTTGGGTTTCTTGTACCTTCTTTCTTCTCCTTAGAGGGGTTAGGACATTGCTTCAGATTTCCTTCTAATTGTCCTGACTTAGGGTGTGGCAGTTAGTACGTGGTTATTATACCCAAGAGTCATTCAGTTCAGTTCAGTTGCTCAGTCGTGTCTGACTCTTTGCGACCCCATGGACTGCAGCACGCCAGGCTTCCCTGTCCATCACCAACTTCCGGAGCTTGCTCAAACTCATGTTCCTTGAGTCAGTAATGCCATCCAGCCATCTCATCCTGTCATCTCCTCTTGCCTTCAATCTTTCCCAGCATTAAGGTCTTTTCCAGTGAGTCAGATTTTTGCATCAGGTAGCCAAAGTATTGGAGCTTCAGCTTCAGCATCAGTCCTTCCTTTGAATATTCAGGACTGATTTCCTTTAGGATTGACTGGTTTGATCTCTCTGCTGTCCAAGGGACTCTCAAGAGTCTTCTCAAGCACCACAATTCAAAAGCATCATTTCTTCAGTGCTTAGCTTTCTTTATAGTCCAACTCTCACATCCATTCATGACTGCTGGAAAAACCATGGATTTGACTAGATGGACCTTTGTTGGCAAAGTAATGCCTCTGCTTTTTAATGGGCTAAGTTTGTCATAGCTTTTCTTCCAAGGAGCAAGCGTCTTTTAATTTCTTGGCTGCAGTCACCATCTGCAGTGATTTTGGAGCCCAGGAAAATAAAGTCTCTCAATGTTTCCATTGTTTCCAAGGGTCAGTAAGTATTATTTACTGGCCAGTGTGAAATATTCTCCAGCACATCTACTCCCATCTTTAATATTCGCAGTATTTGAATGAAGCAAAGATGAGATGCTTTCCACGGTGGGATGGAAGCTGGTTTGGGAGGCAATCTCTAGGAAGACTCAGCCAATGACTCTGCTCAACTGCCAATTGGATGTATTCAGATGGCAGTCATAGTAAGGGACATGGTCGCTAATGCAACCTGACAGGTTCCTGAGAAAAAGAGTGAGGACTTCCTTTCTGCAAACTGCTCTATGGTATGAAAGAGGTGCTAAATGGGATGCATTTAGCTCCTGTGAAAAGTAACTCTGGCAGTGAGAGAAGGTGAATTCTTCCCAGCTGATTCAGGTCATTTTGTGAATAGCATGTCACTTCCTGGAAATATATTGGTTGGCCCCAAAGTTTGTTGGGGTTTTTCCATGAAATGTTACAAAAAACCCAAATGAACTTTGGGGCCAACCCTATAGTAAGTATGAAGAAGGAAATGGCACCCCACTCCAGTATTCTTGCCTGGAAAATTCTGTGGATGGAGGAGCCTGGTGGGCTGCTGTCCATGGGGTCATACAGAGTCAGACATGACTGAAGCGACGTAGCATGTCTCAAATATTGGAACCAAGACAGTAGTAACTGCTGACATCCCTCACTGTAGAACTGAAGAAACTTTAGCTACAGGAGAGCTTTGGAAGATTGCTGAGGAGAGGAGCCCAGGCTCTAGAGTTAACCATCTGCTTGCTCTCTCTGCCTAAGCAGCAGCTAGCCCTGTGACTTGGGACAAGCCTCTCCGCCTGGGTCAGCCTCCAGGCCACATTTATGAAAGGATAATAAAGTCCCTCCCTCACAAGCTCCTTGCAGAGATAATAGGTGAGGCTCCTGGGAGACCCTCTGTAAGTGATTATCCCCATGGATTTGATAAGAAGCCAAAAGTTAACCAAAAAGTTCAGGCTATCTCTTCTCCTTCATTTCCCTAGAAGACTGGATCAATAAATGATCACTGTATTATAAAGTGAATTCACCAGGCTTTGATCACCCAAGCTTTAAGAAGCCAGCAACCACCACCCACACTGTTGGGGAAAGCAATCTCAGTGTACTTGAAATTAAACCGCACAGATTAATGATTCACCCATTATGCTTAGACCTGCGAGACCAGCAAGACAGGACCAAGAGAAGCTGGTAGCAACAGGATCTGAACAAATGAAAAATGCGAGAAGGGAACCCAGCAGCAGCTGAACGTCACCTCTGATACCTGTGGGATGGTCTGCCTCTGAAGGTGACATTGTCCAGGTGGGTCCTGACGGGAGCCCGCAGACCTCAGAGCAAGCTGCCAGGCGAGGTTTCGGAACAGGTTCCACGTCTTAACAATGAACCCTCCTGGCTGAGCACAGGCACACTTGACAGGAGCTGAAAGGAGGAACTGGCCTCTCCCCTTCTTAGAGAAATTTCTAGTTACTTGTTTATGGAAAGGTCTAAGGGGAAGCAAGTTCAGAATCTAAGACCGCCCAGGTCAGGTGATTTGTTTCTACTGAACAGTGACTGATCCAATAAAGGGAGGATGCAAATGTGGCTTTTTACTTCCCCTTCGGTGCTCAGTGAGCACCATTGATAGCTTAGTGAGACAGTTTTAGGTATCTTATCCGTTTGCTTTCTCCAAAATTGTGAGAAAACATTCCTTTCAACCTCACAGTGCTTGCATCCTAAAACATTTTGTATTTATTTAGTGGAATGTTTTAATAAGCATTGGCTTCCCTCATGGCTCAAATAGTAAAGAATCTGCCTCCAAAGCAGGAGACCTGGGTTTGGTCTCTGGATGGGGAAGATTCTCTGGAGAAGGAAATGGCAACCCACTCCATTATTCTTGCCTGGGAAATCTCATGGACAGGGGAGCCTTGTGGGCTACAGTCCACGGGGTTACAGAGAGTTGGACACAACTGAGCAACTAACAGTTCAGTTCACTTGAGTGGAATGTTTGGATAAGCATTGAATAATAGAGGAGACGATCATTGTACTTGGGAACACATTTGTGAGCATTAATTTTCAAGTAATTAAAATGCAAATGGAAAACATTTGTATCTACTGGTATTCTCATTTGAGAGTACCCCAGAAAACCTTTGGTGTCTAGATGGAGATACGGCATACAGTCCTAGGAATGTACACCATCTTAAAAAATATTTCTTCAGACTCTTTACAAAAGCAAATTCAAACAAATTCTAGTTCGGTCTAATTTACTGGTTTTCATTGTTCAGAATCATTACAGATACTTACTGTGAAGGTGTCTTTAGGTCAGTGATTCTCACAGTGGGCTGTCTGGGTCAAAAGCATCAGTATCACTTGAGACTTAGTTTGAAGGGCAAATTCTTGCCCCTCCCCACCTCCTGAGTCAGAATATCTAGGGGTGGGGCCCACAGTCTCCCATTGATTTTTTACAGATTAAAGATTTGAGAGCTGCTGCCTTAGGGGGAAAAAAGATCTAATTTATAGATGTTGGCCTTGTGATAACCTTTGCATTATTCCTTAATCCTTTCATATTGGTCTCTTTAGAACATCATTTACTTAGAACTTTTTAAAATGACTTGACCTTCTCACTTTACTACTGCCACTGTCAAACCCCAAATGCAGTATCAAGGGCATTTTTTTATTTTGCCAGCGTGGAGCCAGCATAAATAGTCTGAGCTCCTGCCAAGGCTATCTAGCAATGAATTGTTTCAGTTGAGGAAGAAAGAAAAATGAATCAAGTGTTTTAGCTTTTGGTTTGTGGAAATGAAGGTTGAACTTCATCGGCAAGTCCCGTCACGCGAGCCTGATTGTAAAACTGTGTCTCCTGGGGGATGATGATAATGGGATATTTGACACCCATCCAGAAAATTTCAACCTCTGCTTGTATCTTAAATAAGAAAACTAAGAGTCTACAGAAAGGTCACAAAGGATTATCAGGGGGGAAAAAGATAATTTAACCTCTAAAGAATAAAAGGGACAGGGAGGCGTTTTGATTGGGGGAGGGTTACCGTGGTGCAGAGGGGGTCCTGAGGGCCAGCTTCTCCCTCAGGACCTGGGGCAACCTTCTTGAAACAAAGGTGGGCCTTTATCTCTCAATGTGACACAACACTGTGGAGGGGGCAGCCCTCTTCATGCTTTTCCCTCCTCCTCACTTGATCAGGATAAGTCTTGACTGGGGAGAAAGCCGCTTGGGATGAGCCCCTTTACAAAGTCTAAATCCTGATAAGCTCTTTTTGTATCATGAATACCTAGATCTGAGGCTTCAAGCTGTAGAATTCTGACTGGCCTTCTATTTTTTTTTTTTTTTTAATTAGTTTTACAAAAAAAAATTGGAGAATAGTCGATTTATGATTTTGTGTTAGTTTTTACTGTACAGCAAAGTGATTCAGTTAAACATGTACATATATCCACTCTTCCTTAGATCCTATTCTCATAGAAGTCATTAGAGTATTGAGTAGAGTTTCTTGTGCTGTACAGTGGCTTTCTTATTAGTTATCTTTTTATATATGTTACTGTGTATGTGTGTCGATCCCAATCTCTCAATTTATCCCTCCCCACCTTTCCCCCTTAGTATCCATAAGTTTGTTTTCTATATCTGTGTGACCTTCCAGTTTAAAAAAAAAAATCCCGCATTAAAAGTTAAACATTTTTATAGAAAAGTTTGGATTGCAAGTTTTTGTTTGTTTGTTTTTCTGTTTTGATCGCAAGTTTTATTTTTCAATGAACCATTCTGGCAACACCACATTCCTATTCCCACACTTGGTATCCGTATAAAAGGACTAGACCTGAGAACAGGCTCCCTGTTTTAGGGAAGACAAGCAGGGTCCAGTTCACTGTACTCCCAGCCTCCCGGACTCAGGCTGGTGCTGGCTCTCATTGATCTTTGTGTTGATAGAGTTTTGTTTTATTCTAGCAAAACCAGAGAATGGCCCTAAACTGGAAACAGTCCCAATGTCCATTTTAATAGAGTGTCCATCATCAACAAATACATTGATATATTAAACTCTGAGGGTGAAGGAACAGTTGCTCTAGTCCCAAACATGGAATTCAGAGAAAGAAGCCAGACTCTATGTTTGTATTTATAATAACAACAAGAGTGGGCCAAGTTAAGCTACAGTATTCGAAGTTGGAATTGAGATTTTTGTCTTGGGAAGGGACAGTGACTATGAGTCAAGAGTGGGACTCCTGGGATCCCTATATGTTCAGTCTCCTGACTGTGCTGGCACCTCGATGTTGTCTTTGTGGAAAATCATTCACTGGTCACTTACGCTGTATGCGCTTCTCTGTCTACATTTGCTTTGCTTGAGTACAAGTGAAACAGCGTGTCTGTGCTAACATTGTATCCTGGTTTGCTTTCTTGTTTACACTGACTTCCAGGCCAGTATGGGTCTTCAATTGAAACATTTCTTTAAAAGATTGCTTTTCTAGTGTTTGAAAAGAGGTATGATTTCTTTTCTATTTAAAAAATTTAAAAAAATATTCTGTAATTGAAGGATAATTTTTACAGAATTTTGTTGTTTTCTGTCAGTCATCAACATGAATCAGCCATAGGTATACATATGACCCCTCTCTCCTGAACCCCGCTCCCGTCTCTCTCCCCATCCCACCACTCTAGGTTGATAGAGAGCCTCCGTTTGAGTTCCCTGAGACATAGAGCAAATTCCCACTGGCTATCTATTTTACATATGGTAATGTAAGTTTCCATGTTACTCTCTCCATACGTCTGACCCTCTCCTCCCCTCTCCCCATGTCCGTAAGTCTAGTCTCTATGTCTGTTTCTCCATTGCTGCCCTGTAAATAAAGTCATCAGTGCCATCTTTCTAGATTCCACATATATGCATCTGCTGCTAAGTCGCTTCAGTCGTGGCCGACTCTGTGCGACCCCATAGATGGCCACCCACCAGGCTCCTCCCTCTCTGGGACTCTCCAGGCAGGAATACTGGAGTGGGTTGCCATTTCCTTCTCCAATGCATGAAAGTGAAAGTGAAAGTGAAGTCGCTCAGTTGTGTCCGACTCTTAGCGACCCCGTGGACTGCAGCCTGCCAGGCTTCTCCGTCCATGGGATTCTCCAGGCAAGAGTACTGCATCAGTATACTATATTTATCTTTCTCTTTCTGACTTACTTCACTCTGTATAATAGGAGCTAGTTCATCCACCTCATTAGAATGGATTCAAACGCATTCCTTTTTATGGCTGAGTGATACTGTTGTGTGTATGTACCACTGCTTCTTGAGCCATTCCTCTCTCAGTGGACATCCTGGCTGTTTCCGTGTTCTAGCTATGGTAGATAGTGCTGCAGTGAACAGTGGGGTACGTGTGTCTTCTTCGATTTTGCTTTCCTCAGGATATATGTCGAGGAGTGGGATTGCTGGGTCATATGCTTGTTTTATTCCTAGTTTTTTAAGGAATCTCCATACTGTCTTCCATAGTGACTGCCAATTTACATTCCCACCAAAAGTGCAAGAGGGTTCCCTTTTGTCCACACCGTCTCCAGCATTTATTGTTTGTAGAATTTTTGATTATGGCCATTCTGACTGGTGTGAGGAGTTATCTCATTGTAGTTTTGATATACATTTCTCTAATAATGAACAATGCTGAGCATCTTTTCATGTGTTTGTTAGCCATCTGTATGTCTTCTTTGGAGAAATGTCTGTTTAGGTCTTTTTCCCACTTTTTGATTGGGTGGTTTGTTTTCCTGCTATTGAGTTGTATGAGCTGCTTGTACATTTTGGAAATTAATCCTTTGTCAGTTGTTTCATTTGCTGTTATTCTCTCCAGTTCTGAGGGTTTTCTTTTCCCCTTTTTTATAGTTTCCTTTGCTGTGCAAAAGATTTTAAGCTTAATTAAGTCCGCTTGTTTAGTTTTGTTTTTATTTGCATTACTCTAGGAGGTGGGTCACAGAGGATCTTGCTTTTTTAAATTTATGTCATTGAGTGTTTTGCATATGTTTTCCTCTAAGAGGTTTATAGTTTCTGGTCTTACATTTAGGTCTTTAATCCGTTTTGAGTTTATCCTTGTGTATGGCATTAGGAAATGTCCTAATTTCATTCTTTTCACATGTGGCTGTCCAGTTTTCCCAGCACCACTTATTGAAGAGGCTGTCTTTGCCCCATTGTATATTTTTGCCTGAAAAGAGGTATAATTTTTATTTGAGCTATTTTTTAGGTTTTAGGGTTATAAAAGTCCAGTGCAGCCATGTTTAAAATGATTAATTTCTATGTCTACAGATACATCTCAACAAAGTAAAAATAAAAATTAAAAAAAAAAGTATTCGTGATAGGAAGTCAATAGACTTGTTGCTCTTCGGTGGGTACTTTAAACTTCACAGACTTTTCATTGTGACGTATATATTAACTATTAAATTTGTTCCTGTATTTTTGTCTTTAAAAAAAATTGTTTCTTTATACATGAAATTAGAAGTGTCAGTCAGGATATGTAAGAGTGGGTTTAATATGTAAGAGTGGGTTTAATTTTGCCTAAGATTTGGTGTGTACTATCAATTACTTAATTATCAGTTCAGTTCAGCTCAGTTGCTCAGTCGTGTCCGACTCTTTGGGACCCCATGAACTGCAGCACCCCAGACCTCCCTGTCTCACCAACTCCCGGAGTTTACTCAAACTCATGTCCATCGAGTTGGTGATGCCATCCAAGCCATCTCATCTTCTATTGTCCCCTTCTCCTCCTGCCCCCAATCCCTCCCAGCATCAGGGTCTTTTCCAGTGAGTCAACTCTTTGCATGAGGTGGCCAAAGTATTGGAGTTTCAGCTTTAGCATCATTCCTTCCAATGAACACCCAGGACTGATCTGCTTTAGAATGGACTGGTTGGATCTCCTTGTAGTCCAAGGGACTCTCAAGAGTCTTCTCCAACACCACAGTTCAAAAGCATCAATTCTTCGGCTCTCAGCTCTCTTTACAGTCCAACTCTCACATCCATACATGACCACAGGAAAAACCATAGCCCTGACTAGACAGGCCTTTCTTGGCAAAGTAATGTCTCTGCTTTTGAATATGCTATCTAGGTTGATCATAACTCTCCTTCCAAGGAGTAAGCGTCTTTTAATTTCATGGCTGCAGTCACCATCTGCAGTGATTTTGGAGCCCCCCAAAATAAAGTCTGACACTGTTTCCACTGTTTCCCATCTATTTCCCATGAAGTGATGGGACCAGATGCCATGATCTTAGTTTTCTGAATGTTGAGCTTTAAGCCAACTTTTTCACTCTCCTCTTTGCTTTCATCAAGAGGCGTTTTAGTTCTTCTTCACTTTCTTTCATTTGATATTTCCCCCGGCCATCTTGATTCCAGCTTGTGCTTCTTCCAGCTCTCTCTTTTGTTAGTTCTCTTTCTTTGGGGGACATCTGCTATTATCACCTGACTCTGATATTTTATGTGTTCTCTACATTATTTTTATTGGTTTTACCTTCTCCTTTGTAGTTGGAGATAATTTCCTGACATCATTCACTATTTTGCTTGTTCCATTTTCTTCACAGTCCAAACTGGATTTTAACTGCTTCTGTAGTAACTTTGTTTCCCAGATGGCTCAGTGGTCAAGAATTTGTCTGCCAATGCAAGAGATGTAGATTTGATCCTGAGTAGGGAAGATCTCCTGCAGGAAGAAATGACAACCCACTCCAGTATTTTTTGTTTGGGAAATCCCATGAATGGAGGAGCTATGTGTCCATGGGGTTGCAAAAGAGTTGTACACGATTTAGCAACTAAACAACAATAACATAATGATTTTAACATCCATTTTACTTTTAAGATACAAGAGGACTATTCCACGGTCACTCTTCTTTTTATTGCAGATGTTTCCTTTTCCATGATGGTACACTCTAGGTTCTTGAATCATGTTCAAATATGAATTATTTAGTGTATTATAAATGGAGGTATATGCTACATTCTGCTATACACTTGTGATCTAAAAATTGAAGTCAAAGAATCCTGAATCAGATTAATCAGATTATTTTTGATTTTTGTATTTCTTGAAATAACTTGATTTCAAGGAAAGACAGCTCTACTAGCCATCTCAGAATCTTTTATTTTATTCCCATGTTGTGTAGACTCTTTTAATGGGCTCTGTATTCTGTTTACTATTATTGTAAAAGGAAGCATTTGCTTGTTTGGTCTCCAGTAAGCATTGGTTTGGGTTCTGATAATGTGTGGATTTATGACAAGCTATCTCAAATAGAACTTGTTTGAAGGAAGAAATGAGGAAAATATAATTATATCATTAGATGGCTTGCTCAATGATTTTGAAGACTAAGAGGCATGGAGAAGGATCTAGAGCCACAGCTGCAGTCACAGCTAGCTTTCTGTGCCATTGCACACATGCAGGACAGAACAGCACCCCGTCCTGCTTAGTCTTCCGCTTGCCTGGGAAGGAAGTCTGAGGCCTCCCAGTGCACAGCTGTTCATTATCAGCTGAGGTGAGAGGGTCCTGGGGCTGGACTTAGCAGTGGGTTCTCAGTGCGCTCCTTCCTGAGTTATAGGGCAGCACCAGACTCTCCTCTTCAGCTTGGGGTTTTAGTACACATTTGTTAGTAGCCTCCCTGAATCCTTGACCTCTTCCCCTTTCCAAAGACTTGTGACTTCCATTTGGGTTTTATGTGTTTCCATCATGCTTGTTCCATGCCCAGCTTGAAGGGTGGGGCACATGACCTTTGCTAAGCCAGCTATGGCTTCCAGCCCCCTGGCTGCAAGGAGTGTTTGGAGGATGGCATGTCAACTAAGCCAGTCCAGTCCAGTCAATGTGACTCTTGGGAATTTTGCTGAGAATAAAGAACAGCTCTGTTTTCTGATGGATATGAAAGAGATGTGTGGCACTGGAACTGTTGGCAACGGTCTTGGTGAAGAAGCCAATCTTAGGGTATGTCTGATACCAGGGCTGGGAGAGTGGAGTTGGGAAAAAAACAAGACAAAACTGGGCCTCCGTGACATCACTGAGTAGCTGAAATAGTTGTCATTGGACTCTAGAAAGACATTCTTCTACATTTATCTTTTCCCAATTTATTAAATTTCCTTTATTGCTAAGTCACTTGAGTTATGCTTTCTTTGCTTGCAAACACATGGATCCTCAATAATATAACGGTGTCATTGGGGGTCTAGTAGTTCCTCACCCTACCATCTAGAAACATTGTTCTCAGGAAGCGGGCAGCTTTCATCATCTTTATTTGATTCAGGACCACTTAGACTGTATTTGGAGATTAAACTGTAGATTTCTGATCTGCAGGTGGCACCAATCCTTGATTTCTAGTGGTTATGCAGGTATTTTTTAATATGATTGTTTCGTTGGTCACTGTATTTAGTTTTCTATCACTGCATAACAAATTACCATAAGTTTATTGGCTCAAAACAGCTGACATTGATTACCTCAAGTTACTGTGGATTAGCAGTCAGGGCAGAGCTTATCTGAATCTTCTGTTCACCGTCTCACAAAGCTATGATCAAGATATTGGCTGAGCTGCATTCCTTTCTGGAGTTTGGAGTCTTCTTCAAATTTCTTATGGTTGATGAAAGAATCCAGTTCCCTGTGGTTGAAAGACTGTGGCTGTCAGGTCCTAGAGACCACCTCCAGTTCCCTGCCACATGCTCCTCTCCATAGGCAGTTCACAACACAGTGTGCTTTGTCAAGGCTAGAGGGATGGCCTTTCTATCCAATTTGGTAAGATGGAGGCTTGCAGATATGTGGGGGTTTAGTCGCTAAGTTGTGTCTGATTCTTGCGACCACATGGACTGTAGCCTGCCAGGCTCCTCTGTCCTCTGTCCATGAGATTTTCCAGGCAAGAATACTGGAGTGGGTTGCCATTTCCTTCTTCAGGGGATCTTCCCAATGCAGGGATCGAACTTGGGTCTCCTGCACTGCAGGCAGATTCTTTACTGATTAAGCCACCAGGGAAGCCCATACTGTATAGCATAGTCTCAGGAATGACATTCCATCACTTTTGCCATATTCTACAGCTTGGAAGCAAATCACAAGTCCCATCTATAATAGCAAGGAAGGAGCTACTCATTGTGACTTGGGGGTGATATTAGACTGTGTCCACCACACTCATTTCAGTCAGTTCAGTTGCTCAGTTGTGTCTGACTCTTTGCATCCCCATGGACTGTAGCACACCAGGCCTCCCTGTCCATCACCAACTCCCAGAGCTTGCTCAAACTCATGTCCATCAAGTTGGTGATGCCATCCAACCATCTCATCCTCTGTTGTCCCCTTCTCCTTCTGCCTTCGATCTTTCCCAGCATCAGGGTCTTTTCTAAGGAGTCAGTTCTTTGCATTAGGTGGCCAAAGTATTGGAGTTTCAGCTTCAGCATCAGTCCTTCCAGTGAATATTCAGGACTGATTTCCTTTAGGATTGACTGGTTTGATCTCCTTGCGGTCCAAGGGACTCTCGAATCTTCTCCAATACCTCAGTTCAAAAGCATCAATTCTTCATCACTCAGCTTTCTTTATGGTCCAACTCTCACATCCATGCATGACTACTGGAAAGACCATAGCTTTGACTAGATGGACCTTGTCAGCAAAGTAAATTCATTTCAACAGTAATTTGGGTTTTTTTAGAATTGGGATGTGGCTAAAATATGTCCCCAACTCTTCACAGTGTACTTTGTTTGACTCTCTGACATCAGATTGAAAAAAGATTTTAGGGTTTCTGAGAGAAAGAGAAGCCAATATGGAAAAGTGGAAATAAACCAAGCAACTGAACATCATAGAAGCCTGCGAGAAAGGCAGAACTGAAGTTTCACAATTCCTTAGGCTGCCCTGGCTGTGTAGCAACCCATCTGTGTATGACAAGACCCAACAGAGGCACAGTGGGGTGTATTTCCTCTGTTCAGTTTTAGTGTGGGCTGCTTTGAATTTTGCTTTGTTATTCAACAGAGGCTCGAAGTAATGCTTAAACTTAACCTGAATGAATTTGTTCTTAGGTTGACTAACCTAGAGTCAAATCCCCTACCTTGGAAAGTGTGGAGATGAGATTTAGGTATGAAATTCATTTCTGAATTATGCTAAAGTTGTCAGCTGCTGTTGATTTATCCAGCAGATTTTACCCAGCTCAACTCAACCGATTTTTAGTGATGACATTTTTAAAGTGACCAGAGTTTACCTCTCTCGTCAAAATTCTAGCCGTGAGGAAGTTACTGACTACAATAACAATCTTGGAGATGAGTTTTAAAAGCCCAAGAGAGGAGGAAAAGCAAGCCTGTGAATTTTAGTTTTCGATGTAGTGACACTAGAACAGATCACTTGAGTGAAAATTATTGTTGCTTCTTTGTGATTTAGGACCCATTGTAAGACTTCATCCGCTTCCCTGTGATCACTGTCCCCAAGTCATAATTCTAGCACGATTATGTCAAAATTATCTCTGCAGTGGTCAATTGTGGTGTTACAACCAGAGAATTAAGGTGGTGAATAAGCAGAAGCAGCAGGAGCCCGAGAAACGTAGAGGCGTAACCCTTCTGCTCTTCTGAAAAATGTTCCTGAAGACCGCAGAGTGAGGGACGAGAAAAAAACATGGTTTGTTACATAAGCCAGAATCATTTCTAAATGGAGCGAAGATGGATCTAATTTTCTCAAATGGTGCTCATGAAATTGTTCTCAAGCAAAGGCACTCTGTGAGATGGGTCATATTACTGTCACGTTATCTATGGATGTAAAGTGTTTCAAAGCGCAATACGTACTCTTTCCTATGCCACCTGCAGTCATTATATAAGATAGTCATCTTCCGAGTTTTATGACCAAAAAACGTTTTACCTGATTTTGTTGTCTTTGCATGCAGAACTACTTCTTAGGTTATTGTCCATGGGACTATATAATCTGATACTCATGCATGTGTAATAGCCTGGTAAGTGCGTTTATTGAGGAATAATCGGTGCACAAGGCTGATACTATCGTATTAGAAAGTTAAATAGTCACTTGCAGTTAATTGGTTTCATTTCTTTCAGCAGCGGTTGCAGTAGTCAGTGCCTACGCGTGTTGTTTAACCCTGAGAGTGCCCTTTGTGTGTGGTTAAAGACTCAGCATCTCACCAGGTCAAACAGATTAACTCAGGAAAGGTTACAGTGGTCCAGAGAGCCTTGTCTGAAAAACATCAGTGTTTCATGTTCTTACTTTCTGCTCTTCATAAGGAGAATTTTAAAAAAATTATTTATTTTTACTTGAAGCATAATTGCTTTACAATACTGTGTTGGTTTCTGCCATACATCAACATGAATCAGCCAGAGGTAAACATATGTGGATTCCCTCTTGGACCTCCCTCCCACCTCCTACCCTATCCCACCCCGCTAGGTTGTCACAGACCCCTGGTCATACAGCCAATTCCCACTGGCTATCCACTTTACCCTGGAGAAGGCAATGGCACCCCACTCCAGTATTCTTGCTTGGAAAATCCCATGAATGGAGGAGCCTGGTGGGCTGCAGTCCACGGGATCGCGGAGTCGGATACGACTGAGCAACTTCACTTTCACTTTTCACTCTCATGCATTGGAGAAGGAAATGGCAACCCACTCCGGTGTTCTTGCCTGGAGAATCCCAGGGACAGAAGAGCCTGGTAGGCTGCCATCTCTGGGGTCACACAGAGTCGGACGTGACTGAAGCAACTTAGCAGCATCCACTTTACGTACGGTAGTGTGTATACATTTCCATGCTACTCGCTCCATTTGCCCCACCCTTTCCTTCCCCCCTCCCATGTCCAGAAGTCTGTTCTCTATGTCTGCATCTGACAAGGAGAAGTTTTAAAATATGTAGTATATTCTACTTTTAATACTGTATGTGACAAAGATTCTCCCGCTGTCTTTTCTGGGCAAGATGGGGAAACGTGGGCTAAGCTGGAGTTCACGTAGGTTAATGGGGATCAGCTGTATCCCAAAAGGGCTCATGTAGAGGACAGGCTATAGAGGGGTCCATGAGTTCCTGTTTGGTCTGTGTTGATTAACATTTTTATCAATGTTTGTGTGATGGCATAGAAGTCTGGTTTATCAGTTGTCACAATGATAGACAATGTGGTCAGTGAAATAGACAAATGAATCAAAATTATGCAAGACAGCCTGTTCACTGATGAGGGTAATGAAAGAAGTCCAAGAAGATATGACTGGGGTACACACTGAAGAGATTTACATTTCTCTTTAATTTTTTATATGAAAAATGTGTAAAAATCATACAAAAGTTTCTCATGCACTCACTTTCTAAATGCTAACACTTCGGCATGCTTTCTTAGAGACTTAAAAAAATGTGTGTGTATTCATGCTCATGCATATAGCTCTATTGATATATTTTGGGTGCATATAATTAATATAGATATATGTTGGCCTGTGAAAAAATATTACAGGTAAAGCTAAGTCCTGCTACAGTCTGATGTGTCCCCCCACCCCAATTCCTATGTTGAATCCTAACTTCCAAGCATGATGGTGTTAGGAGATGAGGCATTTGGGAAGGTAACTAGGTCATGACCCTCATGGTTGGGCTCAGTGTTCCTACAGAAGAGACTCCAGCATCAGTCAGGGTTCAGCAAAGATCCAGAGGGCTTGGGGTGATGGTGGGGGACTTAGAGAACCAGGTTCAGTTCTGCAGGCTGCCCTGTTTTCATCCATGTGCCAAATAGTCTAGGTCATTCTGGCCCAAGATTCTGGAGCTCTGATGCTCAGCTCCCAGCAAGGCTAAGGGCAGACTCTGTGCAGAGGTTCAAGGGATAGGCAGACATGGGGAAGACGGCGGGAGGATTGTTAGGGGCCCTGACTTTTACAGATGAAACAATTTATATAAACTAAGCAGAGCTGTCAGGCTCTCCTCAAAAAAAAAAAAAAAAAAAAAGTCCCCAGAGAGATCCATATCCTTTTCCCCATGTAAGGACACACAGCAAGAAGTTGCCCTCTAGGAAGCAAGTTCTCAGCAGACAGTCTGCTGGTGTCTCCCTCTTGGCTGTCTCAGCCTCCAACGGTGAGAAATGAGATTTCTGTTGTTCACAAGTCAGCCGGCCTGTGGTATTTGTTGTAACAGCCTGAATAGACGAGACAAGACCTCCTTGACTTCTTTCCTGATTCTTCACTTCCCACCTCCCACAGTTTAGTTTGTACTTCAAGATCTTTTAAAAACAGGGTGCGGTATTGTTTTGTATGTGGCAAAGTTTATAGGGATGGCGTCATGCTGTACGGCCATTTGTGCTGTTCGCTAAACGGTATTTCTGAGATATGAGTGTGGTGATGCGTGTCCTCTGACTGTAAAAGCCAAAGGCCTGGCAGGCCTGTGCTCTCCCCTCCCCGCTGGCCACTCCCAGGCCCTCATCTTCTGTTGCATCGCCTCTCTTTCCACAGTGACCTTCTTGCCGCTGTTTGGACACGTTAGATATGCTTCTGTTAACTCAGGGACTTTCCACTCACTGCTTCCTCCGTTTGGGCTGCTCTTCCATTAAGACACTAGGGCTTCCTCAGGAAAGGAAACAGCTAATGATCTCAGTTCACATAGGGAGGTCTTTTCATTGTATCTAGTATTGCAGCTGAATGATGGCTTACCGCTCCTACTGCCTCCTACAAGGGATGGGATGAAAGGGATGTCTTGCCCAGTAATTCATAGCAGCTTCCTCGAACCACCTCTGCTATGAATTCATACGGAGCCAACATGTTTAAACATCTTCTAAGTCACTTGGAACTCACAAACTAATGGACATACAAGCAGCTTTTTGGCATTTACTTTTTAATCTTCATCATGTGCAGTGGGACATACACATGCAAGTTACAGAAACAAGAAGTTACATCAACAACTTACTGAGCATGTACTATGTTTTAGAGTCTAAGCCCTTTCTCAAACACTCCATGAGGAGGGTATCATTACCTCCTTGTTTCACAGGTGTAGAAACTGAGCTGGTAAAGTAAACCGAACTGAAGAGGTAAAGCACATCGTCCAAAGTCACCTGTGTGTGTGTCCACTCCATCATGTCCAGCTTTGTGACCGCACGGACTATAACCCACCAGGCTCCTCTGTCCACCGGATTATCCCAGCGTGAATACTAAAATGATTGGCTATTACCTCTCTAAGGATATCTTCCTGACGGAGCAGTTGAACTCATGTCTCCTGCAGCTCCTGCATTTTCAGGTGGATGCTTTACCACTGAGCCACCTGGAAAGCCCCCAGAGTCACTTAGTTCTCAGCTAATAAGTGGCAGAGCTGTCATTCAAACCAGGTCTGTCTGACTTCTTAATCATTTTATGATAAACATTTGTAAGAAGAAGGACATTAGATCACAGAACGTAATAATGGTGCCTTTATTTTACGAAACGAATCTATCCATATGGAGAAATAGATAGGCATATGTCCATACACTGCTGTGTTTAAATCTCAAAGCCATACTGTGAGAAACGTGAATAATATCTTGACATTTATCAGGAAAAAATCCTTCATATAATTTATTTCTGGTACTGTTTCAGATGAACTCTTGCTATTTAAGGTGTGGTTAAATTTTAAAGTGTTTAAGTCCCAATATTTAAACACTAATTTGACTTCTTCACACTTTCTCATCAGTAGAATCATGTATTTTTTAGTTTGTAAGTGAAAGAAAGAAAGTGAAGTGGCTCAGTCATGTCCGACTCCTTGCGACCCCATGGACTGGAGCCTGCCAGGCTCCTCCATCCATGGAATTTTCCAGGCAAGAGTACTGGAGTGGGTTGCCATTTCCGTCTCCAGAGGATCTTCCCCACCCAGGGATAGAGCCCGGATCTCCTGCATTGCAGGCAGATGCTTTACCTTCTGAAGCACCAGGGAAGCCCTTTAGTTTGTAGGAAGGACTTAAAAGTAATTTCAATCCAGGGTTTTCATAGAGTAAGGCTAGAAGGAGATGTGGGTTCCATCCCTGGGTGGGGAAGATCCCCTGGAGAAGGGCATGGCAACCCACTCCAGCATTCTTGCCTGGAGAATCCCATGGACAGAGGAGCCTGCAGGTTATAGTCCATAGGGTTGCAAAGAATCGGACATGGCTGAAGCGACTGAGCATGCACACAAGGCTAGATTTGCTGTTTTGTTAAGTTGTGGGTGTGGCTGTTCTTTCCTGATATTGGTATCACCCAGAGATGAGGGACATGGAGGTGGAGCATCCTTCGTGCATTGCTCCTGCATGTGTTCCTTGGTTCTAAGTGTGGCTTTCCTTAAATGTTTTTCAGACAGTTGTTTCATTAGATGGTCCATGGCTGTGTTATCCTGGTCTCATTATATACATTTTCTCACATTTTCTAGATGCCTTTGGTCAAAAATCCCATGAGTGCTTCTTTCTCTTCCATGGTTTGCTTGAAGCAAAATGAGTCTCAGAAATTTCCAGCCAGCAGAGAAAAAAGGGAAAGGCACAGAAAAATACAGATGGTGACAATCTCTGCTCCTCTTGGAACGAGTTTCTCAGGGAAACGTACCTCTTAGACCTCACAGGCGGCAGAGAATCAAACACTGGGAGAAAGGTACAGAGGCACCAGGGAAAAACCCTTCATTTTCAGTTGTAGAAACCAAGAGTATATTTGGAGCATATATGGGGTATACTGGAGTATGGGGTATACTGGAGTATATGGAGAGTATAATTGACCAAGATAATTTAGCTTCTTGTGTGATGCTGATACTAAAATCCGGGGTCAGTGTTCTTTCCAAAAGCTCATTGCCTACCAGGCCCTTGTTATGAAGTCATTCAAAATAATGCCAAAGAGGATGACACCACTATTTGCATTTTGTGACTTGTTCCTTTACAGAGTAGCATTTCAGGAATCCTCATTTTCCTTTGACATTTCAGGAACAGGCATCTGAGGACCTTATAACCGTTATCTGTGATATCAAAGAATTTAATGGCAGCATTTTTTTCTGGTGGCTTTGTCTTTGACCCTTTTTAAAGAACTGTGTATCATGCAAAGGTCTGAGCAGCACACAGAGATCATTCTAATCAGAAGTGGAGCGTTGTCTCAGTATCCAGTCTTGTGTAAGCCCCACAGCACCTGTATTGAACCAAAGAAATGGTGAGGAACAGGGTGTTTTGGTGTGCGAGAAGCAAAATGAAGGTGCGGTCATAAAATATCTCTGTTTTATAGATGTAGTTATTGAGTGTATCTATTTTTATTTTATGTATTTGTTTACTATTTTAAAAATTTTATCTGCATCCCCCACTTCTTTCATTGTTTCCAATAAACTTACTGTTCTGATTCTAATATCTGGCTTTTTAGCCAGAGCATTTCCTAGTCAGATCATGCCTCTAAAATACACCAGTAAAAATCTATTTTAAAAAAGCACGTTTAGTTTATACTTTGTTTGTCTGCTTTACCTTTTTTTGTTGTGCTCCAGTGTTATAAGAGTTCCACATTGGAAGTAAAGTTCTACTGAAGTTAACATACTGCTTTACTAGTTTCATTTAACAAGCGTTTAAATAATAACAACAATAGTATTAACAACACTCGTAGAGTTCTTACCTTGTGTCATGATTTAGAAGCAAAAAGATGAATAAGACATAGTCATTGCCAATTTGTGGGCCCCTTGAGGGCAGGCCTGGGTCCTTTTTTATCGTATTCTTCTTTCCAGCATCTGGCCCTGTTCCTGTTTGCAGCAGAATTGTGATTTGGCTAAGCAGAGAGGAGGTAGAGGCCTTTTCTTTTTATTTATTTATTTATTTTTGCTTACTCTTTTTATTTTTATTTTTACTTTATTTTACTTTATAATACTGTATTGGTTTTGCCATACATGGACATGAATCCACCATGGGTGTACATGCGTTCCCAAACATGAACCCCCCTCCCACCTCCCTCCCCATAACATCTCTCTGCATCATCACCGTGCACCAGCCCCAGGCATGCTGTATCCTGCATCGGACATAGACTGGCGATTCGATTCTTACATGATATTATACATGTTTCAATGCCATTCTCGCAAATCATCCCACCCTCTCCCTCTCCCTCTGAGTCCAAAAGTCCGTTATACATATCTGTGTCTTTTTTGCTATCTTGCATACAGGGTCATCATTGCCATCTTTCTTAATTCCATATATATGTGTTAGTATACTGTATTGGTGTTTTTCTTTCTGGCTTACTTCACTCTCTGTAATGGGCTCCAGTTTCATCCATCTCATCAGAACTGATTCAAATGTATTCTTTTTAACAGCTGAGTAATACTCCATTGTGTATATGTACCACTGCTTTCTTATCCATTCATCTGCTGATGGACATCTAGGTTGCTTCCATGTCCTGGCTATTATAAACAGTGCTGCGATGAACATTGGGGTACATGTGTCTCTTTCAATTCTGGTTTCCTCGGTGTGTATGCCTAGCAGTGGGATTGCTGGGTCATAAGGCAGTTCTATTTGCAATTTTTTAAGGAATCTCCACACTGTTCTCCATAGTGGCTGTACTAGTTTGCATTCCCACCAACAGTGTAGGAGGGTTCCCTTTTCTCCACACCCCCTCCAGCATTTATTGCTTGCAGATTTTTGGATCGCAGCCATTCTGACTGGTGTGAAGTGGTACCTCATTGTGGTTTTGACTTGCGTTTCTCTAATAATGAGTGATGTTGAGCATCTTTTCATGTGTTTGTTAGCCATCCGTATGTCTTCTTTGGAGAAATGTCTATTTAGTTCTTTGGCCCATTTTTTGATTGGGTCGTTTATTTTTCTGGAATTGAGCTGCCTAAGTTGCTTGTATATTTTTGAGATTAGTTGTTTGTCAGTTGCTTCATTTGCTATTATTTTCTCCCATTCAGAAGGCTGTCTTTTCACCTTGCTTATATTTTCCTTTGTTGTGCAGAAGCTTTTACTTTTAATTAGATCCCATTTGTTTATTTTTGCTTTTATTTCCAGAATTCTGGGGGGTGGATCATAGAGGATCCTGCTGTGATTTATGTCGGAGAGTGTTTTGCCTATGTTCTCCTCTAGGAGTTTTAGAGTTTCTGGTCTTACGTTTAGATCTTTAATCCATTTTGAGTTTATTTTCGTGTGCAGTGTTAGAAAGTGATCTAGTTTCATTCTTTTACAAGTGGTTGACCAGTTTTCCCAGCACCACTTGTTAAAGAGATTGTCTTTAATCCAGTGTATATTCTTGCCTCCTTTGTCAAAGATAAGGTGTCCATATGTGTGTGGATTTATCTCTGGGCTTTCTATTTTGTTCCATTGATCTATATTTCTGTCTTTGTGCCAGTACCATACTGTCTTGATGACTGTGGCTTCATAGTAGAGCCTGAAGTCAGGCTGATTCCTCCAGTTCCATTCTTCTTTCTCAAGATTGCTTTGGCTATTCGAGGTTTTTTGTATTTCCATACAAATCTTGAAATTATTTATTCTAGTTCTGTGAAAAATATCGCTGGTAGCAGTTGAGTCTGAACAGGGTGAGTAGACGAAGGTCATGGGTATGAAGTGGTGACCGGACATAAGGGTTCCTCTTGCCAGGGCAAGTTAAGCAGGTGTGGAGTCAGCCAGCTCTGTCCACTGACAGGGCCAGGATGAGGCAGCACCCTGCGGTGGTCTATTTAAGGACCCGATGCCCAGGAGAGGACACTAGAAGAGAGCCAGACGTGGCATTTCACTCCCCAGTGTCTTGGAGTAAGAAGAAGAAGATGATAACTTTTATTTTTTGAACATTTACTGTGTGCCTGATATTTTCCATACATCATCTCTTCGTTTGCCAGACACATTTTAGGTATATCAGATTCCATCACACTTAATCTGGGCTGCAGTTGAATTTTGTTTGGTCCTCACAGAGGTTAATTGACTTGCTTGAGGTCACACAGCTAGTATTAATAAATAGCAGAACCAGGTTTAATACCTAGTCTATCCATCTCCAAAGTACAAATAGTCTGTGTACAAATAGCTAGACTGCCCTCCATCTCTAAATATCATTCCTTAAGACACCTTCACAATTGGCTGTTCTTGGTCAAGTCTGTTCACAGGAGTGTCACTGGGCTGACATACCCTATTCTACTTGAAAACAGTGGAAAATTATCAACTGCAAAATCTTAATTAGTAGAGAATCAAAATTATTGACAGCATAGCAGACATAAGAGAGCCATCCTCTTTCCCCCTTGCTTCCCATCTTCTGGTCTCAGAAGCTGGTAAGGAGCTTCTTAAAGGGTCAAGGAAATGGTCTGGAGAAATCTTGAACCTGAACCCCATGGTCTTCCTTTGTTTGGAATACACATTTCTTGCTATTGTGGAGAGTTATTTCTGTGCTGATAAATGATTTCCTATATTTCTTGTCTCTACACTGAGGTGGTAAAATAATTTCCTGTTCAAAAATAGCTTCCTGTTGCCTATAGAATGGAATGGAGGTCTTTTCCAACCTGAACATCCTGTCTCCAGTGTACTTTCCCAATATTTTTCTTTATTTTTATCCCTTTAGGTCTGAGTACTGAAAGAAGCATTTTTCCCTGACATATGCCAGTAGCTCATCTTTGCCCGTGATGTCCTCTGTGCCTGGAATGCCCTTCTTAAATCCAACCTTCTCACTTAAGATTTCATCAGTATCTATAACTGGAAGTAATTCTGGTTCTTTCTACCTGAAAATTTATTTTATCTTCTTGGGCTTATCAGATCAAGCTTGTAATAATACAGTTGTAGCAAGGTATTTAGTGGATTACTTTAACAGCTGGCACAGAAATAACCCTCAGAGAAGTAAACACATTGATATATTGATAAGGTACACGTGGGAAAAAATGGCTCTGGCTTCAGCAGGAACCGAGAGAAGAAAGGTGATGGTTACACCCTTTTGAAGGAGACAACGAGATAAACATCTGTGAGCCTTTGAGGAGAAAAATGAAAGGAGAGACAGGACAGAAAATGCGAGGTTTTTTGTGCAGTTAGAACTTGGCTTAGTCGAAGTTCCTGGATGCTTGGTTGGCTAAAAGGTATCTCAAGAACAGAGAAACCTAATGTCTAACCTACAGTTTAGTTTGAAGTGAAATAAACCAGAAGATGTTAACCTCTCTTTGGTAAATTCTGCCATAACCAGAAATCTCTTTGGTGTGAGGTCCTGCATGTTTGAGAGTGTGTACATGTGTTTGTGGAAATACCAGAAGGGGCTGAGTTTGCAGCAGCACCAAACTGAGCCAGCATAGATGGCAAAGAAGAGCCTAGAGCCAGACATAGCCATACCAAGGACCCACTGGAAGTGGCAGAAATCTTGGGACCTGTCGTTAAACCATGGAAGGTGGCTCAGACCAACCTTATTCAGGTCCCAGGAGAGAGTTATTTTTGAATGCATTTGCTAAATGATGTGCTCCTGGAAGGCAAAGTTCACACACATTTGGTTCATCTAAAGAATCTTATGGTGTAACATTAGTGATAATAATAAAAATAATGGAGACAATGATACCATTGCATCTTTGTGGACAGTAGTTAGATTCCATCTACTCATCACTTGCAAATGATACAAGTGGCATGAGCTGGATTTAATCTCCAGGGTTTCTATTTTCTAGTGATGTAACTTTAGACATTTTTTGCTATGAATCCCTGATTTCACATCTACAAAATGGAAACATAGAAGCTCTAACTCATAGTTTGTTGTGAAAACCAAATTTAGTTTTTCGCTAAACAGCGCCGTTGTCACCTTCTACCTGCAGAGTTCTCCCTGCTCAGTCTTTCCTGTCTCTTCCACGGCAGTTTCCCTGCTGTTTTCCCCCTAATAATGGGGCCATGCTGTTGTCCCTCTTGACGTCACCCTGGATGACTTGGTTGTCTCAGGTTGACTGCTTTCTATTCCAGTGGTTGTCCCATGTTAGCAGGCATAAGGGCTTTCTTTGGAAAAGTATTGAAATGCTTCTTCTTAAGCTTCCAAACCTGGTCGGCACACTCTTAATTTTATCCTGTGCTCCTGAAGTTATGATCTTTGTGTTTTACCCACAATTAATGCCTGATATAAAATCTGGCTGAGCTGGGAGGAGAGAGAAGTTCAGTGACACTGTGGTATCAAACTCCCAGCTCCACCCGCATCCTGTGCACCCAGGACCGCTCTGGTTCTCTTTTCTCCGAGGACGTACGCTTTCCTTGCCTGATGTAGTGCTAGAGTTTGCAGGTTGGGGTCTCTGTTCTTCTCTTGTTTGGGAGTCAGTCCTAGAAGCTAACCTTCAGCTATAACCTGCTGTTGTTCTTGCAGTCAGGATGATCCTTGACATGCCTGATTCCAGAGGAGTCACTGAGAGAAGGTTTCTTAAAGGAACTTTGTTACACCGGGGTCTTCTCCCTTCAATTAAAGGTAATCTCTGTCATCAGAAAGCAAAGATAATTTCCAGGTGGGTCTCCTTTCCTTAGTAAACATTTGTCCAACACTTAATTTGTCTTAACACATTGCTGAGCATTGTACAAAGATTATCTCAATCAATTCTCTATAAACCCTATGAATTAAGCACTCTTGGGGTCCACATTTTACTGAGGGTAACCAAAGCCTAGAGAAGTTAAGCTGCTTACCCAAAGTTTCACACAGCAGAGTGGATTTGGGTTTGAATCCAGATTCTCTGACTCTAGGGCTCTTTAACTGCTTTGCTCTTTCGCATGTGGTCCTAGGCTCTGGGCCTTTATCCACAACTCTCCCAATAGGGCTGGGTGTGGAGTGATAGGATTCAACCACATCAGTGTGATGATAATCTTATGGTTCACTTGTCCAGGAATTGTATTCTGTTCAAGAACTGTTGCAGAAGATCACGACAGAACCAGGAGTTTCTATGGAGACTTTGGGACAATCCAACTAGGGCCCTTGTAAGGCGCAACCTCTGACTTCATGGGCTTCCTGACCCCCAGGTCTTGTGCCTTGAATGCAGGGGCTGGGTTCGAGGTTTTGGTAAGCCGTTTGAGCCTGCAGTGAAGTGGACAAGGCCAGCCTAAGAGTGACGGGCTTCAGTTCTGTGGCATTACCAAGCCCTCTTGGAGATGGCCAGGCTTTGCTGTTTTGTCATTCTTGGTATGCAGCCGAGGAACTGCAGAGCTGACAGACCCTTGTAGATCACCTGGTCCCAGCCCCTCATTTAGCAGCTGTGCATGAGCAAGGGCAGCGTGAGTCTGCACGGCGTCGCCTCCTTGTTAATGGTCACCTGGCTGTTTTTCCATCTCATTTGCATAGATGACTCTAATGAGGCTGAAATTGCACCACATGGAAGCATTGTGAGGAAAGGGTCAATCTGGCCATGGTTTTGTACAGAGAGCTTGTTTCTGGAATGTGCAAATGTGATCCCTAAAGCGTGAAAGTCAGTGCTTCATTTGCCTTGTGAGTCTGGTATTATACCTGCTTTCTCCTCTGGGGAAGGTAATGTGCTGCTCTTGGCATTACAGTCTGTCCAGCTTTGGAAAATAATTTGCATTTAGGAGGTCTTAAGTGTCACCGTAATAATCAGCCATGCCCTGAGAGTCAAATCCTTACCACTGTTCAAGTAGTAATTGGGAAAAATACAGTTCCTTTGGGGGAAGGGATTGAGAGAGAGTGAGAGAGAGTGTGTGTGTGTGTGTGTGTGTGTAAGAAAAGGAATATACTATATTCATAGTGGCGGTCATCCTTCTGGAAGACGGGTTAATTGCCTTTTTACAGTGGGGTTAATTTACAGAGGATCCTTATTATCTCTTCTCCAGTGCCAAATGTAGTCATAAACTTTTCAGAATATGAGAGTGGAGTTTGAATAAATGGGAGAGAGAGGGAGTATTCATCTGCAAAGAGTATTTCTTTATGGGAAAAAAATAAAATTCATAGAGAGGCGATTATAATGCAGAAATGACAGATGTTGGAAATGACTCGTAATGATTAACTGTTTAATGATGAAATAACTCAGTGATTTTTGCTTTCATAGTCTGTCAAGAGATAAATTGTTACATGTGCTGCAAATCGGCTCCAGTGCTATTTGCTAAAGCAGTGCCAGTTTTTATTCCTTTTCTGCTAGAGCACTTACCATTTAGCACAATAACTCTGTAGTCTGTGAATAGAGACACATCTTTATTAAGTATTTTTTATGCAGTATGTTTCCTGATAGTTTGTGTTAATATATAAGGAAAATATATCACATATATGTTTCTGTATGGATCTACAGATTTAAATAAGAGCACAAACACACAAAAGGAGGTCTTCAGATATGCAGATGATGGAATAAGACATTAACCTGCTCCTCTTGAAGAAGCAGGTCCTGGATATTAAGGGCAGTGAATGGAGAGCTCTTTATACTTAAAATCTCAAATGCTCAGCTCAGAAAGCCTTGCTCACCATCATATCAGGGACCTACAAAATTCCACTGTTCCTCCACAGATAATTACAAGAACAAGAACGCTAAAAGGAAAATCTGCTGGGATGATTTGAGGTCAGCATTTGGTGCTCATCCATGGACTTGTCTCCTGTCGTGTTCGTTATTTGTTGTGGCAGAACATTATCCCACAAATTAGTGACTTAAAACAACAAATGTTTATCACCTCATGGTTTCTGCAGGTCAGAAACTTAGGTTTAGCTGGGAGCCTCAGACTCAGACCTATCACGAGTCTGCAGTCAAGGTTGGGTAAGGCTGTATCATCTCTGAGTTCCATTGAAAGAGCTTCTGCTTCCATGCTCACTCATGGCTGTTGGTGGCCTCAGTTCCTTACTTGATGTTGACTGGAGACATCATTACCTGTTAAATAGACTTTTCCACAGGGCAGCTCACAACACGGCAGCTGGCTTCACTTAGAGCCATTGAGACAGCAGAAGGTGAGTATCCAAGACAGAAGGCAGTCTCTTTATAACCTAGTCTTGGTAGCTCAGCTGGTAAAGAATCTGCCTGCAATGCAGGAGACTCCAGTTTGATTCCTGAGTCAGGAACATGCTCTGGAGAAGGGATAGGTTACCCACTCCAGTATTCTTGGGCTTCCCTGGTGGCTTAGCTGGTAAAGACTCGGGCTGCAATGGGGGAGACCTGGGTTCAATCCCTGGGTTGGGAAGATCCCCTGGAAAAGGAAAAGGCTACCCACTCCAGTATTCTGGCCTGGAGAATTCCACGGACTGTATAGTCCATGGGGTCACAAAGAGGCGGCCATGACTGAGTGGATTTCACCTTCTTGGGTGTGGCATCTCATCACTTTTGCTGTGTTCTGTTCTTAAAAGTGAAAATTACTGGATCCAGCCCACATTGAAGAGGGGGGAATTACACTGGGCATGAATACCAGGAGGTGAGGATCCTTAGGTTCACCTCAGCGGCTGCCTCCTATACCTGTGGATGCACCTTTTGCTTAATGTGATGGAAGTGGAATTGGTCCCCCCAAATCATGCAAGAGGACAGCCCAAGGAGGGAACAAGGGCTGAGAACCATCACTGACTCCAGCTTTGTGGGCTCCTAATTGTATTTGCCTCTGAGACATTCCAGATGTAGCAAACACAGTATTTATATCAGACTCCTGCAAGTAATGTCTCCAGCCCTTGGTTCTTCTTCCAACTCTGAAGATCACGTCAGTGGTGGTTGGGTATAGCTGGCACAGCAAGGTATTACAAGCAGTGGTGTGTTCCGCTCCCAGTGGTTGCAGCTGGAACGCTGTCTAGACAGCTTAGAAACATCTTCAAGCACAGGACCAAGCCACTGAACGGCTTTCCTGGTCCCTGGAAATCAGAAGCACTAACATGTAGATAACTTTATCTTAAAGCCTATAATTGTAGACAAAAAAGTGCTTCTTTTGAAACTGATTCTTAAGGAGATCAGACCTTTGGGGTTACATACTGGCACCATTTTAAGGCAGCACAGCAAAGTGGTTGAGATGTTTTCAGGGTCAGGTTGAGTTGGAATGCTGGCTTATTAACTGGGTAAATGTGAACAAGTCAGTAACCTCACAAGGTCTCTCTTTTCTCATTTGTGAAGTAGGGGTGACATGAGTGCTACCCTCCCAGGGTTGGTGGGGGTTTGGGCATGATCTGTGTGAGGGCTTTGCCCTTACGGCTGTGGTTATAATAATGATGATGACGTCCATGGGAGATGTATTCATCACCGCTTCACGTTTTGGTAGAAGGGCTGGGATTTTCATTCCAGTCCCCGGAAATAGACCGGAAAGAAACCTTCCAGTTTCTCTCTGTCCCTGCGCTCCCTTCCTCCTGGAATAGGAGGCCTGGCTTCCTGACTGCGCCTGGGGGGAAGGAAGGGGCACACTGCGCTCCCTTTTGTCAGCTTCTCTGCAGAGAGAAGATTTGTTCATTAGCTCTTCATGATACTTAGAGCTTACCCATGCAGATTCTGCCTTGTACAAGGGAGCCATACAGTTTTTTTTTTTGGAGGGAGGGTAAATTCTTTTTTTATGGAGGGGGATGTTCAGGAATCCTAATGTGGTCACAGAGGCTTCCCTGATGGCTTAATCGGTAAAGAATCTGTCTGTAGTGGGGTTGCATGTATCAGACACGACTTAGGGACTAAACGACCAGTGTGGTGACATTCTCCCATCCAGCTGTTACCAGTCATAAAAACTGACTGTGACCTTAACTATCCCTATTTTAAAATTAATTTCAGACGGATGGGAGTGGTGTCACTTCTCCACTGCCCGAGCCCCCACCCCCGACAATCTTCATTAATAGTGTTTAGTAAATTATGCAAACTCACATATACGTGAAGGTGGAAACATCCCTTTATTTGGAACAAGCTCCATCTTCCTTTGAAGGGCTTCCCTAGAATCTTCCTGCAATGCGGGAGACCCAGGTGCCATCTTCCTTTGTTTCTCAGGAGACCTCTTGCGGGCCAGATTCAGGGATTAAATTATCCACAGTGCTTTTCTGGGGTTCCTCTGGATTGTATAGAGTGCGTCTGACTCCTGAAGGCAGCTGCTATTACTGCAGGCCCAGTGGGCGGGCCTGCGGGAGTGAGCTCGCCTGATGCTGCAGCTGGGAAGCTGGGCGGGTGGCCAAAAGGGGTTTTAGTACTTGATCATTAAATCTTCTGGCTCCTGTCTTTCCAGTAAGAGTTCTTTGAATACTGAATTATCTCATCTGTGAGCAAGCTGTCATTTCATCCCTGCCTTGAGGAAAAAAAAAAACCACTTTCTAAAATTAGGCATTCAAGTTGATCATAGTTATACCAGCAGCAGGGCTTCCCAGGGGGCGCTAGTAAAGAACATGCCTGCCAGTGCAGGAGACTTAAGAGATAAGTTCCATCCCTGGGTCGGGAAGATCTGGAGGAGGGCATGGCAACTCACTCAAGTATTCTTGCCTGGAGAATCCTATGGACAGAAGGGCCTGGGGGGCTACAGTTTGTAGGGTCGCAGAGCCAGACGTGACTGAAGCCACTTAGCGTGCACAACACACATCTGTGAGCAAGCGGTCATTTCATTCCTTCTGCTTTGAGAAAAAGAAAAAACAACTTTCTAAAATTAGCCCTTTAAGTTTGTCATAATTTTAATTATAGCATCACCAAAAGGCCACTCCTGACAGGGGCAGAGAATGACACATAGAGCTTTTGCTGATGGATTTTAAATGTACCCCTCATTTTTTAAGAAAAATATCCCCCACCTTTTTAAGAAAGTCAACAGGAATGGAAAATAACACTAGTGAAATTAATTGCTAAGAATTTAAGATTTTTGTTGGATGGCTTCACTGTCTTTGCTAAAACTACATGAAAATTTATTTTTACCTGCTAATGATCCACTAAATTCAGAGGAAACTTACAGGGAAAAAGATAAAATATGTGAAGTACTCAGGCACCCATGGCAAATTCTCAATAAATAGTGAATAGGAGTAATACTGCAATAAGACAGTCATTTCCTTTGTTCCAAGGTAGGCAGCCTGTGAAGTTCTGTAGGAAAATTCAGTATGTCAGCCCATCTGGCAGAAGACGGTGTTCCTTCAGGGATGTGTTTCACATACATTAACATCTGAGTAGCACAGATCTTCTCTGGAGGAGGGCATGGCAACCCGTTCCAGTATTCTTGCCTGGGAAATCCTACAGACAGAGGAGCCTGGAGGGCTATAGTCTGTGGGGTCACAAAGAGTCAGACACGACTGAGCAACTCAACAATGACAGCGCAGATCTTTTCTAGTGTTTCCCAAACTGCTGTTCCAGGGAGTAATCTTTTAGAAGATATATGGCTCAAAGAAAAAAAAAAAAATCGAGTTCCGTGGTCAAACACGGTGAAAATCTGCATCCTAACTTTTCCCTCTCCCCAAAGACTCACAACACATCCATTTCTGCAGCCTTTGAGAAGTGCCAGAAGAAAGGGAGTGGAGTCCTTTTATTTAACCCCATTTCCCAGACTAGCACATACCCTCCACATTGTTGCCAGAGGAATCATCTCTAGAGACAAGTGTGTTACCCCGTCCCTCTCAGAGCCCTGCAGGGCCTTGCCATGGCTCTCAGGAAGAAGTAGGATCTGCACCATGGCCCACAAGGCTTGGCCTGTGTGGTCTGTACCCCCCAACCCAGCCCCATGCCCAGTGCGTTGGCTTCCCCTCCCTCCATACTGCCCTTTGCTCTGGGGGACACTGGCCCCCTTTCATATCCTTGAGCATGAATGTGGTCCTTCCTGCTGTTGCAGGAAGGGGGTCCCCTTTCAGGACCCGAGAGTGGGCTCTTGTCTAACACTTGGAAGTGGATTGTCCAAGGAGATACATGTGCTGACAAAGCAAGAGATTTCGTTGGTAAGGGACACCCGGGTGGAGAGCAGTAGGGTAAGGGAACCCAGGAGTACTGCTCTGCCACGTGGCTTGCAGTCTCAGGTTTTATGGTGATGGCATTAGTTTCCGGGTTGTCCTTGGCCGATCATTCTGACGCAGACTCCTTCCTGGTGGCACACTTTTGCTCAGCCAGATGGGTGCCAGCGAGAAGGATTCTGGGAGGTGGTTAGACACGTGGTGTCTCCCTTTGACCTTTTCCAAACTCTTCCGGTTAGTGGTGGCTTGTTAGTTCCGTGTTCTTTACTGAGACCTCTGGTCGTAAAATAACTCACGCACATGGGTACTATGGTGCCTGGCCAGGGCGGGTGTATTCAGTCCTCAGGACCTTCAGACAGCTCTGTCCTCGTGAGGAGGGGTTCCCTGTCCCCTCTTCACATTCCCCACCCTCCTCACCGTCCTTCTGCTTTGTGGTCAGTGTCTCAGATCTCTGGTCTGCACCTGCTGGCTTCCTAACACTCACGGTGTGCCTGTCACTGAGGGTTATTTACTTGCTGCCCCTCCCCCAGTACTGTAAAGTGGATGAGGGGCCCTTTCCTCTGAAATTCTGACTACAGCTTGGAAGTGCTGTGACTTGCCTGGAGGGACTTCACAGCAGCTGGGGTGGGCCAGTGAACTACTCTTTCTGTTGGTTTTGTTTACTCTTATTAAAACTCTTTATTATTTCATCCTGGGAAACAATGGAGTCCAAAGTCAAATAGGATGAGGGTTCTATGGGAGTTTTATTAAAAAACAAGGCTTTGGGGACTTCAGGATCCAGTAGTTAAGACTCTGTGCTTCTACTGTGGGGGGCAGGTGTTTGATCCCTGGTTGGGGAACTAAGATCCTACATGGGGCCTAGGGGGAGTGGGGGTGAGGTGAGGTGGGGTGGAGAGTGGGGAGCAGGACTTTGAATGTACATAGGCAAGAGCGCTATATTAGAAGGTAATCCTGATGACCCACACACATAGATGTTCTGTGGGCCAGGCACTGTTCTAAGCACTTTTTAGTGTTTACACAGATAATCCTCACAGAAACTCTGTAAGGCTTTTACAAATGAGGAAACTAAGGAAGAGGTAAGCTGTCGAACGGCACTCTTGTCAGTGAAAGAGCTATGATCTTAACCCAGGCTGTTGGAATCTAGAACGTGCCAGGTTGATAGTAGGGATGGCTTCTCAGGGGAGGTGGCCTTTAAAGTCAGTCTTAAAAGTGAGAGAAGATAGTGGATTTCAGGACACTGGTAGTAGTTGGGAGTTTAAGGTATTACAGGTAAAGACAGAGACAAACACTGGGGTTGGGGAGGGAAGAGTTTGGCTGGAGTGGAGGGTGAGGAAGGAGAGAGAGTGCAAGAGAGCATGTAGGGAATGGCTGGGGCCAGAGCCTTCATTGCTGTGTTCTTGAATGCTGTGTTAAACTCTGAATCTTTTGTATAAGCTGCATGGAATTTGAGAAGCTTTGAGGACGTTTTCACTCAGGGTTGCACAGTATCAGAGCTCAGCTTTAGAGAGAGGGTCAGTCTGTCAGAAGGCCTGGGATCAGTGTGAGCATATATTCAGGATAGACCTGGATTATGCCTGTTGTCCTGAGGTAGTGCCCCCTTTGACTCTTCAGAGTGTCCCGGTTTGAGTGATAAATGGTCAACCCAATAGGGCAGGAGCAGTTTTGAGATTAAGGGGTGGCCTGCACAAAGAGAGAGAAAGGGATGGATTCATGAGCTGCAGCAGCGACGGACAGGGTGATGGTATTGGATATTTAGGGCAGGAGAGAGTGAGGGAGCGCAGGCGATTTGGGGTCTTTGTGAGGCTGAACAGGTGGACAGCAGTCATCATTGTGTCAGTCAGGAGCATAGGGGTGGGAGCAGACGTGGATGGGCAGGTGGAGACTGGCTCTGGGCTCTGCATGTGAGTTGCTCTCAGGGGAGTCAGGTGGAGATGTTCACCAGACACCGAGCCAGTGAACCTGGGCTGTGGGACAAAGTCCCAGGACCGAAGACTCAGGTTCGAGGATCCTCTTCACAGAAAGTTAAACCCAGGAGAGTGGTTGAGATGAAGGTCACCCTTGTTGGTTTATTTATGTATGTGTTTATTTACTCCTACTTCTTAGAAAATGAGTTTAGAGTGGCTTAAAAAGGGTGAAAAAAATCCAAACCATTTAAAGAGAAAAGAGATACATAATAAAGAGAATAGGGGAGAAGGGGATTTGCTGAGGTTGCTGATAATATGGTAGAAAAAGTTAGGATCAAGAATAGAACGTGGAGAAGCTCTCAAGCGGGGGTCTAGGCTGGGGGTCAGGTAGGAAAGGAGCTAACCTTGTTGGGAGGTCCTGTTGACCCCCTCTGTCATTGCTGTTTTTTCTCTTTAGCTTTAAAACTGCCCTCAGTTCCTTTCTTGTATTCCCCAAACACTCTCTGGCTGGATTCTAGGCTCCCAGCTAAGGACTTCAAAGTTCCTCTCCAGTCGGTGATTCTGACCTCACTACAGAAGGAGGAACCAACGTTGAGAGTGAGGATGAAGATGATTCCCTGTGGGAAATAGGGTCAGGGCACTTCAGGGAGCAGCAGCCCTTGAAATGCATTGATTCTCATCTTTTAATTCTTATTTTGTGTCTGGCTTGCAACAAGGCTTTCTCTTTTAGTGGCTGGCAATCACATCTAATACTTCATCAAGAAGCCATGACCCCTGAAATTAATATAATGCTCTCTGTCCATTATGTCTCAATAAAAAATAGAAGCCAAGTGACTAAACTGTAAGATAATTTTCGTAGAGGGTTGCCAATGGGTGACCTTGCTAATTGAAAACTTTTCTTCCTCTTCCCTCTTCCCTTCTCCCTCCCCCAGTTCTCTGGAGGAAATGTGCATTGATGAAATAAACCTTACATGTTCTGCACACCTCCCCTGCCTTCACAGTTTTCAGAGGGTCTCTCCAAAGAAGAAATACCTGGTCTACCGAGAGCTCGTAATCATCTTCATGATTACGTGGGTGAGGATTCCCAGCTAAATGTCTTCAGGCCCTGCAGTTTCCTGGCCAGTGCTTATAGCACAGTGCCCTTTGCAAGAGTCATATCCGAGTTCTCCAGAAATCTCCCTGGGGTCTTTGTTTTTGTAAAAGAGGTGAGACCCGGCCAAGAACTGCCATCACAGATGGGAGTGGAGTGCCAACCCAAGCGCTGAGACCAGAGTTCATGATTTCTATCCAAGGACTCAGGGTGGTAGTGGTTGCATTTAAAAGAGCCCTCAGTGGAACATGGCACTCAAACCAAAGGTCAAAGCTAATTGCTATACAGAGGAATCACTCTTCCAGGAATTATTTGTCTTCTTGACTTAGAAAAAAATCCCTCTGTGTTATGAACATCTTTTTCCTGGCCTCTAGTTTCTTTTTCTAAATTATTATTTTATAATTAGCTGAACTTCTGTGTTTCTCATCTACGTTCAGATAATGTTGACCAAACCAGAAGTCAGAGCCTTCTGAAACTCCAACTGGCTATAAAAGAAAACTCCAGTCAAAGGATTGCTTTCCACTTAACAAGGGAATCCATGGATCGGTATCCTCGGGTTTGGTGGTCAACAGAAGAAAAAGAAAGGCCTTCACTTCCTTCTACCACCAGAATTCATGATGATGGGGCGAAAGCAAAGATGCTGATCTGAGTCAGGTTAAGTTGATTTTGGAGATTCAGCGGGTAGGAACTTGTGATTTTCTTCGCACCCACATCTTTCCTGAACTCTCATCCATCAGCTGCTGTCAACAGCATACTGGCTGGAAGTTAATTTCAGCCTCGCTGTTACTTCCTAAAAGCTATCAATTCTTCTGACACAATAATTACATGACGGTGTGGCACCCAAGGTCAAGGCTCATCAATATCCTAGAATATACACAAGGGGGGGTCATTAATAATAATGAAAATAATAATAGAAAAGTACTGACATGTTCACTCTCTTTCAGTCTGATTCCTTTTAGGCTCTTTTAATATATTTCATAATTTAAGATCCGTTAACTTATGTTAATCCTAACATAAGTTGAAACCAACTTCTTGTATTTGTGAAAGTGAAAAGTGAAAGTCGCTCAGTCATGTCTGACTCTTTGTTACCCCCATGGGCTATACAGTCCATGGAATTCTCCAGGCCAGAATACTGGAGTAGGTACACTTTCTCTTCTCTAGGGGATCTTCCCAATCCAGGTATTGAACCCAGGTCTCCTGCATTGCAGGCGTATTCTTTACCGTTTTGAGATAACCGAAATCCTAAGCAAACGGCATTATTCAAGACCCACAAATACAGGTGCTCTGTTGGCACCTGCTGCAGCCTCTTAGCACGTCTACAAGTGCCTAATCAACAGAAACTAAAGAGGTTTTGCAAATGCCTATGTTGTTCCAATGATTTTGTCTCCTAGCCAGGATTGAGACAGAACTTGTTGTTTGGTGTAACAAATGTTTGTTGAATCCACTTCCCCTGTGCCCTTTTCATGCACTGTAATGAAAAACAAATTAAGAAGCATTTTTCTTTGCAACTGTAAAGGTGACAACTTAAAAAATATTATTAAAATCCCATTAGTTCTATAGGATATGATGTATACAAATTTAGATGGAAGGTGAGGGAACTGAATGTCATGTTATATAGACATTATGTTTCGATTAATAAAAGTATTCCTGGTATTCTATGTGTTGTCAGATGTGTTTACCTCCTAGATCAGTCTCAATAAAGTTTCGTGAGTTCTTTTGTTGATTTTTCACTGCTAACAGAGCTGGATGATTGAAACTTACACAATATGCTAACTTCCAAGATACATTTTCATAAGATATATTTTGTTCATTCTCAATACATGCTCATGTGCAATGTGAATACAGTGTATACAGAATATAAAAATTGGTCAACATAACAAGGGACTCTTAAGAATTTCCCAGTTGGAAGAGAAAACTGACATAATGGCCCAAACTAGAAATCTCTGCAGACTCAGGATCGATATGGCTGTATTAGATGACTGGAGAAATAATTTTACCTCTTGCCCTAAGTACTGTAACAGTTTGGCAGTATGAGTACTGTTTCCCTATGTTACCCGTTTTACAGACGGGGAAACAGGTCCAGAAAGAGTGTCACTGTGGGAAGGACGCACGGTTAGCAAGTGGCCGTCCCTCTTTGTCCCAGGAGGGCAGGTCCAGTGGTTTCCTGGGACCACCCTGCCTCTCCCTCTTGCCCTGTAGCTCCCAGTGCCGCTCTGTCCTTGGGTTTTGCCTGGTGGGTAGGGTCACTTATCAAAGCTGGCAGGAAGAACGTTTGCTTCTCCCCTCCTCATCTTCTGTGAAGGATGCAGTGTTGGCTGCACGGGGTGGGGAGCTCCCCAGGATGGGAATTGTGCTACTGTTTTTTCAGCATTTACTATTTGGTGTTGGTGTGTGTGTGTGCTAGTCGCTTAGTCGTGTCCAACTCTTTGAGGCCCCATGAACTGTAGCCCACCAGGTTCCTCTGTCCATGGAATTCTCCAGGCAAGAATATTGGAGTGGGTTGCCATTTCCTTATCCAGGGGAATCTTCCCAACCCAGGGATCACACTTGGGTCTCCCACATTGCAGGCAGATTTTTTACCATCTGAATCACCAGGGAAGTCCTTGGTGTGGTAACTAAGTGAAATCTGTTGATGGTGTGAGTATAATACTCTGTACTTACCAACAGTGTCTTAACTGCTGTCTATTCAGAATAAGGACATAATGACTTTTCCTGAATAATCTTAAAGAAGTACTCTGGTTTCTCTCCAGCTCTCTTTATAATATTAAGTTACCTCTGCGGGAATAGGAGACATTTTATGTCCTTTTTCCAAAGAATTTTAAGGATGAAGGTGTCATTCTTTTCCACTCTGGTTCCCAGCATTTGTGATAGATATTCAGTCTCTGCTCTTATTTTTCTAAAACCTTGCGAAGAGTCTCTTAAAACATCCCTGGCCAGTTCTTGTACATTATTCCAGGTAATGTCATTTAGAAATTCTCTGTTGAAATATTTAGTCTTCTGATTTGTTTCCAGTTAAAAATTTACAAACTAAAGCTACTACAGGTAGTAGCATAACTTTATTGATTAACTCCTCTAGTTTTTAATCTGAATTTTAAATGCAAAAAGGAAATGCACATTTTTCAGAAGAGTATAGCATTGTGTGTGTGTGTGTGTGTGTGTGTGTGTGTGTTCAGCTCTTCAAACTGAGAAGATTTAGTAGGATCAAAGTTGTTGACTTTGGTTTATGACCCTGGTTTTCATTTGGAAACGCCATACGTACTATATTTGGCAAGCAAACTTTATATGGTGTAACTTCTGCTGTTTTCTTTCAAACCTTGTGTTCTATAATTGCTTTGAAAACCTCTGATACCCAGATCTCTTCTCAGAGACCTTTCCTCTGGTGCTTTCCCTCCCCTTCCTTATAGCTTAAACTTGTGAAAATATGGTTAAATGAATTATATTTCTCTTTGAAGCAACAAATCAATGGGGGACATTTTAAAGGAAGAATGCAGGGATAAGGGGTGAGCAGAGACTCAGCAGAGTCAGGGAAGTAAAAAGTCATAATACGTGAGAAGTCAAGGTTGGTCCATGTGAAATCCATCTGGGTTTCCCAGCTGACGCTTATCAAAAGCTCCTGCCTTTCCACAGAGGCTTGGAGTCAGGGCCTTATCTTCAGGTGTTGGTTAGAACAAATGGGAAATTCTCCTGGCAGCCTGGAGTCTCCTCAGGCAGGGCTTTTAAGATGAACCAGGGTCATCCCTGGTGGCTCAGATGATAAAGAATCTGCCTGCAGTGCAAGAAACTTGAGTTTGATTCCTGGGTCAGGAAGATCCCCTGGAGGAGGAAATGGCAACCCACTCCATTATTCTTGCCTGGAGAATTCCATGGACAGAGCAGCCTGGTGGACTGCAGTCCATGCGGTCAAAAAGAGTTGGACACAGTGTAGCGACTTAACACTTTGGCTTTACTTCAAGGTCATCCTCGGGATGGAGACTTGAGTTGTTAGAAGTTAGTTGGTGTTTGTTCAGGTCTTTTATAGGCCAGAGTTGGAAGCTGGTCCTGAGAAGAAGCCTCAGAGGAGCTGGCTAGAGTTTGGTCATAGAGAGAGTATTTGTGAAAACAAATGCAAAAATCTTGGGCTTGGTAGCTAAGACCTTGTGTATTTAGATTTCCGTATATCTCCCTGATGCCCACTCACCCCATGATCTTTGTTTCCGGCTGCATTGATTTTCTCCTTCAAATGCGTGCACTCTCAGACCTGTCTTCCAAATGCAGTGATTCCTCTTCCTGAAATCCCCTTCCTTCAGCAGAGGAAAGTGAAACCGCTTCTCTGCGAAGTTCTTCCAACTCTGGGGCCACGTAGCCATTCTCTTCTGGATTCTTGAAGCACTTGACTCATAATTCAAGCATAGCACACTCTACCTTGGCTTATTTTTTCTGTGTTTCTTTGTATGCCCTTCCTGCCGGCAAAACTGAGTGGTAAGAGGGAAGAACTAGGTTATTCTGGCTTTTGCTAAATGTCAGTATAAAGTATGTGCTTAGTTTTGGCCAACTCTTTGCTGAACCAAACACGGGTCTTCTGCATTGCAGGTGAATTTCTTTACCATCTGAGCCACCAGGGAAGCCCACGAATACTGGAATGAGTAGCCTATCCCTTCTCCAGAGGATCTTCCTGACCCAGAAATCGAGCTGGAGTCTTCTGCACTGCAGGCAGATTCTTCACCAGTTGAGCTACCAGGGAAGCCCCAGTATGAAACAGTTTTTGCAACCGTGATGTTTTAATGAAAGGTTGAAACAATATTGGGATGTTCAGGAGAAGTCAGTATCTACATCATATATGTAGCTACATTTCCAAACAGTATGATGCCTGTTTCCACTTCATGGGAAATAGACGGGGAAACAGTGGAAATGGTGTCAGACTATTTTTTTGGGCTCCAAAATCACCGCCGATGGTGACTACAGCCATGAAATTAAAAGACGCTTACTCCTTGGAAGAAAAGTTATGACCAACCTAGATAGCATATTCAAAAGCAGGGACATTACTTTGCCGACTAAGGTCCGTCTAGTCAAGGCTGTGGTTTTTCCTGTGGTCATGTATGGATGTGAGAATTGGACTGTGAAGAAGGCTGAGTGCTGAAGAATCGATGCTTCTGAACTGTGGTGTTGGAGAAGACTCTTGAGAGTCCCTTGGACTGCAAGGAGATCCAACCAGTCCATTCTGAAGGAGATCAACCCTGGGATTTCTTTGGAGGGAATGATGCTGAAACTGAAATTCCAGTACTTTGGCCACCTCATGCGAAGAGTTGACTCATTGGAAAAGACTGATGCTGGGAGGGATTGGGGGCAGGAGGAAAAGGGGACGACCGAGGATGGGATGGCTGGATGGCATCACAGACTCAATGGACATGAGTCTGAGTGAACTCCGGGAGATGGTGATGGACAGGGAGGCCTGGTGTGCTGCGATTCATGGGGTTGCAAAGAGTCGGACACGACTGAGCGACTGAACTGAACTAATGATGCCTGAACATCCTGTCGTAAACAGAAAGGCTGCCAGCATCTAAGGCAGAGCTGTGATGCAATGCGGTAGAGACAAGTAGAGAGTGTAGGAGAGATCTCGCATCAGGGTGGACCCCTGTCCCCTGCTGTGCCTGATATGCCACTTCGGCCTTCCCTGGCATGAAATCTAATTGTGCAGACATTGCAGTGTGTTTATCAGTACCCATTTCCACCTCTGCCAGTGCCCCCAGCTAGGTTATGGTTCCTTGCCTCTTCTGCACTTGGATATGGGCTTGAGTTCTCTCCAGATGTGGCTGACACACAGATAACCATTTCCAGGCTTAACTCATTAACACATCCCACAAGGGATCTTTTGTTTCCTTTCCCTACCCACTGGGCAAGAGGCTGAAGTCTTGGAGAAGGGTGGATCCTGTGGCCATATGACCAGGATACCACCATGGAAATACCCAAATGTCCTTTGTGTTAAGACACTGAGATTCGAGGGTTTAACTTTTAAAGTACCCGGTGATTAATACTTTAACTAATCCATCTAGAAATTAACCTTTCATTTCTTAAGCTAATTTGGGGTATGTCTCTGTCAGCTCTAACGCTGGAAAGGGTCCTATAGCAACACCTGGCCACTTGAATGCAGTGAAAGCAAAGGAATGGTGGTTTGGCAGTGGAAAAATACTGGACTTAAACTCAGAGTCCCCAGCTTCCTTGCCCTTGCCCTGTTCACTTTGTGATTTTCTCTAAGTGTGTTTGGGGCTTACATTTGTAAACTTACTTGCTTTCTCAGGTTTGACTTTTACCATGACGATTGAGCTGATCTAATCTTCACTTCCATTGCTTGATTCCTCTGCTTCCACAGTGGCACGGTGAAATTCACTGGTTATTTGAGCAGACAATCAGGGCAGTGATTGTATTACACAGTCCTTCTATGTTGTGATTGCTTTCTTTTCAGGTAGTTGAAAAGAAAATCCCAGAAATAATAACTTCTTCCCAGGTGAAATATGTTTAAAAAATTATTTGGAAAAATTTCCAGCATACACAAAAGTAGAGAGAATCACATGATGAGATGATATGCAGCCATTATCAACCTTCAGACATCACCATAACATTCAGCCTCTTTTCTCTCCTGTTTCCTGGCCTTTCCTTTTTTTTTTTTTTTCATTGCTAAAGGGTGTTAAAGCAAATTCCAGGTATTAAATGTTTCTGGGCACACATGTGTGTGTGTGTGTGTATACATGTATTACATATATGTGTATGAATATATTAAAATATAGAAATACACGTTTATGTCCCAAACCTAAGCACGGTGCCTTTATTACATCTCACAGAATTGGCAGTGACTCCTCAATAATATCTAATTCCATTTAACATTTCCTCAATTATCTTAGCATTCCTTTTACAAATGGTTTCATTTCAGTCAGCGCTGACCACAATTTCATCAACATTTCAACCACACATTGCACAGAGTTGTTGCGTTTCAAAAGAAAACTTTTGAGTTTTCTGTAATCTAAAAGTGATTGTAGCAGTTAACATTTAGCTGCTGAACCACTGCAAAACTTGGAGGTTTAAGTAAACAGTCTTTTTATTTAGCACAGGATTCTGTGGTTTGGCAGTTTGAGCGAGGCTCAGGTGTGATTGGGTGTGGGTCACGGCTGGGAGGGGGTTAGGGGTTCATCTTTGCTCTCTGTGTGGTCTCATCCCCAGGAGGCTAACCTAGCTTTGTTCATGTGGTGCTGGGTTTCCCTACACAGTGCGCAGGAACTCCATAGCGGCTTGCAGCCTCTGCTTTCAGTGAGCATGCTGCCTTGTCACATTAAGAGGTCAGAAGGGCAGCTCACACTCATGAGGTAGGAAAGTAAATCTCACCTTGTAACGTGAGATGTTGCAGTCAGGTTACAAAGTCAGGTTATGTAGACATGACTACATAAGAAGAACCCACTTACCTTCCATTTCTTCCCAGGTAAATATATTTGAGCTTCTATAACCCTTAAAAACCCTCAAAGAATACTTATTTCCTAAAGTTTATACATATATTATGTGTGTGTTTGTATATCAGTTCAGTTCAGTTCAGTTGCTCAGTCATGTCCGACTCTTTGCGACCCCATGAACCGCAGCACACCAGGCCTCCCTGTCCATCACCAACTCCTGGAATTTACCCACACTTATGTCCATTGAGTTGGTGATGCCATCCAACCATCTCATTCTCTGTCGTCCCCTTCCCCTCCTGCCCTCAATCTTTCCCAGCAACACAGTCTTTTCAAATGAGTCAGCTCTTCGCATTAGGTGGCCAGAGTATTGGAGTTTCAGCTTCAACATCAGTCCTACCAATGAACACCAGGACTGATCTCCTTTAGAATGGACTGGTTGGATCTCCTTGCAGTCCAAGGGACTCTCAAGAGTCTTCTCCAACATCACAATTCAAAAGCATCAATTCTTCTGTGCTCAGATTTCTTTATAGTCCAGCTCTTCATATGACTACTAGAAAAACCATAGCCCTAACTTAACATAACTGAGGTATATTTAATTTACACTTTCAAGTGTACCTAAGTTTATATTTTAAGTGCAAACGAACTCTTCTGAAAACTAGGAAAAATTGATCACTTGCTGAATTTTGAGAAACACTGGATTAGGAGCCATATTTTTGTTCCTATATAAAAATTTTGTCTTGTTTTCTTCATATAGCAAGTTCAATGAATGGATGCATTTATTTCAAACACATCTTTGCAGTGTCTGAAAAAATTTCTTAAGATATATAACCAGAGTATAATAAAAGATTTTTAATAGTTTTAATTTCAGCATATGAGTAGCAGATTTTTTTCTCTGTCTAGGGGGTTACCAAATGCATGGGAACCATCAGGAAGGGAATTCTCTGGATCAAAGCAGTAATTCAGTAGGAGACAAAGAAAGTTATTTATAAAAGCTATCTGTAGACCAAGGGCCTAATTTATGTAGTGAGAACATTCTGCTGAATAATTTGTAATAAAGAAAAATTATCAACTGTTAAAGACTTTGCCAGGTCAGTTTGATTTGGTAGGAAAGGGAGATGATGAGAAGGTTGATAAAACAGCCATGAATCTTTACTGAATATGCAACTTTAATTGTCTGGCATTAAACTTAGAGACTTTACTTTGTAATGTGCTGGAGCCAGTTTGTACCAGCTGGTGAGAGCCAACTGTATTTATCCCTTTCTAATTCCATGTTCAGAAAAGTCACATTGTTAGCTTGGGATTCGCCAAAGTGGGAGTATTTACACCCTAGTTATTGAACAGTCAGTCATTAAACATTTATAGCATACCACTGGTAAAAAATGACAGGCACCACTTCCTAGGAATATCGAAAGGAAGCTGCTTCTGCTACGGAGGACAGCCACAGAAGAGCAGGGAGAGCTTCCCTTGGCATCTTTCCCATTGACCTGTGTCTCCAGATCGCTGGGAGTCTAGTTTTGTTGTTGTTATGCTCAGTTGCTCAGTCTCTGCATCCGTTGGACTGCAGTAGGCCAGGCTCTCCTTTCCTTCACTGTCTCCCAGAGTTTGTTCAGATTCATGTCCACTGAGTCAGTGATGCTATCTAACCACTTCATCCTCTGCCACCCCATTCTCCTTTTGCCCTAAATATTTCCCAGCATCAGGATCTTTTCCACTGAGTTGGCTCTTTATATCAGGTGGCCAAAATGCTGGAACTTCAGCTTCAGCATCAGTCCTTCCAATGAATATTCAGGGTTGATTTTCTTTAGGATTGACTGCTTTGATCTCCTTGCAGTTCAAAGAACATTTGAAGAGTCTTCTCTGACACTACAGTTTGAAAGCATCAGTTCTTCAGCTGTCAGCCTTCTTTATGGTTTAACTCTCACGTCCGTACGTGACTACTGGAAAAGCCTTAACTTCGACTGTATGGATCTTTATTGACAAAGTTATGTCTCTGCGTTTTAATACACTGTCTATATTTGTCATAGCTCTCCATCCAAGGAGCAAAGTATCTTTGAATTTCATCACTGCAGTCACCATCTGCAGTGATTTTTGAGCCTAGTCAGATGTGAGTAAAGTAAGAGCACCTTTGAGAAATGAAAAGAAGCAGACACAAGAGAAAGGATAGGAAGTGTGCTTGGTCCTTTGCTTATCTCATCACCTTAGACTCTCATCAGACTCAAGCTAGATCTTCTTAAACATCACCTGCGTCTATTAAGGGAGAAAAGCAGAGATGGAGCGACTCCTTCTACGTTAGAGGGCTCTGCCATTCAGCCCCCTGTGAGTCTCTGCCCTGCCACAGCATTTCTTATCTGTAAAACAGACACAGGATACTTGTTCCTCCCTTATTTTGCTGTGCAAATGATTTACGGTTAATACCACGCTGCCTGGCACTGTGGAGAAAGAAATGGAATAAGATGAGGTCATTGTGAAGAGCCGGGGCTCTCTGGAGAAAGAGTTGGAAGTCATCAGTTGAAAGTTCATGGGACAGCAGTTTTGGCATCACCGGGGAGCTTGCCAAAAATGCAAAAACACGATTCAGACCTCAGAATCAGCATCTGTGTTTTAACAAGATCTCATGTGATTTTTATGCGTATTATACTTTGAGAGTGATCTAGGTGGTGGTTTGTTCATGGCACCAGAGAAATACCCTTGTTACAGAGTGCATTTTAGTCTTACTGCTATCTCTTTTTTATTCCTTAGTATTTGTTTTTCCACTTTGAGGTTCCCATTTAAGCCTCATGCTTAACAAACTGCTTGGCCTTTCCAGGAAAAACCTTTATATAATCATTATAGTAGAAAATGTATATTGTATAGTAGAAATGTATAGTAGGTCATGTATAGTAGAAAATGCATATTGATTTATCTAAAATAGAGGGGGAGGATGGGGATGGTGAGTGTTAGCTCCTTATCGATAATAGCAGAAATCAATAGATCAGGTATAAAAATGGAAAGAGCAAGAAATAGCTCTCTTTTTATTGTATTTATATGCCTTGATGGATGTTAACCAAATCTGTTGTGATAAGCATTTCATAATATGTGTAAGTCAAACCATCATGCTGCACATATTAAACTTACACAGAACTGTATGTCCATTATTTCTCAATAAAACTGGAAAAAAGAATAGCAATAGCAGCATCAAAGTGAAGTGAAAATGTTAGTCAGTCAGTTGTGTCCGACTCTTTGTGACCCCGTGGACTGTAGCCCCAGGCTCCACTGGCCGTGGAATTCTCTAGGCAAGAATACTGGAGTGGGTAGCCATCGCCTTCTCCAGGGGAGTCTTCCCGACCCAGGGATCGAACCCTAGGTCTCCTGCATTGCAGGAGATTCTTTACTGTCTGAGTCACCAGGGAAGCCCTAATATCAGCGTATTGTTAAGGAATGTGAAAAATGATTTCCAGGATTAAAAAGAAAATAGCTAAGTGATTTAAAGCATTTGTCTCTGGAAAATGGGGCTAATTAAAAAAATTCCAGTTGAACTCTTTATATGTTAAAATGTACGTATATAACTTTGATTTTGATATCATTTAATGATGTCGTTAAGTCTTGTGTTTTATGCATTCCTATAAATCACTTTATATCTTTTTTGAGAACAAGGTAGAATATAAACAACCAAACAAAACCAAGGAGAGCAAGCAGCCTATAATGGTGGCTAAAATAGGAAACAGTGTTTTATGCAGGAAAAATAGGTCAAATACAGTAACAGAGGAAATGAGATATTCATACCAGTGGTGACCTCGTATCAGTGACCTTATAAGTGCAAGATGAGAAGAGGAAATCTGGGAATAAGAGGAGAGATGAAGAAGCCATATGAATTCATGGTAGGATAAAATTCGTAAAAAGTCCATCTTAACAGGAGAGGAACTTTTCTCAGAGACCTTTCCCCATGTAATTTATCTGCCAGAGTTGAAAAACTGATGTATTCTCCAAGAGGCAGAAACAATGAAATTTGGGAAAACGAACCATAGAACTTTGGAATGAACTTTACAATCATTTAAGGCTGTAGTTTTCACATTTTATTTTAGCTGTTGATTTTTTTTCTCTTTTTCTTCCCAGTGAGATCTTACTCTGAAATCTGATGTACTGAAACAGAAGCAAACGGAATTTCTGAAGCTGAAGCAGAGGGCTGAAGGTCTGTGGCCAACCTGGTCCTGTGGACACCTATCCTGCCTTCAAGATGCTCTGAACTCTGAAGAACATGAGCAGAAAGTGAACTAAGTGGCAACTCACGAACATTCCTCATCTAACTAAGGCTTCAGGAGACACAGTCATGTCCAAGGTCAATGGCAGAGCCAAGACTTGAACTCGCTGTTCTTGACTCTGAGTCCAGTGCTCCTTCCAATGTACCTTAGTGCTGCCTGTCATGGTTGGAGGGGCAGTTGGCTCCAACAGACTGTAAAGAATTGGGTTTATTACTTGGGAATTGTGACTTCCCTGGTGGCTCAGATGGTAAAGCATCTGTCTGCAATGTGGGAGACCTGGGTTTCATCCCTGGGTTGGGAAGATCTCCTGGAGAAGGAAATGGCAACCCAGTATTCTTACCTGGAAAATCCCATGGACAGAGGAGCCTCTTAGGCTGCAGTCCATGGGGTCGCAAAGAGTCAGACACGACTGAGCGACTTCACTTTCACTTTTCTTCACTGTTGTCTTATGCTTAGGCTGCCGTAGACCCTCCAGAAATATTTGTTGAATAAAGAATTAAATGATACGTACAATGTCATAAGCTGACTTACTCCTTGATGCTCTTAGGGAGTGAAATGGAGCTGAAAGATGTGAGAATCTCTTCTTCAGCAAGGGAGGTTAGTTCCTGGAAGATAAATGACTTACTGTAATTTCATCTCTGTTAAGCCTAATATGATCCTTTAGTACTCCTCACCTAGAGAGTTTTCACTTGTTTAGGTTTAAGATTTTTTTGGTCTTCCTGTCTGAATTGCCCAGTATGCAAGGGCATTTTTTAGACCAGCTCTTTTTATAAGTTTTCTTTCTGCGGAGATTGACTTGAGCTGTGGAGATACATGGATCTCTATTCGCAGATCTAGAAGTTGATTTGACAGCAGCCCAGCTGTAGCATCTCAGAAAGATCTCTATTCAGTTTAAACCAAGCCCTCTTCAGTTTTTCATTTTGATACAAACAAGACAGAAGCAGCAGTACCTGGGCATAACAGTTCAACTGTGACCACTCACCGTAATTGCTTTTCAGTGGCTTATCTCAAGAAGGGGACTTGTGCACAGAATCTGTGTTGTATTGGTGTCAGTTTGCATTTAGCTCAGGTGAAGATGGCAGCTGACGGCAATCTGATGGCTTCCCTCCTAAGTCCTAATAGATGCCTGTCCTTTTGAGGTGTCCTGGGCAACGACCGTAAGAATGAACATCAGGAGAAATGCACTGAGAGGAGAAAAGAAAGAGTAAGTTGTCAGTTTTTCAGGAATCAGAGTTGCAGGTATTAGCCCAGCTGCCAGCACACTCTCTGGGGCCCCACGGTATCCACGTTCACTTTGTTTTTCTTTGGAAGAATTAGCAAAGGTACTGGTTGGCTGACCTCCCCTCTGCACCCTGTGGCGGAAACTGCCTGTTTAGGTCAGAGTGAAATGTTAGTTATTTCTCCATCCTATTAGTTATTCCACTGCACTGGAGTTACCTTTCTAAAGAGGCAGCTACAAAGATCATTTTATCTGCAGCACCAAGGGGGTGGGCCAGAGAAGGCACTGCCAAGACTTGGAGTGGCTGGGATTGACTGGCTAGTTTTTATGCAAGTGAATGGACCAGAGGGACATTTTAAAGTGTTGGCATCAGGACTTTTTCTCAGTTATTTTTCTTACTTCTGACAATAATGAATGAAGCATGTTAGGCTGTTTTCAATTATGCAACAAGTCTCCATTCATTAGAAACCAAGGCGGTGATCCCAGCTGTATTTCTGTGGCTTTGAAAGTGCAGCTTTCTACCTGACCCAGGGTTGAGCAGTTTCAGTGCTCAGCATCCGAGCTGCTTGCTCAGGTATCCCGGGAGTGATTAAATGCGTGCATATTCAGGAAAGAAAGCTGACTTCCACTTGCATTTAGAGGGCTCAGGGCTTGTCATTTGTTTCTGGGACATGAAAAAATGGGAAATACAACAGCTCCAATCTCCTGTGTTGCAGAGGAAGGCAGCTGTCATGTAACCAGGTGGGTCAGATCCTTGGGTGGGTCCTCATAATGGTTATTCCACCTACAAGATTGTGGTTTTGGGAATTCATGTTCTTAGGGCTCGGAACACTCAGGGTATCACCATAAATCACTGGGGAGGATAATAGTAGAATCCACTTATATTCCTTAGTCTTATGCTACTCTCTGGTATCAGATATACCCCAATTTAGTAACATTTTTTTTTCTGGAGGAAGTTGGGACTGGAGAGAAGAAACAAACATATAAGTACATGTTGATTAAAAAAAAAAAAAAACCTCAATATCAGAAACATCACAGTGTGAAAAATTGCATTTTAGTCTTGAGAAAATAAGTATATTATGAAATCATGGGGAAATAATTTTTGCTCTGAACTGAATAGTTATCAGTTGAATTGATTCTTTCTCTTCCAAGTGCCCAGTGAATCTTTGATGGTTACTTCAGTTCAGGTGCTCAGTCCTGTCTGACTCTGCAACCCCATGGACTGCAGCATGCCAGGCTTCCCTGTTAAGATGAGCTTTAAAGGTTTTGTTGCTTCTTGAAGGGTTGGAAAATTGGGATGAATAAATGTAATCACAGCAATAATAATGACTACCACATGGAATAATGACTGTGTGGAAGACAGCCAGAGATTCTGTCTGTGTTGTTTCCAATTCCTTCTGTAACCTGGAGACATGGGTATTATTCCCCCTATTTTACATATGAGGAAACTAAGACTTGGCAAGTTAACATGACTTGGCTGTGCTCTGCTTAGTTGCTCAGTTGTGTCCGATTCTTTGTGACCCCATGAACTGTAGCCTGCCAGCCTCCTCTGTCCATGGGGATACTCCAGGCAAGAATACTGGAGTGGGTTGCCACGCCCTCCTCCAGGGGAATTTTCCTAACCCAGGGATTGAACCCAGGTCTCCCGCATTACAGGCAGGCTCTTTACCATCTGAGCTACTGGGGAAGCCAAGGTCACAAAACTACGAGAGGCTTCGGGTGTGATTGGAAATGTCCTCTGATGCCCCCAAAGCCACACTTCTAGGATAGCAAAAGGTGACGTGTTTAAGCCAGAGAACAGCAAAGCAGAAAAGGAGGATGCTGGGAAAAGACAGGGGAGGGAAAGCTGCTTTGGGTCTTCAGAGAAGAGAACATGGTTCTTGTCTTGGCCTCATGAAGACAGCAGGGTGTATTACGTGGTAAGTTCAAGCCCAGGCACTTTGCACACATTGTCTCATTTAATTCTTACAGCAGTCCTAAGTTATTACTCTTCCCATTATACAGACGAGGAAACTGAGACCCAAAGGAGTCCTTTAGTTGGTAAGTTTAAACTGTGGTCTATCTGCCTTCAAGCCCTGTGCTCATGACCAGTAAATAATTTCATGACAAACGGAATTATGTTTTACCTGTTAAGTTAGGACGTCTCTTCTGTATTCTCTCTGAAACCTCCAGTTCGCCTTCAGCCCCTGCTCCCAGCCCCCTGTGGTTTTACAGCACCGGGTTTGCTGAGCCCCTGGGTTGTTTCTGAGCTTGTGTCAAGGAACCACAAGGTGGCAGTGTTACATTATGCAGTTCCCACATGAGGGAAAGGGCTGTGCATCTTACCAACCGCAGAGACAGACCACTGTCAGCAAGACTGGCCTTCGTGGTTCATCCTGTTCTACATACAGACACATGGAAATCATTTCTCACTAGCTAATTCTAGGGGTAGGGATCCTGGAGACCTCAGCTGAGTGACAGTGGGGTGGCAGGAATACATGTTCCACGAGGACATCAGGAAACCAGGAAAGGCTGTTTTTAAATTTTTATTTTAAAAATGTTCTGCATCCTGACCCTACACTCCCCCTTCCTATTTAGTTTTTATGGAATTGATGTTTTAAAAGTATAGTTGTGGAAAGAGCGAGGAGAATAAGGAGAAAGCCAGAGAGCCAGGCTTTGTTGTCTAAGGACAGGGACTCAGAGCGCTGGGTCTCCTTTCTTGGTGATCTTAACCTTGACATCCAACACCCCTGTGCTTGACTTCTCATGCACGAAGTTGGAGGACAGTGTCTGCCTTGCACATTGTTGGGAATATTAAATAAGGCTTGAGACTTCCCTGGTGGTCTAGTGGTTAAGAATCTGTCTTCCAATGCAGGGGATGTGAGTTGGATCCCTGGTTGGGGAAACTAGGATCCTGCATACAATGGGGGAGCTAAGCTCTTGTTCTCCAACTAAACCCACTGTGGCAGCCACAAAGCCCATTAATTCTGGGGCCTGTGCGCCACAATAAAAGATCCTATGTGTCACAACTAAGACCCAACACAGCCAAAAAAAGTTAAAAATTAAGGCTAAGTTGTGAAATATGTTTAGGTGCTTAATCATGGAAACCATGTGCTTTCTTCAAATGTTTGTTTCCTTAGCTTAGAGACTTAAGGCAACTAAGAGAAAGACCAAGATTCATATCAAAGGAGGTAAGAGGATACTGTAACGGGGGTAGAAATCAATGCACAGTCTATGGACAAAGAATTCCTGTTGAGCTAATAACAAAAAATATTCACAAGGCGACAGAACAAAAGGAATTCTGTTTGCTTTTCTCTGTACCATTTTGTAGATTGTCATAGCATAGCAGTGACAAAAAATTGTCAATGTTTTTCAAGAGGAGTGGGAAGATATACATACAGAAATGTGTTTGGTTTCTTAAGGTTCTTCAGTTCAGTTCAGTCGCTCAGTCGTGTCCGACTCTTTGCAACCCCATGAATCGCAGCATGCCAGGCCTCCCTATCCATCACCATCTCCCAGAGTTCACTCAGACTCACCTCCATCGAGTCAGGGATGCCATCCAGCCATCTCATCCTCTGTCATCCCCTTCTCCTCCTGCCCCCAATCCCTCCCAGCATCAGTCTTTTCCAATGAGTCAACTCTTCGCATGAGGTGGCCAAAGTACTGGAGCTTCAGCTTTAGCATCATTCCTTCCAAAGAAATCCCAGGGCTGATCTCCTTCAGAATGGACTGGGTGGATCTCCTTGCAGTCCAAGGGACTCTCAAGAGTCTTCTCCAACACCACAGTTCAAAAGCATCAATTTTTCAGCACTCAGCCTTCTTCACAGTCCAACTCTCACATCCATACATGACCACTGGAAAAACCATAGCCTTGTAGGCACCACTTAAGTTTTATGGGTGTGTACCTGAGATCATTCTTTACATGTGCTAGAGGTATCTGAATATAGACCAAGATCAGGAGCATTGAGCTCTGTTTCAAAGCCACCTCTTTTATTTACTGGCTTTATGATTTAAGGCCAGTTGCTTAGCCTCAAAATTACAGTAGTTCCTACTTTATAGGCTGGTAGATAATAGATAAAACTTTAGGATAATGCATGTAAAGTGCTCAGCACCTAGTAAGCCCTAGATAAGTGCTGATCATTATTATTAATAACTTTGCTCAGTTATAGTAATAATAGCAATTTCCATGAGCCAGGAATTCAGTCACAGCTGGGAATCTGGTAACACATGAAATTACTCAACAAACAAAAAGAACAAAAGCCTAGGCTCCCCCTTGCAGATCTCTGGTGAAAGATTTCCTCGTGTCCTTTCACATACTTTCCGGGTTCTTGTAGCAGTGCAAAGGTTGTGGTGTCTTCTCGGGCCAAACTGACTTCTCTTTGCGCTTAAATTATATTCTTGGGGACCAGTTGGGAACCCACCAGTGCTTTGAACTGGAGACGCCAGTAAGTTCAGGGGAATCTCTGGTTTCCAGTGATTCACAGATCAGATGTCACCACAAATAACAGCATTTCTTGACCATCATTTCAATCCCCTTATTTCCTACTCTCCACTGTTTACAGAGATGCTTCCATTTGAAATAAAAGCCTGGGACCATATGACTTCACAGGTGAATTCTGTCAAAAAATTGAAAGAATTTCAGTCGTTGTCAGTCTCTTCTAAAAACTAGAGAGGAAGGAATGCTTCCACATTCTGCATTTCCTAGATACTAAAGCCAGACAAAGACACTAAGATAATAACAGGCCAGTCTCCCTGAGTAACATAGGTGCAGTAACATAGGTGCATACCAGCAAACTGGATTCAGAAGCATCTTAAAAGGATCATTCACCATGATCAAGTGGAGTTCATCCCTGGGATGCAAGAAAAGTTCCGCATACATGCATCAATGAATCTGACACATCACATTAACAGAATGAAGGATAAGAAGTATATGATCGTTTCAACAGGTGCAGAGAAAGCATTTGATAAAATCTAACATCCTTTAATGATTAAGAGCTTCAGCAAATTAGGTTTAGAAGAAATATTTCTCAACATAATGAGGGTCATATATGACAAGCCCACAGCTAGTATCATACTGCTGCTGCTAAGTCGCTTCAGTCATGTCTGACTCTGTGCGACCCCATAGACGGCAGCCCACCAGGCTCCCCCGTCCCTAGGACTCTCCAGGCAAGAACACTGGAGTGGGTTGCCATTTCCTTCTCCATAGAAACTTAAAATCCTTTAAACTTAGTGGAAAGTTAAAACCCTTTCTTCTAAGATTAGGAACAAGATAAGGATGCTCACTCTCATCATTTCTACTCAACATAGTACTAGAAATCCTAGCCTTAGCATAGCAATTAAGCAAGGAAAAGAAAGAAAAGGCACCCAAATTAGAAGGAAGAAGTAAAAGTGTCTGTTTTCAAATGATATAGAAAATCCTAAAGACGCCACTAAAAAAACTGTTGCGTGCTTAGTTGCTCAGTCATATCTGACTCTTTGCGGCCCCATGGACGTGCAGCCTGCCAGGCTCCTCTGTCCATGGGGATTCTCCACAGAATACTGGAGTGGTTTGCCATGCCCTTCTCCAGAGGATCTTCCCAACCCAGGGATTGAACCCAGGTCTCCCGCACTGCAGGCAGATCCTTTACTGCCTGAGCCACCAGGGAAGCCTGTTAGAACTAGTAAATGAATTCAGTAAAGTGGTAGTATACAAAATAATCAGTTGTGTTTCTGTGTACTAAAAATGAGCTGTCTGAAAGAGGTATTAAGAAAGCAACCTTGTTTACAGTAGAGTCAAAAACAATAATAAAATACTTTGGAATAAATCTAACCAAGGAGCTGAAAGACCTTGTACACTGAAAACTGTAAGGCCCTCATGAAAGAGACTGAAGAATGTACGAATAAACGGAAAGCTATCCTGTGTTAGATGGGAAATAATGTTGTGAAGATGTCCATACTACCCAAAATGATCTATCTACAGAGTCAGTGAAATTCCTCTGCAAATTTCAGTAGTATTTCTTTATAGAAATAGAAACTATCCTAAGCTGGTATGGAACGACAAAAGACCCTTATCTTGTAATAGAGGGAAAGACAGACCTCATATAACTCAGTAGCAAAATAGGCAAATGAGCCAATTAAATATAGGCAAAGAATCTGAACAGATATTTTTCCAAAGAAAGTGTGCAGATGGCCAATAGGTACATGAAAAAGTGCTCAAATGTCACTAATCACCACAGAAATGCAAATCAAACCCATAATGAGATATCGCTTCATACCTGTTATAAAAAAGATAAGGGCCCAGCAATTTGTGTTTTTAACAAGCCCTCCACATGATGCCTGCTCAAGCTTGAGAACTCCTTCCTCCAGCCACCAAAATAGGTCAGTTCTGTCCCGTGGAGGTGCTTTGGTGCTTTTTCTAGGTATTGGGCTATTGAGAGCAAGAGGCATGATGTTGTTCTTTATGGTCTTATCTTTATTTTGTCATATTATCTCTTACTTTTCCTGTAGAGAAACTAACAGGATTTAGAGTCCTTCTTAAAACTAAATCTGACTGTCTTACTCTGCTTTCATATGCATAAATATATTATACTTATTTCCCTGTATTGCTCATCATTGCAAAATGTGAGGTTGAAAATGTTAACCGAATTTACCCTTTTAAAAATTAACCAGTAGCATGCCATTTCATTCCCTAACAATTGTTTTCTTTTGTGTGTTTCTTTTTTTCTCTTTAGGAAACAAAACACTGTATCTTCGTCGTCTTTAATCCTGAGGCTGAAAACTGAGAACTTGTTGTGGATTTTGTTTTTGTTTTTTTTACTTACTTACTTATTTATTTTTATTATTATTTTTTACTTTACAATACTGTATTGGTTTTGCCATATATTGACATGAATCCGCCACAGGTGTACATGAGTTCCCAACCCTGAACCCCCCTCCCACCACCCTCCTCATATCATCTCTCTGGGTCATCCCAGTGTACCAGCCCCAAGCATCCTGTATCCTGTATCGAACCTAGACTAGCAGTTCATTTCTGACATGATAGTATACATGTTTCAATGCCATTCTCGCAAATCATCCCACCCTCTCCCTCTCCCACAGAGTCCAAAAGTCTGTTCTTTATATCTGTGTCTCTTTTGCTGTCTCACATACAGGGTTATCATTACCAACTTTCTAAATTCCATATATATGTGTTAGTATACTGTGTTGGTGTTTTTCTTTCTGGCTTGCTTCACTCTGTATAATCAGATCCAGTTTCATCCATCTCATTAGAACTGATTCAAATGTATTCTTTTTAATGGCTGAGTAATACTCCATTGTGTATATGTACCACTGCTTTCTTATCCATTCATCTGCTGATGGACATCTAGGTTGCTTCCATGTCCTGGCTGTTGTAAACAGTGCTGTGATGAACATTGGGGTACACGTGTCTCTTTAAATTCTGGTTTCCTCAGTGCGTATGCCCAGCAGTGGGATTGCTGGGTCATAAGGCAGTTCTATTTGCAGTTTTTTAAGGAGTCTCCACACTGTTCTCCATAGTGGCTGTACTAGTTTGCATTCCCACCAGCAGTGTAAGAGGGTTCCCTTTTCTCCACACCCTCTCCAGCATTTATTGCTTGTAGACTTTTGGATCGCAGCCATTCTGTCTGGTGTGAAATGGTACCTCGTGGTCTTGATTTGCATTTCTCTAATAATGAGTGATGTTGAGCATCTTTTCATGTGTTTGTTAGCCATCTGTAGTCTTCTTTTGAGAAATGTCTATTTAGTTCCTTGGCCCATTTTTTGATTGGGTCATTTATTTTTCTGGAGTTGAGCTGCGTAAGTTGCTTGTATATTCTTGAGATTAGTTGTTTGTCAGTTGCTTCATTTGCTATTATTTTCTCCCATTCCAAAGGCTGTCTTTTCACCATGCTTATAGTTTCCTTTGTTGTGCAGAAGGTTTTAATTTTAATTAGATCCTATTTGTTTATTTTTGCTCTTATTTCCAGTATTCTGGGAGGTGGATCAGAGAGGATCCTGCTGTGATGTATGTTGGAGAGTGTTTTGCCTATGTTCTCCTCTAGGAGTTTTATAGTTTCTGGTCTTACATTTAGATCTTTAATCCATTTTGAATTTATTTTTGTGAATGGTGTTAGAAAGTGTTCTAGTTTCATTCTTTTACAAGTGGTTGACCAGTTTTCCCAGCACCACTTGTTAAAGAGATTGTCGTTAATCCATTGTATATTCTTGCCTCCATTGTCGAAGATAAGGTGTCCATAGATGTGTGGATTTATCTCTGGGCTTTCTATTTTGTTCCATTGATCTATATTTCTGTCTTTGTGCCAGTACCATACTGTCTTGATGACTGTGGCTTTGTAGTAGGGCCTGAAGTCAGGCAGGTTGATTCCTCCAGTTCCATTCTTCTTTCTCAAGATTGCTTTGGCTAGTCGAGGTTTTTTGTATTTCCATACAAATTGTGAAATTACTTGTTCTAGCTTTGTGAAAAATACTGCTGGTAGCTTGATAGGGATTGCATTGAATCTGTAGATTGCTTTGGGTAGTATATTCATTTTCACTATATTAATTCTTCCTATCCACGAACATGGTATATTTCTCCATCTATTACTGTCCTCCTTGATTTCTTTCATCGGTGTTTTATAGTTTTCTATCAGTTTTCATTCTAATTCCAAAGAAAGGCAATACCAAAGAATGCTCAAACTACTGCACAATTGCACTCATCTCACATGCTAGTAAAGTAATGCTCAAAATTCTCCGAGCCAGGCTTGAGCAATACGTGAACTGTGAACTTCCAGATGTTCGAGCTGGTTTTAGAAAAGGCAGAGGAACCAGAGATCAAATTGCCAACATCTGCTGGGTCATCAAAAAAGCAAGAGAGTTCCAGAAAAACATCTATTTTTGCTTTATTGACTATGCCAAAGCCTTCGACTGTGTGGATCACAAAAAAACTGTGGAAAATTCTGAAAGAGATGGGAATACCCGACCACCTGACCTGCCTCTTGAGAAATCTGTATGCAGGTCAGGAAGCAGCAGTTAGAACTGGACATGGAACAACAGACTGGTTCCAAATAGGAAAAGGAGTACGTCAAGGATGTGTATTGTCACCCTGCTTATTTAACTTCTATGTAGAGTACATCTTGAGAAACACTGGGCTGGAAGAAACACAAGCTGGAATCAAGATTGCCGGGAGAAATATCAGTAACCTCAGATATGCAGATGACACCACCCTTATGGCAGAAAGTGAAGAGGAACTCAAAAGCCTCTTGATGAAAGTGAAAGAGGAGAGTGAAAAAGTTGGCTTAAAGCTCAACATTAAAAAAACAAAGATCATGGCATCTGGTCCCATCACTTCATGGGAAATAGATGGGGAAACAGTGGAAACAGTGTCAGACTTTATTTTTCTGGGCTCCAAAATCACTGCAGATGGTGATTGCAGCCATGAAATTAAAAGACGCTTACTCCTTGGAAGGAAAGTTATGACCAACCTAGATAGCATATTCAAAAGCAGAGATATTACTTTGCTGACTAAGGCCCGTCTCATCAAGGCTATGCTTTTTCCTGTGGTCATGTATGGATGTGAAAGTTGGACTGTGAAAAAAGCTGAGCACCGAAGAATTGATGCTTTTGAACTGTGGTGTTGGAGAAGACTCTTGAGAGTCCCTTGGACTGCAAGGAGATCCAACCAGTCCATTCTGAAGGAGATCAGCCCTGGGATTTCTTTGGAAGGAATGATGCTGAAGCTGAAACTCCAGTACTTTGGCCACCTCATGCAAAGAGTTGACTCACTGGAAAAGACTCTGATGCTGGGAGGGATTGGGGGCAGGAGGAGAAGGGGACGACAGAGGATGAGATGGCTGGATGGCATCACGGACTCAATGCACATGAGTCTGAATGAACTCCGGGAGTTGGTGATGGATGGGGAGGCCAGGCATGCTGCGATTCATGGGGTCGCAAAGAGTCAGACACAACTGAGTGACTGAACTGAACTGATGATATATAGGTCTTTAGTTTCTTTAGGTAGATATATTTTCACGTATTTTATTCTTTTCATTGCAATGGTAAATGAAATTGTTTCCTTAATTTCTTTTTCAACTTTCTCATTATTAGTGTATAGGAATGCGAGGGATTTCTCTGTGTTGATTTTATATCCCTCAACTTTACTATATTCATTGATTAGCTCTAGTAATTTTCTGGTGGAGTCTTTAGGGTTTTCTATGTAGAGGATCATGTCATCTGCAAAGTGAGAGTTTTACTTCCTCTTTTCCAATTTGGATTCCTTTTATTTCTTTTTCTGCTCTGATTGCTGTGGCCAAAACTTCCAAAAATATGGAACGCTTCACAAATTTGCGTGTCATCCTTGTGCAGGGGCCATGCTAATCTTCTCTGTATCGTTCCAGTTTTAGTATATGTGCTGCCGAAGCGAGCACTGGTTGTGAATTTTGCATGTGTATGTATATGACAATAGTTATGATTGCTTCAAGTGTTACGGTACTGATAACACCAATGCCAAAACTATTAAATAAGGCTAATGCAGCCATATAACTTACAAAGCAGTCACATGTATTTTCTTATTAAGTGCTTACTTATGCTATAGATACTATTTTTATTTTAAAAATGAGGAAACTGAGGTTCAGATGGTTATAATTTAATCATTGAGCATCATGCGATTTTTTTATGGGGCTTCCCAGGTGTGCACTGGTGAAGAATCTGCCTGCCAGTGCAGGAGACACAAGAGGTATGGGTTCAATTCCTGGGTCGGGAAGATCCCCTGGAGTAGGAAATGGCTACTCACTCCAGTAGTCTTACCTGGAAAGTTCTGTGGACAGAGGAGCCTTGTGGGCTACAGTCCATGGGGTCACAAAGAGTCAGACACGATGGAGCACACACACTCACCATATCATTTTAAACAGAACTTTTTCTTGAAATAACAGTAACAACTAAAGCATACGGAGTGCTATCTAAGACCTAGAGACTGTCATCCAGAGGGAAGTAAGTCAGAAAGAGAAAACAAATGTTGTGTGATACTGTTTATATGTGGAATCCAGAAAAAGGGTACAGATGAATATACTGGCAAAGCAGAAATGGAGACATGTGCAGGGAACAGACTTATAGACGCCATGGGGCAGGGGAGAAGAAGGTGGGATGAAGTGGGAGATTGTAACTGACATATATACACTACTGTGTATGGAATAGATAAGTAACAAGATCCTTCTGTATAGCACAAGGAACTCAACTCAGTGCTCTCTGGTGACCTACCTGGGAAAGAAATCTAAAAAAGAGAAGCTATATCTATTTAGACATGCAATTGATTGATTTTGCTGTGCCCCAGAAACTAACACAACATTATAAAGCAACTATACTCCAGTAAAAATTAAAAAAAAAAAACATGCTGGGTGCTGTCTTTGTGCCAGGTGCTGTGATAGATAGGTTCTGTTTTACTTGACCCATAAAATAGCCCAGTGAGGTAGTAGATATTCCTATTCTCATTGTACAACAGGTAAACAAAGGTTAAATAACTTGCTTTGTTTTTCAAAGGTTAAATTACTTGCCTATATCATATATAGTCTTATGGAGCTAGAATTCAGTTCCAGGTTTTTAAAATCTGAAAACACTTGTTATTTTTGCCTGTTACAGGATCTCTGGAGATGCTCATCTGAGTAGTGTCTTAATCTTTAGAAACTGTATTATGAAGGAAATTTCCCCTTCCACTATATTCTGTACGCAGCAAGAAACATAACAAGAATGAGCCAGAGACTCCATCAAAGACTTGACTCCTTTAAGCCAAGGGACTTTGCGTAAAGGGATGGAACAAGGAGTTACTAGCACCCAATTGATTATATTAGTTGCCATTGATGGCTCAGTTTGTCAATGCCCATCTCTGACCAGAAAGGATTTTTGGAAGCCATAAGGGTCCATAAGAGATCTCCCGTAATCCCATAGGTGTCTCTGTTTGCAAGTGGGAAGGGTAGCCATTTCCTAAGAAGCCTACCTCCAACTGGGTCGTGTGTATGTTAGTTGCTCAGTCATGTCCAGCTCATTCTGACCCCATGGACAGTAGCCCACCAGGCTGCTCTGTCCATTGAAGTCTCCAGGCAAGAATACTGGAATGGGTCAGTTCAGTCAATCAGTTCAGTTGCTCAGTCGTGTCCGACTCTTTGCGACCCCATGAATCGCAGCATGTCAGGCCTCCCTGTCCATCACCAACTCTGGAGTTCACTCAGACTCATGTCCATTGAGTCAGTGATGCCATCCAGCCATCTCATCCTCTGTCGTCCCCTTCTCCTCCTGCCCCCAATCCCTCCCAGCATCAGAGTCTTTTCCAGTGAGTCAACTCTTTGCATGAGGTGGCCAAAGCACTGGAGTTTCAGCTTCAGCATCATTCCCTCCGAAGAACACCCAGGGCTGATCTTCAGAATGGACTGGTTGGATCTCCTTGCAGTCCAAGGGACTCTCAAGAGTCTTCTCCAACACCACAGTTCAAGAGCATCAATTCTTCGGCACTCAGCCTTCTTCACAGTCCAACTCTCACATCCATATTATGACCACTGGAAAAACCATAGCCTTGACTAGACGGACCTTTGTTGGCAAAGTAATATCTCTGCTTTTCAGTATGCTGGAATGGGTAGTCATTTCTTTTTCCAGGGGCTCTTCCTGACCCAGGGATTGAATCTGAGTCTCCCACATTGCAGGCAGATTCTTTATCATCTGAGCTCTCAACTGGGTTATTTTAAGTTAATTGGGACATTCTGTTATTCTCATCATACAAGGGGCTGAAGTACAGTCCAGCTTGAGACGTATACTTACCTGTTCAGCACAAGATTACTTTGAATAAGAAGCATAAATGGTAAGTAAAAACTGGTTTGCCAGGATTCAGATTTTTTTGTTGTTGTTGTTCTTGTTGCTGTTTAGTCACTCAGTTGTGTCTGACTCTTTTGTGACCCCATGGATTGTGGCCCACCAGGCTCCTCTGTCCATGGGATTCTCCAGGCAAGAATACTGGAGTGGGTTGCCATTTCCTTCTCCAAGGGATCTTCCCAACCCAGGGATCAAACCCATGTCTCCTGCATTGGCAGGTGGGTTCTTTACCACTGAGCCACCAGGGAAGCCTATTCAAATGGTACAGAGATACAGGCAAAAATAAAATAGAAACTTTTCTATAATCAAATTTTAAACATTTGAATGCTTTTGAGCAAGTTTCATGGGGAGAAGACAATAAGAAAATCCCTCTTCCATCCCCTAAACCAAGCATCACTTTGATCCTATTACAAAAGAAGCAGAGTCCACTTTCCTCTTGAGCGTTTGCCAAGTCTCTGGTCTACCAAAGGCTGAGTGGGCACCATGAACTCACTGGGTAAACATGTTATCAGTTGTCCTCTAATTGGGGTTGTTGATCTCCAGTTTCCATTATGGACTGGTCTGTGCTTTAATCACCAGTGTGCAGCAATTGCCCCCTTTTTTGGTACCATCATGATTCTTCCTTGTTCCTAAGGAGCCGCTTGTGCATGAAACAGAGTTGCATGTCATAGGTGTATTAAGAACACCAAAGTTCTGAGCTTAAACTTACTGTAAGTTTTTGTTTTTTCTGGGAACAGCTTTTTAAAGATACAATTCACATAGCATATAATTTCCTTATCATACAGTTTACCTGCTTAAAGAACAAAACACCTGTTCATTCCCCTGTGGCACTGGGGAATAAATAGATTTTCTTCCAGTCCTTAATCAGCAAGTATTTATTGAGACCTTCTTGTGGGCCAGGCATTGGGCTAAATGTTGGAGCCCTAACCGTAAATAAAATAAAGACGTTTCTTGCTTTCATAAAGCCTTTAGTCTAGGGATAGAGATCTCAGAGTACAATGAGCTTATAAATAAAATAATTAAAATCATGGCAAGTGCTGCATAGGAAACATAGGAAACAATGAGTTGGACACATAGGAGGAATCTCAGGTGGACAGTGAGGGACTGAACCCCGGAGTGGGGAGCAGCCTTGGCATGTGCTGGGCACAGAAGGGAGGCGGGGGAGCTGAGTTAAACCAGGATGGGGTGAGGGTGCTGGCATGAGATGAGGCTGAAGAGGGAAAGAGGAGCCTTCATATGTGCTTAATAGCTCATGTTCTGTACTGTTGAAAGAACTGAAAATGGGAATTATAATCCAATTTGTGAGTTTAAAGCTTTATGTTAATGTTGTAGCACTGTGCTTCAAGCTCTGGACAAATGTCATTCAGTGGATTAGAAACACCCCCCCACCCCACCCCTAGGTGTGGCACACGGGCTTAGTTGCCCTGCAGCATGTGGGATCTTAGTTCCCCTGCCAGGATCGAACCTGCATCCCCCGCATTCCGAGGCAGATTCCTAACTACTGGACCACCAGGGAAGTCTTCCCCCCTCAACTTTTTGGGCTTCCCTGGTGGCTCAGTTGGCAAAAATTCGCCTGCAACGCAGGAGAATACCTGCAATACAAAAGACATGAGTTCGATCCCTGGGTCAGAAAGATCCCCTGGAGAAGAAATGGCTACCCACTCCAGATTCTTGCCTGGAGAATCCCATGGACAGAGGAGCCTGGAGGGCTCCAGTCCATGGGGCTGCAAGAGTCAGACAGGACTGAGCGACTAAACCACCACCCCAGCCCCAGAGCCCGGTTCTCTTCCCTTCCCTAGTGAGACTTTCTGGAGAGTCTAGACTTTAGAAGGGCTCTGTCATGATATTCTAGAACACAGTGTGAATGGCATGCCCTGGAGTTGGACACCAAGGATGTATTGACTGCATATCATCTCAAGTTCAGCTACTCATATCTAGCCCATTTCATATCTAGCCCAGTTTAAATGGGCCAGAGATTGCCCTGCATTGGACAGTATCCATTTCTGTACTGTTATATAACAGTTACAATTGATTCAAATGAAAATATTTAATTAGTTCTTATATGACTGACTTGGTCTATTTGAGCCAGGCTTAATAAGCTAGTTTTCCAGGCTAGCAGATAATTCCTCTTCATATTTATGGGTCACATAATCGTGAGGGAGTTCTTATTAACACACACACACACACCCAAGTGCCTAAACAACTGTAGAAACCTCCCTAAACTCAGCCATTAATATCTCATAGAATGTTCAAATGAAGCAGGGTGCTTTTGACAGCCTGTTCCAGAAGGTGCTCACATAATGTACATTAATTTTGGGAATTTAAATTTGTCATGTGAAAATAATTTAGACAGAAAAAAAAAAAAATCCCAAATCATCTCTCATACTTAAAAAGACCTGTTAGAGAGCTCTGACAGACATAGCTGAGGTTGAAGAGATTGCAGGCTTGTGATGAGCAGGTCAGCAGCGATGAGCTCCTCTGGGCCTGCCGTTTCCAGTCAAGGGCAGTTGGCCTGCTCATGGCCACCTGCTGAGGATCGTAATAGCTGACGCTTACGGAGCCCTTCCTAGGCCCTAAATACAGTGCTAAGTTTATTTTCATGTGTTATTTCATTTCATCCTCACGACAGCCCAATGAGATAGGCGTTAATAGTCACCCTCCTTTTATGGAGGAGGTAATGTGCCCACAGTCCCACAGCTGGTAAATGGCCTCGCTGGGACTTGAACCCAGACATCAGATCTCAGCTTTGCCCTGCATTCTGTGCCATGTTACTTCTCCACGCGGTGTCTTTCCCTCAGCTATAGCTTGCAGGGAGAGCAGTGACTGCCTGAAGCGACGGTAGCAGGTCCGCAGCCTGGGGAGTAATCCCTGGTGGGGCCTGCTGGAAACAGCTGTGTCAGGATTGAAACAGAGGTTATTCGCTAGGCCTGTCAGGCTTTCTCTCCTGAATATGAATAAAGGAATGTAGTAGAGTATCATGGAAGGAAGGGGCCACCACCAAGAACAGCTGTGGGGAGAGCTTGTGACTGAGGCCGCAGGCCTAGAGGTCTAGACAAGCTGTGAATGGACCAGAGCACTGATCAGGCAGACGCATTAGTAAGCAGAGGTGTGAGTGGGAAAGGCATGGAGTACAGGACAGAATGGGTGGTCCTGGGTGAGAGAAAGGGTGTTCCCAGGTGGCTCAGTGGTAGAGAGTCTGCCTGGCAATGCAGGAGTCACAGGAGACCTGGGCTCAGTCCCTGGGTCAGGAAGATCCCCTGGAGGAGGAAATGGCAACCCACTCCAGACTTGCCTGGAGACTCCCAAGGACAGAGGAGCCTGGGGGGCTGGTGTCCATGGGGGCATGGAGAGTCAGACGTGACTGAGTGGCAGCACGCACGGGCAGTGGGGAACAGGATGTGACAGAGAGCTTCGTGAGCCCTGATGGCCACAGGAGACAGGGACCAAGCCCAGGGCCGTGTGTCCATTATCCCCTGGTGCCCAGGGGTGCTCAACAAGTGCTGGAGGGTTGGGTGGGGAAGGAAGGTGACTCACAGGAGGGTGACGGGGTCCTGCTGGGGGCAGCACGCCTGACGGCAGTGCAGGAACTCTTGCTGCTGAGAGCTGAGACTGTTCAGCCTCTGGAGCTGAGTGACTTTCAGGGGTCCCTTCTCTCTCTTCTGTGGCTCCTTTATTTTCATGAGACTTTCTTCTCCTTTATCGTTGAGCACCATTTTGATAAAACTCTGTTTGCATTTTTTGACATTGTTTGAAGGTACTTTTTTTGGGGGGTGGGGAGACAAGAACACTGTTTATGTGAAAAGAGGAGTCGATTTCTTTACATCCCTTTCAAATATTCCTTTGCTCTTGTTAGGGATAGGAGCGAGAATAATCAATTCCACCCAGAAGTGATTGCTTTTAAAAATCAAAGCATGTAAAGCTATTTGCCTGGATTTCATAACATCTTAAGTGTCACAAATTTCAGATTACTGTTGAATGATGAAAGATGTTCTGGTTTTGTTCTTTTGTAAAAATTCAAGATTGTTCATGCATTTGCATAAATAATCTAAATAATGACTTTTTATTTGTTGTGTGCTCAGTGGTTCAGCCGTGTCTGACTCTTTGCAACCCCATGGACTATAGCCAACCAGGCTCCTCTGCCCATGGAATTTTCCAGGCAAGAATTGTGGAGAGGGTTGCCATTTCCTACTCTATGGGATCTTCCTGACCCAGGGTTTGAACCCAGATCTTCTGTGTCTCCTACATCAGCAGGCAGAATACAGGAGATAGATTATGTAGTTTACATCCACAAATTTACTCCTTGGAACTTGGTCTTGAAATGTATTTAAAGAGCCAGAAAAACAACATGGGGGGCATGCTTCATGGAGAGAATACAAATTTTTGAGTCAATAGTGCAGATTTCTAGTCCCAGCTTTGCTACTTCTCTGTAGTGATCTCAAGAAAATGACTTAATTTCTCTGAACATCAGTTTTCTCAAATGTAAACTGGGATATGTAATAGTAAATTTAGTAATAACTATTTAACATGATTTTTGTTAAATTTTGTTTTTGATGTCATAGCAAATTTGATAATGATCTATATGTGAAAGCACCAATGTGATGATTATGGTTGTTCCAGATTTCTCCTTAATGCTGATCGTTGGCTACAAGCTACATTACTAATATTTGCTGCACATATTTGCTTTATTTACTGGCTGAGTGACTTTGAGCAAGTTGTTTAATATCCTGTCACTATTTTTTCCACAAGGAGTAAAGTCTTTAGCATGGCTTGTCTCTATACCTCAAGACGCATCCTTCCCTTGCTGTTAAAGCTCTGATCACACTGGCCTTTCAGGCTGGATGGAAGCCACACCTTTGCCCCTGAGAGCCTTGCCTGTGTTGTTTCTTTGGTTGAGATGCTTCCCAGTTGCGGTCTTGGTTATGCCTATAAGTCTCAGTTCAGATGTCACACATCTGGGACAATCCTGACCACCCACCAAATTAGCTCAACTCTACTGGTACAGGTGCTTCTACCAACTGTCTGCTTCTTCCTTGTACTCTTTCAGTTCAGTTCAGTTGCTCAGTTGTGTTTGACCCCATGAATTGCAGCACGCCAGGCCTCCCTGTCCATCACCAACTCCTGGAGTTTACCTAAACATGTCCATCGAGTTGGTGATGCCATCCAGCCATCTCATCCTCTGTCGTCCCCTTCTCCTCCTGCCCCCAATCCTTCCCAGCATCAGGGTTTTTCCACTGAATCAACTCTTTGCATGAGGTGGCCAAAGTATTGGAGTTTCAGCTTCAGCATCAGTCCTTCCAGTGAACACCCAGGACTGATCTCCTTTAGGATGGACTGGTTGGATCTCCCTACAGTCCAAGGGACTCTCAAGAGTCTTCTCCAACACCACAGTTCAAAAGCATCAATTCTTTGGCTCTCAGCTTTCTTCACAGTCCAACTCTCACATCCATACATGACCACTGGAAAAACCATAGCCTTGATGAGACAGACCTTTGTTGGCAAAATAATGTCTCTGCTTTTGAATATGCTGTCTAGGTTGGTCATAACTTTTCTTCCAAGGAGTAAGCGTCTTTTAATTTCATGGCTGCAATCACCATCTGCAGTAATTTTGGAGCCCCCCCAAAATAAAATCTGACACTGTTTCCACTGTTTCCCCATCTATTTGCCATGAAGTGATGGGACCAGATGCCATGGTTTTAGTTTTCTGAATGTTGAGCTTTAAGCCAACTTTTTCACTCTCCTCTTTCACTTTCATCAAGAGGCTTTTGTGTTCCTCTTCACTTTCTGCCATAAGGGTGGTGTCATCTGTGTATTTGAGGTCATTGATATTTCTCCCACCAGTCTTGATTCCAGCTTGTGCTTCTTCCAGCCCAGAGTTTCTCATGATGTACTCTGCATAGAAGTTAACTAAACAGGGTGACAATATACAGCCTTGATGCACTCCTTTTCCTATTTGGAACCAGTCTGTTGTTCTATATCCAGTTCTAACTGTTGCTTCCTGACCTGCATATAGGTTTTTCAAGAGACAGGTCAGGTGGTCTGGTATTCCCATCTCTTTCAGAATTTTCCACAGTTTTTTGTGATCCACACAGTCGAAGGCTTTGGCATAGTCAATAAAGCAGAAATAGATGTTTTTCTGGAACTCTCTTGCTTTTTTGATGATCCAATGGATGTTGGCAATTTGATCTCTGGTTCCTCTGCCTTTTCTAAATCCAACTTGAACATCTGGAAGTTTACAGTTCACGTATTGCTGAATCCTGGCTTGGAGAATTTTGAGCATTACTTTACTTAGCGTGTGAGATGAGTGCAATTGTGCAGTAGTTTGAGCATTCTTTGGCATTGCCTTTCTTTGGGATTGGAATGAAAACTGACCTTTTCCAGTTCCATGGCCACTGCTGAGTTTTCCAAATTAGCTGGCATATTGAGTGCAGCACTTTCACAGCCTCATCTTTCAGGGTTTGAAATAGCTTGTCTGGAATTCCATCACCTCCACTAGCTTTGTTCATAGTGATGCTTTCTAAGGCCCACTTGACTTCACATTCCAGGATGTCTGGCTCTAGGTGAGTGATCACACCATCTGCATGTTATTAGTAGGACAATTGCAGTATCTTTCTGAAAGCAGAGACTATGTGTGTGTTGCTTCCACTAGGGGCCTAACACATAACTCAGTGCCTGTCATGTAGTAGAACCTTAAGTATTTGTTGATTGAATACAGGGAAAATTACTTGAATATAATCACTAAAATCCATAACACAAAGTCAGCATATTTACTTAGTCAAAGACGATCAATATACACTAATAGTATAGTAGTAGAGAGAGTGATCAAATGTGTACAATAATTTATCTATTAATTATATAGGAATTGAGTTTGCCAATAAGTAGATACAATTAGAAGCTAACAAAATAGTTAAAAATTAGTATCTGAGAATATATAAATATACCAAGGCAAGGTCAGGTAAAACGATAGAATAAATATTTAGACTGGAAGGTTCAACAGGGTTAATAAAATGAGCTGTAAATGTGATCCTCAGCTTGCCAGGGGCCAAAACAAAAATATATATATGATCTGTTATGTGATGGTCATTGACCTGAGGGAAAAACACTCTAGTCTTCTGGGGAAAAGAGGGCCGTTCATGGTGCTCATTTTTTTTCTGGAAAAAATTTCTTTGCAGGGAGAGAACTTATTTTCTCCCTGACTCCCTGAGCAGCTTGGCCACCTTACAAAACCTTCAACATTAGAATGTCGGAGATTCTGTTCCCGCATCTCCTCTCCAACTCCCCCGCCTCTTCTCCCCTCTTTCCTCCTCTCCCCTCACCTTGTATCCTCCTTGTCTCTCCTGGAATTCCTATCTGACTGCAGTTAAGCAGTAAACGTCAAGTGTGGTTTTTCCCGGAGCTGGGGCGGTGGTGGGGGAAGGTCTAAGTCTGGCAGCTCCTAATTCGGTGGTGTGTGCAGTGAAAACAGTCCGACAGCCCAGCTCCAGCACTCGCTCCACACTCCTGGACTGGATGACTTCATCTCCTGGCTGCGCAGTTTTCATGTCTGCAGGGAGCTGCTGATGCCAGCTTCAGAGGGCAGCTGAGAAGCTGACTGTGAACACCTGGGGCTGTGCCTGGCCGAGCCTCTGTCCCGTAAATGTTCTTTCTTACAGGTATCTTTCTCCCTCTCAGAACTGGCATAAGGATCCATGGAGATAGTATGTGTGTTTGAAAAACTCTAGTAAATGTGTGAGCATGTATATATTCTAGAGGTCCAAGGAGAGGAGAGACCCACTCTTCTAGCTTAACCAACAGCAAGGGAAGAAAGAATTGCTCTTGATTAATGATCTCCTCTGCTGAATGTTATTATTATTTATTTACCTAAACCAAGATAACAAAGAATGGATTCATAGCCTCTAATCTTTTCATTATATATATATTATATATAGTGTATGTGGATTCCTAGGTGGTGCTAGTGGTAAAGAATATGCCTTCCAATGCAGGAGATGGCAAGAGATGCAGGTTTGATCCCTGGGTCAGGAAGATCCCCTGGAGAAGGGAATGGCAACCAACTCCAGTGTTCTTGCCTGGAGAATTCCATGGACAGAGGAGCCTGATGGGTTTCAGTCCATGGGGCTGTGAAGAGTCAGACACAACTGAGCGTGACACACACAAACACCACACACTACATATATTTAAAAAATTACTTTATTTAATTGAAGGATAAACGCTTTACAGAATTGTGTTGGTTATGTGCACATACAAGAAGTTTAAAAGTATTTATGCAATATATTTTTAAAAATTCCTGTTTCTGCAAAATAATACAGTGCATCAGTGGTACATGCAAGTCAAAACAAAACAGGAAGTTAGGGAACCAGCGGTATTCATGGCCAATGGTCAGGAATGACTTAACACTTGAGCTTTGATTGGAGTTCCCCACCATCACAACCTTTTTACTGAAAAACTAGACTCAGACTTAGGTGAACTGAATTATTGCCAGAATCCTCTTTCTTTAAAATTCTCAGAATTGCTGTTTTCTCTCTTCTGCTGAATTTCTGTAGTAAAATTTAAAAAATGAACCCCATCATCCCTGAGTAAATTCTTCTTGCCTTTTTAACTTATTCAAGCCAGATTTTTCCATTTCAGAAGGTCCTGAGAATACGCAGTTTCTATAGGAGCCACTGCAGTTATGGTGGCCTCTATGACAAAGCCTTGGGAGTGACAAAGTATTTATATTGCCTGCTGGTTAGCGGCACAGTGCACAGAGGGACATGATTATTTGCACAGTGATTTCCTCTAATTTTTTTTCTTCTGAAAGAAAATACCCTGGTAGCCCACCAAATCTAAAATTGGATACTCTGTATGTATCTCATTATGGTTTTGTGGACAAAGGAACTAAAAACAATGGTAGTTTAAAAATAAAATTGCTTTGTTTCCTCTGGCTGTGTCAGAAATGTAGACTGTTTCACGGAGGAGAAAAGTATACTAATGGTGTGGTTGTAACACACTAGCAAAAATGTCTCTAGCACCGAGCATTATAATTGGTAAAGACTGAGTGGAAATATACAGAGAAATCCAGGATTTTTATCTCTATTTAAGAATATTTAGATTGAGTAGTCTGTAGATACAGAAAGGTTTTAATGATCAATATCCATCCAGAATTGACTGGAAAACAATTCTGTTTTGAACATCTGGCATTTCACTGGGTTCAGCAGTTTTCTGTCTTCACAATTTCTAAACTTGGAATAGTAACCCCAAAGGCAGCCAGTAAAGGCCGTTCTTTGTGGTCTGTGAAGCTCTATTGCACAATTCTGCACTGGAACTGGTGAACCAACATTTCTAGCTCTGGGAGGCTAACACAGTGTTTACTATGGTTTCTACATAGTATCTATGTAACACGTAATAAAGATGAACATATCATTTCCTCATTGAGTGCTTACTATGTTTAGCACAACTCAAAGTCTTTCACCTATATTATATTATTTAAACCTGAATTGGTATTATTGTTATTCCCATTTTACAGAAGAGAAATTAAGGTTCTGAAAGTGTAAGTGATGCTAGTGTGTATTTTGGAGCACTCATTACAATCCAGGAACCTCTGGCTGTGGATTTGTTCCTCTAAGTTGCTCCATGTGTTGCTTCTGAATGTCTGCTTAATAGTTACTGTATTATCAGTAGGATAGATGAATGAAGACTGGTTTGTGGTCCTAACTCTCCAGCTTTTTTTGTGGGTGACCTGTGTGGCATGTTATTTATTCTTTGACTTTGGTTTCCTTATCAGTCAAATGTAAAGAACTAAACTGGATGGTTTTTAGAATTCCCTTTATCATCCTGTTGTATGAGTCTATGATTAATATAAATTATTTGGGCAGTCTGGATAATTTGAGTAAGCCGTGACTGTTGCAATCTGCGGCATAGTGTTTTATAACGGGGAATGACTTAACCATGATACAGGGCATGATAGACAGTAGAAAGTACCCTGGACTTTCTGATGACCTTCTGGAAGGAAGTCCAAGGATCTGTGCTGCACAAGGGTTTGTTGGAAAGCTATGGGGAACCTGCAGTCTATTTAGGTGCGTGATATAAACAGAGTATTTTTATGCTTATGACCATAAAGAAGGCTGAGCGCCAAGAATTGATGCTTTTGAAGACTCTTGAGAGTCCCTTGGACGGCAAGGAGATCAAGCCGGTCAATCCTAAAGGAAATCAACCCTGAGTATTCACTGAAATGACTGATGCTGAAGTTGAAGCTCCAATACTTTGGCCACCTGATGAAAAGAACCGACTCACTGGAAAAGACCTGATGCAGGGAAAGATTGAGGGCAGGAGGAGAAGGGGGCAACAGAAGATGAGATGGTTGGATGGCATCACCAACTCAATGGACATGAGTTTAAGTAAACTCTGGGATGCTTCTTATTGCCAAATTCAGACTTAAATGGAAGAAAGTAGGGGAAACCACTAGACCATTCAGGTATGACCTAAATCAAATCCCTTACAATTATACAGTGGAAGTTAAAAATAGATTCAAGGGATTAGGTCTGATAGACAGAGTGCCTGAAGAACTATGGATGGAGGTTTGTGACTTTGTACAGGAGGCAGTGATCAAGACCATCCCCAAGGAAAAGAAATGCAAGAAGACAAAATGATTGTCTGAGGAGGCCTTACAAATAGCTGTGAAAAGAAGAGAGATGAAAGGCAAAGGAGAAAAGGAAAGATATATCCATTTGAATGCAGAGTTCCAAAGAATAGCAAGAAGACATAATAAAGCCTTCCTCAGTGATCAATGCAAAGAAATAGAGGAAAACAATAGAATGGGAAACACTAGAGATCTCTTCAAGAAAATTAAAGATATCAAGGGAACATTTCATGCAAGGTTGGGCTCAATAAAGGTATGCTATGGACCTAACAGAAGCAGAAAATATTAAGAAGAGGTGGCAAGAATACACAGAAGAACTATACAAAAAAGATCTTCATGACCAGGATAATCACAATAGTGTGATCACTCACCTAGAGCCAGGCATCCTGGAATGTGAAGTCAAGTGGGCCTTAGGAAGCGTCACTACAAACAAAGCTCCTGGAGGGGATGGAATTCCAGTTGAGCTATTTCAAATCCTAAAAGATGATGCAATGAAAATGCTGCATGCAATATGCCTGCAAATTTGGAAAACTCAGCAGTGGCTACAGGACTGGAAAAGGTCAGCTTTCATTCCAGTCCCAAAGAAAGGCAATGCCAAAGAATGCTCAAACTACCACACAATTGCACTCATCTCACACGTTAGTAAAGTAAGGTTCAAAATTCTCCAAGCCAGGCTTCAGCAATACATGAACCATGAACTTCCAGATGTTCAAGCTGGATTTAGTAAAGACAGAAGAACCAGGATTGAATTGCCAATATCCACTGGATCATCTAAAAAGCAAGAGAGTTCCAGAGAAACATCTACTTCTGCATTATTGACTACGCCAAAGCCTTTGACTGTGTGGATCACCACAAACTGTGGAAAATTCTTAGAGATGGGAATACCAGGAATATACAATAGAGAAAAGACAATCTCTTTTTAACAAGTGGTGCTTGGAAAACTGGTCAACCATTTGTAAAAGAATGAAACTAGGACACTTTGTAACACCATACACAAAAATAAACTCAAAATGGATTAAAGATCTAAATGTAAGACCAGAAACAATAAAACTCCTAGAAGAAAAAATAGGCAAAACACTCTCTGACATAAATCACAGCAGGATCCTCTCTGACCCACCTCCCAGAGTAATGGAAATAAAAATAAACAAATGGGAGCTAATTAAACTTAAAAGCTTTTACACAACAAAGGAAACTATAAGCAAGGTGAAAAGACAGCCTTCAGAATGGGAGAAAATAATAGCAAATGAAGCAAATAACAAAGAATTAATCTCAAAAATATATAAGCAACTTACGCAGCTCAATTCCAGGAAAATAAACAACCCAATCAAAAAATGGGCCAAAAACTAAACAAACATTTCTCCAAAGAAGACATACAGATGGCTAACAAACACTTGAAAAGATGCTCAACATCACTCATTATCAGAGAAATGCAAATCAAAACCACAATGAGGTACCATCTCACGCTGGTCAGAATGGCTGCTATCCAAATCTACAAGCAATAAATGCTGGAGAGGGTGTGGAGATAAGGAAACCCTCTTGCACTGTTGGTGGGAATGCAAACTAGTACAGCCACTGTGGAGAACAGTGTGGAGATTCCTTAAAAAACTGCAAATAGAACTGCCATACGACCCAGCAATCCCACTGCTGGGCATACACACCAAGGAAACCAGAATTGAAAGAGACATGTACCCCAGTGTTCATCGCAGCACTGTTTATAATAGCCAGGACATGGAAGCAACCTAGATGTCCATCAGCAGACGAATGGATAAGAAAGCTGTGATACATACACACAATGGAGTATTACTCAGCCATTAAAAAGAATACATTTGAATCAGTTCTAATGAGGTGGATGAAACTGGAGCCTATTATACAGAGTGAAGTAATTCAGAAAGAAAAACACCAATACAGTATATTAACACATATATATGGAATTTAGAAAGATGGTAACGAAGACCCTATATGCGAGACTGCAAAAGAGACACAGATGTAAAGAACAGTCTTGGACTCTGTGGGAGAAGGCAAGGGTGGGATGATTTGAGAGAACAGCATTGAAACATGTATTTTATCATATGCGAAATAGATGGCCAGTCCAGGTTCAAGGCATGAAACAGCGTGCTCAGGGTGGGTTCACTGGGATGACCCTCAGGGATGAAATGAGGAGGGAGGTGGGAAGGGGGTTCAAGATGGGGAACACATGTACACCCATGGCTGATTCATGTCAATGTATAGCAAAAACCACTACAATATTGTAATTCAGTTCAGTTCAGTCTCTCAGTTGTGTCCAACTCTTTGTAACCCCATGAATTGCAGTACACCAGGACTCCTCATCCATCACCATCTCCCGGATTTCACTCAAACTCATGTCCATCGAGTTGGTGATGCAGCTGGATGTAGCCATCTCATCCTCTGTCATCCCCTTTTCCTCCTGCCCCCAATCCCTCCCAGCATCAGAGTCTTTTCCAGTGAATCAACTCTGCATGAGGTAGCCAAAGTACTGGAGCTTCAGCTTCAGCATAATTCCTTCCAAAGAACAATACCCAGGGCTGATCTCCTTCAGAATGGACTGGTTGGATCTCCTTGCAGTCCAAGGAATTCTCAAGAGTCTTCTCCAACACCACAGTTCAAAAGCATCAATTCTCAGCTTTCTTCACAGTCCAACTCTCACATCCACATGACCACTGGAAAAACCATAGCCTTGTTTAGACAGACCTTTGTTGGCAAAGTAATATCTCCGCTTTTGAATATGCTGTCTAGGTTGGTCATAACTTTTCTTCCAAGGAGTAAGCGTCTTTTAATTTCATGGCTGCAGTCACCATTTGCAGTGATTTTGGAGCCCCAAAAGATAAAGTCTGACACTGTTTCCACTGTTTCCCCATCTATTTGCCACGAAGTGATGGGACCAGATGCCATGATCTTCGTTTTCTGAATGTTGAGCTTTAAGCCAACTTTTTCACTCTCCTCTTTCACTTTCATCAAAAGGCTTTTTAAAGTAATTAGCCTCCAATTAAAATGAATAAATTAATCAAAAAAGGTGAGAATACCAGACCACCTGACCTACCTCCTGAGAAATCTGTATGCAGGTCAAGAAGCAACAGTTAGAACTGGACATGGAACAACAGACTGGGTCCAAATCAGGAAAGAAGTACATCAAGGCTGTATATTGTCACCTTGCTTATTTAATTTATATGTAGAGTACATCATGAGAAATGCTGGATTGGATGAAGCACAAGCTGGAATCAAGATTGCCGGGAGACATATCAATAACCTCAGATATGCAGATGACACCACCCTTATGGCAGAAAATGAGGAACTAAAGAGCCTCTTGATGAAAGTGAAAGAGGAGAGTGAAAAAGTTGGCTTAAAGCTCAACATTCAGAAAATGGAGATCATGGCATCTGGTCCCATCACTTCATGGGAAATAGATGGGGAAGCAGTGGAAACAGAAATTTTATCTTTTGGGGCGCTAAAATCACTGCAAACAGTGACTGCAGCCATAAAATTAAAAGACACTTGCTCCTTGGAAGAAAAGCTATGACCAACCTAGACAGCATATTAAAAAGCAGAGACATTACTTTGACAACAAAGGTCTGTCTAGTCAAAGCTATGCTTTTTCCAGTGGTCATGTATGGATGTGAGAGTTGGACTGTGAAGAAGGCTGAGTGCTGAAGAATTGATGCTTCTGAACTGTGGTGTTGGAGAAGACTCTTGGGAGTCCCTTGGACTGCAAAGAGATCCAACCAGTCCATCTAAAGGAAATCAGTCCTGAATATCCATTGGAAGGACTGATGCTGAAACTCCAATACTCTGGCCACCTGGTGCGAAGAACTGATTCGGAAAAGATCCTGATGTTGGGAAAGATTAAAGGCAGGAAGAGAAGAGTACAACAGAGGCTGAGATGGTTGGATGGCATCACTGAGTCAACGACATGAGTTTGAGTTAATTCCGGGAGTTGGTGATGGACAGGGAGGTCTGGCATGCTGCAGTCCATGGGGTCGCAAAGTCAGACACAACTGAGTGACTGAACTGAACTGAACTGGGAGATAGTGAGGGACAGGCAGGCCTGGCATGCTGCAGTTCATGGGGTCACAAAGAGTCTGACACAACTGAGCGACTGAAGAACAACTCTGTGTCAAGCACTTTTCTGTACTATAGGGAAACACCAGTGAACACATTAGCTGTACATTTCTGACATTGTGACATCAGATGATAGAAAAAAACTGAACATGTGTAATGTTTAAGGGCTTCCCTTGTGGTTCATATGTAGGATATAGACAGTGTTAAGTGCTATGGAGAAAAATTAGGCAAGGAAAGAGGAAAAGGAGTGCAGCAGAGAGTGTTATTGCAGTTTAAGGTACGCTGGCCAGGGACACTCTCATAGTCTCGTGGAGAAGGTGGTTTCTGAGGAAGGACTTGAAGGAGATGAGGGAGTGAGCTGCTTGGCTCAAAGAAGGATGAGCATTCCTGGCCAAGGGGATGGCAAGTGAGAATTCCCAAGGACAGAACTATGCCCAAGGCCACGGAGCAACAGTTTGTCGGGCAGCAGGGCATCAACCAGGAGCTGGGAGAGGAGTCGGTAGGAGATGCTTTTGGTAGAGAAGGGTCTGATAGAGTAACCCTTTTGCCCTGTGAGCATGGGAATCCATTTCAGGATTGTCAGTGGAGGACTGTTGTAATCTGACTTAGATTTTTCAAAGGATATACTAGCCAGGGTGTGAACAGACTAAAGAGCAAAGTCACAGGCAAGAGGTCATTTCACTGTTCCAGGCATGAGGTGATGGTGAGTTGAAACAGATCCCCAGTGTAGAAGTGTCCAGAAGGGTTCAACCTCGGGTTCTCTTTTGAGGGTACCATTGACAGGATTTACTGATGGATCAGATATAGGATGTTGAGTGAGAGAGATGAGTTAAGGATGGCTTTAAGGTTTTTGACCTGATAAACTGATGGAGTTGCCATTCATTCAGAGACTGGAAGACACAGGTTTGAGGGGAATGGTTAGGAATTAGGGACTGGCATGTGAAGTTTAAGATGCCTGTTAGAAATTTTAGTGAGATGAAGAGTTGGCATATGGATACACAGGACTGGAGTTGCTGGGAGAGGACTGGGTTAAAGGTGTAAATTTGGAAAGTGTGTAAGTATAAATAGTATATGTAGGTCCAAGGGACTACGTAATGCAAAGGTTGCTAATAAAAAATGATTGAGATATAATATTTCCCCTTAAAGGGTGAAAAGCATGGAAATAAAATAAGAAGGCAGAATGTCACAAGTACTTAATAATTAAAGGAAAAAAGTTGCCATATACTGGGAATTATGAAGATGCAGTGAACACGATCAGTGGAACATGATACAGTAGAATGTGATCAAAATGCTTTCTCAAGAAATCAAAGAATGCTTCGGAAAGAAGACTGGATTGTTTAGTCACTATTGAAGGGAAAATAGAAATTTTGACAGGAAGAAATGGGTGGAGAAATACAACTGAGGCCCAAAGGTGGTTGTTAGTAAAAGCACCAAGAATGTGCGGAATGTGACTATAGTTGGCAAGTAATGAGAATTAAGGTTTTCGCCAGATCCTTGTCTCTATGGAACCTTAAATGCCATATGAGGAGGAGAGCTGTTTAGCAGACTGTGGTGCCACTTACTAAACTTTTTGTTAAATAGTTATATAATGTACATACTGAAAAATACATAAATCCCAAGTGTATAGCTCAATGAAATTTTACCACACAAAAATACGTGTGTAACCAACACTTCAATTAGAAAACCACCAGCACCCCAGAAGCCCCACTATTCTATCCCTACACACAAAGAAAACCACGGTTGCAACTTCCAGCACCATAGGTTAGTTTTGCCTGATCAAGCCTTATCTAAATGGAATCATTCAGTATTACTATCTTGTTTCTACCTTTTTTCAATCATTATGTTTGTGACGCTTATATGTATTGTTGTTAGTAGCAGTGATTTATTATTTTTCATTTCTGTAAATAATGCAGTTTATTTTTTGAATCTACTATTGATGAGCACTTGGATGGTTTTCACGTTTTGACTATATATATGTTATGCTACTGTGAAAACTCCTGTGTATGTCTGTTGCTGAACACATTTTTCTTGGGCATTTGCTTGAGAATAGAATTGTTGGCACACAGGTAATATAAATGCTCAGCTCTGGTGAAAGTGAAAGTGAAGTCGCTCAGTTGTGTCCGACTCTTTGCGACCGCATGGACTGTAGCTTACCAGGCTCTTCTGTCCATGGGATTTTCCAGGCAATATTTCTGGAGTGGATTGCCATTTCCTTCTCCAGGGGATCTTCCCGACCCAGGGATCAAGCCCGGGTCTCCCGCATTGTAAACAGACGCTTTACTGTCTGAGCCACCAGGGAAGTCCTGGTGGCTTCATAGTCTTTATAGTGAAGGCTCCCTAAAAACCCCAAAGGACTGGGTTGAAAGGACGTCCATGTTGGAACACTTGGAGATATTGAGAGAGCAGAGTTCCTGGAAAAGGCATGGAAGATTCTTGCTCCCTTCCCATAGCTTGCATAGGTATCTCATCCATGGGCTATACCTGACTTACACCAATTTATAATGAATAGATAATCTTAAACAAAAACAGAGAGAGAGTGGCCAAAATACAAAAAAAGAAAAAAGAAAAAAATAAAAAGAAAGAGCTCTGAGGAATGAGATGCCTATAAGTGACTTTGGAAAAATCTAACATCTCCCTGGGGAACTCCACACATGTGCACAGTGGAGCATGTGCCTAGGAAAGACCAGTTAAGATCCTAATATATTAGCTTTTGTTGGCCTTGAACTCTGCATATGCAGAAAGTAAAGGTAAGGCATAATTTTGAACTGCTGGCACATTGAATGCGTGATCACACACAGAGCTCGTTGGCAAATAGTGACAGGCATATTGACTCAAGATCTAAATGAATTTGTCTAGTAAGTAGCTAACCATAGAGCTTCCTAATCAGAGACCTTAATGGCCACATATGACCAAGAATCAGACCTTACAGGTACTTACTGAAATTCACTAAATAAACCAGCAGTAACAACAAAAAGCAACAAGCCATAGTGCTGGGGAGTTATGCAGTGGAGAGAGTAGTTTCCATATTATTTTAAAAGTCCAGTTCCCAATAAAAAATTAAAAAATAAAGAAGAAAGTATGGCACATATATAGAGAAAGAAAAATAGGTCAATAAAATCTGTCCTTGAGGAAGTCTAAATTTTGAACACCAGAGAAAAAACTCTACATAAGCTATTATAAATATGTTCAAGAAATTAATAGAATCATATATAAACAGCTAAAGTTAAGAATGATATTTCACCAAATGGAAAATATGAAATAAATTATTTTTAATAGAAATTCTAAAATTAAAAAATACAACATTGAAAATGAAAAATTCACTAGAAAGACTTAAAAGAAGATTTTAGCATCAGCCAAAGAAACTGAGAAACATGAATAAGTCAGTGGACATCACCAAATCTGAGCACAGAAAGAAAACAGAATAAAGAAAAATTAGTAGAGCTTCAAAGACTTGTGTGACATCATCAAACATACCAACATATGCATCGCAAGAATTCCAGAAGGAGAGGAGAGGAAAGAAAAAGAGCAGGAAGCCTATTTGAAGAAATAATAGCCCCAAACGTCCCGAATTTGATATAAACTACTTCAAGTAAGATAAACTCAAAACAAAAACAAAAACAAAAACCCACAACCCCAAAATCCACATCTGGCTACAGCAAAATCAACTACTAAAAGAAAAAGAGGATTTTGAAAGAAGGTAAAAGTACAAGGATCCTCGGTAAGATTAATAGCTAACTTCTCATCAAAAACCATAGAGCTCAAAAGGCAATGGAGGAGCATACTAGAAAGTCTTGGGAAAAAAGTCTTGTAAGAAAAATACAATCAATGAAGAGCAGTATATCCAGTAAAACTGTGTTTATACAATGCAGGAAAATTTAAGAATTTCTGAGACTAAAATTTTCTTTAAGAAGATTACATTACTAGAATAGGTACCACATAAAAGATACAAAGTGAAGACCTTTGCTCTGAAATGAAGGGACACTAGATAGTAACTTGAATCCACACAGTGAAATAAAGAAATCTAGGAAAGGTAATTGCATAAGTAAATATAAAGAACAGTATGAATGTATCTGTGTGTTTAATTCTTTTTCACTTCTATCTGATCTAAAACATAATGGCACAGGGCATAGGATAATAGTATTAAAATTGTATTTATAAGATTCTATTACACAAAGGCATCATTTGTGTGAAAATTACAGCACCAAGAAACAGAAGCCATGTGGAGCAAAGTTTTATATACTGTTAGAATCTAGTTTGTATTAATCTAAGCTAGAATCCTTTAATACTTACCTTTAATTCCCGGGGCAGACAGCTCTGGTAGGTAATGCCAGTTTTCCAGAATGTTTTTACCAACCATCATTAAACTACCATTAGACTGCATGAGAATTACAGTTTCTTCACATTCTTGCCAACACCTGGAATTGTCAGACTTTATAAGTTTTAAGCCATTCTGGTGTGCATAGTGGTAGGTGGTTGTAATTTTAATTTGTATTTTCATGATGACTAATAATATTCAGCACCTTTTCATGTGTTTAATTATAGTTGATATTTGTAAGTGCTTATTAAAGTTTTTTGTCAATTTTTACTGGGTTCTTTTACATGCAGATTTTTAGGTATAATTTATATATTCCGGATACAAGTACTTTTACAGATATGTATGTTGCAAGTATATTATTTAAGTCTCAGTGCATTTTCATTCTCTCAGTAATGTCCTTTAATAAACACACGTCCTTAATGAAGTCCCAAGGATTATCAAATTTTCTTTAAGCTTTATGTTTAAAGATAAAAGTTGATACTTTCCCCCCTACATATATTACGCATTACATACATACAAACATAAAGCACCCTTTCTAGACACCCCCAGAATAATGTTTAATCAAATACCTGGGTACTGTGTGGCCCAGTCAACATGACACACAAAATTAACCATCACAATTATATTTCTATTAGAAATCTTATTTTTCATCATAAAATTAATACAGGCAGTTGTGGAATTTTGGAGAACTGATAAAAGGGTCTTACAACTGAAAACCTAACACAGTATCTGGCACTTAGTAAATTTTCTAAGAGTGTATGATAAATGAATGAAGGTACTAGAAAAGAAAACTTTGTTAATGTATTAGTGCTTTTTTGTCTTTCTTTTTTGTTGTTGTTTTATACACTTTTGATAATACTTGATGTATTTTAAAATCACTTATTATTTGGACTGTTTGATTTTCAAAGTGTTGAGTCACTTCTTTCTATTAAACGAGTGTGAAGATTTATCATTTGGCGTTTTCTCATCTTCCCTGATGTGAAGATGAAGCAAGGGTTTATCAATCCCTCCTGCACCAAAATCTCTTCATGATAAACTTTTCCTGGATATATGTCTGTTTTGTCTAATGGAAAGTAGCTGAGGTGTGTAGTCAAGCAGATTTTGGGGAATTTCTATAATTATCAGGAAAACTCAGGAATTATCTGTTAATGTGAATTTTCTGGCAGTGTGAACTGTGGGAGTAAGAAAACATCTATTTTGATTTATTTGACTTTGGCTCCAATTCCATGGGATTTGGGATTTCTGTGATTGGGTCTAAATAAGGAGAATCATATGAAAAAATGAAAGATCAGAAAGCATGACTCAGTGCCTTGTTGGACAGGAGACTGAAGCCACAAAGTGCCTCAGGCAGAAGAGCAATTCGTTAATTTACCAGTGGAAAGAAAAGTTGAATCCAGGATAGAGTGTTTTTCTTGAAGAGGTGAGAAGGGCTTGGCGGTTGGAGTGGCAGAACTGAAAACAAACATGTACATCTAGATATTTACTTTGTTACCAATACATTGGTTTCATAAGACATTTTTGCTTTCTTTACCATAGTTTCTCTACTGTAAAATGAAAAAGACATTTATGGGATGTAACTTCGACAGCTTAATTCTAAAAATTGTATTTTTAAAGTATCAGTTATGGAAATCAATTCATTCAAAATATATGTTGGGCAGCCATGATGTACACAATATCATATTTGTTTTTATAAAAAGCCAAAGCAGTGTAACCCTCCTGCTCTGCTCTGAATGTGTCCCCCAAAATTCCTATGTTGACATTCTAACTCCCAAGGTGATGATGGTATTTGCAGGTGGGGGTTTGGGAGGTGGTTAGATCAGGAGGGCGGAGCTCTCACGAATGGGATTAGAGGGCTTATACAAGAGGCTCCTCAGAGTTCCCTTTCCCCTTTCCATTTTTGTGAGAGAACAAGAAGTCTGCAGCCTGCAACCTGGAAGGCTTTCACTAGAACCGGCCATGCTGGTACCCTCATCTTGGATTTTCAGCTTCCAGACAGTGAGAAATAAATTCCCATTTTAAAAATAAGCCACGTAGTCTGTGGTCGGAGAAGGCAATGGCACCCCACTCCAGTACTCTTGCCTGGAAAATCCCATGATGGAGGAGCCTGGTAGGCTGCAGTCCATGAGGTCGCTAAGAGTCGGATGACTGAGCGACTTCCCTTTCACTTTTCACTTTCATGCATTGGAGAAGGAAATGGCAACCCACTCCAGCGTTCTTGCCTGGAGAATCCCAGGGACAGGAGAGCCTGGTGGGCTGCCATCTCTGAGGTCACACAGAGTCGGACACGACTGAAGCAACTTAGCAGCAGTCTGTGGTAGTTTGTTATATATAGCAGCCTGAATGGACTGAGATACCTTCCTATTTCTGTGGTGCCTCAAGCCAGGCTCTGCACACAGCAGGTGCTCAATAAGTGTTATAGGAGGGGTCCTACCCCCACGAAGCTTACATCTATTTAGGAAAAATACAAGACACAGTTACAGATTTGACAGTGACATGGCAGTCCTCCAGCCCTGTGATACACATCAGACTTTGAACAAGCATCAGATGGGTGTCCAGGTGGAGAGAACCGGTGGGCAAAGCTGGCTCAGGAAGCTTTCCAGGCCTAACGGCACTGTGATTCAAACAAGTGGGAAGAGGAGAACGGTGCTCAGGCACAGCACGCAGCCCCTGGCAATCATGTGGGAGTGGAGCACCCACCTGCAGCAAGGAGCTGCTTTTAGAGATATAGTGGGAGATAACAGCTGCAAGAATCTGGGCTGTCTGTCCTGGCCCTGGGCTACACAATAGGAATTTTGTTCTTTATCCTGTAAAGAGTGGCTGCCTTTGTTTTTTGAGTAGAGGAGTGACAAGATTGAACTAGCATTTTTAGAAAGTTCAGCAAAAGGAATCAATGGGAGAGAACCCAAACCAGAAGCAAGATACTCTTAAGAGATTTATAGCAGATGAGGGTCTGGTTTTGCGAAGTGGAAAGAGAAAGTGGATATGTAACTTAAAAGCTTTGTTAGTGATCGAACTAATAGAAAATTAACAGTTTGGTAACCTTGGGAAGGTGAATGGGAAAAGAAGGACGAAGGAGGATGACATTTGAAACTCAGGTGCCTGGAAGCAAAATGTTAGCCCTTGACAGAAGTGAGCCAGGAGAAGAAAGGGAAGCCAGCCAAAAGGCAAAATGGATCATTTCATTTTTACACCAATAGATCATGATTAATGGTAAAGCATCTTGTTCAGTGTTTATATAATATAGCTTACTGCAGGCTATCCCTGGGATGGTAAGTCATTTGTGATGAAGCAGTAGTCTACTGGAAATCCACAGTTGGTTAGAGATATGCAAATACAGGTAGAATGTGAGGGAAAGGCTGGGGAATAGCTTATAACATCTCCCACATGGAAGTGTGCAGAGCAGACGGCACAAAATGACTCATTTTAATCTTCCATTTAGTTCTCTTAGTAATTTGTATTATTTAGTTTGGAGCAGTGTATCCATGACTGAAGGATTAAAGCGTTAATGTTCACTTCTTTCAGCAATACCAATGAGTGATATTTTAAAATATCATCAACCAGCATTTTGAAATAATTCTTTCAAATAAAGTTTACATCCCATCTTAGCATACGTTTGCCTTAAAAATGTTACAAGTATATATATAATGTGTGTAAATTTACATATATTTATATGTATATGAATAATTTCCATTTGTAGATTCAACAGTATACTGGAACAAAACCAAAACAGGATCTGCTGTTGCCTGTTTTTATCAGCTAGTGCTGGGGAGAGTGATTGGCAAACTGAATTGCAATGGTATTAAAATTCATGAACCAGAGAATTACCAACGTGTAATATTCAAAAGTATCTTTGACACATTCCCTAAAGCTTTAACCATCTTGGGAAAAAATGTTAAAAGTCTGTCAGGAACATATTGGATTTTCCTAAAGCATATGGTGATGAAATGGAATATCACTTTATGAGAAAATATTGTCATATTGGCTTCCTGGCCCAACATGTCATAGTCATTTTCTATTTCCATTTTTGTGTTAGTAGTTGCCTTTCTCTTGTGCCCTTTCTTTCTAGGATGAATTTAGCTCCTGGTCTTGGAAGAATGCCCCTGTCTCGCCCCCCTCTCTCCTTTGGCCGTTCTTTTGTTTTCATCCTTCCTTCCAGAGTCTTTTGTCCTTCACAATGCAGTTTTATACTAAGTTTCAAGACTGGGAGGTGTGTGCTGTGATCAAGTTTTTGTTTTGACTACGCTTAAGAGTTTTTTTTTGGGGGGGGGGCCTCCAAAATCACTGCAGATGGTGACTGCAGCCATGAAATTAAAAGACGCTTACTCCTTGGAAGAAAAGTTATGACCAACCTAGATAGCGTATTCAAAAGCAGAGATATTAGTTTGCCGACTAAGGTCCGTCTAGTCAAGGCTATGGTTTTTCCAGTAGCCATGTATGGATGTGAGAGTTGGACTGTGAAGAAGGCTGAGCACCGAAAAATTGATGCTTTTGAACTGTGGTGTTGGAGAAGACTCTTGAGAGTCCCTTGGCTGCAAGGAGATCCAACCAGTCCATTCTGAAGGAGATCAACCCTGGGATTTCTTTGGAAGGAATGATGCTAAAGCTGAAACTCCAATACTTTGGCCACCTCATGCGAAGAGTTGACTCATTGGAAAAGACTCTGATGCTGGGAGGGGTTGGGGGCAGGAGGAGAAGGGGACGACAGAGGATGAGATGGCTGGATGGCATCACTGACTCGATGGGCGTGAGTCTGAGTGAACTCCGGGAGTTGGTGATGGACAGGGAGGCCTGGCGTGCTGTGATTCATGGGGTTGCAAAGAGTCGGACATGACCGAGTGACTGAACTGAACTGAAGAGTTTTTTTCTTCTCACCCCTTCTCACCTCCATAGCTTGTGTGCTGCCGGTTTATCCTTTCTTTCTGAAGTAACTGCTTTCATCCCAAACCTGGCTGGATTGCAAGAATGGAAGTAGTTATTCTCTAGCTTGCATTAAAAAAAAGTCCATTCTTCTTTCAAGGAGATGATAGAAAAGAAGCCCCTGGACCTTTTAACCACATTTTCTGTTTGGTCTTCTTAGGCTCTCTGTGAGCATTGACAGTGTTCCCAGAGCTGGTCTAACCCACAGCGCCCAGTTGGTTGGTTGCAGCCAGTGTTGTGGGTTGGCATCCTCTAGGGGTGGTTGGTTGGTAAGCCTCATTTCCAAGTTCCTGGAATTGTCATATTAATCTGTTTTCTGAGGCAACTAAGGAGCAACATAGTCTTCCCCAAGGGCTTTTATTGTTTTAGAGGCCAAGTGGGCATTTCTAGTTGGCTGTGAATTTCAAATTGTTTGCTGTGTCCTCTCAATAATTAAGACCTGGTGAACTTGGATAAACTGCTCTTCAGCACGCACAGAACTCCCTGCTTGAGGCAGCTGTGATGGCGGCCATAATCCACCCGCTACCCCGGTGAGGACAATAGACACCTCCCCTCAGAGACATTTGAGACAGCAAGTTTTAAATTCTGTACCAGGAAATGGACTGGGAAGACGTGGCTGAAGGCTGGACGAAAACAAAAGCTGGGCCCACATCACCTGGGCTACGGCCCAGTTTTTGATATTCATCCTGGAGCTGATCCAATCGGTCGTAGTGCTTGGAGGAGGCTTACGTCTGAGAAAAAAGACATAAAAGATAGAGACATAAAAATCACAGCCTAATCAGGGCAATTAGAAACAGTGGGGCATCAAACATTTCCTGGAAGCAAGTTAATTCCAGAGGAATGATTTGAATATAAGCCATTTAAACAAATACTGTTTTAAAAGTTTTAAGCATTAAAAAAAATATATCATCATTAAGTGATTCCCCAGCTTCCCTGCTTTCTGGATTCAATCTGTTCTCCTTGATATTAACAGATATATCTAACTTGCTGTTTACCCCTTTGGGATCTAGATCACACTAAAAGTACTTAGATTGACCCATAAATATCACTGAAATACCTAAAATATGCTACTGTTCATACAAAAATTATTTTCTACCATGAAGTTTATTTAAAATAAATCCCATCAGTTCTTTCACTTCTCCATCTTTGAGCCACTTCGTTACTTCAGTTATACTCTGCTCTCCAAGCCAATTCCTCCCCCCGTTTCTCACCTATTGAAACCCCTCTTATTGGTTCAACTCAGATGCTGCTTCTTCTGGAAGATCTGCTTATCCAGTGCCTTCTCTGGACCAGATGGTCTTCTGAGAGCTGGGGACACATCAGTGAATAAGAAGAGAGTCCCTGCTCACATGCAGTTTACATTCTGGGAGTTGGAGGTAGCCAATGATAAATAACCAAAAAAGCAGATCTGTAACATATCAGGTAGATTGAGGAGATAAGGTAATAGATAAAATAAAGGAGGGGAAGTGGCTAGAAAGTGTTGGGAGAAAGGTCAGTGAGGAGAATACAAACTCTTCCTTTTGTGCTTCTATAAAATATAATCATGCTTTAAAAATTACATATTTTTAATATGTGAAAAAATGACCTTAATATCTTAGTTGTTGTAAGTTGCTTGCAGACAAGAAGTTATTTATCTTTGTATTCACCAGTGCCTGGTATACAGTAAGCATGTAATCAGTGTGCAGTGTGTATGACATTGGTGGCACATTGGGAGCTGACAGTTTATCTACAGCATCATGAATGAATGTTGATGTTGTGTAACCTAAGTCAGGTCAAAAGGAGAAAGGTGTCTTGCCAAGCAACTAGGGAGCAGAAGTGACGTTGGAGACAGAAGTCCACCTTCTAAGGCTGGGGATGCTCAGTGGGTGGAGGTCAGAGAAGTCCAAGGAGGCAAGCATACAGCTGAGAGTATGCTGCAGGGAAAGGGGGAGGCACGTTGCTGCGTCAGAGGGACTGAGACACGAATCACTGCTGATGCTAACCTGGTAAAAGTGAAAAAGTGAAGTTGCTCAGTCGTGTCTGACTCTTTGCAACCCATGGACAGTAGCCTGCCAGGCTCTGCCATCCATGGGATTTTCCAGGCAAGAATACTGGAGTGGGCTGCCATTTCCTTCTCCAGGGGATCTTCCCAACCCAGGGATCGAACCCTGGTCTTCTGCATTGCAGACAGACGCTTTACTATCTGAGCCACTAGGGAAACCTTTTAAAGGTCCCTCCTTTTACTAATTAGTGAGCCTAAGGACCCCCAGTGACTGAGACTTTGAGTAGCATACTGAGCTTCAGCTTCCATATGATATCCCTTTAATTTAATGCATTAATTAGCTTATGTATCATTTAATACTAAAGGGTATTTCCCATTAATTAAGCATCTTTTCTGAATAAACTTTTTGGTAAGAGTGCTAGCAAGGCTAGGGTTTGTATTTCAACTGTTTCCGGAAGTGTTAGAGTGGGATAAGAAGTGAGTGGGGAGTTGGCCAACCATGGAAATGTTCTATGTAGCTAATTACTAAGAAATTCATACTAGACTTTAGTACAACAGATCTTAGGAACTTTTTTTTTTTTTAAACTAACAGGACATATCTAGAATTTACAGTGTGCATGTATGCGTGCTGAGTCACTCCAGTTGTGTCCAACTCTTTGCAACCCTGTGAACTGTAGCCTGCCAGGCTTCCCTGTCCATGGGATTCTCCAGGCAAGAGTACTGGAGTGGGTTGCCATGCCCTTCTCCAGGGGATCTTTCTGACCCAGGGATCAAACCCACATCTCTTCTGTCTCCTGCACTGTGGGCAGATTCTTTACTGCTGAGCCACGAGGAAAGCCCAGAATTTACAGTGTACCATGGTTGCAAAGAGTCGGACACGACTGAGCGACTTCACTTCATGCACTATGTAAAACGTTTTACTTACCAAATGATGTCTTGCGTTTGTGGCGTTCTTTTCAGTGTTCAGATAATTCCATCTGTCTGCTTGATCATTACAACCTTGGGATGTGCTATTTATTCCCTCTGGCTTTCAGATATGGGAGGGTGTGGTCATTGCCAGTGAGCTGCATAGAACTGCTCAGGTTCAGAGGGCTGTAGACTCCAAGACTCCAAACCCCAATGCTCATGCCTCATGTTGAGCAGATTTGTGAATCTATAGATTTGAAATGAGGGCCAGATATTGGTCAAGGTATTATGTTACTTTCTAACTTGAAAACAAGCCAGATTCCCTCTAGCCATCAGCTGCCCAGTTTAAATAGTGTGGTCAGGGTGCATTCATCTCAAAGCTATGTTTAGAGAAGTGACCCTGTCTTCCTCTAGAAGCCTCTCAGCTTTTCCAGTTGTCAAAAAGTTATGCTGGAGAATGGTTGTCTATTAATGGAATTTTTAAAAAGTTGGAAAATTTTTTTTGTACTTTAAAGAAGGCAGTTAGTGCCTCTTTTTTCCCTGGTGTCAATGTAGTTTTGACTAACTTTAGATGTTCAGTTCAGTTCAGTCACTCAGTCGTGTCCGACTCTTTGCGACCTCATGGACCAAAGCACGCCAGGCCTCCCTGTCCATCACCAATTCCCGGAGTTTACTCAAACTCATGTCCATTGAATCAGTGATGCCATCCAACCATCTCATCCTCTGTCGTCCCCTTCTCCTCCCACCTTCAATCTTTCCCAGCATCAGGGTCTTTTCAAATGAGTCAGCTCTTTGCATCAGGTGGCCAAAGTATTAGAGTTTCCCCTTCAGCATCATTCATTCACTGATTAATGAATATTATTATATTATTATAATTAATACAATATATTTAATATTATATTATTATTAACCATTGAGGGATGAATATTATTATGAATCAATATTCATTCATTCCTGAATGAATATTCAGGACTGATTTCCTTTAAGATGGACTGGTTGGATCTCCTTGTAGTCCAAAGGACTCTCAAGAGTCTTCTCCAACACCACAGTTCAGAAGCATCAGTTCCTCTGTGCTCAGCTTTCATTATAGTCCAACTCTCACATCCATACATGACTACTGGAAAAACCATATCTTTGACTAGACGGACCTTTGTTGGCAAAGTAACGTCTCTGCTTTTTATTTATTTATTTATTTTTTTACGTCTCTGCTTTTTAATATGCTGTCTAGGTTGGTCATAACTTTCCTTCCAAGGAGTAAGCATCTTTTAATTTCATGGCTGCAATCACCATCTGCAGTGATTTTGGAGCCCAAAAAAATAAAGTCTGACACTGTTTCCACTGTTTCTTCATCTGTTTGCCATGAAGTGATGGGACCGGATGCCATGATCTTTGTTTTCTGAATGTTAAGTTTTAAGCCAACTTTTCCACTCTCCTCTTTCACTTTCATCAAGAGGCTTTTGAGTTCCTCTTCACTTTCTGCCATAAGGGTGGTGTCATCTGCATATCTGAGGTTATTGATATTTCTCCCAGCAATCTTGATTCCAGCTTGTGCTTCTTCCAGCCCAGCGTTTCTCATGATGTACCCTGCATATAAGTTAAATAAGCAGGGTGACAATATATAGCCTTGATGTACTTCTTTTCCTATTTGGAACCAGTCTGTTGTTCCATGTCCAGTTCTAACTGTTGCTTCTTGACCTGCATACAGATTTCTCAAGAGGCAGGTCAGGTGGTCTGGTATTCCCATCTCTCTCAGAATTTTCCACAGTTGATTGTGATCCACACAGTCAAAGGCTTTGGCATAGTCAATAAAGCAGAAATAGATGTTTTTCGGGAACTCTCTTGGTTTTTTCATGATCCATCAGATGTTGGCAATTTGATCTCTGGTTCCTCTGCCTTTTCTAACACCAGCTTGAACATCTGGAAGTTCACGGTTCACATATTGCTAAAGCCTGGCTTGGAGAATTTTGAGCATTACTTTACTAGCATGTGAGATGAGTGCAACTGTACGGTAGTTTGAGCATTCTTTGGCATTGCCTTTCTTTGGGATTGGAATGAAAGCTGACCTTTTCCAGTCCTGTGACCACTGCTGAGTTTTCCAATTTGCTGGCATATTGAGAGCAGCACTTTCACAGCATCATCTTTTAGGATTTGAAATAGCTCAACTTTAGATGTAGAAAGAAAAAAATCCTAAATAAACTATGCTTTAAGTAAATAAATTAGGGCCTTGATTTAAAAATACATATATATTTGCAGTAGCCAGATGTTTTCAAGAGGATTCAAAGCTATTTTCTTTATCTCTGTCTTGTGAGGTATAAGTAAGGCATAAGAAACCGAAGGGATTTACCCACATTTTACTGTAATAAAATTTTGGACATAGAGAAACTGGGTTGGGAAAAAAAACACACTTTTCTCTGGTTCCTTTAATTTATATGAATCGGCTACTTGTTCATAAATTTGCTAGTATAGCCTTAAGAAATATCTGACAAAATGGGGTATTGATTACCTTGTTTATCCTTTTTCTCCTTCATACCTAGATTTTCTTTCAGTCCCAAAGTAGGGAATGGAAGAAAAAAATTCCTGAAATAATGAGTAGAAATAAAGACTAGAGACAACATACCAGTTAAAAGCTAAAGTACACTAGCTTTTAATATGGTGTAATTATTATAGAAAGATTTGTTTTTGTAGAAAAAAAGTTGCCTTGTATTTTGAGAATTATTATGTATAGTAGTTACATGTCATTAAGAGAATTTTTTTTTTTCAAAGGAATATAAAACTCCTGGGCTTTACATAGATATAATCACAAACTCAAATACTTACAGAGGCCAAGTAATAGGAGAGAGTGAAGTGGATCAAGGAGAGAGGATGAGATTTGAGGCATAGCACTCCACTCCCCGCTTCTGTGGTCTGGCTCTTCTGATCCAGCTGTAAATGTGGGCCTTGCGCAGCTGGATTTCCCAATCTTCAAGCTGGGTATCTAGTTGTTGATGTGAAAGTCCTCAGTTAAAAATTGGTATGCAATTCAATAATTGGTTTCTGGCACCAGAACATACCTATGGGCTGGCCTCAGCTTGAGAAGGGCTGAGGTTTAGCTTCTAACATGGAGGATTGCCTGTGCACTTTTTTTGTCTATTTTTATTGCAAAGCCAGAAAGAACAGCAATGAAGGCTTGAGACTGTGGGAACAACCATTCTTCCAATGAAGTTGTCTGTTCTCAAAAGTTCAAAGAAATGATATTTTAGAGGAAAATTATAAGAAGGCACTTTATAGTCCAAATGAACAGCAGTTGCAGTGTTTGGGAAGTATATTAGGCAAGCAAGTGGAATTGAACAAAATTCTGCTAATGCTTTATTGACTATGCCAAAGCCTTTGACTGTGTGGATCACAATCAACTGTAGAAAATTCTGAAAGAGATGAGAATACCAGACCACCTGACTGGCCTCTTGAGAAACCTATATGCAGGTCAGGAAGCAACAGTCAGAACTGGACATGGAACAACAGACTGGTTCCAAATAGGAAAAGGAGTACGTCAAGGCTACATATTGTCACTCTGCTTATTTAACTTATATGCAGAGTACATCATGAGAAACACTGGGCTGGAAGAAGCACAAGCTGGAATCAAGATTGGTGGGAGAAATATCAGTAACCTCAGATATGCAGATGACATCACCCTTATGGCAGAAAGTGAAGAGGAACTAAAAGCCTCTCGATGAAAGTGAAAGAGGAGAGTGAAAAAGTTGGCTTAAAACTTAACATTCAGAAAACAAAGATCATGGCATCCGGTCCCATCACTTCATGGCAAATAGATGAAGAAACAGTGGAAACAGTGTCAGACTTTATTTTCTGGGCTCCAAAATCACTGCAGATGCTGATTGTAGCCATGAAATTAAAAGATGCTTACTCCTTGGAAGGAAAGTTATGACCAACCTAGACAGCATATTAAAAAGCAGAGACGTTACTTTACCAACAAAGGTCTGCCTAGTCAAGGCTGTGGTTTTTCCAGTGGTCATGTATGGATGTGAGAGTTGGACTGTGAAGAAAGCTGAGCGCCGAAGAATCGATGCTTCTGAAATGTGGTGTTGGAGAAGACTCTTGAGAGTCCTTTGGACTGCAAGGAGATCCAACCAGTCCATTCTAAAGGAGATCAGTCTTGGGTGTTAATTGGAAGGAATGATGCTAAAGCTGAAACTCCAGTACTTTGGCCACCTCATGTGAAGAGTTGACTCATTGGAAAAGACTCTGATGCTAGGAGGGATTGAGGGCAGGAGGAAAAGGGGATGACAGAGGATGAGATGGCTGGATGGCATCACTGACTCGATGGACATGAGTTTGAGTGAACTCCGGGAGTTGGTGATGGACAGGGAGGCCGGGTGCTGCAATTTATGGACATGACTGAGCGACTGAACTGAACTGAACTGAATCTTTCAAGACCATTCTTAAACCCCACTTACTCTTGATCCGTTTGCTTTAAAACCAGCTGTAACATCTGTGCTGTGTACTGGAGGACTGTAATATTTATATCTAGAGTGATACCTATCGAAAGGTTTAACAGTATCATGGATAATGACCAGTTAGAATGTCTACAGCCTTTAAGAAACGAGTACAGATATGCAGTGCACATCAGCTAAGCACAAACCCTATCTGTATTATCCTCGAGTATCCTAGAACTTTGTTACAGAAGGGGTAGGCCTCACAGCTGTGTCAGCATCACCTGGGTTCTTATTAGAAATGGAGACTCTCAGGCCCCACCCAGACCTTCTGAAGCAAAATATGCATTTTTAAAAATTATTTTATTTTTAATTTATTTTATTTTTTGGCCACACCATGCTGCATGTAGGATCTTAGTTACCTGACCAGGGATTGAACCTGAGCCCACTGTGCTGGCAGTGCAGAGTCGTAACCATTGAACCTCCAAGGAGGGTTCCAAAATACACATTTTAACAGGATCTCAAGGTGGTTGACGTGTACATTGCATTACAGTTTGAGAAGCACTGTCTTGGAACACTTTGTAGCTTTCTTTGTCACCTACCATATACTGTTTATTAAAGGTTTTTTTTTTTTTCTTTTGTCACTGGTAGATTATTAGTTTGTTGAAAGCAAAGACTCCACTGAAAAAAATTGTACTACTGTGCTCAGCATCTTGACCACCGTAAAGAGTTCAAAAATTGTATTGAATTCAAATAGCAAAAAAAAAAAAAAAAAAAAAAAATCCAACAAATAGTCATAGCAATACTTATAATCAGAGTATCTCAAATTTATTGGATGCTCTCTATGTTTCTCATGTATTTAATTTAGTGCTCACAATTGGTCAGAAGTAAAAAATCATTATTAAATTTATGTTACAATGAGGATGTGGAGGATTTGAAAGGTTAAGTACCTTCTGCTGGGACATGAAAGGGCAGAGAAGGGACAGCTTCGCCTGATGCCAAGCCAGGTCCCACACTATTAGCAGGGTTTCTGCCGACTAAGGTCCGTCTAGTCAAGGCTATGGTTTTTCCAGTGGTCATGTATGGATGTGAGAGTTGGACTGTGAAGAAGGCTGAGCACCGAAGAATTGATGCTTTTGAACTGTCGTGTTGGAGAAGACTCTTGAGAATCCCTTGGACTGCAAGGAGATCCAACCAGTCCATTCTGAAGGAGATCAGTCCTGGGATTTCTTTGGAAGGAATGATGCTGAAGCTGAAACTCCAGTACTTTGGCCACCTCATGCGAAGAGTTGACTCATTGGAAAAGACTCTGATGCTGGGAGGGATTGGGGGCAGGGGAGAAGGGGACGACAGAGGATGAGATGGCTGGATGGCATCACTGACTCGATGGGCGTGAGTCTGAGTGAACTCTGGGAGCTGATGATGGACAGGGAGGCCTGGCGTGCTGTGATTCATGGGGTCTCAAAGAGTCGGACACGACTGAGCGACTGAACTGAACTGAACTGAGATGTGAGTGAAGGGAATGAGAAGAAGACCGGAAGAAAACTATTTCAAGTTTGTGAGACAAGGAGAAGGGTGTTTTATTCTTCATGATATTAGAGGATTCGTTAGTAGCTGTCTTTAGGATCTTGTCCCGGCGACGTCATGCTTCCTTTTATTAATACAACAGGTAATATCTGCTGGTGAACATCCATACTTGGCCAGAAGATGGAGCACTTTTGTCTTCATATTTTATTGATTCCTCTGCCTGGAGATGAAAAGGCAAGAAATTTTTTTTTTCTCCCTGTGATAGCTGTTTTCCCTTTTCTTCTAAAGGAGTGAAAGGGATTAAGAACTCGGCTAAATGTAGGAAAGATGATTGAGTGTGGGGAGAGGAAAAAGAGAGGAGAATGTCACTTGGCTTTTTAGACCCTTCCAGTGGCAAGCAAAGAGCTTGATAGATTCTGTGGAACTGGAAGACCTAGTAACAATTTAATGGGACCATCAGACAGTACTATTATGGTGGTGATAGGCAGTATAATTATTTTTAACATGCATGTATGGTTAGGGCTTGACATGTATCATAGTGGTGTTCTATGAAGTACAGATGGAAGGAACAAATGAAGTATAGATGGAATTCTCTCTGTGTTCTGGCAAAGAAACTGGCCTAATGACCCACTGAGGGATAAAAACATGAAATGAGCTTAATGACATTAAGTCTCTGCATGAAAAAGGGAGATTCTCTTTTCATAAGCAAGCTTTGAAACTTTTCCTAATGCTCTTAGGAGGAAATGTATTCGATTGTTCACAAGACACTCACTTGGAAAGAATTGTCTCAAGCCACATTTCCATCCTGTTTTAAGAACTAGATGGTGATTCCTGCACAGATTTTTCACCTTCCAACAGCTGGCTTCAGGAGATATTTAGTTACACATCACTATAAGCAAAACAAAACATATTAATGTTCGTTCCATAGCTGTGTATGCCATTGCTCCTACAATTTAGGCAGCCCTTCCAACAATATCCAAGAAGAATATTATCTGCAGAATCTCTTAGCATAAGGTTAATTAAAAGACATAAAAACTTACATATATATTGTCAAAATGAACAGGTCTCAGGAGTAATTTCTTAGATTTCAAGATAAATTAATGTCATAATAATTTATTTAAAACCCATATGCGATCACACATATGAACTTTCATAATTACCTCTTATGGGATAATAGTAAAGAATTTGTTCTCATTAAAATCTTGGCTTTGGTGGTTTGGAATCTAACGTATTCTTATTGGATGCTTAGGTAATTTAAATGACACTTTTAAATATAAGGTCCTACTGTAAACAAACATTAAATATGGTTTTAGGATGAGACGCAAAGATTTCTAATTTGGGATTTAGAACAATTCAAATCATGGAAATATTTTTGAAAAGCCTCACACTCTGTATTTCGTTAGCTGTTGACATGAGTTTGTTGCTGGCAAGAAGGTAGCGTTCATCACCCGTGTGTCTCTTGGTGCCCCTGAGTGGGCTTCTAGAAGGGGGTCCTAGAATGTGTTCAGAACCTGGGTCGGGGCTGCGTCCCCTTACTGCTCCATCTCTGAACTTCAGTCAGACCAGGGGAGGCTCGATGGTCTGAAAGTCCTTAGTGCACAGAGGCCTGGCCCCACCCTAGGAGCACAGGGGAGAATGTTCCCAGCCCTCTCCTCCGGGAGCCCTGCACTTGATAGGGGTTGAGCTGGAATGGAGAGGAAAAGGGGAAATAAGCGACAGACAGAGGACACGCCAGACTCATTCAGTCTACAGACGTTTTTGGAGCACCTACTACGTGCCAAGGGGGCTTCCAGGTGGCTCAGTGGTAAAAGCATCTGCCTGCCAATGCGAGACACAGGAGATGCCTATTTGATCCCTGGCTCGGAAAGATCCCCTGGAGGGGAGGATATGGCTGTCCACTCCAGTGTTCTTGCCTGGGAAATCCCATGGACCGAAGAGCCTTGTGGGCTACAGTCTGTGAGGTTGCAAGAGTCGGATATGACTAAGCATGCACACACTGTATTTTATTTATGAAAATCAAAATTTATCACAAAGTACAGTACTTTAACTGTAAAAGGTTTCATGCCTAAAAAATACCAGAGATTAGTAAGAATACTCTTCCCACAGTGCATCCAGAGACCTCCAAAATAGTTTATATTTTTCTACCTAGGACGTGAATCAAGAGAAAGACTCCAGCTGTTAAGCCTTGACTTTAGATTGACATTAGTTCTCCTTTCACGTCTCTTGGTCTCCCAACCCAGATAGCCATCATGTCTGCAAGCACCTTCTGTCTGCAGTTGGAACTCCTGTCACAGGAGAGACTGCTGTTATGCTGGTTAGGAGTTTAAGCTCAGGAGACTAGCTTCAGATTATAGTTTTGCCACTTACAGTCATGAGACCTGGGACAAAAACTCTCTGTCTCATTTTCACCATTTTGTAAAGGGAGGATAGTAACAACATCTACATTGTAAGAAAATTAAATTAAATGAGGATTAAATGAGGTAATGTAGGTACAGGAGTTAGCACAGTATTCTTCTAGAAATAAATTCCCTCAGCTATTTTTAATAGCAGGAGAATAGAACCCATCATCTTCATTTGGTCATTAACTAAATCAAATTGTGTTTTTACCATTTAATTTTATTTTTGAAATAATATTTTGTAAGCCTTTTATTAGATGAGCAATATACAACCATTATAATTACAAATTATAATTTCATGTAAGCAAGAAGAAAAAGTTATTTTAAATCTTATCATCTAGAGAAGACATTTATAATGACAGCAACACCACCACCACACACACTTTTTTCCCTGTGCAAATACGTGCCTCTATTATGCATAAATAATTCCATTTAAACTAGAGTGAAATTAAAAACTCTGTTCGTGTTTGTCAAAAGCACATGCACTGCAGCCAAACTGCCCTGGTGTAATTCCTGACTTTGCCGGTCAGTGGGCTACATGACCTTGGGAAAATTATCGACCTCTTTCATGTGTTGGTTTCTTCATCTGTAAAGGGAGAATAATTAGCGGGTGTCCCTCAAAGTGTCGTGAGGATTAAGTGAGAGTTTACGTAAAGCCTAGCACTCTTCATTGCAGAAATTCCTGTGTTAGGATATATCTTTTAAGGATCCCATTTTAGGCCTTTTTAAGGGTAACACATCAGGATCTAGTGTGAATCTCTTCCCGTTACTTATCTCTCTGCTACCCTGATGCTCTAGCCCTTTAATTCTTCACATGACCAGTGTAGTCACTCCTTTGGTTTATACGTGATTTCTGAATGGATAAGTCTAGCTCAGTTGAGATAGAGTCAGTACCTACAGTAAGATTATTTTTTCCAATAAGATTTAATCTGGTTGGGAGTAGTAACTGTATTTTACACTTCATATTACCCATGTATATACATGCTATGCTTTGAATGTTAAAAATATGATTTTTTGAAAGAGTACTTGAAAAGTCCATAAAGTAACATTCATCAACTGAGAAAATGTTTACTCGCTGTTCTAAATGAGTTACTTGCATTTTTTTTTTCCTACTTTGGGAAGAGGCAATTGAATGTGCTGATAAAGATTTTTTTCTATAATGTTGCTTGAGCTGTATTAAAATTTTTTTTGGCCTTTGCTTGCAGGTCCTTAAGCATTAAGTATTTTTTTCTTCAAATTGGCATTTGCTGTTTGCTGTTTGTCTGTACAAAGTGTAAGGCAAAAGATGAAAGTAATACTCTTAAAAAAAACCTGAAATCTCTCCAAAGACGATTGCAACAAAAATTATCCATTGCAACTTTATAATTAAAGTGCTTGATGAAATGCACATGTTGAATAAGTTTTTGAAAAAGTTCCCCTTGCTGCCTTCTCCCATTTAAAAGATTAATTCATTTAACTGAAACCAACCAGAGGAAGGAAACAGTGTGCAGACTTAAAATTTTGTTTGGAAACAATTAAGTTCTGTCTTTCCCAAAATATAGATTGTGCAATTAATAGGGAACTTGGCTAGACCAAGGCTGTTGACAAAATGTAGCTAGAAGATTTGGGCTATTTTTAGTTATTATGCCATTTGTACTTAGTAATTTTTAACATGAACATTTACTTACATGGAAGTTATTCTTTTAAGAGAAAATGAAGAAATAGTTGGCATATGTTTTGAGAAAATATCTTGTTTTTAGTAAAAAAACAAAACCCCAAGAAACCCTATACTCTTAAGGAGATAAATATCCTCATTGACTTTAAGTGGGGGGAAATTGTCTTAGGACATAAAACCCTCACTTAAAAGATTCATTACATGTAAAACTTATTCTGAAGAAGTAAAAATTCTCATCTATTAAACATTTTAATACTGTTTTTGCTTTCAAATATATCTAGTCACTGAAGGTCTAATAAACTTTTGTCTGGTAGAGAAAATTAGGAGAATTACTGTAATAAATAAAAAGGATTTTTAATTAACATTGTCAGTAAAAGGGGTCCTTCTTAAGTTCTTGAAAATACTTAAAATATCTTCCACTCTTCAGTCGATTCTTTGGGACCCAGTAGACTGTAGCCCTCCAGGCTCCTCTGTTCATGGGATTCTCCAGGCAACAATACTGGAGTGGGTTGCCTTGCCCTTCTCCAGGAGATCTTCCTGATGCAGGGATCAAACCTGTGTCTCCTTAATCTCTCACACATTGGCAAGTGGGTTCTTTACCACTAGCACTACCTGGAAAGCCCCCTGTCTTCAATGTGTTAGTCACTCAGTCGTGTCCGACTCTTTGTGACCCCATGGACTGTACAGCCTGCCAGGCTCTTCTGTCCATGGGGTTTTCCAGGCAAGGATACTGGAGTGGGTTGCCATTTCCTTCTCCAGGGGATCTTCCCGACCCAGGGATCGAACCCGGGTCTCCTGCATTGCAGTCAGAGATGCTTTACCATCTGAGCTACTAGGGAAGCCCCCTCTCTTCAATGAATGGTTTCAATTATGATCTTTCTTTCAGTGTTTTTTCCCTTCATAAGTAGTAAAAGACAGTTTGAGTTCTGTTCTTGTTAAGTACCACACACCTTCGGTAAGTGGGGTAGGAAGAAAGGAGATGTTAAACACCTCATTGCCATGACACTTCAGTATCTCTGTCCAGTGAGTGCATGTCAGCAAAATCAGAGAGTAGGTGCGTTTTCTCAGGATCTCACTTCACTTACTTGGAGCTCTTAGTTTCCTCTTGTCCTGGCTTCTGAAGATCCTGAGCGCTCTAGAACTTCCAGCGGATGTGCCTCACTAGAGCTCCGGCCTGTGCTCTGGATCCATTAGATGGAGCCACCTTGGGATCTAAGCAGACAACTACAGGGCCCCCCTAGCACTGGCTGCCCCATTCTTATTTATTTATTTTTAATTGGAGAGTAATTGCTTTACAGTGTTGGTTTCTGCTATACAACAACGTGAATCAGTCAGAGGTATATGTTTGTCTCCTCCCTCTTGAACCTCCCTCCCACCCCACCCAACCCTCTAGGTTGTCACAGAGCACCTGATTGAGCTCTCTGCATCACACAGCAAATTCCCACTGGCTATTTTGCATACGGTAATTATGGTAATTATGTTTAAGCCCGGGGGGACTCTTTCAGTTGCCCCACCCTTTCCTTCCCCTGCTGTGTCTGCAAGCCTGTTCTCTGTATCTGCATAGCAGCCCCATTCTTAACACTTCCAACAAACAGAAGGGCAGAGACTTCTGTTTTCCTGCCATTGACATGAAAGGTTTAGGAATCAGGCAAGTCTGGATGGGGTAATAGGATTCATCAAGGCCACTAGGGGGCATCATGACTGCCTACCTCTTGCCTGCTGTTTTCCTGTGTGTGTGTGTGTGTTTAGCTTATGCTGCTGCTACTGCTAAATCGCTTCAGTCGTGTCCAACCCTGTGCTGAAGGAGGAAACAGACAGAGCTGGGCTCCATCTCAGGCCAGACTGCGAACATTAGGCTACATGCATGGTCACCCTCCCAATGGACTCTGAACTTTGTGCCTGGTGTCTATAGAAGCGGCATACCAATGGGAAACCAGACCCCCGTAAAAGAGCCTCAGGACTTGTGCTTGGACTCTCCATTGCCTAAAGAATATGCTAATTACTCTGTAACAGAACAAAGTCGTAAATTCCATTATGTTTATCGGGATATGACCACAGTCCTGTTGATAAATGTCCACTGTTTATCTAGTCTTGTGACACATGAATCATGGGTTAACTTTGATCGTATCTCTCTTTTACCTTGTCCAGACTAGTTTCAAGGACTTTGAGGAGGTAGGTTTGAGCAAGTACACTTAGGGTATATAAGGTTTTCACAAAACCTGGTCGGGGTCCTTGGCTAAGAGGAGACTCTGCCCTGGGCCCGCGGATGTAATAAACTGCACTCCACTATCTGCATTGTCCTTCTGAGTGAGTTTGTTTTCTGGAACACGTGGCTACAACAGTGCAACCCCATAGACGGCAGGCAGCCCACCAGGCCCCGCTGTTCCTGGGATTCTCCAGGCAAGAACACTGGGGTGGGTTGCTATTTCCATCTCCAATGCATGAAAGGGAAAAGTGAAAGTGAAGTCGCTCAGTCTTGTCCGATTCTTTGCGACCCCATGGACTGCAGCCTACCAGGCTCCTCCGTCCATGGGATTTTCCAGGCAAGAGTACCAGAGTGGGGCGCCAGTGCCTTCTCCGTCCCACATGCCACAATATTTTAAAAAATAGTAATAATAATAAAGGACCACTGGTGCTTAAGAACCTGCTTGCCAATGCAGGGAACACAGGTTTGATCCCTGGTCTGGGAAGATTCTGCATGACTTGAGGCAACTGAACACTTGCCCCGCAACTGCTGTGAGCCTTCATGCTCTAGAGCCTGTGCTCAAAAAAGAAGCCGCAGCAATGAGAAACCAGTGCAGTGCAACTAGAGTGTAGCCCACGCTCACCACAACTAGAGACGGCCTGCATGAAGCAGCAAGACCCAGCACAGACTAAATAAATAAAATTTTAAAAGGGGGGAAAGAAAAGGGCCTTATCTACCAGCAATCTGGCCAGTTTACCTTCATCCTCGCTTAGGTACTTGGACTTCCATCATATTAAAATGAATTGTCCTTGTTGCTAGTTAAGCCGGCTGTCAGGCTTCCATGGTGGCTCAGACGGTGAAGAATTCACCTGCAGGAGACCGGGGTTTGATCCCTGCGGCAGGAAGATCCCCCAGAGAAGGGAATGGCTACCCACTCCAGTATTCTTGCCTGGAGAATTCCATGGAGCCTGGTGGGGTCACAAAGAGTAGGATACGACTGAGCAGCTAAGCACACAGCACAAGCCAGCTGTCGTCCTCCCATTCCTATCCCTCACCCCTGCCTCTTGCTCTATACCTCAGTCTTCTTGTCTTTCTCCTGTATTACCAATATTTCTCTCTACTGGATAACTTTTTATTTTTTCAGTTTGGCTACCTCCTGTCTTCGTTGCAGCATGCTAGGGCTGGAGGCACTCGGGCTTAGTTATCCTGCCCTGGAATCTTACTTCCCCAACCAGGAATCCAAACTGTGTCCCCTGCATTGCAAGGTGGATTCTTTTAAAAGTTATTTTTTAGGAGCGAAAACTTCAGAGGAGGTATTTTACATGCAGGATCCTTTGAACTGGACCTTGTCAAATAAATAGTAGAGATAAAAGCTATATGCCAAGTGCATTTCACTTAACATGAAGCCTTGGCAAGAGTAATTAATGCAGAAAGAAACAAATAAAACCCCACATACACAATTACAACTAATAAGAACGTTAAAAAGATTTCTGGGGACTTCCTTGGGGGTCCAGTGGTAAAGAATCCACTTTCCAATGCAAGGACCATGAGTGCAATCCCTGATTGGAGAACTAAGATCCCATCGGATGTGGGGCAGCTAAGCTCACATGGCACCACCAGAGAAGCCCAGGTGCTGCAACGAAGACCCAGGACAATCAAAAAAAAAAAAAAAAAAAAACCCGCACAATTCTTTCTCTAGTTTCTGAAAAGCGTGCATAAAAGTATCAGGAAACTTGTTTTTGAAGGTCAGTAGGACATATCTGTAAACTCTTCTATATAAAAAAATATACATGGCTCATAATCACAAAAAATGACAAAGTAATACATTTACATGGATTTTAATAAAGATTTTAATAAAGCCCCACTTCACTCCATCCTGCCTCCCTTTTCTAATCCCTTACCTTGAAAGTATACTTAGAAAACTGCATTTGCTTTCTTATTTCTAAGTAGTAGCTACAGATATTTCTTGATTTCCAATTTGAGGTATTATCTATTGACTATCTACAGAGAAGGCAATGGCACCCCACTCCAGTACTCTTGCCTAGAAAATGCCATGGATGGAGGAGTCCATGGGGTTGCTAAGAGTCGGACACAACTGAGTGACTTCACTTTCACTTTTCACTTTCATGCATTGGAGAAGGAAATGGCAACCCACTCCAGCATTCTTGCCTGGAGAATCCTGGGATGGGGGAGCCTGGTTGTCTGCCATCTATGGGGTCTCACAGAGTCAGACACGACTGAAGCGACTTAGCAACAGCAGCACTGACTATCTACAAATCTTTCAAATACAATGTTCCTCATAGCTGAGCCATATAGGGAACTGATTAATTTCCGTTCTTCCATAATTCTATAATTTTCCTTCCTTGATGTTAAAATTGACTCAGTTTTTTTTCCCATTGCTCCATATTCTTTAATGAACATCAAAAGGCAGTCAATATGCCAGCAAATTTGGAAAACTCAGCAGTGGCCACAGGACTGAAAAGGTCAGTTTTCATTCCAATCCCAAAGAAAGGCAGTGCCAAAGAATGCTCAAACTACCGCACGATTACACTCATGTCACACGCTAGTAAAGTAATGCTCAAATTCTCCAAACTGGGCTTTAGCAATACATGAACCGTGAACTTTTAGATGTTCAAAGTGCATGTAGAAAATCAGAGGTCAAATTGCCTACATCCACTGGGTCATTGAAAAAGCAAGAGAGTTCCAGAAAAACATCTATTTCTGCTTTATTGACTATGCCAAAGCCTTTGACTATGTGGATCACAATCAACTGTGGAAAATTCTGAAAGAGATGGGAATACCAGACCACTTGACCTGCCTCTTGAGAAACCTGTATGCAGGTCAGGAAGCACCAGTTAGAACTGGACATGGAACAACAGACTGGTTCCAAATAGGAAAAGGAGTACGTCAAGGCTGTATAATGTCACCCTGCTTATTTAGCTTATATGCAGAGTACATCATGAGAAACGCTGGGCTGGAGGAAGCACAAGCTGGAATCAGGATTGCCGGGAGACATATCAATAACCTCAGATATGCAGATGACATCACCCTTATGGCAGAAAGTGAAGAGGAGCTAAAAGCCTCTTGATGAAAGTGAAAGAGGAGAGTGGAAAAGTTGGCTTAAAACTTAACATTCAGAAAACAAAGATCATGGCATCCAGTCCCATCACTTCATGGGAAATAGATGGGGAAACAGTGGAAACAGTGTCAGACTTTATTTTTTTGGGCTCCAAAATCACTGCAGATGGTGATTGCAGCCATGAAATTAAAAGATGCTTACTCCTTGGAAGAAAAGTTATGACCAACCTAGATAGCATATTCAAAAGCAGAGACATTACTTTGCTGACTAAGGTCCGTCTAGTCAAGGCTATGGTTTTTCCTGTGGTCATGTATTGATGTGAGAGTTGGACTGTGAAGAAGGCTGAGCGCCGAAGAATTGATGCTTTTGAAGTGTGGTGTTGGAGAAGACTCTTGAGAGTCTCTTGGACTGCAAGGAGATCCAACCAGTCCATTCTGAATGAGATCAGTCCTGGGATCTCTTTGGAAGGAATGATGCTAAAGCTGAAACTCCAATACTTTGGCCACCTCATGCGAAGAGTTGACTCATTGGAAAAGACTCTGATGCTGGGAGGGATTGGGGGCAGGAGGAGAAGGGGATGACAGAGGATGAGATGGCTGGATGGCATCACTGACTTGATGGATTTTAGTCTGAGTGAACTCCGGGAGCTGGTGATAGACCGGGAGGCCTGGCGTGCTGCGATTCATGGGGTCGCAAAGAGTTGGACACGACTGAGCAACTGAGCTGAACTGAACCTTAAATTGGCTGAGAGTTGTAACTACAAAGTAAAGGTGATGTGGCTTCAGAGATTGGACAAGCTGGGTGTAAGAATCCAGTTCTTACTCAGATTTTCCAGATGGTCTTAGGAAACTTTGAAGAAGTCAGTTGACAGCTTGGAGTGTCAGCACAGCTGGCTACGGATTCTCTGAACTTCCATCTACCATAGTGTACTGGAAGGGTAGGACATGCCCAAAGCTCTGGTTCTCTGAATGGTAAAACCAGAGAAAGCAGTGGGGCCTCTGCTTCATGGAGTCTCTCATCTAGGAAGGGAGACTGGTGATCTGCAGCTAAATACACACACAAATGCGTACTTACCGATTGAAAAGGTGGTGTCAAACTGGAGACAGAATAATGATGGAGAGCAAAGAGGGAGCTGTACATATGTGGTCAGGGAGGAAAGCCTGAGAATGCATCACTGAAGTAAAAAGGTAGGACAATGGAGGAAAAGCAAGTTCGAGGTCTCGAGGACAGTTAGCGGTTAAGGTTATGTCTCAAAGACAGCAGGATTATGTCCAGGACACAAAAGGAGTTCCTTGTGGCTGGAAGAGGGGACACAAAGCAGGAGGGGGCTCAAAATGAAGTCTGAGATAGTAACCCTCATTCTTTGGGATTGTGAAGCCAGTGCTGCTGTATTTGTGGTCTGCACATGGGCTGCAGGTCTGCAAACTATTGGCTACTGTCTGTGATCAGAAAAAGAGCTGTGCACACAGAAATCAACTATGCTACCTGGGATGCTTTTTAAGTACGCTTATACACACACGCATGTAGCAAAGACTTTCTCAGTAAAAGAAGGAGTGGGCAGCTTGATACTGATGTTCTGATGTAAATTCCTTACTTTGTTGAGGACTGATACTTTGAGCATATGATGGACAATCACTGAAGGACCTTCAGTGCACATGAATGTATATGTGGTGGTGAGGGAGTTGGTGGGAGGATGTTATGCTGAATTCACTTTTCAAAATAATTTCTGTGACTGTCAAATAGAGTGGAGTGGGAAGAGGCAGGCGAAGAGCGAGTCAGGACCAGTGGTCTAGGGAAGAGATGGCAGTGGGCCTGCACCAAGGTGGTGGCAATAGAGGTGGAGGATTAGTGGGCTGATCACTGTCTTTTTGGAGACAGACTCAATAGGATTTTCTCTTGCATTGGAGGATGGGGAATTAAGAGGATCCTTTACACTTGACCTCCATGTTTCTGCTCTGAAGAGCCTTTTGAATATTCATGCCGTTGATTGAGACAGCGACAGTTGAGGAGGAATGAGTTTAGAATAGGGCAGATGGTATGTTCAGATATTAATAGTGGTAGTTCTAATAGTGGAGTTTTTTGGAAAAAAAATAGCCTTTATGAAATCTTCAAATTAATAAATAATAGCACAGTCCACTTTTTTTTCTCCTAAAATGCCTCTTTTGAGTTCTTATGTCTTCGGCAGTGGAAGCGTGGAGTCATACCTACTGAACCACCAGGGAATTCCCATGAAATGCTTCTTTTGAGAGCAAAGAAAAGAAAGATAAAAAGTTTTGTTGAGATATAGATGTTGGGAGTGGGTTAGGTTCATTCATCAGCTGAGGGATCTTTTCAGCATAAGTGATTTAGCTCTGTGACTCAGCCAAGTTATATAGCTGCCATGATCATGAAGAGAGCTTCTGAATGGTTGAAATTATAAATGTTATACCCACGAATACCAAGGGGTATGTCCAGGGTGAGGAATAAGTTTCATCTGCACTGTCAACTCTGATTAATTTTTAGTGAATGCTCAGAAAGCTCTTGTGGAGGCCACATCTGGATTGAGTGAAAAGGCTGCTGCCGTCAATTTTTCAGTGTGTACCTTGGATGCAAGAGGAACCGTTGCAGCAGACAGGCCAAGTGTCTGCCAACCCTCTGCATCCTTCAGGTATAGAACATGAATTGGATAAATGTCTCAACGTGTGTGGCGCTAGATATATGGTTCCCAAACCTGCAAAATGGAACAAACACTAAACTTTGAAGAGGACTGTCTATGTGATTAAACTTTGGGATGGATTCCAAGAACTGGAATACAATGTTGGAACTGTTCTTTCCTTTGACCTTGATACTGGAACCAGAGCTCACTGATAGTAACTAAAACGCCCTCTGGGTTGTTAATGCAGTTTTGCTCTGGGATCCATTAGAGATACAAAAACAGCCTGATAAAGATTGGGCAAGTTCCACAGGTCTGCCAGGGCTGATTGCCATGGAGTCAAATTATATGGCTGCACTTGGTGATACAGTGGACCATTCTCAACTTCTCCCATTTTATTCTAAATGCACGAAGACCGTTTTGCTTTCTGTTTACTCATTTCAATTTAATTTGGCTCTATCATCCCTTCCACTACCTCTGAACCTTTCCCAGCAAATGATGGCTTTTTCTCCCCTACCCCAAAGAAGATTCTGGTGACTGTGTAAACTATTTTGGGTTGCCAGAGAAACAGAAGACTAGTTTGGATTCATCAGAGAGTGGCAACATTTTGATGGAAACTTGGGTAGAGTGCTGCCAACCTCTGCTCAGGTTGTACAGATAAAGTTTGATGTGTGATATTAGAGTTGGCTATCCAAGGTCTCTGCCATGACTTCATCAGTAATAATGATAATAATTTTCATGTGAAACAGAAGGGAAATAATGATTTGAGGAAGTTGGTAGAACCAATTACATCAGTTTTAGGGCCAAAATTCATGAACAGCTTCATTTGTCTAGTGGAGAGAAGACCCTAGTAATTTTTATAATTTAGATACATTTGTCAAGGAGCTACCAAATCCACTTGACATGAGAAAAAATGAGTCAAATTTTTTAAAAAAACTACTTTTAATTTACCCTGGGATGTTTGCTATGGGAGTGAAAATTGAGATAACAAGTGAATACTTGTTTATTTGTAAATATTTGGGTAGACTCATAGAGTTGGGGATGATTGAGGTCATTTAGTCGACATGGTTTCAAAGACTTTATTCTTTATAATAGCACAACTTTTTTTTTGTTTTTTAAAGAAACTTTTTGTTCAAGTTCAGTGCAAAACAGGTAAAAGTAAAAGTGATTGTGTAGGCAATGATGTAGAGAGTTGAGAGCATGACCCACTTGGGTTTGTGCCTCCTGGGAAAAACCCACCTGGTTTTTCCATGAGATACCACTGTTCTAAGGACTCGATTTGAAAACTACTAATCTAATGCAGTGTCCTCATTTTATAAACAAGGAATAAGATGACTTACCCAGAACCGTACAGTTGGTTATTGGGTGGACCTGCTCCCCATACTTATGATCTTTCCATTACATTATACTTGGAGTGTCAGTGATGACCCCCCTGTTTCCTGAGCTCCCCTCTGATCCTTCCTATTGCTCTTGTCAACAGGGTTCTATTTATAATCTTATTCTTTCCTTGTTATTTAATAGACTTCATCCCCACCACTGCAATTCTCGTAACAGCCTAAAGAAAAACTTTTCTGACTCCATGTACACATGAGAGTGCAGTGAGGAACAGCGGGTGTGACTTCCTCAATGGCCGCTGCTCCCGAGTGTGCGCTGTGAGCAAGGGTACAAGTCCATGATGAATAGTGGGTGGAAGGGGAGCAGGGAAGTGCAGACTGTCTAGACATCCTGTATTGCACTCTCCTGCCATGTGACAGAAGAGAGTGATGAGACACTCTCTGCAGATCTTGGGTTGTTTGAATGCTGCTCCCTTTCCCAGAACTGGCATTTTGTGTGGCCTCTGATAAATGTTAAATTCTTATGTCCTGTTTTGTGAGATTTTAAATCATGTACAGTTAATGAGCAGACTATTACAAAGCATGACAGTGTCTATCACCTGAATAAAAGAAGCAGTGTTAATTTTATGTGGACTTGTATTTCTAAGGCACTGATTTTTGGAGGTAGATATGGTTTTGAATTTCTCATCCATTTTTTTTTTCTCATAATGAGGAAGGTGATGTTCAAAGCGGTGAAGAGCTGTGTCCGTGATGAGTCAGCTAGTGTGAGGCACGGAAACTCAAACTCAAACTCAGTCCTCCTCACTCAAGACCCATTGCTCATCCCACTGTTTGGTTTGATTTGATTGAAAAAAATATGCATCCTCCCATACAAAATATCCATGAGAGAAAGAGGGAGATTTTCCTGTTTCTTTGATGGGGAAGGGTAGACAATAAAGACCCTCTAAGTGCTGAAGCCTTTACCGCATTTACAGGAAATCTGCTTTCTAAAATCATTGTTTGCCAACTCCTTTGGTCATTAAAAAAATTTTTTTTAATTGGAGAAGGAAATGGAAACCAACTCCATTATTCTTGCCTGGAGAATCCCATGGACAGAGGAGTCTGACAGGCTATAGTCCATGGGGTCACAAGAGTTGGACATGACTTAGCAACTAAACCACTACCACCATGGGCAATAATATCTTTTGGAGAGATGGAGTAATCTATATATGACAATAATGAAAGGGAAAAGCCTTCACTGTATTAGCTTTGTCCTTAAAGAATAAATAATCGTTATTTTTCCTATCTTTGAAAGCAGTCAATTAGAGATTAAGAGTTTGGGCTCTGGAGCTGGACTGCCTGGGTCTGGATTCCAGCCTTGCTTTTTTAAAAATTTCTTGGCTGTAGCACATGGCCCTCAGGGTCCTAGTTCCCTGATCAGGAATCAAACCCATGCCCCTGGCATTGGAAACACAGAGTCTCAACCACTGGCCTGCCAGGGAAGTCTATAGGCTTGCTTTTTACTGGTTGCATGACCTTCATTGAGTTAGTTAACCTCATTGTGGCTGGTATTTTTTTGCATTTGTAGAGTAGGTGAATAAGAGTAAATACTTCAGAATGTTCTGAAGATTAAATGTGTAAATATATGCAGCTGATAGAATAGTCTAGCATTTATTAATAGTAAGCACTTAATAAATATTAATATTATTATTCCTATATGGATTAAAGGCACCCTCTAAATCCAGATGCACATCAAACTTATAATTGTTTGAAACTGGATGTGGTATTTGTTGTTTGAAGCAGCTACAGCTTGAGATAATTTGTTATGCAGACGTAGATAACCATGCATCAACCATGATTAAACGTCAGCACCAATAAATATGTAGACAGTCTAGACAGAGCACGTCTGATGTCTAATTCTTGTTTTTTTATGTACTTATTCAATATGCGTTTAAACTATGCTAGGCTTTGTGGACACAAAAGTTATAAATAATTTTTTAAAAAGACACTGTCCTTGCCTTCTCAGAAAAATAAGCTTGAAAAATTTGTGGCAGATGTATTTATGCAAGTAATTTATTGTACACTGTTGCTTGTTAATTGTTTAATTTGAATAATTTGTTAAATATGTAGTCAAGTATCTTTATAAGACAAGCAAACAAACCAGTCCTTCTGATTGCTGTGGATTCCAACAGCCATCTCTTTCTACGTTCGGAAGCTTTTAGACATTGTCAACCACCAGTAACCTCTTTTGGGATGACTTTGCTTGTTAGGGTCTTCCCTGGTAGCTCAGTTGGTAGAGAATCCGCCTGCAATGCAGGACACACCAGTTTGATTCCTGGGTTGGGAAGATCACTGGAGAAGGGATAGGCTACCCATTCCAGTATTCTTGGCCTTCCCTGGTGGCTCAGCTGGTAAAGAATCTGCCTGCAATACGGGAGACCTGGGTTTGATCCCTGGCTTGGGAAGGTCCCTTGGAGAAGGGAAAGGCTACCCACTCTAGTATTCTGGCCTGGAGAATTCCATGGACTGTATAGTTCATGGGGTCACAAAGAGTCATACAGGACTGAGCGACTTTCACTTTCTTTCTTTTTGCTTGTTACAGACCAGAGCTGGTGGAAGGTCTGTTTTCTGGACTTTATTCTCTCATGCTTTCTTGAGTGTAATTAACATGGCACATCCTGTGTCAGGTGAACTGGGGATGGGAGGAGGAGGGTGAGGACAAAAACCTGAGTAAGATGTGGTGTCAACCCTCAGAGGGCTAGGCAGTGAGAGGTGGGGTAGGGTGGGGATGGAAATGAACAGGAAACGGTCTTGCCTTCAGAGAGCCCATTGTCTGAGCGAGTTAGTAAACAAGCAGTGACAGGGCTGAGAATCCTGCAGAGTGCTGAGGGGGCACGGGAGAGGAAGTGACTGGGGCAGCCTGGGGGGACCGAGGAAGGCTCAGACAGGAAGTGGTATACAGAGTGGGTCAAAGGATGACTCACGGTTGAATAGAAGAGAGGGTGAGTTTTAAGGCAGGGAAAGCTGCATGTCCAAAGGCACGGAGGCAAGATTCACCAAGCGGTCAGTATTAGGGCACCGCTTAGCTTCAGTGACACGTCATTGCCCATGCTCTCAGCTCAACCAGCAGAGTCTGGTATGAGCCACTTCCTGTCCACCTTCGCAGGCTGTTTCTACTTCATAACCACTAACCACATTAGCTCCTTTTTTAAAGATTTACATTGTTGTGTTACTTTCAGGTGTACAGCAAAGTGAATCGGTTAAACATATTTGTATATCCACTCTTTCTTAGATTCTTTTCCCATATAGGCCATTACAGAGCATTGAGTAGAGTTTTCTGTTCTCTACAGCAGGTTCTTATTGGTTGTCTATTTTCTCAGTGTGTAAATGTCAATCCCAATCTCCCAATCTTTCCACGCCCCCCCCCACGCCCTGCCCGATAATCATGTTTGTTTTCTACATCTGTAACTCTATTTCTGTTTTGTAGGTAAGTTCATTGGTACCCTTTCTGTAGGTTCCATATATAAGCAATATCATATGATGTTTATCTTCCTCTCTGTGTCTGACTTACTTCACTCAGTATGACAATCTCTACAGCTATCCATGTTGCTGCAAATGCATTATTTCATCCTTTTTTATGACTGAGTACTATTCCATTGTGGAGAAGGCAATGTCACCCCACTCCAGTACTCTTGCCTGGAAAATCCCATGGACGGAGGAGCCCAGTAGGCTGCATGGGGTTGCGAAGAGTCGGACATGACTGAGCGACTTCCCTTTCACTTTTCACTTTCATGCACTGGAGAGGGAGGTGGCAACCCACTCCAGTGTTCTTGCCTGGAGAATCCTAGGGATGGGGGAGCCTGGTGGGCTTCCGTCTATGGAGTCGCACAGAGTCGGACATGACTGAAGCGACTTAGCAGCAGCAGCAGCAGCAGTGTTCCATTGTATATATGTAGCACATCTTCTTTATCCAGTCCTCTGTTGGTGGATATTTAGGTTGCTTGCATGTCCTGGATATTGTGAATAGTGCTCCAGAAACACTGGGGTGCATGTCCCTGGACCATCATAAGCACGATCACTTCAGAGGTGCTGCCCTTTAGGTTTTTCTATACTTTACCTGTGTCTTTAGGTTTTTCTATACTTTACCTGTGCCTTAAGGTTTTTCTATACTTTGCCTGTGTTCTTAATCTCTCTTTAACTTTTCTATGACAGTCTGTTTCCTGCCAGGATTTGGAGAGATAGTAGAGGGCTGGGCAGAGAAGGGAATGGCACCCCACTCCAGTACTCTTGCTTGGAAAATCCCATGGATGGAGGAGCCTGGTAGGCTGCAGTCCATGGGATCGCGAAGTCGGACATGACTGAGCAACTTCACTTTCACATTTCACTCTCATGCATTGGAGAAGGAAATGGCAACCCACTCCAGTGTTCTTGCCTGGAGAATCCCAGGGACGGAGGAGCATGGTGGGCTGCCGTCTCTGGGGTCACACAGAGTGGGACACGACTGAAGTGACTTAGCAGCAGCAGCAGCAGCAGCAGCAGCAGCAGAGGGCTGGGGACCAAGTTAGGAAAGGGCTTGCATGCATGTAAGCAGCTTGGATCATGTTCATTTGGAAATGGAGAACTATCAAAGATAGATCTTTATGTAGGGGTATGAGATAACCCAAGGAGTGCAGTTAACACATGGGATCAGGATAGATCATATTCTTTACACTTTAGATAGTACACTCTGTTGGTGAAGAATGAGTATGACCTGCTAACATATGCATATCTGTTTATTTGTAAGTTATATCCATGCATTAGTTTTTATTGAAATATAGTTGATTTATAAGATTATATTAATTTCAAGTATATAGGAAAGTGATTCTATTTCAGTTCAGTTCAGTTCAGTCACTCAGTCGTGGCCGACTCTTTGTGACCCCATGAATTGCAGCACTCCAGGCCTCCCTGTCTATCACCAACTCCTGGAGTTCACTCAAATTCACGTCCATTGAGTCGGTGATACCATCCAGCCATCTCATCCTCTGTCATCCCCTTTTCCTCCTGCCCCCAATCCCTCCCAGCATCAGAGTCTCTTCCAATGAGTCAACTCTTCGCATGAGGAGGCCAAAGTACTGGAGTTTCAGCTTTAGCGTCATTCCTTCCAAAGGACACCCAGGGCTAATCTCCTTTAGAATGGACTGGTTGGATCTCCTTGCAGTCCAAGGGACTCTCAAGAGTCTTCTCCAACACCACAGTTTAAAAGCATCAATTCTTCGGCACTCAGCTTTCTTCACAGTCCAACTCTCACATCCATACATGACCACAGGAAAAACTATAGCCTTGACTAGATGGACCTTTGTTGGCAAAGTAATGTCTCTGCTTTTCAATATGCTATCTAGGTTGGTCATAACTTTCCTTCCAAGGAGTAAGCGACTTTTAATTTCATGGCTGCAGTCACCATCTGCAGTGATTTTGGAGCCCAGAAAAATAAAGTCTGACACTGTTTCCACTGTTTCCCCATCTATTTGCCATGAAGTGATGGGACCAGATGCCATGATCTCCGTTTTCTGAATGTTGAGCTTTAAGCCAACTTTTTCACTCTCCTCTTGTACTTTCATCAAGAGGATTTTTAGTTCCTCTTCACTTTCTGCCATAAGGGTGGTGTCATCTGCGTATTTGAGGTCATTGATATTTCTCCCAGCAATCTTGATTCCAGCTTGTGCTTCTTCCAGCCCAGCGTTTCTCATGATGTACCCTGCATATAAGTTAAATAAGCAGGGTGACAATATATAGCCTTGATGTACTCCTTTTCCTATTTGGAACCAGTCTGTTGTTCCATGTCCAGTTCTAACTGTTGCTTCTTGACCTGCATACAGATTTCTCAAGAGGCAGGTCAGGTGGTCTGATATTCCCATCTCTTTCAGAATTTTCCACAGTTTATTGTGATCCACACAGTCAAAGGCTTTGGCATAGTCAATAAAGCAGAAATAGATGTTTTTCGGGAACTCTTGGTTTTTTCATGATCCATCAGATGTTGGCAATTTGATCTCTGGTTCCTCTGCCTTTTCTAAAACCAGCTTGAACATCTGGAAGTTCATGGTTCACATATTGCTAAAGCCTGGCTTGGAGAATTTTGAGCGTTACTTTACTAGTGTGTGAGATGAGTGCAATTGTGTTGTAGTTTGAACATTCTTTTGCATTGCCTTTCTCTGGGATTGTAATGAAAACTGACCTTTTCTAGTCCTGTGGCCACTGCTGAGTTTTCCAAATTTGCTGGCATATTGAGTGTAGCACTTTCACAGCATCATCTTTCAGGATTTGAAAGAGCTCAACTGGAATTCCATCTATTTATACATATAAAATATATATACTTACATATGTATATTTCAAATTACTTTCCATTAAATGTTATTATAAAATATTGAATATAGTTCCCTGTGCTATAAAATAAATCCTGTTGCTTATCTGTTTTATGTATAGTAGTTTGTATATGTTAATCCCATACTCCTAATTTACTTGTCCCACCTCTCTTTCCCCTTTGGGAACCTTAAGTTTGCTTTCTACACCTGTGAGTCTGTTTCCGTTTTGTATATAGGTTCATTTGTATTATGTTTGAGATTTATTTAAGTAATATCATGCAACATTTGTCTGTCGCTGTATGATTTATTTCACTTAGTATGATAATCTCCAGGTCCATCTATGTTCCTGCCATGCATTCTTCTACTAACAACTTTTGCATAATGTAAAATATAAAAGTTGGTATTAAAAGGAGCAAGATAAAATAAACTATATTTAAATACTTCAAGTTGATTTTCAGTTTTTATGTTACTAAAAACCATGCTATTTGTGTTTTGGTTGCTTCATTTTTAAGGGTCTTGCTAAAATTGTAGCTAATGTTTCATTATACACTTAGAGTGTCCTTCATTGTTGAAGATGGTGCATATAAATCCATTTTCCAAATAATCTTGATAACTTCTGTTGGGTAGAGGTAGGCTAATCTCTTGTCTGATCTAGTTACAATTGTTTTGGACATGTAGTATGGTGATAAATCACTTCAACCAAGAGTAGTTTGTTAATTTAAAACATTGTTTTCCATATTTATAGCAAAGAAAACAAAGAAATTAGAATAGTAACAATTATTAAATAATTTGGCCCATGTTATTAATTACAGATGAATAATCAGGAATTTTAAGGTGCCAGTTTAAACTCATACTAGGGGAAAAAGAAAAAGAACAGGAGCTTTTGATACATGATCTAAATAAAACTTCAGAACAATCTTGCAAAATCAGCATTATTTGTAGCTTTTTATCATGAGGAAACTTCTTAGAAACATGCAAAGATCAAGGAGCTTTCCCAGGAGCTAATAAATGTCAGAGAATTCTTCAATTAAACTCTGGTCTATCTGTGCCTGGAGAACTCGTCCCTTACCTACCTATAAAAAGCTGATAAAGAAAGGGGAAATTTGGGATGCTTTTATCAGATGGCCTTGATTTTCTCAGTAAAATAGAGGAAGAGGCTTAGTAGCCTTAAAAGGCTGTGTTCAGATAAAACTGGTGTGAAATGTGATTAACTAGCTTGCAGACAGAGCCCCCTTAAAAGCTGCTCCCTTCACTCCTTTCCACATTAAAACCAAGAATCTGACACTCTCCATATAGCCAGTTCACTCATATTCCATCCTGGTTTCTCTGTGCTTCCTTCCTTCGCAGCTGGAGGGACCATGCTTGGCACTTATAGTTACTGGTATAAGTGAGTAAGGACTTGGCCGGGGGAAAAAACAAAGAATGCACATTTCCTTTGCTTGTTATTTTTGGCGTATTGTTTCTGGGCCCAAGTTGCAAGATGTTAAGGTGCTTGTCAAAAAATGTGAAGGGTCCTTAGGGAGGAAATGGCTGGAGGCCACTCATGACAACACTTGAAGGGGAAGGCCACCATTATAAGGTATAGAAACCTTGATGAGAAAGTCTGGTTTGATAGCTGGGCAGGTGATGTTAGCATAATTCCTATGGTGCTGGGGCACCATCTTATCTGTATAATCTCTTGAGTCTGACAAGTCTGTGTCCTCTTTTTTTTTTTTTTTTAACTTTTTATTTTTACTTTATTTTACTTTATAATACTGTATTGGTTTTGCCATACGTTGACATGAATCCACCACGGACAGCTGAATTCTACCAAAAATTTTGAGAAGAGCTAACACCTATCCTACTCAAACTCTTCCAGAAAATTGCAGAGGAAGGTAAACTTCCAAACTCATTCTGAGGCCACCATCACCCTAATACCAAAACCTGACAAAGATACTACAAAAAAAGAAAACTACAGGCCAATATCACTGATGAACATAGATGCAAAAATCCTCAATAAAATTCTAGCAATCAGAATCCAACAACACATTAAAAAGATCATACATCATGACCAAGTGGGCTTTATCCCAGGGATGCAAGGATTCTTCAATATCCGCAAATCAATCAATGTAATTCACCACATTAACAAATTGAAAAATAAAAGCCATATGATTATCTCAATAGATGCAGAGAAGGCCTTTGACAAAAGTCTGTGTCCTCTTTAACAGAGCCCAGCAATCTGAAAATTCATGATCATTGAAAGGGTTGGGGGCCTGGGGGTATCCTAGTACAGGTGATAAGAGAAGATAGCCTAGATTTAGAGTAAGCAGTAAGATGCAAACTTGGATGAACTTTAGAAGGACAGTCACGGGGCTGAGGACTAGACCAAAGAGTCAACCAGAAGGGAACAGGATAATTGCTGACTTATACATGGAAAAGTGAAAAGTGAAGTCACTCAGTCGTGTCCGACTCTTTGTGACCCCATGGTCTGTAGCCTACCAGGCTCCTCTGTCCATGGGATTTTCCAGGCAAGAGTACTGGAGTGGGGTGCCGTTGCCTTCTCCAGGAGTTCTTCCTGACCCAGGGATCGAACCCAGGTCTCCCGCATTGTAGGCAGATGCTTTACTGTCTGAGCCACCAGGGAAGTCCTCTGTGTGGAAAGAGCCCTTCTAAAGTCCCAGCTCGTTAAACACTGGGTTTTCTACATGCTGTTCTGTGCACCTCCAGAGAAGGTGAGTGGAGAAACAAGTCACTTCAGTTCTTGAGAAATACTTTTTTTCAAAGATTATAGTCTAAGGTGGGAGAGAAAACAAACAGAATTTTGTACCTGCAAAGTAATTCATAGTACTCCACTGGGATGCCATGGGAAAAGCATTCATAATTCATAAGCATTATGTTAAGTGCATGAGAAGGTAGCACTTTTTATATCCTTCCCATTATTTCTGACTGAATAGGTCAAGAAGTTCCCATTGTTGAACCCTGGACATTTATTGTGGCTTGGGCAATTTTGGAAGGTGTTAAGATGCTTTAATAAGCACACAGAATATAATGTTTCTGCTGGGGCACACACCTGTGGTTCTCCACGCACAAAGGCACACTCCCAGCCTTTGCTATCTTCTGCGATTAACTTGCTGGCAATAAAGAGTGCATCTCCGGGCCTTGCATTTGGTGGGGGAGGAGGATGGTGGGGGAGTGGGTGGCGGTGGGAATGAGGCGGGCTAACTCATTTACCCTGAGTTGTTAAATGCTGTTGGAAAAACTCACTAAACCTTGAGACCTGTCTGCTCTGTCCTATACTGAGTCCTCACTAAAGCTAAGTATCATTTATCTGTTTAATGCTTGTTGATTCCTTCTTCTATTTCTTGGTGGCCACTGTAATACTTGAGTGTTCAGCTCGACAATGCATTCCTCACGTTTTCTTATCTCTTCCTCCACCCCATCTATCACACACTGCTGTCCTCCTCCTCTCATAGAAATGGCACACCAACCTGTTTTCCTGAAGATTGTTTTGATTTAGCTTGTTTATTCCTCCGTCAAAATCTTCTGCTTTCTCACTCTTCTATTCGGTGTCTCTTCTTTCCTCTTTGCCTGGATTCATGGTCATGTGCGTGCTTACTAAGTCACTTCAGTCATGTTGGATTCCTTGGGATTCCTATGGACTATGGCCCACCAGGCTCCTCTGTCCATGGGATTCTTGCCTGGAGAACCCAACTCCAGTGGGTTGCCATGCCCTTCTCCAGGGGATCTCCCTGACCCAGGGATCGAAACCAACATCTCTTACGTCTGCTGCATTGGCGGGTGGGTTCTTCACCACCAGTGCCACCTGGGAAGCCCATTCATGGCCACATCCTTTGCTTATCCCAGATCTTTTCCTGCTGATATTAATTCCTCTAGGTAGGTGTGTGCTCATGTCTCCTGTTTTCCTCGTAATACCTGTTTCCTCTTGAAGTTTTAGTTCTTTTTCTCAAGATGCCAGCTGAACTCATAGCAGTAGCATTTCTTTAATACTTACCCTTTCTGTTTCATGACTCTTTTTAACCTCTTCCATTCTTTACCACCACATGTGGAATGGTTGAAGGACAGAGGGATGCTTAGTTTGGAGAAGACTCCAGTTTGCATGTAACTTGTGTTCAGATCCATAAGGTCTCTGAGATGAGGGATGGATTACTTTTCTTATAAGCCTAAAATGGCGAATTTGACTCAACAGGTAAAAGCTACAATGAGGTAAAATTTTAATGTAAATCAGGGTGAATTTTATTATCACTGGAATTACCCAGAGATGAAGTGGGTTGCCATGAGTAATAGCAAGGTTCCTGCTGCTGGAGGTATTCAGACTCAGGTTAGGTTGTTGTAGCGATGATTCAAACATCAGATGAGCTCTTAGACCAGGGTGCTTCTCAATCCTGAGATATTCAGGCCTTCACTGTGTTCATGATATGTTTATCTTTCTGTTTTGTGTACATACAAAAATAATAATGATCATTATGAAAAATTAAAAAAAATACAAAGCATACAAATATCTATGTCCTCCTCCTCCTTGTCCATTCTCTCCCATTCACCAAGTCATCACTGCTAACAGTTTGGTGAGGATTGTTAGATAGATATGTAAACATCTTTCTACCTACCTGTATATGCACCTTTAATAAAATAGGCTTGTGCTATATCTAACGCATCCCAACTTTTTGTTCGTTGTGGAAAATGGAGGGTTGCCTTCAGGATCAGTATATAGTTCTCCCTCTCTGTTTTGATGGCTATATAGAATTCAGTAGTGTAAACAGGGCTCAGCAAGCATTTTCTTTTAAAGATCAGAGAGTAAATATTTTTGATGTGGTCCCTACAGTCTCTGCCCTAACTGCTCAACACTGTGGTGTAGCGTGAAAGTGGCCACGGATAATACATAAATGAATGGATATGCCTGTGTTCCAATAACACCAAACTTTTTTATGCTAAAATTTGAACATTGTGTAATTTTCGCATGTAATGAAATACCATCCTTTTGATATTTTCTGCCACTTAAAAATATAAAAGCCATTCTTATTAGTTTGGGACTGCACAAAGACAGGAAGCAGGCAGGATTTGGCCATGGGATGTAATTTGACAAACCCTGGTGTAAACGGTTAGGGAGGATTACTTATTCTTCACATTTTGTGCCCTTTCATGTGGGCTGAAGCTTCCCTGGTAGCTCAGATGGTAAAGCGTCTGCCTACAATGTGGGAGACCCAGGTTTGATCCTGGGGTTTCCCGCAACCCACTCCAGTATTCTTGCCTGGAAAATCCCATGGACTGAGGATCCTGGTAGGCTACAGTCTATGGCGTCGCAAAGAGTCAGACACGACTGAGCGACTTCATTTTCATTCTATGTGGGCTGAACTCTGTTAGCTAAGAACTTGCTTTCTCTACGCCCTCACTGACTCTACCCTTGGGAAAGGAAATAGTGACTTGAAATGATTGGTGAGGTTACAGGAGAATGTGGGCATGCCCCTTTTCTCTTTTCTTTCTCTTTGGGAACCAGCTGCCTGCAGGGAGCATACACTTGTCATGAGATGGCCTCCCTGGACCAGCATGGCACAGGGGACAGTCTGTCTAATTCCGTGCCTTAGTATGAGAAAGTCCACCTGCCTTTCTTATTCAGATGTAAGCCACTTCATTCAATATCAACTTCATCAATAATAAAAATAAAATTTTGGTCTCTAATTGTTTTACTCATTTGCCTTATTTTTCAGTTGATTTAGGCTACTTATCTGATAATATCTAACAACATCAACTTGGATTTACATAATTTATTTAGCCATTCTTCACTTTTTCATTTTTAATACTTTCTACTCCTTTAGTTAAGCAATCATGATCAAATCTATGGATTCATTTTTTATTCCTTCTTGTTTCTCATGCCATCTAGAAGGCCCTTGTCTTATGTGTCTCTCTTTGAAAACTCTCATAGATATCTCTAGAGATGATCTATACAGTCTTTGTACCCTGTCTTTTTCCTCTTCTAGATTTATAGCCTTCTTCTACCAGCTTAATATTTCTACAAAATGACTTTGAGATGTCAGATATGTCATATATATCAATCTCTAGTGACTCTCCATCAATAAGCAAATAAAGAATAATTCCATAGATGATAGTCAAAGTTTTCTGCATTTGAACATTGCTTATTATTTAGTTTGTCTTTTCTTATTTTGCAAAAGTATTATTACCTGTAAAATGGTTATAATAGTACCTGGCATATTGTAAACACCCAACACGTCAGCTCCATTAGTCCATTGCACGTACTGTCATCACTTTACAATCAGAGTGTCAACTCACTATTTCCTACACAACTTGCTTTTACTTGTATTTCCCCATTTATTCAAGTCATCAGGTCATTTTCAAGTCATCGGCTCTACCAGTTGACATCTTATCCAGTCTCTGAAACCTGCCTGGTGAACTTCTTCTTTGTGCATTATAATCTTACATTTTTAGAAATCTTAATTCAGCCGATGAGCCCAATATTGATACGTTTTACAGAGAATTTCCATGTGAGCAAAAACTTGCTACACAGTGTCTGATGGTAAACTTTATGTGTCAACTTGACTGGGCTAAGAGATGCTCAGATAGCTGGTAAACATTGTTTCAGGGGGTGATAGTGAGGATATCTCTGGAAGAGATTAGCGTTTGAGTCAGCAGAGGGAGTAAAGAAGGTCACCTTTGCCAATGCAGGTGGACATCGGTCATCTAATCCACTGAGGCCCTGAACAGAACAGAAAGGCAGTGAATTCACTCTCTTTGCTTCAACTGAGATATTCATCTTCTCCCACTCTCAGATATTGTTTCTCCTGATGCTTGGGCTTTTGAACTCAGACGGGAATTCAGCTATCAGCTTTCCCAATTCTCCGGCCTTCAGACTTGGATCAAATGACACCACCAGCTTTCCTGATCCTCCAGGTAGCAGACAGCAAATCATGGGACTTCTTGGATCCCATAATGGCAGCATGTGTGTTTATTCAAAACTCTATTATTACTTGAGAACTGGTGCTTAAAAACTGCCCCATTATAAGTGGAGTGGGCTCCTGCCTGCGGAGATAGCCATCAGGCAGTGGAAGTCAGCATATTTCTCTAGGCGTCCTTCTAGGTTTGTGGTCTTGAGTGAATGAAGTCTTTGATGTGTCCTGAGAATTCCAGGCACATTATAGGAATCTTCTGGATATCACAAGTGATTTGCTGTTTCAATGTCTGGCAATCTCCCCTGAGGACTCTACTGAAGTACTTCAAACAAGGCATAATTGTGGCTCATTGTAGCTTCTACAGTGTATGAAGATCAATAGTGAGAACATTAAGAAGGCATTTCTCCTGGTGGGAGAAATCTAAAGGCAGAACAACAGGCACAGAAAGAGCCCTCCTTGATTACACGCCAGTTATGTACCAGGCACAGTGCCCAGCAGTTTCATACCCCTTGTCTAATTTAATGAGCTTAATCACGGCAGGTACTTTGTGAAGAAGTCATTGTAGACCCATCTTGCAGATGAGGGGATTAAAGAAAAGTGAAGCTTCTAGGGTGAAGTGCTTCATCCAGTATCATGTAGTATATTAGTTATCTTTTGACACACTAATGCTACATACAGGACTGAGCGACTGAACTGAACTGAACTGAACTGAACTGAATGCTACATAAAAATGACTGCAAAGCCTGTCCTTAAAATAGCAACTGGTTAATTAGTTCACAGGTCTGCAGGTTGGTGATTTAGCTGGGAAGTTCTTTCAGTCTGCACTGGGCTTATTACATGTCTGGGAGGCAGCTGACTATCAGCAGATTAGAGTTGCTTTGGCTGGGATGATTAGAAGGCCTTAGCTATGCTCCACTTGTCTCTCATCATCCAGTAGGCTAGCCCTGGCATGTGCTCATGGCAAAGGCAGAGGACAAGAGCACAACCTGAAACATGCAAGCGCCTTTTTAACCCTCTGCGTACAACATATCTGGTAACAACCTATCGAAAGGAAGTCACCTGGCTATGACCAGCATCAGAATTTGGGGGATTAATGTAATCAGTCTATCAACTTGGCTAGTAAATGCCAACTAATATTTAAATCCGAAGGTCTGGCAGGCCAATTTTTGTGTACCATGAAACTTTGTTAGAAAGTGCTCCATTTTAATTGATCCTAGGAATTGTCATCACTGGTTTCAAAGAAGGTGCATTTATTTAATCCTCTGCATCTTTGTATTGTTTCCAGTTCACCTTCTGACTGAAGATGGATTTGACTTAATTCACTTAATTTTATGTTTTACTTCGTAAAGAAGGAGGTGGTAAGCAGAGAAGAATTCCAATGCAATTGCTACTGATAGGAATCCTACTCAATGACCACTGGACTCTACAAACCTCTGTGAAGGGTGATTCTGCATGTGTACAGCTTTATCTTTTCACTGTCATTTTGATATTTCCAAGAAGAGATGGATGCAGTGAGATGACTGTTGCTAATTTGCATCTAAAAGGAACTTTCCTTAGAGTGGGAGCTTTGCCCAAGAAGACTGCAAGTTCAACATAAAAGGTCAGAAATAGTTGTCCACCAGCCAGGATAGTGTAGCTAAGGAGTGCTGTAATTGTTCCCGATGCCCTGGGAAGCCTTGATTTAGGAATGCATTCTTCTTCTTCTTTCTATAGAAGAGTTGTGACCAACTCTTTGTGTCCTGGCAGGGGAAAAGAATAAGACTTGACCTCCTTTTGTTCTAACAAGAGTCCGCAACTGCCTCATTCCATTATCTCAACGTGTATCATCTGTCAATCGTCAGCTCTCCTTCCAGGACAGAGCGGCATTCTTCTTGTGTTATCACTTTGCAATGTGGTGTCCTTTCTCATCTGGTTTCGGAATTTAAAGGGGGGAAGAAAAAAGAGACCATGAAGAATGTGTAAGTTGGATGCTATTCATTCACTTATTTATAAATAAATGGAAACTGACAGACACCTCTTCAGAAAACGTTTACTGTGTGGACAAGTGTTGATGACATGGGCTGAAAGACACAGTCTGGAGCCACCAGGACCAGCTGCTCCTTCAGCAGTCACCATTGTGCAGTCTTGCTTTCGTTTTGGCTTGGCACATGCATTCTCAGCCTGCCTTACATTGTGTCTCCAGGATACTTTATCTCTGGCACTGTCTGCCAGAGACAATAGATGGGTCTTTTTACCAGGCCTGAAAGCTTAGGCTTTGTCTACTCTTGATCTCTGGTATTACCACTGCTTGCATAATGGACCTTGCCTGGTGCCAACAGACACATCTGCTGTTGGCCCGGTGACTTAGCTTCATGAAAATGGCACTCGGTTTTCTGTTCTTCATGCTGCCATGCTCACATTTGCCAAACTGGACAAATGTTGTTGTTTCCAGTGGAGAAGAAACACTGCTTCTAGCTTAGCTAAGGAGGCAGTGGATTACGCTGTTGGATTTACACTAGATCTCAGATTGGCCCAATTCATAGATCCTGAATGATGCCTTCCTCAGCTACTCCAAAGGGTACCATTTAGAGGCGGTTAGGGAATTGATGGTTGGGCTCCTTGGGAATATGGTGCTCCCTGTATGGACTCTAAATTGTACAGGCCTGTTGCACAGTTACAACAGAGGAGTTAAGTCCTTGTCTATGAGTCAATCAGTTGATCAACCAACAAGCATGTATTTAACAGCTGCGTGAATGTATGGTGCTGTGTTAGGCTCTGAGAATACAGAGGGCAATTGGTTACAGTTCTTGCTTTAGAGGTTTATAGTTTGATTAAGAAAAATTATAATGCACACAAATTATACACACATACACAGTGCATACACATAAGGTACATAAATGCATTCAGAGAGGGAGGAATTTTAATTTAATTAATTGATTTTTTAAATTACAATATAGTTGTTTTACAGGGTTGTGTTAGTTTTTGTTGTACAGCAAAGAGGGGATTTTAGAAAGTGAGAGATCATTGTGAGCTGATATGCTTGAGGAAGACATCTTGGGAGAAATGAAATTTAACCTAATATGAAAGACTAACTGATATGTTGAGGGTTGAGTGAACCCAGATGGATAAAAATACACAGTCATAAACAGAGCTATTCTCAGATGTACAGTGGTTGTTTTAGAAATGAAAACACCCTATGCCTTAGAACAGCATATTTTTAATCCACAGGACGCACAGTGTCATTTGTGTTTATTTGCTATATCCTCCAGAGATCATAATAAACTGAGGGGAGAGGGGAGAGGACTGACATTTATTAACCGCAGGAGTTTGCCAAGCACTATGCTTGCTATCTGCTTTTCATATGTTATCTCGCTGAATTCTTCTGCAGTCTTGCCAGCCACTCATCACTTCTAGTTTCAGATGAAACGGAGGCATAGAGAGGCTAAATCTCATTCCCAGGTCTCCTGGTTGTCAAGTGACAGTCCTCTGCATTATTTGCACCCAGCCAGTAATTTACATGACTTTTAAGGTAGTCAAGCTGCTGCTGTGCTTAGTTGCTCACTTGTGTCTCAACTCTTTGGGACCCCACTGACTGCAGCCCCCCAGGCTCCTCTGTCCATGAGGATTCTCCAGGCAAGAATACCAGAGAAAGTTACCATGCTCTCCTCCAGGGGATCTTCCCAACCCAGGGATCAAACCCAGGTCTCCCACATTGCAGGCGAATTCTTTACTGTCTGACCCACCAGGGAAGCCCAAGAATCCTGGAATAAGTAGCCTATCTCTTCTCCAGGGGATCTTCCTGACCTAGGAATTGAGCTGGAGTCTCACGCATTGCTGGCAGGTTCTTTACCAGCTGAGCTACCAGGGAAGCCCAAAGTAGTCAAGAGAGTAGGGAAATTCAGTATCAATGCTTTTTTTTCCTTAAAAAAATTTTTGAAATGCTGCTTACTAGATAAATACATCTTGAACAATTATGAAAATGGAAAAGTTAAAAAAATAACAGCAGAAAGAAATAAACTGAAACAGTTGATGAGAATCCTTTTGGGACACAAACGTCATAGAGAATGGCACACGGCACAGGTAGAACAAGGGGTGTGTGTGTTGTGTGTATGTGTTTTGTTGGGGCTGTATTCTTCTGAACTGGGTGCACTCTGCATATTTAGGTATTCACGAACAGGGTCAATATCTGATATATTAGAATTTTGTTACAAAATGATGAACAGTTGCACTTGGACTCTCAAGGTTGACAGATGTTCTATGGTTAAAATATTGCTTTGGGAAAACCAGAATAGAAAACCACTGCACCTAAAATAATCAGCCACAAATATGAGGGAGAAAATGGAACATGGAGACTTGTGGCAAAGGAGCACATTGTATTTGAGCGGCAGTTCTCAGAATCTTCCCTGTGGTAGTACTCTGGCCGGGACAGTGTGTCTCCGTGGGGCTTCCTCTTGTAGAGTCTCGGCCCTTTCACACTCTTGACCTTGGGACCCCTCCTGTCCTAGTAAATGGAGCAATGAGGCTCCCACACACCAACCCCCGGGGCAGTGGCTCAAGGGGCAGCAGACTAGGGAATGTAATGATGTTACTTTCACAAGCAATTGCTTGTAGACTGTAACTTTGCCTTGGGTCCTTTAGCTATTCTTGGTGCATTTCCAGAGGCATAGGCCCTTATAGTAAAGCCCCCTCCCTCCATGACCCCAGGCTGGAAACGCCATCTGCTGTCTGTGTGCTCTTGCATTTTGGGCGCTTAAAGGGACCAGAGTGAATAACCTGGGGCCTACAGCCTGGGCTGGGGAGAAAATGAGTTCATCTCATCTAGGCCACTCTCTCAAGAATTTGTCCCTTCATGGCTTGCTGAAAAGCAACTCAATATAATTGCCTTTTTCACCAGGACTACTGGCCTCTGTCATCTATGGCAGGCTGTATTTTGCTGCAGGAAATGGTAAGACTTTTCTTTGAAAACTTTTTCATGGTGACATATGACACACAGAAAAATGCACTACACAAATTTATATCTTAACAAATTATGAGACGATACCACTGTAATGTCAGAAAGCAGTGAGGAACTAAAGAGCCTCTTGAGGAGGGTGCAAGAGGAGAGTGAAAAGGCTGGCTTTTCAACATTCAAAAAACGAAGATCATGACATCTGGCCCCATCACTTCTTGGCAAATAGATGGGGAAAAAGTGAAAGTAGTGACAGATTTTATTTTCTTGGACTCCAAAATCACTGTGGATGGTGACTGTAGCCATGAACTCAAAAGGTACTTGCTTCTCCTTGAAGGAAAAGCTATGACAAACCTAGACAACATATTAAAGGCAAAGACATCACTTTGCCAACAGAGGTCTGTATAGTCAAAGCTATGGTTTTTCCAGTAGTCATGTACAAATGTGAGAGTTGGACCACAAAGAAGGCTGAGCGCCAAAGAATTGATGCTTTTGAATTGTGATGCTAGGGAAGACTCTTGAGAGCCCCTTGGACATCAAGAAGATCAATCCAGTCAATCCTAAAGGAAATCAGTCCTGAATATTCATTGAAAGGACTGATGCTAAAGCTGAAGTTCCAGTACTTTGGCCACCTGATGTGAAGAGCTGACTCACTGGAAAATACCCTGGCGCTGGAAAAGATTGAGGGTAACAGGAGAAAGGGACGACAGAGGATGAGATGGTTGGATGGCATCACCAACTTAATAGATATGAATCTGAGCAAGCTCTGGGAGATAGTGAAGGACAGGGAAGCCTGGTGTGCTGCAGTCCGTGGGGTTGCAAAGAGTTGGACACAGCTTAGTGACTTAAGAACAACAACAAATGAATTATAAAATTATTGCTCATATAGTTGCTACTCAGGAAGGACAAGGACATTGCCAGCACCTCAGAAGCTTGCTGAGCATTCCTTTCCAACACACCAACATCTTTTCTCTGAAGATAACCCCTGTTCCGACCTGGTTGATAATCATTTCCGTGTTTGTGTGTGTGTGTGTGTGTGTGCATGTGTGTTCTGATTGTTTCATCCATTAAGCCTTTGACCCTCTTCAGCTTAACAAAGAAAGACTCCATAATCAAATCTGAGATGCTGCATGAAAGAGACTTTGGTCTCAGACAAGGCTGGGGGCAAACCCCTGCTTTGCTGTTTCCTAGCTGTATGGCTTCAACAGGCTTCCTTGGTGGCTCAGTGGTAAAGAATCCACCCACCAATGCAGGAGACACAGGTTTGATCCTTGGGTTGGGAAGATCCCCTGGAGGATGGCATGGCAACCCTCTCCAGTATTCTTGCCTGGAGAATCCCACGGACAATGGAGCCTGGAGGGCTACAGTCCATGGGGTCGCAAAGAGTCGGACATGATTTAGCAATGGAGCATGCATGCATAGCTTAACATAGGTCATGCGTGGGTCACAGATACTTCAGTTCGGTTTCCTTCTTTATGCAATTGTGGTGACAGACCCTACAAACATGGCTGTTGTACCAGAAGCGAGGTAATACACAAAGCTACCTAACATGTTGTCAGGTACTTGGGGGCTCCTCTTGCTCAAGGACAATGATGAGAGGTGCCTTCTGATGACACACATGAAGTCTTTCTTTGCTACTCCTGATCTCCATTAAAGATTCTACTTTTCATTCCCTGCCCTAGATGGGGCTTTCTGAGTTGTACAGTTTGGTCATTCACCATTCATTCATTCAGTGCACTGGGGTGAGTGCATGGAGGGATACAGTACCTGGCAAATAGTCCTCATGGAATAATGTTGGCTGAGTGAATGAATTAGTGAATAAGTCTTGTACCCTGGCCCCTTCTCTAAGACTTTATCATTTGGTAGAAGCAGTACGACGTGCACAAAAATGACGAGAAAAACATTTGTGAAGAGGCTGTATGGAGAATGGTTAAGAGTGCCAGCCTAGGACTTCCCTGGTGGTCCAGTGGTTATGAACTTGCCTTGCAATGCAGGGGCACAATCCTCCCTGGTATGGGAGGATTACTCACGCTGCAGGGCAGCTAAGCCCGTGTGCCACAACTACTGAAGCTCGTGTTCTGCAGCGAGAAGCCACCGCAAAGAGAAGCCTGAACATCCAACTAGAGAGTAGCTCCTGCTTGCTGCAACTAGAAAAAGCCCTTTTGCAACAACAAAGACCAAGTGCAGCCAAAAATAAATAAATGAAGTTTTTTTAAAAAGTGCCAGCCCAACCACTCCACTTTCTAATTGGGAACTGGGATGGTTTATTTAACAGTCTCTGTTTAGTTTTTCCTCCTGTAAAATAGAGCTAACAACTGTAACTCCCTCAGAGCCTTGTTGTGAAGGAGAAATGAGGAAAAATGGGTAAAGTGCTTAAGAAGAGAATGACACATCATAAGTCTTAATTAAATGATTGTTGTCCTTGTTATCGTTATGAAGGGGTGATAAAATAGTACAAGAATTTGCAGAAGGGATGCAATAGAGGGATAATATCTAAGGGGGAATTTTTAGGAAGTTTTCAGGAGAAGATTTTATTTGTGCTGAGCTTTGAGCTGATGTAGGGTTTAGATTGAACGTCTTTTTTGTCTTAGGGTGCTCAAAGGTGCTACTTGCTCCTCTGAGTTCTCCTTTCTCCACCTTCCACACCTGGACTCCTACCCATCTCTCAGTGTCATTTGCTCCAGGAAGACTCTCCTCAATCTACCTGACAAGATTAAGACACTTGGTCTTAAGACACGTGGAGCCCTGCATGCTTGGTTGGTTTTTAGAGCATTGATTATAGTTTGTATATATAAATTCATTCACGGATGTATTCACTTAATTTCTAATTCCCCTATTAGATTGTTGATTCTTGAGCAAAGTGTTTGTGCCTTTGTTTTTCCCAGTGCTTCATCCCCAGCACCAGTATATACAATAGTAGACCCCAATAAATACTGAGCCTGGAGAGCACCCCAATAAATACTTGCTGAAAGATCTCATTTATAGAAATAGAAGTGGGGGAAGTCATTTTGGGAAGAGGGACAAATACACAGAGTGAAGAAATAAGAAGAATCATAGATGTTGTTTAATTAACCTGAAATTCATCTAAGTAATGTGCTAAGAAAGGGAATGCTTCCTTTCAGATAATACGCATTGCAGCTATAATTCCGCAGAGTCCCTGCCCCTACTGCTGTTTTGTAACCAACAAGAAAGTCTCAGGGGGAAGTGGGGAGGTCAGTGGGGGTGGGCAGAGGAAGTAGAGCAGACCAAGGAGGGGCCATCTGAGAGCAAGCAAGTTGGTCTCTGTAAACCTTACTTTTGCTGAGGATGACCCAAATAAAGGACTGTGTGATGCCTTAGGAATGGAAGTGTGAGTGACACGGTGGGGAGGCAGAGAGCCCGCAGACTGGGACCTTGGACTTAGGAGTCAGACGCTGTGCTCTAAGCCCATGTGGGCCTGCCCTGGTCCTGCCCACAAGAGCCTGGGGTCATGGTGAGGATGAAGAAGATGACAGACATAAGCCACTCAGCCCAGTGCCCAGCATTATGGGATCTGCCTCGTGGTTTCTAGCCGCAATCACTGTTTCCACATTTCTCCTATTCTGTGATGTGCATTTCCTATTTCATTTTAGTATGTCTAAACTCGGAACCAGACTTGCAATCTAAGTATACTTTTATTGTAACCTTTCCTTTTTATTTAATAAAGCTATCATACTGAAGGTAAATTCTAGGATCAATACTGTCTTAGAAGAGGATATTTAATTTTACTATTACATTCTATTTTCCTCAGAAAAATGACTTATATAGAGTTGAATCTTTTTTTTGGCAAGATCTTTTAAATAATTTTTATTATTTATTTTATTTTTGTCTGTGCTGGGTCTTTGTTGCTATACAAGCTTTTCCCTAGTTGAGGTGCCTGGGCTTCTCACTGCAGTGGTTTCTCTTGTTGCAGAGCACGGGTTTCAGAGCTCACACTCAATAGCTGTGGCCCACAGGTTTAGTTGCTCCGCAACATATGGGATCTTCCTTGACCAGGGATCAAATCTGTGTTTCCTGCATTGGCAGGCGGATTCTATACTACTAAGCCACCAGGGAAGCCCCTTGAGTGGAATCTTAACTTGAGAGGAAAAAAGAGAAATGTTTAAAGTTGTCACGGAGAAGCATTACAAATGTTTCTTGTATGTGCTCAGTCATGTCTGACTCTTTGTGACCCCATGGACTGTAGCCCACCAGGCTCCTCTGTCCATGGAGTTTTCCGGGCAAGAGTACTGGAATGGGTTGCCATTTCCTCCTCCAGGGGATCTTCCCAATCCAGGGATCAAACCCATGTCTTTCGCATCTCCCGCACTGGCAAGCAGATTCTTTACCACTGAGCTACCTGGAAAGCCCATTGATATTTCTAGATATTTATAAAAGGAGACGATCTTGGGGAATCTTTCCAGAAACTGGTAGTTTGTGAGAATGGGCAGCTTTTGTTTCTGTCCTATTGAGTCACTTGTGTAATACTTTTTAAGAAACATAAGACATTTACTCAACTAGTGAAGAACCCCATAGGATAAAATTCTAAATATAAGCACTCCTATGCAAGAAGTTCAAAGTGATTGGCAGATAGTTTATAACAAACTCTTACAAAAAGCATGTGCAGTGAGGACTGGGGTGGAGACAAGTAGGGATGTAGGACTCATTTCTACTTTTCTGTTTGAGGAGGCATTTAAGTAACTTCTCAAAGGCCAGAAAAATCAGGGACAAAGCTGGGAAGAAACTTAAGTTCTCTAATGCCAAACGTATTTTATTTGCTGAATACAGTTACTGTTTCATCAAGTATCTTTGTGTGTTTTATCCTCTCCATTCTACTTACTTGGACAAATTTTCAACTTTTGATTAAAAACAAATTCTTATTTGTTAACCAGCCAGGTGAGTGATAACTATGATTGGCAATTTGTGTATCTTGAGTTAATACCTAAACTTCTGAAAGTAATGTAGATGTCAACTACTATTAAAAACCTATTTCATAAACCTGAAAGTTGGTCACTCAATGTGTGTGTATCCTTAGGTATAATTTTTTAGGCCAGTGTTTTCAAAATGTCTATGGTAACTGATACTATAAATACAAAAAGTATATATAGTTAGGCAGAAAGCTGGGAGAATCCCATATGTGTTGAGTTGTTTAAACAGTGGGCATTTCCTTTGAATTATTTGAAATTTATATCATACATCATTTTTACTATGAATTGGGCAAAGGCTAAATCACACTGTTGATCAAAGGAAGGGTCAGTCATATTCTCACATACAAGTTGTGGGTATAAAAATAGTTGCAGCCTTTCTGGAAGGTAATTTGACAATATGCATAAAATTGCAAAGGTTAAAAGTCTTCGACCCAATAATACCATTTCTAAGAAACTATCCCAAGTGACTGATTATGAGTGTACTTCACGTTTTCGCTAAGGATGTTCATCACAGCATTGTTTACAATAGCGAAGCAATTATATGTATCAAATATATTGATAGAAAGTTATGGTATAACCATATAATGGAATTCTGTGTTGCCATTAAAATGATATCATTTCATGTGATATTGGTTGATGTAAAAGATGCCAGTGGAAAGAGCAGTTTACAAGATAGTGCTCAGCATGGTCATGAGGATGTCGAGTGTACGAGGTAATGTGTGTGCATGTGTGTGGACACATGCCCAAAATGTTGACAATCTTTGCGTGTAGTGGGTGGTTTTTATTTCCTCTTTTTCTGTATGCAGGTTTTCTGATTTTTTTCCTCATCAGCATTTATTACTGTCAGAAATTTTTTAAACTAAGTTTTCAAATATTTAAAAAGTTCACAGTGTCTTTTACAGGAACTGAATGGTGTATGCAGGTAGGTGCACCTGTATTGGGTCGTTTATCCCAGTAAGGAAGGGGCCTGTGATGGGAGACTAGTGCCTAAGAGCAGAGCTTGAGGATTTTATAACATCTCCTGGGGGGCCCTCAGGAATGTTAACAAACCACAGAGACATGCCCTGCTATGTGACGGCACTGAGGGCAGTGTCTTTTTTCTCAGTGTTTTCCTTTGTATCTGTATTCCCCCAAATAAAATGCTTTATTTCCAAGAAAATCCTTCACGTCTCTGGAAGGTGCAGGTGACCTTGCAAGTCACCTTCTGTTAGTTCTGCTTGTCTTTCCCTCTTCTCAGGAGCCAGAGTGTGTGGCTTTACTGAAACATTCATTTTTGGCTCCCTTTTTGGAGAAAGTTGGTCCCTGTGCTCCGTCAGTTGGTTCTAATTCCGTTTCTTTTTGCCATGCGTATACTAAGTTGTTTCAGTTGTGTTGGATTCTTTGTGATCCTATGGACTCTAGACCACCAGTCTCCTCTGTCCATGGGATTCTTCAGGCAAGAATACTGGAGAGGGTTACCATGTCCTTCTCCAGGGGATCTTCCCGACCCAGGGATCAAACCCATGCCTCCTGCATTTCCTGCATTGGCAGGCAGATTCTTTACCACTAGCGCCATCAATGTTATCACATTCATGATTTTTTTGATGTTCCACAAAGGTCTCCTGGTATTTCTCCTCCCTCCCTCCTTTCCTTCCTTCTTTTTTCCCTCCTTCCCTTTTTCCCTCCTTTCCTTTTTCTCTCCCTCCTCCCCTCCCAAGAGAAGCAAGAATACCTCTCATAAAGAGGCAGATCCACCCACTCTGTATCTCTGGAAAGCTCTAGACTTAGAGCTTGGACAACCATCTTCCTTCACTGATTCCTCATTTACGTTTTTAGTATTTGAAGACTTGAGCACTCTATGCCTGTGACATGCACAGAAGCTAGGAAGGGCCCTTCAGAGTCGGGGTTAGACCAGGGAAGGTAGGGTTCCTGAAAGGAAACGAGAGCTCAGTGAGGCTCCTTTTCATCAAGGAGAAGCGTGACCTGCAGCACCCCCACCACACCTGTCAGAGCGGCAACGGCATGCTCTCAATTCATGCCACTCACTCAGTAAAAACCATTGGCTGCGAACTTGCTCTATACCAAGCAGTGCTCACCACATTTCTTGAGATGGGTACTGTCATTTCCTGTGACGGATGCTGTGGGTGCCCTTCCCTACCACTCCCCATCCATCCTTCACTGCTATGAGAAACATCACTGGGAATCAGGGTTAGGGGAGCTCCCCTCGGCCGATGGGAGGCGCCTTCCTACCCAGACCTCGGCCAATGCCAGACTGACCTGGGGTACAAAAGGCCAGTTCCCTTATCTCAAAGCAGAACTAACTCTCATGTAATTTATGCTTCAGAGTTTCCTTGTCTGGCTTTTCTCGCCACCCCATCCTACTTCTCTCACTCCCTTTCTCCCGAGAGTACTCGCCTAATAAATAGCTTGAACAGGAATCTCCAATTCAAGCTCTGCGTCTAAAAAGGGAGCCTGACCTAAAACACCTCCCATTTTACAAAAGAAGGGATTGAGCTCAGAGTGGGTAAAGTATTGCCCAAATTAACACAGAAGAGTAGGAATACAAAGTCCAGTTCTGTGCAACTCTGTTTAGTTATTGTATGATAGATTTTTCCAATGTTAATTTTGGTCAACAAACTTTCCCTCTCCAAGGAAATGTGAAACTCTAATGTCTAGGCCAGCAACTAGCTGGGCTCGAATCTCGAGGGGCAGGGTTGGCAAGCTGGGATCCAACCAGGGCGCAGTCAGAGGGTGTGTGCAGGGTCTCTGCAGGGCAGGGCTTCAGCTGTCCCCACACTTCCCACCACAAACCCGGCACAGTTTGGAAAGGTATATCTGTTTCTTTCGTCACCAAGACTGTACAATAGTCTTAACATTGAATGAAGACAGCCAGGGATGTTAAAAATACTGCAACCTAAGGGGCAGTTGTGTTCAGCAAAGAATTGTCCTGCACTCATGTTGAGGAACACTTCAGAGCGCCCAGGGTCAAAAAGTAAGTGAGCCGAAGGCAGCCATCAAGTCCAAAGGGCAAGGGAATGACAGAGAAGAGACGACAGAGCTGGAGGGGCAGCTGGGCAGCCCCCGGGGCTGGGGCCAGCCAGGCTGAGTGTGGCTGCTGTGCACATAGCTGGCGGGCCTGGGCGTCCGCACTGTGGGCGCTGGGCCACTTCCGAAGTTCAGGACAAAGGAGGAATCAGTATGGATGTTGTGGGAACCCAGGCTGAAACTACGTGGCATTAGGTTCATTGCTCATTTATTTCAGTAAACAGGTAGTGAGCATGTTATTTTCTGGTGCTGTAGTGAGCAGTAAGAAAACCCAAACACGCTGATAATTGGTGTGTTCTGAGGGCTAAAAAGTCAATGCTAAGAAGTTGCTGCAGTCATGATTCGCCGTATTCTAATTTTGGCTGCCCTGCATTTGAACCTTATCCTATGCAGGAATTCTTTACCTTTTAAGTCTTGCTGGGCTGGAGGCCATCTCTCATGTGAGAAGCTGAAAATGCCAGATATCCACTTTCCCAGCTCCCCTGCAGGCAGCCTTGGAGAGCTGTCCCGCATTTTAAGCTGGGAAATTGTTACCAAGGAGCAGGAGAGGGAAGAAGTGTTTTGCTGATGAACGCTGGGTGCTGTCTGGGGCCTTGGTTTCTAGCCACAGAGATCTAGAATTTGGATCTTCAGGCTTCCTAGTGGTGCAGGAAACTACCGAGCCTCCTTTGAATACATTCCTTTCCTGCTTAAATCAGCCAGTTAGTTTCTTTTGTGGGTGGGTGGTTGGACAGCATCACCAACTCGATGGACATGAATTTGAGCAAACTCCGGGAGAAAGTAAAGGACAGGGAAGCCTGGCATGCTGCAGTCCATGGGGTCGCAGAGTCAGGCATGACTAAGCAACTGAACAACAGCTGCTGAGAAGACAAAGATAAATCAGACAACGATGCTGTGTTCTTAGGAGGGAGTGCCGCCACGTAGGCCGGAGCTGCCGCAGAAGCTCAGAGTAGGAAGTAATGATAGTCCATATTGGGCTCGATTTGTAGGGGAGATTAAAAGCCAAGGAGACTAGTGTGACACAGTAAAATAAATAAGCAAATAATTGAAGGGCGAAATTCGTGGACATTTTGTTACAAGTGATGTGGAACTGAGTCCCAGGATGCAGGAGATCAGCTTGACCTTGGAAGGCAAATGCCGGAAACGGGTTGTGGTGGGACAGTGACTAGAGACTGCTGGTTTCCTAGCCAGCCTTCCAGGGAAGCACTGTCTGTGGGCTCAGACTTCTCCCTGATTGTCTGTGAAAGCAGAGGATGAAGAGCTGTTCACGACAGATTTGTGGCCCAGTTTTCTATAACTTCCCAAAGATTGTGCTATTTCTTCCACTGTATGTTTGAAATCCGATGGTTTCCAGAGTACAGTGCAGCCTCTTGTGGTCTGTGCTATCTTGTGTATATTAAGTAGAATTTTATTTTAGGGAAGTTGGGGTGGGGCATACGTTTAATGCTCTGATTCCCTTTTCTTACATAACTGTCATTCATTGAGCACCTCTTCCATGCCAGACTCTTTGCCACATGTTATCTTTAATCTTTAGAACGATGCTCTAAGCAGGTATTTTGAGGTTAGTTTTACAGAAGAGGCCTAAGGACTTGGCCAAGATCACAGAGCTGGGCCAAGATCACAGAGCTGGTCCAAGATGACAAAAATGTGAATCCAAGCGACTCTGGCTCCAATCTTACCTGCTTTCCATGACACACACCATGATTTCTGCCTGCCAGATATCCTAAATCAAGGATTATGTGTCCTACCCTAGGAATAAAATATCCATTTATCCATCTTAAGTTCATAGCTCATACCTGGCAGGTGTGCCTGAGATACATATTAAGCATCCTTAAGGGGTTGATTAAGATCAGCTACATAATCTAGAAAGATCAGTGGTGAATAAGTCTTTCTGATTAAAAAAAAAAAAGCACTGATGGTTAAGATATTATATTGTAAGACCTCTTCCAGGCCTGATTTCTCTAAATACTAATTAGCTTGGTTGATGGGATAATGCTGTTGTTGCTACAGGGGCCGGGGCTGGATGGTGGGGTCGGAGGTGGTGGAAGGGGAGCTGGTGCTGTTCAGAGGCCAAAGGCACAGAAATTGACCTATAAACTCAGATTTGCCAAGCCCTCACCACTGTGCCTGCGCTTTCCTTGTGGCTCAGCTGGTAAAGAATCCACCTGCAATGTGGGAGACTTGGCTTCAATCCCTGGGTTGGGAAGATCCCCTGGAGAAAGGAATGGCTACCGTCTCCAGGATTCTGGCCTGGAGAACATGGGGTCACAAAGAGTCAGACACAACTGAGTGACTTTCACCACTGTGCCTAGGGGGAATATGGACCACCTAGCGTGAGTAGACTATTAGTATTAGTGGTAATAATAATAATTAACATCTTTTGAAGACTATGTGTTTGTACTGTATAATGAATGCATTATCCATCTTTAGTCCTCTGCACAAACCTGGGAGGTTCTACTTTATAAATGAGAAACAGACTCACAGAGCTTCACCAACTACATGACACAGACAACCAATGAACTCCTTGGAGGTTCAGATCCATACCTTTGTGTCTCCAAAGCTGGAATCTAAGGGATCATGTGGTGTTAACTGTAGATGAGTGGTTCCAAGTACACTTATGAAGAATTACTTTAAAGTCATTACCTGTTTATTCAGCAACTACTTACCACTGCTTATTTTAGGATGAGCAATAGACTCCTAAACAAAAGAGGCATGGCCTCTGCCATCATGGTGAGGGAGGAAAAAAAATCAAGTAATTACACAAACGAGCGTCTAAGAACAAACTATGCTGTGTGCTATGACGGAAAGGCATAGAAAGATGGATGAGTACATCACAAGGGGACCTAACCTAATTTATCAGATCAGGAAAATCTGTTTGGAAGCAATGGTGACTGAGTAAATACCAGGAGGATGACTGTAGTTAACTGGGAGGAAGGGGAGGGACCTGGGAGAAGAAAATTCCTGGCAGAATGAAGGGCATGTGCAAAGGCCTGAAACAGAAGGAAAGAACTTTTAGTCTGTGGTCAGTAGACGCTGCTGGCCTGGGGGATAAATTTAGGTTATAGATGTTTGTTTTGGCTCACAGACTCTTCTGGAAAATTTTAAGCCTTCAAGAGGAAATGTTGCATAAATATTCTGACTTCAAGCTCCTTTCAGAAAAGCATAAGGTCTGACAACCCTCGGCCCTCAGGGCTTCATGGCACCAGTGACAAGCGCTGAGTGTGTGACCAGTTTAGGTGGGGCGTACACTGTCCATTTCACCAGTCTCTTCTGCTCATTCTTGTCTCCCCAATGCTGAAGCAAGCTTCAGTTACCATCTGTCATCATATTTGCACTGTTGCAGTTCTTATACTGGAGAATTCTTTCTTTGTATCCCTGTCTCAATAATAAATGAAAGTTAGACCAAGAGAACCATGTGCTTTCCCTCAAACTCAGCATGTACCGTATTTCTTGGTAAATGTGGGCACTTAAGTCCCCCTTCCACTCCTATTTTGGTGGAAACAGAATAAAGGCTAGTAGTACGTACCACGTTAATGGCCTAAAATATGTCGACTTTCTCCTCAACTGCAAATGCTTAGTGAGACTAAGACATGCCTTAGACACTGTGAACTCCCCACCATAATAGGCATGGAGAGCTGAATATAAATTGATTTTTAGTCACAGATATAAAAAATGCTGGTCTACATTTCTAAATGTAGGACAGTACCTGTTTTTAATTGCTACTCAATTTATTAAGCATGATAGATCATAAGATAGCCCTTGTCCCAGAAATATATGTTACTCGTTCCTTCCTTGGTCAGATAAATTTAACTTGGCATCTCCAAACCACTGCTCCTTAGCCAGACAGCACAAATTAATTCTGAACTTTTCTTAAACATTTATAAACATGTCAAGTAATGCAGACATCTCTGGTATGGTTTAAGAGTCCTGGGCTGTGATACAAGAAACCACTTTACTTTATACAATTAACACATTCCCACAGTCAGAGTGTAAATCACACCACACATTCAGAACACTAGAGAAACTCACTGAGGGAACTTGTGATGAATCATTTTGTAAAGCAGAGAATTTGAATGTAATACCCAACATCCCTCATTAATAATTTTTTGCAAGAGCAAAGGATTTAATAAAGTACATATGCATCATACATGTGATATGATGCCTCAATGTCAGTTTCCTTATTTGTAACTAAAATTAGTTGATTTTGGTGTTTGCCTTGACATCCATTCTTTCCCCATGTTGTCAGTGTGACTAAGCCCTGTTACAAGTCAAATCTTCAGCTCAGACTCAACCAGCAGAGGGTACTGTTTGAGCGTTTAAGTGGACTTCCCATCTTTGTCTTACCCATCCAAAGAAACAATTTCTGAATAATAGTCAGGGACAATATTCAATAGGCAAGTTCTGGCACGATAATAGACAGCAACGATCATGTTGCAGCATCGTTTTGCAGGAAATTACCTTTGTTCTCTGCTGCTCACAAAGGACATATGCAAAATGGACCTGTGGTTCCTGGTGGTAAATGTCTATGAAAGGTAGATGAAGAAGGTTCATAGTTACAGAGTAGAATCTCCTTCTAAATTTACCAAGTACTTATATCCCTTTTAGGTTTAGGGTTCTGAATCAAGATATCAGCCCCATGTGTTCTCAGCTTACTGGTGAATGATAATGAATAATTCCTGCAGTAGCAAATGACATAATAAAATAATCAGGCAGCCTGTGCGCATTGTAAATCAATGAGCACAGATGTCTCCAAATGGAGGGGATATTTGAAGATACTTGACATCTTGCTGAGTTCGGAACACTTGAGGGTGGGTTAGCGCCTATTTATTAAAATAAAGTGATCATCTTCCCACTCTAAAATCAAGCTCAGCATTAAATATAATTAAAAATATTGTAGAAGACTTTATCCCTTAATATTCACAGAACTTTGATCAACTTTTGTATAGTAGTGGATCACACATTTCTTAGTAAAATTTCTATGTTTGTATTTTTACATTAATAATTTAAACATTTTTATTGAAACAAAAACCACACATGATAACAACAACAAAAAAGATAAAAACCCTTGCACTAAAAAGCAGTAGTTCTCTGCCTACTCTTTCTTGTTTTCAGTCTTTTCTCAGATGCAACTTTTACCTTTTATAACGGGTTCTTTTGGTTATTTACCTCCATATCTTTAAGCAATATCCGTATACTGCTAAATCTTGGGTTATTAGTTTCGGGTATTATGTATTGTCTTTCTGTGCTGATTCATGAGAATGTAACTTGATTAAGTCATTCAATACCTAGTTTACGCATATCTCGACTTTAGATCTTTATTGGTTACCTATGCGCTTCTAGACACAATACTTACTCCTTTTGCAACTTTAAGTGAGACGCTTATTCTTTTAACAAGAGACAGTGTATTTTGTGTCCCTGTCTTTTCAGTTCTTCTCTCCCACTTCTCCCTCCCAATCTGTACCTCTTGTAATCTGTACCTCTACAATATCAAGACTGTTAAACGTTTGCCTTTCATCATCATTCTACCATCTTTGTCTATAGGTTGATTCTAAAATTGTAAGCCGGTAAGTCGTGCTTATATTGAGACTCAAGCTTGTTTATTACAGTATCACATAGTATATTATTATTATACTTCTTACACAATTTTTAATTTTTCTGGAGTTTCTAATTGTCTTTTTCTTTTTTTCTGTGGTATTTGCCTTTCTTGTGTTTGCTTTTTTTGGGTGGGGGGTCCATTCGGGGATTCTGTTAAGTTTCTCCAGAAACTACTTTCTTTTGAAGCTCTTCATCTTGCTACCCTTAATCAGTACTTGTTATGTAGGCTGGCTAACGGGAATCATCCTGGTGTTATTTTTCTTTGTTTCATCATTTCTGGAATGTGAGTCTTTTGCTTTCTTCATGGACTTCTTTCTGATGCAGTACATACTGACCAAAATTCCCTAAGAAAGGATATGTGAGATGCAACTTTTTTGATTCTTTGAATATATGAAAATCAGCACCTGCAAGTGAGATCTAAGTTCACACTTGAGTAATAATTTAATGAGATACAGAAAATATGAAATTACGCAGAATTTTAAAGGCAGTGTCTCTTTTTCTTGGTCATCTGTATTGCTGATGTGAAGTTTTGTGCCCGCTTGATTCTGATTCTTTGATGATCTGCTTTTTCTTTCTGCTTTTTTTCTTTCAGGAAAAGTTATCAACAGAGGCTTTTTTAACAGTTACTGGTGGGCAGTTCCAATCTGAAATTTTAGTCTTTCTGCTATCCAAAATGCTCCTATATTAATCCCTTCCATTTTTTCTCCCTTCCATTTTTGCTACTTACTTTCCATAACTCCTGTTAATTGCCTATTAGTTCTCCTGATTCAATCCTTTTGCCTTTAAAAATTTTGTTTTCTGGGAGAATTTCTCAATCCTGTATTCTAAAATTTCTTTTTCCTTTGACAATCATATTCTTTAAATCAAGTTTCCTTCTTAATCTGTTTGTTCTTTTTTCATAGTATATTGTTCTTGTCTTATGGATGCAATGTATTCTTCAATCTTTCTAAGGATGTTAGTGTGTCTATAACAATTTCTGTTCTTCACATTATCTCTTTTCATTTTGGAATCAGTATTTCCTGTTTGGTTGGGTTTTTTTTTTTTGGTGAGCATATCTCACATTAGGGATTTATTTAGATGTATGGGAGTTTTTGGTTTTCTGTTCACATTTCAGAGTAAGGCAAACACCATGCCTGGGTTTCTGATTTACATAGTAATGAAATCAGCTGTGTCATAAATACAATTTTAATCTGTTTTCCCCATATTTCAGTCGTATGTGTCATTCCAACCCCTAGTGTGTCTGAATTTTCAGAATTCTGAGCATCTCAGTGGTTCTTCTGGGCAGTTTATCTCCATCTCTCTTCCTACACCACCTACTCCTCTTTTATTTTACTCTAAGCTCACTTCTTTATATATATATATTTATATATATATGCCTTTCATCTGTTAGCATATCTCCATCTACTTGTCATCTTCCAAAAATTTAAGTCCTCTGTCAGCTAAAGACCACTATTTATTCTTACCTCATGAGTTTATACCTACTTGCATTCTTCACTGACATTTTAATGGGCTTCTGGATGGAAAAGAACATAAATACATGTGCACACTCTGTCATCTTTATCTGGAAGTCCATGTTAATTTTTGAATGTGTTATTTTATGGTCTGAAACTTCTAGATGCATATTCAGTATTCATTTATAGCCCATGTCATTTGTAAAAATGTGTTTTCAATGGACATATTTAAGAGATCTTCTGGCATGTGTCATTTCCCTGGCTATTTTCTTAATATATGAAGGTAGAATAACAAGTTGAACATTTGTTTAATCTTTTGAGGTATCAATCATTTCAACTGATTATATTTGTTCTTTAAATCAACACTGTGGAATAGGTATTGCCACGATCCCATTTTATAGATGAATGGATCTGAGTGATAAGCTTAAGATCTGGTGAGTGCTGGCCTGGTACTTAGATCCAAACCTTTATTTTCTATGAAGACATACTATGTCTCTTAGATACCACTTAGTAAAACTCAGTAAATACAACAGCATAAATAAATAATGTAATCTGCCTACAGAATAAATTCCTGCACTCATAAAGCTTCATGTGTTATGTTTTAGTTCTACTCTTGGTTGTACTTTTAAAATAATATTTAAAACTATTCCTGAATATTTGTTAAGGATGTTGCATTCCCAGCTTCTCCTCCCAGTGAACTCCTGGATAATCTCCACTGATAAAATAAGTCATGTTGCATAAAGGAAAAGCTATTGTTTCAAAACGTCAGGGGCAGAGCTAAGGTAGAGTCAGACTCTTCTGATTGTCTTCAACTATTATATGCCTTACTAAATTTTAGGTCAGGTAATCTGGCTCTTAACATTCAAAACTGTATTAATTATGGGATTTTATAACAAGGTTATGCAGTATATGTTTGCCAATTGGGAAAGAAAGATAATTACGCTTGAATGTAGGTCACATTTAAGAAACTCTCTTAGGCCTAATGGGAACCATTTTCCTTAAAAATCAAGAATTAATGATATTGAAGAGAGTGGTGTCTCTCTCATCCTGTGACCCAGTTCTTCTGGTCCAAGATTTTTTTCTCTACCTCTTTTTGGTGGCTATTGTTAGGAAGAGGTTGTTGTGTGTGCATGCTCAATTGTGTCTGACTCTTTGGGGATCCCATGGACTGTAGCCTGCCAGGCTCCTCTGTCCATGGGATTCTCCAGGCAAGAACACTGGAGTGTGTTGCCGTTTCCTACTCCAGGGGATCTTCCCGACCAGGGATCCAACCCATGTCACCTGGGTCTCCTGCATTGGCAGGTGGATTCTTTACCACTGAGTCCTCAGGGAAGCCCTTCTTAGGAAGGGAAACTTGTATAATTTCCTATAGACAGTTTGGGCCAGCAGTGTAGCTGCTGAACTGGGCCCTGTTAGTTGTAAGAAACTGGTGGATGAAGAATTATCAATGAGGATGTTACAGAGACATTTTTAGGGTTGATATCATAAGCAGATAATTCTCCTAACTCCCCGCAAAGTGTTTTATGTTGATTTGTATGAGAAGGAGTTTTAGTCTTTGCCCTTGAAAAATTATGGTGTGTCTAAATTGTCAGTGTTTTTTGCTTTCTTTTTCTCTTGAGCTTTTTGAGTTTCAGCATTGTCAAATGGCAAATCTAACAAACATCATTTAAAATGGGAGTGAACTCTCCTCAAAAACATGTAGGCTCTGTTGCATCTAATTAACCATTTTAATTGAGGCATGAAAAAATGTTCCACTCACAGATTTCCCAACCACTGCCCTACCCCTCCCAAACTCACCCCTCACCATCAGGATAAAGGCTACAACAAAATAATGGACTGTTTAAAATTCATTGCATGGTCAAAAAAGAAACAGTTTTCTAAAGGTGTATCTGGGTTTCCTTGGAATGGTGCAAAAGCTTTGATTTCACCACTGTAATTTAAGTGGCTTAGTGTTTTAACTTATGTTGGGACTGGGACAAAATAGCTTTTTAAAAAGGAGATAGGAGAGCTAAATTTTAATTTGTAGTTTTTAATTGGCTAGGATTTATATCAGTTTGAAATGTGCTTATTTCCAGTTATTGTTTTCATCTTTTCCTTATCTTATTACTAATGGAATATTATAGTTAAGCAGTAGTTGTTGACATATTCTGAGGGTGAATTTTACAGTTGTGTTTCTCTTTGTCTCTTTTCCGTTTTTAAAGAATTAAGGTACTTTAACAAGCTGCTTTAAGGAATTAATAGTATCATAGAACATACTGTGTGCTAAGACCATCAGGCATTTTTCACTACAGGTGGGTATGATGCCTTAGAAAGATATCTGACACATGAAGGATGATTGGGGCATTGGAAAGATGTGGTCCTGAAATCACTCCCCTGATTGGGTCCCACAGCCCTTCCTCCCAGCAGTTACTAGGTCCACAGGACGGATGTTGAGCTAGCTGGAATTCAGAAGTGAGAAAATAGGCCTGGTTCTTCCCGGGTCTGTTCAGACACATTTGCTATTAATTGCCACTTTGGAGTTCTTTTTTAATGATGCATGATACCAGTGTGAGAGTTGGACCATAAAGGAGGCTGAGCACTGAAGAACAGATGCTTTCAAATTGTGGTGCTGGAGAAGACTCTTGAGAGTCCCTTGGACAGCAAGGAGATCAAACCAGTCAGTCCTAAGTGAAATCAACTCTGCATATTCATGAGAAAGACTGAAGCTGAAGCTCCTATACTTTGGCTACCTGATGTGAAGAGCCAACTCTATGGAAGAGACCCTGATGTTGGCAAAGACTGAAGGCAGGAAGACAAGGTGGGGACAGGGCATGACATGGTTGGATGGCATCACTGACTCGATGGAAATGAACTTGGGCAAACTCCAGGAGATAGTGAGGAATGGGGAGTTGTGCTGTAGTCCATCAGGGCACAAAGAGTCAGACAATTTAGCGACTGGATAAAAACAACATGAGTGGTGTGTGAGTTTCTTAGGATTTTGAGCCTTCTGTGAATATGAAACTCTGTGATCACTTCTTACAAATAGGTGAGCTGTGGTACAGTAATCCAGCTGCTACTTGTCTTTGGGGTGTAGTATGCTTAGCTAATCCTATCAACTATAATTCTAACTGGGTGGCTCTTGCAAAAGATGTAATCTTTACGTCAAGGATACCTGAAGAAAACACTCCAGCCATTCTTGACACTTCCCAGGTCACGAAACAAGAACATGATTTATTTTTCTAAACAACATTTATAAGGTACCCAGATGGATCTCCACTTAAAGGGTGAGGTTGGAATCTAACCAGGATTGTAGAAACATTGCCTTTATCAAGAAGGGCATTCATTGTTCAGGGTTGTAAGGCAGGATGAAGAAGTAATGAATGTCATGCTTTAAAGACATGTCTAATTGCCAGGAGATCATTCAGGTAGCAACTCAATAGCTCTGCCCCAGTGAAAAACATCTACTTCTGCTTTATTGACTATGATAAAGCCTTTGACTATGTGAATCACAACAAACTGTGGAAAATTCATAAAGAGATGGGAATACCAGACCACCTTACCTGCCTCCTGAGAAACCTGTATGTGGGTCAAGAAGCAACAGTTAGAACTGACATGGAACAACAGACTGGTTCCAAATAGGGAAAGGAGTACATCAAGGCTGTATATTGTCACCCTGCTTATTTAACTTATATGCAAAATGTTTGTGTGTTAGTCGCTCAGTCGTGTTCAACTCTTTGTGACCCCATGTACTGTAGCCCACCAGGCTCCTCTGCCCTTGGGATTTTCCAGGCAAGAATGCTGGAGTGGGTTGCCATTTCCTTCTCCAGGGGATCTTCCCAACCCAGGAGTCAAACCCAGGTCTCCTGCATTGCAGGCAGAGTCTTTACTCTCTGAGCCACCGGGGAAGCCACAGTACATCATGAGAAACTCTGGGCTGGAAGAAGCACAAGCTGGAATCAAGATTGCCGGGAGAAATATCAATAACCTCAGATATGCAGATGATACCACCTTTATGGCAGGCAATGAAGAAGAATTAAAGAGCCTCTTGATGAAAGTGAAAGAGGAGAGTGAAAAGTTGGCTTAAAGCTCAACATTCAGGAAACTAAGGTCATGGCATCCGGTTCCATCACTTCATGGCAAAATGATGGCGAAACAATGGAAACAGTGAGAGACTTTATTTTCTTGGGCTCCAGAATCACTGGAGATGGTAAGTGCAGCCATGAAATTAAAAGATGCTTGCTCCTTGAAAGAAAAGCTATGACCAACCTAGACAGCATATTAACAAGCAGAGACATTACTTTGCCAACAAACTGTCTAGTCAAAGCTATGGTTTTTACAGTAGTCATGTATGGAAGTGAGAGTTGGACTATAAATAAAGCTAAGTGCCAAAGAATTGATGCATTTGAACTATGGTGTTGGAGAAAACTCTTGAGAGTCCCTTGGACTGCAAGGAGAGCCAACCAGTCAATCCTAAAGGAAGTCAACCCTGAATATTCATTGGAAGGACTGATGCTGAAGCTGAAACTCCAATACTTTGGCCACCTGATGAGAAGAGCTGGCTCATTGGAAGAGACCCTGATGTTGGGAAAGATTGAAGGTGAGATGAGAAGGGGACGCGACAGAGGATGAGATGATTGGATGGCATTACTGAATCGATGGACATGAGTTTGAGCAAGCTTTGGGAGTTGGTGATGGACAGGGAAGCCTGGCATGCTGCAGTCTGTGGGGTCTCAAGAGTGGGACATGTTTGAGCAACTGAACTGACCTGAATGATCTCTGGGAAGACATGCTTAAATGCTGGAGAGGAGCAAGATTTATAAAGGGGAAGGACTATGTTTCTCTGTGTTTCTTTAAATTTTTTTAAAGTCTTGGGATGACTTATTAGTGTATGTACATGACAGAATAAATTCAAGTGTTTCTGGGACTCTAAGACTTTGTAAATATGGAAATTTTAGGTAGGTCTAAAGGAATATGAGGAAAGTTGGATAAAGAGTCTCACAGGGTGGAAGTAAGTTAAAGATTCTGCCTTTCCCTGTTTAAATAACATTCACTGGTTTGAAATTAAAATTGTGGGAACTTGGGAGAAAACTTTAAACTCAAGAGCGAGATGTCTGTTTTAATATTCAACACAGCAAGTTGTGTCTATGAGGAGATGAGTAATTTTTGGATGATTTTTGTGTTTTAAAACACTGTATTTGGTAACCCTGTTATAAGCTTTTGGGTATCTGCTGTACTCCATAAAATAGCTAAAACAGTTTGGATTTTTTTTTTTTTAATGGCCAGAGCCATTAGATGCTGTAGCACTTGGATCTGATCCATAATGCTTCATAGTCTAACAGCAATCTCTAGAGCCCAGAGCCCTGGGACTGATTCCAACCAAACAGTAGGTCAGCACTGGAAAAGAAAGAAGCTGTTGCCCAGATTGCCACAAATGGAAATGAGAGAAGAGAAATGCTTATCAGGGTAAATAAACTCAAAGCCTTATTATTAGGAAGGGAGCGGCAAGGGAGCAGGAGAAATAGACACAGGGCTGACATTTACTGAGGACTCACTCCATGTCTCACTTATTGTTAAATGCTTTTATGTCTTATAGTAGTTCACCTGCTGCTGCTGCTGCTAAGTCGCTTCAGTCGTGTCCGACTCTGTGCGACCCCATAGACGGCAGCCCACCAGGCTCCCCATCCCTGGGATTCTCCAGGCAAGAATGCTGGAGTGGGTTGCCATTTTCTTCTCCAATGCATGAAAGTGAAAAGTGAAAGTGAAGTTGCTCAGTCGTATCTGACTCTTAGCGACCCCATGGACTGCAGCCTACCAGGCTCCTCCGTCCATGGGATTTTCCAGGCAAGAGTACTGGAGTGAGGTGCCATTGCCTTCTCCAAGTAGTTCATCTAGTCTTCACTAAATCCTAAAGGTTGTATTATGTTCATTATTACAGATAAAAAAGCTGAAGAGAGAGGTTATGAAACTTGCCCAAGGTCACATAGCAAGCATATGGTGATGTTTGTTAACTCAGGTGACTGACTCTGCCACAGGTAGGTATAATTTAGGCGGGTTGTCATTAGTGTCTGCTGTAGACCTGTAACAGTTTAGATCAATGTACGGTGGCCAAGGGTGATCAAATCATCCTGTTTTCTGAAGCTTCGAAAAGTCAAGGTAGAGAATTCATGGAACCTTGATCATCAGAATTATTGATACACTCTTGGCTTTATTCACTCATTCAACAAGTATTTATTGAGGTCCATCTACATGCCAGGTACTGAGCTGAGTAATGGTCCCACAGCAGGAGATGCAATTCTTGTACTCAGGAAATAGTAGACAAGAGGTGAATACATTCATGTTCACGAAGGGACTAGTTCAGTGAGTGGAAATATCATGTTATCCTGATGTACCAGGTTGCCATGGAATTAGATGCACAAGTGACCTGAATATTCTGGTTACTTACATAGACTTTACAGAAGTGGACCTGGCCTCACTGCATGGCACATCCCCAGATGAACATGCCCTCATCCGTGGGTTGTTTCGTCCATGGATTTGCTGCTGTAAGATTGTCCTCCTCATCCTTCTCTGTATATGCCACTCACCCTGCTGGTCCTTCAATTTTTTTCCTAGTCTTTTCCTCTGGGGGACTTGCTTGATTCCACTGATAATAAAAGGAAAGTAGTAGGGCATTTCCGTAGGGCTGTACCATCTCCATTTGGGATGGGAGTAGTTTTCAAGAAAGGGATTTTTCTTCTTTTAAAGGTCTTTTAAAGGTCACAAGAGATTTAGAATGCCCTTGAAAACATACAGATAAATTATAAGCTTGCAAATTAATGTAATAATATTTATTTAATAATCTATCAAACAATGCTGAATGTTTTTAAAGGTATATACATTATATGCAGAAAAAACTTATAGAAAAAGACCAGACCCTGAGGAGAAGGCTGGGATTGCAGCTGATGGCCAAATGGGATTTTGTCTAATTCATGCTATTATAAAATTTTATCTGGATAATATATTTGCATATTACTTTAATAATAAAAAATAATACTATGAAAAGAGGTAACTTGAATGGAGAGCAGCTAGGGAGCTCTTGTAATAGTCCAGAAAATAGATGGTTAAGACCTGAAATAAAAATGAAGACAGTGTTGCGTAGGGATTGAGAATCAGAGCTCTGGTTCTAGACTGCTTGGGCTCAAATGCCTGCCCTGACACGCACTAGCTGTGTACCAGCTGGATAGATTACCTAACCTATTGTGTCATGGCCATTTCATCTATAAATGAATATGTAAAAAAAAATAACACCTACTCATAGGGTTGTCATGATAATTAAGTGGCTTAGTCTGTGTCAAGTGCTTAATACAATGGTTAGTAAGTCCTCTGTTAATACTGGCCACTATTTTAGAGGGGAATAGACAGGATTGGGTTGGGAGGAGTAGAAAGTGATGAATAACTGAAGATCCTACTACCTTGGATACCACATTGATGCTGAATATTTTATCTTGTGCATCATCATGCTTTTATGAGCATCACTTCCCACTGGTTGCCCTGAGGTCACAGGGGTATAGAATGCCATAATGTTTCTCTATTAATTCTATGGCAGGTACTGGAAGTTGGTTTTCTAATTATGAATTGCAGTCTGGAATGAGATGATTATATCACTTAGCCTCCTGTCTAGTTCTCTAATTAGTAAGTTGGTAACCATATCACTTATCTGTAGAGCTTGGATATATTTTTTCAGTTAATAATGTGACAATACACATTTCAACAGACATACAACATCTCTTCTCCACTTTTCCCTGCTTATTCTAATGCATTTTCAGTCGCTGATGAATCTGCTCCCCTAGATAATGTTTTGGGAAAACAAGACAGGTCAAAGGAAAAACATTACCTCTCAAAGTCCAATTGTGTGAAAACACAAAGATAAATATCACTCAGGGGGCAGTGGGGGCTGCTGCCACTCTGCATGCTGCCTATCTCTCTGAATTATTTTAAGGATTCAGTGAGGAAAAGTATGCTTTAAGAAAATATCAAGACTGTACACATGAGTATTTAATCTGTTGGCTTTCAATTTGTCATTTTTTTTCTATCCCGCATGAAAACACTGTAGAGAAAATTCTAGATGGCTACGTTCGAAAAACCAGCTTTCGCTGAGTTCATATTTCTCTTCAGTTTTATCTACCTGTCTCACCTTTGAATTTACTAACTCTTGAGTAATTGTTTAAGTTTTGACATTTTATTCTCTTCAATTTTTAGAACTCTGCTAGGATAACTGCCGAATCTTTGGAAAAGGGTGAATATTTAGTTTAGATGTTATGCTCCCTTCTCTATCCAATGTATATCTACATGTTTTTTTCCTCTAATTATGACCCTAAATGAAGCTTTGATGGCATTAAGGCCTTTTCACCTGTGCTTAGGAAGCTCTTTGAGCCTTTCCTGAAGATCTTAATGTGGCTTGTAGTTGCCTTGATTTAGGTCATAATCTAGTCCATTTTCTAGCTTATATCATGCGTGCCTGCTAGTTGCTCAGTCATGTCTGACACTTTGCAACCCCATGGACTGTAGCCCACCAGGCTCCTCTGTTCATGGAATTCTCCAGGAAAGAATACCAGAATGGGTTGCCATTTCCACCTCCAGGGGATCTTTCTGACCCAGGGATTGAACACACATCTCCTGCACTGTAGGTGGATTCTTTATGGGCTGAGCCATCAGGAAAGCCTGGCCTCATAGGTAGATCTAAAATAATGTAATTCCACGTAATTCCTGCACTTTTTCTATGCAGGCCCATATTCTAGGTCATAATGTCTTTATACACCCTACCATAGGAAAAATTCTTCTGTTATTGATTGTTTTCTTCTTATTATTTGTAAACCTGGAGTATTAGTTTATACATTTCTGGGTTTTCACTTCTACTGGATTTTTCTCACTTATATATCAGAAAATATCTTAATATGTTATTATGAATTTGAAGTTGTATTCTCAAATGAGAAGGTATTGATATTTTGTGAAATGCTAAAGTGTGTTTTTAAAAAAATAACACTTTACTGAGGTATAATTGGCAGAAAATAAACTGTACACATTTCAGATGCCCAACTGGAAAACAACTTTTGAGTAACAAATTCATTTTACATAGAAACTCCAATTTAGGTACCAGCCTATCTTTCTTCTTGTCATCAAAGCTAAGTGTCTGAATTACTCATCTTCCAGTAAAGTCCTTCTTAGTCTCTCTCAATCAGGTTTTTGTTCTCATGCCTCAGGTGAAATTGCTGTGGCAAGACTTCACTGCCAAATCCAGTGGACATTTTCCAGTCTTTTCAGCTTGGAGTCTTTGGGACTCTTGCCATCGTTGACCATTCTCTCCCATCTTGAGAGTGTCACCTTTCTGGGCATCCACAAGGACACACTCTGCTGGTCCCTCTCCCACCACAAATATGGTCCCTCCTCATCCTCCTTCCCCTCCCTGGCCTTGAAGTGGTGGCAGTGCCGTGGCTCTACCCTTTGCTAGTCATCATCTCGACACCTGCACTCTCCCTGAGTGAGCGCATGCACTCAATTTGTTTTCCTGAACAGATGCTCACAAGTTACAGGTGAACAATTACAGCTTAAACTCCTTTTCTGACATCATATTCATACCCATAAACTTCTTGTTGGACATTTCTACTTGCATATACCTTAGGCATACAAATTTAGTATTTTTAAAACTTACTTCATAATCATTTTTCAAAACCCTTCTCTTCCTTCTCTATTCCTTAGCCGAAGACATAGGCCTTTCCTCTGGGCAGATTACAGTGTTGGCGGGAAAACAATGTAGAAGTGTGTGACGTGATCCCAAACAAGCTTGTGCTGCTTATGCCAGTTCTGTACGAGGAAGCAGCAAAGGACTCCGCGGTAGTAGCAGTGTTAGTCGCTCAGTCTTATCTGACTCTTTGCGACCACTTGGACTGTAGCCGGCCAGGCTCCTCTTTCCAAGGGATTCTCCAGGCACGGATACAGGAGTGGGTTGCCATTCCCTTCTCCTGGGGATCTTCCTGACCCAGGGATTGAACCTGGGTCTCCTGCACTGCAGGCAGGTTCTTTCCCATCTGAGCCATCAGGGAAGCCCAAAGACTCAGTGGTACTACACAACTGTTTGGGGAAGAGAACCCTCGAGACTGAATTCCCAGTGACAGGGAAGAACGGATGGATGCAGAGTATTCTGAAATGCAAGAATGTCAAAATGAGGCAAGAGATGTCAAAAAAGCCTTCGCAGAGCCCACGCATCTTCATGCCTTCATTTATTCAACAGCTGCCTGTTGAGAATTTGCCATGTGTTGTGAACTCGTAGGCTCTGGAGAAGCATCAGTGGGGAAGAGGCAAGACTCTTGCTCTCATGGGGCTTATGTTCTAACTGGAAGAATCAGACACTAAATATGTCAAACATGAATAAAATATAAGGCTTCCCAGGTGGTGCAGTGATGACGAATCGACCTGCCAGTGCAGAAGATGCAGGTTCTATCCCTGGGTCAGGAAGATCCCCTAGAATAGGAAATGGCAACCCACTCCAGTATGCTTGCCTAGAAAATTTCATGGACAGAGAAGCCTGGTGGGCTACAGTCCATGAGGTCTTAAAGAGTCAGACATGACTGAGCACACACACACAGTCATAAAAATAAAGCTTTAGAGAGAAGTCCTCCTGGGCAATTAATAGTATAATAAACTAGAAAATGCTAGAATGGTGGGGAGGAGTCCATTAGAACTTAGGATGACGGAAACCTTTCCGTAATGTTTGAGCTGTTTGTTGAATGAGTAGATGAATCTTCCTCTCTTCTTTACCTCTAAAGAGCAGAAGGTTTCAAAACCAAATTGAATCATTGAAAGGAACCCACAGAGTGAATTTTGGGCAGTATGAGTTTTCTTAAAGTCTTCACAGCAAATCCAGAACAAATGTTTCTCTGTTTCACTTTCTTTTCTTCAGAATTTAAGACAAGATGCGGACTTACTGGGCTTGTCTCTCTCACTCAAATACTGTGTTTGTGCTTCGATGCTGAGGAAACTGAAACGTTCTCAGTAGAGAGACCTCTGTCTGGAGTGTCTGTGGTGTGAAATCCTTAGCAGTGTGCAGATGTTGGCCTCCAATTTATCTTTGATGGTATCCCCAGATCCTACAGTTTCGGCAACATATAAAGAAAAAAATAGAAGTCTGATTTATAAGTGGCGTCCTGCATGTTTATTCAGGGAATTGAATTCAGGAAGCTCGTTTCTGGGAAAACAGCAATAATTAAGACAAATTCACATAAAGGTCTTACCTTCTAGCAGAAGGAAGTAGATGATAAACAAGTAAACAAATAAAAATAAAATGCCAGAGTGATAAATACTAATAATAAAATAATGGGAGGAGGATAAGGGGAGAAAAAGTCATGGAGAAAGAGCAATCTTAGAAGGTATCTCCTGGGACAGGGGTCTCCGGTTTCAGGGAACATGATTTTGGCACGAACTGAGCTGGGGATGGTTTGGGGATGATTCAAGCACATTACATTTTTTGTGTGCTTAATTTCTATTATGATTGCCCCAGCTCCACTGCAGATCATCAGACACTAGATTCTGCTGGTTAGGGACTCCTGTCCTGGGAGGTGATGTTTGCGTGAAGACCCAAGAGGTGAGAAGGTACCAGCCACAGGCGGGAGAAGTAGGCCTGCAAACCAGTCAGCTAAGGGTCTGGTTTATTCAGCAGAGGGATAATTTCTCATTTCAGTAAATGCTGTTTATACTGCATCACTTTCACAAACATGACATTTAGACCAGAAAGGGAAGTCCATTTGACCTATAGATCTCTTAAGGATTTTTTTTTTCCTAAAGTTGTCTTATGATCTTGAATGAACTGATGTCCTCAAAAAGTACATACTCAGTTCCATCGTTGCAGACAAGATTCATAAAGACTTGATGTTCCACATATTTAGTTTTGCTATGGAAGCAGCAGAAGGATAAGAAAAGGCAATGCAAAAGAGGTCCTTTATGGTCTCACTGACTTTAAACTCAGTAAAATAAAATGTAAAAGCATGAATGTGTACTTGTCCTTGGTAGAGGGAGGAAGGAGAGCATCTCTCCTTGAAGGCTGCTTTTCCTAAGCTCATGTCTCTGCTCCACCATTGAAAAGCCCACAGCTCCCCTTTGGCAGTTATAATTTTTCCCATGAAATAAGGAAAAAGAACTAAGACTCGCTACCACTGAAGAGAAGCCAGAAGCCATTAGTCTTTGGTTTTCATTGCTTTTGGTTTCTGTTTGAAGATGCTTGTTCTTGGAGAACGCATGATACTGACCTGGGGAATTTTTGTTTGAGGTTTTCGGGTGGCCCAGATGAGCTGGCTGATGAGACAGAAATCTTTTCTTTAAAAGGCATTTTAGGGAGAAGATAGGGTTTGGAGTGAGAGCTTGAGAATTGAGTCCTGTCGCTGTTATACTTGTGGTTTGGCTTTCAGTGAATCACAGAACTCATCTTCTGGGACAGTGAGGACCAGGCGATGAGTCTGTATTTGGTAATTGCAAGACATCTTGAAAATATTGCTTATTGGTTATTACTGTTCTCATTATCATTGTTTTTATTCTCCTGGTAGACTTCTCCTCCCAGTGACTCATTTTACTCAACAAACTTAACAATTTGAGGTTTTCTGTACCATCCTGTTTGAAGGAGTATGTCCTAATTACTTCAACACACAAATACTGAAATTTGAAAAAAAAAGAAAATTAAATATTAGAAGGTGTTAACAAAACAGATGAGGCATTAATCTAAGGTGGGTTGGGGAAAAAGCCAGGAAAAAAGCATAAGTCAAGAGTTAAAAGAATGTAACAGAGGGTATGAAGGGTGAATTCTGCCAGGAAGAACCGTGGATATGTGGTGGCTTAGAGAGCACTTAGTTACTGTTACAGAGAGGTTAACAGGCAGAGCAAATGCCTGGCCCGGAAGTGGCCTGACCGCCTGTGCAGGGGCAGGCGTGGGACCAATTGGGTGGGACGTCCACAGCGGCACGTACCTCTGTGTCTCGTAAGCGTGGCAGCAGTCAGCCTGTGCTTTCCCAGTACAGCTGTCAACATCACAGGGCCAAGAGCAGGAAGGAAGGGCACGTCCCCACAGGCCCAGTGATGGGGCAGAGGAGTGAGTGATAATAACAGCTCCTGGCAGCCAGGCAGCAGCTAATCAGGACCAGAAAATCTGGTGTCCGTAGCAGGGTCCCTGAAAGCTTTCCCACCGTAACTCCATCACTCCCAGACCTACAGCCACACTCACACACTCACAGAGATACACACACACACACACCGCCCCCTCTCCCTTTTATTGAAAGTGACAGCTATTTATCAAGCATAGCCACAAGAGTCAGAAGGCCTGTTTTGAGTCGTGGTTCTGCCATCTATTGGCTGTGTGACCTTGGGCACATTTCTCAAAGCCTCTATAACATGGGTCTGCAGGCTGCAGGGTTCCCCAGGACAGGGGTGCCGAGAGGAGTCAGTGAGATCGTGTACAGGCAGTGCTGCAGAGCTTGGCACATCATAAATACTCAATAATTAGGATGCATGAAAATGGAACCAGTGCTGGAGCCAAAACTGGGCCCACACTTGAAAATCAAGATAGTTCCCACAATAAAGATGTCCTTGAACTTGGAACAGCAGCAGGACTTTGTTCACGCTGCGTCTCAGGGGATGAGGTGAGTTCCCTGTATGTCTGGTCTGCCTGCCTTAGGGTGGGTCTGTAGATTGGCACAGGGTTTGTACCCCAGGTGAAGGGCAGGAAGAGGGATATAGGCTCTGGAAACCTGGAGGGTACTAGTACATTGCCAGGCAGAGGTGTGAGTGTTCTAGAATGCAGGAAGGCTGTAGCAGGAACAAAAGCACATAGGCAGGCCAGGAAGCCAGAAAACAAGGGCTGAGAGGTCAGGGGGCCATGAAGAGGTGAAATCAGAGAGCCAACAAAGAGGTCCGGGCATACAATTCCAGAGAGGTGGAGGCTGGCTGAAAAGGCAAGCAAGCTTGAATGAGAATGCTTCAGGATCTGAAAGACTTGAGTTAATTGTTGTTTTAAGAATAGGTGATGAAATGAAAGTGAGGGAGAAATTAAATGAGCAAGAGAGAGCCAGATGGATGGAACAAATCTATGTAGGAGAACGAGAGGGATCACCTGGTTAAGTGGACTTACTTTTGGAATGAAGGAAGCATTCCTCTTCCAAAAAGGAGGGTGAAGGTGTAGAGAAACAGTGAGGTAGAGAAGAGAGAAGTTGATGAAGCCTGTATCTGGTGGCCTCAGTCTCAGAGGAGAAGGAGACAAAGGCATCTGGTGGGGAGGGTGGGGGCCGTGAGGCAAAGGCTTTAGGAAAAGTGTCAAATAGTGCCTGGGGAATTTGGTAGGAAGCCAGCTGAAGATGAATCCCTCCCCTGTAGTGACTTCAGCATGTCTGGAATGCACCTAGCCAGGCTGCCTCATAAGGAAACTGAAAGTTGTCTATACCCACAGCCTCAAATAGCAAAACCAAGCTCATCCTCCCCTGCTCCAGCTGATACAAAGCGCCCCCACCTACTGTCCTCACTTCCTACCACAAACCTTCCCCTCCACACCCACTCCCCTCTGCAGACCCTACTCTCAGAGGCCGCCCAGGCAACCTGGAGGCCATGCTCCTTCTCTCAGTTCTCATTCTTATTGCCATCCCTAGAGAATAAATATCTTCTTTTCTCCCTTACCCTTCCCTTACTCTCACTCCCTTTCTCTGATGTCTTCAATGTTTTTGTTTAGACCAGTGTTTCTCAAAAGTGCAACAAATCGCCTAGGGAATTTTGGTGAAATGCAAATCTTAATTCTGGAAGTCCTGAGAATCTACATTTGTAACAAGCTTTCAGGTGATGCTGGTGTAGCAGGCTCTTGTGCCAGTTCCATGATACTAATTTTTCCCTCATCACAGTTAACATTGCTGCTGTTTCTCCCACCGTATTTTGAGCTAGTCAAGGATGGCATTGGTATCTTTGTACACTTCTTTATTCTCCCAAGTGCCTGGTGCATCGTCTTGTTGCTGGTGCCCAGTAAGTACCTGGGACTCATGACATATGCTGGAAATATCTATTTTGTGTTAGGGCTTTTTTTCTCCCACATTTTTTGTTTATTACTATCTCATTTCACTTCACCTGAAACTTGTCACCTCAGCCCTGGGCCCAATGTGTCACTGGAGGGAATCTCCATACTAAAATGTTAACTTGAACTATTACTTATCTCAATAATATTTGAAAGAGGAATATCCCATTAGAGGTCAATGTCTAACATATGATATACAAATCATCTACGCAGTGTTTCTCATGTTCCTCTAGGTAATTAATTTTGTAGTGTCTTGCTGAGTAACAACTCTCCTGACAATATTTGAAGCATGGGAAAAGCATTCCTACCACAGAATGTTATTTAGAATTTTCAGAAACTGAAAACCCCTTACTATCAGAATGGTATGTGTTAGAAAGTGTTAAGTCGCTCAGTCATGTCTGACTCTTTGTGACCCCATGGACTGTAGCCCTACAGGCTACTCTGTCCATGGAATTATCCAGGCAAGAACACTGGAGTGGGTTGCCATGCCGTCCTCCAGGGGATCTTCCCAAGCCAGGGGTCGAATCCAGGTCTCCTACTTTGCAGGTGGATTCTTTACTGTCTGAGCCACCAGGGAAACCCATGAATAATGGAGTGGGTAGCTATCCCTTCTCCAGGAGATCTTCCCAACCCAGGAGTCAAACCAAGGTCTCCTCCATGCACGTGGATTCTTACCAGCTGAGCTACCCAGGAAGCCCTCAGAATGGTATGCTGCTACTGCTAAGTCGCTTCAGTTGTGTCCAACTCTGTGCGACCCCATAGACGGCAGCCCACCAGGCTCCCCCGTCTCTGGGATTCTCCAGGCAAGAACACTGGAGTGGGTTGCCATTTCCTTCTCCAATGCATGAAAGTGAAAAGTGAAAGTGAAGTCGCTCAGTCGTATCTGACTCTTAGCGACCCCATGGACTGTAGCCTCCCAGGCTTCTTCGTTCATAGGATTTTCCAGGCAAGAGTACTGGAGTGGGGTGCCATTGCCTTCTCTGTCAGAATGGTATAGGTACTTACAATTCTTCTTTTGCCTTTTCTTCTGAATAACTTCCCACTCATCTCCTAACCTGGAGGGGGAATTTGGTGATTCAGGCTTAACAACTTCCCACTTTCCCCCTCTCCTGGAACTTCACTGAGCATGCTGATTTTAGTTCTGTCCACGGTCCACATAGCATCATGTAATATGCTCAGTCTTGGAAAATGGCAACAACAAAATCCCTTTTAATTCTTCCCCATGAAATTGCCAGCTGTGTTCCACCCGCACTTCTCCTGAGGGTTTGTGCTGCTTTCTGCTCCAGTGGCTGCTATTGAGAATTGATAGACCTTGTGGTCAAAGCATGAGCTTCCCAGGTGGTGCTAGTGGGAAAAAACCCACCTGCCAATGCAGGAGACATAAGAGACATGGGTTCAGTTCCTGGGTTGGGAAGATCCCCTGCTGGAGGGCATGACAACCCACTCCAGTATTTTTGCCTAAAGAATCCCACAGGCAGAAGAGCCTCGAATGCTACAGTCCATAGGGCTAGGGCTTGACGGAGTTGGACATGACTGAAGCAACTTAACGTGCATGCACGTAATCGATGCATAGCCAGCTCTCCACCTAGGACTCCCCTTCAGCCAATACTGATGCTGCTGGAAAGGGAGGGATCAATCAGTTCATTTTACAGAGGAGGTCACTGACTGTAGTTTTCTTTATCATCTGAAATATGGCTTGCTGGAAGGATATTTTTGACCCTCTGTGAGCCTCTTTCATCCTAAGTGTCTCTCTGCCCTCTCAGTCCTCCAGCTTATGCTTCTCTCTGTGGTATATGCTTCCATGACTGTAAGGGAATAGAGGAACTGGATTCTCAGAAGGGATTCCAAGACCTTTAACACTTAAGCAGTAAAGACATATTTGAACAGAGGGGTCTTCTCAGGCCCTTGAACCCACTCTGTGTAGCCAGCCATTCCCTACGTGTGTGTGCTAAGTTGCTTCAGTCATGCCCAACTCTTGGTGACCCTATGGACTGTAGCCTACTAGGCTCCTCTGTCCTTGGGATTTTCCAGGCAAGAATAACTTGAGTGGGTTGCCGTGCCCTCCTCCTGGGGATCTTCCCAACCCAGGGATCGAACCCACTTCTTTTATGTCTCCTGCTTTGGCAAGTGGATTCTTTTACCACTAGCACGCCTGGGAAGTCCAGTTATTCCCTATACCTGTGCCTAAATTTCACTCTGACCAGAGGAGGCCATCTCATTGAATGAATCATAACTTTAGGACCTACTAGTCACAGTAGCATCATGTAGGCACAAAAAAATGTCTTTCTGTGGCTCTTTCTCAGACTACTTAGAGCTTCCCACCTTGAACCACTGATGTTTAGAGCTGAATGTGATGTAGTATGTATGGCAATTTGCCAATAGAATATCATAGATTGAGACAGAGAAGCCTTCAGAGCTCTATTCTTCAAAGAGTTCTTGCCAATCATCTCAACCTTTCAATGTCCACCTTAGTTTTTATTCCATTTACTTGAATAACCATTTGCCCTTAACACAAAACACATGTGTCTTTGTCCATCAATATCACGCTTTATGTGATGGGGGAGGCTGCCACTCAGCCATTTAAAAGGACCTGTCTTTAAAAAGGACATGTTCAGGGTGTGGCCAAAGGCTCATCTGAAACCCTAGAAATTGTAGGTGAAAAGTATTTCATGGGTTATTTGAGCAAGGCTGCCTGGGGGAATTATAAGAGTCCAGAGCAATAACTATCATGTTGGCTGTTTCAGAAATTAACTGAATGGGAAAATAGATGCCATCTGACTTGCGTAAGTGTAAGGACAGGGAGCATATGGGCCCAAATTTGGCTTCAATTTCTCTTTGAAGTTAATGGGCGTGGCAAGGGCTTATCTAATCGTCACTGGACCAGTATATTTTGCACATTCAGGATTTTGTTAATGAGACAATGGTTACTTATGTTCTGTACTCTTCCCCACAGACTGCAAAAATACCCTTTGCTCAACTCTGTCTAATCATCGCATACATCAACAGTCAAAGGTAATGACAAAAGGTAAGTTTATGGAGCAATAACCCTGTTAGTTAGTATAAAAGAGCTATTCCTGGAAAAAAGATTTAAGTAATCGTGAACTTCAGTCTGACTGAGAGGGCCTCAGTAGCTTGGTGATCCTAACATAACCATCTTTGGTCAGGTTGGTAGTCAATGTAGAAGTGAGGGGTAGGTGGGAAGGCGCAGTTGACGGTTGTTTAACATATAGAACATGAGTCTCATGTTATTTCTTTCAAGGTCAAGTTTAAATTTATAAGTCTGCTGTCTCTGTCCACCATAACATTCACTGGTCACTTTCTAAATCAAGGTCTCTTTATTAAACACTTACCAAATACATACTAAATTCTAGATGCTGGTACCTTGGAGAGTCAAAAATAAGTGTGACCGAGCTCTAGGAGTTCTCTATCTAATGCTGAATCCCTTCACCACAGTTCACCTGGAATGTGATTCACAAACTTACTCATGGACTCATCACTGTCGCTTTTAAAATAGTGATGCCTGGATCTCTCCCCAGATACGTCAAATGAAAATCTCTGGGACTGGGCTCCCAAAGCTGTGTATCTCAAGACAATTCTTTTTCTTCCCCCAAGACAATCCTCATGGTACTGTCTCGGCAAGAGTCTACAGATCTGAGTTTGGGGACTAGTCACGTATTTTGCTTATTTGTTACACAATGTTATTATATATATTTTATTGATTGTCTTATATGTCAAGCTCATACAAACCCATTTAAAATTATTTGAAGAACTATGACTTCTAATCTTCTCAAAGTCAATCATAGTATTGTGTTCAGACCATTAATAAATCAGCATTTTTTAGCCCTGAGTGCATTCTAGAATTCTTTGGAGCTTTTTTATTTTTTAATGCTAAAGCCAGTCACTACATACCCATTAAGTTAGAAATGCTAGACACTGAGTCCTGGGTATTGACATTAAAACATTTCTCCAATTGATCCTAATATGAATCCAGGTTAGAGACCCACTAGAATAAATCCTTGCTGTTGATGACAATGAGCATGATGAATCCTTATCTTCCTGGAACCAGCATGCACCTTTTGATAATTCCCTCCATTTGTATGACTATCCTGAGTGTTCAGAGTGCTTTCATCTTTCATCATGAATCTTGTAAACCCCTGGAAGAGACCTGAGAGATATTCTAGCCAGATGTCAGCAAGTGCTTCCTATAAAGGACTAGACAGTAAATACTTTAGGCTTTGTGAACCGTGTGTCACAACTATTCTGCCATAAAATGAAAGCAGCCATAGGCAATATATATATGAGCAGGCGTGGGTGTGTTCCAATAAGCATCATTTCCAAAACAGGTTGGAGCTGGATCTGTCCCTCAGGCTGTTATTTGCTAATCCCTGATCTACACCAACACTCTTATTTTACAGACGAGGAAATTGAGGTCCATTCGTTGACGTGATTTGACTCAGATCTTACAGTTAGAAAAAGGCAAAAATAAGCCTGAAGTTCAGGTGTTGTTGTTGTTTAGTTACTAAGTTGTGTCTGACACTTTTGTGACCCCATGGACTATGAAGCCTCCTAGACTCCTCTGTTCATGGGGGTTTTCCAGATAAGAATATGGGAGTGGGTAGCCATTTCCCTCTCTGGGGGATCTTCCCAACCCAGGGGTCAAGCCTGAGGTTCCTGCCACATCTTTTGCATTCGCAGGTGGATTCTTTACCACTGAGCTGCCTGGGAAGCCCCGAAGTTCAGATAGTGAGGCTTAAAAAAAAGGCAAACAAACCCAAATGATGACCCACAGTCAGTGAATAGTGTTTCTAAAAGGGTTTCTCATCTGTGCCCTCTATGTTTGTGTGGACTTTCTGTGTAATGGTGGCTGCATGCGTGTTTATTCCTCTGCTCTGTCTGCAAGCTTCTAGAAACTAGAGCCTGAACTTGTTCTGTGCTGTGTCCCCAGGGTCCTGGGACAAAGTAGCACCCAGTACCTGTCAGTGAATCGAGTCCATCAGAGCCGTGCATTTGGAGCTCAGTTTCATGTGTTTATTTTCAAGATATCCTGATCCTGGCTGCCTCATCAACTTCCTTGACTAACTTCTGTTGATATCTAGCTTACTAGGCTTGTGCTCTTTGTAACTTCAAATAACATTTGCATAATGACAGAAAAAGTCTTGAGGTTGTCACAGTGGATAAAGCAAAGGTCAAGAGTATAATTACTTTGAAAAAGTCCACCTTCATGTTTTGCCAAAAAATGGTAAGAAATCAATGTGAACACTATTCTCCCTGATATTGTTTGCTGTTCAGTTTTTTCCTCTGTCCAGGCATGTGGGGCAGTATGTTTCTCTCATATGTTACATCCAGAACTGCCTTCCCACCCCCAGTGCCCCAAACCACTGTGCAGACTCCCCAGCTTAACCTTGAGAGGTGCTGTTTACAGTTGGATGAACCTGGGACTCTCCCTTCTTGATTTAAGCTTAGCAAATGGACAAGAAGAACCAGCAGAACCTGTACAGCAATTTCAGTCTATAAACAAGCAATCCAAAGGGAATGAAGGTAGATATTACTTTATGACTGCAATTATTGTCTTCTCTCCCAAGGTTGTCAACACACCAGGCTGAGCAGTGGCTTGAGAAAGTTCCTCACTTCCCAGGCAGGTTTGCTGGTTGCCGTGCAAGTAACACCATCCAGGGTGTTTGCTTCATTCAGGTGCAGTGGGCTATTATCTTATGGCCTTTACGTTATCAAAGCATATGTTTTTCATACACATATACATGTTCCTTCCCACACACACAGTGTTGCTAATGTTGCAGTACAGAGAAAGAGCAAAACAGAATGTTATGTTCTCACAAAGGCAAAAAACTTTTAAAAGATAATTCATACTGGGGAAGAGTGGGTCAAATGCTTGGGAAATAAATGAAGGTGATTTAGCCATCAATACAAGGTGTGGCTCTAATGTCATATAATTTGCAAAGCCTCTGTACAGAACCATATTATTTGACTTTTAAATTCTGTACCCTGATAAATAGTTTGAGAGATATAAAAAAAAAATAGATGACATGGTTCCTGACATCTACTAGTTGACAATCATTTGAGGAGAAAGAACAGTGCATGTATATGTCATTGAATGAATGAATGATTGATTGACACATGTAAAAAAATGATAAAGCCTCTCCATGAATGAAATAGGTGATACCTTTTACATGAATTCAGAGGGGAGGATTTTCTGTGTGGAATGGAATGGCTAGGCGATGGTATTTACATTAGGTCTTGAAGGATGGATTTGGATAGCAGAGGGGAGGTGAAGACCATGCCAGGCTGGACGGTGAATCAACAGGCACATAAGTGAACTGTGCCATCTGTTTGGGGTAGTGCATTTCGTGATGGTGCCTTGGTTGCAGGGTAAATTGGAAGTGACTGTGGGAAACTAATAATGCCGTGGTAAAGTCTGTGGGCTTGGGTTCAAGTCCTAGCTCTGCATTGCTTCATCTATAACTTGAGAATAGTGGTTTAATCTTCCTAAACCACAGGTTTTTATTCTATAAAACTGGCTGATAAAAATGTCCATCTCATGAGTTATTCTGCAGATTAAATGAAATTATCCATGTTAAACTGTGCAGTGCTTGGCACACAATAAACACTCCATCAATAATAACTATTAAATTATGGCAGAGCCTGAAGGTCAAAGGGAATTATAATTTCCCAGACAAGTTGGTACTCATTCCTTTTAGACATCTGCTGTGACCTAAAAATCCCTTCTCAGACTGCCACTTCTTTTCATTCTTGTCTGTGATCCAAGCAAGGTCATTCCCATCGTGGAGAGCTGCTCCAGGAGCTCTTGGTAGGACTCTGAGACTGAACACCATGAGTCAGGACTTTGAAGCACTAATCTGACTGCTATGACTGACATGTTCTCTGGGCCTTTGATTATCTAAATTCAACATCTATAAAATGGCCTTTGATGCTGATATAGGGAGTGAATCAACAGCACCCCACCACCATCTTCCACTCCCTGAAAGGTATAAAATTCTAAGTAAGAATAATATTTCTCTTTGTGTACTTTATTGCATGTGTGCTAAGCCTCAACAAGGAGTTAGGAAAGAAAAAAATGGGAAGCTAGCGTGGGAGTATTCAAAAGAACCCATATGATGTCCCCTTAAAGAAGAGGTTTATAAAGGAGGAAACTGAAGCCCAAATCATGGCAAGCCACTCAAGTATTCTTGCCAGAACAATCCCATGGAAAGAGGAACCTGGTGAGTTACTGTCCATGAGGTCGCAAAGAGTCAGACTCAAAGAAAGCGACCTAGCACACACGCTCAAAGCCCAAATGGTAGATCTAACGTGCTCAGGGTCACACCAAGCAGGAGATCTCCTGATGCAAGTGGGAAGCCTCCTTGTTTATCCTACTAATCCTGCTTGCTGATTTATAGACGTATCGGCTGCTTTATTTTCCCAATAATTAGGACCTTCAGTTAGGACTGACAGTAACTCTCATTACGGGGTCCAGAAAGGATTATGCCAAGGAAAGGTTATACCTGGAACATTTGTTATGCAAAGCGCTGCCTTCCTAAGTAGAGAGATCCCACAGTGTTCCCTCCCTGGAACTGCCAGTGTGTCTCAATTGCCAGAGCATCTCCACCAGCCTACAGACACGGGCTGCTCCCTTGATGGGCTTGCCGTGGCTGTTTGATGGCCATGAAATACCATTTAGGAGATGGTCTTTAATGTCTTTTTGTTGTTGATCCTTAGCCTTCATGGAGCCTGAGCCTCTGAGGGGTTTGCTTTCAGGCCATGTGCCCAGAAAGGGTTTCTCAGTCTGAGTCTGTCCATTGCTGGTTGCTAGGGCCAGGGTGTGCTGGTTACCACTGTGTTTCCCAGCAGTGCCAGCAGGATCTTTTTCTTCCTCTCTGTGCCTCCAAAGCAGTTCTTCTGGGGTAGCTTTGTGTGTGCTCCTGCCTGGGGCTGAATGGTGAATGGCCTGGGGATGTATGCATCCTGCCCTTGCCCCTTGTGTGTGAGTCTTCGGGAATCTGACTTCCAGGGCAATTGCAGTTTGGCTACACCCCAGGACATCGTCATCAGAGTTGGCTATTTGTCCTGTGCTGTTTGGAGAGCCTAGAAAAGTCCCTTGGGAAGCTTATCAGATGGTCTGATGAGAATAGTTTCTCAGAGTCAAATTGCCATTTTCAGCATCATCTTTGCTATTGGGTTTCTCTTATAAGAAAGACATAAAAGATAAACAGACTCTTTTCCAAAGAAGTATGGACTTTGATCATGATCGTTGCCAGGAGCTTCACTGTGTAAATACCTCTCCTCCCACAGTCATGTGGCAGCCTCTCTGTTTGCTTTGAACCTGGGTGAGACCAGGTGGCTTTATTGATATAATCTTCCCCATCCCCTCTCATCCTTTACTTCTCACCCTCTGCTCTCCCTTGACCTTTCTGATTCTCAGAGGGTGCTAGGGCAGTGCCCTCAAGAATACGTTGAGCCAGATAAGTTTCTGAAGGTATCTGGACATCTAAAGACTCCTGGCAGTCACAGTGACCACATCGTGGTCAACAGTTTCCAAGAGAGACGACTCAGACCTGAGGTCCAGAAAACTTGACACAATAATAACCATTAGCAAGTACCGAGCAGCTGCTCTTTATCAGGCCAGAGGTCAGAAGTATATAGGAGTTGTATTAATATTATTTGATGTTTACAACATTCCAAGAAAATTATTTGTTCTATTATTCCCATTTTATAGATGATAACACTGAAGCTCTAAAAGCTTAAATGAGCTGACTGAAAGCACATCCATTGTGGTTAGTGTTGGTTAATCCATAGTTAGCGATGGGGTCAAAATTTGGACTCCAGGGCTGCCAGACCCCAGAGGCCATACCCTTAACCACTATGTTATCCTGATTTAGTTCTGGTGCGTGGTGGCTATTGCCAGTTTTAAGAATAAAGTATATCTAGATATAAATAAAGCACAAATATTCCTTTCAAACTCCAAAGGACAAGAGGTTATCCTCGTGACTTTGATAGGAGGCATAAGACAGGTTGTGGAGTGTTTTGGGTAATTCTAGGTATCTGAACACCTGTTCAGCTATTCTGGGATTCAGTGGTAGGGGTGAGGGGAACATGGGGAGGGTGAGGTCATTATTGCAAAAGCCATTTCCTGAGAGCGCGACTTCAGGAAATGCTGGAGCATTAAAAATACCACTTGTGTGGGAGTGCGGTAGAAGCATGACTCATATTCGGCAATTGTGTCCATAGGTCACAAAGGATTTGGGGAACACAGGGGATATTCATACAAGATTGTGCTTGTAGGCGGTTCATTATGAAATTTTTAGTAGGTTGAGCAGCATGGTCAAATTTCAAGAAGAGTGACATTTAAGATTCTCCATGAAAATAGTGTGACTTGACTCATCCATTTATACATTGATTCACAAACCTCAGTCGTCCACCTACTCCATGCAAGGCCTTGTGCTGGGTGTCTTGAGGGAAGCGTAAGAGAAGTCAGCATGAGCCCAGCTCTTGGGCAAAGAGCTTATGAATTGGTAGCAGTGAAACAAGATGCTTTCTTTAACTCTTTCTTTTCTCCTTGAAGCCCTGATGAAAGGAAACCAGTCCTTAAAGGAAAGAATTTTGCATTATTTTCCAACCCAAACTTCAAAAACCAGGTCTGGTAGCTCCTAGGCCATCTGAACAGGATGTGATTGTGAAGAGGAAAGAATCAGGAGTTTGGCATGGTTTACACACCTTTGATCACTTTAGGGTGAGTCAGGGCAGAAAGGATAGGAACTGTTCATTGCTTATTTGAAGTGTGCCCAGGGAATTCTTCTTGCTTTAATAGTTTAAAATTACACTTTATATAAACTTTGAGACATACTAGAGTACAATAATATAGTGATGACCTGTGAAACTGTATCCCTAGGTAAGTACCAGAATGGTATCAATAACTTGCATATCCCCGTGTGCTCCTGCTCTAGCCTAATGCCCTCCCTCTCCGCTCCCCTCCCGGAGGCAGCCACCACCTTGAGTTGGCATTTGCCCGACAGAGTTTGGATATTTCAAGTCTGCTAAGCTGTACATGATGCTGTTATATGAAGGGAGACTGGAGAATTCAGAGAAATGGCTTGATGATCAGGGCCTATTTTGCCCCTGCTGGTAGATCTGTGACTGTGTTGCTCCCATCCAGAGGATCAGTCTACTCACAGATGCAGTTCCTCTTGAAGGGGCTTCAGAGCACAGGACTATGAGTATGGGCTGGAAGTGTGGGTTTTGAGTACCGAAGTCTGGTAGATCAGTCTTCATCTCTAACCTCCGTTGGCATGAACCAGTTGCATGACCTCAGCCTAATAACATAACCTCTTTGAGCCTCATTGCAAATATGGAGATGAAGGGACTTCCCTGGCAGTCTAGTGGTTAAGAGCTTTTAAATGGTCCACATTGAAAAAAAAAATCTTTAAAGAAATGGAGCTGAGATGAGAAGTACCTGCATTTCAGTGTGGTGGTAAGAATTAAAGGAGTAAATGTGCAGAAACTGCTTGGCTGCTGCTGCTGCTAAGTCGCTTCAGTTTTGTCCGACTCTGTGCGACCCCATAGATGATAGCCCACCAGGCTCCCCCGTCCCTGGGATTCTCCAGGCAAGAACACTGGAGTGGGTTGCCATTTCCTTCTCCAATGCATGAAAGTGAAAAGTGAAAGTCGCTCAGCCGTGTCTGACTCTGTGTGACCCCATAGATGGCAGCCCACCAGTCTCCTCCGTCCATGGGATTTTCCAGGCAAGAGTACTGGAGTGGGGTGCCATTGCCTTCTCCGAACTGCTTGGTTAGTACTCAATTAAAGGTAGTCAGAGTTTCAATTCAGCTCAAAGAAAACCTAAATGATTCCTTGAAATACCGTACAGTGTGCTGGTTATTGTTAAGGAAATATACAGAATCTAAATTTGGTCGTCTGTTATTATTTCTCCTTTTGCTTTTTAGTTTTTCTCTTTTTTAATGGTCTTTCTGTCACCTTCTACCATTGGATCTTAACATGTTTGCCAATGTTTCATATAGGTCACCAAGAGAAAAATAACTCAAAATGGTAAATGTTTTTTTAGTCAAGATGTGATATGATAGAATGCTAGGTTGCAAGCATGACACTTTTAGTGAGCAAAACTAATACAGGCAAGGGAGTTCCCTGGTAGCCTAGCAGTTAGGGCTCTGTTTCCACTGCAGGAAGATCCCTGGTTAGGGAGCTAAGATGCTGCAAACTGTGTGGTGCGGCCAAAAAAACAAACAAACAACAACAACAAAAAACCTAATGCAAACTAAATGTAACCAGAAGAACTGATTTTTAATCATTTCTATGTTGGTGGCATTGGATTAGCAAAATTTTGATGGTTTAATGAATTCAATGAACTTTTTCAATTATGTTAATCTTTACAATTTATAGGTAGCAGTGCATGAAAGTAAAACAGTTATTTAAAAAGCCTTTTTATCTGTTCCTTAGCAAGCAAAGCTTTTCTTACTTTTAGAAACACTTGGGTTCTGAATAATATGTGTATACATGTGCATGTGTGCGTGCGTGCCCAGTTGCTTTAGTTGTGTCTGATTCTTTGTGACCTTAAGGACTGTAGCCCGCCAGGCTCCTCTGTCTATGAGATTCTCCAACCAAGAATACTGGAGTGGGTTGCCATGCTCTCCTCCAGGGGATCCAGCTTCCCGACCCAGGGATTGAACCAGCATCTCCTAAGTCTCTTGCATTGAGGGCAGATTCTTTACCTCTGAGCCATGGGGAAAGCCCACATACATGTCTGTGCTGTGTGCTGTGCTTATTTGCTCAATCATGTCCAAGTCTTTGCGACACCGTGGACTGTAGCCCACCAGGCTCCTCTGTCCACGGAGATTCTCCAGACAAGAGTACTGGAGTGGGTTGCCATGCCCTCCTCCAGGGGATTTTCCCAAGCCAGGGATTGAACCCAGGTCTCCGGCATCACAGGCAGATTCTTTACCATCTGAGCCCCTAGGGAAGTCCATGAATACTGGAGTGACTAGCCTATCCCTTCTTCAGGGGATCTTCCTGACCCAAGAATTGAAGCCGGGTCTCCTGCATTGCAGGAGGATTCTCCACCAGCTCAGCTACCAGAGAAGCCCATGTGCATGTCTGCTGCTGCTGCTGCTGCTGCTAAGTCGCTTCAGTAGGCATGTCTACCTCTGTATATATGTCTACCTATGTATATATATAGGATGTGTATATATGTATATATATAGGTCTACTTATATATTCCTTCTCCAGGGGATCTTCCCGACCCAGGGATTGAACCCAGGTCTCCCGCATTGCAGGCAGACGCTTTAACCTCTGAGCCACCAGGGAAGCCCCATATATACATGTCTACGTATGTATATATAAACACGTCTACCTATGTATATATAAACATGTATATGTTTGTATGTGTATTTACTCAGTTTTCACATTCCTTTTGCTGGATTTGACAAAGAATGTGATTTTCAATTGTGAATTGTTATCTATGAAATACTTGGGGAAAACAATCTTAGATACCTTTTGGAATTAACTGAGCTTATTCATTCAACAAAATATTCAGCAAATATTTACTGCATAGGTATTATGAAGTGTAATTTTAGGGGCTAGAGATGACTTATAAATTCCAGGAGACGTGAAACTGAAGATGCCTTTTGTTTTCTTATGTGCTAGCTTCCAAGTTGTATTTTAATCACAAAGTCACAAATACATTTAAGAACTATCCATTTGAATACCCATTTATAATAGAAACACTAGAAAGTTAGGAACAGAATAATGGATTTCCTTAATAAATATATGGAATATAAAGAATAGATGGGATTGAAATGTATTGTGATTACCTTATGTATCAGTGCACTTTACATATAACATCTCAGTTATTTCTATGGCTGTAAGAGATAAATATTTATATAACTTATTGATGAAGAAACTGAGAGACTGGATTTGTTATGGATTCCAAACTAAGAGAGACACCATCAGTATAGAGCAAACTTCAAGTCTTGTTCCAAAGTCTCCTTTCTCCTGTTAGAAACTTCCCTGTTTAAATCAGTTAAAAAAAAAAAAGACAACCTTTCTAATATGTGTTAAATATTGTTTTGGAGTTCTAGTCAGTGCAGAAAGATTCAAAAATCAGAAGAATTAGTATTTGAAAACAAAATTAAAATTCATCTTTATATACTGTGATTGTATACTTTTAAAAACTAAAATCAAAAGTCTAAAAAAAAAAAACTCTAGGCATCAATAAAGCAGAAAGATCAATGCAAAATAAATACATACAAATCCCAAAGAGCTTTTTCTCTCAGGTCAGAATAATGAAAAAGCATCTAAATTATTCGATAATATATATTCTTATTAGGGAGTTGCATGTTTTATTTAATGTAGACAAAAGTGTAAAACTTTACAAATATTAGAAAGATAATATTAGAGAACACCAATGGAGAGATAAACAATTATCCTTGAAAGTGATGATAAATCAAAAAGACTTCTATTTAATTCAGTCAATTTATAGGTTAGACACAATCCAACTCAAAATCTGAATAGAATTTTTTAACTTAATGGTGATTATAATTTGTTTCTGCAAAAATACATGTCATTTTGGAGCACTTACTATATGATGGACATTATTCTAAACGTTTTACATAGAATAAGCACTTCACATAAAACAGTATCTTTATTATCCCCATTTTACAAATAAGCAAACAGAGGCCAATAGAAGTTGAGGTAACTTACCCAAGTTCACATGATGACTAGTAAGTTGCTGAGCCGGGGTTCTGAAGGCCCACGCGCATGCACCACCATGCTCAGCTAAGAGCATTAACTAGCACTTTGCAAAGTGGAACATTCAAGTGGAGCTAGTCTTCCCAAGTAAGCATGTGATGGTAGTGGTTTAGTTGCTAAGTCATCTCCAACTCTTGCAATCCCATGGACTGTAGCCTGCCAGGCTTCTCTGTCTATGGGATTTCCCAGGCAAGAATACTGGAGTGAGTTGCCATTTCCTCTTTCAGGGGATCTTCCCAATCCAGGGATTGAACTCATGTCTCCTGCACTGCAGGTAGATTCTTTACTGCTCAGCCACCAGTGAAGTCCTCAGTGAGCCTGTAGATAAATGGAATAGCATAGTCCAGAAATAAGCATATCGTATAGAAGGATGTAATAAATAACAAGAGACATCTTAAATGAGCAATGAATGAATTATATAATCTACATTATTTGAGATTCATAGCTAGCATTTTTTTTTGAAAAAAGAAATCAGCTTCCTAGCCCAATTTCACACCTCGTGATAAAAAGTTTTGAATGGCTAACATGGTAGGTAAGAGAGAACATAGCAGAACAGATAAGTTATTGCATGGAGAAATTATTATTACTGTTACTATTATTTTTTTACTATGAAGTGACAGAAGAAATCACAAAGGGAAAGACTGACCCGTTTGGCCACATAAAGACTTGTAAACCCATGTACAACAACAAGAACAAAATAACTTAGGTCACCAGATGGAAAAGGATCACATCAGACATGACAGAGGTCACCATCTGTGGTGGAAACCCTCAGAGCAGAAGCGGAAGCTATGGACCGGTTCTTTCCTCCGTGCTGAGCTTTGGGAGCAGAGAAGACCTGCTTTCAAGCGGGAGCAGGGCTTGTGTTCTGGGGATGCACCTGGGGTGTCCGCATTGGACGTGACCTCTGCACAGGGAGCAGAAGGCTGACCTGTGTCTTGGTGAGCTCTGGCAAGGCTCTGGGGGGCTGGTGGATTGGAGTGGTCCTTGGGTAGCACAGAACGTGGCCACCCAGAAATTTTGTATCTAGGAAGGTCTTTGACTCCAGAGGAAGAAAAGAAGGAAGAACTAAGGGGATACAGTCTAGAGGTGGAATGAATCAGGAGAGCCAGCCTAGAAAATCCACCTCACTGCCAAGGAGAGGAAGTGCTTTCATGGGCAGAGAAGATGGTGGGTCAGTGTTTCCCATTGTTTCTCCACTGGAAAATGGAAGGTCTGTAAGCAGGAGAAACAGGGCGCCATGGGAGGTGGATTTTTCTTAGCTGTAAGTGAATTCTTTATGTGGTGATGACAGGACAGTGATTTCTAAGGACAATCCCAGGACTCAGGAGGCCACGTGGTAACTTGGAGGGAAACAGAAGCTCTGAGGCATCTCATGAGCTTTCACATCAAGAACTCATTTAATACATGGGAAAAAAAAAGACATGAATAAGCAATTCATACAACAGCAATGACAGCCAGCTAACAAACAGGACGCAGATCACCTTCATGAGTACCCAGGCACATGAAGCTGATACAGCACTTCAGGAAAATGACTTTTTGTCTGATAAACCAGCCTCCTTCTGCTAAATCTAAGCTCAGAGCTGACAGAGAGTTTTGGATTTTATTTGCTGCTCTGCTACACCCCTAAGAGTGATTAGTCAGAGTAGATACTCAATAAATATTTGTTAAATGTAAAAGGCAACACTTAGCTGCCCTGTTTGTGGCAAAAGCTTGATAATTCAAACATTGCTGATGACATGCTAAATTGGTTCAGCATTTGGGAAAAATAAGCAAACAAGGTCATGTTTCACTGTGCATATGCCAATGTTCAAATCTTTTGAGTCCATCAATGTACTGTTGGGAATTTGTTCTAAGAAAATAGTTGAACCTTCAGTTCAGTTCAGTTCAGTTCAGTCGCTCAGTCGTGTCCGACTCTTTGCGACCCCATGAGTCGCAGCACACCAGGCCTCCCTGTGCATCACCAACTCCCAGAGTTCACTCAGACTCACGTCCATCGAGTCAGTGATGCCATCCAGCCATCTCATCCTCGGTCGTCCCCTTCTTCTCCTACCCCAATCCCTCCCAGCATCAGAGTCTTTTCCAATGAGTCAACTCTTCGCATCAGGTGGCCAAAGTATACATGTGAACTTCTACAATACCAGGGAAAGAAAATAGAAACAGAGGTTAACAAACCTTACAGATTGTATAAATAATGTTATTTATCTATTTAAAATGACATTTAAGAAGACATAGACAACTCCATAGAGATGTAGAGAAGGATTCCGTAATGGTAAATGAATAAAGCAAAATATAGAGGAGCCTTCCTGCAGCCTCCAATGCCCTTTATGGAAGCACGTCTTCCTGCCCCTGTGAATCTTGCGACTGTAGGTACGGACCCTGTAGATGCCTGGTAAAGCTTCCAGTGTTACACAATGCTGCCATTGCCCAGCAAGTGTGCCTGCTGCTGTTGTGACGCTAGATGTGATGTGCTTGCACTTTAGTGTCACACCTCCTACACTGAGGTCCCCAAATTGTACAACCTCATCTTCTCAAGGAGATCCAGCCAGTCCATCCTAAAGGAGATCAGTCCTGGGTGTTCACTGGAAGGACTGATGTTGAAGCTGAAACTCCAATACTTTGGCCACCTGATGCGAAGAGCTGACTCATTTGAAAAGACCCTGATGCTGGGAAAGATTGAGGGCAGGAGGAGAAGGGGATGACAGAGGATGAGAGGGTTGGATGGCATGACTAACTCAATGGACGTGGGTTTGGGTGAACTCCGGGAGTTGGTGATGGACAGGGAGGCCTGGCATGCTGCAATTCATGGAGTCGCAAAGAGTCAGACACGACTGAGCGACTGAACTGAACTGATTTCAACTGGGTCAAAAACATTAAATGGTAAAGATGTTATGTTGGTCTTTGTCCTTATGCTGTGTTCCAAATCATCCTCCCAACACTGTTTGACCAAAAGTATGTGTCCAGTTCTAACTTGTTAGATTTTCTTTGAAAGCCCTGCAGTTTCTTATGCAAATCAACCCCACTGGGTCTGACTCTGTGCATGCCCGAATCCTACAGTGACAAGAATTACTTAGGTGCAAATTATGACCCGCTGATGTGAAAAGAATTTTTTGTTAAGTGCTGGGATGTGATGCTTGCTCTTATTTAAACAATGTTTTTATACAAAATATGATGTAATATGTAAAATATATTGTAAAATACAGGAAAATGAAAATCAATTTTCATTAGCAAACATCAATCACTGATATCTGTTCATTTCTTGACATTTCTTGAGTTACTCCTTTGTGTGTTATTCTCTCTTTTTTTTTAAATTTAAAAAGTACTAAATAAGGTCTGTTTGAAACCACTGGAATGTTTAAATATAAAAAGTTGATAATCTTATTCTGTCCAATCCATTTTTCCTCCTCTGAAAAACAAATCTTAGTAGTGTGACGTATAGGTTTCCTCACATTTCTCTTTTTCTTCCTGTTTATACAAATCTAAATTCACATCCTCATATACGGAGAAGCTGTGTGTGTATTGGAATCACCCTATACATGAATTTTAAGCTTGTTTTTTTCACTTACGAACTCATCTGGACATCTCTTCTGCTCATCTAATATGGATCCCACCAATTATATTTATAGAAGCACAATTTTCTGTAGTATAAGTGATTCATAGTTCAATTGACTTAGAAGTCTAAATTTCTAGGCAGGGCCTTAAAAGCACTGATGATCACAGACTTCTTGAGAGGAAGTCCATATCTTATCTATTTTGTTATAACAAAGAGTTTAGTACATACGTATGGAAAAGCCAATTTCTGGGGGAAAAAAATCTACCAAATACATGTATTCCTTTAGCGTCAGAAGCTAGAATTAATTTTACATGTCTCCTTTGTAATTACTTGAGTAGTTTTCTAATGAATCATAAATAAGAACCATTATTATACTGGATGCCATGAAAAAGGAGGCTCAAATTGAGGAATGAGAATAAAACCTTTTGAACAGATACTCAGAAGTGAATTTATTATGCTAATTTTATATCTTGAAGGCTTTGATGCATCTTCTAAATTGCTTCTAAAAGATATTGCTCATGTTTAAAACACTTCAGTCTGTAGATTAAAATCTTTAAGCCTGAAGTATCATGGTGTCTGCAACTAACTTTCAAATGGTTCAGCAAAAAATTATACATATCATGTGTGTATATATGTGTGTGTGTATATATATATGTATATATATAATCACATATGTATGTATACATAAACACACAGATATGCATATGCAGAGAGAGAAAGCAAATTGGACAAATGTTAACAATTAGTGACTATAAATGAGAGGTACTTGGATATTCATTGTACTGTACTTTTACATTTTGAAGGTTTGAAAATTAGCAAAAGAAAATATTAGGAAAAAGAATGCCAACAGTATTTGAAAGCATGAATTTTAAAGCAAACCAATACAGTATTATAAAGTAAAAAATAAATAAATAAAATTTAAAAAAAATAAAGCAAATCTCAATAACCCTAATATTAATTTTAATTATTTTAAATTATTAGTAATTTTGAAAAGATCTTTCATGATTTAAAAAAATGGTATACAATTTTAGCTTTTTACTTCTTTAGTTATAAAGATGAGTATTTTTCATATGTTTCCAAGAACTTTAACTTTCCCTTTTATGAATGGTCTTTGTCCATGCCTTTGTGGAACGCTTATTTCTGAAGAGCCTTTTATAAATGATATAAGTATATGGACTTGAAAATTTGAAAGTGAAACTCACTCAGTTGTGTCCAACTCTTTGTGACCCCATGGACTATACAGTCCATGTTTAATTCTCCAGGCCAGGATACTAGAGTAGGTAGCCTTCCCTTTCTCTAGGGGATCTTCCCAACCCAGGGATCAAACCCAGGACTCCTGCATTGCAGGTAGATTCTTTGCAAGCTGAGCCATAAGGGAAAGCCAAGAATACTGGAGTGAGTAGCCTATCCCTTCTCCAGGGGATCTTCCCTACCCAGGAATTGAACCAGGTTCTCCTGCATTGCAGGTGGATTCTTTACCAACTGAGCTATCAAGGAAGCCCCTAAGTATATTGATACTTTGTGATGTATAAACACGTAACTCTCAAACATATGTCATATGAGAACTTTATATATTAAAGTACAATAACCAATGGAAAAGGGAAAAATTGGAAAAGTTGGCAAATTCTCACATACCCATATATCGATTTTTAACATATCTCATACTATTTTAATTACCAGAATTAAGGATATATAATTAAGTTGATTGCAAAAAAAGCATGAAATCCTAAAAACCGTTAAATACAGATAATTATTAGTTGATCTTGGGACTGGGAAGAACTTTGCATAATAATGATGGCTGAAAGAACAAAGAAAAATCTGGCAATCTATTTCATTCTATACAAATCTGAAAAAAAAAAAAGACTGTATGTAGATAAACACCAAAGAATTGAAATCCTTAAAATATCCCTTGGAGAAGGAAATGGCAATCCACTCCAGTATGCTTGCCTGGAAAATCCTATGGACAGAGGAGCCTGGTGGGCTACAGGTCATGGGGTTGCAAAGAGTCGGACACGACTGAGTGACTGAACACACACACACACACAAATACTAAAAAACAAACAAACAAACAACTGTACATAGACAAACACCAAAGAACTGAGATCCTTAATATGAAGAGCACTCAAAATCAATAAAAACAATAATGTCACAACAGAGAAAAACATTAAAAAAACAAAAACCCAGAAGAGAGAAAATTCAAGTCATGAAAGAAGAACTCGAAATGCCTTTAAAACATCGGAACAGATATTTTAAAATGGACAATGCAGGGCATTTGTTCAGTTAGTCTATGGCAGTTTGTATGAGTGGGATTTAGCTTCAACTGATGATGATCCAGAAAACTGGCAATAATACTTTTGGAAATGTTAATGTAATACTCAGCTCTCTGTTAGCAAAAGCATGGCAGGCAAGAGGGCAGATTATCCAGCCATATTTGGCACTGGTCAGGCCCTTATTAAAGTAATGCAATCAATATGGAGTTCCACCCTTTAACATGCATGTGGGGAAACTATAGAGGATCTCCTAAGAGGCATGGCCGAAATGATTACAGAGAAAGTCAAACTGATGGGGGAAGATTAAGGGGATTGTATTTATTTAGTCTAGAGAGGAAAAGCTAAATAGCAAATACATAGTTATTTCCAATTATATAAGTATGTGAATAAAAATGATTATCCTGAGGAAAGCTGGATTATTCCATCTGTATGATAGACAATAAGCTAAGAGGAATACGCTTAAATTACACCAAGAGACTCTAATTAACTTTAGGCCTTGCAAAACTTCAGGGCAGACTAACAAAGAAACTAAGGAACCCTTGCCTTTGTATATCTTTCTGAGCAATTTAGACAACTGCCCATCTTGTGGCTTAGTTATAGAATAGCAGGTGGCTGGGTCCTTGATTAGAATTATAGGCTTATAGAATCTTAGAACTGAAAAAGAGCTTCAGTAGATTAAAGTTTCTCATTTGTGTGTTCTGTAGATTTCTGTTGCCACTCACCAATAGCATATTCAAAGGAGAGAGTAGGATATAAAGTGTTAAAAGTTACAGTTCTTACATGGTCAAATGACTGGAGCTTTTTAAAGCATCTACTCTGACAATGTGAACAAATCTTAGTTATCTGGTAGGAAAAAAACAAACTGTAAGTTGAGTTTGGGGAGGATAGTACTGTGATTCTTAAGCTTTTTCCAGGTTAGATAAAAACTAGTATTTATCCCCCACAAAATGCAAATAGTTACATGCACACAGGTCCACAAACATATAGGCCAAGGTGGAGGTAGTGTGATATCGTGGTTAAGAGCACAGCAAATGGACTTCCTATATCTGTATTCAAATCCTACCTTTTCCAGTTACTAACCTGACAATCTTAAGAATCTTAATTTCTCCATGTCTGTTTCCTCATTTCTAAAATAGGGATGGGGGCTTCCCTTGTGGCTCAACTGGTAAAATAGGGATACCTTTTATATTCTGGAATATTTTGATAAACATCAATCAAGTAACAAAAGTAAATTAGAAAATATTTTTAAGTAAATGGACTGACACAAAGCTGATGGTATAGAAAAATTGTAATTAGTAGTAAAATTCATTCAGTAGGTAATGATTCATGTTAAAAAATGAAAAAGAATAAAATGCATTCCTTGCACTTAGTAATTAATAATTACTTTCAATAATTTTTGTGTGTTCTTTATATATGTGTGTATGTGTAAGACTGATGTGGAGCCCTTGTATTCAGGTAGTGATAGATATATGATATTATTGTAGGTCATGGTCAAAATGCTTGTAGTCATTACAGGTTATTGCTTTTGATCTTTTTTATTCCTTTAAAAAATTTTTTCTAGTGTTCTCTATTGGAACATAATATATATCCCCACCTCATTTCAAGTTATTTTGAAATAACACGACTCCACCTTGTATGTAAGGCAACAACCTAACAATATACTTCCATCCACCCTCTCAGCCTTGGTGCCATGAACCTTATACATTTTACTTCCACACATGTTACCAACCCTACAACATATTGCTGTCTTTTTTGCTTTAAATGGTCAGTTAAGTTCAGTTCAGTCGCTCAGTCGTGTCCGACTCTTTGCGACCCCATGAATTGCAGCACACCAGGCCTCCCTGTCCATCACCAACTCCCGGAGCTCACTCAGATTCACATCCATCAAGTCAGTGATGCCATCCAGCCATCTCATCCTCTGTTGTCCCCTTCTCCTCCTGCCCCCAATCCCTCCCAGCATCAGAGTCTTTTCCAATGAGTCAACTCTTCGCATCAGGTGGCCAAAGTATTGGAGTTTCAGCTTTAGCATCATTCCCTCCAAAGAAATCCCAGGGCTAATCTCCTTCAGAATGGACTGGTTGGATCTCCTTGCAGTCCAAGGGACTCTCAAGAGTCTTCCCCAACACCACAGTTCAAAAGCATCAATTCTTCGGCACTCAGCCTTCTTCACAGTCCAACTCTCACATCCATACATGACCACAGGAAAAACCATAGCCTTGACTAGATGGACCTTAGTCGGCAAAGTAATGTCTCTGCTTTTGAATATGCTATCTAGGTTGGTCATAACTTTCCTTCCAAGGAGTAAGCGTCTTTTAATTTCATGGCTGCAGTCACCATCTGCAGTGATTTTGGAGCCCCCCAAAATAAAGTCTGACACTGTTTCCACTGTTTCCCCATCTATTTCCCATGAAGTGATGGGACCAGATGCCATGATCTTCGTTTTCTGAATGTTGAGCTTTAAGCCAACCTTTTCACTCTCCTCTTTCACTTTCATCAAGAGGCTTTTTAGATTATGGCTTATTTTCTGCCATAATATAATCAACTCTCCACCAAATAAACTGAGAAAAAGGGGAAGAAAACCTCCACATATATTATCTCTGGTATGCTTCAGTATTTCCTGTAGAACTGAGCCTCTATGCTCCATGGTCCTCCCTCAACCTAAAGAATTTCCTTTCGCATGCTCTATAGTGAGAGCCTTCTGGCAATAACCTCTTTCACCCTTAACAATCTAAACACATCTCTCTCTCGTTCCCACAGTTGAAGGACATCTTTCCTGGTTATAAAACTACAGACTGATAATCCCCTTTCCTCAGCACCTCAGAGATGCTATTCCATTGCCATCTGGTCTGCTTTGCTTCTGCTGAAAAGCAAATATCCCTGTCTTTGTTTCTTTGTGTACAATGTCCCCTCTTAACTCATTGCATATGGTTTTCTCTTTTATCCTTGGTTTTCAGTAATTAGACCATAATATACCCCAGTGTTATTTGGCTTGTATTCTTCCTGCTTGAAATTCACTGAGTTTCTTGACTTTTGGGTTGGATATTTTAAATAAAATTAGAAAGTTGTTCAGTCATTGGCCCTTAAAATATTTTCTGCCTCTCCTCTCCTGACGTTTCAGTTGTATCTCTGTTGGGCCATTTGATTTGATCTCTTAGGTCACTGACCTACTCTGTTCTTTCTTCTTTTCAATCATTTTTGTTTTTTGCTCTGGAAAATCTTTACTGATCTGTTTTTAATTCCACTGATGATTTCTTCTGAAGTGTACAGTGCTTTTGTGTTTGTTTGGATTGTTTGAGAAGCAAATGTAAAGATGGGATTCAATTTCCAAAAGATATGTTGAGAAAATATCTGTGAAGGATAAAAGATGAGGGAACATAAAAAAAGAGAGAGAGAGAGAGAGAGAGAGAGAGAGAGAACCTTCAGATTGTAAAGTTTGATGCCTGTGAAGGAGATGGAAAGGATATGGAAAAATGATTGTATGGGAAATACAGACTTTGTTATCCAGAAGTAAAAAAGTTTTGCCAGGCTGATGGAAATTTCTCAATCCAAAGGAACCCATTGGAGAGTTCCTAGAACTCACAGGAAAGGGCCTTTGGCCTCTGTCATTCTCAGCCATTGGCTGGGAGAAGTGCATAAGGAGGCTTGGCTTTTGTATGACTGCCGTGAAAGATCCAGAGAACAGTTGTGAGCTCTTAGTCAGTTTTGTTTCATACAGCAGGTCTGAGCAGCACCTGTTTATGATGAACCTAGTGGTGTTAGGTCAGTCTAATTATTTTTAATTTCTGATTTTGTGCTTTTAGTGCTATAATTTTCCTTTTGGCTCTTTTTAATGTGTTTGTTTCTTTCCTTAAAACCCCTATCTATTCATTTATCACATTTATGTTTCTTTAATAGACTTGTAATAGTTAAAAATAGTTGTTGTTCTTCAGTCACCAAGTTGTGTCCGACTCTTGGCAACCTCGGGAACTGCAGCACACCAGGCTTCTCTGTCCATCACTGTCTCCCTGAGTTTTCTCAAACTCATGTCCATTGAGTCAGTGATGCCATCCAACCATCTCACCCTCTGTTGCCTCCTTCTCCTATTGCCCTCCTTTTTCCCAGCATCAAGGTCTTTTTCAGTGAGTCAGTTCTTTGTATCAGGTGGCCAAAGTATTGGAGCTTCAGCTTCAGCATCAGTCCTTCCAATAATATTCAGGGTTGATTTCCTTTAGGATTGACTGGTTTGATTTCCTTGCAGTCCACGGGACTCTCAAGAGTCTTCTCCAGCACCACAGTTTGAAAGCATCAATTCTTTGGTGCTCAGCTTTCTTTATAGTCCAACTCTCACATCCATTCATGACTACTGGAAAAGCCATAGCTTTGACTACACAGACATTTGTTGGCAAAATGGTGTCTCTGCTTTTTAAAACATTGTCTAGGTTTGACATAACTATTCTTCAAAAAAGCAGGCGTCTTTTAATTTCATGGCTTCAGTCACCTTCTGCATTGATTTTGGAGCCCAAGAAAATGAAATCTGACACTGTTTCCACACTTTCCCCATCTACTTGCCATGAAGTGATAGGACCAGATGCCATGATCTTAACTTTCTGAATGTTGAGTTTTAAGCCAGCTTTTTTACTCACCTCTTTCACCTTCATCAAGAGGCTCTTTAAGTGTCTCTTCACTTTCTGCCATTAAAGTGATATCATCTGCATATCTGAGGTTGTTGATATTTCCCCGGCAATCTTGATTCCAGCTTGTGATTCATCTAGCCTGGCATTTCACCTGATGTACTCTGCATATAAGTTAAATAAGCAGGGTGACAATATACCACCTTGACATACTCCTTTCCTGATTTGTAACCAGTCTGTTGTTCCATGTCCGGATTGAACTGTTGCTTCTTGTCCTGCATACAGATTTCTCAGAAGGCAGGTAAAGTGGTCTGGTATTCCCATCTCTTTCAGAATATTTCACAGTTTGTTGTGATCCACAAAGTCAAAGGCTTTAGCATAGTCAATGAAGCAGAAGTAGGTGTTTTTTTGAAATTCCCTTACTTTTTCTATGATCCAGCATATGCTGGCAATTTGATCTCTGCTTCCTCTGCCTTTTCTAAATCTAGCTTGTACATCTGGAAGTTCTTGGTTCATATACTACTGAGGTCTAGCTTGAAGGATTTTGAGCAAAATCTTGCTAGCATGTGAGATGAGTGCAATTGTACAGTAATTTGAACATTCTTTGGTATTGCTTTTCATTGGGATTGGAATGAAAACTGACCTTTTCCAGTCCTGTGGCCACTGCTGAGTTTTCCAAATTTGCTGGCATATTGAGTGCAGAACTTTAACAGCATCATCTTCTTTTAAGATTTGAAATAGCTCAGCTGGAATTCCATCACCTCCACTAGCTTTGTTCGTAGTAACACTTCCTAAGGCCCCCTTGACTTCTCATTCCAGGATGCCTGGCTCTAGGTGAGTGACCACATCATCATGGTTGACTGGGTCATTAAGAGCTTTTTTGTATAGTTCTTCTTTGTATTCTTGCCACCTTTTCTAAATCTCTTCTGCTTCTGTTAGGTCCTAGCCATTTTTGTCCTTTATTGTGCCTGTCTTTGTATGAAGTGTTCCCTTGGTAACTCCAGTTTTCTTAAAGAGACCTCTAGTCTTGGAATTCTATTGTTTTCCTCTATTTCTTTGCATTGGTCACTTAAAAAGGCTTCCTTATCTCTCCTTGCTATTAACTCTGCATTCAGTTGGTTGTATCTTTCCCTTTCTCTTTTGCCTTTAGCTTCTTTTCTTTTCTCAGCTATTTGTAAGGCATCCTCAGACAACCATTTTTCCTTCTTGCATTTCTTTTTCTTGGGAATGGTTTTGGCCATCACCTCCTGTACAATGTTATGAACTTCCATCCATAGTTCTTCAAGCAGTCTGTCTACCAGATCTAGTCCCTTGAATTTATTCACCGACTCCACTGTATAATCATAAGGGATTTGATTTAGGTCATATCTGAATGACCTAGTGGTTTTCCCTATTTTCTTCAATCTGAGCCTGAATTTTGCAATAAGGAGCTGATAATCTTAGCTACAGGCAATTCCTGGTCTTATTTTTGCTGACTGTGTAGAGCTTCTCCATCTTTGGCTGCAAAGAAGGTAATCAATCTAATTTCGGTATTCACCATCTGCTGATGTCCATGTTTTAGAATCATCTCTTGTGTTGCTGGAAGAGGATATTTGCTATGATCAGTGTGTTCTCTTGGCAAAACTCTGTTAGCTTTTGCCCTGCTTCATTTTGTACTCCAAGGTCAAACTTGCCTATTTTCAAGGTATCTCTTGACTTCCTACTTTTGCATTCTAGTCCCCTATGATGAAAAGGGGGAAAATAATTAGTTTATTAATAAAAATCTATGTACGCTAATTCCAATAGTTAGATCACCTGTCAGTCTGAATAAGCTATGCTTTTCTTCTTAAATATTTTCCTTTTTCTTTGCCCGTCTCATAATTTCTTACTGTTTTCTAGACATAGAAACGAACACTGGAGACTGAGGTACATTATTTTTTGTTTGTTTTATTATCCAGAGAGTGTAAATTCTTCTTTTTTTTTTTATTACAATGAGGGACTAGTAGTTCATCTCTCTCCTATAGGGGTGTTCAGCTGGTGCTGAATCACAGCTTTCATTATATCATATTCACCTGATTAACGACATTCCCAACTTCCTTCGCAGACTCTTTGACCTTGTCAGTGTTTGAGCTGGGAGGAGGGTAGGCTGTAGTTTCATCTTTGAATCAAAGTCTGGAGGATCTCTAGAATTTGAGCATCATGAGAATGTGGGAGGCGTTGTAATTACATTTTTTCTTCCAGTCTGCCTCTCATTATAATCTGGGGGTATGTCAAGGAGAGCACTGTCAGACTGCACAATTAGTTTTTCCTCTAGGACTCATTCAGGCTCTAGTCTTCTCTGCTAGGCTTCACTGTTGAACAACATTTGTCTGATTTCTTTTTCACTCAAAACATCCCAAACTACAACAAGCTGGCTCCTCTGTCCTCCTCTACCCAGATCATGTGCTCACATCCAGGTGTGGGAACTTTGTTTATCTAAGAAGGCATACTCTCTGAAATTCAGTTCATCAAGTCTTCCTTGCACCTGCCACTCTTCGCACATCTCACAGAGACGTATGATTTTTATTTTGTCTAAACATTTCTTATGATTACCATATATGAAAAGGTCTTTTGTGTCTGTGTAAGATTACCTGGAACAGAACTATGTAACAGTTTATTGATAAATGGTAGATGAAGACTTACAGCTCACTGATCTATTGTCGAGCTTGAAGCTATTTAGTATTGATATAATACTAAATATTATTTATTAAAATTTGGTACCCAGACAGGATGATGGGTCTGAGGTCAGCAGGTTTGCTTATTTCACAACATCTCCCTTTGGCCCGATGCTTCCTGTTGCTCCTTCCCACTAGTAAGTGGTGATCTAGGGGGATGATCACTCCCCCTTGTGTGTTTTCTCAGTGCTGAGCAACCTTTAAACTTACATAGTTTTGCTTGGCTATTATTGTCCCTCCCTGGAATGCACTTTTTCTCTTCTTCTACTACAATGAACTCCAGAACCCAGTTCATGCATACTCTCCTTTGAGAAAAATCTTTAAAGCTTTTTCTTAAACTTTGTCTCCTAAGGACAAGAAAATATTTTGTAGGCTCTTCTCTGTCAGCACTGTTCAACTCAGCTGTGAGGTAAGAAAGCTGCAATTCACAAGACTTTTTTGGTCATTCTTGCTGTCTTGCAGGTTCCAAGATCACTACACTACAGATAAGATGTAAATGAATACGCTCGGCTATGTCCCCATAAAATTTAATTTACCAAAACAGCCAGATTGTAGTTTGCTGACACTTTTCCTAAAGAATTAGTAGACCTACATAATTGTGCTTGTCGAATTGTAAGGTGGTTAATTGTTCATTCGGGCTACTTTGAACACAGTTAATGTGCAGTGTACTCTGTTACTAGCATGTATGTTGGGCACACAGTAATTCTTTGCAGTATAAATGAAAAAAGGAAGAAATGGAGGGAAATGTGAGATGACTGTGGAAATGGAGAGACAGAAGAAAATGAAAAAAATAGCTGTCTTTGATAAACAATGCTAGTTCCTGTACCAATGAACCCTTCAATGTCAGATCTCAGTTTCTTAACACAACAGATTTATTTCATGTGCACGAGAGAGGTAAGTCAGTTCAGTCATGTCTGACTGTTTGCGAGCCCGTGGACTGTAACCCACCAGGCTCTTCAGTCCATGGAATTCTTCAGACATGAATACTGAAGTGGGTTGGCATGCTCTCCTCCAGGGGATTTTCCCAACCCTGTGATCAAACCTGCGTCTCATGTCTCTTGCATTGACCGATGGGTTCTTTACAGCTAGTACTGCCTGGGAAGCCCTGCTTACTTCATAGTTCAGTGTGAACTGGCAGGGTTCGGTGGCATAGACTCTGTTCTGCACAATCATTCAGGAACCCAAGTCCTTCCATCTCAAGGCTCCACCATCTACTCTAGGTCCTTTCAGACAGGAAAAGAGAGCAAAGGTCATGAGTAGGAGGTTCTAATGGCCCAGGACTGGACATGGTACCCATCACTTCTGTAGATGTTCTGTTGTCAAGATCTAAGCCATAGGTACCCTGCTATGGTTAAAAAAAAAAAAAAAAGAGTCTGAAAAATTTTTCCTAACTCTGTGCCTGGCAAGAAGAAGGGGTTGTGGCTGTTGGTAAGCACTAGCAATATAGTTTGGGTTGCCTTGAATGAAGGCAATGAGAGAATAAAGCTATTGAGATGAGAAAGCAATCAAAAGACACTTCCCAGAGAGAGCGAGCAGCATTTCCAACAATAGTATACAGGTTAATTTTCTCAAAAGATATTGCAGCCCTTGTAAAGGCTATCATTTGCAAATACATAAACTATCTTAGATAAATGTAATTGTGTGCCAGTGTGGGAAAAAAATCCACAAAACTATGATTGGCCACACTTCAAAATACATTGAAACAATATGGCAGATGTGTGGGAAGGTACCTGCCCTCAGTCTGGGTGAGGTTACAGGCACTAGATTTGGTTATTTTGAAGCCCACGGTATAATTACCAGTCTTTGAAAACAGTTTTATCCTAATTTAATCTTAATTACCTTGAGTCTCTTTCTCAGTAGCTGCAATTATGTCCTTTAGAATAATCCCACTGGCCATTTCTCAGAGTTATTGAGAGTGTTTTCTTATCAGAGCTGGTGGGAAATAGTGATAGGAATGGGAAGGTAGAGATCTTACATATAAGAAAGCAGTTTATAAAGAATAAAACAAAGATATTGATCATTAAAATGTATAGTTATTAAAATACTATTATTATCATTATTTTAGTTTATTTATTGCAGTTGAATTGTTTATGGAGTTGAAATACCAGTCATTATACCTGCCTAAGGGAGATTAATCCATGAGAACTTTTTTTTTTAATGAAGGGATTACAGGGAAGCTGTTTTCCTGCACATGCAAAACAGGATTGTGGGTCCCTTCCAAAATTCTATTTCCTTTAAAATCAGGTTTCAAGATGGCTTTCCAGAAGAGTAGGTAATTTGGATATGCTGTAAGTAAGTTCCTGGGCCTGAATTGCCATTGTCAATATAGTGGTTGGTGAACAGATGAAAAATATCTGCAATGAGATTCAGGCTCTGGAGCTGAGGCAGCTTGAAGAAAGCCACTAAAGGGGTTGGAAGGGAACCACTGCCCTTTCATTTATGAAAGGATGAGGCATCTCCACTGAAGCCTTGGTTTCCTAAACAGGCCCTGGGGCTCCATCCTGACAGCTCACAAAGTATCTTAACACAGTCTCTCTCGCAGTCTCTAGCGAGGTCACCAGCTTTCACAATTGCTGTCATGGCTGTGGCTCTCGGCAGGATGTACAATCCCTACTGCCGTAGAGCCTGGATGTATTTAGCTCAGTAACCATGCTCAGGAGTTGGGCGGAATGGGTTGTCGTGACTTCTGGTTTCTGTCCTGCCTTTTCTTTTAGGATGTGAGTTATCTTGGCTGAAACTGAAGAATGAAAGAATGCAGGTGCAGTTTGGTTGAGTGAAGGCTATACATGTTTTCGTGATTGTTAAATTCTCATTTTATACATTCAAGTGTGTTGAAGAGTGTAAAATTTTCTGTTACAAAAGATTAAAATGACATGTTTCTGTGTGCTAGCAGCTAATGATTGCACTAACCAAAAAAAGGAAACATTAAATAGCTAGTTGAGAATTGATTTCACTTTGGAAAGTAGATATCCATGAGAAGAGTTCTAAGGAAAGTGCGAGCTATATTAGCTGGGTGCTTGGAAACACAGTAAGCTCTCACTAGATGATAGTCTTTAATAAAGAACTTTAGTTAACATAGACTGAGTGCTCATTATGTACCAAAAACTGTTCAAATGACTCTATGACATAATAACTCTATAATATAGGCAGTATTATACCCATTTTACAGATGATGAAACTGAGGCATAGATAATCTTGTCTAGGTTCACAAAGGAAGCTCAGAGTTAGAATTCAGTTCCAGCCACTTTGACTCCAGAGCCTCATCTGAGAACCTTCCCCATATTCTATTGCCCACCAACCTGGCATATGGTCGGCTTTCCTATGCTTTTAATTTTAAAATTTTATTTGTTTTTTTTTTCTATTCTTCTTCAATTCTTTCACCATTTAGGTTGTCACAGAATATTGGGCAGTTTCCTGTGCTATTGGAGACGAAAATGACAGCACACTCCAGTACTCTTGCCTGGAAATTCTCTTGGACAGAGGAGCCTGGTAGGCTGTAGTCCATGGGGTTGCAAAGAGTCGGACACGACTGAGCGACTTCACTTCACCTCACACTTCCTGTGCTATACAGTAGGTCCTTGTTGGTTATCTATTTTACTCACTTATTTTTCTAAAAGATTTTTGACGTGGACTGTTTTTAGAGTCTTTTTTGACTCTATACAGCATTGCTTCTGTTTTATATTTTGATATTTTGGCCATGAGTCTTGTGGGGTCTTAGCTCCCCAAGGAGCTCCTCAGGGATCAAACCAGCATACCCTGCCTGCATTGGAAGGTGAAGTCTTAATGACTGGACCATGGGGCAAGTTCTGGCTTTTCTTTTTTCTGGGTTTTCAGGACGTAGTTCTAAGAGAAAGAGGGAACTGTCCTTTCTTAGGTGATGCCCACAGCTTTTCTACTCCTATGCAGAAGGCAGCCCTACCTCCAGGAGGAAAGGGCAACCTAGTCATTAAGGAGGCTCTGAGTCTGCAGCCCATGCTGAGTCAGGGTATCTGGAGCAGCTAAGGAGGATGTAGGCTAGTGGAGAAAGGGGAAATGAAAGGCTTTCTGTCCTCTCCAAATTTCCCCAAAGAGCTCCAGCACGGATTAGTTGGAATAGTTGCTTTGGAGCAGGTTGAAGAAACTTTTTTTTTTTTTACTAAGAATAATTAAACCACAGATAACTTCCCCACATCCTTAGCCACACACATTCATGCACACACATATGTACAGTACACATTTGAATTTTTATATTTCAAACATTAAGCAATTGAGATCTCTTCACACTGTGGCTCCACTGAGCAGATGAAAACCAGTACAGCTTAAATGTTTCTACTTTTTCTGCACAGAGGGTAAGAGAAGTAATAGTCTAAGATGTATAGCAGAATATTTTTCAGCTTTGGCTTCAAACCACTTTTAGAAAAAACTTAGAGGTATACTCATGCAAGCATGATATTGGTTATTTAAGTGAAAAAGACTGACTTTTAAGAAGTATGCCTAAATGTGTTCATATTGATGAAAGCTATCTGTTCCTGTAGTCAAGATTGGAAAGCCGTGTACTTATCCCAATGTTTTTATCACGGCCAATCAGAATTTCTTTAAATATTTTAGAGAACCTGATCAATATTCTTTCCAAGTGATCTTGGTTGGTAACAGATGGTTGCCCTTTGAAGACAAGTTTCATTTTTTTAATAGTAGGGAATAATTAGGAGCTGAGTCTGTAGAAAAACATCAGTAATTTTTAAAAAGGCCATAGATTTTTGATGAAACACAGGGTGTGACTATAAGAATCAGATTAAATTTGATTGTGTAAGTTTATTGCTGTAAAGGTGATTTCCAAAAGAGCAAGTGCTATATCAACAAAAATTGTGACAATGTTGAGTTTGTGGTCTCCTGACCTAATAGTAACTTTTTATATGTTTGAATTCACTTAAGTGTTTATAAGACTCCATTTCAAATTTTATAGCCACATGCTATATATATTTGAACAATAGCTCTTAATTTATATTCAGATTTAATAATAGGAAAATTATGTTCTAACATTGTCTGATAATAAGAAAAGTCAAATTAAGTCAGCACTTCTGGTTTAGAGATAATTTTACAATAAAACCATGTCTTTTTTTTTTTTTTTTTTGCCATACCTTACTATAATCCTTTAAGGAGTTTTCAGAATGGATAGGAGTAATGCAAAGTTACCCCAAACAGAAGATAATTTATGGAGCTATCTTGGTAGCTTGATATATGAGTAGCAAGTCCTTTTTCCTATGGCACAGGGGAAAAAATGAACATACTTGAAACTTTTATAATAAAACTTCATTTTTGTTATTGCTGCTAGATTTAAAGTTTCCAAGAGATATACTACAGTTTAAAATTTTAATACCAGGTAAAATTTCACATTTTATGCTTCTTACTCCTGGGTTCAGTTTTGGGAAGTGGTAGTTGTTGCCAAACGGCATGGGAGAGAGGAAAGCCCTGTGCTAGGAGTGACAGAGGGGGCATAATCCTTTCTGTATGTTTGTTATCGCTGTTTGTACTGGGGAACAAGGTACCCCTGTCTCTGGGCCTCAGTAATCGCACCATTAAAAGTGAAGGGAATAAACTACCAGGTGTCACATAGCTCTGCTCAGTTCTAACCTTTGGTCACTTAGTGTTCTCTAAAGTCATAAACTGGGGGTTTTGTGGTTTTGATGACACAGATATCTGAAGGCTCTGCCTTACTTGTCATCTGGCATTAAAGAAAAGAGCCAGCTCAGCAAACCTGTTTTGTCTTCCTTCACAGTCTGAGCTGGGAGAGGGAATGACCTACCCAAGCTAAACAGGGTCATTACTCTCCTGGTGAGGCAACTTAACAACCAGCTTTTCTGTTTCCTGGTTGGCATACCCAGGAATTATCATCATTATATGCTTCATGTATTGCTTAACTGATGCACTGTCGTATATTTGGACTATTTTGCAATGCTCCCTTTCTCTTGGTGGTTTTAAACCATAGAACCACTATGAAAAATCAACTCTCTCTCATATATACATATACATAATTGGCTTTGAAGAGCTATCTAATTATAATCATTCACATTGGACTAGGGCAATTCAGAACAAAGAATAGTTCATCATATTCATGGTCATGAAACTGTAAATCATTTACATTTTTTTGTTAGGTTACAAAAATATTATATATAAAATCCTTTTAGAAATCCCTGTGTTCCAACCCAATATCCAGGATTCTTTGCCCTATCTCACAACTTTACAAACTATTTGCTGAGAACAAAAGTAAATACAAAATATTTAGTATGACCCCTCAGATTACCAGAACACCTGTGCAGATTCAGACACCTTGGCACATAAATCTAACTGCTTCTACTCCTAGTTTTAAATGGGTTTCACAGGGACTAAACACTGAGGTGTCTGAATTGCACATAGATGCTCAGCTTCCAGAAAGTGACTTGAATGATTAAATGGTAAATCTAGCTTGACACATACAGCTTTTAAAAAACTTTCCACATTTTAGAGGTGGACAGTATTGCTTGACAATAGGAAGTAATAATTGGTAATGTATACCAAAATTCAAATTCAGAAATATTAGTGTGTGTGTGTGTTGCAGGGGTGCTAAACTGGAATTGATCTTGGGATAAAAGGTTCATGACAAAAAGGCTCTTCAGTAAGATAACCTGTACTTTCAAACTGCAAGTTGTACATGAAGAATTTATGGTCCTAGAAGGCACTCAAGGAAGGCTTATGAAGCTGAATTAAAGCGTTCATGGCCAGCTAACCCTGGGGGGAATGGGAATATACTTCAGCATACTTAAAAGAAAGAGTCAAAAATCTCTTAAATTTCAAGCAGTTTTTAGAGAGTTTTTCAAGCTTTAGAGGTTTAGGGTTAAGCAAATTCTTTTAATGTTTCTGAATTATGAACTGAACCCCTAGAAATAAGTGGTATATTAATCTTTTGCTTTAAATAGGGATATATCTAAAATTCTATATGTCTATGTCTATTTATATCTGTCATCTTTGCATCTTTCAAAGATGGCCATGAGTAGATTTGAGGCAAGGACAAGGGAGAAAAGAGAGAAAAGGAGCAATAACAGGAGGAAGTGGAAAGGAGACGAAGAGGAAGAAAGAGTGTTAGGCAAGAACTTCTGCCTATATGCTCAGTCGTGTGTCTGACTCTTTGTGACCCCTGCAGCAAGAATCCTGGAGTGGGTTGCCATTTCCTCCTCTAGGGGATCTTCCCAACCCAGGGGTCGAACCTGGGTCTCCCACAGCCCCAGCACTGGCAGGCAGATTCTTTACCACTTGAGCCAACTGAGAAGCCCACACAAGAACTTAGCCAATTTTTATAAATAATTTTTTGTCTTGAATAAGTTTTTTTTAAATTTCTTTATGAGAGGATACTGTTAAAAAATTATATTATGATGAGATCTGACTTTCTTTTTTTTAAAGTAATATCAGCAGGTTTATTTATTCATTGATTTTCCTTCCCCAGAAAGGAAATCCTCATCTAGCTGTCAGGCATCTATTGGTAGTGTTCCTCTCTAGCTAAAGTGGAATCTTCCTGGACGTCCAGTAGTGAGCTACAAGGCAAGCTGGCTTCCCTGTCTCTCCAGTCAGTGAATGCAGAAATTAGACCAGTGGCTCCAGCAGTTGAGAATTCCACTTTCTCCCTTGTGACTTCTGTTTACTTTTTGATGCTGGGCACTCGGATAAAAATGGCCCACCCAAATAGGAATGATTATTCTTTCATTAGGCGTATAGCTCTAAATTTGAGTTGAATTATATACAGTTTTGTGAAGGAGAGTTTATCAGTCGTCTTTTTCTGGGTAATGTTCCACTAGCAAACCCTCAAATATCCTGTGCCTTACAAGAATGAAAGCTAACGTGTCGGTCATGTGACATGTGGGCGGTAGGTCAGTTATGGCTCTGTTCCTCATCTTCTTTGCCTCGACATCCAGGTTGGTAGAGCTTCATTGAGGACGTGGTGGACCTTGTGTCAAAGGGAAAAGAGAGAGGTGGTGGAACCTCACAGCAGCTCTCAAAGCTTCTCAGCCACTGCTGTGTCATCTGCCAGAGAAAAGTCACATGACTGAGATTTGTAGGAATGTAAAATCCCCCCATGTGGAAACCCAGTGAATATTTTAAAAAATGATACAAATCTACCAGAGAGAGTATGAGACACAACGATTTAAAGTTTTGTTCTCCATATGATCCAGCAATTCCACTCCTGGGCATAAATCCAGAGAAAACTAATTTGAAAAGGTAACATTCACCACAATGTTCGCAGCAGCACTATTTACAGCAGCCAAAACGTGGAAAGACCTAAATGTCCAGCAACAGCTGGATGCATAAAGAAGAGGTGGCATAGATGTGTGATGGACTATTACTCAGCCGTAAGAAATAAAGCCATTTGCAGCAACATGGATAGACCTAGAAATTATATACTAAATGAAGTAAGTTAGATAGAGAAAGACAAGTATTATTATAGGATGTCACTTATGTGTGGAATCTAAAAAACAATGACACAAAGGAACTTATTTACAAAACAGAAATAGACTCATAGAAACAAACTTACAGTTGTCAGAAGGGAAGCCGGGATGGAGGCAGGGGAAGGTCCTACCATCTAGCACAAAGAACTGTATTCAAAGCTTATAATAAATTATAATGAAAAGGAATCTGAAAAAGAATATATATGTATGGATATATTTATAAGGAATATAAGAATATATTTGTATACTCTTTATATATACAACCTTTTTATATTCTATATATATATATATATATATATATATACACTTACAAATATGTGTTTAACTGAATCACTTTGCTGCATACCAGAAACTAACACAAGGTTATAAATCAATTATATTTCAGTATTTTATATATATGTGTGTATATATACGCATATATATATAATAAAGTCTTGTTCTCTGCTTGGGAACTAAAATGGCATCCTAATCTTTGCCTTGCCACCTTTCTCATAATTGATGGCTTTACCCTTGTGATAACAACACAGAAAAGCTGGAAAGGAAGATTTGTGGGGAAAATTGTTTGTTGGCATTCAGGCTACCAAATATATTTCAATAAAGGAGTGTCATAAAGAGGCCTTCAAACTGTCTTTTCCAGGAAATCTTCGTGGATTAATCCAACAATCTCTTACTTACCAGTTCCTTGTATTGATGGAGTGAGAGCAGTGGGAATGCCCTTATTCCATCAATGAGCCCTTCCCTTTGTGGTAAATATAAAATAATGATAGACACATGTTTTACTGCCTGTTTCTTCTATTGTATTAGACGTCATCTAAGAGAAGAGATTGCTGTACAGCACGGTAAAGTCGTTGCCTAACTGTGAAGTTCCTTAAAATCATACCATTCACTAACTTGGTTATTCTATTCACTTCTCAGAATGAGAAAATAACTTGATTTTAAGACCCTTCATCACTTCGCTCTTTCTTTCTCAAGATGTAGGGTAAACACCATTCACAACAGTAGTTCATTCACTCATCCTCATTCCTCCAACATTCAGTAAACAATGAATGCCCATTATAGTCCATGCACTAAGCCAAGTGCTGAGTTGTGGCACCAGGAGCTTACAGTTTCTACCCTCATGGACCTTCCTTTTGAGTGGTAATGACCCAGACAAATCAAATAATCACACATACTTATAAACGATGATGATCATTAGGAGGAAGATTTACAGGGTGCTCTAAGAACATATAGGAGACGTGACTTACTCTATGTGTCTATGAAGGCTTCTCTGAGGAAATGAAAGTTGAGCTGAGATCTGGAGGAAGGATGGAAGTCAACTATATATTGAGAGAATGAAAGGAAAACAACTTAACAGATGCTGCAGAGGCAAGTGCAAAGGCCTGAGGTGGGAGGGAGGGAAAGAAAGGCCAGTTGGAGGGAGTGAAAAAACGAAGCAGCACACAATGTGAAGGGGTGACGTCTATATCCTCTGAAAGGCCTTTAGGAGGGAGTGACATCAAAAAATTAGAGTTTTTAGATATCACTCTGGTTGGTATGTAAAATGGATTGGAGAGCTGCAAATGGATGGCAGGATACCAACATAAACTCTTCTGCAGTAGTAGAGAGAAAAATTTCTGCTCAGCACAAAACTGGCATTTAAAAGTTGGATGACACACTGCTGATATTATGGATCTCTTAGTTATAGCATTTACATTTAAAAACTCAATCCTTCGATCCCTGAGTCAGGAAGATCCCCTGGAGAAGGAAATGGCAACCCACTCCAGTGCTCTTGCTTTGGGAATCCCATTGGGGAGGAGCCTGGTGGGCTACAGTCCATGGGGTTGCAAAGAGTCAGACACGACTGAGCGACTTCACGCTCTTCACTAGTTATAGCATTTACATTAAAAAACTCAATCCAGCAAGAAAAATAATCTAAGTTTGTCCCTGGTTCATGATTTACAACACTATTCAAAATATAACTCAAGCCAAATATGCCAGTTACACCGAGTATAGGTTTATGGCCCTCTAATTACTTCAGTGATGGGCTATTTAGGACGTCCGTGAAGCTCTTGAAGTTCTGTGAAAATGGTGTGTGTTTATTATGCTTATATATTATTCTAGGGAGAGAATCCATAAATTTTATCAGATTCACAATCTCCCAAGCAGTTAAAAACCACTGGTTTGCATTATCACTTGACCAACCCATAGTTACTCTGTCACCAGAATGCAGGTGTGGGTCACATGTCTTGAAATAATGAGAAAAGGTCAACTGACTGCTGAAGATTTGAGCTCTTTTTTAGTGCAAAGTGATTGCTGGTAAGCTAGAGACTATTTCCTAGTCCCTGGCATCTTTGGAGGGGTTATGGGGGTTATAACTACTTCCCACCAATAAAATGTGTATAGACATTTTGATTGCCATTTATGTGTAGAGTTGAATACATATCTCATAAGCCTTTTCCATAATTTTCTCACCTTCTCTGGTGACTTTAAGGGCCACATTTTGAAACTGGCAGCATCACATGATGAAGGAATCCTTGATTACTGAGTCATGGAGGCAGCCAGGAGGGCTGTCCAGCTATTAACACCTGCACTGGATTTTGGTGATTAAGCAATAAATTTTATTATCATATGCAATTGAGATTTAGGGTTGTTTGTTACACCGGTTAATCTACTCTGGCATACAAAAAAAATACTTCATGTAGGAAGATACAGAAAAATGGTTTTGTTGGCTGGGGACAATTCCTTTTTGGATTTCTTCCTGGAACCAAGAAATAACACTGCCTTGCAGGCCCTAGTTTCTCAGTGCCATTTGGCCATGTGTAGGTTACTCTGAGCTCAGATTTCTTGCAGATCTAATCCATGGTTGCATGAGAAGATGATCACCATAGAGAACTATTAATAATGAAAATGTCTTTTAACCACATGAGAAAAATTAATTAAGGTAAAAGAGAGACATGTTTTCAGTGGGTAGAGATAGTCATTTACTGATTCATTTAACAAATATTTGTTTATTGAATTTCTTTAATGTGTTTCAAAATGTACCCAGAATCTTGTTTTAGTCAAATATGGTTAAGATAACAGACACAGTTGTTTTTGAAAGGAGTATTTTGCTTGTAGTTCCCAAGACGAAAAGATACACCAAGCCATGCAGAACCACTGGAGAAGCAGCAGGTTTAGTGAGGAGGCAGAAGGAGTAAGGGGTATCTCTCGGGGGACTGAGGGCAGGGGGTAGTATCCCAGGTTGCAGGTGCCTCATTAAAAGAGGGGTGTGGGAGTACTCGGCATGGATTGGTTTGCTTATGAAAGGTATGCTTACAAGCACATTGTTTAATATCCATGAGGCCCCTGATACCAAATTACCATGAAATATAGAATATTTTTTAAAAATGATTAATATATAATGTTGTTGTTTAGTCACTAAGTCGTGTGTGTACAGTCCCATGGACGGTAGCCTGCCAGGCTCCTCTGTCTATGGGAATTTCCAGGGAAGAATACTGGAGTGGGTTGCCATTTCCTTCTCCAGGGGATCTTCTTGACGCAGGAACTGAGCCTGCGTCTCCTGCATTGCAGGAAGATTCTCTACCACTGAGCCACCAGAGAAGCCCAATATATAATGTACCAGACATATTTTTAAAAATTAGTCACCAGGGTCTATGTAAATCAAATTAACTAAGTAATTACATAGATTACTAGCATTCAATAGACATGTTTAGTGTCTCATTACTCTATTCCACAGAAGTCATTTTGACCACTGCACATTTCTACCAAAGTTATTCACTTAAGTATATATCCAGTTGTGCAAGATTAAAATGAAGCCATAGGTATTTAAACTTATTGAAAGGAGGGTCTTACAGAATTGTCTAAGGACTTCAGAGTTCAAAGAGTTTATACGAAGCATGAACTCAAAAAGTTTGTAGTCTACATAGGTTCTGGAAGAGAAATGCAATCCCCCTTAATAAATACCTCTAGTTCTCCAACCCACTAGCCCCCACAAAAACAGTGTTCTAGGATATAGTCCATACTTAAAACTTTCCACCAACTCCCCATTGCTTATTACCAATATTTTCAAACTTTAATCATTTATAAGCCACCTTAATTTTTGCTGTATCTGTATAATACTGTCTCTTGTATTTTCTTAATTTTTGCTATAGATTAACTTACCATGGTTCTGTCTGTGTTCACTTTATCTTTAAACAATTTTTGTATCTATATAATTTTGGATTTTCTAACTTGTACATAAATAAATACAAACTACTAAAAATCTTTAAAAAAATTTTTATTGAAGTATAGTTGATTTACAATGTTGTGTTAGTTTCAGGTATACAGCAAGTGATTCAGTTATATATACATATATTTTTTTCAGATCTTTTCCCTATGTGTTATTACAAAATATTGAGTATATTTTCCTGTCCTTGTTGGTGATCTATTTATATGGATTAGGCTTCCCTGGTAGCTCAGCTGGTAAAGAATCTGCCTGCAGTGTAGGAGACCTCGATTCGATTCCCAGGTTGGGTAGATCCTCTGGAAAAGGGATAGGCTACCCACTCCAGTATTCTGGGGCTTCCCTGGTGGCTCAGACAGTAAAGAATCTGCCTGTAATGCAGGAGACCTGGGTTAAATCCCTGGGTTGGGAAGATACCCCTGGAGGAGGGCAAGGCCACCCACTCCAGTATTCTTGCCTAGAGAATCCCCATGAACAGAGGAACCTATCGGGCTGCAGTCCATGGGTGTGCAAAGAGTCGGACACGACTGAGTGACTTAGCACAGCACAGCATCGCACAGCGTGTATAGTAGTGTGTATATCAAACTCCTTAAAATAGGAGTTTGGATAAGGGATAAAATTCCCTTGCCACTTCTTTCCCCTTTGGTAAGCATAAGTTCGTTTTCTAATGTCTGTGGGTCTATTTCTGAACATAAGTTCATTTGTATCATTTTTTAAAGAATTCCACATATAAATAGTATCATTTGATATCTGTTTTTGTCTAGCTTACTTCACTTAGTATGGCAATCTCTAGGTCTATCCATGTTACTGCAAATGGCATTCTTTCTTTCTTTTTTATGGCTGAGTAATAGTCCATAACATATCTATCTATACCACACCTTCTTTATTCATTCACTTGTCGATGGATGCTTAGGTTGCTTCCATGTCTTTGCTGTTGTAAATAGTGCTGTGAACACTGGGGTGCATGTATCTTTTTGAATTATGGTTTTCTGCAGATCTACGCCCAGGAATGGGTTTGCAGGATCATATGGCAGTTCTGTTTTCAGTTTTAAAAACTGTTTATTTATGGCTGTGTTTGGGCTTTGATGCTGTGTTTGGGCTTTGTTCCTGAGTGTGGGCTCTCTCTAGCTGCGGTGAGCAGGGCTATTCTAGTTGTGATGCACAGGCTTTTCTCGTTGTGGTGGGACACAGGCTCCAGGGCATGTGGGCTTCAGTATCTGCAGCATATGGGCTCAGTAGTCACATCTCCTGGGTTCTAGAATGTGGGCTCAGTAGGTGTGAGGCACAGGCTTAGCTGCCCTGAGGCATGTGGGATCCTTCCAGACCAAGGATCGAATCCTGGTAGGTGGATTCCCAAACACTGGACCACCAGGAAAGTCCTAGGTTTTTTTTTTTTTTTTTTTAAGGAATCTGCTAAAAATCTTTAAAATATTATTTGTAAACCATGAAACAGCACATTGATAACTACCAGGAGGGCCCATGCCATCCTGTGGGAAATCCCAGTTAGGAGGATGATGTTAGTCCCCTAGTTCAGTTCAGTTCAGTTCAGTTCAGTCACTCAGTCATGTCCGACTCTTTGTGACCCCATGAATCGCAGCACGCCAGGCCTCCCTGTCCATCACCATCTCCCGGAGTTCATTCAGACTCACGTGCATCGAGTCAGTGATGCCATCCAGCCACCTCACCCTCGGTCGTCCCCTTCTCCTCCTGCCCCCAATCCCTCCCGTTAGTCCCCTAAGGGTACTTTTAAAGGCTTTTCATCGGTGGAGGCCCCGACTCTCTTCTATCTTCCTCTTCAGTTGTCTGGGCATCAGTCATGAGTACTGACCTTAACTCCCTCAATACGCTAGGCTTTAGGGCTTCCCAGGTGGCGCTAGCGGTAAGGAACCCACTTGCCGATGCAGGAAACATAGGAGTCACGGGTTCGATCCTCCCCTGGAAGAGGGCATGGCAACCCACTCCAGTTTCTTGCCTGGAGAAATCCCATGCACAGAGGAGCCTGGCGGGCTACAGTCCATGGGGCTGCAAAGAGTCAGACACCCCTGAAGTGACCTAGCAAGCACGCACTCATGCTATGCTGTGTCTTGCCTGCCTGCACAGGCTCTGTACATTTAACTCCGCCCTTAACAACCGGACAGCCCCTTAGCCTGCCTCTAAAAACACCCTCCAGCTCAGTGCAAAGGCTTCTCTCTAGGCTGTTACTCCTACCCTAGCCCCATACCTGCGTTTCTTCCAAGCCCTCCTTTGCTGTTGCTGCTTTTTTCCTTCCTGCTTGGTCCCATTAGGGTCATGTGTGGTTATTATTGTCCACTGGGTTTAATTCTACCTTTATTCCTAAATTCTGCCCTTGGGGGCTTCTTGGTTTTAAACTCTGAAGTCCAATCCTATCTCATTTCACTCCACTTTTCATCCTAAGTTCCTAGAACCCAAATCAGAGTCCACCATTGCAGACTTCCCACCTTACCCAAGGGGAAAACAAGACTTTTCCACGACTATTCCTTCTGCTTGGAACACTCTTTCTCTCCTTAGTCTTCTGGTATGCTCCTCGTTAGCTCCAAAAACTCAGTTCTAATATCATGGCTTCCTGGGTGCCTTCCGTTCCCTCTGTCTTCTCTTATCTCATAAAACTTACTGTAATTGCTATAGATCTTGGTCTGATAGGTCTCTCCTGCTTGTTTGAGGGCATAGAAGGCAGGGGATATATTTTAGTTCTCTTGGTTTCCCCAGCAATTAACACAAGGCACCATACCTAGACAGTGCTTTTAAATGATAGTTATTGAATGCATGGATAACTTAATAAGCTGGAAGTATTAACTAATATGAACTTTGTCATAGAGTTTTGAGATTTAGTTCATAAATATGATAGAAGAATGGGGAGAGAAGTGTGCTGCTACACTAAAGCTCATTGAGGAATAATTGTCTTTGAGCTCCCCCTTCTCCCCATTCCATACTCCTCACACTCCTATCTCCTACTCAAACCTTGACTGACTCCTGGGCACAGGAGACCCATGGGATTGGGAGAACTTTTAACTTACAGGATGGGACAGGAAGCCACCTGGAACCCAGGGGTGAAAAGTCTCAATCACACCTGATCCCCAGAAATCCACCAAACTAAGTCCTGTGAAGAATTTTGTTAGGGCTAAATACTAGGAAAAACACTGGTTATTTACATAGTACATTTCCCCCTCATTTAAGCTAAAGAAAAAAAAAATTGAAAAGAGGGGGAAAAGCCAAAATTAAATAAGCCAGCTGGTTTAACTTCTCTTTTTACATATTTTCCACTGCAATCCTCTCTTAGTCACAAGGTCTTTCTCAGCCATTTCACTGCTTTTCATTCGGCTGAAATGTTTCCATTTTTTTCTAGGTTAAAAAAATGAAGAATGAAAGGCTGAGTGGATTGTGACTTTATTCTGTCTCCTGTATCTTCCCCCCTCCCCCCGCCCCCCTCCGCCCCCTCCCCCCCCCACACTATTCAACTGTGTTTGGTTAAAACCAGTTTCTGATAACAGCTACTCAGAAACAGTATCTCTGCTCTTTTTAAGAAACAAAGCCCATCTTTCTTGAGGTGCAGAAAATATTAGCTGTTACTCCCCACACGCCCTGCCTGCCGTGTCACAGCCTCCCTTCCCCGCATCCACTGCAGGCAAGGCTTCCGAAGGAGCAAGCAGAACAGCTGCTGCCCCACAATAGTTCCTTACAGAGCTGGTAAATAGACAAGGCCCCATTTTCTTGACCTTTGCCACCTCTGCTCCATCCTCAGAATGAGTGTTTTGAGTCTGGGCTGTGAGGGGGAAGGGAAGGAGGATAAGCAAGGCTCCTTTTTCACTTTGCCTTTCTCTGTCCTTAAAAATAAGAGAAGTGTTCATTGGGAAATTTTGCTTAGTAATTTTGTCCCCCGTCTTAAAAACAACCAAAAAAAAACCACACACACACAAAAAAATGATGTCGTGTGATGTGTGCATGTGTGTATCTGTTTCACAATCCCATCTTAGGAGGAGTTGCTTCATAAAAGAGGCCTGTCTTTCTTTAGAAGGCTGTGCGATTTGCTCAGTGGAGGAGAAGCTCACTGGTATTGTTCAAGCAGGTCACTGCACTTGGACGAGCTGGCCAATGGGGGGGGGGTGGGGGGCTCTGAACACGGGTAGCAGCTCGGCATTTCCAAGTGGGTAAAAATAATGTTCGCTCCTTCAGAGAAGCAAGTGGGAATCCATATGCTCTTTCAGCTCTCAGACAACGACCACCCAATAACGCCTTTCGCCATGCAATAAAGGAGCATTTCTTCCTATAGGAGCATTTTTTCTTAGCATGTTGGGAACGTTTTATCTGCACAGAGTTCCAATGTGACCCTGGCTTGGTGGCTGTGAACTGCATTTTGGAAGCACCAGTCACCCCAATCCACTGCCATACAAGCTTCCAACAGAGCAGCCCGATGCGATAGATCTTTTCTTTTTTTGAAAAAGTCAGAGAGCAAGAAGTAAATCAAAGCTTCGAGCCTTGCCTGCTAGGCTGTCCCTGTGTACGGAGCTCAAAGGTGATGCTGCTTGCTCTCGCCCCGTCACTAACAAAAGACTCCCTAATCCTGGTTCCCTTACACACACAAAAAAAACGTGTAAAACCAGCCTGAGGACTGGAAGTAAAATGAATACTGCAGGAGCAGCTGGCACATTAATGCCCCCGAAAAGACTAGCTGGCACCTCATCCTGAAACCCAATCACCCTGTCTCGGTAGGGACTGGGAAGGGGTTTAGTTTTACTACAATACAATGAAGTATATTTTTAACAAATAAACACACTTTTGGCAGAGTAAAGACCCTGATGCTGGGAAAGATTGAGGGCAGGAGGAGAAGGGGACGACAGAGGATGAGATGGTTGGATGGCATCACCGACTCAATGGACATGAGTTTGGGTGGACTCCGGGAGTTGGTGATGGACAGGGAGGCCTGATGTGTTGCGGTTTATGGGGTCGCAAAGAGTCGGACACGACTGAGCGACTGAACTGAACTGAACTGAGGCGTCGTTAGCTAGGAGATGCTTTATACATTTGCTGTAACTCTCTGTACACCTTCCATCCTCAGTACCACTCCCCCTCCACACACACCCAGGAATAATAGCTGAGGAAAGAAGTAATTGCCCACAAATGCAGTAAATCAGAAAAGAATGGCTCTACCCCAATTTTACAATCAAATATTACTTCCCCTTCTGATGAGCCACTGCCTGAACAACCCTCAGTAATTTTATTTTCATTTCCTGAAGGCTTGAGTCTTTCCTTGTAGCTAGCAAGGTTTGCATTTGATCACCATTTTCTGAGTTCTGTCTCTTGTCAGCTTTGCTTTGCTTTTCTCAAAGTAAACCCAGCCCAAACTTCTGGGAAATTTAAGTGCCGCATCTTCAAGGTGGCTTGGATAAAGAGTTGTGTTTAGAGAGCTATGTAGTTTTCTTTGCATTAGCGTCAATGTCTGCTGATTCTTTGGGACAAAGGATGAACAAGGTTGAGGAACACAGCTTTTGCTAGTTCCTCAGCCACATCCCATGCTGGGAATTCATAGCTGCTGTGTGGTGGCTTGGGGGAGGTTTATTGGGAAAGAGTAAGTTTTAGTTAATTCCAACTGCTCAGCAGAGTCACATGTGGCTCTCACCCAAGAGTCCAGACCCTCTCTTTAAGGGGGGAATAACCGTGAGGGAAAAGTGAGAGGAAAATGCTGAAAGCAGGCAAAAAGAGTGATGGAAGAGAAATAACATTCACTTGGGATTCAGGCTGCAAACAGGGAAAATTGCAGAGAAAGAAACCCTTCTCTTTTTCTGAATGCTGCTCCCAGTTCCCCATGGCTCCAAGCCTCTTGTAATTGAGGTCTGAATTGGAGAGCTTCCTAAGGCTGCTGAGTGTGATCACACTTAATTTCAAGTAGCAAAGTCCATTTCAACCCATATTCTCACACTGACAGGGTGAATCTGAATAATAGCTGTATTGAGGCTGGGTTTTGAATGACTTGCCTGGCCAGTATGAATGTTACTTTTTTAGAAGAGAATGTGTTTAATAGCTCAGAAACATCCTTTCGCTGACCCCAGAATCATCTCAGGAATTCCGTCCAGTGCAGCTCTTTGAAGCACGAGTTCAAAATGATGATTGTCTCCCAGTGTTCCCTCCCAGGTCTAGCTCAAATCTGTCTCTACTGGGGTGTTTCACCCTGGCCCAGCCTCTCCATGTCTGTCTTCTTTTCAGTTCCCTGATACCTTGGTCTCAGAGGCTAATTCGATTATCTTTATCTTCCTAGCATCTGACCAATCCTTCTCTGTGTTTCGTTGGTTTTGTCTCCTCTTTAAGATCTTTGCACTGGAGTAATTTCCCAAGGCTTGGTTTCTGGCTGTGTCACCGGATGCTCGTGTCCATTGAAGCCTGACTCTCCAGGGGTCCAGGATGGCAGAGCAGTTCCGGGTTTCATGTCAAGACAGAGACAGAACAGCTTCTAGAGGAAAACAAGAGGCCATCGCCTCTCAGACTTACCTACAAGCTTCTCAGTGGACTTGTCAGATCTCATTGCCTAAATTTGTGTCCCAAGCACATTCCTAACAACAATAATGGCCACTATTGGCTTCAACTAATGGGGATCCATCTTCTGGATATGGGTACAAGTCGGAATGAAGCTTATAGCTGAGAGGACGTGGGATGATAATGGAACCAATTAAGAATTCAGTTAGGAAGGTCAAGGTGGGGAGTAGTGGTTGGGAACCCACTGTGTCAACCACACTGCTTTTCTTCATTTTTCTTGGAGACTCACAAACTCAAGATTTTAATTGCCTCAGTGCAGATGAATCTCATCACCACTTTTGACCAAGACCCCTCTTGATTTCTAGTTACATGTGTGTGCATGCTAAGTTGCTTCAGTTGTGTCCGACTGTGTGCGACCCCACAAACCATGGCCTGCCAGGCTCCTCTGTCTATGGAATTCTCCAGGCAAGAATACTGGAGTAGGGAGCCATTCCCTTCTCAGGAAACCTGTACTCATAAGTATATTGGTCAAGGTATTAATTATCTATTGTTGCATAACAAATTGCCTCAAAAAACTTAATGGCTGAAAATAATATATATCTCACAATTTCTGTGGGCCAGATGTGGCTTAGCTGGTGATTTTGGCTCAAGATATTTTAGTGAGGTTTCCCTCAAATTGGTGGCTGGGGCTGAAGTTTCATCTGAAGTCTCAGCTGGGATGAAGGACCTATTTCCAGGCTCACTCGTGGGTGTTGGCAGATCTGAGTCCCATACCACATGTGCCTCTGCGCATGAGAGTACACCCAAGATAAAAGCCACGTTTTTTTAAATACCCTAATTCCAGAAGTTTCTGCCACTATCTATTCATTAGAAGTGAACCAGTAATCCGATACTCAAAAGGAGGAGATAATATTGATACAAGGACATGAATAGCAGTGGGCAGGATTCACTGGTGGCCATCTTTGAGCATACCTACCATAGTTGCAGGGGTTTCGCTGGTGGCTTAGTGCTAAAGAACCCACCTGCCAATGCAGGAGATGCAGGTTTTGATCCCTGGGTTGGGAAGATCCTCTGAAGAAAGAAATGGCAACCTACTCCAGTATTCTTGCCTGGGAAATCCCACAAACAGAGGATCCTGGGCGGGCTACAGTCCATGGGGCCACAAAAGAGCGGGACACGACTTAGTGACTAAACAACGACCTTAGTCAAGGACTCTTGGTGGACAGGAAGTTAGCTCAAATTATTTTAAGAAAACAGGAAATTTATTGGAAGAAAATAGAAGTATCCTATAAAAACTGAAAAAAGAGGTACAGAAACAAAGGGTCTCAGGAACTGCGTATAGTACATCAGCCATCCCTTCCCTAACATTTTCTTTCCATTAGTTCTAGAACATGGCAGCCTGCTCGGTTTTTCTTCTACTCCTTGAGATGGTCATTCTCAGGGTTGTTTACTAATTTTGCACTTTTCCTGATTTTTAAATGTTGAAGTGCCTCAGGGATTAGGCTTCAAACCACTTCTCTGCTCTGTCTAAGCCAGTGGTCTCCAAACTTTTTGGCATCAGGGACTGATTTCATGGAAGACAAGTTTTCCAAGGACCAGAGATGGAGTTGGGGGATAGTTTGGGAATGACTCAAGAGCATTAAATTTACTGTGTACTCTATTTGTAATCTAATGCTGCTGCTGATCTGACTGGGGTATTGGTCTGTGGCCCAGAGGTTGTGGACCCCTGATCTAAAGCCACTCCTTTGGAAATGTCATGTAACCTCATGTTTTAAATGGCATTTTTACATTAAATAATTTCTTCATTATTAAGATAATGCTAGCTGCTATAACACATTCAGGCTAATGCAGCCTGGTAGACATCCATTTCTAATGGACAAAAGTCCAGAGTGGGTGTTCTTTATCAGTTGACAGCTCTCAGGGTGGAGATTTAGGCTCCTTCTATTGTGTGGTTCTGCTGTCTTTAGCTTACAGCTTTTAAAGTTGTCATGTGCGTTAGTAACAGGCTAAAAAAAAGATGAAAGAGTATGAAGGCTCCGGCACAATAGATTCTCACGGACCAGGCCTGGAGTTGTATCTATCATTTACATTTGTATGCGTGGCTAGAATTGTCATCTGGTTAGATTAGGTTAAATTGCAGAGGTGGCTGGAAAGGTGAATCCAGATCTGAACCCAGGAAGAAAAACAGAAAGGTTTGCAGATGAGTCTGTAACCACGCTCATAAGTTTTTATCTTTTTGCCTGTGGCCGCAGACTTTCTTTTAACTCCTACTCAACTTACGTACTTGCCTAATTGCCATCAGCCTGGGTAACATCCTACACACTATGTGACTAGAAAGGAAAAATAATTTATCTTTTGGAATTTCAGTTTCAAATACCCTGGGGGAAGACTCTGCCTGGCCCTGGTGGGTTGCCTGACTACAATTTCCTATGGCCAGGGAAATGGGCTGTACGGATTGATCTCACCCTCTCTGTGGCTAAGAAGACCGAAACCAAATGAATTGGAGGGGCCACTGGAACCATTTCTTTGAGCCAGGCAGATGCCACAGTTTGTGCTTTCCTTACAAAGTAACTGGTGATAGAAAGCGTAGAAGTCGAGGTACATATTGCTAAAGCACAGACTTTAACTCATCAAGTTCATTGGTCTTGTGTGACATGTAGCAAACAAGTGTGCGTGCTAAGTCGCTTCAGTCATGTCCAACTCTTTGCAACCTTATGCACTGTAGCCTGCCAGCTTCCTCTGTCCATGAGATTTTCCCAGCAAGAATACTGAAGTGGGTTACTGTGCCCTGTGACGTTAATTTAATTAATAATTAACCAATTAACTCAGTGTTCATAAGGCCCTGCCATATACAAGACCCTGTGTGAGATGCATAGAGTATTCTTAGTGGTGAGGAATAAAGTAGGCACTCAGAAACTACACCTGAATCACTCATGTTCTTGTGACTTGGAGATTCTTTTCCTCCAGACAGGAAACTGTCCTGTTTGACCTCTGCACACGAGGACTCAGCCTGATCAGTGCTGTCACTGGAATCTTTGAGGGGTTTCTGTTGGTGGTACTTAGATTCTACTCCTGGGAGGAGCCACAAAACCTAAGATTTCTGGAAGTGTGGCAGTTGAAAGGTCATGTGTTTCCTGATTCTTTATCAATGAAGATTGCTGAGGAGAATCTTATCTCAAGCCTATTTCCTCCAAGAGTGATGAATAAGCTGCCCTTATTTATAAATGTTTGAAACAGTATCTCCTGTATCTCAATTTTGCCACCTTCTCCTGCAAAAGGTGATCTGGGAGGTGCTGGTAGATTAGGATTCTATATCGCAAGCAAGCTGATTGCAAATTGACCCCCCGCCTTGCCCCGCTAAGAAGCATTTCAGCTGCAGGACTGAACTAATCAGCTGAAGCACATTCTCCTTTCCAATGATGCCCTAAATGTGGCTGTCACAGTGGGTTCTCCAGACCAATAGGATCAGCAGCATCACCTGTAGACTTATTAGAAATGCAGATTCCTGGGTCCTGCCTCATGCTCACTGCATCAGAAGCTCTGGGATTGAGGTTCAACAGATTGTTTCAACAAGTCTCTCTGTTACTTCTTCCCCCTACCAGATGACAGGATGTCAGCGAAAGTTTTAGAACCACTGACTTCAGGTTCTGTTCTACAGAAGAGATTTTTCTGATGATTAATAAAATTCCACAGAAGTGATTTTTTTTTTTTAAATCTCTTCTTGGCTCTACATTTCTGATGATATTTTCTCTGAAAATTGCGGTAGTGGTAGACCAGTCAGTATCCTATTTTAAGTACTGACTCTTCCTATATAACAATGAAGAAATACATTTGAGTATTGGGTGTGGATGGTTTACATTTTGCTTGGCTTATTCAGCCTGGTATATATAATATATATCTAAACCAAAGCCAAAAACAACAGTACCCTTTCTGAATAAAGGAAAATGGGAACATTATAATCCGGGATCCTCTGGTGACCACTTAAATTTTCCAAATTACATTCGACTATGCATAGATATTCATACGGAGAAAAAAGAAAAGGATATCACCTCAGATCATTGGAAGCTGCTAAAATCATGGGGAATGATGGGAATTGCATTCCTTCCAGGAAGGCTGCTTTAAAACTGATGAGGAATCTGCATTTTTCACTAGTTTTCAATGTATTTGTTTCCACAAAACTATCGTTCCCAGGAGAGTTCCCCAAGTGATAGGACTCTAGCACTTGCTCTATTTATGACTATTTTATAACCAGGAACAGAAAGCTGGTTTGTTGGCCTCTTGTAACTGAACTAAAGAACTTTTAAAAGTGTCAGGTGCAAAGTTTTAAATTCACTCCTCAAGTCATGGTTAATAAGGCATGGTATCTCAGTGACTGCCTTCAGACCATCTCCTATCTCTGCTGCTGCTAAGTCACTTCAGTCGTGTCTGACTCTGTGCGACCCCATAGATGGCAGCCCACCAAGCTCCCCCGTCCCTGGGATTCTCCAGGCAAGAACACTGGAGTGGGTTGCTATGTCCTCTAATTCATGAAAGTGAAAAGTGAAAGTGAAGTCACTCAGTCGTATCTGACTCTTTGCGACCCCATGGACTGCAGTCCACCAGGCTCCTCTGTCCATGGGATTTTCCAGGCAAGAGTACTGGAGTGGGGTGCCAGTGCCTTTTCCTCTCCTATCTCTAGCAGCAAATATTAGTGGGGGGACTGATCCAGTGGGTTGCTGAATTACAATGTAGGTTGAATTGATAACTTCATCGAATCTCTCAGGTAAGAGTCATTAATAAAATTTATTGAGATAGTCTACATTTTTTGTACTAAGTTTTCAAACTATGACGTGTATTTCACATCCCCATCACAGCTCAGTTCAGGTAAGCCACGTTCAAATGCTCAGGAGCCACATGTGGCTAGTGACTGCCATGTTGGACAGCTCAGGTATGGGCTGTTGGGCTGAGCAGGCCAGTTAGCATTCTAGCAGTGAGACGATTTGATAATTGGAGTAAGGAGAGCACAAAGACCTCCTTACTTGAGTACGTGAATGAGTAGGAGACATGTCCCAAGGGTTCCTACTCTTCCTTTCCACCGGCTCTACTTTAATCTGCTCTAAGGGTTCTTCTTAGGGATGGTTTTGGTCAGTTCCTCCTGCAGAATATTACAAACCTCTGTCCATAGTTCTTCAGGCACTCTGTTGACCAAATTTAATCCCTTGAATCTATTCATCACCTCCACTGTATAATCACAGGGGATTTGATTTAGGTCGAACCTTGACAGGCCTAGTGGTTTTTCCTGCTTTACTTTAAGCCTTGCTATGGCACCCCAGGCTAAGATAATAAGGAAAGAAATACTCTACTAATGCCTACCTCAGCTGTAGTTGCAAAAGATAATGGACAAAGAAGAACTGGAGTAACTGGTGTTGGGTCCCAAAGCACAATGAACAAGGGAAACTCTCCCAGGGATTAGGACTAAGGGCTGTCAACTGGGTCAGCAGTCAACCTCCCCTTGCCATAGTCCTGTCATGGGTGTGCTGTTCTGCCCCTCAGAATTTGCTTGTTGCTGGGGGACTGTAATGCCTGTGTATTTCCTTTTTGTTCTTCCTCCAGAATTCTTTATTGCAGTCTCCGTTACATTCACTACCATTTTCTATTTGGTTTAATGGGGGGTAATAACTTGTCTTTCAGTCTTATAGCAGGCCCATCTGAACCCAATGGACAGGAAAGCAACACAGAGACTCTAGGCTTTGAGCACAATGTAACAAACAGGTGAACCTTGTTCCATGCATGAGAATGGGTACATAGACATGTTTAGGTGGCTGAGAGGTTGGAGTCCACTACTCGCTTCCCAATAGCCTTTCCTCTCTTCTTAGTAATGGAACCCCGGGCCATGGCCAAGTTCAATTGTATAAGACAGGAATAAACTGTGTAGAAAGTAATGTGTTTGATAGTTATTCACATACTCTTGAGATCATGCTTAATTCACTTTTCTTTTCAGTGAAGTGATAGCTGTGAAATCATTCAAGGGAAAACTGTGGTAGTTGTAGAATGGACTTTTTAATTAATCAGCTGTCACAAATGTAGTGGAAAATTCACTGAGATTTCTAAATGCCCAGTAGCATCTGATCAGTCAATTGTCACATCTATAAATGCTATTTGTAATGAGGATTTTTCAATTGTCAGAGTTTGTCCCCACTACACCTCCCATACGGAATCTAGGTATAAGTTGGTTCTCCGGTTCTCAGAGTTGCAAAATGAGTCTGTTTTAGTGTCGAGATTGGAACACAATAATTTTTTTTGGATTCTGCCTTGGACCCTCAAATCATACACACTGACATAGGGGGCTTAATGACTTTTCTTATCCCCATAATATTCATGTAATATTGGCATAATTCAGTAGAAAATATATCACTTTGTCACTCTTTAATCTCAAAAACAAAGGGATATTGAAACAGAGTGGAGTGTCTTAAAGATGATATTCTCTTGCTCTTATTGCCAGAATCCACTAATAATCTCAGTTAAGCAGGCTGTTGTCATAAAAATGGGGTGTGAAAACATCCACACAGACAGTCTGCTTTCCATTTTCTTAATTTTAAACATTAGATTTTCAACACATGGAATAAAAAGCCAACTTCAGCATAAAAGTAGAATTTCTCTTGTTTCTTACATAGCTACCCACTTAAGAAGGATTTTTTTTTTTCCCTGAGGAATTCATGCACTGAGTATAGGGCTCAGTCTTACATACATACTTTCCCACATGAGATCCTGAATAGGCTGCTGAATGATAAGATGATAAGATGAACAAAAGCAAGACCAGAAGCTTGCTTTTCTTTCTTTATTTCTTTTTTTAAAAAAAGGAACAAAAGATTTATTGTGCAGGCCTCCAAATAACAAAATAGCTCACTAAAAATGCAAGTTTGAAGCTAGTTGATGTTTCATTGCTGTTTAAAAGCTCTTTCCAAGCCTTGATTAACACATTGATAATTGAAAACTATCTGGACACGTTATATGTTCTAGATACTAATCTGAGGCTTTCAGGAGTCCCTATACCTTCAGACTAGCTAAGCTGCCTTAAATCCTTTCTGGAGGGAGGAAGGGTAGAAATAAACCCAATGGTTGAATTAAATGAATACAGCTAGATGTTCCACATTTGTTGAGACAGCTTTCAGTCCAGAGAGTATTTGGTCCAGTTATCTAATCAGCCTCATTAAAAGCTGCAGCTGCCCAGAGCAGCTTTATGAGAGCGATACACCCTGAAATAATCCAAATTAATGATTTCTTAGGGCAGTGTTAAAGAGCTTCCAGATAATTGTACAATGTCATGAGCCAACAGGATTAACTTCATCTTGCCATTGCCCTTTTTTATGTAAAAAGATGGAAGTTGTTTTTTTCTGGAGAGATGTTTACCATAAGATGGTTTGCTTACATTTATTTTCATATGAACATAAACATCTCCCAACTGCAGAATTACAAACAGATATCAAAAAAAAAGGAAGGCTCCACTAATCACTGGCTATTGTGATTGGCAATGGGTTTTCTGGGACTTGTACCATTTTAGTGACTATGGAGGCTTGAATTTGTGTACTTTGAGTACATGGCTAAACTAGGGATGTACAGCTGTCCTGAACCCTTAATTGAGGATGGTGTTTCTCCGGGTAGTTTGCTTAAAATGAGTTTCTCAGGCTTACAACTACCAGGCTCAAGTCTCATATGCACGAGACCTATTGTGTTCCATGAGTATCTGTGTTAGTCGCTCAGCCGTGTCCGACTCTCATGACCCCATGGACTGTAGCCCACCAGGCTCCTCTGTCCATGAGATTCTCTAGGTAAGAATACTGGAGTGGGTTGGTGTGCCCTCCTCCAGGGGATCTTCCCAACCCAAGGATCAAAACCCGGTCTCCTGCACTGCAGGCAGATTCCTTACCGTCTGAACCACTAGTGAAGCCTGTTCCATGAGTAGATATAACCAGACTCTGACTTGTCCTTTTGCCTACCCTACTTCAAAAAAAAAATCTTCTTTGAGTTGCTTCTTTTAGTTTGTTCCCTTGCCTTAGACTTTATATGAACTAGCATCCTAGAATATAATTTTAAATTTCAAAGAAGGACTTGGATTTGAAAGCACTTTTTTATTTCCTCCACATTTGGGCTGGGTGGTGATTGTATTAAATCAGGCTTTTATGGAAACACTATCATTTAAAAAAAAAAAAACAACTTCTCATAGTCTCTAGGGACAGGACTTGGAAATCTGACACAGGCCTTTCTGATTAGGGGTATGAGAACTCCCACTTGTTAGCAATGGTTTTGTTTTGGTTTTGATTTATAATAACTCCCAGCTAATGGTCCTATTTTTAGAACTATTTAAAGAAGTTCTAAACTAAAATTGTAAAGGAACTAGATGAAAAACATTAACAAAACATATTAACACAACAAATAGATTTGTATCTCCACCCCGGCAGCGCACAATCTGTCAATGCTGTCTCCTTATTTTTCTGCCCTTTTCTTGGATTCGACTTGCTGCCTCCTTTTCCCCTTCCCTCTTCACCCCTCAGGGGGCCCGGCCATTTCTCTGGCCTCTAGAGTCTTGACTCTGCTTCCTTTCATTCTTTCTCCCATGATCCTCCAGGCCCTCAGTTCTGTTCTGTCCTCCCACTAATTTTTCCTGAATTTTCCATTGCCTGATCCTCCTCTGGGCTGCTCCGCCATCCTTCTCTTCATTCCCCTTTGGCCTGAGGCCTCTTTTCCTTGCCTTCCTGTTCATTCTGCTGTTAGTCAGAAGCCGCCTCTTAACCTTGGAGGGACTTTTGTTTTGATTTTTTTTTTTTTTTTCCCTGAAATTAGTTCAAATTTAGGCAGATCCATTTCGGGAACTTTCAGAGCAGGAATTTCCTAGCAAAGCAAACACCAGAGCACAAGATGCTGTGTTTCAGAAGGAATTGTTTTGGGTTAAGTGTGATAATTAAGCATGTCCTTTCCCACCAGGAGCTATGAAAACTAAACAGATGACAGGAGGTAGATGGGAGATCAAATAGTCACTGTTCCTAATAAAGCTGGACTAGTGACCCTGACTTGACCTGTGGTCAAAACCAAGCTTCTACTTTAAATTGTGTCTTCTGGTCACTGGCAGAGCAGCCAGCCAACAAATGTTGCGACCTTTCCCCAGGTGTCTCTCAGTATGAGGAGCCACAACTGAGGGTCTGCTGAGAACTCTTGTTTTTCGGCCTTGCCGATGCCCCTCTAATTCTGTCCACTCTTGGGACATGATGAATGCAAGTGCACGGTGAGTGCTCATGCTCAGTCCCCAGTTTTATCCATTAGATCAGATCATGTGTAATAATTAATTTAAATGACTCTGTCCTTTTAGCTAATACAAATTAATAAGATGCATTTTTATACAATTCAATATATTTTTTCTAAAATTCTGACTGAACACCTGATAACTTTTTGAGCACCAAGGACACAAAAATGAATTGGATGTGGATGACTTTGGCCAACAAGGAACAGGTGCAGGAAAATTAATTAGACATAACGGTATGCAAAAACATTGTTATCTAGGAGTCCCGTATGAAAAGGCCTCATGGGGGAGGGCCATCTCTGTTTCATAAGTACTTTCGTAAATCCTTTAGGCAAAAATAAATAGGTTTTGTAAAGCTGATGGAATTTGGAGTGCCCTTTTTTAGAAAACATAAAATTATTAATTCAAAATCAGATTCCAAAGTGACTATCCAGAATAAGAATAGAAACCACAAAAAATTACTAAAGCCTTGGAGATACAAGCCCTTGGTTTCTGAGTTCTTTTGAGGCATTTCTCCAGAAATGCTCCATTTTGCTATCTAGTTTCTTGCCTAATGGCAAGAACTCTAAGGTTCCTGGCAACTTCCAAAACTCATGGGGTATATGAAATTGGGGCCTGAAACTTAACTGTCACTGGCTTCATGGTAAATCTACTCTGGGGCAGATTTCCAGAGCTTGAGTGTTGGTTGGATCATGACTTCAAATAATGGAGAAATAACTTTGCAAAAAAGGGGAGGAGCATGGAAGAGCTCTGTACACTGTGACTGCTCCCCAAATCCCCATCAACCTTCAGGAAAACTGCAAAAATCACATTTGGCCCACTGTGTTTGTTTCTTCTGAAAATGGGTGAAGAGTTACTTCTGCATTTTGATTGGTGTGAGATCAAAAAAGAGTTGAGAAATGATTGACATAGGTGTTATCTATGTTGCAGTTTCTTAAATGCCATGATCTTTTTCTGAACTATGTTATGACATGTAACAGTATATACATCAAACCCTGCAAAAATATATGGTTAGGATATTTGCATTTGTATCCAGTACTAGATTAATTTATGTCATGTCACATTATCTCTCAAACCAAAAATATCTAAAATCATATATATATATATATATTTCTTTTTCTGAAGCCTTACTATTTCTAATCTCAGTTAATGGCACTTATGTCCATGCTGTGTATTCAAACAGAATCCAAAGTCACCAAGTCTTGTCCATTGCACTAATGAGATTGCACATTTAATTCTTGTTCCTCTTTCCCCTATCTTGACCAGAGAGTCAAGATATCTACTTCTGCTTTATTGACTATGCCAAAACCTTTGACTGTGTGGACCACAACAAACTGGAAAATTCTTAAAGGGATGGGAACATCAGACCGCCTGACCTCCTCTTGAGAAATCTATATGCAGGTCCGAAAGCAATGGTTAGAACTGGATGGAACAACAGACTGGTTCCAAATCGGGAAAAGGAGTACGTCAAGGCTGTATATTGTCACCCTGCTTATTTAACTTATATGCAGAGAACATCATGAGAAACGCTGGACTGGATGAAGCACAAGCTGGAATCAAGATTGCCAGGAGAAATATCAGTAACCTCAGAAATGCAGATGACACCACCCTTAATGCAGAAAGTGAAGAGGAACTAAAGAGCATCTTGATGAAAGTGAAAGAGGAGAGTGGAAAAGTTGGCTTAAAGCTCAACATTCAGAAAACGAAGATCATGGCATTTGGTCCCATTACTTCATTGCAAATAGATGGAGAGACAGTGACAGACTTTATTTTGGGGGGCTCCAAAATCACTGCAGATGGTGACTGTAGAAATGAAATTAAAAGATGCTTGCTCCTTGGAAGAAAATTTATGACCAACCTAGACAGCATTTTAAAAAGCAGAGAGATTACTTTGCCAACAAAGGTCCATCTAGTCAAAGCTTTGGTTTTTCCAGTAGTAGGTATGGATGTGAGAGTTGGACTGTGAAGAATGCTGAGTGCTTTTGAACTGTGGTATTGGAGAAAACTCTTGAGAGTCCCTTGGAATGCAAGGAGATCCACTCAGTCAATCCTAAAGGAAATCAGTCCTGAATATTCATTGGAAGGACTGATGCTGAAGCTGAAACTCCAATACTTTGGCCACCTTATGTGAAGAACTGACTCACTGAAAAAGACTGTGATGCTGGGAAAGATTGAAGGCAGGAGGAGAAGGGGGATGACAGAGGATGAGATGGTTGGATGGCATCACCGACTCAATGGATATGAGTTTGAGTTAAATCTGGGAGTTGGTGATGGACAAGGAAGCCTGATGTGCTACAGTCCATAGGGTTGCAAAGAGTCAGACATGACTGAGTGACTGAACTGAACTGAACTGACCAGAGAATGCCCTTTTAAAGAGCCCTATTGCCTGACTTCCCTGGTGGCTCAGATGGTAAAGCATCTGCCTACGATGTGGGAGACCCAGGTTTAATCCCCGGGTCGGGAAGATCTCCTGGAGAAGGAAATGGCAACCCACTCCAGTATTCTTGCCTGGAAAATCCCATGGATGAAAGAGCCTAGTAGGCTACAGTCCACGGGGTCACAAAGAGTCTGGACACGACTGAGCGACTTCACTTTCACTATTGCCTGCTGAGGTGATGTTATTCATTGCTAAAATGATGAAGGGTGCCTATGCTAGACAGAAATGTATCTCCATCAAGTATGTCTATATCCTAGTGCCTGGAACCTATGAACAGATTACCTTACATGACCAAAGGGACTTTGTAGATGTGATGAAAGATACAGACCTTGAGATGGAGAGACTATCCTGATTTTTGGGCGGGTCCTATTAAGAGAGAGGCAAGAAGCTCAGATTAAAAAGAGTAGGGAATGTAACTCTGGAAACAGAGAAAGGAGAGAGGTAGAGGTGAGGAAAAGGGGGTTTTGAAGATGCTACCTTACTGGCTTCGAAGATGGAAGAAGAGGCCACCAGGCAAGAAATGTAGACAGCTTCCAAAACCTGAAAAAGCCAGCAAAGCAAATTCTCTCCTACACCCTCTAGAAGCAGCACAGCTCCAACAAACTTTAATTTTAGCCCAGTAAGATCCAGTTTGGACGTCTGACTTCCAGAACTGTAGAATAATGAACTTGTATTGTTTTTAAGCCACTATGTTTGTGTTAATTTGTTATGGCAGTAATGGGAAACTGTAACAGTGACAATAATTCATTCTTTGCCACTGTGGTCGAAATGGTCCATTCATCAGCCTTGAGTATTGAAGAAAGCTAACGTTGTAAAAAAGAAAAGAGAAAAATAATTGAATCACTATAACCTTCACTTTTCTCTCCCTTGAGGCTTTTCTCTTTCTGTAACCCAGCATCTCGGGACTCAGTCTACAACAAAAAGGCCAGTGCTGCATGAGAGAGGGGACTCTGATCCACCAGAGATGGCTGTGGGTTTCCCAGTATCTCAGTGCCAACCTGTGAGGTTGGCACACAAGTGCCAGTAGCTGTGATTATGGCCTTTCTGGGCCAGGGCCTCGGTGGTTCAGGTGAGGATGATCTTGGCCTTTCCGCGGGGCTCAGCTATTAATCTGACACTCTCATATTTATATCAGGAGGTGCCTCCAGCCTTAGCCACTCTGTGTCAGAACCCCCAAGCCCTGACTTAGAGGTGTATAATGAATCCAGATAGCTTTCCCCTAAGAAAGAGCCCCCTTTTTGGTTCCTTTTACTGCCAAGAGGCTCACATACCATCCCAATCCATTAATGATTTGAAAGTCTGTTTAATCTTCAAGAAAATGGTTGGAATTATACCCTCTCTCCTTCTAAGGAGGTAGCTTGGTTCCAGTGCAAAATTCCTCCTCCATTCCCTGTGACCTACACTGGGAATATTAGGAAGAGACACAAGAGATATTTCCACGTTCCCTAGAGCAACAGGTGCTTGTTCCCCTTATCTTACATAATTGTCCAAAAGCAGGAACAGTAAGTTACCAGGAAACCGATTTTCAATATTATAGAAGAAACAATTTGTCTGCTGTGGACTGTCACTGAAAGAACAAAACGTAACAGTTAAAAACAGTAGCATCCTCAGGAAGAGAGACGTATGCCACGCAAAGTTCCCGTCACTTCTGTGACTTGAAGTCTAATCGTTGCCACAGCCCCAAAGAGCTATCACTATGCATGTGTTGTTGGGGGGTTTCTGCCTTAAGAAATAGTAAAGTGGTGGAATCACCTCACAAATACTCCAGTTTTATGGAAGATGACTGTCAAATGCTGCATTTCAAATGGTCTTTTGGTAATCTGAAAACTGACTTTTAAAACTTTAATTCGTTTACTGTTACCTTCTGTGTTTTAGAAGCATATCAGACTGTCTTGGGTGACTTGATTCTGTTAAACATGTCCTGTTATTCTTCTTTTTAAGATATTTTAAGTTTGAGCTTTAATGACAAGAGAGCAAATCTATCTTTATATTTTCACTAACATCTATTTTTTGCCGTCAATTTCTATCCCAGGCTTTCATCTAGGCAAAAGTAAATAAACAAAGATACAAATAAAAGCCCTAACAATTTTAAAGAAACTTATTGAAAACATTGTCTTCTAGGCACCAGGCCAGTTGCCAAAAATAGAAAAATGAATTAAACTCAGTCCCTCTTCTAGAGAGGCTCCCTTTTTAATGGTGGAGAAAAGCATGTCACCGCCATAAAGTACAGAACCGCTCAGTTGATATTTATGTTCATACTTTGTGTAAACCTCTGTAGTTTCAGAAATAAACATGACCGACATGAAGCCTGCCCACAAGTAGCTTAGAATTTGGTGAAGAGACCAGCCTTTGAACTAATTTTCACAAGCATAACCAGTGTCTCAGTGGAAAACCAAAACACTGTATGAAAATGCTTAACAGGGCCACCACTTCATATTTGAAGGGCAGGACCAATATTAGTTAGGAAAGAGTGGAAACATATAGGGTGAGATGGGTGAAGTGGGCAGTGAGAAGATTTCAACATAGCAGGGACCAAAAGCCTTGGGGCTAGAAAGAGGATGAAATGTCTTGAAAACTAACGGCCCTTATTAGGGCTGGAATAAAGAAGGGCAGTGGAAGAACATTGTGTGGGTTATGTTTTAAAATTAAGCGTAGATGAAGTCTCTTAAATATAGGCCAACATTAAGAACTTTTAAAGAAAACCCAGTAAAACCATTGTACATTGGTTGTTTAGGTACTTGCTCATTCAGTGAACACTTATTAAATGCTCATTATGTGCCATCTGTCTGATAAGCACTGAGAAGAAAAAAGATGAATAGACAGGGTCTCTACATGTACACTAAGTAGTTTATATCGTGATGGAGGCAGACATAAGACAGGATGAAAACCAGAGATGAGGAGACAATCCTATGTTCATACTGTTTTAAGAAGAGGTACAATTCTCATGCAGCTGTGCTGAGATGTCTGGCTCAAATCACGTCTAAAAATAAGAGGAGAGTGCTGAATGGCAGTAGAACTCCCATCTGGTTGCACATCAGAACCTGGGCAGGTTTTCCTATTGCAAGTGCCTGACTTGCTCCCTCGATCTAGTGAATTTCAGTCTGTCGGAGGTGAGACCCAAGAATCTAGAATCTTTAAAAGCACCCCAGTGATTCTGTGTGTGTTCTGTAAGTGGCATCTGGGAACGACTGAGACAGAGCGTGACCTGGGAGGTCGCAGTAACATTTCCCAACATGTGTGCTGCAGACTGTTCATGGATGATATTTGAACAGAGGATCGACGCGTGTAATGGGTTGAACTGTGGCCCCTCCCCTCCTGAAAGTTCTAATTCTCAGAGCCTAAGGATGTGACCTTATTTGGAGATGGTTTTATGAGGTTATCAAGTTTAAATGAGGTCATTTGTGTTGACTGTCATCCAATATAACTTGTGTCTTACCAAAAGGGGTGCTCGGGCCTGGACAGACATGCACGGGAAACGCATGTGAATATGAAGATGACATCTGTAAGCCCCAGCGAGAGGTCTGGAACATCTTTCCCTCACAGCCCTCCGAAGAAACCAACTTGGCCCACACCTTCATCTTGGCCTCCTAGTCCCCAGAACTGGGAGACAAAACATTTCTGTTGGTTAAATCATCCCTGGGTACTTTCTTACAGCGGCCCTAGCAAACTATTTTCATACCAGTGGTTGAATAAACTTGGGAAATTCTGAGTTAAAAGAGTTAAAAGGGTTTTTCTGCTACAGGGCCCTCAGAAGCTCAGATGCTAATCTCACACGCTAATATGACCTGGGGCCCTCTAAGAGAAGGCAGAGTCTGCATCTCATTTCAAATTTGATAACAGAGTGCTTTTCATCCATTGCAGAGGATTTCGAGAGACTGGTGTTGTGTGGTTCTGAAGCAGGCAATGTTGGACTCACTTCTCTGGAGGAAGTAGTCATGCTGTGGGTCTCGATACTGGAAGGTCAGTCTCATGGCGTTTGGCTTTTTCAGTAAATAAGAGCAGAGCCAGGGTGGAACTTGGGGTGGGGTGAAAATTTTTGAATGCATTCCTTCAAATCCATCACATCTCCTGGAAAAAAAATAAGCTCCCAGGGAAGGACTTACTGGAAATGATCAGAAGCCATCTCTCTTGGTCCATGGATCCTTTGATTCCTGACATTTTACTTCAGTGATGCTGGAAGCCACTTGTGGAAGGGGAAAAGGGCAAACAGTACTATGTGTCTACCTTTGTGGTTCAGGAAATGCAGGAGAAAAACTGGAAGGTGATTCTGTTAAACCGAGCACACCACTTCCCCCAGCCTTCCGAGGCCTCCCTTAGTCCCGCTGTTGTTCCCTCATACCTTGCCAGCCTGGTGATCCGTCTTTGTCGAAACGGAACATTGGAAGAGAAATGGACACTTGTTATTGTCAAGGGATTAAAAAAAATAAGACTGCAAATATTTAACTTGCATTATTTTAGTTATTAAACACAGAGTGAGGGAAATGTGTGGACTTGATGAGCCCAGACTTTAAATTTTTTTAATTGGAGGATAATTGCTTTATAATGTTGCGTTGGTTTCTACTGTACAACAACATGAATCAGTCATAGTTATATATATATATATATATATGTGTATATATATATATATATATATATATATATAGCTATTGCTAAGTCGCTTCAGTTGTGTCTGACTCTGTGCGACCCCCATAGATGGCAGCCCACCAGGCTCTCCCGTCCCTGGGATTCTCCAGGCAAGAACACTGGAGTGGGTTGCCATTTCCTTTTCCAATGCATGAAAGTGAAAGGTGAAAGTGAAGTCCTTCAGTCATGTCCGACTTAGCGACCCCATGGACTGCAGCCTACCAGGCTCCTCCATCATGGGATTTTCCAGGCAAGAGTACTGGAGTGGGGTGCCATTGCCTACTCTGAGATATATATATATATATACCCTCCCTCTTGAGCCTCTCTCCCTCCTCTCATCCCACCCCTCTAGGTCATCACAGGGTGCCAGGCTGAGCTCAGGCTTTTTAAATTTTTTCAAAGTTGAAATACTTCAATTTATCTCTCCAATGTGTTTTACATTATGTAAGATTGATGCTTTTGAACTGTGGTGTTGGAGAAGACTCTTGTGAGTCCCTTGGATTGCAAGGAGATCCAACCAGTCCATCCTAAAGGAGATCAGTCCTGGGTGTTCATTGGGAGGACTGATGCTGAAGCTGAAACTCCAATACTTTGGCCACCTCATGTGAAGAGTTTACTCATTGGAAAAGACCCTGATGCTAGGAGGGACTGGGGGCAGGAGGAGAAGGGGATGACAGAGGATGAGATGGCTGGATGGCATCACCGAGTCGATGGACATGAGTTTGGGTGGACTCCGGGAGTTGGTGATGGACAGGGATGCCTGGCGTGGTGCAGTTCATGGGGTCGCAAAGAGTTGGACATGACTGAGCAACTGAACTGAACTGAAGACTAGATTTAAACATAAGAAAGTTTTAGACTTGATAATTTGCTCTGCAATCATGACAAAGGTTTGTGACTATTCCATGAAAAGTGGAGATCGTGCAAACCAAACATTCATTAATCTTTGTTTCATATTTGTAAACCATTATTTATAAACACTGAATGGACTTCCCTAGTGGCTCAGTTGGTAAAGAATCCGCCTGAAATGCAGAAGACATGGGTTCGATCCCTAAGTCAGGAAGATCCCTGGAGAAGGAAATGCCAACTGACTCCAGTATTCTTGTTGGGAAATCTCATGGACAGGGAAGACTAGTGGGCTATAGTCCATGGGGTCATAAGAGTTGGACATGTCTTAGTGACTAAGCCACCACACCATTTATAAACACTATGCATCCATCACGGTCAGATTCAGCTCCCTTTCAACCACCCTCACAGGCTGGTGATCTAACTTATCCAGTGTTTGCTCCAGTCTCAACATTTCCTCATAATCGGTGCTCATCAAACAAAAGCAGTGCCCACTTCAAACAAAAGTGCATTTTCTTTGGCTCTATTTTAACAGTTTCTGACTTATTAGGGCTAAGTTGAACATCTGTATTTTTAACAGGCTTCTCAGGTAAGGCTAATGGCCAGCTCAATTTGAGAATTCAAACTACTCCCTGGGCATTTACCGTATCCTGCCTCATACTGTTAGGGAGCCTTCTTCATCTGGGATTATCTTTTCCTCAACTGAATTAAATTTTTAAAATTGAAAGACTGTGTTTTTGATTGCCAGAAAATTATTTTAATGCTTCTTTTACATTTCTGTGTGTTTTTTATTTTTTGTTAAAGTGGTTTTCTGTATCCTCTGGAAGTTTTATGTTAACAGAAAATATTCATCTTGGTGTGTGGATTGTTTTTCACTGATCTAAGACCCCTTGGGGGGTGTTCATTATTTTCACCGCTGACCACTGCTTCTAATTGCCTGAGTTAGCATTTAGGACCTTGAGTTGTAGGAATGGAGGGAGCTACATCAGTCCTGGTTCCTGTTGCAAATTGTCACGAGGAAGTCACTTTCCCACAAAGCTGCAAGGTGGTTGATCAGCCTCAAGGGCAGAGAGGACTTGAGCCCACCTGTCCAGCTCTATCCAGATTTCTCCAAAGCAAAAGAGACCAGCAGGTACTCTCAGACCATCCCTCAAGCGGCCACATTATCCTGTAAGGTTCACAGATCCTGCAGGGCCTCACTCTCTCTAGGAAAGTTGGTGCTCTGATTCTTGCTCCCAGCTCATCATTGCTGGGATGTGGAAATCAGCTCTGCACCAACTCTCTCCAGTGGACTGTGGACTCTCACAGATGAGAGGTTTGACATGCATCCTGCAGACCCCATCCATCACCCTGCCCCAAAGCTGCTCTGCTTAATATAGGGAGAAGTTGATTAGAATGGGAATAGAGTGGGGAGACAGGAGAGAGAGGTAGCAGGGTGGGTGGTTGGGCCACCATTTCCCCAGAAGGTTTGAACTTTCCATCTGTGTTATGTCTCATCTCACCAGCTAAGGGGTTTTGACTATATATTTTGAAAGCAGAGATGATAATAACCTCCACATAAAATTGGCATTGAAATCACAGCTACCACCATTGCGCTCTTTCTGTGCCAGGCACCTGGCTGAGTGGTTTACATGTGTTAATGCCAAATGAGATGATACAATTGATGCATTTAGCTCGTTGCCAGGAACAGGTGGGTGTTCCATACATGCCAGTTGTTCTCCTCTGTCTTGCTCTTAGCTGCTGACCTCATTGAGGGCAGATGCTGTCTTGCACACTTTTACAGTCCCTCCTCCCCTCTGCACGTTACACCCTACCTTGCAGAGAGACACTCAACTTATTTGTTGGTCGAGAAACTGAAAAGATCATATGTTTCCAAATGGCAATTTCCTATTTTCTCAGCATCAGCATGTGGTCAGTTCCATTCATTTTACATGTTTCTAGAAGCCCTAGCTAAAATTCACTTCTTTTGCAGAACTGCATGTAGTTGCTGTCCTCTGATCAGTTGAGTTCAGTTCAGTCACTCAGTCATGTCTGACTCTTTGTGACCCCATGGACTGCAGCACACCAGGCCTCGCTGTCCACCACCAACTCCCGGAGTTTACTCAAAATCATGTCGTTGAGTTGGTGATGCCATCTAACCGTCTCATCCTCTGTCATCCCCTTCTCCTCCCGCCTTCAATCTTTCCCAGCATCAGGGTCTTTTCCAGTGAGTTGGCTCTTCACATCAGATGGCCAACGTATTGGAGTTTCAGCTTCAGCATCAGTCCTTCCAATGAATATTCAGGACTGATTTCCTTTAGAATTGGCAGCTTTGATCTTCTTGCAGTCCAAGGGACTCTCAAGAGTCTTCTCTAACACCACAGTGCCAAAGCATCAATTCTTCAGCACTCAGCTTTCTTTATGTCCAACTCTTGCATCCATACATGACCACTGGAAAAACCATAGCTTTGACTATGTAGCATCTCCTTTGATAGACATATGACATTTTTCTCATACCATGTCCTCTGATAGAGTCTTACTACACATAGGTATTTATCCCCAGTCTATCTTAATATTCAAGTGATATATGCATGTGAGCTTAGATCTCTTACTAGAATCCATACCTTTTCTGCTCCAAATCAAGGACTGTTCTATCTCTGAAATTCCTTCTTAGGAAACCCTGCCCCTAAAATCTGAGAGAATTGTCATAGGAAACCAGAATTAGAGAACTTGTCTTTATCTCTTTGAGAGAAAAAGCGGTCAAATGGGGAACGGATCGTGAGGCAGCATGCCCACTGAGGGTGGATGTGCAGGAAGAATATGGTAGGACATCGTGGTTAAAGTGTCATGTTGGCCTGCCTTGGGCATCCTGCACTCTTGTGAGGACTTTTTAAAATGACTTCTTTTCCCATTAATGCTCATGTGCTTTCCTACTCAAGTAAATTAGCATATCCATCTCAATTGACTCAGCTTTCCTTTCTAAATGAATAACCAGTTTTTTAGTATAGGCACCCCATATTTTAGAAAATCTTTCTTTAATAGGTTATTGTGGTTATTTTTTCCCCTTTTGGGGGGGGATGTAGTTGCTTTACAACGTTTGTTAGCTTCTACTGTACATCATGCATAAGTCATATGTATGCATATATCCCTTCCCTCTTTGAGCCTCCCTCCCACTCTCCCGCTGCACCCCTCTAGGTCCTCACAGAGCACTGAGCTGAGCTCCTTGCGCTATGCAGCAGCTTCCCACTGGCTGACTGCTTCACACAAGGTAGTGTGTATACATCAGGGCTACTCCATCAGTCCGTCCCCCACGTCCCCTTCCGCCCATGTCCACACAAGTCCATTCTCTTCCCCTGTGCCTGTCTTCCTGCCCTGCAGATGGTTTCATCAGTCCCATTTTTCTAGATTCCATATAGCGTTTTGTGAGTTGAAGTCAGGCCCTAATGTCTGACCAACAGCCAGTACCAGTAGGCACCAGGGTTCTGTTTGGTATAATTGTCTGGTGTGGGCTCTGTGTTGTGAAAGGAGCTTTTAGGAGAACCAGACTTGAGTCCTGCCTCAAGTGATTAGACAAAAGCAGAGGTCAGGAGAAAAAGAACGTGGATATGAACATTTAATCAGGGTTTGAGTCCTGAAACACCACCTGTATATCCTCTGGATCCTTATAAGCTTGACATATAGCAAACTTTTAATACATATTAGCCATTATTACTGATAATGAAATAAGATACTTGGAAAAATTTGCTAAAGTGCATGCTACTGGAACACAAGATCCCAGTTTGATTTATTTTTGAAAATTGCAATGCCCAGCACAGTATCCTATCATAGGTACTGTAAACATTCCCAGAGTATGAAACTGTCACTGGAAGGTGGCTGCCCCACTGGGAAATACACTTCACATCCATCTCACATCTAGGGGTGACTGTGTGATTTGTTCATTTCAATAATGTGTGAGCAGAAGGTGTTAGAAGCAGGGGACCCTTCACAAGCATTTTTTTCTCTTATCTGGGATAAATGTAGAAGACTTTGAGGCTCTAGAAAGTGCAAGAAACACAGGGAAAAGGGATTCTGACTTTGAATCTAAGTCACTCTCATTGTACTACTTCTGTCAATGACAAGTAAATCTTTATGGGACTAAAATTTGCCCATTGAAATGTGAGGGTTTACTTAATATGTCCATTTGCATTGCCTTAACTAATACTACTGTTAAGCATATTTGCTGAAGGAGTAAGTGGGCTGTATAACTAAACCACTCCTAGCACAATGCCCTTTTATACCTAAATATGGGTATATGATACACCTGTCCATCTTATTTCATCAATCTGTCTGTGGTCTCAAATAAAAACAGTGATAGTCAATCAGAATTTGAAGTGGGGGCAGTGAGACGGAGTAGATTTGAGGCAATATAACGGCTTTTCTTTTTTATTTTTAAAAAATGCATTAGCCCCATGCTATAAAAAAGAGAAGTTGAAGAACCCCTGAGTGGGGAGGCAGTGGGGAAACTCTTATACATACATTGTGGGTGTGTTTCCATCTTAGTAGTCAGCTGATGAATGAAATAGAAAGCATTTGTCTGTATGTTTTCTATTCAATCTGTTGTATATTTTTGTCTTTTTATATAGAAAATATAGTCAACAATTCCCTTACTAAACTGAAAGAGAATTAGAAAAGGCTGCTAATAGCTTTTGTGTTTAGAAGTATAATATCTTCCCAGGAGTTATTTTATGGGTGAAGTGCCTGGAATTGCTTATAAATACTGGGTTATAGATTTTTTTCTTTCCTTTTCCTTTTCTCTCTCTCTCTGTTTTTAACTAAGAGAACTTAAACTTGATATTAAAGAAACATTTTATCTTGTGGTAGAAATGTCAGTCCCATTTCAATTCACTCTAAGGCATCCCCTAAAAGGAATGACTTTTACATGTAACAATAGTCATGTTTTTATAAGTGGCTGGTAATATCTGCAAATGTGTAAGGCATTCATTTTCCAGGAGCTCTTTTCTCCCTGGTAACACTCCAGGAAATACAGAGTGTTGTTATTTGAATTCTTTCTCATGCTCTGTCTCCCAGATGAATTGAAATTCAACTTCACAGTCAAATGAGTAGCCATTTAAAGCTCAGGTGTGTATTTCCTAAGATTTTCTCAAAGGAAATATAGCTGCATATGTCTTTCCTAAAGACAGTGAACTGAATTTTAATTGGACCTTGCCACTCCCAAGAGATCATTATACCTCTACTCCAAGGCCATTTGAAGCTTCAGTATGAGTTAGAACATGGAGTCTGGGTTTGGGCTTAATATTTAAAAGTGCAGTTATAGTAGCTGACACTTGGGTCATTTTGTCCACTCCCCAACCAAAATTTTGCTTAATTTGAGTCCCTCAGAAGGTGAATGAACACACACACACACACACACACACACACACACAAACTTGCCTGTCAAAATTCCATAAATTTTTAGATTATGAAAAGCAATTTGTTTTCTCAGGAAATAAGTCTCAAATAAGACTCGTTCCAAACTTTCCTTATCTCAACCTCATCTTGACCTTATCAGATAGATTTTTTAAAAAATGATATAGTGTTTTTATATATATATAGGACTTCCCTTGTGGCTCAGACGGTAAAGTGTCTGCATACAATGCAGAAGACCCGGGTTCGATCCCTGGTGGTTTTATATATATATATAAACCACTAGTTTAGTTTATATATATAGTAAAGATGGGTCAGAACCAGGCCTGGGGGAACTTTGTGTGGCCCAGCATGGCTGGTAGAGATACAACCAAAGACCATCTAAGGCATCAGCACAGCTACCACTAGTCTTCTTCTGATCTAAGAAGTAAATAAGACATCTGAAAGGAAACCCAAAGACGTGTGTGGTTAGTTCACCAACACTAAAAAGCACAGCTATATGGCTTCTCTTTTCTTTAGGAATCCATGTAATTTTCTTGATGTCCATAAGACTATGAAGACCAAGGTTGAAAATACTGTAAAAATATGCCAGAGCATGCTAAAGAGTGGAATTCATACTTTAAAAGTCTTAAGGGGCAGTGTTATGGTCTTGCCTTATACCATAACAAAGTGGATCTTTGTGTATTATATGTAGTTAAGATTAGCTTTTCTCCCCCTGGAAAACTCAAGTGGTATCTTTATTCCAGATTTGAATGCTTTAGAAATCTGGATTTTGTTTCCCCTTAAATTTGTAGACATAGAGTTGGATTGGCAATCAGGGTACTGTGATAGAGAGTATGTCTCTTAGTTTTTTCTAAGATGTGGTTTCTTCAGTTATAACATTAGGGGACTGAGGTAAGTGATCTATAGACCAGTTGGAGTTACAACATTTCATGATTCTAAATTTTGAGTAATTTTTCTCTATTTATATATATATCTTTAATTTCAGTGTTTTTCTGCCATGAAGTAAAAGACTATTTGGGATACATACTCAGCACTGGAGTCTTAGACAGGCTTCAGTCTGTCCATTGATTTCTACTTAATTATCTGCCTCTGATAATAGACTTTTTGCTTCACCCTCTTTTTATCTGTCAATAGTATCAGCAGCTTCTCAGTTACTAGGCTCAAAATGTTGAAGTTTTCCTGAATTTGTTCATTCTCCTCTGTCCCTAACATTAAATCAATCATGCAGTTTTGTGGGGTACACCTCTGTGAAGGGTCAGACTAGTTTTACAAAACAGAATAATAGAATTGCAGAATTATAGGGGACTCCATTTTTTGGTTCAGATTTTATAGAACTGCTTTGAGGATCTGAAGAAATATATGCACCATCTCTCTGGGAGGGGGATGGTGAACACACACACACACATACACACATGCTTTTGAACTGTGGTGTTGAAGAAGATTCTTGAGAGACCCTTGGACTGCAAGGAGATCAAAGCAGTCAATCCTAAAGAAAATCAGCCCTGAATATTCATTGGAAGGACTGATGCTGAAGCTGAAATTCCAATACTTTAGTCACCTGATACGAAGAACTGACTTGTTGGAAAAGACCCTGTTGCTGGGAAAGATTGAAGGCGGGAGGAGAAGGGGACGACAGAGGATGAGATGGTTGGATGGCATCACTGACTTGATGGGCATGAGTTTGAGGCAGCTCTGGGAGTTGGTGATAGATAGGGAAGCCTGGAGTGCTTCAGTCCATGGGGTCAAAGAGTCAGACGTAACTGAGTGGCTGAACTGATACATACATATGAATTATGCTTATAATTTCCAGAGATTCAAGACTTCATGAAGGTCACTATGGAACTCAAATTAGGAAACCCTCAACTAGGCTAAATGTCTCTGAAAGCAGAATTTCACTCTGAAACAACCCTGGTGGAAAGGTCTCTACATCTGCTGAGTACTTCTGGTGATGACAGTGCTCAGTCCTTTTGGAGCTTTCTCTTCCCTTGTGTGTAATGAAACTTTTATTGTTGGAAAATTTTTTAGGATTCAAATCTGCCTGTAGCTTCCAGTTTACCCATTAGGTCTTAAGTTTTTGAAGATATCTTCCATATCCATTTTTCATGTTATATGTTTACTATCTCTTCAACTATGCCTTTTATTGCATGACTTCCCGATTCCTTACCATCCCAGTCATCTTTCTCTAGACGCTCATTCAGTTCAGTTCAGTTCAGTTCAGTTCAGTTCAGTTCGCTCAGTCGTGTCTGACTCTTTGCGACCCCATGAATCACAGCACGCCAGGCCTCCCTGTCCATCACCAACTCCCGGAGCTCACTCAGATTCACATCTATCAAGTCAGTGATGCCATCCAGCCATCTCATCCTCTGTTGTCCCCTTCTCCTCCCGCCCCCAATCCCTCCCAGCATCAAAGTCTTTTCCAATGAGTCAACTCTTCGCATGAGGTGGCCAAAGTACTGGAGCTTCAGCTTTAGCATCATTCCCACCAAAGAAATCCCAGGGTTGATCTCCTTCAGAATGGACTGGTTGGATCTCCTTGCAGTCCAAGAGACTCTCAAGAGCAATGTATGGCAAAACCAATACAGTATTGTAAAGTAAAATAAACTAAAAATAAAAATTAAAAAAAAAAGAAAGAGTAAAAAAAAAAAAAGAGTCTTTTCCAACACCACAGTTCAAAAGCATCAATTCTTCGGCACTCAGCTTTCTTCACAGTCCAACTCTCATATGTATACATGACTACTGGAAAAACCATAGCCTTGACTAGATGGACCTTAGTCGGCAAAGTAATGTCTCTGCTTTTAAATATACTATCTAGGTTGGTCATAACTTTTCTTCCAAGGAGTAAGCATCTTTTAATTTCATGGCTGCAGTCACCATCTGCAGTGATTTTGGAGCCCCCCAAAATAAAGTCTGACACTGTTTCCACTGTTTCCCCATCTATTTCCCATGAAGTGATGGGACCGGATGCCATGATCTTCGTTTTCTGAATGTTGAGCTTTAAGCCAACTTTTTCACTCTCCACTTTCACTTTCATCAAGAGGCTTTTGAGTTCCTCTTCACTTTCTGCCATAAGGGTGGTGTCATCTGCATATCTGAGGTTATTGATATTTCTTCTGGCCATCTTGATTCCAGCTTGTGTTTCTTCCAGCCCAGCGTTTCTCATGATGTACTCTGCATATAAGTTAAATAAGCAGGGTGACAATATACAGCCTTGACGTACTCCTTTTCCTATTTGGAACCAGTCTGTTGTTCCATGTCCAGTTCTAACTGGTGCTTCCTGACCTGCATACAGATTTCTCAAGAGGCAGGTCAGGTGGTCTGTATTCCCATCTCTTTCAGAATTTTCCAGTTGATTGTGATCCACACAGTCAAAGCCTTTGGCATAGTGTTTTCATTTAATTTTGTTTCCTTAAGATAAATAACATTTTTTCAAGGTGATATGAGTAGCTAATGCAAAGTTCTTAAAAAAATTTTTTTCATGAATGGCATCCAGCCTTGACTGAAGTCTTGGCTGTGCTATTTGTTAGCCATTTTGACCTACTGCTGGTTACTCACTCTCCTCCATTTCTCATCTGTAAAATGGGAATAGTTACACCATCATTATGGGTTTGTTCCCTTACCACAGAGAGCTATTCAGTAAATGCCAGATGTTATTTTTACTGTTAAATCCATTTAAGATTTCTTGGGATATTTTGGAGGTTACATCACATCTGATGGTGGACAATAGCAATCTCCAAACTATTTTTAACCAGTATTAAGTTTGGTTTCTCCTTCCCCAAAACGATATTACTTTTTGAACTTAAATGCAGAATTTCATAATTAGTATTGCTAAATTTTATCATCTTGTGTTTGGTCCACATGCTGTGCTCTTATGCTGTTACTGAATCCTGATCCAGTCATTCAGATATGTTACCTGCCCTTCCTGGTTCTGTGATCTCCAATCAGGTATAGGGCCAAGGACCAAGCTCAGCAGCACACATTAGCCACTTCCCCACATGAACTTTGAGTAAAACACTCTCTGTTAGGAGCATTAAGACCAGAGTTTGTCATAATGCCTTGCTGACATATGATATAGTATTTATTTGGGATTCCCCTGATCTAACTACAAAAAAAAAAAAAAAGAAAGAAAGAAAGAAAATGACGTTAGTGTGAAATGAGGTGTCCTGGGTGAACTCACCATGACTCAGTTGTTTGAGTTTTTTTCCAAGTCCCCTGAGTCAGAACTAAACTATATGAAGAAGGCAGAGCATGCACCTTAGTTATACAGAGACTAACATATCTTGCAGTACTTCCCTAAATGTATAATAGATTGCTTCTTTGACTCTCAGAGTGAAGACAGTTTCAAGGGCAAGTGAAGGAAGAAGGCCTGGGTCTTCAATGCATGGTCCAGTTATCTCACAAATAGAGTGTCTCTCAGTTCTTCCAAAGCATGGCCAGGGACCATGATGAGGGAGATCATCAGCATCTCTAAGGAAAAGTGTGGCTAGCCAGCTGTAAGTCAGTCTTCTGTCCTCCCCAAGCTCAGAAACAGGAGATGGAGAAATAATAAACTGGGCATTCATACCTTCCAAAAGATCTGCTAAACTGAAACTCTGAAAAATCCTTCAACAATCTTTATGAATGAAATTTTTTGAAAAAGTTCCTTAGATGAATATTCCAAACATCCTTTAGTGCTGGGGGGAAAAAAACGAGGGCTCAATGCTAATACACTTCTTATGGAGCTCAGTCTGTTTTGTTCTTGCCTCCAGCTGTTGCATGAGTTAGGGTCATATTTGGAAGGACAGCCTATTTGGCTGGGAAGGTCATGGAAGGGAGTGTGGAAGAGGAGGGGCACAGAGATGCCAGACAGATGGGCGAGCCAGCAGACGCACGTGGACAGACTCAGTGAGCTCCTCTTACTGTTGAAGTGTGGCTGCCTGAAACGGAATCTGCAGATCCACCCCGGGAGTGCAGGAGAACCATGGCCTCTCTGCGAACCTGACAGTGAACTCTCCTAGAGAGGGCCTTTTCTCAAGGTCCCTGACTCTCAGGGGGGCTTCGCTTTGAATTTAAATTAATTGAGAGCTCTGTTAATATAATTGAATACGTCTTTCCATCCCTGCCATCTACAAGGAAAAGGACATTCAAAAAAAATTTCCTCTCATTAAGACCCATCCTGAAGTTTTAAGGTATGATAAAATGTAAGATCCGTAAAGTTTCACTTTCTCCAGAGGAAGATGCAATAGCCAATCAATATATCTCGCTTATCTTAACCTAGGCTTTTACTTCAAGCAAATAAGAAATGTTCAAAAACATCTGGCTTTCATTTCCTGGGTAAAATTCAGGAATGAATTGAATTCCCCCAATATATAAACTTCTCCCCATAAATTAGCACATGGAATAAGGCAGTGATCCTTTCGGATAAGTATTTAGTATATGAAATGAATGCCCCTCAAAAGAACACATAAATGGCATCCTAGGACAAAGCAAGGAATTAATTTAGCTCTCCTCAAACCCTTACTTTTCAGGAATACATTAAGCTATGGATGAAACTGGCACTAAGTTCTATGTGACTCCTTTGAAAAGGTGACTCTTTTATATCCTCTATGATATTTTTAAAAAATGATATTTATCTCTTCTTTGTAAAATAGATAACTAATGAGAATCTACTGTAGAGCACAGGGAACTCTACTCAGTGCTCTGTGGTGACCTAAATGGGAAGGAAATCTCAAAAAAGAGGGCTTATATGTACATGTATAGCTGATTCACTTCACTGTATAGTAGCAACTAACATGACATTGTAAAGCAACTATACTCCAAAAAAAAAATTTTTTTTTAATGATATTTATCAAATTGTGTGGCCTAGGACCACATTTTTATGACTCAAGTTCCTAATCTGAAAACAAATGCACCTCATTCCTACCTGGCAGACTTGTGAGTATTAAAAATACCACATATCAGCGCAGTTCTGGAGGGTGCCTTCAGCAAATGACAGCTTATCATTCTTCTAATGGGAGACTGAGAAGCGATGACCTGAGGAACTAGCCTTGTAATGCCTGCAGTTCCGCTGCAGAGACCCACTGGGGTTCCCTCTTGCCTGTCCTGTCTTATAGTAAGCGCTGTTGGTACTTCAGTCATAAATTCCTCTTGAGTTGATCCCATGCTGAACCTCTCATCTGATGTCCGTTAATTTTAAGAAATACTGTTTATTTGAATTTCAGAGATCATGGAAATCTTCTATTCAAAGTGGTTTTCCTCCTGATGCATCTGGGATTTATAAGGACTTGAGCCGTTCCTGAGCATCATAAGATGGTATGACAGTGAGTGTTTTTAGAGAGATCTTTGACTCAGGAAAGGCTACCAGAGTCCAGGAGACGGTTGGAAGGATGGACCCATAGGAGAATATGTGTTTGTCTTCCTTGATGGTGAATGCCTTTGCTGATAATGTTTCCTGGGACTCTGGGACAGTGAGTCACTACTGACTGAACCCAATTTACTTAAGAGATAGGAACTGAATTTAAAACCCAGATATTTGAGGAAGGCCATTATCATGTTCCTTCACACAGCAGCAACAATAAAACGTGATGATAATACAGAGAGGTAGAATAAGAGACCTAGAAAACAATATTCCTTAACTTGGGTTTTCATTTATAGATGTGAAAAAAAAAAAGATGAAGGATATATTTCAAATTTTATCTTCCTCCTTTGACTCCTGTATCTGTCTCTTTGAGATCATAAAAATTAGCAGATTCTATTGGGGGAATAAATGTTTTGAAGAAGTAATCCATTGATCATTTCTTCTGACTTGACATGTTTAACTAGACAAAATCAATACTTAGAGTAGCAATGGCTTTGTTTAAAAAAAAAAAAGCACAAATTGGGTGACATGAAGCATAAGAGGATTAAAGAATCCCGTAGACAAAGTCTTTCTTTATTCCTTATCCTATCTGTGAATATCTTTGACTAAAAAGCATATGTGTATGTATATACTGGATGTATTAAGTTACCAAATTTATGGAGTCAGGGCACAAAAGAATTATTTTTCTTCCAGTGCATTTACTTGCCAACCAAGCTGCCTTAAGTGGCACACATGAAAACAAAGAATTTTAATTGTAAACCAAGCCAAAGAGATTGAAAATATAACTCTGTTAAACATCAAAAGTCCCATTTTAAAAAGAAGTTGCTTAATTTTAGAGTATTTAGAAAACAGTGCCCCTGCTTAACACACTTATTCAATACATCAGACCACAGGCTTTATTCCCTGCCATTCAAGGAGTACAGTATTTCAACTGGAGAACTTGAAACAAACAGAAACAAAGGCTTTCAAAAATGTTTAATCCCTTCAGAGAAAACATTAAGGGACAATCACTGCTTCATTTTGATTGTCACCTGGATTCAAAAGTGTGCAACCAAAGACGGTTGCATATGGACAGATGGCCCTGGCAGTTAAGAGGGATGGGGGGGTGGGAAAAGAAATAAATGAATACTCTGTTTTCTGTATAAGCAAATAAAAGGGAAGAGGAAACAAAAGAAATGAGCCAGCCATGGCTGAATCAGAGAATTCCTCTAAACATACCTTGACTTTCCTATAAGAGATCTACTGCCCCAGCACAGTTTGCAAAAGCTCCTGCCGCTGAACCTGAGAACGCTTGCCTGTCAGAGATTGACGCTGCGTGTTTGCCCCGTGCCCACAGAGGTTGCTGAAACTTGACAACGCTGTGTGCGATAACCAGTAATGGAATGCTGATCGAGTCAGGGGACTTGAATCACACTCCTTTGATTGGAGTGAATTGCACATCGTGGGCAGCGTTTGGTCGAGGGAACGCTGCATGCAAAGACCCCGATTTCCCCGGCGCGCTGTGGGGGGGACTGAGCCTAGGGGGATTTGAATGACGTCGACATTCGCGGTGGGGAAAATGCATTTGAAATGTTGGCTGCTGAATGGTACTGGGCATCAGCGCTTTTGTTTACTTCATCCTTCATGTGAAGCTCGCAGCTGTTTCTTTCAGTAAAAAAAGAGTAGAAGAATGCAGCAACATACCTCATATTTTCCCCCTCCTCCAAATGTTTGTGGAGCCCAACAGCTGTCTTTGCAAATCCTGCCACTCAGGATTGGAATGGCTGTACATAATCAAGAATGGAGTGATGAAGCTAAGATTGTTGGCTGGCTCCAGGCGGCAGGTGGGAATAAACTGTTCTCTTAATGGGCTCACATGGTTGGCTCCTGCAGGGATTGACTCAAAAAAGAAAAGAAAAAAAAAAAGCATTTAAAGGAGGCTATGAAGAGTTGAATACATGCGTCTTGTATTTCATACTTATAGATCTCAATGGCTGTAAGGCATGAATTCACTGGTTGTTAGAGCTGGAAGGGATTTGAAAGGTCCTCTTGTTTAGGAGTCTTCAAATTATTTTTAGCAGCAAACTTTTTTTCTGCCCAAACACATCTTGGACCTGGAGTGTGGGTTTCCCTAGAGTATCATGTCATAAATGAAAATACCAATATAGAACAAGCAGGAACATTAATGGTGGAAAAGTGATGAAATATAAGAAACACAGCTCCAATAATGAATGAACCCAGTGTTGGAAACACAGTGGGAATGGTGGGGACTGTGGCAAACTGTATAACCAGAGGGAGCAACTGCTGTTCCCTGATAGTATATTGTCATCTTTGCCAGGTGAGGATTCATCCATCCATTCATTCAACTAATATTTATTAAATGCTTACTACATACTGGGTACAGTTTTAAGCACACACAAAACAGACAAGATCCCTGCTCTTATAGTGCTTTTGTTCAAGGGAAGGAGATATCAAACAAAAAAGGGAATATATAAAAACATATGTTTGTACTAAGTAATGATAAATGCCAAGAAGCATGAAGGAGGGTAAGGGATATGGAAGAGGAGGTATTAGAGAGAGGTATCCCGGAGGGACTTTATGTGTGTGCTACTTAAAAAAAAAAAAAATTATTGGAGTACAGTTGATTTAAAATGTTGTGTTTTTTCTACAGTACAGCAAAGTGGATCAGCTATACACATACATATATCCGCTCTTTTTAGATTATTTCCCGATATAGTCATCACAGAGTACTGAGTAGAGTTCCCTGCGCTAAACAGTAGTGGGAGGGACTTGTAAGGGAGTGCGTGCTCAGCCGCTTCGATCATGTCTGACTCTGTGACCCTGTGGACTGTAGCCCACCAGGCTCCAACGTCCTCAGGATTCTCTAGGCAAGAATACTGAGGTGGGTTGTCGTTTCCTTCTCCGTTTAAGGGAGTGCATGATAGCAGAGAATCACATGATGGGAAAGAATGAGCTGTGCACAGATCTAGGGGTAGGGTCGGAGTGAGGGGGGTAAAGTTGGGGGTGATGAACATTCTAGGGAGTGGAAAAGAGAGTATGAATATCCTGAGGCAGGCTTTGCTCTTCCCAACCACCCCACTAACGGAGCACAATTTGCATTTCTATCTCAATTCAATCTTTTCTGTTTACCCTAGATAGACCAGAGAGGTAAAGATGCTTATCCAAGGTCACACAGGGATGTGCAGGGACTGGAACTCAGGTCTTGCAAATTCTACCCAGTCCACTTCCCTTTTGCTTAAAAATACCTCTGCAGTCAACATTTTCTCCCATGGTCCAAGGGAGGGATAGTCTTAATAAATACTACACGACCAAGGCTGGAATGACTAATGAACGGCAATCATATAGTAGCAGTTTCCAATTAGAAATTCAAGGAAGACATTTAAATTTTTATAGAGTTCTGTCCCAATTTGCCTAGCCAGATTCTACCTCAGGGTATAATTCTATGTTGTTTACAGCCTTAACATCTTTTCTGTGCTTTTTTGTAAATATGATTACAGTTTAAGTCATTTACTCTTACCCAATAGATTAAATCCCCCAGCAACAGAGGTGTCTGGAATATAGAAAAAAAATCCAAATTACTGATAAAGAAAACAAAACATATCAGCTAAGTCTGACCAATTTCAAGAGGCACACTGATATTTTTTTAAATATGCTCAAATGATCTGGCTATCTCACATTCTTAGTTCATTTTTCACTCTCCTGTTAGGTCAGCCAGGAGATGAAATAACAGTCTTTGATTATCTCTGGGTTTAAAGAACAGAATACAACAGATTGCTTCTGCTCAGTCAACCAAGGTCTTGCTTTCCAGTCACCCTAACATCAGCTTCAGATGGAGAAAGAATATTGCATATCAGAACAAATAAAACTTGATGCCAGTGGTAAGACCCCTCTTCCTCACCCTTTCCTATCCACATGGACTATAGCCAGAACCAAGGATAGACTTTGCCTGTTTTGAAAGAACTTGACTTAGTAACTGACTCCAAGACAAAAATGTATATTCTTCTTCTGGAACAGGGCAAAATATTCCTTGATGTTATCAACCTACAACTCTTCTCTTCTTATTTCTTAAATATGAATAAAATTTGTCTTTCATTCACACTGTAACTTTTTAAAAAACATATAGGGTTGAAGACTTACAAAGAGTATCTTTTTCTGTGTTTAGTTTTTCTCTCTAGACAGGAGATGTGAAAGGTAGAATTATGCCCTACTCATTGAAATCTTTTGTAATGTCTAAAATAGACTTTCCCGAATCTTCCAGATAACACTAAAGGAAATTGTTAGCCATCTTCCTGGGTGAAAGGTGTTTGATGATCTACAAAATGATCCACTCATTTTGTTTAACCTATTAGAAGGTAGTCAGTTGTTAAATATTTGCTATAATTCATTCTTGGGTGTTTATAGAGGCTTCAGTGGTATATTTTACTTATCAATAACAATGGCAATGCTAAAGGGGGAAAAACAAACTATGAAATTCAAGGTTTCCCTTTTATTAAAAGTACAGTGGAAAATTATTTTGAGATAAGCGTAGACTATGAATTGGACATATCTCAGAAACATGTTTGGTTTTTTATATCTGTGCTGCTGCTGCTGCTGCTAAGTCGCTTCAGTCATGTTTGTATCTGTACTTTGGGCTTATTTCAGTTTAATTAAGTCTATGAATTATTTTATGAAGAATTTAATTTAGTGGATTTTACAGTGGGGGAGGTCGAGAAATGTGGGTGCAGCTTTTATGATTGCCAGTATTCTCCACAGAGACTGGACTAACCCATAAAATGTTAATAATACAAGTATCATCAAGTATGACAAAATTTGTACTATGAAAATTCTTACGGCTGAAATTACTAGAGAAGAAAGAATTCATGGAAAATTAAGGTTGGGTTGGATCTGAGATCATGAGTAGAGTCTGGGTCTGTGGAGAGAAGTGAAACAGCAGACAGACAAGCAATGACCAAGACACCGAGCAGCTCAATAGATGAAGGGTTGTGGAGAGGATACATAATAGATACTGCTAGGGCATTCCATGTTCTGGAGAAGCCTGAATCTCACCTTGTTTTGAGAGTCACTGGAGAAGTGTTGCTGGAGGCTTTGCGATTACACTGACAGTGATATACAGAAAAAATTGGAGGGAGGTAGGATCAAAATTTCAAAATCACTTGGAAACATTACAGCATTCCTGCATAAGTGGCCCAAAAATAGTGGTCACAAAAAGAAAAGAGAGCTAAAGAAAAAGTAGTTTGTAGAGTGATGCTTGACTCCAGGATACTTTTATTCACATGATTTGGATACCTCCCTGTGTTGTAGGTATAAATACCCAGTACTGCCCCTGCCCTCTTAGGGCATAAGCTCTAGGAGACCATAACCAGGATTGACTTTAAGACCTACATGTGGATTTTTAACAAAATGTTATGTCAAATGACTCTTGCAAAAGGTGTGACAGAGCCCAGAAAAATAATGAAAGCACATTCCAAGTGCTTAGGCTGGCCTTTATCCTTAGAGAGCTTGGTCAGCATGTAGGAAAAACACCAAGGAACAAGATGTGCTTGGTGATCCCGCATCTCCATCAGCCTCGGCAATGGATTGAGGGTTGACCTCTGAACCTCCAAAGCGCTATTTCAAAATCCCAGTCATCTTTTGGTATCAAAACTGATGAGGAAAGCTCTGGAGCAGCAAGTCTCCTGATTTGAGTTTTAACTCTGCTACTTGCTTAGTAGTGTGGTCTTGGCAAGTTATTTATATTCTGAGTCTCATTCAACTTCCTCATGTACTGGGTTGGCCAAAATGTTTGTTTGGGTTTTTCCATATGGTGTAATGGAAAAACGCAGATGAACTTTTTGGGCAACCTAATATAAAATGAGACTAATGCCACCTGCCTGGCAAACTCGGAGGGTTATCAGGAAGATCAAAGGAGAAAACATACTGATGCCTTTGGGCATAATGATGATGATGAGGGAGTGGAGGAGATTGAAGAACTCTCTTTGGTAACTCTCTGTCATGTCCTAATTGTCAGGGTGTGATTTTTTTTAAAGGTACATAAGAATCATTCTCATACTAGTGATTTCAAGCCTTGGTCTTAAAAAAAAAAAAAATCATTACTCTAAAGAAACAGACTGCTCAAGTTAAATGTTTTTGTTGGGGAATGCCTTTTTTAGCTCCAAAGGAAACCTTACATGAAACTTCAATATTTAAAACAGAAAACAAAACAAAACAGTGAGTCATTTTTGGTATAAAGGTTTTTTAAAGTAAATTATAATATGTACTTATTATAAAGTCAGTTATTGAGAATAATTAAGTTTTTCCAATTAACACAAAATTAGAAATGAGAATTTTAAATCCATGTCAACTTCTAAATTTCTACTTTTTTTTTTTTACTTTGGTTGCACAATGGCAAGACCATTCTGATTCACATAGATAAGTAGTTAAAAATGGTCTTACCTTGAATTCACTGCAGAATCTTTAAATAAACAGGAAGAACAGGAAAAGCTTTGCTCTAATATCTGAGCACAAAAAAGCTAACAGTACAAGTTAAAACACAGAGGAAGAAAATAGATTAAGTTTGGTATGCATTTCTTTTTATGCAAGTGTTTTAAATAGTGAAAAACAACATTGTTTGGGTCAAATATTTGTGGAAATTTTGAGAGAACTCTCTGGAGCCTTAAGTGTCTACAGAATTGTTTTTGTAACTGGCCACACGCATTGAGCACAGGATAGTGTTCCAGACACTGTTTGTGGCTTATTAATCCTTGCGACCACTGTCTGAAGCATGTGAAGACACTGAGACACACAAAGGTCGAGTCATTTTCCATAAAGCACACAATTGATAAACAGCTGAGGCAAGATGCAAGCCCAGGTTGTTCAACTCCATGGTCTTAAGTCCTAGAGGAGAGTGAATTCATGGTCTCACTATACAACTTAGTAGCTAGGTAATTTCAGTTTCACATCTGAAACCAAATATGGATCAGTTGTAAAGTTTAGTTATGACACTCTCTGAAACCCTTGACATTTAGTAGGTGTTTAATAGATGTTTGTGGACCTGGAATTTACCCTATGGCTAACTCCCTTTCACAAAGCCATCTATGTTGTGATCATTTCATGCAGGGATTGGCAAACTACAGCTGCAGGCTAAATCCAGCCCATAACCTGTCCTTGTAAATAAAGTTTTATTTTAACACTCCTGCTCGTATCCTTTTACGTGTAGTCCATGTAGTTGTGGCAGAGACTGCGTGACTCACAAAGTCTAAAGTACTATCTGGCCTTTTATAGGGAAAGTTTGTCACCCCTAGATCTAATATAAGGACTGTATTTTCTGTCATCTCCCCATAACACAGAACCATCTAAGATAGCAATTCAGGTGTGTGTAGCTGAAGATGGCAAGGTTGAGGCCTCGTGAATGAGCTTGCATGAAACCAGAATTGATGAAATTATTTTGGGTGCAGTAAATATTCTCCTTGCCACCACCCTGACCCTGCTCAGTCTACTGATACATTTTGGTTTGCATTAAAAAACTTTTAGCTTGTCTTGTACATCATAAAACGTGGCTATGTTTATTAGGATTTTTTTTTAAAAACTTGGGATTAAGGAACTTGAGCTACTGATGACTCAGAAATGAGTTAATAGTTTAATAATGTTTCTAAAATTGAAGAATGGATTTTTTTTAAGGAAAAAATGTGGGCTATTCTCTATCGTGAATGAAAACCAAACAAAAGAAATAGTATTAAATAGATTGTTTCTAAGTTAAAGTATTTCATTTGAGTTTAAATTTTATGAAATTTAATGAAAGTTTATGAAATTTCTGTAACTTAAGGAATAAATAATTTGAGGGAAAATGTAGTACACAAGCGCTACATTCCATGCTACTAAGTGAACAGGTCCTTTTCAGTCCAAAACTTTCATCATTATATTTATTAATAATATCGCATTGATAGCTTCAAGCCTCATACTCCCTTTTGGTAACATATTTGAAAAGTATTAGTAAGTGAATATTGACAGAATGTTTTATCATTCCAGTGCTTACATGCCTAGAGAAATGTTTCTGTGGGTGATGACTCCCCTACCTATGGAAATATATGTGCATTTAGAATATAGGGGATGCTATTAAGGTGTAGCAGAAGGCAACAGCACCCCACTCCAGTACCCTTGCCTGGAAATCCCACGGATGGAGGAACCTGGTAGGCTGCAGTCCATGGGGTTGCGAAGTTTGGACATGACTGAGCGACTTCACTTTCACTTTTCACTCTCATGCACTGGAGAAGGAAATGGCAACCCACTCCAGCGTTCTTGCCTGGAGAATCCCAGGGACGGGGGAGCCTGGTGGGCTGCCGTCTATGGGATCGCACAGAGTCGGACACAACTGAAGCGACTTAGCAGTAGCATTAAGTTGTAAGTGTACAGGCATCAACTAAAAATTTGAATAGAAATTCCTGTAATTCATTCATTCAGTAAATATATATAGAATACCAATGGTGTACAGTACTAACCACTGGCTAGAGATGTTATCTGGCCTAATGGAGTTGAAGAAGACAGATAAGACGTAACACTTAAAAATATTTTTTTTGCAGATTTTTATAAGCACTATAAGGAAAATAAACAAGGGAAGTGACAGAGGAAAAAAAAATGTTAGAAACCGTTTAAAAATGAATTGTGGTGGTTGGGGTGGGGGCAGGAAAAAGTACCTGGATGTGCAAAGGCCCCAAGGCACAATGAATAAGCTTGAGGTGTTCAGTGAACTGAAAAGATGACACCATGGTTGGAGAAAGTGGAAGGAGGTAAGGCTGGAGAATGAACAAAGGGCCTCCTGGGTCATGTCAAAAATGAGGAGCAGTTAAGGTTTTATGTATGAAAGGTTGAAGGCAGGAGGAGAAGGGGACGACAGAGGATGAGATGGTTGGATGGCATCACCTACTCAATGGACATTTGGGTGACCTCCGGGAGTTGGTGATGGACAGGGAGGCCTGGCATGCTGCAGTCCATGGGGTCGCAAAGAGTTGGACACAACTGAGCAACTGAACTGAACTGAACTGGTATTTAAATGAAAATGTATAGCTTCATTTATTCAATGAGACCAGTTCAAGGAAGCTTGTGTGAATGAATTTTTGATATCTCTTTTGAGTGACACCGTTTCTCATCTCTTTATCTTTGAAATGTCCAGCTAAGGGAAAGAAAGGTAGTGATGGTGTAACATGACACACCCTTTTGTGGATAATTATATAATGCCACTAGGGTAAAAGCATTTAAAGAGAGGAGGAGGTAATTTTACTCTTTTCAGCCTGGAATTTTTAGTAGATAAAGATAAAACATTTCAAGCTGTCTCTAATACAGTGCCATCTCTTCAGAGAATGAAATTACTCTCCTTTCTCTCTTTTACAAAAGACTCATGTCTTAATTTATCACATGAAATAAAACATTTACGCAAACCCTGAAAATTGCATCCCTGAGAAACCACAAAAATCAGGAGAAAGTAATTAAGGCAGGATTAATCAAATATATGGTATATTTTTAACTTTCTAAAAAGGCACGTGGTTTGGCAATTTATGATGCTACAATAGTGAACTTGCTAGGGAATTACAACTTCTGAGATATTCATGTTTAGCAGCTGGTAATTTATGACAGTATCATTTAGTACATAGGAGAATATGATCTCAGTAGGTATTCCTGACCACATTAAAATTTAGGGGATTCTTGATAAACTGATAAAATAATGATGATAATTATTAGAATGAAAGCCAGTTCTTTTCAGCAGCTGAACAGAAAAGAGAGGTCAAGATGAATGATCCTTTAGAGCCAAGAAAGAAGCTTAGCGCCTTCTGTGTTGTGGGTACTCTGCTTTCTAGGGCTTGGCTGTGAAACACTAGATGTAGGATGTATCCCCTTAATATCACGAACCATCAAGTAGGATCAATACAGAAATGTGAAAGGTAGAGTTTCAAGTTCTATAGTTTCCACCTGCAATTTCACTGCTAAGTGAAAAGCCTGGGTTGATTACTTCGAAGATTAAATTGCTATTACTGTTAAACTGGTATGGGGAGCAGATTATATTTCCTTTGTAAGTGTGCTCTGCTTGGAGAACCTGTGTGATATATTGGAAAGAGCTGAGTTGAAAGTCATAAGACTTACTCTTGCTCACAGTAGACTAAATATGACCTTGGCCAAGTCACTTAATCTCTATTTGTCTGATTCCTCATCAGTAAAATGAAAACCAGAAAATATTGTTTCTTTTGTCCACTTCACTAGATTTTTGAGGTTAAAACAAAACACCTGGTTATCTGTGAAGCAATATACTTCTGCCCTGATCACTATATTTTGTTACACAGCAGAGATCAGGAGACTGCTGTGTAGTCACTATAGTATGGTTAGTGTTCATGCCATGTCATACTGAGTCACCCACCCACATTTTTGGAGTCCAAAGGACAGCTGTACCTTACGAGATATTACATTGTGGAAGAGGCGTTGTGCATGTTTTGGGGTCGGTCAAAAAGTTTGTTCAGGTTTTTCTGTAACATCTTATGGAAAAACCCAAGCAAAGTTTTTGCCTAATCCAATACTATGTCTTTTTGATCTCTTACAGAAGCAACTGTAGCATACTTCCTTTTGCTTATGATTCTATGGTGTGATTAGAAGAGTAGAAGAAGGCAATGGCACCCCACTCCAGTACCCTTGCCTGGAAAATCCCATGGCGTAGGAGCCTGGTGGGCTGCAGTCCACGGGGTCGCGAAGAGTCGGACACGACTGAGCAACTTGACTTTCACTTTTCACTTTCATGCATTGGAGAAGGCAATGGCAACCCACTCCAGTGTTCTTGCCTGGAGAATCCCAGGGATGTGGCAGCCTGGTGGGCTGCCGTCTATGGGGTCACACAGAGTCAGACACGACTGAAGCGACTTAGCAGCAGCAGCAGAATAGAATTCTTTGAAAGAGAACAAGGCAGCAAGGTGGGTCTCTACCAATGGAAACTTTCATCAACCCCATTATACACTCTCACTGGTGGTTACAAAAACTGTAAACAGAGCAAACTGCCTAGTGGATGTCTTTTCTCATGTCTCACTCAACATGACTGCAACTGAATTTGTTTATCTTCCTTCTCATAATGAATAATAACATTGTCATCTCTTTCATTGCCAAACCCAGAAACCTGAGATTTGCTCTAGGTTTTTCTTCTTGTTCAACTCCCACGTCTACACCCAATATCAGTCCTGTAGCTTCAGTTTCCTTAATTCATTGCACAGTCATACATTCCATTCTGTTTGTGTTGTCTCTGACTTGGTTCTGATTCTTATGTTTTCACAGCAGAGTTACTCCAGTACAGTAACTTCCTAATTGGGTTCCTCTGTCCAGAACCAGCTGTTATAAGTCATCCTCTTCAGTGATGACTAAGTTCCTAACTTAGAGAGTTGACCGAATCACTCTCTTGCTAAGAATTTGTTAATGCTCCCTAGAACTCAAGTTACAGCTTCTTAGCATGTATGGCTTTTTAGCTCCTCTCTCCATCAAGCCTGATTATCGCATTCCTCTCAGAGTATCCTTTACTCTGTCCATATCATGCTTTTCCATGCTTCTGTACTTTCTCACATGATGCTAACACAGCCTAGAAAATTCTCTTCCTCATTATAATGCCTACTAACTGTTCTTCAAGCTTCAGCTCTGCTGCCATCTCTCTCCAGAAGCTTGGTGTCTGTTCATTTGACTGCTCCTTCGCTGGGCTCTGCCACTGCCTTGTTTATACTGGTGCTGTAGTCATTAGTCCTCAGCAGTCCTCATCTTTAGGTTTTCCTGAATATCCCTGGACACTAACCGTGACTGGCTTATGACCTGGTGTTCAATGCACTTCTTTTAAATGGAGAAGTCAGCACAGTCTACATTTGGCAGCCACACCAGAGTGAAGATGAACGCTCTACACTGACTAGGTTGAATGAAAGAAGGGAAATCAAACTGTAAAGACATTACCTGTGAAGGCTTTAGAGTGAAGGCTTAAAGGGAATAAACTGAGCATGAGAGAGAAGCAAGGAGATGAAAAGTGGCTTAGGATGAATCTTAACAGTAACCCTAGCCAGGGCTGACATGTCCATTAAGTTACAGCCACATCCTTAAAGTTACAGGATTGCAACAGACATTACTGTATTTTGCAGTATTTGAGAGATAAGGAATAGACAATGCAAAGGCAAGTCGTATGTTTGAATAACGTGTGAAAGGCCCATTGGGCTGGGGCAGAGTGAGGGAGGATACTGCGGGCTGAACTGTATCCCCTCAGATTTCGTGTTGAAAGCTTCACCTATGGTACGTGAGAACATGACTGTGTTAGGAGACAACTAAGTCAAATCGAGGACATTAGAGTGGGCCCCCAGGCTATCTGCTCGACGTCCTTATTAAAACAGGAAAGACCATGGGAGGACAGAACGAGGAGGTGGCCGTTTTTAAGCCAAGGAGAGAGACCTCAGAAGAAACCAAACCTGGTGAAACTTTGGTTTTGGACTGTGAGAAAATAAATTTCTGTTGTTTAAGTCACCATTCTGTGGTATTTTGTTATGGCAGCTCTAGCAAACTAGTGCCGAAGAGAAGAGTAACAGATAAAGTCAGCAGAATGATTGGAGTTTGGGCAGAGGCAAAGGGGGAGAAAGCTGCGGGGCTTAACAGGTTGTTGTAAAGACTTGCGATTTTATTCTAGTGAAATGGGAAGACATTGGAGGATTTGGAGCAGGTGAACATTATGATCTGACTTTTACTTTTGTGAAGAATGGGAACTGATCATCAGAGTAATACTGATCAGATAGTTAACACTGTCAGTTGTGTAGAGGAGAAGAGGGGAAACAGTCAACAGGGAGAGAGCATGGGAAATGTTTCCTCCCTTCCATTAAACAACTGAAAAAACTAAAGATCCAAGGAGGATCCCAAAGTGACTTGCCCAAGTTGACAGAATAATTTAATAGTGGTCCTGGGAATAAGAATCAGGCAGCCAGTTCTCTTTACTACTTGTGCTGGAAGGGAGGGGCATTTGGCTTCTCCTGTAAGGAACACTTAAGTTTGGTTGCCTGGTATTTGGGGGAGGCTGGGCGTATCCTTGTGAGCAGCTATTAACACTTGAGTGAATTATAGTGGTCATGGCATATGCTGGGATGCTTTCAGCTACCTGTCCATGCCTCTACGACTCAAGGACACATAGTGTAAGAGACTGCAGGAACAAGGGGAAATTATTCAGAGGCTCTAGTCACAGACTGTGTTTCCACAGATGTCCTTCATGGTGGATCATTTCATTGACAGAATAATTTTCAGCGATGATAATAGCAATGGCTGATCTCTAAACTGTCCACCAACATGCCAGGAGCCTTACATGCTAGGAATGGGAGCTTTTGGTTCTAGGCTGATAAAGAATTTGTATCTGTGTCTGTGTTTATACATATACACATATATATTGTGTATACATCAATTATATATTGTATACACATATATACAATATACTCATGTTTGTATGTATGTGAAATACATATGTATACATGCATATTATGTTGTGTTATATACTGTATCATACATATGTATTATATAATAGAAATATCAAATTTGAACATAAAATATTCTTAATAGTATAAATTTGCTCAATTAAATCTGCAGGATGTTACATAGAGATCTAAGTTTAAATCACAATTCTGGCTCTCAACTCACTAGATGAACTTGGGAAAGTTATCCAACCTTCAGTTCAGTTCAGTTCAGTTCAGTCGCTCAGTCGTGTCCGACTCTTTGCGACCCCATGAATCACAGCACGCCAGGCCTCCCTGTCATTCACCAACTCCCGGAGTTCACTCAGACTCGTGTCCATCGAGTTGGTGATGCCATCCAGCCATCTCATCTTCTGTCGTCCCCTTCTCCTCCTGCCCCCAATCCCTCCCAGCATCAGAGTCTTTTCCAATGAGTCAACTCTTCGCATGAGATGGCCAAAGTATTGGAGTTTCAGCTTCAGCATCAGTCCTTCCAAAGAACACCCAGGACCGATCTCCTTTAGAATGGGCTGGTTGGATCTCCTTGCAGTCCAAGGGACTCTCAAGAGTCTTCTTCAACACCACAGATGAAAAAGGATCAATTCTTCTGCGCTCAGCCTTCTTCACAGTCCAACTCTCAGATTCATACATGACTACTGGAAAAACCATAGCCTTGACTAGATGGACCTTTGTTGGCAAAGTAATCTCTCTGCTTTTTAATATGCTTTCTAGGTTGGTCATAACTTTCCTTCCAAGGAGTAAGCGTCTTTTAATTTCATGGCTGCAATCACCATCTGCAGTGATTTTGGAGCCCAAAACAATAAAGTCTGACACTGTTTCCATTGTTTCCCCATCTATTTCCCATGAAGTGATGGAACTAGATGCCATGATCTTTGTTTTCTGAATGTTGAGTTTTAAGCTGACTTTTTCACTCTCTTCTTTCACTTTCATCAAGAGGCTCTTTAGTTATTCTTCACTTTCTGCCATAAGGGTGGTGTCATCTACATATCTGAGGTTAATGATATTTCTCCTGGCAATCTTGATTCCAGCTTGTGCTTCTTCTAGTCCAGCGTTTCTCATGATGTACTCTGCATATAAGTTAAATAAGCAGGGTGACAATATACAGCCTTGACATACTCCTTTTCCTATTTGGAACCAGTCTATTGTTCCATGTCCAGTTCTAACTGCTGCTTCCTGACCTGCATATGGGTTTCTCAAGAGGCAGGTCAAGTGGTCTGGTATTCCCATCTCTTCCAGGATTTTCCACAGTTTGTTGTAATCCACACAGTCAAAGGCTTTGGCATAGTCAATAAAGCAGAAATCGATGTTTTTTCTGGAACTCTCTTGCTTTTTCAATGGTCCAGCAGATGTTGGCAATTTGGTCTCTGATTCCTCTGCCTTTTTAAAAACCAGCTTGAACATCTGGAAGTTCATGGTTCACATATTGCTGAAGCCTGGCTTGGAGAATTTTGAGCATCACTTTACTAGCGTGTGAGATGAGTACAATTGTGCCGTAGTTTGAGCATTCTTTTGCATTGCCTTTCTTTGGGATTGGAATGAAAACTGACCTTTTCCAGTCCTGTGGCCGCTGCTGAGTTTTCCAAATTTGCTGGCACATTGAGTGCAGCACTTTCACAGCATCAAGGCTCAATTTCCTCATCTGAAAAACATAATAATGATGACTAAGTTTAGAAAAGATACTTGGACTTAAAGCACTTAAGACAATGCCTGGGTCATAGTATGTGCTGAACTAGGGTAGCTTTTATTATTGTTTTTCATTCTGCTAGCTCAGACGGTAAAGAATCCACCTGCAATGCAGGAGATATGGGTTCAGTCCCTGGGTCAGAAAGATCCCCTGGAGAAGGAAATGGCAGCCCTCTCCAGTATTCTTGCCTGGGAAATCCCATGGACAGAGGGGCCTGGTGGGCTATGGTTCATGGGGTTCCAAAGAGTTAGATGTGACTTAGTGATTAACAACAACAAACTTTGGGTTTAATTTCCTCTTCTTTTTCTAGTTTCCTAAGTTGGAAGCTAAGATCACTGATTTATCTTGCCTTTTTTCTAATGGAAACATTTCGTGCTATAAATTTCTATATAAGCACTGTTTTTGTTGCATTCCACAGATTTTGGTATATTGTGTTTTTATTTTCATTTAGATCAAGACATTTAAAAATATCTTTTGTGATTTCTTTTTTGATGCATGAGTTAATTTCAAAATATTTGAAGAGTTTTTTTAGGTATATTTCTGTTATCAAATTCTGGTTGAATTATCTTATGATCAGAGAACATAATATCAGTCCCCTTCAGTTTATTGAGAGTTGTTTCATAGCTCAAAATAATATCTGCTTTATTTTATTGAATGCATCTGGGTATCTTACTTCACCTGCAAGGAGAACAGAACCTTGGATTTTGCCCTATTTTAAGGGAAGGTCTGTGTGAGTGTGTGTGTATGCCTGTGCACATATACCTGTGAACATGTCTGAGTGTACATGTGTGTTCGACTGAGGAAGAAGAAAGTTAAGCGCCCAAAACCGTCCAGGAATATTCACCGACATATAACTAAAAGCTCTGTGGAAATGCCTCACAGGAAGTCCTAAGAAATTCAAAAACTGCTATCAGATCTTTTCTGAGTGAACAGAGGAAGAAACGTGGGGGTGTGATGTCTGATACATAGGAAGGCGTCAGGCCCAAGAAAAAGAGAAGTGGACATTTTTGTGACTTTATCAAAGTTTCCATCCTAACTAAAACTGACCAAAGATAGAAAAGGAAACCGAAGCATTTGTGTCATACTTGATTGTGAATGTATGTTTATTCCCTTTTACAAAAATGTGTCTCTTCTGTTTGCATATACATGTAATATTTTCTTTTTCAAATTCTTTTCCCATTTTATATTGTTACATAATATTGAGCAAAGTTCCCTGTGCTATACAGTAGGTCCTTGGTGGCTATCCATTTTAAATATAGCAGTGTGCGCATATCAATCCCAAACTCCCTAACGATCCCTTTCCCACATCTTTCCCTGCTGGTAACCGTTAAGTTCATTCTCTAAGTCTGTGTGAATCTGTTTCTGTTTTGTAAATTAGGTCATTTGTATCATTTTTTAAAAATGATTCTGCATATAAGAGATATCATGATATTTCTTTCTCTGTAAAAAAAATGATCTTTCTTGCAAGGCAGCTTCGTTCTCAGGTGATTTGTATATTTGTGTTAACAAATAGTTTTCAGTGGCAGAAATCTTGAAATGGCATAGGGCATGTCTCTTTTAAGAGAATTCTACAGAAGAAGATACTCAGCTAAGCAATCTGTTAGAATATCATGCCTTTTAGGGAAGGGATGATGTCTAATGTATTCAGTTAATCCCCAGCTCCCATGCTTGCACATAGTAGGCATTCAGGAAATATTTATTGAATGAAAACCTGGAATTTGAAGAATAAGAACATTTAATGAACAAATGAATATGAAACTGCCATATCTTAAACCCCATTTTATAGATTTCACAATGTGTATTAAACTATTAGAGTACCTACAGCAAGAAAAATCTATTTATCTTTTGAGAAAACTAGTTTTCTGCCAGTATCTTTGACCATGGAACTCTTCATAGAAGCTACCTATTACCATTCGCAGAAATTCTGTCATAACTCAATGTATCTTTGAGGTAGCAAAGTGAAAGTGAAGTCACTCAGTTGTGTCTGACTCTTGTGACCCCATGGACTGTAGTCTACCAGGCTTCTCTGTCCATGGGATTCTCCAGGCAAGGATATTGGAGTGGGTTGCCATTTCCTTCTCCAGGGGATCTTCCTGACCCAGGGATTGAACCCGGGTCTCCTACATTGAAGGCAGATACTCTACCTTCTGACCTACCTTTAAGGTAGCAAAGCTGATGACAAAGATGAGAATTTGAGCAGATGGTTGTGATATCACATCCCACCTTTGCTAAATTGACTCCACACCACAAAGACTTTTTCAGTGTTCAAGTTAAGCTGGCTTCTTATATGAGTTGGACTTGGTTGGTCACACACAGAAAGCAATTTTAACTTTGCTTCTGTCCCTTCGAAGCTGCTGTTTTGACTGTTCACTCTGAACCCCTAGATTCCACTAACCAGTACAACTCTGGGTAGCTGTCCACTGGCGTTCTGACTAGCAACAGGTAGTGCTGCTGCTGCTGCTGCTAAGGCGCTTCAGTCGTGTCCGACTCTGTGCGACCCCATAGATGGCAGCCCACCAGGCTCCCCCGTCCCTGGGATTCTCCAGGGAAGAACACTGGAGTGGGCTGCCATTTCCTTCTCCAATACGTGAAAGTGAAGTCGCTCAGTCATGTCCGACTCTTAGAGACCCCATGGACTGCAGCCCACCAGGGTCCTCCGTCCATGGGATTTTCCAGGCAAGAGTGCTGGCGTGGGTGCCGTTGTCTTCTCCGACCAACAGATAGTGAGGGTAAAATGTCTCGTGCAGTAGAAAGTCCAGTCCAGGTACACGGTAGCTCTGTTTTCTCTCACAGCTATTATCATCAGGCTGGAGACCCAGGCAGAGGAGGGGGGCGGCTGGGTCCCCTCTCTTTCCCCTCTCGCTGTCTTCTCCCCCTTTTCTAGCTGCGCTTTCTGACCATCCGGCAATAGGGGAGGCGAGGGGAAAGCAAGGCTCAGGTGGAAAGGAGGAGTGAGCGTGACCGGCCACTAGAATCTGCCGCTGTGAACCTCTATGCGTAGTGGAGCCCCAGTTGACTTTTCCCTCGGGGGCTTTGGTGAGTTTTTGTGACAGTATCTTCTTTTGCCTGTGTTACAGGGCATGTTTCAGGAGCTGTTCTGCTGACTCTAGCTATGCTTTCTCAGGCCACTGGTTATTTCTTCATTCTCTTGGCTTCTAGTGGTACATCCTTCCTAAGGAGGTCATGTCAGCCATCCAGGCAATCTCTTCCAAGATGACCCACTCTGTTTTTTCTTGAGTAGATCCTTAGTTGCCCCACCACATTCTGGAAATGCTGCTTATTCCCCATGTAGCTCAGTCCTGAATACCAGAAAAGGCTAATTCAGGCCACAGTCCCCTGTGTTTTTAAGTGTGAGTCAGGCATCAGTCCCTATGACTCTTAAAGACTGGAACACATGTAGCAAGCTGAGTGGCTCCATTGATATGCCTCTCTTTTGGTTTGTGTTAAAGCAGCAGCATGTCTCTCTAGAGTGGAGGGTGAGGATGGGAATACTTGCTGAACTGATAACATCCCCCAAAGAAATCCTTATGCCAACTTCTTTAAAGTCACTTTCTATAGGCTGGAATTTGCCAGTGTGATTACCTGGGTAGAACCACTTCCATATTATGGGGTCCCTGAAGCTACCATCTCGTTACAGAATGTGGGCTTTTTGGCATAAACTCTATTGGGCCTGTTCTGAGACCTCTAGAAAAGAGGAACTTCCCATTGCACATGACTTAATGTATTTAATCCACATTAATACCTTTTATGAGAAATATAGCAAGAGAAACCAAAGCTGAAATAAAAACTAGCCAGAGATCTAACCACTGACAATTAATCATGTTTTTTTAATAATACATAAAACCTACAAAATAAGGAAGAAAAAGATGGAAAATACTAGTTTTATATATCAATTAACTGTGCATTTTATCAAGTTAAAACTCACACACCTTTCTGAAATTCTTCCACTTTTTTGAAAATAACGCCGTAACACTGCTGCTGTTGCTAAGTCACTTCAGTCGTGTCCGACTCTGTGCGACCCCATGGACTGCAGCCCACCAGGCTCCTCTGTCCATGGGATTTCTCAGGCAAGAGTACTGGCGTGGGTTGCCATTGCCTTCTCCAACACTCTAACACATGCCTCTCAATTGGAATTGCATACTAGAATCACCTGGGAGTAATTGAAAATTCTAGTACTCAGACTGCAGCCCTCTGTAATTAAATCAGAACCTTCGTGTGGGGGCCCAGATATCAGTGTTTTTAAAATTTCTTGGTATTCTAATGTGCAGCCGAGTTTGAACAACACTGCTAATACCTTTTGCCTGTTGTGTAGCTTCTATCCATTCATAGCAGAGCACATAATTAAAATTCTTATGAAACTCTATTCCACCTTTAGGTGGAAGGGATGGGGAGTGTATAGCTTAGTCTGTGGTAAGTTCAGTTTGTCTGTTCAATGCCTCTTTAAATGTTGATTAGACTCCATCATTTAAAATCAGGTTCTAATGACAAAATTTTTAATTGTTTAGTTTCCCTTGAAAACACAGTTATTCAAGCCACAGTGGCCTGCTTCTCCCCATGACAAGCAGCTGGCGCTGGGTTGCAGCAGATGGCTTTAGAGGGGGCCGGTACTTCCCCCTTTGCCCACAAGCCTCACTCACTGGCATCTCCTGCCTGGCCCCTATAGGCCCCTATAGGTAGAGTTCTGGACGCCTGCCATTGTCCAAGTTTGGAGAAGTCTTTCAAATCTTAGCCCCTTCTGTGTTAAAACACAGGCAACTCCAACTTACTCCAAAGAGCCCTCTTTGATCTAAATGGCTCAAACAGTCCCTTAACCCCTGGATTGTTTAAAAGGTTATGTGTTTTCTCTATTCCATTCTCTGCCAGCTCATTTTGTACCCACCCTCCCCCGGCCCCAAGAGAGAATTTGTTCTGTTCTTTTGCTTTAAAAAGGAAAACAAAGTGTGACTACACATCTATTCTCCAAAGGCCATAGCTTCTCAAGGCTGAGAGCCAGATGCCTGATTTGTTTTCCATCCAGAGCTGTACATACAGAGAAAGTCGGCAGCGCAAGGCCATTCTGCTTTTGACCTTCCTAGGGCTGAATGCACGGCTGGTCAACAGGGGAGCTGAAAATAGAACCCAGGACTTTCAAATCATTGTTCTGCTCACTGGGCTGTGCTTCCTCCCATAAGTGCTTGGTTAAACAACGTCCTGTTTTGCAAAAGTAGAAATCATAATATACGTATGAGAAGTTGGATGCAGAAGAACTACAGGCCTCATCCTCAGGAGAGATGGCACTGTAACATCAAGGAGAGTGAATTCATTTCTAGCCCTGAAGCATAGAGGTTGGGCACACTCAACAATGTGTGTTGAGTCATCATCTGTGTAACATCATCTGTGATGTTTTGAACAAGAAGCTTTCACTGGGTTCCAGGATGTATTTGCCTGATAACCCACAGAAAGGAAATTTAGAATATTAGAAAGGTTGTCATGAAAATGATAGGATCTGTGTATAGAGATGGCTGGGGACCTGGAATCTGGAAGTGGCTTTTCAAGATAGGGTGGCAAGTGTTGTGGGGAGGGACCAGAGGTTGGTAATGCTGTGGTTCTCAGCTCAGGGTATGTGTGTGGCCCACAGAAACCAGAGAAAGCAGTTCTGAACGATAGACGGATTAGGAGTAGCTGACACTTGCCCAAGCTCCAGGGAAGAGCTTGGAACTATCTCTGTTGTGTGCAGAGAGCTTACCTCTCTTTTAGGGAGAATGCACTGGTTTTCAGTGAGCTCTCTGAGGGCTTCCCACATCATGCTAGTGGTGAAGAATCCCCCTGCCAGTGCAGGAGATGTAAGAGACGTGGGTTTAGTCTTTGGGTCAGGAAGATCCCCTAGAGAAGGGAATGCAACACACTTCGGTATTCTTGCCTGGAAAATCCCATGGACAGAGGAGCCTGGAGGGCTACAGTTCATAGGGTTGCAAAGAACCAGGCACAATTGAGCACGCACTACTACTGAGAGGGCAGGAACCATCTGGTTCTCAGTGCCATTGCCCCCGTGCCTGGCACACGTAGGGAGGCGAAAGCAGAGCTCAGAACCATTTTCTCAGTTTGAGTCCCAGCTCTACAGCCTCCCATCCTCGGGACTTTGGACAAGTGTTTTATCTCTGTATTTCAATTTTCTCATTTGCAAAACAGACATAGTAGTAATGGTTCTCACCTCAAATGGTCATTGTGAAAATTGAGTTACTACTTGTGAGGTTCTTAGGATGCTGTGTGTATGTGTGTGTGTGTATAGGGTACACGCGCACACATGCATATTAAGTCGCTTCAGTCATGTCTGACTCTTTTTGACCCTATGGAGTGTAGCCCCCCAGGCTCCTCTGTCCACTGGAGGCAGAATACTGGAGTGAATACTGGAATGGGTTGCCGTGCCCTCCTCCAGGGGATTTTCCCTACCCACGGATGGAACCTGGGTCTCCTGCATTGCAGGTGGATTCTTTACCACTGAGCCACCAGGGAAGCCCTCTTAGAAGGGTGTGTGTGTGTGTTAGTTGCTCAGTCATGTCAAGTCTTTGTGACCCCATGGAATTCTCCAGGCAAGAATACAGGAGTGGGTTGCCATCTTACACTTTGGTACATAATAAACATTCACCAAGTGTTAGCTGTTCAGTTCAGTTCAGTCACTCAGTCATGTCCAACTCTTTGCGACCCCATGAATCGCAGCACACCAGGCCTCCCTGTCCATCACCAACTCCCGGAGTTTACTCAGACTCATGTCCATTGAGTCGGTGATGCCATCCAGCCATCTCATCCTCTGTCGTCCCCTTCTCCTCCTGCCCCCAGTCCCTCCCAGCATCAGAGTTTTTCCCAATGAGTCAACTCTTCGCATGAGGTGGCCAAAGTACTGGAGTTTCAGCTGTAGCATCAGTCCTTCCAAAGAACACCCAGGACTGATCTCCTTTAGGATGGACTGGTTGGATCCCCTTGCAGTCCAAGGGACTCTCAAGAATCTTCTCCAACACCACAGTTCAAAAGCATCAATTCTTCGGTGCTCAGCTTTCTTTATAGTCCAACTCTCACATCCATACATGACTACTGGAAAACCATAGCCTTGACTAGACGGACCTTTGTTGGTAAAGTAATGTCTCTGCTTTTGAATATGCTATCTAGGTTGGTCATAACTTTCCTTCCAAGGAGTAAGCGTCTTTTAATTATTAGAGGCCATCAATACATTAGTAATGAAGGATAAATAGTCTAGCAAACGATATAGAAGAGTTAGACCAGGCCAAGTGACTTGATAAGCACTTTTCATGGATTACTTTATTTAATTTTAAAAACAAGTACACAAAACAATACTCCTATTGCTCCATGTTACAAGCACAGAGGGGTTAAATCAGTTACCTAAGGTCACACAGCTGGTGACAGGAGAATGATTTGAAACAATGTGGATTAATACCACATCTTTCACCACTCTTCTTCCAATTAAGCATTTCCTAGGAGAATCCCCACTCCAGTACTCTTGCCTGGAAAATCCCATGGATGGAGGAGGCTGTTGGGCTGCAGTCCATGGGGTCACTAAGAGTCAGACATGACTGAATGACTTCATTTTCACTTTTCACTTTCATGCATTAGAGAAGGAAATGGCAACCCACTCCAGTGTTCTTACCTGGAGAATCCCAGGGATGGGGGAGCCTGGTGGGCTGCCATCTATGGGGTCGCACAGAGTCGGATACGACTGAAGTGACTTAGCAGCAGCAGCAGCAGGAGAAATACTGAGGTAATAGCTGCTTTATGCAGAGAAGGCAGTGGCACCCACTCCAGTACTCTTGCCTGGAAAATCCCATGGACGGAGGAGCCTGGTGGGCTGCAGTCCATGGGTTCGCTAAGAGTCAGACACGACTGAGTGACTTAACTCTCACTTTTCACTTTCATGCATTGGAGAAGGAAATGGCAACCCACTCCAGTGTTCTTGCCTGGAGAATCTCAGGGACGGTGGAGCCTGGTGGGCTGCCGTCTATGGGGTCACACAGAGTTGGACACGACTGAAGTGACTTAGCAGCAGCAGCTGCTTTATGTCATTTGTGGCTTAAATATAACTTATTGACACTTTAAAAGTAGTAAAAATATGTACACATATATAAGATGATGGTGATGACTAATAAACATGCAAGAAAACTGCCTTTATTAGCCTCACTTAGCATATCAAAGGGTGTTAAAAATAATAATTGGCTTTAGGAACCAAAAAACAAGTAAAACCAGTCATTTTGACACATCAAAATGCCATTTTATATGTGGGTGTCACCTACTCAAGATAACAGCCATTGAATAAATTAACAGTTCTTGTTGAGAACTGAAGTGCCATGATCCTTTCCTTGTTTTTTTGCTAAAATACTTAGTTATGATACACTTTACTTACTTACATGCTTTATCTCTGAATAGTTTCCCCAGCCATAAATATGAGGAGAAACGATGAAATTTTTTTCATTGCAGGAATTATTTGGAGTGTTGTGGTATCGTGGAAAGCAAACCAAATTTGAGGATGGGAGATGGGGTTTCTGGCTCTGGCTTCATTATCATATAATTCCCTCTAGAACCTGAAGCAAATCTCTTTGCTTTCCTAGGCCTCAGATTTCTCTGTTGGAAAACAGAACTTTGGATGCCACCGATTCTAAATTTCCTAGTCCCTTTAGAAATCTTTGATTTCTCTCCTGGAAATTTTTAGGATAGAGCATACCTTTTCCTGGGTTTCCCTAGTGGCTCAGACAGTAAAGAATTTGCCTGCAATGCGGAAGACCCGGATTCAACCCCTGGGTTGAGAAGATTGCCTGGAGAAGTGAATGGCTCCCCACTCCAATATTCTTGCCTAGAGAATCCCATGGACAGAGGAGCCTGGCAGGCTACAGTCCATGGGTTCGCAAAGAGTCAGACACGAGTGAACAACGAACGCTTCACTTCAGCTTTTTCTATCCCCACCCCCATATGTATATTTCAGTATTTTTGAAATCAGGTTATTTCACAAATAAAACATACATTAAATTTAATTTTTATCTTCTCCTTCTTCTTCCCCTGAAATATTAGCATTAAATTAATAGTGTATCTTAGAATTAAGGCCATGAAGTGAATCTAAACATAAACAAACAACATAACATCTACCACCATAAACAATAGCTGAAGCTGTTCCAGAGGCTTGGCTGATGTGTGAATGGACTTGTGTCCTAAAAATTAGAGAGAGAGAGCACTTAACACATCCCTACTGCTTAATTTCTTCAGAGTTCAGGCCCTGTTCCAAGGAATGAATTATATTTTCTCTGCAGCAGCTAAGATCCGGGGGGTATCCTCTGTCTGTGTCAACTGCACCCTATCACAGACAAATACTTGTAAAAACTAAAATGTCTCAGTACATTGACAATAAAATGTCATCAGTGTGTCCCTGTGACTGATCTGTGCAAAGTCAAGTCATTTCTTTGAAGTCAGCTGAGAATACCAGGGGCCCTTCTTTCCTCCAGACACATGGAAGTGGGAGAACAGCTGCTCTTTGTTTCAGGAAAGGACAGGGCGAAGGTTAGTTCATGGGTAGAGTTTCCTGTTTGTAATGTCTGAATCCAAGGGAGGTGCCAAGAATTTTGAAGGTTTTATTCAAGGGAAGATAGTTTCTTATTGGGACAGAATTGCAATGAAAGTACAATTTCCTCCCCAGTTGATGTCTTGGTCCTTCAGAAGTACCTACGATTAATCATACAATTGTCTTGCTAATGGCCATTTGATGGTTGTCCTTTATCTACCAAAGAATGTCCAAACACTTTAGCCCTCTCCAAACTCTACCAAGAATTATTTGCAATTCTATGAACTCTTCTTGTTCCCCTGTGCTGGGAATGGCTTTTCTACAGCTTCACCTGGACAACTCACCTGTTAAGATTCAGCAAAGGTGTCATCTTTGCTTAGTAGCCTTTTAGTAATTATCAGTTAGTATTCACACCTCTTCTTTGTGGTCTCAAAGCATCCCATGCTTTCCTCTGTCTAGAGTGTTCTCCAACCTGCCTGCAGAATGGAATCACCTGGAAATTTATCAAAACACAACACCCAGACCCTACTGAGAGACTTTGTTTCCACTGGTCTAGGTTGGAGTCAAACTGAAACCGGGCAATTCTAATGTGCAGCCAGTGTTGAGAACCACTGATTTATTGTAGACCTTATGACATATTATATTAAAAGCTTTGTGTTTATCTTCTCCCAGATTAAGTTTCTTGAGGACTGGAATTATTTTATATTAAGAGACATGTCTTCTGATATTTAAAAACGCCAAATACTAGGAGGTGCCCAATAAGTCATTTGTGAAGAATGAATGAATAATTAGTATATACATATCTCAACCTCCCTTTCACTTATGTTTAGAAGCTCATTTATGTGCAGTGCAGTTGCTCAGAGTAAGAAACTGTGGAAAATAGAATTGATATGGGTCCCAGGTGTTTGGGGACAAAAGATACATTCTAAGAGAGGTGTCTGAGGAAACACAATAAGGGCTGAAAGAAAACCTGGGAAATTTTGAATTAATTAATAGCAGGTGCTAAAAGACAAAACCAACCATGCAATCTGACCTGAATAGAATTTGGGAAGAGAGGCTAATGCAAGAGATTCTGGGCTGGAAATCAGAAGGGAACAACCAACTTAACATGTAGGAGACTGAGAAGCAATTAAATTCTCCCTACACAGGATAGAAATACAAGACACATGGACTCTCTCCAGAAGAGACTTAGCTTTCCCTTAAGTCCAGAGGCTATAAGTCAAGGTACCCTAGTAGCTTGAAGGCGAGCCTGCACAGCAAGATGTTGAGCATCCCTGGACATGTTTTGTGGCTCATAGTATGTGCTCAGTGCTTTATATATTTTCCCACATAATATGCAGGATTAGGCTTATGAAGGAGCCTTTATCTTAACAAGTTTTATAGATGAGGACACTGACGTTTAGGAGAACTAAGTCCCAAGCCACCTATATTACAATGGGTAAATGTCACCTCTTACATGGCCAGTGAACCTTCCTGATCAGATGATTCTCTGTGGAGGGGAGTTACTTGAAAATATGGAAGGATGGACAAGAGCTCCAGAGTCTCAATCCAAGAAGAGAGGTTTCTCCTTCAGGTCTTGCCAGTGGACCAGGAGATAGCAGGTAGAAGGAACCTTCTGTGGATGGTTGGTGTGTGTTTTGATTTTAAAGAAACGCCTATTTGTGTGTGCCCAGCACCATGAAGTAGCCTTGGACAGTGAGAACACAATGCTGTCCACTTCTGGACTCGTAGTGCACGTATTTGTGAAAGTGTGTGCCCTTTTTCAGAAGAGGGAAGATGAAAGAGAACACTTGGAATCTTTCAGTGATTCTACAAGATGGAAGAGTGTTTAGGTATAAAGTTTGGACTGTTTTTATTTTAAAGAATGACCTATGAATTCATTACTTTCATAACATGGGATTTTGGTTTTACTTTCTATAATAAGTCATCAAAATTTTAGTCTTGTAATATTTGGTTTCCCATTTTAAGCGGAATTCCCACTCCCACAGTCTCCCTCTTGACTATTGACAGTCTGTGTTTCAGGAAGCTTCTTCTCTCTCATCTTAATAAACTTTTAAGTTCCAAAACAAAGTCTGATCTTAACTATTAGTTTAACCAATCAGTTTAGTCTGTCTACATAATGGTGCAATGAAGATGCTTGCAGATATTGATTCCCTAAAGTCAACTTCCCTTACCAGTCAGCTGTGATGACTAGTTCGTCTGGAATAGTTCCTGCAGTTCCAGCCTTTGTGCCAAGCACGTTGCAGCTGCTGGCCTTCCCCTCAGCCCTGTACACAATTCCCGTCTGTGGAAACTATAATCACCTGCTGGAAGAGATACTTGCTTGTCCACACTGCAGGAGGAGGCTGGAGTTGGGACATTTCTTTGGCTTGCTGGGAAATAACCTGGACTTTAAACTTAGCTGAACCTAGGTTCAAATACTGACCTTGCTGTTTGTAAGCACTTTCAGGGCTAAGGGAAGCTCAACAAATGTTGCTTTCCTCCCTGTCTGCCTTTGAGAAACAGTGCAACCTTCTTTCCAGTGGATCATTTCTGTGATCCAACCACATGGACATTCCGTCCAGCACATCCACACCAAGAGCACGTGGTTATGGATTGTGCTCTCTGTTGCCTTTGGTTCTTTCTCACAAAGCCTGCATTTCAGAAACAGCTCGTGAACAGTCTGTATTTCACAGTGATTTTTTAATCTCACCTTTCTCTAGATGTGGATGTTCTATGACTCCTGGCTTCCTGACATGTGAAAAAATATGTTCCTTCTCTCAGTCTGTGTCTCCTGATAACAAGTTCAGATGAGCCTTTTCTAAATAATGAAAGAAAAGGTGGCCACCACAGGCTTTTATAACTGACCTTATTTCAGAATTCGGTTGGTAACTCTTAACTCACTTTCCAGAGAGAGGCAGTGTGTATGTGTGTGTGTGTGTGTGTGTGTGTGTGTGTGTGTGTGTGTGTGTGTGTTAGTCACTCAGTCATGTCTGACTCTTTGCAACCCCATGGACTGTAGCCTGCCAGGCTCCTCTGTCCATGGAATTCTCCAGGCAAGAATACAAGAGTGGGTTGCCATTTCCCTCTCTAAGGGATCTTCCTGACCCAGGATTGAACCCAGGCCTTCTGCATTGCAGGAAGATTCTTTCCCATCTGAGCCACCAGGGAAGCTAAGAATCTCTCTAGAGGTAGTCAAAACAAGTGGCAGTGCCTAACCTTGGCATGTTCCCTGGCCCTCTGTGGTCCTGTGTTTGATCCTCTTTGTGAAAGGCAGATAGTGTTATGTGACATCTAAGGTTCCTTCCTCCTCTAAACCTTCCAGCCTCTAACCCCAGGCTACTGCTTGCTGATTTATAAGACAATATATTGACTTGCCTGAAGATATTAAATGGCAAATATTTAAGAACTCTGGTCCTTCTCCACTTCTTTATGTCTAGGTTATAAAATTATGGTAATGATTACTTTTTCATTACTCACCTCATCCCATAAAACACCTCTCACTACATAAATGCACATAGGCTTTTTTCAACAACTACTACTCATTTTGTTGAAGGGAATCAGGTCCTTGATAAAGGCCAGTAAGAGAGCACCAGCTTTCTGCTAGTAGACTTTACATTCTCTCTGGGCAAAAGGTTTACTGTGGCTGAGACCAATACAGCGTCATCCAGTGGTCCTCTCCTAAGGGAGAGTTACCAACTACTCATTGCTGCTGCTGCTGCTGCTGCTAAGTCACTTCAGTCGTGTCTGACTCTGTGCGACCCCATAGATGGCAGCCCACCAGGCTTCCCCATCCCTGGGATTTTCCAGGCAAGAACACTGGAGTGGGTTGCCATTTCCTTCTCCAATGCATGAAAGTGAAAAGTGAAAGTGAAGTCGCTCAGTCGTGTCCAACTCTTTGCGACCCCGTGGACTGCAGCCTACCAGGCTCCTCCATCCATGGGATTTTCCAGGCAAGAGTACTGGAGTGGGGTGTCATGGCCTTCCCCAGACTACTCATTAGTTGCCCCAAATGCTGGTAACATGTGCCACGAGGTTGAGGAGAATAGAAGGAACATTTACCAGAAAGAAAATTTAGACATAATAGGTTCTTCCTTCTGGGTCTCCCCCTCTATTGCTACTGTTAAACTGAAACCTTTTACATTGAAATCTTGTTTTCCTTTTTTTATACTCATGACCACGCTTCAAAGCAAGTCTTATACCTCCTTTGCAGCTGAGAATATGGAGGCTCTGAGATGTTAATGAATATCCCAAGCTCACCCAGGTCTCTGGCTATAAAACCTGTGTTTATTTAATGTCATTAACATGACCCCTGCCAGGAATTCCTAAATGTGTCTAAAATGGATTAAAAACAAACTGGGATGTTTAGGATATGGAGAAACCCTGAAATGATCACATCTCTAAGGCAGGCCTACCATAATGTTGTTTTCCACATTTGCAAAGTTTCAAGGAGGTACCCTGTGAACTGGAAGCAAATACTGAGCTATTTAACACCCCTATATCAAGAGGGTTTTGAATCCTTTTCCCCAGTAGATTCACAGAAGTCAGGCATTATTTGAGATGTAATAGTAATGGATGCCATTGATTGAACTCATTATGCTCCCAGCTCTGTGCTAACCACTTGATAAGCATCATCTCATTTACACAGACTTTGTTCCATGAGATGGTTCAGTTCAGTTCAGTTCAGTCGCTTAGTCATGTCCGACTCTTTGCGACCCCATGAATCGCAGCACGCCAGGCCTCCCTGTCCATCACCAACTCCCGGAGTTCACTCAGATCCACGTCCATCGAGTCAGTGATGCCATCCAGCCATCTCATCCTCTGTCATCCCCTTCTCCTCCTGCCCTCAATCCCTCCCAGCATCAGAGTCTTTTCCAATGAGTCAACTCTTTGCATGAGGTGGCCAAAGTACTGGAGTTTCAGCTTTAGCATCATTCCTTCCAAAGAAATCCCAGGGCTGATCTCCTTCAGATGGTTACCACTGTCTTATGCAGACATGGGCACTGAGACTTATAAAGAAGTGTCACTTACCCAAGTATCATGGATTGAAAGATTGGGAATCCAGGTAATGTCTGAATCTAAAGCAACTTGCTTCTGTTGATTACTCTATAATGCCTCGGCACTGCAGGGCAGAATGGGACAAGGGAACCTCGTTCTCTCTCCCCATTGGATCTGCACTTCCATATGGTAACCTGAAAGCCTGCATAAATCACTATTGTGACTAATGTCCACACCTAGCAATAGCAATTATGACAACCAGCCCTGTAAGTTCTCACCCTACTTTCATTCATTAGAAATAGAAATTAAAGGGAAGGAAGGCAGACAGGAAAACCCCTGTCCCAAATGGTCATTTGAGCAATAGAACAATCTCTGTAATTATTTAAAGGGAAAAAAACCTGATTATTTATCAGAAATAGAACTATGAAAAATCCACCTTCAGAAGCACCTCCCCTGCAGCATTTCCCAGAAAGATCATTTATTGTTTAGTTTAATAGTTTCAAAAATATTAAGGAATAACAAGATCTGCCAAACTAGATTGACTAGAAGACAAAAGATTCCCAATAAAGGAATGTTTTCAGTTGATTACATCATAGTCAAGCCAAAGCTAGCAAGTCATCATTAAGGAAGAGTATGTAAATTCTGACCTTGGATTTTGAGTGACAACATTTGCACAATCATAGCTTAATCCAAGTTTGTCGCGGGATGCTCGACTTTTCACATCATGGCTTTCACTCCTCAGCTGAAATCTGATTATGACAGCAGGCCTTTTCCTGGGAATTGAATAAGATTAAAATATATAGTGACCTGATATTTGTGGATTAAAGAAATGAGGTCAGAGATAGGAAGTGGATCAGGGTTGGTAAACAACTGTGGCCACCTGTGTTGCAACTGTGCAGGAGGAAAGGCGGCCAGTGCACTCCCTGGAATCCTGCAGACTGGACTGGCTTCCAGGCATCTGCAAAGCCTTTCTCCTCTGATCTCCAGCACTCATATGACTTTCTCAAAATGGCAGAAACAAGAACTTCTTTGTTTGTATCCAGTTCGGAAACATCATCACCCCGAACTTCTAACTCAGGTTTGATGTCTATCGGCGTATTAGAAGGTGATGGGAAAACAAATTCATTTCTTTTTCAAATATTTATTGACTACCTACAAATACACTGGGCATTGTGGAGCACGTGGTATATAGATGTAGGAGCTGGAGAAAGCCCCTGAAAAACAAACAGCACTGCAAAATGGTTCAGGCTCAGTACCAAGGGAGGCCTGGGCCAGAGTGTAAACACAGGAAACAGCCGCTCTGGGCAGACACCTGATGCTCTCCAAGAATTACAGACCAGATACACTCAGAGAAGGGAAAACTTCCTTGAAATTGGAATGTGCCAGACAGCATTGTTTTTCTGAAATGATCTATTTATTAAATTATGATTTAGACATAAAAGAACCTCAAAAGAAGTCTTTCAGACTTCTTGAAAGAAAGACATTCATCCATTTGATCCCACAACAGTAGCATTGTGAAAGGACTTAAAAGAAACATTAGTGCAAAGATATTTTTCTGGTTTTAATTCACTTCTTATCCAAGACACATACAGCATAGATGTCATTTCTAGTAGAAGAAAACATCCACTTAGCGCTTCTACACAGAACAGGAAAGCGAGGCTCAGAGACACCACATCTGGCGGAGCAGGAATAAAGTAGCAAAATTCAGGTGTTCCCGGTCTGTATTGCCTCCTTAGTCTTATTATGACTCTGAACTTGGCTACTCCTGTACAAAAGGTATGGGATTCTCAAAGAAAAGATAAATAAATGTTAATTATAATAGTAAAACAACTGAATCCCTGATTGACTGCTATCTAGGACAAAAATAAATGTGGCAGAAAAAATAATAAGTCCTGTAACTTTCTGAAAGGCATTAGGAGTTTAGAGCAAGCTTTCTATTTGCATTTGCAGGACAGGGCATGAAAATATTGATTACTGTGAAGCAGGGAATTGCCTGCCTGAGTTCAATAAAACACATTCTGCAAGTCTGATACTCTTGGAACACAGCGTTACACCTTGGAATTTCCCTAAATCTGAAAAGAGAGAGTGGTTTTCAACTTTTTCTGTTCTAAATAGCATATTGTTGTTGTTGTTGTTGTTCAGTTGTCCAGTTGTGTCCAACTCTTTGTGACCCCATGGACTGCAGCACGCCAGGTTTCTCTGGCCTTTACCATCTCCTGGGGTTTGCACAAACTCATATCCTTTGAGTTGGTGATGCCATCCAACCATCTCATCCTCTGTCGTCCCCTTCTCCTCCTGCCTTCAATCTTTCCCAGCATCAGGGTCTTTTCCAATGAGTTGGTTCTTTGCATTAGATGGCCAAAGTATTGGAGCTTCAGCTTCAGCATTCCTTCCAAAGAATATTCAGGGTTGATTTCCTTTAGGATTGACTGGTTTGGTCTCCTTGCAGTCTAAAGCACTCTCAAGAGTGTTCTCCAGCACCAGAGTTGGAAAGCATTAATTCTTCAGCATTCAGCCTTCTTTATTGCCCAAGTCTCATATCCGTGCATGACTACTGGAAAAACCATACCTCTGACTATACACACATTTATTGGCAAACTGTTGTCTCTGGTTTTTAATATGCTGTCTAGGTTGGTCATGGCTTTTCTCCCAAGGAGCAAGTGTCTTAATTTCATGGCTGCAGTCACCATCTACAGTGATCTGGGAGCCCAAGAAAATTAAGTCTGTCATGGTTTCCATTGTTTCCCCATCTATTTGCCATGAAGTGATGGGACCAGGTGCCATGATCTTAGCTGTTTGAATGTTGAGTTTTAAGCCAGCTTTTTTCACTCTCCTCTTTCACTTTCATTAAGAGGCTCTTTGGTTCCTCTTCACTTTCTGCCATAAGGGTCGTGTCATCTGCATATCTGAGGTTCTTGATATTTCTCCTGGCAATCTTGATTCCAGCTTGAGCTTCATCCAGTCCAGCATTTTGCAAGATGTACTCTGCATATAAATTAAATAAGCAGAGTGACAATATAGAGCCTTGATGTACTCCTTTCCCAATTTTGAACCAGTCCATTGTTCCATGGCTGGTTCTAACTGTTGCTGCTTTCCCTTCAAGAAACATAAAGAGACATTCTAACGTCCTTAAAAGGATGGATCTATGTGTGTTAAGAATTTGATGTCTTCATTTCCTCTGGATCCCAATTTTCTCTCCAAATGCATATCCTCATATGGTTTATATCATCACCTTCTTTGAAAAGACTACATCTCTCTCTCCTGACCATCCGCAGTGGTCAGCTGCTTCATACATAAGATGTTTCTAACATCATTGGTAGAAACCAGTTGCATCATCAGAAGTTTAGATCGCCTTTCCTGCTAAAATTAATCATCCTTCAAGCATATCTAAAGTAGTGTTAATATATATGTCTAGGAATTTTTTTTACAAAGGAGAAATCAAGAAAGGGAGTCGATGTCCCAACCCGCTCCTTGAATCTGGCAGGTCTTTGTGACTGCCTTGATGATAGAATGCCAAGGAGGAGATCTGGGTGACTTCTGGGTCTGAGTTGGAGAAGTCCTTTGGCTCTGCCAGTGTCTCTTGGGACAGTCACTTTGGGAGCTTTTGCCCCATGTAAGAAGTTCATCTCTCCTGTGTCCACCACGTGGAAAGATCATGTGGAAATAAAGTGGCACCTTAGAGGCCTCCCAGCCTAGATGTCAGATGTGAGTGATTGAGATTTGGTGATAACTCCTGTCCCAGGCACCATGCCAGCCTCGTAAGATCCTGAGTGTGAACCATCCATCCAAGCCCAGTCAAACCCAGAATTTGTGATAAAAATAAGTGGTATTATTGTTTGAAGCCACTGTTTGAAATGTTTTGTACATGATAGTAGATAATTAGAACAGATTGTGAGAACTGGAAGTCGGGTGCTAGTGTAATGAAGCCTGAAACATGGGACACTGACTCTGGGACAGAATGGTGGGAGAAGTTAGGAGGGGTTTTGAGGGATTTGAGTAAAAGCCTGATGGCGCTTGAGGAGAATAGTAGAAAAGTTAGCAAAACTGTCACCTGCAGTGACATGAAAAATGCAAAAGATAACTAATGAACTGGTAGATTTGGCTAAAAAGAATTCCAGCTAGAATGTTGAGACTGCCCAATAGCTTCTTTCAGTCACATAAAAGTATGAGAGAGAAGAGTTTAAAAAAGGAACTGTTTCATTTTCAAGAAAACTTAAAGAAAATATATGAAAGATCCAGTACTTGCTACTTTCAAATATAAAATTATTTCTCATTCCCCATTTCTCCATAGAGAAGAAGATTTTCAGATTAAAAAATGGTATCAGGCCAAAGATCAAATCCCAAAGCCAAAGAACCTTTGTTCATAGCTTAGAAAGAGGGTAATGGCTCAAAGACACTTTGAAACAAAGTTCCTCTAAGGATCTTGAGGGAATGCCCAGCAGACTCTCTTAGTTAAACAATAAGGCTTCTAAAAATCTTAAAGAAATGGTCCCATCACAGCTTTACAGAAACCCCCAAGGTAGAGAAGGACTTAAAGAGATTTCTAGGGAGGTTTTTGTCTAGTGGAGTAAATGACAATAAGAATGATAATAAACCCACAGACAGCTTTTTTTTTTTTGGTGTGTTTTTTATTGAAATATGATTAACATGTAACATTATTTTTATTTCAGATATATCACATGATTCAATATTTGTGTATATTGTGAAATGATCACTTCAATAAGTCTAGTTAAGGTTTATCACCACAATAATTATAATTTTCAAAAAGTACAATGATAAGATTGTATTGATTAACATTTTGCCATGGACTGAAGCAGTTTGAAAGCAAAAGGAAGTCTTTAGATTTCAGATTTCCATGGGCAGGAGACAAGCTGATAAAACTATTCGGCTTCAGATACAGGGCACGTTTTACATAAAAGGAAAGATAATTTTAAAGGTGGGACCCAGAACTTAAAGGGGAGCCCTAGAACTTCCAGATGTTCAAGTTGGATTTAGAAAAGGCAGAGGAACCAAAGATCAAATTGCTAACATCTGTTGGGTCATCAAAAAAGCAAGAGAGTTCCAGAAAAATATCTATTTCTGCTTTATTGACTATGCCAAAACTTTTGATTGTGTGGATCACAACACATTGTGGAAAATTCTTAAAGAGGTGGGAATCCAGACCACCTGACCTGCCTCTTGAGAAGCCTGTATGCAGGTCAGGAAGCAACAGTTAGAACTGGACATGGAACAACAGACTGGTTCCAAATAGGGAAAGGAGTACATCAAGGCTATATATTGTCACCCTGCTTATTTAACTTATATGCAGGGTGCATCATGAGAAACGCTGGGCTGGATGAAGCACAAGCTGGAATCAAGATTGCTGGGAGAAATATCAATAACCTCAGATATGCAGATGATACCACCTTTAAGGCAGAAAGTGAAGAATAACTAAAGAGCCTCTTGATGAAAGTGAAAGAGGAGAGTGAAAAAGTTGGCTTAAAGTTCAACATTCAGAAAACTAAGATCATGGCATCTGGTCCCATCACTTCATGGCAAATAGATGTAGAAACAGTGGAAACAGTGTCAGACTTTATTTTGGGGGGCTCCAAAATCACTGCAGAAATGACTGCAGCCATGAAATTAAAAGATGCTTACTCCTTGGAAGGAAAGTTAGGACCAACCTAGACAACATATTAAAAAGCAGAGACATAACTTTGTCAACAAAGGTCCGTCTAGTCAAAGCTATGGTTTTTCCAGTAGTCATGTATGGATGTGAGAGTTGGACTATAAAGAAAGCTGAGCACTGAAGAATTGATGCTTTTGAACTGTGGTGTTAGAGAAGACTCTAAGAATCTCTTGGACTGTGAGGAGATCCAACCAGTCCATCCTAAAAGAAATCAGTCCTGAATATTCATCGGAAGGACTGATGCTGAAGCTGAAACGCCAATACTTTGGCCACCTGATGTGAAGAACTGACTCATTTGAAAAGACCTTTATGCTGGGAAAGATTAAAGGCTGGAGGAGAAGGGGAAGACAGAGGATGAGATGGTTGGATGGCATCACTGACTCAGTGGACCTGAGTGTGAGTAAACTCTGAGAGTTAGTGCTGGACAGGGAAGCCTGGCGTGCTGTAGTTCATGGGGTCTCAAAGAGTCAGCCACAACTGAGAGACTGAACTGAACTGAACTGAAAAGCAATGGAAAAATCCTTCCTAGAAGTAGGACTGAGACCTGAAGAAGAAACACGCTGTGATTTCCTGGCTAGACTTCAAAGTTGCAGTGAACCAGTGACTATTGTATACTCCCATTTTCCCTTATTTTTCAGCAAGAATGTCTATAGTGATTTTTCCAGTGTATAGCACACCATTTATGTTGCCTATATAGGTCTTTGTTCACAGGTCTTAGGACTGAGAGGAACAATACACAAGAAACTTAACCCAAGGGGCTTCATTTGTACCTAGATCTGATTTAAATGATAAGATTCTGAACCTAGACCCTAAGCCTGGTGACATATTGAGGTGTCCTGGAAATGAGGAATTTATGCTTTTTTTTTTTTTTTTTTGCATGTGGGAGAAATAGAAATCATTTGTGGCAGTAGATACACTTTTGAATTTTAAAATATATTCACAATTTTTTGACAGTCTTCTTGTCAAGAGATGGAGTCTAGAGGGTGGAATAAATTGAGAGTAGCATTGACAGATATATAATACCATGTGTAAAATAGATGGCTAGTGGGAAGCTGCCCTATGGCACAGGGAGCTCATTCTTGGTGCTCCTAATGACCTAGAGGTGTGCGATGGGGGTGGGTTGGAGGGAAGCTCAAGAGGGAGGGGATATATGGATATGTATAGCTGATTCATATCATCGTACAGCAGAAACTAACACAACATTGTAAGGCAACAATACACCAATTAAAAAAAAAGAAATTAAATGGGAAAATATATAAATGTGGAAAAAAGAGAGAGATGGAGTCTTCTTCCTATCCCCTTGCATATGGACTGGACTCACTAACTCATTTCTAAAAAATAGAGTAGGATGGAACTGGTGCTATGTTAATTCCATGCCTAAGTCTTTAAAGATGATGCAGCTTCTTCCTGACTCCCTCTTGGGACATTCACACTTGCAACCACCTCTTCCCTGAAACCTATAAGAAAGCCCAGGCCAAAGGGAGAGTCCAGGAAATGAGCCAAAGCCCCAAGCCCCCAGCCCCAGCTGAACTCCCAACTTCTCAGCCATAAGGGAGCCACTTTGGATGGAGATTCTCCAGTTCTCCATCAAGCCAGTGCCTGAAAGTCGCTCAGTTGTGTCCGACTCTTTGTGACTCCATGGATTATACAGTCCATCGAATTCTCCAGGCCAGAATACTGGAGTGAGTAGCCTTTCCCTTCTCCAGGGGATCTTCCCAACCCAGGGATCGAACCCAGGTCTCCCGCATTGCAGGCAGATTCTTTACCAGCTGAGCCACAAGGGAAGCCCAAACAAACAGCATTCCCAGACAAATGCTGTCCAAATTGCAGATTTGCTTGTAAAATAAATGACTGTCATTTCTTTGAGCCATTAAATTTAGAATAGAAATTCTAATCCTATATCAATAGAAACAGGAACAATTTCTCTTATCAGGTACATAGACAGTTGAATTAGTGGTGCTGACCCTCAGTGGCATTGAAAATTCACATACAACTTTACAGTCAGTAAAGCCTCAGATTCAACCAACCACAGATTGTGTAGTATTATGGTATTTGTTATTGAAAAAAAAAATCTGCCTGCAAGTGGACATGCACAATTAAATCCTGTGTTGTTCAAGGAAGGTTAACTGTGTATATCTCTGATGTTTATTAAGAAGTAAATATTGGTGAGGCCCTATTTTAAATGCATTACATATGTTAACTCATTTCATTCTAATAACAACTCTATGAGGAAAATATTTTAATATCCCCATTTAATAGATAAGAAACAGTAGAATAAGTCATGAAGAAGTTGACCAAGTAACTCGAATGAGGGCATATAGCCAGAGGGCCCAAGCCATTGACCTAGCTGATCCAGAGTCCAGAACCATTATGCTTCTCTGAATCTTATAAGAGCATTGTTTACTTCAATTTTTCCACTTACCATTAACACAAGGAAGCCTCTTCTCCATAGCTCTAGCCTTTACCTTTAGTTGAGGGAACTTTTTGCTAAAGGCAAACCACAGTTTAAATTTTGTCCCTAAATGCCAGTTTTGCGGAGATGAGCCAGCTGTGGCCCATGGGCCAGACCTGGTGCACTACTGCTTTTGTAAATAAACATTTTTTTTTAACACAGCCATGCTTACTCATTCATGTTTTGTCATGGTTGCTTCTGTACTACATTGCAAAGCTGAGTGGTTGTGACAGTGGCTATGCCCCACAAAGCCTAAAATTTTACTTTACAGAAAAGGTTTCCTGACTGCTGACTTAGATCACTGAAGTTCCCTTTCTCGATGAATTCATAATATGTCATAAACAGAATGCATGAGAATTTTAGACAGACTGGTCTGGACTAAAACCCACTTCTATTTTCTGTGTGTGACCTTTGGAGAATCTCTTAACTTCTCTGAATTTTAGTTTTACAAAAATTGAAGAGAATAGTAAGACCTTTGTCTTAATTGATAAGTGATAAGACCCTGAGATAGCAAATATTATTACTATGTTAAAAGTTTTACCAATCTTTTATGAGCAGAGCCAAATTTAGGGGATCATATAATTAGAGATAAAAGAAAAAAATGCTTAATGTTTTATTTTCATGTTTATTCATGTTATGCATAACTGTTAGGGCACACAAAGAAAAGAGTGGCAACAACTTCTGTTAGGTGTAAGACACAGGTGGGAATCAATGGTTTGTGAAAGTCCAAGTTGTGAATTTCCTTCTATGGTCCAGATTTTTTAAGAAAAATCCTGCAGGAAGAGGTGACTTCACAGGAAGCAATTTTCCAACACCAATTTCTGATTGATTAAATATCAAAATTTGGAGAAAGAACACTTGTTTGCTTATTGAGCTAAAAATATCATATTTTCCCCCACTATAACTGGATATTTTTCTTTGAGAATATGAGTAAATTTAGAATCCTGAGGACAGAGGGAGTTGGGATTTTAATAAATGATCTGGGTGGCCTGATGAACTGTTTCTGTCCTGAGAGGTGACGGTCACAACCTGATTTCCTGGAGAACAATGGGAACCAGATTCTAGCAGAGTGATGTCAGGGGCATCCATTTTCTTTTGTTGCTGACTGTTCTCTGTCCTCGGTGTGTGAGCTGTGGAGTCAGAGCTTATCTCAGCTCCCAAGTGATGCAGGTCGGCTTTATAGATTTTGATGGCATATCTGTCTAGATGGGGGTGACATTGGAGTGTGAGAGAGGCTCTGCTCTGTGTGAGGAGCTGGGGCCTGTCACACATGAGGGGTGTGAGAGGAGCAGAGATGCTTCAGGGGGCCTGATGAGGGAGGTTGAGTGGGAACCAGATGAACGCTGCTTTCAGTCTGCTGTGAGGATTCTGGTTTTCTTCACTCGAATTCCCACCCCACCCCCCCCCCCACCCCCTCCCCTTTTCACTTGTCACACACATAAAGGGCAGTGAAATGCTAACCTGGCCCAACTGAAAATCTGGAGATATGAAGCTGTAAAAAAGATAACGATTAGACACTTGTGGAGTTGACTAGAGACCCTTGGTAGCACGCTTTATGTTCCTGGTTAACCTTTTAACTACAAAAACAGATCTCATTTAATAGACATGGGCTCCTTGAAAGAAATAAAGGAAGGAAGAAAGAAAGGAAATGAGGGGAGAACGAGGGAGGGAAGGAGAAAGGGAAGGAGGGAGGAAGAGAGGAAGGAAGGAAGCGAAAGAAAAAATAGATATACTTTTCTCTCAAACTGTCACATTTTTAGTATTGTACCATTCCAACGTATTAGTTCATTGAAGAAATCATAGAACCTAAAGGTAGAAAATTACATAGAGGTTAGTTTGTCCAAATTTGGACACCTGCAGAACTCTGCTGAGTAACTACCATGGTAGGTGCATTAAATCTTTCTGTAATGTTTTCTGAACCTGGTCTGTCCCAGGTATTTTTTTTTCTTTTTAATTTGTTTTTTATTGAAGGATAATTGCTTTACAGAATTTCGTTGTTTTCTGCCAAACCTCAACATGAATCAGCCATAGGTATACATATATCCCTTTTGAAACTCCCTCCCGTCTCCCTCCCCATCCCACTCCACTAGGTTGATACAGAGTCCCTGTTTGAGTTTCCTGAGCCATACAGCAAATTCCTGTTGACTAGAAAAAGCAAGAGAATTCCAGAAAAACATCTATTTCTGCTTTATTGACTATGCCAAAGCCTTTGACAGTGTGGATCACAATAAACTGTGGAAAATTCTGAAAGATATGGGAATACCATACCACCTGACCTGCCTCTTGAGAAGCCTGTATGCAGGTCAGGAAGCAACAGTTAGAACTGGACATGGAACAACAGACTGGTTCCAAATAGGAAAAGGAGTACGTCAAGGCTGTATATTGTCACCCTGCTTATTTAACTTATATGTGGAGTACATCATGAGAAATGCGGGGCTGGATGAAGCACAAGCTGGGATCAAGATTGCTGGGAGAAATATCAATCACCTCAGATATGTAGATAACACCACCCTTATGGCAGAAAGTGAAGAATAACTAAAGAGCCTCTTGATGAAAGTGAAAGAGAGTGAAAAAGTTGGCTTGAAGCTCAACATTCAGAAAACAAAGATCATGGCAATCAGTCCCATCACTTCATGGCAAATAGATGGGTAAACAGTGGAAACAGTGGCTGATTTTATTTTTCTGGGCTCCAAAATCACTGCAGATGGTGATTGTAGCCATGAAATTAAAAGACGCTTACTCCTTGGAAGGAAAGTTATGACCAACCTAGACAGCATATTAAAAAGCAGAGACATTACTTTGTCAACAAAGGTCCATCTAGTCAAGGCTATGGTTTTTCCAGTAGTCATGTATGGATGTGAGAGTTGGACTGTGAAGAAAGCTGAGTGCCAAAGAATTGATGCTTTTGAACTGTGGTGTTGGAGAAGACTCTTGAGAGTCCCTTGGACTGCAAGGAGATCCAACCAGTCCATCCTAAAGGAGATCAGTCCTGAGAGTTCATTGGAAGGACTGATGCTGAAGCTGAAACTATAATACTTTGGCCACTTGATGCAAAGAACTGACTTATTTGAAAAGACCCTGATGCTGGGAAAGATTAAAGGCAGGAGAAGAAGGGGAAGACAGAGGATGAGATGGTTGGATGGCATCACTGACTCAATGGACATGAGTTTGGTTAAACTCCTGGAGTTGGTGATGGACAGGGAGGCCTGGCATACTGCGGTCCATGAGGTTGCAAAGTGTCAGACATAACTTAGCCACTGAACTGAACTGAACTGAATTGTGTTTGTTTATTCTTACATACAGAAACCATTCTCTGTATGTTTATTCTTTAACTCTTTTAGGTCTTTGTTAATTGATTCTTGTATTTTCTCCATTTTGTTTTCAAGGTTTTTGATCATCTTTACTATCATTATTCTGAATTGTTTTTTCAGGGTGTTTGCCTATTTCTTCTTCATTTATTTGGACTTCTGTGTCTCTAGTTTGTTCCTTCATTTGTGTAGTATTTCTCTGCCTTTTCATTATTTTTTTTAACTTATAGTGTATGAGGTCTCAAATTCCCAGGCTCCAAGGTTGAATTCTTTCTTCCTTTTGGTTTCTGCCCTCATACGGTTGGTCCAGTGGTTTGTGTTAGCTTCATGTAGGGTGAGATTTGTGCTGAGTTTTTGTTTGTTTGTTTGTTTGTTTGTTTTTCCTCTGATGGGCAAGGCTGTGTGAGGTTGTAATTCTGTCTGCTGATGATTGGATTTGTATTTTTGTTTTGTTTGGTTTTTAGATGAGGCATCCTGCGCAGGGTGTTACTGGGGGTTGGGTGATGTCCCATCTTGTATTCATGTGGTTTCCTTTGTGTGAGTTCTCACTTTTTGATACTCTCTAGGGTTAGTTCTCTAGTAGTCTAATGTCTCGGAGTCAGTGCTCCCACTCCAAAGGCTCAGGGCTTGATCTCTGGTCAGGAACAACGATTCTACAAGTGACTTGTTACGGCATTAGGTGAGATTAAAACAAATATCCAGAAACGAGAAACCAAAGATGAACCCCAGACAAATGGCAGTTACAAAGTCAGGCAAATAATAATTAAAATAATGGAATATACACATATACGTATATACCCAGGAGCAAAGTTAAAACAGTCCAACAAAAATAAAGTATAATAGATTGACCTGGCGAACAAAAGAAATCAAAAATCATATTTACCAGTTATGCACAAAACTAACTAAAGCACAAAAAACAAAGCTAAAGCAAGGTGCTAAGTGGGGAATAAAACAATGAAAACAAAACTAACAAATATGTTGAGAGGAAAGGAAAGAAAGAAAGAATAGATATGCAAAGTTAAATAGAGGCAGATAAAGAAGATTTATATACGTTAAAAATGAACTGCAAGGGGGAAAGAACAATAGGAAAAGCAAGCAAAGGAATACGTGTAGAAATAATGATAATAGGTTTAAAAAATTAAAATTAAAAAAAAAAAGAGAGAAAAGGAAAAAGGAAAACTTCCCAGAACTGGAAAATCCCAACATAGAGACAGAGGTTTATAATAGTAAAAAATGTGACTAAGAAAAAAAAGCTTAAAAGCTTAAGTTGATTTCATAGTTTTCAATAAAATCAACAACTACAACAAAGGAGGAAAAAGAAGGAAAAAAAGAAAAAATAAAAGAATCTATAGAACAAGTCAAAACATAAGACTAATAAGTGTTTTTCTTGAGTCACTGCTGTAAGAATCCTTTCCCTAGCTGGGGGTCACAGTTCACCTCACCTCCCTAGGATACCCTCTGACACTGTGTTGATCTTTGGACCTGTTTGTGGGGCCAGCTCAGATTCTAATCTGATTCTAGTCATCTGTGTTCTTGCCTCCAGTGTCCACAGCTATCAGAACTAGTGCGTTTTCTTTTGTGGCAGCTCTCAATGACCTTTTATATATTCCATAGGCACAGAGTCTGCCTAGTTGATTGTGTGGATTTAATCTGCAGCTTGTACAGCTGGTGGGAGGGTTTTGGGTCTTCTTCCTGAGCCACACTGCCCCTGGGTTTCAATTGTGGTTTTATTTCCACCTCTGCATGTGGGTTGTCCACTGGGGTTTAGCTCCTGCAGCTGCCCTGGAGGGCTTGGGTTAGGCCCTATGAGGGCCAGGTGTGGAGGTGGTGCAGCTGCTTGCATCACAGGCGTTCTGGCAGCACCAGGTACTCAGGGGAGTTGGCGGCTAGGGCAGCAGGAAATACAGTGCTTTAGAAGGGTATGGCAACCAGTATCGGCCAATACGCTCCAGGAATCTTGCCTGGAAAACACCCCCTGCCTGACAGAGAAGCCTGGCAGGCCACAGTCTACAGGGTTGCAAAGAGTTGGACACTACTGAAGCGACCCTCCATGCATAGACACAAGAATTTTTTTGCCTGTGGCAGCTCTGCCCCAGTGAGAGTTGAGCGTGCGCAGCTGCTTGGCTTGCGGGGACCCTGGCGGCACCAAGAGTGCAGGGACACGGACTGCCTCCACCGCAGGAGTTATGGCGGTGTCTTTTTTTGAGCCTCTTGTATCTGGCAATCAGAAAGCCTCTTTGACCAGTCTTTGTCCTTAGCTCCGCCCGTTCAGGCACATAGAGGGGCGCCCACTGGCTGGGGTCTTACTCTGTAGTTTGGCATATCCAGTCACTTAAAGGAGCCCCTGGAGTGGGGGCCTACTCTATAGTTCAGTGTGTCAGGCATTTGATGGGCCAGCCTCTCTATTGTTCAGCTGCCAATGCTGGCATGTGGCGGGAGAGAGGCTATGGTGATGGCTCCACACCGTATGTGTGACTCAGCTGTATCGCCTTGCTTCCATGGGTGCCCTGCTTTCCTCCATAGGCATTTCCCACCACAATCTCCTCCCTCACATTCCCCCGGATCCATCTCTCTGCAGTCAACAACAGCCCTCGCCCTGGGATTGCTCCACAATCTCTAAACTCCAGCTCCCAGCCTGTGCACCTTCCAGGCGATTTATGTCCCTGTCCAGGGTGTGTATGGCTGTGGCAAGGACTGTCTGATTTTCATTCCATTTAGGCTGCCACAGACCATCTGTCTCACTCTCAGCCTTAAATGTTTCTCCTCTGACTCAGCCAATTGCCCCGATGTGGGGATTGGACCCGTGCTTCAGTTCCTCCCGCCCCTCCCGCTGAGGGCAGATCCAGTCTAACACTCCTGTTTTTCCCCCTAGTTCCTTCATCCTACTGAGTTTTGTGTGGGCCCATATGTTCTTTTCCGCTCGTCAGGTACTCCTGTCTGGCACTCAGTTGGTGTTCTGCATGCACTTCTGTGTTTGAAGGTGTATTCCTGATGTATCCATGGAGAGAGATGTACTCCATGTCCGCCTATTCCTCTGCCATCTTATTCTCTCTCCTATCCCAGGTATTGATCTTGGTAAAGGCCTGAACAAAAGAGACAAACATCTTTGCCTTCATGGAGTCAGATTGCATTGCAGAACCGGTGCTTGAACATTTCCAGTGACCAAAAGCTGTCAGTTTAGAAGGGAATAAATAAATTCTTGAGATTTTTATTTATTAACAAACTCTTATGAAACTGAGTTTTAAGAACTTTACAGATATTGACTCATCTAGTACTCTTTTTAAAAAACATTTGTTTTAATTAATCTATTTTTTAATTGAAGGATAATTGCTTTGCATAATTTAGTTGTTTTCTGTCAAACATCAATATGAATCAGCCATAGGTGGACATATGTCCTCTACCCCCTGAACCTCCCTCCTGTCTCCCCCATATCCCACCGCTCTAGGTTGATACAGAGCCCCTGTTTGAGTCCCTGAGACATACAGCAAACTCCCATTGGCTATCTATTTTCCACATGGTAATGTAAGTTTCCATGTTGCTCTCTCCACACATCTCACCCTCTCCTCCCCTCTCCCCATGTCCGTAAGTCTGTTCTCTATGTCTGTTTCTCCACTGCTGCCTTGCAAATAAATTCATCAGTACCATCTTTCTAGATTCTATATGTATGCATTAGTATATGAGATTTATCTTTCTCTTTCTGACGTACTTCACTCTGTATAATAGGCTCTAGGGTCATCCACCTCATTGGAACTGACTCAAATTCATTCCTTTTTATGGCTGTTAACTCATCTAATGCTCTTAATATTGCAGATGCTATCGCCATCATCCCTCTTCTACAGATGACCAAACTGAGGCACAAAGAGTTTAAGGAATATCCCAGGGATTTGAGCCCAGCTGTCTAGGTTTGTAGTTTGGGTTCATATACTAGGCTACACTGCCAGTATTTGGATAGTTTATGTTTATAACTTGGTTCTTTTTCCCGATGTTGCTCTTACCCTAAAATGTTTAGCCCGTTGGTATCTTAATGTTTAGCCCTTGGGATCTCCCACTGTAAATGCTCATCTACTGGATACAACGAAAGACAATGCCTGACTCTCTAGCATTATGTGATTATACAGGATGAGACAGACAGCCCACAAGAGGTGGGCCCCACTTATCTCACCACTCTCCCTGCTCATATGAAAGGGCACTGCCTGCACATTTTGTTGTTGTTCAGTTGCTAAGTCATGTCTGACTCTTTGCAACCGTGTGGACTGCAGCATGCCAGGCTTCCCTGTCCTTCACTCTCTCCAAGAGTTTGCTCAAATTCATGCCCATTGAGTTGGTGATACCACCCAACCATCTCATCCTCTGTCACCCCCTTCTCCTGTACTCAGTCTTTCCCAGCATTACCAATGAGTTGGCTCTTCGCATCAGGTGGCCAAAGTATTAGAGCTTTAACTTCAGCATCAGTCTTTCCAATGAGTCTTCAAGGTTGATGTCCTTTGGAATCAACTGTTTTGGTCTCCTTGCAGTCCAAGTGACTCTCAAGAGTCTTCTCTAGCACCACAGTTTGAAAGCATCAGTTCTTCAGCACTCAGCCTTCTTTATCCAACTCTCACAACCATACATGGCTACTGGAAAAACCATAGCTTTGTCTATAAAGTCCTTGGTCAGCAAAGTGATGTCTCTGCTTTTTAATACATTTTAATACGTTGTCTGGGTTTGTCATTGCTTTTCTTCCAAGGAGTAATCGTCTTAATTTCATGGCTGCAGTCACTGTTCAAAGTAATGTTGGACCCCAAGAACATAAAATATGCCACTGTTTCCACTTTTCCCCCTTCTATTTGCCATGAAGTGATGGGACCGGATGCCATGGTCTTAGTTTTTGGATGTTCAGTCTTAAGCCAGCCTTTTTACTCTCCTCTTTCACCTTCATCAGTTAAGAGACTCTTTACTGTCTCTTCACTTTCTGCCATTACGGTGGTGTCATCTGCATATCTGAGGTTATTGATATTTCTCCTGACAATCTTGATTCCAGCTTGACCTTCATCCAGCCCAGCATTTAGCATGATTTACTCTGCATATAAGTTAAATAAGCAGGGTGGCAATATACAGCTTTGGCATACTTCTTTCCCAATTTTGAACCAGTTTGTTGTTCCATGTACAGTTCTAACTGTTGCTTCTTGACCTGCATATAGGTTTCTTAGGAGGTAGGTAATGTGGTCTGATAGTCCCATCTCTTTCAGAATTTTCTAGTTTGTTGTGATCCACACAGTCAAAGGCTTTAGCATAGTCAATGAAGCAGAAGTAGATGTTTTTCTGGAATTCCTTTGTTTTTTCTATGATCCAACAGATTTTGGCAATTTGATCACTGGTTCCTCTGCCTTTTCTAAATCTAGATTGTACATCTGGAAGTTTTTGATTCATGTACTGTTGAAGCCTGCACATAGTAGGTGTAATAGCTCTTGCTAATAATTCATAAGTTTCTGGCTCACTGATTGCTGAAATTTCCCAGTTTAGTTTCCTTCTTCTAGCACAAGGCTATTCTGTAGGAGAAGAAGCCAATTAGACTTTATTGGACATGTTTTCAAAATTTTCTCTGAAAGCAGATTTTAATAATGGGAGAGGACCTCATTTGGTTGATAGGAGAGAGATTGTCATCATCAAGAATTGAAAAAGGAGAGGATGAGGAAGTCAGGAACGTGGAAGAATTCATGTGGTGTCTTCTTAAAGACTGCCTTCCACCAGAGCCCAAGCAATTAACCAGTCCTTCACCAGAACATAAAACAGGTCTATCAAAATAGGTTTGTTGCCTTGGGTCTGAAAAAAAAAAAAAAACAAAAAACAAAAAAAAAAAAACAGCTGTTCCATCATGAAATAGGAAGTAAGAAGGAGCTAGACAGAAGTTTGAATAGGGCTTACAATACTTTGGAAATTTTTCTGAGTTAACTCATCTGTTGATTTAATCCTTTGTTTGAAAGAAATAAAAAAATGTCAGATGCATTCTCCTTTTAAGTGGAATTGTCTCAAAATACCTTCTAACATCAAAGCCCCATGATTTCTGGATTATCACTCATGACTCTTCTTCCTGTCATTGATAAGATTAATGCAGTCAACTTTCTTTAACTAGTTTACTGGTCTCAGAGATCTCTGCCAATGAGGCTCAGCCAAGATGACATCCTTTCTCCTACCCAGTCTTCCTACCTGCAAATTTGGGCTATAGAAAGTAAAATTCCTCTTCCATTCCCTTTTATGCTCTGTCATTCCAAACAAGAGGCTCTTTTGTTCACGTAAATCCTGCCTTAAAGTTTGTCTTCTTTTGCAGATACTTCCAGGCTGCTGTTCTGAACACAATTTGCTCCCCTGTCTATTGCTCCCCATTTCAGTCCTAGATGTATAACCACTTCTTATCTAGTAAACCAGTGGACTCAGTGAATATTTCCATGTAGAGTGCTGGTCATAGCTGTTGCTCTTTTTCTTTCTTCTTCTTTTTCTGGCTTCACCATGTGGCATGCAGGCTCTTAGTTTCCTGGCCAGGGATCGAACCCAGGCCCCCTGCATTGGGAGCACATGGAAGATTTTAGTTTCCTGATAAGGGATTGAACCCAGGCCCTCTGCATTAGGAGCATGGAATCTTAACCACTGGACCATCAAGGAAGTCCCCATTACTGTTTCAAAACCAAAATAATTATCATAGCCAATGTGTAGGTATCTGGAAAGCAAAACCAACAGCTACTTAATGCGGACATTTCCAAAGATTATTTCTATGAGTTTGTGAAAGACAGTACCCTTTAAAAATTTTTCACATTACATGATCCTTAATTTTTATTCAACAAAACCTTGAAAGAGTCATACACATCTGCAAGAAGGGTTTTTGAAATTAATAAATTTTAGATTCCTCGACACCCATCCGTGAAACATTACTTTTTCTAAGTAAAGAGTAGTTGGCAAAAATAATCTGAGACGTTTCCCATAATCTCTCAAAGAATCTGGCTCAGAATCTGAATCATGGGACCAAATACAGATACTAACAAGTCAGGTGGGTTCCTATTTCATCCAGATGAGGTTTTTTTTTTTTTTTTTTCTGGATGGATGTTTTTTAAGTGCCTGCTGGTTATTAGTCAGGGAAGAAGGGTGTTATAGGCCATTAACTTTTAAAAAAAAAAAAGGACATTTCTTCTCTTGAATTTTTCCCTAATGCTTTGGATGGATTTCTGTTGCTTTGGATGGATTATTGGCTGTGTACATCCTTACGTGGTAACCTACTTTAAGTCACTTCCCTTACATTAGCTATGACTCTGGGGAGCCGTAGTGACAGGCCACTGAATTAATCGAGAGGAATTGCTCTTGAAAGTAATCATTGTGAATGAATTTTCATCACTTGGTCTCATCATTTCATGCTGTTTCATCTTTGTTTTTCGCCCCTGACAAAAGTTATGCACAAAGAGTCCTTTGTTATTATCCCATTTTCCTCAGAAAACTTAATCTTATTAATATAGCAGTCGATTTACACAAACACCTGAAGAGTATCACATATACACACACACTCACCCCTGCAGAGTTTTTGAAATGAGTTTCATCTTCTTGTGGTGAGCGCTGTTTTTATTTTACTTTACTCTACAATAGCTCATGTAAATTTGGTTTCATATAACCTAATCAGTGCAATGTTATGTTTTAGGTACTGGGGCTTGTTTTAAGCAGGAGAATTGGACTTAGTTCAACAAAAAAAAAGTTGAAATGTTAAACTCTTGGGAAGAAAACCTAGAATATAGAAGAAATAATATTCAAAAAGTATTTAACAAGCACTTAATGTCAGGTGCTATTTTAAAAGATTCTTGGGATTTTTGTTACTGTTTATTTATTAGTTTTACACACTTTTATTTGCCCCCATGAATTTGATGCTACAAATTTTGTTATTTTCCTTATTTTTCAGGTGAGTAAACAGGGTTTCAGCAGATAAATAACTTGCCTAAACTCACACAGTTATCAAACAGTGGATCCAGGGTTACAGCCCCAAAAGTCTGATTTCTCAATCTTTCTACTACATTCCTTTATATGGTATCTGCTAAGGAACACTAAAGTGAGTGGAAAAAAGAAAAATTAAAATTCTAGTTAGTTACTACTTATATGAGATTGTAAAGCTACAGATTATGACTGACCTAATTGCTGAACTGTTGAAAAGGTTTCTCCCAAAATATAATTTGCCATTTAATCAGAATGAAATTAAGTTTCTACACGGTACCTAAAAACTGGAAGTTCTGGATTTTTTTGTTTCTTGTATTTCTTTTAAAATATCTAAAGAATGGGCCAACGATGAGTAACCACTGGGGAAAACAGACACCAACAGCTGTTTTCTTCACCAAAATACACTTGTGTTCAGGGTCACAGTCAGCTGTACAAAGTCAGAGTTTCGTATGTTAAGAAACTGCGAGAAATTTCGACCAGACTCAATTTTTTAAAATAGAAACTTAAAGTGATAAAAAGTGATTACAAATGCTACTGTTTTTAATTGTTGAGTTGAGTTATCAGTACCGTTTCCGGGTGTCTGCTCTGTATTTACTCCTTTCAGCAGACGGCCATTGACACCTGCTCTGTGCCTGATTCAGCCGAGGCCCCAGGAAGACAGTGGTAAACAGAACAGAAACCCGGCTTTCAGAGATTCTGCTCCGCTGAGGGAAGCACTAATTGACAAACTAAAAAGAATAAGCATGTACTATAACATCAGGAAGTGGAAAAAATAAAACTGGGCAAAGCAATAGAGACAGGCTAAATAGTGAAGCTTTCTCAGATACAGTGACATTTGAAGGCCTTCTCTGAGGGCTTCCCTGGTGACTCAGATGGTAAAGAATCTGCCTGCAATGCAGGAGACTCTGGTTTGATCCCTGGGTCAGGAAGATCCCCTGGAGAAGGGAATGCCTACGCACTTCAGTATTCTTGCCTGGAGAATTCCATGGACAGAGGAGCCTGGCAGGCTACAGTCCCTAGGGTCACAAAGAGTCGGACAAGACCAAGCGGCTAACACTTGCACTTTCTGAGAAAGTCACAGAATCTATACAAAAGGTTAATGGTTCACTTAACAAGGTGAGGCGCGGGAGAGGCCTTTCTGCAAGTTTTTAAGATTTGAATGTAAATGCATTGGGTTTTTAACTCTCTGCCACTACCAGCCTCTCCCCTCAAATAGTCTTTTTAAAGCTCCATTCAGAGTGTAAGTTAATAGTTGCTTTGCAAAGGGCTGGCTCTTTAAGTTTTATTAATGTTTGGTTCTTTTATTTCCCACATGTGGAAAAAGAAACATGATTGAACCAAATATTTGTGAATTCTTTTTCATCTTACAAATATTGTTAAAATTCCAGTGTGCTTTGATGCAACATTTGATATTTTCATTTCCCCAAACATTTGCTAATCATCCATTTTGAGAGGAGACAAGGTTTTTCTTCACGGTTTTCAGAAATGGGGTGCTTTGACAAATGTCTTGCTATTCGATATGAATAAACTTAGTTTGGCTTCAGATTTAATGATAAAATAAGCTCTGGCCTGTGTTTATAAACACACACCTTAAAAGCTAGTCATTTGTAAAAACGAGTAGGGGTCCCAAACTTCATCTTCCACCCAGGTCTCCTTTCTTGAGCCCTCGTTTAGTCAGCTGTTCTTGTTTCCTTGGGATTTCTGACCCTGCATTTGGTTCTCTCCAGTCTAACCGCATTGGGAGAGCTCATAAAGCAGCAGTGTATTATGTCATGGATTCCACAGAGCTTCTGCAGCCTTCTCTCCCAACAAAAGTGGTTGGAGCAGCTCTGAGGTCCTCCGTAGCTGTTTTTCAAAGATTCTCCTGTGTGTCAAAGAAGGGCAGCACTTACAATGGAAGGATACAGAGCTGGGACCCAGGCATCCAGAGGTTGAAAGAAAGGTAGGTTTGAGGGTTAAGGAGTTACAGCCCCAGTAAACGGATTAACCCAATGGAATCATAATGGAAATCAGGTGCTCCGCACATCTGAGTGGCCTGTACAAGGAAATCTTGCTTCTCTCCTTTCTCTCAGATTGAGTGAGACCTCCCAGGGTGACCAGATAGCCAGAACTGGTCAGTTCAGAGCATTTGAGACCCCTGCCTCAGGATGGGCACCTCCTAACCCAGGTCTGTGCTGTGAAACATACTCCTGGGCCTTCAGCTGGGCCATGGGGAGAGAAAGTTGTCCTTTGGGAATACTAAGATGGTATTGTATGTATCCAGGGCTACCAGAGGCTATTTTTCCACCTCACTGGGGATAGCCTGTCTGAAAAAGAATCCAGTAGAGTGAAAAGCATGTAAGAGGTTAGGGATGCTGGATCATGTTCTATCACATCATCTGGTCTTGGATCTAGCTAGTTCTTTTTCTTTCTTTAAATATTTATTTATTTACTTATTTATTTTAGCTGCACTAGGTCTTAGTTGTAGCATGCAAGATTTTTAGTTGCAGCATGAAACTCATAGTTGCGTTGTGTGGGGTATAATTCCTTGACCAGGGATTCAACCAGAGCCGCCTGCATTGGGAACATAGAGTCTCAGCCACTGGACCACCAGGGAAATCCCTGGATCCAACTAGTTCTAAAGGCAGTTTTACTCATGGACTTCTTGGTTCTCCAAGCTCATAAATTTTTGCAATTTGATCTGGGTTTATGTCACTTACAGCTAAAGGACTCCTAATCAGATACTAACTAAAGGAAGACCAAAGACTGGTAGGCAAGTAATCTGTCAAAGCAGAATGAAACAAAAAGGTCTAGGTGACCAGTGGCTTGGGATTCACATGACTGCGTGTTTTGAGATGATCATAACCAGGCAACAAAAATGCCAACCTAATCCTCATCCTAGGGTAGGGGCTACTTACCCTCTGGCCTGCATGATGGCTCTGAGGTTACAGAAATCTAGGATTCAGCTGGAGCTGGAGAGAGAATCTACAGAGGTAGATGTGATCTAGTCTTGGCTGGGGCCAGACAAGGACAATTGAAATTATTAGGTGGTTCTTCCTATTCCTTTGCCTAGAGTTTGCTTAAACTCATGTCCATTGAGTCAAAAAGATGAAGAGCTAGCCAGCCTCAATTAGGGCTGTTCCAGGCAGATCAGGACCTATGGGACCTCCTTTCTGAGTCATTTCTCCTGATTCTTTTCCAACTGGGTTTTTCACACCTATCTTCTCCCTTCAATTTTTTTTTTTTTCCAGAAAAAGCATTCTAGGTGATTTCTCTTTTTTGCTGTGTATACAGCTGGCTACATCATGGTGCTACTATGAGTCAGATCCTGTTTTATATTCACTTTGTCTCATTGCATCTTCCCAGCATTGCTGTGAGGTAAGAATAATTTAGACTTGAGAAACAATCCTAGAGAAGTTGAATACATGCCCTCTGCACTGCCAGGCAGCGGTGGACCTGCCCTACAGAGCAGGCAATCAGAAGCCAGAACCTTTGTTCTGCTCACAGTGCCTGGTTGCCGCTTTGTCATTCCTACGTGCACATGAGAACAGTCAGCCTCATTTTCCTCTGTATCATTTTAAAGCCTGGGGGTTCAATAAAAAGAACTGAAATCTTGCCATTGGCAACAACGTGAATGGACCTAGAGTGCATTATGCTAAGTGAAACACGACAGACAGATAAATGCTGTATGATTTCACTTACATGGGGAATCTAGAAAAAGCAAAGCAAATGAACAAGCATAACTAGGCAGAAACAGGGTCATAGATAAAGAGCACAAACAGGTGGTTGCCAGAGGGGAGGGGGTGTGTGAAGGAGAGAAACAGGTGAGGGAGATTAAGAGGTATGAACATCCACTTGCAAAATAAATGAGTCAAGAGTATGAAGTTTACAATGTGGGCAATATAGTCAGTAATTATGCAATATCTTAGTATGGGGATGGATGCTAACTAGACGTATCATGGTGATCATTTGGAAATGCATAGAAATACCAAATCACTAAGTCATGTAACAGGGACTAACATAGTGATGCATGTTAGTCAATTATACTTCAAATATAAACAAGCAAATAAAACCATAGGAAAGTAGATTAGGTTTCTGGGTACCAGAGGTGGGAGGTGGGGGGAGAGAGAAGTGAATGAAGGTGGTCAAAATATACAAACTTCCAGTTATAAGTTCTAGGGATGTAATGTACAGCATGGTGAATATAATCAACATTGCTGTGTGTTATATATGAAAGTTGTTAGAGAGTAAATCTTAAGAGTGCTCATCACAGGAAAGCATTTTCCCCTCTTTCTTTAATTTTGTATCTGTATGAGATGATGAATGTTCACTAAACTTATTGTGCTATCATTTCATGATGTAAGTGAAATCACTGTGCTGTACACCTTAAACGTATACAGTTCTTAGTGTTTAACCAATAGGTTGTGTCCAACTCTTTTGCAACCCCATGGGCTATAGCCCACCAGGTTCGTCTGTCCATGGGGTTTCCTAGGCAAGAATATGGGAGTCAGTTGCCATATCCTTCTCTAGGAGATCTTCCTGACCCAAGGATCGAACCCATGTCTGCACCAGGGAAGCCCCAAACTTACAGTGCTACATGTCCATTATATCTCTATAAAACTGGAAGAAAAAAAAATGTCTGAGAGCTCATAATTTTCAAAGATAGAGGTAATATTTTTTAAAATCAGAGGTCTCCCTCAAAGTGTTTCCACTGTGGCTGCTGAAGGCTGGTGCATATAAGGAAAAAGAGGAGGTTCCTCTTGAAGTGTTGATGGAAGCTGGTTCTCTGGGCTCCAAGTGGTGATCTTTCCCTAGGTCTCCTGTGGCCTTCTAGGAGGGTGACAATGAGAGTGAGTTCCTAGTTCCATCCTAAGCGTTCCCTGGAGGCAATAATGTGCTTGTGTGTTTGACACACAAATGAAGAATTTTCTATACCCTCTTCCTCTATTCCCCGAATTTGTTTTCAGTAATAATCCTATAATAATCAGTGAAAATTATTCTGTTTCTGATTCGTTCTTTAGTTTTTAAGTTCAGTTCAGTTGCTCAGTCGTGGCCAACTCTTTGTGACCCTGTGGACGGCAGCACGTCACGCTTTCCCTGTCCATCAACCAACTCCGAGAGCTTGCTCAAACCCATGTCCATCGAGTCGGTGATGCCATCCAACCATTTCATCCTCTGTCGTCCCATTCTCCTCCTGCCTTCAATCTTTCCCAGCATCAGGGTCTTTTCCAATGAGTCAGTCCTTGGCATCAGGTGGCCAAAGTTTGTTGGACCTTCAGCTTTAGCATCAGTCCTTCCAATAAATATTCTGGACTGATTTCTTTTAGGTGTGATCTCTTTGCAGTCCAAGGAACTCTCAAAAATCATCTCCAACACCACAGTTCAAAAGCATCAATTCTTTGACACTCAGCTTTCTTTATGTTCCAACTTTCACATCCATACATGACTACTGGAAAACCATAGCCTTGACTAGATGGACCTTTATCAGCAAAGTAATGTCTCTGCTTTTTAACATGCTGCTTAGGTTGGTAATAACTTTTCTTCCAAGGAGCAAGCGTCTTTTAATTTCATGGCTGCAGTCACCATCTGCAGTGACTTTGGAGCCCCAAAACAAAAGTCTGTCACTGTTTCCGCTGTTTCCCCATCTATTTCCCATGAAGTGATGGGACTGGATGCCATGATCTTAGTTTTCTGAATGTTGAGTTTTAAGCCAGCTTTTTCACTCTCCTCTTTCACTTTCATCAAGAGGCTCTTCAGTTCCTCTTCACTTTCTGCCATAAGGGTGGTGTCATCTGCACGTCTGAGGTTTTGATATTTCTCCCAGCAATCTTTAGTTTTAAAGCAAATGTAAAGCAAATCTTTAGTTGAAAAACCAATGTCAATTCTATAAAGAAAGGAAATTATACTTTTAATGATACTGTGGAAGCTTGGAAAAATATTTCAGGTATTAAAAATTTATGCTTAAAAACCAAAAATATTACACCTTACACTTCATGCTGCTTCCCTGTTTGAAACTGTAAATACAAATAAAAATTTCAAGCCATCCCACCAAATGACACATTTAATGCAACTCCAGTGTCTCTGTCTTTACAGTTACTGTATTATTTTTGCTGATTTTGAATCCATGCTTTGAAATCAGAAATACATGGTACCAAAGTACCACACAGACTAGGGCCATGAATTTGCTCCTGAGTCTGTGTAAGTTGAAGGCTGACTGTATGCCTGGATGAGTTCCATAATCATTTTTATGTCACAGTCAATTAAATGATAAATAATGAAACTGTGCTAATTTGAAGCTTATCCATCTAATATACCAGAGAAGGCGATGGCATCCCACTCCAGTACTCTTGCCTGGAAAATCCCATGGATGGAAAAGCCTGGTAAGCTACAGTCCATGGGGTCATGAAGAGTCAGACATGACTGAGCGACTTCACTTTCACTTTTCATTTTCATGCATTGGAGAAGGAAATGGCAACCCACTCCAGTGTTCTTGCCTGGAGAATCCCAGGGATGGCGGAGCCTGGTGGGCTGTCGTCTATGGGGTCACACAGAGTCGGACACGACTGAAGCGACTTAGCATCAGTAGCATCTAATATACAACACAATGGAAACCACAACAATTACTTAAACTATAGACCAAGAAAAGATTTCTTTCAGCAAGGAGTATTTCAGCATTGACATTGTTTGGAATTGTGATGTATGGCAATAATGATAGACTGGATTATTTTTGCTTTCAAATGCTCTACAGACAGTGTAATCTGATATTGCTTGGATCAGAAATTCCTGTGGCCTTGAACTTGGAACTTGACTGCCTAGAAGGAATGAAGATCAGTGTTCAAAAGTATTTTAGTCCAGTTCAGTTGCTCAATCGTGTCTAACGCTTTGTGACCCCATGAATCACAGCACGCCAGGTCTCCTTGTCCATAATCAACTCCGGAGTTTACTCAAACTCTGTCCATTGAGTCGGTGATGCCATCCAACCATCTCATCCTCTGTCGTCCCCCTCTCCTGCTGCCTTCAATCTTTGCCAGCATCAGGGTATTTTCCGATGAGTCAGCTCTTCACATCAGGTGGCCAAAGTATTGGAATTTCAGCTTCAGCATCAGTCCTTCCAATGAATATTCAGGACTGATTTCCTTTAGGATGGACTGGTTGGATCTCCTTGCAGTCCAAGGGACTCTCAAGAGTCTTCTCCAACACCACAGCTCAAAAGCATCAATTCTTCGGTGCTCAGCTTTCTTTATAGTCCAACTCCCACATCCATACATGACTACTGGAAAAACCATAGCCTTGACTAGACAGACCTTTGTTGGAAAAGTTATATCTCTGCTTTTTAATATGCCGTCTAGGTTGGTCCTTACTTTCCTTCCAAGGAGTAACGTCTTTTAATTTCATAGCTGCAGGCACCATCTACAGTGATTTTGGAGCCCAAAATAGTGAACTCTGCCACTGTTTCCCCATCTATTTGCCATGAAGTGATGGGACCGGATGCCATGATCTTTGTTTTCTGAATGTTGAGTTTTAAGCTTACTTTTTCACTCTCCTATTTCACTTTCATCAAGAGGCTCTTTAGTTCTTCACTTTCTGACATAAGGGTAGTATCATCAGCATATCTGAGGTTATTGATATTTCTCCCAGCAACCTTGATTCCAGCTTGTGCTTCATCCAGCCCAGCATTTCTCATGATGTACTCTGCATATAAGTTCAATAAGCAGGGTGACAGTATATAGCCTTGATGTACTCCTTTTCCTATTTGGAACCAGTCTGTTGTTCCATGTACAGTTCTAACTGTTGCTTCTTGATCTGCATACAGATTTCTCAAGAGGCAGGTCAGGTGGTCTGGTAGTCCCATCTCTTTCAGAATTTTCCACAGTTTATTGTGATCCACATAGTCAAAGCCTTTGCATAGTCAATAAAGCAGAAATTGATGTTTTTCTGGAACTCTCTTGCTTTTGCCATGATCCAGCAGATGTTGGCAATTTGATCTCTGGTTCCTCTGCCTTTTCTAAAACCAGCTTGAACATCTGGAAGTTCGCAGTTCACGTATTGCTGAAGCCTGGCTTGGAGAATTTTGAGCATTACTTTACTAGCATGTGAGATGAGTCAGTTGTGCGGTAGTTTGAGCATTCTTTGGCATTGCCTTTCTTTGGGATTGGAATGAAAACTGACCTTTTCCAGTCCTGTGGCCACTGCTGAGTTTTCCAAATGTGCTGGCATATTGAGTGCAGCACTTTCACAGCATCATCTTTCAGGATTTGAAATAGCTCAACTGGAATTCCATCACCTACACTAGCTTTGTTCATAGTGATGGTTTCTAAGGTCCACTTGACTTCACATTCCAGGCTCTAGGTGAGTGATCACACCATCGTGATTATCTGGGTCATGAATATGTTTTTTGTACAGTTCATCTGTGTATTCTTGCCACCTCTTCTTAATATATTCTGCTTCTGTTAGGTCCATACCATTTCTGTCCTTTATTGAGCCCGTATTTGCATGAAATGTTCCCTTGGTATCTCTAATTTTCTTGAAGAGATCTCTAGTCTTTTCCATTCTATTGTTTTCCTCTATTTCTTTGCACTGATCACTGAGGAAGGCTTTCTTATCTCTCCTTGCTAATCTTTGGAATTCTGCATTCAAATGGGTATATCTTTCCTTTTCTCTTTTGCTTTCGGCATATTTAATCCTGCTTATTCCAACTTTGTCCATTAAATGTCATCTGTAGTAAAGCAATGGTACTGGGAAATTTTGTCACAACTCCTGTGAGATCTTCCGAGTGCTTTGTTATAAAGCACAGTTGTTGAACCCCTCACATGCATAGGCTAATGGCCTGGGATTCTCTCAAATGATAACTGCACCCCCATCAGCAGGACAATTATCCCCATTCACATGCCTCCCCTTCTTCACATACATTTAATCAAAACCCTGAATTTTGAACTATAGTCAACACACACACTAACTGATTAGTGACTCCTTATTATGTAATTGGCAGTGAAGACTTGTAGATAGTCTGTGTACTTGATGTTATAGTGACCCAAAGGTTTTAATCAGTACTCAGAACTCAAATTTGTTCACCCCAGCTCAGCCTGGACTTAAACTTCAGTTCAAAGCGATGAGGCAGTAGCAACATGGATCCACTTGGAGAGTATTATGCTCAATGAAATAAGTCAGACAGAGAAATATAAATATGCATTGGCCAAAAATTTTGTTTGGATTTTTCCTTAAGACGTTATAGAAAAACCTGAACAAACTTTTTTGGCCAACCCAATAATACATGATTATCACTTATACATGGAGCCTAAAAAATATAACAAACTAGTTAATACGACATAAAGAAAACAGACTCACGGTTGTAAAGACTAAACTAGTGGTTACCACTGGGGAAGGGGAAGCCTAGGGATAGGGCCATGGGAGGCCCAAACTCTTGGGTGTAAGACAGGCTCAGGGATGTATTGTACAACATGGGAATGGAGCCAATATTTTGTAGTAACTATAAAGGGAAAGTAACCTTGAATATAAAGTTTTTTTAAAAATTTAAAACCTAGAAGGAAAAAAAAGTGATTGATTCAGTGAGTTCTTGGATCTTGTTCCTGGGAACTAGGAAATGAGAGAGGTTGTAATGTTTCCTTTTGATGGAGTTCTCTTCTCAGTGTCCTTGCTAAAAAGTTTGCCTTCCAAGCAATGTGATTTCAGGGGAAAAGCAAAGAACTACCTATGTGTACATTGTTATTGTTCAGTCACTAAGTTGTGTCCAGCTCTTTGCAACCCCATGAACTGCAGCACGCCAGGTTCCTTTGTCCTTCACTATCTCCCAGAGTTTGCTCAAACTCAGGTCCATTGAGTCGATGATCCCATCTCATCCTCTGTCATCCCCTTCTCCTCCTGCCTTCAATCTTTCCAAGCTTTAGGGTCTTTTCCAGTGAGTCAGTCCTTGGCATCAGGTGGCCAAAGTATTGGAGTTTTAGCTTCAGTATCAATCTTTCCAATGAACATACTGGGTTGATTTCCCGTAGGATTGATCTCCTTGCTTTCCAAGGGACTCTTCTCCAGCATCACAGTTCGAAAGCATCAGTTCTTTGGCACTCAGCCTTCTTTAGGGTTCAACTCTCACATCCATACATGACTACTGGGAAAAGCATAGCTTTAACTATCTGGACCTTTGTTGGCAAAGTGATGTCTCTGCTTTTTAATACGATGTCTAGGCTTGTCATAGCTTTTCTTCCAAGGAGCAAGTGTCTGTGTACACGGTGGCAGGGAAAGGAAATGTGCAGACAGAGAGGAGGCTATCTGGCCGTGTTTCCAGGGTGACGGCCGCACAGGAGGAAAAGTGAAATGCGCAGGTGAGAGCAGTAGAAAGCTGTATTGTGTGGGAAAGCAGCCATCATAACAACAGCAACACTGATTTGGAAACTAGAACCAGTGCACACAGTGTACAGATAAAGCCAATGAAGCCTGAGAGCAAAAACCACCCAACAAGAGAAAGCACAGCTACAGCGGATGTTTCACATGACAACTCAGAACCAGGTGACTGACCCCGGCAGCAGAACAGGCGCAAGGTGAGGAACGGCCCAGACCTGCACATTTTGACTCCTGAACTTGGGTCCAGACCTGTGGCAGAAGAATTAGTGACCAAAGGAAACTATCTTTCATTTATTATATAAATAAGAATATAACTAATTTTATATTTAGCCACATATGTTTAAGATCTTAATTTGTCTTTAGTTAAATCATAATATATTAGATTCAATCCTTTGAAATTGCAAATACGCACTTTTTTTTTTTAAACTTAGAAAAACTACAGTTTTGCATGGTTCAACCTCATAGATCTGAAGATATTCTTTTTTTTTTTTTTAATTGGAGGATAATTGCTTTACAATGCTGTGGTGGTCTCTTCCATACAGCATTGTGAATCAGTCATAATCACATATATGCCCCGTCCCTCTTGTGCCTCTCGCATGCCATTCTACCCTTGGAGGTCGTCACAGAGCACCAGGCTGGGCTCCCTGTGTTACACAGCAGCTTCCGTCTAGTTATATATTTTCCACATGATAGTGTATAAATGTCAAGGCTACTTTTTAATTTGTCTTACCCTCTCCTTCCCATGTTGTGTCTACCAGACCATTCTCTATGACTGTGTCTCCATTTCTTCTCTATAAATAGGTTCATCAGTACTATTTTCTAGATCCCGTATATATGCACTAATATGTGATTTTTGATTTTCTGACTTACTTCACTCTGTATAACAGGCTTTAGGCTCATCTACCTCACTAAAACTGACTCAAATTTGTTCCTTTATATGGCTGAGTAATATTCCATTATGCACCACAAGTTCAGTTCAGTTCAGTCGCTCAGTCATGTCCGACTCTTTGCGACCCTGAATCGCAGCACACCAGGCCTCCCTGTCCATCACCAAATCCCGGAGTTCACTCAGACTCACGTCCATCGAGTCCGTGATGCCATCCAGCCATCTCATCCTCAGTCGTCCCCTTCTCCTCCTGCCCCCAATCCCTCCCAGCATCAGAGTCTTTTCCAATGAGTCAACTCTTCGCATGAGATGGCCAAAGTACTGGAGTTTCAGCTTTAGCATCATTCCTTCCAAAGAAATCCCAGGGCTGATCTCCTTCAGAATGGACTGGTTGGATCTCCTTGCAGTCCAAGGGACTCTCAAGAGTCTTCTCCAACAAGTTATTTATCCATTTATCTGTCGATGGATATATAGGTTGCTTCTAGTCCCAGCTATTGTAAATGGTGCTATAATGAACACTAGGGTGCATGTGTCTTTCTGAATTGTAATTTTTTCCAGGGTATATGCCCAATAGTGGGATTGCTAGATCATATGGTAATTTTACCCCTAATTTGTTAAGGAATCTCCATAATGTTCTCTATAGTGGCTGTACCAGTGCAGACATTTTGGTTTTCTTTTGAAGTCCATGTTGGAAACCCAAGGAGAACTTTAGCCTTTACTAAGATTCCTCCTTTCTCCTGGAGTTTGTAATTTATGAATTTGATGCCATCTGGGGAAGTGACAAACCCATGGTGTCCACCCTGCCTCTGCCCTGGATGTGAAATGAAGTTGGGGAGAAATAAAAGTTCCATCACTGGATAAGCTGAAGGAGGTGGTTGTAGCTTCTGTACATGTTTATTTCTTCTTATTGCTTTGTTTTTTTATTTCTAACTCATTTGACGTGGGGCTCCAGATTTGTTTTTCTCTTTGTAAACTAGATTTTGAAATTATTATCTGACCCATCTGTTTGCTTCTCTTAAATGAAACATAAATTGGCTTGTTTTAAATTTCAGGTACTTTAGATTTGATTCTACAGTTCATCCTCTTTCAGCCTTGGCAATAAATTTTTTGCTGCCAAGAAGAGAGAAGCTTTGCTGTTTAGAATCCTTTTCTTTAAAAGAATGGGCATTTGAATATTAAAAAGAATTCTCAGTTTTCAATAGTTTGATTTCTTTCTTCTGATCTTATGTCTTCTTTCTTTATTCTCATTCTTTTCTGTCTATGACTCCACATTTATGCTACCTTTTATTTCTTTATATATTCTCTGCTTCCACAAGGAACTCAAGATGAGATATTATCTGTTCCTGTCTCAAAAGTTAAAAGAAAAAATGTGGGATCAGGCTAATTCCTGTGGGTCTCTGGCAGAAATGATCATGGTGCATTAGATAATGACGCTTCATTGGCCAATCAATAATTATTGAGTGTCTAGTTTGTGCACAATCCTGTACACACAATAGTATGGGTAATAATGGGAACACATTTCATGGGAGACATTGAAATATTCATGGACATGGACTTCCTTGCTACAATTGCTTTCGAGATCCATTTATAATGGACTCATATTTGAAATGGAAGGAAGCTTGAGACTCTCCGAAAGGTCTGATGCAGTGCCTTTTTAATGAATCTAACCATTACAAAGCTAGGCATTATCTGTATGTCCATCACTGTGTACCACTGGTGGTGCCATGCTGTTTAAGGCATTCAGGTTAATAGGCAGACAGTTGTTCTGAGGGTGCGGAAGGTTCTGCATTACAGAATATTCTCTCCTCGCCACACCTCTGTCATACTACTAAAATGCCTTCTTCTCGAGGATTATCTTAAAGGTACATTCTTCTACATAGTATTTTATTACCTAGAAGAGGTGCTTCTCAGCTCACCACACATTAAACAGAGCAAGTGATCTGTTTCACATGGCAGGGAACAAGGCCATGAGCAACTAGGACCAAGGATGATTTGACTTTTTTTTTTTTGTATTTAGCATGTAATTTTATTTTGGAACCATGCACATGCTTTACATAGTTTAACAAATGAAATAGAAGTAAGACTTTGACCTCATAGAAGTCTCTTGGGAAAGAGCTTAAAGAAAGGTCACCTTTAACTGCTCTTGGGAAGGAAAAAAAAAATGTCAAGACCTTCAACAAACAAGAGTAGTGAGAAGGAGGAACAGATGCCAAAAAAGGGAACTGAAGCAACACCACCGAAGCATCCACTCTTGTTGCAATTTAGGTTTGGGCCAACCTGAGCAGGGAAGTTGTGTGAACAGTGCAATAACTTGCTGGAGTGCCTGGGGATGCTTTGATTGGCCATCTAGATGGGGAGATGCACACGCAGACACCAGCTTATCCAGGTTTGCCTAGGACTTCCCTGGTTTCAACACCAAGAGACCCACATCCCCAGGACCCCTCAGTCCCCACGTGCCCCTACCTCATACCCCATATACTGAGAATACCACCGTCTTTCTCACAAATGATTTTGCCAGGAAATCTGTGTGAAAGTCATCATTATATGAGCTATGTGAAATAATATGATTCAAACTCAAATCTTTTCTATTTTTCCTGAGGTTTGGGACTGTCCTTGTAGGTTATACTGTCTTTTGTTTTGGATAGCATTAGCCTTTCCTTCTGGTAGAATGTTATCTCACCCCTCCTCACTCCCCATAATTGTTTTCCTTTTTAATTTTAGAAACTGATTCATTCTAGGAATATCACCTCTTAAAGATATTGTTTGTCGCTATGTGAGCAGATTCTCAGAGGGCTCTGACAGGGATTGTGAAGCTGAGATATTTCAGAGGTGTCGTTCTCACTAGAATCCAACAGTGGCCACCTATTTCCACGTGGAGATGAGTGTGAAGTGTGCTGTGACTTCAGGGACGTCAGGTCCTTGGTCCCAGGAGATAAGCAGTTAGTGATTTTCTCCCAAGAAGCATAGACTGTTTCAAGAAACACAGCATTTATAAAATATGTGCTTGCCTTTGTCCTGACAAGTCTTTAAGTTATAGTTTACAGAAAGACATTAAATCCCGGTTATAATCTTATATGTTTACATGAATCTGTGGCGATATCATAAAATCATTTATACATCTCATAACTAGAGACTGTTTTTAGAAAATTTAAGCCAGATTAAATAATTCACTAAAAAATCATCTGGGTGAAATCGAATACATTCTACTATCTGAAAATATTTATAATAAAATTCCATCTCATGCAAATTGTTTGCTACAAGATAGTCAAGTACTAATGTCCTTAACAGGAAAGACAATGAAAACACTCATAAATTAGGATTTTGCTCATAAAGTCAACTTTCATTAATTCAATTAACAGTGGAAAGAAAATGCATTGTTTTGTTTTAAGCTGAATTATAGTTAAAAGTTGACAAAAAGTGGTACAAAACTCAGTCAGTTAAAAATGTATCCCGTATTTAGAAACACAATTACTATTGAATAGAGATTATCCCACAGTAGAAAATTAATATAAGTCACTAAGTTTAGCAACATTAGACATTACATAAACTCTTGGTGAGGGGAATATGTGTGAAGTGGGGACACTAGCTGTAAGGTTTTGATCTGTCAAAATAATCTACTATTGTTGGTGTTTCTTAGCTGAGCAGCACTTTTTCATTCAAATATTTGAATAGTAAGAATCCTAGTAACTACAAGCATATTGATTTCTGTGTGGAACATATAAAGTTTACCAGGTTTGCTGGGTTTTACTTACGTATAAAATCTCGTTTAAATCACGGAACAATCATATGAGGTAGGTACAGCTATAATTCCTTCACATTTACATCTTGAAGTTTAGATGGTACCTACAAGGGTGCATATTGTGTGGCGCACACCTTCTGAATTAGTGTCTCTGAAAGTAAGCTCAGGAATCCTCATTAACAAGTGCCCAGATAATCTGGATGCCCTCAAAATGAAGTGTGTGTGTGTGTTGATAGCTCAGTCATGCCCGTCTCTTTGCGACCTCATGGACTGTAGCCCACCAGGCTCCTCTGTCCATGGAATTCTCCAGGCAAGAATACTGGAGTGAGTAGCCATTCCCTTCTCCAGAGCATCTTCCTGATTCAAGGATCGAACCCAGGTCTTCTGCATTTCAGGTAGATTCTTTACTGTCTGAGTCACCAGGGAAGCCCTAGCAATTAAAGATGTGTTATAACCATTGTTGTTGCTGTTTTTCAGTTACCCAGTCATATCCGACTCTTGTGACCCCATGAACTGCAGCATATCGGGCTTCCCTGTCGTTCACCATCTTCTGGAGCTTGCTCAAACCCATGTCTACTGAGTCAGTGATGCCACCCAACCGTCTCATCCTGTCATCCTCTTCTCCTGGCCTTCAGGCTTTCCCACCATCCAGGTATTTTCCAGTGAGTCGGCTCTTATCATTACTCTCTAGTGACTTCCCAGAATGAGGCAGTGCCTTGTTCTCATTTTCAGCCAAAGCAGATACACTCATTTCTCAAATTAGTCCATGGTGTAGAAGAGTTCTGAACACGAGAGGGAACTTTTCTTAACAGAACTCGTACAAAATTTGGACATAGGAAGTATGAGAGAGACGGAGAGGTCATTTTTGATTCTTGATCTCCTCCTACAAATGCCATTCCTGGTAAAGTTTATGAAGAAGTTGACACTGAATTGCTTGAATATCTTAGTAAGAATATCATCTAGGAGGTTTATTTAAAGACAAGAAACACATGGAGCTAAAGAGAGCTCAAGAGCAGACTCAGTGGAGAGACTGGTTAATGTAAGGTCAGAGAGTATTGGCAGAAAAGCATGTTCCTTTATGTGGCTTGGAGAAGTGGAACAAGTGTTTTGAAACCAGGGTTTTGAGAAATATTTCATAGTGTGGAATAGCTTTCTTTTTAAAAAAAAACTGAAATAAATATTTACTGGCCTTCCCCACCCCCACCATCCCCCACAAACACATATTTACTGTCATATAAACTTGAACTTCCAAACTTGAATTTCTGGATATACCAACAAGGGTGAAAGTGCATTTTGTTCAACATGGTCTTTTAGGAATTGCTACCTCTCATTTTGTTGCCTTCTGTAGTGCAAAATCCACTGCTTGCCAGCCTGCCTCTCCTTCCTCATTCCTCCTGCCAACCTGTTTTTCCTCATTTCTTTTTTTCCCTGTTCTTTCTCCCCTCTTTCCCCACCCCCTCACATTTTTTTGTTTGGTTCTTCTCTCTGAATCTCACTCTTTCTCCAGTCACATTGCACCTCCTCATCTCATCTTGCCAGCCTACTCCAGCCTGTAGTAATGTCTCCTTTTCCTGATTCATCATATTACTAAAATGTCTGCACCAAAGACTTTGGCTCATGGTTATTCTAACACACAGTGTTGTCCAATTGTATTTTATGTATAAATCCAGTTCCCTCAACTAAATCCTAAATGTTTGAGGCCCAGAATGAGAACATACATTAATTTTACATTTTCAACAAGAGTACCTAACCAATGTTCAGGAAATATACAGTATTTTGAATCACATGAAATTTTTTCCCACTTTCAAAGTCAGATGTATTGCTTTCCTTGTTCTTATCCCGCCATGCTAATTTTAACTTGTAACTCCTTTGACAGGCTGAGGGAGGAAAAAGGAGTTAATAATCACAATCAAGTTATTCATTTGTGGAAAGAAAAGTGTTAAAGAATATTACTATTTATTTATTTATTAAAGAATATATATTCCTCTTCAAGGAATAAAAAAATAACTAATAAATTTAAATTAGACTAAAAATTTGTTCTCAGTTCACACAAGGAAAGTGAAGACAGTTATATTTCAATTAATATTTAAAAGTTGTATGACAATAGACAGCAGTCAGTAGATAGATCCCAGATATTACCTACAGAAGCTACAGATTGGCAAGTTAAGTTTCAGCTCAATGAAGTAGCCATGTGAAATGAAGAAAGAACTTTAATTTATAAAAATGCCTTTCCTACTAAATTTGATCATTGCTTACATTGATATGAAGACTTTTTGTGTAATTATTAGATGTTGCATACTGAGATTAGCCACATTGTGGAACATGTCTGTATGATTTTCCTCTTTATAGTCAAATAATTCTTTTAAATAACAATAAAACATTACCAAAGGAGAGTAGAGCCCCAAGGGAGAGTAGACAGTGATAAGAGCCAAAGGACAAGAAGTGAGCAGGCTTCCAGTGAACTTACTGAGTGAGTTAGAACTTACTGAGTGTTTTAGAAAACACATATTCAATAAGCACTGGAAATATATGAGATCGTATTTGTTCATGATTCATTTCCCAGTGTTATGAGATGAGCACAAGCTGGGCTGTAGGAGAACTTCAGTTCAAGCCCCATTTATCTGCTTTCTGGCTGTGAGACCTTGAGCCCAATACTTAATGCATTTGAATATTAATTTCCTCATCTGCAAAACATGTAAAAGTATTTCAGTGGGTTTTTGAAGGTTACATTAGAAAAATCTGTAAGTACTTGGTGAGAAAAAAAAAAATTGCAGGTGCTTTCTGAATGATGTCATCCATACCTCAATTTTTCCATATTGCATGGGATCAGACTGACAAAGGATGCTATAAAACAGAGATAATCAAAATTTACAGTGCAACTCAAAGATCAAGAGAGATAACTTAAAGGATTGAGAACTGATCTATGAATTGAATCTGAAAAATTGTGCTTCTCTATGTGTCTGTCATCAAGGAAACTAACATTCGCTATTTTCTCTGTGAAAAATGGCCACGATTTACATGGAGGTCTACAACACAGACCCACAATAAGGCAGGCTGGGGGCCACTGATAGCCCAGTGTGCTCAAGTGCAGGAAGCCTGATGGAAAGCACAGTGGGCAGCTACCCACAGTGTGCAGCAGTGGCACAGAATCCCCCAAACCAGCGGTGGCATGGCACACGCAGCTCTGAAGTCAGGATTGCCCCAGACGACCCTGTGGACTGACCTCTAGCCACAGTTCACGTCTTCTTTAGCATTTACTGCCTGCACTGGCTTCCCTGGTGGCTCAGATGGTAAAGAATCTGCCTGCTAATGCAGGAGACACAAGAGAGGAGAGATCAGTTTCTGGGCTGGGAAGATCCCCTAGAGAAGGAAACGGCAACCCACTCCAGTATTCTTGCCTGGAGAACCCCATTAGCAGAGGAGCCTGGCGGGCTACAGTCCATGGGGTTTCGAAGAGTGGGACATGACTGCGCGACTGACACTTTCACTATTGCACTCAGGCATCGTGCTTTACATCTCTTTCCTCACTTAATCTGCTAAAGAGCCCCATGAGGTAGGTATGCCTGGGATCTTCAACTTACCGGCGAGTAAACTGAGCACAGAGAGGTTGTGAAGGTTAAGGCACACGCCTAGGAAATCAGCAGTGAGAGTCGAGCCCAGGCCGTCTGCATCCACAGGCTGCTCTCTTAAATCCTTCAGAAAGGAAAACACTTCTGGTACCTTTACAGGAACACCAAGAGAGGTGCCTCCAGGATCGGGGACGGGGGGGATGGATGTATGAAGGGAAGGGCCGTTTGCTCAGTCCGGTGTGCTGCCTACTCGGCAGAGAATCTGCTTCCAGAGGGACGCTGGGTGAGAGCGTCTGGCGATAAGAAGGGCTGTACCTATTGTGTGTCCCAGCCACTGGGTGGGTTGTCTATTTCCAGAGCCTGGGGGCAGCTCTCCTTGACTTGACCCAGATAAGTGCCAGACATGGGAGCACAGTTGCGAGATCAACTGGTCTGCTTCTTGTGTGGAATTTTCCTGTTCAAAAAAAAAAAAAGGAAGGTGCAGGAAAACAACAGCTTCCTATGACCTCATTCTGCTTAAAATTCCTGGATATGTCTCTGTTTCCCTTCTGGTTCCAGACTTTTTCTTACTTACTTTCATACTAAATTCAGCTTCTCTTAAAAGGAAACAAATATCAACTTTATAAAGAAGTGGCATTAATTTTTTTTTCCAGGACATTTTGAACTATAGAGCCCAGTTATCTTATTTAATTGATCTCTGATTAAATTTTTCCCCTGATGGGCAACCTTTTATGACAAGGTGATTCATATACTTTCTGCATTAGATTCAGAGGACATGTTCACTAAGTTCAGCCATTGATTTATCAAAGCTATTTACTGACTGTATACTATGGGACAGGTATTATGTTAGATGTTGATTGGTGGTCCTCTCCCCACACCTTCTGAATTAATATCTCTGGAGGAAATTTTAGGAATCCTCTTTTTTTTTTTAACTTTATTTTTTTATTCAAGGATAACTGCTTTACAGAATTTTGTTGTTTTCTGTCAAACCTCAGCATGAATCAGCCATAAGTGTACACATATCCCCGCCCTTTTGAACCTCCCTCCCATCTCCCTCCCCATCCCACCCCTCTAGGTTGATACAGAGCCCCTGTTTGAGTTCAGGAATCCTCATGTTTTAACAAATTTCCAGAGAAATGTTATGCCCTCAGTGCTTTGAAAACCACTATCCTTTATTACAAAATCTTCAAATATAAAGCCTGGGGTTTTATGTAACTTCGTTTCTAGCCTCTAACAGATTGCCTGGCAGGATAGTGTTGATGTGTTCAGTTCAGTCCAGTTGCTCAGTCGTGTCTGATTCTTTGCGACCCCATGAATTGCAGCACGCCAGGCCTCCCTGTTCATCACCAACTCCCGGAGTTCACTCAGACTCATGTCCATTGAGTCCGTGATGCCATCCAGCCATCTCATCCTGGGTCATCCCCTTCTCCTCCTGCCCCCAATCCCTCCCAGCATCAGAGTCTTTCCCAATGAGTCAACTCTTCGCATGAGGTGGCCAAAGTACTGGAGTTTCCGCTTTAGCATCATTCCTTCCAAAGAAATCCCAGGGCTGATCTCCTTCAGAATGGACTGGTTGGATCTCCTTGCAGTCCAAGGGACTCTCAAGAGTCTTCCCCAACACCACAGTTCAAAAGCATCAATTCTTCAGCGCTCAGCCTTCTTCGCAGTCCAACTCTCACATCCATACATGACTACTGGAAAAACCATAGCCTTGACTAGACGGACCTTAGTCGGCAAAGTAATGTCTCTGCTTTTGAATATGCTGTCTAGGTTGGTCATAACTTTTCTTCCAAGGAGTAAGCTTCTTTTAATTTCATGGCTGCAATCACCATCTGCAGTGATTTTGGAGCCCCCCAAAATAAAGTCTGACACTGTTTCCACTGTTTCCCCATCTATTTCCCATGAAGTGATGGGACCGGATGCCATGATCTTCGTTTTCTGAATGTTGAGTTTTAAGCTGACTTTTTCACTCTCCTCTTTCACTTTCATCAAGAAGCTTTTTAGTTCCTCTTCACTTTCTGCCATAAGGGTGGTGTCATCTGCATGTCTGAGGTTATTGATATTTCTCCCAGCAATCTTGATTCCAGCTTGTGCTTCTTCCAGCCCAGCGTTTCTCATGATGTACTCTGCATAGAAGTTAAATAAGCAGGGTGACAATATACAGCCTTGACATACTCCTTTTCCTATTTGGAACCAGTCTGTTGTTCCATGTCCAGTTCTAACTGGTGCTTCCTGACCTGCATACAGGTTTCTCAAGAGGCATGTCAGGTGGTCTGGTATTCCCATCTCTCCCAGAATTTTACACAGTTTATTGTGATCCACACAGTCAAAGGCTTTGGCATAGTCAATAAAGCAGAAATTGATGTTTTTCTGGAACTCTCTTGCTTTTTCGATGATCCAGCGGATGTTGACAATTTGATCTCTGGTTCCTCTGCCTTTTCTAAAACCAGCTTGAACATTAGGAAGTTCATGGTTCACGTATTGCTGAAGTCTGGCTTGGAGAATTTTGAGCATTACTTTACTAGCATGTGAGATGAGTGCAATTGTGTGGTAGTCTGAGCATGCTTTGGCATTGCCTTTCTTTGGGATTGGAATGAAAACTGACCTTTTCCAGTCCTGTGGATGTGTGGTTGGTTACAGTTCAGGGAGGAAACAAATTTCCAAACTCTCTGCTTAGAGTGATAAAGGAAGATCAAACCTATCATTTATTTAAAAAAAAGAAAACTTGTTTAGCTGGACTGAATCTTAGTCGTGGCACTCCAGATCTTTAGTTATGGCATGCGGGACAGTTAGTTGCAGCGTGCAGGGTATTTTAGTTGCGGCATTCAAACTCTTAGTTGCAGCATATGGGATCTAGTTTCCTGACCAGGGACTGAACCTGGGCCCCTTACATTGGGAGCAGAGTCTTAGCCACTGGACCACCAGGCAAGTCCCTGTCATTTATTCTTATTCATGTGTTTATACTTTTTAATTTGCTGGTCCTGGACCTAATTTAGAGAAGAAAATGGCAACCCATTCCAGTACTCTTGCCTGGAAAATCTCACAGAGAGAGAGCCTGATGGGCTACAGTCCAAGGGGTTGCAGAGTCATTCACAACTGGAGAACATAGATATTCTAACACCTGTAAGTCAAAATCTGTCTATTTCAGAGTATTTTTATTTTGTCTAGGAGGATATTGATCATCAGATTGTGATTTTCTTTATTGGGGGATTCTCAAAATCCACCTTGCTTTATTATTCACAAATCGAAGAGTAATCAAACTTGGGTAGACTTTAAAAGAGAAGAATGCCAACCTCTCATCAAGTTCTTAAATTCTCCCCACAGTACTCTCTTTGTATCAGTCAGAACAGGGTTACTGCTTTAACAAATAACCTTAAAATTTCACTGGCTTCATCACAATGGAATTTATTTCTCACTCACAACGTATTCCAAGGCAGATAGCAGGAGGAGGCAGTGTCCTTCAGGGACCCAGGCTCCTTCTATCTTGTGGCTCTGTTCTCAGTTAGAAAACCAGGGTCTTCCCTGCTTGAGCCAGCAATGGTGTAAGGGGGTAAGGATCACACGGTGATTGAAAGGGCAGCCCAGGATGATGCGTAGCACATCCACTCACATTTCATCAGCCAGAACTCACCCACTGGCCTGTACCTGACTGCAGAGGATACTGGCACATGCAGTCGGAGTGGATGATCAGATGCCCCCTGTCTTAGCCTCCAGGTAGCTATATGGCCTCCCTAGTGACAGAGAACTCACTGCTTTTTGAGGAAGATAATATAGTCTTTAAACATCCCAGACAGTTAGAGTTCTTTCACTGAATTAACATCAATTTTGCTGCATTGGCAAGATTGCATAGTACTTAAGAGTGTGGCCTCTAAAACCAGATGGCTTCAGTTTGTATCCAAACTGACCAACTTTGGCCAGTTACTCATTTCTTGGAGTCTGTTCCTCATAAATTAACCCATGTTTTGTGCCTGGGCTTGTGCCTGATAAGTAACAAATTCTCAATATATGTGAGTTGTGAATGCTTGATATTGGCCCTTGTTCCACCTCTGTGCTCACAAAATCTTTGTCCTTGGATATTTAAAGGTATCCCTGCCCCCTATTCTGAGTATCTTTCAGAATCTTCAGCTGCTCCTTATATGACCTTATTTAACATTCCTTCTTCATCCTGGTCACTGTTCTCAGGTTGTGGTCCAGTGTATCTATGGCCCTTTGAAGAGAGTAGCCCTCTTACCAGAATATAAGGTTCTAGTATGCTCTGATCAAGGAAAAGAACAGCAAAACTATAACCTCCTTGCTTTTAGCTGCTATACATCTATGTGTGTAGCCTAAGATCACGTCACTTTTTCTAGCTACCATGTCACCCAATTGATACCTATTGATCTTATTTTTTACTAAAATTTTAAAAATGTATGTAAATGTAATTGTTCAGCCAAGTCTCTTTTATTGTTGTAGACTTCTTTGGTTTCAAGAGAAGGTTCTTATATTGCTAGCTATACATTTCTGGCATATTCTATTTGATCTTCTATTTTCAATGTTTTCAATCTGAGAGGAGGAGTCGCTGCACCCTTAGGGCTCTTCTGTTCTCTAACCGTGGTTAATACAGGTTAACTCAACATCCAAGGAGAGTGACTAAGACTCACCTGTTAGTGTGCATTTCTTTTGGTCCAGCGCTTGCGAGCTCGCGCCCAGTCACGTCTTTGCAACCCACCAGGGTCCTCTGTCCATGGAATTTTCCAGGCAAGAAAACTGGCATGGGGTGCCATTTCCCTCTCCAGGGGATCTTCCCAACTCAGGGATTGAACTCTGCTCTCTTGCATCTCCTGCATTGGCAGGCAGACTCTTTACCACTAAGCCACTTGGGAAGCCCTTTTGGCCCAGAGTACTTGAGAAAAGACCACTAATACCAGGGATATTTATTAAGCTGGTGTTTGGGACTTTTTTCCCCTCTATTTTTGAAAAGCTGAAAAAAAAAAAAAAAAGACAAAACACCAGCTCATTTTCTTGACATGTAACTTGAATCACTGTCTTAACCCAAATTTCTTTATCCTTTTCTTCTTTATGGGCAGGATTTCTGTGTGTGTTGCCACATCATGTGGGTTTAGGGAAGGATAAGAAGAAAGGAAAAGATGGGATGGGATAAGCTGGCAGATACTGCAGATGCTACTTCGGGCAAGCTGCACCCAGCAGGCTCCTTGGTGGCCCTGATGACTTCTTGGAAACCTATGATTCTAAGACTCTGTATCATAAATAAGTGGAGGCCAGCTCCAGAAGATTCAGTGTCAGTTCAGTTCAGTTCAGTCGCTTAGTCTTGTCCGACTCTGCAATCTCAGCACACCAGGCCTCCCTGTCCATCACCATCTCCCAGAGTTCACTCAGACTCACGTCCATCGAGTCAGTGATGCCATCCAGCCATCTCACCCTCTGTTGTCCCCTTCTCCTCCTGCCCCCAATCCCTCCCAGCATCAGAGTCTTTTCCAATGAGTCAACTCTTCGCATGAGGTGGCCAAAGTATTGGAGTTTCAGCTTTAGCATCATTCCTTCCAAAGAAATCCCAGGGTTGATCCCAGGGAAGATTCAGTGTACCAACCTGGAAAATAGGAACATTCTGATTTTTTTAAATCCTTCTAAGTACTCTCTTAAGAATGATCTACTTTCTTTTGAATAATTCCTCTGTGATCACTCTTCTACAGTCACCCTCTTCATTCTTGTGAAAACTTAAACTTGGAGCTTAGTCTATCAAGCTTCCTGGTCTTCTTTACTAAAATCCGTCTTTGGTAATGATTTATTTGAGACTGGTACACTAGCCTTTTCTGTAACAATAGCAGAGAAAATAATAGTAATACAATAGCTAATACTGATTGAGCACATACTCTGTATGAGGAACATGCTATGGGGTAGGTATTATATTATTAGCCATATGTCATAGAAGAGGAAATTGATAGATAGGAAATATAATTTGTTCAGGGTTATATAGTGGGAGAGCCAGTTAAATAGACTTTCCATCTGTAGAATGCAAATTACCACTCACAAATGAACAAAGGCCCCGCCACTCACCCCCAGATGGCTCAGCTGCCAGCCTGCCACAGTCAAGTCTCAGACCATATAACATGCCCTTTTGTGGACACTCTTCACTAACTTACTTGACTTTGATATATCATGCTTCAAAGTAGAACCTATTAACCCAGTGGTTGATAAGAAGCTAAAATGGTACTTTGGTATAATTTCCAAATTATCAGCATCGAGTCCTGGACAACACTTGAATCAGGGGCACTTCAAGGAACACAGGGAGAGATTTTATAGCATATTAATGTGATGACTTAAAAAAAAAAAAATTCCTTACAGGACTGAGGCTACTAATCCCTTGCATTCCCCTGAGCTGAGGGTGGGGAATCCCCAAGAAACAGAACGATCCAATCATCTTCTCCTGTAGCCCACATGCACAGCTGACTTCTGAGAAATGAATTTAACTTTTAGAGGTTTCATGATCAGCTGCGGGACAACATCCGGCACCAACCTAACCGCTAATCTCAGATCTCATAGCAACACAGATTGTCTGGAACCCAGAATAGTCCTGCCTAGAGCTCTTTTCACTTCTTATCACTTGAGCAAGAGCATGTGTAAGAAAGGTGTCTGTTAGCCGACAGCTGCTGATTCTCAGAGAAATGAATGGATGTGTGGCTGCTTCCATTTAATCAGTCACCATCTATCTCAGCAGTATGAACACTTCTATTTTATACCAGACACATCCCTGAACGCGTATTTCTTTTTATCTGAGAGTCCACTGGACTTTTTCAAATTCACTCACACGTGATATTTTCATAGGGCTTGATATTGAATGAAATCCCCTTTAATCCCAATCCTTCTCCACTTTATTTTGTTTCTTAACATTTTCCTTTTGTAGAAACACTAGGAAGTCTGACTTTGCTAGAGGATCTTTAACCTGCCTGGAGCTTTGATATCTTCTGATTACAGCTCCTCCTTTTTTCATCCTTTGGCCTCAATTAGAGACTTCACCGCCATAAAATGGATTTTTTCTGAATAAGGGCATAGTGCCCACTGTGATAAAGTTGCTTTCATGCTGACTGGCAGCCTAAGAACACTTCGCTTGATAGTAGGTACCATTTAGTTTTGACTAGAATTCTTATCTAAACAAAACTCTCTGGGCTTACTCAAGGACAATTTACGTCAGCAAGAGAAGTCAATAAAGAAATACGAATGGAGAATATTGTGGGAGTTTGTTGCAAAGGTGTATTGTTTTATGATGAAAAACCAATAAAGATTTTTTAATTGCATATTTCTAGATCACCTAAATAATTAGCTCCTACACTAAATGTAATATAAGGAGACAATATGAAAAAAACTGTCATTTTTCCTTAACTTCTGCCCCTCCCCTCTAGTTACATGCAGACTCAATGTGCTTTGCCATCTTTTTCTGTCCACCTGAAACTATTACAACATTGTTAATCGGCCACACAATACAATATAAGCATTTAATAAAGTAAAACAAAAAGGATTTAATTAAAAAACCAAATAAAGGCAAATAAAGAATACAAAATTTCTACAAGAGAAAGCAGTTGGATAGTTATATTTGTTCTCTACAATTCCCATATATTCTTGCTTTAAGGTAAAACCAAGGATACTTTGTTGTTTGCTCCATAGAAGCCAAAGACTCAGAGTTGAATTTAAATTAAACAAAAAGAGATCATCAAGCTCCAAACAAATCCTGGTATGTAAGGGTATGTTTATAAAGATCAAGAAGAATTGCTATATTGCAGAGATACCAAGGGTTTGGTAGAATACAGTTCAATCCTTAGGCAGTTGTTAATCATTTATGATGAATAAACCATTTTTTCAGTAAAGACTAATCCATTCTGCCTTTAAAGCACATTTAAAGGAGAAGAAAAAAGGAGGAGAAGAAGGCAGGAAAAGAACACAGTGGTGATGACACCCCCTTGTTAAAGAATCAAAAAGTGGACCTGTTCATCCTCTCCCCGACCCAGCCACCCAATCCCTGGTGATGTCCCAGGGATTTGATATTTGATATTCACTAGGGTAGAGGAACAGAGGCCAGCAGGACCCTCCTAAATGCCTGCCTTGGCAATATTACCAAGCACCATCCCTTCTTGAGGTTTTAGAAGGGAATTAGTGTTTACTGGGCTCTTTGGCAACCCACTCCAGTATTCTTGCCTGGAGAATCCCATGGACTGAGGAGCCAGGTGGGCTGCAGTCCGCGGGGTCACAAAGAGTTGGACATGACTGAGTGACTTTACTTACTTACTTACTTGGCACTTTATGTGCCTTAGATATATGGTTTTGTTTAATTCTCAGACAAGCTTGTGAAGGAACGATGTTTTCCCATTTGTATAGATTTAGTGCAAGAGGTTGAAAAACGTGCCCCAGATCATATAGCTAACAAGCCAGGAGCTGGCATCCAAATTTGCATTGAGAATGCTATGCCTGGGCTTGTCCCGTCATCTCATATGCACTTCATCTCTGCTCTACCAAGAAATTAATCTAGCATCTCCTTTCCAACCTGGTGGCCCTGGCTCTCTGGCATAGCTTGCCCTAAACAATGTTTCCTGCACTGCACCATGTCCCTATACCTCACTGGCAAGACCCTGCCCAAGCTTGTGCGCCCTGCTTTGGCCAATCAATTCTCCCAATGTGGCTATGCATTTGTGTTTCTCACCACTGAAGACAGACCCTCCCTGAGACGTAAACACTGACAACGCAGTGGATACACTGGCAGTCACCACACAGGTCAGACAACTCTCAGTGGAAAGGAAAATGCTGGGGAAAACGTGGGAAATGGATACAGACAGATTTTGTGTGATTTAATAATACACACAATATTAATAAAATATTTTTAATAAATTTTAATAAAATATATCTCCTTTCTTTACTTCTGATCACATCAGAAAACGCTGTCATGCATGTTGCTATTTTGAGCTGTGAGTTTGAGTCTATTTTATGAAATAAGGGCTTTTTTCAGGGTATGCCAGGGCACTTTGACTGAGATGGAAGAAATCCTGCCCCAAGATTGTTGAATTTGACATAATATTTTTCAAAGGAAGAATGTCAGGGGAAAGATATACCATCATAATCCATACTAAGGAGAGGGGAACATGAGTTGAATGCAAGAGGACTTTAAATTTATCAAATGCTCACTCTGTGCCTCGGTTTCACATGGAGCCAACTTTATTTTCTTTGTTCCTCTCAACAATTCTGGGAGATATAAATATTCTACATACACTGCCATCACTGCCACCACCAAGACTCAAGCAGCAACACTTGGTCCAGGCTCCAACAGCTGTTGAATGGTAGAGCTGGGGTTTGAACCCATGTCTTCCTGGGGTAAAAGCACTGCACTGTGCAATTTCTTAATGAGCAGGGCTCTCTTTAAGGTCTGGGGAATAAAAGAGCCACAAAACATACACCCTGTGCTCAAGAGGCTTACAATTCAGTAAGAAGACAAACAGATTTAAAAGATCAATAACTATGTATACTTGCCAAAAAATATGGCTAAGGAGAACCACAGGAAAGGTATAGGACCTCAATGGAGACATTGATTATGGAGACCCTGAGTGGTGAAAGAGTCCTGGTGAAGGACAGAGATTTGAATGAGATTTAGAGGGAAAATGGAGAACTTGGAAATGGAGAAGAAGCTAGCAGTTGTCTAAAAATGGGTATCATCCTGAGCTAAGAATGTGCCTGCTGGATTCAGGAAATAAGTGGGAAGTAGTGGTGGTTTTCTTTGTTGTTTCCAGAAGTGAACATAGAGGAGGAGCTGAGAAATGACTCTTTGGAAGGTGCATTAGGCCTTTTCTCCTCAAAGTGTGGCACCAATGTCTGGGAACATGTTTGAGATTCGGAATCTCAGGGCCTGGGCCAGGTCCCTGGAGCCAGAATCTGCATTTTCAGAGGATTCCACATGTGATCCAGGGGCACATTAATGCCTAAGAAGGACCACCTTAGAGAAGTAGATCTGCTCCTCTTATTTTCCTTCTCATAAATCCCAAAACAAGACTGAAAAGAGGGCAGGAAAGTTCTCTTTTCTGCCCTTCTGCCCTCTTCTTTTCTTTCTCTTTCTGTAGAAGCCCAGGTGGCTATTGGTGAACTCAGGGACTTGAATGGTGCTTCCTTTCTGCTGCTTTGCCTGAAATTCAACATCCTCTTTCTGTAACTTCTGTGCGTCATTCTCCTCTTCCTTTTCACTAGCATTCACCGATCTGTGAATGTCACACTGAAGAATGTGGAGCAGATGTATTTTGTACACAAATGTCTACAAAATGGAGCAACTCAATTGCCTTTCCGGGAGGCAATCCTGAACAACTGGCCTATCTGTGAAACTGGTTGATCTCCACACAATAGAACGTCCTGTGTGAACATTGCCCATTTTAAACAGTGGAGTTTAAAAGGTCAGTCTTCCCTTAGCGAGACTGTTTTGGAAACAGAGCACCTCAAGAAGACAGAGGCAGCTTCAAGTTGTGAGCTCTGCCTTGTGATTCACCCAATTTATTTAATTCAGACTCTTTATTCCTGTTAATTTTATTGACCTTCTCACTTGGGACCACCGCTACCATTTTGGGAAGAGATCAGGTTTAGGAGAAACTTGAGAAAAGGAACATTGTTTTTGTAAACTGGGGGCACTTCTAGTTTCTGGGCTGACACATAAAGAACTTGGAAGTCTTCACTCCTATCCACACAACAAGAACAAAACTGAACACATTGGACACCAAGAGCTCTTCTTAGATCTTTCAGATAATTAAAGTCACAGGACAAACCATTGTCCCCAAAACTGGACAGACAGATAGATACGGAGAATTACAGCTTTTCAGAATCAATACCAGAGAAGGACAACCTAAACTATAATTGACGACTTGCCAGAAGCTGTGTGTAGAGAAATCTGAGAATTAAAATCTCCTAGGAGGGCCACAGTTCTATGAGCTTCACCTGCAGGAGCTCCATCAGGTTCCCACTGTGAAGATGAAGGTGGTAGGGGGTTGGGGCAGGGGTCATTCTCTCCTGTTTTGTGCAGGGGTAGGACAACTGTGGCCACTTACTACACCTTAAAGTACCCCCCAGAGCCCTCCAATCTCCTTAACAAGACCTGCCCTCGAGGAAAACTACTTTATCAGAGCCTGATCCACTGGAGTTGCACCAAAGGACTTGAAGGAGGGAATTGTCCAACTCAGAGTCAGGGAAAAACAGACCTAAGCATAGGACTTTAGAATGCTTCCCCACCCCACATCTTACCAACCTGTCTATAATGCTCCTGAATAATAACAAGAGATTATAGCTGAAAGAACTGGATGGGAGGGGAGCTTGGGAGAGAATGGATACATGTATATGCATGGCTGAGTCCCTTTGCTGTTCACTTGAAAACTATCCCACCATTATTAATTGGCTATATGCCAATACAAAATAAAAAGATTTTTTTAAAAAAAGAACTGCAAGCCTCAGACTCTAATTAAGGTCTCTGTGGGAAAACTCAAAGACAACCTGTGTGACTAAAATGACATGAGAAGAAATTTTAGCCTCTGATACCACATAGCATGAACACAGTCTAACTTAACATAACAGTTAAATAATAACTTAACAGCCAAATAAATATAAAACATCACACCAAATACTTATCTACAATCAACTGGAGAAAGTTTGTAATGTAGGTATGCACTTAACCAGATGTAGCCTCTGCTCATGTAGCAGAGTGTTCTAGATTTTCTGCTTGGAAAGGAAACAAAGGACAGAGAGAAGCAGTCAGATGAATTTCGGATTTAGACAGAAGAGAGAATCACCTTCCTGCCTACAGACTCTGCCCTCTTTGAACTGACAGCTGTCATCTAGCCACAGGCAATTATTGACCTGCCGTTCCTGCCATCAGTGAAATAACTTCAGCTGATAGTTTAGAGATTACAGAATCCAGGGGGTTTATCTGTTGCAAGTCATCAAGATTTCTATGAAAGTTTTGTAGTTGATTATAGTAATGAGTTAGGCAATTAAAAATGCTGAATATTTGTAGGGATAACTTTATCTTGACAAACCTTATGTGTTCAAGTGTTTCTCCAGCCCCTTTGTCAGACCTGCTTGCCAGTGTGTGGGTGTCATGGGAAAAAAACAGATTCCTGAGAACTAAGGACGTCTAGCTTCTAGTTCTGATTTTGCCAGACATTTGTTGTATAATCAAGGGGAAGTTGCATGTCCTTTCTGGGGCTCAGTTTTCCTAGCTGTAATATAGAATAATAGTAGGTAGACTATTTCAGCCCCAAAGACAGAATCCAGTAAAGTACTAAGATGTCATTTCAATGCACAGTTATGCATGCCTGTAAGCTTGTAAGTATGCATGCGCACAATATGGTGGCAGTAAAAAAGAATTATGAAGATTAAACCTAATTCAGATGCAACTTAAAAGCATGTCCTTAGAAAATATGGATATTTTTGTAGAAATCACAAGTTTCTCTAAGTTTCACTGTATTTTTCGAATTTCTGCACCTTCTCCTCATGCAACTCTCTGTTCCATCTCTTTTTAAACCTCTCTTCACAGCTCTACTTATGTTTTGAAGGTATTTGGGGAGAAATAGAGTTTTGAGATTTGCAAACATCTTTGAGGCATGCCAGTCAGCTTAAATTTGGCTGTATGTGGATTTTCTCTAACAGGAAACCAAATAAACCACTCCTGACATGACAAACAAACAGTCATCCTGAGAGCAATATTTTTAGGAGCTAAGTGTAAATGAAAAAAAAAAATTGATGGTGATTTGTTTTCCCTGAAACATAAAAGGAAGCTAAAAAATAAACATCTCATCCCAAATGCAATTTGGATCTTATTGAATTGAAAACAATTGTGCAAAGTATTGAGGCCATCTGAGGATCACATCAGGCAGTTGGATCCCACATCCGCCTAAAAATCTTACCTCTTATATGTAACACACAATTACGGATTCGCTGAGCAAGAATAAGTCATTCCAGTGATCCAGGAGAGGACAAAATTGGAAAAACACAGCATTAGTCACCTCTCCCCAAGGATGCTCATGAAGGCAGACCTGTGAAGGGAAGATACCAGGCATGGGATTGGTCCTGGCTGTTTGTGTGTTAATGGGAGGTGGTAGATGAGGCCCGGACTGAGAGCCCACTGGTGGGCGAGGATCTGGAACTTGAGCTGAGTTCCATGCAAAACTGACTGATGATGAAAATGAAGGAAATGGATCAATGCCAGGACTGTTCATGTCTTCAAAATAATGTAAGCTGACATGCAAGTTCAAACAGGGCTGTGAGCAGTGAGTCAAGCATTAAAGTAATCAGTTTACCAATGGGTTTTTGTCCATACACCCACTTTTTGGAAGTCAGGAGAGCACAGATGTTAATTAAGAAAGTGGGTTCTGGAGTCAGATAGTAAACTCCTAAGCACCCCTGCCTCAGTGTCCTTGTCCATAAAAGAGTGATCGTGATAATGATAGTGCCCAACCCACTGGGTTGTTGTGAACACTGTAAGAAAAGAATTTGAGCAAAACAAAGCACCTGGACTTGTGTCCTGTCCATGGTGGTTATTGTTACACCTTCCTCTTTATCTGTTCTGTCCCAACACTTCCCAGGTGCCCTTCTTCCCTCTTCACAGCCTTATCCGGCCTTAGGATTCCTTCTACTAGCCTGTGCTCGAAGCATATCCCAACGAAGGCCCCTTTATCACGCGTGCTTGCTAAGTTGTTCAGTCGTGTCTGATTCTTTGCAACCCTATGGACTATTGTCCGCCAAGCTCCTCTGTCCATGGGATTTTCAAGGCAAGAATACTGGAGTGGGTTGCCATGCCCTTCCCCAGGGGCTCTTCCCTACCCAGGGATGGACCGTGCATCTCTTATGTCTCCTGCATTGGCAGGCAAGTTCTTTACCACTAGCACCACCTTCATACCTACCTCCAATTCAGCTTTACAAAGGTTTTGTCAGACTGGCATTTTTCAACTCCAGTGTGCATATAGAGCTTCTTGGGGAATCCAGATAAAATGCAGATCCTTATTCAATAGATTTGAGTATATCTTTGGGACATTCTGCCTTTCTAACAGGCTTCAATGCTTTGGGTCTTTGGGCCACTCTTTCTGTTGCAAGTCACTAGGTATCCAAATTAACCAGCATGTTCTTTTTCTGATCCACTGAACGACTGAGTTCTTTAGTCAGATACTAGGCTACTGTCTGTAATCTACAAGTAGTCTGACCCTCTTTCAGTCATGGAATCCAGTTACCGCATAGATTCCTCACATGGCTTCATTTCTCTGTATGCCAAATTTAAAATTAACCATGTTAATTTAAACTAAGGTATTTGTGAGGAATGACACCTTAATGTGTGGACCAGCCAGCAAGTAATTTTGCATCTAAGGAAGCTTGGTCTAAGGCTCAAATATGAGACTAGGAATTTTAGGAACACATATGTAGGGGCAAAGCTACTCTGTTAGCCATCCTGAAATTACTAGACAGGTATTTAGGTATTTACAATGTCAAGCCATCCCATAGTGGTTGGGAAAAATAAATGGTGAACACAGACAAATATTTTTTTCCTGTAAATATTTCCATTATTTCCACACAGTTCAATTTAGTTCAGTTAGTTCCATTTAGTTCAGTTTCGTTGAGTTCAGTCACTCAGTCACGTCCAGCTCTTTGTGACCTCATGGACTGCAGTACACCAGGCCTCCCTGTCCATCAGCAACTCCCGGAGCTTGCTCAAACTCATGTGCATTGAGTCGGTGATGCCATCCAACATTCAGGACCTTATTTAGAAATAAGGTCTTTGCAGATGTGTTTAGTTGAAATGAGTCCATTTTGGATTAAGTGGGCCCTAACACTGGAGTTTTCCCAAGTGACACACGGAGTTGAGGGTGATAAGACCCACAGGGAGGACAGCATGTGACCGTGGAGGCAGAGACTGGGGTTCGCTGCCTTAAGCCAAAGAATGCTGACGGTTACCAGTGGTCACCAGAAGCTGAGGAAGAGGCAGGGGGCAGACCCCTCCCCCGGGCCCACAAGGAGGAGCCAACCCTCAGACACCTGCATTGTGAACTTCTGGCCTCGTGAGCTGTGAGAGAATGAGCTTCCATCATTGAAGCCATCTTGTCTGTGGTCATTTGTTACATCAGCCGTAGGAAATGAATAGACCATCCATGAAGGGACAAGCTCAGTCCAGGTGCCGGCTGAACCCTTGGTGTTCAATGCTCAAAGGCCGTCTGCCCTTTTGATCTCTGGCAGCTGAGCTGGCAGTGGAGAATTAGGGGACACTGCTGACATGGACCCCCTAGTCCTCTTTAGTAACAGGGGAGAAGGGGAAACTTTTTTCTCTTTAGTTTGAAAAGGAACCCTTTCAAAGAAAAGATAATTGAACACCCATGAAAGAGAGTTCAAGCAGTCCCTCAGCTTTCACATCTGGCCAAATTGCTTGACCACAAACCTCTCCGTGTGGTCAAGTCTAAGGTAAGGCAGGTAACGAAGGAGAGGCCGTGGTAGAGGAAGCGCTGAATGAAACCTTCTGGGGATGATACCCGTGGACACAAGCTAACGGAGGATCGTGAACGATGTCCGAGAGGTGAGGGATGATGGCAGTGAGTGGGTGAGATGGCAGCAGTCTAATCCATCGGTGCTGTTTAACTCCCCCCACCCCCGCATCGGCAGGCACTCTGGTTTGTGCTTCTTGCCTCTGCCTGGGTACCAAGGCTTGCCTCCTAGGCTTTCACAATCTCAGACAACTTGGAAACTTTTGCTTTGACTAGTGAGGAGCCTGAGATCCACATTCATCTCAAGAAAACATACTCAATTAAGGAAAACAGACTCCTTACCCATGATTATTCTATATTCAGTAACGCTGGTTAAACATAGGCCTCCTGCCAAAAAGAGTCTTCAGTCTGTTTAAACAGAATGAGAAAAAGGCCTCAAATTATTCTTTCCCCATTTCCAGCCCAGTGTACTCATATTGTCTTTATTCTACTGTGTGGTTTAAGGAAGAACAAGGCATTCAGAAAGGACCTTTTATCTATAGAAATTAAAACCCCCTGTTGAAGTGCTCTAAACACACTTTTAATCTGCTAAGCTTGACTGAAAATGTTATCACCAAGTGTTTGAGGGGATTGCCAAAGTGAATATGTGCATCTGAGGAAATTCAAGTCCCATCCTCTGTCTTGAGTGGACCTGGGACTTGAGCAGCAGATTTGGAGTTGAAAGGACTCTCTGAGCTCGAGATCTGCCAGTTACTAAGGAACCTGAGAACATTTCTTCGAAGTCTCTGAGCCTCAGTTTATTGTACATAAAGCATTGACTACTAAGTTTGCAGAGAAGACTTTATAGCAGATTTATAAGGTCAGCTTATATAGATCAGCTAACCAATAAATCATTCACACTCGTCATCTGAGTGCAAAGATGAAGAAAGAACTTCACTTGAGTACTCTCGTCATTTTCATCATTTAGGAAACCATCCTTCTTTCTGTTGAAAGTTCTTCTTTCTCTGATTTTTTTTTAAATGTGGCTTGAACTATATTTACAATGGCATCAGCCCACTTCACTTTTTTTTTTTTTTTTTTTTTTTTACCAAATATGGCCTCATTCACAATATACACTCTATCTTTAGTCTGGGTTTAGAGACATATCTCTAGAGTTCTCTGCCCACCTTTTCCTCTAACCATTTAGATAATCAGGAAATGTATGAGTATTAGTTCTAGAAGCTTCTGGTGTTGGTGGAGTTTGAAGTGCAGTCTCAGCCTTCTTTGGTGACTCAAATTCACCTTTCTCAACCATCATCATGGAGAACAAAAGCAATAAAATATTTTGATTGTTATACACATAAAATGAGATGTTATATTTAAACATCCATTTAAAACTTTTAAAGGCCTCTGCTGCTGCTGCTGCTGCTGCTAAGTCGCCTCAGTCGTGTCCGACTCTGTGAGACCCCATGGATGGCAGCCTACCAGGCTTCCCCATCCCTGGGATTCTCCAGGCCCCTCTAGAAATGTATCAAAAATTAAATGCCTTTTTCATTCAGTAAAAACTTTTTGAGCAAGGGAACCTGGCTGAGTTCTCCCATGTCACACTTTTCAGCTGTCTAGCTTACTTCTAGCCTTTTGGTTGTATGGAAAACTATCCTGAGGGTATTAAGGATGTGTATATTTATTCCTTTAACACATATTTTCTGGGCACTTATTAAATAACCTGTACTTCTCTAAGCTTTGTGATAGCACAGAGAGAAAGAAGTTAAGTCATAATTTCTGCCCTTATGAAACCTATATTCTAGCAGTGGAGACCAGTGGTAAGTACACAAACTAATATAATCATTCCAACTAGATTTTGTATGATGAAGAAGATGAAAACAGAAGCTAGCAAACCAGGAAAGAAAACCTTTATATGGTCCATCTGAGATGGCATCTCTGAAGAGGGATGTTTAAGCTGAGACCAAAGGACAAGAGATAGACCTGTGTGAGTGACTTCCAAGGGAAGGATGTTCTCAAAAGAGAGATTTGCCTGAAATAGCAACTGAACAGAGAGATATGCAGCTGCAGGGTGGTGAGCTGTAGAAGGAAGCTCATGGGGAGGTTAGAGAGAGGCCAAGGGTCAGATCCTACAAGACTCTTCAAGGGCCATGTGTTGGATTTTATTTCAAAGTCGATAGAAGGCCGTTAAAGAACATTAAGCACAAGTGTAATGTAATTTGGTTTATATGTCAGTAAGATCATTCAGAGTTCTGTGAAGAAAATGAGCTGGAGCAGGGACAAGAATAAAAACAGAGAACCAGTTAAGGAATGGTTGCAGTGCTCCAGGCAAAAGGTTCTGTTGGCCTGTATTCTTTTTAATGCACAAAGACTTTATTGGAAGAAACTCCTATGAGAGGTAATGGGGAGGGAGCTGAGAAAGGCTGGAGAAGCTGTCAGAGCACCATGGAGCCTGACACTGAGTGATGGTGGAGGGAAGGAAGTTGGTACCATGCTGGCTTGTATTGACCTGGCTGCAGAAGAAAATGTAGAAAAGCAGATACAATTGTAAAATTTTGGAACTGAGCTGAACAGGACTCACCAAGGGATTAACTGATGGCGGAAGTGGGGATGAAAAGAGGGAAGAATTAGGACTTGTCTATTTAGGACAATGCCTAGCACATAGTAGATGCTCAATAAACATATTCAGGATTTGTTTTTCTCCCATAAAAGCAAGATCTCCCCAACTGATAATCAAGGAAAGAACAGAGGATTATAGAAAATAGATAGATAGGGTGAGTGAGAACCTAGAGGATGAATAAAAGACTCAAATTTCCTTTTGGTGAAGCTAGATAATGACTTTACTGTCAGTGGATCAAGGTTAAAATCTTTTTCCATGTGTCTCGCTCCTGACAGCTTTTCAATAAATGTCAAAAGACATCCTCCCAGGCCAGCAGAGGCAGAATTGAATATTGCATGGTGAATAAGCGGCAGGACTGTATAGAGAAAAGACATTTTTAAAGTTATCTTGTGATCTAGGAAATAATTTTTCATCATATCCCTTGGTTGACTTTGAAGAGAGAGCTTAAGAATAAAGAAAAGACTATGAAGCATATAGTCTGAGAATGATGGAACCGAGCGATTCTGTCTTGGTCCATCGATTCGTATCTTACAGAGGCATTTGTTAGCACTCCACTTTAGCATAAATAGTGCATACATGCACAGCCACATTTCTTTTGAACAAGACCACTAAAACAAAAAAGCCCTGAAATAGACAACATAAGCCTTGCAAAGATTTTAAATAGGAAGCACAAATATTCCCACACTTCAGACTGGCAAGGTTAGAAAAAAAATAGATGAGGGTCATACATATTAAATACTAATATAAGTGATTGCAAACACCCATGCTTTAATTGGCACCCGTGGTTTAATTCAGGACATTTTAGAAATTCTGATAATCTTAGAAAGGAGTTTCAGACATTTATATTTGTCCTCAGTCTTTCTTCCAAGATTCAATTTATGGACCATTTTTAAAAATCCTGCTAGCTCCTGACATAGTGCCTTCTAAATTTCCTCTAAGTGAACTTAAAAATAAAATGTTCTTGCCTTCATGCTAATACCATTTGGAGTCTGAAAATGGTGTTCAGGACTTTAGTCCTGCTCTTTCTCCTCTGGCTGTGGTTTTTAGTCTCCTGGATGTGACTGATACACAGAAGGGACCGCATCACACACATCTTCATTCTACTCAGAACAGTGATGCTCAAGGGGTCTGCTTATTCTCTAAGTATAGCTCCTTCACTACCCTTTCAGCCAAAAGTTATCTGGAATATTGATAGCTTTGAAAAAAGTTATGTTTAAAAAAGAGTGACCCAGCCATTACAGGGATTAAAGGAAATTGTTATTATCAGTCATGTGGGACTCTTTTGCAACCGTATGGACTGTAGCCCACCAGGCTCCTCTGTCCGTGGGATTTCCAAAGCAAAAGCACTGTAGTGGGTTGCCATTTCCTTCTCCAGGGGATCTTGCTGACCCAGGGATCCAACCTGCATCTCCTGCTTTGGAAGGCGAATTCTTTACCACCGAGCCACCAGGGAAGCCCAAAAGGAGATAATAAAGGTTTTTAAAGGGAAAGGAAGAATACTTCTAAGCATCAGGAAGAGGCATCAATACACACTGACTTAAAGGCTGAAAGGTCCTTGGAAGGGTCCCTCACATTAAGTATCTGACTTGCTCTCTTTATGCTGTGGTCAGCTCTGATACTAAGACCTTCTCCAGAGGTGCACTGTGTGCATAGACAGGCACAGTGTGGGGCCAGTGTCCTCCATGTGATATATCAAAGGTCACCCACGTTGACTTGTAGCAAGATTTCTCAAAATGCACTGGGTAGTCGGACCTCACTTTGCAACTGCCTTTTTTTTTCTCCCCAGCCTGGAGTGATAGGAATGAAGATTTTAGAAAATGTGTGTAATTGATGAGTAGTCCATAGCAGATATTTCTTCTTCATTTTTTCTTGGAGTATAATCGCTTTACAATGTTGTGTTACTTTCTGCTGTACAACAATGTGAATCAGCTATAAATATACATACATCCCCTCCCTCTTGGACCTTCCTTCTACCCCCCTGTCCCAACCCTCTAAGTCATCACAGGGCACTGAGTTAAGTGTCCTCTGTTGGCAGCTTCCTGCTAGCTAGCTATTTTCCTATGGTAGTAGTGTATACATGTCAATACTAATGTCTCAGTTTGTCCCACCCTCTTTCCCTCCCTGTGTCCGCATGCCCATTCTCTATGTCTGCGACCCGATTCCTGCCCTATCTTTTCTGACCTCTACTCCCTCCTTAAGTGACATAGATGATCCCATCCTTTGGATCATTTCGTACCTGGGCTTACTCCCCTACCCTCCTACACACAATACTTTATTGTATTTATTCATACACAGTGTTGTCTCTTTCCCCCACTAGTCTCCTTAGCAGAAGGGACTGAGCTTTATTTGTACTTTCATCCCCAAATGCAAGATGTAGAGGTCTCACCCAGGTGAAAGGATCAGGAAGCATTCTCCACTGTATGAAACCCTGTAAAAGCCTGCTCCCTTGGGACCTTGTAAAGTAGAGATTCACGTAGTAGAAAGAGACAAACACATTAATTTTTCCCTGTTCCAAATCATCACTAGTGTGGAAGCTTTAATGGAACTACACGTACCACACAGCATTTTTATCTATCCCTTGTCCTAATGATGAAGCAAAAAGGAGAAATATAGGGGGTCCTGACTCCTCCAGGCTGAAATTGGGGGAGCTTGCTTCTGGCCTGAGAGAACCAGTGTTGAAATTCCACAGGGTCAGCCCGCCTCACAGCTCTGCGGAAGTGTAGGCTTGCTTCCTTATTGTTATCGTCAGCCAACAGCTTATCTTAGCAGAGGTGGGGATGTTCTGCAGCTACAGAGGAGTCAGTGGCTTTCATTTATCTTAAATGAACTTTCCTGAGTTCAGCCAACACTTCTGATGAATTTTAAGCCACAAACTCAGAAACCCAGAAGTCAGTGCCACCATTTCCAAAGGACAACCTTAGTCACTTTAACTCATTACCCTTGACTATGCAATCCCTGAAAATGCAGCATTTAAACCTTCACTTCAGAATACTTTACTGAATGACAAGGGCTGCTAAGGCAATCATCTGATTTAATCAGCGCTACAGTCTCTGGTCAGGAGCAAAGTGACCCTTTCAAAAGAGAAATTCCCGGTGTCACTGGAGGTGATGCCCAGTCATGTTTGGTGAAGGAATGAATGGACCGATGAATGACGTCTCAGTTCAGCTTTTGCTCAGCACTCTGCATAATCACCTCTCCCGACAGCAGGTGCTCATGTGTACTCAGCATCACTGTCTGATTTTAGTTCTAGAAGACAGTAAATGGAAAGAAGAAACTTGGCTGCTGGTATCACAAAAGATGCATCCCATGAACCTAGAGCCTATTATAGAGAGTAAGTCAAAAGGAGAAAAACAAATGTTGTACATTAATGCATGTGCATAGAATCTAGAAAGACGGTACTGATGAACCTGTTTGCAGGGTGGAGAGGGGGACTCATAAAGAAGAGACTTATGGACATGACAGGGGTAGGGGAAGGAGAGGGTGGGATGAACAGAGACAGCAAGTAGCATGGAAACATATATACTACCATATGTAAAACAGATAGCCAGAGGGAATTTGCCCTATGATTCAGGCAACTCAAACGGGGGCTCTGTGACAGCCTAGAAGGGTGGGAGGGAAGTTCGAGAGGGAAGGGACATAAGTGTACCTGTGACTGGTTCATGGTGTATGGCAGAAACCAACACAGCATTGTAAAGCAATTATCCTTCAATTAAAAATAAATACTTTAAAAAAACAGTGCATCCTAAAGATTCTAGATGACTCCCAGAAGGTGACTTTTTGAAATTACCATTTTTCAGTCAACAGAAGAGTTGGAGAAATTTTTCAGCCCTTCAAAAGATTAAGGGTTGATAGGTTTATCGTATCTGTCCCTTGGGAATATCAAAGTATTATACACATGAAGAAAGTTGCAACACCAAATAATTTTTTTTTAAGTACTGAATATCTTTCTCCATAATTTCAGAATATGACGTTAGGAGAAACCGCCGAGTGATTCCGCAACGGATCGCCCCACTCGTGGTTCCGTCTGTATCTTCTGTGACTTGTGTCATTAATTCTCTTCCCTGCCTTCTTCCCTTCTTTTCCCCTCCCTTCCTCTCTTATTCTTCCTTTCTTTCTCTCCCTCTCATTTCCTTCTTTTCCCTCCCTTCCTCTCTTATTCTTCCTTTCTTTCTCTCCCTCTCATTTCCTTCTTTTCCCCTCCCTTCCTCTCTTACTCTACCTTTATTTCTCTCCCTCTCATTTCCTTTTTACTAGTCACTAGGTTTAGATGGATTCTTAAACGTTATATAGTCCTCCCAACGATGAAATATAAGTATCAGTGTAATTATTTTTGCAATTTGAGAAACTGAATCTCAGAGACATCTTTTCACTGGGCCACACAGTACACCCGGAATTCAAAACCAAGACTGAAGGACTCCAAGGTCCATGACCAGTCCATTTTATCAGTTTGTTTCTGATATTGTTCTTGGAGTGATTGTGGAAAAACAGTAATGTGTTTTGGCGTTTATTAAAAGCTAATGAAAAAGGAAAAAAAAAGTTGAAAATATAAGATAAATCAGGAACATAGCATATTTTTAGAGCCCTAAGCCAAAGACAGAGAAAAGCAGAATTAAACAAAAATTAAAAGCTATTTCCTTCAAGACTTTTCTTAATATATTATAAAACTTGATCATGTGCCCTTAAAAGCCATAATACAATTATCTGGATATAATCGTTTGACAATGAAATGCAATTCTTTGAGTCTATTTTGATATTCAAAGACAGCCACAATGGCCTCTAGGGATAGAAAATAAAAATACAGATAGAGACACGTGAAAGGACGTCATTTACAGAGAAGTCTCAGATATTTTACTGCCTTTTTTTTTTTTTTCGCTGTTGTTGTTTAGTCACCAAGTCATGCCCAACTCTTTGCTACCCCATGGACCATAGCCCACCAGGCTCCTTTGTCCATGGGATTTCCCATGCAAAAATACTGGAGTGGGTTTCCATTCCCTTCTCCAGGAGATCTTCCCAACCCAGGGATCAAGCCTGTGTCTCCTGTGTTGGCTCCTGTTTATCACTGAGCCACCAGGGAAGCCCTCTTCCTGCCACTCACCATGTTTTTTTTTTTTTTTCCAGAGTACCATGTCCGTGTTCCTTCCATTTCAGAATCTGCACATTTTCATTATGTTTCCTTTGCCCATCCCCACCCTCCATTCCTGTTCTCCCCTATCTTCTCACCTCTTTTCACCCCTTCTTATTTATCCTTCATGTCTCAGCTTACCCTTTCCTTAAAGAGTCCCCCCCCACAGCACCGGCTAAGTGTGTCTCCCCACCCCAAGATGAGCACTTGCTAGTTCCGGGCACTGTTCTAAATATTTCCCATGTGCTGCCCTTTATTCCTCACAACAACCTTTAGAGGGAGGTGCTGGAGAAGGAAATGGCAACCCACTCCAGTGTTCCTGCCTGGAGAATCCCGGGGACGGGGGAGCCTGGTGGGCTGCCATCTATGGGGTCACACAGAGTCAGACACGACTGAAGCAACTTAGCAGCAGCAGCAGCTATTATAGCCCCTTGACATACCTGGGGAAACTGAGGCACAGAGCAGTTAAACAACTGGCCCCTGTCTCAGGGCTGCTATGAGGAAGGACAAAACTGGAGCTTCCTTGTTATAATCCAGAGCCCATCATTCTCTCAATGACGCGGCTACACTTCCTCTCTTAGGAAACCCTGTCTGCTCACTCATACATGAAGAACTGATCCTCACAATTGTTTGTGAAATTGTCTTTTTTCAATCTTTCCCACTATAATCTTTATGGAAGCAAGGTCCAATTATAGATCATAGTCCCTACATCTAGCATTTGTGCCTGGACTATAGGAGAGAGCTAATAAATATTTGAAGAGTAAATAAATAAATAGATGATCAAATGGAAGGACAGATGGATGGGCAGATGAATGACTTGGCTGGCTTATGTCTTTAAAAAATGGTGCCAGTGAATCTTGGATTTTAAGCTTTATCCCTGTCCCTGGCATAGCAATATCATCATCTTATATGAAGAGCAGGGTGTTTTGGACAGACTGGGTCTTGGTTCATCTTGATTTTCTTTTTCGTGGGAAACATTGATGTAGAGTGTAGAATGTCCTACATCCAGCTAAACTTTTAAGAGGTCAACAATAAAATTGGGATGAGGTTGAGAAGAAGTCAGATAAAATGGCATAGTATTTTTTAGCTAAAAGAGACCATAAAGATCACCAGATTCAGTTTCCTTGTGTTACAGGAGCTGCTGTAGTAATGATTCTTAGGTACTTAGGCCAGATTGCTTCAATCTCATCTTAACCTGTTTTCAGCAGAGATGGCAGAATTCAGAACCGTTCTGCCAGTGCCGTGCTGTCTGGCATGCTCAGATACTGTCAGATAAAGATAAGACATGGGCATTTTAGACAAGTCATATGACTCTGATATGACCCTTTCATCTAGCTATGGAACACACAGTGACTGATAATGACTTCAGAAACATCACCTACTTACCAGGTGTCTGAACATAAATCAACAATGTGAAGGGATAAAGCAATTATTTCATTGAAGTGTGAGGTTTGAACACAGGTTTCTGAAGGAAAAGGATTTAACAAAGGTATTTCATTTGAAAATAGTATAGCAATTTTTGTTAAGATCAAAGGCTGATATCAAAGGAAAGACCTCTCTGAATATTTTCATTATTCGGGTGTCTGACCTGCATAGAAATACAACTGCAAACCCAAGTTTGCCTAGAAAAAACTGCACAGAGAGCAGTATTTGATGCCCCAAAATTGTCCTTTTTCTAGCTGTGACCTTGGGAAACCACTTGGCCTGAGTCTCAGTGTTCTTATCTTCAAATTGGAGTTAGTTCATCAACAATTACCTCTATGGTGTTTTCTTGGGTGAAGTTTACAAAAGATGGCGATTGCTACCATTTCTCAAGTGCATACCATGTTTTGGAACTTTACCTACATGACCTCACCCTGTCCACAACAAAACCCTGTTATTGAGACATTGGAATTGCAGCTTGGAGAGTTATCAACACAGTGAGTGGGAAAGCCAGGATTCAAACCCAAGTTCATTGACCCCAAATCATTGCTTCTTCCACTCAGCTTCATATCCAGGCTCTGGTAAGAGAAAGGGCTTTGAAAACTGTGAAGGGCTAAGTATGTGATTACTATTGTGTTTGTAGGTGGCCTTAACTAGATTTATGCTCCCTCCTAAATCTGTTTTTTTCTCTTTATTCTCCCATTTTTATCTCAAAGGGAAATCCTTACAGAAATTTTCTTTACCCTCTGCAGCTCCCTGGAGGATACCTGGAATGGAGCTTGCAATAGCTTTACCTGCCTGCCTGCCTGTCCTGTGGCTCTGCCCAGCTTCCATCTTTCCAAGAGGAGAAGAATAGTTGTGAGGGCTTCTTCACACCCTACAGGCTGGGACAACAAGCCAAGCCCTCCTTCTCTTTCTCTCTTCCCAAGTGTCAGAGCATCCTCAGGCAAGAGCCCCTCATTTCCTAGCAAAATCCTACACTTTGGGGAGCACTTATTCTCTTGAAGATAATCTACCATTAAAGGTCTTGAATGTTTAAAGCATTGATTATTTTAATTTTTCCAGCTTTATTGAGGTATAATTGACAAAATTGTATATATTTAAAGAGTACAACAGGATGATTTGATATAAGTATACATTGTGAAATGATTGTCACAATCAAGTTAATTAACATATCCATCACCTCATATAGTTACTTTTTTTTTCTTTTTTTTCTTTTTGGTGAGAATGCTTAAAATCTACTCTCTTAGCAAGTTTCAAGTATACACTATAGTATTATTAACTATGATCACCATATTGTACTTTAGATACTCAGAACATAGTCATCTTATAACTATAAATTTGTATCCTGTGACCAGTATTTTCCCATTCCGCCCCCCCCCCACCCCGTGCCAACCCCTAGCAACCATCATTCTACTCTACTATGTTTCTATGAAGTGAAGTGAAGTGAAGTGAAGTCGCTCAGTTGTGTCCAACTCTTTGCAGCCCCATAGACTGCGCAGCCTACCAGGCTCCTCTGTCCCTGGGATTCTCCAGGCAGGAATACTGGAGTGGGTTGCCATTTCCTTCTCCAGGAGATCTTCCCAACCAAGGGATCGAACCTGGGTCTTCCGTATTGCAGGCGGACGCTTTACCATCTGAGCCACCAGGGAAGTCTGAGTTTGACTTTTTTTTAGATTTCACATATAAGTGATAATGATACAATATTTGTCTTCCTCTATATGGCTTATTTCGCTTAGCATAATATGCTCTAGTTTTATCCATGGTGTTGCAAATGACAGGATTTCTCTCCTTCTTATGGTTGAATAATATTCCCTTATGGGCTTCCCATTTTACCTTTCCTCAACTCTGCTCCCAGACAGGCTTTTTTTTTTTTTTTTTTCTCAAATAGAGATAGTCTTTACTTGGATTCTTCAATTAAACAGACCTGAATTTTTATTCTAGTTTTCCAGTTACTAGCTGTGGCAGTATTTAGGCAAGTTGCTTAAATATCCCTGATTCTCTGATTTCTCACCTGTGAGGTAGGGATAATAATAGTACTTACATCATACAGTATTGTGAGAGTGAAATGAAGTGGGTAAAGTGATTGACAGTGCCTGGCACAGAGCTGTGTTCAATACACGTCTGCTCTGTGTGTGTGTGTGTGTGTGTGTGTGTGTATGTTCAGTCACTCAGTCATGTCTGACTCTTCGCAACTCCATGGATGATAGCCCACCAGGCTCCTCTGTCCATGGAATTTTCCAGGCAAGAATATTGGAATGGGTTGCCATTTCCTACTCCAAGGGATCTTCCTGACCCAGGGATCAAACTTGTGTCTCTCGCATCTCTTGCATTGGCAGGCAAATTCCTTACCACTAGCGACATTTGCTATAATTACTAGCTATTGTTCAGTGCTGACAAAAAGGCAGGGATTATATTACCCCTCATATTTTACCCTGGAAGACCAATAAATATCTAGAACAACATCACTCAGTGCTCCCAGTAAATTGATCCCTTTTCCTGTTTGACTTGTACTCTCACACTCCTAGTAATGTCTATAGTCTTTTATGCCAAACTGGACTTGTATCTATTTCCTCTCATTCTTTTCTTCTTCCTATCACTGATACCTAGGACTGCCTCACCCATGGAACATGTTCAGTAATTCAAATTCCACCAAGAATGAGTTATGAAAGACTGTCCAAATTCTTTGCAACTCAGTGAGTAAATGCATTACTTTGTCCCATGTCTTTGAAACTACCCCCATTGGCTCCTTCGGACTGGTAAGTACACAGCTGAAGTACCCACCAGAATAGAGGTCTGGCCTTGGGCTGAGTAGGGCCATAGTCTGTTGTGCTGGGCACAACGTGTGAACTGGCAGCAACCACGTGAACTGAAGTGGAAAGAACAGGAGTGTGGGAGACAAACCACCTGGAGTGTTTCCTAGCACTTCTACCAGCTTTGAGACTTTGGCAAACTTTATAACACTCTTTGAGCCTTGCCTTCTTCAGCTGAGAAGTGGAAATGATAACTATATCTTTAGTTAATCTGAGATCAGAAATGATATCAAGTATGTGACCTGTTAGTGGGAGTGTAGTAAATGGTAACTACTGCTCTCCTGGACTTAAGAGAGGAGGTAAGAATCCCAGCAAGCTTAAGATCAATTTACAAGTTCAGTCACAAAGCAACTTAGCGGGAGTTATCAACACGCTGAAAGTGGAAAACAAGAGAAAGCTTGTGTTGAAAGTTGACCAGAGGGTGGGGAGGTAGGGGGGCGGGGGGGCGGTTCAGAATGGGAGTGGGGAACACATGTATACCTGTGGCTGATTCATGTTGATGTGTGGCAAAAACCATCATGCTATTGTAGTTAAAATTAATTAATTAATTAGAAAAAATAAGTCTAAGACTGACCCAAGATTGAAAAGATTAAAAAAAAAAAGAAAATTGATCAGGTTTCAGACCAAGGATCAGACAAAATTATTTAATTAAAAAAAATAAATCTATGAATGACCCAAGATTGCAACAACAATAACAACAAAAAAGAAAGTTGACCAGGTGACCAGGTTTCAGAGCAAGGGTCAGACTTCTGCCATAAAATAAACCCAAATCCCCAGCTCGACATGGGCACCCAAATCATGTTAACCAAGGCATTTTGCTTGTACATCAATTTTAGGATAAATGCTACCTTTTAAACTCTAGCCTTACTACCCAGAGTGCAGTCCAGGGACCTGCAGCTGCAACATCACCTGGAAGCTACTTTTAGAAATGCAGGTCCTCAGGCCTTACCTCAGACCCCTAAGTCAGAATCTGAATTGCATGATGATCCCCTAGTGATTCACATGGACTGTTCCATAGGTCTCACAGATCAAACCCAGTGCAGACTGGGGGGAGGGGGAGGACGCAAGGGTGTGAATGCCCTCGAGGAAGGTGGGGAGGTGGGACTAATGGAAGGCCATCGTAAAGTCTGGGTCCCACACGTGTGTACCTTATGAAGCACTTAAACAGTGCCCTGCACATCCCAGCATTTCGGCCGATATCATGACCATTATTTGGTGCCTCAAGCATCTGGGGAAAAGTTTATTTATATCTCTTGAGCATCAGGATGTCTCAGTGAAATCAGTTTTAGTTGAGAGGAGAGAAGAAGACAGGGAGAAGAGATATACCCTTCAATAAACCAAAAGAGGGTAAAAGGACTCAGCCTGCCAAGAACAGAACGAGGCAGTGAGAGCTCCGGCCAAAGAAAGGGGAGAATTTGACAAATGGTGGAAGGAAATAGAGTTAAGGGGTGCCACGCTGGCAGATAGGGGTATTTGAGCACACTTACTGACTGTAACGACCCACCCTGCCTTGGTCTCCTCTTCCTTCTCAGACTGAAATGTTTTGAACAGCTCTGCAGGCTCACTCTTCTTGCATCCTGGAATGACCTTCCCTAGTTCCAAGACTGACAACACTCCCGCCTCTCAGCAGTGTCTCTCTCTGCTCTCACAGTGCACCCTTTGTACCTGTGACCTGACTCTTATTTTGTTCTGTTTGATTTGATTGCCAGTTGTTTACCCCCATTTGTAACATTACATTTGAGCTTCCTGAGCCCAAGGACTGTGTCTTATCTAGTTTGAGACTTTCCGAAGTGTCTGACACATAGTAGATCCTCTATATATGTTGGTGGAAGTGACATGTGACTGCGATTCAAGTTCTGTGTTCTCTAATCTAAAGTGTACAAAGCTTCACAGTCTTCTTATTAACCACCAAATTAGTCAGCCTCCAACAGAAAATAATGATTCCCTCTCCTCACACACACATTCCCTTTTTGGAGCCTGTGACTGTGCAGAATTAAATCGGGGAATATTTATGACTTTAGCTATGATGGTGACAATTGATGCTGAAATTTAAAAGAAAACTATAAAGTACTCTTTCTTATAACTTTTAAAAAACTTTTTATTTTGTATTGGAGTAGAGCCGATTAAAACTACACATGATCTTAGCCAAAAGGCCGAGAAGGCTTCCCTGGTGGCTCAGACGGTAAAGCGTCTGCCTGCAATGCAGGAGACCTGGGTTCGATTCCTGGGTCGGGAAGATCCCCTGGAGAAGGAAATGGCAATCCACTCCAGCACTCTTGCCTGGAAAATCCCGTGGACGGAGGAGCTTGATAGGCTACAGTCTATGGGGTCGCAAAGAGTCAAACATGACTGAGCGACTTCACTTCACTTCAGAGCCAATTAACAATATTGTGTTAGCTTCAGTTCAGTTCAGTTCAGTTCAGTTCAGTCACTCAGTCCTGTCCGACTCTTTGTGACCCCATGAATTGCAGCATGCCAGGCCTCCCTGTCCATCACCAACTCCCAGAGTTCACTGAGACTCATGTCCATCAAGTCAGTGATGCCATCCAGCCATCTCATCCTCTGTCGTCCCCTTCTTCTCCTGCCCCCAATCCGTCCCAGCATCAGAGTCTTTTCCGGTGAGTCAACTCTTCGCATGAGGTGGCCAAAGTACTGGAGTTTTAGCTTTAGCATCATTCCTTCCAAAGAAATCCCAGGGCTGATCTCCTTCAGAATGGACTGGTTAGATCTCCTTGCAGTCCAAGGGACTCTCAAGAGTCTTCTCCAACACCACAGTGCAAAAGCATCAATTCTTCAGCGCTCAGCCTTCTTCACAGTCCAACTCTCTTTTCCATACATGACCACTGGGAAAACCATAGCCTTGACTAGATGGACCTTAGTCGGCAAAGTAATGTCTCTGCTTTTGAATATGCTATCTAGGTTGGTCATAACTTTTCTTCCAAGGAGTAAGCGTCTTTTAATTTCATGGCTGCAGTCACCATCTGCAGTGATTTTGGAGCCCAGAAAATAAAGTCTGACACTGTTTCCATTGTTTCCCCATCTATTTCCCATGAAGTGATGGCACCGGATGCCATGATCTTTGTTTTCTGAATGTTGAGCTTTAAGACAACTTTTTCACTCTCCTCTTTCACTTCCATCAAGAGGCTTTTTAGCTCCTCTTCACTTTCTGCCATAAGGGTGGTGTCATCTGCATATCTGAGGTTATTGATATGTCTCCCGGCAATCTTGATTCCAGCTTGTGTTTCCTCCAGTGCGGCGTTTCTCATGATGTACTCTGCATAGAAGTTAAATAAGCAGGGTGACAATATACAGCCTTGACGTACTCCTTTTCCTATTTGGAATCAGTCTGTTGTTCCATGTCCAGTTCTAACTGTTGCTTCCTGACCTGCATACAGATTTCTCAAGAGGCAGGTCAGGTGGTCTGGTATCCCTATCTCTTTCAGAATTTTCCACAGTTGATTGTGATCCACACAGTCAAAGGCTTTGGCATAGTCAATAAAGCAGAAATAGATGTTTTTCTGGAACTCTCTTGCTTTTGCCATGATCCAGTGGATGTTGGCAATTTGATCTCTGGTTTCTCTGCCTTTTCTAAAACCAGCTTGAACATCAGAAAGTTCATGGTTCATGTATTGCTGAAGCCTGGCTTGGAGAATTTTGAGCATTACTTTGCTAGTGCGTGAGATGAGTGCAATTGTGTGGTAGTTTGAGCAATCTTTGGCATTGCCTTTCTTTGGGATTGGAATGAAAACTGACCTTTTCCAGTCCTGTGGCCACTGCTGAGTTTTCCAAATTTGCTGGCATATTGAGTGCAGCACTTTCACAGCATCATCTTTCAGGATTTGAAATAGCTCAACTGGAATTCCATCACCTCCACTAGCTTTGTTCATAGTGATAACTTAAGGTGGGCTGCAAAGGGACTCAGCCATACATATATACATGTGTTTATTCTCCTCTAAACTCCTCTCCTGTCCAGGCTACCAGATCACATTGAGCAGAGTTCCATGTGCTATAGTAGCTCCTTGTTGGTTATCCATTTTAAATATAGCAGTATAGTTTTCTATGTAAAAGTCTTCCTTCATAGGATTCATTCCTGTGTTAATGATGATTTTTCTTGGTATTGTGTCATTTTTAATATTCATTTTCTAATTATTCTCATATGGAAATATGATTTATGCATATTAACCTTGAAAAAAAAAAGAAATTAAAAAGGACACAGAGGGACAGATTACCTCTAGACAATGAGGAAGCCTGGTTTAAAAAGAGACTATTTCAGACAGCTGTGGGCCAGTCAGGAACTGAAGCAAACATTTCACTGAGTTTTGCTTATAGTTGCCAGTTCTTGTACTTTTTCCCTTTTATGTATCTAAAGCCATGAACTTATAATATTCCTTAAGCACCCTTTTCATCGTTATCTGCTTTTACTTTTCTTTACCTACTCCTGGTAATTCCCTAATTAAAAATCCATCATAATACCCAACTTTCTTTTTTTGACTTGAAGGAAGTTTTTATTTACAGTAGATGGAATTCTATTATACCTTTGCCATTTTGGCTACATGGTATCCTTTTCTTCTCCTAGGACTCTGAGTCCCAAGTACTTTGTAAGGTCTGTTCATGGACAGGCACCCTGGGGCATAGCTTCAAGGGCTTTCCAGGTTGGGAGAAAAAAAAAATCACAATGATCTCACTCTTGGAAGCACAATTAGGCCAAGTGTCCCAGGACAGACCCTGTCAACAACACAGAATTCAGAACATGTGTCCTTAATCTGCCCCATCGTTGAAGTCCTTGTCCTGAGACTCCAACTCAAACCTTGTGAGTCAGTCTTGACTAGGTTGAAAGTACGGAGCTATGAGCCCCACCCGTGGGTGGACTCCAGAATTAATTAGTCTTGGTTGCCAGTCCTGCCATCTGCGTATGCCTTTCCCCATAACCTGCAGGGCATTTACAGGCATCAGTCAACATGAGTAAGGGCTGAGTATTAGGATGGGACTTTGTGTTTCTCTTTCCTTACCTAGTCCTTTAGTTGGGTCCAGGGTGAGAGATACACTTAATAGAAAGAACCACCAACATAGAGTCAAGCTAATCTAGTCCCTCTCACTTCCATCTCTTATTATTGTTTGGTCTTGGACATATTATAATCTCTTTTCTTACTTGGAAAATGGGAAGAATAATACTTGCATTATTATTCATTACAGTAGTTAAATGACCAGAGGGATGTGCAGATGGTATTATTTTTATTTCTATCTTCCCTTAGACTGGAGTTCTGTCCTTCCAACCCAGGGGGTCCAATGAGAGTAGCACCCCAGATCCTATCCTCTGTGGCAGTGTCCACACGCCAGCTCCTTCCATTGATAACTTGACTTCCACTTGAGTCCACTTCCATAACTCCTTGGAAGTGACAGCGGCCCAAATAAACACAAGGTCATTGTGTCCTCTGGACTTGTTATTCTGGATTGGTGGTTGCTTTCCCTGGGGCACAGTTTGGCTGTTGATTCAGTTTTCCCTCTTAGCCTTAGCTGGTTCAGGACCCTCCCATCCCTCTGCTCAAGGCCAGTAAGACACAGGCAAGCAGAGTGGAATAGTGAGTGTTCAAGTTTACAGGCTTTGGGGTTGCACAGCTTCAGCTTAATTCCCATTGCCACTACTTCCTTGCTGTGAGACTTTAGGCAAGCCTCTCAACTCTCCTAAAGCCTCAGTCCTTCCATCTTTAAAGAGAGCTTCAGAGCATTATGTAACTCTAAGACAGTGGGGAGAGTCACATGAAAAAATACACAGGAAGCTCTTAGCAAAGTTGGTGTTGTTCAGTCACTAAGTCGTGTCCGACTCTTTGTGACCCTGTGGAGGACAGCATGCCAGGCTTCCATGTCCTTCACTGTCTCCTGGAGTTTGCTCAAACTCATGTCCATTGTGTCAGTGATTAGCATAATGAATGCTCAATTAATATTGGCTACTATTTTATGCTTTGTGGCTGAGCCCAGCTGTGTACTGATAGTAAGCACTAATCATGAAGCGGTATTTCTGTCTTGAATTCTGCTTACCTGTCAGTATTGGAATCAGGCCACTACTGTTGCGGTCAAGTTAGGCAGTTTCAATTTTGTGTGATGTATTTTGGGTGAAGGAATGAGTGATTCGTTGGCCACATGTACACTGGAACATGGTTTTTATTTGCTTTGCCTCCTCTAGTCACAACTGACCTCAGAGTTTAGGTTTGAGGTAAGGAAAGAGTAATCAGTCAAGATTCTTACTTTATCTCCGTTAGTATGTTCAGTTGCTAAGTTGTGTCCAACTCTTTGCAGCCCCAGGAACTACAGCATGCCAGGCTTCCCTGTCCTTCACTATCTCTCAGAGTTTGCTCAAACTCATGTCCATTGACTCAATGATGCCATCCAACCATCTCATCCTCTGTTGCCCTCTTTTCCTGTTGCCTTCAATCTTTTGCAGCATCAGGGTCTTTTCCAATGAGTCAGCTCTTCACATCAGGTGGCTAAAGTATTGGAGCTTCAGCATCAGTCCTTCCAATAAATATTCAGGTTCATGAGGCAAAAGGAAAATTTTGAATCTAGAAGAAAAGTGATCTGTAAGCAGTCTATTGCAATAATCTCAGTGAAAATCTCTCAAGGCCTCAGCTAAGCAGAAGGATATGAGAGTAAAAGTCCCCATGAATTCTGGGCTTTAGAGCACCCTGCATGTCAAACTACATTGATGAAAGAATACCTGGGAGCCTCTGTGACTTGGAATCCTGCACTCAGGGCCAGCAACCGCAGGACTGGAACCCAAGACACCATTCTTTTGCTAACACCATTGGAGCCCTAGGAAAATACTTCTCCAAGTCTGTTGACTTATGTCCTCAGAAGAAACGACAACTGCATCCATATGCCATAAAGGTTTGTGGATTGTGCTGCTGCTCAAGTGGAAGTCAGAAACTGTTTAGAAAGACAGGGAGCGAATTTGGCTGGCAGGAGCACCCAGATAAAAAAAATAAAAACCAGTTGTTTAACTTGTCAAATTCTTCCTCTATGAATCAAGATATTGGTTCCTTATATTGGCAGCTAAATGTAGAGTTGTGTTTGTTTTATAAAAGCATTTAATAATCTTGTGTTACTTTTTAAAGAAAATAAATAAAACAGAAATTTTATTTAATAATTTTGATTTCTATTTTGATACTTCATAGTTATAACTTGTGTTTGTCTTTTAATTTTAATAATTTGATGTTTGAGAGAAAAAAGGACTTTTGAAAGCACATGAAAAATACTTTTCTACATTTTAAGTTTGCTTTATTCTGTATTTATTAAAATAGATTCAAATTTGGCATGCTTTGGACATAATTACACTCTCATTTGTAATGCCTTAGATAACTATTATTAATGGAATGAAACTCTATGAAAATTTTGAGAAGAATAATATAATTAATAATGTTGCTGAAAGGAAGGCAAAAACGTGAACTTCATGAAATAAATATGCAATAATTTTTTATTATGTACGCTTAAATTATGTATGCTAACAGAAGCAGAAGATATTAGGAAGAGGTGGCAAGAATACATAGAACTATACAAAAAAGATCTTCATGACCCAGATAACCATGATGGTGTGATCACGCACATAGAGCCAGACATTCTGGAATGTGAAGTCAAGTGGGCCTTAGGAAGCATCACTGCAAACAAAGCTAGTGAAGGTGATGGAATTCCAGTTGAGCAATTTCAAATCCTAAAAGATGATGCTGTGAAAGAGCTGCACTCAATATGTCAGCAAATCTGGAAAACACAGCAGTGGCCACAGGACTGGAAAAGGTCAGTTTTCAATCCCTAAGAAAAGCAGTGCCAATGCCAAAGAATGCTCAAACTACAGCACAATTACACTCATCTCACACACTAGTAAAGTACTGCTCAAAATTCTCCAAGCCAGGCTTCAACAATAAGTGAACCGTGAACTTCCACATATTCAAGATGGATTTAGAAAACGCAAGGGAACCAGAAATCAAATTGCCAACATCCATTGGATCACTGAAAAAGCAAGACAGTTCCAGAAAAACATCTACTTTTGCTTTAGTGACTATGCCAAAGCCTTTGACTGTGTGGATCACAACAAACTGTGGAAAATTCTTAAAGAGATAAAAATACCAGACCACCTGACCTGCCTCTGGAGAAATCTGTATGCAGATCAAGAAGCAACAGTTAGAACTGGACATGGAACAACAGACTGGTTCCAAATCGGGAAAAGAGTATGTCAAGGCTGTATATTATCACCCTGCTTATTTAACCTATATGCAGAGTACATCATAAGAAATGCTGGGCTGGATGAAGCACAAGCTGGAATCAAGATTGCCAGGAGAAATATCAATAACCTCAAATGTGCAGATGACACCACCCTTAACGGCAGAAAGTGAAGAAGAACTAAAGAGTCTCTTGATGAAAGTGAAAGAGGGGAGTGGAAAGGTTGGCTTAAAACTCAACATTCAAAAACTAAGATCATGGCATCTGGTCCCATCACTTCATGGCAAATAGATGGCAAAACAATGGAAAAAATGACAGAGTTTGTTTTGGGGGGGCTCCAGAATCACTGCAGATGGTGATTGCAGCCATGAAATTAAAAGATACTTGCTCCTTGGAAGAAAAGCTATGACTAACCTAGACAGCATATTAAAAAGCAGAGACATTACTTTGCCAACAAAGGTCCATCTAGTCAAGGCTATGGTTTTTCCAGTAGTCATGTATGAATGTGATAACTGGACTATAAAGAAAGCTGAGCACTGAAGAATTAATGCTTTTGAATTGTGGTGCTGGAGAAGACTCGAGAGTCCCTTGGACAGCAAGGAGATCCACCCAGTCCATCCTGAAGGAAATCAGTGCTGAATATTCGTTGGAAGCACTGATGCTGAAGCTGAAACTCCATTATTTGGCCATCTGATGCGAAGAACCAACTCATTGGAAAAGACCTTGATGCTGGGAAAGATTGAAGGCAGAAGGAGAAGGGGATGACAGAAGATGAGATGGTTGGACAGCATCATCAACTCGATGGACGTGAGTTTCAGCAAGCTCCGGGAGTTGGTGATGGACAGGGAAACCTGGGGTGCTGCAGTCCATGGGGTCACAAGGAATGGACACGACTGAGTGGCTAAACTGAACTGATGCTTTTATTTGGGCTTTCCAGGCGGTGCTTTGTGCTTTGCTGCAGTAGCTGTGAAGAGATACCTCACGTCCAAGATAAGAGAAACCCATGTAAGACGGTAGGTGTTGTGAGAGGGCATCAGCGAGCAAACACTCTGAAATCATAATCACAGAAAACTAGTCAATCTGATCACATGGACCACAGCCTTGTCTGGCTCAATGAAACTAAGCCATGCCGTGTGGGGCCACCCAAGACGGCCAGGTCATGGTGGAGAGGTCTGACAGAATGTGGTCTACTGGAGAAGAGAATGGCAAACCACTTCAGTATTCTTTCCTTGAAAACCCCATGAACAGTATGAAAAGGCAAAATGATAGGATGCTGAAAGAGGAACTCCCCAGGTCGGTAGGTGCCCAATATGCTACTGGAGATCAGTGGAGAAATACCTCCAGAAAGAATGAAGGGATGGAGCCAAAGTGAAAACAATACCCAGTTGTGGATGTGACTGGTGATAGAAGCAAGGTCCAATGCTGTAAGAGCAATACTGCATAGGAACCTGGAATGTAAGATCCATGAATCAAGGCAAATTGGAAGTGGTCAAACAGGAGATGGCAAGAGTGAATGTCAACATTCTAGGAATCAGCGAACTAAAATGGACTGGAATGGGTGAATTTAACTCAGATGACCATTATATCTACTACTGTGGGCAGGAATCCCTCAGAAGAAATGGAGTAGCCATCATGGTCAACAAAAGAGTCCAAAATGCAGTACTGGGATGCAATCTCAAAAATGACAGAATGATCTCTGTTCATTTCCAAGGCAAACCATTCAATATCACAGTAATCCAAGTCTATGCCCCAACCAGTAACGCTGAAAAAGCTGAAGCTGAACAGTTCTATGAAGACTTACAAGACCTTTTAGGACTAACACCCCAAAAAGATGTCCTTTTCATTAAAGGGGACTGGAATGTAAAAGTAGGAAGAAACACCTGGGGTAACAGGCAAATTTGGCCTTGGAATACGGAATGAAGCAGGGCAAAGGCTAATAGGGTTTTGCCAGGAAAATGCACTTGTCATAGCAAACACCCTCTCCCAACAACACAAGAGAAGACTCTACACATGGACATCACCAGATGGTCAACACCGAAATCAGATTGATTATATTCTTTGCAGCCAAAGATGGAGAAGCTCTATACAGTCAGCAAAAAACAAGACTGGGAGCTGACTGTGGCTCAGATCATGAATTCCTTATTGCCAAATTCAGACTTAAAGTGAAGAAGGTAGCAAAAACCACTAGACCATTCAGGTATGACCTAAATGAAATCCCTTATGATTATACAGTGGAAGTGAGAAATAGATTTAAGGGACTAGATCTGATAAATAGAGTGCCTGATGAACTATGGACTGAGGTTTGTGACATTGAATAGGAGACGGGGATCAAGACCATCCCCATGGAAAAGAAATGCAAAAAAGCAAGATGGCTGTCTGGGGAGGCCTTACAAATAGCTGTGAAGAGAAGCGAAAAGCAAAGGAGCAAAGGAAAGATATAAGCATCTGAATGCAGAGTTCCAAAGAATAGCAAGGAGAGATAAGAAAGCCTTCTTCAGCAATCAATGCAAAGAAATAGAGGAAAACAACAGAATGGGAAAGACTAGAGATCTCTTCAAGAAAATTAGAGATACCAAGGGAATATTTCATGCAAAGATGGGCTCGATAAAGGGCAGAAATGGTATGGACCTAACAGAAGCAGAAGATATTAAGAAGAGGTGGCAAGAATACACAGAAGAACTATACAAAAAGATCTTCACTACCCAGATAATCACAATGGTGTGATCACTCACCTAGAGCCAGACATCCTGGAATGTAAAGTCAAGTGGGCCTTAGAAAAGTATCACTGTGAACAAAGCTAGTGGAGGTGATGGAATTCCAGTTGAGCTATTTCAAATCCTGAAGGATGATGCTGTGAAAGTGCTGCACTCAATATGCCAGCAAATTTGGAAAACTCAGCAGTGGCCACAGGACTGGAAAAGGTCAGTTTTCATTCCAATCCCAAAGAAAGGCAATGCCAAAGAATGCTCAAACTACCACACAACTGACTCATCTCACATGCTAGTAAAGTAATGCTCAAAATTCTCCAAGCCAGGCTTCAGCAATACGTGAACCGCGAACTTCCAGATGTTCAAGCTGGTTTTAGAAAAGGCAGAGGAACCAGAGATCAAATAGCCAACATCCGCTGGATCATGGAAAAAGCAAGAGAGTTCCAGAAAAACATCAATTTCTGCTTTATTGACTATGCCAAAGCCTTTGACTGTGTGGATCACAATCAACTGTGGAAAATTCTAAGAGAGGTGGGAATACCAGACCACTGACCTGCCTCTTGAGAAACCTGTATGCAGGTCAGGAAGCAACAGTTAGAACTGCACATGGAACAACAGACTGGGTCCAAATAGAAAAAGGAGTACGTGAACGCTGTATATTGTTACCCTGCTTATTTAACTTATATGCTGAGTACATCATGAGAAACGCTGGGCTGGATGAAGCACAAGCTGAAATCAAGATTTCTGGGAGAAATATCAATCACCTCAGATACGCAGATGACACCATCCTTATGGCAGAAAGTGAAGAGGAACTAAAAGCCTCTTGTGAAAGTGAAAGAGGAGAGTGAAAAAGTTGGCTTAAAGCTCAACATTCAGAAATCGAAGATCATGGCATCCGGTCCCATCACTTAATGGGAAATAGATGGAAAAACAGTGGAAACAGTGTCAGACTTTATTTTTGGGGCCTCCAAAATCATTGCAGATGGTGATTGTAGCCATGAAATTAAAAGACGCTTACTCCTTGGAAGATAAGTTATGACCAACCTAGATAGTATATTCAAAAGCAGAGACATTACTTTGCCGACTAAGGTCCGTCTAGTCAAGGCTATGGTTTTTCCAGTGGTCATGTATGGATGTGAGAGCTGGACTGTGAAGAAAGCTAAGTGCCAAAGAATTGATGCTTTTGAACTGTGGTGTTGGAGAAGACTCCTGAGAGTCCCTTGGACTGCAAGGAGATCCAGCCAGTCCATTCTGAAGGAGATCAGCCCTGGGTGTTCTTCGGAAGGACTGATGCTAAAGCTGAAACTCCAGTACTTTGGCCACCTCGTGCGAAGAGTTGACTCATTGGAAAAGACTATGATGCTGGGAGGGATTAGGGGCAGGAAGAAAAGGGGTCGACAGAGGATGAGTTGGCTAGGTGGCATCACCGACTCGATGGACGTGAGTCTGAGTGAACTCCGGGAGTTGGTGATGAACAGGGAGGCCTGGCGTGCTGTGATTCATGGGGTTGTAAAGTGTCAGACACGACTGAGCGACTCAACTAAACTGAATTGAGGTGGTGCTAGGGGTAAAGAACCTGCCTACCTGGGCAGGAGATGAAAAAGACCTGCATTTGACCCCTAGGTTGGGAAGATCCTCTAGAGAGAAGGGCATGGCATCCCACTCCAGTATACTTGCCTGCAGAATTCCATGGAGAGAGGAGCTGGGCAGGCTATAGTCCAGAGAATCCCAAAGAGTGGGACATGATTGAAGCGACTTAGCCTGCACATACACATGCTTTTATTTAGTTACTCACCTTAACTTTGGCAGCCCATCAACTGACTCTTTAGACATGTAAATATTTTTAGTTAAATTCAGTCATCCTTGATAGTTTTTAGACTTTCAAGTGTATAAAAACCGTAGCTTATATAGTTTTAACAAATTTGTCATTAAAAAGATAGACTCTTATTAAGATAGGTGATAGAATCAAGAAGATAGTATCAAGTGGTCTGTATGCTTGAGTTGTGCTTTACTCCATTCGTACTCCTGAAGTGAGAGCAAGGTTGGGATCTGGTGGTTTATAAGTCTTCTCATCCAAGATTGTTGAGACTGAAACAGGAAAATGAAGGCAGTGATGCCAATTTGAAAACCAACCAACTAGCCAAAGACAGAACAGAGAACAGCAAAAAGCAGCCACGGAACCTGTTTCCACCTGCCCACATAATGGACTTCAGATCCTAAACATAGTCACTCTGAACTCCAAGTGCATAGCCCATAAATTTTAGGCAAATTTGTCCTTTATTATTATTTTTTTTCTCTTTACAAAAAAAGGTAGGCACAACCTACAGAATGTTTCATTCCTGACTTGCTCATGTTTGACTGCTTGCTAACAGTGGAATTCAGTTGTAATGCACTTAATTCAGAAAGCCAATATCCAGGTATTTTGATATTCTTAGAATAAGGATGCAGTGATAGATAATGATTAAAGGTGACCAGGGACACAGAGCTCCAGTTAAGAGAGATTGACCAGACAAATTTTCTGGTTTAAAATTTTCAGAGACTAAAGGACAAATTTCTCATCTCGTGTTCCTCACTGACTCATTTCAACATTTTTTCAAATAAAGAGGAAAATGAAAAAGTTGGCTTAAAAGTCAGCATTCAAAATACTAAGATCGTGGCATCCAGTTCCATCGCTTCACGGCAAATAGATGGGGAAAAAGTGGAAACAGTGACAGATTTTATTTTCCTGGGCTCCAAAATCACTGTGGACAGTGACTGCAGCCATGAAATTAAAAGATGCTTGTTCCCTGGAAGAAAAGCTATGACAGACCTGGAGAGCATATTAAAAAGCAGAAATGTCACTTTGTCAACAAAGATCCATATAGTCAAAGCTATGTTTTTTCTAGTAGTCATGTATGGATGTGAGAGCTGGACCCTAAAGAAGGCTGAGTGCCAAAAAATTGATGCTTTTGAACTGTGGTGCTGGAGAAGACTCTTGAGAGTCCCATGGACAGCAAGGAAATTAAACCAGTCAATCCTAAAAGAAATCAACCCTGAATATTCATTGGAAGGACTGATGCTGAAGCTGAAGGTCCAATACTTTGAGCACCTGATGCAAAGAGCTGACTCACTGGAAAAGACCCTGATGCTGGGAAGATTGAGGACAGGATGGGAAGGGGGAGACAGAGGACGAGATGGTTGGATGGCATCACCAATTCAATGGACGTGAGTTTGAGCAAACTCTGGGTGATGGTGAGGGACAGGGAGGCCTGGCATGCTGCAATCCATGGGATCACAATGATTCAGACATGACTTAGTGACTGAACAACAACTTGGTTACTATTCAGATGTCAAATGGCATTACCTTCTGTACCACCAAGGACAGCACTGCCTTTCTAGAACAATTAGGTGGCCATCAAGGTAGAAGACACCTAAAATGTACAGCAAGCAAGACCCACCCCGCTGACACACACACAGATATATGCATAGTTACAAATGAAAAATACCATATCATCAGTTCAGGGTTCTGAGTTCAGAAAGATCTATGCCAACACACTTTGTAATTTTAATGTTCTACAGGGCAATGGATAGAGAGCAAATTTATTCTTCCTGAAAGTAGGTGTTTAAGAAATTAGCAAGGATTAGGAAAGCCTTTTGTAAATATCTCTTTGGACTTATTTTACAAGGTTCTGTGAAACAGTGAAATCAGTGTTCTGCATCAAAGTCTGATCTCCTTGAGTATAATATTTTACTATCTGGTTCCTTTGCTTTGTAGTTGAGTGTGTTCAGTCTGAGGTCTATGTAGAAGGCACAGGGACAAATGGGCTCCTCCCATATTCCTCACTGCCACATTCTATATTTGTGATCAGACAATCAGTATGTCTAACTCATGCCAACTTCCCTGGAGGAAAGTGAGTGATCGTGTTAGAGATCCGTGATACTAGAGAAATAATGTGAAGAAGCCGTGTGAATGGGACTCATTGTTTGCCTGTATTTTAAATGTTCTCATTTTTCGTAACATTTTATGGAGAGCCCTTAAAAGGCCTATACTGATAGAGATACTCATTAAATGTCAATTTTAAAAGAGGTGTTGTTGATGTAGTGTAATATAATCTGCTTTTGCATAAGGCTTTTCATCCCAGTGTTTGAGGAGTACTTTGCCAAACCAATCCTATCACCAAAATCCCAGACGTAATTCAGAAAACTAAGAAAACTAAGAAAACTAAGAAAACTAAGAAAACTAAGAAAACTGCCTTCTAGATTTAAACTCAGATGCATGGGACATTTGTTAGATCTAGTACCCAAAAACTACTAGCATAAATTTAGTATGTCACTTTCTATCTCTGTGATAGTTAGACATCACATTCAGATATCATTTATTGAGAACCCACCATATACCAGGTTCAGTGCTGGGCAGAGATTTTTTAAAAATCTAGTATTTTTACCTTATGATGACAGGAATAGACTTGTGGGTACATTGATAACAATGCGGAGCGGCACCTGCAGTTAAGTGCAGTTTAAGTAATGTAAGTGCAATGTGGGAACCTATGCAAGTTGGAGAGTTTAAACAGAGCATGTGTGTGGGCGAAATCGCTTCAGTCGTGTCTGACTCTTTACGACCCTACAGACTATAGCCCGCCAGGGTCCTCTGCCCATGGGATTCTCCAGCCAAGCATAACTGGAGTGGATTGCGTGCCCTCTTCCAAGGGATCTTCCCCACCCAGGGATCAAACCCGCTTCTCCTGAGGTTCCTGCATTGCAGGTGGATTTTCTACCCCTGAGCCACCGGGGAAGCCCATACGTAGAGCACTGATTCTCAAAACGTGGTCCCAGGCCCAGAAGAGTCAGCATCATCTGGAAACTTATGAGAAATACAAATTCTCAGGCCTCAGAACTACTGAATTCTAAATTCAGAGAGTAAACCCTGCAATCTCTGCTTGAACAAACCCTCTAGTGGATCCTGATCCTTGCTCAAGTTTGAAAACCACTGACCTAGAGCAGTGAGTCTCAAAACTCTGGTGCATATTAGTGTCACCTGGAGAGTCCTTAAAACTCCCAAGGCTCAGGCCACAACCCAAGCCAATTAAATCAATCAGTGGGTGTGGATAAAGCAATGTCGATGCCAGGGTTTAAAAGTCAAACAAGATAGTTCCAGGAAGACAGCGGGTCTTCCCTGTGGCTCAGTCAGTAAAGAGTCTGCCTGCAATGCAGGAGACCCAGGTTTAGTCCCTGTGTTGGGAAGAACCCCTGGAGAAGGAAACAGCAACCCACTCCAGTGTTCTTGCCAGAAAACCCCATTAACAGAGGAGCCTGGTGGGCTATAGTCCTTGGAATCACAAAGAATGGGACACGGACTAAGCGACTAACACACGCACACAGGAAGACAGTGAGGTGTTTCATGCAGAGGGGAGGTTCCACAAAGACTCAGAAGCAGGACATGACTCTGGATATTGGAGGTAAAATCAACACTGTTACTGTAGTATAAAGTTTGAAAGGAAATATAAGGGGAAAATGAGCTGGAACAGTAGGCAAGGGTCAGGTCACAGAGAGCTATGACTTGGAGGATGAATTGAATCTTGGTTACAGGTTTTTTCTGTTCTTTATTGGGAAATTGCTTTGGGTTCCATCTTACTACCTACACCCATTTTGCTTCCTGGGTTTGGCTTTCCTAGCATTAACAAAATCCTTTCTCTCAGCTGAGGCTGTTTATAATTAAGACCAGTGATTACTCAGCGCTCAGTAGGACTCGGCCACTGGAGAAGGAAATGGCGACCCATTCCAGTATGCTTGCCTGGGAAATCCCATGGACAGAAGAGCCAGGTGGGCTATACAGTCCATGAGGTCGCAAAGAGTCAGACACAACTGAGTGGCTACTACTGCTAGAACTCAGCCACATGCTGCTCTGAGTGGAAGGAGAGAGAGGACTAGAAGAAGATAACAGAAAAGAGAGTCTGGGACAAAGTAAAGGAGCTTCGGAAAAGAAAAAGGTTGCTTCAGATTTCTGGTTGCAGTTGCTGTTGCTGGTTGCCGCTGAATCAGGGAGAGACTCTGGAATATGTGCATCGGCCCTCTAAGAAATCAAAGCCAGACACAGGAAGTGGCTGGAAGAGCCTCAGCTGCCACACGCCTTCCGTCTGCTGTGGACGCAGCAGCTGCACAGACCCCTCTTGTTGGGAGACAAGACAGGACCCTTTCAGTCCCATGACCTCACCCTCCTTTCCAGGGGGAAAGAAGAGGGAAATTGAAATTCTTCCCTGTGACTGAGTGTATGAGAATATGACAGTTATTTAGGGTAATAGGTTTCCTGAGGGCCGTGGCAGCAAGGGTGATTGCATGGAATAAGCACCCCCCGGCTTGTGTCAGGAGAGGGGACAAGGAGAAGGAGGAGGCAGGCGTGCTCCATTCCCGGATTTGCAGAATAGGGGTGAGGGGAAATCGCTCAGTGGTGTTCGACTCTGAATATTTCTGAAAGACAGAGAAGAGGATTTTCAGAGTGTCCAAATCTCTGCCGTTTGCATTGGATTCAAGGCCAACTCTAATGAGGTGTTCACATTTGCTGCAAATGGACGAGGTCAGAGTGACTGTGAATCAGCTGCAAAGATAAAGGCTAACAGCCAAGCCAGTACTAACGCTCTTAGACCCAAGTTGCCACCATTGAAATAGATACGGAAGGAAAGGAGACATGTGAAACGGAAGGAAGTGGGGATGCATACGCTTTGGACAGGATGCATCAACTAATTGAGCCTGAGATTGTGATGAACAGTTTAGGCTCATTTGAGCTTATTCCCAATAAGCTCATCATTTGATGTTGAATTGGGCTCTGTCAGCTATTTCAGCATCATCTCACATCTCCGTACATAATACCACAGCACCTATTTGGAATACAGGGCCAAGTTGGTTTCCTTCTGGCAGGTTATTTGGTTTTCTTCCTCAGTTAATTTTGAATGTATCTCTTTTGACGGACTTTATTGAAGCCTTACTCTGTGCCAAGGTATGATAAGCACTTTATATGGCAATATGATATCAGTTCTTAAACCACAGGCTTTAGAATCATTCTGCTCAGTTCAGATCTCACCTTTCTCTCTTTGGGCAAGTCACCTAATCTAGTCTAGCTTCAGCTTTCTCAAATGTTAAATAGGAAAACAATAATAACACTTGCCTCATTGGACTAATATGAGAGTTAATCAACTTATTCATGTGACATTCTTACTGTAGTGCCTGACGCATAGTAAAGTGCTCAGTGAATGCTACTACTGTCATGAACCACTGTTTTCACTAAGTACGTATTGTTTGCAAAGCAGAGAGAGGAATGAGGCTGAGAAAGCTTAAGTTCTAGTTCAAAGTAACATGATTTGTAAGTGGAAGGGAGGTTGAAGATTCAAACTCCACACTAGAGGTGGAGTCTGTCTTATTCAACACTACACTTGACGGTCTCTACCAGTCACTTTTTAAAAAAATTTGATTATTTAAATCTGCATCTCCTTCTCAAAATGATTACCAGTTTGTCCTATGCATGATTTATTATCAAATCTTACACTTTTCTGCCCCGATTTGATTCCTCTTCTCAGTCTGCAATTTTACTGTTGTGTTTCTGCCTTGTACTCACAACAGTTTTAATGCCGTCTGTTAGAAACTAGTCATCTTGCTTCCACGCATTCCTAAAGATAAGACTATTTCTTAAGAAAAAATAGAATAAAGCAGGAACAGATTCTCAGATGTAATCATCACGATGTGCAGTGAATATCTGGGCGCTTACGGGCTCATTACACTTTCAAATATTCCTTTTCTGGTCTGCATGGCAAAGACTCAGTAACGCTTTCTAAAGACAGCTGGCTATTGTAGTCTGAGTGAAAAGCTTCACTAATAGATCTGTGCTCGGTTTAACAATGCGAGAACAAACATGGTGTGAGTCTTAGATGTGCATGCTAAGTCACTTCAGTTGTGTTTGACTCTGTGCGACCCAATGGACTGCAGCCCACCAGGCTCCTCCGTCCATGGGATTCTCTAAGCAAGAATACTGGAGTGGGTTGCCGTGCCCTCCCTCCAGGGGATCTTCCTGACTCAGGGATCAAACCCGAGTCTGTAACATCTCTTGTGTTAGCAGGCAGGTTCTATACCACTAGAGCCACTTGGGAAGTGTACACGTATGTATATACATTTATATATATATGTACATATGCATTCATGTATGTGTACACAGCTGTATAATCATTTTGAACTGTTAGAGAAGTTACAGCTGGGCTCCACCAATAGATCTGTGCTCAGTTTAACTGAGAGAATGTATGAGATGTGAGTTTCAGATATACATGTACACATATGTATATAAATATATATACATATACACCTGTATAGTCATTTTGGACTATAAAGAAGATAGAGTTGGGCTCTTATAGGCTATGTCCACCAACCCCACCATAAGCTGAAAAACAATTCAGTCATTCACCAACTTATTAAATTGAAACAATTGAAACTGGACAGTTTCTCTGGGACTATTAAGATGTTGATAATTTGAGAAGTCAGTTACTGGAAATCAATTGTTGTTACATGTATATGATATCAAACAGATTCATTTTGGACTTTTGGTATCAAATAGGTTCTTCACCGTTATGGCAAAACATGTTTTATAACGTCTGATGCTAATGAATGCATCATATTTGTAGAAATGTTACTCCTTACATCTTTTTCTTTTTGAGTTTCCAGTGAGCCATTTAGCTGTGGTTTCATGGAGACAGGAGCTATACTTTGTTTGTATTTTTTACACCCCCTCCAGGATGTAGTACTTGGCATATGATTTTTCACTCAGGAAAGATGTACAATTAACTGAAACTCATTAGCTCTCTTTTTTTCAACCTACTGTTTAACTGGTTAAGAAACAAGTTAAAAATTTTTTTCCTTAGCCCTTTAAAATGAGTTAAAACACACACACACAACTAGTCAACATTTATTGATCATTCACTGTTTGCAGATGTGCTTTAGAGAAATGCAAAGTGTTAGACAGAAAACAAGTAAGCCCATCCCTTCATTTAGTTAGCTCCCAGACCAATGGCACCATAGGCCTGATTGAAATCATTATCAAGCTGCAGATCTTATCACTGGGCTGTGAACCTCTCTCCACATTCTAGAAACAGACATAGCATTATTTCCTGTGTTAGGCTTCACAAACAGAAGAAATCGTGTATACCCTGTTCTTTCGCTTTTCCTTAAGTTAGCTCTTTCAGGTTGCAGAACTCAGGAAAACCGCATAAGAGGAAGCACAACTTCTTTTTGGTTTTCAATGTATGAACATACTAGATAACATGAATTATTAAAAAACAGCTCTCTGTTGACGTGGGCTGTGGGCCACATGCTCACCCTGGGCCTCATGCTCACCCTTTCTCTAGTGACCTTGCAGAACTTTGTACTTTATCCACTGAGATAATTGTCACAAAGTTAGGAGATCCCAGAAAGGGCATGTCCACTGACAACAGCACCGTCACCATTCAGTAATCACAGTGACCGCTTCTGGAGGATAAATAGAGGGAAAATGGAGGTTCCAGGTAACTTGGGGCTCAAAATGATCATTTTCTGGACATGACATCTCTGGACTATTTCATCAGCGATATGCCTCTTCTGTTATTTATTCTATACACGTTTATTTCACTGTCCCAGGTTTTGTTTCCATGTCAAGGACCCATGCATGAAAAGATGTAGATCCTGTTCATTAGGAATGTATATGTCTGGCTAGACTATTTGAAGGCCCCAGATGTGTGGCACCCACTCCTAACCATTCTGAAGGAACAACTGTTAGGTTCTGAAACTAGATACAGTATTTGCTTTAAGAGACTATAGCACAGGAAGTCCTGAAAACTAACCACGGAGTATGAGTAGCTTGTGAATGGTATTATGCTGTGGCTTAATGCACACTGTAGCCAAGGGCAAGATATCTCATAACTAATTGTATTCATTTTGCATTTAACAGAGACATTCAAAATACAGATCTTAAAATGTGTAAGTTGAACTTCTGTTAAAATTACACTCTCCCTGAGGAAAATAGCTCTCTTCCCTTGCTATATATTAGGCTACATTTACAGGCTGCCAAAACACTTCATTTAATTTGGAGGAGAAGTCTGTCCAACTGCTGTCAAGGATCACGTAACCACCAGTTGTTTTGCTGATTTTTTTTTTTTTTTAACTTTGTAACTGTATGTTTGCATTTTGGTGGCCTAGCTTTAGGCTACTTGAGAGAGATGGAATTGAAAGAGTCTATTCAAATAGGCAATGAAAAAGAGAATGTATATCCTTAAAGAGATCTGGAGTTTATAACACTTCCACATGTATTATCTCATTTCACGATCCCAAAGGCTCTGCAGACAGAGGTACTATTATTGTCCCAAATTTTTAGATGGGTTATTATTTTAAGAAAAGAGAAAGAGGTAGAATATATGGAGGTTACTTGCCTCAAAAGCCTGTTTCCCTCCACATCATATTTCTAATGTCCAGTACGTGTTGGGATGAATCTTTGCTGGAACCATGTTTTCAATCTGATTGCTGATGCCATAATGCCAGTGTTGCTTAGTTTTCTCAACTAAGGATCTTTTCTCGCGGGGCACAGACTCTCTAGTTGTGGTGCGTGGGCTCTGGGGTGTGTGGACTCTACAGTGTGGGAGTTCAGAAGCTGCAGTGTGTGGGTTAGTTGCTCCACGGCATGTGGGATCTCAGTTCCCCAACAAGGGATCAAACCCATGCCCCTCACATTGCAAGGTGGATTCTTTTTTTTTTTTTCCCTTTGTTTTATCGAAATTGTGCAGTTTATTACAATAAGCTTGTGCTATTCAGGTAATCAAAATAACACAATAAATTTGTATTTATTCTGGATAAGGAAAATCACAATTATTAGTTTTATGTGCTATTTATTTATTTATTTTTTGGTGCCCAGTTTTCTTTCTTTTTTTAATTTATTTTTTTTAATTTTTATTTTTACTTTATTTTGCTTTACAATACTGTATTGGTTTTGCCATACATTGACATGAATCAGCCACGGATGTACATGAGTTCCCACTCCTGAACCCCCCTCCCACCTCCCACCCCATATCATCTCTCTGGATCATCCCCGTGTACCAGCCCCAAGCATGCAAGGTGGATTCTTAACCACTGGACCACTCTATGTCACTTTCAAGAGCAATGATGAGAGTTATCCAAAATGTTGAGAATATATGAAATATACCGTAGGGTAGAGAACCTGTGATTCAGATTTCATTCTCCATTGAGGAAGATCTATTTTGTTCTCATTCTTGGCTGGACCATACTAGACAACATGAAGCATTTTATCAACAAAGGAAACTGCAGAGTATTGATAGTGTCTTGGTTGAGGATCTGTATTTCTCTGATTCTGTTCTTATTTCCTCCTCTTCAGACTGATGCGGGCATTCATGTGATGCTTAGGAAGTGTGATGCTTCTGAAACAAGAACACATTCTGCAAAAATGGCCCTTAAAAACACTTTCCCTTCTCTATTCTTGCAATGAAGGTGCATTTTGGTGTTAAAAATATAAATCCTAGGCTGGTTTCTCCTGTGAACAGTCTTTCTCTGATTATTTAAAGGCTTCTGCTCTGTGGTTACTTCCTGTATTGGGCCATTAAATCTCCTACGCATAGGGTCCTGTCCCCATCTTCCATCTATTTCACAGCTGTTTTGGAAGAAATTCTTTGCTGCCTCACTAAGGTATTTATTTTTAAGACTTTAATGTCTGCTTACACAAGAATTACGCTAGGTCCTGTGAGTGATAAGAAAGAAACAGTAAATAATGGCTTCTAACCTTAAAAGAGTGGCCACACATTATAATTTGCTTGAACAGTTCAGTTTCGTGCTGGAACAGAACTATAATTGTTGATAATATCTCTTTTTAGTCTCAAAAGTGTCCCAATTTGGATAATACATTATATGATCCCCTAGACCTAAGAGGCCTTAAATTCAGTTAGGGAGACTGGAGACACAAACAAGAAAAGGTCACTAATGCAACAAAGCAATGTGCGATGCATGCCAGGTATATGACCTGTACCACCAGTGATGGAAGCACATTTTAGAAGCAGAAATTGCAAGGGCTTGAGGACTGACATTGGATCTTAAAGAACATGTCAAATTCAAATAGGCAGTGAAGAAAGAAGTTCATGCAATAAACCCTTGAGACTGTGCTAAAATCAAAGCAAAACATGATTTTTTTCAATTTGAATAAGTGCTTGTAAAAATGATTCCCTCTGCTCTTCAAAGCAAGCTGATGTCATGGGCAAACCAGCTTGGTGTCTTGAGCAGAAGCCATTTTAGTCTATTTAAATATGTGAGTGTTTTCCAAATGTTCACTCTGGTTTCCAACTACAGGAATGAGCCATTTGCTTTGCTAACATAATCACTACCCCATGGTTACGGATGGACCAGAGCATGGGCCCAGGGAGCCCCAGAAGGTAGCCTGGGCTTCAGTGGCAGTTCCAAGATGTGGAATTGTACACATCATGCATTTTCTATTTGACTCATGTTTCAACTATCTCTTGATCCAAATGGGTACAGGGACACAATGAGAAAGAAGTGACAAGTAGGAACATATACATAAGGCTGCAGTTCAATTTTCAAAGGCTTCTAAAGGAAGTGGTGAAATGTATACACCAGTGTTATTTATTATTCAAAATATCCACAATGAACAGAGTTAAGTTTTAGGCTTTTGAACCTAAGGTGTGAATATCACAGTCATCCTGCTGTTTTTGAGTATCATTCTGTTAAATTAAGCACATGTGGCCGTTCTATTCTTAGAGTTTGAGTACATCAGTGGTTTTTACATTTTTTCCTTTAAGATTTAAAACCTTTTATTCAAACAAAATATTGGAGACAATGATAATTTGTATGTTATAGAACCGGCTAGTTACTAGTCCAAAAGCCATGCTCTTTTTTTCTTATTAACAAAGCTCCAATTTTTATTGGAGACAGCAATATGCCCAACTTAAATCAATAAAAACTGAATTACCTAGTTTTCATTTTACATAACATAGCCAAAAGAAGACACAATATGATGTGTCCAAACAAACTCTTCAAAGAGGAGTAAATCCTCTGGTATATACCCTTTGGCTCTTTCCCTCTAGTCTTAATGAATAGTGGATATGATGGCTGGAGCTCTGACAGCCTTCTTGAGGACATGAAGATGGGGCCACATTCTGAAGATATGAGAATAGAAAGCTGTAAGAATCTTGGTTATCTAATGATAACCATGGAACTATCATTCCAACCTCTAAATGTCATACTCTGGGCTTATCTGAGAGAGAAAAATTTCTCTGAGTTACTTATTTGTGTTGCTCAGTCACTCAGTCGTGTCTGACTTTGTGGTCCCATGGACTGTAGCCCTCCAGACTCCTCTGTCCTTGGATTTTTCCAGGCAAGAATACTGGAGTGGAGTGCCATTTCCTACTCCAGGCAATCTTCCCAACCCAGGGGTAGAACCAACATCTCCTGCCTTCTTTATGTTATAATTTAAAAGTTTCTGCATTAGCAAAAAAGGGCGTTTTAATATTAAACTGTTAAACTAATCCATGTTAATCTGTTGAATGTTAAACTACAAGTAGGAACATTATCTGATTAAAGGTGAATGGAGACCAGAGTTCTACCTAACATAATACTTGGATTCTAAGATATTTAGTAAGCAACTTTGAGTTAATATGGAATTTGTGGAGGCACTTAATAATATAAAGAACATATGTAACTTACTTAATCTTACTAGGATCATAGCCCTCTGAATTGACGGAAGATTTCTCTTTGAGGTGCAAATATGAAAAGAAAATAAAATTTGTTTCTCTTATTTCAGAGCAAGTGCTAGTAAATCTGGAGGGCTTTAATTCAGACCTTCATCACTATTGAATTAACTGATTGGCCTTCCCTTGGTTTAAGTGGCGGGTGGAGAGGTACAAGAGAATAAAGAGAAAAGACTGTTTTTGAGTATCAGTTGCTGGTCATTTAATCTATATTATACCATTTAATCCTCACTACAAACCTATAAGGGAGAGAGACTTTATACTTTGTCCAGATCTAACAGACACCATTCACAGAGAATACAATGAAGACCGGGCCTGCGGCAGCTGTGTCACACAACACCCCTAAATTAGAGGGCACAGCCACATTTGTTTGTCTAGTGTTCCTCTTTTGGAGAACCTGCCTCCATTCTGTAGCAATCCTGCGCCATCCGTGTTATTCAGTGAGCCTCTTTTCCTTGCCACAGGCCTCAGTTTGGTCATTTGACAGAGACTTGGCCTGACTCTCCTTCTGTTAGCCACAGATGATTCAAAAATGTTCTTAACAGAAGACAGACCAATGAGAGTACCTCCTGAGACATTTTCGGGAGCTTTTCTTCCTCTTGGATCCTGAGTTGTAAAGAACATGGGATACTTTAATCTTATAGTGGCCATCTCATTACTCAGTAGCAAGAGCCTCCCTACAAATGAAGCTGTATCATTATTTGGGAATGCAGATCCAGTAATGTTGAAGACACTGGGCTTTTTCAGTTACATGAGTCCATTAATATTTTTTTCTGATAAAGCTAGTTTGATTTCTTTTTCTGTCACTTGATATCAAAAAGTTTCAACTAATGCAGGTAGCTATTACCATCTCGATGAGGCTGAGAAATTAAGTAACTTGGCCATGCTGAGTCAGTAATTGATGGAAACAGGATTCTAATATAGGGCAATCTGGTACTCACATCCATCTTCTTTTCACTGTGCTATGTTGCCTCCCCAAGCCGATGAAAATCAATCACAATTTATGAAAGTCATGTTGATTTATCATTACGCTTTCTAAAATAGAACATCATTTCTACAAATATAGTTTCCATGTCTCAAATTTTATGCCAATTCTAGCTGGTAAGTTTGTGAAGCAGGGCTATTACTCTTTGTTATGGAAATATTTCCATTTTTACAAAGCTTTAGAGAATGTTTCAATGAGACCTGTTAACAAATCCTTTTCAAACACCTACTATGCACATGACATTGGATTAGTTACTAACAAGGAAACAAAAGAATGAGCAAGTGGTCTAGTACACAACACATATTTAAGTCAATGTATATCTAGATGGAAAGTGGTAAGTGCCGCAATACCAACACATATAAAATGCTATCACATAACGGGGTGGGGGACTTCCCTGGTGCTCCAGCAGCCAAGACTCCATGCTTCTAATGCAAGTGGTGTGGGTTCAGTCCCTAGTTGGAGAACTAAGATGCCACATGCTACAAGGCATGGCCAAAAAAAAGGAGGGGGCATCAAAAAGAGGTGTTATTTGAGCTAGGCAGTAAAGATCATATAGGATTAAATGTGAGGCAAGGTGAACAGCATATTCTAGGCCAGCACCATTCAACAGAACTTTCTGCAATGATGAAAATGTTCTGTATCTTCCCTGTATAACATGGTAGATATGGGCCACATATGGCTACTGAGCATGTGAGACGTTAACTCAGCAATTGCATGTCTCACGTCTACATATTGGCCACTGCAATACTAGACCAAGAAACAAGCATTTAGCACAAGCAGAAGTATAGGATGGGAAGAATGGAATGTACAGGGTTTGCATGAAAGGTAAAACAAGTCGTCTATTTTAGCTGAAATTGAGCTCATAAGAAAATAGGTAAGAAATGATATTTGGTAAAGTTGAGTAGGTCCAGATCATGAAAGATTTGAATCTGAGCCTTTAGTTTTGGTTAATAAGGAGGTGGTGGTGGCTCCCAAGCTAGGAAGTGGAATGATCAGCCCTTTGCTATGGGAAGATTAAACTGGCAGCTGTGGATATGTGGAACTAGAAAGGATACTACATGCAAGCAGAGAGGCCACATACAGTGAGAATCTAGACAAGTTAATGAAAACCTGAACACTTGTTAAGGAAAGACAGTGATAAAGGAAATGTAGTTTAAAAAAAGCGAGAGAGAGATGTGAAATACATCATGAAAGTAGAAACAACAGAACTAAGAGCTAATTAAAAGAGCTGGAGAGCAAGGAAGAAGAGTACATTTTGGGGAATAAAGAATAGAAGGGACTTCCCTGGTGGCGCAGTAGGTAAGAATCCACCTGCCAATGCAGAGGGCACAGATTCGATTCCTTGTCCAGGAAGATTCCACACGCCACAGAGCGGTTAAGCCCGTGTGCCACAACTATGGCGCCCATGCTCTAAAGCCTGTGAGCTTCAACTGCTGAGCCCATGTGCTACAACTACTGAAGTCTGGAGGCCTAGATGCTATCTCTGAAACAAGAGAGGCCACTGCAATGAGAAGGCCCGCATACCCCGGTGAAAAGTAGCCCCTGCTCACCGCAACTAGAGAAAGCCTGGGCAAAGCAACAAAGAGGCAGGCCAGCCAAAATAAATAAATAAATAAAATGAAAATGAAAAGAATGGAAGAAAAATTATAAGAGGAATAGATGTGGTGGTGTAGTCATATGATCTATATAGACATTCTGAGTTTTATTTTTGATATTTTTGATTTTAGGTACTAGTGTTAGAAATATATTTACAGGGAAATGTTAGAATTAAAGAGAAATATTTTAAAATGTAGTAGAAATTTGGATTGGAACCTGTATGCAAATAGATCAGAAATCAGCTATCTACAGCCTTACAAACTGTAAGACTCTTCTGGCCCAAATTAGCCTTATAGTTTATCTGGCCTTCCACAAATTTTTTTAGTAAAATTTTATTGGAATGCAGCTACTCTCATTTACTTACATATTATCTGCAGCTGCTTTGCAGTATAAATGTCAAGTAGTTTCAACAAACTGTTATGCCCACAAAGCCAACATTATTTACTACCTATCCCTTTATCAAATACATTTACTGGTCCTGATATAGATGATTGGAATCACCAGAATGCATGAGATTCTAATAACTTTGCTAAAGGAAATTCTATTATTCATTAGAATTCAAAAATACTTTATTGACTATTATTATTATTATATTGACACATCTATAACAGTATTCAGAATGAAAATATACAGGCTTCCATGATCCTAAACAATCTCTTGGATAATCAAGAAAATAGTAAAAGATTCTCCCTATTAAAATTCTGTTCATTGTATTGTATTTTTGTCTAGATATTTTGAAACTGGTACTCCTTTCATGGCTTATATTTGACTAACTGTTAATCATATTATTTTGTTAAGCAGAGCACTTTATTCTCTGTCTGTGACACACATTATATATTTTAAGCCATGTGAAGTTCTTACCTCATTAAAGTTTCCTCAATTCATGGAAAGTAAAATCAGAAGTACAAGTTTTAGGATCAAACTTGTGGGCCAGAGGAGTATGGGCAGCTATTTATATCTTACAGGGAGAATATATTTAAGTATTAGCATAATAAACAAATAAAAGAAGGAAGGGAAGGAAGGAAAAGGAAGGAAAGGGGGGAAAATACAAGGACTTCCCTGCTGGTCCAGTGGTTAAGACTTCTCTCTCCAAAGCAGCGGATACAATTTCAAGATCCCACATGCCTCATGGCCAAAAAAACCAAAACGTAAAACAGAAACAATATGGTAACAGATTCAATGAAGACTTAAAAAGAAAAGAGGAAGAAATACAGGGATAAACGAGAAAAGGCAGATTAATCTATGGTATAAAGTTGACCAGTTAAAAGCCTCTGTCACACACCTTGTACATCAGGGTAGCTATTGAATGCCTTAGATTCAGTTCAGTTCAGTTCAGTCACTCAGTCGTGTCCGACTCTTTGCGACCCCATGAATCGCAGCACGCCAGGCCTCCCTGTTCATCACCACCTCCCTGTCCATCACCATCTCCCGGAGTTCACTCAGACTCATGTCCATCGAGTCCATGATGCCATCCAGCCATCTCATCCTCTGTCGTCCCCTTCTCCTCCTGTCCCCAATCCCTCCCAGCATCAGAGTCTTTTCCAATGAGTCAACTCTTCGCATGAGGTGGCCAAAGTACTGGAGTTTTAGCTTTAGCATCATTCCTTCCAAAGAAATCCCAGGGTTGATCTCCTTCAGAATGGACTGGTTGGATCTCCTTGCAGTCCAAGGGACTCTCAAGAGTCTTCTCCAACACCACAGTTCAAAAGCACCAACTCTTCGGCACTCAGCCTTCTTCACAGTCCAACTCTCACATCCATACATGACCACTGGGAAAACCATAGCCTTGACTAGATGGACCTTAGTTGGCAAAGTAATGTCTCTGCTTTTGAATATACTATCTAGGTTGGTAATAACTTTTCTTCCAAGGAGTAAGCATCTTTTAATTTCATGGCTGCAATCACCATCTGCAGTGATTTTGGAGCCCCAAAAAATAAAGTCTGACACTGTCCAAATACCTCCAGAGTATAAGAAAAAATATAAGGAACAAAACCAAACAACAACAAAAAAGAAAATCATAGGGTATTGAAATGGTACAGAAAGTAGAAAGAAACTTCAAAATGTTACAATTAGTATCCCCAGAGGGATAAAATGTTTAATAAAATGAAATGATTAGGATAAGAATGAATAATGGAAATTTAAAGCCTGCCAGCTGAATTAAAATATCTAACTAAAAGTTTGGAGAATAATATTTGGAAAATTTCCCCAAAAGTAAGCTTGTGACCTTTGACCAGCATCTCATTTCCCTCACTGCCAGACCCTGACAACCACCATCTACTGTTTCTATTAGGTTGATGCCAAAGTAATTGCTATTTTTGACTGTGAATTTTAAATCATATAGCTAGGCCCCAGCACATCTTTATTAATTAACATAGGAACCATTACAATCAACACATTTTTGCTGATAAGAAATAAGTTTGCTTATTCTTGTAGCATAAAAGTCCATGCTTTGGGATTCTGTGGATACTTGGAAAGCATTTTCTGCATCCTGCTGGTGGTTGTGGAAGCACATTCCTGGCAAAAAAGTTCTCAAGATACTTGAAGAAGAGGTGGTTGGTTGGTGAGAGGTGAGGTGAATATGGAGGATGAGGCAGAACTTCGTAGCCCAATTCATTTGCCTTTTGAAGCCTTGGTTGTGCGATGTGTGGTTGGGCGTTATGGTAGAGAATTGGGTCCATTCCATTGACCAATGCTGGCTGCAGGTATTTCATTTTCCAGGGCATCTCCTTGATTGCTGAGCATAATTCTCAGATGTAATACTTTTGCCTGGATTCAGAAAACTGGAGTGGATCATACAGGCAGCAGACCACCAAACAGTTACCATGATCTCTTTTTGGTGCAGGTTTGGCTTTGAAAAGTGCGTTGGAGCTTCTTCTCAGTCCAACCACTGAGCTTGTTGTTTCTAGTTGTCATATACAATCCACTTTCGTCATGCATGACAATCCAATCCAGAAATGGTTCATTGTTGTTGTGTACGAGAAAAGATGATACTTCAAAATTACAGTTGTTTTTTTTTTTTTAATTTTCATTCAGTTCATGGAGCATCCACTTATCGTGCTTCTTCACCTTTCCAATTTGCCTAAAATGCTGAATGACTGTAGAATAGTCAACGTTGAGTTCTTCAGTGTCTTCTTGTGTAGTTGTAAGAGGATCAGCTCCAGCTCTGATGATTGCGCTCAATCAGTCATTGTCAACTTCCAATCACAGGCCACTATGCTCCTCATCATCGTCAAGGCTCTCATCTCCTTTTGCAAAAATTCTTGAACCACTACTGCACTGTATGTTTGTTAGCAGTTCCTGGGCCAAATGCATTGTTGATATTGTGAGTTGTCTCTGCTGCTTTACGACCCATTTTAAACTCGAATAAGAAAATTCCTTTAATTTGCTTTTTGTGCAGCATCATTTCCATAGTCTAAAATAAATATGAAATAAATAGCAAGTAGTCATTCCAAAGAATAGCAAGGAGAGATAAGAAAGCCTTCCTCAGTGATCAGTGCAAAGAAATAGAGGAAAATAATATAATGGGAAAGACTAGAGATCTCTCCAAGAAAATGAGAGATACCAAGGGAACATTTCATGCAAAGATGGGCTCAGTAAAGGACAGAAATGGTATGGACCTCACAGAAGCAGAAGATATTAAGAAGAGGTGGCAAGAATACATGGAAGAACTGTACAAAAAGATCTTCATGACCCAGATAATCACAATGGTGTGATCACTCACCTAGAGCCAGACATCCTGGAATGTGAAGTCAAGTGGGCCTTAGGAAGCATCAGTATGAACAAAGCTAGTGGAGGTGATGGAATTCCAGTTGAGCTATTTCAAGTCCTAAAAAAAAAAAAAGAAAAAGCTGTAAAAGTGCTGCAGTCAATATGCCAGCAAATTTGGAAAACTCAGCAGTGGCCACAGGACTGGAAAAAGTCAGTTTTCATTCAAATCCCAAAGAAAGGCAATGCCAAAGAATGCTCAAACTACTGCACAATTGCACTCATCTCCCACACTAGTAAAGTAATGCTCAAAATTCTCCAAGCCAGGCTTCAGCAGTACGTGAACCATGAGCTCCCAGATGTTCAAGCTGGTATTAGAGAAGACAGAGGAACCAGAGATCATATTGCCAGCATCTGCTGGATCATGGAAAAAGCAAGAGAGTTCCAGAAAAACATCAATTTTTGCTTTATTGACTATGCCAAAGCCTTTGATTGTATGGATCACAATAAACTGTGGAAAATTCTGAGAGAGATGGGAATACCAGACCACCTGACTTGCCTCTTGAGAAATCTGTATGCAGCTCAGAAAGCAACAGTTAGAACTGGACATGGAACAACAGACTGGTTCCAAATAGGAAAAGGAGTATGTTAAGGCTGTATATTGTCACTCTGCTTATTTAACTTATATGCTGAGTACATCATGAGAAACGCTGGGCTGGAAGAAGCACAAGCTGGAATCAAGAATTGCAAGGAGAAATATCAATAACCTCAGATATGCAGATGACACCAAATATGGCAGAAAGTGAAGGAGAACTAAAGAGCCTCTTGATGAAAATGATAGAGGAGAATGAAAAAAATGGCTTAAAGCTCAACATTCAGAAAACTAAGATCATGGCATCCATTCCCATCACTTCATGGCAAATAGATGGGGAAACAGTGGAAACAGTGTCAGACTTTTATTTTCGGGGGCTCCAAAATCACTGCAGATGGTGACTGCAGCCATGAAATTAAAAGATGCTTCCTCCTTGGAAAGAAAGTTATGACCAACCTAGACAGCATGTTAAAAAGCAGAGACATTACTTTGCCAACAAAGGCCCATCTAGTCAAGGCTATGGTTTTTCCAGTAGTCATGTATGGATGTGAGAGTTGGACTGTGAAGAAAGCTGAGCACCAAAGAACTGATGCCTTTGAAGTGTGGTGTTGGAGAAGACTCTTGAGAATCCCTTGGACTGCAAGGAGATCCAACCAGTCCATCCTAAAGGAGATCAATCCTGAGTGTTCATTGGAACGTCTGATGTTGAAGCTGAACTTCAATACTTTGGCCACCTGATGAGAAGAGCTGACTCATTTGAAAAGACCCTGCTGCTGGGAAAGATTGAAGGCAGGAGGAGAAGGGGATGACACAGAATAATATGGTTGGATGGCATCACTGACTCAATAGACATGAGTCTGAGTAAGCTATGAGAGTTGGTGATGGACAGGAAGGCCTAGCGTGCTGCGGTCCATGGGGTTGCAAAGAGTCGGACAAGAGTGAGTGACTGAACTGAACTGAACTGAATAAGTTATTAGCAAAAAGCATAAAGTGAAAAATGTGCATTAAAATGATGTATAATATAACCACATTTATTAAGAATGTATTTCAATATCAAATGCAAATTTCAATAATGCAAAATCTGAAATTACATTTGCAGCAATCTATATGAGTTGAGCTTTTTTAAAGATTCTGCATATAAGTGAGATCATGCAATATTCATCTTTTTTGGTCTGGCGTTCACTGGCATAATACCCTCAAGGTCCATCCATGTTGTCACAAATAGCAGGATTTTCTTTTTATGGCTAAATAATAAGGTGGCACTAGTGGTAAAGCACCCACGTGCCAATGAAGGAGACATAAGAGACAGGTTTGAGACCTGGGTCAGGAAGATCCCCTGGAGAAAGGAATGGCAACCCACTCCAGTATTCTTGCCTGGAGAATCCCATGGAGAGAGGAGCCTGGTGGGCTGTGGTTCCTAGGGGGACAATGTCGGACACAGCTAAAGCAACTTAGCACAATGTTTCATTTGTATATACACTAGCAGTACTGTAGTATAACATTGTGCTACGTCGCTTTAGTCATGTCTGACTCTGCCCCCCTAGGGGACCTAGTCCATGGGGTCGCAAAGAATCAGACAGGACTGAGCACTTCACTTTACTCTATGTACACACACACACACACACACACACACACAGACTACTTTTTGTACCATTGTAAATATTCTGCCTCGGCATTAAGCTTCTGTTCTGAAAATGAGAATTCTAGATTATGTTCAGAGGTAGTTGGAAAACTTTTATTAAAATCTTAAAAAGTAAAGGAGCTTCCAACTGACTTGAAACTTTTGGTAATTATAGTTCTTAAGAATAAACTCTGCCGATGAAAATACATTATAATTTATTTCCACAAAAGTAAGGAAGGAATTGAACATATTGGATGATGGTAGCATGGTAAACAGACTTTAAGTCTGAAATTCTGTAGTTGTGTTTTGAAATATTTCAACTTGTGAGCAGAACCTTTTTATGGACTTCTTCTTCAGAATGGAATGCAATAAAATTAAGAAGACCTGTGACACTGCAGCATCTAAATGTGGCAAAGGATTAAAATAATTGCAAAAATAGAGAAAACTTATTTGATGTGTCTGGATTCCTAAAAATAGTTGAAAAAAGAAGCACTCTGAATGAAGGGTAGAAGGCAGTATGTTTAAAATAGTTAGAGTAAAATATTTATAAAATTCAATAAACTCCCTAAACACTATCCTTCATTCAGCAGAATTTACTCTGAAATTACAAAATATCTCAGCAGCTTTAGAGAGAGTATTTTCTCAGTAAAAACTTTATGGTCAACAGAGAAAAGTCAATTAAGGTTTTCAAAATGTCAAACTTATTAACCACTAAAACATGCAACTTTAAGGAAGACTGCAGGCAATTTTGTGGACAAAAACTAAAATAATAAGACCATTAAAAATTACACTCTTCATAAAGTTTCCAGTGTCTTGATATTAGATCTAGGTATAACTTTAAATGATAAAACTACAGAACTAGGTACCAAGAATAATTATTCTCATACTATTTTTAATATTTATATAATCATAAAAGAGTTTTTAAGCTTTACATGAATACTTATTATTTTGAATTTTTAGACAAAATTTTAAAAATATCTTTTGAATAGAATTATTTTCTAGAACAAGCAATATATATATGTATATAAAATAATTGTGTAGGCCTGGAGTACTGACATGGAGCTTCCAAGGTAGCACTAGGGGTAAAAGAACCTGCTTGCAAATGCAGGTAGACATAAGAGTTGTGGGTTTGATCCCTGGGTTGAGAAGATCCCCTGGAGTAGGGCACGGCAACCCACTCCAGTATTCTTGCCTAGAGAATCCCCATGGACAGAAGAGCCTGGCAGGCTGCCATCCTTAGGGTCCCAGAGAGTCAGACATGATTGAAGTGAGAGTGCTAACATAGCCCCAATGCCCACCGCCATCACCAAAGGCAAGCTCAACAGCTATGACCTTCATGTCCTGCTTCATCTGACCTGGAGGAGTCTGGACACTGTGTCGACAATTGAAACCTTGAACTCAGTCTGTACTTCAGAGAGAAACAAAGAGAGGCCAGGAAGACCAGTTGTCCATAGAATTGTAGCTTGATGCTTAGGTACATATTTTGCATTTCTAATTTGCTGCTTATACAGTAATTTCAAGCAAAAATGAGTAGCCAATTTTTTAAAAAACATCATTCCATTCAATTCCCCCCCCCTTTTTTTCAGTCTTTTGATCTGTCCTCACGTTCTTGGTTTAATAAAATTTGAACAGAATCATATTAGGTCTATGGAGGAAGGGGTTGAGCTAAGAGAGAGAATCCTCATTTTCCATACAGAAAATCATTATTCAGTAGGCAATGTCTAAAAGTTTTAAAAATAATCAAAAAGCATTATAAATGTATTGTGAGTGAGTGAGTGAAGTCCCTCAGTTATGTCCAACTCTTTGCGACCCCATGGACTGTAGCCTACCAGGCTCCTCTGTCCATGGGATTTTCCAGGCAATAGTACTGGAGTGGATTGCCATTTCCTTCTCCAGGGGATCTTCCCGACCCAGGGATTAAACCCGGGTCTCCCGCATTGTAGATAGACGCTTTACCGTCTGAGCCACCAGGGAAGTCCAATGTATGTATTAATATGGAAATAAGAGATAGTTCTAAAATGGTTGAAAGTGGGAATGGATTTGGGACTGAGGGAGAGATAAGTTGGTAGTAAAAGTTTTGTTACTGTATCTGTGTTTTAAAATTTTGAACATGTATTTTCTTGATTTTTAAAAAGCAAACAAGGTTAAGTTTTTAATGAAGTGCCTGATATACATAGTAAGAAATTGAATTTTTCTTTTCCTATCATTCCCAATTTTCACAAATCTCTACTTATGCATCTAATTTCCTCCTGTTTTCTGGCAATTTCTGTATAAGAAGTTACTAATTCACCATGATCTTGAGGCCATGCAGTCTGACCTAGATAATCTTAGAATTGCTAAACCATTATGAAAGATTATCTATTGGGTAAGTTTCAAACACTTTTCCACTCAAAATTTTGTTAACTCAGAGCACTTTTACAAATACACAGTTGATTGGAATCTGGAAAGTAATAATGAGCTTTTTGATGTTCTTATTTGGCATTTTCAATGTCATACATTATAATTAATTAATTTGAAAGGTTACTTCCTGCTCCCAGATATTCTTGTCACCATGTTAAAAGAAAACAGAGAGCACCCTCCTCTAGTTTCTCTTGCTGGAAATGAGACTTATGGATGCATTATTACACATCAAGGTCAGCGGTGGGTGGAAATTCTAGGATTCAGAAAAAGAAGTTGTACCCAAGACTAAGCTTGTTCATGAAACGTTTGTTTTACTAATCACTGACTTCTCCTTCCTCTAGTTTCTGGGTAAACAAGTTAAGAATGCTAAGTGTTGTGGGCTGGTCCCTTGGTTTCCCTGCAATAGCTTGTCTGGACTCTAATTACTGAAATGCATGTCATTGTCTATATGATTGTCCAGAGGCCTGCTGGAGCTGTTGTGACTTGCTCATTCCCAGTATTCAAATCTGCCAGCTGTCGTGTCAACACTTTAAGGTCAAGTCTCTGATCACGGCTGGCCAGGCTCACTGTTTATTATTGGCAATAGAATCTCTTTCACTGTGATCAGACCTCAGATCAGCCTTTGTCCCAAACAGACTTGATCAGCGGTGAATAGTAGAACACTTCAGGTTGAAATTGGCAGCAGAGTAGATATAGGGTCACTTTAGGATCTGGATGGAGTTTCACAACAGGTTGAAAATGGTGTCAAGTAAAAAATGTGAGTTGATATTGAGGGTGCTTATCCATTACCAGCCTACTCCAGCCTCTCCTGTAAGAGTAAGAAAGTAACTGATCATAATCACAATACATTCACCAAGGATTATAGGGGGTCCAGACAGGCTGGGTTTAAGTGCTTTTTCTGTCTTATCTCATTTAGTCCTCATCATATCCGTAGGTGGTATTTCCTTTTCATGAGATTAAACAAAAGAAGGCCCTAAACACTTAACACAATGTCTGAAAATGCTTAAGGACAGTTTACTGTCTTCACTAGGCATCAATACAGATGCATCGATGTGTTGTGATTATAAAGCTGAGTCTTTTAAAATCCTGCCATTCAAGGCAGACCTTTTCCGCTGAGGAAAGAAGGCAAGTGGTAGAATGACAAACTCTCATGCAAGTTTACATTTCCCTACTTTGGTGGTCAGTAATCTAAACAAGTGAGGGCAAGACAAAAGAAGTTTTTCAATACCGGTCCTTGTTCCTGAAGTACATCCTGTATCCAGGAATTGATTACATGTGACTTCCCTGGGCCACTGCCTCCCCTGTCTAACACCGACATTTTTGCTCAGGGACCAGACCTTAAATCTCAAAGCCTCAAGTGTCCAAGGAGGGGATGGGATGCTGGGGCAGACAGTGGGAACACTTTGTTCAAAAAGAGGTGAAGCTTGATAGCAAAGATGTTACAGAGGAAATTCCGGCATCAGACTAAATGCCCTTTGATACCATGTTTTACTCTGAGAGTTTATGATGTTAAGAATACATGTTGATAACGTTATTAAAGGATTAAAGTAAAGACTCTATTTCTAAGTGTACATTTTGGAAGTAAATTTTAATGAAACCCTATATTTAACTAAAACCTTTAACTTTGAAAATGATTGCCTTAAAAATAGACACTAAAAAGTTCAGCATTACAGTCCTGAGTGGCTAGAGTTGGGGCGGACAAGGGGCTTGATAGAAGAGTGTGATTAAATCATGGCTTTGGTACAGGCAAATAGGACAAAGATGAGTCCAGCTAGTGGTGTGATCTTGAGAAAGAGGTGAAATCATCCCCTTACATGTGTGCTTTTGAGTCAGTAGAATGAGATACTTCAAAGAATCTTTATGGGGATTACATGAGACTACATGTATAAAACACTCAGCAGATATTAGATACTAAATAAGTGACAGTCTTAATGAAAAAATAAAGGAGGATGAGGAGACCCAGAAAGTACCTTAAACTTCATAAATTCTGAATAACAGAGGAGAAAATTTCAAGTCACTTACCATAAACAGTTTTCTCATTTTGCCAAAATTTCAAGCATGTCTAACCTCTCCTATCCTCACTAAACAGCTCAGAAAAATGCTATCCCGTACAAGAAAGAGCTTCCCAGGTGGTAAAGAGCTTTTCAGAAGTAAAGAATCTGCCTGTAATGTAGGAGATACAGGCTTGATCCCTGGGTCGGGAAGATCCCCTGGAGAAGGCAATGGCAACCCACTCCAGTATTCTTGCCTGGAGACTCCCATGGAGAGAAGAGCTTGGCAGGCTGAAGTCCATGGGGTCACAGAGTCAGACGCAACTGAGTGACTACACTACAACAACAACCAAAGAAAAATAGAGAGGTACATTAAGCATTCCTCATGTAAGCAATACCTCAATAAACAGAACAGCAGAATGGGAACCACATGTAGCATTAACAGCATTCCCTGTAGGAAATAATCAGTGTTTCTAAGTTTCCCAGAGGACAACAGGGATGTGAAAGTCACTGATGCAAATTCCATGGAATTTGGAAATTATCCCTAGTTAATGTGCAAAGGGAAACTAACCATTTCAATGAGTCTGGATGATTACCAGAAACACAGATGACAAACATTCAGTTCAGTTCAGTTGAGTCGCTCAGTCGTGTCTGACTCTTTGCGACCCCATGAATCGCAGCACGCAAGGCCTTCCTGTCCATCACCAACTCCCTGAGTTCACTCAGACTCACGACCATCGAGTCAGTGATGCCATCCAGCCATCTCATCTGTCGGCCCCTTTTCCTCCTGCCCCTAATCCCTCCCAGCATCAGAGTCTTTTCCAATGAGTCAACTCTTCGCATGAGGTGGCCAAAGTACTGGAGTTTCAGCTTTAGCATCATTTCTTTCAATGAATACCCAGGACTGATCTCCTTCAGAATGGACTGGTTGGATCTCCTTGCAGTCTAAGGGACTCTCAAGAGTCTTCTCCAACACCACAGTTCAAAAGCATCAATTCTTTCGTGCTCAGCTTTCTTCACAGTCCAACTCTTACATCCATACATAACCACTGGAAAAACCATAGCCTTGACTAGACGGACCTTAGTCGGCAAAGTAATGGCTCTGCTTTTGAATATACTATCTAGGTGGGTCATAACTTTCCTTCCAAGGAGTAAGCGTCTTTTAATTTCATGGCTGCAATCATTGTCTGCAGTGATTTTGGAGCCCCCCAAAATAAAGTCAGCCACTGTTTCCCCATCTATTTCACATAAAGTGATGGGACCAGATGCCATGATCTTCGTTTTCTGAATGTTGAGCTTTAAGCCAACCTTTTCACTCTCCTCTTTCACTTTCATAAGAGGCTTTTTAGTTCCTCTTCACTTTCTGCCACAAGGGTGGTGTCATCTGCATGTCTGAGGTCATTGATATTTCTCCCGGCAATCTTGATTCCAGCTTGTGCTTCATCCAGCCCAGCGTTTCTCATGGTGTACTCTGCATAGAAGTTAAATAAGCAGGGTGACAATATACAGCCTTGACGTACTCCTTTTCCTATTTGGAATCAGTCTGTTGTTCCATGTCCAGTTCTAACTGTGTTAGGAGACACAAAATCTGGAGATGGACAGATAAGGGATCCCAGACCACATGAGGCAGAGAAATGACCGAATCCCCAAAGAGGAGGAACTGGATGTTAATACTACGTCCAACCTTTCATCATGTGTTACACCATTAACTTACAGTGAGTTCTCATATTGTAGTACATTCAATCATCCTCAATGATTCCTTTCATTAAAAAGCCCCTTCTGTTACTGTTAATGACACCTGGAATAGCTGAACCCCCCAAATGACATTTTAATGTCAGTCTTAGGATGGACAGTCCAAGCTCAGTAGACTCCCCATTTTAGTAAAACGTTGTTTTCATAGGGTTTAATCAAATCTGGGTGTGCTAAGTTATATTTCATACCAATTTGTGTCTTCAATCTCAATATTACCTTTGTAAGTACGTAAGGAAACCGATGACTCAGCAGGTAAAGAATTTGCCAGCAGTGCAGGAGACACAGGAGACGCGGGTTTGATCCCTGGGTTGGGAAGATCCCCTGGAGAAGGAAATGGCAACCCACTCCAGTATTCTTGCCTGGAGAATCCCATGGAGAGGAGCCTGGCAAGCTACAGTCTGTGGGGTCGTAAAACAGTGGAACATGACCTAGCGACTAAACAGCAAGGACAACAAATGTGCTGAATAGTTAATCTCTGAACTGTGAAAAGCCTTGTGATATCCTAAGACAAAAATCATTTAGAAAGGAAATGACGAATGAGTTGTATCTATAAAATATTCATTTCACATAAGGAGATGTTTTAGAATTAGACTCTATACTAATATACTACAGAAAATATTGATAGCAGTAACTCTTCAGGATGGAATTAAGGCTGAAATTTAAACCCAGCCTAGCCCTAAAATTTCTATGAGTAACATTTATTGCATCAGACATACTCAGTCACATTCTGAAACTTATGACTTGTTAAATTGGAGTGTATGTGTATCTATCCAGACAGGCTAAGAAATGGAAGTGTAATATAGTTTTCACATGTTATGTGAGAAAATGTTCTCCTTTTGGTTGGTTGGTTGGTTATGGAGATTTTGAATTCACAGACCCTGACACCTGCAGATATATGCACGTTTGCAGATGGTAATTGGAGCCTTACCCCACCACCACCTCTCTCAGTATCTTCCTCTTTTGCTTATCTTTGCAGAGCTCACAGGGAGGAAGAAGAGGCTGCTGTACTGGCACATTCTCAGGTCTGACTCTGTCTCCCCTGTTGTTTGGAATCAGCTGCCTTTGGGTTCAGAAAAGTTAGAGTGGGTCTCATCTCCCCTCCCCGAAAGATGTGAAGACGTCAGCCCTGAGGGAGTCAGCTGGGTGGTCGAGGATGAGTCAGTCATTTTGTGTAAGGAGCAGTAGGTGCATGGCATCAGGTCAAGTTCTTAGACACCCTTCATCAATTCCGTCCTTTCCGAGTTGCCTTTTAATGATGCTGGTAGAACAACTGCTTTAAACGACTTATTGAATTTTCCAGCCTGGGACGAGCTTAGGGATTATTGAATGTCATCTCTATCATTTTATGGAAATGAAAGGCCCAGAGATGTGACATGCTTTTCCCAAGGCCGTATAACTAGTAGTGACGACTGAGCCGGGAAGTGTTTATTGCCACCCTTTTGCTTTAAACTCCGCCTTCCATGTCCAGGCAAATGAGTGACTGAGCTGAGGTGGTCAGCAGTTGTTTTGATTGAAATGGTATAATCAATTAAAATTCCTGCAACTAGGGTTTATTTTTCAGTTGAACTACAATGCTGGTGAACAGACTTGAAGCTGATTAAGCATTTTTGATTCAATTCTTTATGGATTCCTTGGGCCATTCTCTCATCTGAGCCCCAGAACATTTTATTCCTTAAAAAATGCAATTAGGCATGCCATGTAAAATGTATAGTCTTGTGTGATTATAGGAATTTTGCCATTATATCCTCTCAGCAAAAGATGATTTTATTATGTAGAACTGAATTGGAGTCATGTAAATGGAAAACAGTTTTTTAAAAACATCAAGAAAGAACCACCACTGTAAAGAATGTGATAACATCTACATCACATAAATATTGGGTTTTGACTAAGAGTGTTCTTTGGAACTCAGAATAAGGAATCCGTGAAGGAAATAATCCAGTACCACCTTAAAATTTTTCTCAAGCGTATCTCAGGGAAAAATGCAGTTAACAAGCATTCTGATAATCATCCTAAAATAATAGATTTCTTTCAGTTGTAAGACAAAGAAATTTGTGTCAACAAAGATGGGATATTGGATATAAAGACTGATACTTTTTTCTGTAGCTTCTGGCCTGGTGTTTTAAAAGTCAAGAAGTGTATTTTTCATTCACAGCCATAGCAAGGTATAATGGAATCAATCATAAAATTGTTTAAACAAAGGCATTTATGAACGCATGCAAAATTGATGCAAAGAGAGAAAGTGAGATCATCAGTGTGTCTACCATAAACATTTATTGCATCTACGTACATGTACATATGTTTCAATTATAGCCATATTGATAGAGTTTTTGTTTAATCTTCTATTTTCAGCAGCAAGTTCATACTTTGTTTCATGACAAGTGCCTTTTAGGATTTCCACGTGACATGTATTAACATTTTTGGCTTCAAAAGTACCTCTAATGAACCATTTACAATTTTTTTAAGAGTGCTTCAAAAATTAGGCTGTGACAGTTATCCAAAACATAATTTGATACGCTGTTTAATTATTTACTATGTTATTTAAAAATTGAAGTGTGGCCTCTGGTTGGTTGGTTGATACAGTACCATTAAGGTGGTGAAGCCCCTTCGAGACTATAATTATCAGCTGAGTCCTTCATGGTTGGGATTTAGAAATTAGATTGTGTTCTAATAAAACGCAAATTCAAAAATGTCAACTTCAGTGTTTTAAAAAAAAACATGTCCTTAAAATATTACAAAACAGCTACATCTTTGAAAAATAATTACTAAGCTAAGGAAATAAAGTATTCTAAATAAAATATTCTATAAAATATTCTATTAAAGTGAAAATGGACTAATCCATATATTGCTTCTTATTATATTTATGTGCACTCACATTGATAGCCCATTTTCATATTCTCAAGAAAAATACATGATTCTGTTTTACAAAAATATTTGTTTACCTAACATGGTTCAAATCTGCAATAATGGTGGGTCTTGAAGCAAACTTCATGATAGCTCAGTCTCTTCTAACAAATGATCGAACATCATGACAAAACACAAATCTCTTTACAGGAGAAAAATGAAAGTGATGAATAGCTCTCTCTGCAGCAGGTTATCAAATTGTGCTTGTTTTTGTGAAACAAAAAACTGCATTTTTTTTCTGGGAGTAACACAAATGGAAATATAAAGCAGCTTAGTTAAATATCTTTTTTAAAAATTGGAGTATAATTGCTTTACGATGTTGTGTTAGTTTCTGCTGTGAACGAAGTGAATCAGCTACAAGTATACATATATCCCTTCCCTCTTCAGCCTCCCTCCTACCCGTATCCCACCTCTCCAGGTCATCACAGAGCACCAATCTGAACTCCCTCTGCCATACAGCAGCTTCCCACTAGCTAGCTATTTTACAAACATTAGTGCAGATATGTCGATCCTAATCTCCCAATTTGACCCACCTTCCCCTCCCCCTCCATGTCCACATGTATGTATCTCTGTTAAATATCTTTTGAAGAGTACTCTGAAGACTTCTACATTAGACTTACCTATCATTTAAGAATGCAAATTATTGGCTAGTCTCAGACCTATGGAATCAGAGGGTTCTCTAAAATTTGAAGACCAGTGATTGAGATGCTTAACTATATCTTTATTAAAAAAAAAAAAAAGATGTGTGTGTATGTGTGTGTGTGTGCTGCTAATTAAATTTACACGTTGCTACTGCTGCTAAGTCGCTTCAGTCGTGTCCGACTCTGTGTGACCCCATAGAAGGCAGCCCACCAGGCTCCCCTGCCCCTGGGATTCTCCAGGCGAGAATACTGGAGTGGGTTGCCATTTCTTTCTCCAATGCATTAAAGTGAAAAGTGAAAGTGAAGTCGCTCAGTTGTGTCCGACTCTTCAAGACCCCATGGACCGCAGCCTACCAGGCTCCTCCATCCATGGGATTTTCCAGGCAAGAGTACTGGAGTGGGGCGCCATTGCCTCCTCCTATATATATATATATATATATATATATATATATACACATACACACATATATGTATATGCACATAACTGAATCACTGTGCTGTACAACTAAAACTAACATGACACTGTAAATTAACAATACTTCATTTTTTTAAAAATAAATTTTAAAAGTCTTCCCTAATCCTCAAAATCAGGTAACTGTATTTTTCTTTCACTTTATAATATTTACATCATCATTACTGCTGAGACAGCAAGGGCTGTGTCTTCTCTGCTGTGTTCTCAAAGCTTAGCACAGTAACTGACACATGGTAAATAAGAAACTCTTTGTTGAATAAGTAAATGACTAATTAATATAATATAGAATGCTGGCCACAGTGAAGCAGAACTCTTGATGATAATTCCATTTCCCAAGTCACAGACAAAAATGATTTTAAATAAGTAGTGATTCCTTCCCTCTCCCACCACTTATATCACCAGCCCTTTGGAGAGGAGAGTGTTCTTTTAACTATAACTTTCCAACCCGCCACCTTTAAAACTGAACTGTCATGTCAGCTTCAGATATTGAAGCATGTCTACATCTCTACAGTCATTCATGCCAAATGTTTTTGCTAATTCGGGTTTAAAACAGAAAGTTTCCTACACCATTGGCATTGAAATCAAGAATGCTCTTAAGAGAAGGAGTTAAAAGTGCAAGACAAGAGAAGTTCCATACAGTGACGTCCTTGATTAAGGGTTAAGGGAAATGGAAGAAGCCGCAGACACTAGGGGGCTTCCCTTTTGGCTCAGCTGGTAAAGAATCAACCTGCAATGCGGGAGACCTGGGTTCAATTGCTGGGTTGGGAAGATCCCCTGGAGAAGGGAAAGGCAACCCACTCCAGTATTCTGGCCTGGAGAATTCCATGGGCTATACAGTCCATGAGGTCACAAAGAGTCAGACACAACTGAGTGACTTTGTTTTAATTTTGTTTCACAGACACTAGAAACATTGTATAAATTATTTGAGGTTAAGTCTGGAAATCAGTTAGAAAACCATAGAGAGAGTTTTGAAAATTTTTGGCCAAGCCATCAAGATTAAGGGGCATATTTTATTTGCTTGAATATAGAGTAAAGTTTGTGTTAAAAGCATCATCCCTTAAAGTGAGAGCATGAAGGGACTTGCCTCGTGATCCAGGGGTTAAGACACTGGGTTCCGTTGCAGGGTGCAGGTTCCAACCATGGTCAGGGAACTAAGATCCCACATGCCATGCAGCATGAACAAAAAAATAGAAGGAAAACAAAACAAAAATGGAATGGAGGGCTGATCTGGGAAAATGACCCTAGTGCACCTGCCCTTACATTTATACATAAACCACCCTTCTGGGATAGGAAAGAGTCCAGAGAGGGAGATGCCTAGAACACTTCTTAATTTAAATGATACATTTAGTAACAATGTTCCAGGCTCAGAAGCCTAGAGCATGGCTGTCTGGAAGTCAGTGACCATAGCATCTCTACCTTAGCGCCCCCTCCCCACCCCCAAGAGCTCTTGCTCATTCAAGGCAGGAGCTACTTGGTCAAGGTCTGTTGAATATTGAATACAAACAAAAAGAAAACTCACATAGAACAAAGAATAGAGAATTTTAAGTAGCTGATCTTTCTATCATTGAAATTTCCTCTTGACTATTATACTAAATTCTAGACTGACGCTAAAATTGCCTATACTAAACTACAGACCCAGTTGGGGTGAGAAAGGTGAATATGGACAAGCCCAGGCAGGGTCTGAAGCTGCCAGAGTGTAGGGTGGGAGACTGGCCACTGGGAAGACAAGTACAGTTGCTGAGATCAGAAACAAGTAGAGTTGCCTCTGAGATAATGGCCTGAGACTTCACTTCCTCGTCTAAGGGACTGGCTGAGTTGAAGATTTTCAAGTGGGATTTGAATCCTTGCTGAAGAAGGTTGGCAAGTGTTTAAAGGGACTAAGACATAAGAGAGCTTACAGTTTGACTTGTAGAACATTCCTCTTTCCACACCCAGATTAATAACTCCCAGGAAGGGCCAGATTCATGGGCATACAACCTTATACAGCTTGAGGGGCTCTCTACTTGCTTCAGTGCTCTGCTATTGCCATCTTGAAATTCTCCAGAATTTTATTTTAGAACTTTTATTTTATAAGCAAGGCTCTGTGGGACAATGGAGTATGCACATGAGCAGAGAGGATACCCACAAGCAGCATGTCTGTCACCTCATTTGCATACAGTGTTTAACGTGCCCCATAAGCATAGACTTCTGAGGGACCCATGACACAGGCAAGTTCAGCAAGACTGAAAGTGAGCACAAGTAACATTAAAACTGAGTAATCCAAGGGTGCTGACAGCCCCAGTCTACACTTTCAGCCTGAACCAGAACATGCTTTGAACAGAAAAAAAAAAAAAAAAAGCAATGGGATTCTAAAAGAAGCATCAGCAATTTAAGAATCCCACCGTTTTTCACTCATGTTATTCTCCTGCTCTAGCCAAACACTTTCACCAAAAATGATGACTTAGGAGGAAAGGGAGAGATAAGCAACACATAGTTCCTTCTTTCAGTTCCTCTTTACTCAGCTGAAAGGTAGAGAGTGCGGGTACAATGTGTATATATCCAGACATGATGTAAACACAGCGCAGCATTTCCATTCTTCTGATAAGAGCAAAATATATAAGTGTGTGCGTGCGTGCTGAGTCGCTTCAGTCATGTCCAACTGTGACCCTATGGGCTGTAGCTCACCAGGCTCCTCTGTCCATGGGGATTCTCCAGGCAACAATATCAGAGTGGGTTGTCCTGCCTTCCTCCAGATATATGCATGTACAATCTACAGATTATAAATTGTGCCATTCCAATGATTCTGAATATGCTCTTGTATTTATGCTTAAAACTGACATTGCATGATATAAAAATGAATGATAAAATTCATGCAAATAATTTAAAAATTTAATATCTTTCTACTTAGAATTGACATTAAATAAAAACTTAGAAAAGGCATAACAAATCAAGAAAAAAGCCACAGAAGGAAAAAAAAAATGTCTTTTAATACCTTTAATAGCATTTTACCCCTGCTCTTTCTTGCTTTCTTTTTTTTTTTAGCTGAAGTATAGTTGACTGACAATGTAGTGTTAGTTTCAGGTATATAGCAGTTATATATATATTTATATACTTTTTCAATTTTTTCCCCTTGTTGGTTATTACAAAATATTGAGTATAGTTCTCCCCACTGCTTTTTCTTCTTCTTTTTTTAAAATTTATTTTAACTGGAGGCTAATTACTTTACAATACTGTAGTGGTTTGTGCCATACGTTGACATGAATCTGCCACAGGTGTACATGTGTTCCCTATCCTGAACTCCCCTCCCAACTCCCTCCCCATCCCATCCTTCAGGGTCATTCCAGTGCACCAGCCCTGAGCACCCTGTCTCATGCATTGAACCTGGACTGGCGATCTGTTTCACATATGCTATTATACATGTTTCAGTGCTATTCTCCCAAATCATCCCACCCTCACCTTCTCCCACAGAGTCCAAAAGTCTGTTCTTTACATCTGTGTCTCTTTTGCTATCTCGCATCGTATAGGGTCATTGTTACCATCTTTCTAAATTCCATATATATGTGTTAATATACTGTATTGGTTTTTTTCTTTCTGACTTACTTCACTCTGTATAATAGGCTCCAGTTTCAGCCACTTCATTAGAACTGATTCAAATGCTTTCTTTTTAATAGCTGAGTAATATTCCATTGTGTATATGTACCACAAATTTCTTATCCATTTATCTTCCGATGGACATCTAGGTTGCTTCCATGTCCTGGCTATTATAAACAGTGCTGCGATTAACATTGGGGTACACATGTCTCTTTCTCTTTTTTTTAATTTAATTTTTTTACTTTACAATACTGTTTCCTCAGTGTGTATGCCCAGCAGTGGGATTTCTGGGTCATATGGCAGTTCTATTTCCAGTTTTTAAAGGAATCTCCACACTGTTCTTCATAGTGGCTGTACTAGTTTGCCTTCCCACCAACAGTGTAAGAGGGTTCCCTTTTCTCTGCACCCTCTCCAGCATTTGTTGTTTGTAGACTTTTGGATAGCAACCATTCCAACTGGCATTATATGGTACCTCATTGTGGTTTTGATTTGCATTTCTCTGATAATGAGTTAGGTTGAGCATCTTTTCATGTGTTTGTTAGCCATCCGTATGTCTTCTTTGGAGAAATGTCTGTTTAGTTCTTTGGCCCATTTTTTGATTGGGTCGCTTATTTTTCTGGAATTGAGCTGCAGGAGTTACTCGTATATTTTTGAGATTAATTCTTTGTTATTTGCTTCATTTGCTATTATTTTCTCCCATTCTGAAGGCTGTCTTTTCACCTTGCTTATAGTTTCCTTCATTGTACAAAAGCTTTTAAGTTTAACTAGGCCCCATTTGCTTATTTTTGCTTTTATTTCCATTACTCTGGGAGCTGGGTCATAGAGGATCCTGCTATGATTTATGTCAGAGAGGGTTTTGCCTATGTTTTCCTCTAGGAGTTTTATAGTTTCTGGTCTTACATTTAGATGTTTAATCCATTTTGCATTTATTTTTGTGTATGGTGTTAGAAAGTGTTCTAGTTTCATTCTTTTACACATGGTTGACCAGTTTTCCCAACACCACTTGTTAAAAAGATTAAAGTCTTTTCTCCATTGTATATTCTTGCCTCCTTTGTCAAAGATAAGGTGTCCATAGGCGTATGGATTTATCTCTGGGCTTTCTATTTTGTTCCATTGATCTATGTTTCTGTCTTTGCGCTAGTACCATACTGTCTTGATGACTGTTGCTCTGTAGTATAGACTGAAGTCAGGCAGGTTGATTCCTCCAGTTCCATTCTTCTTTCTCAAGATTGCTTTGGCTATTTGAGGTTTTCTGTATTTCCATACAAATTATGAAATTATTTGTTCTGGTTCTCTGAAAAATACCATTGGTAGCTTGATAGGGATTGCATTGAATCTACAGATACTTTGGGTAGTATACTCATTTTCACTATATTGATTCTTCCAATCCATGAACATGGTATATTTCTCCATATATTTGTGTCATCTTTGATTTCTTTCATCAGTGTTTTATAGTTTTCTATATATAGGTCTTTTGTTTCTTTAGGTAGATTTATTCCTAAGTATTTTTCAACAAAGAGTTGTGCATTTTCATTTTGCACTGGGCCTGCATATTATATAGCTAGCCTTGCTCTCAGGCAAGTTTTCCAAGGATCATCATCTTGGAAAATTTTGGAAAGGAGGAATGTACAGCCGGGAACTGGAGCCTGGAAAATTTATCTAACACCCTTCCCAATCGCCGGGCACTTAGAGGGCATTGTCAGGAACTCTGATGAAATAGGCAGATCTGGGCTCTGCTCCTTAGCTATGTGGTCTTCTGAAAGTTGCTTAAACTTTCTGAGCCTCCATTTCTCCATCTGTGAAAGTGGAAAGTAACATGCATGGGTGCTTGAGGGCTAGATGTAACTCATGCAAAGTGTCTACTACATGGTAAGCTCTTAATATATAATAGTTATTAACACAGCTATAAAGGTTCTGTTATTTCTGGAACCCATAGGATGGTCCTTATATATGGCAGATTAAGGATTGCTTTAGAGAAAGGATTTGAAGACATACTGATTTTCTCCTGATGCCCGAAATCCCACCACCAATCCACTCCTGATTATTCTAACTCTCTTTTCTATGTGCCTACCCAGAAAAGGTATAACACAAAACCTGAGCATCTCAGTGTGAATGTAACAACAGACAGAGGAAGTATCTGCAGTGGAAGGTGGAGTGGAGGATGTTCCTGAAAGAGAAAAGTGTCCTGGATTGAACACATGAGGGAAGAGTAGAGGAAAGGACAAAAACAAATCCCACCTTCTTGGAAGCTGGCTATGTGTTAGACTTGTGGTCATCAAAGTGGACAAGCTTGAGCAAATCGAACATCTAACTCATCAGTCTCAATTTCATGTAAAACAATAGGTTGATTATTCTAAAGAAAACCTTCACAGTCTAAGATTCAAAAATTCAACAAGCATTCATCAGTGACTTGTTCTATGTGTGACATGGTGCTAGGCACTTTGGGAGACACAAAAAGGAATAAAGAAGTATCTCTGCCCTCAAATATCCCTGCCCATTTGGAAGAAAGGATGAGATCAACACCTGCCACATATAAGGCAGGAAAGAAAAAGTGCTCTGGGAAGAACAGAGACTAAGATACAGAGAAAAGAGCAGGCATCTTTGTATTTTGAGCTGAGGTATGTCTTTCTCTAGGGCTTCCCAGTGGCAAAGAATTTGCCTGGAGACTCAGGAGACATGAGTTCAATCCCTGGGTCAAGAAGATCCCTTGGAGTAGGAAATGGCAACCTACTCTAGTATTCTTGCCTGGAAAATCCCATGGACAAAGGAGCCTGGTGGACTATAGTCCGTGGGATTGCAAAGAGTCAGATGTGACAGAGTAACTGAGCACGCACATGTCTTTCTCTTTACCCTTCCTGTCCTATTCTCTCCTACAGAAACACTTTCATTTTGCTACATCCTAGGAACTATGTTTTTGGGGGGCACATAAACTGCATCAAACGATGCCAGAAACTTTCACCTATATCACATCAGTTGATTTATGTAAATACTGCTAGGATTAAAAAAATGGACTATTAGAAGCTAAGGACCTACTCAAAGTTGTACAACTAGTGAGTATCAGAGTCAGAATTCAAACCTAGGTTAATCTGAGTGCATAGACCAATTAGTCTCTTTCCATTTGTTTCTGTAAGAGCCTTCCCAAGTTTCCCCAAAGAGACCATGAGGTTATGTTCCTCTACACCTTTGCATCTGTTCTTCCTCTGTCTAGAACAACTTTAATCTCTTGTCTCCAGGGTAAACTCCTATACATAATTTCAAATCCAACTCAGCTATTAACTCTTTTTAACCTACCTCTTCAGCCCTCCAAGAGATTAATAATTATCTATTCTCTGCTTCCAGATATGTCCTGTATATGCTGTTACCCACTTATCATATTGTAGAAGAATTCACTTATAAATTTGTCATCAATTTTAGACAGCAAAATCTTTGAGGGATGGTTCATATCTTTTGCGTTTATATATTTAGCACATGGTAGGAACTCAACAAATTTTTGCTAAAACACATTGAATTGGATATTCAGTTAAGGGAATTAGTATTGGGGATTAGAATTATAATTTTTTTAAAGGACCAGAAAATAAATATTTTAAGCTTTGCAGGCTATAAGGTCTCTGTCACAATTACTCTACACTGCTGTTTCAGTGCAAAAACAGCCTTAGAAAGCATTCTGAAATGAATGAGCTGTGAAATCAATGTGACTGTGTTCCAATAAGACTTTATCAATAAAAGCAATCTGATAGCCCAGATTTGGCATTCAGGCTGTAGTTTGCTAACCCTTGATGTACTGTATGCCATCAAACTGATATTAGGAGTGGGAATAGACAAGGCCTTCCCAAGTGGGATAAGTAGCATGTGCAAATGCCCTGTGGCAGTATCCATTCAGGGAGAAACAAAGACCAGTAAGGCTAGTTTATGGCGTGCAAAGAAGGGAGTCATAATAGATACATGTGGGCAAGTGGGGTAAACCTATGGAGAGCTTCAAAAGCTAGAGTAAAGTCTATTCTAAATCCAGTAGGTATGGGAATGCCATTGAAGTTTTTGAACAGATTGATGACCTGCAGTGACTAAACATTAGAAATTAAACTGCCCACACATGTACTAGACACACATAGATCGAGACATTTGTAAAACAGTCTAAGCAAAGGACTAGCAACAGTGAAAATGGAAAAATATGGGCGAATGTGAGAGTGGCAGAGGCAAAGTCTGCAGGAATTGGTGACTGATTTCACATCAGCTTGAAGAGAATAAAAGATGCCTTTTCTAGCCTGGTGCCTGGGAACACAGTAGACTCAGTAATAAAACAAGGAAGGGCAAGAGGAAGAACAGACTTCAGAAAAAAAGAAATAATCAATTTGTTTCAGACATGTTAAGTCTGAGTTCAATACTTGTTTTGCCTGGTCAAAGCCCAAGTTTAAATTCTGTGAATTACAATAGCATTCCTTTCCAAAACTGGATTAAAATATTTCTGCCCTTTGGCAGGGAAAAGACTTATAAGTTTTTTCCAAAATATACCTTTCCATGATGTTTAATCTCTGTTTAATTTTTATTTTAAGCTCCACTTCTCCTAACAACTAAAGAATACTTAGAGTTTTCTCTCCTACCCCGTGTCTTCTAATTTTCCAGTAATGTGCTATGTAACTCAGACCATTCACTTTAGGTTCACATTTTCTCCATATAATGGGATAAATTAATGGAGACATGAATTCAATCCCTGGGTCAGGAAGATCCCCTGAAAAGGAAATGGCAACCCACTCCAGTATTCTTGCCTGAAAAAATCTCATGGACAGAGGAACCAGGCAGGGTACCATCCTTAAGGTAGAAAAGAGTCAGACACGACTTAGCAACTGAGCACCCACACATGCTTGGTGGGGATTTAGGTCTTTCTGTATGCACTGTGATTATTGAGATAAGCAGAGTCACAGTACAGCCCAATAAGAACACAAAAACCTAAATGTCAAGCTTGAGAGACAATTGAAATTGAATTCCAGTCAATTTGGAACATGTCCCGAAGGATAATTGTTGTGGCACGTAGAAACTGAGGTCAGCAACTTGCACATTCTGAGTCGGGTTGCAAAATCTTGGTAAGAAGCATCTGAGAGCAGAGTCAGAATGACTAAGTCAAGTCACACGGTTGAGATTCACACATAGAAACCAGGTGAGGCTGAAAGTGGAGAAGAGCAGCAGAAGGGAGAATGTCTGGATCTTAACTGACCATGAGCAGCCAGGAGGTGTATACTCAGCCCAGTGCCACAGTATTCGGAGCCCTTGATGTCAGGCAACAGCAGTGGTGGTGAAGTATACAACTTCAAATGGAAAACTACTTTCAACTCCCTATAACATTTAAAAATATATAGATAGATCCACCGCTATACAACTAATAGAAAGGCCAAAACCTCGAACAGTGACAACACCAAGTGTTGGCAACAGGAACTCTCATCCATTGCTGATAAGAATGCAAAATGGTACAGCCACTTTGGAGGACAGTGTGGTAGTCTTATAAAAGTAAACATATTCTTACCATATGATTCAGCAATTGTGCTTCTTGGTGTTTACCCAAAGGTGTTGAAAATTTTGTCCACCCTGAAATCTGCATGTGGATGTTTAGAGCAAATTTGGAAGCAACCAAGATGTTCCTCCTTAGAAGAATGGATAAATGCTATGTGGGGTGGTACATCCAGACCATGAAATATGATTCACCACTAAAATCAAATGAGCTGTTAAGCTATGAAAAGACATGGGAGAACTTTAAACACATGTTTAATTTTCTTAAAAGTGAAAGAAGCGAATCTGAAAAGGCTACATACTATGTGATTCCAACTATATGACATTCTGGAAAAAGCAAAACTATGGCGATAGCAAGAAATATCCGTGGTTGCCAGGGGTTGGCAGGGAGAGCTGGGGTTAAATAGGAAGAGCACAGAGGAATTTCAAGGAAGTGTAACTATTTTATGTGATAATACAGTGGGGGATACGTGACATTACACATTTGTCCAAACTCATAGAATATACAGCACCAAGAGTGAATCCTAATATAAACTAGGGACTTTGGGTGATGACGTGTCAAAATAGATTCATCAACTATAACAAATGTACCATTATGTTAATGATTGCTGATAATGGGTGAGGCTATTCATGTGAGGCAACAGAGAGTATATGGGAAATCACCGTACCTTCCTCTCAGTTTTGTTGTGAACCTGAAACTCCTCTAAAAAACCAAAGCCTTAATAAATTTTTAAAAAAAATCAAATTTACTAAAAGAAGAACAACAAAAAAGATCCTAAAAAGGATGATAAAATCAAAAGTTACAAGAAAAACTTATAAATAAAAATTATACTACAATCTGAACAAAGTCTGTAGTTTAGTTATTAGTATTGTAAAAAAGGTACTTTCTTAGTTCTGACAAATACAGTATGGTTAGGTAAGATATTAACATTAGAAGAAGCCGAATGAAGGTAGACAGGAGCACTCTGTTGCTGTCTTTGTAACTTCTCTGTAAAATCTAAAATAATTCCAAAATTAAAAAGGAAAAAAAAAATCTCCACATAGCTTCCTGGATCCACCATTTACAGAGCTGAAAGATTAGTCACTGCTTAGGCTGGTTTTTCTTCCAAAAGCCCTTACTGCAATGAGTCAGTCAGTTGCTCAGGGCACATAAGTAGAGACTGACGGACCTCAGTTCCAAGCCTGGCTCTGTTATTTACTAGCTGTGTGAGTTGGAGCAAGTTTCCTTAACTTCCGTAAGTCTCTATTTATTTCACCTATAAAGTGAGTACACTAATACCTGCCTGTTACAAAATAATCCAGGGTGCTTTGCACATTGCCTGACACATGGATAGTGCTCTTCATGTGACAGTTAGTAGTACTGATTGATATCTGTATATCATATGTGTGTATGTCAGAATTTAACCTCTCCATGGACAGAGCTGCCTACACGGCACTCGGCGTATCTCATCAGCACCCCAGATGAAACACTACACTTGTTTTGCTGTGCTTTGGGTTCACAAACAGAAGGTTCGTCCAGCCTTCTCTCAGAAATATGATTTTCAGCTCAGCCCCTCTTTTATATTAAAGTAAGCACCATGACCAGATGGTCCCTGTTCTGGAGTTCCAGAATGACATTAAAAATGAGTGGCAGAGGGATTTTATTAGTCATTTGTTGGCATCAGAGCAGCCATTTCCATGAAATTATAGGACAATGACAAAATTAAAGCAGCTTAGGCTGGGCTTCAGAAAGCTGGTCGCTGTCTGCAAATACTCACAGGTCAGGAATGTGAAACAGGGGCAATAAATTGAAGAATTACTGCCTGACGATCCCAGGTCTTTTTGGCTGAGAAGCCAAGACCTCTCTCGAGCTGGGCCCTGAGGAAAATATTCTAATGACAGGAAATACTGCCATGCTGGAGGATGCCTGCAACACCTCAGCTTTATGGTGAGCATGACGCCACCAGTGGAAGGAGATAGGTCTTAATGGGCTGTGGGAAACTGCCCATGAGCTGGATTTAGTAGGTGAAGAGAAGCTAAAATCAAACCTGGGACTTGAAGCTAGCACATCCAGGTAGAGGGTCCTGTTCAAGTGTTCCCTAGCTGGCCAGGGTCCTGCCTTACACGTCATCACCTTGGACCCCACCTCCTCTCTGTCCTATCATTCCTCAATGAAGCTGCCTTCCCACCACTTACATCCCCCTCCTCTAGACTATATCCTCCCCCCCCCCCCACCCCCTGCCCAACTTAGGATCTCAGAAGCTAATGACAGATACAGTGGAACAAATAAACACTGAGCTTAGAGACTCCAGACCTGAGTTCTGATCCTAACTCCACCACTTGCTTATGCAAAAAAAGGGAATGAACATCTCTCACCATTCCAGTTTTTTCACATTGAATAGCTTCCTTTGCATTAAAAATAACAAATTCCTCTCTTGGTCTGTAATTTCCATATGTGATTGTTGTGGGGTTTAAATGAAACAACATGAAAAGCATCTAGTACCTTGCAGGCATTCAATCAACATTAATTCAGTTCAGTTCAATTCAGTCACTCAGTTGCGTCCAACTCTTTACAACCCCGTGGACTGCAGCACTCCAGGCTTCCCTATCCATCACCAACTCCTGGAACCTACTCAAACTCATTTCCATTGTGTCAGTGACGCCATCCAACCAACTCATCCTGTGTTGTCCCCTTCTCCTCTTGCCTTCAATCTTTCCCAGCAACAGGGTCTTTTCCAATGAGTCAGTTCTTTGCATCAGGTGGCCAAAGTATTGGAGTTTCAGCTTCAGCATCAGTCCTTCCAATGACTATATACGACTGATTTCTTTTAGGATAGACTGGTTGGATCTCCTTGCAGTCCAAGGGACTCTCAAGAGTCTTCTCCAACACCACAGTTCAAAAGCAGCAGTTCTTCGGTGCTCAGCTTTCTTTATAGTCCAACTCTCACATCCATACATGACTACTGGAAAAACCATAGCTTTGACTAGACAGAACTTTGTTGGTAAAGTAATGTCTCTAGTTTTTAATATACTGTCTAGGTTGGTCATAGCTTTTACTCCAGGGAGCAAGCGTCTTTTAATTTCATGGATGCAGTCACCATCTGCAGTGATTTTGGAGCCCCCCCCCCCCCAAATAAAGTCTGTCACTGTTTCCATTGTTTCCCCATCTACTTGCCATGAAGTGATGGGACTGGATGGCATGACCTTAGTTTTCTGAATGTTGAGTTTTAAGCCAACCTTTTCACTCTCCTTTTTCACTTTCATCAAAGGGCTCTTTAGTTCTTCTTCACTTTCTGCCATAAGGGTGGTATCATCTGTGTATCTGAGGTTATTGATACTACTTACATTCCCCTTATTATCCACTGGGGAACTTTAGGAAAATACCCAGGGATGGGTAACATAATTTTCACTGTCATTGGCCTAAATTTTGGCCTTGCTCATAGCACAGTGGAAAAAGTGAATTGTCTTAGAATTCCAAGAAACATTGCCTTTTGAGATTTTTTTAAAAATTCAAGTGAATATCAAATTTGAATTGTCTGCTCTCTGAGCTCAGACTTTTTTGACAGCAACTGATTTTGATTTTTATATCAGGGTATATAGGAAGTAATTAGTGAATTGAAGGAACTTCTTTCTTTGATATTTGCTTGAATAATTTTTCAACTTTTCCATGTATAGTTTCACTCTAAATCCACTGAAAAGAGAATAGTAAATGCATCTTGGTTGAGATCTTATGTCTCCTGAAAAGCTTTTTATGATTATCTTCAAGATATGCATCTTCTTTTCCAAAAGAAAGAAATAGAGATGATTAGAATCCGCTTCTCCTAAATATTATCCATTTCTTTAGCAGCTCCTAAAATTTCTAAAGGAGATAGAAAGTCTGCTTTTATATATTTTGGAGAATGACAGGGAGACAGAAACCATTTACAAATGACAAAATGATTGTATTAACTTTTCAGACTGCCTTTTCTTTAAAATTTCATGTTTTATTGATTCTTAAGTACCTTGGTTCCAAGGCAGACAAGGGTCAGAAGCTGTTGTTCTTCTCGGACAGCATGTTAGTGGCATCATTTTTTTGTGTGATAACTTTACCATGGAGCTCCTGTCTGTTCTCTTCAAATTTCTGAACTGAACAGCAATTGATGAAATGCTAACTAGACTTATTATAGTGATTGTTTTACAGTTTTTATATTGTACTCTGGTCTCTATTCAGCTTATAGAATAAATCATATTTTAATGTGTTTGAAAATTTTTGTTAGAATAATGATTAGGTTTTGAATGAAGGAAAAACATAGTAAAATTTTTAAAAAATGAAAAGGCAGGTAATGAGACATAGCAGGTAAAAGTTAAATTCAATATGTGGTAAAAGGGAAATTGTTTTAGGATGAAGAAGAGGAAGAGAAGAATGTCATAAAAGTAAAAAAAAATACAGAATAAAAAACAAATATTGTGTATTAACACATATATATGGAATCTAAAAAATGGTTCTGATGAACCTATTTGCAGGGCAGGAATGGAGATGCAGAAGTAGAGAATGGACTGTAGACACAGTGGGGAAAGAGAGGGTGGGACAGCTTGAGAGAGTAGCATGGAAACATATACAGAACCACACAGAAAATAGACGGTGGAAAGTTGCTGCATAACACAGGGAACTCAACCTGGTGCACTGTGACGTCCTAGAAGGGTGGGATGGGGTGGGTGGAGGGAGGCACATGAGGGAGGAGATATATATACATACATACTTTATAGTTGATTCACATTTTTGTTTTTTTAAATTTAAATTTATTTATTTTAATTGGAGGCTAATTACAATATTGTACTGGTTTTGCCATACATCAACATGAATCCACCACGGGTGTACACGTGTTCCCCATCCTGAACCCTCCTCCCTCCTCCCTCCCTTTACCATCCCTCTGGGTCATTCCAGTGCACCAGCCCCAAGCATCCTGTATCCTGCATCAAACCTGGACTGGCGATTCTTTTCTTATATGATATTATACATGTTTCAATGCCATTCTCCCAAATCAGCCCATCCTCTCCCTCTCCCACAGAGTCCAAAAGACTGTTCTATACAGCTGCATCTGATTCACATTTTTGTATGGTAGCAACCAGCACAACATTGTAAAGCAATTATCTTCCAATTAAAAAATTTTTTTAATAATTATAACACCCGAAAGGTATTAGAGTGGCGGATGCCCTAGGTTCTCAGTGGAGATCTACCCATGTTAGCTGTGTGATTTTTAAAGAAATTACTTAGCCTTTCTATCTTAATTTTGTTACCTATACCAGAGATGATGTGCTAATAGCATCTAATAAGGTTATAAAAGAAGTAAATAAGTTAGTGCCTATCACATAGCAAGTACCATATACATCTTTGTTAAAGTAGAGATAACAATGGCATAGTAGGTATTTGACACAATGCATTTGTCAAAGTCATACAAATTTATGGCACAAAGAGTAAAATTTATGAACCACTCATTACATGATAGGTACTTTCTACTCATTAACTTCATAACTCCAAAATAACAGGTACCAGAATAAGATGCCACTTATAATGAATCAACCAAAACTAAGGTCTTAAGTTTCATAATGAGGAGTAAAACCCTTTTGAAAAACAAAACTAAAATTATGAAATTAACTTTATTAAAATGCACTTTTAAAAAATGCATAGTATGCATGTATATTCATATGGGAGTTCTTTGAATAAACAAGTAACAAATCAACTTGGGTTTGTTTTAGCATCGTTTTTGCAACCAAAATGTATGATGTCATGAAATGGCATCGTAAAAGCTTGGTCTTCAAGAGGATATTTTTACAATCAAAAACAATTTATGACTTGCTTAATTTTCCCAATATTTCCCTTGTCTTCTGATGTTCAAGTCATTCTCTTCTGAAGAAACTGTCCTGTCCCCATCCTTGTCCCTCATGAAATCCAACTTAGATCACCTCACTTATTCTTTTTCTGCCTTTGACTTCCAGGGCGTTTTTTTCCCTCCCTGCTTCTCTGATTAACTTCATTTCATTATGTTGGGTATTATAGTTAGTTGTTTAAATGCCTTTCCTTTGCCAGAAAATGATATTAAGAACTGCAACAATGTCTAGGCAAGCTTTACGTTCTCTACAGCACCTAGAGCAGTACCTTGTGTTCAGCCAGCCTCAGTTTCCCCCTTTATAGACTAGAGGAGGGTCTTCCCTGGCTGCCCAGTGGCTGAGACTGTGCTCCAGTGCAGGGGGCCCAGGCTTCATGCCTGGCTCCGGGAACTGGATTCCGCGTGCTGCAACTAGCAGTCTGTACACCTCAGCTAAAGATCCCTCATGCTACCACGGAGATCAAAAATGCCATGTGCCACAACCAAGACCCAGAGCAGCCAAGTAACATTTAAAAAAAAAAAATAGAGGAGAGTAACAAAACCTGAAATTCCTTCTTCGCAGATTATTGTGAGAGCTGGTGAGACTGTCCTGTCCCCCAGGCAGGGCCAGGAGACCACTGGCACTTTCCCTAATTTTCCCTGAGAATGTCAATCCCTCTGCTTCATAAGCCATGGCAGGGAGAGTTTAGAACTTTCTCTTTTCCCAATAGAGCAGGTTTAGTCAATACATTTCAACCTGCATGCTCATTCCAATATCCTGACCTCTGACCTCTGAGGTACAGCACCGAGAACAATTCTAGGACCAAGGGGAGAGACTGCCATGATGAGATAGAAATGTCTGCCATGACTTTAGGATTGGGAACTGATGGTGCGTGATCTGTAATCTCAAAACATTGCCACCAGCGGTTACTCAGCCCCTGAGCACGTATGCTACTTCTCACATCAGGGAGAAGAATTGATTTCCTCGCCCCTTGAATCTGGGCTCACCTTGTAACTTGCTTTGACTGACTTTGGAAATAGTGATATGGGACTTCAGACGCTAAGCCTTGAAAGAGATGAACAGTTTTTGCTTCCTCTCTTTTAGAAGCCAGATGCCGTCTCAGAAGTCTGACTAACCTGAGGCCACCATGTTATAAGGAAGCCCAAGATAGCCCTGGGGCGAGAGAGGGGCCATGCTGACGATCACTGAGGTGCCTGTCATGTGAGTGAAGCGTTATTGGACCTTCGGGCCCATTGAATGCAGCTGAATGACTCTAGGTGACACTCTGTGGGACTGAAGAGCCAGCCAGATGTGCCTTGCCTGGATTTCTGCCCCACAGAGTTATCAAAAAATGGCAAACAATCTGTCTGCAATGCAGGAGACCCAGGTTCCATCCCTGGGTTGGGAAGATCCCCTGGAGCAAGGAATGGCATCCACTCTATTATTCTTGCCTGGAGAATTCCATGGACAGAAAAGCCTGGTGGGCTACAGTCCATGGAAGCAAAAAAGTCAAGACACTACTGAGCAACTAACACTTTTTTTTTCACTTTTAAGTTATTTACATATTGGGATGGTTTATTGCATATCAATAGGTAAATGAAATGCCGTAGTTTGGACCAGAGTTTTACCATTTCTAAATTAAAGGGTACTTGTTAGCTCCCAGACCCCTAATCCAGGTAATCTAATTCAATTGCTTAGATACTGGTATATTTTAAACCTCTCCATCAGACTCTCATGTAGAATTAGAGTTCAGAATCACTGGTCCAGGTATTGTAAGTGGATACCCTGAATTAGAAAGTCAAACTGAGCTGAAACAGAGGGGTAAAATTCAGAAGTCATGAACATCTAGGATTAGCTAGATAAACAAAATAAAACAAAAACTCCTTAGTCATTGACAACAAGCCTCATTATGTTGGGGAAGCTGCAAAGGTACAAACTGAGAAGAACACAGCAATTAGAGATAAAGGAGGAAAGAGAAAGATAAAAGAACATTCCTCTTTTTTTTCTGAACAAATATAATTTTTCTATTTTTTTTTTCTATCTCATTTTTTTTTCTGTGTCTGTACTAAATGAAACTTACCTGGAGTTGGGTGACAAAGGTCTGCATTGCATTCCCGTTAATGTCATCTTAAGCTAAGTTTGCAGTGTGTTCAGGGGTCCTCTAGGTCCTTATCCTCAAACTCAGGCCCAGTATCACCTGAATTGCAACAAAATTAGCCACACAAGCAAGATATATAGATGAGAGACAGACAGATATATTTTTTGCCAAGATTTTCAGGATTTCATATCACATTGTCAACTGAGACTTGTATAGCAAAAAGGTTTGAGAGTTTTTGGTGAAAACACGAGAGGAAGGAGCTTAAGGCCCTCCGATGTGTGGAGTGCTATTAGGTATATTTGAATTACACTGGCAAGTCATTAAGGAAGTACGTATGCCAGACCACACCATCAATTTCAAGATATTGACTCTAACAGAGATGTCAATATTCTGGTCACATCAGCAGAGTTTAACCTCAACTAATGTCTACTGACATATGACACTTTGCCTGCCCTTTAAACCATTTATATCTTTGCTTTAGGCCAAATGCATTCTGTCCCTATTGATAGATAATTAGCAAGTACTTGAATCTAAAACTGTAAACATAGAAGAAAGGAGGAAAGCAAGAAAAGAAAGTGCTGTTTGCATTGGAGGCCTGTCTGCCTTTGAAGCTTCCTATTTCAGAAGCTGAAATAAGAGTCTCCCGTGGTTTTGATTATAACCGTTGCTACGTGTCCTCCAGCTTTCCAGGGCACCTCTCTTAAGACCACGTGTCCATTGGCTGAATAGCGCTGATTAGTGAATGAATATGACAGAGGAAAGCCTAGAGGTCTTTCAGCCCCCGGCCACTTTCCAGGAGGGGAAGAACATGCTCTGGGCCAGGCACATTCAGTCTTTGGATGTGTTAATATGAAATACTTTCATCGCTCCAATTTCCACTCATGTGGATTTTTCCTGGCTCCAGCTCAGTGACCTGATTCTCTCATTTTCCCCCCTCTGAGAACATACTTTTTCTTAAGTTATTTTTTCTCTGAAATCCACACCACCTCTCCTCCCTTCCCTTTTGATTTCTTATTCAGCCTGGAAACTACCTCACCAGTTGTAATTAGCCTGAATACTGGAGGAAGGAGGGGAGGGCTCTCTATGGGAAATAGCTGAAATAAAGCAAGATTCCTTCTTCTAAGATTCAAGAAGAGAAATGCAGACCTATGGAAGCTGATTAAACTGCTCTTTGCTTTTTTTATCTATTGTAAAGCACCAAACTCTGATGAGGGCCTATTGTCTCTGTTACTTTATAACATTAAATGATCCACACCACCCATTCTTAACTTGCTAGGAAAGATATACCTTCTAAAATACTTTTCTGGACAAAGTAAAGAGCAGAAATGTACAATTCTCAAGTGAAAACAGCTTTCTGTTTTTTTTCTATCTGTCTTTCCTGTGTGTCTATTCTAAATGAAGCTTGCCTGGAGTTTGGTGACAAAGCTCTTCATTTAATTCCCACTAATGTCATCTGGCACTAATTTTGCAGTGTGTTCGTGGGCCCATTCCATTCAGTTCAGTCACGCAGTCATGTCCGACTCTTTGTGACCCCATGAATTGCAGCACGCCAGGCCTCCCTGTCCATCACCAACTCCTGCAGTTCACTCAGACTCACGTCCAGCGACTCAGTGATGCCATCCAGCCATCTCATCCTCAGTTGTCCCTTCTCCTCCTGCCCCCAATCCCTCCCAGCATCAAAGTCTTTTCCAATGAGTCAACTCTTCTCATGAGTTGCCCAAAGTACTGGAGTTTCAGCTTTAGCATCATTCCTTCCAAAGAAATCCCAGGGCTGATCTCCTTCAGAATGGACTGGTTGGATCTCCTTGCAGTCCAAGGGACTCTCAAGAGTCTTCTCCAACACCACATTTCAAAAGCATCAATTTTTCGGCGCTCAGCCTTCTTCACAGTCCAACTATCACATCCATACATGACCACTGGAAAACCCATAGCTTTGACTAGATGGACCTTAGTCGGCAAAGTAATGTCTCTGCTTTTGAATATACTGTCTAAGTTGGTCATAATTTTCCTTCCAAGGAGTAAGTGTCTTTTAATTTCATGGCTGCAATCACCATCTGCAGTGATTTTGGAGCCCCCCAAAATAAAGTCTGACACTGTTTCCACTGTTTCCCCATCTATTTCCCATGAAGTTATGGGACCGGATGCCATGATCTTCCTTTTCTGAATGTTGAGCTTTAGGCCAAGTTTTTTACTCTCCACTTTCACTTTCATCAAGAGGCTTTTGAGTTCCTCTTCACTTTCTGCCATAAGGGTGGTGTCATCTGCATATCTGAGGTTATTGATATGTCTCCCGGCAATCTTGATTCCAGCCTGTGCTTCTTCCAGTCCAGAGTTTCTCATGATGTACTCTGCATAGAAGTTAAATAAGCAGGATGACAATATACAGCCTTGACGTACTCCTTTTCCTATTTGAAACCAGTCTGTTGTTCCATGTCCAATTCTAACTGTTGCTTCCTGACCTGCATACAGATTTCTCAAGAGGCAGGTCAGGTGGTCTGGTATTCCCATCTCTCTCAGGATTTTCCACAGTTTGTTGTGATCCACACAGTCAAAGGCTTTGGCATAGTCAATAAAGCAGAAACAGATGTTTTTCTGTGAAAAAATTATCTTTCCTATGTTTTCACAAGTCAGTTTGTCATATTTTAAAAATCATAATAGCTATGATTTCTGCACGCTGTGCTCTGTTCAGCTTTTGAACTACTTTTTCTCGAACAGTCACCCCAATAACTGTGAAAGTAGTTATCAATATCCCCATTTTACAGATGAAGGTCTGAAGCTTAGAGCTAAGTATATAATAATTTGCCAAAGGGGCACAGTTAGTGTCAGACCTGAGTTTCAAACCCAGGACTCTTTAGCTCCAAACCTTTATACTAACCACTACGTTCAACTGCCTTTCAAATACATGCATGACCAGCTTGAAAACTGTTGAAGAAGAAGAGAAAAATAATTTTCATTGTAAGAATAGGAAAGAAAGTAAAAGAAATGAAAAAGTTCCCTGTTTGAGCATAGTAGGAGGGTAATAGTAGGGAGAACGAAGGAGTGGCTGTTTAAACCCAGAATAGGGCAGGGCAAAAACACTTTGGTTTACACAAAGCTGATTTAATACAAGAAAGCATGTTATCTAGGTACCCAGTTTCCAAGAATAGTTACCGGCAATGCCTGTAAAACTGTGTTGAAAAACCGGTTGCTGAATTTGATGCAAACTCCACCTAACTCTAATAAACAAAAAAATCACTGAACTGAAGTATAATCTCCTTTATCAATTGGTAGTCTTTGGAGAAGATATTGTCTTCTCCCTCTTAATAAAGAAAGCATAAGATTCTAGTCTGCTAGCATAAACTTTCATACACTTTCTCTTGACCCTTTAATAAGGATAAAAACAAGAAATGTAAAGATAGAGGCCTACTTCATCATGGTTACGCATTCCCCACTGCATGCTGAGACCATCATATTTTATTCTTTTATATATTTTTCAAATTCTATTATATTCTATAATATCTGTATAATTATTAGATACTGATTTTAAACGTCTCTGGTGATTTGTATTAGTTTATCTAAATTGATGATGACGATAATGGGCACTGGCTATTATTGCATTATTGACAGGTACTCTCTTTAGTCAGACATGACTGAAGCGACTTAGCACATGACTCTCTTTAGATCAAGGACTCCTGGTTGAACAGCCCGTTACACTGGCACCAAGAGTACCAGGAACTTGCTCCCTGAAGTGCATACGGTAATTATTTTGAGTGTTCAAAAGACATTTATGGTTGCAACCTCCTGGCTTTATCATTGATTTAGCTCCTGCTATTTTCCAGAGCTGAGTTTCCAGAGCACCTAGAGCTGAGAGTTAGCTAGCTGGCTGGAACAGAATCCCTAAGAGGTACGTGAATGAAATCACGGGAGACCATGGTTACTGATCAAGGGACACACAGAAACCTAAGGGAAACGTAATTTTGTTTTACTTTTGAGGTTCATGTCAAGAAGATCTTTCACTTTGTGACCAGGGCACTGAGACTTTTTTTTTTTTTTTCAATTACCTGTAGCTTAAGGGGTTTTCATGCTGCATTAAGTATCTGTGGTGTTTAAATAGCATTATAGCCTATTAAATCCACAACCCAGAAAATAAGGAGCTAGATAGACACAAAAGAGTAATTCGTAAGAACAGTTTTTCATAAAGTTATTTCTCTATAAAATAGAAAAAAGAAAGCCTTTATGTAAAGTCGGAATTTGGGTCTTTGAGCCATTGATAAGTGGAATATAAAGGGGAAATTTTTTCAACTGTTTCTACCTAATTTCCTCTGTCACATGTTTTTGGCTTCTTATAGCAAATGTGTCTGTGGCATTACATATTCAAAGCATTCGTAATCATTGCCTTAGAATTCATGACTTCTTACTTTCCATGCTGAAGTTTGACCACACCTGTGTACCTAGGGTGCAGTGAGAAACCTTCTCATTGTGATAAAAATAGCTTCAACCAGGGGCTGCTCTAATTTTGCTTGGCTTTGGTCTTATGAAATGACTCACTTAACACTTTTTAAAACTTCTCCCCACATATTGAATAAATAAAATGTAACTGAATCACTAATTTGTAGTAACTAACTGTACTAACTAGCTCTCACTTGGAAATATAAAGATTGCAAAATTTTATGCTCTAAAATGAATCTATTTTTTTTTAATGGGCCCTTGGAAAGTCACCATTTGACTTCTGGACACAGTGTTTCAGATTCCAGTGTTAATTTTATTAAGCAGTATAATCAGAAAGTCACTTGAATCATCATGTAATAATTTGTGCTTCTGGACCTTAATAGTTGTTATGGCTCTAAGAACTCAATGTTCAGATAATTATTCCAACAAAAAGAGAAATAACAAACTCAGTGTTATTCAGACCCCAAAGTAACTCACTTTAGTGATTCTTATTTTTTTTTAATGTAATCTTAAAGAGAGAAAATAAGGAACTAGGCATTTTTGGAGACTTCCTACAACAATGGTGAGTTGGTAACTTTGAAAATTTGAAAGGAGGTAAGAGACATTTTACTTACTCTTACAAGTACATAAACTTTACAGGAAGAGGATAAAGCTCCTAATTTCTATAGATCTTCACTCTACTCTTTAACAAAATTGAATTAGTTGAGGGATCTCACCATACACTATGGAGAATAATTTATGTATAATGTAAACACAAAAATAGTAAAAAATATTCAGGGAATAAACCCAAATATCTACAGTGTCACAACACCATGTATAATATACAGCATCCATCACCTTTCCTTTTAAAATCCCATTTATTAGTGTTACTTTTTCTGGTCTAAATGGCATGCTTGCATGATCAGTCACTTCAGTCATGTCCAACTCTTTGTGACCCCATGGACTGTAGCCCACTAGGCTCCTCTCCATGGGATTCTCCAGGCAAGAATACTGGAGTGGGTTGCTGTGCCCTCCTATAGGGGATCTTCCCGACCTAGGGATCGAACCCACATCTCCTGAATCTCCTGCATTGCACGTGGATTCTTTACCCACTCAGCAACCAGGAAAGCCCAGTCTAAATGGGTCTCATATTCATCTATATGAAAGCTTTCTTAGATTACAGTTTCACATTCTTTTGACAAATAGTTAATGAGTACCTCTTGCTGGGTTGTGTAGAGGATGATGAACATGGCTCAGCATTCAGATTGCTCACTGAGTAGTTGCAGAGATAGAAATATAAGCTAATAATTGTAACTGTGAAAAAATGTTATGAGAGAATGCAGTGTTATGGGGTCCCAGGATAAGGAAGGTACCATTTGGGCCTCTCCCATTCTCTGTTGACTCGCTCCTCACAAGCTTTCATACTTACCAGGCCTCACACTGTTCTCATCCAGGACAACAGTGACTCCCACATTGCTGAATCTGGGTCGTGTCTTAGTCTTCATCTTGCTCAATATGTCAGTGATATTTCACACAGTTGCTCATTTCCTCCTTATTGGAAGGCTTTCTTCACTTGGCTCCTGGGAGGCCACTCTTGCTTCACTTCCTGTCTCACGGTCACTGCTTTTAAGTCCTCTGTGCTGACTCTTCTTCATCTTCCCAAACTTTGAACATGGTGTACTTCAGAACTCCGTCCTTGAACTGTTCTCTTCTCCCTTTTCTCTAAGCTTTCCTACCTCATTTCAGGGCTTTAAATATCATCTACTTCAGATAACTCCCCAATACCCACCCCTACCATGATGTTCCCATTGAATTCCAAAGCAGTTATGTCCTATAACAGGCTACCTGAAATTTCCACTTACGGGTTTAGCAGGTATCTTGCACATAACATAATTTTTTTAAAATCTTGATTATTCCCACCCAATCTGTTCCTTCTATCGTCTTTGCCATCTCGATAAATGGAAACTTCATCCTTCCAGTTCCTCAGGTCAAAAGTTCTTGGCATCATCCCTGACTATTTCCTTCACATTTTACCTTGCAGCTTAAAATATATGCAAAACCTAAAAACTCTTAACACGTCCCCTCTTGTCACCCTGGGAAACTTATGTCACCTGGATTATTGTAAAATGCTCTTATCAGGTCTTTCTGCTTTTATTCTGGCCTCCCTGTACTCTATCCTACACGTGGCTATGGGAGAGATCTTGTTAAAATACAAGGCAGATTATTGCAGTCTTCCGGTCTCTACCCTTCAGTGGATTCTAGCCTTATTCTAAATGAAAATTATAATCCTTTCCATGGCCCCACGAGGCCCTACAAAATTTTGCCCATCGCCGCCTCTCTGAGCTCATCCCCCCCTCATTCACCTCACTCCAATCACACTGGCCTCCTATCACTTCCTCTAAGACACCAAGAAGGCTCTGCCTTGAGTCCTGTACTTGCTATTCCCTCTGCCTGAAATGCTTTTCCTACCACTACCCCACCCCCCTTCTATATCCACATTAACTGAATTCATGCTTTATTTTCATCTCTGCTCTCATGTTACTTCATCCGAGTGGCCTTCCTCAACCACTATTTAAAATAACATCCTCAGGACTTACCGGGTGGTCCAGTGGCTAAGACTCCACACTCCCAGTGCAGCGGGCCCAGGTTCAATCCGTGGTCAGGGAACTGGATCTCACATGCCACAGCTAAAGATCCCACATACTGCAACTAAGACCCAGCACAGCCAAATAAATAAATATTAAAAAAATAAATTAACGTACTCACTCACCTACCCGCCCTTATTTTTCTTTATCCTGGTTCCACCTGGCGTGAATGCTGTTGTTTGCTACTTGTTCATTGTTCATTTGCTTCCACTAGAATTTAACATCTATCACTGTTGAAAATGTCTGTTTTTTCACGGTTGCATCTCTAGATCTTAGAACAGTCTCTGGCATCTAATAATCTTGCAATAAAGAAGGAATTTTGATGAATTAATATATTGGAGCTGAGATAAAAGGACAAAGGATCCCAGGCAGAAGAACCAGCACCTACAAAGGAATAAGTTGGGTCTATTTAAAACAAAAGTGAGCAAACTGACAGCTTGGGGACCAAATCGAGCCTGCCACCTGTATTTGTCAGTAAAGTTTTGTTGAGGACATCCCTGGTGGTTCAGGGGTTAAGAATCCACCTGCCAATGCGGCGGACATGGGTTCAAGCCCTGGTCCAGGAAGATTCTGTGTGCCACAGGGCAACTAAGCCCATGTGCCACAAATCCTGAGCTCGCGCTCTAGAGGATGTGCTCTGCAACAGGAGAAATCACCGCAGCAAGAGGCCCATGCACCGCAACTAGAGAAAGCCCTCAAGCAGCAGCAAGACCCAGCACAGTCATAGATAAATAGGTGTATTTTAAAGAGTTTTTGAAATATAGCCAGACTCATCCATTTACATTACTCCTTACAAATGATTTTGTTCTACAATAGCAGAGTTGAATAATTATGAAAGAGACCATAGAGCCCAAAACCTTGAAATATTTACTCTATGACTCTTCACAGAAAATGGTTGCCAGTCATCAGTCTAAAGGGTAAGAATGTATGGCGGACATGGTGGGAAGATGGACGAGTCCATGAGGACAAGCCGGAAGGGGTTTACATGAGTTTGGGTGTCACATATAGGTCAAGAGAGAGTGAGATAATGGGTGCTTTTAGGCAAGGGAGTGGCTCAGACGGTAAAGAATCCACCTGCAATGCAGGAGACCTGGGTGTGAACCCTGGGTCGGGAAGATGCCCTGGAGAAGGGAATGGCTACCCACTCCAGTATTCTTGCCTGAAGAATCCCATGGACAGAGGAGACTGGCGGGCTACAGTCCATGGGGTTGCAAAGAGTCAGACACGACTGAGTGACTGACGTTTACTTACTTACTTGAGGCAAGGGAGTCCCTGAAAGGCAGGAACTCTGTCTGATAAAATCTGTGCATTAAAGACTGCTTGCAATTTAAACCTGTTGACCCAGTGGCAGCTGCTGCCAGGACTCCTGCCTTAACGTCATTGCCATGTCTGGGATTAGCTCTTGACGCAGGAACCAAAAAGTGGTGAAAATCCGTGTGCTTCCCCCACCCTCCTACACTTGATGCTTGTTTGGAAATGATCTATCTCTTGGGGTAAGTCTAGTGCAGACGGCTCCAGCAGAATCCATTATCGCCTCTAGATAACTGGCCTGGGCTGATCTCCAGAGTCCCAGACACATGAGGATAGTTCTTTAGGGTCATAAGAGACTTATGTCTCCTCAAACTTGTTGGTCCTGCTTTAGGAAGCTTCTGGAATTTGAGAAACTGTGGAATCATTTCTATAGAGGGTGACAAACAAAGCTTTAAATTTTCAGTGGTTTGACAGCTCATCAGACCTTTTCCAAGCTCTCTAAACCATGTGGATCAGTCAGACTGTGCCTCTAGGTGAGGTCAAAAGATTGCTGATCCATTTTGCTTTTACTCAGATTGGATTTCACAATAAAGCAGCCTCTCCCCTGCTGTCTTTGGCTCTTATGATTTTAGCTCCAGCCAGACCCTAATTGAGGGCAAGAGTAAATTTTAGGAAAAAAGAATTAAATATGTTCTGAATTTCACAGAACAAAGTGGAGCTCTGGCTTGTGGTGGAGCTTGTGAGTGGATGCCCTTCCTCCCCTCTTCCCTCTGAGAATGCAGTGGTGAAATCAGGTCTGCTCCAGTGAAACTGTGGCATTTGGCTTTAATTTGATAGATCCCAATGTGCCTACTTTGGTAGGAGACTTGATTCTGTTCTGACTTTTTTTTTTTTTTTGGTCCATCCCTCAAAGTGTGCCTAAGCAGGGAAAGCCAAGTTTCCACTTGTATACACTGATCATTCAATTAGAAGTGTATAGCCCTTACAATAGCTAATGGTGTTGTCTTTTAAAATAGCTGGCTTGTCTTTAGAAATTCAAAGCATGGATTATCTGAAAATTGATAGGTTATCATTTGAAGGAGGAGGTGGAAAGTGCCAAATAGACACCAGTCTAGCCCTAAGCAAAAGAAACAGAACTTTGATTTCTACTGTAGCCTTTCATGCAAAGATGGGCTCGATAAAGGACAGAAATGGTATGGACCTAACAGAAGCAGAAGATATTAAGAAGAGGTGGCAAGAATACACAGAAGAACTGTACAAAAAAGATCCTCATGACCCGGATAATCACGATAGTGTGATCACTCATCTAGAGCCAGACATCAAAGCATCATTACGAACAAAGCTAGTGGAGGTGATGGAATTCCAGTTGAGCTATTTGAAATCCTGAAAGATGATGCTATGAAAGTGCTGCACTCAATATGCCAGCAAATTTGGAAAACTCAGCAGTGGCCACAGGATTGGAAAAGGTCAGTTTTCATTCCAATCCCAAAGAAAGGCAATGCAAAAGAATGCTCAAACTACCGCACAATTGCACTCAGCTCACATGCTAGTAAAGTAATGCTCAAAATTCTCCAAGCCAGGCTTCAGCAATATGTGAACTGTGAACTTCCTGATGTTCAAGCTGGTTTTAGAAAAGGCAGAGGAACCAGAGAGCAAATTGCCAACATCTGCTGGATCATGGAAAAAGCAAGAGAGTTCCAGAAAAACATCAATTTCTGCTTTGTTGACTATGCCAAAGCATTTGATTGTGTGGATCACACTAAACTGTGGAAAATTCTGAAAGAGATGGGAATACAGACCACCTGACCTACCTCTTGAGAAATGTGTATGCAGGTCAGGAAGCAACAGTTAGAACTGGACATGGAGCAACAGACTGGTTCCAAATAGGAAAAGGAGTACATCAAGGCTGTATATTGTCACCCTGCTTATTTAACTTCTATGCAGAGTGCATCATGAGAAACGCTGGACTGGAAGAAACACAAGCTGGAATCAAGATTGCCGGGAGACATATCAATAACCTCAGATATGCAGATGACACCACCCTTATGGCAGAAAGTGAAGAGGAACTCAAAAGCCTCTTGATGAAAGCGAAAGTGGAGAGTGAAAAACTTGGCTTGAAGTTCAACATTCAGAAAACGAAGATCATGGCATCTGGTCTCATCACTTCATGGGAAATAGATGGGGAAACAGTGGCTGACTTTATTTTGGGGGGCTCCAAAATCACTGCAGATGGTGACTGCAGCCATGAAATTAAAAGACGCTTACTCCTTGGAAGAAAAGTTATGACCAACCTAGATAGCATATTCAAAAGCAGAGACATTACTTTGCCGACTAAGGTCTGTCTAGTTAAGGCTATGGTTTTTCCTGTGGTCATGTATGGATGTGAGAGTTGGACTGTTAAGAAGGCTGAGCGCTGAAAAATTGATGCTTTTGAACTGTGGTGTTGGAGAAGACTCTTGAGAGTCCCTTGGACTGCAAGGAGATCTAACCAGTCCATTCTGAAGGAGATCAACCCTGGGATTTCCTTGGAAGGAATGATGCTAAAGCTGAAGCTCCAGTACTTTGGCCACCTCATGCGAAGAGTTGACTCATTGGAAAGACTCTGATGCTGGGAGGGATTGGGGGCAGGAGGAGAAGGGGATGACTGAGGATGAGATGGCTGGATGGCATCACAGACTTGATGGACGTGAGTCTGAGTGAACTCCGGGAGTTGGTGATGGACAGGGAGGCCTGGCATGCTGCAATTCATGGGGTCACAAAGAGTCGGACACGACTGAGCGACTGAACTGGACTGTAGCCTTTGGAGCCCACCCTTCCTTTTGGCTTTACAGTAGATCACAACCTTTTTTTTGGGGGGGGGGGGTAGTGGTATTAATTTAATATTTCAATTTCCAGGAAGGAGCCAGATCAAGCTTTCTAGGCATGATCCACCTGGGATGTGCTGAATTAGTTGCAGGCTTCATTTTGTAGGAGTCGGTATCAATGGATGGGGTGCTAGCTCAGCCCTTTGAAAGTAACAGACAGAGGTGGCTCCAATAATTACATTAAGACCGTGGATGTACACTTGCCTTGGGGATTTGGAGTTGGGCTTAATCAAATCTGGATTTGCCATTTCACAGCCCACATGAAGGATTTCTACAAAGGAACATCAGAGCATTGCCAGCTATGCTCTTGCTCGGACTTAGTGCCTCCTCCTGGGTAATCGAGCAGGCCTTGTGCTAATCTTCTTCATGCTTTGGCCGCATCTTTGCCCTGCTGCACAGCACTCAGAGCTTCTTCAGGCCATAGTTTCGTTCCATCTATGAAAAAGTGTTTATTTAGTGTCTATCACGTCCTGGGGCCCTGGGCGAGGATAGGTGCAATAGTAAACAAGACTAACTTGTACTCTGAGTTGCATTCATAAACACGACAGAGAGTAGGAGCTACAGAAGCTCCACCTGTGGCAGAAGAGCAATCAACTCTTTTTAGTCATTCATCACCAACCATGTCCTTAATAGACGATGCCTGCCCTTGCAGAGTTTAAAGTCAAGTCCAAGTGGTTCGCAGCTTAAGTCACCTAAGCAGCCCTGGGCAGGCCTATTTCAAATGGAAACGAGCCTTCTGCATTTCTCAGAGGCAGATATTTTTATTTATTTGATTACGGCCGTTCTGGATCTTTGTTGTTGTGGTTTGTGGCTTTGTTGCTTGGCCTTTTCTCAAGCAGGGGCAATTCTTCCTTGTTTTGCGTGGGTGTCTCACTGAGATGGGTTCTCTGGTTGTGCATCACGGGCTTCAGTAGTTGCAGCTCCTGGGCTCTGGAGCACAGGCTCAATTAATTGCTCCAAGGCGTGTGGGAACTTCCCATATTAGGGATCAAACCCGTGTCTCCTGCGTTGGCATGCAGATTATTTTACCACCGAGCCACCAGGGAAGCCTCAGAGGCAAATATTTTTGAGGCACTTGTTCTTCAGGCCATACATAGAAAAATACTGATAGAAGAGATGTAAAAAAAAAAAAAAAACAATGTGAAAATAGAGTAGTAAATGCTGCATCTGTCACAGTGGAGGCTACAAGATGGGAGAGCACAGCCCTGGTTGGTAGGGAGGCCAGAGAAGGCTTCGAAGATGAAGATCTAGGTCTTACAGCATGACGGAGGGGCTTATCAGGCAGACGATGCCACAGGTGGGGACAGGTGGGAGCAAGAGAGGATTCCAGGTAGAGAGGAGAGCAGGTGAAGCATACCAAGGTGGAGAGGGTAGACCCTTTTAGGTGCTTTGTGAGCACAGAACTGGCAGGGAGAGTGAGGGACTGTGGTGCCGGAAAGTAGGCTGGAGGCAGGTCATGCAAGATCTTGAAAGCCAGTGTTAGGTTGAGAAACCGTGAGTGAGAAACAGTTCTGTTATAGGGAAATAACATGATCAAATTTGCATGTCAGACAGAGTAGTCAGGGGGCAGTGTGGTGTTGGATGGGGAACAATGTAGGAGACGGGGAGCAGTTAGGCGCTCTCCTGAAGGAAATCAGTCCTGAATATTCACTGGAACTACTGAGGCTGAAGCTGAAGCTCCAGTACTTTGAGCACCTGATGCGAAGAGCCAACTCAACAGAAAAGACCCCGATGCTGGGAAAGATTGAAGGCAGGAGGAGGAGGGGACGACAGAGGATGAGATGGCTGGATGGCATCACCGACTCAATGGACTTAATGGACATAAGTTTGAGCAAACTCCAGGAGATAGTGAAGGACAGGGAAGCCTGGTGTACTGCAGTCCAAGGGGTCTCAAAGAGTCGGACATGACTTAGTGACTCAACACCAATGTGAGTGTAAAAACAATAGGGCTGTTGTCAGGACATACACACAAAGTATTCTTTGGCAGTAAAGACATATATGTAAAGAAGCAACCCACCAGCCACAGGAAGAGCAGGAATCACAGAGGAGCCGACTGCCAGAACCTTCCCTTGGGAGCTGTGCTGTTAGCATTAGGCAGGCACTGTCCTGGTACCTGATCACCTTTCTCTCCTGTCACTGGCTTCCTCTGTGTGGTATCTGGCTCAGACCTTCTTCTGACTCCTCATTTATGCTAGTTTAGGAGTAAAGGGGAAAGATGCAGATTGAACACAGTGACAGATAGGGTGACTGTAGGAGGATCCTTGGAATCTCCCCAAGTTGCCCCTTCGCTTAGCAGGTGGCTTTGACAAAGCCTTTCACACACCAGTGATCCATTTGTTAGTGGACCCTGAATTCATTCATACAATGACAATCATTGGCTTTTTTTAATTATATTTTTTCCTAGTGGAAAAAACTGTGTTGAATTAATGCCAAGTAATTGATTTTGTGAGCCACAGCTGCAAAGGCGCATGAAGATGCATAAATGTGGGGTTTTTTTTAAATTTTTCTTGCAAGACGTTGCTAATTCAAAATGATTGGGAGAAAACAATTACTGGCATAAATATATTCTAAACTGTGAATCATTATAAAGCAGTCAGTTTTATTTTCAAGTGTAAGAATTTAAACTTAGTTCCTGTTACAATTACACCTTTGAGGGCCTCCTTAAATAAATTATTTAGAGTGATTCATAATGTACATATCAATTGCTTTTTATGTAAACAGATTTTCCACATTTTTAAATGGTATGTTATTTTGCACAACTTTAATATATTCTCCTTGCTAAAGGTGAACGCATCATTCATTTCTTTAGAAAAATCCACTGCCCCATGAAGTGAAAGATAAATTTAAAACTCTGACATACCACCAACAGTTACAGATTAAAAACCCGTCTCACTATCTAAGATGGAGAGGAGCATACTTAGGCAACCAAAGTTTGGAAATGTCAGAATAAGTAAGATATTTCTGCGTTAGCTACAGCAGCTTTCCAGAGGTCATTATCCTGGTCTCCAAGACTCTAGGTCAGCCTTGGATTCTGACTTCAAAAGCCTTCAGTTCTACAAACATCCAAAAGTCATGAAAAATTCTTATTAGCCCATTGGCAGTGTTCCTTGTAAACAGCGACTTCCACTTCTTCCCACAAGGCTGGGCTAAGAGAACTTACTGCCCGAAGTAAATATATACCCGGCCTCCTTACCACACACAAGTTCCCATGAAAAACAAGCAAAAACAGGACCAACAGGAGAGGCAAACACAGATAACTATCTATTCCCTGTGCTTCTTTGGTTCATACCTGATTTCTCTGAGGCTAGTGCTGATTTGCAAGCCTTGGAAGGAATGTGTTATGAAGGGTTTTGTCAATTAGAGGGAAGCCAAGCCTCCCTGTCTCTGCCGCTCCAGTGGAGCTGGTTGCCCTGTGGTTCTGGATATTCTTTGGACTTCCCTGGTGGTTCAGATGGTAAAGAATCCGCCTGCAATGCCAGAGACCTGTGATCAATGCCTAGGTAGGGAAGATCCCCTGGAGAAGGGCATGGCAACCCACTCCAGTACTCTTGCCTGGAGAATTCCATGGACAGAGGAGCCTGGAGGGCTACAGTCCATGAGGTCGCTAAGAGCTGGACACGACTGAACAACTAACGTCACTTCACTTTCTGGGTATTCTTTACCTCTCTCTCCATGGTGGCCTCTGGGGTGGTGACCCACGTCTCTGTGCAGCTGACACGAGGCAGAGAGAAAGCATCTAATTATCTACAAGCAGAAGGTGTTTCAGTTCTCTTAAACAATCTCTGATAAGCTTCAAGTGAGGTCCCATCCTTGGCATGTGTATCAGTTTAAGGGACTCAGTCCACATCCTCCAGGACTTTAGAAACTTTGATCTTAGCACCTCTTGATAGGAATCTCTCAAGGCCTGTCTTGATTATTCTATTCTGTCTTCACAGGGTTATCTCTTAATCCACTCCATCAATTTAATAGCCTTTTCTTAGATTTTGGAGCTCTGAACTGTTTCTTTTGAGAATTCAATTCAGGGAGCAACCTAGCATAACACGGCACTAGTGGTAAAGAACCACCTGCCAATGCAGGAGGCCTAAGAGCCATGGGTTTGATCCTTGGGTCGGGAAGATCCCCTGGAGGAAGCTACGGCAACCCACTCCAGAGTCGGACACAACCGAAGCGATTTAGCGTGCACACATGACCCTTGGCATTTGCAATTCACAGATCAAGCACAGGCTCTGCTACTGAATTGCTCTGAAATCTGGGATGAAGTGCTTAACTTTCTTGAGTTTGTCTTCTTATTAGTAAACCCAGAAGAGCAATAGCACACTCTTTATCAAGTTTTTATAAAGATGAAATTAACAGATGTATTAATACCTATTAGAGTATTTGGTCTGGAAATAATACGTACATAACTAGATGACTGAGTTCTCTTCTTTGCATGAATGTTTGATCAACTACAATCTACATATTTGGTAGGAATACAATCCTAGAATTTTTCTGACCCTGAATAAAGTGCATTTAATGCCATCTAACTGTAAAGTTATACATCCCATACATAGGACCACACGTTGCATCCCACATGCATTATTTATCATTTGTGCTATGCCTACCCTTGTCCAAGCACTGTGTTAGGCAGTGAAATATCAAAGAGGAACAAACCAAAGCCTTTACCCTTAGAAACCTTAGAGTGCCGCTCATTGTATGTCCACACACCCTGCTGTATTAGTCAGTGTTTAAATACTGTAACAAACAATCCCAGTGGCTCAGTGGAAGTTTACTTCTTATCCACATTGTATTAGTTATTTACTGCTTGGCAGCAAATGACTCTAAAACGTAACAGTTCACAACAACAAACACATTAACTCCACTTCAGTTTATAAAAGGAGGAGTTTTCTCATACAGTTTTTGAGATTTGAGACTCCAGGAGCAGCTTCACGGTGATGGTAGCTCAGCGTCTGTCACAACACCGTATTCAGACTATCTCCTGGAGTTGCCCTCATTTGAAGGATCATCTGGAGTTAGAATTCTTTTCCCAACTCACTCACCTGATTACTGGCAAGCCTCAACTCCTTGCTGTTTGGTGGAGGAGGTTTTCGTTCATTACTAAGTGGGCATCTTCACAGATGTAGCCCTTTGGTGTCCCCGAGATAGAATGAAAACAATCGAGAAATTGCCCAAGGCAGAAGTTACAGTCCTTCATAATCTAATCTCAGAAGTGGCACACCATCACTTCTGCCATACACTATTGGAGATGAATACACAAGGGTATGAATACCGGAAGATGCGGCCAGTGGGGCCTGGCCACCACACAATGAAGGTGTGTCCTAGTCGTTTGTGAGTCTCTGGTCAAGGGAGATGGACAGGCGCAGAGTTTGCTCCCCATGGTTTTATTCGAGGACCCCCACCTCCTTCTATTCTGAGGCTCCTCCTTATGCCCTTAGTGTTCTCCACCTGATCCTCTGCATCTTGCCAGGAGATCCAGATAAGGAATACACGCTAGTGTAAAGGTTGCACAGTAGATCCTAGTGGCCAGACTTGGACATTGTGTAAATCACGTTGGCCCACAGTCCTTCAGCCAGAAATCACCTAATTGCAGGGGAGACTGGGAAATGTGTTCTCTCTGTGACCCTGGGTTAAAGGAAATGGGATTTGGCAAATGCCTAGCCGGCACTCTGCCACACCCTTTATTTGAAAAGAGATTATACATTTAAACAGCTTAATTTAAAAAAAAAAAAAACAGTCTGTTTAGTTTTAACACAAGGACAAAAAAATATGATTGCCTGACACTCTGCGACAAAGCAGCTGATTGATTGCATATTTTCACCTTTTCAATGCATTGTAAACGCAGCCCCTCTTTAAGGGGCCTGAAAGCAGGTGGTGGAGAGCGGTTCCTGAACCATTAAGTTTGCTGCTTTTTCAGGAATACTATTAGGATGCTGGCAGAAACAAGTCTTGCCTTGTTTCCCAAGTGGGGAAAGAAGAAAGTCTTTGTTCCCAAGCAAATGAAAATACAAATCACAAGACTAAAATTATGGATGCAAAACAATATATTAAAATGTGGCTTGTGTGTGGTATTTGCATGCATTTTAATATGCATCTGTCATTCCCTTTGCTAAATTCAGTAGGCACTGAAAATATTAAGCAACTGAGTATACTTAATAATTAGAGGAATTGTTTTGAAATATATTTCAACCTGTTTATGTTCCTGTCGCCAAACCTCTTGGTCTTTAATGGCTCTGAGATGTCAAATCAGATCATCTTATTGGTCAGATCACTGTGACCTAAGAACTACTCACCAAAGTATTTTCCATAAACTGACGTGATAACACTCAGATAATCATTGGCACGATGACTAAAATCAGTCCTATGGTAGAAAATTTTCATATCCAAATCTGAAAGCTGGAAAAGGCTGTAGAGAGCCTGGGGATTCGTTTATTCCCATTTCTCCTACTCATTCAGAGATCTGACCATATCGATTTTCAAAGAACTGATGAGACATTTAAGAGCACTTTTTCCAAAACCCCAATTTGCTGAGCCTTCTGCTCCAGTTATCTCTGCAGTTGACGTTGTCAGAATTGGTTTTCCCCTTTTCTGGGGTTCATTTACCTGGTTTCCTAAGTTGAGCAAACCCCAGAAAGAGAAATCACTTTTAGGGCCATAGCAAAAAATGAACCAAATTTCAACCACATGTAGAATCTTTGCTCTCTTGCACATCGAGGCTTCTGGGCTAGAAAAGAAGAATGTATTTCTCGAGAACCCAGCTCTAAGTCATAAACTTGAAATACATCAAGCTCTTTGTTGTTAATTGGCACTTACCTCACCTGAAGGCTTTTGCCAAGAAGAGCAGAGGGTTTTAATGGAAAGGAAGAAAGGAAAGAGCCTGGAGCTCTGGAAAACAGCCCCAGCCACATGTGATTTTTAGCTGATTTTTAGCGTCCTGGGGGCTTCCCACCCCCCAGGATGCTAGAGCAACAAAGTAGCCTATGTGCTTTCTCAAACCCCCGGCTGTTTGTTTGAGGGGTAATGCTCAGACTGGGGCATGAGTGATAACTGCTTCGTGTAATTACGAAGACAGCTCGAAAACTATGCCCCTCTTTGTTTCGGACTCCAGATGACGGCTGTCTAACTGCTGTTTGTGCCAGTTTTATTTCAAAGCGCTTTTCTTTCCATATTTCAAAGGTCAGTGTGTTTACTGGTGGCCAAAAAGAGCCTGTGTGTGAGAGAAAGAAACACATGTGGTTGAGGGGTAGGACTGGATGAGGGGTCAGAACTGGATTCCCATCCTAGACTGGCTTCTAGATCAGTGAGAGAACTGAAATTATTTGACCTTCACTTCTTCATTACCAGAGAAAGGAGAGGAAATAAAATGGTATCCGTGGTCTCTTCTAAGTGAAAAAAAATTTTTTTTAATTCTGAAAGTCTGATTCAGGAAGAAAAAATGGAGATATTTCCAGTAAAGAAACATCATCAAATACATAGTCAAAAAAATGCTCATTTCATCTCTTCAAAATGGAAATATTTCTTCCTTCAAAGAAAGCAGGCTGGGGAGCGTGGCTACCCTTAGAAACCTTGAGATTGTTTTTGGTCAAGGAATATTAGCACAGGGAAATAAAGCAGATACCAAACACTTTCTCAGGAGTCTCCACTGGCTTTCTGACGTCATTACTTAGAACATTAAAGCTGAGCAGATAGAGATACCTGCCCTTTTATAAAATGTTAGTGCTTCTATTATGAATATTTGGAAACAGCATCAAATTTTAATTACATAAGCTCAATACCTATTTCAAATGTCCTTCATGATTCATTTTCTTCTAATCTCTGTTTTCCACATCCATCTTCCCTCAGTTTTCTATATATTGAGCTGCCGTCTATGGGGTCGCACAGAGTCGGACACGACTGAAGCGACTTAGCAGCAGCAGCAGCAGCAGCAGCAGCAGCAGCAGGGAAAGGAGATGAATAAGCTTCAGAAATGGTAGAGAGCATGTATTCTGACAGTACGTTTGTCGTTGTTGCTGTTTAGTCACTAAATCGGGTCTGTCTCTTTTGCGCCCCCATGGACTGTAGCCCTTGCCACCCCATGGACTGTGGCCCATCAGGCTCCTCTGTCCTTGGGATTTCCCAGGCAAGAATACTGTAGTGGGTTGCCATTTCCTTCTCCAGGGCATCTTCCCGACCCAGGAATCAAACCCTGTCTCCTGCATTGGCAGGCAGATTCCTTACCATCTGAGCCACCAGGGAAGCCCGACAGGACGTTTACCTGGGTCCAAATCCATCGTCATGTATTAGTTGTGTGATTCTTGCATAATTTACTTAACCTCTCTCCGCCTCAGTTTCCTTGCCTACTAATCCAAGTTCTCACTTCCTGGTGTTGTGAGGATGAAGGTGATTGATACATGGAGTGGTGCCTGGCACTTAGCAGGCATTCACATATCAGCTAATCGTGAAAAACACTCCCCCTTTTGAAATGAATTCTGCACCTGGAAAAAAATCTTTTTTGTATCACCATTTCTCTTCTTGAATCAATCCACCTACACCTGTAGAAATAAAAAAGTAAATTTGCAAATGCCAAGGGAACAGTGCCCATGTTGTAAAAGGGAGGAAAAGTAAAATTAAAAAATAAAAGAGCAAACAAAACATCTAAAGCCTAAGCTTCCAGTGAGTGTGAATTTCCAGCTTCCTTTGAAGTGAGGGTACGCTTTACCTTGAGTTTGTACAAGACAAACCGAATTCTCACTACTTGACTTAGAAAAGGCATGGCACTTCTTGGCTATGACCCAAGAAGGAAGGAGAGGGGAAGGGAGGAAGCATGAAAAAAGAGGAACTACAGTGTATTGAAGACCTTGGCTAGGCCGTGCATTTTCATTGCATTTAATTCATTAGTTGAATATTATTACTTCCATTTTACAGTAAAAGAAAACAGGGTTTAGGAAAGTTAAGTGACTTTTCAAGTCTATTTATATTCAGCCAGTCATTGATGTTGCTGGGATTTAGTGCTGGAGAAGACTCTTGAAAGTCCCTTGGACAGCAAGGAAATCAAACCAGTCAATCCTAAAGGACATCAACCCCGAATGTTCACTGGAAGGGAGGACTGGTGCTGAGGCTGAAGTTTCAATACTTTGGCCACCTGATGCAAAGAACTGACTCATTGGAAAAGACCCTGATGCTGGGTAAGATTGAAGTCAGGAGAAGGGGATGACACAGGATAAGATGGTTGGATGGCATCACCGACTCAATGGACATGCATTTGAGCAAATTTGGGGAGATGATGAAGGACAGGGAAGCTTGGCATGCTGCAGTCCATGGGGTTGCAAACAGTCAGACATGACTTAGTGACTGAACTGAATTGAACTGAAACCCACTTGCAAGACCCCTGCTTTTGTGTCCTTTCTGTATGGCCTTCTTAGGAAGGATTCAGCTAGGACAGGGCTCGGAGGGGCCATCAGCAGTGTAGGGTGAACCAGTACTCCAGATGATCTCTTACCTATGCACAATATTAGCAGGAGGCTAATATTTCTATGCCCTCTCTACCTTATGACCAACTAGACAGCATATTAAAAAGCAGAGATGATACTTTGCCAAAAAAGGTCCGTCTAGTCAAACTATGGTTTTTCTAGTAGTCATGTATGGATGTGAGAGTTGGATTATAAAGAAAGCTGAACACCAAAGAATTGATGCTTTTGAACTGTGGTGTTGGAGAAGACTCTTGAAAGTCCCCTGGACTTCAAGGAGATCCAACCAGTCCATCCTAAAGAAAATAAGTCCTGAATATTCATTGGAAGGACTAATGCTGAAGCTGAAACTCCAATACTTTGGCCACCTGATGCAAAGAACTGACTCCCTGGAAAAGACCCTGTTGCTGGGAAAGATTGAAGGCGAGAGGATAAGGGGACAACAGAGGATGAGATGGTTGGATGGTATCCCTGATTCAATGGACATGAGCTTGAGTAAGCTCTGGGAGTTGTTGATGGACAGGGAAGCTTGGCATGCTGCAATCCATGGGTTCACAAAAAGTTGGGCATGACTAAGTGACTGAACTGAACTGAACTCTCTTTCAAATGAAGTAGACTCATGAGAGTCTTCACTGCGAGCCACATAATTTTAGGCCTCAAAGACAGGGGAAACTTTGGAGAGTAATACCGTTTCATCGCTAAAGCCAGAAATTCCTCTTCTGTCACAGCCTTTCCGACAGTAGTCCACACCTGCTTTTCAAGGTCTTCAGCATCTCTGCAGAGTAGAGATCAGGTGCTCATGGGAGCTGGTGCCATCTCTGCCACAGCAGAGCCACGAAGGGAGCTCTCTGCTTGTGGCTCAGGGGTGGCGATGTCCACGCAGCACAGAGGAGAGTCGCTGAGACACAGTGACGGCAGGCGGGTTAGCAGAAGACGACTCCCACATCAGCCCTGGGTCAGTCACCAGGGCAAGTCTCAGCTCTGGGAAGGCAGCCTGGATTGGGTCAGGGAAGTTTCCAGAAGAGAAGCGGCCAGCAATAGGAGTGACTCCAGTGGCAGCAGCAAACTTCAGCACAGATTGCTGGCCAGTATCCCTGGAGGGCGAGACACTGACATCAGCCTAGTTTCCAGTGGCAACAATGGCTCGAGCTGCCAGTGGAGGCTTCTCCTGGGCTCTCCGTGGGTGTAAGAGGTAACCCCACCACTTTTCCTTTCATAGATGTACTGTTGCATTTGGTAGTCAAGTTTGGTGCCACCTTAACGGGTTCCTCCTGCAAGGATTTTGGGACATTCTCCTCCTTCGTTTGCAGGACATCGAAGGCTTCAGACATTATAAACACTTCTGTTTAAGTTACAAGGGGAACCCAGAACAATGCATTATGGACCCCTCTCTAGGTAGTAGTGGAAAGTGTATAACTTTTTCATGAAGATGAAGAGAGCTTGGACACACAAATTTCCTTCCTGGTCATGGCTTGACACCGCCCTACCCCATTTATTGCCTTAGACCAAGGATGGTCCTTGTTGATAAACATCTAGCAAAGAAGCCTGGGGTGTTATTTTTTTTTTTTCATACCTAATGATTTCATTGAATTCAACCAGGTTTTCTAAACCTGTTTGTGTGTGTTTAGACATATGGCGTAAGTAATTTGTGAGCATTTACTGAGAAGCCTTATCCAAATTCCTTTTAAGAAAGATGCCAAGACCTCATTCTCAATTCTGTTACTGAAGCTGTGATTTTTCCATTTTAGAGTTGAGATACTAAAGCTAAACACGAATATGGATTTCACTTTCAATAAAATCACTGGCTGGTAAGACCCAAATTAAAGCAGAGCATTGGAAATCAAGCTGCCTTTTTCTATTAGAACTAACAAAAGCTGTTTCACTTTCCAAATCCAAAGTTCTAGATGCTAAAATCCTATTTGTTGGAAATGCTAGGCATTATTAAAAATGCAGATAGTTATCACAAGCTGGCATGTTTTCTTGTGGTTGCCAGGATGTTTTAACGACAAAGCTAAGGACAGGTGCACGTGATAATACATCAGCATTTTAATCAAAGAACAAAGAAAAGGGAGAAGATGTGAACGGCTTCAAAGCATGCAGGAAAAATAAGGCTTCCTCTGGACACTTGGCTGTGACTCATTGTCAGGAAAAGGCTGTCTAAAACACATCTATTTCTTTATTATCTCTTCTTGAAGTGAAGTTTGACTTAAGTCAAACTCAGTCATGTCTGACTCTATGTGACCCCATGGACTGTAGCCTACTGGTCCTCTCTCCATGGACTTCTCCAGGCCAGAGTACTGGAGTGGGTAAGCTAGTCCCTTCTCCAGGGGATCTTCCCAACCCTGGTCTCCTACAATGCAGGCCGATTCTTTACCATCTGAGCCACCAAGGAAACCCGTGAATACTAGAGTGGGTAGCCTATCCCTTCTCCAGGGGATCTCCCTGACCGAGGAATCAAACCAAGGTCTCCTGCATTACAGGTGGACTCTTTTCCAGCTGATCTACCTGGGAAGCCCTATCTCTTCTCCTCTATTGATATTTCTCTTCTACCCGTAGTTCTTCATCATAAAATAGCAACTATAATCATAATAATAACAACAACAAAACTTTGTTTGGCCTGGTGAGCCCTTTCATCTGTATCTAAAAAAACAGATTTTTAACCTGGGCTCCATATTAACTTCTATATATATATTCTTTTAATGGTACTTTTCCCCCTGGAAATTAGGTTCATAGCTTTTGCAAACATGCAAAGTACTTACATCCCTCCCAAAGAAGTTAAGACCAAAAAAAAAAAAAAAAAAAAAGGCAAACACTGAAGAAATACAGGGTTCCCTTCTCTTAGTGCATCTCTCTTGTACTGCCAGTTGTTTCAGCTGGACTTTTGATAAAGTCAAATCGAAGTTAAATTTTCTGGTCAGAAAAGACGTGGTGCTGCTCATTACTTGGAGTATTGTAGAAAGATAGAATTGCGCAGATACCCTGCTAACCACTTCAGTTCAAGTTTATCTTCCTTCCAAAAGCATTTCCACTTTAACAGGGTACCGCAACCTGCTCCTCTTAAGCACCATTGCTTGAGATCAAAGCTTCCTGGGAATCCTTCCTGATCTTTCTCTCTCTGTCTAATCACTTGTCAACCCTTTCAGGTCACCTTCAGAAGTCTCTTACGCACACCTCTTCCTTGAGTTGTTAAAAACCAGCGTAGTCTAACCTCAGTGATTTTTACCACTGACTAAACCTGAGGATTACATAGAAAGCTTTTTCTTTATACTGAAGCTTAGACCCTAGACGCAGAGTGTTCCATATGACTCCTTAGGGATAGCACCTGGGCATTTGAAATTTTTGAAAACTCCTTAAGGTGCAGCCAGTGCTGAGATCCACTTGCCTAACCTATCTTATTTGACTCTGTGCATGCTCAGTTGCCTCCAACTCTTTGTGACCCCATGGACTATAGCCCGCCAGGCTTCTCTGTCCATGGAGTTCTCCAGGCCAGAATTTTGGAATGGGTTGCCGTTTCTGGTCCAGGGATCTTATTTGACTACACACACACACACACACACACACACACACACACACACACACACACACGTGTGTTTTAACTATTCTAGCTATTTGACCTAGCTGGTGATCCTGTCCAATCTTGCTACTGTCTGTCTTACTACACATTACTTTCCGCTCCCCCAGATTAATCATCTCAGCATCTTAATTTCCTTATGATTTTTTAAAATGCTTTGATTTTAATTATTTATTTGGCTGCTTTGGATCTTAGTTGCAGCATGTGGAATCTTTTGATGTGGCATGTGAGATCTTCTCCCCCAACCAGAATTAGACACTTCCCCCCTGGCCTTGGGAGCATGGAGTCCTAGCCACTGGACCATCAGGGAAGTCCTAGATATTTTTTTGTTTGTTTTAATCAGGAAACCTGTTTACCTTCCATTGCATGTCTGTAGTGAAGTCACTCAGTCGTGCCCGACTCTGCAACCCCGTGGACACCAGGCTCCTCCGTCCATGGGATTTTCTAGGCAAGAGTACTGGAGTGGCTTGCCTTTTCCTTCTCCAGGGAACTTCCCAACCCAGGGATTGAACCCAGGTCTGCCGCATTGTAGACAGACGCTTTACCGTCTGAGCCACCAGGGAAGAGGCACTTAAACTGCTCTGCAGGACATTAAGAGTTCTTTGACTGGGGGAGGATGAAAGGAAAGTGTCCCGGAATCTCTCTCTCTCCTAGTTTTGCTACCGCACCCTCCAAGGTAGAGTGACTCAACTTGTTTACAGGCACAATCAGTTAATGGCCAAGATGGATCTCGACCTCAGATCCCCTTACCCTTGGCCCCTTTTTTGAATTCAGAAAACTGCCTATCCCAGGGCTGTAATAATTGGTGATAGAAGCCAGTGCTGGGCTGTTGCCATTTTCCTCCATCTGCTAGCTCTGTTCTGCAATCTTGGCTTTCCTCTGTTTGGAACATCTTCAGCAGGTATATCTGCGTCTTCTGTAAAATCAAATATGACTGAAAAATTTGGCTAGTCCTATTTGTCATGATTTGTTGACAGCAACCCTGGGAGCTGTGGGACAGTAATGCTGGGACCTCAGTGCCATGCCTGTCAACTTTAGAATGCTGTGTTTAAACACATGTTCTGCTTTTGCCTCAGAGTCAGTCTGTGATGCTTTATATTAAGCAGGTTAACTTTAGGACAAGCTCTGAAGGTTATCTAAATAGCAGCTTATTTGTGATTCAAAGAAAACCAATGGTCAACCTGCCCCAAATTTTTGTCCTTACCTCCCTCTCACAATACCTGAAGTTCTTGGTTTTGGTCTCTCCTCCTAGTGATAAGGCAAAATTCATTGCCTTATCAATGAAGGCAATCAATTTTAAAAATGTAATCAATTTTACATTTGTAAAATGTAAATGTGACATCTTGAAAGCATAATGTTTACTTATCAGCATTCATTAAGATCTTAAACCAGGTTTGATTTTTTTCTTCTTATATTATCACCTGGTTCAGCGTGAAGTCCTAAAGAAATAGAACCAGTGTGAATAAAAGTTGATTGAGGACGGGTGGATATAGAGCAGGGCAGAGCAAACAACCTAGAGCTTGGGTGCAGTGCTATAGAAAACCAGGACATTGACATTACTACCAGGAGAGACAGAATTGGAGACAGTGCCAAAGAATAAGTTCTGCTTAATTCCCAATTTTGCCGAATACAACATTTTCGCCAATGTTTTCCTTGGTTAGCTCACTTTCTTTATTGATTTTGCCTGGCATTGGCTAAAATGCTGAAAATTTGGGAATAATAATAATATCAAGTTATTTCATCCTCCCCCACAACATTTGGAGGTGCCATTAACAGTCCATTTCACAAATAAGGACACTGAGGCCAAAGGCTTGGAGAACTACTTTAAGATCATCCAGCAAGTAAACAGTGGAATCAAGGTGCCAACCCAAGTAGTCTGCCCCCAAGGCCTATATTCTTAACCCCTGTGATCCACTCTCTCCAAATTCACTGCATTTGTTTTATTTTTAATTTTTATGTATTTTTTTTTTATTTTTGGCCACATCACATGTCTTGTGGCATCTTAATTCCCTGACCAGAGATTGAACCAGGTAATGAAAGCACCAGTTCTAATCACTGGACTGCCAGGGAATGCCTGAAAATCACAGCATTTGTAAGCAAATGGTAGAGTGAATCTTCAAATAATCTTCGATGAAGGAAGGGATAGTTAGGGAATTTGGACTGTGAAGAAAGCTGAGCACCAAAGAATTGATGCTTTTGAACTGTGGTGTTGGAGAAGACTCTTGAGAGTCCCTTGGACTGCAAGGAGATCCAACCAGTCCATTCTGAAGGAGATCAGTCCTAGGTGTTCTTTGGAAGGAATGATGCTAAAGCTGAAACTCCAGTACTTTGGCCACCTCATGCGAAGAGTTGACTCGTTGGAAAAGACTCTGATGCTGGGAGGGACTGGGGGCAGGAGGAGAAGGAGACGACAGAGGATGAGATGGCTGGATGGCATCACGGACTCGATGGACGTGAGTTTGAGTGAACTCCGGGAGATGGTGATGGACAGGGAGGCCTGGCATGCTGCGATTCATGGGGTCGCAAAGAGTCGGACACGACTGAGCGACTGAACTGAACTGAACTGAACTGAACTGATAGACACACTGCTATATTTAAAATTGGTAACCAGCAAGGACCAACATAGCATATGGAACTCTGCTCAACGATATGTGGCAGCCTGGATGAGAGGGGAGAGAATGGATGCATGTATATGTGTGGCTGAGTCCCTTGCTGTTCCCATGAAAGTATTGCAACATTGTTTGCTAAACAGCTATATCCCAATACAAAATTAAAAGTTTAAAAAAATCTGCAAATATAGTCTGATTCCAGATCTTTCTACTATAATGCCCCCTGGACTATAATAGATTTTTTCAGCCAGACTTTTACAGTCGTAGAGACTCTTGTGGTCCAGAGAAAGTTTCTTGGTTTAGGACCTTCCTGAAGTTGTGGCAGTCTGGTGTCTTAATAACAGAGCTCTACTGTTTTAATATAAAATGCCCATTTGACAAAGGTGATTGAGTGTAAACCTCACAAGTGTTGGGCAAAGTCCCTGCCCAACTGTTACTGTCCTAGACTGAAATGGAGAATTCAAGCAAAATTACTTCTTGTCTCTATAAAAGGTCAGCTGAAATAAAAATTGGTTAATATTTCTCCTTCCTCTATATAGCCAAACACTGCTAAGTATCCAGGGAACATCAAAAGTAAACCTAAAATCTTGGGTTTAGGAAATCAAGGAACCAGATTTGGTTGTATTTAGCAAGGTTCTCTGAAGGGCTTTTTGGATATTATCTAATGAGTTCTTGCAGACATTCAGCCAAGTGTTTATCTGTTTACCCCTTGGAGGGCCACCTTCCCCCTAAGAAGAACTTCCTGGAAGTAAAGCAGATGGCAGGTGTTGGATTCATACAAAAATGTGGTTATAGTTTGCAGAAAGACTTGCTCAACTTATCTTCTCCCCTCTAATGATAGAAGGAGTTCTGGGATGATGGTCCATTTGGGGGCTGGATAAAGAATGAACTGTGCTTTAGAAGTGCTACTAGAACTCAGCTTCTCGAGGGTTCTCTGGGAGCTGAGAGAATGGAAAAAGAATTGCTGAAGGGAGGTGGGAAGGGCTGAGGGAAAGGGCAGCAAGCTTACAAGACTGTATAGACTATGGGGCATCATCTGAAATTCTCCCTTCTTCTAATAGCTAGTTATTTTCATACTCAGATTATTTCTCCCTATTGTTCAGTAAATAAATGTGAAACAAAATCAAATAAGGAAACCGAAATATTCATTTTGTCTGAAAAGATTATTTTCTGTTTTTTTCCAGGTTTCAGGAGGAAAATGCCCAGCCCACTCTCTTAATATATTTGACCCATCTTTGCTTGTGAACATCTTTCATCTTTGTTTCATGGCTTAAGGTAACAGTAAGACATGGCAGCAGGGATTCCCAATCTTTTTGTTAAGAGAAGCAGTTTTTCATTTCCCTGAAAGCTTTATAGCTCAGTTGATAAAGAATCTGCCTGCAATGCAGGAGACCCCGGTTCTATTCCTGGGTCAGGAAGATCCACTGGAGAAGAGATAGGTTACCCACTCCAGTATTCTTGGGCTTCCCTTGTGGCTCAGCTGGTAAAGAATCTGCCTGCAGTACGGGAGATCTGGATTCAATCCCTGGGTTCGGAAGATCCCCTGGAGAAGAGAAAGGCTACCCACTCCAGTATTCTGGCCTGGAGAATTCCCTGGATTTTATAGTCCATGGGGTCGCAAAGAGTCAGACACGACTGAGTGACTTTCAGTTTCATTTTCAAAGCTTTAATGTCAAGCAGTGGGGGTGGGGAGATTTCTGCAAATGTTTTACTCCTCTCTGGGCAAGCTGTCAACCCCCAGGCCACTGTCTTAAGCTCTATCGGATCAGACTTCAAGATCTACTAGCAGATTCTCATTGACTGGTTGAGAACTCACGTACACGGATTCTTCCACTGGATGAGACATGGAAAACTCTTTTTAAAAAACTGGCGGGGTAGGGGGGTGGGGCATATAACTTGTTCTTTCACTTTCCCAGAGCATGTTCTGAGAACCAGCTAAACTCATTTCCTTCCAGATTGTTGAAGTTGATACAGTTTGGCTTCTATAATTTCTTAGCTTCCTACCATCCTTGTGTGTATCCCAGACCAGGTTTCAAGTTTCATTCTCTTGTTGCCCTAAATTGAATTCCAGGCTTACCATCCTGGTTGAATGGGACCTTCAGCCAGATTTTCACCCACTGTGGTGTCGTCTTCCTTCTAAAGTCTTACAGTAAGAACTTCCTTGGAAATGGATCTCTGACTATAGGTGCTCACAATCCCCACTGATTACCCTTAAACCATTCATATTTCTTGAGGTTTTGGGTACAAACTATGCTTCTATTCTGAGTTGGAGGATATGTACTATGGACATGGAGAAACTGAATTGTCCAAGTAGCCATGCTAGGATGATTCCCTAGGAATACCTTATGGAGGAGAGTACGGGCATCAGAATTCAACCCACAGAATTTTGAATTTTATAGTTAGAAGGAATTTCAGTAGATCCTTTGATCCAGTCTGAATATCTTATATACAGTGGCCTTATTTTACAGATGACATAGAGGCCTGGAGAGAACTAGGGGTCATATCTGAAGTTACCTGGTTATCTTCTAAGAGTGCTGAGGGCCCTTATCTTCTGCCTCCTACTTTATGCTACTTTATAGATATTTAAAGGGGCCTGTGATGCCAACATGTAATGACTTAGGTACATGTGTTGTTTGCATTGGAGAGAAAAAGAATGAAATACTTAATAAAGCTGTTAGGTAGTTAGAATAGGAAAACGGAGTCCAAAATGGTGATGGCTAAAAGACAAAGAAAGGGAAAAGTCCATGAAAAGGGGACAAAGCAAAAATCTTCGGACCAGAGTAAGAACCTCAGGTCAAACAAACATGCCCCCTTCCTGTCTAGCCCTAATTTGCACAGGGCAGGCGTTGGCGGGGGAGGAGACAAAACATATAAAAAGAGGGAGCCAAGACGTGTTGAGACCTCCCTTTTGGGGTCAGCCCACCCTCACACCTCCTGGTGTACTATCCTTTGTTTGCCGAAGACAACTCTGAGCTGTAACCGAGCTGTAACACTGGTCTGCCGTTTCAAATCCTTGCTGTGGTGAGACAGAACCGAGGAAATGACACACTCTCCCAACAATGCAATATAGGAAGTCTTATGATATCAGTCCCTTCTGATTCCTAGTCTAGTTTGACTCCTTTAAGAATCTGGTCCAAACTCAATCAAAGTAGTGCCCTGTTGCATAGTCAGTGTTTATGGATTAATGCTTTAGGTGCCTGACTTAATAGTATCACATGTTGTTTCTTATTCTATTTTTGTTAACTTTATTCCATACTGGTCCTCTGTTAAAGTCTCCTCCTATCCTTCCCCCATTTGCCTCATGACTTGCCACCTCTACTTGGTTTTTTGCTTTTTCTTAGGTCTTTCCTCAATAGCTGAGTGATTCTTCAAAAGTCAGATAGGTAACACTATTCCTGTGTCAACCAGGTTCCCAGGTCTTACCTCCTATATGCTGCTGTGGACAGTCCCCACCCAGTCTATAAGAGACATTGGTGAGTGGTGAAGACCTTTTCTGGTGATCGGTATTGTAATTACTAACTCCAGAACTACATACAAATTGCTTTTGTTGTCACTCTGGTAAAGATAGACAGAACTTAAGAAGAATGAGAGAGAGAAGAGAACAGATGGTGGGGGTTAGTTCACGGAGTTCCCAGTTAGTGTGTGTCTTTGCAAAAACAAAGTAGTATCTGCAGTGCTAGATATAGAGTTGAAATACAGATTCTGTACTTGAACTATGCATTTTGAATTACTGTAGACAGAGACCAAGAATGTTCTTCAGTTGATATAAAAATACCCATTCCCACACAGACAAATGTGGCAGAGGGATCCATATGGAACCTGAGAAGGAATGGCCGTATTGCAAATGAAATGCAAAGAAAAGATACAAATGGCATCAGGATATAGACATTTTCTTAACCCCAGTAGCTTTGGCTTAAGCTTTGTAGAAAACCTTTCCCCCTACCCCCCACCCCCGTTTGCTTTGTAGAAAGAAGTAGAAGCTTGTTTTAGATTATTATTATCATCTAATATTATTGTGAATTTATCTCATTCAATATTGTCCTAAATTTGTATATATGTAGTTATGTGTTTGCTCAGTCACTCAGGTGTGTCCGACTCTGTGGCCTCATGGACTGTAGCCCACCAAGTTCTTCTGTCCATGGAATTTTCCAGGCAAGAATCCTGAAATGGGTTACCATTTCCTACTCCAGGAGATCTTCCTGACCCAGGTATGAAACCCACATCTCTAGCTTGTCCTGCTTTGGCAGGCAGGTTCTTTATGACTATGCCGCTGGGGAAGCTCATATGTAGTTATACTATATTCAATATCTATTGCCATATAATGAGTTACCCCAAGATTTGGTGGCTTAAAACAACCATCTTTTATTATCTCACAGCTTCTGAGAGTCAGGAATCCCAGAGCGACTTAGCTGGGTAGTTCTGGCTCAGGGTCTCTTATGAGGTCAAGATACCAGCCAGGGCTGCATCATCTCTAGACTTGGATAGGCTGGAGGATCTGCTTCCAAGAAGGCTCACTCTTTGGAGTCACTAGTTCCTCACTAGTACGTCCAGAAGTCTTACAAATTTGCCATGTGGGCATCTGCACAGAGCTGCTTTGGTGGCCTCAAGACATAGTAGCTGGCTCCCCTAGAGTGAAATGGTCCAAGCGACAGAAGGAGAGAGAGACAGAACACTCAGCATGGAAGGTGCAGTCTTTTGGGAGAACATTTTTTATTTTGGTAAAAAATATATAACATAGATTTATCATTTTAACCATTTTTAAGTGTATAATTCAGTGGCATTAAGGACATTCAGTTGTTGTACAGCCGTGACCACTATCCATTTCCAGATCTTCTCATCATCTCAAACAGAAGCTTTATATACCCATTAACAACAATTCTCTGTCCACCTACGCCCAACCTCTGGTCAGCTCTATTCTACTTTCTTTCTCTACGAATTTGCCTATCCTAGGCACCTCATATAAGTGGATTCATATAGTATTTGTCTCTTCGTGTCTGGCTTATTTCACTTAACACAGTGTTTTCAAGATTCATCCATGTTGTATCATGTATCAGAATTTCACTTCTTTTTCTGCTGAATAATATTCCACTGTGTGTATATACACATTTTCTTTATCCATTCATGTGTAGAGGGACATTTGGGTTGTCTCCACCTTTGCTGCATCTTTTAAAAATCTAATATGGCAGTGACACACCATCACTTCCATTGTGATCTAGTCCCTGGAAGCAAGTCACTGAATTGAGCCCATTCTCAAGTGAAAGGGTAGGAGAGGAATATCAAAGAATTTGTAGGTGTATTTCTAAAAGAATAAAAAAAAAAATACTTAAGTTAATTTTACTGATTGCACATGATGTTTTTTCATGGGGTTTGGTCATTGTTCTTAATTCTCTTGTTGGTTTTGTAAAATGCTGAGTTTGAGAATCTTTCCAAGGGCTGTACCTGGAGTAGCCTCACAGAGCAAAGTGCTGAAAATGGACAAACCAGAAGAATGACATGCTGTATATAAATTGCCCTCATAAGGTACATTTTGATACATGAGATACCGAACAAATACAGACCTAATTTCTGTGCTGCTCTTAGGCCTGGATAAACCAGCAGGAGGAATCAAAGTAGGTCTGCCTCATGTTTCATTTTATTTCATGGGAACCATTTAAGTAGTAGTGACCGTGGCATATGTTTTTTGAGCACGTTCAGAGTTATTCCTGTTTGAGTCTGTCTTTGTATGCGGTTGAAAGAAGTAAAAAGAGCAACAAAGAAATGATCCCTCCACCCCCCCCCATAATTATCCTTTGTATTAATCCTGTAAATGCTTTTATTTCTTTGTTTTAAGACTGGTACCACAAAGCTGAGCTCTTTTGCCTTTTTAATTTATTACACTACTTCAATTGTCTATTTTGTGATGCATGTAAAGAATTTGGAAGTAGTTTGCAAAGATGAAGGCGGGGAGGATAAAAAAAGCAATTACCTTGTGCCAATTACACTGGGAAATAGTGGAGGTGCCATTCCTGCAGCCTTTCTGTCCATTTTTCTTCATTACTGTAATGGTGGACACTCTTCTCATTAGCTGACACATTTCTCTTCATTACCAGCTGTGGTGATGGGGGTGATGATGAGTGCTATTTACAGCTGGAATTCTGTGAAAGGCCAAGCAGATGAATAATAATTATTCAAACAGATATATAGAGGCCAAAAGAAGGCGAGTGGTTAAAGGGAGGCTATTATGTCCCAGAAAGGCAGAGAGGTAATTTCTTTTGAAGAGGGTTTGGTTCATGTTCCTCAATCAGGGGCTGTCCTACAGTGCTGGGATGGAATGGCTTATCTGAAGTATTCAGTGTGTTCTTATAAGAACTGAAGGGAAAACAATGAATTAAGTATATCATAAGACAAATGTCTATTCCCATGGAACCCTAGCTTTATCTGTCAGGGAGGGAGCTAGGCTTTCATTGAGTCTGTGCTCAAAAAATAACCAACCTCAAACTTTCCATTCCATCCCCCAACCCCTATAACATGCTATCTATCTATCTATAGTATCTATCTATCTGAGACAACTTGGTTATATAAAGCATGTTAACTATCAACTATTTGTGTATCTAGGTATGTATATATGTGTATATCTATCTGGGGAAATTTTGTTGCAGCAATACTTTAAAAGCATATTAACAGTCATCTCTCTGTGCATGCGTGTGTGTATGTACATATCTGTAAATCTAGCCAGCCAACAATTTTTTTGTGTAGTCAGAGTTCTCCAGAGAAACTGAACCAGCAGGATTTGTATAGAGAAAGAGAAAAAGAGATTTATCTTAGTGAATTGGCTCATGTGATTGTGGATGCTTGGAGCGTTCAAAATCTAATGGAGTGAGCCAGCAGGCTGGAGACTCAGGAAAGAGCTGCAGTTCTAGTTCAAAGGCAGTCTGCTGGCTTCTTGTTCAAGGGACGATAGTCTTTGTTCCATTAAGGCTCTCAACTGGTTAGATAAGGACTACCTACATCGTGGAGGGTGATCTGCTTTAACCAAAGTCCACTGACAGACTAATCTCTGGCTAATCTCATTAAGGCTAATTTCATTCGAAAAAGTATCTTCACAGAAACATACAGAGTAATGTTTGACCAAATATCTGGGCATCATGGCCCAGCCAAGTTGACATGTAAACGTAAACATTATTCTATCTATCATCTTCAAATCTAGACTGAGGTACAAAGAATTTGTGACTCACAAATAAAGGTGGTGATTGGGTTTTTACCTAATGAAGAGTGTTTGAATTGGACCATGAAGAGTCTTTTGGAGGTGGGGCCAGTTAAGAATCCAGCATCTCTAGGCAGGAATGGAGCTCTGCTTTCCATCCAGCCTCCTTCCAGACATTTGAATTGAGGGGAATAATTGCTCTAAGGGCAGGAGAGGATCTGTAAGTGAGTTTGAAAGAGGGGCGGAGTGTACATATCATTGGGAACTGTGGTAAATGGTTTCATAAAGAACATCTTTCAATTTAATCATCTAATTGCTCCTCTTGCTTTGACTTTCTCCCTAGCAATGACCCTCACAGTTACCCCATGAATCTCGCTCAATCAAACATGGCATTGTTGAAACAGGCTGCAGAAGTTCCAAGCCAGACAAGCAGGAACACGTTGGCTTCCCAGAGAAGGGCTCATGGGCAGGACTCTAGTTAACCCCTGCTGGCCTGGAACATTTGGGGATGAGGCCCTGGGAAGAGATTTCCACTAGCAGGGCATTGCCATTTGCAGACTCTGATGGTGTGTGCAGCCAGTTAAGAATGATAGAGGCGGTGTTCCAACACAGCAGGCTTTCAGTATGAGACAGAGGCATGAAAGGAGTACAATATGAAAACAGCAGGCGAGAATGGATATATCACACAGGGAAAGGATGTTAGAAGAATACTGAGGGTTATTAATTCTCCCCAGGTCCCCTCAAATTCAGTAGCTTTGGCGAAAGCAAAGATAGCCTCTTGAATAAGGCCCAGCGTCCTAACAAGTGGCATAGCACCATCTGCTTAGCAGCAAAAGGCATAGGAGGTGGGAAAAACAGACCTGCATGCCAACCGGTGATATTTTCTTCAATAACCTTGATTTCCTTAGGGGCCTTCACAAGCTGTCATGTGTGCAGAAGCTCAGGGAATTTGATGTTTCCTAAGTGATGCTTCTCCAGAGCTACTCCTACAGGCAAGATGGCATTTGCCCAGTGGCTTTGGGATAATTTGCACTTTTCTGAGGGCTTGAAACAAACAACAGAAGCAGCACCTGTTTGGCACCTGGAAAGTCCTTTCTAATGATCTATGTCTGTAGAGGCTTCTCAGTTTACTGTCTGTGGGCAAGTTGTTAGACACTGTCCAAGACAAATGGTTCACCATTGAGAAAGAGCTTGATATTGTACCTTCCCACCTATCTCGTTATAACTTTAATGGAACAAGGACCCTACCATGTAGGGGTACAAATCAACTATATCTCTGATAGATAGAACTCAGGGATTTCCTGAAATAATGCAGTCTTTTGGACTAAGTATTTGACTTATTTTCCTTAGGGTTTGAGCAACTTGTCATTTTCCTAAACCAATGTCCTGAGCCTCTGAGATTATTATAATTATTATTGTAACAATTATTATAACAATCTCCCCTAGGTAGACCCAGCTGGCTTAAGTCCATTACGACTCTGCTCCAATTTGGCATCAGATATCCATTTGGAAAATGTGGGTGCACTAATTTCACCAGGCCTCTCCCCACTGTCCCTGGGTAACCTCCAATCTCAAGGATTCAGCTACCACTTATAGTTGATGACTTGTAAACCATATCCCTCTTCTGAGCCCTGCAATGGTTCAGACACCTGAACCATATTTGAAACTCACCCCAAACCTGCTCCTCTCGTTTATTTCTTGGCTCTGTTATTGGTATCACACTTGACCATTTACTAGAATTAGTTACCCTTAACTTTTCCATCTCTACCCACTCTCACACATGCACATTTATTACCAAATTATGCTGATTTCATATTCTGAAGAGCATTTTTTTTCAGTGTATCTCTTTTTCCATTCGTACTACTATTGCCGTAGTCCAAGCTCTTAGAGCCATCCTGATTTGCTCATAACTAGTCCCTTTGCCTCTTGCCTCAACTCATTTAAGGCTACATAGCAGCTTGAATAATCTATCTAAAATACTTAAAAATGTTTAAAATTTTCCCATCATTTACAGAACTAAACACTAAATTACTTATTCAGGTCCTCTTTGACTTCTTTCCCGGTGCTATCTCCCAATAACTCCTCCTGTCCCTTTCTCCTCTTGTAATATCCTTTTAATTCCCCACATGTGCCCTGCTGCTTCCAGCTCCATGCCTCTGCGGGAGTTATTTCTTCAATTTGGAACACTCATCCCACCCTTCTTCACAGGCTAATTACGTCTGACTCATCTTTAATACTCTGCTAAAGCATTATCTCTTCCAGGAAACCTCTTGTGAACTCCCAGATGGAACAAGGACCATTCCTCTCCACTGTTTCCTCTAAGACTCTGTGGCTGTCTTTGTCATTATCTGCCATGTCTGTCTTTCTCACTGGATTTTTAGAACATGTCTTTTTTAATTCTTACCTTCAAAATTCCTAGAATAGGACTGCAGTGGCCACTGAAAATTTTAATAAATAAATATAAATAAATTTTTATTTATTCCTATATCTTTGCATTTTTAGACCCTCAATCATGGAATGTTATTAATTCTACCAATACCTTTATCTGGTTCACTAAGACATCCTAATATCAGTTTACTGTACATGGAACATCCCTATCTGAAAATCCCCAAGGATTTTGAATATCTCCATTCTCAAAAGCTATACATCTTTTCTATAACCCACATCTACTTCTCCAGTGACACCGATCTCCTGGAGACGAGACTGTTGGATCGAGTGTCTCTGTGATGTATGTTTCCGGTATGACTGACATTGTGGACTTACTCTCTGGGCTACGGCTCTGGGACACCACAATCATCAGAGCCTGAAACAAGCCAAAGCAACCTAGCACACTCGTGTATCTGTGCATGTTGCTTCGTTCCACAGGTGATTCTGATACATACTCAGATGTAAGAATCGTTGCCCTTAGTTTCTCTTTCCATGCAGAATAAAACTCCATTCGAATTTTGAAATCCCATATATGCTGTCCCAAACTGATCAAAAAGTTAGCTTAAAATCTACTTTTTCCTTGTGAACTCAGCTAAACCAGGTCTCTCTCAATCTGTATGAGACTTTCTTTTATGAGACTTTCTTAAGTTCGTAACTTTGTGTTTCTATTCTTTTATATTTTATGTGCTAATTTTGGAAGCTACTTCAGGACTGCTCATTTCATTGTGAATCAATAACCTACCACAGAAGACCTTAGCTAAGATGTATGTACAAATATGGTCATGAAATCTTATGTCTCTGCAGACTTTTCATCTAAATTTCTAATAAAGATGGTGAGTCCTGAATCAAGAACAGAGTCCTTTATCCACCCCCCAATATAATCCATTTCCCCATATGAAACTCTATGATCTTTTACAATCATAAATCAGATCACATCATGCTTCAAATTAAAATGCTCCAGTGAATTTCCTTACACTCGCTATGCTTCAAGACTGCCCTGAGGAACTTTCCTGGTTATCCAGTGGTTAAGACTCTGCTTCCAATACAGGGGGCACAGGTTCAATTCCTGGCTGGGGAACTAAGATCCCATATGCCTCACAGTGCAGCGAAAAAAACACCTCTCCATTCAAGAGTGCATTGACCTTTCCTGTCAGACTTCATCTGCCTCATTCCTCCAACATGCCAGGCTCATGGCCAGTCCCAGGCCTTCATATATTGCTAGTCTCTTGGTCTAGAGTGCTCTTACATAGGTCCCCTTGTAGCTGCTTCCCTCTCAATAGTCAGGTCTTGGGTCAAATGTCAACACCTGAGAAATTTCCTCTCCTCACTGTAACTAATGTGCATGATTTATGCTTTATTTGACATCTGTAATTATCTTTATGCATTTAGTTGTTTTATGAGAGCAGAATATTGTCTTGTTCATCAGTGTATCCCCAGCACCTGGAAGAACATTAGACTACAGGGATGCTCAATAAACATTCTTTGAATGAATGAAAGAATAATACCTTTTTGCTTATTTACAATGATCTGTTAATCAACCCCCTTTGGATATAGTTATTCAGTTAGCTACCAGTTCTGCTTGTATGTCCATGTTATCAACAGGCATAGTAAGAAAGCCTCTACCAGCACTTCGCTGAAGGTCCAGTGGTTGACTTTGCTCCCACTGCAGGGGGCATAGGTTTGATCCCTGGTTGGGGAAATAAGATCCCACATGCCATGTAGGTGGCCCAAAAAAATGACTTTCCCAAAATTCATTATTGATACTGACATTCATGTGTGACACAGCTGTGGTGTTTTCCTGATATCCATGTGTCCATCCAAAAGGAAACACAGGTTGATTTGACAGAACATTTTCTTAGTGACCCCACACTGATTCCTTGAGATCATCCTTTAGCTTTCTAATTTAAATTTTCCAGAAACTTTTGTCAGTTGCACTGGAGTTTATTCTGTTGGATCCCCTTCCCTCAAACAATCTTTTTGAAAACCATGGAGTTTGTTCATCATCTCTCTCCTACCCCTCTCATACTTCATGACTTCTGAAGGGTCATTTACAGAGTCCTACACTCATATTTATCTGGTCTTCAGCATGAAGGAAATAGCAAACTGTATGACTGAGTGACAGAGTATGGGCTTTGAAGCAGTAATTCTGATTGTAATGTGCAATGCAGTGTGACTCTGGAGGACAGCACAGCAACCCACTCCAGTGTTCTTGCCTGGAGAATCCCATGGACAGAAGAGCCTGGTGGGCTACAGTCCATAGGGTTGCAAAGAGTCAGACATGACTGAAGTGACTTAGCATAGCATGGCACAGCGCAATGCAGTGTGTGTAAGAATTACCTGGAGATCTTATTAAAGTGCAGATTTTGATTCCATAGGTCTGAGATTCCACACATCTAACACGCATCTGGGTAATAAAAAGGCTCCTGATTTTTGAACTGTATGCTGACTGGAAGGCTCTAGAATCGGACTGACTGGGTTCAAATTCCAGGCCTGCTGTGAACAAGCTATTTAACTTCCCTGGGCCTCAGTTTTTACATCTGAAAAGTGTAATATACTACCATCTACCTTTTAGGTTTTTGTGAGGATTAAGTTATGGGATATACATCAGGCACTTAGAGCAGAACTGTAAATCTGATAATCAGTATTTTCCATGATTATCACTGCCTTAGAATGCAGTTCATCCAGACGAGTTCATATAATTGTGATATGCTTTCTTATCTATCTTGGGCTTTGATTCTCCTTTGAACAGAATTTCTGTTCTCCATGTTTTCCAGTTTACTACTTTTTGATGGCAAAGATGAAAGCACAAAGGAATGGAGAACTTTAACTTGCTTTTGCCGCATATTAATCATGTACTCTCTACCCCAAGTCAGCTTATCCTCATGTTTTTCTTCTTCTTTCCCGTACACTTTGAAATATTCTATTTAATATTCTTGGCATTTTGGCAAACTCTAATTCTTTCTGACATGATTCAATGTCAAGAGTCTGTTTACCAATAAAAACAGAAGCATTTTATATTAGTTATTGAGGATAGCTAAGTGATTTATTCAAACCTATTTTTGTGGCATAAATGAATAAGAGCTTCTCATAGTCGGTATCTTGCTTCCCAGGTAAGGAAGCCAGATAATAACAGGTAAAGCTTTCAATTACCTCTGTTGCGGGCCAGATAGAACAGGTTGTGGAGGTTATTGTCAGTTTTCCAAGAACTCACCACACCCTTGTTTAAAGACAATTTAGAAAATGGGGATAGTGATGAATGGGATCATTCCTAGGTGTACATTATATCAATTTTCACAAAGTTGTTGTCAAATTTCAGTTTATTTGGATAAAAACTGACTTAGGGTTGTAATGTCACATACATGCCTTATAAATCATGGCTGTGGTAAGTGTTATAAAAATTGAAGTGATAAGCCTGCAATTCTCATAAGACAGCAATCATCAGATTATATGATAAATTGAAGATCATCCACATCAAGGCCAGGGGCTGAGAGCAGGCAGAGTCCAAGGCAAACAATGCTGTGTGAACTATAAATAATAAGGACAACTTGCATTTGCATTCAATTTAAGAGATTATAAAATCTTTCTGCATATATTATTTTCTTTGAGCGCCCCAGTGGAATCTCAAGTAATTCCTCAGAAGCACTTATTTCTTTCCACTACTTATGGCGGGGTAGTCAATAGCTCGGGCTCTTAAATCAGATTACCCGATTGTGGTAATTTAGGCCCTCCAGAGAACAGATGCCAAAATGGATTCAACACGCAAGAGTTTTCTTAAGGGAAATACCTGAATTGGAGAAAACAAGAGAGGGAGCTGGGATAGGCTGGGCGAGCCATTATCAGTGATGCATGTCTGACCCTGGATGAAGAGAGAGGGAGGGAAGTTGGATGGAAGCACCTTAATCTGCTGTGAAGTCCAAGAAAGTCATGGCAAGGATCTTAAGGCGTTCTTAAGGCAAAGTGAGCTGTCAGAGAAACCATGTCATCCAGGAATGGCCCCACACAGCGTGCCTGCAATAGATTTCAGTGAGCTGTAGCTGGGCACCCTGGTCAGTGACGCATCCTGTACTTGGAGATCATAGGTGCCCCATGGTTCAAACTGTAGCTCCATCATTAATTAGCTGTGTTATTTTGGCCAATTACTCTACCTCTCTCAAAGCCTCATCTTTCTCATTTGCAAAATGGTAATAATAGTGGTACTTCCTCTGTTGTGTGGCTTAAACCCTCACTGTACCAACAGCTTCAATAAAATGGGGAATCCAAGCCCATCCTACTGCTTGGCATGTGATCGGGCTGAAATTCATAGCCATCCTAGGCTAAAGGGCTTTCTAATCTCATCAGGAAGCATTTGAAATATTTTACCTTTAGACTTTTGAATATAATTCTCTCTTTAGAAAAATAAATGTATAAAAAACAAAGAGATGATATACTGGGAACAAATGAGTAAAAATCTCGGAAACATGTAAAACTAATATCAAAAGATCTAATATTGTGTCCTTGGAGTCCTGGAGTCTCTGGAAGGAGAGGGGAAACACATGGGGCTGAAGAAGTGCTCAAATACCATGGCTGAAACTTCCAAAATTTGGCAAAAGACATAACCTACAGGTTCAAGAAACTGAGCTAACCACAAACACAGAAATACAGAAATCTGCATTAAAGGCACAGCTTAGTCAAATTACTAAATATTAAAGACAAAGAACAATCTTGAAAGCAGTGAGAGAGAAACAATACCTACAGGGGAAAGACAAGTTGAATAAAAGTGGATTTCACATCAGAAATATGACAAAAGGAAGCAGTACATCATTTTTCAAAAGCTAAAAGAACTGGCACTGCAAAATCCTATATCCAGTGAAAATACCTTTTAGAAATTAGAGAGAAGTCAAGAAATTATCAGATGAAGAAAACCAAAGAGAATTTATCACCAGCAGAACTTCCTAAAAGAAGGATGGGGAACCCGTACATCCACGGCTGATTTGTGTCACTGTATGGCAAAAACCACTACAATATTGTAATTAGCCTCTAATTAAAATAAATAAATTTTTTAAAAAAAGAATGGCTAGAGAAAATTCTCTAAGGGAAGGAAATGATAAAAGATGGACTTTAGAATGTTAGGAAAAAAGAAAGAACATGAGTAGCAACAATCAGATTAAATACAATAAACTTTTCAGTTTTCTAAATTATGTTTGATGATTGGAGCAAAAATTATAACAACATCTCATGTGGTTCTAAATGTTTACTGAGGAAATATTTAAGCTAATTACATTTTAAACAGGTAATAAAGGGCATACAAATTAGAAAGAAAGAAATAAAACTTCCCCTATTTCCAGATGATGTGATTTTCTGCAAAGGAAAAAAAGACCTCCTAGATCTAATACATGAGTTTTTCAAGGTGCAGGATTTAAAAAGCATAAAAAATTCAGTTGTATTTCTGTACATTAGCAATTAACACATAAACACTAAACTAAAAATAAAATATTATATGCACATGTGTGTGTTAGTCTCTCAGTCATGTGTGACTCTTTGTGACCCCATGGACTATAGTTCTCCAGGCTTCTCTGTGCATGGGATTCTCCAGGCAAGAATACTAGAGGGGGTGGCCATTCCCTTCTCTAGGGGATCTTCCCACCCTAGGGATTGAACCTGGGTCTCCTGCATTGCAAATGGATTTTTTACCATCTGAATCATCAGGGAAGCACAGTCAATCAAAAATGATGCACTTTGGTACAAATCTAATAGAATGTGCATGAAACTTACATGCTAAAAATTACAAAGTGCTGACAGAAGAAATCAAAGAAGGCCTAATCAAATGGAGAGGCCTACCATATTCATGTATTAAAAGATTCAACCTAAGAAAGATGTCAGTTCTCCCCAAATTGATATACAGCTTTTAACCCAATTCCTATCAAAATCCCAGCAAGAGTTTTGTAGATGTAGCCGAGACTATTTCCTTTTTTTTTTTTTTTTTTAAGGCATGGGAGTTAAGAGAGAGAAACTAATTGTGAAGAAGAATAAAGTGGGAGGAGGCGGGGGGATTCCCTGGCAGTCCGATTGTTAGGACTTGGAGTTTTGCTGCTGGAGCCTGAGTTTAATCCCTGGTTGGGGAACTAAGCTCTCACAAACTGTATAGCACGGCCTAAACAAACAAAGTAAGAGGAATCATGTACTTGATTTCAAGACATATCATAAAACTTCAATAATCAGAATATTTGGTCATGGCAGAGGAATAGACACATAAATGTGTCACTGGGACAGTGAGAAGGAACCCAGAAGTAAATTCACACAAATATGCTCAACCAATTTTTGAGAAAGATGCAAAAGCGGTTCAAAGAAGGAAAGACAGCATTTTCAATAGTGCTGGACCGATTGGAGATACACAGACAAAAACTGAACCTCAACCTGTCTGACACCTTATCCAAATGTTAACTCCAAATAGACCATAGACTTAAATGTAAAAAATAAAATGTAAAAGCTTTTAGAAAAGCAATGGGAGAATTTTCAGGATCTAGAGCTAGGCAAAAAATGCTTAGTTTTGACATCAAAGGCAAAAATTATAAAAGGAAAAAAATTTATTATGTAAACTTAATTAGACATGATTAAAATCATATCTTTTGCTCTGTGAAAAATCCTATTAAAAGGATGAAAAGACAGGATACAGACTGGCAAAAAATATTTGCAAACCACCTATCCAAAGGACAAGTATACGGAATATGCAAACAACTTTCAAAATTCAATAATAAAAAAACAACAATCCAGTTAGAAAATGAGCAAATGACATGGAGAGACATTTCACAGAGCATACAGAAAGGAATTAATACATGAAAAGGTGTTCGACATCATTAGCCTTCGAATGAAATGAAAACCTCGGTGAGATAGTACTACACAATTACCTACTTAAATGTCACATGTAACCTATGGGCTTAATATTGAAACCAAAGTATGAAAATTTATAAAATATACAGCATAATCTAAGGGAGAAATGCATGAGGCACCCCTGCCCTTTATACTATTTGTCAGATACGCTCACAACACTTTGCAACAGTAATTTAGAAAGCGCATAATCAATGTTTTCTAGTTAAATGATTAAATTGTCAGATGACTGAATAGTTGAATGAATAAATGAATGTATGAATGGATGGAGCAGGCAGACGCTTTAACCTCTGCCCCACCAGGGAAGCCGTGAATAGATGGATGGTGTCCTAGACCGAATGTCTGTGTCCCCCCAACATTCATATGTTGGAAACTAATCCCTAATGTGATGGTATTTGCAGGTGTTTGGGAGACACATAGTCTTGAGGTAGAGTCCTCATGATGGTATTAGTGTTCTTATAAAAGAGACCCAGACAGCTCCCTTGACCCTTCCGCCAGGTGAAGACATATCAAGAAAGCAGCCTTCTATGAACTAGGAAACAGGCCCTCCGTCACCAAACATGGAATCTGTCAGCCACCAGAGCTACAAGAAATAAATGTTTGTTGTTTAAACCATCCAGTCTGTGGTATATATTTTATTATAGAAGCCCAATGGACTAAGGCAGATGGATGGATAGATGAATGTGTAGGTGGATAGATGGTTGGTTGTTTGAAATCAGTGAAGTATGGAACAATATAAAACATGTTAAGACATAAGACATTTACGAGCATGACATTAAAGAGCTTCTTTTAACTGAGTTCTGTTCACAATACCCATTTAAAGGCACCGGGCCAGGGCAGGAGGATATAGGAAGTTCAAAGAATATTAGAAAAAGTTGTCACACCTTGTAACTAAGAAATCAAGTTATAGACATCTTTGGGGAAAAGTACATGACTTCTTGGAATAAGTACGTAATACAGATGTTTTGTATAGAACTTTTCCTGTTATCTGCTGCATAATCTAGGCATTTGTGGGAATGATATCTTTGATCTCTCAGACTTTTGGCTGACCACACCTTGGAAGTCTTATCTGTATTTAGCATGGCGGGAAATGCAATGGCAAGCTTCCTGACAAGGAAGGCCGGTAACAGAGCAACATGTGGGCTGGCACAACCGTGTACCTGTCTTTGACTCTTGACAGGACTTGACCTCCACTTCGGAGCATTCTTTTTCCTAGCTTTGGATCAGAGGTCACCACACTTGACCTCTGACCCTCCCAACTCCGTTTTGATTGTTCTGCATAATCTATAGTTCCCCAGGGCCCAGAAGAGCTCTTCCACTAGCTCCCACCAGCTGTTGCCACCTTGGTGCTCTCTCCCCTGGTCCCCCCTGACTGAAATCCACAGCCCCTAACAATGGCAGGGTCCCTCCTAGTTGCCTTGTGTGCTGACTTTGACTGAATGCTAATAATTATTATTAGGAGTGCCCCTTTTCTGAAATGCTAACCATGCTACTACATTCAGCATCTCATTTAGCATTCAAGGATCCCACGAGAAAGATATCATTTACCCCTGTCTTTGGCAATCAGGAAACTGAGGCTCAGCAAAATAGAATGTAACTGGTCTAAGTTCATACTGCCAGAAAGTGTCAGATTTAGGGCCTGTCATATTTTCCTCTAAATCCATTTCCCATGCTTCCTATTTATTAAAGATTCTCCTTTCAGGGTTCCATTGTTCCCTGGGTACTGAAAATATGCACTGTGAAAAAGTTTTGTTTTAGTTTTAAAAAGATGTTCAATTTGTAATGCACCAGACATCTCTCATGTGAATTTGAAGTCCTTTCAATTCCCCCTCTTATCTAACCTCAGATGTAATAACTAGTTCCATGAAGCTTTGACCAGCTTGAGCAGGTGCACGCTGGCAGTATGTCACCTCAGTTCTCTGATACTTAGGACATTTGTGGGAAACCGTGGCACTCCTGCTTGCACAATCCAGAAGTGTCTGGGGGCTAATGCCCATGAGTTCACCCTTGACCAGTGTGGGATGGGAGCCAATCCTCCTTACATCACCCAGGGCCAGCCCCCAGATGCCTCTGTTAAACCTCCTCCGAAGATTCTGTAGCAGCAAGCACCAGTTAACCCTAGCAATGGTGAACTGGAAAAGCCATTTTTTGTGTCAAGTTCCCCCCTTCCTTGTTTCAATTCTCTTGTCTCTCACTCCTGCTCCCTGGAACCACCTCTCTAAAATAACTACACACACACAAGGTTAACTTAGGATCAGATTCTGGAGGTTTCCAGGCTGGCTCTTCCTATTAATTAGTCTGAATTAGCTAATCCTTTTAAAAATCTGTACATGATCGTTTTGCATCTTACATGTCTGTATGACTGTACACAAGGAAGAATCCAGTTTATCTGACTTAGTTCATTTGGCTTTGACAGTGGTTTTATAACAATGTGAATAGATACCTATATGGAAGGTATTACCAACATATTTGTGTAAACATTTCTTTGGCATTCATAAGGGAACTTTAGTGAACTGCTAAGTAAGAGGACTCAAGTGGTTCAGAAGTTTCCCGGCTGGCTGTTCATGGTTCTTATGTAAATGACAACTAAAACCTTTCCTTGATGACAAAAATCCACACTAACAAATTAATAGCTATTCTTTCACATTCCTCTGCCCCCTGTAAGTACGCTTCTGCACAAAATGTATAATGTCTGTACCTGAATGATTTACGGCTCTTTGCTCCCTGTAGGAACATACTCCCTGGCCATTTTAGCTCATTTGATCACTGGTTCTGCAACTGGTTGAGGTTGAGCAGGGAGGTGAAGAGGGATGTGCACTTTAGAAAAGTTTCCTGATGGTTCTGATACTCACCCAGTCCAGACCTTCCCACCACCCTCTGCTCCTCCACACCACGTGTGGTCTCACACACCTGTGGTGCAGGGCAAGCCCAGATGCAAACAATGTGATGATATGATAAAATCGTTTCCTTAGATCACTGCCTTCCGAATCTCTGTGGATTAAAAAAGTAAAACCAGGTGAGTGAAGTCGGTGGAGGGAAGAAAACTGAAAATTGAATGCTTTTCTTTCATTATATATATATATATATATATATATATATATATATATATATATATATATATATATCTCCTTAAGAGAGCCAGAGTTAAATTGCTTTTTATGAAATCTCCTTAGCAGATAAATTTGTATAAAAGCAGATAAGCTTAGAAATTCTCACATCTTTCAGAGAATCAAATATTCCAGGTAATTATGATCTAGGAGGCTGGGGAATTGATGGTTGTGGTTTATTCTGAATGTCAAGGCATAAAAATATATGAAGAGAGATTATATACAGATTAGACACCACAGCTAATTCTCTGTTTTCTTTTTCCTTTGCCTTGAACAGCAGTCCTCTAAGCTGTATGAATTAACTAGTACAGTTAACACAGAGCTGCATTATTTGACCACATAGCAGGATTAGTCATATCAGAATAGTATTTGAAAGAAAGGATTCCATTAGCTCTTTTACTGTCTTTTGTGACTGATGCAAAAGCTAGCATCACTATTCTTGTGGGAGTTAAGTCAGTGAGCACTGAGCTTTCAGAAAGACTTTATGAACTATCCAAGGTAAAAAAACAAATTATAAAAATGAAAATACACACACGTACATTTACATGCATGCATGTACACATACATACAGGAATAGCAGGATGATTCCATGATTTTGTTGTTCAGTCGCTAAGTCGTCTGACTTTTTGAGACCGCATGGAATGCAGCACGTCAGGCTCCCTGTCCTTCACTATCTCCTGGAGTTTGCTCGGATTCATGTCCTTTGAGTCAGTGATGCTATCTACTTAACCATTACATCCTCTGCCCCTTGTTTATCCTTTTGCCTTCAATCTTTCCCAGCATCAGAGTCTTTTCCAATGAGTCAGCTCTTCTCACCAGGTGGCCAAAGTATCGGAGCTTTAGCAATAGTCCTTCCAATGAATATTCGGGATTGACTGATTTGATCTAAGAGTCTTCAGCATCAGTTCTTCAATTTGATAGCATCAGTTCTTCAGCACTCAGCCTTCTTTATGGTCCATCTCTCACATCCATACATAACTAATGGAAAAGCCATGATAGATGAATCTATTTTTAAAATTGCAAATGAAAGCATTTATTAAATTATTAAGTATCAGCTTCTATGTGACACTTCCCAAAATGATACAAATTTCTTCTTCGTATGCTTCATTCCAACCTCTACTGTAGCCTTTATGACATTTTAATCAAAGTTCGTTACATATCACCCTTCTTCCAAAAGAGATTGTAAGGGGATAGAGGACAGATGCTGGCCTGGTCAGCCCCAGCAGGTGCATTGCACAGGGTAGACAACAAGTATGTGCTTTGGGGAGTGAATTAGTGAATGATTAAAAATTATTTGGTAGTTGATCTATCCTAAGTGGTATCCAAGCTTTCCTTTTGCTCTAAGGACACACCTTGGCTCATCACTCAGAAGATTCAGTATTCTGACTATATCATAGTTCTCTTTGTAGTTCATCTACAAACTGTTAATACAGAAAACAAACTATGCAAAATTTTATGAAATACAGAGCACACACCATAAAAAACAAGTGCTTGGACCATCTCTGAGCCCTGTTTTGAGTGTATATTATTTACCAGATACTTTAATGCACCTGCTCTAATTTTACCCTCACAGCCCTTTGAAGTGGTCATGTCCTCCATTTCCAGTTCAGGAAATGCATAATTCAAGCAAGTTGCCCAGAAGTACACAGCTAGGCACGTGGACCCAAGCTTTCAGAATCTATGCTCGGGGCTCATTTTACTGAAATGCAGCTGCTTTCTTCCTTTAAGAGTATTTGTTTAGACAAATATTCCAAGGGGGAAAATAGCCAAACTAACTGCTTGGCATTGCATTGGTTCAACACGAAACAACCTGTTGATGAGATGAATTATTCACTCTTCACTCGATTATTTTGTCATCTTGTACACACAAGCATGCTCTAGTTAAGAATGAAAAATGTCTTTCATAAGACTGTTCAGCTCTGCCCCTGGCATGTTCTATTCAGTACAATGTTGTTATTTTTCTTTTAAATCTTCATGCTTCTTATTCCAAATGCAAAATAATCCAAGCTCCTTTGTGTTCTCATTCTATAATTTATTCTTAAAGTTATTCCTCATGTTTTGTTTAAAATTTTTAGGTTTTTCTTTTTAAATGCAGGTGTGAGGCATATATAAGTTTTAATAAGGAGGGTTGATTTTTCCCACCTGACAAACAAACCTTTAATTTTACAGATATCAATAGACAGCTATGATTTGCTATATTGAAATTCACCTTACAGACAACTTTTTTAAAAGCACGCTATTCTGCAAAATGCAACACCTGTTCAGACCAAGGGACTAAAAGGAGCAAAGGTATAAAAATTCCTCTCGTAGCACTATGAATGCTCTGATTAGTTGTCACTTTTCTAAATGTGATTTCCCCCCAATCATTACATTTCCAAGCATCCAAATGGAGAATTATAATTCTGGACAGTGATGGAATGAATTGGGCTCTACAGATGCTGAGGCAGCCGGTTCACTATTAGATTTCAAAGGCAACATTCCCAAACCGATGCCTGAGGAGATGTGTTTTTATTTGGATAACAGAGAACTCGAGATGAATAAAATGATAGCTTTACAAGTACTATTCAGTACTACTATGTAAATAAGTAGCTTACACAGCCAGACTTACTGATAAACAAAGGAACATGTCAACTGACATTCAAACCCCATTACTGCATTAATGTAATCTTCCTAGGTATGGGGTGAAATAATTTCTATAAATGTGTATAGAGGCACAGAATAAAAAAATCACCACATACAAATTTTCAATAATTTATCCTGCAACAATAGATTCCTCAAAAACACATGCTAACAGCATCTTATTCTTCTTGCAACGTTTTAGCTGTGTCCTTTATTTGAGCAACTAGAGATTTCTAATGACCTCTCATCACATCAGTCAGTGGTGGGACTGACCTCATTCAGCACAACCAGTTGTTCATAACTGAGTTTTGTGAACTGTGCTGCGCACTAGGTGCTTTCCATTGAAAGTGTCTTCTACATGATTCCCCAACGAGTCCCATCTGTTTCAGTTTTTCCTTTCTTCCAGTAATTTGGTCATGCTCAAAGCTTCAGAATCTTTACAATACGATAAACGGTGGAGTGTTGCCATTATCATGTATGACAGCATGTCTCTGTTCTGGGTGGGAATTTGTCTGCTCTGAGATGCAGGTGTTACATGGCCTCCCTAACTAAGGATTAATGTTTGTGAATTTAAACCAATCACAGAGTTCAGTTATTATTTAAAGTAGTTGATTCTACTTACTGGTACCCATAGTGATTTCACTCTGTGGTCAAATTCTTACCCATCCGTTGTGAAATGAAGAAAAATAAGGTTAAGTCAGGGAGGTTCAATAACTGTAAGCTATTTTAATTCTGAAATTCCACTCCTTAGAGTCATTCTATGAAAGAGTGGAGGCTGTAGATGCTAACATGTTGGTGTTCAAATTCCTACTTGGATAAGCTAAGGATTTACAATTTAAGTCTGAAATATTCATTCCAATCCCAAAGAAAGGCAGTGCCAAACAATGGTCAAACTACCGCACAATTGCACTCATCTCACACACTAGCAAGGTAATGCTCAAAATTCCCCTAAACCAGGCTTCAATAGCACGTGAACTGTGAACTCCCAGATGTTCAAGCTGAATTTAGAAAAGGCAGAGGAACCAGAGATCAAATTGCCAACGTCCACTGGATCGTTGAAAAAGCAAGAGAGTTCCAGAAAAGCATCTCCCTCTGCTTCATTAACTATGCCAAAGCCTTTGACTGTGTGGATCACAGCAAACTGTGGAAAATTCTTAAAGAGATAAGAATACCAGACCACCTAACCTGCCTCCTGAGAAATCTGTATGCAGGTCAAGAAGCAACAATTAGAACTGGACATGGAACAACAGACTGGTTCCAAACCAGGAAAAGAGTATGTCAAGGCTGTATATTGTCACCCTGCTTATTTAACTTATATGTAGAGTACATCATGAGAAACGCTGGGCTGGATGAAGCACAAGCTGAAATCAAGATTGCCAGGAAAAATATCAATAACCTCAGATGTGCAGATGACACCATCCTTACGGCAGAAAGCAAAGAAGAACTAAAGAGCCTCTTGATGAAAGTGAAAGAGGAGAGTGAAAAAGTTGGCTTAAAGCTCAACATTCAGAAAACTAAGATCATGGCATCCGATCCCATCACTTTATGGCAAATAGATGGAAAAACAATGGAAACAGTGACAGACTCTATTTTCTTGGGCTCCAAAATCACTGCAGATGGTGACTTCAGCCATGAAATTAAAAGATGCTTACTCCTTGGAAGGAAAGTTATGACCAACCTAGACAGCATATTAAAAAGCAGAGATGTTACTTTGCCAACAAAGGTCCATCTAGTCAAAGCTATGGTTTTTCCAGTAGTCATGTATGGATGTGAGAGTTGGACTATAAAGAAAGCTGAGTGCTGAAGAATTAATGCATTTGAACTGTGGTATTAGAGAAGACTCTTGTGAGTCCCTTGGACTACAAGGAGATCCAACCAGTCCAACCTAAAGGAAATCAGTCCTGAATATTCATTGGAAGGACTGATGCTGAAGCTGAAACTCCAATACTTTGGCCACCTGATGTGAAGAGCTGACTAATTGGGAAAACCCTGAAGCTGGGAAAGATTGAAGGCAGGAAAAGGGGGATGGCAGAGGATGAGATGGTTAGATGACATCACCAACTCAATGGACATGAGTTTGAGTAAACTCCGGGAGTTGGTGATGGACAGGGAGGCCTGGCGTGCTTCAGTCCATGGGGTAGCAGAGTCGGACATGACTGGGATACTGAACTGAACTGAAGGATTAACATCTATGTGTCAACTCCACAACTATCTAGACTTTGCTGGTCTATAAAATTCAAAATTTACTATCAAAAATGCTATTCAAAAATGTGTTGAGAAAATTATTCTTTGAATAAAATGTAAAAAATAATGAAGTTTCATAGGTATTTCACAGTTAAATCCCAGATGGGGTAAATATCTAATTGTGAAAGCCATTGGAAAAACTAAGTAGTAAGATATTATCATCAGACTGAGGAAAACGTCTAAGTAAGACAGGAAACCCAGAAACCATAATGGAAAAATAAATGTGAAAGTACAGCTTTGACCTTAAGAGTTTTAGTTCTCAGGAAGTTTATTACCCAAGTCCCTTCAGTTTCAGCAGAAGTCAAAATTTTCACAATACAAAAATGTTTATTAAATATTAACACCCCTGCTCCTTCCCTGAATAGTATTCATGTTCTGTTGCTTCAGTCATGGCCGACTCTTTGAGACCCCATGGACCATAGCCCACCAGGCCCCTCTGTCCATGGGATTTTCCCCAGCAAGAATACTGGAGTGGATTGCCACGTCCTTCTCCATGTGATTGATCTTCCCCATCCGGGGATTGAAACTTCCCGACCGAGGAATTGAACCCATGTCCCCTGTGTCTCCTGCACTGCAGGCAGATTCTTTACTGCTACGCCACCTGGGAAGCCCTTCCCTAACTAGCATACTAATACCTATTTCTACCCATTATGTCGGTGAACTAATTATTGTCTGATGTTGCAAACAGTGAATAAACAATTCAAAACAAACTGATTGCTAAGTGAAGTTACAAATCTTATAAATGTTTTAGGATTTTCACTTAAGTGATTATAGTGATGTTGGAGAATTATTTGAATCATAAGCAATGTTGCTGACAAATGATGATCCAGAAGATTCAGGGCAGTTAACAGCTACTTTAGAGGTTCTTAGGCAAAAGAATAAAACCCTCTAATATTTCTAAAAAATAGATCCTCTTTATGATCATAGTGGGAAAGCACTTATTCTGTGGAGGGCTTTTTAAAGGGCTAGAGTACAATCTGACTTACACCTAACCTACTATCAAGATAAAATAATTGTCTTTGGATGTTTTAAAATTAGCTAATTGGGAGACTTCCCTGGTGGTCCAGTGATTAAGATTGTACTTGCTCTTGCAGGGGGCTAGGGTTTGATCCCTGGTCGGGGAACTAAGATCCCACTTGCCTCATGGTGTGGTGAAACAATAATTATTTTTTGTAATTTTTAGAATTGAACTTAATATAAGAAAAATATCACCTTAATTCCTTATCATCATTTTATTTTAAGGTTAAGACTAAATCAACTTAAAAATGTATTTTCCATGACATTTTGTTCTATTTTTAAAGTGAAGTCACTTAATTTAGACTTATTGTATCAGATCTCCTTGAGACAACCTATTCATAAATGTACATGCTTATATATGGAGAGAGAAAGATAAAAAAAGACTGGGGGAAAATATCAGAAGCACCCACTACTGGTAAAAAATTATTGTCTTTAATATAAAAAGAGCATCTACAAATTGATATGTATAGGATAGACACCTCATATAAAATACCCATGAAGAGCATGAATTCAGAGACCAAATTATGAATTCAGAAGAAGAAATATAAATAAAGCTATGCAGAGATAGCTAACTTCACTAGTGTTCAAGAAACAATAAATAAACTGAAGCAGCAAGCTAAGTTTCACCCATCAAATTGACAAAAATGACAAAAACACTTTCATCACGTTTTGGCAAGAGTGTGAAAAAATAACAATTTTATTGGAGTGTGAAAATTTAGATTTCTTTTTGCTGACTCATTTGTAATCTCTCCTAAAATCTAAAATAAGTGTATTACTTAATCTAACAATCCCACATCTAGTACCTACTTTATATAATATCTTCCCAATCCAGGGTCGAACCCAGGTCTCCTACATCTCCTGCACTGAAGTCAGGTTCTCTACCTCTCGAGCCACTGGGGCTTCCCTAGTATTAGACAAAATATATACAAATATGTATGCATTGTAGCATTATTTGCAATGACAAATAAAAGAACTTACTAGAAAACTTCAGTAAATATGTTGTATTCATACAATGGAATTTCAAAGTCTCATTAAGTCAATGAAAGATGATTTTTTTTTTTAAATGTGAAAAAAAAGTCCAGGAGCAAACAAATTTGTTCAGGATTATTCCACTTCTGTGAATATATAGGTTTAGCACACATGTACACACACACTTAATTTTTAATGTTAAAAATTAAGCATGGTACTCACTGAATTCTTAACAGTGATTATCTTTGGGAGATAGAATTGGTAGAGAAGGGGGTGATTCTCACTTCTTGCTTTGTATTTATATTTTAATGGTGTAATAACAGGTGAGTATGCTTTTCATGTGTTTTTCAGTATTTTTAAATAAAAGTTCATAAATAAGTGCAGTTGCTGAAAAAAGGCCTAGGACCTTATTTAAGGCTGCAGATGTTATCCAAGGTGACTTCCATGGCTGAGAATACACTCACAGCCAAGATTCACATGCATGCCCTCCTGAGCGCATGCCATTTCTCATCGTCTCATTCCATTATCTTCATTTGGGGCCCAGGGATCTGCAAAGATCGGTGTGTAAAAGTAAGGGAGTCTGTGAACTTGAAAGGGAAAAAAAAAATCACATCTATACTTTTTCTAACCTCTAATCGAAATGTAGCCATTTCTAAAATTAAGGTGGGACAAATCTCAGAATTGTTAGCAACTTCATTACCAGTAGAAATCATAGCTGTTTTCATATCTCACTGCAATTGTTAGAGACATCTCAAAACATTATTTATGAATGTCTCCGTCCTCAAAATAAATCATTTCAGACTCTCCATTATTAAAGATGTTGCTCTTTAGCACAGTGATAAAGAAGCACGTCCATTTGTGTACTGTGTGTGCTCAGTTGCTCAATCTTGTCCAACTCTTTGCGACCCCATGGACTGTAGCCCGCCAGGCTCCTCCACCCATGGAGTTCTCCAGACAAGAACACTGGAGTAAGTTGCCATTCCCTTCTACGGGAGATCTTCCCAACCCAGGGACTGAACCCACGTTTCTTGCGTCTCTGGCATTGGCAGGTGGATTCTTTACCATTGCACCACCTGGGAAGCCATTACTATTTCATAAATACAATGTTTTTAAATACTGTTTTGATAACTATATATAGCATAACTGGCTTCCTTTGTAATCTCTGTGTGTGTGTGTGTGTGTGTGTGTGCATTTAAACATTATTCAGAAAAGGAATCCATAGGACTCATCAGTCATCTCCCCCTACCCCCCACCCCAGGGGCTATGGCTCAAATGTGAAATGTTTAAGAATCCCTTTAAGTGTATTGGATCTTTTGGAGAATGACACTGGAGTGTGGCAAATATGACACTAGACTGTAATTTTGAAGTTTGCTGCTCACTCTTTACATTCTGCCCAAGGATGGATTTTAAGCCTTTTGAAAGCCTCTGCTCTGTGCCAGGTACTTTACCAAGTGCTGAGATGATGATTTCAGTGAACAGATAAGGAGCAGTTCAATGAGCTCGCATGGAGCTTTTGTCCAGAGGAATGAGGAGGGCAGAAGGCAGATAGGAAGTTCAGTTGCTCAGTCGTGTCCAGCTCTTTGCAACCCCATGGACTGCAGCACCTCAGGCTTCCTTGTCCATCACCAACTCCCAGAGCTTGCTTAAATTCATGTCCATTGGGTCGGTGATGCCCTCCAACCATCTCATCCTCTGTCGTCCCCTTCTCCTCCTGCCCTCAATCTTTCCCAGCATCAGGGTCTTTTCAAATGAGTCAGCTCTTTGCATCAGGTGGCCAAAGTATTAGAGTTTCAGCTTCAGCATCAGACCTTCCAATGTACACCCAGGACTGATCTCCTTTAGGATGGACTGGTTGGATCTCCTTGCAGTCCAAGGGACTCTCAAGAGTCTTCTCCAACACCACACTTCAAAAGCATCAATTCTTCAGTGTGAAGCTTTCTTTCTAGTCCTGCTCTCACATCCATACATGACTACTGGAAGAACCATAGCTTTGACTAGATGAACCTTTGTCAGCAAAGTAATGTCTCTGCTTTTCAATATGCTGTCTAGGTTTGTCATATCTTTTCTTCCGAGGAGCAAGCATCTTTTAATTTCATGGCTGCAGTTATCATCTGCAGTGATTTTGGAGCCCAAGAAAATAATTTAAATAGGAGATCAAATAAGTAATTACAGGTAGAAATAAGATCTATGAGAAAAATAAAAGAGCATGGATGGGCATTTAGATTCTGTTGTAAGTGCATCAGGAAGCTATTGTTATGTTTTAAAGCAGGTGGAAAATTGATTGTGGGAGGATGAAACATGATGGTTTGTAATATAGAGACGGAGACTTGGAAATGGAGAAAACTAGGACGAACTGGATTACATTTGGTTGCTGACCAACAGTTTCCTCATTCCACTTAAGGAATAGAACATCCATTCTAGAGACTGTAAAACCAATCCTCTCAAGTCACTAGTGTATTCTGTAGATTAGACGGTAAGATGCCTGAAGAGTAGCATTAAAACACGAATTCAAACGGGTCATTTGACATGATAGAGAGAGGCAAGAGGGTGGCTGAGTATAAGCTTAGGCTGACAGAATTCCTACAGAAGATGGCCTCACATCTCCTTTGTAGATGCAAGGAAAACGAAAACATATTCTGTGAGAACAAACACGTTGACAAAGCATGCCATTCCAAACCACCGGAAAAAATTAGGGATCGTATCACATTCAAAAAATTAAGGACAGAATGTCTTGGGATAGAGCCATATTTTCAACAAAGGCGCACATGACCACACTTGCAAGATGGAAGCCTGCTAACCAGTTCCTAGCAATGCTGGGCATCTTTCATAACAAGGAGGCTCTCAGCTCCATGACACACAGCCCTCATCAGCAACAGCTGTGTGATCATTGTTAAGGCCTGGCAGCCTCAGTGTGTTGGCAAAGCGCCTTGTGCACTGATAGTGCCAGAATCATCTACCAGGGATGTGATACAACACCAATTATGCTGCTGCTTCTGTTGCCGTTAATGCTGCTGTTCCTATCGCTCCACTTATTGAGCGCCTACTCCATGCCTTCCAGTTTACTGGGAACTTGATGCATATTGTCATGTTTAATCCTCAGACAAGTCTCAGACTCATCATGTTACTGTCTGATGAGTTCAATGTGTGTGTTGTTTGTGTTACATATATAACGGATGCATTGTATGAGTGAAAATCGGTCTATTAGACATGTAGGACATTTCCATCGTTGTAGAAAGTTCTGTCTGACGGTACTGGATGTTAGATGCTTAGCCAAATGTTCTGTGTGTCCAATTCAGTAACTGCATTAGTTATTGAGCTTTTGAAATGTGGCAAAGCCAATGAGGAACTAAATTCTGATGTTTATTTATTTAAATTATATTTCAATGTTTACATTGTTTTGGACTTTCCTGGTGGTCCGGTGGTTAAGAATCTGCCTGAAAACGTAGGGGACATGGGTTCCACCCCTGGTCTGGGAAGATTCCACATACTGTGGAGCAACTGAGCTCAGGCACCCATAACTACTCAGCCTATGCTCTATAGCCTGTGCTTCTGAACAAAAGAACCCACTGCAATGAGAAGCCCTCGCACCACAACCAGAGAGTAGTCCCCACTTGCCATGACTAGAGAAAGCCCGAGTGCAGCAGCAAAGACCCAGCACAGCCAAATAAATAAATACAATTAAATTTTTTTAATTTTATGTAAATATACATTTAAATAGCCAATGTGGTTAGTGGCTGCCATACTGGACCGGACAGTTCTAATACCAAGTTCATGTAGCTAGCAAATATCAGAAGTAGGGATTCAATCCTGGGATTATCTGGTTGCAAAGTCATGCTTTAAAAATGAGTAGTAATTCTTGCTGATGTTTGACAGAAAACAACAAAATTCTGTAAAGCAATTATCTTTCAATTAAAATAAATAAATTTTTAAAAATGAATAATAAGTGGGCACCCTAAAGGATGCTATCATTTTGCACCATGAGAGCATTTCAGTGAGTGCTTAAACAGTTGCTTTCTGCTCTGGGAGCCTAAATTCGGGTGCCTTGGTAATCTGTCCTGAATATGCTGTACTCACAGGCAGTTTCATCTGCTATGGACACTTTGGTATTGTTAATAGAGCCCCCTGGTTATATCCATCAAACTAATCAAATGTGAAGGTAGGAAGTAAAGCTAAAAGGGAAACTATTGGTACTGGATATTTTCTATTTGTCCCCCTGATCTGCACCCTGCTGTTCTCCCCTTGGCTCTGGGCCAGAGGCCTGACAGTCTATGGGCTGTTTAACAGGGCTTCCTTGTTCTGTGGCTTCTGGTTGCGTTGAGCCAATGGAAGCCTCTACTCAGAACCTGAAGAGTAGGGAGAGAAAGAGATCCAAGTCTGTATTCCTCTCAGCTTTCTCTGCCAGGCCATTGTTCAGCAGTGGCTATATAATTTTACTTGAGGGCACAGCTCCTAGTGAGTGCATCTCTGCTCAGATGCAGGTGTCATTGGGATCCAGTAATCACTCCTATTTCCCCTTCAGTTAAAACTCATAACAGCTTCCCACTGATGCTAGCCCTCTGGTGCTTCACTGAATCTTGTTGGTTTTCCTTAACCCTGCCCACACTTTTGCAAACAATTTCCTTACTAAACTCCTTTCTGCCAACCCTTTTGAATGTCAGGTTCCTCTGTCCTCCACCATCTCCTGGAGTTTGCTCAAATTCATGGCCCTTGAATCAGTGATACTATCTAACCATCTCATCCTCTGCTGCCCTTTTATCCTTTTGCTTTCAATCTTTCCCAGCATCACGGTCTTTTCCAGTGAGTCGGTTCTTTGCATCAGGTGGCCAATGTATTGGAGCTTCAGCTTTAGCGACAGTCCTTCCAATGAATTCAGTTCAGTTCAGTTCAGTCACTCAGTCGTGTCCGACTCTTTGTGACCCCATGAATCGCAGCACACCAGGCCTCCCTGTCCATCACCAAATCCCAGAGCTCACTCAGACTCATGTCCATCGAGTCAGTGATACCATCCAGCCATCTCATCATCTGTCGTCCCCTTCTCCTCCTGCCCCCAATCCCTCCCAGCATCAGAGTCTTTTCCAATGAGTCAACTCTTCGCATGAGGTGGCCAAAGTACTGGAGCTTCAGCTTTAGCATCATTCCTTCCAAGGAAATCCCAGGGTTGATCTCCTTCAGAATGGACTGGTTGGATCTCCTTGCAGTCCAAGGGACTCTCAAGAGTCTTCTCCAACACCACAGTTCAAAAGCATCAATTCTTTGGGGCTCAGCTTTCTTCACAGTCCAACTCTCACATCCATACATGACCACAGGAAAAACCATAGCCTTGACTAGATGGACCTTAGTCAGCAAAGTAATGTCTCTGCTTTTGAATATACTATCTAAGTTGGTCATAACTTTTCTTCCAATGAATATTCAGAGTTAATTTCCTTTAGAATAGACTGGCTTGATCTCAGTGTTGCCCAAGGGACTCCAAAGAGTCTTCAACAGCACCATAATTAAAAAGCATCAATCTTTCGGCACTCAATCTTCATTATGGTCCAAATCTCACATCTGCATGTAACTACTGGAAAAACCATAACTTTGATTATAATGGACCTTTTGTTGGCAGTGATGTGTCTGCTTTTTAATATGCTGTCTAGGTTTGTCATAGCATTCCTTCCAAGGAGCAAGCATCTTTTAATTTCATGGCTTCAGTCACCATCTGCAGCTATTTTGGAGCCCAAGAAGGTAATATGTCACTGCTTCCACTTTTTCCCTTCCATTTGCCATGAAGTGTTGGGACCAGATGCCATGATCTTAGTCTTAGAATGTTGAGATTTAAGCCAGCTTTTTTCTCTCTCTTCTTTTACCCTCATCAAGAGGCTCTTTAGTTCCTCTTCACTTTCTACCATTAGAGTGTTATCATCTACATATCTGGGAGAAGGAAATGGCAACCCACTCCAGTATTCTTGCCTGGAGAATCCTGTGGACAGAGGAGCTTGGAGAACTGCTGTCCATACGGCTGCACAAAGTCAGACACGACTGAAGTTAACTTAGCATGCATGCATTGGAGAAGGAAAATGGCAACCCACTCCAGTATTCTTGCCTGGAGAATCCCAGGGACAGAGGAGCCTGGTGGGCTGCCGTCTATGAGGTCCCAGAGTCAGACAAGACTGAAGCAACTTAGCAGCAGCAGCAGCAGCATCTACATATCTGAGGTTGTTGATATTTCTCCTGGAAATTTTGATTCCTGAATTTTTGATAGAAAAAGCAAGAGAGTTCCAAAAAAAACATCTATTTCCGCTTTATTAACTATGCCAAAGCCTTTGACTGTGTGGATCACAATAAACTGTGGAATATTCTGAAAGAGATGGGAATACAGACCACCTGACCTGCCTCTTGAGAAACCTATATGCAGGTCAGGAAACAACAGTTAGAACTGGACATGGAACAACAGACTGGTTCCAAATAGGAAAAGGAGTATGTCAAGGCTGTATATTGTCACCCTGCTTATTTATCTTATATGCAGAGTACATCATGAGAAATTCTGGGCTGGAAGAAACACAAGCTGGAATCAAGATTGCCAGGAGAAATATCAATAACCTCAGATATGCAGATGACACCACCCTTATGGCAGAAAGTGAAGAGGAACTCAAAAGCCTCTTGATGAAAGTGAAAGTGGAGAGTGAAAAAGTTGGCTTAAAGCTCAACGTTCAGAAAACGAAGATCATGGCATCTGGTCCCATCACGTCATGGGAAATAGATGGGGAAACAGTGGAAACAGTGTCAGACTTTATTTGGGGGGGCTCCAAAATCACTGCAGATGGTGACTGCAGCCATGAAATTAAAAGACGCTTACTCCTTGGAAGAAAAGTTATGACCAACCTAGATAGCATATTCAAAAGCAGAGACGTTACTTTGCCAAGGCTAGTCAAGGCTATGGTTTTTCCTGTGGTCATGTATGGATGTGAGAGTTGGACTGTGAAGAAAGTTGAGCCCCAAAGAACTGATGCTTTTGAACTATGGTGTTGGAGAAGACTCTTGAGAGTCCCTTGGACTGCAAGGAGATCCAACCAGTCCATTCTGAAGGAGGTCAGCCCTGGGATTTCTTTGGAAGGAATGATGCTAAAGCTGAAACTCCAGTACTTTGGGCACCTCATGCGAACAGTTGATTCATTGGAAAAGACTCTGATGCTGGGAGGGATTGGGGGCAGGAGGAGAAGGGGACGACAGAGGATGAGATGGCTGGATGGCATCACTGACTCGATGAACATGAGTCTGAGTGAACGCCGAGATTTGGTGATGGACAGGGAGGCCTGGTGTGCTGCGATTCATGGGGTCGCAAAGAGTGAGACACGACTGAGCTACTGAACTGAGCTGCGCTTCATCTAGCCTGGCATTGTACATGATGTACTCTGCATGTAAGTTAAATAAGCAGAGTGATGATATATAGTCTTGTCATATTCCTTTCCCAATTTTGAACCCGGCTGTTGTTCAATGTCCAGTTCTAACTTTTGCTTCTTGACCCACATACAGGTTTCTCAGGAGACAGGAAAGGTGGTCTGGTATTCCCATCTCTTGAAGAATTTTTCAGTTTGCTGTGATCCATACAGTCACAGACTTTAAAGTAGTCAATGAAGCAGAAGTAGATGTTTTCCTGAAACTCCCTCGCTTTCTTCATGATCCAAGAATGTTGATAGTTTACTCTCTGGTTCCTCTGCCTTTTCTAAATCCAGGTTGTACATCTGTAAGTTCTCAGTTCACATACTATTAAAGCCTATCTTGAATTATTTTGAGCATTACCTTGCCAGCATGAGAAATGAGTGCAATTGTCCAGTAGTTTGAACATTCTTTGGCATTGCCCTTCTTTGGGATGAATGAGAACTGACCTTTTCCAGTCCTGTGACCGCTGCTGAGTTTTCCAAATTTGCTGACATATTGAGCACAGCACTTTAATAGCATCATCTTTTAGGATTTTTAAATAGCTCATGGAATTCCATCACCTCCTCTAGCTTTGTTCACAGTAATTCTTCCTAAGGCCCACTTGACTTCATACTCCAGGATGTCTGGCTCTAGGTGAGTGATCACACCATCATGGTTTTCCAAGTCATTAAGACCTTTCTGGTATATGTCCATCAAAAGACATATGATTAGATTAGAGTACTTGTTTTATTAGGAAAACTATACAGTCATTAAAAAGAATGAAGACTCTCTTGAAATACCAAAATGGAAAGATATCTGTGACATACCTTTGAGTGGAAAAAAAAAAGTGTCAAACTGTACATAACATAAATTGCAATATTTCTAAAAATAAATGAGAATTCATGTGTGTAGGTACAAATATATTGAGTACCTACTATGTGTCAGGCATTGTTCTACGCTCTAGGGATTTAGCAGGAGTCAAAACAGACAAAAATCCCTGTCCTTGTGGGGCTTGCCCTCCGTTGGAGGGAAGGCAGACAATGAAGGAAATTAGTCAAACATATAGTATGTTAAGAGTATAAAGAGCGTTAAGTATGCAGAAAAGGGGGTAGAGAGTGTTGGAGAGTGTGGTTAAGGAAAGGCTCACTGAGCAGTGACACGTAAGTAATGACCTGATGTGGATGAGAGGACATAACTGGGAAAAGACTATTCTGTAGAGGAAATAGGAAGTGCAAAGGCCCAGGGGTCAGGGCTAGGGTTAGGAGCACACTTCAGTGTGCCTGAGGTCTTAGAGAAGGGGTTGAGGAGGGCAGAGTGGCCGAAGCAGAGTGAGTTGAGGAGGAGATTTGTAGGAAAAGAACTTAGATATTTATTTAACTATATGTGTTTATATGTGGCTCTTAGAAGGTCTAAAAGTACCCACCAAACTGAACAGTAGTTGTTTCTGGGGAATGGGGGAAAAATTACTTCTTTTTGGAAAAGCAGTCAGATTGTTTTTTAATTGAATTATAGTCGATTTACAGTTTTGTGCTAGTTTCAGGGGTATAGCAAAGTGATTCAGTTAGTTTTTCTATCTATATTTATATATTTTTTCAGATTCTTTTCCCTTATAAGTTATTACAAAATATTGAATTTATTTCCCTATGTTATACAGTAGGTCCTAGAGATTTCAGTTTTAATTTTATATACTGATGTATTTTTTAAAATCTTAACATAGATAGGGCTGGCTTTTAACATTTTAAACCCATTTGATTTTTGAAAGAAGAATCAGAAAACAAAAGACTGTATAGAGACTTCATATTTGCCAACAAATTAAAAATAACTCTCCAAAAGCAACAGTATTTCCACAGAAAGTGACTCAAGACATTTTTGATCAAAATTACACGTTGATATTTCAGGATTATTCTGAGTGTTAACCTCAGTGCAGAGAGTTCCATTTTAAGTGCCTGCTATGCCAATGACAGCCCCACAGCAATTACTTACATCCCTTGTCTTCCTAAATGCTGTAGCCTCTACAGTGGATTTGCATTTATTTCTACTGAATTTAGGGAATTTGTATATGAGAATATTATGAGATGTCACCATTGTGATTCATTAAGCAAACTAATAGCCTTAATAAAAGCTAAGGATGCCCTGAAGCAAGTTGTTAGAAGAAATTGGCCAAAACAACTTGTTAGAGTCTTCATTCAGTGTATTATTGCATATTCAACTGAAGTCCTTCTGGGTTCCCACTGAGACAAAACGGCAAAGCTCACTTCAACTGACCTCCATAAGATTAAATCGAGATTTCATTCCCTTACTCTTTGCTCTTTTTTATGAGAATAGATATTTTTTTCAGGAACTGTAGGATCTCTTCCTTCTTCCCTCACTGCCTTTTTTTTTCCTCTTTCCATCTTTACCCTCATTTTTCCCCTTTGCCGCATATGTGGCACATTTCTCTCCTTCCTTCCAATCCCAGATGGCACCTCTCTCATGTTTGGGCCCTCTCCTGTCTCCCTCTGTTTCCTTTCTCCCATGTATCTTTTTGTTTAATTCATATCAAATGTTCATAACAGGAAGTTGAAGTATAATAGGATTTTTACTTTTTCATCTTCTTTCTTTAAAAAAAAAAAAGATTGGGGAAACACTGTAAAATACAAATAAAGTGCTTTTCCCTTATTATTATTTTTTTAACATGAAGGAATATGAAGGTTTGCCCAGATGGGTTTCTATCACTGTAACTGAGGGCAAGATGTGCACTGGACAAGGATGAAACTGTGGCTACCTCACCAGGGTGTTTGTTCTGCTGACTAACAGGAAGGCACTAATTAAGAGAGAACTTTTAGAAGAAAACTGATATTGGATACCTGTGGTGCTGATTTCCATTCCTGTGCCCTTAAAAGGTACTGCCAACCAGTCACTGTCTTGCCCCTTCAGGGGTGCAATTTCAAGCTCCTTCTCAACACAGCACTTCAGGCAGCCATTCATTGGCATTAAGGGTGAAGGCTTCCCTGGTGGCTCAAATGGTAAAGCGTCTGCCTGCAATGTGGGAGACCCAGGTTCGATTCCTGGGTTGGGAAGATCCCCTGGAGAAGGAAATGGCAATCCACTCCAGCACTCTTGCCTGGAAAATCCCATGGATGGAGGAGCCTGATAGGCTACAGTCCGTGGGGTCGCAAACAGTCAGACACGACTGAGCGACTTCACTTTCACTTTAGTTATCATTCTGCCTTGGAAGCATCTCTTTGACGGTCATCTGACCCTGAGCCTGGGCTGTACCACTTCTCCAGAACCACAAGGTTAAGATGGAAGCAGTAGGTCTCCTTGGCCTTGGGGAATTGCATCAGAGTTCTCTCTTGGATGAGCTGGTCAGGGCTTTGACTCAAGACACCAAAATTTAATGAATACAATTTTTAAAGATTCTGTAGTTTTTCCTTTTCTATTACTGACTCCATAGCTATAGGGAAGAGATTCTTTTGGCCATATACAGACCCTTCAGTAGCTGATGTACTGCATGGAAGGAACCAGAGAGCAGAAGTCAAGGGCAGGTTGTCCATGGCTCAAGTTCCCTGTCTCCTCCTCTGCTTGCCCCCTCCCATCCACAGTCTGCTTTGAAATACCCCAGGTTACTCCAGACTATGTTTGCGTTGCCCCAGATCAAGATTCCTGGGAGAAATACAGAAAGTGAAGAGGAACTAAAGAGCCTCTTGATGAAGGTGAAAGCAGAGCGTGAAAAGGCTGGCTTAAAACTCAACATTCAAAACACTAAGATCATGATATCTGGTCCCATCACTTCATGGCAAATAGATGGGGGAAAAAATGGAAACAGTGACAGACTTTACTTGCTTGGTCTCCAAAATCTCACTGTGGATATTGACTGTAGCCGTGAAATTAGAAGACTCTTGCTCCCTGGGAGAAAAACTATGACAAACCTAGACAACATATTAAAAAGCAGAAACATCACCTTGCTGACAAAGGTCCCTATAGTCAAAGCTATTGTTTTTTCCAGTAGTCATGTATGAATGTGAGAGTTGGACCATAAGGAAGGTTAAGCGCTGAACAATTGATGCTTTTGAATCATGGTGCTGGAGAAGAAGTCCCTTGGACAGCAAGGAGATCAAACTAGTCAATCCTAAAGGAAATCAGTCCTGAATATTCATTGGAAAGACTGATGCTGAAGTTGAAGTTCCAATACTTTGGCCACCTGATGCGAAGAGCTGACTCATTTGAAAAGACCCCGATGCTGGGAAAGACTGAGGTCAGGAGAAGAAGGGAGCAAGATGATGACATGGTTGGATGGCATCACTGACTCAATGGCCATGAATTTGAGCAAACTTCAGGAGATAGTGAAGGACAGGGAAGCCTGGTGTGCTGTAGTCCGTGACGTCACAAAGAGTCAGACATGACTGAGCAACTGAGCAACAAGATCCCAGTTATTGCTAAATGTATCTCTAGAGTTGCTTGGTCTTTTTTTCTTTTTCTTTTTCCCCTACTAGATGATGGAACTAGTCTCACTACATTGCATGCATGCTAAGTCACTTCAGTTGTGTCCGACTCTGTGCAACACTATGGACTGAGCCTGCTAGGCTCCTCTGTCCATGGGATTCTCCAGGCAAGAATACTGAAGTGGATCACCATGCCCTACACCATGGGATCTTCCCCACTCAGGGACTGAACCTGCGTCTGTTGCGTCTCCTGCACTGGCAGGTGGCTTCTTTCCCACTAGCGCCACCCCGCTACGTTAGTACCTCTTTTCAGTGTGACTTGGGGATGTCTTAGAGGTAAAGCACAGTTTGAAAATATGAATTAGAAGCCCTAAAAATACGTCTCTCTTTAACCTAGTGCTTCCAATTCTATAACCAATTAAAGAAACAAAATTTTAACCACACACATACAAGTTATTCATCTGGGCATTGTTTACAACAGAGAAAATAGGAAGCAATCTAAATCTTGATTATTAATGAATATTTCCTGTGGAGTACCACAGGAAAACTTAACCCCATGACCTATTTATTATCCTTGTACTATACTGTGAAGCTTTAAAACTTAGAGTAAAATTGCAAACAGTAAAAATTCTGTCATCTGTTTTCAAAAGCACTGAATAGGAAACAACTAAAAACATTGATACATAGCATCAAAATATTACCAGTGGTATTTCTGTGGGGTGAGCTTATGTATTGCTTTTATTTTCTCTCTTTCGCTTGTCGATAAGTGGGTTCTATATTTTTTCAAAACGGATCTAAAACATTTGAAATATAAATAAAATACAATAAAAATGTTATTCATTTTAATGAAAACCTTTTCATTGGTGATTACATTAAGTGGGGCAGAATACTGAGAATACTCAGAGTGTCATGGTGCAATATTAATACATTTATTTCATCTTTGAGTTCTGTAGTTCTCACCACGGTACTTGGGAAGGAGGAGGAACACTGGAGTTGCCCCTTATTAATAAAGGGTTGCTTGTTTCAACTCTTTATCTTTGATTGATTTATGAAATAGGGATGGTTCTGTTTATTCTTATTGCTACCAAATATAACAATATTGCAACACCCATTGAACAGGTGGTTTTGAGGAAGGAATGAACCTGAAATTAGAAAGTCCTTTTTGGACAGTGTGATTCTGTACAGACACACAGTGCTGCTAAGGTACCATCATATAGTCTAACCTCTTCACTGGTGGGATATTTAAACTGGTCCTTTTGTAATCATGGATGCCCAATGCCATCTGAGTAAGGAATAGAACAACCACTTCAGATACACATTACTAACTGTTTCTTGTGCTCCACCTCTCCTCTCAAACTTAAATTAGCATGTTCAATTGACTGTGTCTTTCTTCTGAGTAGAAACAGCACAGGGTCAAAACAGTTCAGAATAAAAAGTGGAATGCTAACAAATCCCAAAAGATCTGTTAGTTTAGTGCAGTTGTTTCAATGTGTTTCCTACCAGCTACAGCAGCAGCACTCAGGGCCACCTCGTGACTTTTGAGGGCAAGGGACCCTATTGCCCTCATATGCCCATCCCTTCATTAAACTAATACTTAGATAAATAGGACTTTCTTGGTGATCCAGTGGTTGGGAATCCGCCTGCCAATTCAGGGGACACAGGTTCAATTCCCCTTCCAGGAAGGTTGCACATGCCTCTGAGCAACTAATCTCCTGTGCCCCAACTACCGAGCCAACACCTAGAGCCTGTGCTCCGCAACAGAAGCCACCGCAATGAGAAGGCTGCACACCACAGCTAAAGAGTAGCCCCCGCCCTCGCTGCACCTAGAGGAAGCCCACCTGTCTCAAGGAAGATGCAGCACAGCCGAAAATAAATAACAATTTTTAATAAATAAATAATTTTTTAATAAACTCTTAAGAGTCCCTTGGACAGCAAGGAGATCAAACTAGTCCATCCTAAAGGAAATCAGTTCTGAATATTCATTGGAAGGACTGATGCTAAAGCTGAAGCCCCAATACTTTGGTCACCTGGTGCAAAGAACTGACTCACTGGAAAAGATCCTGATGCTGGGAAAGATTGAAGGCAGGAGGATAAGGGGGCAACAGAAGATATGATTGGATGGCATCAGTGACTCAATGGACATGAGTCTGAGCAAGCTCCGGGACTTGGTGATGGACAGGGAAGCTTGGTGTGCTGCAGTCCATGGGGCTGCAAAGAGTCGAACACAACTGAGCGACTGAACTGACTTAACTGAATAAATAAACACAATTGTTTTAAAAAAGATACATAAATAAGAGGGAATATTTTCAGACTTCATTGATGTAAAGATGAATATAGCCCAGCTTGGATTCATCATTGTATATTGTTATTTTCAAGAGTGGAGTTTGGGGGAGAATGGATATACATGTTTGGCTGAGTTCCTTTCCTGTTCACCTGAAACTGTCACAACATTGTTAATCAGCTATACTCCAATACAAAATGAAAAGCTTTTAAAAAATGAATTTTAAAAAGTGCTTTTCATGGGCCTCTGAAAAGTAAAGTGAGCCACAGGCCCTCTGCCTACTGTGCCTACTGAAGAAGTTGGTCCTGGCATCATCTGGAAACATGTAAATGAAAATTCTTGGTCTTACCCTTGAGTTAATGACCAGAAACTCAGCAGTGTATGTTTTGACATGACTTCCAGGATATTCCAAACTACACTCAAGTTTGAGAACACCTGGTTTAGACAATTGAAAGCAGGATAGCTTGAACCTTACTCTGTAGAAGCTAAAAATTCCCCTTATCAGGTCCAATTTTACTGCCAGGCGAAGCAAATGATCTCCACCATCACAGGTCTGTTTTTAGAGGTCAGGATGGACAGTCATCATTTGACTATTTGTCAGATTCGGCTTTATCACATAGACAATGTTTAAAGCCTTGAAAAGCAACATCTTAAAAAGGACCAAACCAGTCAGACTTTAAATGGTTTTATACTTATGAATTTTATCTTGGGAAGAAAAAGTCATATGCCTTCTTGTGACTATATATGTATTATTACCTATATACTGTGATACATGCTTTTAAAAAATCACTACACTACGCCAAGCCATGCAATGAAAATCACAGGCAATAAGAAGTTAGACTCATTGTCAGTGACACATTATAAAAAGAGAGAATTCCCTGACAATCCAGTGGTAAGGACTTGGTACTTTCACTGCTGGGCCTGGGTTCTATCCCTGGTCAGAGAACGAAGATCCCACGAGCCACACGGCATGGCCCAATAAAGAGAGAGAGAGAAAAGGACCTAATAAAAGCAGTAATACATTTTCCCCCCATCCAAAATAGTTAATAAATGCACAAATACTACAGCACTAAAGGCATTTTGTCTTGAAAGGGGTTGAAGTTTGAAGTGATCATCAAAAGAATTGTAGCTTGTGAGTTATTGTGAAGTAGTGGAGAGTGGTCTGAAATGTGACAGCAAGTGGTAACACTAGGTTTGGATGGCTGTAGCTCACAAGTGGATAGTAATAGCTGGTAAATGTTGGAGGTGTGTGCGTGCACTTTATGTATTCGTATGTAGCTTAGTCCATCTGGGTGCAGTTTTCTGCATTCACGTAGTGTTTCTCTCATGTGAAACTACCTAAGCAAATGCAAAATTTGCATTATGCTCGAATTGTTCCCTAATGGAACAAATTCATATTCTCAAACACGCATTATAGCAGATTGTTGTCAGTGACACACTATGAAAAGAGGGAGTTTTGACCCTGTATGTGTGTATCATGTTATAGTTCCACATATGAATTTCATATGCAAGTGTTATTCCTGCATCTGAGAGCTGACTTTGTATGTCCTATGAGTTTAGTGTTATTGTTGTCTATACAACATTAAGCATGAATGGACAAGTAAGAGACAGTGTGTGTGTGTATGTTTATTTATGCTAATGTACAATGAATCATTTTTGGAGTAATAGTGCATTACTCAAATGTGATTCCAGGAAAATTAATTTGTGTATCAATCCAAAACATTTTGATTGTGAGTTTGATCGATATTTATATTTACTAATTCTAAGGAGTGACTGGCCATTAGATTAGCTTTTTTCTTAATCGTCCACACTGGAAAAAAATGGGGAATGAAATCACACTTTTACTTGTGATTAAAAATCGAGACATAAGCTTTGTGATACATAACAATATATGTTTCTAGGTTTTCAGATTCTGATACCAACCATGGCATTTAAATTTTCCCGCAACAATTGTGTTAAAGAATTAAATATAGGCAGCCCTTACTTTCCATGGTTTTGATACACACATACTTCAGTTACCATGGTCTAGTTAAATAACACCAGTCCCCCAACGCTTTGGTTCAAATTTTAGTTACCATGGTATTCTAGCTGTGAGTAATTATATAAAGTTCAAACTTTACCAGTAGCTCCTCAGTCTGAAAATCACTGTGTGAATAACAGATTCATATCACAATCAGTGACTAAGCTTGTCACTTTTTCTAATTGATCATATTATTGACCCTCAAACATTTGTTATTTAGTTCTCATCTAGACAGCAAAGCACATAGTCGTGTTACCTCCTTCTCTCCCAGTGATAAACCCAAACGAGCATTTTACAAAAACAAACGATTGAAAGAGGGAATTGGCCAACAAGGTGATAGAGATGTAACAAAGAAAGAGTTTTATTCACTGGATGTGAACTTTGACCTTATTTAGGAAATAGAGTTATAGAAGAAATTAGCTGACTCTGAGAAGGTTGATACCACTGCAGTGGAAGAGTCTCTAAAGATCTAGGTAGGATTTGGTGAAGGCTTCCCCAGTGGCTCAGTGGTAAAGAATCCACCTGCAATGCAGGAGAAGCAGGTTTGGTCCCTGGGTCAGGAATATTTCCTGGAAGAGGGCATGGCAACCCACTCCAGCATTCTTGACGGGAGAATCCCATGGACAGGGGAGCCAGGTAGGCTGCAGTCTATGGAGTCACAAAGAGTCAGACATGACTGAAGCAACTAAGCACAGCACAGCCCAGAATTTAGTGTAGCTAATTTATCGACATAGGAAAAGGCATTGGGACAGAAGAATGAAGATGTCCCAGAGGACGAAACACCAGCAAACATCTTCACATTACAGAAACTATCAGAGATATTTCACTACGAAAGATAAAATATTGGAAGTTAAGGAGAACTTCAAAAGGTGTGTAACAATTTTTTATTTGTAGCATACCAGGCTCTTCTGTCCATGGGATTTCCCAGATAAGAATACTGGAGTGGGTTGCCATTTCCTCCTCCAGAGGCTCTTCCCAACCCAGGGATCGAACCCGAGTCTCCTACCTGGCAGGCAGATTCTTTACACTGAGCCACCTGGAAAGTCCCAATTAGCTAAGGCATAGAAATGATGTTTGCTCCGTATAATAAGTTATCTAAAGAGAATAAGAGAAGTACTGCTCAAACGACTCTTGATATGTTGTTTTTACAAAGAAATAAAATACCTTAGTTCCAACGTTTCTAATGTTTTCAATTATACTATAAATATTAACTTTACTGCTTTTTAAATTATCTTTTACATTTATAACCAGTAAACTTCAGTTCAGTTGAGTTCAGTAGCTCAGTCATGCCCAACTCTGCCACCCCATGGACCGTAGCACGCCAGGCCTCCCTGTCCATCACCAACTCCCGGAGTTCACCCAAACTCACGTCCATCGAGTCAGTGATGCCATCCAGCCATCTCATCCTCTGTCATCCCCTTCTCCTCCTGCCCCCAATCCCTCCCAGCATCAGAGTCTTTTCCAATGAGTCAACTCTTCGCATGAGGTAGCCAAAGTATGGAGTTTCAGCTTCAGCATCAATCCTTCCAATGAACACCCAGGACTGATTTCCTTTAGGATGGACTGGTTGAATCTCCTTGCAGTCCAAGGGACTCTCAAGAGTCTTCTCCAACACCACAGTTCAAAAGCATCAATTCTTCGGTGCTCAGCTTTCTTCACAGTCCAGCTTTCACATCCATACATGACCGCTGGAAAAACCATAGCCTTGACTTAGAAAGCTTAATGTTATGTTACTAGTAACATTAGCAATAATGTTAATATTTCAACAAACAACTTTAAAGGTCACATAACAATAATAATTTCTTAGTTGATTTTTAAGATAGCTTTGTACATTTCAGCTTGCCTCTAATTTTTACCATCCGGCAGTGTGTGAAATGAGGAGTGACTGTATAACCCATGGAAGATGTGAACTTGCAGTTATCTCTGGACTATCGACAAGAACAATAAATGTGTGTTAAGAAGAGGTTGTTTTTAGAACACTAGGTAATTTTGTGTTGTCTATTGCCAAAAAAAAAATCCATCCAGATTTAGTGGTCTCAGACTTCCCTGATGGACCAGTGGCAAAAAATCCCCCTGCAAATGCAGGGGACACAGGTTTCATCCCTAGTCTAGGAAGATCCCACGTGCTGTAGAGCAACTAAGCCTGTGCACCACAGCTATTGAACCCGAGTGCTCTAGAACTCGGGAGTCACAACTGCTGAGCCCGAGTGCCCTAGAGCCCCGGGTCCACAGCAAGAGAAGCTACTGCAATGAGAAACCCGAGCACCGCAACCAGAGAAGAGCCCCTGCTTGCTGCACCGCGGAAAGCTCGTGCACGACAATGAAGACCCAGTGCAGCCAGTCAGTCAATCGATCAATAAAAGATTCTCTCTCAGTGCACAGCTGTACCGATAACAAAATTACTGATATCATTGGCATACAATTACTTGTTTAACCCATACCTGAGGTAACAATTAAACATGAGTTCTGATCCCATCTGAAGTCCTCTAAGGCAATCAGTTGTTTTGGTGGAACAGGAGAGAGCAAGCGACTGAAGAAAGATGTCTAGTTTCTGAATTCTGTCCCATCAGCTATGAGATGTCCTAGCACCAAGCTAACCAATGTTTGCTGAATTTTAGGCTAAAAACCTGTATTTCAAATAAATATCTTAGTAACATGTTCCACAATTTATAGATCATTCTTACCACTTGTGAATAATCATGTCTCATATAGATAAGAGAGAAATGTTTAACATCTCCTTTGCAATAGGATACTGTATCGTAATTGCCAAAAGGAAAAAGAATTAAGGAAAAATAATGGCTTTGGGGTAGTAATTCTTTATGGTTGTTTTGTAAATCATTACTAATTTACCTTGGGCTGAGCTCATTTCAAGAAAAGTACTACCAATAGGTGCTTTACGCATTATCTTCTTAATAACTACCTTCTCTGCCTATTTGTATAATTTAGAGATAAAAGTGTTTCCCTTTAATCAGATGACCAGCTTCATCTTTAATCAGTTGTATTAAGTAGGATTTTTAAATAAGTTATTAATTAGATTTACACACAACTGCCATCCTGGGTATTTCACATTATAGGATCAGTTCAGTTCAGTTCAATCACTCAGTTGTGTCCGATTCTTTGCCACCCCATGGACCACAGCACGCCAGGCCTTCTTGTCCATCAACAACTAACTCATGTCCATTGCATCGGTGATGCCATCCAACCATCTCATCCTCTGTCGTCCCCTTCTCCTCCCGCCTTAGTTCTTTCCCAGCATCAGGGTCTTTTCAAATAAGTCATCTCTTTGCAATAGGTGGCCAAAGTATTGGAGTTTCAGCTTCAGCATCAGTGCTTCCAATGAACACTCAGGACTGATCTCCTTTAGGATGGGATGGTTGGATCTCCCTGCAGTCCAAGGGACTCTCAAGAGTCTTCTCCAACACCACACTTCAAAAGCATCAGTTCTTCGGTGCTCAGCCTTCTTCACAGTCCAACTCACATCCACACATGACTACTGGAAAAACCATAGCCTTGACTAGACGGACCTTAGTCAGCAAAGTAATGTCTCTGCTTTTGAATATGCTATCTAGGTTGGTCATAACTTTCCGTCCAAAGAGTAAGTGTCTTTAAATTTCATGGCTGCACTCACCATCTGCAGTGATTTTGAAGCCCCCAAAAATAAAGTCAGCCATTGTTTCCATTGTTTCCCCATCTATTTGCCATGAAGTGATGGGACCAGATGCCATGATCTTCGTTTTCTGAATTTTGAGTTTTAAGCCAACTTTTTCACTCTCCTCTTTCACTTTCATCAAGAGGCTCTTTAGTTCCTCTTCACTTTCTGCCATAAAGGTGGTGTCATCTGCATATCTGAGGTTATTGATATTTCTCCTGGCAATCTTGATTCCAGCTTGTGCTCATCCAGCCCAACATCTCTCATGATGTACTCTGAATATACGTTAAATAAGCAGGGTGACAATATACAGCCTTGACGTACTGCTTTTCCTGTTTGGAACCAGTCTGTTGTTCCATGTCCAGTTCTAACTGGTGCTTCCTGACCTGCATATAGATTTCTCAAGAGGCAGGTCAGGTGGCCTGGTATTCCCATCTGTTTAAGAATTTTCCACAGTTGATTGTGATCCACACAGTCAAAGGCTTTGGCATAGTCAATAAAGCAGAAATAAATGTTTTTCTGGAACTCTCTTGCTTTTTTGATGATCCAGCGGATGTTGGCAATTTGATCTCTGGTTCCTCTGCCTTTTCTAAATCCAACTTGAACATCTAGAAGTTCACATTTCATGTATTGCTGAAGCCTGGCTTGGAGAATTTTGAACATTCATTACTTTGCTAGCGTGTGAGATGAGTGCAGTCGTGCAGCAGTTTGAGCATTCTTTGGCATTGCCTTTCTTTGGGATTGGAGTGAAAACTGACCTTTTCCAGTCCTGTGGCCACTGCTGAGTTTTCCAAATTTACTGACATATTGAGTGCAACACTTTCATGGCATCATCTTTTAGGATTTGAAATAGCTCAACTGGAATTCCATCACTTCCAGTAGCTTTGTTCGTAGTGATGCTTCCTAAGTCCCACTTGACTTCACATTCCAGGACATCTGGCTCTAGGTGAGTGATCACACCATCATGATTATCTGGGTCATGAAGATCTTTTTTGTACAGTTCTTCTGTATATTCTTGCCACCTCTTCTTAATATCTTCTGCTTCTGTCGGTCTATACCATTTCTGTCCTTTACTGAGCCCATCTTTGCATGAAATGTTCCCTCGGTATCTCTAATTTTCTTGAAGAGATCTCTAGTCTTTCCCTTTCTATTATTTTCCTCTATTTCTTTGCACTGATCACTAAGGAAGGCTTTCTTTAAGCTCCTTGCTACTCTTTGAAACTCTGCATTCAAATGGGTGTATCTTTCCTTTTCTCGCTAGGTGCTGGCTTTTACTTGGAGGTCAAGTTCACTTAGGAAATAATACCTTTGAAGTACAACTTCTATTCCTCCCACCAAAATTTACTGTCAGTATGTGATTCAACTTGTTTTGCTATATTGATATTGTAAAAATTTCTCTTTTTTAATGCTATTTATTGCAAATAAATGTTTGTGTTCTCCACAATTGTGCCTACATTTACACAACAAATAAATAATCTGGAGAAAAGCAAAATATTTCATTCATAAATCAGTTGCTTACTCTGTACAAAACTCAAAAATCAGTTTGATTCCCCCACCCTGCCTGTATTTCCCTTGCAAAACGACAGCAGTTTGTACTGAAATGGTTGAATTACCACCTGTTTTGACATTGTGTAGACATCCCTTCAGCCAACAGACCAAATGTTATAGAAGAAACCTTAAAACTCAGACAAATTATTCAAAGACTTCTAAACTACCACATTTTTATAGTGTGAATGATTGATTGAAATTTGTTGCGATTCCAGAAAAACTGAAAGCATTTCAATGAAAGCAGTGCATGATTTGAATAATTTATAAGGCAACTGGCAATTCTGCAATATGTTTGCTTTAGCAGAAGCAATTAAAATAACAAAAATAGAGAATTGTACACAAGCGTGTTGAAAGAATAGACTGAGGAAAAATAGAAGTGAAATATATTAAATTGCACTCCTGTTTGTTTGTGTTTCTACGTTGTCATCAGAGATGATTCACATGGACTCTTCAGAGTGTTCCATATATATAACATGCCCTTGTACGATGCTCTTATAATTTCCATATTCAGATATCTAACTCTGATTTTGAAAAGCAGAAGAAAATTATGACTACCATAGCTACGTAAAGCAGCATGCTTAGGCTGGGTCCTCTCAGGAAACATTAGATGTTAATGCTTCTCATCAACCTGGCTGTCCTTTGTGGGACCGTTTTGAGCTCAATGGGAATGTTTAGTGGCCGACTGTAATATGAACATGATAGCTGAGCAAGCCAAGTGGCTGCTTCCTCTGATTGTCAGATGTAGGACAACTGTTCCATGAGGAATGAAAAGGAAATGGCATTCTCTTAAGTGCGTACCACGTGCCAGACACTCTGCCACTCATAGCCTATGTTATTTTTAAAATATTTTTGATTGAAGTATAGTTGATGAACAATAGAAGTCACAGCTGCACAATATAGTAATTCACAGTTTTTAAAGCTTATACAAGATTTATAATTATTGTAAAATCTTGTCCAGATCCCCGGTATTGTACAGTATATCCTAGTAGCTTCTTTTGTGTATATAGTTTATGCCTCTTAATCCTGTACTCCTATTTTCCCCTACCCCATTTCCTCTCCCTAATGGTAGCCACTAGTTTGTTTTCTGTAAGTCTATGAGTTGGCTTCTTTCTTGTTATATTCATTAGTTGGTTATATTGTTTAGATTCCACATATAAGTGATCTCATGCAGTATTTGTCTTTCTCTGTCTAAACTATTTCACTTTACATAATACCCTCCAAGTCCACCCACGTTGTTACAAATGGCAAAATTTCGTTCTTTTGGATGGCTGAGTAGTAGTCCATTGTTTGTCTATACCACATCTTCTTAATCCCTTCATCTGTTCGAGTTAAAAATTTTTTTTTTATTTAGCTATAATTGATTTACAATATTTTGTTAGTTTCAGGTGTATATCTTCAGATTCTTTTTTCATTATAGGACATTACAAGATATTGAATGTAGTTCCGTGTGCTATATAGTAAATCTTTGGTTTTTTATTTTAATTTTTATTTTAGTAAGATCTCATGGCAACCTTATGCAATATGTCTACTGTGCTCATCGTATAGAGGAAGAAACTAAGATTCAAAGAGTTTAGATGATAAATAAATCTTTCAAACAGAAAGTTGAATTAAAAAAGCAAATACAGGGGCTTCCCTGCTGGCTTGATGGTAAAGAATCAATCCACCAATGCAGGAGGCTTGTGTTTGATCCCTGATCCAGGAAGATCCCCCTTGCCGCCAAGCAACTCAGCCTATTGGCCACAACTATTGAGCCTAGGCTCTAGAGCCTGGGAACTGCAACAGCTGAGCCCGCATGCCACAACTGCTGAAGCTCGGTGCTCTTGAACCTGTGCGCCACGACAAAAGAAGCCACTGCAGTGTGAAGCCTGCACGATACACTGAAGAGTAGCCCCCGCTTGCTGCAGCTAGACAAAAGCCTGAGCAGCAACAAGACCCAGCATAGCCAAATATAAATAAAATTGTTATTTTTTTTTAAAAAAAAGCAATTACAGAGGATATCCCCAAGAAAACATAACCTAAGTATTTTATTTCAAATCCTGCCAAACAATATACATACACCCTAGACACAAATGCAGATATAGTGAATGTTTAAGAATATGAGTAGAAATAACAAGCACCAAATGTAAAATGATTCTTGGACTTCCTGGATTGTACAGTGGATAAGAATCCATCTGCCAGTGTAGGGGACATGGGTTCAAGCCCTGGTCTGGGAAGCTTCCTCATGCTGTGGAACAACTAAGCCCATGTGCCCAGCTACTGAACCAGAGCTCTCAAACCCGTGTGGCGCAAGTACTGAGGCCGTAGGGCCTAGAGTCCATGCTCGGAAACGAGAGCCACTGCCGTGAGACGCCCATGTACCGCAACGAAGAGTAGCCCCCGCTTGCTACAACTAGAGAAAGCCCGTGCGCAGCAAGGAAGACCCCGAGCCATCAAACAAACAAATAAATAAATAAACTAGCATGATTCTCTTCTAGTGGAGTTGAAAATGGGGTGAAAGTACACAGAAGGGCTTTCATTTCATTGCCATGCTTTATTTTTCATCTAAGAATTGAGTATATGGGTTATCATTATATCATTCCCTGCACGTTTTGGGAGGGGGGTCGGCTGAAATATGTTGTAAGGATTTTAAAATAAAAGTTCAGCAATATTGAAAGTTAACAGCTATTAAAGAGGAAGCAGAACTGGATTCAACCCCAAGTCTGTTGATCCCCGAAACGGCATTCTCTCTGCTCTGTCTTACCCTTTGCACCAGCTCGGCGATGCTGAAATGTTCATGGGGAAATACAGTTTGTCTAGGAATGCAGAAAGCGATAGTGTCTCCCTAGGACCACTGTGCTCAGTCCTGTCCAACTCTCTGCAACCCCATAGACTGCAGCCCGCCAGGCTCCTCTGTCCGTGGAATTTTCCAGGCAAGAATACTGGAGGAGGTTACCATTTCCTCCTCCAGGGGAAATTCCCGACCCAGGGTTCAAACCTGGGTCTTTCCTGCATTGGCAGGCGGATTCCCACTGTGCCACCTGCAAAGCCCCCTCCGTAGGACTCTACGCACCATTAAAAGGACTATGCACCATTGAATAGGCGTGGAGTAAAAAGGAGGAAACGAAGTGGGCCTGTGTTTTATGGCGAAGAAACCCATGCTGCTTAGAAGGATGATTAAAGAAACTCACTGGAGTCTCTTTCTTTGCTGCTGCTACATTCAAGTTTCCCCAGACAAGGGAACGAGATGTTATTAAAAGAAAAAAAATTAGCTAGCTTATTAACCACTTCAATACAGTAATAAAGCAAAACAAATAAGCTGTAAAATTCCATCAACTTATAATTCTTCTGAGAGATAATGTCTAGGAGTAACTGGATGCTGGCTGTAAAATTAATTTGTGATGCACTTTTAAACGGCTGCTACATTAAAGTTCTTAAAATTGCCTTCACAGAATGTACCTTTCCTCCCCATTCCTCCCTCCCAGTCACTTCCATAGTTCACAGAGAACTATGATTGGAATTGAGCCTAGAAAATATACATATCTTTGCATATTTTATAGATTTATTATCTCTGAGTCAACTGATTGGTATATTCGTAGCTTTGAGCATAGATCCTGGTACTTGGTAGGCAGTCAACAAATATTTGTTGAACTGAATGTGAGAAATATTATCTGTTATTTGCATTATTTACTTCTATATGGGAGGCAGTGTGGTATGGTGATTAACTCTTAGCAAGGAGTCAGCAGTTGGGAAGGAGGCCAGGGGAGTCATTGGAACTTTCTGAAATCCTTGCTCATTACTTACAGTGCTTTGGTCTAACTGCTTAACCCCTCTAAATCTCAGTTCAGTTTCAGAAAAATTGGGATAATATTAGTGTCTTTTACTTAAAGTTTGTTGTGAGAACTAAATGAGATAATGCCTCTAACTTGCTTAGAACAGTGCTAGGTACAATAACTAGCACTATGATGTGAAAGTGTTAGTCACTCAGTCATGTCCAGCTCTTTGTGACTCCATGGATAGCCCGCTAGGTTCCTAGTTCATGGAATTCTCCAGGCAAGAATACTGGAGTGGATTGCCATTTCCTTCTCCAGGGGATCTTCCTGCCCCTGGGATTGAACCTGTGTCTCCTGCATTGACAGGCAGATTCTTTACTATCTCAGCCACCAGGGAAGCCCAACATTATGGTAAGTGCATATAAATGTTAGCTGTTATTGATATCATTTTTGGTTCCTACTCTAACTTTTGTTTCCATGAGAGAGGTAAACAACATGTATGTCTCATTGCTCTCTGCATTTGTTTTTAAAATGCCTTATGGAGCCCATCTTTTTTTTTTTTCCATAGCAAAATTGCTCTTTCTTAACAGCAAAGTCACCATTCAACTACTATTGCAGAAGAAAAATGACTTTACTCTCAAAGGCAACATTAAAAATAAAGAAAAGGAAAATAAATCAATAAAGGCAAAGGTCATAGAAACAGATGATTCGAACATACACCAATATTCCTGGGTGTTTGGGTTGTATATACAGGTTTAAAAAGAAATACATAAATAAGCAGGACATCTGGAAGAAAACTACATGACTTGGATGCCAATGTCCAAACAATTTTACATGTCAAACTTTTTAAAGAGGACATGTAACTGAAAAGTCTTAAAATAGAAGACTCTATCCAAGGATTTCATTCTCTAGTAGTGTGTTTTCCTCTCCATGGGAGCCAGATTAAATAGTCTTACACACACACACATGCCATGCCCCAAATCACTTTCATTCTCCACCATGTAGAAATGGACAGCTTAGAGGTTGCTTTAAGGAAGAAAAAAAAAAAAGATAGTAAGGCTGAGGTTAGGGTAAGTTTGTAATTTCCTATTGCTCCCATTCATCATCAGATATGGCCAATGTTAGTCATTATAAAATATTTGCTTTAATCATGTCTTCAGGATTTTTTCAGTGATCATATTATATACAGGAAGAAGTTACAGAGATTTATCACTTACGGCAGCAGCTTTGAAACATTTTTTACCATGATCCCAGTAAGGAATGCATTTCACTGCAACCTAAGGGTTCTATTTTATTTCATTTATAAAATGTTATTTGTGACCCACTACATTTATTTTCACAATCCACTAGTGGGTCATGACCCACTCTTTAGCAAACACTATCTTAGAATGTTCTGTTCAGACTTCCCCATTGAAGTACCCAGGGCAGCAGGGGAGAGGGAAAGTTTTGGAGGTGGGGGTTGGGAGAGAAATTTAAGAGAAGGAATATGACGGCCTCACCCAAGAGCAAAATTTTGTTTAAGTTTCCTTATTTCACCTGTAAGATTTATCCAACTTTGGCATCAGACACCAAACACTATTAGTTTTCTTTAAAAGGCTTTAAATCTCCCAGTATAATAAAACAGATGCTCCAGGGACACAGACTGTGTTCTCCTGGGGCTACGTCTCCTGCTAAGGGTATGCACACATTACAGTCTGCAAAGCAGGCAGTCTTTGATGATAAATGTACCCCCAGATAGTTGGTGAATTTACCACCGGCTCAGGGCCTTTTGACTGTCTGACAACCATTCAGCACAGGTCTTGTGATGATCTCAGTGAGAAGATGAGGCCATTCCCCTTTTGCCCGTGGACACATGTCTAAGTGTGAGCCCTTTGCCTTCCTCCAGGGCTTCCGGGGCTGATGGTGGGGAAGGTGAGCATCTAACTGGATGACTCAGACCCTCATTAGCCCGCACCACACATACAGAGCCTCCAGGCAGCCGCTGTGGGAGCAAGGGCACAGCCGTGCTAACAAGGTCACCTTGCAATGGGCTGAGAAGAGCTGGCCATGATGAGCCAGATGATGAATGTGGAGCCGTGGAATCAATCATTTTGAAGGGAGAACATGTTAATTCTTCTCTGTCTAGGCAATTGGCTTGACAGCAGCTTGACATCATCCTTGCCCTGAATCAGCCATCACCAAATCACAGTGGGGCCAGAAAGAAAATGGAGAGAAAAAGTAAATAAACCGAGGGAGGGAGAGCCTTGGGCATTTTTAAAGCATTTCCTTTTCTTACTTGCTATCAAAGGATCCCAGTGGCAGTGTAGGATCCAAAGATGAGATGAATGATGTAAGTATTGTGTTTTCTCGAAGAGAAACTTTGTGAAAGCTCAAACTTTTCCTTTGTGAACTCATACCCAGAAAGCTGGTTTTAGGTATATATAAATATGCATACATTTATTTAAAAACAAAAAAAAAAGAACTTCAATAGAAACCCAAGAAGATCTCTTTGACTGATGGTTATAGATACAAATACACATAGACATTAGCAACAGAGCTTAAGCAAAAAACTTTTTTCATAAACCCAAATTGAAAGATTGCTGCAATAAACCATTTAAATGTGAGTATAAACTGTGTCTCTCTTGCTTTCTTTTTGCTTCTACTATGCTGGTTATTATTCTCAACCATAAACCAGGCCCTATAACTAAGGTAGATTTCAGCAGAATGCCTTAATGTAGCCATAAAAAGGACCCTGCAATTTAAAAGCCCAAGCTTCTTCTGTTTAAAAGTACAAAGGGTTTTATTTCTTTCATCATTAAAAGAATAAAGTACATATGTGGAAATCTGGGCTTTGGGGAACTTGAACCCTCTGTTTCTCTAGCTGAATTCATAGTAAATGAATTCCAAGTTTAAGAAATTATTTTAGGCAGAAGTAGCCACTGTAATAATATTTAATTACCCTCAAGAAAAAAATACTTATATTGGCTACAGAACTTGAACATGAGGTTGTAAAATATAGGGACATGAATCTTGTTGCCTTCTGGGACATTTCTGACTGCCAGACCTGTTAAAATCCTGAATTCAAAATGTATAATCAAAGATGTTTCATCAGAGAATGTTTTTTAAAATACATATATATACTTTTAAATTTTATTTGTATAAAATTTGAAAGGGCTTCCCAGGTGGCTCAGTGGTAAAGAATCTGCCTGTCAATGCAGCAGACACAGGTTCAATCCCAGGGGTGGGAAGATCCCCTGGAAAAGGAAATGGCAACCCACTCCAGTGTTCTTGCCTGGAAAATTCCATGGACAGAGGAGCCTGGCAGGCTACAGTCCATGGGGTTGCAGGGTCGAACACGACTGAGCATGCATGCACATAATTGAAAAGTGAAATCAAATAGAAAAACTGTCTGGTTAAAAGATTTAAAAGATTGGGACTTCCCTGGCAGTAGAGTAGTTAAGACATTGAGCTTCCACTGCAGGGGGTGTGGGTTCGATTCCTGGTTGAGGATCTAAGATCATGCATGTTTCTCGGGGTGGTGAAAACACATTTTTTTAAATTAATTTTTAAAAAGATTTTAAAAAGTATTGGATGACATGTAAGTATGCTGTTGGATGACTTATGAAATACAATTAGATGGCATGAATATAGTTATAAAATGCAAGTTTTTTTTTTCAAGCAATGTGGATTCAGGTATAGAAAGGAAAAGACTATCATTTTTACCTTTTTATTCCAACTTCTTTCCTATATAGAGCCTCTCCTCTAACCAGAAAGCCTAATAGCCATTATCAGCCACCTACCAAGATTTTTAGTATCTAGAAAGTAACAAACCTGTGCAGATTACTGGTGTATGGTAAAGTCAGATTTGAAGCAGATTATCAGGGATGTTAGCATTTCCTAGAAATTGTGCTAATTTTTTAAAAAGTATGTACTTTTAATTTTTATATCTCATTTTCACTCATATATTCACTCATTGTATCACAACAATTCACAACAATTAGGTGAAGCAGGAAATATCCTTCCCATGTTTTAAGTGAAGAAATTGAGATGCAGAGCTGTGTCATTTTCCAGGCTAGGCGATGTCCCCTTTCATAAATTTTCATAGCACTGAATGTTTCCTTCACAGCACTAACCAAAGTCAAATTAAGTAAAAATATTTATCTTGCTGCTTCCTGAGAGCGGGAACCTGCCCTACTTGCTTATCGCTAAATCTCAGTCACCTAGCACAATACCTGCCACAGAAGGGTTCTAGAAAAAGATGTGAAGGGGGACTTCCCTGGGTCCAGTAGTTAGGACTCCACACTCCCAATGCTGGAGGCCTGGTTTTGATCCCCAGTCAGGGAACTAAGATCCCACAAGCCATGTAGCCAAATAAATAAATATTTAAAAATAAAAAAAACACAAAACCCTTAAGAATAGGGTTTTCTTCACTGTCAATATGTGAAAATAACTTTGAATTTTTTTCAGTGTCCCGAGTACAACCTGAGGATTCAGAAACATGATTGTTATCTCTTGGTGGTCATTCAGTCACGCAATCATGTCCAACTCTTGTGATCCCATGGACTGTAGCCAGCCAGGCTCCTCCGTCCATGGGATTTTCCAGGCAAGAATACTGGAGTGGGATGCCACTTCCTTCTCCAGGGAATCTTCCCAACCCAGGGATTGAACCCTGATCTCCTGCATGGCAGGTGGATTCTTAACTGATTGAACTACTCTAGAAGAAACCTAGGCTTTTCTGAGTCATCCCAAACTGACTGAGAAAGATTCTCAGGCAATGAGTTCCCCAGGTGTTCCCATGTACAATAAAGTTTCAGCCAGTTTAGCTTCAGGGAGAAACTGAACTGCTGTCACAGGAGTTCAGGATCAGTTGCCCAACTGCCCATTCACAGAAGTTTACCAGTGACTGAAGATTTCAGCCAGGGCAACTGGGATCCATCACAGAGAAACCAGAACTGAATAGATTGTCCCACTGCTTTTCTGACGAAGTTAATTCAGTTTGGGCATTAATCCAGTTTAAGTGAATGAATCAGGAGATAGAGAAGGTTGACCGCCTCCTCTGTCATGTCTTCATAGGTCTAACATGCTGCGATCCATCTCCTCTTCCTCTATTCCTATAGGATTTACTGCTAGGACTCCAGGACTCCAGCATCTGTTCTCATTGCGCATTGTCTCTCATTGCTGTTATTTTAGGAGCTTTCCCCATCATATTAAAATATTAATATGATACTTCATTGGCTGATCCTTCTTTGTCTTCCATAGAAGGGATACTAAACATGCAATAACATGCAAAGTACATCTTGTGGATTATTTCTCAGATAACAAAGCCTGGTGTCTCAAAAACCTATGGTTAAAATGGGGAGGGAGATGGCAAGGAGGTTCAAAAGGGAGTGGATATATGTATACCTATTTTGGGGGATCCAAAATCACTGCAGACGGTGACTTCAGCCATGAAATTAAAAGATGCTGACTCCTTGGAAGGAAAGTTATGACCAACCTACACAGCATATTAAAAAGCAGAGACATTACTTTGCCAACTAAGGTCTGACTAGTCAAGGCTATGGTTTTTCCAGTGGTCACATGTGGATGTGAGAGTTGGATTATAAAGAAAGCTGAGTGTTGAAGAATTGATGCTTCTGAACTGTGGTGTTGGAGAAGACTCTTGAGAGTCCCTTGGACTGCAAGGAGATCCAACCAGTCCATTCTAAAGGAGATCAGTCCTGAGTGTATATTGGGAGGACTAATGTTGAAGCTGAAATTCCAATACGTTGGCCAACTGTTGTAAAGAGCTGACTCATATGAAAAGACCCTGATACTGGGAAAGGTTGAAGGCAGGAGGAGAAGGGGACGATAGAGGATGAGATGGTTGGATGGCATCACCGACTCAATGAACATGAGTTTGTGTAAACTCCGGGAGTTGTTGATGGACAGGGAGGCCTGGCGTACTGCAGTCCCTGGGGTGGCAAACAGTCAGACTTGACTGACCTGCTGAACTGAACTGAACTGATGGCTGATTCATGTTGAGGTTTGACAGGAAACAACAAAATTCTGTAAAGCAATTATCCTTCAATTAATAAATAATTTTTTTTAAAAAAGAGGCATTTTTAAGAGTCCAAATTTTAGATTTACACTATTGAAGTTCAAATCCCACTCTTCCTCCTTAGGGCTCTACACTCCGTACCAAGCCACTTGGTCTATTTATTTAGTTTCCTCATCTGTAGAACTGAGGATCATAATAATATCTAGCTTAGAGGATTGCCAACAGGATTGGACAAAGTACACTGTGCAAAGCACAGTCCCAGAAATTTAATGACTTCTATCCAACAACACAAGAGAAGACTCTACACATGGACATCACCAGATGGTCAGTACTGAAATTAGATTGATTATATTCTTTGCAGCCAAAGATGGAGAAGCTCTATACAGTCAGCAAAAACAAGACTGGGAGCTGACTGTGGCTCATCATGAACTCCTTATTGCCAAATTCAGACTTAAATTGAAGAAACTAGGGAAACCCACTAGACCATTCAGGTATGACCTAAATCAAATCTCTTATGATTATACAGTGGTAGTGACAAATAGATTCAAAGGATTAGACTGATAGACAGAGTGCCTGAAGAACTATGGAAAGAGGTTCGTAACATTGTACAGGAGGCAGTGATCAAGACCATCCCCAAGAAAAAGAAATGCAAAAAGGCAAAATGGTTGTCTGATGAGGCCTTGCAAATAGCTGAGGAAAGAAGAGAAGGGAAAGGCAAAGGGAAAAAGGAAAGATATACCCATTTGAATGCAGAGATCCAAAAAATAGGAAGGAGAGATAAGAAAGCCTTCCTCAGTGATCAATGCAAAGAAATAGAGGAAAACAATAGAATGGGAAAGACTAGAGATCTCTTCAAGAAAATTAGAGATACCAAGGGAACATTTCATGCAAAGATGGGCACAGTAAAGGGCAGAAATGGTATGGACCGAACAGAAGCAGAAGATATTAAGAAGAGGTGGCAAGAATACACAAAGAAGAACTGTACAAAAAGATCTTCACAACCCAGACAACCACGATGGTGTGATCACTCACCTAGTGCCAGACATCCTGGAATGTGAGGTCAAGTGGGCCTTAGAAAGCATCACTACGAACAAAGCTAGTGGAGGTGATGGAATTCCAGTTGAGCTATTTCAAATCCTAAAAGATGATGCAGTGAAAGTGTTGCACTCAATATGCCAGCAAATTTGGAAAACTCAGCAGTGGCCACAGAACTGGAAATGGTCAGTTTTCATTCCAATTCCAAAGAAAGGTAATGCCAAAGAATGCTCAAACTACCACACAATTGCACTCATCTCACTCGCTAGTAAAGTAATGCTCAAAATTCTCCAAGCCAGACTTCAGCAATATGTGAACCATGAACTTTCAGTGTGAATCATGTTCACACTGGATTTAGAAAAGGCAGAGGAAGCAGAGATCAAATTTCCAACATCCACTGGATCATCAAAAAAGCAAGAGAGTTCAAGAGAAACATCTACTTTTGCTTTACTGACTACTCCAAGGCCTTTGACTGTGTGGATCATAACCGACTGTGGTAAATTCTTAAAGAGATGGGATACCAGACCACCTGACTGCCTCTTGAGAAATCCGTATGCAGGTCAAGAAGCAACAATTAGAACTGGACATGGAACAACAGACTGTTTCCAAATCAGGGAAAGGAGTACGTCAAGGCTGTATATTGTCACCCTGCTTATTTAACTTACATGAAAAGTACATCACGTGAAATGCCAGGCTGTATGAAGTACAAGCTGGAATCAAGATTGCTGGGAGAAATATCAATAACCTCAGATATGCAGATGACACCACCTTTATGGCACAAAATGAAGAAGAACTAAAGAGCCTCTTGATGAAAGTAAAAGAGGAGAGTGAAAAAGCTTGCTTAAAACTCAGCTGTCAGAAAGCTAAGATCATGGCCTCTGGTCCCATCACTTCATGGCAAATGGATGGGGAAACAATGGAAACAGTGACAGACTATTTTCTTGGGCTCCAAAATCACTGCAGATGGTAACCGCAGCCATGAAATTAAAAGACGCTTACTCCTTGGAAGAATAGCTATGACCAACCTAGACAGCATATTAAAAAGCAGAGACATTATTAACAAAGGTCTGTCTAGTCAAAGCTAAGGTTTTTCCAGTGGTCATGTATGGATGTGAGAGTTGGACTATGAAGAAGGCTGAGCGCCGAAGAATTGATGCTTTTGAACTGTGGTGTTGGAGAAGACTCTTGAGAGTCCCTTGGACTGCAAGGAGATCCAGCCAGTCCATGCTAAAGGAAATCAGTCCTGAATATTCATTGGAAGGACTGATGCTGAAGCTGAAATTCCAATACTTTGGCCACCTGATGTGAAGAGCTGACTCATATGAAAAGACCCTGATGCTGGGAAAGATTGAAAGCAGGAGGAGAAGGGGACGACAGAGGATGAGATGGTTAGATGGCATCATTGATATGATGGACATGAGTTTGAGTAGACTCCAGGAGTTGGTGATGGACAGGGAAGCCTGGCCTGCTGTAGTCCTTGGGGTTGCAAAAAGTCAGACACGACTGAGCAACTGAAGTGAACTGATCCATGCTAGACATCAATTAATTTAGTTATTATTGTTGCTAATATTTTAAAACTATTATTCTAAGGAATTTAAAATTATTATTAAGTTACTTAAATCATTATCATCAGTACAGCTTAATGATGGAGAGTACAGATTCTAGTTGCCTGAGTGGGAGTCCTCGTTCTGCTGGACTAGCTATGTGACTTGAGCAGTTACTCATTCTTTCCTTATTATTCCTTCCTGAGAAATGGGGATAGTTGTGCCTACTTCATAATGTTATGAGGGTCATAACAATATACATGCAGCCTCCATATGATAAGCACTGTGTGTGTGAGCTAGTACTACTGCTACAAGTATTACTGCCATTACTACTGTTCAGTGCAGTTCAGTTCAGTCGCTCAGTCGTGTCCGACTCCTTGGGACCCCATGAATCGCAGCACGCCAGGCCTCCCTGTCCATCACCAACTCCTGGAGTTCACCCAAACTCACGTCCATGGAGTTGGTGATGCCATCCAGCCATCTCATCCTCTGTCATCCCCTTCTCCTCCTGCCCCCAATCCCTCCCAGCATCAGAGTCTTTTCCAATGAGTCAACTCTTTGCATGAGGTAGCCAAAGTACTGGAGTTTCAGCTTTAGCATCATTCCTTCCAAGGAAATCCCAGGGCTGACCTCCTTATTACTGTAATATTAATAGTAATAGCAGCTTTCAAAACACAAACTTGATTCAGGTTGGTCTAGGCCAGATCTAATTCTTTTTCTTTTTTCTTTTGGTTGAACTGAGTCTTTGTTGCTACGTGCGGGCCATCTCCAGCTGCAGCAAGCTGTTCTATTCACTAGTTGTGACTAGTTGCGGTGTGCGGGCTTCTCATTGCAGTAGCTTCTCTTGTTGGAGAGCACAGGCTCTAGACACACGGGCTTCAGTAGTTGTAGCACCTAGGCTCAGTAGTTGTGGTCTATGGGTTTAATTGCTCCACAGCATATGGCATCTTCCCAGACCAGGGATTGAACTCATGTCCCCTGCACTAGCAGGCAGATTCTCAACCAGTGGACCACTAGGTCCAGGCCAAACTAAATTCTTAAATGTTAAATAGTCTTTTTTTTTTTTTAGTTACTTAATTGAAGGCTAATTGCTTTATAATAGTGTGTTGGTTTCTGCCATACATCAATATGAATCAGCCATAGGTATACGTATGTTCCCTCCGTCCTGAAACTCCCTCTCACCTCCTATCCCATCCCACCCCTCTAGGTTGTCACAGAGTCCCAGTCTGAGTTCCTTGAGTCATACACCAAATCCCCACTGGCTATCTATTTTACATATAGCAGTGTATATGTTTCTATCTACTCTCTCCATTCATCCCCCCTCCTCCTTCCTCCCCACCGTATGCACAAGTCTGTTCTCTATGTCCACGTCTCCACTGCTGCCCTGCAAATGGGTTCATTAGTACCATCTTTCTAAATTGTATATATATGCATTAATATATGATATTTGTTTTTCTCATTCTTAATTACTTCATTCTATATAATTAGCTCTAGATTCATCCACCTCGTTGGAACTGACTCAAATGTGTTCCTTTCTATGGCTGAGCAATATGCAGAGTACATCATGAGAAACGCTGGACTGGAAGAAACACAAGCTGGAATCAAGATTGCCGGGAGAAATATCAATAAACTCAGATATGCAGATGACACCACACTTATGGCAGAAAGTGAAGAGGAACTAAAAAGCTTCTCGATGAAAGTAAAAGAGGAGAGTGAAAAAGTTGGCTTAAAGCTCAACATTCAGAAAATGAAGATCATGGCATCTGGTCCCATCACTCTATGGGAAATAGAGAAACATTATTTTGGGGGGCTTCAAAATCACTGCAGATGGTGACTGCAGCCATGAAATTAAAAGATGCTTACTCCTTGGAAGAAAAGTTATGACCAACCTCGATAGTATATTCAAAAGCAGAGACATTACTTTGCCGACTAAGGTCCGTCTAGTCAAGGCTATGGTTTTTCCAGTAGTCATGTATGGATGTGAGAGTTAGACTGTGAAGAAGTCTGAGCTCCGAAGAATTGATGCTTTTGAACTGTGGTGTTGGAGAAGACTCTTGAGAGTCCCTTGGACTGCAAGGAGATCCAACCAGTCCATTCTGAAGGAGATCAACCGTGGGATTTCTTTGGAAGGAATGATGCTAAAGCTGAAACTCCAGTACTTTGGCCACCTGATGCGAAGAGTTGACTCATTGGAAAAGACTTTGATGCTGGGAGGGATTGGGGGCAGGAGGAGAAGGGGACGACAGAGGATGAGATGGCTGGATGGCATCACGGACTCGATGGACGTGAGTCTGAGTGAACTCCGGGAGTTGGTGATGGACAGGGAGGCCTGGTGATGGACAGGGAGGCCTGGGGTTGCAAAGAGTCGGACACGACTGAGCGACTGAACTGAACTGAATATGCCATCGTGTGTATGGACCACAGCTTCTTTATACATTCATCTGTCCGTAGACATCTAGGTTGCTTCCAGGTCCTAACTATTGTAAATAGTGCTTCAATGAACATTGGGGTACATATGTCCTTTTCAATTATGTTTTCCTCAGGGTTTATACCCATTGGTGGGATTTGAGTCATATGGTAGTTTTATTCCTAGTTTTTTGAGGAATATTCATACTCTCTTCTATCAGTATGTATGTCTTCCATCAATAAACTGGCTGCATCAATTTACATTCCCATCAACAGTGCAGGGGTTCTCCTTTTCTCCATGCTCTTTCCAGCATTTATTATTGGTAGATTTTTTGATAATGGCCATTTTGACCAGTGTGAGGTGATACCTCATTGCAGTTTTGATTTTCATTTCTCTAATAATGAATGATGTTGAACATCTTTTCATTTGTTTATTAGCCTTCTGTATGTCTTCTTTGGAGAACTGTCTGTTTAGGTCTTCATACCACTTTTTGATTGGGTTATTTGTTTTTCTGGTATTGAGTTGCATGAGCTGCTTGTATATTTTGGAAAGTAATCCTTTATCAGTTGTTTCATTCGCTATTATTTTCTCCCACTCTGAGGGTTTTAAATGTAATATATTCTTAAGCAAGCAATATTTGTTAAATTATGTTTCTTGACATTCAGTTTCTGGGCTCAAGTGCAAGAGAGCTTTCAGAGTTATATCTGAGTGTAGCTCAGATTCCAAGAGCAGCAGAGGTGGGAGAAGATTTGAGCCAGCAAGTACATTTATCCCAAGTTGAGACCTGAACACTCCCTGGATTGTAACTCATCCCTTAATCTGCCTGAGTGCTCCCAAGTTGGCCCTGTTGGGAGTTACCTTCTGGCTCTGACATGCTTCCTGAGACTTGGCAAACAGAGAGCCATCCTTCCCAGTCACCCTGACCATGTGCATTTCACAGCCTCTGTTTTTACTGAATCCCAGGGCAGGAATGGGACAAGGAGAGGCAGTTCCGTCAGAGAGCAGATAGGAGAGGCACCCAGCTCAGCTAGGAAAGTGTCCTGGGTTGGAACCTCCAGTTCTCAAATTATCATCTCTTTAATCTTGAGTGAGTCCCCTAACCTCTCTGAGACTCAGTTTCCTAATCTGTAAACCTGTTTGAGTTGATATGTACCTCATGGGATTATTACAAAAATTTCATGAGTTCGTTGAGCTATTTGAAAACCTGTTGCAAGATGTCTGCTGCTGCTGCTGAGGCTGCTGCTAAGTCACTTCAGTCGTGTCCGACTCTGTGATCCCATAGACAGCAGCCCACCAGGCTCCCGGTCCCTGGGATTCTCCAGGCAAGAACACTGGAGTGGGTTGCCATTTCCTTTCCCAATGCATGAAAGTGAAGTGTGAAAGGGAAGTCGCTCAGTCGTGTCTGACTCTTTGCAAACTCACGGACTGCAGCCCACCAGGCTCCTCTATCCATGGGATTTTCCAGGCAAGAGTACTGGAGTGGGGTGCCATTGTCTTCTCAATAAACATCAGCTGAACCTGAATCCTAAATCTAAGCCCTTTGCTAACCAGCCTCCAGGAAACTTTTCTTTTGCTCTCTGGAAGCACCTCTAGAAGAGGAACCTGCTCCATTGCCCACAAACATGCTCTCATCTGCCAGGGTGGATTTGGATCCATACATACTTACATTTTTCATCCTATTCAATCCCTTCTCCAAAGAGACCTACCCACTTCATACTCCCCCTCTGCTACCTACCAGTGATCTGTCTTCTAAATTTCTAGCTTCTTCTAGCCCTGCTGTGCAAATCTGTATTTTCAGCCAAGATCTCTGCCCTTCCTCATCCTACCCCCATCCTCACAGGTCTTCTAATTGTTCCTTTCTTGCTTCTTCCCTGTAGCATAACCGCATTCTACTGTAAGCTCCATTATGTAGGTACCATGCGGAATGTCAAAGTCCCCACTGCTGCCTACTGCAGCTGTCTAAGTTCTTTTCACTCTTTTCAATTCCTGATCTCATAATGCCAGTCTTGGCACATGACTACATCTCTCTTTCTGCTGTGCAGTATAGGATTATCTCTGTGTAATTTTCCACAAACACAGTTCAGCTTTATTCCAAAAGAGAGAAAAACTTATTTTTTCTTACCCATAGGACTCCCTTGACACCATTATAAAATGCTTCTAACTATGAATGTTTCTGTTAAAAAGCTGGCAGTAAGAAATAATTGGCTTATCATTAAATCTATGAGAAGTTAGTGTGGAGGTGAAAGATGATGCACAAACAGTTTCTTGCCATTCCTAGGGCTTCTTGGCTAGGATTTAGAATAAGAATGGACTTTTCCCTAAGATGAAAGCCCATTCATCTTTTTTTTTTCTTTTAGCTCAGGAAATAATGGCTTCCTTTAGTTAGATAAATAACTTTAAAGAGAAATGAGAAGGGGTGTGTATAGCTTAGTTGCATTAAATGGCATGAGGGTGTCATTACTTAGGACAGAATTTAATATTGAATAATGTATTAATCCACCTCTTAAACAGTGTTAGATGATTCTGAAGTTCCCCAAACTGAAATTATAATCTCTGAGGGCCTGAGATGGTCCCTTCACAGAGTTACTAAAAACAAGGCTTGGTTTGGCATACAGCTCTTCAGGCACGTCTTATTCTTTCATTTCAACTTTTCGTACGAAGTCATCTGTCTGATTCTCTTTTCTCACATGTGAAGACACCTATATTGTTTGTTAACACATACTGAAAGTGGTGTTTTGGGTGATGAGGAAATGAATCTAATACATAATGTTGATTCCACTGTAAATACTAGCTTGCGAAGGATCATCTTAGTTGCTGTTATTCAGGTGTTCAGTCGTGTCCAACTCTTTGCAACCCCATGAACTTCAGCACGCCAAGCTTCCCTGTCCTTCACGGTCTCCTGGAGTTTGCTCAAACTCATGTCCATTGAGTCAGTGATGCCATTTAGCCATCTCATCCTCTGTCACCCCCTTCTCCTCTTGCTTTCAATCTTTCCCAGCATCACAGTCCTTTCTAATGAATTGGCTGCTCGCATCAGGTGGCTAAAGTACTGGAGCTTCAGCATCAGCATCAGTCCTATGAAAAGGATCATGTGTAGCCCATAAATGCAGAAAATTATGCCAAGCCTAGACTTGGCATCTGGCATAACTGACCTCTCCATACTCCAGGATCACTGCTGATACTGTCCTTAAACATCAAAGACCATGTCACTGTGTCATTTTAGAATCCTTTATGAGTATCAGCAGTGGAAAGCACGTATCCACCAGCATCTCACCCACGACCTTTCCTAAGCACTTGCTGACCTCCCTTTACCATTCCAGTTTCCCCTTCCTACTACCTCTGACCTTGAATGTGGTGTCCCAGCCCAACTACAATATTCATGATGCTGTAAACACACCAAGTCCTTAGGTTTCCATGCCTTTTCATCATTTTCCAATCATGGAATGTACCCCCATGATTATACACCCACAACCAGCCACCACCTTTTGATCAGTACTTGACTATCCTTCAGTTAAAGAAAAGCCTCTACCTTTAAAAGAAGGCATCTCTAAGTGATGGCAATGAGAAACCCATGCACCTCGACTAGAGAGTAACCCCTGCTTGCTGCAACTAGGGGGAAACCCATGCAGCAATGGAGACCCAGCACAGCCAAAAATAAACAAATAAATAAAATTTTAAAAAAAAAATTTAAAAGCACCTCTTCTCTAAACCCTGTTTTGAGTCTTCTGTCCTTGAATAGATTATGTCCTTCCCTTCCCTCTCTCCTTTGTGCTACTCTAATCCCTAAGAGCTGTGTCTGGACCTCAGCATGTTGCACGCTGAGCTGGAATCATTAGTTTGAGTCATAGGCTGTGCTTATTCATCACTGTCTAGCCAGTGAAAGATCAGTGAGCACCAGGTAGTCATCAAAAACTATTTGATAAATTAATGGTCTGTATTTTTGTCATCAAAGCTAACAAACTAGGAGCATTTTTACAAAACTGGAACTGGAGATATGTGACATCAAAAACAGCAAATGAATGAAAGCAGATGCCCCAAGGGTAACCAACTTCTTCATCTGTTAAGGGAGAGCCACCAACTGATTATTCATTTTCACTAGGAATTATATTTAAGTGTTCTGACTGTTAGATTCAAAATAATGTTAACATTTAGTTCGATTTCAAGAATACTATATGTTAAAGATATCTCAATAAAGTTGTTAAAAAACTTTTAAACCTCAGCAACAAAACTATAATCCATTAGAAGCCTATAAGTGTATTGAGAGGATCCCCTGGAGAAGGGAATGGCCACCCTCTCCAGTATTCTTGCCTGGAAAACTCCACGGACAGAGGAGCCTGGTGGGCTATAGTCCAAGGGGTCACAGAGAGATATGATTGAACACACACTCACACACACACACTTATCATAGCCTATATGGGACTGGACTATAAACTTGAATAAGAAGAACCAAAAGCTTAGAGTTGGCCAACAAAAAGAAAAAAGAAAAAGTCTGAAGCAAATTAAAGGTAGATAGACCTGTTGTTTACTAGTTATTATTGACTTTTAATCAAGTATGGAGCCATGTGCTTTCATATATAGGAGATATTGTGATATTATATCTAAGAGCTTAACTCTGGAGTCATCCTGCCTGGGTTCAAAATGCAACCCAGCCACTTTGCATAAATTTTAAATCTTAGCTAAGATAATCAGCCATCCATGTCTCAATTTTCCTCATCAGCAAAATGGAGCTGATAATAGTACTTCATAGAGTTAGGGTGAGGGTTAAATTAGGAAATCCACCTAAAGAATTCAGCAAGCAGTCAATTTTCAGTAGTTATCAGCTGTTATTATAATTTGCCTACTTCAAAGAAGCAAGAAGAGTTTACTTAAACAAAGGAAGAAGGAGAAGGGCTCAGTGTGTTAGAATACAATAGAGTGAGCACAGCTGAAACAGGGATTCTCAGAACCTGCTTAAAAGTTTAGTCCTTAAAGAAGGGTTGGGAGGAAAGGACTAGAATTCTTTTAGAATTCCAGAATGACTTGGCTAATTGCCCTCATAAGGTAGGAGAGGAACCATAGTGAACAGCTGTACTTTGAATGCAGAATGGTAGCCTAACCTTGCATCAGCTTCAGAGTTAGTCCTTCCTGCTTGGATGCTTTCCTTTTGCTCTGCAGAAAAGGGGAAAATGGGGGTGGTTTCCAGAGGTGGGGGGTTGAAGGGGAGCAAAATGGGTGACGGAAACCAAAAGGTACAAACTTCAGTTATAAAATAAGTCCTGGGGATGTGCTGTACAGCCTGGTAACTGTAGTTGCTAATTCTGTATAGTATATTTGAAAGTTGGTAAGAGAGTGGATTTTAAAGGTTCTTATTACAAGAAGAAAAAAAAAAGTAACCATGTGTGGTGATGGATGTTTACTAGACATGTTGTGGGATCATTTTGCAGTATATACAAATGTCAAATTATTATATTGTATACCTGAAGCTAATATAATGTTATGTCAATTATATTTCAGTTTTAAAATTTGGAGGATAAGAATGAGAAAGGAAGTGTATTTCTAACATTGTGTTAGTCGCTCAGTCGTGTCTGAATCATTGTGACCCCATGGACTGTAGTCCACCAGCCTTCTCTGTTCATGGAATTCTCCAGACAAGAATACTGGATTGGGTTGCCATATCCTTCGCCAGGATTTCTACCGTTAGCAACCACAAATTATTTGTTGCAGAGATCATCTAAGTGGAATTTCCCCTAAATATTAGCAAATCTAGGAGTCCTAGGCACATTTCCATTTCCAAAGTGGAAGGTCTTTTCTTTCTTTCTTTAAAAATAGCAGGTCCTTGAGGATTTACTATACTTTTCTCTCTTCTTTTGCATATGTTTGATGATTTTTAAAAGTCAGTGTCAAATGTAAATAGCACCACAACAGAATTTTTTTATTACAAAAAGCTTTCTGCTTCTGAACTTTGCTTATAGTCAGATGGACTAGATGGAATTTGATTTTCCTTATGTAAATAAAATCTTCCCTTCTGTTTTTTCTGCTTGGTCTTTTCATTCTGATGTTACATTGAAAGTTCCTTCTTGCACTTATGTCAGTTTTCCTTTATCTAGTTGATGCTTGTCTCTATTCCCATTTTTCTTTTTTTTTAAATTTTAATTGTTGTTGCTTCTACTCCTGAGAAAATGGGACCTCTAGGGTGCATTTTGGAACCCTCTCCCATTGGAGCTGACTCTGAAAAGCCTTCCCCCACTGTGGCAGACAAGTTCCAGAGGTTCTGAGGCTAGCGGTGTGGGACAGGTGACTTCTCACTCTATTCTCCGGAGCACCTAAAGAATAGTCTCAGGCCTTCCCTGGTGGCTCAGCTGGTAAAGAATTCGCCTGCAACGTGGGCAACCTGGGTTTGATCCCTGGGTGGAGAAGGTCCCCTGGAGATGGGAAAGGCTACCCTCTCCAGTATTCTGACCTAGAGAATTTTATGGACTATAGAGTCCGTGGGGTTGCAAAGAGTAGGACACAACTGAGCAACTTTCAGTCACTTAAGAGTAGTCTCAAGGTCTCTCTCCATGCAGAACAAAGGTAAAAAATGAAACCCTACTAAAGAGTTGATGGCAGATCCAAAAATAGGCCTAGTAGCAAACAGCAAACACAGAGGTCATGGCATGGGCTTCCCCTTAGTTCCCCTTAGTTCTTCCTTTGGGCTCTAAGCCTCCTGTGCGTGCATGCTAAGTTGCTTCAGCTGGATCTGACTCTGCGACCCTATGGACTGTAGCCTGCTAGCCTCCTCTGTCCATGGGATTTTCCAAGAGAGAATACTGGAGTGGGTTGCCACGCCATGCTCCAGGAGATCTTCCCAAGCTAGGGACTGAACCCACATCTCTTATGTCTCCTGCATTGGCAGGTGGGTTCTTTACCACTACTGCCACCTGGGAAGCCCTCTAAGCCTAATAGTTTGGTCTAAATGGTAAAGAATCTGCCTGCAATGCAGGTGACCTGGGTTCAATCCCTGGGTCAGAAAAATCCCCTGGAGAAAAGAATGGCAATCCTTTCCAGTATTCTTGCCTAGAGAATTCCATGGACAGAGGAGCCTGGCAGGCTGCAGTCCATGGGGTAGCAAAGAGTCAAACAGGGCTGAGTGACTAACACTTTGTGGAAACTTTAGCTGCGGTATATGTAATCTAGTTCCCTGATCAGGGATCGAACCCAGGCTCCCTTGCAATGGGAGCTCAGATCTTAGTCACTGGACTGCCAGGGAAGTCCCATCACAGTCTTACACGTCCAAAGTTATACTCCTGATTTTCCACCCTACAGAGCTATTTCTCTGCCAATTTTTCCATTTCAACAAATGGCAGCTCCTTCCTCCAAATGCTCAAGGCAAAAACATGCAGATCATCCTTGGCTCCTCTCTTACTTTCTTACCACATCTAAATCCTCAGAAAATCCTGTTACTGTGCTAAATATATGTAGAATCTGAGCACTCCTCATTGGCTTCACCTCTCACAACTTGATCCAAGGGAAAATGACCTACCATTTAGTTAAGGTAATATCTGATGGTACATCGGAATATCTCAGAAATTTAACACCAAAGATGCTTGTTTTGCACTCCTGATCAATGGGCAGCTGTCACCGGAGTGATTCTGGGTTCCAGCCTCCTTCACCCTTGTGACTCTGACCTTCAACATTGGCATCAAAGCTGCAGAGGCAAAAGAGCATGGAGGTTTTGTGAGTCAGGCCTGGAAGTGGTATACATCTCTATTATTTACATTTCATTAGTCCTAGGGAGGGTCATCCTTAACTACAAGGGAGGTGGGAAAACTACAGAAGAGAAAACAATTTGGTAAATAGGTAGGTAATCTCTGACTTTCAATCTAGACTTTAATTAACAAACCTTTTGTAATTAGTTTTCCTGTTTTCACTTCTGTGTTTCTACAGTCTTTTCTCAATGTATCTCAACCTAATGATCCTTTTAAACTTAACTCAGATTGTGTCCATTCTTTGCTCAAAGCCTTCCAATGGCTTTCCTGCTTTCTTGTTTATTCCAAAGTGCTTATCAAGGCTTTATATGATCTACCTTCCACCAACTTCCTTGATTCATTTCTTAGCACTGTCCGTCCTCTTCACTCCCTTACAACCGCGCTGGCTGCCGTACCAGCTCTCCAATATGCAGGCACTCTCCCATTTCCTCTTCCCTTCGCCTAGAACACTTGTTCCCTTAGATATTCTCAGGGCTCCGTCTCTTACTGCCTTAGATCTACGTTCAAACTCCAGTTTGTTAAACATCCTGTGTTGAATGACCTAAACAAGAAGATGCTCTTAACCATCCTTTCTCTCTACTCCCTTTTATATCTCACTTAACTCACTGTATATTTGTCTCTAAGCTTACTGTCTCTCTTCCAAGATTCAAATGTCTTGGAAATTCCCTGGTGGCCCGGTGGTTGGACTCCACACTTTCACTGTGGAGGGCATGGGTTTGATCTCTGACTGGGGCACTGAGATCCTGCAAGCTTTGAAGGATGGCCAAAAATGAGTAAATAAATTAAATTAATGATTTTTTGTTTAAAGCCACTAAGTTTAAAAAAAAAGTCTTGTCTTATGAGAGATGAAACTTTGTTTCATCCCCAGCTCCTTGGTAGTAAGAATAATGCATGGAACAGGGGCTTAACAAATATTTTTCTAATTACTGAAAAGGTGAATGAATGAGGGAGCAGATGAACTGCTTAGCACATCACCTGGCAAAAAGTAATCAAAAAATGGTAATGTTGCTGAGATAAAGTTTTTCTCTTAGATTGGAAAGAATGTTGATTTTTCCCCCTATTTTATTCTCTATTTTGTTTTCATGATTTAAAAAAATGCAGATACAAGACTAAGTTCTTCCTTATGCTCTCATCATCTGTAACATGATCTCTCTATTCTTTCAGCTTTTCATCTTTATACTTCTACTTCAATGCATGAATGTGTCCTATACCTACAGAATGAGGTGAGAGGGATCCAGATAAAGAAGAGAGTAAACTTACCATTCAACATGCTGCTGCAAGTAAAAAAAAATTTTTTTAAGTTAAATGACCACATTTTAAAAAGTATACATTTATTTGCTTTTGACTGTGCTGGGTCTTCGTTGCTCTAGTGGTGGAGAGCAGGGCATTGTGGTGCATTGTGGTGCCTGGGCCTCTCACTGGGATGGCTTCTCTTGCTGCAGACAACAGGCTCTAGGTGCACAGGCTTCGGTCGTTGTGGCACAGAGATTCATCGGTCATCACTCCTAGGCCCCAGACCATGCAAGCTCCTGCAGTTGCAGCTCCCAGGTTTAGAGGTTGTGGCACACAGGCTTCGTTGCTTCACGGTTTGTCCACTGCGCCACCAGGGAAGTCCTAAATGACCACATCTTATGCTAAAAAGGGATAATACAAAAATCGCAGCCAGATATCATTTTTGCTTCATTAAGAAATTGAAAACTAATTTGTATCTATATTCAGGGCCACATTTTCTCAAACTAAAGCAACAACCATCTCTATGACTGGAAATAAAATGAAATAAATATGACTTTTTCTTTTACTTTATGAGGAAAAAAAAAAAACCTCCCAAAGCATTTCCAAAATTTCTCAGATTTTCACTAAGCAAAGTATTCCACCTGATATAGTTTGTAGATGAGGGGATTAAAAAAAATCACATCCTGAGAATAGTCTAACCAGGGGTCAAAGGTAAATCAAGAATAGAATTTCTGAACTGTAAAAAAGATATTAAAATATGACTTTCAATTAGCTCAGAAATGAGCTCTAACACTCTTTAACTATATCTTCAGAAGTGACTCCTTTTGTTCTTCCAGTAATTGAGATGTCAAAGGGTAATTCGAGGCTACTCAGAAAGATTGTGTCTGATTTTGTTAAAAAGTCTAAGCTAATTACTGGTACATAATGAAAAATTACCAGATTGCCCTGAATTCTTGACAGGTAAAAACATTCTTAAGAAATTGTGATAAATAAGAATTCTAATATTCATTTCATAACTTTCTTCAGAAATATTAAAATCTGTTCAAATTAGTGAAGCTTTATCCTTTTTGTATGTGAGATCTAAGTGGGGGCGAAGGAGGCAGTTGAGAAACCTGCCAAGTCCACTGTTAAATTAGTGAATATATGTTTTACGGTAGGATAGGAATAACACTGATTTTCAAAATGCTTTCAATATGCTACTTCCAGTGTCAAGTACTTTCAAAGGAAGAGACTGTTTGGAAATGACAATAATCTTCTTAGATCCCTATGGACCTGATGTTCAGTTGCTCCATCAACCGTTTTCAGGCAATGACAATAGGAACCACTCACCCATTCTCAGTGGTCCCTACCAATTCCTCCAACTAAATGATGGTCAAGTCTCAGCTAAGAAATTAGTCTAGGTCACAACCAGGTTGAATTTGTAGAGCACTGTGTTAAGAGAGTCAAGGAGAACTTCCCCGATAGTCCAGTGGCTAAGACTCAGTGCTTCCAAGGCAGGACCCCATTTCAGTCCTTGGTCAGGAAACCAGATCCCACATGGTGTAACTAAGAGTTCACATGCTTCAATTAAAGATCCTTCATGCTGCAACTAAGACTTGGCAAAGCCAAATAAATAATAATTAAAAAAAAAAAAAAAAAGAGTCAAGAGAGGGCAAGAACAGATAAAATTATAATCATCTAAAAGAAATTCTGAGCATGAAGTGAGTAAAAGGTCCATTCCAGAGAGTGAGTGATAAGTTAGACACAAAAGTCTAAAGCTGGAACTGTGGGCACAAGTGGCAGAGCAAACTTGGCTGTAAGGGCTGGTTGATTTAGAGCTCCTGGAGTCATAGGAGATGAAGGGCAGCACTTCGCTTGCCTGCGCAAGACCAAGAAATGAGAAGAGGGAGGAGGGGAAGGAGGAAAAATGAGGGGAGTGGTCAGGAGCATGCGGTGAACACAAGAAGTTGCTGGATGTTCTCCTCCAAGTGTGGCTTTATGAATCACTTGCCTGAGAATCCCCTGGGAAGCGTGTTTCAAACACATATTCCCAGGCCCCACCCTAGACTTCCAGAATCAAAGCAATGGAAGAGGAGCCTAGGAATTTAGACTTTTAACAGTCTCCCCAGGTATTGTAGGCACACTTACATTTGTATGCTAAATTCTTTACCTGAATTGTTTTGCTTAATCTTTCAAAAGCTTTTGTGAAACCAGTACTATTATTATTATCCCCTCCCTAAACAGGAAACTGACTCTGAGAAAGTGGCCCAAGGCAGAAAGTTTATGTAAGGCAAAGCCAGAATGCAAACTCATTCATCTTGATTCCAGATTCTGTCATTTTTAATCAAGCTAAACCAGGGGTCCTCAAACTTTTTCTGTAAAACGGTCAGGTAATAAACATTTTAGGGGTGGTCGCCTAAATGGTCTCCATTGCAACGGCTCAACTCTGCTGGAGACAGCAGGTAAGGACATGGGCGTGGCTGAGTGTCCAATAAAATGACAAAATCAAGTGGTAGACTTGATGACACTCTAGACTCAGAATTGCTTTTCAAAGTGTTCAGAACAGCAGCGTCTTGGAAGCTTGTTAGAAATATAGAATCTCAGCCTGCTCCAGACTTACTGAATCAGAATCTCCTTTTCACAAGGTCCTCAGGCATTTTTATGCACATGATAGCATGAGAGCCCTGCTGCAGGACATTTCTGAAGAGCTTCCCCTCAAAGCTCTGCCCTTGGCCTTTGACGTCCATCCTTTCTGGCGTGTGAACTCAATTTCTGATAGTGAGTATGCCGGTCACCTCCCAAAAAACTTTAAATAAATAAAAATCTTTAGTCAAGGGGCTTCCCTAAAATGGCTCAGTGATAAAGAATCTACCCGCCAATGCAGGAGACACTGGTTCAATCCCTGGTCCAAGAAGATCTCACATGGCCACAGAGCAACTAAGCCGTTGTACCACAACGACTGAGCCTGTAGTCCTGAGACCATGCTCCACAACAGAAGTCAGCTCAATGAGGAACCTGCGCCTGCAAGCAAGAGTAGCCCCTGCTCGCCACAACTAGAGAAAAGCCTGAGAAGCAACAAAGATCCAGCACAGCCAAAAATAAATACATAGATAAAATTATTATTTTTTTAAATCTTTAATCAGGAAAAAAAACCTTTCAGCTAAACTCTATCAATTACTCTCCCTAGTCTTTTTTTGTCTTTATTCTTTCCAGGACCTACAGAGGCAGTATTCATCTCCTGAAAATGAGGGAAGAGTGGGAATCAGGTTATTATTTAACTTTTTATTTGATATCTACTTAAAGTTTCATCCCTGGGTCGGGAAGATCCCCTGGAGAAGGCAATGGCACCCCAATCCAGAACTCTTGCCTGAAGAATCCCATGGATGGAGGAGCCTGGTGGGCTACAGTCCACGGGGTCGCAAAGAGTTGGACACGACTGAGTGGCTTCACTTTCACTTTAAAGTTTCAAGGCCAGTATAAGCAATGCCTCTCTGCCCAGATTAATTAATTTTTACATTTTGGCATCATTTGCTTCATTATAGTATCTCCATCTAGGTAAAAAGAAGATGATAAAGAGAGAGATAACTTTTTTCTTTCTCAAGACTGTTTGAGTAGCTTGCGGAAATCATATCCCTTCACCCCTACATACTTTGGTATGAATTTCTTAAGAATAAGATAATTCTGTTACATAGCTACACTTTCGTGATCAAAATCAGGAAATTTAATATTAATACACTACTATATATTATCTAATCCACAAAGTCTATTCACATTTTGTCTTTTGTCCTATCCAAGGTCATACATTGTATTTAGTTTTCATGTCTCTTTAATCTGGAAGACTTCCTTAGTTTTCATTGTGTTTCTTGACCTTGATATTCTTCGAGGATACATTTTAGTTTCTTTGCTTCCCTGATAGCTCAGTTGGTAAAGAATCCATCTGCAATGCAGGAGACCCCAGTTCAATTCCTGGGTTGGGAAGATCCGCTGGAAAAGGGATAGGCTACCCACTCCAGTATTTTTGGGCTTCCCTTGTGGCTCAGCTGGTAAAGAATGTGCCTGCAGTGTGGAAGACCTGGGTTTGATCCCTGGGTTGGGAAGGTGCCCTGGAGAAGGGAAAGGCTACCCACTCCAGTCTTCTGGCCTGGAGAAATCCATGGACCGTAGAGTCCATAGGGTCACAAAGTTGGACACAACTAAGTGACCCTCACTTTTCGTTATTTAGTAGAATGTCCTTCAGTGTGGGTTTGTCTGATGATTTCTTAGTCAAGTTCAGGTTGTACGTTTTGCGAGGAATATCACCCAAGCACCAGTGTGTTTTTCTTGATGCATCCTGTCAGGAGGCACATGATGTCGCTTCATCCTGATTTTGGTGATACTAGCTTTGGTCACTCAGCTAAGTTGGTGTCTGCCAGATTTTATTTACTACAGAGTTACTATTTTTTCCTTTGTAATGAATAAATAATTTGAAAGTATATAAATATCCCATTCTTCATCAAATCTTTACCACTAGTTTCAGCACTTATTGATGATTTTGTTACTCTAATAATCTCAGGTCAGCAAAGATTTGAAACGGCAGACCAGTGTTACAGCTCAGTTGCAGCTCAGAGTTTTATTCCACAAACAAAGGATAGTACACCCTCGAGGCGTGAGGGCTGGCTGACCCCAAAGGAGAAGCCCCAGTTCGGCTTGGCTCCCTCTTTTTATAAGTTTTGTCTCCTCTCCCCTTAAGCCTGTCCTATGCAAATTGAGCTAGCTAGGAAAGGGGTGTGTTTGTTCCACCTGAGGTTCTCACTCGTCTGTGGATTTTCTTTTGTTCCGTTTTCACAGGCTTTTCCCTTTCTTTGTCTTTTAGCCTGGAGAAGGCAATGGCACCCCACTCCAGTACTCTTGCTTGGAAAATCCCATGGACGGAGGAGCCTGGTAGGCTGCAGTCCATGGGGTCACTGAGGGTCGGACACGACTGAGTGACTTCACTTTCACTTTTCACTTTCATGCATTGGAGAAGGAAATGGCCACCCACTCTAGTGTTCTTCCCTGGAGAGTCCCAGGGATGGGGGAGCCTGTTGGGCTGCTGTCTATGGGGTCGAGCAGAGTCGGACACGACTGAAGCGACTTAGCAGCAGCAGCAGTCTTTTAGCCACTGCCATTTTGGACTCCTTTTTCCTCTTCTAACTACCTAAACCACCGTTCCTTCCGTATGTAGTAGCTGGCATTCTACTGTAAGGTAGAGCTGTTTCTTCTCTCCCACTTATTTATTCATCTATTAATTTATGTCATTATAGACTCATGGATTTTCGGAGATAATATTTGCACCAGTCAAGTTGATCTCAATGCATACAGAAGTTTGAGAACCACTTTTGAATGAAGAAAGTAATTTCCAGAGAGGTTAATTAGATTACCCAAGATGAGAGTATTAGTGGAAGACTAAAACTCTCTCTCCAAACCTAGTGTTTTATTCTTATTTTCTTATTACTCCGAGTCTGAAGAGTGAACAACTACTGGATCATTGAAAGGCGAATCACTTGAAAAGCCTGTTAAAGTGTTGCTTCCAGGGATTCTGATCCAATACATCTTGCATGCTGCTACTGCTGCTAAGTCGCTTCAGTCATGTCTGCCTCTGTGCAACCCCATAGACAGCAGCCCACCAGGCTCCGCCGCCCCTGGGATTCCCTAGGCAAGAACACTGGAGTGGGTTGCCATTTCCTTCTCCAAAGCATGAAAGTGAAAAGTGAAAGTGAAGTCGCTCAGTCGTGTCCAACTCCCAGCGACCCCATGGACTGCAGCCCACCAGGCTCCTCCGTCCATGGGATTTCCCAGGCAAGAGTACTGGAGTGGGGTGCCATTGCATAAGGCCTTCCAATTTGTACCAAAAAAAGAACTTAGTACTTTCTATCTATCCACTTTAGTGCTTTTTAGAAGGAAAATATAAGCAATGATAATATGTCTTTGATTCTAAGATAACATACATTTCAAGAAGCATGATCAATTTAGTAATGAGTCAGTGCCACATTGAATGCAAACTTTAAATGTATACATTAAATACATTATAAAGGTTTCAGAAAGACTGAAATATGAAAAATACTCATTTTAAGCTTGTAGAGGGCTTTCCTGGTGGCTCAGTTGGTAAAAAAATCCACCTGCAATGGGGGAGATCAGGGTTCAATCCTGGGTTGGGAAGACCCCTGGAGAAGGGAAAGGCTACCCACTCCAGTATTCTGGCCTGGAGGAAAATTCCATGAACTGTATAGTTGATGGGTTCACAAAGAGTCAGATACAACTGAGTGACTTTCACTTTTTCACTTTAAGCTTGTGGTAATAAGTATATAAAAGATCTTTGAGAGCTATACATAAAATAATTAGGTGACTATTCTGCTTCATAGTGCTTATGTTAGTGCAATTTTTTTTATTACATTATGTCATAATGACTCCCCTCAGTGATAGAGAGCCAGTTCTGTAACGTCAGTCTCAGTATTTAGTTAGTACTTATTTTAGTCAATATCAGTCAGGTTGGTTTGTCACCACAAGGGTCATAGGTGTAAAGCTGGATTTCGCAACCATTCATGATGCTGTTGTTTAGTCACTAGGCTGAACCATAAGGCTGACTCTTTTGTGACCACATGAACTGTAATCTGCCAGGCTCCTCTGTCCATGGGATTTCCCAGGCAAGAATACTGGAGTGGTTGCCATTTCCTTCTCCAGGGGATCTTCGCTACTCAAGGATCAAACTCATGTCTCCTGCATTGACAAGCAGATTCTTTACCACTAAGCTACCCGGCAAGCTCTCTTGTGACGTTAGGAACTAGATAATTCTTTGTTGTAAGGGACTGTCCTGTGCATTTTAGGATGCTGAGTAGCATTCCTGACTATGGCCAGGAATGTCTCCCATATTCCGTACAACCACCCACACAAGTAGAGTGGATCAGAAATGTTTCCAGACAGAATGACCCTGGAGGGAAAAATTACCCTTGCTTTGAGAACCAATTGTATTGAGTTGAATAGTGATTTCTCAAACCATAGTTTCACCAGGAAGTGACCTATAAATGTGATCTTACTTGGAAAAAAGACTCTTTACAAATGTAGGTAAGGGTCACAAGATACGATAATCCTGGATTTAAGTGTGCCCTAAATTCAATGACTGGTGTCCTTCTAAGAGAGAGACAGGTGAGTCACAGGAACTTAGATAGAGCGATACTAATAACACAGGCAGAAACATGTAAACCACCACAAAGTAAGGAAAGCCTTCAGCTGCTGGAAGCAGGAAGAGACAAGAAAGAATTCTTCCTTTCATGGCTTTATTTTGGACTTCCGGCCCCTAGAATTGTGAGAGAATAAGTTTTTGGCTTTAAGTCACTACGTGTACGGTTATTCGGTATTGCAGCCCTAAGATACTAACACACCAGTGGTCTCAGGTAAAAAGAAACTTCAGTTTATATTGTATGTATATTTATTTAGATGTAACTGCTATTTAATCACCGATGATAGGAATACAATTTGAATTGGCAGCAAAATGTATTCATGGGAAGAATACTGAGCTATTTGAAGTAATCAAATAAAAGCTGATTGGTCAAACTTTGCAAAAGTTAGGGATTGATTTAAGCTTTAGAAAAAATCAGAAATAGGTGTTTATACGTCGCCCACTCTTTTTCTCCATCCCCATCTATTGTTTTCTCTCGTCTCTCCTTCTCTGTGCACAAAGGCACGCTCTACAGCAGTGGCCCGTCCCCAACCTGTGTGGCACCAGAGCCCGGTTTCGTGGAAGATGATTTTTCCATAGAGCCAGGTGGGGTGGAGTAGGGCAGGAGTGGGTGGGATGTGGTTTCAGGGTGATTCTTATAAGGAGCACACAACCTAGACCACTCACACGTGCAGTTCATAGTGAGGCTCTCGCTCCTACGAGAATCTAACGTCACTGCCCACTGCCGATCTGACAGAAAGCGGAGCTGGAGCTCGGGTGGTGATGCAAGTGGTCGGAGCAGCTGGAAATGCAGATGAAGCTCTGCTCACTCACCTGCCGCTCACCTCCTGCTATGCGGCTTGATTTCAAACAGACCGTAGACCATGGCTGGGGGGTTGGGGACCTCTGCCTTATAGGACAGGAACCAAGCCATCTATGGCCCCCAAGGTTTATATCTGGAGGGTCCTACAGCCAATGAGAGTCTGACTTCTCTGCCCTCAACCCAGTATTTTTGATTCTGGAATGAGGAAACATTTTGATCCTACCTTGCTTGCTAAGATGCTTATACTGAAAACAGTCAACCACAGCACAGGCAGGGCATGGTTGTGTAAAAACTTTGTATTCCTTATACAACCATATGGATGAGATTAGAAGGCCAGTAATTTCCAGGAGAAAAAAATAAATAAAATTCTGGGCATCTAAGCCTACAGATATCGACCATAGTACATAAATCAATATGGTTAGCTTAGAAGTCTAATTTTCTTATTGACACAGTTTTTGGAAAGCATGATGTCAACTTAATGTTTCTTCCTACTCTAAACTTAGTTATTTGACCAGTTGTTTAGATAGGCGCAGTGGTAGAAAAAAAAAAAAAGTCTTGGAAAACATAAATAGAAGTACCCAATGACTTTTTAGTGTCATAGAGACCCAATAAGTGGAAGAATAATTGAATCTTCAACAAAATCCTGGGTATGGAAATCCCACAACATATAGGGGTAAATGCCTCAGCTTTGGGATCCAAATAAAGCCTGTAATGAATCATTCAAATGTCCTCAAAAAAGATCTATTTCCAGCTTGATTAGAAATGATGAAGCATGTTGTCGTCGTTTGTTGAATGAGATAAAAAATAAAGTAGGGTAAATTTTTAAATTCTCCTCTATTTAGTTCTCTGTTTTTTATTAATCCATTACATCCAGTCTTTAAAGGCTCTGAATTTCATGCCTCATCCATTTTAGTACATCAAATCCTTTCCCAACCTGTGCTGACAAACACAGGTCTCTTGTCTCAGTGCCCTATTGGATTACAGAGATTACTGATACATATCCTGGGGTCTGTCTGTTTAGAGATTTAAAATGCACCATCCTAAAATGGAAGTGATGGCCTCAACACATGGATTTTAGCACCTCATTTGGACAGTGGAAGTGAGACTATAATTGGTAAATCTTACAATCACATTTTGCCAAAAAGAATATTTTCCATGTAGTGGACTATGACTAAGAATCTTTTCCAAGCCATAGGAGCCAGTGGACACTCTGAGATTAAAGGAGCAAAGGGAAATGTTTTAAAAATATGCTATTTGTATGTTTTCACAATTGACTTCTCTATTGCATAAGCAGCCCTTTGGTCAATATTTAGTTGTTGTTTAGTCTCTAAGTCATATTCAACCCTTTTGCAACCCCATGAACTCCACTCCACCTCAGGCTCCACTGTCCATGGGATTCATGGGATTTTCCAGGCAAGAATACTGGAGTGGGTTGCCATTTCCTTCTCCAGGGGATCTTCGGACACAGGGATTGAATCTGCATCTCCTGCATTGGCAGGTGGATTCTTTACCCCTGAGCCACCAGGGAGGCCCAGTTAATACAGTGATGGATTGAAAGACAGACTCCTGACTCAAAGAGTGGTGGATGCTGTGAGGCTCAGATCAGGTATACCCTTTCAGACCCAGGAACCCATTCTTTCAGTTGCTAAGAATGCTGGCTGCTGACTTTAAACGGCCCTGCGTTGCCCCAGGTTACATACTCTTCTGAATGCAGTCTGCAGCCTGGATTCATCCTGGATGGTAGGGCACAAAGGCTGCACTGCCAGATTGCTCAGTGGTAAAGAATCTGCCTCCAATGCAGGAGACCTGGGTTCGATCCCGGGATCAGGAAGATCCCCTGGAGAAGGAAATGGCAACCCATTCCAGTATTCTTGCCTGGGAAATCCCATGGACAGAAAAGCCCAGAGAGCTACAGTCCATGGGGTCATGGAGTTGGGGATGACTGGATGACTTAGTACACAGGCACACATGCCTTGCCTCTACTTTGGACAACTCTGAAGGGCCATCCTGGCACTAGAGCTTCTCGGGTGGAGGATGGATAGAGGCCCCAATGGCACCTGCGTCACAGGTCAGAGCCTCCCTCTGCCCCATCCTGTTGCTCATGCACGCACAGGTATTGTTCCCACAGCACTCCCCAGGTTACCGCTGGTATGTACATCACTGCCTCGGACTCCTTGAGTACCCCAACCAAATACAGAGGATTATATTGAAAATATTGGACCCAGAAGCCGTGGATCTGAAACAGGTGAGAAAATTATTCTGGCAAGAAGGTGCTTTCAAAGAGAGCTCTACACTAACTCTCTAGCTACTTCCCAGCAACCAAATGAGTGAACGCTTGAAATTTTGCACAATCTCTGGTTCTCTCAAAGGGAAATAAATTGAAAAGAAAAGAGGAAAGGGATATAAGCAGGAAAGGAGACAAGTTGTTGCTGTTGTTCAGTCACTCAGTTGTATTGGACTCTGTGACCCCATGGACTGCAGCACGCCAGGCCTCCCTGTCCTTCACCATGTCCCAGAGCTTGCTCAAACTCATGTCCACCGAATCAGTGATGCCATCCAACCATCTTGTCCTCTGTCGTCCCCTTCTCCTCCTGCCTTTACTCTTTCCCAGCATCAGGGTCTTTTCTAATGAGTCAGGTCTTCGTGTCAGGTGGCCAGAGTACTGGAGTTTCAGCTTCAGCATCAGTCTTTCCAATGAATACTCAGGACTGATTTCCTTTAGAATTGACTGCTTTGATCTCCTTGCAGTCCAAGGGACTCTCAAGCTCAGATCATGAACTCCTTATTGCAAGGAGGCAAGGGGGAAGAAGAAAGATGTGAGCTGAATAAACAAAGTCTGCTTTGCAGTTTTACACTTTTAAGAATTCTTTTTAAGTAGTTGCAATAGTTATTTTTAGAGTATAGTTACCATTCATTGGATACCAATTATAGACTTACTACTTTACATGTGCTATTTCTGAACCTTAAAAAAAAAAAATACTGCAAGAGAGATAATATTATCAGAGAACTTAAGTGATTTACCCAAGGCACAGAGCTAGACAAAAGACAAAACAAGAATTTAAAATAAGCTTTAGCACTAAATCTTGTTGTCTTTTCTTTAAGTAAGGTGCTGCCTCTCTTCTCAGTGAGGAACCAGACCCACATCAGGAACAAAGTTTGGCTTTCTTTTGAAAGATAGCTACTGTAATACTTGGGACTCTTTTCCCAGCAAGGGACAGAGACTCAATTGAAACTAGCTTAGACGATAATTTATTATGAATGAGGATACTGAGATGTTTCATGGAGTCTAAGAAAAGATATTACTTGATCTCAGAGAAAAACTGCAACCACGGACAACGAAACTTTAAGAATTCACTTTCCCTTTGCCACATGTGGAAAACATTATAGCCAACATCTTTGGAACTTTACAGCTCTGAGTAGAAAGACCAGCTTATTTTCTTTGTCCCAAGGGGAAAAAAATATCCCACTTCATTAGCCAACCCCAAACCAGTCACCTCTGACCTGGGATCAGAATTACAATGTAATATGTTTGTCTTTACTATACCCTGTGGATAGAAGCAGGAAGAAGAGAGTAAAGATTCTAGAAAAATATCACCATATAGATTCATTATATCTGTGAAACATATCACTGTACAATTTGTCAATTCAGTGAAAGAAGGGAGGCAGGTTTAGCTTGGAAAGCAGCTCTAAGATTATAACCTTACTGTGACAGAGAAAGTGTGTGTGTGTGTGCATGTGTGCGCAACCCAAAGGAAAAGGATGGAAAAGATAAAGCAGGAAGTAAAGTCTGGTTCATTGGGGAAGCTAAAACTTGCCTCACGTAAGCCGGAAATTAATTTCTTCTTGATGATGATGACTGAAGGAGATTGAATAGAAAGAGTAGGTGATGAAAAAGCTTAAGATACATTTTTCTGATGGTATTGTGCATGAAATTCTAAGAGAAATTAAGAAATGAGCTTATGCCTCCCTTGGAAGTGAGTTAATAATCAGATATATACTTTATTAACATAGGCCATTTCCACTCCAGCCTGGCCAACGGGGCTCCCCAGAGGAGCAGGGTTTCTCTCCAGGCCCTGGTTGCAGACTGAGTTGCACACCCACCTTCGCAGTGAGCAAAAGAACAAAAGGGCCTTTCATTCTATCCTCCCTAGAAGGACTCGAGGTTGAAAATGGCTATTTGTTCCCTCTGCGACATATATGTCTGATAATATGCGTGGGCATGCATAACTGACTGCCTGCATTATGTATGAATCAGACCCCACTCCTGTTCAGCAACAGCTGGAGAGATTTTTCTCCTCCAGATAGCCAGCTGCAGTATAGCCCCTCCCCCACACACGCGCCTGTGCCACACACACACCCTATACATGGGCACTGGGGACAATTGCCCTAATTTACCAGAACCTAAGGACCACTAGAGCCGGGGCATTGTGTTTTTGAGTTGCTTTCCTTTTATTAAAATGTGTTTTTCTTCCATAGTGACTGCTGCCATTTTATTCATGGAACAAAGACTCTGGCCAAACAAGCACCCTAGTAATCACCTCAATTCGTCCTCACAACCAAAGGCTTCTAAAAAACAGGTTTTTTTTTTTCAAGCTATTGGTTGGATGAGCCCCCTGGGGAAATGCTTGCCACTTTTAAAGATGTTTTGAGCCAAGAGAAACTAGGATAAAGGCACTATTGCGTAGTTTTTTTGTTGCTGTGTCTTTGTTTTCACAATCCATTATCACCAAGTTCCTGATCTCTTTTACTGAAAACAAGATGTTGTTAAAAAAAAATAGAATTATAATACCACTTACCCAACCCTAAGTTGAAGCACCATCTGAATGATATTGTTTTTAGAATGAAAGCTGCAAAACCACCGCAAAAAACAGCGGTCTCTCAAAAATTCAAATTATCTGTCCATTTGCAAAATATTTTAATGAAATGAATATTAAAATATTTGGGGGTTAGAAGATCTGAGTAAATTGCTTAAATTTTGCAATTCCTGCTGGATGTGTGCCATCCTACAAAATAGTTTGTATGTCAAAGAAAGAAACAGTATATGTTAGAAAATGTTATGGGGAGTGATGTAAGTTTGTTTCACTCTATTTAACAGAAGGGAATGTGTTTGTGGGCTTATAAACAACCTAATCTATGGGCTGAAAATATCCTGCCAAAACTGACCCCTGGCCATCTTCTCTCCCCAAGAAAGCCTCCTAGAGTAAGCTCCTTGTAAAATGTTTCCCAAATAGACCAGACTTTATACCGCAGCCTCCTGAAGATTCAAAGGAAAACATAATAATCTTTGATAAACTTGGCTGCCTAGTTGAAAAAGCTATATGAAGAGTCTAATGACCGTTTTCTTGCTGGAATGTCCTCTATAGCAGAGGTCAATCATCCATCCACTTTCTCCATCAGACAGCTCGAAAAAATAAGAACATAAAGGTAATCTCCTCTATCTCACCAGACTTCTGAGGTCAAAGCATTTATGCAGTGAGGTCTTTTGGTACCATTAACTGTGAAAATAGCCAATATCAAAATAATTCTGAATTTCAAAACCAATTTGAGTTTTAATCTGAGTATTCAGGCTATTCACCCTTGATATTGACGCATCCAGCCATTGGTTCACCTTAAATTGGTCAAATTGATGAGGTCAGTGACATTCAATAAGAGACTGCAATGCACTGTCACCATTGTTTGTGTGACTGTGCTTTGCTTTTCTCATTCTTCCCTCAGTACAGAGCTTTGAGACGGGGGATTGGGAATATATGAGAAAATTTGGAGGCTTCTGTCTGTTTTGTGCTCTGGGCCTTCCTCCCTTTCAGCAGCGGTGTGAGGGTTGTGGAGAAGGTGAGCCTCTTGGAGAAGGAAATGGGGTCAGAGGGTTATTTAATGTTAGCGGGAACATGGAATAGCGCTCATCAACATGGTGTTGAGCCAGATCATCCTTGGAATTAAAAAAGACATGAGTTTTAATGTTTAGCTTCACTCATAACAGATTTTTCTCTGAGCCTCATTTCTTTTCTTTTTTTCCCCCCCACTGCAATGGGTCTTCATTAGAGCACATGGGTTCTTTGTTACTCAGTAGTTGCCTGGTGGCACGTGGGATCTCAGTTCCCTGACCAAGGATCAAACCCAAGTCCTTCAACGTTGGAAGGTGGCCTCTAATCCGCTGGACCACCGGGGAAGTCCTTGCACCTTGTTTCGAAAACAGAGATAATATCTTCTTTTTTAAGTATTAAATCTGATCTTGGAAGGGAAGTGCCTAGTATGGTGCTTGGCACAGAGTAAACACTCAATAAATCTAAGTTTATTTACTTTCTCCGCTGCTGATCAGCTGTCTGCTGTCACCACCTAGAACTCCGGCCTATTTGTCTAGGGCCTTGTAAATCACCATTTTTATATATCGTCTATTTTAATTCTTACAGGAATCAAAAGAAACAATTATTATATCACCGTATTAGAAATTAAGATGCTGAAACTTAAGTAACTTGCCAAACTTGAGTCCAGACGTTTCTCTCCAGAGTCAGGATTCTTTGATACTGTAAAAATTTTACAAGATAGATTTCACCACTTCTACTTGCCATTATAACCCTTTCCTTCCATGTTTTCTAATAGTGGATGTATAATGCTTTTGAATACAAATGGATAAAAGGCTACAATTCATTGTATATATCGTAAAAAGGTCTCCCTGGATAACTATGCAGGGGACCAGTTAAATTCATTTACTAGTCTATTGAGGCCAACTTCTCCATTCTCAAGCTCAAAACACATTGTATTCTAAGCCCATGCTTTGAAGAAATCTAGCAATAAAGAGTTGTCTGTGGGAGGTCTGTTCCTTGTTGTTTCCGAATTATCATTAAGTGGACATATGGTAAGTTGAATTCATACCAACGTTTCTGAACCTATTCAATTTCTTTAAGTGAATTAAAGGGTAACATCAGTTTGTAAGCATTTTCAGAACTATTCCACTGAAATTAAGTTTTACTGATCCCAGTTCTTCTCATGATATGAATTAAGAGTTGAGTATAAAAGAAAATGGATCTTTTCAAAAAGACAGCCAAATGAAACATGCCAGGTATAGGATTTGGGATTATGTATGTTGCTCCTAAATTAAATGCTTTCAATGGTGAGCTGTCATTAAAAATTACAGTTTTAGCATTGCTTTTCCAGCATTTGCAAATCACGAAGATGACTTATGGAAAACAATTTTCTTCAGTGGCTGGGCTCTCCAGCTGCCTGTAATTTGATTATAAATTTCAAATATACTTTGTGTGGCAGAGGGTATGTGCTGAGAAAGGAGTGTTAGTGGGGAAGGAGGCAGGGACTATAGTTTTTCCTGAGTAGCTGAGTAACAGAAGTGAGCATTAGATATTTACATTTAGCATTTCAAAGCCTATAGATCAAGGGCGAATTTTCACCATCTTGATGACATTAGTCTCAGTAAATACTATTCCCTTTGTGCCCCAGAGGAAAAGATCAAATTACCCCAAGAAACTTATACAGTTGAGAGATTTTAGTAATTTTCCCATCCTATTTTCTTTCTCTCCCTCTCTTTCTCTCTCTCTCTCTCATAGACAACATAAATTGCTCTTAAGGAAAGTTATAATGTGATGAAATTAGATTACTCTTCAATAATAAATGATTATTCAAACCTTTTGAAGACATGTCATTCTAGTGTACACAATAGTAGATCTCCTTTGTGTTTTTGGAAAATGAGAAAGGGCTTCTGAAAGAGACATGGAGTTCCACCCATTAATGGGCTTTGAAAAATACCAGACTTGAGGGTAGTAAGTTGACGCCATTAGGAAAATTCAATAATATTCTTATTTTCCAATTATCATAGAGGCATCTGCTGCTTGGGGGGGAAATAATGAGATAAAGGTTTCTTTCCTACACATCAGTGCCATTCAGAGATCTCATGGAAACCTGTTTCTGCAGCAAAGAAAGTGTAATTCTGCAAGTCAAGAGCAGATGGTGTCCTGTGTGACCAGACACACTGACTCCTGCTTGCCTAATATTTAAGGGGAAAGTTGACACTTGGCTCTCTGACACAAATTCTGACCTGACAAAGCAATATAATCTTCTCAAATAAGGTTAGAATAGCTAGAAAAACTCAGCTATTTACTATTGAGCTGATTTTCAGAGCCAAAGAGCCTGTTTGTTTTAAAACAACATACTCCCATCAACCTTGCCTTAAAAAATCAATAAACTTGGAGAATGCCTGAGATTTTTTTTCCAAATTATGAACATCCTTTTGATTTTATTCTCTAATTTGTACAGCACAATAAATATAAGTGTAAATGCATCTCTTTTCAAAATAGAATCTCAACCCAACCAGAATTCACTGTTTTCAATTATGATTTCCAATGGACCTCTTTTCTGGGGATCAGGTTTTAGAAAGCAGAATAAATTAATGGCAGATACTAGTCAAAATTTTGTGTTCCTTCAGGACCCAGTTTCTGCAAACTCTTTTTGGTAAAAAAAATAAAGTTCTTTACAGTAAAGGGAACATATCAGTAAAAATCCCTGCTCAGGGCATTTCATTAATATGTTTGGAATTGTAAGAGAGAGGGGATTTTCTCTTCAAACTCCAGCCTCACATACCTTGGAGCTGATGAATTCTGCACATCCCTGGGATTTGCAGGAGGTTACAGAACAAGATTACGCACCCCGGTGATATATTTACTGCAAGGACAACCCGGGCACAGCTGCAGCTTGAAACCAGAAATGTGTGGAACGAGTCTAACCGTGAAATACTTAAGGCTATTATTTCTTCGGAGCATCCTCCCATACCCAGGAAATGAAGCCGATCAATTCTGCTTTTCTTTTTCATTGTTGTTGTTAGTTTAATGCAATTTAGTCTGAGAGGATGAAAACGGGTACCTGACTTTATTATTTACTTATGTAAAATCAGGGCCGAGGAAAAGTTGGGTCCAGTTGATAGAGATGATATGTAGTTAACTGATTTGCAAAGGATAAGAAGGAGGCAAAACTCTCCGTTTGTGGTGCAAGAATGGATGGTTTGCCTCTCCTTTCAGGATTAAATTGCAAATATCATTTAATGTTGAAAGGCTTTTTGGAAATAATATCACACTGAATTTCTCATGTGGACTCCCCAGATTTTTTTATTTCCTGGTTCCTAAATAATTATGCCGAAGGCACCACAGATAGAGCAGCTAACAAAGCCAGACAATGCCCTCATGGAGTCCATAACCTTGCAAGGAAAACAGACTTGAGAAGGAGAAGAAGGACATAGATAATAATAGACTTACAAGCCTTGATAAAGCTAGAAAGACTAAGCACTCCAAGAGAGTGCATTACAAGCCTTGCGTATACGTGTTAATTTGTCTGCTTTCTCTTATCAGTCTATGAGATTCTTGACCAAAACAATGTGTTATTTAAAGTAATTGCTTAAAAACTTCTGTTTGTTAACAATCTGTTCCCAGAGCCTTGCACTGTGCATGGCACATGGCAGACACTTAGTAAATTTGGTTAGTTGTGTTTGTTGAGGAAAAGGAAACGGCAACCCACCCCAGTACTCTTGCCTAGAAAATCCCATGGATGGAGGAGCCTGGTGGGCTACAGTCCATGGGGTCGCAAAGAGTCGGATACGACTGAACAACTTCAGGGGTAGAGCATTACTCATGGAATCCTTACAGAAATCCCAGGAACTAAATTTCAGGTACTGAAAGTGAAAGTGTTAGTTACTCAGTCGTGTCTGAGTCTTTGAGACTGCACTGAGCCCACCAGGCTCCTCTGTCCATAGAATTCTCCAGGCAATAATACTGGAGCGGACTGCCATGCCCTCCTCCAAGGGGTCTTCCAGACCTAGGGGATGAATCTGGGTCTCCTGCCTTGAAGGCAGATTCTTTACCATCTGAGCCACCAGGGAAGCCCTTTTCAGGTATTAATGATCTTATTTTGTTGTTGTTCAGTCCCTTGTGCCGGACTCTTTGTGACCCCATGGACTGTAGCCCATCAGGCTCCTCTGTCCATGGGATTTCCCAAGCAAGAATACTAGAGTGGGTTGCCATTTCCTTCTCCAGGGGAACTTCCTGACTCAAGGATCGAACCCATATCACCTATAGGCAGATTCTTTACCACTAAGCCACTGGGGAAGCTGGTCTCATTTTACTGATAAGAAAACAAAGGAAAAATGAAATGATTTTCTCAAACTATCTCAGCTAATAAAACAGAATGAAACCAGGTCTTTGAATTCTGAAACCGCTGGACTGGAAGAAACACAAGCTGGAATCAAGATTGCTGGGAGAAATATCAATAACCTCAGATATGCAGATGACACCACCCTTATGGCAGACAGTGAAGAGGAACTAAAAGCCTCTTGATGAAAGTGAAAGTGAAGAGCGAAAAACTTGGCTTATAGCTCAACATTCAGAAAACGAAGATCATGGCATCCAGTCCCATCACTTCATGGGAAATAATAGATGGGGAAACAGCGGAAACAGGGTCAGACTTTATTTTTTTGGGCTCCAAAATCACTGCAGATGGTGACTGCAGCCATGAAATTAAAAGACGCTTACTCCTTGGAAGGAAAGTTATGACCAACCTAGATAGCATATTCAAAAGCAGAGACATTACTTTGCCGACTAAGGTCCGTCTAGTCAAGGCTATGGTTTTTCCTGTGGTCATGTATGGATGTGAGAGTTGGACTGTGAAGAAGGCTGAGCACCGAAGAATTGATGCTTTTGAACTGTGGTGTTGGAGAAGACTCTTGAGAGCCCCTTGGACTGCAAGGACATCCAACCTGTCCATTCTGAAGGAGATCAACCCTGGGATTTCTTTGGAAGGAATGATGCTAAAGCTGAAGCTCCAGTACTTTGGCCATCTCATGTGAATAGCTGACTCATTGGAAAAGACTCTGATGCTGGGAGGGATTGGGGGCAGGAGGAGAAGGGGATGACCGAGAATGAGATGGCTGGATGGCATCACGGACTCAATGGACGTGAGTCTGAGTGAACTCCGGGAGATGGTGATGGACAGGGAGGCCTGGTGTGCTGCGATTCATGGGGTCGCAGAGAGTTGGACACCACTGAGCGACTGAACTGAACTGAACTGAACTGAAGTCGCTTGGTCAGTCGTGTCCCACTCTTTGCGACCCCATGGACTGTAGCCCATCAGGCTCCTCCGTCCATGGGATTCTCCATGCAAGAATACTGGAGTGGGTTGCCATTTCCTTCTCCAGGGGATCTTCCCGACCCAGGGATCGAACCCAGGTCTCCCGCATTGCAGGCAGACTCTTTAACCTCTGAGCCACCAGGGAAGCCCAACCTATAGTTGTAATTCTTTTTAAACAGCCCTTCTATTCAAACTTTTCAAAGAGACGATTTGCCTTTTAGTGGGAAATCTCTTTTCTATCATAGAGGTAAAATAAAACTTCACAAGTTTGGTTATTTGTTGTCAATTTTAGCAGACTTTTTCCCCCCTAAACTACTAAACTTAGTATATAAAAGAAAAAAACAGTGCAGACTACAATATATTTGAGGCCAGACTGGAAATGTCCATAGGAGGTGTCTTCATCAACTTGAGCTTGCCATGACCAAGAACCAGAGACTTGGTAGCTTAAAAAACAGCAATTTATTTCGCACAGTTCTAGAGACTGGTGAGTCCAAGCTCAAAGTGTTGGCTGGTGGGAGTTCTTTGCCTGGTTTGCAAAGCTGCCTCTCTTGCTGTGTCATTATGCTGCAGAGAGTTGTCTTTCTCTTATTCATCTAAAGCCACTAATCTTATCATTAGGGCCTTACACTCGTGATCTACTCTAACACTAATTACCTCCCAAAGGCCATCGTTCAGTTTCTCAGTCCTGTCTGACTCTTTGCCACCTCATGGACTGCAGCACGCCAGGCTTCCCTGTCCTTCACCATCTGGAGTTTGCTCAAACTCATGTCCATTAAGTGGGTGATGCCATCCTCTGTCACCCCCTTCTCCTCCTGCCTCTTTGCATCTGGTGCCCAAAGTATTGGAGCTTCAGCTTCAGCATCAGTCCTTCCAATGAATATTCAAGGTTAATTTCCTTTAGGATGGACTGGTTGGATCTTCTTGCTGTCCAAGGGACTCTCAAGAGTCTTCTCCAGCACCACAGTTCGAACTCATCAGTTCTTCGGTGCTCAGCCTTTTTTACTGTTCAGCTCTCACATCCATATATGACTCCTGGAAACACCATAGCTTTGACTAGACAGACCTTTGTAGGTGCCTCCCTGGACTGCTGTTGCCAGAGCCTCTGTCCTCCCTGTAGGACACTGCTGGCTCATGCTCTGCCTCAACACTTAAAGGCAGGTCGGCCTCAGTCTCTTGTGGGGGTCACTGCTCCTTTCCCTGGGTCCTGGTGCGCACGAGGTTTTGTTTGTGCCCTCCAGGTGTCTCTGGGGGATATGAAGTTTGATTTTAACGCAGTTGCGCCCCTCGTACCATCTTGTTGTGGCTTCTCCTTTGCCTTGGTCGTGGGGTATCTCTTTTCGGTGGGTTCCAGCATTCTTGTGTTCATGGTTGTTTAACAGCTAGTTGCAGCTTGGGTGTTCTCACAAGAGAAGATCAGCACGCATCCTTCCACTCTGTCATCTCCTATCCCAGATTTGCCTACAAAGGTCCCAGAATCCACATCTCCAAATATTATCCCATTGGGAGTTAGCGCTTCAAGATAGGAATTGGAAGTCGGCCACAGCGGAGGGCAGGGGAGGCAGAGGGGAGACAAAAAAATTCAGTTCATAATAGGAGGTATAACTAAAAGAAATAAAACCAGTTCTATTTTACAAACACCCACACTACATACTAGACTTTGTCATACTCCACACCTTTGACAAGAAAAGTCAGGGATGAGATTGTACCTAATCTTGAGGAACTACATCTGAATAATTGAAATAACAGTCCACAATGGAAGACCAAAGAAAGCTAAACTGGAATGAATCATGCATTTAACATTATTTTTAAAGAAATCAGAAATATTCAGACATAAATAAGTCAGCAAGAAAGTCAAACACTGATATAACTGGCCCAGAAGAGCCTTTTGAATTTAACTTGAGTATCTTGGAGCTATAAGAACTGAACCATCTTTATTTTAAAAGGGTATAGTATTCATAAGAAATAGATAATGTTTGAAATTTAAAACTACTGTCTTGACTATTACCAAAGTGGGAAAAAATGAGCACGTTTTACATTTTGCTGTCTTCTACCTAATTAACAAAATCCAAACAAAGAGGGACTTTCCTGGTGGTCCAGTGGTTAAGAATCTGCCTGCCAATGCAGGGGACTTGGGTTCAACCCCTGAACTGGGAAGATTCCTCATGCAGCAGGGCAACTAACCCCATGCGCCACAACTACTGAAGCCTGGGGCCCCTCGGGCTCGTGCTCTGCAACAAGAGAAGCCCTGCAATGAGAAGCCCATCCACCACAACTAGAGAGTCGTCCCCGTCCACCACAACTAGAGAAAGCCCACACGCAGCAACAAAGACCCAGCACAGACCAAAATAATAATAACAACCAAAGAAAGCATATACTGTAATGCTGCTTTATTTTGGGCCTTGTAAACAAATGTTGATGACCAATATAACCGCCAGATAATCAAAAACTTGTCTTGGTTAATTGTGATATTAAGGATAAAACCTTGCATATAGTGTGTATTTATTTTGATTTGTGTCCTGCCTGCTTTCAACTAGAATTTGTGGTGGTAAAATAAAATAAAATAAAATAAATCACTATATTTGTCAGCACATATTGGATTACATGATCCAGAAAACCCCAACCCCAATGCTTTAAGCATAAAAGGGAATTTATTGGCCCATGTAGTTGAAGTCTTGAGGTAGAACCCATATATAACACAAGAATTCAAAGAGGTCAACGGGCCTTGGTTTCCCTATCTTCATATTTCAGATCTGTTTTCCTTTGGGCTGGCCCCATTCTCAGGCATTCTACTGAGGAATAAGATGGGGGTCAGAAGCTCTGGTTTTTTCATCCCATCTTGTTGGCCATTCTACTGGAAAATCAACACCTCCTTTACAGGGATGCCGATAAAAACATTTGAATGAGCTCTAATAGGCCTGATTTGTGTCATGTCATGGCTTCATTCTTGATCCAATTACTGAGGCCAGGGCAATAGAGCACGGTGAATGGCCTGGCCTGGGTTATGTTTCCACCCTCAGCTCTAAACCAGAATGAATTCCCTCTAAGCCACAAGGACTGAGATTGAGATAAAGACAATAAGCAAGAAGCACTGAGATTCTACTATCACAAAAGAGGGAAATGTTCTTAATGTAGTTGAACACTATGGATGTCTACCACAATCCAAGCACAATAAACTGAATCATTGACAAACACTAGAAAGCAGAAGTCATGTATAAATGAGGCAGTCTTGAGAATAAGGGGAAGGCAGGGGAGATGGTATGTCATAGAAATATGGATTGAGAAAATGCGGAATGATCAAGTACAAAACTTTGCTCTGAGTTTCTTAGAAGCCAAGGCAGAGTGACATTCAATGGAAAGAAAACACCTCATCTAAACAAAGGAAGTTCCCAGCTTGCTGGATGATATAGATACTTTTCTGGCTCTGAATTCTCAAAAGAACTTGTCTCCAAGACCTTTAAATAAGACTGAGCAACATAATGTGGTACTTTTTTTTTTTTTTTAAGCAAGTTTTTGAAAAGAGCTGATACACATTCTGCTCAATGAAAGCCAAGGACATAGCATTACACAGTGGCTCTGGAAAGTCAATTATTCAAAAGGCTGTAGTGACTCTGTCCAAGTATGTAACCTAATGAAGGACTCAAAGGTAGAAAACCTGCAATGAAATACTAGCTCTGTCACTTATTAGCAGAGCCACCATAGCTTAGTTCCTCTCATTCCCTGAGCTTATGTTTTTTTAAGTGTAAAGAAGTGGTAATAATACCAATACTTGCTTTGTGTGAGAATTAAATTAATATATAAAAGTACTTTTAACTCTTTGATATGTATGCAAATAGGTAACATTTTCGTCAGACAAACGATACTCTAGGATCATCTAGATAAAGGATAAAGTCAGATCAGATTATACATACTTTATAATTAATTGCATAAAATGTTCAACCAATGAGTCATTAAATAGTAAAAGGTTAAGTTTTCATTGCAACTCTAATAAAAACCTATTTTTACTCCTCCGTATTTATTATTATTTTATTATTTCCCATGTTTCAAATAAGTGAGATGTCATCCACCCAGAAAACAGTTGTTCGAGGACATTATTACCAATGTGATCCTTACCACCACCATTACTTCTACCAATTGCTACAATTTATTGAGCATTTACTATGGGTGAGGCAGGAAATGAAATGCTTCATTATACATTTAAAACACAATCCCTGAACTAGGAGTGAGAAGGGTGAATTTTATAATGCCCCTCAAGAGCAGTAAAACATTAGACTAATTACTCATCTCTGGTCCTGCTTTTCTCTAGGCTTGGATCAATATTGATTGCACATCTTAAAAGTTTCCTTCCAGACTTCAGTATTCTATTATTTTGTTAGGGTCAACTCCATGGTACAAATTCTCACATTCATGACATTTTATATATTTATTTATTTTTGCCATAAAGCAAGGCATATGGGATCTTAGTTCCCCAGCTAGGGATCAAACCTGAGCCTGTGCAATGGAAGTGCAGTGTCTTAAACACTGGACTGCAAGGGAAGTCCCTGTGTTATATTAAAAGTGCTTTTACCTCAATTATGAATTTATACTTTTCTTAGAGTGTTCTCTTTGGTAGTATATCAAAAGCAGCACCATCATTTTACTTCAATGAACCTGATGGGATATTCTTCCCGAAGAGTGAAGGGCATGTTTACTACAATTTGTGGAATTTTGTGGAATGTGTTCCCTGAAAGAAAATAGCAAGGAGTCAATAAGTTTGCGTTATTGCCTTAAATTAGTGAGTGGACATTGTATTTCAAGAAAAAAAATGATTTTTTTTGCCTTTATTTAAATTTAAAAATTTGAGATATGATTGGCATAACATGATTTCTTAAACCCCCTAGCAGTTCAGCGGCTTTCATCAGTTAAGATCACAGTTATCAGTAGTATAAATACTCACATGCTATGCAAAACAGGCAGTATAGAAAATGTTTGCTTTTTAAGAAGGATTTTTTACTTATGTATGTTACTTGGGAAGCTCATTGACTGAGTGGAGAAGAAACGTCAGTGGGAGCCTGTGTACTTTTTCTCTTTTTCCACTGGTTTTAATTTTTAATCCAGAGGTTAAGAAACTGCCTTCCAATACAAGGGACACTGGTCTGATCCCTGGTCAGGGAACTAAGGTTCCACGTGTCACAGGGCAGCTAAGCCTGAGCACCACAACTCGTGAGCCCTATGGGCTCTGGAGCGTCTGTGTTGTAACTAAGGCCTGGTGCAGTCAAATAAATAGATAAATATGTATTTTTAAAAAGACTTAAAAAAAACCCAAAAACACCAGAGGGGGCACCTGGGTAGGGTAATTTTTATTTACCGCATTCTCCTGACCCTCTAACCCTTATTGGGCATCAAATTTCTTTTCCTAATTCCAAGGTTTTTTGGACATGGTTTATAATATCATTGTATCCTGCAAGCTCTATTTTAATTGACAGAACCAATAGACACAAGAAATCATGACCAAAATAAGAAACCAACTTGAGTAATCCCTTAGGGATTGCTTTGCTTTCTTAAGTAAAATCCAGCACATGGTCCGGCTCAGGCATGTTTGGGAAATTACGCCCATTATGTCTTTTTGTTTGCTTTTAAAACCTGCTTCTTTCATTTCTTGCAAATTTTTCTGTCCAAAGCTAAATTGATTCTGCACAGCAAAGATAAACTCCAATCCAGAAACTGGAAAGAAAATGTTTATGTGGTTGAGGTGCACATTTATAGAATTCCTGATTGGGTGGTGAGACCCAGAAGATCAGCAGTCCAGCTTCTGGTGGATACAATAGCCCTTTTTCAGTTCATTGACATGAGAGGTTTTCATCTCCACCATGAAGCTTGTCAGGTCTGGTCTACGGATGGCTGATATTTTTGATCTTTCTTATATCTGCTTGTGACTTCTTAGGTGAAATTTTGAGGTTACATGTATAAATAATATGGAAGGAAGTGAATGCTTGAGGTCAATGTTCACAGGAAAAACCAGGGAGGGGACTTTTTGCTAAAGGTTTTTTTTTGAAAAGCTGCTCTATTTTCTACAGACTGAGGTAGTAACCCCAAGATAAGGGGTTTTCACAAATTTTTTTTTCAATTTATATAATGAACACAAAACTATATCCCATAATCTGAAGCTGAAATATTCAAATTAGTCACAGTGTTCTACAAACTTTTTGTCTTTCCATTTTACAATATTAGAGAAAACTAAGATGTTTCAAAGAGCAAAAGCAAAATAAATAAATAACTGCCCTTCATTTAGGGGTTAAAAAAAAAGTCACTAATAATAAATACCGACTACTTGAAGATTTCAGAGTTTTTATTTTCTTATATTGATTTTCCCATTGGTAAGAGTCCTTAATAATTTTCTCATGTCTCAGACTTTATCACTATTAAATAACCTGTTAGATGTGTGTGTGTGTGTGTGTGTGTGTGTGTGTGTGTATGTGGTGTGGGGGACTAACATAGTGCTGTAGGTTGACTGTACTTCAAAAAGCAAATAAACAGATTTGTAGAAAAAGAGATCAGAGGACCTTCCCTGGTGGTCCAGTGCTTAAGTTGCTGAATTTCCTTTGCAGGAGACAAACGTTCAATCCCTGGTCGGGGAACTAACATCCTGCATGCTACACAGTGTGGCTGGAAAACAGAAAAAAATTAAAATATTTATAAAAATGTAAAAAAAAAAAACCAAGAGATCAGACTTATGGTTACCAGAGATGACGGTGGGGGAGAAAAAACTCGATAAAGGCAGTCAAAAGCTACACATCTTCAATTACAAAATAAATAGGGATGTAACGTACAATATGATCAATAGAACTCGTACCGCTGTATATTATGTATGAAAGTCGTTAAGAGAGTAAATCCTGAGTTCTCATCACAAAGAGAATGTTTTTCCTTTGTATCTATATGAGATGATGGATGTTCACTAAATTTTTGTGGTAATCATTTTGTACTGTATGTAAGTCAAATCATTACGTTGTACATCTTAAATTTATACAGTGCTGTATGCCAGTTACTTCTCAAAAAACCTGGAAGAAAAAAAGTTTGGGCTGTAAATAATAGAAACCAATTTTTGGTTAGTTTAAGCAAAAAATTAAGCTTCATTGCAGAGTAACTGGGATTATTTCATGGTACGTAAGAGCTAAGATACGTCAGTGTTTTAGGGTGCTTTTAAAATGGTCTCAGTGATCCCTGACTTCTGATATCTACACCGTGCATGATCTCCTCCCCATGAGTGTAGACTGGAAATGGTGACTTCTAACAAATAGAGTACAGCAAAGTGATGGGATGTCTTTTCTAAGATCAAGTTATAAAATTCTGTAGCTTCCACCTTGTTCTTACTCTTTCCACTCTGATGAAGGCAGATGCTGTGATGTGAGCTGCCCTCTGAAAAGCTTATATAGCAAGGAGTTGATGACAGCCTCTACCCACAACTTAGAGGAGCTCAGATTCTTGATGTAACAGTCTGCGAGGAACGGAATCCTGCCAACAACCATGTGAAAGCTTGGAAAGCATCCTTTCCGAGGTGAGAATTCAGATGAAGCCACAGCCTTGGTCAGCACCTTGACTGTAGCCTTGTGAGAGATCCTGAGATGGGGGGTCCAATTAAGCCCTGTCTAGATTCCTGACTCACAGAAATTGCGGGGTAATACATGCTGTTGTTTTAGGTCACTTCGTTTTGAGATAACGTGTTACATGACAATAGGTAATACAGTCAGCAACAGAATGCAGGAACACTGGGGGAATCTATAAAATACTTTTTTCTGCTCCTTGATTCTCTTTTCTGCTGGTTGTCTGTCTCACTGAGCTCTTGTTACCAAACCACTTTGCTTGCTCCTCAGTGCAAAATATACCAATAGTTCCCACATTTACCTGCTCTCTGTTTCTATCATATAGAGAGAAATCAATGTCTTTTCAGGTACATTTTCAAAACTCTCATGGCAGGAATCAGACTGGCTGATCTAGGCTCAGAAGCCCATCATCTCTCTCAGGAGGGAAACATACAAGGAAGAGATTGTGATTGATCTTGCTTGGATCAAGTGTACTAATGCAGCAGTGTTTATAGTAGGTATGAAGACTGGAAAAGGTAGATTTGTAATTTGCTTCACAGTTTTGCTCACTTTGGCCTATTGTTTAAATAATTTGAATTGCCAATATGTGTTATATTTGAATGAATAATCTAACAGGCACCATTACTCTAAAAAGTAAATATAAGAGGGAAAAAAGACCTTTAAAACATTTCCCACCTAGAAAATGCATCATATGAAACTTGGCATTTGTGCAAGGTACATGCCAAGAAGTAGAAAGTAATAGACACTGACATGCTTGATTATTCGGGATGGATATGGTTTGACATTTACGCCATCTGAAGGTTCTTACTCCCATTGTATCACAGGCTCCTTTGGGCCTCCACTCTATGCCTATTGTCCTACATGTGTAGAAAAACTGATAAAATTCCAGCAAAGTGGGGTTGGGGGAGGGGGGATGTACGATGAGTTGTTAAACCAGGATGGTGAGCACTTACCAAGCTACAGTGTTTCTCTGGTTACAGTTGTGTAATTGTGACACATGAAAAGATCCCTTCAGAACTGCCAGTACGTAAAAGAGCAGAACACTGACTATGATCAAGCAATGCAGACAAAACAAAGTGGCTCTGCTGCTCTCTCAGTGGGATCCAAACAAAATAAACGACGCAAGGTTGTATCATATACTTACTTTTTCTTTTTTGGAGGGGACACCCAGATGGGTTATATTTTGACCATCACACTTGCTTTGTGTATCAATACACCCGTGGCAGATTCATGTTGATGTATGGCAAAACCAATACAATATTGTAAAGTAATTAGCCTCCAATTAAAATAAAATTTATATTAAAAAGTGTTTTATAAAAATTAGCTCTGAAATCAGAGAAAATCAGCACATTTTTCTGCACTTTCGGTGTACTAGGAGTAACAGTGAGAGGTTTCCAGAAAAACAAAACGCATCCTGTTGGAAATGGCCGAGGTTATATAATCATGCGTTTATGATGCTGAAGGGCAGTTAGTTTGTGCATGAGTTGCCTTTGGAATCAGAGGTAGGTATGGTGGGGTGATGAGCACACAGCATCCGTATACAACACAGCGAACATCTGAGGCACCTGGGCTGTAGAACCACTTGGGTTCAAGTCCTGCTTTTGCCAAGTACTAGACTTCAGACACATAGTTTATATTCTGTGCCTTGGTTTCTTCATCTTTGAAGTAGGGAAAGTTTTCAGAGTACCTACCTTTACACTCTTGTTGTTAAGATGAGGTAAGATAATTGATACAGAGAGTCTGGCACAATGCCTAATATACACCAAGCACTCAAATGTTAGCTAATGTTATTACTTACTTTTTGAGGATATCAGTTATTTAAACTCCCTCAACCCTAATGTCCTCATTTGTCAAACAGGGAACTGATTGTAGCAATGGCACACACAAAGTTACGTGTAGACTCAGCATATGATATTATGCACACATTTCATATGCTTCCTTAATTCTCTGAAAGTGAGATGGGAAACTGAGCTGAGAGTTGCTTTGCAATGATCTAGGGTCACAGCTACAGTCAACATGGTGGTGAATTAGTTTTCATGACAAAGAACCACAAACCAGATGGCTTGAAACAACAGAAGTGTATTCTTGCTCAATTCTGGAGGCCAGGAGTCCAAAGCCAAGGTTAGGTTATAGCAGGGCCATGTTCCTTCTGGAGGCCTTTGGGGAGAATCCTTCCTCAATTCTTCTAGCTTCTGGTGGTTTCCTGGAGTTCTTTGGTCTCTGGCTGAATAACTCGTCTCTGTTGCTGTCTTCACATGGCCATTTTCTCTGTATGTTGTAGTGATGGTTTAGTCGCTAAGTCATGTCTGACTCGTGTGACCCTATGGACTGTCAGTTGCCAGGCTCCTCTGTCCCTACAATTTCCCAGGCAAGAATACTGGAGTGGGTTGCTATTTCCTTCTGGGGATCTTCCCAACCCTGGGATTGAACCTGCATCTCCTGAACTGCAGGCAGATTCTTTACCGCTGAGCCACCAGGGATGCCTCTTCCCTGTGTCCTGTCTCCAACCTCCAATCTGTCCACTAGTGTCTTATAAAAACACTGCTGCTGCTAAGTCACTTCAGTCGTGTCCGACTCTGTGTGACCCCATAGACGGCAGCCTACCAGGCTTCCCTGTCCCTGGGATTCTCCAGGCAAGAACACTGGAGTGGGTTGCCGTTTCCTTCTCCAATGCCACCCCAAATCGAGTATGGGCTTCCTTGGTGGCTCAGAGGTTAAAGCGTCTGCCTGAAAGTGTGGGAGACCTGGATTCGATCCCTGGGTTGGGAAGATCCCCTGGAGAAGGAAATGGCAACCCACTGCAGTATTCTTGCCTGGAGAGTTCCATGGACGGAGGAGCCTGGTGGGCTACAGTCCTTGGGGTCGCAGAGTCAGACACGACATCGAGTATAGTTTCATCTGGAGATCCTAAACTGATTACATCTGTTAAGACTTTATTTTCAAATTAAGTCACATTCTGAGGTTCTGGGTGGAAATTAATTTGGGGGAGGGCAGTGTAGTATCCAGCTCACTCAGTTCAGTTCAGTTCAGTCGCTCAGTCATGTCCGACTCTTTGCGACCCCATGAATTGCAGCACGGCAGGCCTCCCTGTGCATCATCAACTCCCGGGGTTCACTCATTTCCAGACAGCTCTGACTCTTTGCCATTTATCTTACTTTTACTTCAACCCATTTACTGAACACACATTTGGGGAGTATCTACTGTGCGTCAGATCCAGGGACACAAAGGCAGTTCCTTAAAAGAGTTCATAATATTTTGAGAAAGATGCACTAAACAAGTCTGTAGTGAAAGAGAGAGAAAAGTGGTGTTTTATCTCCAAGTGGTTAGAGAGAGCTTCCTGAAGGAAGTGAAACCTGCAGCTGTCACAGGTTCTTTGCTCATCTATACTCGAAGTACACATGTCAGATGAAGGTATATGAAAGGAAAGAAAAAAATGGACTTGATCAGACAGGCCGCGCTTTCCCTCTGGATAATACAAAACTAGGCAACAACTAGTACCCAACCAACTTATGTCACATAGACTTGCATCCAAAATTCCAGGCAAATCAATATCAACGAAGAGCAAATTAGAACACTGCATTGTGACATTTAATTTAAAATAGAGCATTGATGTTGAATCTTCGAAGCATGAGAAATACATATTTATTTAAAAAGGGGAAAGTATAATGTAAAATGTATCTATTTCTGATTATTACTTCACTGGGACAGAATGTCACTGATATCTGAGTTATTTAATTGATTACAGATTGCCATAATACACAGTGATATTCAAACTCTCTTTATGCTTATGTTTCTTTTTTTTTTATAAATATCATTTCATAAATATGATAGTTTAAAATACGCCCCTGCAGCTAAGTGGTAACTTAGATGTTAACTTGTCATTGCACCTCAATTTTGTGAGAATAACTTTGGAGGTGCAAGAACACTTATTTTCAGTGCTTGGAATGTGCCAAATGTGTTCTCTCTAGACTTTGTGAAGTTCACCTCCACTTCCTTCATGCCACCTAGATTCTCAGTGTAGGTGTTATGTTTTTTATGATAGAGGATGTGTCCTCAGACAAAATCACATGTGCGATGTGTGATTGCACAAGGATTCTATTATATTTCTGCAATGACTGCTTCACAGCTGCCTTAGGCTATGGCGCTCCAAAACCAAGCTTTGGAGCCATACTGAAGATGCTCTTTGCTTTGGCATCTACTGAGGGATTTTTTAATTAATTAACTGACTTGGCTGGGCTGGGTCTTCGTTGCTGTGCACGGGCTTTCACTAGTTGCAGCAAGCGGGGGTTCCTGGTCGTTGTGGTGCAAGGGCTTCTCATTGAGGTGGTTCCTCCTGTCGAGGAGCACAGGGTCTAGGCGCATGGGCTTCAGTAGTTGTGGGCTCTAGGGTTTGCAGACTTCAGTAGTTGCCGCACATAGGCTCAGTAGTTACGGCTCACAGGCCCTAGGGTGAGGGCTCAGTAACTGTGGCTCATGGGCTTACTTGCTACATGGCCTGTGGCATCTTCCTGGACCAGGGATTGAACCTGTGTCTCTGAATTGGCAGGTGGATTCTTATCCACTGCGTCACCAGGGAAGTTCTAAACAGTAATTTTTTAATCTGAGGTGGTTAAACAGAGAGGACAGACACTGAATGAAATTGTGAAGTATATAAAATTTTTCATCATCTTCTTGCTTCCCATTGCTCTACACTCAGTACCTGAATAGGCAAATGGAATACCAAGATTTTCAAAGATAGTTGATAAGCCTTGAATATACTTAAAGTTGCAATTAACCTTTTGTTTTAAGAATTTAAAAAATGGTAAGGAACCAATATGGCTGCCATAAAAAATAAATGCAACAATGACATCTTATTGCTTCCAAGAGCAAGCAGAGTTTTTCACAACTGTCCTTCAAGGCCAATTTTTACCTATCCAACCTCTAGTCATGGCCATCTTTACTATTTCTTTCAAATATGATAGAAGATATGGACTTTTTCATCAAAATAATGCATAAGTACAATTTTAAAATATTTTCAGTGGATTTTTAATAGATCCCTATCTCCCCGCTCTAGGGATCAAGCCCATTCTCCTACCACTTTAGGACTCAAACACACCAGGGGATTGGGGCTGGGGTGGCAGGAACATCAATCCTTCTCCTCTCCCAGTTCAGACTAGCTTCTGAGTGTCTTCTTCCAAGCTGTCACTGCAGACAGACCCACTGATCCTTCTTATTTTAGAGGTTTGCCTGTCAATCCTATGGAAAAGCACTGTGCAGAAATAATAGCAGGAGGATTCCAAAAACAATAATAGGGCCGTTAAAAAGCTTAGCCCTTAAAAGGCCCTCACTCCTTGCTGAGAGGCTTATAGGAACGCTGCTGCCTGATTTTTTTTCTTTCAAGATAGATCTCTTCTGATGAACTTGTTGGTTGAATTCTTTCTCCTTCATCCTAGGAAAAACTCAAGAGTGTTTTGGAAGTACTCCTGGGAGAAGATTTATCTCAAGTAGATACATGGCATCCCTGAGCTCCTATGGGCTGGGTGACCACTACTTAATGGCTCTGGGGACTTTTTCAGAACACAGATTCCTTGATCTTCCCCCTAAGGAATAGATAAGTGTCTTGAAAGTGAAAGTCACTCAGTCATGTCGGACTCTGCGACCCCAAGGACTATACAGTACATGGAATTCTCTACGCCAAAATACTGGAGTAGGTAGCCTTTCCCTTCTCCAGGGGATCTTCCCAACCCAGGGATCAAATCCAGGTCTCCTGCATGCAGGTGGATTCTTTACCAGCTGAGCCACAAGGGAAGCCCAAGGGTACTGGAGTGGGTAGCCTATCCCTTCTCCAGCGGATCTTCCTGACCCAGGAATCGAACCGTGGTCTCCTGCATTGCAGGCGGATTCTTTACCAACTGAGCTATCAGGGAAGCCCATGAATTCCTTATAAAAGAAAGCCACTGGTTTTTAAGAACCTTGTAAGTCCCCTGGGGTAGGAAATGGCAACCCACTCTAGTGGGTTCCACGGACTTCCACGGACAAAGGAACCTGGTGGGCTGCAGTTCATGAGGCCGCAAAGAATCGGACATGACTGAGCATGCACGGGCTGGCGAACACACACACACACACACACACACACACACATGAGGGCACTGGAAAGAGACATATCTTTAAAGAAAGAATTCATTCAGTCAAAATACAACTTAATGTTCATGTTGCAGCCTGGAAATAAAAAGAAAACTACCCTTAAGGAGCTCACAATCAAAATTTTCATTGTTTTCCTATCTTTTTTAAAGAGCAGCTTATTTTAAATAATATTTTATCATCTTATTGTTATTCATATATTTTCATTTTTTGGCCATGCTGCATGGCATGTGGGATCTTAGTTCCCTGGAATCAAACCTGCACCCACTACATCAAAGCACAGAATCTTCAGCGCTGAACCACCAGGGGAGTCCACTATTTTCTGTCTTACATTCTTCACCCACTCAACTTCATTGTGTTTCGACTGGAGTATTTCTTCAGCATTTTTGGATTATTTTGAGTTCTAAAAGAAGATGCTTCCCACTCTAAATTTCCTACCTTTTTAAGTAAAAATCACTGTTTAGATTCTTTTCCTTCATAACTCCCCTATCTCTGGTTGCCTGATTTAGGGATTTAAAAAAAAAAAAAACAACCCACAGAACACACAGTTCAATTTGAATTGTAGATAAACAGCAAGCAATTTTTTAGTATGAATATGCCCCAAATGTTGTATGGCACACACTTATACTAAAAAAAAAAAAAAAAAAATGGTGTTTATCTGATTCTGACTTACCTGGGCACCTTGTATTTTACTTAGCAACCTTACCCTTACCCCAGCCCACCTCTACAGAATAAACTGGCATTCGAGTTTAGTGACATCAACACACTTAGAGCATCTTCTTTATTCTGTAATCCTGATCACAGAGGAACATGGTAAACTCCCTACACCCCCTGCCAGACTGCACTCACTCACTCCCCTCTGACAAAGACCCTCTCTGCTGAATGGGACACTTGAGCCACTGCAACCGCACATAATACTATTAGCGACCGGAGGACATATTATTTCCTTTTATCTCACAGATGTGACTTTTTAACTTCATTTTTTCTATAAAACAAATCCTGTGGGTCTAGTTCGCCTATCACCTATCCTAGTTTGTCTTTTACATTCTGAAAGGAAACTAAATGAGGATAATGTTGGTAATTACCAAGCACAGATCTTCAGAGTCTCTGTGTGACAACAATACAGGAAAGACTGAAGTCTGTAAATAAATTAAAGCTACATTTTAATCTTCTTCTCTAAAAAGCCAAGAAGAAATTATTGGGCAGGACAACGGATTTGAATGTCATTTCTATTGTTTCACCTGCTCACTTACAATCTGGTAAGCTTTAGAAGGTTTCAAATGAAGCCTGAGCTCCTCTCTGACAGAGCTGGCTGTTTTGAGCACAACAGATACCATAGTTATCACGCAGAGAGGTGAACACCAAATACGTAATTTATTTAAAGCAGCACTTTTACAGGTAGAGTACCATGCCAACAGATATGATTTCTTCAATCGAATCCTAACCGTAATTGAAATATGTGATCACTAATATCTGCAATCAGCCGTTTCTAAGGTAGTTTAATATGCAGCTGCTTTGAAATGTGCTTGCAGATTAGCAAAATGTCAGGCCCCACTTTCAAAGAAAGCTGTCTTCTGGGACATCATTTACTCTTGCTCATAACTTTAACACGATTACCTCCCACTGTAGCAAACCAATTTTTTTTTATAACATTCTAAAGAGATGTTATGCACAGAAGAGCCTGGGATATTTCCAGGTAGGACAACCATCTCTGAGACAGGTAATAGAGGCTGAAAAATGCCATGACACCCATATCCTGGGTCCTCGTTAGATTAATTAAACAAGGAGGCCATCAGATGAGGTGGTTCTCACACCTTAATAGCCTACATGAACAAACCAAAACCTAAGACTATAAATGCCTCATGATTAAGAAATAGAAACCTCAGGACAACCAATCACAAACAGCCAGCTAGGATCATCCCAAATCATGTTTAAGCTGTAATCAAAGAACTTCCTTGCTTTGCTCCTTCCTTTTCTCTCTGTTTTTCCCCTGGCTCCTGTAGTTGGAGCACTTCTAACCACTTTCAGTTTGTTACTGCCTGGTTTTCATACATTTTTGATCAAATAAACTCGACATTTGTAATATGCCTAAGTTATTCTTCTAACACCATAGAGAAGTCATTTATGGACCTGGCTTTGGATGCTCTGAGAAATGGGGTGTAGGTCCAGATAGTTATTCCCCAAGAGCAGAGTCTAAAATAAGAGGGCTGTTTGTACCACTGGTATGTAAACCTCACTTTTTAGGGAAACATACAAGGGCTCTATAGTTCTGAAATCTGCATGTGACTTTTTAGGGGTTAAGGAAAAGTTCAAAGAATTTGCAAACAGCGTAAAACTTGCAAATAAGGCTGTTCAAACCCATGAGTAAATCAGAATGCACAGGCTCTCAGGGCAGTCAAAGAGAGTTTTAAGGCCTGAGACTTGAGGCATTAAGGACCTTGCCTTGTAACCTGATTAAGAAATGCCCCTGCCTGCCTATCTTATCTGTTTCTCAGGATAAGTCACAATGCCTTTAGCTATTTCTGATTTAGGCCTGGCTGGGTGTGGATCTGTACTATTTTGATTATATCTGCTGGTTCTGATGATCTCATTACTTTGTTAATTAAATTTTTAGCTTATTTTAATCTCCCTTTAACAGTGCACTTTTAACCATGGGGAAGAGGAAGTAGCTCCTCAGAGAATAGTGTCTGCCCCAAAGGTGGTTCTGCAGCCTTCCTTCCTGTGCTTCAAATTATAGCCTCCTGTCAGGTCTGCCAGAGAACCCCAAAGGCCCAGGTTAAACATTCATTCAGGGGATTTCCCTGGTGGTCCAGTGGTTAAGAAACCACACTTCCACTGCAGGGATACAGATATGATCCCTGGTAGGGGAACTGAGATCCTGCATGTTGCAAAAAATAATTATCCAGGGACTTCCTGGTGGTCCATTGGGTTAAAAATCTAACTCCCATTGCAAGGGATGAGGGTTCCATCCCTGGTTGGGGAAACTAAGAACCCACAGGTCGCCGGGCACCTAAGGCTGGGTGCCACAGCTGGAGAGCCTGGGCGCTGCAATGCAAGATCCCACATGCCCCAACGAATATTTCGCTTACTCCAGCTAAGATCCAACACAGCCAATAAATGAGTAAAATAAGTAAATATTTTTTTAAAAATTCATCCAGGTAATTTAGGAAGACCACAAATTACACTTCTGGGGAGAAGTGCAAATAGCCCTAAAACTCTCAAAACTGCCAGAATGAAATGCCCCAGAGGCTGTACAGGGACCAAAAGCAAGGCCTCCAGCAAGTGTCACTGACCCTACTGTTCTTCTCTGTCTGCTTATTCCTCTCTCCCTCACCATTCGATTTTGTTTGGGAATTATCTGTTCGTATCCTCTGCCCATTTCGTGGATGTACACTGCATGTGTTAAATTGGCTTTTCTGTGTGGTTTATCATTTGCAATGCAATGCTAGCTCCCTGATTGATCTCTTCAGGCCGAAGACAGACTCCGAAAGGACTCTTTTCAGGCGCACTTATCCACTAGCATCTATTCTTGCCACTTTACGTAATTCTAATGCAGAATATACGCCCCTGGACACCGGCTCTTTTAGATGAATAGGAAAAAGAATGTCAGCTCTTTGTTCATTCTGTCTAGGCCAACACATTAAGAATATCAACTCTATTAAAGCTTTAAAAAATATTTTTGCTTTGTTGTCTTTAGTCCTTCCTTTTGCTCCTTGTGGGGTTTGCTGGCTAGAGGTTTTAAAGTTTCATGCAGTCAAATCTATGCTTCTCATTAGAGTGTATTTCCACATCAAGAGTTTCCTGTAGTTCCTGCTTTGAACACCATTGTGAATATAAATCTTAAAATATACAATTAATAACAGTTTAAATATTATAACTATATATTATCTGTACATGATTGTATGTATACCTAATTGTAACATATAGCTGTAATAGCCCAAACCAGCACCATGGTTCCTAGCGTTTAGCAGTATGACAGTGGGCTAACAGAATCAGGGACTTGCTTGCCTGATCTCTAACCGCGTGCCGCCTATTATGTGTTCTTGATGTTCTATAGGAAACTCTTAAGAACCTTCCTTTTCTCTTCCTTCCTTTTTCCTCAAAAAAGTCAGTGCTAAAGAAGTAGAATTGAGCAAAGTAGATATGGGCTTCAGGGCAGGATTGTGGGCGCTGGGGAGCTGGAGTGCTCCAGAGGTAATGTCAGGGCACAAGTGGAAAGGGGACGTCCCCGTCTGTCCAGTGGTAAAGACTCTGCCCTTCCAAGGCAGGGGTTGTGGTTCAATCCCTGGTCTGGGAACTAAGGTAATATCATTAATCTTTTTAATATTCATCAATCTGATAGGTATTAAATGCAACTTGTTTTGTTTTACATTTTCCTGACTGCTAGTAAGATTATCTTCTACTTTATTAATCATCCACTTTCCTTGTTACTTAATAAATTTCTATTCCTGTATTTTGGCTATTTTTCTCTTGTTGGTTTTTGTCAACTTGTAGGAGTTCATTGTGCAAAGATACTAATTTATTAAATTTTTACTATATATTTAATATTAATAATAATTTATTGGGGTAAAACTCCCTGGTGGTCCTGTGGTTAGGGCTCCGTGCTCCCACCTCTGGGCACACTGGGTCAAGCCGTTGTTGGGGAACTAAGATCACAAGTGCCCTGTGGCATGGCCAAAAGATAAATTAACTTTAAAAAATCTCTTGTTTTTCGCATGTCACCAAAGATCTGCTGCAGAAGGGATAGGCTACCCACTCCAGTATTCTTGGGCTTCCCTTGTGGCTCTGCTGGTAAAGAATCTGCCTGCAATGTGGGAGACCTGGGTTCGATCCCTGGTTTGGGAAAATCCCCTGAAGAAGGGAAAGGCTACCCACTCCAGTATTCTGGCCTGGAGAATTCCATGTACTGTCTAGTCCATGGGGTCGCAGAGTCGGACACAACTGAGTGACTTTCACTTTCTTTGTAGATGCTTATCTTCCAGACTTGAGAAAAATTTCCCACCCATCTCTACTCTTGTGGATCTATCTGCACATTTTAAAACTTTTCTTCTACTGGTTTTTATTTCAGTGATGTAGTCCAAGTGGATTCTATTTTGTATATAATATAGCAGTCTAACTTGCAACCGGAAACCCATTATTCAGGACTATATAAAATAAATCAATCTCCACCTTTCCGCAGTGTTTGGTGTTAACCTTAGACTTTTTCCTATGCACATATAATCCTTTGATATGTGTATGTGTGTATGTTTACATGTACACACATACATACACAAATATACACGCTTACCATGATGGTTTTATTATTCAGTTTGCTTTCTTTGCTTAAAATGCTGAGAAGGAACTCCAGTGTAGGGCTCCACCTCATTCTTTTAAAAGCATGCTGTCTTAAGAATTGACAAAGCTGACTCATTAAGCCATAGCCAATTAACTGTTCCCAGATGAAGAAGTCCCCACGGTAACATTTTCAGCTGCCCCAGCTTTCTAGGTCCTGCTCTGAATTGCTGTCGTTAAGTCTCGAAGTTGTGTTCAACTCTTTTGAAACCCCATGGACCAGGTTCCTCTGTCCATGGGATTTCCCAGGTGAGAATACTGGAGCGGGTTGCAATTTCCTTCTCCAGGGGATCGTCCCGACCCAGAGATCAAACCTACATCTCTTGCATTGCAGGCGGATTCCTTACCACTGAGCCAACAGGGATGCCTGCTCTGAGTTGTGAGCCCAAATCTCTACAGGGTTCTTTACTCAATTCCCCAAGGAGGGAATCACAGTACCTGCCCCCTACAAAAAAGGACAGCCTGCTATTGGGTCACCTTCCATCAGTCAGTTCCACAGTCTCTCAACATTCTGTGCGTGGTGGCTTTCTTAATGAGTTGCAGATCTGACTTCTCCCTGCATGAAAAAGGAGAATTTAAAGCACCACTGTTCTACTGCTGACCTTTTTTGGTGCTTTTTAATCTATGGGAGGTTTGGGGGTAGATATAGTTAAAAATAACTGAAGACTCCTGCAATATTTATTGATCTCTCATCAATCTTTGATTCCATAGACAGGTACCACTTAGCCAAGCCATATGATTTTGATATTGATTCAAGGTTTTTAATCTTCCCTCAGAGCTTTTACTGCCACAGAATTGCAAGCAGGGTTCATTCATTCCTCAAATATGTATTGATGCCACTGTTTACCAAGCCCTGTGTTAAGTATTGTGTATATACTGGTGAGCAGAATCATCACAATGCTGGGTAGTTATGGATTGCTTTGAACAAATTCTAATCCCAAATGTGATTAAAAACATACTTTGTCCTCAACTCTCCTTTGAAGTATCTATTTAAATATTTGATGCAGATTTAGCCTCCCTTATGTCTTCCTGCCACAAGAAAAAACAAGCTCAGCATCTTTTCCTATTGAAAAGAGAAGGTATTTAATGCTGTAGGCACCACCACTACGGCACTTTCCAAATGATTTTTGTCTGCATAGTTTAGTGTCTTTTTAACAGAACTAATACTGTTGATATGGGTTAAAGATCATTTGGTGTTCAAAAAATATTTATTGAGTCCTTATTATATGTTAGACACACTATTCTAGGATCTAGACCCAGAGGCTGTTTTTCTTTTTTTTTTTTTTTTCTGCCATGGACTCCTTTAGCTTAAATATATGAACTCCTTCTCAGAACAATATTTTTATAAATTCATAAGTTAAAATACATTCTGCTGCAAAGAAAACCAATTGTTTAACAATGTTAACTCGTTTATTTAAGCCCTGATATTGTCTTTAAATTTAAAAAAACTATTAATTTTAATGGGAAATTTTACTATGTATTACATCTTACATCTTAACCTAAGACATTCAAATAATTTTCAAAGATTTAAATATGGGATATTTATACAGATATATATCCTATATAACCAGACATACAAATGTAATAAAACTTTGTATAAGCAATAACAACAAATTTGAAAGTAAGCTAACAAATAATCCAATGAAGGCTTATTGTACTCACCCAAAGAAGGAGTGAAGACTGGATAATGGATGATGTACGTACAGGGAAAGATGAGGGCGTTTGACATTAGAAATCTCATTATTCTTTGCACATTATTTTCTTCATAGACTTTTCAATCTTCTGGAGGTTCATTGTTACTGAGGTCAAATTTTGCTTAAAATAAGCTTAACATTTTATCTCTACAGCAAAAATAAAAGCAAAACACAACAGACCAAAGGGTTGTCAGAAATGAAGATGCTATGTCTTCATCTCTAGCTTGGTTGTTGTCGTTCCATTGCTAAGTCGTGTCCAACTCTGCGACCCCATGGACTGCAGCACGCCAGGCTCCTATGACCTCTACTATCTCCTGGAGTTTGCTCAAGTTCATGTCCATTCACAGGCAAAGCAAACATGTTTGTGTTCATCAGAACAGGGCAATTTGTTCTGATATAAATTTGTTTCCCAAGATATTCTGACTACAAAAACCTCTTTTGAGTGACTTGATGAGTGTGTCTTTGCCTGCAATCATAATAGTGACACAGTTTCTCATACTGTATATATTTCGTGCGTTTTGGGTAAAGTTTTCTTTATATTGGGCATAAAACGAAGTTTGCCAAAAGACTTTTTTACGAATTATATTGCTGAAAAGTCGTTAACTGAACATTCATTTGGTGAAATACATCTTTTATTAGCCATTAGCATATGACACTATAGACAAAACTTGAGGGTCCATGGATTCAGCTAGGGGTTAAAAAGAAAAACTGAACAAAACAGACACAAATACTTGCCTCTAAGGAACTCATATTCCTCACAATCTACACAGATGATAATTCTGTTCACAAGGTCAATCTGTTTAGCTCATAGGAGGTGCAATTTGTTTGTTCCTGTTTTATAGTCCCAAGTCCCAACACGGTCCTCCTCAAAATCAAAGTCCCAAGGAAGTACAATTATTCTGTTTAAGGTTTGTTTACTTAGATGTTTACCATAGCCTCCAGAATCTTCCATCCAGATCATGTCTTTAATGCTACTTGATCTAGGTTAAGGATAGGCAAAGTATTGCCCCAGGGCTAAACCCATTACCTCCTGTGTTTTCAAACAAAATTTCAAGGGATCACAGCCAAGCTCATATAGCTGATGGCTACCTCTACACTATACTAGCAAAGAGTTGAATACATGTGACAAAGATCCTCTAGCCCACAAAGTCACAAGGTATATTCTGACTCTCTATTTCAACAAGTTTGCCCATCTGACCTAAATTTCTAGAGTTGCAAGTGTTATTGAATATTTGAGCAGATCTAAAGAAGCTTCTTTAAAGACGCTTCTAAAGAAGTGTCTATGTACAGTGCAGGAGACCTAGGTTTGATTCCTGGGTTGGGAAGATCCCCTGGAGAAGGAAATGGCAACCCACTCCAGTATTCTTGCCTGGAAAATTCCATGGACAGAGTAAGCTACAATCCATGGGGTCGCAAAAGAGTCAGACATGACTGACCAACTTCACTCACTCATTAAAGAAGCTTCTTAAGAGAAGCGGCCTTGGTTTCCTATAGCTCTCTTACAAAGCAAATAAGAAATAAAACCTCAAGAATGAATTGTCGCTTTCTAATTTTCTAATACCAGACTTCTCATTGCTCTGGTGTTTAATGGGTATAATAATACACTTAGAACTCTTGGGTGATTTCTTCCTTATTCTTTGGATAAGATTAACATCTTAAATGCACCTTAAATCCAATTTACAAGGTGCCTCCGGTTCTAGCCTCACATACTTTGGTCTGTTTCTTCTCACTCCCCGTTAGGACCACATGATTCTGCTTTGGGCAAACCTATGTCCTCTTTGTAAATTTGTTTCCTTAGTCCAGAGAGCAATTTTCACCCCCCAGGTGTTATATGGGTTAATTCCTACTCATTTTCAGATTTCTGACTTCTTGTTGCTGTGGGAAAGATTTTTTTGATTGTTTTTTTTTTCTGTCCCGTCTCTCTAAAAGTTAGACATTCAGAGCACCTGTATGGCTCAGCAGTAATAAATCCACCTGCAATGCAAGAGGTGCAGTTTGGATCCCTGGGTTGGGAAGATCCTCTGGAGAAGGAAATGGCAAGCCATTCCAGTATTCTTGCCTGGAGAATCCCATGGACAGAGTTGCCTGTGGTGGTCACAAAAAGAGTTGGACAGGACTTAGTGCCTAAAAACAACAACAAATTTCTCTTTTACAGTAATTTTAAGAGTATGCTATAAAAATGTCACACTTACACTATTTAATTTCTGTCTTCCTATCAGATTCCATATGTGCGGGACCAGTCTGTTCTGTTTATGGCTAGACCTTCCATGCTTAGCTAGTACCTTCAATGCTTAATCAAATCTGTGAGATGAACTTACGACCACCACAGGACACTCATACATCAGATATTTAACAGTGAACTTATTCTCAGCTCTTGATAGGAGGGTTAAAGTAAGAATGTACCACCTAAATGTTTTCCTGAATTTCTTATAAAATTATGTAAAATTGTTCCATGTTGTAAATTGATAAATGTATCAGAATTTAATGCTAATATAGTTTGGAGGGAATAGTGTCTTTTAAGTTAGCAAAGAAAAATAGTCTGTTGTGTTTCTCTTTCTCCTGGACGCCAAGAAGTTCAAAAGTAAATGTATTTCTTATTTACAAGAATGTTCTCCAAACCCAGATTCCTGGTAAAAATTCTTTCTTCTTTCTTTACATGTTGTGTGAGGCTTTTATTCACTTAAAAAAATCTGTTAGATATTTGCTTCATGTCAAGTTGCCTCATTTTGAGTAATTATAACTTGATCCTGTTTAAGACTCATAACTTTTCTCATTAGAGCAAGTCCAGATCTGAAAAAATGCTAAGAATAAAAGCTACAACTGGTGGTTCTGAGTGTCCTGAATTAAATTATATGACTGCCTTCAATGTGGGAAAGAGGGGTTGGGGAGGGATGGTGTCCTTGAAGTCACTTGTTTTTTCTTTTTTTAAAGCAGCAAACTAAACTGGAGTCAGTTATCCACTCCTTATGGAATGCGAACAACTTATTAGCATTGATTAGTACACTGCGGAAGCAATTCAGTAAAAACTCGGAGCTTCTTGAGCTGTTAAGTGTGGGACATAGCCTTGCCTCTGTGTATCTAGTTTGAAACTAGGACCTGCTGGGTCACTTCTTGCTTCTATGATAGGCTGGTTTTCAAATTACTTCTCTTGCCTCCTTAAATAGAGCCAAGGGGTGGGGGTGGATGGGAGAGGAGGGGACTTAAAAGAGCTCATCCCTTTAGGAGGTGGGGGAACTTAATCACAAGTCTGCACTTGCTTCAGATGATTAAACAATGAGTGTTTATGAAATCAAGAAAAATATTTTCCCCCCAGAGTTTTCTTTTCAAAGAGTTCTCTGTGCGCTCTGGCTAATTTAAAAAGAGCCCCATAGGGTGCTTATTTTTTTTACACATATATTGCCAGAGTAGTTCCTGTTTTGGTTTAAATGTGTTCCTTCTTTTTAGTCAGATGAAAGAGAACTTTCTTTAAAAAGAACTTGTCTGCTGATCCTGTTTGTTAGAATAAGCTTAAATAAAGCTTCTGTTAAGAGTTTAACTGTTGAGCTAAGTCCTCTCAGCTAAATTATCTGAAAATTTTCATTCTTAGTTGGGTTATGTAACTGGAGTGCCCTTATTATCCTCTTTCCGACCTGCAATGTCTGCCTCCCCTGAGGACTCCTCTGAGGTAAATATCTTGAGGAAAGGGCTTTTTCTCTCAATTCATTTGGCTTATTCTGCGTGGAGTGTGATGTTGTGGTGTGGGTGTGGGGAATATGCCAGGCACCTTAAGTGAATAAGTCATTAATTCTGGAGCAGGCAATGACCTAAGAGAGGAGTGGCTCATCTACCCATGAAAAAATGACATCTCGAAGGCTTTACAGGTGGTAGACAAATGTCTAAAGGGGAGGTGAGTTCAGTTCAGTCGCTCAGTCGTGTCCGACTCTTTGCGACCCCATGAATCGCAGCACGACAGGCCTCCCTGTCCATCACCATCTCCCGGAGTTCACTCAGACTCATGTCCATCGAGTCCGTGATGCCATCCAGCCATCTCATCCTCTGTCGTCCCCTTCTCCTCCTGCCCCCAATCCCTCCCAGTATCAGAGTCTTTTCCGATGAGTCAACTCTTCGCATGAGGTGGCTGAAGTACTGGAGTTTCAGCTTTAGCATCATTCCTTCCAAAGAGATCCCAGGGTTGATCTCCTTGCAGTCCAAGGGACCCTCAAGAGTCTTCTCCAACACCACAGTTCAAACGCATCAATTCTTTGGCGCTCAGCTTTCTTCACAGTCCAACTCTCACATCCATACATGACCACAGGAAAAACCATAGCCTTGACTAGACGGACCTTAGTCGGCAAAGTAATGTCTCTGCTTTTGAATATACTATCTAGGTTGGTCATAACTTATCTTCCAAGGAGTAAGCGTCTTTTAATTTCATGGCTGCAGTCACCATCTGCAGTGATTTTGGAGCCCCCCAAAATAAAGTCTGACACTGTTTCCACTGTTTCCCATGTATTTCCCATGAAGTGATGGGACCAGATGCCATGATCTTCATTTTTTGAATGTTAAGCTTTAAGCCAACTTTTTCACTCTCCTCTTTCACTTTCATCAAGAGGCTTTTAGTTCCTCTTCACTTTCTGCCATAAGGGTCATGTCATCTGCATATCTGAGGTTCTTGATATTTCTCCCGGTGATCTTGATTCCAGCTTGTGTTTCTTCCAGTCCAGAGTTTCTCCCGATGTACTCTGCATATCAGTTAAATAAGCAGGGTGACAATATACAGCCTTGACGTCCTTCATTTCCTATTTGGAACCAGTCTGTTGTTCCATGTCCAGTTCTAACTGGTGCTCCCTGACCTGCATACAGATTTCTCAAGAGGCAGGTCAGGTGGTCTGTATTCCCATCTCTTTCAGATTTTTCCAGTTGACTGTGATCCACACAGTCAAAGGCTTTGGCATAGTCAATAAAGCAGAAATCGATGTTTTCCTGGAACTCTCTTGCTTTTTCGATGATCCAGCGGATGTTGGCAATTTAATCTCTGGTTCCTCTGCCTTTTCTAAAACCAGCTGGAACATCAGGGAGTTCACGTATTGCTGAAGCCTGGCTTGGAGAATTTTGAGCATTACTTTACTAGCATGTGAGATGAGTGCAATTGTGCGGTAGTTTGAGCATTCTTTGGCATTGCCTTTGGAAGGGCCATGGAAAAGGGATGTGGAACCCCCCCACCGCCACTGGCCCCCATCAGCCTAGCAGGCAGCTATAACAATGTAGCATATAATGTAGCATTTCAGTCAAGAGGAAATTCTGGTATGATACAACAGGAAAAATAATTAAGCAAGCAAACAGAGAAACAACATGCTGAATGTGGATCAAACTCAAGACTTTATGCCAAGTGGAAGAAGTCTGATACAAGTCTGAGACAGAGGGCAAGAGGACAGGGCACATCCATTAAAAGAAAGACATAGCTGTTAAGGACGCAACATAAACTGGTTAGAACCTACTAGGTACAAGATGGCAGAAGATTCGACTTCCTGTGGACCTTGAGCCTCATTATATGCGCATTGCAATATACCAGCATGCTGAATGACACAGCCACAGGCACCATGACAGTTCCAAGGCCAACCATAAAAAGCCAAAAAGTGGCCAAATTCTTTGAAATCACTGCTCCTTGTTCAAAATAGTTGGGATAATCCTGCCATTTGTTAGCCTATGAAATTACCCAGCCCATAAAAATTAACCACCCCATATTTGGTGGCCACTCTTGCCTTCTGAAACTCCAATACTTTGGCCACCTGATGCAAAGAACTGACTCATTGAAAAAGACCCTGATGCTGGGGAAGATTGAAGGCAAGAGGAGAAGGGGATGACAGAGGATGAGATGGTTGGCTGCCATCATCGACTTGATGGACATGAGTTTGAGCAAGCTTTGGGAGTTGGTGATAGACAGGGAAGCCTGGAGTGCTGCAGTCCGTGGGGTCGCAGAGTCAGACATGACTGAGTGAATGAATGACTGACTGACTTGCCTTCTGAGGAGCCTCCCAGGTGGTGCTAGTGCTAAAGAACCCGCCTGTCAATGCAGCAGACGTAAGAGACGCGGTTTTGATCCCTGGGTCAGGAAGATGCCCTGGAGACGGAAATGGCAACCTACTCCAGTATTCTTGTCTGGAGAATCCCATGGAGAGAGGAGCCTGGTGGGCTATAGTCCATGGGATCACAAAAAGTTGGACACAACTGAATGACTAAGCACTTGCCTTCTGCGATGGACCACATTCTGCCTATGGAATGTGTATCTCTCTAAGTAAATCCTTATGGTTTCCTTTTGAATTCTTTCCTGAGGGAAACCAAGGAACCTCACTTGGTGGCCTGTCCCAGGGCCTCGCCTGAGACCTGGGACATGACCATCCTCTCTGTGTTCTATTTTCCCACAACAAGGCCATGGATTCTATGATTTCCATACATAAAATGTCTAGAATGAGCAAATCTATAGACAGAAAGTAGGTTATTGGTTTCCTGGGACTGGGAGTGCTGGGGTTAAGATTGAGATTTTGTTGAGGGAGATGAAAATGTTCTGAAACTGATTATGGTGATGGTTGCACAAGTTGATCAGTTATCTCAAAATTATTGAAAGGTACACTTGAAATGGATGAATTTTATTTTATGTAAAATATATCTCAATAAAGCTCTTTTTCAGAAAGGTGAGATCATCCATTCAAGGGGGACTAAGGATAGAATTTTCAAGGATAAAGATAAAAGTGCTCATTTTAACTCTTACAGCTCCTACCATCTAAAGATTGTACAGAGAAGTTTGTTTCTACAGGGAGATCCATTCCTGAGTGCTGTATCTCTTACTACAGTTTCAGTGTGTGAAATCTACTTGTGCAATAAAGAGTAAGGTCAGACATTAAAAACAACAGGGAGACAGACCATTTCTTGAGTTTGATGGCAGTCATCACAAACTTCAAATCAGTTTTCAGAAGATGAGAATGTTTCCTATATTTTGTTGAAAATGATGGAAAGATTTAAAGAGACTTCTATTAAAACACATGCAAATATAGAATGTTTTCAGCACATGCAGTAATGCTAATGATGGACCCTTTGCTTTCCAATTTGACTACATCAAACTGTATTATAAATATTATCTAGGCTGAAGATTGGTTTAGCTTCATATATAAGAATTTACTAGCCAAGTGGATAAGAACATAAGATAATACGAAGTTTCTTACTTTATTCCCTTTAGAAAATATAATGCAATTTGACATGCTAATCACAGCCTGCCCATTCCATTTTTTTCTTTAGAGGATTTCTCTATAGCTAGACTCTAGTCTTTTTCAGGAATTTGTATCTAATTTGCTATGCCTTAGAGATGAATACATCCTAAATTGCATTTTCCAATGGGATTTCAACCCTTGAATTCCTGCTAAAGTATATCCAAATGCATGATGATGGTTTTCACAATCACGTTGGATATCTACATATATATAGGGCTTCATATTTATTTATCACACTTACTTTTGCAACTTGGATGCTCCTTTGTTTTAGCTGGACATTTCGTTTGAAAGGGATGAGGCGACATTACTTAATGCATATAAACCTTTTTGGCCCTATCGAGTGGCATGTAGGGTCTGCACGTGGGCCAGGCCAGGGGTCAAACCCATACTCCCTGCAGTGGAAGCCTGGAGTCTTAACTACTGGACCTCCAGGGAAGTCCCTACTTATTTTAAATTCAAGTTCCTTAAAAAGGACAAGTTGCTGCTTTTCCTAAAAGTGAAAATAAAGGCAGGCACTATACCAACATTTGATTAGATGTTTATCTTATCAAGCTTCCTGAGTATTAGCTTCTCTTTTGAGAGTAACATAGGGACATCACTGTATACTCACTTGCCTATTGTTTCAGAAGCTGAGAAAAATGCATCTTACCCAGACTGCAGAACCTCAGAAAAGCAAATAACCACTCACTTAGAACATATTTGATACTTAAAAGGCAGCTTTTACATATTAAATTAGTATGCTACTTTTTTTCTTTTAAGAGATAAGATTTCTATTTGAGGCAGTATATGCCTGGCTATGAAGTTTGTTTGCTGGTTTTATTTACTTATCTTTAGTGAGAAGAGAGATTTATTTACTTAGTTTTGGGCTGACCTGGGTCTCCATTGTTGCATGTGGGATTTCTCTAGCTGCAGTGATGGGAGGCTACTTTGTGTTGCAGTGCGCAGGCGTCTCATTGCTGTGGGGCACAGGCTCTAGGCATATGGGCTTCAGCAGCTGTGATGGCACACGGGCTCAGTTGCTCCAAGGCATGTGGAATCTTCCTGGACCAGGGATCAAATCCATGTCCCTTGCATTGGCAGATGGATTCTACATTCACTGTGCCATGGGGGAAGTAAGTCCCATTTGCTGAATTTAAATTGTAGAAATGTTGCCATTACTTTTTAAAGCAGTTGTCCTGGAACATTAGTGCTAAACTGTTGAACCCCACCCTTCGAGTTTCTCTATTAGTAGGTCTAGAGCCAAAAGTTTGCATTTCTATCAGTTTCCTGGGGTGATGTTGAGATGGCTAGCCTGGGTTCACACTTTGAAACCTGGCTGCCCTATGGGTTTGGCAGGAAAGGGAGGTCCGTGTCTTCCATATTCAGAAAGTTATAACTACTCTAGTTAGGCCAGGGCCATAACTTTTAAGAACTTTGTATGATTCCTTAAGGCTTTTAATTTTCCAAAGTTGATTCTTATCATCTGTCTCTTTCCTCACACTGTTGTTAAACCGTAAAACTGAAGAAGACTGTTGGTGCTGAGAAGATGCAGATAAACATCCAATAAGCCTGAACAGTGGGGGATTGCCCCAGGAGACAGAGTAGATGATGGCAGCTTTAAAAAGAAAAAAAGTAAGTAAAATCATAGGGTCTGCTAAAAGGAAGAAGGAGAAGGAGAAGCATGTTACACCCTCAGTCATGTCTGACTCTTTGCAACTCTATTGACTGTAGCCCACCAGGCTTCTTTGTCCATGGGATTTTCCAGGCCAGATTACTGGAGTGGGTTGCCATGCCCTCCTCCAGGGGATCTTCCCCACCCAGGGATGGAACCTCTGTCTCTTGCATCTCCTGCATTGCAAGAGGATTCTTTACCACTGAGCCACCAGGGAAGCTGGCGAGAAAGAGACAGACACAAAAGCAACCCTTCTTGCTGCTCTCCAGCTCTTTCACTGACGCCCTCAAAGCTCACTGGACTCCACTAATTGTCGGAGAAGGACTGTGGGGCCGACCCACTTCCTAGTTCCTTCTGCCAATTTAAGTCAAAGGAGAAGCAAGATACTAAATAGTCTAAAATAGAAGGTATTTTTTTTTTTCTGCTTTCTCTTATCTGCCCCTAGGGATAGTTTTCATTCCAGTGAACTTATTTTATTTGGCAGATTAATGTTCTAATATGTCCTTTGATTCATTTTTCAGTGAGCCTTTTAAGAAATATAGCTGTATTTTCCAGGATATGTCAGCCATGAGAACGCTTCTAAGCTGCCTTGGTTTTTTTTTTTTTTTTCCTTTCTACCATCTCTACTAATTTCCAAAATGTTTTATACCTTTATAAGATTTTATTTCTCATGATCCCTTTAGAAAAGGTAGTATCAGGAATTCACCTCCAAGTTTTATAGTGTAGACTTGAGGGTTTAAATCTGGTTGTAAGACCTCGAGTAAATTACTTATTTTCTTTAGGATTGAAACCTCACTTGTTAAATGCAGACAATTATACTTACCTGGTGGTGTTTCTGGGAGAATTAAATGGGATGCCTCTAAAATACTTAGTACACGGGAATTCTCTGGTGGTACACTGGTTAGGACAATATGGTCTTACTGCTGAGGGCCCAGGTTCATTCCCTGGTTGGGGAATTAAAATCCCACAAGTGGAGTGGCATGGCCAAAAATAAATAGATACATAAATAAATGAAAAGTAAAAATAAAATGGGCTTCCCAGGTGGTGCTAATGGTAAAGAACCTGTCTGCCAATGCAAGAGATATAAGAGATGCAGGTTCGATCCCTGGATGGAGAAGATCCCCTGGAGAAGGGCATGGCAACCCACTCTAGCATTCTTGCCTGTAAAATCCTACGGACAGAGGAGCTTGGCAGGCTTCAGTCCATAGGGTCACAGATAGTCAGACATGACTGAATTGACTTTGCAAATGCAAAAAAATAAAATAAAATACTTACAGTGTCTGGTTCACCTTCAATGATGTTAATTTGTATGATCATTGTTACTACTACTCAGAAGCAACTCTTTAATCCTTTTTCCCAATTGCTTTAACAAGAAGAACAGTTTTGCCCCAAATCTATACTTGTCACTGTCTGATTTCTAGTTCTCTTATGTTTCTTGATCTAAACCTAGTACAAGGGTCTTAGTTTGTGCCCTTGAATTCATATCTAAGCAAAGCAAAACAGGTTGGCAGGTGGGGAGGCTCCTAAAAGTGGTCTGCTTCCCATGGATAATCAAGAAAAGAATAAACAAAAGGCATTAAGTCTCTAGCTGAAGAGATGAAAGCTAAATTATTTAAAGATTTAAATAAGAATTAGAGACAAAAATAGAAGTCACTTCAAATGAGCCCAATTTAATTCATCATCCATAGGACTCCAAAAAATAAATCTGATAATTTCACTTCCCTGCCCAGAACACTCAACTCTCCCCCTCACTGCCAGGTAACTATGGCCCTATTTACTCACCAGTTTTTTCAGCAATATTTATCTTCCTCATAGTGGTTTAAGTCTTTAAAATACTTCCAGATCAGGTCCCCTCTTTTTCTTCCTTCCAGAGACCTATCTATGGGCCAACTTCACTGATCAGAGAGATCACTCACTTTGGGCAGTGGCTTCCTTATCTCCTTCTGCCCCCATACACACCCCAAAATAAATACCCTGTCTCTACTTGCTATTAACACTCTGTAAAGAACTCTCCTGCTTGAACCAGCTGTCAGTTTTCTAAAGCTAGCACCAAGGACACGTAGGACTCTGGAAGTAAATTCACAACAGAGGACACAATAGATAATAACTTTAGTGAATGCCTTCAGCAACAAAGAGGCTCATCCAGCTCAGCAAGGGAGTCTCTGGGCCTAAAGGTGCCTTTGGGGAGGGAGGGGCCAGATAAGGAGTAAAACCTTTGCAATAATGCAGGAAGCCAGGATCACAGGGATGAAGTGGAAGCCTGGAGTTTAGGAAGGGCTCCTTGTGAACAACTTCAGGATAGAAGGGCAATGTGAGAGTGGCAAATGACACCCCTGTGTAATCTGATATATAAAAATACTAAAATGTGTCTACATAACACGTGGAGAAATAAGATAAGAAGCCTTAAATGGGAGCGATGTGGAGACTTCCACAGTATTTCTTAAGCAGCATATCCAAGTGACTTTGGTCTCCATTTCATTTGCTTTGGAAATGCAGCCTATCCCAAAACAACATTTATCTAAAACACTATGGAGTAATCTAACACTCACAGGAGCCAGAAAGACAGTGCCACAGAGGTGAGTTACTTATCTTCTCAAATACTGACTGTCCGATTTTAAGCAAGACAGCTTGCTCTGTGTGATCTGTCAGCTGACAAACTGCAAGTCACGCTGTTTTTTGTTACTGTTTTTTTTTGTGGGGTGTGTGTGTGTGTGTGTGTGTGTGTGTTTGCAAGTCATGGTTTTGATGGACTCATTTTATTTAGATGTCTATTTAACATCAGTCAACAGCATTTACTATGTGTTTGTGTGTTTCTTAGGCATTCACAATAGTGAATGATGGAAGATGCTTGCCCTATGAGAATTTACAGACCAGAAAGGAAAAGGGATTAGTAAACATAGTAAATCTAGTTATGTCTGATCAGTACCAGGGTGAGGGCAAGGGGAAGCAGAATACTGTAGACACTTACACAAGTCCAGAGAGTCAGGGAAGTCTTCTTGGACGATAAGCAGATATTAGCCAGGAAAAAAAAAAAGGGGGAGGGGATATTCCAGGCAGTGGGAATAGCATATCCAATGAATAGCATAAAAAATTAATTTAGTGCTCTCTTATTCATAGATTAATAGTTTTGATGAGTTCCCAAACGCTGAAATGCAAAAGGTGACATTTAGTGACTTAAAAATTTATTCACTTAAAAAGACCATGCTTTATTTTCTGATATGGATACCTTTCTTACTTTGGGGGTGTTAAAACGTCATCTTTACCCCAAAATGATAGTGACAGCAGGTGATAATGTAATTCTTTAAATAACATCTTTGGCAAAATAAGATTTTCAAACTTGTGTTGATTCCTAAATTTTACTAGTCTATGAAATAGAGAAAGAAGCTCATTCCCTCACCCTATATAAAATTTTCTTTTTTTTAATCTCTCCCTTTTTTGGTTAACACAACTACTCAAAAAGTCTACAGGGAGCTGTGATTTGTTAGTTCAGAGCAAACTGTTCAGGTAACAACTGAACTAAGGGATGGGAATATAATCCAGCCCTTTGAGGATTCTAGTTGCCTGATAGCTTCCTCTATAGAATTCTGAATTCTTAAGCACTCCAAAGACCTGACGTTTGTCACTTGCAGATTTATTTTGAAACCAGGTTTTTGGATTGTTTTGACTTATCCCTTAAGGTTTTTTTTTTTTTAATACTGCTTTGAAAATTTTATAGGTTTTAGAAATTAATTTGATAATTATATATATTATCACAGGCAATTTAATATACCTATCTATCTATCTAAGAACTTTCCTGGTGGCTCAGACAGTGAAGAATCTGTCTGCAATGTGGGAGACCCAGGTTCGATCCTTGGGTGGGGAAGAGCTCCTGGAGAAGGGAAAGGCAATCCTCTCCAGTATTCTTGCCTAGAGAATTACATGGATAGAAGCTACAGGCCATGGGGTCGCAAAGAGTCAGATGCGCCTGAGTGATATTTTCAGAAGGCAGGAGAAAGAACAGTTCTCACTCCTTGTCCCACTCTGTCTGTTTTCTGTCTATATATGTGGCTTCCCTGCTGACTCAGATAGTAAAGAATCCACCTGCCAAGTGGGAGACCTGGGTTTGATCCCTGGGTTGGGAGGATCCCCTGAAGGAGGACATGGCAACCCACTCCAGTATTCTTGCCTGGGAAATCCCAAGGACTGAAGAGCCTGCCAGTCCATGGGGTCAAAAACAGTCAGACCCGACTGAGCGACTAAACAACAGTTATTCCACTTAGTCCTCATAGCAACCTTTCCGTTTTTTGGAGATTACGATGCAGAGAAGTAAATAACTTGCCTAAAGACACAGAATGAAGAGTTGGGTTTGTAAGTAGTTGGGAGTACCCTGTAGTTTAGCATATTAACAAGATGAGAGAAAGTGCCTTTACAAATTCAAAATGTCAAGAAATACCTCCTAGTTTCTTGGATGGGAACAGCCTTACCAAACTTCTGGAAAAATATTATTAAACATATATATGTCCCGATTTGAAAACCATTAGCTATTAACATTGTCTACTATCCAAAGCTTGCATTTAGGACCAACATTTACCTCCTTTTTTCCCTCCTGAGTACTCCCTAGATCACCCTAGTGTAAAAGAGTAATTTCTTAAATCCATTTATCTCTTAAAGGAACGATTTAAAGTGGGAAACACACACATACAATAGAAAACAGTGGGAGGAAAACCCCTTCTAGAATATGAGTTCAACTTTCTGTTAACTCTATTCTACTGATTTTAAGAAGCATTCAGAAAGGGTCCAGCTGCTGTCTGGGAAGGCAGTAAAAAGTAGTGGCCATTTCGTAATGTATGCAAATATTAAATCATTATGTAGTACACTTGAACCTAGCATGATATTCTACCTCAAATACATTTCAATGAAAGAAAAAAAAAGTAGTGGAGAAAACATGGGCTGGGAGACAGGAATTAATTCGGATCCTAATATTTTGTTAATTTCATTATTTCTATTTTGTAGATGAGTCAGTTTAAGCTCAAAATTTTTGAAGAAGAAAAACCCACCTGATTTCTAATCTAATGCTCGAATGACTGATGGTGTACGGGAAATGAACAGAGCAGATGAGTAAGGGTGGTGGGGGTTAGAAGGATATCAGAAAATCTAGATCTAGGGCTATGGTAATTTTAAGGATTACTTGTTTCCCTATCTCCATTTTGAGTAGTGCAGGAGGTTTCACATCCCTAGGGAAGTAATTACCATGACATTTACTTTTAAGCACAGTTCTATCTGTAGAGTCCTAGAAGGAAACGAATGTATCTATTTACCATTATTTTTGATGCACTGATGTATTTATTCAAAGAAAACACTTTCATGTCAATGCTTTTAAATAATTCAGTTTTACTATCTTTTAAAGTATTTATTTCACATGTAACTGCCTATAATTATTGTATACAAATGAAAAAATAACCTAGAAGCTATTCTTTCAAGCCCAGTTTTACATATTTCATTCAAACAACAAATATTTTTCTCCTACTGCTTTATGGTGAATTGTACTTTTCCCTTCATTTCTATACCCTTTGGCTCAGCAGTGTTTTGCAATATTGATGACCAGCTAAGTTCAGGATATTTATTTCCATCTGGTAGAGTTCAACTTCTGCCTCTTGTTTGCTTTCTCCATCTGCCCAGCTCACCATCTTTTTTTCCCCCCCTCCTCTTTAATGGAGTTCGGGTTAACCCTTTCGCAGGCCTAATCGTTTTTAGCAGGCTCCTGCCTTCGTATTCCCGCGTCCCCTCCGGCCCCCCACCCCTACCCCCAGCCTGGCAAGTAGGACTTCAAGTAACCTTAAATGTCTGCCCTAGTACTTTCACAGCCTTCACATTTTATCTTTATTTTCTTGTTTTATAAAGAACAGCAAAAGGCGAAGGCTGAGACAGTTACTTAGTTTAGAAAAAGAAACAACCTTCGGTTTTGTGCGTAAACGGTGTAAAACGCATTATATAGTTTTTTTCTGTTTATAGATTAAACGTTACGGTTAACATACTTATCTGCAATTACAGGCTTTCTTATCAGTTTTAAGATGGGTTCAGTAAGGACTCCATTCTTCTCTCCTTTTGACTCTTGACGCCACTGAACAGCAACCCTAACAGGCTGACTAACCCTCGAGAGCCGGTTCGCTCCACTCTTCTCCACACTCCCCGTATCCTCAGCACTGGTACCCACACCCCGCTGCTCATCCTGCCCGTGGAGCCAGCCACGTAGACTCGGCGTCGGGGACAGGATGTAAACACCGAGTACAGTCAGCGGGCCACTGCCATGCAGACGTATTCGTGCCGCTGGCGCGGGCGTACACAGCCTAAGCCGGGCCGCTTTTATCTGCACAGCATTAAGCCTCCTTGCAGGCTAGCCCGGGCAGAGTACTCTTGCAGAGGATGCGCTGGCGCGGTGCCTGGAGTTGCTGGAGCGGGAAGGAGGAGCTAGGGCTGGGGAGGCGGGGCTTTCACACGCGCACCCCTAGTTTCCTCCTTCCCCCGCCACTTGCTCCCCGTTCTCCCGCTGCCACTCCAGGGTTTATTTGTTTACAAGCGGATTACGTCAGCTCCTCCCTCTCTTCCTAGTCTATGGACCCGCCCCTTGGCCCCTTTTTCCCGCCCCCTCCGACTCCGAATCTGCTTGCGTCACAATGGTGCGATCTCTGGATTGGCTGGACTGGGCCGTCACGCTCCAGCTACGCCACTTCCTTTCCGTGGCTCTATAAAAAGTGCTGCACCACCCCTTTATCTCTTAGCCCGTCGGAGCTGGAAATGCAACTGTTGGGAGCTTCGGAGGCTGCGGAGCTGGAGGCGGAGGCGGCTGGGGAGGTCCGAGCGATGTGACCAGGCCGCCGTCGCTCGTCTCTTCCTCTTTCCTGCCGCCTCCTGTGTCGAAAATAACTTTTTTTACTATAAAGAAAGGAGAAAAAAAAGTAGCCTTACGCCGCTCACGCCCTCTCTCCCTCTCAGCCCTCTGACTTGTGAGGGAGCCCGGGGTGGCCGCTCCTCCGTCGGGGCCGCGCCGCCGAGCCCCGGCCGCCCCGGGCCGCCCCCGCCCGCCGCCCCCATGCATCCCTTCTACAGTCGGGCCGCCACCATGATAGGCGAGATCGCCGCCGCCGTGTCCTTCATCTCTAAGTTCCTCCGCACCAAGGGGCTCACGAGCGAGCGACAACTGCAGACCTTCAGTCAGAGCCTGCAGGAGCTGCTGGCAGGTGAGCGGGCCGTGGTGGCAGGAGGGCGAGGGACGCCGGGGGCGGGGGGCGACGCGGCCGCACTTGTAGGGGCCGGGCCGTCGGGGCCGCGGGAGTGTCCGCAGCGCCCCGGGCGACCGCGCTCGAGTCCGACCGCGGGATGGTGGCTGGCGCGCCGGCGGCCGCTAACGGCGGGTCCCGGGGAGGGTTTGGGGCTTGGGTCGAGGGCGCTCCCTGTCCCCCCGCGGTTGGCCAACGGAGGGGAGAAGAAAACTGACGCACAACAAAGAAACTAAAGCCGACCGAGGCGGGAGCTGCGGTCTTCGGACGTTCCGCGGATTTGGGGGGACAAAGGACCCGCGGGCTGGGGTGGGTTCGACGCTCCCTCCCCCCACTCCGGTCCAACGGTTGCGGGCTCGGCGGTCGGGCCCGGGGGTAAAACGGCGCGGCTGCCCCGAAGCTCACTCGGGACAGACGTGCGGTCCCCCCACGCCTCCTAACCCTGCCCATTAATCATCGGATTTGTCAGCGGCACAATTACAGCCCTGCCCAGAGCGTGGTTTAGGGTGGCTTGTTTTCCTTCCCTTCGGGGTTAACACTCCGGTGGCGCTTCTCCTCCAAAGTCATAAACCCTATTGTGTGCGGCCAGGGTGGGGTGGAGAAAGTAAACAGGTTCCCGCCTGGCCGCCGGTGCCGTCCGGCTGGCGCAGGCTGCGCGCCTGATTCCCGTTTTGGCGGCTCAGCCGGTTGGTTCCCGGAGATTGTTTTGTCCCGTGCAACTGTTGTTTCTAAAACCCTGCCCTGCTCGTTTTCCATCCGCGCACATCCGCGAATGCGTTGCGGGGCTTTTTAAAAAAAAGTTGATATTCGGCATTTTCACTTAAAGGAGCCAACAGAAGAAGGAGACTAAGGCGGGAGCCGGCAGTAACGGGGTCTAAGCATTGTTTTCTCTCTTCCTTTCTTGTGTAGAACATTATAAACATCACTGGTTCCCAGAGAAGCCCTGCAAGGGATCAGGTTACCGTTGTATTCGCATCAACCATAAAATGGATCCTCTGATTGGACAGGCAGCGCAGCGGATTGGACTGAGCAGTCAGGAGCTGTTCAGGCTTCTCCCAAGTGAACTCACGCTCTGGGTTGACCCGTACGAAGTGTCCTACAGAATTGGCGAGGATGGCTCCATCTGTGTGCTGTACGAAGCCTCACCAGCAGGAGGTAGCACCCAAAACAGCACCAACGTGCAAATGGTAGACAGCAGAATCAGCTGTAAGGAGGAACTTCTCTTGGGCAGAACAAGCCCTTCCAAAAACTACAATATGATGACTGTATCAGGTTAAGATATAGTCTGTGGATGGATCATCTTATAATGGATGGATAAATTTGATTTTTGCTTTGGGTGGGCTCCCCTTGGGGATGGATTATGGAATTTAAACCATGTCACAGCTGTGAAGATCTGGCACAAGATAGAGTGGTAAAAAAAAAATTTTTTTAAGTGACAGTGCCATAGTTTGGACAGTACCTTTCAATGATTTTAATAGCCTGTGAGTCCAAGTAAATGATCATCTTATTTGCTAGGAGTGAAGTCCTAGGATGGTTTCAGTTTCTCCCAGACATGATACCTAAATTTTTACGTCAGTCCCTTTAATGAAAATTTGTATTTCTCTGCAGTAGAACTTGCAGAGAAAATTTGCACTATTACACTTAAAAGTTATTATCCTTTTTGGCAGCTCAATAGGAAAGCTCAACATTTTAAACATGGTAGTACTGGAAATTTTATGACAAGACTTTTACCTAGCACTTAAATATGTATAAATGTATATAAGACAAACTAGTAAGCATGACCTGGGGAAATGGTCAGACCTTGTATTGTGTTTTTGGCCTTGAAAGTAGCAAGTGACCAGAATCTGCCTTGGCAACAGGCTTAAAAAAAAAAAAAAAAGACCCTTAAAAAGACACTGTCTCAACTGTGGTGTTAGCACCAGCCAGCTCTCTGTACATTTGCTAGCTTGTAGTTTTCTAAGACTGAGTAAACTTCTTATTTTTAGAAAGTGGAGGTCTGGTTTGTAACTCTCCTTGTACTTAATTGGGTAAAAGTCTTTTCCACAAACCACCATCTATTTTGTGAACTTTGTTAGTCATCTTTTATTTGGTAAATTATGAACTGGTGTAAATTTGTACAGTTCATGTATATTGATTGTGGCAAAGTTGTACAGATTTCTATATTTTGGATGAGAAATTTTTCTTCTCTCTATAATAAATTGTTTCTTATCTTGGCATTTTAATCAATCTCTTGTCATGATTATAGAGGTTCAGCTAAAAGAAATACATTTCTCAAAAGACTTAGGTTTTGTAAGCCATGTGAATGTCAGTTGCACACTGGTCATGCTGAAAAACACTTGTTACGGAGTAAAGATTTTTGTATACAAATTTAGGTGTTAGAGGGGTAACATACTTTTCTAAGAAAAGTTCTAAAGTTGAAACATTGGACACAGTCCCAAGCTAATCCAATTGCATGAAATGAGGATGAGACAAAGGTAACATCAACCAAAGAGTTACTCAAAGGATTACATTTCACTGCTTCCCTGTTGAAGTGAAGAAATAAACCTTCCGTTCTGGCCCACCTTTGAAAATGTTATTTTGCCCCATGGATTCCTTGTTCATTTAGAAAATCCTGGGGCAGGTGACCCATAGTCTTAAAGACGACTAATCACTGCAGAGATTGGTTGCTTTTTGCCTTTCGTCAGCTGCAAGATTTACATAAAAAATCACTTAAGCTGGAATTCAACAAAAGGTATGTTTGAATTTTTATTCTCAAGTTGAAATGCTGAGTTCTTGATGCATCATTTTCAGACTTCAGATAAATACTAAGAACCTAAATGAAACAAATGAATACTTTTTGCTGGAGTGTAGATTGCTCCACTAACCCGTATGATAAAGCTCTTTCATAATTCTTTGGCTGTAGGAAGAATAACATGGTTTTTCAGCAAGTTGAAAATGAAAAATTTCTGAGTTTTTCTCTACGCAAGTATGTTACTAACATAGTGTCTTTTGGGTGGTATTCATGTAAACATGTTCAAACTGGAAATAACACAATCTAGGTTATTTGGAAATCGGTAGTCCGAAATAAGTTTGGAGTTTCATTTCTCCCTGTACCTTCTGATTTTTGTAGAGACAAAGGAATACCCGACTAAACAAGCAGGTATTTAAAATACAAAGGATGTTTGTGTACTTTACCAGAAGCCTGTCCTTGAGAGTTTGAATTAAAACCATAACACATGGACTACCTTTGCCACTTATTAATGGTATTATTTTTCAGTCTGTTCTTCGGAATCCTATCCGCACCCCTTCTAGTTTTTCAAACAAATTCACAATAAAATAGCTGGTAGTATGGTTTTAACACAGATCTTACCCCCAGTGCTGGCTGCTACTGTTTACCAGCTACATTTCATCCGGTAACTCATTTGAAGTTGGGTGTGCTTGTGTTCAGAAGCCTGTAACTGGTAAAGCTTTGCACACTGGCATCTGGGGCGAAGGATGACTTTTCGGGCAGTTTAGGGGGATATATTTTAGTACCTGAAACTTCTGTCAAGCCTTTTCTCAGATGGGGAATCATGCTTGAAGATACTGACATCAGACTTTTTGGTACTTTAAAGAGAGTTGATGCAAGGAGAACTTAATGAAAACAATTCAGGTGATGCCAGGCATGTAAGGAACTGGTACAAGTTCCTCTTTAAAAGGCTTGCAAACATCACTAAGACCTAGCATCCAGCTGTTCCCTGTGACTTTAACCTTAACATTCCCCGGACAATTGTCTCCAGTTTAGTAACTGTTTAATACATCTTTTTCGTTGCTTCTGAGAATGTTTTACCGAGCCATTCTGATAAAAGCATTTGAGTCTCTTGTATGCATGTGCAGGTGTGTGTCAGGCCTATACACAGACATTTGTAACAGTGTGTTGTGTACTTTTTAAAAAAACTTTAATTGCGATAGAATTTAAAGGGCATTTTACACTGCTTAAGAGTTTCTTAGGGATTCTTTCTTAAAAGGATCTGCTTTTTTTCTCTTTAACTACTTTCAATATTGTTAGTTGCCACTGGCCCCAAGATTCACATTTATTGGCACTAAGTTTAGAAATAATTACTTTGAATTTTAACAGGTAGTGTTTAAATCACTTTCTTTTTTTCCAATGTAAATACTGTCTTGTTCTATAATGCAAGAATGAAGAAGGCTTAAAGTGGATTGTATGGAGAGAGTTACCCTATTTCCTGTAGGATAATGGGGCTGTTTACTTTCCCCCTGCAATCTGGAATGACAGTCCCATGTTAATCACCCTTAATTTCCAATATTTTTGTAATGATAGACTGGGTAGGCCACTAGAAAATTGCTTTCTGGTACAATTGCACAAATGATTTCTCGCACATTGTAGGCAGACGCTTTTCTGAACCACCAGGGAAGTCTGTCCTTAAGTCACTATAACTCAAATTGCAAGTAATGTTGTTTTGTATAGATAGGTGTTACACATGACAGAATTGGCCTTCAAATTAAAAATAAGCAGTATTCTTGACTTCTTGAGTTTCATGACCAAAGGTTTCAAACTCCCTTTAATCTTAGAAACAAATATATCTACTATTGACATTTTCTTTGGCGATTTTTAACATATCTGATAAAAGCCCTTCCTCTTTGCAGAAGAGAAATAAGGTAACTGCAACAGTCTTCTTCAGTATATTGAAGTTTAAAGATACTGCCTCTCCTCTTTGCATCCTTATTTCAGGTGATACGATAAGAGGCTATTGATAAGCTTTGTGGGGAGATTTTGTCCATAGTTTTATATATATATATATATATATATTTCAAAAAGTGTATTTTGGATTGTCTGAAATGCTGAATTTTGTACTTATCTGAAGGTATGCAAATAATTTTGTCTCTCGTCTCTCAGTCTCTGCAATCAAACTGTTGTATATGACTGCTGCCAAAAGTATAGCAGTGGTTTCTTTTTCATGTTTGAAACGTAAGTTTGAAAAAAATCTTTTGTAGTGAAATGGTTAGTAGTTTGTGCTACTAACCAAATCCAAACCAAGCTGCCTCACTGAGTCCTTAGTTCATTTACATGAATACAAAGGGGTCAGAGGAATTTCATAGCTTGAATTACTTCTTGTTATTTCTATAAATCTTTGTTTTCTTCTGAAAGTGAAGGAAAGTCATTAAGCAAGATGTTAAGTTTGGTAATTTTGAGATGCTCCTGAGCAAGTAAGCCTTAGATTGTATTAATAGTGAGGGTTGACACCATTTCCTCAACAGTTTGTGGAATATAGTTGACAGTTATTTTGACTGCCATCTTGACTTGCTATACCAGTTTTTTTTGGCATTGATCAGTGTGTCAAACAGGAGTGGAAAAATGGTAAGGCTTCTGTCATAGGATACTCAATTTTCTTTTTTTTTTCCCCCTCAATGCTTTGTCATCTCATAGTTGAATAATCTTACAGGGAACATTTGGAAGTTCAATTTCTGACTTTTATATGAGTCTTTTCATGTTAATTTGTTGTTTTAGTGTGGATGATGCAGTGATCTTTTGGGAATTCTGTAATTATAGATTATTAATATTGAGAGAACTGATTCAAGTCTAGGGTTGGATAAAAAGGGAAAGAATGGAGAGAATGAAAAGTAGGAAACTTAGCTGAAATGGAGGAATTTAAAGGTTTAGTAATAAAAATGAATTTGCTGTGGTCATAGGTGTTCATCAAGAGAAGTTTGTGCCCCTTGGTCTTTGGCAGAGAGTTTGGGAAATACTACTGTAGGGATTCTGTAATTCATGAATCTAGGACAAAGTCTACGTTCAGTTTGTTTGTGAACAAGCAAGTCAAAGTGGTAGTGAGGTTTATGGCCTGTATTAGGCAGGAACTGAGCTCGTGGTAAGAGTGACGAGAAGCATAAATAAAGCATATTCCTACAGGCATTTTTAAAGAAGGTCAAATATAGTGCTCAATGCCTTTGTCCCAGTGTTTTATAAAGGGAAAAGATTTAAGCTGTGTACTAGACTTTGATGATGATAGCCTTGTTCCTGGTACCTTTAAATTGTGAAGGCATTTGTGACTGCATTCCTGATGATAGAAGGATAATTGAGTGTTGGCCAGACACCTATCATCATAACAGGGGCCACAAAACGGAGAAAAACTGTCATTAACTGCATTCCTGTTTGGAGAATATTCCATCAAACACTAATTATTTCAAACTGTACATTGATAAAGACATGTTTATTCATTGGTATACTGTAGTAATTAGATAGGCCATCCCCGAAGTTATGTCATTCTTTTAAAATATTGTTGCTTGTGTTTTCATGTGTGTATGGAAAAGCACATGGTACATTTTATAAACGCATGTATATTGGGGATTACTAAAAAATTTTATTGATGGGGTGCATGAACAAAAAATTGAAAGTTTCTCTAGATTATCACTAAAGTAGACAAGTGTTTTTTCTCTCGAGAGTAAGTTGATTATCATGTTCTTTAAGTGATGATATTGTCTTAAAAGAAGAAGCTGTTTAGCAACCCAGAGAAAGTTGTTGAATTTTCGTTAATCTGCTTGACTGCTTAGTTGTAAAATTAAGACATCTTTTAACACCCAACAGGTACCCCAAATTAAGTGCTAATACCAATTCAAAGTCCATGTGCACCTATATATTATGTATTGATACGTTTTAAAATTCACATTTTATGTTCTTAGAAATTTTCTTTTCAAACGTTAGGGTTCTTGTAACATTTCATTTATTTGCGTGGTTGTAAAGGAACAGACTTAATGTAGTAGTAGGTCAGTGTTTATTTAGCTTTTGCAATTATGATTTAGCCAGAAATCTTGTTTCTTTTCCCTCTTGTTCTGAGCAATCCCTAAATTTTTAGGAAAGAAAAATGACTAACCAACTGGACTTTATTTGAGAAGATTCTATATATGGGCATAAACCTAAAATGGTCATATGTAACAATTATGCTGTAAGTTAGACTGAGTGCATTTTTCCATCTTGATTTACGGCAGTTTGTCCCCTCAAGTCAGTAGACTAAATGGAGTTGTATTTTCTGTAAGTTGCACTTGTAAGCCTTCAGGTTACCAATGTACATTTTTATTTGACCACCCAACAACTGGGTGAGATTGGCAGGTAGGTAGGTCAGTATTTTTAGTCTTTATTTTATGGATAGAAAACTTGAGTTTTAGGGAGTTAAATTTGCACCAAAGATAAATAGCTAGTAAATGGTTAATTCATAATTTGAACTCAGGCCTTACTGAACCCAGAATCCAAGTTGTTAACTCTTAGTATATTGTGATATAGATTGATTTACCTTGTTTTGACATTGTTAGAACATGCATGCCTTAACTTCTCATGGTTAATTAGTCATCTTTGGTCATTTTCAGCCTTGAAATCATAATCTTTTTACTCTCTATGCCCAGGAAGCATAAAACTGTCTTAAACTAGGCTTCTTTCTTTGGGAGGCAGTTAGAATTCAGTATAAAGAACACTTGTCTTGGACTTACCTGGTGGCTTAGATGGTAAAGAATCCACCTACAAATGTGGGAGACCTGGGTTCAATCCCTGAGTTGGGAAGAGGAGGGCACAGCAACCCACTCCAGTATTCTCGCCTGGAGAATCCCCATGGACAGAGGAGCCTGGGGTTGCAGAGAGTCAGACATGATTGACCAACTAGGCACAGCACTCGGTCTTGGACTTCAAAGAATGAATAGGAATCCAAGCCTGTACTGCTTGCACCTTGTGGCTTTGGACAAATTGCTTAGTCTCTCTGGGCCTGTTCACTTCATATGTGAAACTGGAGATAAAAAGCAGTCTTGTTAAGGTCAAACACCTAGGAAAACACCAAGCACCGAATGGCTGGATTCCTAGAAGTGGGATGGATGCTCTCTATCATGGGAGCAGATGAACTACAGTGGGATGGATGCTCTATATCATGGGAGCAGATGAACTATGGAAGATGGTTTTCTTGCTTTCTTGAAAATTAGATGGTGTCACCTGACAGTGCTTGGAGTTTCTTGAAAGTCTTGCTTTTCCAATAGCTGTATGTGTTTTTGAAATAATATAGGAAGGAAAATGAACTATCCCTCTGCACTCCGTCTTTTAAGGGTGAAGATACAGAGAACCTAGGACTTGCATATTTATTTTACAGACTTTCCCTTAACATTGCAGTTTTCAGAGCTATATTCTCAGTAAAGTTGGGGGTGGGGGGGAGACATTTCTCAGATCTTCTATTTATATTGAAGACACTTTAAGTTGGGACAGGGAGTGAAATTGTCAATTACCACTAGCTGTGTATAGTGTATAGCAGTGGAACCCACAGCTGCATATTTGCATCCATTATCTTGTTTAATCCTTACAGCTCTTTGCTATATAAGATCAATTGACTTTTCCCAGGGTTTGCAGTCCTTTGAGCCATATGTATTTGGCCGTGTTTTTGCAAGAGATTTTCAAACAGAGCTCAGTGGTTCTCAATCGCCATAATCTAGAGTGGCTTGAGTACCTCCTTTACTTCAAAGAAAAGCAGTCTTCTTAAATAAGCCATCAGTTTAGGTTTGAGTTTCTTCTTGTGATGTAACCTGATGAAACGTTTGCTTGAATCACTAACAGTCTAATTGATTTTTTTCTAGTCAGCCATTGGTGACTCACTGACCGAGTTCCTTCTGGTTGAATCTCAAGTCCCTTTTTCTGTGAAGATGTCTTCATTGAGCTAGGTAGTGTAACACTGCTCTATGAAGGAGGCACACTGAGCCAGCAGAGCTGCTTGCTAATTTATTTTGCAATAGTATATATTGGAAACTATTGGAAATATATATATATATGTGTGTGTGTGTGTGTGTGTGTGTGTGTGTGTGTATATATATGAAACAAAAGGCTTCAAGAGACTTAGAGGCAAAATTCCTTAAACCTTTTCAGAAGTCTTGCATCTTAAAGTCCCTGTGTGGTTCAGACCTTGCTTGGAGTTGTGTGTAGCTTTGTAAATTAGTCATTGTGTTCCTGTCATGTGTAAGATTGTAATGTAAGAGTGGGGAACTAACAAACAAGGTTTGGTGGCTAGTGTTGTCAGAACAGTTATCCCATGAGACAGCAGTTATGGTTGTGGAGTTAGAGATGGGGTACTTGTGTAATGTTGAAATAATAGATGTCTGCTGTCTTCTAGTTCCCAGATTCTTGCATTTCCTCATTTCCCTGACCTTTTAAGTCTGCTGGGATCCTTTCTAGTGGTTAACAAATAATCAGTGTTTTGTCCTGTATCTGTTACATTTATTGAACAAATACTTACTGAGCCCTTCTATGTGCTACTGTGTTATAAGCACTGAGGATACAAAAATAGTCACTGTCTCTGCTCTCAAGGGGCTTGGAGTCTAGTGGCAGAGAGAGTTACCTAACAAATGTAAGAATTGGACCTGAGAGATACTCAGGGAAGGAACATGGTGGAGTGGCGTTCTGAGAGACAGGACTACTGTAGAAAGCCTTCTCAGAGAAAGGGTTACTTGAGCTGAGACCTGAAGGATGAGTAGGGGTTTTCAGTGAAGAAGGCAGGGAAGAGTTAAGTGTGTGGCTGAATTCCAAGGTGGTTCAGTTCACTCATTCAGTTGTGTCCAGCTTTTTGCGACCTCGTGGACTACAGCATGCCAGGCCTCCCTGTCCATCACCAACTCCCAGAGTTTACTCAAATTCATGTCCATTGAGTTGGTGATACCATCCAACCATCTCAACGTTTGTCGTCCCCTTCTCCTCCCGCCTTCAATCTTTCCCAGCATCAGGGTCTTTTCAAATGAATCAGTTCTTCACATCAGTTGGCCAAAGTATTGGAGTTTCAGCTTCACCATCATGCCTTCCAATGAATATTCAGGACTGATTTCCTTAGGATGGACTGGTTGGATTTCCTTGCAGTCCAAGGGACTTGCAAGAGTTTTCTCCCAATCACAGTTCAAAAGCATCAATTCTTCAGTGCTCAGCTTTCTTTATAGTCCAACTCACATCCATACATGACTACTGGAAAAACCATAGCTTTGGCTAGATGGACCTTTATTGGCAAAGTAATGTCTCTGCTTTTTAATATGCTGTCTAGGTTGGGCATAACTTTTCTTCCAAGGAATAAGTGTCTTTCAATTTTGTGGCTGCGGTCACCATCTGCAATGATTTTGGAGCCCCAAATAAAGTCTGTCACTGATTCCATTGTTTCCCCATCTATTTGCCATGAAGTGATGGGACCAGATGCCATGATCTTCGTTTCCTGAATGTTGAGCTTTAAGCCAACTTTTTCACTCTCACTTTCATCAAGAGGCTTTTTAGTTCTTCTTTGCTTTCTGCCATAAGGGTGGTATCATCTACATATCTGAGGTTATTGATATTTCTCCCGGCCATCTTGATTCCAGCTTGTGCTTCTTCCAGCCCAGCATTTCTCATGATGGACTCTGCATAGAAGTTAAATAAGCAGGGTGACAATATACAGCTTTTGATGTGCTCCTTTCCTGATTTGGAACCAGTCTGTTGTTCCATGTCCAGTTCTAACCGTTGCTTCCTGACCTGCATATAGGTTTCTCAAGAGGCAGGTCAGGTGGTCTGGTATTCCCATCTCTTTTAGAATTTTCCACAGTTTGTTGTGATCCACACAGTCAAAGGCTTTGGCATAGTCAATAAAGCAGAAATCGATGTTTTCCTGGAACTCTCTTGCTTTTTCGATGATCCAGCGGATGTTGGCAATTTGATCTCTGGTTCCTCTGCCTTTCCTAAATCCAGCTTGAACATCAGGGAGTTCACGGTTCACATACTTTACCAGGTGATGCTCTAGTGGTAGAGAACCCGCCTCCCAGTGTGGGACACCCAAGAGATACAGGTTCGATCCCTGGGTCACGAAGATCCCCTGGAGGAGGAAATGGCTACCCACTCCAGTACTCTTGCTGGGAGAATCCCATGGACAGAGAAGCCTGGTGGGCTACAGTCCATAGCGTCTCACAGAGTTGGACATGACTGAGGGCAACTTAGCACAGGTATGCGGAGGAAGACCAGTGTGTCCAGACAGGAGAGGAAATAAGCAATGAGGCCAAATCATGTGGGGTTTTCTAGGTAGAGGAGTAACCATGTAATTTGATCAATAAGTTTATCAACCAGACTGTGACTAGAATAAAACAGGGTGCTGTTAATAATTAAACCCAGACTATGAGCATCGGCCAGAACATACTCACTTTTATGAGCCATGTTGATAGCGTCTCTTTGAATAAGGGCTGGGCAACCAACAGTGCCTCTATTTCCTAGTGAACAGGTCAGAGAATTAGAACACCTTATCCAGTCCAAAAGGAACTCAAATAGAATTCAAAGGAGTATTTTTCAGAACAGCTAGATTTATGATTTGCTTTAGTACGGACATAAGTAACTTTCATGTTATAAACATTTAGCATGGAAAGTTGGGTTTTTGAGTGAGGTACTTCCATGGTATATGATTCAAACATTTCTCAAGTATTTTCCACATTTTTGTTGTTACTATAGCACTTGTCATTTGCAATGAGTGTTTATTTAAATGAACTTTTTTTTTAAGTTTCATTCTGGGTTTACATTTTGAGTATAAGTGAGCCGCTTTAATTTTTTTCCTTTAAATTGCTGTAAAAACGTTATATACAGTTAAATGCATTGAGTCCAGTGAATTTTGCACACCCATGTAATCCACACTCAGATCCAGAGATGTAACATCTCTCTTTTACCCCAGAATACTCCCTTTTGAGGCACTTAAAATTTGATTAAGAAATATGGTTGTGGAGCCAGGCCTCAAATTAGAAATGAGTTGTTTTCTCTCTCCTTTTATAATGTTATTTTTGCTTCCTAAACATGTGGTAGTGGTTTCTTTAAACATGAAGGAAATTGTCCCCAGAAGAAACCGTTGCCTTTCAACTAGTTATGATTTAGTGGTTACTAATATGGTTCATCCCTGCCCAACTGGTTATGGCTTTTTAGTCTTTTAAAGTGAGTAGTAACATTTGAGTCATATCTGTCAGTGACTCACACACTTACTAAGGGTTGCCTAGTGTTTATTATTAGACTGAAATTTTAGAATCTTGAGCAACAGAAAAAGATTGTGATAATGCCAAATTTGCATAATATTCTCCCCTGGTCCCCACCTTTTTTGTTTGGCCCAGTGATGTCAGTCTATAGTAGACTGCAGATAAGGAGAGGAGACAAGCCGACGTTAAACCTGTGTGTAGAGCTGAATCCTAGCCTTTAGTACTTCCATCTCAGTGTTCTCAGCTCCAGTTGCCAAGGAGCAGTTAGACTATCGACCTGAGTTATAGCACAATCAGTTGTGAAATTGATTGAACCCAAGAGCTGTATGTCACTGTCTTTAAAGATTCTTAAATGTGGAGATAGAAAGACTTGTTCTGAAGAGACTGTTAATGAGTTTGGGATCTATGGAGGGACGGGGAAAGGGGGTATTCATCAGTGATTGAAAAGGGAGTTTTTACTCCCTTTTTTCCCATAGCTTTAATGTTCTAATTTGTAGCCTGATCTGGAACCAGACCTTTTTTTTTTTTCTCCAACTGTACTGAGTCTTTGTTGCATCCTGTGGGCTCTGCAGTTTGCGGTACGCAGGCTCTCTAGTTGGGGCACGTGGGTTCTTAGTTCCCTGACCAGGGATTGAACCCACATCCCCTCCATTGCAAGGCAGATTCTTAACAGTTGGACTACAAGGGAAGTCCCTGAAAGCAGATCTTGAATTAACTATTTTTATTTTTCCTGAGGAAGATAATGTGTTTTCTTAGCAAGCCCTCTGCTGCCAAAGTAGTGCTGTGTCGTGATGGTGATGGTGGTTAGTGGCTTAGACATGTCTTTCTCAGGGCAGTACTACCTAATATTTCAGTACTAGTTGGTCTCCCCCCCCCCCCACCCCGCCCCCCACCTATACTGCATTTTAAATGGAGTGAGTTTAGATGTATGGAAGGCTAGAGCCAAATTGGGTTAGGATGAGGCTTGTCAATAACACTTCCAGTTGGAGAGGCTGCTACTCTGATCACATATTACTAGCAGCTTCATTCCTCATTTTCAAAAACTTCTGTGCATTAAGCACAGGAAAATTGAATACAGCATTTCCATTGTATGTACATTGAGGAATTTTCCTTCCTTCTTACTGGCAGGCCTTCCGGGAGCACCAGACAGCTTTAGACTTCCTGCTCTGCTTCTCTGCTTCCATAAAAGTCAGACCTGAAGCTTCAGGCACTTCCTGTAGACTTCCTGAGTGCCAGGACTGTGCACCTATGTACGTCCCTTCACTGACTCCTCATCACTGGCCTGTAAGATAGACAAATTGTTACTGTCATCATCTCTGATTCTGGTGGTATAACAATGCTATAAAACTTGCCCAGGTTCACAGAGCTGTGGGACAGTTTGAGGCTGGAATCCAGGTTTGTTTGAGGTCAAGCACCCCAGAGAATGAATTGGCAACCCACTGTAATATTCTTGCCTGGAAAATTCCATGGACAGAGGAGCCTGGTGGGCTGCAGTTCGTGGGGTTGTGAAGAGTTGGACACAACTGAGAAAGCACACACCAGCTCCTGACTGATACCGCATCCCAGTGTCTTGCTGTCTGAGCCCATAGTATTGTAATGGTTTGTCTTCATGTCTGATTTTCCCATTAGATGGAAAATCTTAAGGTCAGGAAACTCAGCCAGAGCTTTAGAAGAGGCTACAATTGGTTAATGTGCTGATTCCTAAGTATTTATTGAGCACCTACTCTGTGCTCAGCCTTGTTCTAGGCACTTGGAGTTACAGCAGCGAACCAAAGCAAAATCGTACCCTTAGAGCCGGAGGGAAGGAGGCCAGTAAAATGTATGGTATCTCAGACTGCTGGTGCTTAGGAACAGGGCTGCTGTGTTGGTATGTGGATATTGCTCTGTGGGGGCCCAGCAGAAGAGGGTGTGATCTAGGGAAGGGGTGCTTGGGGAGGGGAGGCTGCAAATTGCTATTTTAAGTAATATAGTCAGGAAAGGCCTTACTGATAAGGTGACATTTGAGCAGAAACTTGAAGGAGACCAGAGAAACAGCCTAGGAGTTATCTGGGAAAAGAACATTCCATTCAAATAATTGAATGAATTCCCAAATCCTTCTAGGCTCATTTCTCCCCAAGTACATAATCGTAATTTGGCATTCTTGGACGCCGTTCTAATGTCAGCTCACCTGGTGTATGGTAGTGTTTTCCTGATCACTTGTTACTTAGTTTTCTGGTTGGTGTATGCCCCCAGGAGTCAGCACAACTTTGATTACTGGAAAACTCAGCTGGTTTTTTTTTTTTTTCCTTCTCTCCATCTTAGAGAGAATTATAAATCATCATAAACAGGCTGATAAGAAGACTTGAACTTTTACAAAAAGGGTCTGGTTTCTTTAAACTCTGTATCTACAATAAATATGAAATGGGAACTGATGCTCGATATGATACAGCAAGGTGCTCAGGGTTTTGTTAGGATGTTTAGCTAGGCAAGCTAACACACAAGCCCTGAATATACAAAGGTTTTTCTTGCTGGCGTTTGGATAACTGGAAAATTCGGTTATCCAAAATGCCTAGTTCTTACAGAATGTGAGATTACAGAGACTTGTTATCATTTAGAGCCCCAGGTCTTTCATCTATGAGATGTGATAAAAGCAAGGGTAACATTACCTTCATCATACAATCACTTAAAAATCATGGAATACTTACTCTTTAAGATTCTGGAGGGGAATCTGGTCTATTCTTGAGTTACGGAAAGTCCCTGGTTTTAGGATATGAATATGTATGTTTCTTTGGTTCCACTTGCCTTATCAAAGATGAATGAAATGTACTTTCTCAAATATGTTCCCCATGAATTTTTCCCCATCCTTGATCCCAGCCCAAGAAGTAATACATTCTTTCAGTTTGAAACTTGCTATATCCATCCAGTGAAGGTGGTCGTCCTTTTGCTGTATAAAAATTGGAGTGCTTTAGGCATTGTTGAGTCCAGATAAATACAAGATAATTCTGGCTATTTGATTAAATATGGTGGGGTGGAATTGTGGGGAAAAGGGAAGAGAAGGAATTTAAAAAGGGAAGTACACTTTAAAGAAAAGCAATGGCGATCTTATGTAGGATTTCATGCAGAACTTTATAAACTTTTTATCCAAAGCATTGTGTTAAGTGTAAGTCATTTCAGTTGCATCCAACTCTTTGCGATCCTATAGACTGCTGCCCGCCAGCCTCTCCCCTGTCCATGGGGTTCTCCAGGCAAGAATACCGGAGTGAGTTGCTGTGCCTTCCTCCAAGGGATCTTTCCTACCCAGGAGTCGAAACCCACGTCTCTTAAGTCTCCTGCACAGATTCTTGACCACTAGTGCCACCTGGGAAGCCCTGTCCAAAGCAAATATTTACCAAAAGCGCCATGAGGCCTTTTTGGGGGTCAAATAAGTAGACTCCCCCAGACTTGTTGTTCTTGCAAATGCTAACTTATCTTGTACTATCTAATTATCTCAGTTCTGTGTAGTGGCCTGATGATGACAGGCCCACAACCAAAGTTCCCTTATATTGCATTTGGGGACAGAAGTGAAATAGCCATGTTATCTGAAACTTGGTATGTATACAGGTAGTGATTAGAGCCTGTGAATCTTGTGATAATAATTATTGCAGTAATCTATGACTTCTCTCCTGAAAGATTTCCCAGATTCGTCTGTGCGGATTAACATTCATTGTCTTATCAAGATGCTGGCTCTGAGTCTCTGGCTATGAAAGGTATATTTTTACCCTTCTGTTTCCATGAGAAAAACCCTGCCTTCATTTCTTAATGAGCGTCCCCTTTGTTTTTCTTCCTTCCACCTACTCACGCTGAACTTGTCAATTTAGACAGGAAGACACACTACCGTGTAGAATAAAATGAAAACATTTAAAAGTGTGGTTGGACAAACTTATTTTTAAACCTTTTGGTGTAATACTTTGTGTTAGTCAGTAACTAAAGTTCTGATAAAGCTAACTGAGACGGAGTTCCTTAGTTGAGTCTTTCATAGTTAAAAGGCTTTAGGGCGTTGTTAGAGTAAAACTATATTTCAGTATCTTGAGTATACCTCTCTGACCTAGTGTATTTTTTTTTGTGAAAACTCTCATTTCATTAGAAATTTATTTTGGGGGAATAAAACCCAGCAAGTTTGTGTGAGTGGGTGTGTTACATATGTTCGCTGGAGGTTTGCGGTGGGTAGAGAGTAAGCATTGGAAAGAGAGGGTAAAATTCAAGAAATAGTACAAAAGGAACATTTCTACATCCTCTGGGTGTCATGTGTATGACTATGTATGGTCTTAAAGCAATGCAGGGAAAGAAATGTGCTGATAAGCTTCAATTTTTTTTTAATAGGGTTTATACTGATGCCTGGCGACTGATTTTGATAAAAGCAAGTAACAGAGAAAGAAAAATATTTCTTTCACCCTAGTCTGTCATCACACCAGGAAAGTATGCCCCTGGATCCATACCACTTAAAACCTTATCCTGTTTGGTTGAGACTGGAGCACCTGACAGTGTGTGAACCAGGAGGACAGAACTCTCATAAGCTTTTCAAACCACCAACCTTTAGGAAGTGCCTACTATAGCGGGGACTCTCCTTCTTAGAACTGAGTTTTCCATGTTGGAAACAACTTGGCAAACTCAAAAGGTCCTAATCAATGCTGGCAGTCAAAGACCAAAAGCTATAGCATTAAAAGGGACAGACTAGCAAGTGGAACCTCCCATTACAGAAAGAAGAGGTGAAGTTAGAACTGCCCTTTTATCCTTACACCTAGATGAAATGTCCATCTATGAACTCAACTCCCAAGATAGTAACGTGGGAATCGGATTATAAGATGGGCTGCTCCAATTTCAAGGACAGAAGGCTGCTGTGCCCATGCAAGCCTCTGATTCTGTGGGCTTGGGTTTATTTATTTATTTATTTATTTTTTGGGTTAGTTCGGCCACCAAGCTCAAGTTTTGCTATTAGGATTTTCAAATTTAAAATGCCAATGATAGGTCTCAACCCTTTTCTTCTTTTCTAGGCCCTGGCAAAGAGCAATCACAGACCACATGTTCCCATGATCATTTCAGGGTTGTGTGTAATTTTGGATACACTCCGTTCTCTCCTGGGAGAAACATATTAGAACTTAGGAGGGAACAGTAATGGTGTTGTAAGTAGCCTATCTCTGTATGTAAAGAAGTTAACTCTCCACACACCACGGTACCTACTATAGCCTTGATGCCACCCAGGGTCACCTGAGAGCTCAAGAGCTGGACCGAGCAGACCGCCATTCTTCTGGTGTGACAAAGTCCAGAGTCATTCTCAAGTTTTCTCACGTCCCTAGGCAGCACACCCTCTCCTCTGAGCTCTGCCCTTGAACCCTACCTCTGCTGGATGAGGCCTACTGGGTTAGCATTGTAGTAGCCTGCGTGGACTGTGCCACCCAGCCCTGGAGCTGGGCCTTATCTGCATTTTGGCATCTTCTCTCATAGAAGTAGAAGCATCTCTTTGTGCATCTGGCTTTAGCAAAGGAACAAGAAGATGCAGGAGACTGACATTGCAGCAGCCAAGACATTGTGAATTCTTAGGAATTTTTTTTTTTTTTTTTCAATGCTTTGGTCACTTCTGGATCCCAAGCCCTGCTGCTAGTGCCAAAGGACAAGGCGCATTTCATCCTCACCGGGTTCCTGGCCTGGAAAATGGAGTTGAGAATACATCCAACCTTTTAGCTCTGAAATTCAACCTCTGAAAGTAGATTTGGGGTTTTCTTCCATCCAGGTTTGGCAAAAACATTTTTGGCAGTCAAACCTGACCTGATGTGAAGAAGCAGGCTTCTTCTTTCTGTGTCTGTCCACACATGGTACTGCAGGAATGTTCACGCGGTTGAGTTCCAGTCCCCAGGAAAGGCATTCATACCATGTGATACATGATCCGTATAGACTCTCCAACATCTGAAAAGTGCTGAATTGCAGAAACTCAAGTGGCCCTTAGGTGTGGAATAGAGTTATCCAACTCAGAAGGTATTGTTGTTTATCGCTAGGTCACGTCCAACTCTTTGCGACCCCTTGGACTGCAGCCCGCCAGGCTCCTCTGTCCATGCAATTTCCCAGGCAAGAATACTGGAGTGGGTTGCTATTTCCTTCTCCAGGGGAATCTTCCTGACCCAGGCATCGAACCTATGTCTTCTGCACCGGTAGGTGGATTCTTTACCTCTGAGCCTACCAGGGAAACCCTCAGAGGGCATTAGGAGGGAGAGCTAATAGCTGTGAGGGGGTTAGAGGATGGTCATTTAGTGCTGGCCACTTTTGCCATCACACTGTGCTCTTGAATGACAGTGGGAGGCTATGTTTAGCTCAAGGAATAGCTACAAAATTTTGTTTCAGGAAGTACCTGCAAGCTTGTAGTTTATACATTGGCTTATTTTATTTCTGTTGTTTACATTTATCCTGAGTGTTGAATTTTTATTTTATTTTAAATTTATTTTTAATTGGGTATAATTGCTTTACGATGTTGTGTTAGTTTCTGCCGTAGAACAGCATGAATCAGCTCTAAGTATATATATAAGTATAATCTATAAGCCTCTTGAGCCTCCATCCCACCCCTTTAGGTCGTCACAGAGCACCGAGCTGAGCTCCCTATATTATGCAGCAGCTCCCCGCTAGCTATCCCACTAGCTGGCCATCTTACCGTGATAGTGTATGTATGTCAGCGCTCCTGCATGTTGAATTTGCTTGTGATTTTCTTTGAGGGTGGCTTCTCAGTGCTTCCTAACTCCAATTTTTTTTATGAGGAAAAATAGCATTTTCTCTTTTCCCCCCCTTTCTCTCTCTCTAGCACTTAAATGCCCTTTCTTCCTGATCACAGGGAACCAGAAAGCTGATTACTGGTGATGCTGCAGAGCCTTTCTCTGACAGTGGTGATGAATGGCCAAGAGATGCTAAATGTGAAACAGTAATTCAGAAAAGCTCTCAGGACATTTTCCCCCGAGGCAGGTGCTAAGAACTTCTCAACAGGGACAAATTAGTGGGGGAAACAGAAAATGAACACGCAGGATGTAAACCTTTGACTGTAAATATAAGCTGATTGCGGGAGAGACTTGGTATTTTGTTTGATGTTTTCTCTATGGTATAGTCTGTTGCCTGAGGTAGCTAAAATTCTTTTCCCTGCACGTAAACCTAGGAGCTTGAGTATGAGGGAGAATAAAGAGAGCTAAGGTGGAAGAGCTTGCTTGATTGAAATAAAAAATTAAGCACTTTTTGTCCCATGGTGATAAGATAATCAAAATATCCTTCCATTGTGAGAAATGTTGGTGTTTAGTAAAAAACAAAAGGAAAAACAGGCAGAGAGTAGTGGATTCATTTTGCCTGTTGAAACCTGTGTCCCAAACTTACTGAATGGAGACTGTTTTCTGAAAATGCATTCTACCAAATATTTCAAGTTGTTAAAAGTATTTTTGTTTTTGTTGTGTTTTGTTAAGATTTTGGATTCTCAGATTCTAAGATCTGAATTTCTATGTTGTCTTCATCACAAACAAAACAAGAAATGTAAATGAGCAAAATAAATCATAGTAAGTGGAAAGGAGATTTAAACAGCAATGAGAACTTAAAATTTTAATAATGTTTTATGTTTACATGCTTACAAGTCTTTTCATGTCGACAGCTATTTTAGAGGCCAAAGAAATAAATTTGTCTTGAGCACAGTTGCTATGAATTTTTCATAGAATCCATATTTTTTCTCTTTAATTGTCATGGCTTTCTGAGTTCTGAATGGCATACAGCTCCCCCACTTCCCTAGGTTATATTGCCTCGAGACAAATAGAGAATTTGTTGGAAATTAAAGCACTCACAATTGGTGTTAAGGAAAAGGAGAAAATCACCAGAGCTCTCTCCTTTTCCTGTAACGGAAGAGCATAGGTAACCATGTTTTGGTTGGCCTTCTCTAAGGGTGCGCACAGACCATGGAATCGACTTGAAAATAAATCAGTATTACCCACTCCCCCAGCCCCCACCCAAAGTGATCAGGGCTGCAGTTATATTCGGTCCTCAGTTATGGTCCCACACCAGACAAAGTCTGATCTTCCCCTCAAACACAATAGAATTTAATCTGTTATTTCTTAAATGCCTTTTAAGATTTCTGAGTCTCTGTTTCTTAATTTTCTTTTTCATTCAATGACTGTTTTTAATTTTTATTTTTGATAAAAGGTAAAATCTACCTCCCAGTGTCCTCCTCCTTCTGTACTGAAGACACATCCATGATAACTTTCCAAAGCATAAGGAGAAAATGGCTCATTCTTGAGTGGTGTGTTCAGTAGAAGAAGAAGTTAGGATCTGCACTGTTTCTAATATATATGAAAGGATCTGCACAGTCTCTTGAGAGAGGACTTTGAGGTTGTTAAGCAAACTTTGAGGTTTGTTTCAAGCTGTTGTTGGGTCCACTTTAACCAGTCCAGGCCTACTCATTGTATCTAAACCTCTTTTCCTTTCCTTTAAATTTTTTTTTAATTAAAAAATTATTTATTTATTTGGTTGTGCTGGGTCTTCATGGCAGCACCGGGATCTTTAGTTTTGGCATGTGGGATCTATTTCCCTGATCAGGGATTGAACCCGGGCCCCTTGCATTGGGAGCTCAGAGTCTTAAGCCACCAGGGAAGTCCTTCCTTTCCCTGTAAATATGTGTTCAATATGCGATTTTATGAGCAGCAGCCAACAACGCAGGATTCCGCTCAGTTGAATTCAAAGGTCATGACGACATGGTTTATAATCTAATGCAGAAAAGGGATGTGACAGAATCTCACAGTAAGAGTATTTTGTGTCATGATAAAGGTTTTGTAAGGGAAGTGCCATTTAAAGAAACCTGATGGGTTGAGGGAAGCTGATAGTGAAAAGGGAGTGATGTCAAGACTGAAGCGGCTTGAGTTCAGTGAACAGAGTATTCCAGTGTACCTAGAGCTCAAGGTATGTGTTTAAGACCTTGTCCTTAAAAAAAAAAAAAAAAAACAGTCTGGTGAGGGAGAAATGTAAATAAACGAATGAATAAAAGTACATTTTGCACTCTGAGTTATGCACAAAGATCTTTGGAACATTGAAGAAGAAACCCTAACTGTGATGGAGACTGGGGGTTGGTTGGAAAGCTTCACTGAGATTTGAAACTTGAAGGAGTAGTACTTTGTCCACAGAAATATTAAAAAGGGGAAAGTGCATACAAGTTCCCCTTGTCCTTTGAACTTGTAACAGACACAACTTTTCTGGGACTTTCTAAGGACATTTTATTCCCAGATTCTGCTAGGCAGTAGTTCTCCCTTCTCTGAATTGAAGTGCAAGGATGCCAAGTTCTGCTTTTTCTTTCCTTACCGATTTGTCTCAGTTTTTTTCTCTCACTGTTATTTTTGGTATTTATCTCTTTTTTTCCTCAGCAAAGGTCCGTTTGCTTCTCAGCCTGGACCCTGTAGGCAGCAGCCATGCTGTCTTACCTTCCAGGGGAGACTCTCAGGTCCTCTTCCCCAACATCCCTTCAGTTTCATGAAGCAAGAAACCTAGTTATTACAAAAGCGTGGCAGGACCCTTGCTTTTGGTGGTAGAGTGGTATAAGAGACATTCTTAGGATTGCACCCAGAGATGGTGTTTGAAGTTGAGGCTCTGAAGGCAGATTGCTCAGTTCTGCCACTTACTATATCTTTAATCTCAAACTAGTGCTCAACCGTCAGTGCCTCAATTTCCTCTTCTGTAAAATGGAAACAATATAGTACCTACCTTACAGGGTTATTGTGAAAATTAAATGAGATAATCCATGGAGAGCATTTAGAACTGTGTAGAACTTAGGATGTAGTCACATTTTAAGAAATACTGGCTATTATTTAAATTTTTCGATGAGCCTTGTGGCACTTTCTTGCTTTGTGTGTGGCATAATGCCAACCTTTGATGAACCTTAGATGTTTTCTGTGTCACCTTGACTGGGCCACGGGATGCTCAAATATATGGTTAAACATTGCTTTTGGTTGTATCCATGAGGGTGACTCTGGAATAGATTAGCATTTGAATAGGTGCCCACAAAGACACGACTGAGCCACTGAACAATGTGGACTGAATAAAGCAATGGCCTCTCCAGTGTGGGTGGGCATCGTCCTATCTGTTGAGGACCTGAATTGAACAGAAAGGCTGAGGAAGCTTGTTCTGCTGACTGAGCTGAGGATCAACCAAGCTTCTGCCCTTGAGGTTGATCAAACCTGTAAACTACATCCTAGGCTTTCTTGAGTCTCCAGCTTTCAGACAGCCCACGCGGGGCTTCTCAGCCTCCATAATTGTGCAAGCTGATTCTTCACAGCAAATCTCTTTATATATATATATATATTCCTATTGGCTCTTCTCTCTGGAGAACCCTGACTAGTCCACAGCATTTCTAATCAAAGTGTGGTCTGCAGCAAACAGCCTCAGCATCAGCTCGCTAGTTCATTAGGAATACCAATTCTCAGGTCCCACCTTGCAGTTTTAACAAGATCCCTGAGTGATTCCCATCCACATTAGAGCACACAGTTCCTTGTTCCCCATGAAAACTTCCTGGTTGTATCAATGCTCCAACTATGGAATAGCCACAGCCTCATATCCCAAATTGAGGATCAGCCAATTAAAGACAATTTCAGCAAAGACACAGAATTAACAAAAATCTAGCCCTATTTCAGATGGTACAGTTCTTGTGGAAAAAACTACATGGTTTTAAAGGCCTAACAAGTCCAGAAAGATGAGAACAGGAGGAATGGATCCACACTTTGAACACAGTTGCATACCACAGAGGAATAGAGGAGCTGGAGGGGAAGAGAAAGCTAGTGACCAGGAGCAGTGTTCTTTACCCTGCTCTTAAAGCGGCAACCTATGGACCTTCTCTGGTGGTCCAGTGGTTAAGAATCTGCCTCCCCAGCCTGGATGGGAGGAGAGTTGGGGGAGAACGGATACATGTATATGTGTGGCTGAGACCCTTCACTACTTACCCGAAACTATCGCAGCATTGTTAATTGGCTATGCCCCAATAAAAAATAAAAAGTTTAAGAAAGGGATCTGCCTCCCAATGCAGGAGATGCTGGCTCCATTTCTGGTTGGGGAGCTAAGATCTGACATGCCTCGGGGCTTCCTGAGCCTGCACACTGCAGCTACCCAGCCCAGCAATGAGACATCACAAGTGAAGCTAGGAAGACCCCATGTGCCACAGCTAAGACCCAACACAGCCAAATTAATAAATGATCTTGTTTTTTTTTAAAGGGGCAACCTAGAAAAGAATCACGGGGTCTGAGAAGAGGATTACCGAAGAGTCAAATATCTACTGAGGAAAGTTGACCAGAGATAAGAACTAACAAAAGGCCTTTGAGCCAAGAGCTCTTTCACTGACCTGGTTTCCTGTCAGTTAACTTTTTGCCAAGAAGGGGGAGAATGACAAGAACTTAGGAGGTATTTTTCTTAATGGGATTGACTGGGATGGGAATCAAGACATTGGTTGGAGAGGTACCTATGTCTACCTTCCCTTCTCTCCTCAGTTTTCTGAATGACTGAAAATAAACCACTTTACATTCTCTCAGATGTTCAGATTTCCAGCCGGAGTCCTCAAGAACTATTCAAGAGGACTAGGAAAACATTGAACGGATATAATGGTAATCCTCAAAGCTATTGGGCAATATCAGGACCAGATGAGACTGTGTCTAATAAAAGTTGAATAAGTAGGAAAAGTGGAATTTCCTTACAAATCATTAAAAAAAAAAATGGAAAAAGAGTGCAACATGTGAAAGGAAGGTGAGATATAATACATGGTAAAGTAGAGCTTACTTCAGGGAATTGCAAACAGGCTAAATTTCCTCCATCTTCTCGGAGGAATTTGAGTACTGGTGAATGGATAGGCGAGCTGGCATACTGAAGAAGGACACTGAAGGGAAGAAGACGATCAGTTTTGAAATGAAAACGGCTTTAGAAGCAGAATCAACATTGAAAGAAGATCAGAGTTATGGAGGGTAGTAGGCATGAGAAAAACCACACAGAAGGCAGTGGAAAAATAGAAGGCAATGAAAGAAATTAACTTGGAGCTCATAGAAGTGGAGACCCAACACAGGGCTGATGAAAATCTAGAATGAGCTGTTTTTAAAGCTTAAAAAGATACTTCTATATGTATAACATGTTGTGAAAATATAAAGCAATGGGTGGAAATAATGACTCTTAATTTGAAAGAGTGACTACCTCGAGGGATTGGGAGATGGAACCTGAACTGTACACAGGGTGATGGCGCTGGTCATGTCTTATCTTTCAGGTAAGGTAGTGGGAGGGTGGGTATTCACTGTATTATTTATAGCTCTTTGTTTTATATTCATAAAGATGTGGTAGACCAAACCTCCTCATACTTTATAGATTAAGAGTTAAGTTCTAGTAAATTATTTCTAGAACTCAGCATTTTCAAAATTCATATTCAAAAATTTCTTTATTCAGAATTTCTTCTATTTTTATCTTAACATTTTTCTATTATAAAATGTTTATAAAGTCTATCACCAGGTTTAAAGAAAACCTTTTGAAATTATAGTTGCATTAATTTTATATTCTCTTTGAAAGGATTAACATTTTAATGACATTAAATCTTTCCATCTAGGACATGAAAAATACAGCAATATCTGATCATATTTGGTTTCTAAAGTCTGGATGAGAAAGCCAAATAATCTGTTCTTAAATGTTGAGAGACTGAAGAATTTGTTAAAGTTTTCTGAATATATTCAGCTCCTAAATTGCATAGTGAGAGCTGAGGTTAGTAAAGAGAACTATCTGAACTTTTACTTGTTATTTTGCCAGTTAAATTCTGCAGTAAAATGAACTTTCTAATGGTAAATTGTTCATGAGTTTCCAATTTCTTCTTCGGTAAAGAAGAGAGGGAAAGTGTTATTTTTGTTTTACATTTTCTCTTTTGTATTATTATTATCTCCATGTCTTTGCTTTTTTTTTTTTTTTTTTTGGCTTCACTGGGTCTTCATTGCTGCATGCAACTTTCTCTAAGTTGCAGCCAGCGGGGGCTTCTTCTCCAGTTGTGGTGTGCAGGCTTCTCATTGTGGACATGTGGGCTCAGTAGCTGTGTCACACAGGCGTGGTTGCCACATGGAATGCAGGATCCTCCTGGCCCAAGGATCAAACCCACATATCCTGCATTGGCAAGTGGGTTCTTAACCCCTGGACCACCAGGGATGTCCACTTTGCTTATTTCTATTTGCTTGATTCATCAAATTCTCATGCAAAATTCCCCACTCTGGCTTTGGTTTCTCTGATGGTTAAACCTGATTTTGCCAGAGTTTTGCTTTATATATTTTGCTGCTGTAGTATTTGGTGTACAGGAATTCATTCATTATACTTGTAGACATCATAATATGCCTCTTTTTCCTGCTTAATGGTCTTAAATTCTTCTTATCTGATCTTGATTCTGCCATTTCTGCTTGCTGTTTGCGTACATTTGCCTGGTATGATTTTCCACGAGCTTTTGTTTTCAAGCTTTTTTCATCAGTCTGTTTCAGGTGTGTTTCTTGAATACCACACAGGGCTGGTATATCTGTTAGGGTAATTTGGGTTGCAAATAAGGTGCACTGGTTTCAAAAGATAGAGGAGGATATATTTGGTCCTATATAGTTGCAAGATAGGTTTCATTTCAAGCATGGCTTGTTTCGGTTTTGCTGCTTGATTTCTGAGTTCTTTCAGCTCAGCTCTGTGTTCCTTTGTGTATTGAACTGTTTGTTTCATGGGAGCAAAATGGCCAGAGAGGTCCCAGGTCCCCCATGTCTTTATACCTCACAGTTCAGAGGAGAAAACTCTTCTGAAAACCTTGACAACTCTTCAATCATGTGTCAAACCCTTTTTTTAAAAAAAAAAAACAAAACAAACCCCACTATGACCAATGGTGTGCCATGCCCGATTAAGTCTGGGCCTGTATTACTCATCCTTGAACCAATCACTTTGGTGAAGAGATTGGTATTATGTTAAGTGGTTAGTTAGTTAGTTAAGTCGCTCAGTCATGTCCGACTCTTTGCTACCCCATGGACTGTAGCCCACCAGGCTCCTCCGTCCATGGGATTCTCCAGGCAAGAGTACTGGAGTGGAAGCTTCAAACCTATGGGACTTCCCTGGTGGTTCCATGGTTAAGACTCTGAGCTTCCACTGCAGGTGGCACGGGTTTGATCCCTGGTTGTCTGCCACATGACATGGTCAGAAAAAAATCTCAACCCTAAAACTGAAATTTGAGACTAATTCCCAGCCAAACTAATGTGCCATTATTCAAGAGAACAGAGTAAGTAAGTATTGTATAGAAAGAAGTTAGTACAGTTCTCACTAAGAAATAGCAAAATCATTGTATATCTTCAGAAGCCAAAAGGTCAACTGAAAAAACATCCCAGAAATAATTAAAAATAATAAACAAGATTGTTGTTGCAATATTATTAACATTCACAAGGAAAAAAATAATAGTTTTCCTATTAGAAAGAATAACCAGTTAGAAAATATAATTGAAGAACGTATTTCATTTATAAAAGTATAAAAATATATTGGAATATATTTATTTAGAAATATGCAGTATTTATATCAAACCATATGAGCTTTTAGATTTAAGCTGTTTCTACCTTGAGAAACTTAATTTTATAAAGTTGTCTGTCCTCTTTAAAATACTCTTTTTTGGGTGTGTGTTTGATGGCGGGGAGAGCAGCTGAGATAAGAGATTTAAAAATGCATCGGATAAAATGGATTGTTATACTATCCAGAAAATTTCTAAACACAAAACCAAAACATGTAATGGGCCTGGGTGGAAGAAGAAAGCCTTTTGTCACCAGATACATAAACATGGTATAAAACTAGAATAATTAAAAACAATGGTGTGCTGGTGTAAAAGCAAATAAAGAAAATAGCTAGACACAAAAGAAAAATCCAGAGAAAGACTAAAGTAATGTAAAGATGGCTTAGAACATTAACACATTAAGTATGTATGTATATGTGGTGTATATAAATCCAAAAGTTATGAATTATTCAATATATAATTAGATGATAGTTAAAATACAGAGCCAGATCCTTATCTCACAGCTCATACTAAAATCAGTAACAAATGTAATTAAACTGTAAATTGAAGTAGAGTAGGTCTTTCTATGAACCAATCAAGAAATATGACTATATAGGTTTTAATTTTTATATGTGAAAAGAAATATATTATCAAACAATCCTTTCCCTCTAGCTAAGAAAACTATAAAATCTGAACAAAATTTTAAGAGGAAAAAACCATTTAAATCACCAGTGAGCTAAGAAGTCAAAGAAAAAAAGGGGTGAAAAAAAAGAAAGAAAGAAAAAGGAAACCCAGAGAACTGAGAAGAGCCCGTGGAGGAGGAAATGGCAACCCACTCCAGTATTCTTGCCTGGAAAATCCCATGGACAGAGGAGCCTGGTGGGCTGCAGTCCATGGGGCCACGAACAGTTGGCCACGACTGAGCAGCTGAACCTGCACACTCCAGACAACTGAGCTTTGCATTTGGGACTGCTTTACCCTAGGGGTATCTACCAATTTTTAGAAATTGGTAATTAAGCAGGAGGCTGATAAGGTGAACTGAAACTTTAAAGTCTAGTGAACTAAACTTTAAGATCTAGGGGAGGAAAAGAAGTTCAATGCTGTCAAGGAGGGAAACCTAAACTCATAGGTTTTAGGTTGGAACTCCAAACTAAAGAGCTACATTCCATGAATAAGGGTGGTCCTAAATAGATCTTCCCCAGAAGGGACTGATTTTGTTATATTATGATTGAATTAGCATTATTTAGGATTGTCAGTGTCCCTAGCCACCTGTCAGAAACAAATAAAGTCTTCTCTGAAGGAAGGTAACATTTCATGTTCAGTTCAGTTCAGTCGCTCAGTTGTGTCCAACTGTTTGCAACCCCATGGACTGCAGCACGCCAGGCTTCCCTGTCCATTACCAACTCCCGGAGCTTACTCAAACTCATATCCATCTAGTTGGTGACACCATCCAACCATCTCATCCTCTGTCGTCCCCTTCTCCTCCTGCCTTCAGTCTTTCCCAGCATCAGGGTCTTTTCCAATGAGTTAGCTCTTTGAATCAAGTGGCCAAAGTATTGGAGTTTCAGCTTCAGCATCAGTCTTTCCAGTGAATATTCAGGACTGATTTCTTTTAGGATTGCTTAGTTGGATCTACTTTCAGTCCAAGGGACTCTCAAGAGTCTTCTCCAAAACCACAGTTTAAGAGTCAATTCTTTGGCACTCAGCTTTCTTTATAGTCCAACTCTCACATCCATACATGACTACTGGAAAAACCATAGCTTTGACTAGATGGACCTTTGTCGGCAACATTACCTCTTACTAGCTTTTATATAGAAATTACTTCTTACTCTTTTTCAGATACAACACATCTGACACTCATTCAAAAATAACCAGACATACAAGGCATCAAGAGAGTGTAATGGAAAATCAAAAGAAACAGCAGTTGGTGTAAGGAGCCCACCAGGTATCTTAAAATTGGAGTTTTCATGCAATGGATTTTAAATTAAATATAATGAATATATCTGATACAATAAAACATGAGATTGGTAATTTCAACAGATAACGGTAAATTATAAAAAATACACAATGGAAATTCCAGAACAGGAAAAATGGAAATCAAGTCTTCAATGAATAGGTTTAACATGAAGCTAGACAAACAGAAGAGAGAATTAGTGAGCTGAAGATAAACGTGAAAAAATATACAGAATGAAGTATGAAAAGGTTAACACACAGAGACAACAATGTAAGAAGCATAGGGGAACTAGGGAAAAGTTTTAACCTATTTGTTAAGATTCCCAAAAGGAGAAGAGAGAGACAATAAGGGAAAAACAATATTTAAAGAGACAATGAATGATAATTTTCTTAAAAAAATCTCTGAACCCAAGCCCGATGAATATAAGTCATACAAGCTATGACTGTAATAACAGTGATGAAAATAATAGCATGAGGAATAATAGTGCCATCTAACATTGATTGGCAGCATTTTGTGCATCAGGAATCACTGCAGAATCTTTTAATTCTATTAGCATATTTAGTCCTCACTTTGAGACAGATGCTATTGTTATGTATATCCGAAAACACTTTATAAGCCAGTGAAAACACTAAACCAGCAGTAATGGTAGGTTATGTTATTTTCTTTATATGCACGGTAGACCTCACCTGCCTCTTATTTTCCTTATACACATCTTTTCTCTAGTTTTGTGCCATAGGCTAAAGAGAGGAAGAGAGACAAAAACACAGAAGGAGAGGGAGAGGGAAAGAGGCAAAGACAAGGAGAGAGAAGAGAGAAATGGGGAAAAGGAAGATCTTTGTGAAGTTATTATCCCTAAGTTTTGTTTTTCTTTTTAAAAGTCATTTAGAGAGAGAGAGAAAACAAAAAGGCAATGCTATCATATAAGAGTATTGTTCTGTCTTGCTGATTTTGCCTAGGTTGAGATAGCTAGGTGCTGAATTAGAGATTCTGGAAGACACATGGGGTTTAAAGCTGATGGAGAGTTTGTCTTCTATACTTGCCTATCAAGCTAGACTCAAAGTAAGTGCTATAATGCAATATTCTCCTCCCCACTCACTGCATTTGCACAAAATCAGGGTCTTAAGTGCCAACTCAAGACAGTCACTAACTTTCCACACAGAACTTTTACCTGGTTATGGGAAAAATTAGAAATGGACTTTTGAGGTTCTCAAAGTACTTTTAGGAAGACATTAATGGACAGCCCCTTAAGATTGTAATTAATTCTGCAGAGAAATTATGATGGAATTGTCCATTTAGAAATTTAAATTTTGGACTTAGATTAAAAATTTTTAAGAGAAGAAAAAAAAAACAACCTTGCATAAGCAGGGATTCACGTAAAGTTCTTTTTAATCCCTAACAACTGTGGGTTTAAGAGTTTTACAGAACGAGAGGAACAAAATGATGTGTACTTTTCTCATCTTCACCCGTCTCTTTTTGCCCAGTCCTTCCCAAATTTCAGCTGCTTGGCATGTCAGCCAAATCCTGCAGTGCATGTCACTTTAGAACAAGCTAAATGGGGAAACCACAGAGCTCCACTTCTTTAAAATTATGCACCAACAAACTGAGAATAATCAGAGGAAACACAAAACAGATAGATTTTCATCTAAAGTGGAATTTAAGACTGGTCACAAGTAATAGATTCTCTTTCGAGGATAATCTGAGGTTATTTGACTTCAACAAAACAATGGGTCACTATTTTAACATTAGTGTCAAGCTAGAACCATGAAGACCTTTCCGTTTCGCCACCGCTGTACCACCCCTCTGTCTCAGTACCTGCCACCCTCTGTTGCAAATCCCCGTTTGTGTATGCCTGTCTCCACTGTTAGGTTTTGAGTTCCTTGAAAGCAGGAATCTCTTCTTCATGCTTTTATTTGTTTGTTTTTGGCCATGTTGGGCTTTTCTCTAGTTGCGCTGAGCAGCGGCTACTCTCTCTCTTGCTGTGGAGTGCGGGCTTTAGAACGTGGGTCCAGTAATTGGGTCACACAGGCTTAGTTGCCCCACAGCAGGTGGGATCTTAATTCTCAGACCAGGGATCAAACCCTTGTCCCTTGCATTGCAAGGTGAATTCTTAACCACCGGACCACCAGAGACATCCCTAGTGTACTGTTTTTTTTTTTTTTTTCCTCTTATTTTGGCAAAGATTTCAATTACTCTCCTTTCTGGCTCATTTTCTTTCTTTCCCACAGATTCTTAGGGTAAGAAAAGAAGTGAGGAAAACAGTCATTGTATTGAAGATATCAAAGGTCAGGAAAGTTTAGTTTTTTCTTTCTTTTTTTTGGAAAAAAGTAGTTCTTAATACTGGCTTCATTTCTCTGGGTTGTCTCCATAGCAGCCTAAAGTAGCAACCTGGTCACTTACATGTGCTGTAATTCTACAGTTTATGACAGTGAAAGAAGACACAGTGGGAGAAGGTAGATCACATTGGATTTCCTGAGAAAATTTCAAACCACAGGTTGGTTATTGGGTGATATCTCCTTTTTAAAATCGTCTGGATTCTAGGGTTTCCCTGGGTGGCTCAGTGAGTAAAGAATCCACCTATAATACAGGAGACGCAGGAGATGCAGGTTCGATACCTGAGTCGGGAAGATCCCCTGGAGAAGGAAATGGCAACCCACTCCAGTGTTCTTGCCTGGAGAATCCTATGGACAGAGGAGCCCGGTGGGCTACAGTTCATGGGGTTGCACAAGAGCCGGACACGACTGAAGCGACTCAGCATGCACGCGCAGTCATGCACACATGAATTCTATGTATAGGCAACAATTGCCCTAGAAAGTTTCCATGCTTTGGGAAAGCTTACATAATTGCTTATGCGGACTGCAAAACCATCCCTTGATGTGAACTTAACCCAAAGAAGGAAAACTACTTGAAATTTCAGGCTTTCCCTCCTGCAGAGATGGAAGCAGGGATGGGGGATATTTGTAAGGGTGGAAGAAGGGAGGGTTTTGTGTAATGAGTGGAAAAAGCATTGAAGAGTTTATAAACAGTCACAGTGCATTGAGGCCACTGCATCTGAGATTTTCCGGTGGGGGTTGGGGGGACACAAAACCATAAACTCAATCATTTGTCCTCATTTCAGCAGAGAAGGAGATTGTCCACTTTGTGTCTTGTTCTTTTTGTGTGTGTGTGTGTGTGTCTTGTTCTTTTATGTTTTGAAGATTGATGTCAAAATGAAAGCACTGAGCTATTCCTGGGCTTTTCTTTCCTAATTTGTCAATTGAAAATCCACTTCTGAGGTGGCGGGATTTTGTGCGTGCTACAGATGAGTTTTATTCAGAACCTTTGCGAGTTGTGACTTCAGAAAATTCTTTATCTTTTTAATTTTAAGAGAGCAATGGAAGTCTCATGGAGAAGCTTGTTACTGGAAATCAGTTTAGGAATCTCTGATATGGGAGAGGGTGGGTGGTTTATAATATCAAATCCAAGGTGGGAGGGATTTTTCAAAATTATTGAAAGCAGGGCAGGTGCAGAAGATATTAAATTCTTAACTATTAATAGGGGGTTTCAAGACCAGGTACTTTGTTTTCCCAGACAGTCTTGTAGCTTGGAAAGGAGAGCATCTCTAAATCCTGGTCTCCTCCTTGTGTGTACGTGTGTGTGTGTTTGCTAAACAAAAAGACAACGTTCTTTCCCCAGATCTCCTGGATTTTACAGGTTCAGGGCGGCTTGCCCTGTGTAAGACAATAAATATGCAAGATAGCAACAGGGCAGTTACTCTAAGGCCTTGGCCTTTGTTAGGATTAACTGTTAAACCAAGAGGCAAAACAGGGCGGCCGGGTTTTTTTCACCACTGGCCTTGGCTGTTCCTGGGTGCCAGATGGCATTATATCCATGAAAAAAAAATGCTGCAAGTTATAATGTTGACCAGGCACTGTTACTTCCACTTGATCACACTGTTTGGGACACGCTTTGATGTACAAAACACTCTTAAGATAATGAAATGCGTTGGCAGCTGGCTAATGGCTGGGAAAGTGCAAACCCTGCATTGAACTCTTCCTCCAGACTATTCAATGGCAAGGTAACGGCAGACCGGGGCTGGACAAGGAGTAAAGAGGCTCATTGCCAGGCAGGCCCGGGACTCCTGGGCGAGCGGCTGTGGAGTGGCTGGTATTTTTCTCCCTTCAATAGATGTGGTCTGTGCCGGCAGCAAATGAGAAATAAATCCATCAAGGCCAAGTTCAGGCTGATTTTGAAGCAGCTGCTGGAATTTGCATAAGAGTCTGGTGCACACAGGTAAACAAAGTTGGACCAAAGTGGAGGTGACCTGAGAATGTTAGTTTTTGTTTCTCTACAAAGTTGGGCCTCATCTTTATGCAAAAAAAAAAAAAAAAAAAAAAGTCTTTTGAATTAAATTTGACTTTGCTGCTGCTAATCTTTTCACTGGCCTGATTCACTGGGAAAGTAGAGCATGCATAATTGGACAGGGAGGCATTTGCTCACCCCTCTCTCCCCTGATGCTACAGGCCAGCTCCACAGAGGTACACCTCGGGTGGGTAGCAGCCCCGTTGGGAAATCCTCCTGTACCCTTGGTCCCACAACGCCCCCGCCCCCCACTCATTTGCTGGCCACCAAAATTTCTTCTACCACCCAGACTTCCCCCAACTAAACAGAAACCCTATTTCAAATGCCTCCTGATTCTCCAGTCTGTGCTCTTATCTATGTTGTTAGAACATAAACTCAGGGCAGAAACTCTCCTTTTAGACCAAAGGTCAGGAAATGACAGGCCAGCCGTGGAACCAGCTCCAGCTGGCCACCTGTTTTTGTACAGCTCAGAGAGCTAGAAAGAGTTTTTATATTTTTAAAAGATTGGGAAAAGTCAGAGGAATAATATTTGGTGGCACAAGATCATTCTATGAAATTCAAATGTTCATGTCGAGAAGTAAAGTTTGATTGGCACCCTGCCACACCTCTCACTCACTGTATGTATGAGCTGTGGCCGCTTTTCACCACAGCTGCAAGGCTGAGCAGTTGCTTCAGAGACACTAGAATGGGCCGCCAAGCCTAACATCTTTACTATCTGATCCTTCACAGAGAAAACTGGATTCCTGCCTTAAGCTTTCTGCAGAGCCACAGAGGGGGTGCTTAATACACCTTTCCGATCCTTTCTGAAGTCTGAGAGTAAGTTTAGCTGGGTGAAAAGTTCTCCAGAATCCCAGTGTTTGCATCACCTTTATCTGCAAAGGTTGTTAGTATCACCAATTGAGACACTTTCCTTCCTTTCTAGCTTCAAATGGAACCAGTTTTTGAAGCTCTTGCTAAAGCTTCCTTTCTGTACTCTTGTTTCTCTGCTGTCAAACTGTGTGGCCTTTAAACAAATACTTCAGGTCTGAAATGTCCCCAGGGTGTCTGTTCAGCTGAAGTGGAAATCTGTGGGGGAAAGTTGGTGTGGGGGGAATCTGACGATAAAGCTTCTTCTTGTGGCATTTACGCTTTGCAGACGCCTTCTGCCAATCTACAACCTTGGGTTCGCAGCTCAAGGCTGGAAGCTTATCTGAGCCAACAGAAATGGATCTGCCCGTCCCATCACTAATGTCTGTTTCTGCTCGGAGCTCTGCCTGTCTTAGTTTCAAAAGTGTCTTCTTCAAAAATAGTCACTGACCATGTTTTTGTTTCCTCCTCATCCTGTTTGTCAGAGGGTTCTGGGCATGTGGTCTGTAACTTCCTACCTACTCCACTTTATCTTACAACGCTGGGACCTTCTTCTTGAACCCTGGCTTTGCAAGATTGTGGGCCACAGCTGTTCTATGTATAATACATAGAATCTTTCTTCATGAAAAGATATAGCAGTTGGCTCTATATGGTAGATTATGGATAACTATTTCTTTCTTGTGTTTTTCCGTGTTTCTTAAAGGGGAACATGTATTTCTTTTATATAAAACAGGAGAAAAAAAGGTTTTAAAAGGAAAAAAAGGGAAAAGGTTTTAAAAATACTATTTGGTAACAATTGCCACTTACTGATGAGTGTCTCAATTTCTTCCTTCCACCTCTTCTTGAAGTGTGCTCAGATGTGTACAGATAGTATTTAAACCCATAAAACTAAATGGATCAACTTTGTATATTATGATTTCATAAAAAAGTTATGTGTGAGAGAGACAGAATATCTGAGACTGTTGCACTTGCGTTATAAACCAAACAAATGTGGACTTCTAGTTTCCAAGGACAATAAGTAAAAAGCTAGAAAAAGAGACTTGTAATGATTCTCATAGAATTAGCAACAGCAAGTATCTCTGTCGGAGAAGGCAATGGCACCCCACTCCAGTACTCTTACCTGGAAAATCCTATGGACAGAGGAGCCTGGAAGGCTGCAGTCCATGGGTCGCTGAGGGTCGGACACGACTGAGTGGCTTCACTTTCTCTTTCATGCATTAGAGAAGGAAATGGTAGCCCACTCCAGTGTTCTTGCCTGGAGAATCCCAGGGACGGAGGAGCCTGGTGGGCTGCTGTCTATGGGGTCACACAGAGTCAGACACGACTGAAGTGACTTAGCAGCAGCAAGTATCTCTGTACATAGGTTTACGGGGGATGGGTACTTTTAGTTTATGCTAAACTTGTTGAATTATTTTAACTTTCAGTTGTGATAAAGTATTGCATTTGGAATGGTAAACAATATTTGAAAATCATTTTAAAACTCCAATCCTACATATATTTTGCACAGAGCCTTTGAATGTCTGTTGTCCCCACCTACATCTGTTATTAATCAGTCCCTCCCTCCCACCCTCCCACCCCAACTCTTAGACCCCTCAATCACCCTCCATGGAACATTTGAAAACTGCTAGTGTTATAGCTCATCTGGGAAGGGAAAGGGAATCAGACTTCCTTTATGGCTTCAGATTTTTGAGTTATGTATAGAAAACTCTCTTCACTCCAAGGTTATATTATGTATATATAGTCAGTTATGTTTTCCTTTGTTATTTGTGCTATTGTACAGTTTCTGACCCATCTGGAATTTGTTTAATAAGTGTATAAATTGTGAAGTAGGAATCTGATGTAGGATGTTTCGATCCCACCATTTTGTAATCAACACAAATTAAAGCTGACAGTTACAAGAGCACATGGTAAAATCAGGTACTAGCTAGTTGCTTCCAGAAGAATAAATCTTCTTGACAAATTTATATCTGCAGTTATTTGACTTGGGGAAAATTGGACTTGATAGAAATAGCGGTCATAGAGAAAAGCTAAGAGTGGCAGAAGTTTTAATTAGTAAGATCTGGTAAAGATAACGAAGGCAATGGCACCCCACTCCAGTACTCTTGCCTGGAAAATCCCCATGGACAGAGGAGCCTGGTAGGCTGCAGTCCATGGGGTCTCAAAGAGTCGGACATGACTGAGCGACTTCACTTTCACTTTTCACTTTCATGCACTGGAGAAGGAAATGGCAACCCACTCCAGTGTTCTTGCCTGGAGAATCGCAGGGATGGGGGAGCCTGGTGGGCTGCCGTCTACGCGGTTGCACGTTGTGTAAGCCATTTATAAGATTCACATGACATAAATTTTCGGTCTCAATGAAAATCATTTTTGATAAGAAAAATGGAAATGATGATTAGAGAAATGTTTTAAGTATGTTGTATAGCAAATTCATCAAGGAAAATTAAAATTACTTGATTCCAGGAAATTTTCCAAGGGAAATTCATTCAGTGTTGGTAAAATCATTATTTAATAAAAACATAATTTTGTTTATTTGTATATTTATTTTTGGCTTTGCTGGGCCTTGGTGCATTGAAGGCTTTTCTCTATTTGTGGTGAGCAGGGGCTAGTCTTCACTGCAGTCTGCAGGCTTCACATTGTGGTGCCTTCTCTTGCCGTGGAGCATGGGCTCTAGGGCACGCAGCCTTCAGTGGTTGAGGCTCATGGGCTCAATAGTTCCAGGCTCGAGAGCACAGTTGTGGTTCTCTAGAGCTCAACAGTTGTGGTGCACAGGCTTAGTTGCTCTGTAACATGTGGGATCTTCACACACCAGGGTCACACCTGTGTCCCTTTCACTGGCAGGCGAATTCTTCACCACTGAGCCACCAGGGAAGCCCTAAAATCATTATTTTTTAAAAAAAGTTATTTCTATTGATAAAACCAGAGTGAAAAGGCTCTTGTGGTCATATCAATGGTGTTAAGATGCTCCTTTTTGTGGAGATCATCCTTTATTTTTCTAAATGAATTTCTTACTTTTCTGACACCATTTATGTAGGCACTGATCAGTCTTTAGAACTGCTTTGAAATGAAATTTTTGCATTCACTGAATTCCCATACCTGGGTCTAGATCTGAACTCTTTAATTTCATCAGTCTGCTTGCCTAATCTGCACTGTTTAATTATTGTAGATTTAAAGTACTGTTAAGAACTAGTGAGTAAGCTTCCTCTGCACCTCTAATAGAATTAGTTTTCAACATGTTCTTAACTGCTGTCTCACTTTAATTGTTCTAAGGAACTTTAGCATCAGTTAATTAAATAGACCGGTTTTTTTTTTTTTTTAATGTATTTATCTGGCTCTGTCGGGTCTTGGTTACAGCACTTGGGATCTTCACATATCATGCGGGATCTTTCCCTGTGGAGCACTGACTCTTTAGGTGTGCCATGTGGGGTCAGCAGTTGTGGAGTGTGGGCTTAGTTGCTCTGTAACATGGGAGATCTTAGTTCCCTCACCAGGAATTGAACCTGTGTCTCCTGCATTGCGAGGTGAATTCTTAACCACTGGACCACCAGGGAAGGTTCTCAATAAGCCAGATTTTTAATAACTCGACAAGCTGCATGTTGTTGTTTAGGCAATAAGTCGCATCCGACTCTTTGGTGACCCTATGGACTGGGGCCCACCAGGCTCCTCCTCCTGGAGTGCGTTGTTTCCTTCTCCAGGGGCTCTTCCCGACCCAGAGGTTGAACCTGCATCTTCTGCTTGGCAGGTGGATTCTTCACCTCGGAGCCACGAGGGAATCCCTTGACAAGCTGCACGATACAGATATTTTAGCTTTAATCTCCTACTTGGATTAATTTTATAGGTATTTAGATCTATTTAATCTTTGGGCTTCCCAAGTGGCGCAATGGTAAAGAAGCCCCTTACCAATGCAGGAGACTCAGGTTTGACCCCTGGGTCAGGAAGATCCTCTGGAGCAACAAATGACAACCCACTCCAGTATTCTTGCCTGGAAAATTCCACAGACAGAGCAGGGCACAATCTATGGGGTTGCAAAGAGTCAGACAGAACTGAGCAGACACGTCTAATCTTTATATATCTTTACATCTACAGAGATATATCTAATCTTTATATATCTTTACATCTGCATACAGAGATATATGGGCTTCCCTGGTGGCTTAGAGGGTAAAGCGTCCACCTGCAATGCAGGAGACCCGGGTTCAATCCCCGAGTCAGGAAGATCTCCTGGAGAAGGAAATGGCAACCCACTCCAGTACTCTTGCCTGGAAAATCCCATGGACGGAGGAGCCTGGGAGGCTGCAGTCCATGAGGTCACAAAGAGTCGGACACGACTGAGCGACTTCACTTCACTTCACTTCATAGAGATATATATATGTAGATAGAAATGTGTGTGTATATGTTTGGTTTTTAGCTCTTAAATTAATCAAATATATTTATTCTATTTTAATTTCAGACTTGTTTTCTTTTCTATATATATTATGTATTTATTGGAGTATAGTTGATTTACAGTGTGTTAATTTCAAATGCACAGTGAAGTGATTTAGTTATCCATATACAGCTATTCTTTTTTGATTCTTTTCCCTTATAGGTTATTACAAAGTATTGAGTATAGTTCCCCAGGCTTGTTTTCACATTTTGAACCTTTAATGATCCTTTGTTGTTCATTTCATTTGAAGATAATTTTTGGTACTATATTATATTTTGTCCAGTATCTGTTTATTTCCAAAAATGATAAGGCCTGAGAGCCCTAGGATCTTCAATATGAGATAATTTTGGCATCTACTTGGAAGTAAAAGTGGCAAAGGTTTATTTTTTTCTCTGAAATTCAGGACGTCCTCTGAGTGTTGATGAAGGGCTAAGATGTGTAAGTGTCCTTGCTAGTGGAGTGGGATTTCCCTCTCTTCTTTCTCCTTTCCAAAGAAGAAGAATCTATTATTTATCCTGTCCTTTGCTGTGTCCTCTAAATTCTTGGATGAAATTCACAAGTAGCTTTTGAAGTCTACCTCCCCTTTGATGAGAGCTGGTGACTTGAATTTGCATTCTAATGTCTCTCCTAAGAGGAGAGCCTTAACCTTCACAGTGCTCTACTTTACAGATGTGATACTAGATAACGGACAATTCTTTGAACTGTTGTTTCACTTATATATCGCTTGTTTATGGTTTATTAGGGGGTTCATCATGTGACCTTTGGGTTTCTGTGGGTTTTTTTTTTTTTCTGTTTGTTTTTTTGCAAAACCTCTTTCATATACAAGTCGTATTCCATGAAGGCAGAAATTAGTTCTAATTCTTAGTTCTATTCAGTGTATGAAATACACTCCCTGGTATATCGTAGGTACCCAGAAAATATTGTTGGTTGACTGACCTGTGTTCTTTTATTTCCAAATACAACTTTTGAAAAGAGCCAGCTTATCACATTTAGCTATTTGTCTGCCCCAGATGTCATGATGGCATATCTGAAATGAATCTGACACCCCCAAGCCTTTGACTCTTCTTATTCCCAAATTCTGATGTGCCCTCCTCACAGTGTTGAAGCTCATCCTTTTCAGTTGTTGTGATCCCCCTCTCTTCCCCACCTGCGTTCACATCCACAGAAGATGTCAATTCTACGTTACAGTATCTCTACACCTGTTCCATTCTTATGAGGCCCACTGCCCTAGTTCAAGACATTGCTTTGTTTCTCTTGCCTGCTCATATTTCCCTCTAATCATTATCCCTTCCTTCTCTCCTCCCTCTCATTTCACCAAAATCCGCTTAAATATTGCTTCTAGAACAACCACCCTTAAACAAGTATGAACCCATCCCTCTATGCCTGTGATTTCTTGTTGCCTCTAGAATGCAGTTAAACCCTCCAACCCGCTTTGCATATTCTTCGACAATGTGAAGGACCCCAATTATTGTTTCCAGTTTTACTCTGTCTCCTGCCATGCACATTTCTCTCTAGCCTGGGTAGGGTACTGTTGGGGCTTCCCTGGCGGCTCAGTGGTAAAGAATCCATCTACCATGCAGGAAAAAGAGGTTTGATCCCTGGGCCAGGAAGATCCCCTCGAGTAGAAAATTGCAAACCAGTCCAGTATTCTTAGCTGGGAAATCCCATGGACAGAGGAGCCTGGCAGGCTACAGTGCATGAGACTGCCAAAGACTCGGACACAAGTTAGTGGCTAAATAACAACAGTGTACTGCCTTTCCGTGGACAAACCCGACCATCTCTACTGCTGATCTGCGTTCCATCTCTGTGAGCTCTTTTCAGCTAATTGCCTCCAAGGCCTCTCCCACTGTAGACTTGGCCAGCTGTGCCCTCCCTGGCTGGTCTGCCAGTTGCACTTGGTTGTTTAACTGTCATTCATTCCCCAGATCTCACTCCAAAATCACTTCACAGGACAGCCTTCCATGATCCCTTCTCAGAGAGCCTTCCCTGATTCCCGTTCTTAATCTAGGTCAGATGAAATAGGTCTAGGTCAGATCATAGCTCTAGTATTAAAAAGTACGCACTATTATACGCACATTCATGGGATTATTTGACTAAGAACTGGCTCCCTCACATTACTTTAAACTCTGGATGAAGAGATCTGGACCACTCTGCTCACCACTGAATCACCCCTTATACCCTGCACAGGAGTACACACTAAATTCTTAGTGAATGAATCTGACACTGTCTATACAAGTCTTGGCCTGCTACTTAACCCATCTCAGAAACAATCTGAGAGCCCTCATTTAGAATTCATCTCTCATCTCTTTCTAAAAAAAAAATAATTTTTTTTGATGGCACAGCTTGCGGGATCTTAGTTCCCCAACCAGAGATGGAACCCTCGCCCTCTGCAGTGGAAGGTAGGAGTCTTAACTGCTGGACTGCCAGGGAAGTCCCAGAGTTCATCTCTTTCTCTCTCATTACCTCTTCTCCAGTAGGTGGTAGTTTCTAGAGAATAGTTATCTGTCTTATCTCCACCATAGACCCTGCTAGGAAGACAGAAGAGTGATCAAGTTTGTGTTTAAGGAAGAACACTAACACAAGGTTTTGTTCAAGGGAATGTGCCATAAAGGTTTGCAAATGTTGAAATATTGGTTCCATCTGAAATGTTCTGAGTATTACGTCATGCTTCTAATGACATCAAGTTAGGGTCAGAAGTCTGTCTGATCCAGTGTCCTCCACTTATACCTCGATCTTAGGAGTCAATTCACAGATGTGTGAGGATATTGATTAGAGTGGAATGGAATATGTGATGAGTTCAGTGGGGATCCATTCCTGCGAGTAGAAACCTATGCCCTGGTGCTGGTGGGTTAAGAATATCTTCTTACATTTTTATTTGGTCTTCTTTTGCATACCTCACTTGATAATCTTGTTAACAAATTCTAGTGGGTAATGATAATCAGGAAATGGTAGGAAATGATGGTTAACCAATCTGTGTTTATGCTATCAACTTCGCCCTAGCTGAGGACCTAAACATTCATGGGAAAATTTGGCCTTTGTCTATTTAAGTCTGTTTTCACAAAAGAAAGGTGGTCCTGGAGTTTAACCAAAATGAAAGTGAAAGCTGCACAGTCATGTCCGACTCTTTGTGACCCCACGAACTATACACAGTCCATTGAATTCTCTAGGCCAGGATACTGAAGTGGGTAGCCTTTCTCTTCTCCAGGGATCAAACCCAGGTCTCCCGCATTGCAGATGGATTCTTTACCAGCTGAGCCACAAGGGAAACCCCACGCTGCAGGGTTATTGCTCTTAATTCTACTCACAGCAAAATGAATTGTCCTTCAGTCTGCTTTCACCAACTAGGTCATTTTGGACTATAGGATGATGTATTTTAAAAAGCCATCAAGAAATGTTCAGAAAATTGTGTAACAGCATTGGTTTTGGATTGCCACGGAGAGTTTGGCGACTTTCCTGGGGCCTACGCATTAGTTTGAAGTCACAGTAAAGAAAATGGGAAGGGACAGGAAAAGTTATTCTCTAACCTGCAGCTGCAATGGAGGTAGATAGCAATGGTGTGTTGCAAAGTTGCATTCTATTTTTTTTCTTTCTGAACTTTTTATTTTGTATTGGGGTATAGCCGGTTAACAATGTTGTGATAGTTTCAGGTGAACAGTGAAGGGACTCAGCCATACACATACATGTATCCACAAACAGAGATGTCACTTTGCCAACACAGATCCATCTAATCAGAGCTATGGTTTTTCCAGTAGTCACGTACGGATGTGAGAGTTGGACCATAAAGAAGACTGAGCGCTGAAGAATTGATGCTTTCGAACTATGGTGCTAGAGAAGACTGGAGTCCCATGGACAGTAAGATCAAACCAGTCAATCCTAAAGGAAATCAACCCTGAATATTCATTGGAAGGACTGATACTGAAGCTGAAGTTCCAATACTTTGGCCACCTGATGCGAAGAGCCAACTCATTGGAAAAGACTCTGAGGCTGGGAAAGATTGAGGACAAGAGGTGAAGAGGGCAACAGAGGATAAGACGGTTGGATGGCATCATTGACTCAATGGACATAAGTCTGAGCAAACTCCAGGAGATAGTGAAGGACAAGGAAGCCTGGTGTGCTGTAGTCCATAGGGTTGCAAAGAGTCTGACATGACTTAGTGACTGAACGAAAAACAATTCTCCCCCAAACCCTTCTCCCATCCAGGCTGCCACATAACAATGAGAAGAGTTCCATATGCTATACAGTAGGTCCTTACTTATATTCATTTAAAATATAACAGCATGTACATGACCATCCCAAACTGCCTAACTATTCCTTCCCCCTGGCAACCATAGTTCATTCTCTTTCTGTTTTATAAGTTCATCTATATCATCTCTTTTTAGATTTCACATATAAGGGATGTAATAAGATATTTCTTCTTCTCTGACTTTCTTCACTCAGTATGGCATTCTGTCTTTTTCTTATCTTAACCATTAGAAAGGTAGGGTGTGTGTGTGTGTGTGTGTGTGTGTGTGTGTGTGTAGGTTTTAATAACAGAAAATGTACTCATTTATCTTTCTTGCTCTTGTGAGAAAAATTCCTAAGAGATATCTTTCTGAAAGTCAGAAAAGGTATTTTCCAATCTCCATGGGTGTTGGGGATGCAAATTCCTCAATTTTGATCATAGCACCTCGTGTGTTTCTTAATTGTTTCCTTGATAAAGGGAGGGCTTTCCTGGAAGATAAGGGCCAGGAGAGGGAGAAGACAGATTTCAGTGCTCTAAAAGAAAAAGCTGAGATCACTGGGATTTCAGGTAACCTGCTCAATGAGGGTGGGGGTGAGGTCAGATTCTACAGGTCAGAAAGAAGAACAATGAGATCGTTGTCAGGTTCTGAGACTTTTGTCACCTCCAGGTTTGCCGTGGTGGTCCTTTTCCATCCCCATTTGGGCCACCAGAAAAATGCTTAAAATGAAAACTATTCATGGGCAGTATGTTAATATCTCCCATAAGCCTCTTATCCTTCTCCATCAGAGGGCAGACAGAATGAAAACCACAGTCACGGAAAACCAACCAATCTGATCACATGGACCACAGCCTTGTCTAACTCAGCGAAACTATGATCATGCTGTGTAGGGCCACCCAAGATGGATGGGTCATGATGGAGAGTTCTGACAAAACGTGGTCCCCTGGAGAAGGGAATGGCAAACCACTTCAGTATTCTTCCCTTGAGAACCCTGTGAATAGTATGAAAAGGCAAAAAGATAGGATGCTGAAAGATGAACTCCCCAGGTCAGTAGGTGCCCAATATGCTGCTGAAGAAGAGTGGAGGAATAACTCCAGAAAGAATGAAGAGATGGAGCCAAAGCAAAAACAACACCCCGTTGTGGGTGTGATGGGTGATGGAAGTAAAGTCCAGTGCTGTAAAGAGCAATACTGCATAGGAACCGGGGATGTTAGGTCCATGAATCAAGGCAAATTAGAGGTGGTCAAACAGGAGATGGCAAGAGTGAACACTGACATTTTAGGAATCAGAGAACTAAAATGGACTGGAATGGGTGAATTTAACTTAGATGACCATTGTATCTACTTCTGTGGGCAAGAATCCCTTAGAAGAAATGGAGTAGCCATCATGGTCAACAAAAGAGTCCAAAATGCAGTTCTTGGATGCAATCACAAAAACAGAATGATCTCTGTTCATTTCCAAGGCAAACCATTCAATGTCATGGTAGTCTAAGTTTATGCCCCAACCAGTAATGCTGAAGAAGCTGAAGTTGAATGGTTCTCTGAAGACCTACAAGACTTTCTAGAACTAACACACACAAAAATGTCCTCTTCATTATAGGGGACTGGAATGCAAAAATAGGAAGTCAAGAAACACCTGGAGTAACAGGCAAATTTGGCCTTGGAGTACAGAATGAAGCAGGTCAAAGGCTAACAGAGTTTTGCCAAGAGAGTGCACTGGTCATAGCAAACACCCTCTTTCAACAACACAAGAGAAGACTCTACACATGGACATCACCAGATGGTCAGTACCAAAATCAGGTTGATTATATTCTTTGCAGCCAAAGATGGAGAGACTCTATACACTCATTAAAAAAAGACCGGGAGCTGACTGTGGCTTGGATCATGAACTCCTTATTGCCAAATTCAGACTTAAATTGAAGAAACTAGGGAAAACCATTAGACCATTCAGGTATGACCTAAATCAAATCCCTTATGATTATACAGTGGAAGTGAGAAATAGATTCAAGGGATTAGATCTGAGAGACAGAGTGCCTGAAGAACTATGGATGGAGGTTCATGACATTTACAGGAGGCAATGATCAAGACCATCCCCAAGAAAAAATGCAAAAAGGCAAAATAGTTGTCTGACAAGGGCTTACAAATAGTTGAGAAAAGAAGAAAAGCTAAAGGCAAAGGATAAAAGCAAAGATATACCCATTTGAATGCAGAGTTCCAAAGAATAACAAGGAGAGATAAGAAAGCCTTCCTCAGTGATCAATGCAAAGAAATAGAGGAAAACAATAGAATGGGAAAGACTAGAGAACTCTTCAAGAAAATTAGAGATACCAAGGGAACACTTCATGCAAAGATGAGCCCAATAAAGGACAGAAATGGTATGGACCTTTCAGAAGCAGAAGATATTAAGAAGTGGCAAGAATACACAGAATAACTATACAAAGAAGATCTTTATGACCCAGATAATCATGATGGTGTGATCACTCACCTAACCAGACATCCTGAAATATGAAATCAAGTGGGCCTTACAAACAAAACTAGTGGAAGTGTTGGAATTGAGCTGTTTCAAATCCTAAAAGATGATGCTGTAAAAGTGCTGCACTCAGTTTGCCAGCAAATCTGGGGAACTCAGTCATGGCCACAGGACTGGAAAAGGTCAGTTTTCATTCCAATCCCAAGGAAAGGCAATGCCAAAGAATACTCAAACTATCACACAATTGCACTCATCTCACACACTAGCAAAGTAATGCTCAAAATTCTCCAAGTCAAGCTTCAGCAATACGTGAACTGTGAACTTCCTGATGTTCAAGCTGGTTTCAGAAAGTGCAGAGGAACCAGAGATCAAATTGCCATCATCCGTTGGATCACCAAAAAAGCAAGAGCATTCCAAAAAAACATCTGTTTCTGCTTTATTGACTATGCCAAAGCCTTTGACTGTGTGGATCACAACAAACTGTGGAAAATTCTGAAAGAGATGGGAATACCAGACCACCTGACCTGTCTCCTGAGAAGTCTGTATGCAGGTCAAGAAGCAACAGTTAGAACTGGACATGGAACAACAGACTGGTTCCAAATAGGAAGAGGAGTACATCAAGGCTGTATATTGTCACTCTGCTTATTTAACTTATATGCAAGGTACATCATGAGAAATGCTGGGCTGGAAGCACAAGCTGGAATCAAGATGGCCGGGAGAAATATCAATAACCTCAGATATGCAGATGACACCACCCTTATGGCAGAAAGTGAAGAGGAACTAAAAGAGCCTCCTGATGAAAGTGAAAGAGCAGAGTAACAAAGCTGGCTTAAAGCTCAACATTCAGGAAACGAAGATCATGGCATCCGGTCCCATCACTTCATGGCAAAAAGATGGGGAAACAAAAGACACAGTGAGAGACTTTATTTTTGGGGGGCTCCAAAATCAATGCAGATGGTGACTGCAGCTATGAAATTAAAAACATTTTCTCCTTGGAAGAAAAGTTATGACCAACCTAGACAGTATATTAAAAAGCAGAGACATTACCAACAAAGTCCATCTATTCAAAGCTTTGGTTTTTCCATTAGTCATGTATGGATGTGAGAATTGGACTGTGAAGAAAGCTGAGCGCCGAAGAGTTGATGCTTTTGAACTGTGGTGTTAGAGAAGACTCTTGAGAGTCCCTTGGACTGCAGGGTGATCAAACCAGTCAATCCTAAAAGAAATCAGCCCTTAATATTCATTGGAAGGAATGATGCTAAAGCTGAAACTCAAATGCTTTGGCCACCTGAGGCAAAGAACTGACTCATTGGAAAAGACCCTGACTTGGGGAAAGATTGAAGGTAGGAGGAGAAGGGATTGACAGAGGATGAGATGGTTGGATGGCATCACCGACGTGATGGACATGAGTTTGAGTGAACTGCAGGAGTTGGTGATGGACAGAGAGGCCTGGTGTGCTGTAGTCCATGGAGTCACAAAGAATCAGACACGACTGAGTGACTGAACTGAACTGACTGAACTGTTAAATATGGTGAATTAATTCAATCAATTTTTTTTTAATGCCTCTCTGTACCAGGGGTTCTTCCAGAGCCTGGTATTGAACACAGTGATGATCTGTGCCTTTGCTGAGCTAGCATTTTAGTGGCAAAACACACAGTGAAGTAAATAAATAAAATCTATAATTTTTTAGATGCTGTTAAGTGCTACATGGGTGGTGAGGGGCGGGGAAGGAAGGAGAATGAACATGTTGAAGAGGAGGGTTGCAGTTTTAAATATGATCAACAAGAAATATTTCATTGTCTTGGTGACATTTAAGTAAAGATCTGAAGGAAGCCTTACCTGTGTGGTTATTTGGAGGAAGGGTGTTTCGGGAGGAAGAATGCAAGGTTCAAAGATGAATTCTAAGTTAGAAAAGCAATTTATTGACTCATGGTATCTGAAAACTCAAGAGTTCAGGCATGCCTTGATAAAGAGATTGGGAAAACATATTCTTTTTCTATGCTCTAGTTGCTGGTTTCATTCTTACATAGATTGGTCTTTTATAGTGGCAAGAGAGTTGTGTCTCCTGTTCGTACATCCTTGTACTTCAACTCTATGGGAAGAGTAAAGGACTTTGTGTCAGCATCACCAGCAAAAATCTTATACTGCCTCTTGCTCTGATTGGCGCATTGCTGATTTCTGAATCAGTTTTTGTGATCAGAGTAAATGCTGTGTGCTGATTGTTTTATACTTGTTTTACTTGTCCCACTGGAATGGCAGGGACTGCAAAAGTAAACATGTGTCTTTTTTAATTTTTTTAAGGAGAGTGTCTGGGGTGTTCCCCTAGGGAAAACGGGAACGAAGAGAACGGTGAGTGGATTTAGAAGAGCGAAAGCAGAAGGAGTCCATTATACCTTGTCTTGAAGCTTTAATGAATTTTTTTTTTTTAATTTTTGGCTGCACCCCTTGGTGGGGGAATCAAACCCACACTGCTTGCCTTGGGAGGTGGAGTTGTAACCACTGGATTCCTGGGGAAGTCTCCTTAAATGAAATCGTTAATAGAGCTGTGTCTATCACAGACTTGCTGGGGAAAGTGACTTCTTCTCTGTTATATCTCATTTCTCTTTCTCAAAAATTAAAAGATTAGACCCTGAACTTTGTCATATATAATTTATATTAAGTGTATTTCTTAAAGTCTTAAATTATATTATTATAGTATGGTATTACAAATATAATGTGTTGAAGAAAAAGTAAAAATAGAGAATTTAGTCTTTATTATGGCTGTTGATATTTGCCATAAGGGCCAACATGAATTTTTTTTTTTTTTGGCCATGTGGCATGTGGGATCTTAGTTCCCCAACCAGGGATAAAACTCACGACCCTTACAGTGAAAGCTCAGAGTCTTAACCACTGGACCAACAGAGAAATCCCATGAATTTTTGAGGACAGGATTAAAATGCAAGTTTCTTAAAAGTTGGTGTGATCAGTCCCAGATGACTTTGTACTCTGATTTCCTGTTCCTCTGCTTGATAAGCTATTGAAAGAAAGAGACAAAGAAAGGGTATTATATCAGAATTCTCTGCTGGGTGAATTTCCAGCCTGGAGTTGGGGAACTCTGTTGAAAGACCAGTTCCAGGAGCATATTTCACACAGCTTTCTATATTTGAAACTGAGAATGGAGAGTCTATGCACTTATTTGTATTGGCCTTTGTGGCATTATGATAATGCGAGCATAAGATCCCCGAAAGAAAGGAAAGCCCTGTGACTCATTTCCTGAACTTTCAGGATTGCACAGCCCTTCCTTAGTGCTTGACTGCAGGCAGAACGGGCCAAAGAAGTGGCCTGTCCCCCATGAGGCATCTTGAGACCTAGACTCTCCTAAAAGTTGGTATTTCCAATAAGAGGTCTTCATAGCTGTTTTGCCTATGAGAGGGGTATCAGAGCCCAGCATTTTATATTAAATTTGTGAATGTATGTGTCTGACATATGGCATTGCATCATAGAGACTAGTATCTCCTTCAAGCTTTCTGCACGATTTGGGCAACACCTAAAATACCTCCGTGTACAATTTCCATGTGTCACACACAATGCACTTAGGTAACCTGAGACCTGCCTCTGGGAATATTTTCTTGGAAATTTCCATGCGCTTGAGCACAGTGCACAAAGACGATATCAGACCGAGCATATCCTTCTTCCTCTATGACAGATTCAGGGATTTATGGCCTTCTTGGCTTCCTTAGCCAAATCAAGATAAATTCCTATCTGGTTTCATGAGGTCTTTAGGGTTCCATGACGACTATTTGCTTTATTGCCGCCAGGCTTTGTTTCAACTTGGAAGGACAGTACTTCAGAAGGAAGTGGGGTCCTGCAAACTCACTCCCCACCCATCCAAAATATTCTTCTTATTGTGGTTTTTATGTGATTGACTCATCAGAATGATATTTGTCTGTGACATATTTTCCTACAGTAAAATATATATAATAATTTATTACAGTACAGCATGAACACATATTGCTGACCCAGCAAACTAGACTGTGTGTGTTTGATCAGTGGTTGCTATTCTGTGCTTGCTGAGTGCGTCTGCAGTGCGTGTTGTTTCTTTTCTTGTGGTCTCCCTTTCTGTCATTTCTTTTTTTGCGTGTGTTATTTTCATGGCTTACAGAAAAAGGAATAGCAATAGGCTGGCTGGAAAGAAAAATTGCAATAGATGTGAAAAATGTAAGTTTTATCAAGAGATGAGAAGAGAAACCAGACTGCAGAGAAAATATTTGCAAGAAGCATGTCTGATAAAGACTGTTATTTAGCATATGCAAAGAACCCCTAAAACTCAACAATAAGAAAATTAAAAAAACCTGGTTAAACAGTGGGAAAAAGACCCAGATAGATACCTCAGCAAAGAAGATATACAAATGGTAAACAAGCATATGGAAGGATGCTCAACACCATATTCATCAGGGAACTGAAAATCGAAACAACAATGAGATGTCACTACATGCCTATTAGAATGGCCAAAATCTTGAACACTGACATCAAATGCTGGTGAGGATGGAAACAACAAGAACTCATTCATTGCTGATGGGAATACAAAGTGGTTTAGCCCCTTTGGAAGACAGTTTGACAATTTCTTACAAAAGTAAGCGTACTCTTACCAAATAGTCCAGCAATGGCACTCCTTGGTAACTACCTAAATGAGCTGAAAAATCATGTCCATGCAAAAGTCTCAACAAGAATGTTTGTAGAAGCTTTATTCCTAATTACCAAAACTTGGAAACAACCAAGATATCCTTCAGGAGGTGAACTGATAAATAATCTGTAGTATGCCTAGATGCTATGGAATATTATTTATTCAGTGCTAAAAAAAAAAGAGCTGTCAAGTCCTAAAATAGACTTGGAGGAAACATAAATGCATATTCCTAAGTGAAAGAAGCCAAACTAAAAAGGCTACATACTGTATGATTCCAACTATATGACGTTCTGGGAAAGGCAAAATCATCGACAAGATAAAAAGGATCAGAGAGGAGGGAGGGGTGTGTGGTCCTGAGCACCAAGCATTTGAGGGCACAGTAAAACTATTTTCTGTGACACGAAAATGGTGGATGTGTGTTGTTATACATTTGTTCAGACCCATAGGATGTCCACCACCAAGAATGAACCCTACTGTAAACGGTGGGCTTTGAGTGATAATGATGTATTAGTGTAGGTTTGTGGATTGGAACAGTCATGGGCGACAGTGGAGGAAGCTGTGCCTGTCTTTGTTAGGACAGGGAGTATATGGGAAATCTCTATACTTTGCAATCTATTTGCTGAGACCCTAAAATTGCTCTAAAAATAAAGTCTATTAAAAATGCAAGTTGTGGGCCAGTGGTTAAGAATCCACCTGCCAATGCCGGAGACACAGGTTTGATCCCTGGTCTAGGAAGGTCCCACATGCTGCAGGGCAACTGAGTCCATGTGCCACAACCACTAAGGCCACACTCTAGAGCCCAGGAGCCACAGCTGCTGAGCCCGTGTGTTGCAACTAATGATACCTGCACACCTAGAGCCTGTGGTCCACAGCAAAAGAAGCCACCACAATGAGAAGCTGGCCATCCGCACGCAGAGGAAGCCTGTGCACAGCAGCGAAGACCCAGCACAGCCAACAATAAAGAAGAATTTAAAAAATTGTAAAGATATGCCATTTGTATGGATTGTTATGGTGACTTCCTGTGGAAATTCTTTGATATAATAAAGGGGGTCATCACCACATCCTAGAAAGGCTAACACTCAGCTCCACGGGAAAGGAAAGAAGGAAAGAGGAAAGCAGCTATGGTGACGAGGCCTGACTGTGGAGACTGACAGTGCTTCTCGTAAGGACTGTGCAGTGTCCACCTGTTGAGAGCCATTCGGATAGCAGGTTAAGCTTTCCCAGCCTCTCCCTATTCCTGAGTGTCTCCTTCCAACAGGACCAAGGAAGGAGTGTGGAGATGTATGCTTCTCACTCTGAGTTTCCAAAAGGCTTTCATGGGAGATAGCTCCCCTCCCTTATCAGAGCTGGGCTCTATCGAGTCCTGCCTTATCTGGGAGGACAGCTCAATTGCAACTGAATCTGTTTTCCCAGCACAGCTGCTGTAGCCGCAAGGGCCCACTCCCCTGCTCTTCCCTCGCGGCCTCTTGCTAGCTGGACAAGAAGGAGGACGTACTGAGTGACTTCAGCTAATAATTATGGTGACGGCCAGCATATAATGATTGCACGTGTTGTGCCAGGCCTAACTCTAAGTGTTTTATATGGATTGTCTCAATCTGAGAAGAATAACAGCCAGTAGCACTTAGTAAATGTCAGGCACTGTTCAGACATATTATCCTGATTTACTTTTATGAGAACCCTAAAGAGGAGGCTCCCTTATCTTTCCTGTTTGACAGATGAGGAAACTAAAGCTTAGAGAAACTGTGTCACTTGCCCAGTGTCACACAGCCGCCGAGTGATCAAATTTGAGGGCTCTAAAACAGTCTTTTAATTTATAATTGTGCAGAGTTGTTCCACTACAATTTTGTTCTCTCTAAAATATTTTCTAAAAATAAAGGGTCTCTAAGAATCCCTGATATGACCATGGGCACATGTGTTTTTCCCCTGCTTTTGATGTTCTGCATGATCATGGCTAGTGCGAGCTAGTGTAACAAACTCTACCGCACACGCTTAATTAATCAGCCCAGGTGACTGTGTCCCACTGATTGTGAAAGTCCAGAAGAGAAGCAAAACCAAAATTCGATACACAACCAGGATCCCTATTAGTTTGCCACGCGCCGTTTAGATCTATTTCTGCTTGTTCCTCCGTGTTTATTCCTCCCAGGTGTTAGGGTGTCTTCTTTAGCCTCATTCTTATGTGCTTTATGCTGTAGTCGCTTCTCTTTTCATTTTCCATCTGAGCTAGTTTGAACTTGCCGGCCTCTAATTTTAGGCCTTTCACCCTCCCATCCAATCACTTCTGCCAGAAATGCACTACTGCCAGAATGTTCCTTCTAAAGGACCGGAACTTCTGGATAATAATCTTCACAGTTGGACCCAGGTTTCCCTTCCCAGCCAGACCTTCTACCGCTCCCCAACTTGTCCCCTAAGACCAGCCACACACAATCACTTGCTGTCCCCCCACGTCACCCTTCCTAACTGTGCGCCTGCTCAGATTTCCCCTCTGCCCAAAGCCTTCGGGTCCCACAGGGAGCTCCTTTCCATCCTGAGTGCTAAAGTCAAGCTGTGCTATTCCAATTTCTCCGACCTCTTTTCTTTGAAACCATGGAACCTTGGACACACCTTCATCTTAGCGCACTAGGTACACATTTCAGCTGACAGCTTTTGTTTTGTTTTTTTTCTACTGACCAATTTAACTTACATTTTGAACTCTGCCTTTTGTTGGATACATGGTAAAGCGGTGTACTTCTCCCATCTCTTCTCTGGGCTTATGTCTAAACCCATATGAGTTCATATGGCTCATGTAAACCAAAGCCCTTAGGTTGGGGAGTGTGGTCTTGGCCATCACCTCTTCCTGCTGGCCTCCACTTGATGCCCGATGTCCTTTGGCTATCAGCCCAGACAGGTGGCTATGATATCACTCTCCCTCCCATCTTTGAAGGCCTCTCAGGTTTAGCAAATGCCCTGTTTTGATGCCCTTTTTCTTGGGCATTCAGACATGTATGTTCCTAGGCTGTGCCGGGAAATGGGAAAGTTTAGGGTGCCAAGGCCTGCATCTTTTTGGATCACTCAGAAACATAAGCCCATTCTGTTAACTCAGTGAGGCTTTCCTAGCTACAGCTTGCATTTCTTCAGTGGGGTCTGAATGCTCCTCCTGGGCTCCCTGAGACACTGAAGCACAAATTGTCGCATTTCGGGAGCTCTCAGTTGTGTGTGGGAGCCCTGTCATTTGGTCTTTCCCTGTCCATGGGCCCTTTTTGCAGTCCTGGTTGCATGTAAGTTCTCTTGTGTTTATTTTGACTCTTCTTCCTCCCCACATGCTGAGGAAATGTTATTCACCAGTCGGTGGGTGAGTTGGGTGGAGGGTTGGGGGAGGGTGTGGGAAGTCTCGCTCTAACCCCATCCTGTCTCTATGTCCTCAGGCCTAGCCTTTTGAAACTCAAAAACTTTTACCCTGTTTTTTGCTATCACAGCCTTTTGCAGTGAATCCCGTAATGCTAAAGTGGGGCAAAACCCAGGGGTTCTGGAGATACATCTTTATCTCACTGTCATGGTATCCATCTTATTTGGATAATAGTATCCATTACATTAAAGGGAAACTCCTACCTTTCCTTTATGATACCTTCTAAGTCAGGGCAGAACCCCAGAGAAAAGATGCAGGAAGTACCTGGATTTGCCTGAGCTTAGTATCTATCAACGGGCAGAAGGAAGGTTCAAAATGTAAAAAAAATTTTTGTACTTAATTTTAGTTTATTCTATTTTCTTCCAGTTATATAGAGATAGACCTGCCATACAACACTGTGTAAGTTTAAGGTGTATAGCATAATGACTCAACGTAGATATACATTGCAAAATGATAGGACATACTCTCTTAATAACTTTCAAATATTCAAAGTATAAATTGAGCAATAGAAAAAAAAATATGTCAGTTGAAATGTATACCTAGTACACTAAGACCAAGGTATGTCTGGGGTCCCCTGAAGGGTAGGGAAGGAGAGAACTCAGTGTCTGGTGAATGAACTAAGCAATTAAATGATTAATGCTAACAGATTTTGTTTTTCCAGTGCCCACCACACGCCAGGTACAACTAGCCTTCTCAACAATCTTATAACATTTCCCTTATTTATACTCAAGGAAAGCAATATAGCTCAGAAAGGCAACATATTTCATCCTGGAATGAACAGCTAATGAGCAGTAAATACAGAATTCTGACCCAAATCTATTTGATCCCAAATCCTGAATTCTTTCTGCTGGGCACGCTATGTAATCAAATTTATTTAACCTTTGAGGTGCTTACAGGTGCTAAATCCCATATGAAATGTATATATATATACATTTATATATACTTATATATATATATGCGCATGTATATACAGATGCATATATCATATATATGTATATATGATGACGTCTCTTGCTTTCTAAAAATTAAATGCACTTTCCAACCACTGGAAAGGATTGTTTAAAAATATTCTCTTGCTCTGCTATTCTTAGAAATTTTTTGTGTGATTATTTTCTGGGCAGCTTATTGATCCTGCTAATATTTACTGCCTCACTTATCAATAACAGTAGGATGTAATGTCACCAGTTTACACTTGGAATCTTGACATTTGCAACTGTGGTATATTTCCGTCAAATGATGTATTTATCATTTACACCATTTAGACGTTGGTGAGGATGAAGGAAAAAATGTTTGTGTGAGTTACATGGGGATAAATGTTTTCTTTTTGCACTGCCTGGCAAGATGGTGGCTGTATTTTTTACAAATAAGATATGTAATTGTGTGTCTATTCCAAGCAGCTTGTTTATATTTTCCCTCAGGGTTTGACTTTCTTAGATGTCTAAAACACTCTGAGGGGAGGGAGGGAATGCCATAAATTTTTACAAACAGACATTGTCCTTGTTTCCCAGGCAAATTCAATGCACCTTCTGTTGGGTAATTGGAATCCAAGAAGTAACATGGAGTGTTTTAACAAAATGTGAATGAGCTGTATTTATAATGAAACGACAGAGATTTGGAAACCCAAACTATTTATGTGAGAGAAAGTGATTAAAAAGACACAGTGAGAGATCAGAGTGTACTGACTCAGTTGTAGAATTTGGCATTAAACATAGGAAACATAGGTGAATGTGAGTAAATATTTCCAGAAGATGGGTCCCACAGCCTTTCTATTTCTAGGGTAGCATCCCACTGCATTTTGCTGGTATTGCATTCTCTCTTGGGGGTGGTGGTGGTTATAAACTGTACTGCTAAAAATGGGCTGTAAATAAAAAGTGCATCTCAGAGTGGTTCTTTTTCTCTCTCTATTTTGGGTTAAATTGATCAGAAAGAGATCTTAGGTGAGCTGTGAATAAGCTTCATATTACTTTTTTGGTGCAGTAATGGCCCCTTTTGCAAAGAGCCATGTGTCCATGTATCTGTAATTGTGTCTTTAGAACATCTGAGCTTCTACTGCCTTATAAATGCAGTCCCTTCATATTTGAGACCACTGTCCCAAGCAGTGCCAAGAACTGAAGGCAAAGGCCAGATGCCACATTGCTAGGAGAACCAGGTGACAGGGTTGGGCTGTGCAGTGTGGTGGGAGGAGGAGAGAAATGCAGCTGGTGATGTCAAAAGCTCGGTGAGATTTCCATTTCCTTTGCTGTTCATTTTAGAAACAGTTGTTTGCTGACTGTTTACTCATAGGAAGATATAAATAAGACTGCCGCCCTCCCTCTCTTCTTCCGAGTCATTCGTTCCAATTCTCAGTTTTACTGATTGGTTGTCATCTCTCTCAAAATTCTCAGGTTACTGTTTCTTCCATGTGAGAAGCGTGGGTTTGAACCTTTGGGGAGTCACATACCTCGGAGAATCCTGTGAATGGTAGGACCTTGCTCCTAAGTCACACATAGAATATTGTTCAGAGAGCCTCAGAAGTTCACCAGTGGACCCCCTGGTTGAAACCACCATCCCCGTGACCTCCTCTCCCCATTTGTCTGTAGTACCACACCCTGGCTTCTCGTCCTTTTTTATTTCATAAATATTTGTTTACTTATATACGGCTGCATCAGGTTTCAGTGTGGCAGGCTGGGCCTTTGGCTGGGGTGCGCCAGCTCTCTAGCTGAGGTGCCCAGGCTTAGCTGCTCTGCGGCATGTGGGGTCTTAGTTCTCCATTTAGGGAGCGGACCTGGATCCCCTGCATTGGGAGGCAGATTCTTAACCACTGGGCTAGCAGGGAAATCCCTTCTTGTCCTTTTATAGCGCCTCTCATTTGCAGCGTGGCGAATTGCCGTTTCTAGTGTTGGTTGAACAAAGGTGTGCTGTTTCTTTTGTATCATAGGAGAGCAGGTGGTGTAAGTTTCTCCAGTTCTCCACGCCCTTAGTGTGAGCCTTTTCCCCATGTTATTCTGGAAATGGAGTCTAATGCATTCTTTCTACCTGGTGGTGGTGATACATATGCACAACAGTAGAAAATGATTATTGAGTTGAAATGGTAAGACATCTTGTATATGACTATCTGTACTTCTGAACATGGACTGTCTTGAATTCAAAGGATTTACACGTATTTACAACATGACATGCCCATCTGATGGAGTCTTTGATGGTAGAGGTAAATAGAGTTAACTGGTTCCCATGGGAATCCAGTCTCTGATTAGACAATAGGTCTTGAACTGCTGGAGAAAAGCTAAATGGGTTTCTGAAACTACAATATATCTGGAAAATAATGTAGATTTTCAGGATTATATGTCCATCCACTCCAATTTGAAAAGTGCTGATTTATCAGGCTAAAATCTTATTCTAAGAAATTGTTTTTTAGTTGCTAATTATAAATGAAAAAGAATTCTAGTGTTAGGCAGAATATTGCCTCTCCTCCCCACCCCCCACCCAAGAAGACATCCGTACCTTAATCTCCCAAACCTGTAAATATGATCAAAGGGACTTTGCAAATGTGATTAAGTTTTAAGACTTTGAAGTAGGGGGATTTCCACTTGGGCCCAGTCTAATTACCTGAATTCCTTATACTTGGAGAATCTTTCCAGGCTGTGATTAGGGAAAGAGATGTGGTAGCAGAAGCAAGGTTACAAAGATGCTACATCACTGGCTCTGAAGACAGACGAAAGAGACCATAAGCCAAAGAATGTGGATGCCCTCTCAAAGCTGAAAGGGCAAGAAAATGGATTCTTTCCTAAAGCCCTCAGGAAGGAGCCCAACCTGGTTGACATCCTGACTTTAGCCCAATGAGACCTGTGCCAAACTTCTGACCTTCCAAACTAGAAGATGATGAATTTATGATGGGGGAGCCTGGTGGGCTGCCGTCTATGGGGTCGCACAGAGTTGGACACGACTGAAGTGACTTAGCAGCAGCAGCAGCAATAAGATCTTAGTAATGCATTCTATATTCACCAGAAGCTCTACATTCCTTTTTTTGCATGATTCACATTTACTCTGTTTAGGATGAAATAGCAGTTTGGTTCATCTGCAGTGATATATTTTTTAAATCTAATACAGATATAAGTAGTTGTTTTTCGTAATATCTTGAAATGTAATTGTGTTATCTCTAGGAATAACTCATTTGTACAAGAGGGAAAATGTGCACCTCTTGCAGATAATATTGTTGTCTCATCTCTGTCAAAATTTATTGATAAATTGATTTTAAGGAAGAGGAGAAAGAGAAAGAAGGAGAGAAGGAGAGGGAGAGACAGAGAATAAGAAAGGATCTTGACAGGCCATCTCTTTCTTCAGACAGAAATGTATTTAAGAGACTTTGAACAGATAAATATCTATCCTAGGGATGTAAATGGAATTTTTTTCCCCCCTAAGGGAGCCCTAAATATATTTCAGCTGGTTCATTTGCATGAGTCATTTACGTTGATTTCCATGAACCATTCCTGGGTCTCTATTCTCCATATAACCCTTGACTTAACAAGATATCTCTCTCTCTGCCCTGTTCCCCCTTCCCTCTCTCTTCCCCCTATTTATCATTTATTCCATTCATATTGAATGTCTACTCTGGGAATGACTCTGTGAAGGCATCATGGGAATCTCTGAGAAATAAATGCAGAGTCTCACCCACAACAATTTACCGTCTTCTGGGGGAGAGCATGGGCCTAAGGAAAGGTGAAATGACAAGAGGTGTTTATAAAGTGCCATGCAGGGCAGTGTCAGTGAAGGATAGTAATAGCTGGAAGTGTGGGTCATGGTGGTGGCAGTAGCAGCATCCGAGTACCCCACCAATGTCAGGCTCCCTGTGTATGTTTTCCCTCTTTATCCTCAACAAACTTTTGAAAGAGATTATCCCCATTTACTTAATTCTGGAACATTGAACTCAGTATTCCCACTGACTCAGGTTCACTTGAGTTGAAAATTCAGCTTCATCTCATTGGGACGCACTGTCACTGGTGTGCCAGCATAGACGTGTTCCCTATGGATCTCGTCTTCCTGGAGGACGTGACCCATTTATCAAGCATCTGCTACTTGCCAGGCACTTGCTAGATCTATTCTGTCATTTGAAGAATGAGAAAAGTGGGCCCTAGACAGGTTCAGTAACTTGCCCAAAGGCACATCGTAGGTGAGTGATAAAGCCAGGATGTGGACCCAAGTGGGCTGATTCCCAGCACGACGCTGTCTGCTCTGCACCGGGCTGGGTTTTATAACCTATTGCTGGGCAGGACGGGAGGTCTTTTCACTCCTTTCAGCATGACATGGAAAGAAAACACATTCAACAAGTTGTTTCATGAAGTGTGATAAGTATTTTGATAGGGGAAGTAGAAATGCTGTGGGGACACAGGAGGAAAGAGTTTCTAACCTGAACAAGAAAAACAAAATAAATTCTTCCTCAAGGAAATCATAGTTAAGCTGAACCCTGAGGGAGGAGTAGAAGATAACCAGATGAGGGAGATGGGAGCACGTCCACAGAATCATAGCCGCCAGCCTTCAATCAGCAGTGGCTTCAGAAATAAGTCAGCTGCGTGCACCACCCTCTTCACGTAGGTCGCCACTAGGTCCAGGCCCCAGCTGCATTCAGATGTTGACTCAGATGTCACGTCTCCTTAAGGTCTTTCCTAACCACCCTACTTAAAATATTACCACAGCCCCCAGCCTTCCCAGCCTCTTTCCATGGCATCTGGTTTCCTCAGTGGCCTCCATATAACTTACCACATCTTATTTATTCATTGCTTTTGATTGTCCATTTCTTCCCATTGGAATACATGCTTTATGCAGGCAGATTTTTTTTTTTTCCTCACTGTGTTTTGTTCATGGGTGAGTCTTAAGAACTGAGAACAGTGTTTATAGCATGGTGGGCTCTCCATAAATACTTACTGGATGCACGTCGAGATATTCACTTGTTCCTGATTTCATGACCACTGTGTCCTGTGAATCAGAGAAGCTCACTCAGGCGATCTTGCTGAAATCTTCCTGATGCCCTTAGTGTGCCATGCTGTATTCTAGATAGCTTGGGAGCGGCCAGGCAGTGCGGTGGGCGGGCACCTTTCAGCAGGGTACTCCTTGCTCCACAAAGTCTACATACAGATCACTCACAGAATTTTCTCTAACTTTGTGTGGAGCCAAGAATCTTAGTGTTCATTTCCACCCATCACCTGAGCACTCTCCTTTCCAGTTTCTTCCTCTGCAGAAACATGTTTCTAGATCTCTGCTTAGTCCCCTGAAGCTCACCCCTGGGAAATATTTCTGTGCCATGATATTTATTATACCAAAATTTAACTTTTCCCTTTCTTATTTTCACTTATCTGGTAAGACCTTTGAGTTTTGGTGACTGAAAATGTTTATATTTAAAAGAGTGTACTATCAACAATATTTGGCATAGCAGAGTTACCAGATAGATCCTGTTTTGTCTAAGTTTACAGCTTCTTTTATTCTCTTAGATAGGCTAGCTTACTTTACAAACATGGGCTGACAGTTTCTTGCTCTTTTCTGTCCAGGTGGAGGAATTCAAGCAGAGAGCCCAAAGCCTGTGTGCAAAGAGCTCATGATTGCAAAGGAATCCAAGGACCTTAGAGATGAGAGTTACTCATTTTATGAGAGAGAAAAACAGAGAGAGAGAGACATAGAAAGTATCCAAATGTAACAAGTACTGTATGGTCGTTGTCTGACCAGGAAACTGCAGAGCAAAGCTATTACTCCTTTACCATTCCTGCATGGAAGTTTCATGGAGGTTTGAAATTCTGTTGCTCTGGTGATGTACTGCTGCTGCTGCTGCTAAATCACATCAGTCGTGTCCGACTCTGTGTGACCCCATAGACGGCAGCCCACCAGGCTCCTGTCCCTGGGATTCTCCAGGCAAGAACACTGGAGTGGGGTGCCATTTCCTTCTCCAATGCATGAAAGGTGATGTACTAACTAATGTGAAAAGATTTTGCTTACAGTTACTGTGTGACCTTTGGGGATAGTTTGTAGAGTCACTGGTTAACTAGGTCAACTCTATCCATATGGTATCATTATGGTCATTATGCCCGGAGGGGAATAGCAAACTAGAAATCAAAGCTAGAAAGAAAAGTATTGAGGTAACATTTAGTCTCTGCCTGCCTGAGGTGACCTGAGCTTCTGCACAGTGGCAGCCATACCTAGAATAGGCAAGGAAGGCCAAGGTCAGAACAGCAAACTGCTCCCTGCTACTACTTCCCTACTAACCTCACTCGAGATCTTAGATATAAAACAAGCTTGGTTTTCAATTTTCCCAGCTGCAGAAGCATCAACTTAAGCCTCCTTTTAGAAGGTCTGCGTCTTGTTTCTCCAATATTACTTCAGAAAAAAAGCAGATCATTTATAAGTCTTTTAATCAACCCATTAGATGTTTTCCTTGGTATCTGAACAGACAATTACCATGAATTCCTGAAGGCCAAATACATAATTGTGAACAAAATATTGAAGACAGTTTCAGGTTTCATAACTTGAATTTGGGGATAATTGTTTCCATGTGTTTCCTGCTGATGAATCAACCTATAGTCTTTTAATAGGTTGATTTAAAACATTTTTTTTTTCTTTTCACAGTTTTGTTTTTCTATTACATACGTGTTTCTCTTTATCCCACATGAAATATTCCGTTCTCCAAGAGAATTCATGAATGGGAAAGAAGAGAGGACAAAGCAATGAAGTGCTGAGCATGGAGTCAGTCGGGGCAAATTCTAAGGCCGTTCACACAGGAAGGAACAACAGGGGTGGAGTGTGGGCCTGGTGCTAGCACATGGTGGCTGAGTCATGTGGGGACTAGGGTTCCACACTGGGATCAGAAGCTCTTGGCAGATTAGCGAGAGTTTATCTGTGTTTTCTGAAGTCATTGGGATGCCTAAACCACGCCCTCTAATCACACAACAATATCACATCCCATGACTCAACTGTTAAGACTCTTTTTGATTCATGATCATTATTGCCCCATAAAGATCATTTCCTGAACTGTTTATAGTTTAGAAAAAGGCTTGCAAGAAGGTTGAATAGTACAAGGTAGCTTCTAGAGTTAGTTACTTCATTCAGCATCCACGTATGGAATACCTGATATGTATTGGCCCTGTTTGGTTTTTTTTCCTAGGAACTAGAGATAGTAATGGGTCCCCTATCCATGAAGCTTACGTCCTAGTGGTGGGTGGGGAGTGGCGCAGATGGACAGGCGGCAGATAAGCCAATAAGCAAATATGGTGATTTCTGATGGTAATGTTTACCGAGGAAATAGACCTTGGAGTTATGATTGCAAGTGATGAGAATGAGGTGGAGGTGGGGGAATTCCAGGCAGAGGGAACCGAATATGCAAAAACCCAACAGCAGACAACAGTGACTTCCATCCTTGATTCATCAGCCTCAAAGGGTTTCTGGGAACAGTGGGAGAAGTTCGGACACCACCAGGGCCCTCCTGTGAGTCGTTTCACATCAAGGGAAGTACAAGTGCCCCAGGCAGCCTGGCCTCAGCTAAGTACAAAGACCATGGAAAGAGGTCAATGGAAATTCACCCATGTCCACTTCTTCATTTTACTAACTTCACCTCTCCTTTTAGCTCTAGCCACTTCAGAAAAAAAAAACAACAAACAAACAAACTCTTCTTTAGGGCAGCTGCATACACAGTCCCCGGGGAAATGCCGAATAAAAGTGTTTGAGGAACTTGTGTAAATAATTGTGTGAAGTGATACCATAATTACACTGGGTTTAGATAAAATGCTTCATTAGGGGATGGTGCAGAGAAGGCAATGGCACCCCAGTCCAGTACTCTTGCCTGGAAAATCCCATGGGCGGAGGAGACTGGTGGGCTGCAGTCCATGGGGTTGTGAAGAGCTGGACATGACTGAGCGACTTCACTTTTCACTTTCGTGCATTGGAGAAGGAAATGGCAACCCATTCCAGTGTTCTTGCCTGGAGAATCCCAGGGACGGGGGAGCCTGGTGGGCTGTTGTCTATGGGGTCGTACAGAGTTGGACACGACTGAAGCGACTTAGCAGCAGCAGCAGCAGCAGGGGATGGTGAGCTAGAGTCCATTAAGCCAATGATCTCAATGGGGGTGATCCTTCCTCACCCACAGGGGACATCTAGCAAAACTGAAGATCATTTTAACTCATAACTTGAGATATCAGGTATCTAGTGAGTAGAGGCCAGAGAGGTTTCTGAACATGCAACAGTGCACTGGACACGCCCCACACGATTACCTGATCCAACACTAAGCGCTGAACTGGGGTTGTTCTAGTTCTTCTTGCTACCGTGAATTTAATCCTCCACACCAGTCTTCCAGGGTTTCAGGGTACAGAGGAGGTTAGGCACTTCTGAAAATTGCTAATCTTCTAGGTCTATCATGTATGCGTGCTTAGTTGCTCCAGTCAAGTCTGCCTCTTTGCGATCTTATGGACCGTAGCCTGCCAGACTTCTCTGTCCATGGGGTTCTCCAGGCAAGAATACTGGAGTGGGTTGCTGTACCCTCCTCCAGGGGATCTTCCTGACCCAGGGACAGAACCCACATCTCTTACGTCTCCTGAATTGGCAGGCGGGTTCTTCACCACTAATGCCACCTAAGAAGCCATCATTGGGGTTCCAGTCCCAGCTCTGCATCTTACTGGATGTGTAACTAAATGCGTACATGAGACCTTGGCAAGTCACTGAATTTCTGCCTTTCCGTTTCTTTTAGTTGTAGGATGGAGATAATGCGAGTCATAAAGTGACTTTGAGGAAAAAGTAAAGTGATGTATTTGATTATTAATGAAGTCTGGCATACAGTGATTGCTCAATACACGTTAAATATTGTGTGTGTGTGTGTGTGTGTGTGTGTGTGTGTGTGTGTGTGTGTGTTGCAGTTGCCTGGTTTCTGGGAATGTGATTGGTAAATATCAGGAGAGTAGTGTGGGGATCATTTACTCAATATGTACCATCCCCCAATTCAAGTCCATCCCTTCATTGATTAGCTGCTTCATGCCAGGCATTCTGCTGGGGATTTAGGGATGGATGACAAATATGAAGTAGATAGACATTGTGAACGTTTTCTCCCTGGGTACAGCTACGTGACGACCCTGGAGAAAATCATTAGACATATTTGTCTTTCCCTTGAAAAGAGAACTGATGTTTTCAAGCCTCGCTAAAACATCTTGTCTATTTGACCAGAGATCAAATTGCCAACATCCACAGGATCATGGAAAAAGCAAGAGAGTTCCAGAAAAACATCTACTTCTGCTTTATTGACTATGCCAAAGCCTTTGACTGTGTGGATCACAATAAACGGTGGAAAATTCTGAAAGAGATGGGAAAACCAGACCACCTTACCTGCCTCTTGAGAAATGAGTATGCAGGTCAGGAAGCAACAGTTAGAACTGGACATGGGACAACAGACTGGTTCCAAATAGGAAAAGGAGTACGTCAAGGCTGTATATTGTCACCCTGCATATTTAACTTATATGCAGAGTACATCGGGAGAAACTCTGGGCTGGAACAAGCACAAGCTGGAATCAAGATTGCTGGGAGAAATATCAATAACCTCAGATATGCAGATGACACCACCCTTATGGCAGAAAGTGAAGAGGAACTGAAAACCCTCTTGATGAAAGTGGAAGAAGAGAGTGAAAAAGTTGGCTTAAAGCTCAACATTCAGAAAACGAAGATCATGGCATCCGGTCCCATCACTTCATGGGAAATAGATGGGAAAACAGTGGAAGCAGTGTCAGACTTTATCTTTTTGGGCTTCAAAATCACTGCAGATGGTGACTGCAGCCATGAAATTAAAAGACGCTTACTCCTTGGAAGAAAAGTTATGACCACCCTAGATAGCATATTCAAAAGCAGAGACATTACTTTGCCAACAAAGTTCCATCTAGTCAAGGCTATGGTTTTTCCAGTAGTCATGTATGGATGTGAGAGTTGGACTGTGAGGAAGGCTGACACTGAAGAATTGATTCTTTTGAACTGTGGTGTTGGAGAAGACTCTTCAGAGTCCCTTGGACTGCAAGGAGATCCAACCAGTCCATTCTGAAGGAGATCAGCCCTGGGATTTCTTTGGAAGGAATGATGATAAAGCTGAAACCCCAGTATTCTGGCCACCTCATGCGAGGAGTTGACTCATTGGAAAAGACTCTGATGCTGGGAGGGATTGGGGGCAGGAGGAGAAGGGGACGACAGAGGATGAGATGGCTGGATGGCATCACTGACTCGATGGACGTGAGTCTGAGTGAACTCCGGGAGTAGGTGATGGACAGGGAGGCCTGGCGTGCTGCGATTCATGGGGTTGCAGAGAGTTGGACACGACTGAGCGACGTAACTGAACTGAACTGTGTCATTGTACCACTAGCTAAGCCTGAAGCATTATTCAAACTGAACTTAAATTATCTTTGGTACCTGCCAGAAGGTTTATTAGACAGTTTCTGGGGACTAATCCCTAAATCCTCCAGAGAAAAAAGAACCAACAGGATGTGCATACATGTAGAAAGAGATTTATTTCAAGGAATTGACTCCCATGGTTATGGAGGTTAGCCAGTCTAAAGTCAGCAGAGTAAGTTGGCAGGCTGGAGATTAAGGAAGGGACACTATTGCAGATGAGGTCCAAAGGCTACCTGTTGTCAGAAATTCTTCTTCTTTGGAGAGGGTCAGTCTTTTGTTCGGAGAAGGCAATGGCACCCCACTCTAGTACTCTTGCCTGGAAAATCCCATGGACGGAGGAGCCTGGTGGGCTGCAGTCCATGGGGTCCCGAAGAGTTGGACACTAATGAGTGACTTCACTTTTCACTTTCACGCATTGGAGAAGGAAATGGCAACCCACTCCAGTGTTCTTGCCTGAAGAATCCCAGGGACGGGGGAGCCTGGTGGGCTGCCGTCTATGGGGTCGCACAGAGTCGGACACGACTAAAGCGACTTAGCAGCAGCAGCAGTCTTTTGTTCTAGTTGGGCCTTCACCTGATTAGATGAGGCCCACCAACACTATAATGGTCTGTTTCACTTAAAACCCATCACTGAAAATGACCATCTCTTTCAAAGACACCTTTACAGAAAAGTCCAAAATAATTTTTGACCACATATTTGGTCATCATGGCCCAGCCAAACTGACACAAAGAATTAACTCTCACAGTCAAGAAGGCAATGTGGTCCAATACTGGTCCAGGAAGTGTTTGAAACCGCCTAGGTTTCAAAAGCACTGCTACCTCTAAAGTGTCTCTGTCAGATGTATGCTTGGAGGAATAGGCCAAGTGGCAACACTGACTTTTCAATTGCACATGTTATCTGGCAGAAGAAACATCACAAAAGGAGCCAGCTCCCTTTTTCTAGAACACTGGAGAGCCTCTGGTTTTCTCATGGGCAGACCAAGGTCCCACCTTTTATTAATGTCATTCTATACGGCATTTTTTTCTGTGATTTTTGTCATAGCTGGAAAGGAACAAATCTTCTTTGTGTTTGGATAGTTTTCTTAGATTCTGCCATCTTTTCGAAGCTTATTGATATGGATAAGTTGAAACCTCATTGTCATATTTGTATCTCTTACTCTCTTAGAATAGTGATTTAGGAGGCTCAACCCTTAACAGGAAATTTCTCCGAGGAAATTGAGCAGAGATATGAAAAATAAATTGTCGTTTGTTTATCATCAAATTCATTCCCCTTTAATAAATTTTGCATTAGAAGCTGCCAAATCCAGTCTCAGCTTCCTGTTTCTCCTGCAACCTGGATACAAAAGTGTTTTATTCAACCACCCCTCCTAGTGATTGACTCCTTGCCAGGAACTCCCAGCATGCACTGCCATCTGTTCACCTCTCAGCTGCTTGAATCCACTCCCCTTTCTAAATTAATTCTAATATCTTTTCTTCCAAATGCCAGTCCTTTGCCTAGGTTTTTTTTTTTTAGGCAACAGTTTACTCCAACCTGAGACAAAGTATTGGCTCCATCCACTACTCTCTAGGAGGAAACAACAGCAACACAACAAAGAAACCCAACTTGTCTCAATGGATGTATAGCTCAAATAAGTTACTTAAAAGCAGTGCTGCAATCTTGAAGTGTGTATCCCTAACAGAATATCTGAGTCTAGTTAGGTTCTTTGATACCAGGCTTGAATTGAAGGACCCTTTAGAGCCAAATTCTGTTTTTCTCTTCTTCAACTGCTGCTGGATCATCCAGGCATAAAAGTCCTTAGTGCAAGCCTTTGGGGGAGAAACGCTCCTAGGTCAATAGTTATTCTTGTAGAAACTAACTCAACATTGTAGAGCAACTATACTCCAACAAAATTAATCAAAAAATAAAGTTATTCTTTATTTTTAAATAGTTAAAATAGTTCTTCTTTAACTTTCTTTCTACTTGGCTCTTGGGTAGAATTAGCCACTTACTGTTATGTTGGAAGTTTCTTGTGAACACCTCTTTGGAAATTAGGAAAGACTGGATTCAAGGATGGAGAAGGAAATGGCAACCCACTCCAGTATTCTTGCCTGGAGAATCCCAGGGATGGGGGAGCCTGGTGGGCTGCCGTTTTTGCGGTCGCACAGGGTCGGACATGACTGAAGCGACTTAGCAGCAGCAGCAGGGTTCAAGGAGGAGGAGAAGATGGAGGGAAAACCTATTCTCAAATATTTCTCTATCCTTTGAAGATGCCATGTGAATAAAGGAGTGAGAGGAAAGATGTGTGGTTGCAGGAGGTGACCTTGAGAAAATCCAAGTGTATTTATTTGCTAGGACTGCCATAAGAGAGTAGTTGGTTTAAACAACAGACCTGGAGACTAGAGTCCAAGCTGAAGGTGCCAACAGGGTTGACTTCTTCTAAGAGCGGTGGGGCTTCTCCGGTGGCTGAGTAAAGAATCTGCCTGCCAATGCAGGAGATGCTGGTTTGATCCTCGGGTTGGGAAGATCCCCTGGAGAAGGAAATGACAACTTACTCCAGTATTCTTGCCTAATAAATCCCATGGACAGAAGAGCCTGGCGGGCCACAGTCCATGGGGTCGCAGAGTTGGACATGATTTAGCAACTAAACAACAACAGCAGCAAAGGCTGTGTGAGAGAATCTGTTCCCCTCCTGCCTCCTGGTTTCTGAGGATTTGCTGGTCATATATAGTCTTCCTGGGCTTAGGCATGCTTCATCCTGAATTCTGCCTTCATAGTCACATAACTGTCGCCCTGTGGGCCGCCTTGTCTCTGTATCCACATTTCTCCTCTTTCACGAGGGCACAGTCATATTGGAGTAGGGCCCCACCTCATGACCTCACCTTAACGTGATCATCTGCGGCCCCATGTTTCCAAATAAGGTTACATTCACAGGTATTGGAGGTTAGGACCTCAACATCTTTGGGAGAGAACCATTCAGCTTATAACACTTGGATTGACTGGAGGTGGAAAAATCCATTTTCTTCTTCTGTACCGAACTTCGATACGGAAGTTTCGGGGCTGTGCGTGAACGTTGCCTGTTGCTCACCGTCACAACTCACCAGTGCAAAGGCTGTTCTTTTCCACCTGTCTTGTGTTTATGTTCTCCTAAATAAGATTGCATATTGCTTTGTTACTAGCAGTGTAACTTTCTCCAAGGGAACGACTGTGTATGGTTTTGGAAAAGATGAATGGAATGAAATTTTCCATTTCAAGTATGAGAAATTGATCCAAACCATATAGTACTTCAGCAAGTAAGAACTGCTTTTAGATTCTTGCTAGCTGTTCTTTCACTCACAATTCCCCATCTCCGTCCCATGCAGGCATTCACATAATTCTAAAGCACACGCATGCATCTGCGTGCAGACAGACAGACAGACACACACACACAGAAAGTATGGTTTCCCAAAAGAAGACCTTGCTTTGGTCTGAAACAAGGCTACCCAAACAAGGTATTCATTTTCATTCCTCTGATGTAAAAGATTTCTTTTATCTTTTTTTTTTTCTGTTGTCTGTTTGGTTTTGTGTGTACGTGCGCGTGTGCACGTGTGTTTTATTACCCTCCACTGGTAGGTGATCGTCTCTTAGATGCCCAACCAGCTGTCTGCCGGCAGTAGAGGAAAAAGATAAACCCCTACTGGTTTCCCCCAGAGAAAACCTGCTTTATCTCAAGGAGCCGAGCTGCCAGGTGGGGTTGAGTAAACTCTGGGGTTACGATACAGTTGAGGCACAAAGTTCACCACCAACGTAAACCAGCCAGCCCAGTTCTGCTTTTTAATGTGCTCTAAACTGACAGAACTGAGCAATGTAAACAAGGGTGAAGCAATAGCTTCAGGAGCAAAAGGGGCCGAGATCTATTGACGACTAGTGGGTGAATTGGCTGCTTTAGCATCCTTATGCTTGGAATACCATTTTGTTAACTTGCCCACAAAACTTACTAGGAAATTAAGGCTGAGAGGGGAGAAGGTATGTGGAAATTTTAAGAGAGAAATTGTCCGTTGCCTGCTGGGCTTACAGAGTTAGAAGGACTTTATTATTAGAGCAACCACTTCAACCATCTTGCCTTACTTAGGCGAGGAAACTGACACTCGGGTAAATTAAATGCATGGGGCTGTATGCTTTAACGCAAAGTTTTGGGACCTTGGGTCGGTGTCTCTAACTTTGTAAATGGAGATACTAATAGGTGAACACTGTAGGTGATGGGTTGTTATGGGCCTTTAATGAGAGAGCACGGTCTGCGTTCCTAATGTGTCACCTTGTGAGCTACCTTTCCTCCTTAGGCCGGGATTACTCAGCTAATTAGTCCCAGAAGAGGGACTTGACATCATTTCTTAGCTGGATGTTTTACCTTTGCCTGTGTTACCTCAGCTAAGAAGCACATGATTTTGGAAATCCCCAGAAGAATGAGCTCTACGGTTAAATGAAAAAGCTCTTTCCAAATAGTTGTTTCCAGCGGCTCCACCAGCAACTTTCGCCAGAGCTGTTAATAATTAACCAAGGGGAGTGACTGGATGGAAACTTATCCAGGCCTCTCCAACGTGTTGTTTGCCAGAAACGGCGTGAGAGGCAGCCAAAAGAAGGATGAGAGGAGAAAGCCAGGGGCCTGTGAAAACACGTGTGTGATCGAACGTCCTGGCTCTTGGACAGATGGAGCCGTGAGACACAGAAGCACTTTCTCCATTTGTGTGTTTACGGGTTCAGGACCTCATTTCAGATCCAGAAGAGTGGACCAAGGCTCTCGGTTTTCTCAGTGGTGTTTACTTACTCGATAGATAAAACTGATTAGTGACTTTCTGCAGCTTTATCTGAATCCCAGTCACTGTTTTGATGCTGTGACCTTAGTAAGGGATCACATACAGTGGGTTTTGGAAGAGAATGGGGACGAATGGAGGGAGCAGGAGAGAAGGAGTGTGTTTGAGCATCAGGCATTGTTGTCCATGCTCTGGTGCTTGGCAATGCTGCATCGAGACCGGAGGTCAAAGAATGCTTAAGCTAGATACAAAAATAGAAGAAGAACCGAGGACCCCTGACTTCTCTCTAAAACACCAGTGAAGAAATTGTTCAGTGCCAGTGGTGGGCTGCCAGGTGAAGCCTGTGTCCCTAACTTTGCTCACTTTCACTGTTTAGTTCCACTGAGCAGTTGGTAACATGGCTATGTCACTGGAAGCTGTCTTTTCTCAGGAATGATCAGACGCTTGTCCAACAATGTCAAAGTAAGGCCAGATCGTTTTCCCACCCAGTTTCAGAATGAGAGGTCAAAGTGCTCCAGGTGATGTGAATTGATAGCCACCCCAAGTTATCAAACACTCAGAGGCTGTCCGGGCCACCACCGTGCAACAGTTGCTCAATGGTTCCTTGTTGAGCAAATAAGTGACGGAAGAGGCTAATGATGAAGGCCGTTGCCCTTGATTTAGATGACTCACACCAACCTTGACTTGTTGGGCAACTATCCTTTTATTGATGGTAACTTGTTGAATTCCACTTTTAAATCCAGACACTAAAGAAAACAAAGCACTATCACTAAGAAGCAAATGAGATGGATGATTTCATTTGAATTTTTCAAATGTTCAGCTCTCACGTTACAGAAGTTTAAGTGGGACTCCTCTCTTGTTGAAAAGAAAGATATTAATATCTTCACTGTAGGGTTGCTGTGAGGATTAATAAGTCAATACATGCTTAGGACACTGTCAATAGTGAGGGCTCAGTAAGCATTAGGTTTTATATTACCATGTTTGATCTTGCTTTTGAAATAGTTTTTCTTTTCTGGTTATAATTTTTCATGTGCACACATTGTGTAGTTTTGCATAAATACATCCATTATTTCACACATATATTTATCTCTTACTTAGAGAAGTCTTGTTTCTTTCTTTTTTAATTGAAACACAGTTGATTCACAAAGTTGTGTTCATTTCAGATCTACAACAAAATGTTTCAGTTATATATAACTGAATCATTACATACTTTTTCAAATTGTTTTCTTTTATAGGCTATTACAAAATATATATTGAGTATAGTTAGTTTTGTTTTATTCTTGATGTTTAGCCTCGTCTTCCGTCTCTTTTCTCCTTTGCATCCCCTCTGCACCCCTCTCTGGCGTGTAGCTATTGTTAGTGACCTGATGCATGCTTCACATTTTCCCCCTCGCCCATACGATCACATCTATGCATATTATACTTACATGTGTTTGTGGGGGTGATCTGTCTATTTTTTGTTTCATGACCATTGAATAATGCACATTTTCTTTCTCTTGCTATTTTTTACTATTTCTTTGGCTGCTCTGAGTCTTAGTTGTGGCACACGGGATCTTTGATCTTTGTTGTGGCATGTGGGACCTAGATCCCTGACCAGAGATTGAAACCAGCGCCCGCCTGCCCCCCGCACCCCCCCGCCCCCACCGCATTGAGAGCACAGATTCTTAGCCACTGGACCATCCTGTTAGTATCATTTTTCTCATTTATGATGTATGTGTAGAAATTCCCTCCAAAGTGACTGCTCAGTTGTAACTCTTTTTTTTTGGGAGTGGCTACGTAATAACTCATGGTATGGATGAGCTGTAATCTATTTCGATGTTCTCACTGCTGAACATTTACTGGGATCCCTGTCCCCCTCTCCTTTTCTTGCTATGAATAGTATAAGTGTCTTCTTACATTTGTCCCTGTGCTCTGATAATCTTGAAGTGTCAAGAGGAGATTGCAGTGTTGAATGGCACATATAGGTATGTGTTTAATTTTTTATATATGCTGCTAAATGGCTTGTCAAAAAGTTATAACGTAAATTTTTCACAGCAATGTATAAGCAGCAATTTTTCCATATAGCTATCACAAGTAGAGCTTATTGATCATTTCATTTTTTGCCAGTCTGATGGGTATAAATATACATTGTTGGTATTTTAATGTGCATTTCCCTGACTAATTTAATGGGAGCATGTTTTCGTTTTCCATGTGGGTTTATTCCTCTGTGAATGTCTTATTTCTTTATTCATTTTCCTATGAGTTTGTCTACTTTTGTCAATTTGTAAAAACAAAACAAGAACTGTTGTCATCTGTGGTACAAATATTTCCGAAACTATCCTTTGTCTATTTATCTGGTAAGGGAAACTTTCTTTTGTCAAAAAAATATTTTAAATCCTTATATGATCAAATTTGTTGTTGTTATGTTGCTAAGCTGTGTCCGACTCTTTTACGACCCCATAGGCTGTCAATGGGATTTTCCAGGCAAGAATACTGAAGTGGGTTGCTATTTCCTTCCCCAAGGGAACTTCCTGATCTTTTCTTTATAGCTTCTGTATTAGATCAAGAAATGCGTCAGTCAAGAAAGTTGGCTTTCACTGGTGGTTTGTACATATAAGCACATATAATGTGCTAGATTCTCTTGAAAGTATTTTTTTGTACAGTTGGCTTTAATTTGGTCATTTATTTTTGGAGTTGATATAAGACTGGGGTTCAATTTTTTTTAAATGCAGTTGAATAGCTGTGCCATAACCAGTTAAATGCATATATGAATGCATTTGCACATATATATATATTCATATACAAACGGTCCTGACTTACAAGAGTTTGATTTTATGATGGTGCAAAAGTGATATGCATTCAATAGACTCTGGACTTCGAATTTTGATCTTTTCTTGGGCTGGTGATATGTGATCTGATATTTTCTCAAGATGCTGGGCAGCGACGGCAGCTCCCAGTCAGCTCTGTGAACACAGCTGTGAACAATCGATACCCTTACAGCCATTCTGGACCCACACGACCATTCTGTTTTTCACTTTCAGTACAGTATTCAATAAATCACATGAGATATCCAACACCTTATTACAAAACAGGCTTTGTGTTAGATGATTTTGCCAACTGAAGGCTAATGTAAGTGTTCTGAGCACGTTTAAGGTTGGTTAGGCTTAACTGTGATGTTTGGTAGATTTAGTGCATTAAATGCATCTCTGACTTTTATGGCATTTTCAACTAATGATGGGTTTTTCAGGATGTAATCCAATCATAAATTGAGGAAAATCATTATGTATGTGTGTACATATATATATATTTATGTCCATATATGTATAAGTATGTATTGTGTGTGTGTGTGTATCTCCATATAGGTATATCAATAGATATATATCCATGGTGTGTGGGTGTGTGTGCTCAGTGGTGTCCTCTGTCCATGGGATTTTCCAGGCAAGAATACTGGAGTGGGGTATTACTCCAGGGAATGTTCCCGACCCAGGGATAGAACCCATATCTCTTGCATCTCCTGCATTGGCAGATGGATTCTTTACCACTATACCTCCTGAGAAGCCCATTATCCATATATACTATATCTCAAAATATACGTGTGTAAATGTATACACATATTGGTATGTATACGTATACAAAAATGTTTTGATTCTCTGTATAGTTTCACTGAATTCTACTACTACCTGTAGGCCTCATAAAACATTTGATTAAGGATTTGAAGAGAAATCTGAATTAGTTTGAAAAGGAAGAAAGCTACGTTTAAGCCCCCCAGAACCCCAACATTTCCTTTTAAATCTTTTGACCCTGTGACACTATAATTCATCCTCTCTTTTTTCATGAATGTCATTCTTGTACTACTTACCTCTCTGCATTGGAGGCAGACGCTTTAACCTCTGAGCCACCAGGGAAGCCCACTGCTTACCTCTGTTAGCCATCAAATGAGTTTGTTCATGTCCAGTTAGACTCAAAAGAGCCAACACAACCCCTGTCCTCTCATTCTTTCTATAGAAAGCAGCTAGAGAAGCAATAGACTCTCAGATTGGTTGTTAGAGAAGAAATAGTTAATGTATAGTTTTCCTCCTTAACATCTTTCATCACATAACCTATTTTGGTGTTTTGGTACCTGAAACCCCATTTTGCTTATAGCTACATTAAAATGTGAATATTCATTTTGGAGATTTGCTGGCGACAGTTATGCCAGTAAAATCAAAGAGCTACATCCAAGCATTTCAGAAAAGCACAATTAGATGTACTTAGAAATATTTCCTAATAATCTAGGTTTATTTCAACATAAATTCTATATAAAGTCACAGGGGAAAGAAAAGACATGGCAATTTAATTATTTAGCCTAAAATGTAACACGCTGTAACAGTTCTCCTTTATCCAAGGACACCGCGTCTCATACTTGAAAGTGACTAAAGGGCAATGATTCTTTATGAGTTTTCCCTTCGGTGACCTTTATAAAAAGTCTAAGGTAAAGTTCTAAGTCAGGGCATTCCTCCTCCCCCTCACTTCTCTCAAACAAGTATTAGAGAAGTGTCACTTCTACAAATCAAGTCTGGACTCAATGCCAAAGCAATTTTAAGGAACAGGATTTTGTATGCAGATTGTCTAACCCAAGACAACTTTATAGTTCCTAGAACATGCTTTTTCAGTGTTGTTCCTTGTTAAATTTTATTATGTAAAGCAGTCCTTTTCCTCTTTCTTTTTTGTACTTAAATGAGAAAATAGATTTGCTTCTTCTCATCCCAGAAATGTACAGAATCATAGGGTGTTAGAGTTGTCAGGGATATTATAAGCCAGGCAACCTTAGAAATTGTCTTCTTTAAACTCTTGCTGAATGATTCTTTTCCTTTTTTTTTTTTTTAAAGCCCCCAGTTGATTCAAGGAAAGGCAAGATTCTGTGAATGCCTGGACTCTGTTTCATGTTCTACTTCTGTCTTCCTCTGATCTTTGTTTGAATGGCTCTGCCAGGAGGACTTTCCAGGGGGTGGGGTTGTGTGCTCAAACACATGTGAGAATCCACTTGTGCCCTGCGTTTTCTGGAAAGGTGATTTTTGGCAGGGGATTTTTGCTCCATGGAGGGAGAGTGTATGAGCACTTTTTTTTTTTTTCCCTACTCAGCACAACGGTAGTTCCCTGCTGACTGGTTTCTGTTTTGAAGTCACATGGCAAAGGGGATTTCTGTCAATGTTTATTCATTGCACATTCAAATATGACATTCTGATGACCATTCACAGGATCATGTCAGTGTTAGTATACAATTTTTCTGCCAGCAATGGGAAGTTTATTCCCAGAGCTAAAGTTGCTTTATTTGAAAATGCAGGAGGTTTCATGCACATAGGCATATTTTAGAACTTATTTTTTAAAATATTAAATTTATTTAGTTATTTTATTTAAAAATTTTATAAGATGACTTCTTGGCTGAGCCTTAATCGGTACTGTATCGATTAGTGAATACCTTCATGGTACAAGAAGATGATGGATAAAATGACTTTATCTATCACTACCCTAACATAAATTGGAACATTTTTACTCCTGATTGGGGCCCCACCCTGTGGAAAGAGAAACCATCTCTGCTCTATTATATGGGATAAGTGCATGTGACTTGATTTGGCCAATGAACGGAGACTGATGGCCACTTTCTATCAGAGGTTTTCCCAGCTAGCGTGAGGTCCATTACTCTTGCTGTTCACTCTGCCCATAACTGCCTGTGTTCCAGGTAGAGGCTGCTCTGTCATCTGGACCCACCTGTAAACAAAAAGTAGACCAAAGCCCCAGGTGACATGGGACATGAGTAAGAAACCAAGCCATAATACTGTGAGCCCTTGAGATCTTCCATTTATTTCTTCCTGCAACGTAATCTTGGTCCTCCTGACTCACGCAGACTGCATACCAGAAAGAGTGAAGAGAACCTAGGTTCAAATCCTGGTTCTGCCTTTAAATAGTGAGGTGAACTGAACATTTCTAAAACCCCGGTGACCTTCATAACGTGAACGTCAGTTTCCTCAGGAGTGGGTACAATGACCATCACCTTGTGGATCTCACAGGAGATTGATATGAAGCTAAAATGACACTGTTCATGTTATCATACACTGAAAAGAATGATGCCCTTTGTAAATGCAAGGCACTCGGAGTGCTGGATTTTCCATGTTTTCGTGAGTGGCATGTACTAATCTTTGCTGCTTTGTTTATTTACGGCTACAGTGGGTCTTCAATGCTGTGTGCAGGCTTTCTCTAGTTTGAGCTGGGACGGCTCTTCATTGCGATTCAAGGGCTTCTCGCTGCTGTAGCTTTTCTTGTTGTGAAGCAAGGGCCCTATGGCACTCGGGCTTCAGTAGTTGTGGTGCGTGAGCTTAGTTGCTCCAAAGCACGTGGGATCTTCCTGGACCAGGGGTCAAACCTGTGTCTCCTGCACTAGCTGGCAGATTCTTAACCACTGGACCACCAGAGAAGTCCATTATCTTAGCTTTTTTCCAACTTTGAAATAAGTAAACATTCTCAAATGTATCATCCACCCAAGGCTTTATAAACCATTAAGTGCAGACACTTCCATATACCTGTCTGAGAAAGGCACTTCTGACTATAGAAGACCATTCTTTTTAAGCGCCCAGCTTTGAAAAGAGCGCACTTGAAGTAATGTTGAGCCATGGGGATACTTGCTTGGCCAAGATGATCAGCCCGATTACAAGGCCAAACTGCTTCACTTTTGGAGAAAACATTATTAATGATAAGAACACTATTATATTTATTTTACTAGGAAGAATTGGTGGAAAGAACATTAGCTTTAGAAACATAGACCTGGCACTTGGTAGTCATTCAGTAAATATTTATTGACTAAATGACCAAATCAGTTCAAATCTCATCAGCAATTTCTGGCTATGTGATTTTATGCAAGACATTTAACCTCTCTGAGTTTCCAATTGTTCACTTGCAACCTACAAAATAATAATCTCCTTATAGGGCTTTTTTTTTTTTAAAGGATTAATGAAGTGGTTGACGTATGAGATCTCTCAAAGTGCTCAGTAAAAATTTAATAAGCATGAAAGTTAAGTTGATTAGCTATGCTATGTCCTAGAGTGCGTAGCCAGCTTGTAGAAAAAAGAGTGGGCTTTTGATATTGTTTGCTATGTTCCATTAACGAAGTCTTGAGATTCCTTTTGAAAAAATCAATTCCATTTTGATAAGACCACGCTTTCTTTGCCACAGAAGCAGTACCATATGTGTGCACCTGAGGAAAGCATTTAAAATGCTTTTGACATGCAAAGGCTTGCAGGGCACTGCTTTGGAAAAGCTCTCCTAACAAAAGGAACCACACTGCCTCCTATTGCCTGGTTTCTGGATTGGTTTTCCATCTCTTTATGGCACCGCCTTTATCTCTCAGGGCCTGGTATCTGCCTCTTTAACACACTTGCAGGTCCCTGAAGGGCCCTTCTGTAGATGTCCTTAGGAACTTCCATCGGCAAACATAGGGTGCGAGGCAAACTTTTAAAGGATCCGCATCAACCAAAAGGGAGGAGAGGAGGAGCCAACGACATACATGATGACTTCCTAGGTATTTAGCACTCAAGTAATCCTGGTAGCAGCTCTTTGCAGTCAATGGCTTTATTTATGTATTTCAATGGTGATTTAAAAGCAAGGACCTCAAAGTACAAAGAGGTTCAGGAATCTGCCCAAAGTCATACAGTCGGTAAGTGGTATGGCTCAAAATTGAACACAAATCTGTTTAGTTCCAAAATCATGTTCTTTCCTGGCCATTACCTTGCCTCACTCTTTACTGACATCTCCCTACCTCTATGCATGGTGCAACGAAGACGTTCAGAAAGCACGGTGTGTTGTGGAGAGAGCCATCTGAGCTAGAGAACCTGGCTTCTCACGCTGATAAAGTCATTTACTACCTATGAACTCTTGAGCAGTTTACTTATCAACTCTGTATCTCAAGGGCTTCATTGCTCAAGAGAGAAAAGTCATCCCTTTCTGGCAATGTCAGCGAGAAAACTAGACACAGTGTAAGCAGACCGAGTGCCTGGCATAGAGGCCCTTCCGTCAATGAAAGCTACTGGTGCCATTATTGTCCTTAAACGAAGCCCTGAATAGGATGATTCACTCTACAAAGCTGTACTGGGTGAGTGTTCAGCGGGTGGTATAGATACGATGCAGATTTGAAAGGTTGTGCAAGAGAGATTATTTCTTGCTTGAAGAACTGTCCAAGAGTGAAGCCTAGACAGTCACAGGAGTGCAGATTCCACAATGGTAGAAATTGTGCCTGCCTTTCTTTTCCTTCACAGTATTTCTCTAGGGCTGAGGACAACAGGTTTGAGCACTAAGTGGATACTCCTTTAAAATGTATTGAATGATTGAATGAAAGTTGATCCTTGATAATGGATTTTGAAGGGGCAGTGAAGTGAAAGTCACTCAGTTGTGTCCGACTCTTTGAGACCCCATGGACTATACAGTCCATGGAATTCTACAGGCCGGAATACTGGAATAGGTAGCCTTTCCCTTCTCCAGGGGATTTTCCCAACCCAGGAATCAAATTGGAGTCTCCTGCATTGCAGGCGGATTCTTTACCAACTGAGCTACCAGGGAAGCCTGAAAGAGACTGGAGGGGAAAGCAAAAGGTGATTTTAAAAGGTAGGTGGGTCAGAAAACCTTCAGCATTTATCAAAGACAAAAAAGGAAGGTGATACAGCTGGATAAAATAAGAGATTGCAAAAAATTGGAGTTTGAAATATAACATGATACTCAGTAGGATCGAATCCTGCAGAGAGTTTGAAGAAAGGCTAATTTAGTCATCGGGCAATGAAGAGACCGATCATTGTCCCTATTTGAGGATAATTAGAGTGCTAACTCATCTGAGTGTTGTGAAGATTAAATGAAGTATTACTTGTAAGGAGCTTGGCCTGGTGCCTGGCCCATATCAGGCACTCAGTTCATTAGTTGTTATTCACATCAAATTGTTGTTTTTAACTTTGTGATGTTTCAGCTAGTGATGCTAACAGAGGCCACTGTGGAGGTGGAGGCCACAGGCCAGAGGGAGTGTGGAGAACCTGTAAGTGTAAAGCATGAGCCAGGCCTGCTGGGCACACAGAGGAAAAACCTTCCTCCTGCTGATTCTCGAAACACTGAAACGTCCCTCAAGGACTTTACTGCCGGGTGTAGAGTTTATGTCTGCATAACAGGTATATTGTCACAAGCCAGTTTTGTAAGCTGATCTTTGGGACCCCTTCCTGTGACTTCTCCCAAACACAGTTAGTTTCTCTCCTGCACCCAAATGCCATCCTGGGGAAAAGAAAGAAAAGGAGTCGGGAGATCTAAGGTCTGGCCTTTATCCAAATGTTCCTGACGTATCTAAGGCAAGTGTTTCAATTCTGTGATCAATCTGAGATAACAAGATTGGACTAGAATTTACTTTGATTTTTTCCCACTGCTTGCAGCAGCATGGAGTCTAAGTTGTAGACAAAATAAAGATCAGTTTTAGAACAAATGTTCTCTGCATAGCTGAGCGTTATGTTAGCAGTTTTATGGCCCACTATGTGAGTACTTAAATAATATAATGCAAGGTAGAAACTGATACACATAGAGTACATAAGTGCTCTGGGAATTTGGAGGAATTATTTCAGCGAATTCAGGGAAGGCTTTGTGGAGGAGATAGAATTGGAGTTGTTTTTCACTCCAAAATTGGATCTTGAAAACTTTAAAACAGGCAGAAAAAGGGAAAGAATTGTAAAATGAATAGCTGTGTACCCTTCAGGGAGATTCAACATTTAGTCTTGCTTTGATATGTTTGCTGTCTCTCTATATACATACGTATAATATACATATTACATATTTTTCAGAAGCATTTGAGAGTAAGTTGCAGCTAACATTCCTGAATAATCACTGTGCGTCTCTTAAAAACAAGGACCTTCTCTGGTATAACCACAACATCACTATCACTGAAGAAAGGGATGAGTCATGATGGAGCTGGATTTTGGAGGAAAGATAGAGTTGGGTTTTTGATGACCAGTGGTAGGTCTTCTTGGGTAGGAAATGCCGCGTGAGTCCAAGCCTGGATGTAGTGACCTTGGACCAGTGTATTTTAATCCCTTCATCTGATGAGAAACTGCTCCTAGACCAGAAAGCCCAAGTGATTTGCCACAAAGGTAGTTCGGAAAGAGCTGGAGCCAGCAGCTGCATTTCCTGATTCCTTTTGCCTCGCTCCCCACCACACTCCTCTTGCTGGCTAAATTTAGAACACAAGGCTCTTGGTTCTTACACAGGCCCACTTTGAAATCAGTCTCAGTTTAAAAAGTTTTTTTGGATGGCACCTTTCTGTGTGGGTTTCCAAGATGTTGCCAAGCTGAATCTTGCCAGTTCTCCTGGAAGATCAAGGTTGAAACAGGTGGAGAAACAGAAATAGGGATGACTAACTGCACAATAAGTCATAGAAAAAGCCGGTAGGGATGTCTCGAGTTCCTGCAAAACAAACAAACAAACAAACAAACATTGCTGAAGCCTGTACCAGCCTCGAGTCCTGTTCTAACTCACTGCACCCCTCCACCCCTCTCTCTACCCCTGCTTCCCACGGCCAAAGAGGATTCAGCAGGTATGGGGGGCCGGGGGCATTGCTGAGCTGTGAATTAGGACTCCTGAGTGCTGTCGTGCCTTTGCTTCTGATTATTGGTGTGACTTTACAGAGTGGTTCTCAATCAGGGGTGACTTTGTCCTCCAGGGAATATTTGTCCATGTCTGGAAATGGTTGGGGACACTCCTAAACGTCCCAGAGTGCACAGGACAGCCCCCCAGCAACAAAGGGCTACTCAATCCAAAATGCCAGTGCCGCTGATGGGATAGAGGAAGAGGCTCGTGAGGGAGGAGCTACATGCACACTCACAGCTGATTTATTTCATTGACAGAAGAAAGTAACACAACCTCATAAAGCAATTATATTCCAATGAAATAAAGTCAGTAAAGAAAAGATACCATTTTGGACAAATTAGTGATTTTCTTCAGTTCTCAATATCCTCACTTTGAAACGGGAACAAGTGGTTTTCCATCGTGAGACTGCTGAAGAATCCCCTGAGATGCTTGTTTAAAAAGGCAGGTTTCTGTCCCTGTCTTCAGGGATTCCTAGTCAGTGCACATGGCATGCCTTGAGCAAAGCTGTTCTGGATAGTTCCTAAGGTCCTGCTCTGCCCTCCCCTTTTCCAATTCTAAGAATGTAGATGAGCAACAAATGTATGTCAGAGCTCCTGCCTGAGCACAGGATGAATATGGTAACAGGAAGTGCTAATCTTCCTTCAGACCTCCTCACGCACGCGTGTTCCTCCGTGCCCATGGGCCACACAGAGTGGTCGAGCATGTGCATGGTGAGGTTTGAGGCCTGCCCATCGCTCCAGCTGGTTGCACACTCCAGACATGGAGCTGCCTTTCACTTCCTCTCCGGTGCTGTGCTTCCTCCTGCATTTGGCTGTTTCCCATTTGCTGGGTTCTGTCTGCCTCTTCCTCCTCCTACTTCCAAAACATGCACTTCGGCTAAAGCTTACTCATCCTCAGGTTACAAGTTACCCATCACTTCCTCGGGGAAGCCCCCATTGCTTCCCAACAATCTTACTCATTACACGTCATTGCAATTGCTTATGTTTAACCAGATCTGTCAGGGGATTTCCCTGGTGGTCCAGTGGCTGAGACTCTGCTCCCAATGAAGAGGGCCTCGGTTCAATCCCTGGTTGGAGAACTAGATCCCACATGCCTCGACTAAAGATCATGCATGCCGCAATGAAGATCAATGATCCCGAGGACCATAACTAAGACCCAGCACAGCCAAATAAAATAAATAAATAAACAGATCTGTCAGCCCTGCTAGACTATAAGCTTTGCCAGGGTGCAGACGCTGTCCTTCTGATGTGTTACTAACCACCAGCCCCTACACGGTGCCTGAAATTTTAGAAGGGCTCAATAAATACTTGTTGAATGATGAAATGATTGACTGACTGAATGACTAACAGCAGATAAATAAGGGTGAGTGGGATAGTGATTACAAAAAGAGGAAGATGCAACACATGGGATCCAGCTTGCACAGAAACTGGCTTTGGCCTGGGTTGGGGGGATGTTGAGAGCCGCCATGTAAAATACTGATTCTCACTGAACCTTCTCTCTTTCCAATGTGACAACACCTGACTTTTTTTTTTTTTTTTTTTAATTTTTTGGCCACATGGCATGTGGGATCTTGGTTCCCGACCAGGGGTTGAATCAATATCCGCCCCCGCTTTGGAAGTGCAGAGTCTAAATCGCTGGACTGCCAGGGAAGTCTACACCTGAATTATCTGAATAAAAGTGAAATCTTGGACTTCCCTGGTGGTCCAGCGGTTAAGAGTCCTCCTGCCAGTGCAGGAGACACAGGTTTGATCCCTGGTCGGGGAGGATCCCATGTGCTGCCAGGCAGCTAACCTCGAGTGCCACAGCTACTGAGCCCGTGTGTCCCAGAGCCTCTGGGACAAGAGAAGCCACCACAATGAGAAGCCCGCACATCACAATGAGAGAGCAGCCCCTGCTCACTGCAACTAGAGAAAGCCTTCACGCAGCAACAAAGACCCGGTGCAGCCAAAAATAACACAAGCAAATCAAATTCAACATCTTTGTAAACAGTGAGATCTTTCCTTGTTAGGGGTCCATGGGGACTTTCTGTTATGTGTGTGGTAGGGTCTGAAGACCTCAGCATGACATACGAGTCCATGGAGATCTGACTCCCACTTTGCTTCTTCCCCCACCACCTCCTCCATCCATCCCAGACATACTCTGCTTTAATCATATGAGATGTCTCATCCTCTCTGAAATATACCTGAAGCTCCCATTCTGCCAGCTGGCCGACTCTTACTTGTATTTTAAAACTCAGGTTAAAATGTCACCTCTGTAAAGCCTGTTTTCAGTCCCACTGGGTTGGACACTCAGGATTTTGAACTTCAATAATGCTGTGTCTTTATGTAGCACTTAGAGCATAATTTTTTTTTCAAACTTTAAACTTTTTATTTTGTGTTGGGGTATAGCCAATTAACAATGTTGTGGTAGTTTCAGATGAACAGTGAAGGGACTCAGCAAGAATATGCATGAATCCATTCTTTCCCTAAACTCCACTCCTATCCAAGCTGGCATATATCACTGAGTAGAGTTCCATGTGCTATTCAGTAGGTCTGTATTGGTTATCCATTTGAATATAGAAATGTGTCCATGACCTTCCCAAATAGAACATAATCATTTGTTTACCTGTGTGCCACTCTCACGAACAGATGAGCAGCTCTTAGTGGGGGCTCTGTGTAACTCACTTATCTTTTACTTCCTACTATACCGCCTAGTCACCCCACTCCAGTACTCTTGCCTGGAAAACCCCATGGATGGAGGAGCCTGGTAGGCTGCAGTCCATGGGGTTGCTAAGAGTCGGACATGACTGAGTGACTTCACTTTCACTTTTCACTTTCATGCACTGGAGAAGGAAATGGCAACCCACCCCAGTGTTCTTGCCTGGAGAATCCCAGGGACGGGGGAGCCTGGTGGGCTGCCATCTATGGCGTCGCACAGAGTCAGATACGACTGAAGCAACTTAGCAGCAGCAGCAGCAGCAGCAGCAGCAGCATAGTGCCTAGTCAGAAGGGAAGCGCTGTGAATGCTTGTGGAGTGAATGAATGAGCTAGTGAATGAACAGAAAGAAAGCTAGAATATGACAGTGGATGCGATTTCTAGGTTTGCTCTTTGTTTTAAAATATTTCCTTTTCCTGAATGAAAATACCTAGAGGAATGGAGGTTACATAGAGGGAAAATAGCTTCTTTAAAAAAATCCAGTTTTCCACTTTTACATTTTTTCTTAGGATCAATTAGAATTCAAAGTGCTATATAATATGGACAGCATGCTTAATACTTCATGGCTATTTAGGGCTTAGTAGCAAAATTTTTATTCAGAATGCACATACCTTTGATTTCTGACAAATAGAAAATAGCTTTTCCTAATTACCTTAAAATTAATACTTTGCATATATTTTAAAATATGAGCTTTTCTTTTGAAAGTTTCCTTTCTGGGACACATAAATGTAACATTTTTCCTAGGTTGAGGGTGGGAGTAGTTTGATTTACATCTATCTTTTCTTCCAATTTTAAGTGTTTTTTAAATTATTATTTGTTAATTCTTTTGAGTTATTCATCCCTGAGCCCAGGGAAAATCTCGTTTCCCCTTCACCATCCAGGATATTATTGTGAAAATTTATTAGTTTTGACAACTCTCTGAGATAGTGTCACTGGCCCATGATACTAGATTGATAGAAAAAAAAAATTCACATATCTCAGTGGACTGACTATTTTTTGTTTTGACTGTACTGCACAGAATGTGGGATCTCAGTTCCCTGATCAGAGATCAAACCCACGCCCCCTGTGTTGGAAAGGCAGAATCTTAACCACTGCACTGCCAGGGAAGTCCATGGATTGACTTATTAAGAACCTATTGAAATGATTCCCTAAACACCCAATGCTGGATCTGGTTTTGCTCAGACCACAGGACTGCCTCATACCCCTATTGACTGGCCCCACCTCTCCCCACCCCAAAGAAGATGGGGAGGTTTTGAAAAGTAGCTGCTCAAGAATTGGGGCAGACACTTTAGGAATAAATAACACTTGGAGGAACATCGTGTGTAGCTCAGGATCTCCAGCTGGGTGAAGGGGCCTGAGATTTGAAGGACAGAGATTCTTACTCTTTTCAGATCAGTGTAGAGTTTTAGCAAAATCACACACAAAAAAGGAGTGGGAGGTGGCAGATTTCAGCTATATGTGGTCTAGACTTTCAGACCTGACATATTCCACTTCAACCTGGCTAAAAGATTCCCAGTGGCATCTCCGGGACTGTCAAGAACAATTTGTGTGCGTGTGTGTGTGTGTGTGTGTGTGTGTGTGTTTGCGTGTGTGTGCGTGTGTATGTGCCTGTGTGCTTGTGGGTTCATACATGTCCACCCTGCAGGGACAATTGCGTTTTAGCTTACAGGTATAAAGCTCTGTTTTCCTCTGTCAGGTGACCATGGATTTTGTCGTATTCAGCAGGCCTTTTGTCTAATGCATTGACATCTTAATGAAAAACAAAAGGTATATTCATCAAAAGAGACAAGATTACTCGAATCATAAATGGAGAGCATTGGGGAGGCTAGCAACAATAATAATAATAAATTGCAGCTATTGTCCACAGAAACTTGCTTTTCTAAGGTGCTTTTGATAATTACCTGTCAGTGTTCCTGTTTCAACTCCCGCTCCTTGAATTGATGGAGCCTATTTATATCACATGAAATTCTTGTATTTGCTTCTTGAAGTGAATTCCATTCTCAGGCATGAGGAGGGTGGGGGTTATTTCATTTTTTTTCCAGCAAGGGGATCTGCCATTATTGAATCTGACACATGTAAGCTTTGCTTTCTGGATGGAAGGAAGCAAAACAAAGCAAAAAATGAACATCAGCCTTAATAAGGAAGTGAAAGGCGGGAGCTGTAGCTCGGATGGTTTGGGGGGCAGTCTGTTTGTGTTTCCGGCAGAGTGGCACCTGGTCCTTCCCATGAGGTTGTCTGACTCAGGTAATGTCTCCCTCATTATCTCTGTCAGGTGATGGAGTGAAGCTTCAGAGAAATGCCAGCACAAGGGAAGATGGGTAAGAATGGCATCAGTGAAGATCTATGTTAAGAATGTAGGAACTCCAGGGATTATAGTTTGTCTTTATTTAAAGACTGTCTTAGTATGAATGACTAAATTGAGTGAAACTATGAGCATCTAAACAAACTCTGGGAGATGGTGAAGGGCAGAGGGACCTGACCTGCTGACCGTCCATGGAGTCACAAAGAATCGAACGTGACAGCAGTTAAGCAACAAGCATCTACAGAGAAGCGATGTCTCATTGATCCAGTTCTTTCTGGTTTAATTCATGGAAATAGAAGTGGGGGAACTGGTTACACAGGACAGTGTGGCAGGGGACCTCCACATTTCCATCAGAGGAAAGGAAAGCCCAGATCAGGAGACATGTGTCTCGACATCAATTTTGCTACTGTGTGACTTGGGACAACTGGTTTTTCTTCTCTCAGGCTCATGTTCCTTATTCCTTAAATGAGAAAGTTGGGTCAGATCCTATCCAGCTCTAAAATCCATTTTAAAAAATCTTAGTGTCCTTAATTGTTCACACAGTGTCTGACATGACCCTGGGGATCAACCTGTGTTTATTAAACTGAAAAAACTGACTGAAAAAAACAAATGCGTGTTTCTCCTAGGTATAATTGCCTATGCAAGTCTCTTGTTCAGTTAGTTGGATGGCTGGATTTAAGAATGACAAGGGTTATCCTTAACCCATATTTAATAAACACACATTTCCCTGATTTCTTGCTATGTGTGGAAACAGCTTCTAAGACGGACTCTGGAGACCCCCTACCTTCTAGGGTCCAAGTCCTGTGTCATTCCTTCCTCTGGCAGAGGCTGGATATATTGACTTGCCTTTAACAAGCAGAATACAGCAGAAGTGATGGGTGCTCACTTCTGAAGTTAGGTTACAAAAAACCCCCTAACTTCTGTTTTGTTTTCTCTCTCTCTGAGAATCTCTGCTCTGGGGGAAAATCAGCTGCCAAATTGTGAGCTATCCTTTGGAGAGGCCCACGTGGCAGAGAACAAGTGTTGCCAGATAACCCCAAGCAGACCTGGGACTCCGAGAGTCATATGTGTGAACTTGGAAGTGGATCCCTCCCTAATTGAGCCCTAAAAGGGCTGCAGCCCTGGCAAATGTCTCAGCTGCATTCCTTGCCAGAGACTCTGAGCCATGCCCAGACTTCTGACTCACAGAAACTGAGATAATAAATGCTTGTTATTTTAAATGGATAAGTTTTGAGGTAGTTTGTTACACAGCAATTGATGACTAATACACTATGCTACAAAAAGAATCTCAGATATTTTAAAGTGCATTAATCCAAATAAGGGATATAGCAAATACACCTTTAAGTTTTATGTACAATTGTAATACTCAGTCAGTTCAGTTCAGTCGCTCAGTCGTGTCCAAGTCTTTGTGACCCCATGAATCACAGCACACCAGGCCTCCCTGCCCATCACTCCCGGAGTTCACCCAAACTCATGTCCATCGAGTCAGTGATGCCATCCAGCCATCTCATCCTCTGTCATCCCCTTCTCCTCCTGCCCCCAGTCCCTCCAAGCATCAGAGTCTATTCCAATGAGTCAACTCTTTGCATGAGGTGGCCAAAGTATTGGAGTTTCAGGTTTAGCATCAGTCCTTTCAGTGAACACCCAGGACTGATCTCTTTTAGGATGGACTGGTTGGATCTCCTTGCAGTCCAAGGGACTCTGAAGAGTCTTCTCCAACACCACAGTTCAAAAGCATCAATTCTTTGGCACTCAGCTTTCTTCACAGTCCAACTGTCACATCCATACATGACCACAGGAAAAACCATAGCCTTGACTAGATGGACCGTAGTTGGCAAAGTAATGTCTCTGCTTTTGAATATGCTATCTAGGGTGGTCATAAATTTTCTTCCAAGGAGTAAGCGTCTTTTAATTTCATGGCTGCAGTCACCATCTGCAGTGATTTTGGAGCCCAAAACAATAAAGTCTGACACTGTTTCCACTGTTTTCCCATCTATTTCCCATGAAGTGATGGGACCGGATGCCATGATCTTTGTTTTCTGAATGTTGAGCTTTAAGCCAGCTTTTTCACTCTCCTCTTCCACTTTCATCCAGAGACTTTTGAGTTCCTCTTCACTTTCTGCCATAAGGGTGGTGTCATCTGCATATCTGAGGTTATTGATATTTCTCCCAGCAATCTTGATTCCAGCTTGCGCTTGTTCCAGCCCAGCGTTTCTCATGATGTACTCTGCATGTAAGTTAAATAAGCAGGGTGACAATATACAGCCTTGACGTACTCCTTTTCCTATTTGGAACCAGTCTGTTGTCCCATGTCCAGTTCTAACTATTGTTTCCTGACCTGCATCTAGGTTTCTCAAGAGGCAGGTCAGGTGGTCTGTATTCCCATCTCTTTCAGAATTTTCCACAGTTGATTGTGATCCACACAGTCAAAGGCTTTGCATAGTCAATAAAGCAGAAATAGATGTTTTTCTGGAACTCTCTTGCTTTTCCATGATCCAGCGGATGTTGGCAATTTGATCTCTGGTTCCTCTGCCTTTTCTAAAACCAGCTTGAACATCAGGAAGTTCACGGTTCACATATTGCTGAAGCCTGGTTTGGAGAATTTTGAGCATTACTTTGCTAGTGTGTGAAATGAGTGTAATTGTGCAGTAGTTTCAGCATTCTTTGGCATTGCCTTTCTTTGGGATTGGAATGAAAACTGACCTCTTCCAGTCCTCTGGCCACTGCTGAGTTTTCCAAACGTGCTGGCATATTGAGTGCAGCGCTTTCACAGCACCATCTTTCAGGATTTGAAACAGCTCAACTGGAATTCCATCACCTCCACTAGCTTTGTTTGTAGTGATGCTTTCTAAGGCTCACTTGACTTCATATTCCAGGAGGTCTGGCTCTAGGTGAGTGATCACACCATCGTGATTATCTGGGTCATGGAGATCTTTTTTGTATAGTTCTGTGTATTCTTGCCACCTCTTCTTAATATCTTCTGCTTCTGCAAGTTCCATACCATTTCTGCCCTTTATTGAGCCCATCTTTGCATGAAATGTTCCCTTGATATCTCTAATTTTTTTGGAGATCTCTAGTCTTTCCCATTCTGTTGTTTTCCTCTATTTCTTTGCATTGATCGCTGAAGAAGGCCTTCTTATCTCTTCTTGCTATTCTTTGGAACTCTGCATTCAGATGCTTATATCTTTCCTTTTCTCCTTTGCTTTTTGGTTCTCTTCTTTTCACAGCTATTTGTAAGGCCTCATCAGACAACCATTTTGCTTTTTTGCATTTCTTTTCCATGGGGATGGTCTTGATCTCTGTCTCCTGTACAATGTCACGGACCTCCATCCATAGTTCATCAGGTATTCTGTCTATCAGATCTAAGTCCTTAAATCTATTTCTCACTTCCACTGTGTAATCCTAAGGGATTTGATTTAGGTCATACCTGAATGGTCTAGTGGTTTTCCCTACTTTCTTCAATTTAAGTTTGAATTTGGCAATAGGAAGTTCATGATCTGAGCCACAGTCAGCTCCCAATCTTGTTTTTGCTAACTGTATAGAGCTTCTCCATCTTTGGCTGCAAAGAATATAATCAATCTGATTTCGGTGTTGACCATCTGGTGATGTCCATGTGTAGAGTCTTCTCTTGTGTTGTTGGAAGAGGGTGTTTGCTATGACCAGTGCATTCTCTTGGCAAAACTCTTTTTGCCTTTGCCATGCTCCATTCCGTATTCCACGGCCAAATTTGCCTGTTACTCCAGGTAGCTCTTGACTTCTTATTTTTGCATTCCAGTCCTCTATAATGAAAAGGACATCTTTTTGGGTGTTAGTTCTAAAAGGTCTTGTAAGTCTTCATAGAACCATTCAGCTTCAGCTTTTTCAGTGTTACTGGTTGGGGCATAGGCTTGGATTACCGTGATATCGAATGGTTTGCCTTGGAGATGAACAGAGATCATTCTATCTTTTTTGAGATTGCATCCAAGTACTGCATTTTGGACTCGTTTGTTGACCCTGACGGCTACTCCATTTCTTCTGAGGGATTCCTGCCCACAGTAGTAGATATAATGGTCATCTGAGTTAAACTCACCCATTCCAGTCCATTTTAGTTTGCTGATTCCTAGAATGTTTATGTTCACTCTTGCTGTCGCCTGTTTGACCACTTCCAATTTGCCTTGATTAATGGACTTGACATTCCAGGTTCCTATGCAATATTGTTCTTTACAGCATCGGACCTTGCTTCTATCACCAGTCACATCCACAGCTGGGTATTGTTTTTGATTTGGCTCCATCCCTTCATTCTTTCTAGAATTACTTCTCCATTGATCTCCAGTAGCATATTGGGCGCCTACTGACCTGGGGAGTTCCTCTTTCAGTATCCTATCATTTTGCCTTTTCATACTGTTCATGGGGTTCTCAAGGCAAGAATACTGAAGGGGTTTTCCATTCCCTTCTCTGGTGGACCGCATTCTGTCAGACCTCTCCACCATGACCCACCTGTCTTGGGTGGCTCCCCAGGCATGGCTTAGTTTCAGTGAGTTAGACAAGGCTGTGGTCCGTGTGATCAGATGGGTAGGTATCTGTGATTATGGTTCAGTGTGTCTGCCCTTGATGCCCTCCGGCAATACCTACCATCTTACTTCAGTTTCTCTTACCTTGGATGTGGGGTATCTTCACAGCTGCTCCATCAAAGCGCAACCGCTGCTCCTTACCTTGGATGAGGGGTATCTCCTCATGGCCGCCCCTCCTGACCTTGAACTTGGAGTAGCTCCTCTTGGCCCTCCTGTGCCCGGGCAGCTACCTCTTCTTGGTCCAAATCCGTCTGCACTCCTCGAGGAGGCAGATGGGCACAAGGGGCCGCTGCTGTTACCAAAGCTCCGGTTCCTCGTGGGGTCCAGTCGCAGGAAGGAAGTCCACACTGGGTGGCTTCGTTGGTCGCCATAACTTTCGACTAAAAAAGATGTACAGTTTGAGAGTTGTGGGTTAAGTTTTATTTGGGGAAAAATGAGGACTGCAGCCCGGGAAGCATCTCAGAGAGCTCTTGCTGCTGACATTCATTCATTTTTTAAATAATGATTTCTTTTTTCACTTGTGCCAGCGATGTGGACACATTCTCTAGTATTCAGTTCAAGAGCACAAATGCAAAGTCAGCCTGCAAAGGAAGAGTAGGCTGCAGCTTCCCATCTTCTTGCTTGCTGTGGGCTGCCTGCCAGAAGGTTTCAAGGCTCCCATTCCACACCACAATCTGGGGTCTCGAGAGTTCAACTCAGAGGCAGAGTCTCATTTTCAAAGGTGTTACATTTGCATAATTTTACATCTGGGGATATCAGTAGCTCAGGTAAATCAAATAAGTTTGTGCCTCTGCACAAATAAAAACTAGCTCCCTTTCCCCAGGCCCCCATCATCCTCTTATAACCATTCCTTCGGTTCTGGCTCTTTCTCAAACCTCCCCACATTGCATCTCATGCTCAGAAATGACTTGGGCTCTGTAGCCATTTCACTCTGCCCTGCCCTGTGTGCCTCCCTTAAAAACACAAAGCTTTGCTGTGGTGGTGGAAAAGGGCAGGAGCCTCAGTCTTAGGAGACAAGATTCAAATTCTATTTCTGTACCATCAGAAGCCTAGTGATCAATGTCTCCTGCCTGGTCAGTTGCAGTAGCTTCTTAATTTGTCCCCTTGTACTATCTCCCACCTTCAATGTCTCTTTCTATTCAATGGACAGACTAATAACTCAGAACAATTTGCCTTTTTTAAAAAGTTAAATACAGTGTATAAATGTAGATAAGAAAACATAGAGAAAAATTCAAATTTGCATGCATTCATCAGTCTCTCTACTCCATTAGCTTCCTAAGAAGCAATCACACTCATCAACTTACTGTTTATTTTGCAGAGATAGTCTATGCATATACACATATGTATAAGATATATAGGCATATATTTTTGATGATTTTTTCTTTTACACATGAATATTTTTATATGTAAATTTTTTCATGACAGACACCAGAAACTCTACATTAACTTTAGGAAAATGTTCAAAATTTTTAACATGGTCCTCAAGTCCCTGCATGATCTGGCCCTTCCTGATTGTGCAGCCTTGTCTCATGCCATTATCTTTTTCATTTAGAGGACTGTAAATCATGTAAAATCTGGGCTATGTCTGTCTCATTACTGCTTGCAGTTCCAGGTCCTAGCATGTACCCGAGCTTTATTAACTGTTCAGTAAATATTTGTTGCAAACGTAAATGAATAATATAATTTATTATAGATAACTTGATCATTCACAATGATTTTGAAATTGAAGTTAGTAATAGTCCCATAAATTGAACTATATATATATATATATTTTAATCTTTGATCCAACTCAGGCAAAATATTCTGAGTCCCCAGGATATTTTACTAGCTGTAATCTGATTCCCATCACTGAGTCTCTGTAGAGAGGATGTGTAGGTGATAGTAAAGAGTTCCATTCTAGTGCAGATAGGAATCTTGGATTAGAAACCTGGGTCTTTCATACACTAGTTTCTGGTCTTGGACAAGTTACTGAACTTCCTTAAGTCTTAGTTTACCTTTAATATGAAGATTATTATGGTATCTGCCTCACAGAGTTATTGTGAAGATTCAGTGACAAATCTAGACAGCATATTAAAAAGCAGAGACATTGCTTTGCTGACAAAGGTCTGAATAGTCAAAGCTACAGTTTTTCCAGTAGTCATGGATGGATGTGAGAGCTGGACCATAGAGAAGGCTGATCAGCAGAGAATTGATGCTTCCAAACTGTGGTACTGGAGAAGACTCTTGAGAGTCCCTCGGACAGCAAGAAGATCAAGCCAGGCAATCCTAAAAATAATCAAGTCTGAATCTTCATTGAAAGGACTGATGCTGAAGCTGAAACTCTGATACTTTTGCCACCTGGTGCGAAGAACCAACTCATTGGAAAAGACCCCGATTTGGGAAAAGATTGAGGGCAAGAGGAGAAGGGGGTGACAGAGGATGAGATGGTTGGATGATATCACCGACTCAGTGGACATGAGTTTGAGCAAACTCTGGGAGATAGTGAAAGACAGGGAAGCCTGGTGTCCTGCAGTCCATGGGGTTGTTAAAAGTTGGACACAACTGAGTGACTGAACAACAAGAATAAGTAGGTACACACAGTATTTTCCATCATGTAGTAAATACTTATAAACATATTACATGATAACTGTAGCTACTTGCAGTTATTGTTATTACTTAGAGTTGAATCTTAATTTCTAGGGCCTCAAAATGAAATTACTTTGAACTCTATGCCAGGGCTTTGAGATGCTTTACTTATGAATGATTTAATATACATAGGATTGGCCAAATGCTGGATATTTTATTATTTCTGCTTGATTCAGATTCTTGTTTAACCCCGTGATTCTGAACAGCCATTGTTGTTCAAAAAAGAAAATGGATTTGAAGGAGTATTCATATTGATTTATTGTTGGTTGTCTGCAGAAATGTAAATAGCCCTGAATGTGTCACTCACTGGGACAGGATAGTGCTTTTCATAATGGACAAAATAGCCTTGTTTCACTGTAATAACCTGCTTGTGGTGAAACCAGTCATGGGGTTCCTTCAACACAGCAGAATGCCTGCTATTGTCATCTGCGTTATCAATGAGCAGACGTCTCTCTGCTGTAGCTATTACGCAGCCCTGCCGTTTCCCTAACTTGGGAACTGCACTGAGGGATTTAAATGTGAAATGCACACGTCTGTCTCTTTCATACAGACGTGCATCCACTAAGCACAGGCAGCAGCTGCCAAGGAGTTAACACAACTAATCTATTGTGTGTGTGTAGAAGTTGTAAGGGTTAGAAATAGATAGCCCATCCCCACTGTCTTATGGACATGCGTGTGTACATTTCTTTTATAGAAGTATGCTCAGAATAAGCACTGGGGGCTTTTTAAGTTGTTTACATTAGATGAGGTAGGTTTACATAATTTTTTTTAAAATACTCGCTATTTACACAGGAAACTCTCTGACTTTAAAACTCAGTGGGGGGGAAAAACCCCAAACTTGTTTCCTTTGCTTATCACCCTGTTCCTGCCTAAGCATTTTCCCAGAGTTGGAAAGAATCCTTCCATTTTACCCATTTGGAAATAAATGGGCACATCAGTCTCCTGCCTAAGGGTCACTGTGGGCGATGCGGTTGGATACAGTTTCCTGATTCTAGATGGATGCCCAGAAAGTGAGGACCACCAAGTAATTGAGTGATCATCTCTAACCCTCTTTGACAAGCCCTGGCAAACTGTTTGTGTATGTGTGTGTGTGTGAAATTTATTGCTTTTATTTTTGGCTGCATGGCATGTGGGTGCTTAGCTCCCCACCAGAAATCAAACCTGCCCTCCTCACAGTAGAAGTGCAGAGTCTAAGCCACTGGACTGCCAGGGAAGCCCCCCTAGCATAATGCATTATATATATATTTCAGTGACCGTAATCATCACAGCAGCATTAAACAGCAGTTTCAAACCAGAGCTACACTTTGAATGAGGACGTATTACTCAGACCAGTTCTGTGAGAATGCCAAGCTGAAGATACAGAGCCTGCCTAACATTATCAGAATAGTTGCGGCTGCACTTTATACAATGAAAGAATCAAGTATGGGAAATATCCATGTGATAGTAGATTTTTTTAAAATTGAAAGTGGGTTATCAACATCATCCTCATCTCTAGAAAAACGTGAGATGCACACGTGACATAATACTCATATTTATCATATGCTTGACACTGTTCTAACCCCTTCCCTGGTGGCTCAGATGGTAAAGAATCTGTCCGGAATGCAGGAGACCCAGGTTTGAACCCTGGGTTGGGAAGATCCCCTCGAGAAGGGAAAGGTTATGCACTTCAGAATTCTTGCCTGGAGAATTCCATGGACAGAGGAGCCCGATGGGCTGCAATCCATGCAGTCACAAAGAGTGACTAACACTGTTCCAGACCTGTTTGAACAGTAACTCATCAAACTTCTTTCCTCATCAACACAATGAGACATATATTGTTATTGTTCATGTATTCTGTTGAGCAGCTGAGGCAGGAGGAGGTCTATGGCAGGTGTATAGAGGTAAAATCACACATCTATCACTTTCATGTGACATACAGATCTGATCTGGAGGCCACCACGGTAGTTGGTTAATTTCTCTATTGTGTATTTATAGACGTTGTAACGGTAGGAAATAAACTGCTCATTCCCAATATCTTATACTACACCAAGAGTACATCATAGAGATGTTAATGAAAACAATAATAACAACCATGAAATGAGTATTTCCTGGGTTAAGCCAGGCACTTTTCTAAGGGCTTTATTATATATATAATTTAATTCCTACAACAGCCCAAGGAGAGAGTTCTTATGTTCATTTCAGAGCAACAAAAGTTAAGGACTTTATTCTAAATCTTGGGAATAAGAGAGTACGGGTTTGACCTCCCAAGCTTATGTGATAACCATTGATCAGTAGTGTCTCTGCCTGGACAAACTCTTCAGCTTGGTGGCCAGGAGAATGCTGTGGGCCTCTGGCTCTGCTGGTTGCAAAGACACTGGGCTACTGGGCTTATCTGTTGGGTTTCTTCTCCCTCTACCGAACCTCAGGACCATTCCAGCCCCTTGTTCTCACATCTCATTGCCACAATCACCCACTTTCCTTCCTGATGTTCTATGTCTCTAAGCGCATCCTCTGGCTTGTTAGCCTGTGGCCCATTTGAGAATCTGCTTCATAACTACATATATGGTGGTCTCTCCTGTATCCAGATTCACTTTCTACAGTGTGAGTTACCTGTGGTCAACCGCAGTTTAAACACGGCGTGCGTGCGTGCTCAGGCGCGTCAGTTGTGTCGACTCTTTGCGACCTCATGGACTGTACCCTGCCAGGCTCCTCTGCCCATGGGGTTCTCCAGGCAAGAGTACTGGAGTGGGTTGCCATGCCCTCCTCCAGGGAGTCTTCCTCACCCCGGGATTGAACCTGCATCTTCTGTATCTCCTGCATTGCAAGCGGATAGATTCTTTGCCCACTCAGCCACCTGGAAAACTCCATAGTTTGAACACATTAATTAGAAGTTTCCAGAAATAAACCATGAGTTTTAAATTGCATGCCATCATTCTCAGTGGCATGATGCAACCTCATATCTCGGCTTGCTCCATCCTGCCCAGGATGAGAATCATCCCTTTGTCCAGCCCATCCCACAGCTTAGTCACTTAGTAGGCATCTTGGTTATCAGATCTACTGTTGTGTTCAAGTCACTTTTATTCCACTTAATAACAGCCCCAAAGCACAAGACCAGTGATGTCATTCGGATATGCCAAAGAAAAGTGGGTAAAGTGCTTCCATTAAGAAAAAGGGTGAAAGTTCTCCACTTAATAGGGAAAGAAAAAAAAAATCCTATGCCAAGGTTGCTCAGATCTATCTTCTTTCTGTGCAATCATGACAAAGAGAAAGAAATTTGTGTTGGTTTTGCTGTAGCATCTTAAACTGCAAAAGCCACGGCCACAGTGTGATAAGTGCTTAGTTAAGATGGAAAAAGGCCTTATATTAGTCCAATAAGATATTCTGAGAAAGAGACCACATTTACATAAATTTTATCGCAGTATATTGTTATCATTGTTCCATTTATTATTGTTGTTGTTAACCTCTCACTGTGCTTGATTTGTAAATTGAACTTTGAGTATGTAAAGGAAAAAACATAAAACATAATATGGAGAAGATTCAGTACCATCCACGGTTGTATGCATTCACGGCGGGTCTTGGGAATGGATGCCCTGGGGTAAAGGGGAGACCGCGGTAGTGGGAGCAAATGAGTTAATACGTTTCAGAGACTCACATATATTTGGCATAGAATCTAACCAATATAATCACAGCTTATTATCCTTTGCAGGCAACAATCATTCTTCTATTCGTCCATAAACACTGAGTGACTGAGATGGTCTGGGCACTGTGTGAGACCTACATTAGTATTTGTGACAGGAGCATTTTGGAAATGCAATGCCCCATTCATTGGGGTGACTTTAATGGTGGAAGCCTTAGGCACCTTGGCAGCCAAGTTTTTTTGGCTCCTCTCAAGTCGCATTAACTCAATGGCCATGGACTCTGCTTATCTGAAAGGCTGGTCTCACTGGCACCACGTTAGAAAAAAAAACGATGGATTTGATTCCATGGCGAAGAAAAGAAGAAAATGGCTCATTTGAGGTGAGCTGAACTCTTTCAGATGTAGAAGGTGCCATTTCTCTGACCTGGGAATATAACACATGTGAAATGGAACTTAGCTGACGTGAAATTCAGCTCCGGAAGAGAAGCTTAGTTTCCATGACAGGACAGTGTCTTTGTGATTTTTGTTATTATTGTGCGTTCATTTAAATGGCTGGGTTTTCCTCTCCCCATCTCCAGGCCGGTTGGGAGGCCCTTTCTTTGGACCGGCCTTGCCATTGCTGCACTGTCTTTCCCCACTCCCACCCCCTTTGGAACTTGAGCTTTTTATGTCATCCAGGATGACTGTCATCTGCAAGCACTTGGTGGAGAGCTCTCCCTGACTCTAGAACAGTCATAATATGAACAAGTTGGGAGACTCGGAGCTACAACAGACAGGATTTTTGGGTCTAATGAAGCCTCTCTGTCAGGCCCGATTTGGATCCAGTTAATGAGGGTCTGATTGAATCTGCCATCCTCACAGAACATCGTGAGGTCTTTTGGGGCCAGTAAACGATTCCCCTTATTTTTCTGCACAGACCCAAGGGAGAGGTTGAGTTGCCAGTGGAAGCCTTTGTCTGTCACAAGCCATCAGGAGTCATGCGTTTGGTGGATGACTTGCTAGGTCATCTTAGATAGGCCGTTTAATCTTTTTGTGTTTTCGCTTCTCCCATCTGTGAAAGCATGATAACGCACAGTGGGCTTCTAAAGATAGAGCTCTTAGGAAGGATATAGAAGGTGTGTTACTTGAGAGGCTTTTACAAAAACTCTGGATCACTGTTTACCAGTGATTGTAATCTGGAGGTGGCACAGTAGCTTTATGGCAAGTTTGAGCCAAAGTCTTTGCCAAGGAAATTTCAGATCTGAAGGAAGGGAGGGGGCACTCCTGGTAATTCCTTAGAGAAGGTCATTAGAAAGTCTTTGACAGGGGCTTTGACGAGGGCTTGCTTGCTCATGCTGTTGTTTTGTTGTGAGGATACCATTTGAGAGGCTGAACTAAACCTTTCCACAATGAGAAAAGGCAGATTCCTGTGTGCTCAGCTTCAGATTATAAACCACCACTAACATCTGGGCAGTTTCACTGCTTTGGAGGGACTTTTCCATGCTTAGGAGCACTGCTTTGGAGGGACTTTTCCATGCTTAGGAGCACTGCTTTGGAGGGACTTTTCCATGCTTAGGAGCAAACTCAGCAGAAACCCTGATTTTCTGTCACCATCTTGTTCACCTGCTCTCCGCCTCCTCCCTCCTCCCCGCCTCCTCCCTCCTCCCCGCCTCTGAAACTACTAGGAGCGAGGTTCCTGTGGCTCCCTTCTGTGTGAATTTTCCATTGGCGGTGACCCAACTCTTAGAATCATTCTATTTTCCCCAAAGGGGATCACCAGACGCTGCAGTCTGTGATCAATGAGCAGTATGCTATTTGGCTTTGCCTGGGCTTGCCCACGTGTCCTCGCAAAAAAATGTAAACAGAGCTGCTGCAGCTCTGCCCTGGGGTGAGGGGAAGGACTTCAAGTCAAGAAACAAAGTGAGACAAAGACAGGAAACGTTCCTTTCCCCGAGTAGCTGGTACTTGCAGGAAGATGGCTTTTCTCTGTAAGAGTTCTGGGGCATTGGGTGGTGGTGGTCTAGCAGTGACGGGTCCCTAAGGTAGACAGTCATCTCTTAAGAGCTCTGACAATTTGTCCATCTGTGTTACTCCACACTTAACAAATTCTCAGCCATTTCATATCTTGCAGTCTTACAGGAAAAATACAGAGTTATGCGGTTAAACTTTAAAGCAATAGTTGCATTCACTGTGTATTGTTTATATCAGCCAAAACCTGAAATGGACCTAAATGTCTTACAAGAATAATTGGGTTAAACAGATCACAATATCTATGTGTATATTTCCCTGCAGATATTTTTGTTTTTACCATATAAAATGAAGATGTAAAAGAGTGGGTTTTTAATTTTAAATTTCTGATGAGCTTGGAGAGCTTGATAAAAGTGATCAACCACCTCCTCAGACAACAATGTCTATATGCTCAATATTTTCAGGGGATTTCAGCATAAACTTCTCTATCTCGAAGGTTAAGAGCACTCAATATGAAGAATTTAGTAGAAGTAATATTCATATATGGAGTCATGGAACAAGCAGCTTATAAAAGACTAAACTGTCATTAAAAAAAAAAACTCACCTACATATGTGTTGGGAGAAACAAGTTTTTCTCAGCGCTCTTAGGATCCCTTGCTGGGCCTGAAAATTCAACTGACAAAGAGTAACAGAAGAAAAGCAAACACATTATTTAACACACTTATTAATACATTTATTAAAAATAAACACATTTATTTAACATAAGCTTTACATGTTACGGCAGCCTTTATAAGGAAATGAACACCCAAGCAAAAAACAAACTTGAATATTTTATCCTAGCTTCAATAAGGAGGACAAGATTAGTTAGCGAGTATGAGGTACCTGCAATGAAGTAGGGAAACTTAGCAAAGCCAGTTTGCTAGGATTCCTCATGGTGTTCCCTTGCCTCCAGAGATAAGGATGCTCCCTCCCTTTGGGTGTCGGGGGAGCCCTTTCACTAGAGGGTTTTATGGCCTCTTTGGGGAAGAAAAGTGAAGGAGGAAGAGGTCAGGGTGACCTTCCAGTTTCTGCTATTTGTTTGCAAACTCCTTCAGCTTAAACTATTCCAGAAGCCAAGGTGTCATCACAGAGGCTTTGACAGGCTAAACAGAAAGATGCTTAACCACAGCTTCTCTGGAGGATGATAATACGGTCTCTGTGCGCTTCTTTGTAACTTCTGCCTTTCTAGAATTATCCACAGAATTGCTTTCATAAGAAGAAATATGTTGCGTGAAAGTGAAAGTGAAATTTGCTCAGTCTTGTCTGACTCTTTGTGACTCCGTGGACTATACGGTTCATGAAATTCTCCAGGCCAGAATACTGGAGTGTGTAGCCTTTCCTTTCCCCTGGGGATCTTCCCAACCTAGGGATCAAACCCAAGTCTCCCGCATTGTGGGCATAATAAGTTTGTTTAAATTTTCTTTAAGAAGCTGTAATCTTTTTTGGCAAGTGTGTTAAAAACCTGGGGACATTTTTAGCACTGCTCTTTATTCAGCAAATGATGAAATGCTAGAATGAAGGGACATTAGGATGAAGGGACACAATTTCCAAGTGACATTTAATTAGGGCCAAATAAGAAGATACCACATTGACAAATTTCTTTTCAGTACGAAATCCACAGATAAAACAAATTTAAATCAGAACCAATTAAAAAATTCCAATCTTACACAGAGTGCGCAAGAAAAGCCAGTTTATAGGTAACCTTTAACTTGTCACCAACAGCATTTCCACTCCCAGAGTAGCCTTTGGGGACCTGTTCTGGGTCTGTGCTTAGTCACTGAGTCATATCTGACTCTGCGACCCCATGGACTGTAGCCCGCCAGGCTCCTCTGTCCACGGGATTCTCCAGGCAAGAATGCTGGAGTGAGTTGCCATTCCCTTCTCCAGGGGATCTTCCCAACCCAGGGATCGAACCCTGGTCTCCCTCATTGCAGGCAGATTCTTTATCGTCTTCGCTACCAGGGAAGCCCCCAAATGAAGGATCTGCCCTCCCTGAGGACCTAGGACAAGTCAATATCTTGAGAGATTACGGGTCTGATGTTCTTGTCTTGCATCTTAGAAGGCAGCTGAGAGAACTTGTTCTACTACCTCTGGCCTTGCTGTCACAATTTGAAGGTTAAGTTCACACATCCCCTCTTCACAGGCTAGAGTCTTTAATGAAAGAGAAATTAGTCTGGGGACTGCAGTGGTATCTACTCGACATCCATGCCCCTTTTCTTGGGTGATAGGGTGACTTCATCTTCCTTCGGAGAAGCACCTTCTCCCAGCCTCAATGGCTGCAGATTCTGTGAGGCTGGAGGGTGGGTATCACCCTCCTCTCCTAGACAAGCATGTGACCCAGGCCTGAGTAATTAGCGCATTCTCTGTCTCTCAGGCTGATGGCTTCAAGGATGCCCAAATGATCCATCCCGTCAATGAGATTACAAATTAGCAGCTCTTGATGGAGATTTCTACACTGTGGCTTCTTTATGGAAACCTGGAATCCTGGAATGATCCTGCAGAAGAGTCAAGGCCAAAGAGCAGGGCAGATAGAAGGCAGGGAGGGGTCAGGGTAGGAAATCAAGTCTTAGGGCTTCATTAGATCAGCGTGTACTTGAACCAAAGAGGCCACTGTGTGTGGGAATTATTTTGTTTTGTTTTTTCTTTGTTTAAGTCAGCTTGTATTAGAGCTATTTCGCTTGCAGCCTCTTGTGAATTCATATACTAGTGTGATCGGAGAAGGCAATGGCACCCCACTCCAGTACTCTTGCCTGGAAAATCCCATGGATGGAGGAGCCTGGTAGGCTGCAGTCCATGAGGTCGCTAAGAGTCAGACCGACTGAGCAACTTCACTTTCCCTTTTCACTTTCATGCATTGGAGAAGGAAATGGCAACCCACTCCAGTGTTCTTGCCTGGAGAATCCCAGGGACGGGGGGGCCTGGTGGGCTGCCATCTCTGGGGTCGCACAGAGTCGGACACGACTGAAGCGACTTAGCAGCAGCAGCAGCATACTAGTGTGATAATACTAATACCTATCGACTGTGTGTGTGTTCAGTTGTGTCTGACTCTGTGACTCAGTGGACTGTAGCCCACCAGTCTCTTCTGTGCATGGGATTTTCCAGGGAAGAATACTCGAGTGGGTTGCCATTTCCTACTCCAGGAGATCTTCCCAACCCAGGGATTGAACCTGTGTCTCTTGCATTGCCCAGCAGATTCTTTACCACTATGCCATCTGGGAAGCAATAATTCCTGTTTAGAATTCCCCAAAGAGCAGATCTCATGTAAATCCTTTATATAGATTCTCCTATTTAATTCTTATGATAGATTTTTGTCTTTTTAAGAAAAGAAACTGAGGCTCAGAAAGGTTATGTAACTAGCACAAGATCCCTCAGCAAGTAGTAGAGGGATTCAAACCCAGATTCCTCTAAAGCCTTGCATTCCTAACGAGCATACTCTGAACTTTGCAGGGACACTGGATGAGTTAGACCTGACAGCTAGTGGGCTGTTCAATTTTTACAAAGGGAGGTACCGAGGAGAGCAAATGAGTATTTAATCAGCACGGCCAGTTGTGGGGGGGTTAACCTTTCTTCACCTTCAGTGGGGTGGTCAGTGCCCCCTTGCTATCACTTCGTTTTGTTTTCTGAAACCGAACAATGTTTAACGGAAGGCTCTTAGCTGTCTTCATGTTTTAGTCAAAGAGTCTGGCAGAAATGAACTGACCTGCAGGTGCGTCTGCAAAAAGGGCTTTGGGGCTCCTTGGGCCGCAGACAAGTGACCTGGAGACGAAGTCCTTTAAGAGTCACGGAGGAGCTACCGGCCACTTTGGTGCTACGGCGTTATGAACCAGAGTGGGCTTTCTTTTCAATCATGACACGAAAACAAGGAGATGGATCAGTTGTGCGCTGCCCCATTCCCCGGGTACCGTTTTCTTACGCTTTTACAGAACGGAAGAGTTTTCTCTTGAAGTTTGAAGAAAACAAGGGAAACATGTGCCTGGGAAGCGCCGAGTATGGTTTTGACTCTGGCTGTGAGGTTCACGCTGTACTCATAACATCCTGTTCTTCTCTGCTGGCTGTGATGTGGTAGATAGCAGTCCCTCCCTGGGCTGTTAACAGCTGAGCTCATTTTTCATAAAGATGCTGCCCTGTGAGACCGAGGAAGTGGGCCACAGCCACCTCCTCCTCCGTTACTCTTACGGTTAAGGATGGGTTTTCCCAGTGGCCCTTGCCATCTTCTCTAAAATTAGGTCTTTAATGCCTCTGGGATATGTGGCAATCTTAAAATTTTACTGGAAGCCCACAGAGTATTAGTGAGTGGGAAATGTGCCTCAAAAAAGTCATTTGTTTAGCATAGGAGAAGTCTGCTCTGTCAAAACCTGCAGCTATGGAGTCAGGAGAGGAAGAGTGGCTGCTGGGGAAAGGTGTGATGCCACCTGATACTGAGAAAAAGCAGAGTAAGAGCAATCATCCTAGGGACTGGGATTTCTGCCTTTGGATCCATCTCTTCGGTAGGGGACTGGAGGGCTTAGAGCTGACTTTTTTTTACACAATATACTTATCAGTTTCCAAATGACCTTGGGCCTAAAAATCACATCTATTACAAAGACACAAATGGAATAAGGAATAGAATCTCACTTCTGCGGTCAGGGAGCTGACCCAAAATTCATTCATTGTATTTGGAGATTCTGAAGGCATAACTAGAATAGGAATGACTTCTGCTAGTCAGTTACAAATGAAATTGTTCCCCTTCTGTCTTCACTGAGTTGCAGAGTCACTGCTTTGCCATCCAGGAGATGGACAACACAGTGGGTGTGTTTTCTGAATGGCTTTTATTAGAGAGCAAGATGGTATCCATTCTTGTGATTGTGCGTCTCATGGGGCAGTTCAAAAATTTGCCTCATCACTGGAATCAGGAAGATGCTTTAAAAAGGACAGAGAGATCCCTTGTCAAACTGAGACCTACTGAATAGCACCAGGTAAGAACAAAGCCATTCATAATTTCTTCTGGGTGATTCTTTTAATCAGCCAGGGAGCCACCGTTCTGGTCTTCCCTCCTTGGGATAGATAAATTAATCAGATTAGAAACTTGCCATTTGAGATCTGTAGGCATCATCTATTGGACAGGCCAGCTTTCAGTTAGGGGTGGAGGGCAGGGTATGAAAAGTGAAGATGAGAGGGACATGGCAGAAGCAAGACTGGACTGATGTTAGCAGCATGGTAGAATCACATATGAAGGCCCCAGATGGACATGGAGGATTCTTGAGATGGTTGGCTGTCTGGCCACCCACTCCAGTATTCTGGCCTGGAGAATTCCATGGACTATACAGTCCATGGGGTCACAAAGAGTCAGACAAGACTGAGTGACTTTCACTTTCACTTTAGCAACTAAACAATAAAACAAAGGACATCACATGCCCATTTACTCATTCAGTCATTTAACTCAGCATCTTTTATTGAGCAGAACCCATGGGTATGGGGGCAGGGGTTGGGGAACTTAATAAACAAAACACAGTCTCTTCTTCCCTCTAAATGGCCCCAGTTCAAAGGGCATGTAAGAAATTAAGAGGAAATGATCAGCTGTCCCTGGGCAGGAGAAAAGGGTATGCCAGAGAAATCTTAGAGAAGGAAGTGCCTGACGAAGGTGTATAAGAATGAAAGGGAGAGTCACCTGGGAAATAGACCCAGTCTTCCCAGAGCTTGAACAAAGGCAAAATGGCCTGTGGGTCTACAGAAGTCTACGAATCAATAACGTGCCATTATAGTGTGAGATGGAAAGTGGACGTCTGGTGATTTGGCGGCATCCAGATCACGCAGGGTCTTCAATGTCCACACTTCTGTTCAAGGAAAGACCTTGGCACAACTCAAACATGTGACTGCATGAACACACAACAGAAGAGAACAGAGGCTGTTCAAAGACACAGGGGAGTATTCGTGAACTCTTGCTTTTACTATGTATGTACCTTGGAATCAGGGTTGTTTAAGATTCTACTTCTCAGAGAAGCTGGATATATTAGTATAGCAACTCTCAACTTTTAGAAAATTAGTATATTTTTTCCTTAGCTGCAGGATATGTTTTTTAAAAAAATGAAAACCACTTCTTGCTTTGATTTTAAAATACCTTAATTTGAGAGACTGTTAGTCATGAAGGTGTTTCCATAGCAAACGTGTGTGGGACATCCTAGCTTTGCTGGCAGTGGTTCAGGGGAACTTATCTTATTAAATTGGGACAAGGCCTGGCTTGATGGAGGATAAGGTCATGGCACTTTTCCCATAGCATGGGGCCTCCATTTAAGGGCAAGATAAAGGAAAGGCAAAGAGCAAGAAGAGAAAGTGCTGGAATGAAAACAAGTAACAAAAGGAAGATAAAAATGGAAATCCCAGCTCAATGTGAATAATAGGCATGCAAATGGTGCTGCTAAAATAGGAAGGAACATTACTTTTCAAAAAGGCAAAGCAAAGGAAAATTGTAGTAGCAGAAGCATTTTACATGGTAAAATCGTACACTGTGTATGCCTCTCAGAAGCAAAGCCACCTACTCTAATTTTTCCCAGCACGATGCTGTGAATCTGGTGAGTCATTTTTTAAAGGTTTACTACAAAGCTCCAAAAATCTGCATATATATATATTTTTAAGCATTTGGATTAAATCTTCTTTTTCCCAGCAGCTGGCCACTAATGCTCCTATTTTATAGCCAAACTTTTCACGTGGGCTACAAAATAACACACTTTTCAAAAATTAGTAAGCTTATGGAATGATCTCTACGATTTATTGTTAATTAAAAAAAATCATGGTGCAAGAAGTGTTTATGGTATGCTGCTCTGAGAATAAGGTAGTCTGAATATAAATTTGCTTATATTAAAAAAAAAAAGACTCAGGAAGAAGATACTTTGAGGGAGTGAGAGAGGAAATGAGGTCGGAGGGGACAGGGTTAAAAGTTAAATGTGTGACTATATTTTTGTTTCTGATTTAAATTTAAAAAACACACAAGCATTTTACAAAGCTAATCTCAAGAAAAAGCAATCTTAAAATTGAAAGCAAAATGGCGCAAATGAACACAAGTCTCAAATTAATACCATAAACTCAGAGAGAAAGTACTTCAAGTGGCTAACTCATCTGTAGAAATACCTGAAGGGGGGAAAATGTCAAAACATTTTAAACTGTGTTTTCTAATTTTATTGTTGATGATAGTATTGTTGCTGTTTTAGATTCTCTCTCTCCTTCTCTCCCTCCCTCTGTCACTGTGTATAGTGTGTTAGTTGCTCAGTTGTGTCTGACTCTTTGTGACCCCATGGATTGCAGCCAACCAGGCTCCTCTGTCCATGGAATTTTCCAGCAAGGATACTGGAGTGGTTTGCCATTTTCTTCTTCATGGGATCTTCCCGACCCAGGGATTGAACCCCAGTCTCCTGCACTGGAGACAGATTCTTTACCAGCTGGGCTACCAGGGAATACTATGTGTATACTATGGAATAAAAAAATGAGAAATTATGTTGGTGTTGGGAATTAGATTTTTGGCACGGAAGAAGGTCGTTCAAATATAAGATCAAAGAGGTTAAGTAAAAACCCTGTGGTCTTGAATTTGTATTGTAATTGTCAGTCGAAGTTGTGATGTATTTTAATACGAGAAAATGTAGATTCTCTATCTCTACTATCTTTTTTAGATGTGTAAGAGGTACTCACCTAGTTGTTGGTATAGGGGAGGACTTTGGGGGTCTAACTGCTCCTTATTTAGACTTTTTTTGAAGAGTCCTTTCTCTAGTTTCACCCTCTCATCTCTATCTTCAGAGATACTTGGAACCGTCAGTTCCTAAAGTATTCTGGGTTTCTTCTGCACAAATTATCTTATTTCCTATTAGCATTCCTCTCTTTAGGCATAAGATTTAGCTTTATCTAATCTATCAAATACGTTACCACATATTCAACTGTTTTCCTTTTCTCTCTTTGTTTTGCATACCCTTTGCTATCATTTCCTCTGTTCTTTGCTATTAGTATTATTGATTTAGAGTGTGAGTGGGTGCATGTATGTACTTAATTTCCTTTAAAGTTTTTAGAAGCATTTCAAAAGAAATAAAATGGACATGGGTATTTAATTCACTAAGTTTAATCAGTAGATTTACCTTTAAATTTATTTATTTATTTATTTATATTTTATTTTTCTGGCCATACCACATGGCTGGTGAGATCTTAGTTCCCCAAGCAGGGATCGAAACTTGGCCCTTGGCAGTGAAAACATAGAGTCTGAACCATTGGACTGCCAGTGAGTTTCCTAAATTCTTCAGAGATAGCTTTAAACATAATTAGTTTTGGATAACAAATAGAGCTCATCAGCATTATATGCTCCCAGAAAACAAAATAAGAATGTTAATACCGTTTCATTTCCTTGTGTTTCATCACTTCCAGATTTGGGATCATTTGAAATTTTAGTAAAAATTTTTTTCTATTAAGCATAAAAAATTTAAGCTTAACAATATACTTTTAATTGCTTCTTTTGTTCTTTTTTTAACCATGCTTTCTTGTATCCCACATTTTTCCTAATCTCAGCTTCTTAGTTTCAGTGGTATATAAGATTGAATAACTTGTTCACATTTTATAGAAATTGGCTCAGATTATAGAGCTCATCTCGGCAACTGTGGAGGCAGAAGAAGACACCCTGCAAGGAGGACATGTGAATATCGCTAGCTGCTTGTGACAAAGAACTGCCCCAGCCCTTTGGTCTCAGAGCCCACAGTCTTGTATTTTAGCCTGTGGGCAATCCCTGCTCTGTCTTGCTCCACGTATTCAGGAGATGGGGGGCTGGCTGACAAGCCCAGTTCCTTTGAATGCACTGCCCCAATTAATCACTGTGACAATTGCTCCCTGACCTCCTTCTGCCTGAGGTTCCCTGTAATCACTCTCATCACTGCTTCTCTCCTGTATGCTATTCTCTGGGCTTGTTTCCCCGAGAATTCAAACCTCTCTGCTCTGTATCTCATACGATGATCGTCCTCTTTGGTGTTGACACTGCTCTTGTTCTCCAGCGCTGTTATGAATATACGTCTTTGATCATATCACCGACAGAGTGGGAGAGAGTGTGTGTTCATTCAACCATTTTCTTCCTATTTCTGGATTACATATATGACATGTAACAATGCTGCTAACATATATAACATATGAAACAATGTCCCTGCTAACCAGCTCCTCTACTCTTGCTGTGTTGTTTCAAAAAGAAATCTTAATGTTTTAATTTGTTCTTCCTTTCCTTGTCTTGTCTTTTTTTTTTTTTCCTTAGCTGTTTCTCCTTATTTTTGTTCAATATAATCCAACATGATGGTAAAAGTCTGTCTTTTCAGCCAGCCACACATAAAAACCAACAATAAAATCTTAACTCTGTTACTTATTTACTATGTGTACTCTGCCAAATGGCAAAAAAAAAAAAGAATTTCCAGTATGGATTCCCCTACTGGTACTAAGAGCATCTGTAAAATCACAGTCATGTGAAAGAAAGCCAAAAACGTACAATGGAGGTAGTGTTGTCCAAAATGCTTTTCTTTAAATGTACTTATCTTAAAAGGACTCTGCATGTTCCTTCAGCGAAATGGATACTTTCTCTTCCCACATGTTCAATTGGCAATCACCTTATTTTCTGGAACTGCATTGTCAACTTTTCTTGTTTGCTACTGGAATCATGAAAAGAATATTAATATTTTATCAGGGAGTTACTGTTTTATAAAAACTATTATAAAGTTTTCATTAAGCTAAAAAATATATATTTCTGTGCTTTTTAAAGTAAATTGTTCTCATTAAGAGAAATTGTTCTCATTTATTGGTTCCAGTTATTGCGTTTGCCCTGCAATTCCATCTCTGAAATTATAATGTAAAACCTTAGAATAAAAGTTAATTTATATTATTTCATCTAAGGCTTTTTTGGCATGAGTGTTAAGGTTAGTGATAATGTTATTATATTGTATGTGATAAATGGATACCAGGAACTGTGGTTTACCTAAATTAAAGCAATTCTCATAGAGCAAAGGAATGATATTCTCCTTTCAAATTCTCCAAACATACTTGAAGTTCCAATATTATTCATGTAAATTCAAGAAAACTGATCAGTGCACAAACAACAGTAGTTCATAAAAAAAAAAATCTGTAGATATTTAATGCTTTTAACACCTTGAAATCTGTATTTTGGGAGTACAGTTTTACCAGCATCTTGAGATATATTTAACTTCTGAGTATCACTTATATCATTTCTCTCTTATTGGAATATAATTGTTTTACAATGTTGTGCTAGTTTCTGCTCTACAACAACTATGAAACAGCTGTAAGTATACGTATATCCCCTCCCTCTTGAGTTTCCCTTCCACCCACCCCCATCCCATACATCTAGGTCATCACAGAGTCCCGAGCCTTTTTTCCCTAGTACCTGCGATTCATGTGTACCTTCAGACTCTTCCCTGAAGCCTCCTTTGCTTTGTGCTTTTTCTTATGCCAGTTCTCTCTGTTCCTGGGACATATGTTGAGTCTTATTTAGATTTTGGAGCAAATAATAAAAGTGAGAATTAAAAAGAACAGGCTATTCTGATGCTACAAGGAACTAACAAAGTAATTTATCCCACTCTTCATTGTTTCCATGAGAAAACTTAAGCCTAGAAAAAACAGTGCTTGGTGAAATTTTCATGACAGGCTCACGCTAATGAGAAAGGGTGTACATCCGTGGTAGGTAGATTAGGTTTTCTGGCATCTCTTACTCCTGTCCCTGCTTTGAGCAGATGATTCAAGTTAAGATGATGCCAAATTTCAGGAGATTTAAAAATGTCTTTAGCTCTGGAATGTGGATAATACATACTAAACTCCTACCGTGATTTTGAAGAAATCTATACTTAAATTTTGGTTTTTGCATTGTCTTTTTTTCCTTAATCATCTAAGCTTATGCTATTTGAATATGTAAAATAATTTAAGTTGCTAAGGCAAATTCTGAATAACCACAGTATGGAAAGTACATGAATGTCACCTTGGGAAAAAATTTTGCTTGTCAAAGGCTGATTATATTTTGAGTCTTTGAAAAAGTTCCCATCTGTTCCACATGGGCTTTTATGTGGAACTAACTAAACCATTTTCTGTATAAAATCAAACAAACCCACAAGTAGACAGCAAAGAATCTGGGGTAATTGACTGGACTTTGTCTGAAAGCTTCATTTAGGGGTTGAATTAACAAAGAACACATATTTTTTTTCTGTTTGTTGTGTAATTCTAGTAGTGGAAAGCTAGATTACTATTTAGTTGATAGCTTTTGCCTTAAGCATATTCTTTTATTTCCCTCTCTCTCTCTGAGTATGTGTGTGTGTGTATGAGGGAGAGAGGTGGGGGGCGGGGATGGATTTTAAAAGCAAACTCTGACCTGTTGGGTAATTAACACCCTTACAAAAAAATAAAGGGTTTATTGTAACTTGGTTTGGAGGAAAGAAGCCTGAATGAGGAAACCCAAGTTTCACTTCCAGCTCTTACACACATGCTTGTGTGATGTTGAGTAAGTCACTTGCTTTTTCTGGATCTTAGTTTCCTCATCTGTGAAACTATAAAGGGGGATAGGATTTACTTTCAAAACCTTTTCCCAACTTTAAAGTTTCGTAATTCTCTGAAATAAAGTATTTGTACTTCACTGATCCTCACAAAATAAATAGATAACATTTAGTAGCCATAAATATCAGAATGATTTTTTTACATCACTTTCTTCTTGGAAAGAAATAAAGTACATGAGAAAATAGCCTTTCTTACTGGACAAACTTACACTTAAGAATAATTTTATCTTCATCAACCCAGCAAGCTCTATCTTTTGGGGTAGTTTTTTGGTTGTTATAACCAAAATTTCAATTATACTTCTTTCTTAAAAATTCGCTCATTATATATTTTTTAAAATTAATTATTTTTTTCAAGAGGAATATGATCATTTGTTCAGTTCAGTTCAGTTGCTCAGTCGTGTCTGACTCTTTGTGACCCCATGAACTGCAGCATGCCAGGCCTCCCTGTCCATCACCAACTCCCGGAGTTTACCCAAACTCATGTCCATTGAGTTGGTGATGCCATCTAACCATCTCATCCACTGTCGGCCCCTTCTCCTCCTGCCATCAATCTGTCCCAGCATCAGGGTCTGTTCAAATGAGTCAGCTCTTCACATCAGGTGGCCAAAGTATTGATAGTTTGTGCTCATCTATATATTTCTGTGATTATTTGACTACCTGTTTTCATTCTAGACTATATGGCCCAGGAGGGCAGATATCATTTTTGTATAGTTAACAATTGTAGAGTTCCATGTAGTGCCTGGCGTCTAGTATGTGTTCAATGAAGGAAGAAGTATGGTTGTATAGGTCTGATCGAGATGGTTACCCTTGAATCCTCCAAGAACATTTCTGAAAGAAAGTCCGAGACTCACCTTTCTTTTGAGTTCTCTAGCATGTATTGTTGATGGGGAAGCATTTTCTTAGGGGTTTTCTCTTTTGGAAGGCGAATAAAGATGGCATTGATCTGGCCTGATAAATTTCCCGCAGCCACTAGGTGTTAGACAGTTTAGATCTTATCTTTTTTTCCTGTGTCATCTGTGTAGAAAGGCTGTTTGTAAACCAGATGTAAGCAGCTAATTGATGAGGCCTCCTTCTCTACCTCCCCACAAACGTTTATGGCTTTTCATATAGATCCTTAATCTCAGTTTGCTAAAGCACTTGACTGAGCATTCTGACTCACCATCCTCCACAAGAATGAGGGGATCAACACCAGCAAGCCAGAGAGATCTCCCCAGAGCCAGGATAAAGATAACAGATTCGGAACACACCCATCAATGACGCTGTGGCAAGAAGGGTCTGTGTGGTTAGAGCTTGACGCTGGCTATGATACCCAAGCAATGTCACAGCTCAATGAGATCAGGGATTTTGATCATCATTATAATATTCCTTCATAAACCATAACTGACAGGTGGAGCTGGGTCCTATATGGAAAGTGATGCAATGATGTTGCTTGAGGAATTTTGCAAGGATAAGGTTTATACAGGTTTAAAAGAAAAATCCTCTCAATGCTCTTTGCTTTCTTCTTTCTTTATGTTTCTCCTCCCTCTCTTCTCCCTTCCCTTCTGTCTTCCTTCCTGCCTTCCTCCTTCCCTCCCTCCCTTTCATTTCATAAACAGACTGTATTCTACAGTGAAAGATCTTGGATTTTAGAGTGATTTTTAGTTATTATTTAGCATCTTGACAATGCCATTTTCTATCAAGCCACTTTAACCTTTCTCAGGCCATTTCCCCCCGGAAAAGGCAATGGCACCCCACTCCAGTACTCTTGCCTGGAAAATCCCATGGACAGAGGAGCCTGGTAGGCTGCAGTCCATGGGGTCGCGAAGAGTCGGGCATGACTGAGCGACTTCACTTTCACTTTTCACTTCCATGCATTGGAGAGGGAAATGGCAACCCACTCCAGTGTTCTTGCCTGGAGAATCCCAGAGACAGAGGAGCCTAGTGGGCTGCCGTCTATGGGATCGCACAGAGTCGGACACGACTGAAGCGACTTAGCAGCAGCAGAAGCAGCAGGCTGTTTCCTCAAGTATTAAAAGGCAGCTCATAAATGCTTACTTACATCATAAGGTTATAGGGAAACTTAAGTATTATAGCAACATTAGCTACTATTTATTAAACATCAAATATGTGCATTATCTAATTTAATACTCACAATAACTTTGCAAGTAAAATGTGTGGTACATGGTAGGTGACATATAAGTAACAAGGTAACAGAAATATTGGGTGCTCTCTATACCATGTTTTTTTCGAGTAAGTGCTTCCTTAATTGTCAAGTGTCATTATTCATGCGTTAGGCTGCACAGTTCCTGCCACCAAAGTGAAACTGATCATTCATTCATTCAAAATATGTTCTTTGAGTATCTGCTACACACCAGGTGTTGTGTGTGTTACTTGGGAGAAAACAGAACAAGGAGCAAGACACGATTCCTAACTTCAAATGGGTTATAATTGAGGAGAGGTTATAGACAAATAAAGAGACTATTATAACCAAATGTGTTAAGTCCATTGATAGCAGGAAATACAAAATGGATGTTTTAGAAGGAGAGATCCGTGATTCCAATTTGGTGGGTTTCAGTGAGAGTTCCTGGGAGGATATCATATCTACGCTGAGACTAGAAAGATGAGTAAAATACAGATTAGAGGCTATGATGTATTCTAAAGAACTCCGTATTCCAAGGCACTACGAGAGGCAAGCTCCAGGAGTTGGTGATGGACAGGGAAGCCTGGTGTGCTGCAGTCCAAAGAATCGGACACGACTGAGCGACTGAACTGAGCTGAAGAAGAGATTCACCGTGATGGATCTGAGAAACTGAAAGCAGTTCATTCTGGAATTTGAGGGGATCAGTGGTGAGAGTTGTAACTGGGGTTAAGCAGGACTGCTGGTCCTGGAAATGTTGGGTACCCTCGTAGCAGACATTGTTGAATTCCCAGCTACCTTTTAGCTGTTCCCAAGTTCTCAGTTCCTCTCTGCCTCATGGGACGCTGATCTGAGTGGGCTTACAGTTAGAGTGCTAACTCCTGATTCGCATGTAACCTTTAGGTTGTGTTCTTGGTGCTGAAGAGGAAAGGCTTATCTTACGAGTAACATGGCGGGATATTCTCAGTCAGTTGGCTGGCTGTGAATATCAGCCCTCCTCTTATCTAAGGGGGGTTTGGCTCCAGGGCAAGGAGGCTGTTATCAAGGGGCTCTTCTAGCCAGCACCTGGCAGTCTGGGGCCCTTTTAACAGGCCAAGGAATCTGAGGCCAAGGCTGGTGAGGGTCAAGTTTCACTGAACTTGGCCTTGACTCTAAGTGCCTTCTGGGAATCCTGAGCAATCAGGATCCGGGGACATGATCACCTAATTGCCAGACTCTGGGATGTGACCATCTAATTACCATTTCACTTTTCCTGGGACTAGAGAGATAAGTGACACATAGATCAATAAGCTGGGAGGACTGATTCATTTATTGACTCCCAGATAGTTGATCTTTGAGCTTGTGTTACAGAAAGTTCTCTTCCAGGAGCTAGGCTGCCAGGGTGCGGAGAAAAATCTGAGGTGTGGTTGGGATCCAGAGATAGGAAAACAGATGGCCAGTTCTCAGCGTTGCCTTTCTTTTGTGCATGAGTTAAATGTTCACAGATCCAACCAGTCCATTCTGAAGGAGATCAGCCCTGGGATTTCTTTGGAAAGAATGATGCTAAAGCTGAAGCTCCAGTACTTTGGCCACCTCATGAGAAGAGTTGACTCATTGGAAAAGACTCTGATGCTGGGAGGGATTGAGGGCAGGAGGAGAAGGGGATGACAGAGGATGAGATGGCTGGATGGCATCACGGACTCGATGGACGTGATTCTGAGTGAACTCCGGGAGATGGTGATGGACAGGGAGGCCTGGCGTGCTGTGATTCACGGGGTCGCAAAGAGTCGGACACGACTGAGCGACTGAACTGAACTGAACTGAACTCAGTGTAAATGTGAATCTATATGTCATATCCAGACCCAGACATTTTGAAAATGGAAGAGGCTGTTAGTCATGAGTGTCCTGGGACAGGCATCAGCTGGGACTGCTTCAGGCAGACCCAGACGTGTGTGCATTCATGTTCAGGTGCTTTATTGTGTCTGACTCTGTGACCCAGTGGATTATAGCCCGTCGAGCTCCTCTGTCCATGGGATTCTCCAGGCAAGACTACTGGAGCGAGTTGCCATGCCCTCCTCCGGGGGATCTTCCCGACCCAGGCACAGACATAGGGGTGCCGTAACCATGAGCTCCCTGTTGGTCTAACACTGCTCCCCAGTTCATGCTGTGTGTACTTAAGGGGGAAGAACCTGTGGCCAAGGCATTCCTGGGTCTTTTTATGGCATCGTGTGTTTATGCTCCCCAAAGCAATTTTTGGAACATTCCCCATTTTGTGTAATCCTCATGTTTCTGTAAGGCCACTCAGTTAGCCATTTGAGTACAAGACAGTCGGTCTCTATTCAAAGTAAAGGAATGGGATGGTAAAACGGAAAATCTGAAGGGCGAGATCATCCCGGAAGGGAAAGCTTGAGCTGTGTATTCTGACTTTTCATAATCTTTTATTAGTTAGAATGTGGAGGTGGAGACATCACTCTCTTTAAAGGGTTGGCTTTTAAATTGTGTCTCATCCGTGATTAACTTTGACGATACCCGACTAAGTGGGTAGGGAAAATTATTTGTGTTATTACTGTTTATCCAGAGAGGTGACAAGGAAGAAAATATGTCGCGTGCAACTAACAGATGAGAGACTAAGGAGGCGCTTTCTCGGTTTATGAACTGTTTTCTCCTGAACAAGTTTCTTGGTAAAATAACCAAAATGACAGTGTGCTGCGAAGCCAATACCCATCTCAGCAGCAGCATTTTTCTCCACCTCAAGTCAAACAGGTTGTGGGAGAATTTGGTGGCCGAGTGCTTCTTTCATTTCTTATTCTGTCATCCATTCTAACAATGTTAATAATAATTCTAACAATATGAAAGAGTAGCACTTAAGGCGCTGACTCCCAAAGCAGATGTTCTCACCTTGGAACTTTTGCCAGTCAAGGGGTATTTGACGTTGTTGGGCATATTTTGGCTTGTCTCAACTGGGCTGGGGTGTGATTGGCATCTAATGATTAGAGGCCAGTGATACTGCCAAACATTCCGAAAAGCCTAGGACAGGCCCCCAAACCAATTATCTGGCTCCAAATATCAGCAGTGTTAACGCTGAGAAACTGCTCTGCAGCATTCCAATCATTCATTCATTTGTTCATTCAATAATTAGTTATGGAGCATCTACTATGTGTAGGTACTGCCCTGCTAAGGATATAGCAGTGGTTAAAATTCACACTCTGGTTTGTTGCCTTCTAATAGGAGAAAAAGATAATAAGCAAGAGAAATAAAAAGTTGTAAGTATTAGTGAGGAAACAAAAAATAAGCTGGGAAAAGGTAGGGAATGGTGAGATGGAAGTGCTCACATGACGCATTGAGGTAGGGATATCTGTCACCATTTATGATAAGGAAACTGCATCTTAGAGAGGTGAAACATGTCTGCAGCGCTAACGCTGCTCCCAGGAGACGTAGCTGAGATTTGGTGGTGGATGTGTCTGATGCTTTAGAGTCTAAACGGTTATTTCCACTTGTTCTCTGAGGTATGTTATTCCCAGGGGTTTCCTTGCTTCTTTTGAGGAAATTGCCCTTTTTAATTCTCCCCTTTTAAATTACAGATAACCATCTCCTGCCCCACCCAAATTCTTCAGTTCTAGCATCTGTATTTCTGTTGGTTCCCTGATTACATCCTTTCCCCAGACTCCTTACCCTTGTGACTTAGCAGGTTCCAAGCTCTCTGCCGTTTAAAAACTAAAGTGAAAAAGTCCCCGTTTTCATTCTACAAACTCTTCCATCTGTAGCTGTAGCCCCTCCCTCTCCTTTTTCATAACTTAAATGTCTTTTAAAGACGCTCATTTATGCTGTCTCTTTCCCTTCACATTCCCCCAATTTACTTGTAAAATGACCTCTGTACTCGTTGCTCCACACCCACTGTTTTTGTCCAGGTCCAGCAGTGACCCCATGGGCTCCGTTTCAGTAGACTTTCCGTGTTTGCGTGCCCTCTCTCACGCGGCCCCCTCCCTGCACTCGGTGCTCATGACCCTTTTTCCCCTGTGTCTGACATCCTTCTTCTCTCTCGACTTCCATTTTTTTAGCTCTGCAAATTCCTCCTCGCTCTTTGGCTTTTCCTTCTAGCTAGCCTTCACGGGTTCGTCTTCTCTTTCACCCCTTCTCAAATTGGCATGCTTTTGTCTCTCTAGCTTTACTTTCAACTATGGCTTCTATTGATTTGTTGCTTAGAGTAATGCCAAAGGTATGTAACACATCTGGAATCTGCTGAGATGCGAACGTGGCTTAACGTGATGAGCAGATGATGCGCGAGAGTGAGGAACACCTCTGATGGTGGCCAACCTACCCAGAGTCTACACTCTTGAACTAAATTGACTGAGCATCACAGCAGAGATCCCCCTGCACCCCCCCAAGTGTTGATGAGGCCTCCCTAGCTGATCCCTCTATTGCCAGCTTCAGCTCCATTCTTTCCTCTCACCATATTCAGCTTTCCAAAGGGCAAAATCAGGATCTAGTTACTACCCCCTTGTATCAGTCTGTTCAGTCTGCTGTAACAAAATGCCATGGACTGGGTGGCTTATAAACAGCAGACTTTTATTTCTCACAGTCTGGAGGCTGGGGAATCCTAGATAAAGGTGCCGGCGTGGTTGAATGAGGGCCTTCTTCCCAGCTCTTCGATGTCTGTCTTCTCATTGTGTCCTGACATGATGAGAAGGGCAAGTGACTTATGTCTTTTGTCTTGATTTATGTCATCTAACTGGAAGCTTGTACCTCGTCATTCCTTTCATTTATTTTGTCCACTCCCTAGCCTCCCCCACCCCTGGCAAGCCTAGTTTGGGTATATGACTCTTTCTGTTACTGAAAGAGTGTGTGGTGGGGTTTGGCTGCTCTCGGCTCAAAAGTCAATAAACAGGCCAGGTTTGTGGAAAGGAACATTTGCTTTATTTCAGACGCTGGCAACTGGCGGGGAGGTAGGGGAGAGGGTGGCAGACATCTTTCCAAAAGTCAACTGCCTCGCCCCCCTCCCCCCATGACCCAACAAGCAGGGGATGTGAGCTTTCATAGGCAGAGAGTGTGTGGGGGGCACTACGTGCAGAAACAGCAGTCATCTCTACCAGTCATCTTCAGATTGGCCATGGGTGGTCTGAGCAGCGTCATCTTGGTTGTTTTAGGTGCAGTTAACCTTCAGTTCCGTTTGTTCCCATTTCTCTGAGGCTAAGTCTCGGGATTGTTGCAGCTCATGTCCTGGGTACAGTCTGGTCATCATATAGTTAACTTCTCCATCAAGGAGTTTTAGTATCTACAAGACAGATCACAGGGTATGGCTCAGAATATTATCCGTAGCCCTTGAGAAAGAATGAAAGGTCCTTGAGGATGCTTAATGACTACCTTATTACTGTTTAGTCGTCTGTGATTATTTTCCTTTGTTTCAGCATTTCTCACTTCTCTGATTAAATTTATCCTTTGACTAAAGTTTTCCACAAACAAAAGGCAGGCAGCGGACATGGTGGTGTGGGGGTGGGGGGAGTAAGGCCCATAGGGTCCTGCTCCGTTCTTGCTCTGTTTCATTTGTTTTATGCTTGTTCTTTCAGCTTTTAGATTCTCTGTATCAGTGAAGTCACACAGTTTGTCTTTTTCTATTTGACTTATTTTACTTAGAATACGTTCTCTAGGTCCATCATGTTGCCCCAAACAAGATTTCATTCATTTTTATGACTCAGTAATATTTCACTGGACATATATACCACATCTCTTATACAGGCACAAATGATCTAATCACTCCCAAAGTTCCCTCCTCCAAATATCATCATATTGGGGTTTAGGTTTTAATATATAAATTTGGGGGCCATAAACACTCTGTCTACAGGCTCCCTTCAACTTTCACAACACAGCTCATTTACACTCATGGTTTCATGCTCCTGCACAACTCTCCCATCTGCTTGGAACAAGCCTTTCCTCCCCACGCCTACTCCAGGCATGGACCATGGGGGTCTTACTCTTCTATCAAAGCTCACCTTGCATGTTACTTTTGTACCCCTTATCAGCTTTCCAGGTGAAGTACTATCTCACATATGCCCCATCGTGCACCCTTTTTCCAATGAGATTGTGCTTTCCTTTAGGGTATGGAGAGGAGGGTTCAGAGCAAAGTTTTGTCCTCAAGCAAACAGAGTTTCTGTCCACAGCAACTTACCTCTGATTTCTCACTGTGAAGTTTCTGCACTCTTTTAATTTCAGAGTATTGAATTTCTGTCACTAACATGCTGTGTGACCCTGTATATTTCACTTAGCCTCTCTGAATTGTCATTTTATCAACTTCAGTTCAGTTCAGTTGCTCAGTTGTGTCCAACTCTTTGCGACCCCATGAATCGCAGCACGCCAGGCCTCCCTGTTCATCACCATCTCCCAGAGTTCACTCAGATTGATGTTCGTCGAGTCAGTGATGCCATCCAGCCATCTCATCCTCTGTCGTCCCCTTCTCCTCCGGCCCCCAATCCCTCCCAGCATCAGAGTCTTTTCCAATGAGTCAACTCTTTGCACGAGGTGGCCAGAGTACTGGAGTTTCAGCTTTAGCATCTTTCCTTCCAAAGAAATCCCAGGGCTGATCTCCTTCAGAATGGACTGGTTGGATCTCCTTGCAGGCCAAGGGACTCTCAAGAGTCTTCTCCAACACCACAGCTCAAAATCAAATTCTGTCAAATAATGCTCTTGTTATACCTCAAGGACGTGTATCAAGTTCTCTGAGTTCTCCAGAGGAAAAGATGTCATAAGTCAAAGACGACATAACTTGTCATTCATTAAAATAATAATTTTTATCAAACATTTCATTCAGACCCCAACAAAGTGAAATTATTTCCAGCAAAAAATGTCCTCCTCTTTATATATCTTTAAAGCTTGAAACCACTTATAGCTGGGCTTTGCCATGTAGTTTTTTTCTTGTTCACAAGATTATCAATCATTTTTTTCTTCGAGTTCTCTTTAAATTTGTGAAAAACTAAAGATTCAACTTTTGCTATTTTACCCTCAAAAGGAGAGTTTCATGTCAGAGACATGAGCAGATAGAAGTTTAAGATTTTGTGTCCTTGATCTTGATCTGAAGCTTTCTTATATTATCAGCAGCATTTACTGTCACAACCTGGGGAGAAGAAGCAAAGAAACAAAAAAGGGGGAATTGGAAGAAAAGAAATGTCAAGATGAATGCCAAGTACCTTTATTCACTTCATGACTGTTAATTTTAGTATTAAAATCATCTTTTAAAAATCTCATTTTGGTGAGATGGCTAAATGTGTGTGAAACGAATAATGGTAAGGGAAAATAATGGAAGAAGGGTTTTAATCAGGACATCTTTCAGTCATAACACTTCTGTGTCCCATTGACATTTCCCTGGAATATCTCCGTGAGTGGAAAACCGATGCTTGGATAATAGGGGTGGGATAGTTATGAAGAGAGAGAAATAGAATGCATTGATTATATCTCCTGTGCTATGTGTTTATATAATTAATTTCATTTAACCTTTAACCCTTTGTAGTATATTTACCTACTTCTGAGTTAAACCAACTGGAACTCACTATACAGTTAGTAGTACATAGAGTCAAAATGGAAACCTCAGATTTTCTGACTCAAACACCATACCACACTGATTCTACTGATTCTACAAGTAGAAATAAATGTCCTGACCTCAATATTTATGGCTGAATATTATTCAGTCATAAAAAGGGATGAAATAGGTTCAGGACATTTAAACATTAAAACTGCTTTTAAAAAACAATTAAAAAAATTGGAATGTAATTGCTTTACAACATTGTGTCAGCTTCTGGTATAAATGAAGGGCCTCAGCTATAGGTACTGGTTTATCCCCACCCTCTTGGACCTCCCTCCCACCTCTCCCCCAGTCCCACCCATCTAGGTTATCATGGAGCACCGGGCTGAGCCTCCTGTGCTTAATAGCAGGTTCCCACTAGTTATCTGTTTACCCTTGGTAGTGCGTATATGTCAATGCTACCCTCTCGATTTGCTCTACCCTCCCCTTCTGCCCCGTGCCCACATGCCCATCCTCTACAGATGCATCTCTATTCCTGAGCTAGAACTAGGTTCATTGGTACCATTTTCTAGGAAGATGTGGTACATGTATACAATGGAATACTGCTCAGCCATAAAAAGGGAAAAATTGGGTCATTTGTAGTGATACGGATGGACCTAGAGCCTGTCATACAGAGTGAAGTCAGAAAGAGAAAAACAAATATTGCATATTAATGCCTCAAGCAGTTTACAACCCAGAAAAGACAATCAAATGTCTCCCTAAAAAGCAAAATCAGCAGACCACATATTTATCATATTGTAAGTACTATAAAAATAATTTCATCTGCAATGATGATGAAGGTTCAGCCTCACTGTCAAGAAAACCCATTTTGAGTTGTTGTTTTTTCCTCGACAGTAATGCAGAAACATAGAGGTACTATTTTTGCTAATTTTTTCCAGCAAATAATGTTAACATGCCACATGAACTTTGAAGTTACCCAGATTTAACTTCACTTGCTATGCAAATTTGGTAGAGTAATTTCTATCAGACTCGGTTTCCACCTGTTAAATTGGGAAGATGATATTAATAGAGTTGGTGCTGGTGGTAAAGACCCTGCCCATCATTGCAGGAGATGTAAGAGACACAGGTTCGATCCCTGAGTCAGGAAGATCCCCTGGAGAAGGGAATGGCACCCCACTCCAATACTCTTGCCTAGGAAATCCCATGGACAGAGGAGCCTGGCTGGCTACAGTACGTGGGGTTGCAAAGAGTCGGACACAAACTGATCAACTGAGCACATAGCACATAAAAATTAAAGAGCTGCCTGATTTATGCTTAGTTTTCAAAAGTGATGGTTGTGAGAATTTGCAGCAGCCTTTAATGTCGGCATGTGTTTTGATACATTTTAATGTATTTTTAAGACCTTTGGTGATAGGTGGAAGGAATGTGGTTCGAGATGAAGCCTCTGGACTCCTGACCAGTGGTTACAGTCAGTCTACTATTTGCACCAGAATGCTCAGGAATGGGGTATGCAGAGGAGAGATGCTAGAGTCAGGGAGATATCCAAAAGATGGAATCAAGAGTTTCCCTAAAAAGTAGTTTTCAAAATTGAGTCGAGGAACTGGCAGCGATCTCAGGGAAGAAAGCAGGAAGGGGGCCGGAGTGGAAGATAAACATGAACATTTGTTTTTCCTAAACTGATCACCGCAGTTCTTGGGCCAATTATCACACAATTTTCCTCTCTTTCGAAGGACTAACCTTACAAAGTACAAAATCACAAAGTGATGTCACCCCGTATTTTCCTCTCCCTTATTTCATTCTTTAATATCAGACATTGAAAGGAGAAGTTATTTCATGTAAACCTAAAGAGAGTCATAATGCATCCAAATCACTTAAATGAAGGGAAAAGAAATAATCAGGCTCCCATTATGCAAAATGGTGCTCAGTTAATTTATTGCACTGCACTGAATAATAAGCTGTTCGACTCCACATTACGTTTTTCACGTTAGATCAAATAGCCTACTGCTGCTGGAGCTTATTTCATATCGCATAAAATTTGGATATATTACAATGGAGTAGATATGAGTCCATTATAAGAGACAGACTTAAGTACTTCATTGATAGGATCTCTCCATTTGGAAAATGGCATGGGAGAAGAAGAGACGCAAACAAGGAAATGGACAGAGGGGGATTTATGTGCGTTGCCTGTCAACCTGCTCTGCTGTGGGTGACTGCTGTTTACCACACATGGGGCTGGTGCCTTGGAGAAAAGCAGCATTTCCAGTGGGAAGAAAATCCAAAGAGAGTTTATGTTCCTTTTCAGGAAGTGTTGACATTTTAATTACTTTCTGTTTTCTTTGGAGCTAAACTTGAGAATTGGAAGCAAGTTAGAAAAATAAAAATTGGCTTTATTAGAAATCAGATGAATTGACACGCAGCCATGACCTGGAGAAAGTCCAGATTCAGCCCTTGACAAACTCAAATCTCCAGCAGGACTCAGAGAGCCAAAAAATCCAGCCATTGAAAAATGAACCAGATGAATTCCTGCTTGGGGCGTGTCATCTGTGAGAGCAGACTGCTTTTTTTCTGAGCAGTTTCATCTTTTCTGCCCTGTGGGCCCCTGTTCTTCACTTTCGTCTACTTTTTCCTTTAAACTGGTCTCTCAGGGATTTGTGAGGATAAGTAGAACCGGGGTGCAAAGAGAATGATCTTGAAGAGTTGGTATGAGTTGTGAAAACTGGTGGGTGGGTTTAGCATTAGTTTTTAAGATAATCAGATAACTCTTGGTATTTCATCAAAGAAAAGTGCCTGTCTTGGTGTAGGTGGAGCTGGAGTAAATGGCTTAGGGAGATGTGGTTTATTTGCACCCTCTGCTTACAAGGGAATCAAACCATTCGATCCTAAAATAAATCAGTCCTGAGTACTGACTGGAAGGACAGATGCTGAAGCTGAGGCTCCAATACTTTGGCCACCTGATGTGATGAACTGACTTAGAAAAGACCCCAATGCTGGGAAAGAGTGAAGGCAGGAGGAGAAAGGGATGACAGAGGATGAGTTGGTTGGATGGCATCACCGACTCAATGGACATGAGTTTGAGCAAGTTCTGGAGTTGGTGATGGACAGGGAAACCTAGCATGCTGCAGTCCATGTGGCTGCAAAGAGTTAGACACAACTGAGCGACTGAACTGAACTGAACTGGCATCTGCCTAAAATGTAAGAAATCAGGGTTTGATCCCTGGATCAGAAAGATCCCCTGGAGAATGGAATGGCTACCCACTCCGGTATTCTTACCTGGAGAATCCCATGGACAGAAGAGCCTGGAGGGCTATGGTCCGTGAGGTTACAAAGAGTCAGACATGACTGAGTGATTAACACTTGCACCTGTGGTTGCCGAGAACTGAATAAATATTTAACAAAACCGGTGTACCTACATGGGCTCCAGGATCAGCAAAACTAAAAATTGTAACTCGGGACAAGATTGAAGCTGAAAAAAACAAAACAAAACAAAAAACTCCAACCGGCATGTTCATGGTTCCCAAAAGGGTAGCAAATGAGGATATAAGCTCTTGTCCCCTCCTAAGCCTTCCTACACTTCAGACTAAGTCTTACTACACTTCAGAGACAGTGTGGAAACTCTGCTAAGCTTAGATTAGTTAATTCAGTAATAAGTGATAAACCTGAGCCCCTAAAAAATAATTTTTAAATTATCTACAGCATTCCAAGTGTTTAAATCCATATTTTAAATTTTTCAAAAATCCTGTAAGGAGATGCTATTCCTGCTCTAGATAATATTATTTCTGTTTTACAAATGAAAACTAAGGTTGGGCAGGTTAAGTAAATTTATAAGTTATCAAACTTGTATTATAAAACATTTCAAATACATGCAAAAAAAAAAAAAAACAGAGAGAGAGATAAAATAGTAAAATGAACATCTGGGCTTATTTCACTTGATCCACTCAGGATTGACACTTACCCCACTCCATTATTTTGAAACAAATCCCCCAAAATATAGGTCATTTCTTCTATGTATCTTCCAATAAGAGTCTTGAAGAGATATGGATTCTTTAAAATAAAATAACCATAATACCTTTATCACATCTAAAACATTAACGATAATACAACATATAGTAATATCAACAATTATGCAGTTAGCACTCACCTATCCCCAACTGTCTTACAATATATATATTTTTTAATGTTCATTTGAATCCAGATCCAAAAAAGGTCCATGCACTGTGCTTGTTTGTGAGTCTCTTCAGTTCAGTTCAGTCGCTCAGTTGTGTCCAACTCTTTGCAACCCCATGAATCGCAGCACGCCAGGCCTCCCTGTCCATCACCAACTCCCGGAGTTCACTCAGATTCATGTTCATTGAGTCAGTGATGCCATCCAGCCATCTCATCCTCTGTCGTCCCCTTCTCCTCCTGCCCCCAATCCCTCCCAGCCTCAGAGTCTTTTCCAATGAGTCAACTCTTCTCATGAGGTGGCCAAATTACTGGAGCTTCAGCTTTAGCATCATTCCTTCCAAAGAAATCCCAGGGCTGATATCCTTTAGAAAGGACTGGGTGGATCTCCTTGCAGTCCAAGGGACTCTCAAGAGTCTTCTCCAACACCACAGTGCAAAAGCATCAATTCTTTGGCGCTCAGCCTTCCTCACAGTCCAACTCTCACATCCATACATGACCACTGGAAAAACCATAGCCTTGACTAGATGGACCTTTGTTGGCAAAGTAATTTCTCTGCTTTTGAATATACAATCTAGGTTGGTCATAACTTTTTTTCCAAGGAGTAAGCATCTTTTAATTTCACGGCTGCAGTCACCATCTGCAGTGATTTTGGAGCCCCCCAAAATAAAGTTTGACCCTGTTTCCACTGGGTTTCGTTAAAATCTGTGAGTTCCTCATTTAACTCCATTATTTTTTTCCTTAGGATTCTTGGCTGAAAAAAATGAGAGTGTTTTTCCTGAAATTTTCTAATATTCTGAATTGTTTTCCCCTGAAATTTCCTAACAGTCTGAATTTTCTTGATTCTGTTCCTTGAGGTTTTCTCAAATATATTTACTGCCTTGTTACTTTGTACTTCTTATACATTTGTAGGTAAAGACAGAGATTTTGTTAGATTCTGGTTCCATATTTTTAGCAAGACTAAGTCATTAATTGTGGTATATATTTTCATCTGTAGAAATGTATTTGTGTGTGTGTGTAATCTTATCAATTATTGAGCCTTGTTGCTTGGATCCATTATTTCATTAGCTACTGTAAAGTTGTGACGTCCTAATTTTATGATTTAAAAAAATAGACTATTTTTTTGTTTGTTTTTTTTAATTTTAGTTTTTATTTTTAAATTTTAAAATCTTTAATTCTTACATGCATTCCCAAACATGAACCCCCCTAGAATTAAAGATTTTAAAATTTAAAAAATAAAAAACTAAAATTAAAAACAACAACAACAACAACAAAAAAAAATAGACTATTTTTAAGGGTAGTTTTAGATTCATGGTAAACCTGGGTGAAAAGTACATGTACACTCTTTCTTCCCCCACTCCCATTCCCCCCCATCCTCTTTCACTTTCAACATCCAACACCAAAGTGGTACAAGTGGCAAGGAGTGAACCTGCGCTGACGCATCGTTGTCACTCAAAGTCCGTAGTTAACATTCCATCACTCTCTGTGTTGTATGTTCTGTAGGCTTTGATAAATATATAATGGCATGTATCCATCAGTGATTTTATTTTATTAGCCAGAGTCCTACACTGAGAAACTTCCCTCTCATTCCCTATTTGGTTATATGAAGTAAAGTTCATATACATATACATACAGGACAAATGCTTTGTCCTTTGCCTTTAGCTACTAGAATAATGAGCTGCTTCTCTTTGGTATTCTCTGAAGTGAGCAAAGCTGCTGCTTTTGTTGTTACTGCTACTATCACGGTCCCTAAGAGATCATGCATTTAAGCATATCTGATGTTTCAATATTTTATTCTATATGTGAATATACATACACATGACAACTTGGTGGTAAACTTCTAGGTTACCTGTGTCTATAAACCTACACTATTTTTGGTGTTTTGATTTGGAGAAAATAATTCTTGTGGTGACTTTACATTTTATCTTACAATCCTTTTCCACTTACTGATTCTTAAAAAGATTCCTCTGAGCCTCTGAGGATGGTAGAAAAACCTTCCTCTGTTACTAGAAAAACAAAAGCAGCTGTGTTTATCGACAAAAGAGCAGGAAAGAAAGAAGGAAGGAAGGAGGAGGAAAGGAAGAAGAAATAAAAACCAGAGCAAGCAAATAAGTATTAAAATATAAGCCCCATTAGGGACTTCCCTGATGGTACCGTGGATGGGAATCCGCCTGCCAGTGCAGGGGACATTGGTTTGTTCCTGATCTGAGAAGATTCCACATGCTGCAGGGCAACTAAGCTCATGTACTACAACTGCTGAAGCCTGGGAGCTCTAGGGCCCATGAGCTGCATCTGCTAAGCTCACACACCTAGAGCACATGCTCTGCGCCAAAAGAAAGTTCAATACAGCAGTGAAAACCCAGTGCAATCAAAAATGAATACATTGTAAAAAATATAAGCTGATTAATTAATAGGCTACTGCACAGTCGGGGGAAATTGTTGCAGTTAACTTATTTACATAGGGTCATGTGACATTACAGTGAGGTGGTTAAGCTCAAAGCCTTGATATTCAGCACTTGGGTCAAATCTCTAGCTCTGGTCCTTCCTAGTTGTGTCAACTTGCCCACTGTCACTTCTCTGTGGCTCAGTTTCCTTGCCAGTGAAATAGGAATAAAATAGCACAGATATGTAAGGATAAAGTAAGTGCTAGTTGGTCTTGTTGTCATAGTGATGTTGACAATGATGTATAAATATGTGAATATTTACAAAGTAGTGTCTCTTTCTCGACACAGAAGAGAAGAATAGTAGAAACCGATACTTGTTGAATAGCTACTACAGGCAGGTACCAAAAAGCGTCTGTCTTATATTATGCAATTTATTATCAACTTTAATATTTTTAAAATCTATCACCATTACTCATTATTTATCCTAGCGCATATCTGGCATAGAGAGGAGATACAATATACCTTTTCTGTCAATTGAGCGATTAGATGTATTTGACCCATATTAGGTTTTGCAAACATCTGTAAAGAACTTTTACAAAACAAAGGAGGCTATGATATTAGCAAAGAACAGAACCTGAAAAATCTGTTAAAAAACCTTAACAGTGAGTCCCAGTAAAGATGTTGAAGCATTAAAGTGAGCAGTGAGAGCCTAGTGAACCACACAATTCCAGTGTTGTCCAAGGCAAATCGATATCAGTATTCACCAGAGTTTTATCTTGCACAGGAAAAGAAAGAAAGCAAAGAGGAACAATTTTGGAATCACTCCTCCAGCCACGGAAATGATTTTAATTACCAGTTCATCTGTTGGCAGACTCTTCTGGCAGATGTACCTGCAACTTGGAAAGATAACAAATGAACCAGCTCCTTGCTCCAGAGTTGACACTGATAGTGCTTGCTGAATTTGTTCTCAGAAAAGAATCCCAGGCAACAATACATCTGGCACTCTGTTCGAGGAATTTGTCATGTCATTGACATGTTCAGCCTCCATTGTCCACACCACCCTGACAGCAGGTCCTTTATATTTCAAAGAAATTGCAGTCTGAATTAATATAATTAGAATGTAACTGCTATTCACTGCACAAACTCCTCATTTCCAGGAGTACAGATCTGATAGCATGTCTGTGTTCAGAATCTTTCCAGTGATGGCTGGAGGGGAGCAAGCAGATGATAAAATGATAGAATATACCCTCTTTCCCCAGCCTCTTTAAGTACCAGCTAATAGAAATATAAGAAGAGGAGAAAACGGTTCTGTCTCTGGCATATCTAAGTAGAAGTACTTCTCAAGTTTATCAGCCTGTATAACACTTTTATAAAATCAGCAGTATAGAGTGTCTGATGTAAGAGAAGAAAATGAAACAGGAAAGACAGTTTTATGAAGTAGGATGGATAATTTATGGATAGAATTAAAGAATTAAAAGGTGGTTAGATAACCGGTGGCTCAGACGGTAAAGCATCTGTCTACAATGTGGGAGACCTGGGTTTGATTCCTGGGTCGGGAAGTTCCCTGGAGAAGGAAATGGCAACCCACTCCAGTACTCCTTCTTGCCTAGAAAATCCCATGGACAGAAGGGCCTGGTGTCCATGGGATCGCAGAGTCGGACACGACTGAGCGACTTCACTTTCACTTAGATAACTACAGTTGTTCTTTACTACTTCATTTTGAGCCGTCAGTGCCACCAGCCAAGCAATCACCACCAAGCAAACAACTAGGCTCTTGAATTTCACTCTTTGTTATTGTTGTGTTTCCACAAACGTTTGACTATCAATGTGGTAAAACCTGAATACCAGCATCTTTTTTAGGGGGGAATATAAGATTGATTTACATTCTCTCAAGTATGTTAACTTTCTCACCTCAAAGAACTCATTTGAAGGGAGCAAAGACTGACAATCAATGTGGAGCCTCTCATCAGGAGCGTAAAGTTTATCCTTGCGTATGCTAGGGACTGAATGTCTGTGCTCCTCCGAAATTCACATGTTAAAGTCCTAACCCCCGGTGTTCTGATAGTTAGAGGTGAGGAGGGGAAGCCTTTGGGAAGTGATAGGTCTAGAAGCAGTCATGAGGTTGGGGCCCCCGTGATAGGATTAGTGACTTTATAAGAAGAGGAAGAGATGCCAGAGTTCTCTCCACCCCTGCTGCTTCACTCTCCTCCCTGGCTCTATCTCTTTCTCTCCTTCCCTCTCTCTCTCTCCCTCTCTGCCAGGTAAGGACATAGCGAGAAGGCAGCTGTCTGCAAGCCAGGAAGAGAGTCCAGGAACCACATGAGCTGGTGGCTTGATCTTGAACTGCCCAGCCTCCAGAACTGTGAGATATGAATGGACTGTTGCTTAAGCCACCCATGCTTATGTTAGGTCCAGCTGACTGACAGTGCACAGGAATCATTTGTTAATGAGCGTTAAGAACAGATAATGGTTTTCATTTTCTTGTTTTTCTTAGAGGTATCTCTTGATCTTCACCAGGGAAATTCTGTATCAGAATTGCAGGGACTTCCCTGGGAGTCCAAGGTTAGGTTAAGACTCTACACTCCTTAGTGTGATTAGATTGACTAGTTTTCTGTGAGTATGGTTTCAATGTGTCTGCCCTCTGATGCCCTCTTGCAACACCTACCATCTTACTTGGGTTTCTCTTACCTTGAGTGTGGGGTATCTCTTCACGGCTGCTCTGGCAAAGCACAGCTGCTGCTCATTACCTTGGACGAATGGGTATCTCTTCACTGCCGCCCTTCCTGACCTTCAACGTGGGATAGCTCCTCTAGGCCCTCCTGTGCCCGCTAGGACCATAGCCTTGTCTAATTCAATGAAACTAAGACATGCCCGTGGGGCAACCCAAGACGGGCGGGACATGGTGGAGAGGTCTGACAGAATGTAATCCAGTGGAGAAGGGAATGGCAAACCACTTCAGTATTCTTGCCTTGAGAACCCCATGAACAGTATGAAAAGGCAAAATGATAGGATACTGAATGAGGAACTCCCCAGGTCAGTAGGTGCCCAACATGCTACTGGAGATCAATGGAGAAATAACTCCAGAAAGAATGGAGGGATGGAGCCAAAGCAAAAACAGTACCCAGCTGTGGATGTGACTGGTGATAGAAGCAAGATCCGATGCTGTAAAGAGCAATATTGCATAGGAACCTGGAATGTCAGGTCCATTAATCAAGGTAAATTGGAAGTGGTCAAACAAGAGATGGCAAGGGTGAACGTCGACATTCTAGGAATCAGCGAACTAAAATGGACTGGAATGGGTGAGTTTAACTCAGATGACCATTATATCTACTACTGTGGGCAGGAATCCCTCAGAAGAAATGGAGTAGCCATCATGGTCAACAAAAGAGTCCGAAATGCGTACTTGGATGCAATCTCAAAAAAAGATAGAATGATCTCTGTTCATCTCCAAGGAAAACCATTCAATATCACAGTAATCCAAGTCTATGCCCCAACCAGTAATGCTGAAGAAGCTGAAGTTGAATGGTTCTATGAAGACCTACAAGAACTTTTAGAACTAACACCCCAAAAAGACATCCTTTTCATTATAGGGGACTGGAATGCAAAAATAGGAAGTCAAGAAACACCTGGAGTAACAGGCAAATTTGGCCTTAGAACGCGGAATGAAGCAGGGCAAAGACTAATAGAGTTTTGTCAAGAAAATGCACTGGTCATAGCAAACACACTCTCCCAACAACACAAGAGAAGACTCTACACATGGACATCACCAGATGGTCAACACCGAAATCAGATTGATTATATTCTTTGCAGCCAAAGATGGAGAAGCTCTATACAGTCAACAAAAACCAGACCAGGAGCTGACTGTGGCTCAGATCATGAACTCCTTATTACCAAATTCAGACTTAAATTGAAGAAAGTAGGGAAAACCACTAGACCATTCAGGTATGGCCTAAATCAAATCCCTTAGGATTATAGAGTGGAAATGAGAAATAGATTTAAGGGCCTAGATCTGATAGATAGAGTGCCTGATGAACTATGGAATGAGGCTCGTGACATTGTACAGGAGGCAGGGATCAAGACCTTCCCCATGGAAAAGAAATGCAAAAAAAGCAAAATGGCTGTCTGAGGCGGCCTTACAAATAGCTGTGAAAAGAAGAGAGGTTAAAAGCAAAGGAGAAAAGGAAAGATATGAGCATCTGAATGCAGAGTTCCAAAGAATAGCAAGAAGAGATAAGAAAGCTTTCTTCAGTGATCAATGCAAAAAAATAGAGGAAAAGAACAGAATGGGAAAGACTAGAGATCTCTTCAAGAAAATTAGAGATACCAAGGGAATATTTCATGCAAAGATGGGCTCGATAAAAGACAGAAATGGTATGGACCTAACAGAAGCAGAAGATATTAAGAAGAGGTGGCAAGAATACACAGAAGAACTGTTCAAAAAAGATCTTCATGACCCGGATAATCACGATGGTGTGATCACTCACCTAGAGCCAGACATTCTGGAATATGAAGTCAAGTGGGCCTTAGAAAGCATCACTACAAACAAAGCTAGTGGAGGTGATGGCATTCTAGTTGAGCTATTTCAAATCCTGAAAGATGATGCTGTGAAAGTGTTGCACTCAATATGCCAGCAAATTTGGAAAACTCAGCAGTGGCCAGAGGACTGGAAGAGGTCAGTTTTCATTCCAATCCCAAAGAAAGGCAATGCCAAAAAATGCTCAAACTACCACACAATTGCACTCATCTCACATGCTAGTAAAATAATGCTCAAAATTCTCCAAGCCAGGCTTCAGCAATATGTGAACCGCAAACTTCCTGATGTCCAAGCTGGTTTTAGAAAGCACAGAGGAACCAGAGATCAAATTGCCAACATCTGCTAGATCATGGAAAAAGCAAGAGAGTTCCAGAAAAACATCAATTTCTGTTTTATTGACTATGCCAAAGCCTTTGACTGTGTGGATCACAATAAATTGTGGAATATTCTGAAAGAGAGATGAATACCAGACCATCTGACCTGCCTCTTGAGAAATCTGTATGCAGGTCAGGAAGCAACAGTTAGAAGTGGACATGGAACAACAGACTGGTTCCAAATAGGAAAAGGAGTACGTCAAGGCTGTATATTGTTCCCCTCTTATTTAACTTCTATGCAGAGTACATCATGAAAAACGCTGGACTGGAAGAAACACAAGCTGGAATCAAGATTGCCAGGAGAAATATCAATAACCTCAGATATGCAGATGACACCACCCTTATGGCAGAAAGTGAAGAGGAACTAAAAAAGTCTCTTGATGAAAGTGAAAGTGGAGAGTGAAAAAGTTGTCTTAAAGCTCAACATTCAGAAAACGAAGATCATGGCATCTGGTCCCATCACTTCATGGGAAATAGATGGGAAACAGTGGAAACAGTGTCAGACTTTATTTTTTTGGGCTCCAAAATCACTGCAGATGGTGATTGTAGCCATGAAATTAAAAGACGCTTACTCCTTGGAAGAAAAGTTGTGACCAACTTAGCATATTCAAAAGCAGAGACATTACTTTGCCTACTAAGGTCCGTCTAGTCAAGGCTCTGGTTTTTCCTGTGATCATGTATCGATGTGAGAGTTGGACTGTGAAGAAGGCTGAGCGCCGAAAAATTGATGCTTTTGAACTGTGGTGTTGGAGAAGACTCTTGAGAGTCCCTTGGACTGCAGAGATCCAACCAGTCCATTCTGAAGGAGATCAGTCCTGGGTGTTCTTTGGAAGGAATGATGCTAAAGCTGAAACTCCAGTATTTTGGCCACCTCATGTGAAGTGTTGACTCATTGAAAAAGACTTTGATGCTGGGAGGGATTGGTGGCAGGAGGAGAAGGGGACAACTGAGGATGAGATGGCTGGATGGCATCACGGACTCGATGGACGTGAGTCTGAGTGAGCTCCGGGAGTTGGTGATGGACAGGGAGGCCTGGCGTGCTGTGATTCATGGGGTCGCAAAGAGTCGGGCACGACTGAGCGACTGAACTGAACTGCACTCCCACCGCAGTGGGCGTGGTTCCGTTCCTTGTTGGGGAACCAAAAAAAAAAAAAAAAAGAATCGCAATATTAGAAATATGGAGAATGGGTAAGGTATTTCAAAATAAGGCCAAGGTTTGTTATGAGAGAAGGTTTCAACAGAAGAATACCAATTTCCCTTTTAATTTTAAACCAAATATATGATATGAACCCAAAACGTTATTTTAAAGAGCCAAGTAGCCTGGCGGATGGATCCATGGGAACGACTTGTTCTGGATTGAATCTGGATCCCTTTAGATTCACTGAATCAAAGTTTTCAGCTGTGGGCTCAGATGGCACAAGCTGAAGACCACTCCAAGTGCTTCTGATGGATGCCAAACCTGAAATCCACAGATCCATCTTCTCTTTCACGGATACAAATACTCAAATTTACTACCGGGGTGGATCTTCCTATAGATGATATATGTGATTTTACAAATGGATATGTTTAATTTCTCTCTGTGTGTGTGTGTGTGTGTGTGTGTGTGTGTGTGTGTGTGTGTATTAGTCACTCAGTCATGTCTGACTCTTTGTGACCCCATGGACTGTAGCCCACCAAGCTTCTGTGTCTGTGGAATTCTCCAGGCAAGAATACTAGAGTGGATTGCCATTCCCTTCTCCAGAAATTCTTCCCAAGGCAGGGACTGAACCCTGGTCTCCTGCATTGCAGGCAGACCATTTGAGCTACAGGGAAAAATGAGATCTATTCAGGATGTTTGGGGCTGGTCATTTTTAGAGGGACTCCTCAGAACACCTGTCTGTGTACACTCCTCTTCCCCTTTGCCATAGTTGTCTTGGTTTATGTTCTCAGTCTCTGTGTTCTGTCTTGGTTTAGGAAAAGAAATCTGGCACCTCAGAGTTTCAGGCAATTTGCTTTGCAAAGAATGCAATAGGGATTTATAATTTCATGTGAAAATCCTTTAATAGAGTAAATAAACACCCCTCCCTCCAATGCATTTGTCTCATTTCTCTAGATGTTTAATAATAGGATTGTATGTTATAAACACATGTTTAGACATCCAAATATATGCACAGATGGAAAATATCAAGCTTGCAAAAAAGCCCAGCCTCTGAACACGAGCATTCAATGGAACTCGTCTCTCCTTTCTCTATGGGATATGAATGTCAGACTTCAGTTCTGGGGGCTTAGGGAATTCTTGTCCCCAGTCTCCTGATTTCTACCAGCTGTTGACTCTGACATTGTCTTGTTGATTTTTAGTGGTCTTAAGAGAAATCTCAAGGGGGTGGGTAGGAAGTGGATTGGGAGTGGGCAATTCCTATTCCTTGCTTGATTGTGGATGTGGATTGTGGGATAGACTTGTCAAGTGGAAAAAGCTTGATTTATCTAAGAGAGGTAATAGTGACTCCCAGGACCTAGCCTGCCACATCACATCCCAAAGGACTTTGTTCTGAGGTTTACAAAGACACTTGGTAATTATGAATTTGATCAGAACAAACTGATGGGTGATCAACTAAGTGTAATGTATGTATTATACAACAATTATTTTCCAAAAGGGATTTTTTAAAAATTGTACATATCCATGAAAGATTATGGGGAAAAATAGAGGAAAATAAAAAGAATAAAAAGGGGGAAAGTTTAGTTTAAGATGCCGATTTTAGAAAAAGTTATATGGGGATTAGAATCCACTCTTACTGGTTGCGTACCCTCCTTAAGTTAATGCTATTAAGAAATAGATTTGTTATGTCTGTTTTCATAATTTATAAGCTGAAATTCCCTAACTTTTGCCTTAAGCCTAAAAGCATTCTTCTTAGTATGTAAGAATTCTGAAAAAAAAAAATATACCCTTGGAAACAATGTTCACAGGAAAGTACGAAGTCTTTGTGGTGATGTTTCATTTTATTATCATATTTTTCTCTTTCCTGAAAAATCAATGAAGAATGGCAGTTTTATATGTAAAACAGTAGTTAGCCTTTATATGGATGACATTTTCCTAAAAGCCTAGAAGTATTTCACATTTATAGAGAAGCACTCTGTTCCCAAGTTGGATCTGATTAAAATTCAAATCTATATTAACATCTCGTTACGTCTTGAAAAAAGTGCATGCCACGCTTAATGGAAAATGCCTGGTGTCTGCCAGCTCTGTTTCTGTGGGTTCCTTAACAAGGCTGTCTGGGGACCCAGGAGGGCTGGGTCACAGCTACATCCTTGTTAAAACAGTCAGCCGGCGTGAATGCTGGCCCTTAGTTTTTCCTTCCTTTCCCCTCTCCCATCCCTACATTGTTTGGGCTGCCAACTGCTCATTTTTCTCTGAAGCAAGGGAAAGGGAAGGGCAAAAATGAGTTTGAAAGAATAACATTTCTTTCTATGGACTTAAATAGAACGCTCAACACAAAACATCCTGTGTTTTCTTTGAACTGATGACACTCTGACTATAATAATGGGCGAGCTAAAATCTAAGGCTTGCTGTTGGCATAGGTTTTGTTTTTGTGGCATTCTACCTGATCAAGGGACAGTTGCTTGCTACTTAAAATGACACCCTGGCCCCTGCCCCCAGGCCTTCCTTGTCTCCTTCTCTGCGGTTTCTTCTCTCCATTGTACTTATTCCGGCCTTCTAACATATGTTTATTTTATTTTTGTTTATTCTCTGACTCCTCTGGCCATAACGGAAACCCATGATCGCAAGAATCTGTGTATTTTGCTCATTGTTGGATTCTTTGTTCTAAAAACATTACACAAAGTAGGCATTTAATAAATATTTGCAGTATGAATGAATATACTCATTTCTTCCTTGGTGTCCTTTCCCACACAACTATGGGGGAAATAGCTGATAAAAATATGTGACAAAAATCCTGTAAGTATAATGTGTTTACATCCAGTAGGTGTACTTGAAATTATAGATCTCTTTGGAGTTTACATATCTTAGTGGGTAAAGAAAAGATGCAAGAGTTAGATACTCTCTGTCCTCTTATTTTGCTTTCTTTTTCTTCCAAGCCTGACTTCTTTACATGATATCCCTACATGATATATATTTCTTTACATGTTTATTGTCTGAGTGACTGAACAACAACAATAACCCCTTACTAGAATGTAAAGGGTAGGGACTTGTATATTTCATTCACTCTTATGGCCCCATTATTGAGAATGGTGTCTGGCACAGAGGAAACTCGCAACATATATTTGGTGAGTACTTAAGTGTTTCAGTGAGCGTGGAGACTGTCCAGGCCTGGCCCTGATGCTATAGGGACTCTACAGGGTGATTGAACACTAAGACATTGGTTGTTGCTGTTGTTCAGTTGCTAAATCATGTCCAGTCTTTTGTGACACCACAGACTGCAGCATGCCGGGCTTCCCTGTCCCTCCCTATCTCCTGGTGTTTGCTCACATTCATGTCCTTTGAGTCAATGATGCCATCCAACCATCTCATCCTCTATCGCCCCCTTCTCCTCCTGCCCTCAATCTCTCCCAGCATCAAGGTCTCTTCTAGTAAGTTGGCTCTTTGCATCAGGTGGCCTGAGTATTGGAGCTTCAGCATCAGTCCTTCAGTGAATATTCAGGGTTGATTTCCTTTAGGGTTGACTGGTTTGATCTCCTAGCAGTCCAAGAGACTCAAGAGTTTTCTCCAGCATCATAGTTTGAAAGCATTAATTCTTTGGTGCTCAGCCTTCTTCATGGTCCAACTCTCACATCTGGACATGACCATTGGAAAAATCATAGCTTTGACTATATGGACCTTTACTTTTACTTACTTATTTATTTGTGTTTGTCTGTGCTGGGTCTTGGTTGCTATGCATGGGCTTTTTCTAGTTGTGGCTATCAGGATGCTTTTCCTTGTGTTCCTTGGGCTTCTCATTGTGGTGGCTTCTCTTGTTGCCAAGCACAGGCTGTAGGCGAATGGTCTTTAGTACTTGGCTTTGGTACCTGGGCTTAGTCACGCCACAGCACGTGCAATCTTCCAAGACCAGGGATTGAACCCATGTCCCCTGCATTTGAAGGTATATTCTGATCCACTGTACCACCAGGGAATTCCAATACCTTGTTACTGCTTGAGGTGGATTGTGGGTAGGGAGATGAAAAAAGGGAAAAAGATGACTAAGATGACACTGATCTCAAGTTTTCCATCCATAGTGAAAAAGACATCCTGCTCATTGTGCATATGTGGTATATAGTATGAGCCTAGGGACTGTGATTTGGATCCTGAAACAGCCACCTATTTTCAGAATAAGCTGAAATAATTTCTTCATTTATTAACACCACAGTTTCATTGTTTGTAAAATTAAAACAATGTTACATGATTCATGGCTATGGTGGGAAGATAGAAAAAGGTTGACACCTAAGAGCTGCCTAGTAAATGTATGCTATCATCGTCATCATTCAGGGGTTGGCAGACTACAGCAAGTGGGCCAAACCCAGCCTGTGACTGGCTTTTGTGAATACAGTTTTCTTGGAATACTGCCATGCCCATTCATTTTCTTTTGTCCGTGGCTGCCCCCACTCACTATAACAGCAGAATCGAGGAGTTAGGGAGTCTGTGCAGGCTTCAAAGCCTACAATTTTACTTTCTGGCCCTTTACATAAAAAGTTGGTGACCTTTTATCTAAAAGATGGTCTGTCAGCAATATAACAAAGCCCACAGTCCAGCAAAGTGTGGTCCAGGGGCCAGTGTGATTCACAAACCATCTGTTACTGATCTGTGAGAAGCAGAGTGCAGAAGCTAAAAGCAGCTTTTGCACAGTAGCAGTATCATAACCAAGGAGGTTTATTCTAAGCGTGGTTATTGCTAATTGAAAACTTTCCCCAGAAACGAACAGTCTTTAGAAACATCTATAACAATCTGATGTGTGGTTTTTGGTATATATAAAAGCCTTGGTTTATGACAGATTGGAAATTAAAAAAAAAAAAAAATCCTTGGCCTTTCCCACCGGGAGAGAGTTTGGTGTTTTGTAGGGGGATTTTGTTGTATTGATAACTTTGTAAGACACATTCACGTGGTTTTACATGAGAACATCTGGGGGCCCATCAGGTGGGAGTGAAGAACGGTTTCTGGGATTGCAACTGACCTGGAAAGGTTGATGAGTGAGCCCATTAATAACGTCATGCAAATGGGTTTCTTATGCAGATGCAGGGGCAGCCACAGTTCACTCACCTGCTAATATAGTCGTAATGTGTTGCTTCATATCTGAGACAAGGAGACCACCTCAGGATATTATGTGTAACTCCTGCACACATACAAAGGAATTCCTTTTGAGGTAAATGAATTTTAAGTTGACAATTCATCTTCTCTGAGCAGTAGTAGGCCCACAACTTTCCTGGAAATCTAGCAAAACAACAGTTCTGTGACCAGCCCTATGCTTTGTTGCATGTGCACTTAAAAAAAGGCAGACTGACTTTTCCTTTTTCTCTTTTAGAATCGGTTCCAAATGGTAAAGTCTGCCAGAAAAAACAGACACACTCTCAGGAACAACAATGCCCATTATGTGTGGGGTGGAAGCTGCCAGACTTTGATTTCTGGCCAGACATTAACCCCTTTGGTGTCTTAGGAGGGAAATGACAAGTCTGTATCCAGACGCTTCCAGGATTTTACAGTCACTAGGTGTGAGACCAGGCGATTTATAATGACTTGTGCAAAAAAAGGACTATTGCGAGAAGGAAGTACAAGTTCAAGGCTGCGTCTCCGTGTTTCTTAAATTCTGCCATGACTCATTCTAGCAAGCGGACACCGAGTTGATCTCCTGTGCGTTTCCCTTTGCAGATCTGCTGCTGGTAAGAGGCAAGGTGCTCTTACCACCTGCTTCACCTGTGTTTCCAGCTGGATGTCACAAGGGCCAATTCGGCACTTTCAGAGAAAAATATGCGGATTCCTTGAGGTCACCATTTACAGTAAAGCTGCTAGAAAAGAGAATTCCTGCAAACTCTTTTGTGATCCCTTTCTTTCCCTTGTCACATACCCGACAGGTCAACATCCCATTTTGAGAGCTCAGACAAGCAGAGAACAATGCAATTTATAGTAGGTGGATGATGGTTTCGTGTACGTTCTGTGTACATATGTGCGTGTACATATGTTCCTTTACTCTTTAATAAATATTTATTGATAGTCTACTATGGGGGGACGACTGGGGATACTAAGCTAATTGCACTCATAATAATAGCTACCATTCATCTAGAGCTTATTGCGTGTTGCTATTATGTTAAACATCTTACATACATGTACTTTAATTCACTTAATTCTTTAGCAACAACTTTATGAAACAGCCCCATCTGACATTTTAGTAAAATGAGTTCAGAAAAGTCAAGGACACATGGCTGATTGATAACAGAGCTAGGATTCACATCCACACCTACCTGATGTAAAACCATTTCCCCATTCATTTGCCTAAGCTGCCTTCCTAAAAATGCATACAAATATGAAAAGGCATTTTACTCAATTTTTTGGAATTCACATTCCAAGAAAATAGAGAAAGGCATGTGATATAGAATGGAAAAGGGTATCTTCCAGCAATGTGCACAGCTATATACATGATTAACTGAGTCTGCTGAAGAAGGAGGGAGAGGGTTAGAGTGAGGCCCCAGAGAGCAAGTAGTATTTGAGTTACTCCTTTATGGAGTGGGATATGAGAGAGAGAGAGAGAGATCCGGTAGGGTGTGCTTTGTTGTGTAGGAAGCATGCTCAGTTGCTCAGTCATGTCCAACTCTTTGCGACTCCAGGGACTGCAGCCCACCTGGCTCCTCTGTCATGGAATTTTCCAGGCAAGAATACTAGAGTGGGTTGCCATTTTCTACTCCAGGGAATCTTCCCTCCCCAGAGATTGAACCTGCATCTCCTGAATTGGCAGGTGGATTCTTTACCACTGAGCCATGTGGGAAGCCTGTGTAGAAAGAGACTGGACTTACCAGAGGCAAAGAGACGTGACTTACATAGAGTGAGTCTATGCACAAAATAGTGGCAGCAGCAGTGGGAGATTCTTCAAGGTTGCTTCTCTGTTTATTGACCCTGAAGGGCATGGTTGCCTGATTCTTTCACCAGAGACATGGGGATGGATAAAGAACAAAAATAGCATCCACAGATAACCCTGTGTGAAGATGACTGTGTTAAAGGCAAGAGTCTAGCTGGACACTGGGAAATAAAGTGATCACCTATTCCCAGCCAAGGGAGCAATCCCTCTCAAAGAAAAGGAGGACAATGGTGTTTCAGCCAGGATGCTTCTGAGCCTTAGGCTGTTCTGTTTAGGACATATAAAAACAATCAACATGGATGGAGCCCACATGGTTGGCAATCACAATATCACAATTCTTTGGGGTTTCACTCTGAGAAGCTGAGACTTTGCAGTTTGCAAGTGTTAAGATTTCAGACTGGAATGGTCACTGGACTATTCAGGTTTTTTTTTTTTCCGGATATTTTAAAAGGGATACTGGGCTGTCCCATATTTATTGCCAAGTACTCCCAGCCTCCAAATCTTCCCATAAAATGCTTCTTCTCTAGTCTTTAACTATGTTCTGTGACTGAATATGATTATGGGATATTTACATGCATTCTTGTCTATTGTATCAAAAGATCGTGAAACAAAATGCCCATCATTAAAGCTCCAAAGTGATTGGATTGGCATGGGGACCAGGAATGGGGCTGGCATGGGAGAGAGGATCTGACTCTGAGATTTCATGAAATCTGAAACAATAGGACAGCTGCTTTTCCATAAACAGATTATTATTATTATTTCCACCTAGACAGCTTGATAGCAGCCATTATCTTCTTCCTGGGTGTCTTATCAAGTTCTGGATGCATGCAGCATGGGCGATAAGGAAGGAGAAATGTCACCCATGGGATTGCCAAGGATTATTTCTATGCACTGCTGTTCAGCAACGGCCAACCCCTTATAACTGAAAGTAGTCCTATTGTTCACGCCGGGCAGTTGCTATTCTGACAACACCAAGAGAGCAGAAAGAAGATGTAGCTGCCATTGTGTGAAAGATTGAAATTTCATTACTCTCAGCTCAAGTTCAAGCAGTCTTGATTTTGAAAAGCAAAATCATCATGGAATATCTTTGAAGAGGGAGCAGACAAGGAAAGGAAAGAATAAAATGAGCTCAGGGCTTTTCAGGACTATGAGGGAGTATTGAAAAGAAAAGACACACGGAGAAAGAAGTACAATATTTTTAATCACCAGAACTTAAAATGCCAGGCATATAAGCCTCAAAGGGATTGAATATCATCATACAAGCATTACCTGTGATCCAGTTATCTAACATAAAGACACCATCTTACATACTACACCATCTTACATATTACTCACTGGAAAATAGTTAATTTACTGGATTTCTGTTTAATTGTCTCTGTTTCACACTAAGCTCTTGAATGAAATTAATCTGTTGATATTGAAAAATTTTCCTTTGCATCTCAATGATATGCTGGATTAAAATATTTGAGGGAAAAAATACAATCTTTTTGTATTTTTGTGATAAGATCTCCGCTTCCCAGACTTTCATCTTCTTTGAGAAAAAGACTGCATTAGAAAAAGACAAAAGCAATAACTAATGTGTATGATTAACCTGTACCATGTTTATACAGAATTTCCTCCCGGAATGTTCAGAGTACTTCAGTCATTTTCATACACAGTTTTAGGGTCATGCTGATATTATAATGTAAGCCACTTGGAAACGAGCCAAATAAAAATTGTCCAACATTTTAAATCACTATTCTGAAATTGGAATTTCAAATGAATAAAGTGCTTTGCTCTTAAACCAACAACTTCAGAAATTAGATCTCGGTGGTGGATTCATTAAAAATGAGAAGTGGGAGAAGGTTGGAAAGGTAAAGAGCAAAGAGAGGGCGCAGAGGAAGGAAGGAAGATGTGGGACAAGGGGAAGGGGCCTGTCTCCCTTGGGACTAGTAAACTCTAGAAGGGCAAAACCTTCTCTTGAGCAAATTCATACAACACTTCAGACAGACTCTCAGGAGGCATTTGTTAAATAAATTAGTGAGAGGTGTGCAAAAATATGGTGTCTGTGTTAATGTATCCAAAGGAACAGGCTTCTACCTAGACACTTCAGTTTTTTAGCCATTAAACATTTATTAGGAAGCCTAGAGCATCTCCAGCTTGAACACATGCACGAATTACCTGGGGATCTTGTTAAAATCGAGATTCCAATTCAGGAAGACTGGGAGAGGGTCTGAGATTCTGCATTTCTATCAGACTCCCATATGCTGATGCTGTTGGCTCATGGAAGCACTCTGAGTGGCAATGTACTGGAATAACGTGAGGGGAAGATGAGCTGGGAGTCAGGAACTCAGAGCTCTAGTTTCTGATGTCAACCACCTGTATTTTTAAGCCAATTGATTCATTAGTCAATAGTATAATAAGTGGGTTGCATCTACATAATTTCTAAGGTTCTTACAGACTTAATATTTTAAAATGAAAGGAAGAAAGAGGGGAAGGAAGAAAGAAAAGAAGGAAGGAAGAAGGGAAGGAAGGAAAGAATAATTTAGAGAATGGCCAGTCTGTCTCTAGAAATCCCAGGGAGGCTGAATTATTTCCCTCCAGAGTTGCACAGGTAATCTGGCATAGCTGAATTATGATTCAGCTGACTCCTAATTTCTAAGAGACTAATTTTCCATTATCAGTTCTGTTGTCTTGTATTTACCCTTGGTTTATTCAAATGTATTTATATTCTTTTTTCTCAATTTTTAATTTTTTTGCAGAACAAAGTTATATTCCACTTTATCTTACAATTATTTTAAATTGATAAATTAATATTTTTAGTTGCAGTTTCAATATCAAACTCTCAAAATTCAATAGAATGAGTAGACAGAAGAGTAGAATGATATAGTAGACCTGAAAAGCACTATGAATCTATTCAACATAGTTAAGATTTACACAATTTTCACACAACACCAGGATACAAATTCTAACCTAGTTCCCATAGGTTATAAACCAGGAGACACTGGAATACATCCAGGGACATAAAACAAAGTAAAAAATTGCATGATCCAAAGGTATTGAAAGCACACAGAGTTTGTTCTCTTATCACTGTGGAATTATGTTAGAAATCAATATCAAAAGATATTTGAAAATAAGTGTCATTTTTTTCAGGTGCAGTGTGACATTTACCAAGAGAGGTCGTTTATCATTATTAATAACTTTTGTGGAATGCCTACAATCTGCCTGATGAGATGCAAAGTGTTGAGAATACAAAGATGAGTAAATTATATTTTATGACCAAATCCCTTGCCTGATGAACTGAGAGATTTCTATCCTGCAAACTGATCAATGCAAATGTCTAATATGTGTGTTAATATGCTAGGCCCCCGTCCTCTTTGATATACTGAAAACATATCACTGGCTACAGTAGAATGCTTGCAAAGATGGCCATTCAACTCTCCCCGTGCATTCTGTTTGTTGTGTGATTTTCCAGCTGAATGTATCCAAAAGAGGAATTTCTTTCTCCGCTTCCTGATTTGGGGTTGGCTTTTGTGACTTGCTTTTTGACTAATAGAATACAGTCGAAGGAACAAAGCTCTATTTCTACCTCCTGGCCTCAACAGGCTGTGGGTGAGTGGGTGCTAAGTGGCTTCAATTGGGTCTGACTCTCTGCAACCTTATGGACAGTAGCCCACCAGGCTCCTCTGTCCATGGGATTCTCCAGGCAAGAATACTGGAGTGTGTTGCCATTCCTTTCTCCAGAGGATCTTCCCGACTCAGGGATTGAACCCACATCTCCTGTGTCTTTTGCATTGACAGGCAGGTTCTTTACCACTAGTACCACTTGGGAAACCTTCAAGATGACGTGCCCACGTTTATTTCCTCTCTCAGACGGCTGCTGCCACCATGAAGAACAAGCCTGGGATAGCCTGCTGGATGATGAAGCAGCACCAGGGTGATGAGCTGTCCCAACTACATTAGCCGAGGCCAGTCTAGGCTAGCCCAATCCCATAGACTTGTGTGGAAGCCCTAGCAAGAGAGGCAGAGCTTCTTACTCAACCCATCGCTGACCACAGATGTACCCGTGAACTCAGCTGAGACTGGGACAACTATCCAGTTCAGCCATACACTTCTCACCAATAATACGTGCCCCTGGTGACTCAGTGGTAAAGAATCTGCCTGCCAATGCAGGAGATGCAGGTTCAAGCCCTGGGTCAGGAAGACCCCCTGAAGAAGGAAATGGAAAACCACTCCAGTATTTTTGTCTGGGAAATCCCATGGACAGAGAAGCCTGGCAGGTGACAGTCCATGGGGTCGCAAAGAGTCGATCATGACTCAGAGACTAAGTGACAACAATAACAAAGCTACTTAGTTTTAGAAAAGTTTTTCAGCAGTTATTACAAGGTGCATTAACTCTGATGCACAAATCAGAGGATGTGGTGAGATGCTTACAGTCTGGATTTATTTTAATGGTGGTTCTGATAGGGATTATAGGCAAAATGGGGTGAGATTTGAGAGAGATAGGAGTCTAGGATGATGACTACAAGATATTTAAGCTAAGTAACTAATAGGTAATCAGAATTCCTTTTTTTTGGAGGAGGAAGTAAATCAGGAATTTTTTTTTGTATAAGCATTAAACCATAATTAGGGATTTATTGTGGAGGAGGCAATGGCACCCCACTCCAGTACTCTTGCTTGGAAAATCCCATGGACAGAGGAGCCTGGTGGGCTGCAGTCCATGGGGTCGCTAAGAGTTGGGCACGACTGAGCGACTTCACTTTCGCTTTTCACTTTCATGCATTGGAGGAGGAAATGGCAACCCACTCCAGTGTTCTTGCCTGGAGAATCCCAGAGATGGGGGAGCCTGGTGGGCTACCGTCTATGGGGTCACACAGAGTCGGATACGACTGAAGTGACTTAGCAGCAGCAGCAGAGATTTATTGTAAATGCTCTAACAAATTTCTCAACAATGTCATGAATTAACACAATAAAATTCCTTTCTCACTAAAAAAAAAATGACTACTTAGTTTTGGGGTGCTCTGTTATTCAGCATAGGTATATATTGTAATGGTCTTCTGGACACCGAGCTTTGATTCAGATAAATTTTTCTAGTTTAAGTTCTCCCTGGAAGATATTAGGTAAGATATTAAGGAGAGGTATGTATATCACTATATCTTCATTTTTGAGTTTCCTGTCACTAAAAGGGAGGGGCTTAGCTTGAATTATGTTTTATTTTAGTGATAAAAGAAAGATGTGCACAGTGATGACAAGAAATGCTGTTGAGAGACTGAGGCACAAGGTAACCCACATGCATATTCCTTTTCTAAAGGAAGCATAAGGGGCAGAGCCAAGACCAGGCATCAGAAAAGGGATGTTCAAATCCTGCTTTTGCTGTGTGGGTATGGTAGCTTGAGCTTCTGTCTTCTTTGTGGTAACCAGTCAAACTACAATGTTTCTTCAAACGTAGTCATGTGTTACTCAACTTATTTTACTCTGTTTTCATATAACGTGCTGTGCTGTGCTTAGTCTCTCAGTCATGTCTGACTCTTTGTGACCCCATGGTCTGTAGCCCGCCAGGTTCCTCTGTCCATGGGGATTCTCCAGGCAAGAATACTGGAGTGGGTTGCCATGCCCTTCTCCAGGGGATCTTCCCTATTTTCTGAGCCTCCAGGGAAGCCCAAGGATACTGAAGTGGGTAGCCTATCCCTTTTCTAGGGGAAATTTCTGACCTAGGAATTGATTTGGGGTCTCTTGCAATGCAGGCAGATTCTCTACCAGCTGAGCTACTTAGGAAGCCCATTTTCATATAATGCTGTCACTTCAGTTGTGTCCGACTCTGTGCAACCCCATAGACAGCAGCTCACCAGGCTCCCCCATCCCCAGGATTCTCCAGGCAAGAACACTGGAGTGGGTTGCCATTTCCTTCTCCAATGCATGAAAGGGAAAAGCGAAAGTGAAGTCATATAATAGTGTCTAGTGATTATTGAGCAGTCATAATTCTAACTAGCATATGTACATTTTGGCTTTCTTGGTGGCTCAGCGGTAAAGAATCCACTTGCCAATGCAGGAGATGTAGGTTCAATCCCTGGGTCCGGAAGATCCCCTGGCGAAGGGCATGGCAACCCCCTCCAGTATTCTTGCCTGGAGAATCTCATGGACAGAGGAGCCTGACGGTCTAGAGTCCATTGGGTCACAAAGAATCAGACATGACTAAGCAACAACAATATGTACATTTTATAGTTTTCAAATTGCCTTTATGGAAATCATCTCACGTTGATTCTTCAGTGATGCCTTGAAATATTTATTGGTAGACGAAGAACCTCTCTTGTCTTCTAAATGGTGGTGTTTCTGAGGAATGTCTGAGCTCATGACAGACTTACTAAGACAAGAACCTCACCATTTGTTTATTATTTTTTTAAAAAATTAAACCTGGTGAGTATATCAGATCTTTGACTTTTATTATCAAGTCGATACCTCACTTCCCTTTACAAGATTTTTTCGTAATGGCTCTTGTCTATGAGGTGCATTCTTTTCTCCCCCAGACATTTTTTAAGTGCAAGGAAGGTAACGGTTACTTTGAAATTGCATCTTGGTGCCTGGGATTTATATTCTTAAACCATCAGAGAGTGAGTGAAGTTGCTCAGTTGTGTCTGACTCTTTCCGACCCCACGAACTGTAGCCTACCAGACTCCACTGTCCATGGGATTTTTCAGGCAAGTGCAATGGAGTGGGTTGCCATTTCCTTCTCCAGGGGATCTTCCCAACCCAGGGATCGAACCCAGGTCTACATGCACTGGGGGCAGACGCTTTACCATCTGAACTACTAAGGAAGCCATCAGATTGTCTATTTAATGATGTTGGTAGACTAAACAAATAATTAAATTATTATCATCTGTGCTTGAGCCCTGAATTTTTATTTTGATTACGTAGTTGAGTTGGCTGATAATGTAGATTCTGGGCTTGGCAGTTTCTATATGAAATATGTATAATGGCCTAAGTATCTGGTGATTACCACCTGGTCCCTGACCAATGATTTAAGTTTTACCTGTGATTATGCAAAGATGGGCTCGATAAAGGACAGAAATGGTATGGACCTAACAGAAGCAGAAGATATTAAGAAGAAGTGGCAAGAATATACAGAAGAACTGTACAAAAAAGATCTTCACAACACAGATAATCACAATGGTGTGATCACTCACCTAGAGCCAGACGTCCTGGAATGTGAAGTCAAGCAGGCCTTAGGAAGCATCACTACGAACAAAGCTAGTGGAGGTGATGCAATTCCAGTTGAGCTACTTCAAATCCTGAAAGATGATGCTGTGAAAGTGCTGCACTCAATATGCCAGCAAATTTGGAAAACTCAGCAGTGGCCACAGGACTGGAAGAGGTCAGTTTTCATTCCAATCCCAAAGAAAGGCAATGCTAAACAATGCTCAAACTACCACATAATTGCACTCATCTCACATGCTAGTAAAGTAATGCTCAAAATTCTCCAAGCCAGGCTTCAGCAATATGTGAACCGTGAACTTCCTGATGTTCAAGCTGGTTTTAGAAAAGGCAGAGGAACCAGAGATCAAATTGCCAACATCTGCTGGATCATGGAAAAAGCCAGAGAGTTCCAGAAAAACATCAATTTCTGCTTTATTGACTATGCCAAAGCCTTTGACTGTGTGGATCACAATAAATTGTGGAAAATTCTGAAAGAGATGGGAATACCAGACCACCTGACCTGCCTCTTGAGAAACCTAGATGCAGATCAGGAAGCAACAATTAGAACTGGACATGGAACAACAGACTGGTTCCACATAGGAAAAGGAGTACGTCAAGGCTGTATATTGTCCCCCTCTTATTTAACTTATATGCAGAGTACATCATGAGAAATGCTGGGCTGGAAGAAGCACAAGCTGGAAACAAGATTGCTGGGAGAAATATCAATAACCTCAGATATGCAGATGACACCACCCTTATAGCAGAAAGTGAAGAGGAACTAAAAAGCCTCTTGATGAAAGTGAAAGTGGAGAGTGAAAAAGTTGTCTTAAAGCTCAACATTCAGAAAACAAAGATCATGGCATCTGGTCCCATCACTTCATGGGAAATAGATGGGAAACAGTGGAAACAGTGTCAGACTTTATTTTTTGGGGCTCCAAAATCACTGCAGATGGTGATTGCAGCCATGAAATTAAAAGACGCTTACTCCTTGGAAGAAAAGTTATGACCAACCTAGATAGCATATTCAAAAGCAGAGACATTACTTTACCAACAAGTCTGTCTAGTCAAGGCTATGGGTTTTCCAGTGGTTATGTATGGATGTGAGAGTTGGACTGTGAAGAAAGCTGAGCGCTGAAGAATTGATGCTTTTGAACTGTGGTGTTGGAGAAGACTCTTGAGAGTCCCTTAGACTGCAAGAAGATCCAACCAGTCCATTCTGAAAGAGATCAGCCCTGGGATTTCTTTGGAAGGAATGATGCTAAAGCTGAAACTCCAGTCCTTTGGCCACCTCATGCGAAGAGTTGACTCATTGGAAAAGACTCTGATGCTAGGAGGGATTGAGGGGAGGAGGAGAAGGGGATGGCAGACGGTGAGATGGCTGGATGGCATCACGGACTGGCTGGATGGCATCACGAACTCGATGGATATGAGTCTGAGTGAACTGCAGGAGTTGGTGATGGACAGGGAGGCCTGGCGTGCTGTGATTCATGGGGTCGCAAAGAGTCAGACACGACTGAGCGACTGAACTGAACCGAACTGTGGTTATGAGTCTTACAGCACAGAGCTATTTCCTCTCTTCTACTTAATTTTAAGTGTGATCCTTAATTTTATCATCTCTTGTAACTGTTCCAGTACCACATTTTGATAGAGTGAGGGAGAGTGGCTATTGTGACATTATAATAGCCTCCATTTATTGAGAGCTTACTATGTGAGAGCCAACACGCTGTGTTTTACTTACGTAGTTCTCACAACAGCCCATTGAGATAGATATATTGCTATCCTCATTTTACCAACAAGGGAACTGAAGTACAGGAAGATTAAGTAAATTGCCCAAAGGCACACAGCAACTAGTGATAGAACTGGATTTTTAGCTCAGACCATTTAAGTAGGAAATTCCTATTTCATAAACTACCATATTTCTTATATATATATACTATATTTTTTGTGCTATAAGATTTTCTTTAAATCAGAGACTAAGAAAAATGATGTATATCAATCTAGCCATCAACCTATCAGTCTATATCAATCCAGTATCATCAAAAATCGCATGTGTTCACAAGCCGTCTAGGTACTATGACCTCCCTTGAAGACATCGTGTAGTAATCAGCCTGTGGTAGGATGTTTCCCTGTGCTAGTCATGCAGAAGACATAAAAGAAATAGAAATTCTCCCTCTAATAGGCCTGAAGATTTGTAGAAGTAGATGATTATTTTGGAGAGTTGGAAAGATAGAGTTGGTTCTGTAGAGTCTGAGGGTCATAGTGGGGAGGCAATGGATAGTCATCCTTGCAGTGACTTCAATTCCAGATATTTTCATCAGATTTTAGGTGGGTCTGCCAGTCCTTGGGCTTCCCAGGTGGCACTGGTGGTAAGAACCCACCTGCCAATGCAGGAGATGTAAGAGACATGGGTTCAGTCCCTGGGGGGGGAAGATCCCCTGGAGGAGGGCATGGCAACCCACTCCAGTATTCTTCCCTGGAGAATCACATGGACAGAGCAGCCTGGTGGGCTACAGTCCATGGGGTCACAAAGAGTCAGACACAACTAAAGCAACTTAGCATGCATGCATGCCTGTCCATCAGAAGTGGGCAGGCTTGTCTCTAATCCCAATTCCTCAAATTGAGAAAGCATTAGGCCACTTCAGAATTTCTTCTCACAGTCCTATTGATCAGATTTATTGGTTTCCATGTCAACCCAGATGTAGAAGTCACATTTTTTACAGGTTTCCACCAGGAAGCCAATCCATACCAGTAATGGCTTGAATTGTATACTGCAAAAACTCATGTGCTAAAATCCTGACCCCTGTACCTCAGAATGTGGCCTTATCTGGAAGTAGAGCTGTTGCAAATGCAGTTATTATAAAAGAAGATGAAGTCATAAAGGAATGGGGTGAGCTTCTACTCAAGTATAACTGGTGTCCTTCTAAACAGGAGAAATTTGGAACAGAGGCAGACACAGGGAGGACTTTTTGTGAAGATGAAGGCAGAGATCAGGGTGAGGTTTCTACACACCAAGGAACTCCAATGATCACCAGCAGACCACCAGAAGCTGAGGAAGAGGCATGGGAGCAATCTTCTCTGCACAGCCAGAAGGAATCAACCTTGCTGATATCTTGGTTTTAGACATTTGGCCTCCAGAATCGTGACAATAAATTTCTGTTCTTTATCTAGTCAGCTGTGGTACTTTGCTACAGCAGCTCTGGTAAAGCAATACTCCACCAAACATGTCCTGGGTTGGGAAGATTTTACTGAAAATATTTGGCTGGAGCAATGTCATGGGGAGGGATCGCATCACACAACCCACTGCATTCCCCCTAATTATTTTGCCTCCTCTCTCCCTCCACCCTCTTTCCTTCTCATCTCCTCCATTCTGGGTTAATCTCTGAATACTTAGCTACAAGTTTGTCTCACTATTTTTTTCAGAGTAGCTTTTTTCTTCCTTCGAAGTAATGGCAACAACCCTCGTCTAGCTCCTAGGGCTCAGCTTTTAGCCCAACCATTAATCAAAATACGCATCAAACACAAGCAGTCCATTCACTTAGAGAAATTCCTGGGCCAAATATTGCAGTAAGAACATTTTCTCGATGGCATGGCTTCAAATCTTGGCTCTGCTACTTGGATGTGTGAACTTGAACAAGTTACTTCATCTCTCTAAAATAAGAATAATAATAATAATTCACTGGGTCTGTCTTAAGTTTGGTGACCCCTCAAACAGACTCTGAGGCAGGTATTTGTGAAAGATGATTCAGGAAGAAGGCTCCCAGGAGTAACATGAAAGGGAGTGCGCGGCGCAGGAAGGGGTTGAGTGAGAAGTTGATATGTGAATCAGGTACCCTTGGGGCCTCAGCCCTTCCCACGGGGAGCTGTGGAACTATATGGCCCTTCACAGTGGTCTCATATTAAGGCAAAGGGGCTAAGACTTTGTCCCCTCTCACGGCAACTAGTCATTAAAAATGGGTTACCCCCAGTCAAGGGGTGGTTGGTGAGGTAGTTCCCTTTGGCTGAAGGCAGTTTCTTGTTTCAAATCTTATTTATTCATTTTTGGCTGTGCTTGGCCTTTGTGGCTGTGCAGGCTTTCTATAGTTGCAGCGAAAGGGGCTGCTCTTCATTGTGGCGCATGTGCTTCTTATCGTGGTGACTTCTCTTGTTGCGGGGCAGCAAGGCTTCAGTAGTTTCAGCACATGGGCTCAGTAGTTGGGGTTTCCAGGCTCTAGAGCCCCAGACTCAGTAGTTGTGGTGCATGGCTTAGTTGCTCCTTGGCATGAAAGAAGTTCCTTGACTAGGGATCGAACCCATGTCCCTTTCATTGGCTGGTGGATTCTTAACCACTGAACCACCAGTGAAGTCCTGAAAGCAATTTTTTGAGAGCAACTTGGCTCTGAGTGGTCAGGCATCATGACTGCTGCGGTAGCTGGGAAATGAGTGTCTCAGTTGCCTGACTGTCCTGCAGGCATTTTTTAGGTGACACATCACAGCATTAACTACAGGGTGATTGTGAGTATGAAATAAATTAACATGGAAAACGCTTGGAACATTACCTGGTGTGAGGTAAGTGCTGGGTAAATGAGAGACATCATATATTGAGGGTTCACGTTAGCATTTTTTTTAGCTTTATGTAATTACACACAGTTCACAGAATGATTTTGCATGGATTTTGCCTCTCTATAAGAAGTGCTTATAGATGTGAGTGAAGCAGACATTCCATCTAAAATGCTTTCTGTTAGGAAACTGAAGCTCAGAGCAGTTACATGACTTGTCTGGTGCCACAGCTAACAGGAACCTGGTCCTTCTGTTTCCAGTTTCTTCCTCCCTATCTGCAACCACAGCTAATTTTTGAAGCCACAAGCACCCATGTGTAGGCTCAGTCTCACCAGCCCCAATCTGAGGGCAGACTGAAGGATTTACAATTCCCTAGGATTCCACCAGGATTCAGCAGCAATGATCTGGTGGTTGACTTTGTCCTACCTAGAGCCACGATGACGTTACAAAGGTGGTCAATGGGATGAACACATCTCACCCGGGAAGGCTGACCAGCTTACTGTAAGAGCCCTTGTGTGATAGCCTTTACCTTAGTGGATTCTGTGTATAACTGCCTATGTCTGGCCTCCCACTTCAAAGACTTATTTTGTGTTGACTGATGGCGGAGAAAACTTTTAGGGCAAGAGTACACTAAATAAATACAGAAAATACTGATATTTAAGCAAGAATATTGTTGTTGTTTGTTTTTTAAAGTTACCCAAAGTACTCGAATCCCCACAGCAACACATTTTCCCCCCATAGGCAAACAAATCAAACATTTGCTCGGTGAGCATAACATCAGAGCAAAGACAGCTGGTTGATCTTAAGAATACCTGAGCTAAGATAACTAGGGCATCTTTTTGTCTTCGGTAGGAGTATGGGCCTTAGTATTTTTGTCTGGTGACCAGAGCTCCCCGACCCCTAGTTGGAGTTGTACATACACCACTAGTCTTTGTCTCCAGGAGCCTCATTTTTCTGTGTTCCACGGTTGACCAACTCCCCTTTTAAGATCACCACATTAATAACTCTAATGAGTTTACAGGAAAGAAAGGCTGACTCTAGCCAGATGGCAATTCTGACTCCTTGGAGAGAGATTTTGCACATTTCTGTGTTTATTTCATAGCTTAACATTCAGAAGGCAGCTCTATACCCCTTACTTAGAGGGGCAGCAGAGTTTTAGAACTCAGGCTTTGAAATTGGTTTGCCTGGGCTATGCCTCAGTTTGCCTTTTGCTAATAGTGTGACCCGGGACCAGTTGCTCTCATTGGATGTGCCTCAGTTTCCCTATCTGCTCAGCGGAGATTATAATAATGCAGATTTCACAGGGTTTTTTGAGGATTTAATGAACAAATCTATATAAAGGACTTAGAACAGCTGGCACAAAATAATTTCTAATTAATTCTTACTTAACAATGGTGGCATAGTTTGTAAAGAATCTGCCTGCCAATGCAGGAGATGCTGGAGATGTGGGTTCAGTCCTTGGGCTGGGAAGATCCCTTGGAGAGGGAAATGGCAACCCACTCCAGTATGGTTGCTGGGGAAATCCCATGGACAGAGGAGCCTGGTGGGCTACGGTCCAGGGGATCTCAAAATAGTTGGACATGACTGAGTACATAGGCATGCATGCAGAGGGCATTCTGGTTTTCTGGTCTCTTTATCTTATAAACTAATAATCAAAGTGAACATTTATCAAGTGCTTATATAATCCATACACTGTTATAAGATTTTAACTTGAATGTCATTGTATTCCTTCCAAAATTCAGCCAAATGGAAAACATTTTGAGTCTATTTTATAGATAAGGAAATGGAGATTGAGAAGTGAAAAACCACAAAAACAGAGATGAAGCAGATGAGCTGCAGGAAATCAAGATTTTCATCTCTAGATCAGCTATACACTCCAGTAAATAAACTTCAATATTGTCCCCTGTGCAGGAGTCCTTTCCTTGTTCCTTGGTTATATTGTGACTCAAACTAGTGGTCTACTGTGCTTCTTCCAGTATTACAAGGAAACAGCTAGAACTTTCAGGTCACCAGGAAGCTGGAGTTGCCTACTGCTCCATGCCCCTGCTTACCCAGCTTGTACTGAGCAGTACTGTGTGTATGGTCCCTGTGATTTCAGCCAGCCAGTGTTTCTTTAACCCTGTGTCAAGTCCTCCAGTAGCAATCACTATGGAAGTCTTTACCTACCTCCCACTGCAGTTCCTCAAGATACCATGCTCCACCTGGACATTCTTCCAGCATAGGCAGTCAGGGGCCCCTGTCTGAGCCTTGATGCCTACCTCTTCCGCCCTCCAAGTGGGAGAATGGTCACAGCTCTTGGTCTCCTTTGCATTGCCTGATGGGTATCCTTAACCAGAGAAATCCCGTATTGGTCTTGGAGTATAATTATAAGAGGTATAATTAGAATTGAACCCATGTCTCCTGACCCTACAATCTTCATTGTAGGTGAAGTTGAAAGATGATGGCTAGGGCTAGTTGTTTAGGTGTAGACTTCATGGATGGAGGTAAGGTCTGGCATCAAAGGCTTGAGTTTCCAGTAAGATGCTTCTGCCCAATGTAGTAAAGGATCCTGGGAGCCAAAAGATTAAGCCTCCTTATAACAGAAGAAGCCAAAACTCCAGTGGTGGCAAATAAGACTGCATGGTCAGAGAAACAAGAGGTAGGGATCGTGACTGAATTACTTAGGAAGAATTCAGAGGTAGCTGAAAACAGGCCAGAGGGCAAGGAGGTCAAGCTAGGTGAGAGGGAGTTCCAGATGACTCTTTCAATGATCATTGCTGTTTGTAACTCACATTTTTCAGATTGGTGGTGCATGGGGTGGGGAGGTTGGAGCAACTTTAAAGGGCCTGTGGCCAGTGGGGTAGGCTCATATTCTTTGTCCTTTACCATCTTGCATCTCCTCATCATAAGTCTTAGGAACACATATGGTTTTGATTAGAGAAAAGGCTCTTCTAGAGGTTCTCATTTTATTAAATTATTGCTGAGTCCTATCACTGAAGAGAGAAGATAGGATTTCCTTTCTGTGACTGATGAAAGCATGTTATGAGGCTCTGGGCCAGCCAGGATTGTGATATCGTTCTTGGGCAGCTTTGGATAGTTGGGGCATTCTATATTACTATCTTAGCTTCTTCATTGCATTGCCCTTAAAAGCTTCGAATTGTTTCATGTCCCCGTATTTTTTTCTACGCCGTCCCTTCTGGAGGTTGTACCCTCCATGCCTTTAAGACACAGCTGAAGTGTTCTCTGACTTTGTGCTTTCTTGTGTTGTGTTCATGCCTCTATTACAATAATAATGTCTGATATTTATTGAATGTTAATTAGCACATTTTTTCTCTTTCTTTTCCCTTCAGTGTGCTCAGTCGTGTCCAACTCTTTGGGGCCCTATGGACTGTAGCCTGCCAGACTCCTCTGTCCATGGAATTCTCCAGGCAAGAATATTGGAGTGGGTTGCGATGATTTCCTATTCCAGGGGAACTTGCTGACCCAGGGATTGAACCCTCGTCTCCTGCATCTCCTGTACTGACAGGCGGATTCTTTACCACTGCGCCTCCTGGGAAACCCACGCTTACACATTAGGCACAAGTAATTCATGAGCTAAGTATTATTGTTATCTTCATATAACAGAAAAGTGAAAATTGAGACTTTAGGTGAGTTAATAATTCTCCCAAGGTAATGTGTGTAAACAAAATTCAAACCCAGATGTCTGACTTCAGAATACAAGTTTTAACCACCATGTGAGCTGTCTGCAGCCCATGCACCCATTCATGCTTGAGCTTCCTGTATGCAAAAATTCTCTTGGATCCGAAAATTCAGCCATTTACAACACAGATACAATGATAAAATCTCTACCTTCATGGAATTTGCATTCTATTGGAGGAGACTGACAATAAACAAATGTAATTCCAGGAAGTTATGAGGGCAGTGGGAAAAAAAAAAAAACATAGAAGAAGAAAATAGAGGACACCAGGGAGTTGCTATTTTAAGTGGCAGAGTGATGGAAAGCTGCTCTGAGGAGGGGATCTATGAGCAGAGACCTGGCTAAATGACATTATTTTCTGCACCACAAAATATGTGATCTCTTTTTTAAAGGCAGGGCTTGGTTTATTTATGTCTCCCCAACATGCCTCTAGATTTACAGTCCCCAAAAGATGTTTGTATGATGAAAAGAGGAATATGATTATGAACATGAAATGAGGGGCTAGAAAGTCATGTCTGAAGTAGCAAGTGATTGACGAGAGCATTTTCCTGGGGGTTTAATTGGCAGAGGCTGCAGTGAGCAAAGTTTCCTCTTAACTCCTTGTATTTCCAGACCTGGTGACCTCCTGGCCAAGAGATACACGCTCTCCCTCTCCACGGTGTTTTCCATGGCTTGTGTTTTCATTGGCTAAGTATATTTCAATCCGCAATCCACAGCAGGGAACCTTGGTCTGCTCTCTTTTCTTACAGGAACTTTATAAACAGGAATGATTGTATCTGTCTATTGAATATTCCTGTAACTACCTCCAGCACCAAAGATCTTGAAAGCTGAAATGATCAAACGGGGACTGAGTTCTGAGACTGTACTTTGCTTGTCAAGCTGGCACATTTGAGATTTAAGTCAGGGATACCTTGGTGATTTTATCACCTCACACCAACTCTTGAAAAGAATCTGCTTTTATTTATGAACACCAAATAAAGGAGACACAGAGGCACTTGTATTTTCTTGGTAATTGGAAAGGAAGGGAAGGCCTGGATATTCCTTCAAGTTTTCATTTATATTCTTTGTCTTCTGGATGTTCAGACACTGCAAACAAATAACCAGCTCTCTATCCAAACCCATAGAAAAGTTAAAGGGCAACTCTGCAAATGTAGACAGTTTCAGAAAAGTAAACCAACCTTGGACAGACCTAATGAAATCACACTAGGAGAAAAATAAGAGAATGATTTACAATTTTTATTTAATTAAACTGTTTCGAATTTCAGCATCAGTGTGTGAACTTCATGCTGAGCCTCTGTGGGTTAAAACAGGGTCACAAATGACCTGGGAAGAGTCCAGGGGCAGAAGGCAAGGGCGAAGGTAGGAAGGAGAGCGACATGTGACCTGCTAGACACTTGGACTGAATTCTTGTGTTGAACTTTGATGTGGTAGCCCTCATGTCAGATGTTGCCGGTATTTAGCAAGCACACTTCTAAGTATCCTGCTCCGTCTTGAAGAACACTCTTTTCCCTTCCTTTTTCTCTTTTCCAACATCGCTGCTTTACTGCCCCACATACTGAAATACGCCCGGTCAGATGTCGGCCTGAAGCTATTCTCAGGCTGTAAAATTAACCAATGTGCCATTGATTAAAACCATCACTTGGAGTCCATCCTGAAGTCGACCTCAGGGAGTTCAAAATAAGTATGCGATTCTCTTTATAGACTGACATGTAAATTATGAATTTGCCTTTTAATGAAAGACACTTAATATTTTATTTCTTAGTCTGGCAAGATAGAAAACCTTCAGGATGAGAAGTGTCACTCCCCACTCCTGAAGCCATGACAGACATTCTTAATCAATCTCTTCACTCCTTTTCCTGGGTCCTGGTCTTGGGCTCAGATGAATTTACAAAACACTGCTTCAGGCAGCAGCTATCAATTGGTTGGAGTAGGACTGTAATGGAAATCTTTTTACCATCTTTGCACTACGTGGCATTCTGTGTTACCTTACTGCCGTGCATGTTACAGCGGATTTGCTCACATGTGTGTGCTTTACCTAAAAAATCATATATTCTAAATTAATAAAGGCATTAATTAAGATAATGAGTGAAGTGAGACTGCATAGTTGTTGTTGCTTGGGTGAGCCAATCTTAAAATGCACCATTTAATTTACACCAGAGACCCATGTGTTAGAATAGGTATCAGCAAAACCTCTCTAACGTTGAGAGCTACTATTATATGGATTTTAGAAAATGATGGCAAACCAGCATTGGAATTTGGTAAGGGAAATGCATAACTCTAAGATACAAAAATGGTTAAAAAAAAAAAGCATGTGGGAGGGCGTAGTGCAGAGAGAGGCATGCATGCGTGCGTGCTAAATTGCTTCCCTCAAGTCCAACTCTGTGCAACCCTATGGATTGTGGCTCACCAGGCTCCTTTGTCCATGGGATTCTCCAGGCAAGAATACTGGAGTGGGTTGCCATGCCCTCCTCCAGAGAATCTTCCTGACCCAGGGATCGAACCCATGTCTCTTATATCTCCTGCATTGGCAGGTAGGTTCTTTACCACTAGCATCACTGCAGAGAAAGGCATAAGTGACTAAATGAGACAGTTCTTGCCCTTCCCTGAGAGCTGCCCTTCTCTTTCTTTCACACACACACACACGCGCGCACACACACACACACACACACACACAGAGTTTTATTTAGTATTTATGATCATGAAATATGCCTTGTTTCATTTGTGCCAACTTGTCTCCAGGTTTTACTGGAAAAGGCAGAATGGGAAACTTGAAAGTGATTTTGGAATCAAAATCCTTTTGTGCCAATCTTGGTGTGCCCCTGGTGCTTGCCTGTAGAAAGTTGGGAAATTAGTTTACCAGGCAAGAAAGATAAAGTTTACCAAGCAAGAAAGTCTTGCTTTCTTCAGGAATATGGCTGGCATGGTCTTAGGGTTTTTATGAGGATTACATGAGTGAACTTTTCTGACCACACTTTAAAATTGTCATGTACTGAGAAATATGAGCTATCTTTGATAAGTGGTAAGTGGAGTACTTATAAATTGTGAAACATCCAGTTGGTATCTATTGTTATGCATCAATACAATTATGATCACTTATTTTCAATTTTGAATTGAAGTTTTAAAATACAGAGCTTTCTATGCACTGTCAATATCACTTGTATGCAGTGTTGCTTAACTTGGGTAATACTTGAGAATATTTCTACTTCCTTTTAATTTTTGGTCTTTGATAGCTTTATGTACAAATCAATGTAGATTCAGCAGCGGCTTTTGTTAGAACTCTACCCACAAGTGTGAGACGCATCACGGTCACCACTGGTTGGCCATGTGCGGGGCAGTTGTAGGTGATACTCAGTGTACTTCAGGAAATTAAGCACAGTCCTGTCTTCATGCTTGTCTAAAATTAAATTTGGATTCCAGCTCACTGGATTCCAGTGCTTTTGTGGTTTAGCAATAGCCAAATAAACTGAAATCAGTTTATTTAATGTTTAGTCTATGTGAGTGGGCTACATTGACTAAACACTCAAGATCTTCCCACAGAAAACTGAGTCCCTTACTGGGCTCTATCTTCTTTATTTCATTTTTTCTTTAGAATATTTGTTAACACAACCAGCTTTCACTGTGCTAATGAAAGCAAAGTTTAGGTGCAGATTACTTTAAAGTGAATGAGATCAGCTGTGAAATGTTACTTTAAAATACAAAGCAAGAGAATTGAGAGTTTTCTCAGGCTTGAAACATGTATACTATCATGTAAGAAACGAATCACCAGTCTATGTTCGATACAGGATACAGGATGCTTGGGGCTGGTGCACGGGGATGATCCAGAGAGATGATATGGGGTGGGAGGTGGGAGGGGAGTTCAGGATTGGGAACTCATGTACACCCGTGGCGGATTCATGTCAATGTATTGCAAAACCAATACAGTATTGTAAAGTAAAATAAAGTAAAAATAAAAATTAAAAAAAAAAGGATACAAAAAAAAAAAAAGAATTCTCATCAAAATATTCTTTCCCTGGGAACTAAACAGGATTGCTCCCTGAATCTCTACCTGGTTCTTCAATTTTTTTTTTCTGATAGTTTTTTTATTTTCTCACTCTACTTATATGATGGTAACATTTGTTTCTAATGGTTTGTCTGCTCACACCCTGTTTGTACTACTTAACCACCCTGGACCCTGATCCATCAGACTTTACCTTGGTGCTTCCCAGAAATGACTCCCAAACTTCTTGGGGTTGCATTCTACCCTGTTCCAGTATGTGGTCAGAGAGCAATACAGTGTTCATGTGGCCTGTGCTCGTAGCAGAAGATAAGGAAGCCCCTCTAGTTGTCCTCCCCTGTCCTCCCCTTCTGGAAGGAAACTTTTTATCAGCAGAAATAGCTTGTGTGAGAGAAGTCACAGGTTGCCATCATGTCTGTGTTCAGAGTCTTAGTGTTGCCTTTTTTTTTTTTTAAGACAATTCTGGGTCATTTTCTCTTTTTTAATATTACTTTTGTTATTATTATTTAAAATTTGTTTAGTTTTGGCTTCACTGTGTGGCATGCAGGATCTTAGTTCCCCAGCCAGGGGTGGAACCCATGCTCTCTGTCTCCCGAGGAAGGGCAGGGTCTGAACCCCTGAACTGCCAGGCAAGTCACTTAGCATCACTTTTAAAGGGGCTCAATGTCCTGGCTGGCCTCAACCCTGAGGTTCACTCGCTCCTCCAGGGTTGTGCAGTGCTTGTTTCACTGGGCCCCACCCAGACGACAGAAGCCCTAGTGCAGAGCTTGCTGTGGGATTGTGTGCTTTTCATTCTTAAGACACAGGGAACAATCAGAACATGAAGTGCTGGAACTGTCTGCATGTCCGCTTCTGTCTTCCATCACCATCTTCTGGGTTCCCTGCTCCCAGGTGCATCATGGGAATGGACAACATCATTTCCCATGATGACAAATGGCACCCTTGAGTTAAACTCTTCCTCCTCAAGCTGAGAGTGTGATTTACATCTTTCTTCAATAAACAGGCAACTGATTTGGACCAGTATCTATGAAAGACAGAGGATGAGATAGTTGGATGGCATCTCTTGACTCAGTGGACATGAATTTGAGCCAATTCCAGGAGATAGTGAAGGACAGGGAAGCCTGGCACGTTGCAGCTCATGGGATTGTAAAGAGCTGGACATGGCTTAGTGACAGAACAATGACAAATAAACGGTTACTATTTGTAAACTGTACATAGATAAAGAAACTGTTTCCTCCTAGCACCAAAGCCATTAGCTGATAGGCACAATAACAATAATTATTTGATGTGAAAATTTGTGTCTATGGGACAAACCCAAGTACAAATAGTAGAGAGGTAAAGTTCAGTGTTCTGAACAGTTGGTGTATTTCACGTAGCATCACACTGCCCAGTCATGAAAACAACACACGCAGGCCCACAGGTCAGCTTGCTGATCCTCAGATGGGTCAAACAGACTTCTTCATCAGAGCCCCTTGCCTGCGCTTTCCTCTGTCTTCAATACTTTCCACCCAGCTACTTTTCTGCATAACTCTGCTCCATCTTCCCCCAAGTTTCTGTCCAAATATTATATCAGTAGATCACCTACTTTTAAGCACCCTGTGTAAAACGGCATCTTCCTATCACCCCCCAGTCATTCTCTGTCCCTCTTACTCGGTTTATTTCTCTTCTTGGCACAGATCGCCACCTGACATATTTTGGCCTATTGATTTTAAGTCTTTCTTTTGTTCTTTGTTGACTTCTAAGAGACTAGAACAATGCCTTGCACAGCAGAGACACTAAGTATTATTCATGGAATGAGTGAATACAGGCAGTCTGAAGGCTTTATCTTTCAACCTCACAAGGCAAGACTTATTTTTGGTACTGCTTCAGGTCTGGGATGTTCTTTTTAAGAAATTAATAGTAGTCATGGAAACAATTTATTAAGTACCTGTCAATTTCTGGCCACTTTTTGTATCACATTATTTTGTCTCTCTTTTTTTCTTTTGGGATTCAGGCCCCCAGGGCCTTTTTTCCTTAGCTTGCAAGGCCTGTTTTGCCCATAGCCATTTCCCAGTCCTTTTCCGAAATGGCTGTAGGTCTGTTTCATACCTACCTTCAAATATTACATGCATACATACTTCCAGATGGACACGACTAGAGACTTCATAGCTTTCATTTAAAAAGTTTGGTCAGTTATGCATCAGATAGTCCCTATATTATTTTATCTTTATGGGAATTCTATGATAACAATTTTATCTCCGATTAAAAAGTGAGTAAAAGGTAGCTCAGAGAGGTCTAACAATCCAGCCAGGGCCGCACAACAAGTAAGAAGGGAAAGCCATGACATCAAACCGTATCCTCGGCCCAAAGCCAAGACTTATGCCATTTCATTTAATGAGCTCTCAGAAAAAGAGTCAGCAGGGCAGGATGTTTCCCTGCTTACTGAGCAAAGCTCAGCCTCCTGAGCAGTAGCTAAGTGCTAGTTTAGCTAACTAGCTAGCAAAGACCTGGCTTGGAATCCTCGCTCTGCCCCTGAAAAGAGTAAGGCATCAAGCCGTCTCTCTCTTTGCCTCTCTAGCTTTAGTTTTAAAATCAATTTAAGTGAGGTATAGTTAATATACAATAAAATATACCCATTTTAAGTATGCGGTTCTAATGAGTTTTGACAAATTTTTGTACTTTGTAACCACTGGCGCAATTAAGATAGAAAACATTTTATAAAAGATATAAAATATTTCCACCACTCCAAAAAGCTCCTTTGTGCCCCTTCACAGTCAAATTCTCACTCCCTACCTCTCTCCCCTCGAGGAATCAGGCAACTAATCCTATGCTTTGGGTCTTTAGAGATTAGTTTGTGTTTTCTAGAGCTTCAGATAAATAGAATCAGGCAGTATACATGCCTTTGTACTGCTGCTTCGACTCGGCAAGATGTGTTTAGATTCATCCGTGTTGTCGCGTGCACCAGAAGTTCATTTTTTAAATTGCGGAATATGCTCTGTTGTATGAAATTTATTTATTCATTCTTCTGCTGATGGACATTTGATTGTTTCCAGTTTAGGTTGCTATGAATAAAGCTGCTGTAACTATTTATGTGCAAGGCTTTGTGTAAACATAAGATTTTATTTCTCTCGGGTAGAGATTTAGGAATGGACTTACTAGGTTGTCCTCGTAAACATGGGAAGTTCATGTTGAATTTTAGAAAAAACTGCCAAACTCTTTTCAAGCATAGTAGTACCACTGAGACGTTTCCAAGCGCTGCGCTGGTCACTTGTAAAATGAAGGCGTTTGGTTAGATGATCTCTAAATTCCCTTCTGTTTTGTGATTCTAGGACCTGCGGTGCTAGAATTTTTGCCTTTTCCTATCTCAAGGTAGTATAATTTGTTATTCCTTCTTTTTCTTAATGTGTCTTTTTTGCTTGTTTGGGGGCACTGTGTGGCTTCCAGGGTCTTAGTTTCTCAACTAGGGATTGAACCTGTGTCCTCAGCAGTGAAAGCACAGAGTCTAGGTGAAAGCACTGGGCCACCAAGGAATTCCCTTCTTTCACATATCTTAATTTCTATAGACTTGTCTTGTTCCTGTTAGTGTTGTTGATGCTGATAATGATAAGAGAAAGTCATCATTTTTTTGATAAATTTATGTGTCAAGCATACTGCTAAGTGTTTTAAATTTTTCTATCTAATCCTCATACTAAGCATTTTCAGTAGATATCATTTTTATAATCTATCTTTGTGTTGAAGCAACTAAAGATCAGAGAAGTTAAGTAATTTCCCCAAATCAACAGCATCATTAAGTAGCAGAGTTGGGAAGCAAAATTAGGTCTGTCTTGATCACTTCTAAATTACTAATTTCTTAGCTTTTGCTCCGATGTCCTGGCTGATACTTCATCTTTTTATATGACCCTAAGATCTGCCTTTTCATATTCAAAAGCAGAGACATTACTTTGCCGACTAAGGTCCATCTAGTCAAGGCTACGGTTTTTCCAGTGGTCATGTATGGATGTGAGAGTTGGACTGTGAAGAGGGCTGAGCACCGAAGAATTGATGCTTTTGAACTGTGGTGTTGGAGAAGACTCTTGAGAGTCCCTTGGACTGCAAGGAGATCCAACCAGTCCATTCTGAAGGAGTACAGCCCTGGGATTTCTTTGGAAGGAATGATGCTAAAGCTGAAACTCCAGTACTTTGGCCACCTCATGTGAAGAGTTGACTCACTGGAAAAGACTCTGATGCTGGGAGGGATTGGGGGCAGGAGGAGAAGGGGACAACAGAGGATGAGATGGCTGGATGGCATCACAGACTCGATGGACATGAGTCTGAGTGAACTGTGGGAGTTGGTGATGGACAGGGGGGGCCTGGCGTGCTCTGATTCATGAGGTCGCAAAGAGTCGGACACGACTGAGCGACTGAAATGAACTGAACTGAACTGAAGATCTGCCTGGTCCAATTCTGGACCTCCTTCACCTTCTCAGTGTAGTTTACCAGTTTTTCTTCCACACCCTGGCATGACATCAGTGTTCAATGATCCAGCAACTTTCCAGAAGGCAACAACAACAAAAAAAGCAGTTTAGAGTGAGGCAAGCTTAATATCATCTTATTTATGTCAGCTCCATTAAGTTTTCATTAACAGTCAGAATGGGGTTTCTTAAATCAGCATAATGCCAGTAAGCATTACTTTGAAAAAAGAAATGCTTAACTAATAAGATATCTTGTCTACATTTTGTCTGAATCTAGAAAGCCCAGGCACTTCAAAGCATCATAGAGGTCACTGCTATTTTGCACTGGACAATTAGCATCCTCCTTCTCATCAAGTGGTGAAATTACCATGTTAGCTCTTTGCAGATCAGAACGTATTAGTGGCTCTTCATGCTTTTCTATGCAGCCATCATTAGGCATAACATGGACTCGGATACTGAATATTATCATTTAGATTAGTGAAGAATTGTGTGAATATACTAAGCATTTCCCTCTCGATTGTTTTTTTCAGTGTATGTAGGGCAAAAGCCAAAACTGTGAAGCCATTCTTCACATGACCATATAACACTTAAGCTTTGCTATGTGGCTTGTGAATAAACCATTTCTGGCTTTTGCATTATTTGTAGTGCTTATCAAGCAATACCATTTAAAAAAATCAAAAATATTTATTGACTTTAAAGAGTCCTGATGGGACTTCTAAAATTGTTTTTCCTGAAGTGACCTCTGCTCTACTGTGCACTAGAGACTTGAGGAGTTGACTCAGATCACCACTCCCTCATGAGTCTGTTCTGACTATTTTCACTTTTCTCAGTTTTTGAATTTCTAAATCATTTATGGTCACCAGGACTTCCCTGGCGGCTCAGATGGTAAAGCCTCTGTCTACAATGCAGGAAACCCGGGTTCCATCCCTGGGTTGGGAAGATCCTCTGGAGAAGGAAATGGCAATCCACTCCAGTACTATTGCCTAGAAAAATCCCATGGACAGAGGAGCCTGGCAGGCTGCAGTCTATGGGGTCGCAAAGAGTCAGACATGACTGAGTGAATTCACTTCACTTCACTTCTGGTTATTTTAAAATTTAATTATGTGTTGTGTTTTATCACTTGTGTTTCACTTGTAGAGAGATATTGTGGAATCCAAGACAGAGTATGAACACTGAATTCAGACAAATATGGGCTTTTCCATTTAAAAATGATGTGACTCTGGGCAAACTCCATGTCTTCTATAGGACTCAACTGCCTCACCTTGAGAAGCAGATAGCACTGCTTACAAATTATGGTAATAATAGCTGTCTCATGAGGTCCGTGCAAACCTTAAATGACTTAATACATGGAAACGAGCATGTGGAAAAAGCCAAACAAGTGGGAGCCCCTCACTCTTTCTCCAGTGGAGATTTTAAATTCCCTGAGGTGGAACCAGGTCTTGTGCCTCTGAACTTATTGCTTCCACGTATTCATTTAATACAAACTTATTTAGCACCTGCTTTGTACTAAGCAAAGAACTCAGGACTGTGAATAGTCATGAACAAACCAACCTTCCCTTTCCGTGTGGACTTACGGTCTAGTAGATTGTGTTCGCTCATAGCTCAGTTGGTAAAGAATCTGCCTGCAGTGCAGCAGACCTGGGTTCGATTCCCGGGTGGGGAAGATCCCCTGGAGAAGGAAATGGCAACCCACTCCAGTATTCTTGCCTGGAGAATCCCATGGATAGAGGAGCCTGGCAGGCTACAGTTCATGGGGTCGCAAGACTCAGACACGACTTAGTGACTAAATCACATCAGATTGTAGACATATACAATGTCTTGCCTGACTTATGGTTCAATGTAAGATTTTGTTGTTTTGAGTTTTAAAAATTTATTTGTTATTTTTTACTGTAGGATGATGTGAAAGCAAAATGCATTCAGTAGAAATGGTACTTTGAATTTTGATCTTTCCCCAGCCTAGCAATATTTGGTACAAGGCTCTCTTGTAGCACTGGGCAGGAACAGGCTGCAGCTCCCAGTCAGCCGCATGATCATGAGGGTGAATAGCCGATACACCGACAACCATCCTGGATCCTGATACCAAGTCTGTTTTACTCTTTCAGTACAGTATCCAATAAATTACATGAGCTATTCAACACTTTATTCTAAAATAGACTTCGTGTTAGATGATTCTGCCCAACTGAAGGCTCATGAAAGTGGTATGAGCACATAGGCTAAGCTCTGATATTCAGAAGGTGAAGTGCATTAAACGTGATTTCGGTACATGATATTTCCAACTTAGGGTGGCTTTAGCAGGATATAACCTCCAACTCTTGCTGGAGTAGAGAAAAAACATATTTATGATGGTGCCTCTTCTCACTCACTTCTTGTTTGTATTTCCTTTTTTTTTTTTTTAAGCTGTTGTGGTGATTATATTTTGGCAAAAGAGAGGGTGTCTTGTCCATTCACATTCAATCTTTTCTAGACAGAGTCTTCTCAGACTGTGGGATGTCAAAGGGATCAGTTGTACCCCAGCAAGTAGATCATATTCAGGGGTCAGAGTCCCTCATTTTCTGGAGGGTTTCTGAAAGGGGAAGGTTACAAGTCTAGAAGGGGAGTGTTACAAATCTGATGCCCTCCCAGCACCACCCATACCCTTCCTGGGGTTGGAAGGGCAAATGTTAAATTGTTTACCATGGGTTAGGCATTAGGTACCAAGAGAACTTCCCCGAAAGCTCAGTTAGTAAAGAATTCACCTGCAATGCAGGAGACCCTGGTTCGATTCCTAGGTTGGGAAGATCCCCTGCAGAAGCAATAAGCTACCCACTCCAGTATTCTTGGACTTCCTTTGTGGCTCAGCTGGTAAAGAATCCACCTACAATGCAGGAGATCTGGGTTTGATCCCTGGGTTGGAAAGATTCCCTAGAGAAGGGAAAGGCTACCCACTCCAGTATTCTGGCCTGGAGAATTCCATGGACTATAAGAGTTGGACACAACTGAGCGACTTTCACTTTAGGTATCAAGAATAATTTTGCATTGAAGAAATGTATGATTTAGATAGGAAATCAACTCACATGCACTTAATTGAACAGGTAAATTGTAACACAGAGCAAGACCATTTCAAGTAAGAGGAGGCCCAGAGTAACTAAAATTACTAGATAAAATACCAAATGCTTTCGTAAAAGCATTGAAGATGTAACATGGGATGGCAAGGAATTATTTAAGAGCTATGGTTTAGAGAGGTGAGCAGATCACTGCTTCAGCTCTGAGGACGTTTGCTGATATAGTTTAAATTAAGCTGTCAAACACAGCTGTGGGTTTGAAAGGCTCAGTATAAAGGGGAACCGAAGTGAAAGTCCAGAACCTCCCAAAACAGGCCAAGTTTATCGTCAGATCTGGTCACGGTCATTGGCGATGTTGGACAGATGGGTCAGTAGAAGCTGAGTGAAGTCTGAGACTTAAGTTCAACCTAAGTAGAACAGCTAGGTGCTTGTTGTAGGCAGAGAACAAAATCTCAGAGTAAAGCCATGGACTAGACCAAGTGCTCAGACCAGAGCCAACAGATTCAGAATGGAGAGGTGGAGGCAAAACTTGGACTTTTAGTTGGGGTTTGGGTTTGAGCGGCTAGATCTTTTAAAGCCAATGGGCCAGGCTGAACATCTCCAGGCATTCCTTATTTGACTGTGCTTTGATTCATCGCACTTTAAAGATACTGCATTTTTTTTTTTCATAAGTGGACAGTTTGTGGCAACCCTGCATCGGGCAAGCTATCAGCACCATTTTTTTTTTTTTTTTTCCCAAGAGTGTTTGCTTACTTTGTGTCTCTGTTACATTTTGGTAATTCTTCCAATATTTCAAGCTTTTTATTTTTAAGTCTTCAAGACTCCTCCATGTTTTAGCAGGTGTCAGAATTTCATTTCTTTCTAATGCTGAATTTTAAATATCTATATCTATTCTATCTATCTCTCTCTCTATATATGGATGACACTTGCATTGCATTGCTTTCATCTTTTGGCTGTGTATAATGTTACTATGAAGGGTACAAATAGAATATACAAATATCTGTTTGAGTGTCTACTTCAGATTCTTTGAAGCATATATTCAGGAGTGGAATTTTTGGATCATATGGTAATTCTGGGGCTTCCTTGGTGGCTCAGAGGTAATGAATCTACCTGCAATGAGGGAGACCTGGGTTCGATCCCTGGGTCGGGAAGATCCTCTGGAGAAGGCCATAGCAACCCACTCCAATGTTCTTGCTTGAAGAATCCCATGAGCAGAGGAGTCTGGCAGGCTACAGGCCATAAGGTTGCAGAGTTGGACGTGACTAAAGCAACTGAGCATGCAGCACTCATGGTAATTGTAGGTTTAATTTTTTGTTCAGTTTAGTTCAATTGCTCAGTCATGTCTGACTCTTTGTGACCGCATGAACTGCAGCATGCCAGGCCTCCCTGTCCATCACCAACTCCCGGAGTTTACCCAAACTCGTATCCATCGAGTCGGTGATGCCATCCAGCCATCTCATCCTTGGTCATCCCTTTCTCCTCCTGCCCCCAATCCCTCCCAGCATCAGGGTCTTTTCCAATGAGTCAACTCTTCACATGAGGTGGCCAAAGTACTGGAGCTTCAGCTTTAGCATCATTCCTTCCAAGGAAATCCCAGGGTTGATCTCCTTCAGAATGGACTGGCTTCAGCGATCAATGCAAAGAAATCGAGGAAAACAACAGAATGGGAAAGACTAGAGATCTCTTCAAGAAAATTAGAGATACCAAGGGAACATTTCATGCAAAGATGGGCTCGATAAAGGACAGAAATGGTCTGGACCTAACAGAAGCAGAAGATATTAAGAAGAGGTGGCAAGAATACATGGAAGAACCAAGGGTTAGTATTTTAAAACAAAAAGAATATACTAAATCTAAATTAAAATGCCAAGATCCCAATAGGTAGTAAACATGAAGAGATATTAATAAAAAACAAACATAACTAGATAAACTAAAGGATATGTTAACACTGATATTTGTTGTTGTTATGTCCGACTCTTTGCAATCCCATGAACTGCAGCATACCAGACTTCCCTGTCCTTCACTATCTCCCAGAGTTTGCTCAAACTCATGCCCATTGAGTCAGTGATGCCATCCAACCATTTTCTCCTCGGTCACCCCCTTCTCCTCTTGCCCTCAATCTTTCCCAGCATCAGGGTCTTTTCTGATGAGTCAACTCTTTGCATCAGTATTGGAGCTTCAGCATCAGTCCCTCCAATGAATATTCAGAGTTGATTTCCTTTAGGATTGACTGGCAGTCCAAGGGAATCTTAAGAGTCTTCTCCAACACCACCATTTGAAAGCATCAGTTCTTCAGTGCTCAGCCTTCTTTATGGTACAACTCTCACATCTGTACATGACTACTGGAAAAACCATGTGTGTGCTTAGTAGCTCATTTGTGTCCGACTCTTTGCAACCCCATGGATTATAGCCCACCAGGCTCCTGTGTCCATGGAATTCTCCAGGCAAGAATATTGGAGTGGGTTGCTATTCCCATCTCCAGAGGATCTTCCCCACCCAGGGACTGACCTGGGTCTCCTGCATTGCAGGCAGATTCCTTACCATTTGACTCACCAGGAAAAACCATAGCTTTGACTATAATGGACCTTTGTCAGCAAAGTGATATCTCTGTTTTTTAATATGCTGTCTAGATTTGTCATAAGCATTATCTAATAGCTAATATTATAATAGTAGATAATATTTATTGAATATTTATTATATGCTAGATGCCATGTTTTGTACTTTGCACATATTATTTTATTTAATCCCCACAAACCTTTAAACTAGGTTCTATTAAGACCCTAGTTTATAGATGAGTAATAGCAGGAGAGGTTAGGTGGCTTTGTGGCTGAGTTTTCTCTCTCAATTCTTTTTGTATTTATCATATTTGTGTGTGTGCTCAGTTGCTAAGTCATGTCCAACTCTTTGAGACCCGGTGGACTGTAGCCTGCCAAGCTCCTCTGTCCATGGGATTTCCCAGATAAGAATACTGGAGTGGTTGCCATTTCGTTTTGCAGATCTTCCTGACCCAGGGATTGAACCTGAGTCTTCTGCTTGGCAGGCGGATTCTTTACCACTGAGTCACCAGGGAAGCCCTTATTGGAATTAGCCTGTTATTATTCTCATTATCTTTATCAAGGTAAGAATCAATAAGCATTTATCATTTATTATGCACACATGCATGCTAAGTTGCTTCAGTTGTGTCCAACTCTTTGCGACTCTATGGACTATAACACCAGGTTCCTCTGTGCATGGGATTCTCCAGGCAAGAATACTGGAGTGGGTTGCTGTGTCCTCCTCTAGGGCATCTTCCTGACCCAGGGATTGAACCAGCATCTCTTGAATCTCCTGCGTTGGCAGGCAGGTTCCTGGTAGGCTACAGTTCATGGGATTGCAAGAGTTGGAGACAACTTAGTGCTGTCTTTCTTTTCTTTCTTTACCACTTACAAAACCTGGAAAGCCCTGTTGTTTATTATAATCTATAGAAATAGTGTCAGACTCATTTCACTTTACAGTATTACCTTTAGCAGATTCTAGCACATTAGAGTTATCTAATCTAGGGATACTATGAACCAATAAAGTAGGTACTTCAAATTATTGAATTAGAATACAGTGTTATATAAAAGTCAAGCTTTTCTATGTAATTTATAGGATCTGATTTTAAAAAGCTATGTGATTTTAGGATTACAATCTTAAATTTCTTTTGGGACCTTAGGCAAAAAGCTTGGGAAAATTTTTTAGAGAGGTAGTGACAAGCGACGATTCTCTTTTTGCTCTGTATAGGGTATTCTTGTTTGTCTAATTGTTTTGTTTTGCTTTGCTTTTGGTATATTCTTGCCAATTTTAAAGCATTCCCCCTTTAAAAAATTACCTTTTTTTTTTAACTCCTAAAGGCCAAGAGTTTAATTTTCAATTAACTTTATAGAAGTCCATATGTATTGCATAGATTTGGTAAATATACTTGACAGATGATAATTTCAGATTTTGTTTATTGAAGCTGATGGGAAAAAAGACTTGCAAACCAACTGATTCTAACATCTGTCATGTTTGGACAGAGTGTTTAAACCACAGTTTGAATGTAAATTGAGTTTTGGATGGCAAACAGGTTCATATTTCAGAAACGGTTTACCTCAAGAACATTTTGAGGATAAATGTTTTTTACCTTTTCCAAACGTTTATGCTAATTCAAGCATGGGCGAGTTTAAAGGCAGAGGAGAAAGCTCTTGGCAAGGGAGGGATTAAAGACAGTGGGGAGAAGATTGTACCACTGTTATCCCAGCATGAAGACGTGCATATTTGATTTCTCTTTTCCCTTCTTAACTCTTATCGAATCAGTCAACCAGTCTTGTAAATTCGCTGCCTACAGTGTCTCTCCAGTGGTTCCTTTCTTCCTTCATTCGCATTGCTGGTATCCCAGTTTAGGCCCCAACCCCCTTGCTCCAAGGCTATTATAATAACTTAATGTTTCATTTCCTTGATTCTGGTTTCTCCTACCTCCTCCATTCTATCTCACCCAGGCCACCAGACACGTTTTCTTAAAGGGCAGCCTTCCCCACCTCACTCTCCTGCACAGGATTTGTACTGCTTTCTCTAAGTTTGAGCTCCTTAGCTGATACTGCAAATTTCTACACCTTATTGGTGACACCACACATTTGGTCTAATTTGCCTGCTTTTCAGGTATTTCCAGCAGTCTGGGATGGTGAGACATTCCCACTTCCTGCCTCTTACTACTCTCCAAGCATATTTTACACAATCCTGGCTGCATGGTTTTTGTTCAGGTAATTATCCACTTTCTCAAATTTGGTTTTCTATTTTAATAAAATATTTTAGGAAGGCATAGAGGTTGTATAAAGTTTGTCTAGATTCCTGGGCCTAGGTGTTTTCCTCCTTTTTAAATAGACTCTATTTTTCAGGAAAGTTTTATGTTCAAAATTGAATGGAAAGTACACAGAGTTCCCACATAGCCCTTCCTCCCACACAGGCACAACCTTTCCTACTATAAACACCCCAAATCAGAACCGTGCACTTGTCACAGCTGATAAACCTCTATCAGAATTATCCAAAACCATCGTTTACATCAGGGTTCATTCACTCTTAGTGTTGAACATTCTATGGGTTGGGACCCATGTATAACAGGATCTATCTTCCATTTTAATATCATACAGAATAATTTCACTGCCCTAAGATTCCTTTGTGCTCTTTTTTTTTTAAATAACTTTGACTTCTAGCCTCTTCTTTAAAATAAGTTATTTATATATTTATTATATATTATATATTATTATATATTAATATTATTATTATATATTAATATAGAATATTATAATTATAATATAATATTATATTACATATAATATATTAATATATAATATGTAATAATATATTAATATATTATAATATATAATATTATATATAATAATATTATATATATTATTTAATATATATTTATATATTTGTTGATTGTGATTATTTGTTGCTGTGCGCAGGCTTCTCATTGCACTGAAAACTACATTATTAACTGTGTTAGAGAATACACAAGGCAAAGAAACTGCTTTACACATGAAACTTGAAAAAATGACAATGCCAGGGGGAAAACATCTTTGCATTATTCCTCTCTTATGAGCACATGTACAAATCTGATTTGTAATATGAGCAGCAGAGTTTTTGAATGAGGAAAAAAATTAATATGTGCAAATGTGTGATACAAAAAAGAATGGAAAAGCCACATGCTTATTCTAATAAAGTAAAGAACCAACATAAAATAAGAGGTGTTTTTGATAATCTCAGTCCAGAAAGAGACAAGAGCAATTCTCAAATAAGGTTTTATTTAGCCTTTCTACATCCATATGCATTGTACCTCAATTTTTATAAAGCACACATAAAGAGTAGAGCAAAAAATTGGCAATCAGATATCCAACGTTTACTTGTTTGTTCATCTGGGTTGCTTTATAATGGCCTGTTGTTTTGGTGCCTGATAAAAAGCCTCTAAGTTTAGCGAAACTTGGCAAATACAAGATTGGGAGTTAGACTGGATTTGAATGTAGGCTTGGGAATTGATATTGTTGAGCCTCATCTTCAAATGATGGAAATATTTAGAGATATTGGCCGGATTCATTAGTAAATAGAGGTAGAAAACTAGCACAGAGCTCAACATTCAATAGTGGATGGGGATAAATCTTATCGCGAGGACAGTGTGGTGGAAATAACCTAGATTGGGGATCTGGATGAATTTTATCTGGTCCTGATTGGAGGATTGACTTTTGAGGGATATTTGTGTCATCTTTCCTGCCTTCAACTTCCTCACCTCTAAAATGAGAAAATTGGACTAGATCAGCTGGCTAAACATTTTTATAGTAACCCAACCCTTTGTGTAAATGAAATCTTAAACAAAAAGTCAGTGTTTGGAAAATGATAAAAGCAGAGCTGCTAGGGGTAAATCTAGCAAGTGGAGCAGGAGCCAACCCCTCGACCTCCCCTCTCACCACCTCCCAGGACTGCCCAAGCACCTCCTGTGATGTCTTGGACTCAGCAGAGCCTGGGAATAGATGATTGCCGAGATGCTCTGGACAGGTCTTTCTGCTCTGTGGGTGTTTCTGCAGTGTAATGGCTTGATGATTTTTTATTAAACCAATAGTTTATTGTGTCTCTCTCAGAAGGAGCCCAGACAGTATTCTTTATGACAAGAATGATAGAATGATGCAGTCTATTTTAACAGTTACATATGTTTAGTGACCATTGCTCAAAACTCATTAAAAGAATGAACCAATATGCCATAAGAGCTTGACTTGGTGACTCAGACAGTAAAGAATCTGCCTGCAATGTAGGAGACTTGGTTTGTGGGAGACCTGGGTTGGGAAGATCCCCTGGAGAAAGAAATGGCTAATTCTCCAGTAGTCTTGCCTGGAGAACTGCATGGACAGAGGAGCCTGGTGGGCTACAGTCTGTGAGGTCACAAAGAGTTGGATACAACTAACACTTTCACTTCACTTTCATATCTCCAATTAGTTCCATACAACCATAGCTATCATGACTGGCAAAGTGGAGACAGTGTATATGTTTTTGACCTGTCATTTGATTTCCACCAGAAAGATGTCATTGATTCCATACAGGTCAAAGCAGAATTCCCAGAGAGAATAAGGTTAATTATTAAAGTTTTTGTGGAATATCCTCAATTCTAATCAGATTTAATTAACTGGATACTAGAGAGTGAAAAAGTTGGCTTAAAACTCAACATTCAGAAAACTAAGATCATGGCATCTGGTCCCATCACTTTGTGGCAAATAGATGGGGAAACAATGGAAACAGTAAGAGACTTTATTTTCTTGGGCTCCAAAATCACTGCAGATGGTGACTGCAGCCATGAAATTAAAAGACACTTGCTCCTTGGAAGAAAAGCTATGACAAACCTAGACAGCATATTAAGAAGCAGAGACATTACTTTGCCAACAAATGTCCGTCTAGTCAAAACTATGATTTTTCCAGTAGTCGTGTATGGATGTGAGATTTGGACTCTAAAGTAAGCTGAATGCTGAAGAATTGATGCTTTCAAACTGTGGTGTTGGAGAAGACTCATGAGAGTCTCTTGGATTGCTAGGAGATCCAACCAGTCTATCCTAAAGGAAATCAGTCCTGAATATTCTTTGGAAGGACTGATGTTGAAGCTGAAACTCCAATACTTTGGCCACCTGATGCAAAGAACCGACTCATTGAAAAGACCTTGATGCTGGGAAAGATTGAAGGCAAGAGGAGAAGGGGACGACAGAGGATGAGATGGTTGGATGGCATCACCAACACGATGGACATGAGTTTGAGTAAGCCCTGGGAGTTGGTGATGGACAGGGAAGCCTGGGGTGCTGCAGTCCATGGGGTTGTAAAGAGTCAGACATGACCAAGTGACTGAACTGAGCTGAGACTCTACTCTCACTTTATCTTCAAATTACCCTTTATAGGAGGGGCCGTTATGGTCATTTTACAGATGTAGAAAATGTGACTTCATCTTTAAAGAGATCTGAAATCACATTGGCTATTAAGTGGCAAGGCCGATATGCAAGCCCAGTTTTCTCGATATCATGTTCAGTCCTCTTTTTATAAGTAATAAAAGCCAGGGAAGATACAGACAGAACAATGTACACGCTTTCCTTTACCAAGAGTGTATTTTTCCTAACATGCTTGAGAATTGTAAGTATTTCAGAGACCCTCTCTGAATCATCTGATGACACAGAGTTCATAAGGATTCAGGGTGATCTGAATTTTTCAAAGGCATGATGGGTAAATAGTCTTTATGTTTCAAATTATAGTGCAAGTATTTCCATCCTGATATTAATATTTATGGATTTTTTTGAGTTTGAATGAATAGTTCTCATGATAATTCCCAAATCTTCAGAAAAACCTTGCTTTCATAAGTAACAAATTGTGTTATTATCCACATCTGTTCTCATTTTCTATAGGCTTAAAAAGTCCCTATGTATTATGGGAGCCAAAAAAAAATCACTCTTCACCAGTGTCTATCGAATTCTGGCTCATTTTCTCACTTAATTCTTTATTTGCCAATGAAATGCTTATCCAAAATAAATAAGGGACCTACTAAACTGCAGCGATTAACATGCAATGAGTCTCAGATTCCGTTCAGTTATGGAAATGGAGTAAAATCCAACACTTTAGTTATACTGTTGTGATGTCAGTGGCCCAATTAGGCTGTTAGAACTGCAGGAGTTACTACTTTAATATCACATTAGCACATCATTAACTTGAACCATACCAAAGCAGTATGAAAATGAACAATTTTCATTTTTTAAAAGAGACAATATGAACTTTTCCTGCTGCTTAAATTTGTTTCATGTGTCTATTGGGATGGAGGTGGTAACAGAGGCTATATGGAGTACAGTTACATTTTAAATTAATAACAAGTTGTTCTTGAAAAGGGTGTGTATATTTAGAAATTAAATCTGGGGTATATTTTTTAAATGAAAAATTAGATGAATCCTTATATATAAAATTTTTTTGTATACCTTTGTCTGTATAATTTTGTATACCTTTGTTAGCTGCCTGAAAATCTTTTCTGGATCAAGATGGGTTAGAAATAAGCAAGTAAGCAAACAAATACATGAAACGCTATCTTTTCTATTTCCAAATTATACTTACTGACTGAAGCTGTAAAGAAATATTTTGAATAGATGATTTTAAAATGCTATTATCTATGTGGCCAAATTATTATTATTTTTTAATTTGACACACATATCCCATTTTATTTTTATTATAATTTCAGATTGTAAAGTACTTTACAATTTCTAGGTGATGCAGTGGTAAAGAATCCATCTACCAATGCAGGAGACCCAGGTTCAGTCCCTGGGTTGGGAAGATCCCCTGGAGGAGGAAATGGCAACCCACTCCAGTATTCTTGCCTGGAAAATTCCATGGACAGAGGCTCCTGGCGGGCTACAGTCCATGGTTCGGAAAGAGTCAGACACGACTGAGCACACGTGCACTTACAATTTCTAAAGCACTTGAATAGATAATAGCATTATTTCATCTTCATGTAACCTTGTAATATGGTCAGAGCAAATACCACCTCTTCATCACACAGATAAGGAAATTGGGTTTTGACACTTTAATGCTAAATGACATCCTAGGTCAACACAAATCCATTTCCATTGTTTGTTTCTGCATGACTTTGGAAAAATTACTACTCTGTGCCTCAGTTTTGACATCTGTAAAATGGGAACAAGCAGATAAGTGTTGCAAAATTGTTGTGGGGGAATAAATGAGATAGTCCATAAAAATCTTAGTATAGCACCTGAGACATGACAAATATCTATAACAATTAACTGCTGTTATTATCATAGTTTTTGAAAGAAAACTGCTAAAGATAATTATACTACAGAATGGAATTATAATAAGTATGAAACTGTTCTCACACTGTTGCTACGATGCTTGTATAACATTACTCGTATAATGTTAATTGTCCACATATTTCCTGTAGATTGATTTGCTCATAATTACTTCTGGTCCCTTTACTCCTGGGGTTCATTTTCTTTCTTGCTGATGTGTGTCCTTCTGTACTTTCATGAGGGCCTGTGAGGAGTAAAGATGTTTATATTTTGTACATCTGAGAAAAGTCACAATTTTTGCCTTCATTCCTAAATGACGGTTTAGCAGAGGGGAGACTCTGGTTGTTGCCAGTGAGAAAGCTGGTGTCCCTCTGACTGTCATTCCTCAGCTGGCCATCTGTCCATTCTCTCTGGTAACTTTTAGGACTAGGTGAAGAATCTGGTTATCCTTCTTGCTCTGCACTTGCACTATTATGCACTGATGGAGGAACTTGCCTTTATTGATTATGTTTGATGATAAGCTATCACTTTGAATTAGATGCTCGTGGACATATTGAAGTTAGCATCACTTAAAATAAAATATTCTTTTCCACCACTTCCTGTATTATTTTCTCCTGGATTACCTATTAAAGCATATGCTAGAACTTCTCGTTCCATACTTCCTGTCTCTAAATTTTCAATAGTATTTTCTCATCACTTAATTTTTCAGTTGAATAGTTCACCTGTATTCTGGGTGATTTTCTCAGATCTATTTGTATTCTCTCTTTAGCTGTGCTTAGTCTGATTTTTTATTTATAGAATTTCTATTTAGATGTTTAAAATCTGCTTTTTTCTTTTTAAAAATAATCATTTACTCTTCTTTGCCTTATTTTCTCTTCCTTTATCCCTTAAATAATTAAACATACTATTTCTAAGACTGCGTTCTGTTTGCTCTATCCTGAAACTCCTCGGGTATAATTTCTCTTGTACTTTCTCCTTCTGATATTCTTCCATTTTGGCACGGCAGGCTATGGCCTGTGCACAGATATGGCATGACAGTGCTATGTGGGCACCCTGTGCATGCCCCAGTGGTTGTAGAGTTTTTGTAAGGACAATGTCATACATACCTTTCTGGAACCCTGGAGAGGATAACAGTTTCATGCTGATGTTTACTCCAACTCTGGGCTTGAAATGTCCAAACTCTTCAGGCCATGTAGGAGTTCAAGTGCCATGGGCAGTACAGATTCAAGGCTGCAGAGTCTGGCAGCATAATCTGCTTTTTATCCATGGCCTTGATGTGGACCTTGGTCCTGCTTGCTGTGGTGTGGTGATTCAATGCTGGCAAAGCATCTCACACAAAATACATACCAAATAAATGCTTATTGAATGAAAATTTGCAGAACCAGCCTTCATAAACACCACTTTTACAAGGCTAGAAACTCCTCTGAACTTACTGGCTTTAGTTGTTTCTTATGGTTGTTTACATTCTACGTGTCCTTAAAGAATTGTGTTTGTTTTTATGAAAGTTGCTTGATAGTGCAGTTTTGCGTGCTAAGTCTCTTCAGTTGTGTCCGACTCTTCATGACCCCATCCATGGACTGTAGCCCACAAGGCTCTTCTGTCCGTGGGATTCTCCAAGCAAGAATACTGGAGTGGGTTGCTGTGCCCTCCTCCAGGGGATCTTCCAGACCTGGGGATCGTATCTGTGTCTCTTATGTCTCCTGCATTGGCAGGTGGGTCCTTTACCACTAGCACCACCTGGGAAGTTTTATCCTTCATTAAATTATCATTTTTTTTTCTTTTTCCATTGGAAGATACTTGCTTTACAATATTGAGCTAGTTTCTGCCATATGTCAACATGAATTAGCCACAGAGATACATATGTCCCCTCCCTCTTGAACCTCCCTCCCATCTCCCACCCCGTCCCACCCCTCTAGGTTTAACAGAGCACTGGGCTGAGTTCCCTGTGTCACACGGCAAATCCCCACTGGCTATCATTTCACATAGGGTAATGCATATGTTTCGATTCTACTCTCTGAATTTCTGTCACCCTCTCCCTCCCATACTGTGTGCGCGAGTTTCTTCTCTATGTCTTTGGTCTCCATTGCTGCCCTGCAGATAGGTTCATCAGTATCGTCTTTCTAGATTCCATATACATTCATCAAATTATCTTTATATTAAAAAAGTTGAAGCTGAAACTGGACAGTCTAGAAATTAGGGTCTGAAGACCCCTCTATCAGCTCTTCTTACCCATCCTACCTCTTTAGTAACAATTTGCAAGTTTCCAGAAAGATGATGTTTGCTGTTCTTAAACTATGTGGTTATACAGTTCAAATATGTAGCTTTTTTTTTTTTAATCGGATTACTAAAAATCAGGCCCAACCTTAATAAACAGTCTTGAAAAATAGCCTGAATATCTTGACCACTTTTTGATAATGGTTTCCTGAAATTTATGAAGGACCAGAATAAAGAAGTTGGCTTTGCAAAAGAAACTTCCACACGGAAACTTATTTTAATTGAGAGCAACTAAAAAGAGAAATTTTCATGAATTGAGGTATGGAGAAGTCATTTTGACTCATACATGAGTTAAGCTGAATTTCATGCTAACTGAAACAGCCTATTTTCTTGCCTATCACACAGACACTGCACATCTGCTTTAAGCACTAAAGAAAATGACACACCAACCTGAAGTAAAGGATGTCCATGTTAAAACGAAGGATTAAATGTTCCCCTTCCCGGAACACCAATGCTTGTGATCCTCCCCTTCCAGGCACCAAGGTCATGCTGACCCACTGTGGACATGCTGGTTTTTTTTTTTTTTTCTTTTTTTTGAAATCTTGAAGATATGTATCCCTGACTTGTTTAAACTTTGTCCTGACAAGATAGAAAACTGTGCTGAAAACCAGGCTTCTTGGGAGCAGTTTCTCAAAGTAACCTGTGAAGTCGATTGCCAGGCTATATAGTCTTTAGTTTGGCTCAAATAAAACTCTTCTTTATTCTTATTATTGACTGATTACTGATTATTTTCATGGACACAATATTAACGCCGTCCTAACGTAATTATGATTGCTGGTAGAAGATAGAGGGGAAAAAGTTGCTGAAAAGAAAAAGAAGCCAGCAAAACTGCAGGGAATTTAATTCGCCTATTAATGTAGCTGTCCCAGTGCTCTCTTTAGGTTTGTAGCACTTGCGTTCTGATATAAAGGCACATGAAACTAAAAGGAAATAGCTTTGAATCCCACCCTTGGCAGTATAGAAGTATAACAGCCATTGTCCCTAAAAAGTATAACAATATTTCCATTAACTGTGTTATAATGGAACAAGTGGAATTAGTAATGTGCTATTAACTATTTTCACCAAGTTCTGGTAGATATTGGTCATTAACCCCATCAAACAACTAAGGGGTAGAGAGGAAAATGGAATTTGGCAATATAAGAACCAGATTCCCGTCTTTATGCTGGTAAGAAGCTGTAAGAGTTTGGGTGTTGAAATTCTTTATTCCTTTGCTTCCTTTCCCCCAAAATGAGGATAATGAGACCTCCTCCATGGAGTTATGGCAAGGATTAAATAACATAATCCCTGTAAAGACGCTTCACAGACTTGAAGCAGTGGCTATCAAAGCGAGGTCCTTGGTTCTGCCATGTGGACCTCACCTGGGAACTTATAAGAAATGCAAATTCTTGACTTATTCTGATTCCTGGTCCTAGTTCCTTCCCAAGTTCTTTCCCAAAGTCCTACTTCTTAGGACACCCTTATGGCCCTATAAAATTCCCTTTTTCATTTAAGCTAGGCTGAATGCTTTTGAATTAGCTGCAGGGAATCATCTCACTGAGTGAAGGAAAACATCCACAGGAAACTCAGCTCCTCTCCCATAGGACTGTTGGGTCTATGACCTTTTTTTCTGGCTGCCCGAGATCCTTTTATAGTCCATCAACTTCCTTTCTTTTCTTTATCCTTTCCTCTGCAGTAAACTTGGTTGTTTGGATGCTGGATTAGATATGTGCGTACTTTTTCACGCTTCTCTCTCCATCTCTACACATCTGCACAGCCCTCCCCTGCCCCGACACCTCCACCTTCATGCACTTTTTTTTTTTTAACATTTTGTAAATTTCCAAGTCTTGATAAAGTTCCAGTCATCATCCTCAAACATCCTTACCACAGGTTGAAATTCTCTGAATTTCATTGCTCTAAAATAGTAAATTACTTGCTCCTGCAGTTAAAAAAAAAACATAAAAATTCTTTGCCAAATCCCTATTGTGTAGACCTTAAACATTCCAGTTTTATCTGCTTTCCTGTCCCACCAGATACCAAGACTGATACGCTCCATATCTCATCCCATAACTTCTCAAGGATGAGTGAACAATGCTCAAAAATAGAATTATGGAAATTCAGAGTTGGGAGATATCCAACTTTTTCCCCTTGCAGGGGTCCCTGTTACAACCTTCCTGCTGTTTTTGGCCATCTAATCTCTTATATACTCTCAGTCATGGAGAGTTGTGTGGCTTTCATAATGAGTGCTTCCTTCCATTAAGATAAAACCTACCTCTTTGTCACATCCAAACTCGGCCCCCATAGAACCCTTTAGAGCAAATATATTCCCTGTGCTCTACAACAGCATCATCTCTCAATTTTTCTTTCTTAGGGTAAACAATGGAGAAGGCAATGGCACCCCACTCCAGCACTCTTGCCTGGAAAATCCCATGGATGGAGGAGTCTGGTAGGCTGCAGTCCATGGGGTCGCTAAGAATCGGGCACGACTGAGCGACTTCACTTTCACTTTTCACTTTCATGCATTGGAGAAGGAAATGGCAACCCACTCCAGTGTTCTTGCCTGGAGAATCCCAGGGACGGGGGAGCCTAGTAGGCTGCCGTCTGTGGGGTCGCACAGAGTCGGACACTACTGAAGCAACTCAGCAGGGTAAACAATATCGACCACCTTTAAAAAAAAATTTAGATTTATTTTTTTTATTGAGGCAACATTTGTTTATATCATTATACACACCTCATGTGTACCACATTATATTTCTATTCCTGTATACCCTATGGTATTCTCACCACTAGAAGCAATCTCGATGCAAAAAGACCTTCTCTAAGACACGTTAAAGTAAAATCATCAAAAATCCTTTAAGTGTTTTTTGTGGAGTAGGGTTTATGGGGTCATATTCCTTAACGTTTTCTTGCAACTATGATGATATTTCACAGCACCTTTTTAAAATGTGGCCCTTGAAAATTGAATATAATAATTGGAATGTGATCTGAATGTCCATCTCTCTGGAAGTATATAAGGACTATATTTTGCAAAGACTTTTATCATCTTGTTGGCTCCTAAGATCTTTCTCATTTTATCTTGTCAAGTTAAGACTTCTGAATTCTATAATAGGAGTTTGAAACAAGATATGTAGGACTTATGTAACTACCATCACAACAGTAGCATATAATTGAGAAAATTAGTCACCTTACACTTTCTCTATACCCACTGGCTTAGCTTCACCTTACCCTCATCTCCTCTCTATTTTTATAGGCTAAGTTGACCCTCTTGTTTAATCAAAACTAACCTCTCCACCCATGTAATTCACTCTTTTCTTCTCTCTGGGAGCTTGCCTTAATTCTTTTTTTTTTTTCTCTTTTTCTGGCTTTGCCGCTTTTACTTCTAAACTGTTTCAAATCTCTTCCATTACAAATGAAACAATGTGTCTTATAGCAACTACCTTATCTCTTTCCTTTCTTTTATCACCAGTGTCTTTAAAAAAAGTGCATGCTACCCGTACTCACTTATCATTTATTTTTTAAAATATACTTTAATTTGTCTTCCCTCTCAACCACTCTACCGAAATTGTTCCTATTAAGCCTCACAATTGGTCTGATTGTGAAATTTGAAGGTCATTTTAAAGTCCTCATCTTATATGTGATATTGGAAACATAAATCACTCTTCTTTCTTATAACTCTGTTTCCATGGCTTTCACGGCCCAAGATCCTTAGAGTTTTTCCCCGGTTTCTCTAACCATCTTTTCCAGTTTATCTATGGATTTCGGTTCCTCTTAATGGCTCTTGAAACCTGGAGTACCCACGGTAACACTAGACTAACTGTTGATAAAATCTTTGGCTCCTCCCACCTGGGTCTGGCCTCCAGTTTTTTCCTCTTTGTCTTTTCCTCCTTCTTTGCCTATCACAATCGCCCTCCATGTTGCTTCCTGAATGATCATGTGAAATGCAAGTCTGAACTTTCTGCTCCCTGGCTGAAGTTCTGCTTCAGCTGTTCGTGCTTGAGTGATGAAATCCCATTCCTTTATATGATAGTGTCCCCATGGTTCACTCTACTTCTCCAGTACCATCTCTCATTTCCTGCACTGCATTTTAGTGCCTACATTTTTCTGCAAACACCATATTAGTTTTCAATGCATGTCTCTGTCAGATTGTGTCCTTTGGCTGGAAAAAACCCCTGCTCAGCTTGAGAGCCTATTTCACTGGGACACCTTCCTTTATCCCTTCACTCGCCATTGGATGGTCTTCCCTGGTGGCTCAGCTGGTAAAGAACCCTCCTACAATGTGGGAGACCTGGGTGTGATCTCTGGGTTGGGAAAATTCCCTGGAGAAAGGAAAGTATTGCAGTATTCCGGCCTGGAGCATTCCATAGACTATGTAGTCCATGGGGTTGCAAACAGCTGGACACGACGGTGCAACTTTCACTTTCCCCATTGGGTGAGTTAGATGTTACTTCTCTGTGCTTGTGTGAATACACCTATCCCTGCACTTTTTATGATTCTCTCTCCTCAGTTATTGGAGGAGGAAATGACCACCCATTCCAGTATTCTTGCCTGGAAAATTCCATGGAGAGAGGAACCTGTAGGTTCCCTGGCTATAGCTCACGGATCCCATGGGCTACAGTCCATGGGGTTGCAAAGAGCTGGATTCGACTGAGTGACTAAGAACACACACTCCTCAATTAAACTGAGTATTATGAGGAACCGGGATAAAATGTTTTTCATTTTTTTGTATCTATATCTCCTAACAAAGGGCTTAGATGAATGATTAACCACTATACGGTGATCTGCTACTTACATCATTCTACATTTTTATAAATATCATTCTACATTCATCTTTTCTTATAGCTAGTTTTGATTTAGTCCGACATTCCAGGCTGTCCTGCTTTTTTAGTTCTCCAGTTGACCATCAATGCTATTCATTATCTTCCATTCTTTGTGGTACTGGCAAATTAGGCATGCATGCCATCTTAGTCTCGATCCAAATCATTAACGGCAAATGTTGAATAGGATGAATCCTAGGCTAGAATTCTAGAGCTAATGAGTAGTATCCAGCACCTAATGTCTCATTCTTTTTTTTTTTTAATTGCAAAAATTAAGTATCTTTGCAAATAGCTTAATTTCAGATGGAACTTATGCATTTGATTCTACCTACTGTCTTATATCTCCTCTTTTGCCAATGTCTTACCTAATGTCTTCATTAAAAGACAGTGTAAAACTAATCTTTAATGAAATCTTGTGCTACTACATGAATCTCATTCTTTCACCACTGAATACTCACCAAAGAATTAAGTGGACTGAATACATTTTATTTGTTAATGGAGGAATAAAATATAAGAGCACTGCCACTTTCCATTGGTTACACCAGAGCTCCTTTATTAATAACTGTAACACACAATTTCTCTTTATCATTGCTCCAAGGAAAAATATTTCATTATTTGTCAAGCAAATATACAATCATATCTCCTCAGTTCAGTTCAGTCGCTCAGTTGTGTCTGACTCTTTGCGACCCTATGAATCACAGCACGCCAGGCCTCCCTATCCATCACCAACTCTCGGAGTTCATTCAGACTCACGTCCACCAAGTCAGTGATGCTATCCAGCCATCTCATCCTCTGTTGTCCCATTTTCCTCCTGCCTCCAGTTCCTCCCAGCATCAGAGTCTTTTCCAATGAGTCAACTCTTCACATGAGGTGGCCAAAGTACTAGAGTTTCAGCTTTAGCATCATTCCCTCCAAAGAAATCCCAGGGCTGATCTCCTTCAGAATGGACTGGTTGGATCTCCTTGCAGTCCAAGGGACTCTCAAGAGTCTTCTCCAACACCACATTTCAAAAGCATCAATTCTTCGGCGCTCAGCCTTCTTCACCGTCCAACTCTCACATCCATACATGACCACTGGAAAACCTATAGTCTTGACTGGATGGACCTTAGTCAGCAAAGTAATGTTTCTACTTTTGAATATACCTAGAAACTCATAAAACATCATTTAAATTTGGATTGTAGAAATCTTTAAATTGATAAATAATATATACACATGCCCATACCTTACAAATGCCAGACTTATCGAGGTGTCATATAAATATATTATACAAATATATATATTCCTTAAAGAACTTTATGAAGGAGGTATTATTCTTTATCTGTTTTACAGCTAAGACAAAGAATAATACTTTAATAACTTGTTAATAACTTGTGTAAGGTTGTACAGTTAGTAAGTGATACGGGCTTCCCTGGTGGCTCAGATGGTAAGGAGTCTGCATGCAATATAGGAGACCTCGGTTCAATCTCTGGGTTGGGAAGACCCCCTGGAGAAGGAACCGGCTACTCACTCCAGTATTCTTGCCTACAGAATTCCATGGACAAAGGAACCTGTGGTTGCAAAGAGTCGGACACCACTGAGTGACTTTCACTTTCACTTCTAATGTTTATCAGGCTTGGTAGAAAATTCTCAAGTGTATAGTTAGCACAAATTCTAACCATCACTGTCCTACCTAACATATAGCCATATCTTTCTCAGAAATGATCATCATCTCCCTTCATACAACACACTCAATCCTCTGCATGTGTATCTGTTAGTGGGTGGGCAGAGTTCCTGGGCTTAGAGTACCAGTGATGGAAACTGTGGTGGGTGGAGAAGAAAAAAAAATTCCCATAACCTAATTTGTTTTTTTTTTTTTTTGATGAATGCATACATTTATTTTACCTTACTTGGGATATCAAAGAATATATTATTCCATAATTCATGCACATAAAAAGAGAATAAACAAAATTATAAAACTAAGGCTCACTGAACAAGAGGTTTTCAGATCACAATCTAATTTGTTTCTGATAGGCTTCAGAGGGAATTGGGGATGGAAAAAGGCTCATCATTGTCTTCTTTATTATTGTAGTCATAACTGTTATCTTCATTGTGGTAGGAAATGTTCTTTCCCTTTCCCAGTATTTCTCTCTTGGCCCACAAAAAGGAACTTGGCCCTCCTGACTATATTAAGAAGAAAACACGGGAGTTCCCCACCCCCAGCTTCACTCCTCCTTGCCTGGGGAGGAGTGAATCATCTGCCTGTAGAATGGCTGGACCCAGTGGGGAGTCCCACGGGGCCTGCCCGTCCTTAATTTGAGATCTTGTCCACTCTGTATCCTAAGCTTGTTGCCATGCAATTGGTGAATGACTTCAATTAGTCGTGGCTTCTCCATCCTGCCACTGGGTAGGTAACACTATTTTAGGGTGAGAGGGACACAGAATCCTTTCGTTCATGGGCCTAAGCTGAATTTCTATATTCACAATTAAGGGTAGTACTGTGACCCAACTGACTCATTTTTCATAATGAATATGTATTTCATAGCCGGCTGTGAGCCATACAGTATCCGAGGTGCTGGGGATTCCACAGGAAACACAACTGTGACCCTGCTCCTAAGGAACTTGCAGTCTAGCCAGAGGAGGCAAAAAAAGCACACAACATGTCCAATGATGAAGGACAGGAAGAAAGAGCAGGTGAAAGGGAACAGAGCGTGCATGGTGTTGGTGGGATGGTTCCTATGGGTGTCAAGGAAAGTTTCTCTGCTCATGTGACACGTGAGCAGAGATTGAGGAAGTCTTCTGTTCCTTTTTTTTTTTTTTTTTGAGTGATAGCAGGGAGGTTATTGCAGCTGAAGCCGAGTGAATGAAAGTGGAGAATGTAGGAGATGAGTCAAAGTGCATGCATGAAAACAAATTCACTGAGGACTTCTCTGGTAGCTCAGTGGTTAAGAATCTGCCTGCCAATGCAGGGGACATGGGTCCAATCCTTGGTCTAGGAAGACTCCACATGCTGCAGGGCAACTAAGCTTGTGTGCTGCAGCTACTAAAGCCCAGGTGCCCTCTCAGAGCACATGATCTGCAGCAAGAGAAAGCGCTGCAATGGAGAAGCCGTTGCATGGCAGCTAGAGGGTAGCCCTCCTCCCCACTCACCACAGCTAGAGAAAGCCTTTATGTACAAGACCGAGCACAGCCATAAATAAATAAACAAATAAATATTTTTTTTTAAGTTCACTGAGGTGCTTCAAAGACAAGGGAAGAGATTCGACTTGCACTTTTCAAGAGATGAGAAATCAGAGGATTTTGAGCACCAGAGTAACATGTGAATTATAACTTATTTATTGAAAAGATGGTTCTGAATTTTGAGTGAAATTGTGAATGTAGGGAGGATGCTTAAAAGGCTTCTGTAATAGTTCTGCTGAGAGATGAAGGTGGCTTCATTCAGGGAGGCAGCAATGGAAGTGATAAGATTTGATGTATTGTGGATGTATTTTCAAGTTAAAGGCAACAAAATTTGTTGTAGATTGGGTACAGAGTTTGATATTATCTATGTCATTATTAATTTTTTTTTTTTGCCAACTAGTTCTTGTAAAATCTATTTTGAAAATTTAAACATACACATAGACTGAGTAGTAAAATGAATCCCCATACACCCTTCACTCAGATTCCTACTTATCAATCTTTGGACACATGTGCTTTGAGGTGAGGTGAGGTGAGGTGAAGTCGCTCAGTCGTATCTGACTCTTTGCGACCCCATGGACTGTAACCTACTAGGCTGCTCTGTCCATGGGATTCTCCAGGCAAGAATAATGGAGTGGATTGCCATTTCCTTCTCCAGGGGATCTTCCTGACCCAGGGATCGAAACTGGGTCTCCCACACTGGAAGGCAGACGCTTTAATTGCCTCCTTTTGAATCATTTTTGTATTTTCTGAATTGTTCTAAAGCAATCTAGACATATCACTTCACCCACACATTGTTCTGTAAATATCTCTCAATATTATGAATATGTTCTTACATAGTGATATCATCATACTTTAATAAAAATTAATAAGATTAATTCTTTGGTATCAACTAAATACTGATCACATGGACCCCAGCCTTGTCTAATTCAATGAAACTAAGCCATGCTGTGTGGGGCCACCCAAGATGGGAGGGTCATGGTGGAAATGTCTGACAGAATGTGATCCACTGGAGAAGGAAATAGCAAACCACTTCAGTATTCTTGCCTTGAGAACCCCATGAACAGTATGAAAAGGCAAAATGATAGGATACTGAAAGGGGAACTCCCTAGGTCAGTAGGTGCCCAATATGCTACTGGAGATCAGTGGAGAAATAACTCCAGAAAGAATGAAAGGATGGAACCAAAGCAAAAACAATACCCAGTTGTGGATGTGACTGGTGATAGAAGCAAGGTCCAATGCTGTAGGGAGCAATATTGCATAGGAACCTGGAATGTCAGATCCATGAATCAAGGCAAATTGGAAGTGGTCAAACAGGAGATGGCAAGAGTGAATGTCGACATTCTAGGAATCAGCAAACTAAAATGGACTGGAATGGGTGAATTTAACTCAGATGACCATTATATCTACTACTGTGGGCAGGAATCCCTTAGAAGAATTGGAGTAGCCATCATGGTCAACAAAGAGTCCGAAATGCAGTACTTGGATGCAATCTCAAAAATGACAGAATGATCTCTGTTCGTTTCCACGGCAAACCATTCAATATCACGGTAATCCATGTGCCCCAACCACTAATGCTAAAGAAGCTGAAGTTGAATGGTTCTATGAAGACCTACAAGACCTTTTAGAACTAACACCCAAAAAAGATGTCCTTTTCATTATAAGGGACTGGAATGCAAAAGTAGGAAGTCAAGAAACACCTGGAGTAATAGGCAAATTTGGCTTTGGGGTATGGAATGAAGCAGGGCAAAGGCTAATAGAGTTTTGCCAAGAGAATGCACTGGTCATAGCAAACACCCTCTTTCAACAACACAAGAGAAGACTCTACACATGGACATCACCAGATGGTCAACACCAAAATCAGATTGATTATATTCTTTGCATCCAAAGATGGAGAAGCTCTATACAGTTAGCAAAAACAAGACCGGGAGCTGACTATGGCTCAGATCATGAGCTTCTTATTGCCAAATTCAGACTTAAATAGAAGAAAGTAGGGAAAACCACTAGACCATTCAGGTATGACCTAAATCAAATCCCTTAGGATTATACAGTGGAAATGAGAAATAGATTTAAGGGACTAGATCTGATAGAGTGTCCGATGAACTATGGAATGAGGTTCGTGACATTGTACAGGAGACAGGGATCAAGACCATCCCCATGGAAAAGAAATGCAAAAAAGCAACATGGCTGTCTGGGGAGGCCTTACAAATAGCTGTGAAAAGAAGAGAAGTGAAAAGCAAAGGAGCAAAGGAAAGATATAAGCATCTGAATGCAGAGTTCCAAAAATAGCAAGGAGAGATAAGAAAGCCTTCCTTAGTGATCAATAAAAAAGAAACAGGAAAAGAACAGAATGGGAAAGACTAGAGATCTCTTCAAGAAAATTAGAGATACCAAGGGAACATTTCATGCAAAGATGGGCTCAATAAAGGACAGAAATGATATGGACCTAACAGAAGCAGAAGATATTAAGAAGAGGTGGCAAGAATACTGTACATAAAAGATCTTCATGACCCAGATAATCATGATGGTGTGATCACTCACCTAGAGCCAGACATCCTGGAATGTGAAGTCAAGTGGGCCTTAGAAAGCATCACTACTAACAAAGCTAGTGGAGGTGATGGAATTCCAGTTGAGCTATTTCAAATCCTGAAAGATGATGCTGTGAAAGTACTGCACTCAATATGCCAGTTAATTTGGAAAACTCAGCAGTGGCCACAGGACTGGAAAAGGTCAGTTTTCCTTCCAATCCCAAAGAAAGGCAATGCCAAAGAATGCTCAAACTACCACACAATTGCACTCATCTCACACGCTAGTAAAGTAATGCTCAAAATTCTCCAAGCCAGGCTTCAGCAGTAAGTGAACCATGAACTCCTACATGTTCAAGCTGGTTTTAGAAAAGGCAGAGGAACCAGAAATCAAATAGCCAACATCCGCTGGATCATGGAAAAAGCAAGAGAGTTCCAGAAAAACATCAATTTCTGCTTTATTGACTATGCAAAGCCTTTGACTGTGTGGATCACAATACACTGTGGAAAATTATGAAAGAGATGGGAATACCAGACCACCTGACCTACCTCTTGAGAAACCTGTATGCAGGTCAGGAAACAACAGTTAGAACTGTACCTGGAACAATAGACTGGTCCAAATAAGAAAAGGAGTACGTCAAGGCTGTATATTGTCACCCTGGTTATTTAACTTCTATGCAGAGTACATCATGAGAAACCCTGGACTGGAAGAAACACAAGCTGGAATCAAGATTGCTGGGAGAAATATCAATAACCTCAGATATGCAGATGACACCACCCTTATAGCAGAAAGTGAAGAGGAACTAAAAAGCCTGTTGATGAAATTGAAAGAGGAGAGTGAAAAAGTTGGCCTAAAGCTCAACATTCAGAAAACTAAGATCATAGTATCCAGTCCAATCATTTCATAGATGGGGAAACAATGGAAACAGTGAGAGACTTTATTTTCCTGGCTCCAAAATTACTGCATTGGTGACTTCATGAATTTAAAAGCTACTTGCTCCTTGGAAGGAAAGCTACGACCAACTTAGATAGCATATTAAAAAGCAGAGACATTACTTTGCCAACAAAGGTCCATCTAGTCAAAGCTATAGTTTTTCCAGTAGCCATGTACGGATGTGAGAGTTGGACTATAAAGAAAGCTGAGCACCGAAGAATTGATGCTTTTGAACTGTGGTGTTGGAGAAGACTCTTGAGAGTCCCTTGGACTGCAAGGAAATCCAACCAGTCCGTTCTAAAGGAGATCAGTCCTTCGCAGGACTGATGCTGAAGCTGAGATTCCAATAATTTAGTCACCTGATGCAAAGTACTGACCCACTGGAAAAGACCCTGAAGCTGGGAAAGATTGAAGGCAGGAGAAGGGGACGACAGGGGATGAGATGGTTAGATGGCATCACCGACTCGATGGACATGAGTTTGAGAAAGCTCCGGGGGTTGGTGATGGACAGTGAAGCCTGGCGTGCTGCAGTCCATGGGGTTGCAAAGAGTCAGCCACGACTGAGCGACTGAACTGAACTGAACTAACCAATCTGTTGAATCACCTCCTGTCTTCTGTTTTCTGAAGACCTCCTGTCTTTGGTTTTCATTACCACTTCCTCAGTTCAAGCCCCTTTACCTCGTTTCCTCTCACCCACACAACTGCAACCGACTTTCCACTGCTTTGCCTGGCTTCTTCTCTCTCTCCGTCCTAATTGCCTGTAGACACTGCCATTAGAACTATCTTTGCCAAACTTCAAACTGATTGTGCTCTATCCCTGCTTAGAACGCTGATTATAGAATAGGATTTACATTCCTCTGTCTGTTCCTCAGGCCTTTCAGCATTTCTGCCCTCTTTCTACCCCAAAGTCTGGCCTTATGTTCTCCGAGTCACCATGTATTTTACCTGTAATAAACAACTGTGCTCCTTAAATATGCCTTACTTTTCTCCTGACTCTGCATCTTTGTTGAAATTACCAATCCCAGCCTTCAAGGTTTCTCCTCTGTTCTTTGTGCTTAATTGATTCTCTGAGGCCAAATTCAGGTTACTTCCTTCTGGGAAGCTTTTCTCAACCCTTACTCCAGTCAAAATTAATCACTCTTTAGACATGCATTTTCCATGTAGACCACACATTGTATCATAATGATTTATATTCACTCCTACTGAACTGTAACCTCCTTGGAAAAAAAAGACCATGTTTTGGTTACTCGTGGCCTAGCAGATCGCCCTTTCCATGTCTGGCCTTCATTATTATTGCATAAAATCATCCTCTCTTACTTATAAGGTATATAGTTTTCTAGAAGCAAACCTCAGTAAATTTTAAACTATCCTTGTCATGACATATAGTCTGACATTGTGCTGAAAATCACCAAACATGGCTAATTATAAGATGAATTATAAAAATTAGACCCTAGCATGCCCCAGAAGGTAGCTAGTTTATCATTTGGGAGATTCATAGCCTTGACTTACTTGGAGACATGAGGGATTTTTTTTCTTTTCTTTTTTTTTGGCTACACCTATTTTTGAAAATGTTTTCCTTCATAACTTGAGGGAAGCATATCATACTTAAGAATAAATTATCTGACTCAAGCAAAAATACCAGATTAGGCTAAAGATATTTTCAGCATTCAGAAATAGGACACACTAAGGGCCTGGGAACTATAACACTAAATTGAAGTAGAGATATATTAAATAGGCTAAAAAATAATAACTCATGATTGAATGCATAGCTAGTATCTGGTCCTCTGAAATATTTATATGGAATTAAGATTTTCATTATAGTTTAACTGAAATAATGAACTGCATATTGGATTAGGGATAGGTAAGTAAATCATCATGGCCCCAGTTTTGACCTGATTCATTCAGTTCTTGAGAGATTTCCCCTGTGTCATTAAGAGAAAATAAAAATTAAACATTATATAGATGGGGAATGAGATTAATAATGAAATGATTATCTATTCCAGTCATGTGATATTATGCGGTAAATGACTTTTTAAAAACATACTTTGTTGTAACTCATGATGTGAAATATATAATATATTTAAATAAGCACTGGCACTGATATCAGATTCAGGTTTGTGCTTTAAAATCATACGAATTTCAACAGATGAAGATTCTAATCCTTTTCTATATTTATGCTATGAAGAAATACTTATAGAATTTTCATGTACACTTCCATCTTTCCTTCCCACCCAGCCCCCTAAATTCACTAGTCACATGAGACAAAAGACATTAAACAATGTAGAAGACATATTTATTTCCTTTGAAGGAATATGTGTACATATTTAGACTATATATCTTCGGTCACTAAAAGTTACTTTGAATAAATAAATACTTAAAGGTACGGAAAGATATCAACAGAGGCATTCTACTCAAAAGTCAGAACAACTTGGATTTTGTGAAAACAATGTGATTTGTTTTCATTAATAGTAGAACCCCTAGGGGTTTCCCAGGTGGTGCTAGTGGTAAAGAACTCTTTAATAATGTTTTATTAAAGAGTATTTTATTAAACACTCTTTATTAAAGAACTAATTTCTTTAATATTAAGAATAAAGAGTTTTTCTTGGAAGAAATGCTCAATTTTTTTTCTTGAAATAATAGCTATGTAAATTAAACTAATTTTTAAACTAATTTATTAATTTTAACTGGAGGATTTCTTTACAATATTATGGTGGCTTTTGCCATACATTGACATGAATCCCCCATGGAACCTCCCTTCCGCCTCTCTCCCCACCCCATCCCTCTGGGTTGTCCCAGAGCACTGGTTTTGAGTGCCCTTCTTCATGCATTGAACTTGATCTGGTCATCTGTCTTACAGATGGTAATATACATGTTTCAGTGCTATTCTCTCAAATCGTCCCACCCTCACCTTCTCCCACATAGTACAAAAGTCTGTTCTTTATATCTGTGTCTCTTTTGCTGTCTTGCTTATAGGGTCATCGTTACTGTCTTTCTAAATTCCATATATATGTGCTGATATACTGTATTGGTGTTTCTCTTTCTAATTTTTATAGAAAGAATACACATATGAATGGGAAGTGGTAAAGAGCTGCCAATGCAGGAGACATAAGAGAAACAGGTTTGAACCCTGGGTCAGGAATATCTCCAAGAGGAGGGCATGGCAGCCCACACCAGTATTCTTGCTTGGAGAATCCTGGGGACAGAGGAGCCTGGAGGGCTACAGTCCACGGGGTCGCAAAGAGTTGGACACAACTTAGGGACTGAACACCACCACCAACAAATAAATTGTGGAGAATCTCAGATAAAGTAATCAGTCCATATTGTATAAAAAGGAATTACTTCGTAATCCATTACTTTGCGTTCTCTATAAAGCAATGCTCTTGAAAATGTATATGATCCTAATTTTTAAAATTTTCTCTTGTTTATGTATATGTGATAAAATTTTCTTCACTGTTTACTTGGAATAACAAACATATATTAAAAGCAATATATTAAAAATAAAGAGTTTTTTTGGAAGAAATGCTCAATTTTTTTAGTTCCAAAATAATAGCTATGTAAATTAAATGAGTTTTTATAGAAAGAATACACATTAAAGGAAAGCAAAGAAAAGGCAAGGTATTTTGCTTTAAAAATTAAATTTAGTTCAGTTCAATTTAGTCGCTCAGTCGTGTCCGACTCTGCGACCCATTAGACCGCAGCACGCCAGGCCTCCCTGTCCATCACCAACTCCTGGAGTTTACCCAGACCCATGTCCATTGAGGCAGTGATGCCATCCAGCCACCTCATTTTCTGTCGTCCCCTTCTCCTCCTGCCCTCAATCTTTCCCAGCAGCAGGGTCTTTTCCAATGAGTCAGCTCTTCCCATCAGGAGGCCAAAGTATTGGAGTTTCAGCTTCAACATCAGTCCTTCCAATGAACATCCAGGACTGATCTCCTTTAGGATGGACTTGGTTGGATCTCCTCGCAGTCCAAGGGACTCTTAAGAGTCTTCTCCAACACCACAGTTCAAAAGCATCAATTCTTCAGTGCTTAGCTTTCTTTATAGTCCAACTCTTACATCCATCCATAAAACCATAGCCTTGACTAAATGGACCTTTGCTGGCAAAGAAATGTCTCTGCTTTTTAATATGCTGTCTAGGTTGGTCATAACTTTCCTTCCAAGGAGTAAGTGTCTTTTAATTTCATGGCTGCAGTCACCCTCTGCAGTGATTTTGGAGCCCCAGAAAATGAAGTCTGCCACTGTTTACACTGATTCCCCATCTATTTGCCATGAAGTGATGGAACTGGATGCCATGATCTTCGTTTTCTGAATGTTGAGCTTTAAACCAATTTTTTCACTCTCCTCTTTCACTTTCATTGAGTTATATAAAAATGAGAAGCCAGGAGGTATTATTTCTAGAAATATTGTTAGACAAGGACAAGTTAAAGGAAATGGAAATTTTGTCCTGAAAAAGAGAGGACTAGAGAGACAAAATTTTTGATTATTTAAAATCTTCCCTGGAAAAGGACAAACAGGGCTGTTGGATGACATAGTCTGGTTCCTGAATGTTGCAATTACTTAAGTCTGCCTCTTTCTGCTAACATCAAGATTGGCTGCACAAAAAGACACCAAGTCTGGGGGAAGAAGCTCGAGGAACCAGGCAGGTGGCCGAGGGCTGTGAAATTACATCAAGAGCGTTAATGATGGCCTTGTTCTCTATGCCAATGTTTCTACAGAATCTTACCACCAGCAGTGATGAAAACAATATTAACAGGGTATGTGTGTGTGTGTGTGTGTGTGTGTGTGTGTGTGTGTGTGTGATGAGTCGCTTGAGTCATGCTGGACTCTTTGTGATCCCATGGACTGTAGCCTGCCAGGCTCCTCTGTGCATGGAATTCTCTAGGCAGGAATACTGAATTGGGTAGCCATTCCTTCTTTGATCCCTGACCTAGGGATCAAACCCCAGTCTCCTGCATTGCAGGCAGATTGTTTACCATTTGAGCCACCAGGGAAGCCCTAAGTAGTAGGATAGTAATCCTTTTATTCTAAGTACTTTATGCATTTTAAAATAAATGCACTATGGCAATTAAGCAACAGCCATTCTTCGATTATTTTTACTTAGCCACTTAAAAATATCTTACCTACAAACACAAATATATTTTCATATGAAAAGAGAGACAGTTCTAAGATACTGATGTACCTGGAATGATTCAGTCTTCAAAATAAAGGTATGATTTCAGAGAATAAATGGGGCTCTATTAAGACAGGTATACACTGAGTTTCACAAATAAGTTGAGATTTTAATGGGCTTCATTATCTTGTTCAACTGAAACTAAAAATCTGAGCAGTTCTTTGAATCTCTTGCCCTAATTTTCTCCCCATCCCGTTTTATCTATTAGAATTGTTATTTTGCCATGCCGTTCCCTCTTTCATCAATGGTTTAGTTTTGTGATACAAGAAACTACAACATTCTTGCCTGAATTTTGTTTGACAACACAAGAAGTACCAAAGCTATAATGCATGTGTAGAAACTAGAAGTTATGTATACATAAATAATTTTCCAGAGCAAAAGTTCAACAGTGGCAATGATAATAAAATGATTCACAATACTAATCTCATAGATATTTGCTGTAAAAAGAAAGTGAAAATGTTAGTTTTATCTGACTCTTTGCAACCCCATAGACTATAGCCCACCAAGCTCCCTTGTCTGTGGAATTCTCCAGGCAAGAATACTAGAGTGGGTAGCTATTCCCTTCTCCATGGGATCTTCCCAACCCAAGGGTCAAACCCAGGTCTCCCGCATTGCAGGCAGTTTTTTTTTTTTTTTTTTTTTAACCATCTGAGCCACAGGAAAGCTGTATAAATAGAATTATATAGGAAAATATTTTAATACATACAATGTATAGATTTCCTACAGCTTTGCTTATTGCAACCAAAAATCCAGGTGCTACAGCCTTTCTTTTGATCTAGAAGTCATTCTTGACTCCTTCCTTTCTGTTTCCCTCCACACATTCTATTCCATCACCATGTCCTATAGATTCTACTTGTAAATATATTCTGAATCCACTCACCTCCCTGGATCTCTACTGTTAGCCCCTTGGTCCAAGCCACCATCATTGAACTTTTGTCCTGGCAACAATTCCTGCTCTTGGCAATCCATCCATCCTCCACAGAACCAGAGTATGATGTTTTGTTAATGTAAATTATATGATGCCAATTTCCCTGCTTAAAACTCTGCAATGTCTTTTAATTGAACTTAGAAGAAATCCCAGACTTCAAGGTTTTACATTATCTGGCTCCTTCCTACCTCTTCATACATATATATATATATATATATATATATACACACACACACACATTTTTTTTTTTTTCCTGCTGACTACTGGCCAAATTCTTATAGGCTAGCATTTGTAACTATCATTTTGAGGGTAAAGGAAGCTATAGTTTCTCTTGGAACCTGAATATTGGTTCTCAGATTAACATTATGGCACATTGTTCTGACCAGTTGTCACCAGATGGATCAAAGAGTCTTTTCTTTTGAAATCCGAAAGTTTTGAATTCTTTGATCAATTCCTGTGAGCTTCTGATCTATCTTTAGCTATCTCTCCTGAGATATTGAGAGATATCCTTACCCAACTGACTCTGCTTTCAGAGAAGTCACTATTTTGTCAATTTTGAAATTTAGGACAAGCCCTAATTCTAGGTCTCTGCCTTGTGTTCATGGAACACCTCAAGCTAAATTTATATTTTCGTGACTTTGCTTCCTTTTCTGGACTCTGTCTCGTCTCCAAATTGTTAGTGGTTTTTGCTGTTCTCATTTGAGTAGCCACATGATTATGGGAACCTACAAACTGGGAAGAGAACTAGTTATTAAGATGGGGCATGTAGAGTTCGGAACAACTTATTAGCTGCTGGGTGTGGTTCCCCGTGAACCTAGCAAGTTCAGACTCTTAGTGCTTCTCCCCAAATTGACCCTGGGGAAGAGGCTTAGCGAGCAGTTCTGTAAAGAGCCCAGGATTTGGTGCCAGGTGTTTTCCTTGTAAAACAGCTGAACAACTTTATTCAGTGCAATCAGAGTCTTGGGTTGCCTCCAACAAGGAAAAGCTGGTGAGCCACTTCAGTTAGAACTGCAGGAAACTTTCCTTGGGATCTAAAATGGTTTTGGGAGAATAAGGAAAGTCTCTGTTAACTGAGTTTTGGAGAATTATTTTTGTGTTTGTGGTAAAATACACATAACATAAAATTTACCAGCTGAATCATTTTAAAATGCACAATTCAGGGCCTGAAGTGTAGCCATGATATACGTGATCACCTACCACTGTCTAGTTCCACGGCATTCTCACCCTCTCCTCATTAGAAGTCACTCCCCTTTCTCCCCTGGAAAATGTAAATCTACTTTCTGTGTCTTTGGGTGTAAATATTCTGGATATTTCAAACAAGTGGAATCATCCACCGTGAGGCCTTTTGTGTCTGGCTTCTTTCACTTGACATGTTGAAAGTTTCATCTGGGTTGTAGCATAAATCAATGCTTCATTCCTTTTGGGGGTTGAAAAATATTCCACTGTATGGGTACACCACATTTTATTTACCCATTCTTCTGCTGATGGGTATTTGGGTTGTCCCAACTTTAGGCTATCATTAGTGGTGCTACACTGGTATTTGTGCTAAGCTTTTGGTTGCCTATTTGTTATCAATTCTTTGCAGTATACATAAGAACGGTATTGCTGGATCATACGGTAATTCTATGTTTAACTTATTGAAAAAGCACAAAACCATCTTACATAGTGGGTGAATGACTTTACAATCCCATCAATAATGTATGAGGATGAGAATTGGAGAATTTTAATGTTTTTTTTTGGGGGGGAGGAATAAATTAAGAGTTTGGGATTAAAATATATACCTTACTATATATAAAATAGATAACCAACAAGAACCTACTGGATAGCACAGAGAACTATACTATATATATATAACTATACTATATATATATATATATATATATATATGTATACACATATATATATATAAAACTGAATCACTTTGTTGTATGCCTGGAGCTAACACAATATTGTGAAACAACTACATTTCCATAAAAATTTTGAAAAAAAGAGGGTTTTGTAAAGGTGTCTATGCCTATAAATGAATCATTAAATGACATTTGGATGGCTGGGAAGAAAGCTGGTCCATATTTTTAAAATGAGATTAATTTATCTCCTCCTTCTTGATTAATTTTTCTCTCCTGCAGGGAGGGGAAAGGATCATGATGGCTAATTTTCATTTGGTTCTCTTCCCTTGTGGCTCAGCTGGTAAAGAATCTGCCTCCAATGCCGGAGACCTGGGTTCAATCCCTGGGTTGGGAAGATCCCCTGGAAAAGGGAAAGACTACCCACTCCAGTATTCTTGCCTGGAGAATTCCATGGACTATATAGTCCATGGGGTTACAAAGAGTCAGACATGACTGTGTGACTTTCACTTTCACCAGGAAGTTCTGAAAGCTGTTGTCAGGGCACCCTTATATAAGAAGAGTGTATGTGTAGCATTTTGAAATAGTCACAGCTTAGGTGTGTGGAAATGTAACTTTACCTTTTCTACTAATGAGCTCAACTTAGCTTTGGTGCCTCCATTTTTGCCGATGTTAAAAATTTCCTAATTTTGCCACTGAAGAATAATATGATCTCTCTGGTTTAAATAGTAACAGGTAATTAAAATTTGTTCATTTTATTTGGGATTTCAACTAATTAATTCAGAGGTCAAGCCACCCTCTAGAGTTGTTCTGGGCCTGGCTCTCCCCACTGCTTCCTTCCATCCCAGGAAGGTATAAGCATCATGACACTGGGAAGGTGTGGTTTGTCTCCACATTCTTCTCAGGTCCCCGCTACCTCTGCTTTGTCTTTTGACATGAAACTTGCTATTACTATGTCTTCCCAAACTGCATAGCCAAGCCTTTGGGAATGTACCAGAATTTTCTACTGATATCCACAGCCTTGCCCATGTCTTGCGGTAACAAGATGCAGACTCCTTAAATCTTTTCTTCTTTGACCTCAAGTCTCCTCTCATCCCCTGGTCCACTCAGAATTCATATACTCTCAGGCTTGTAGCTAGTGGGTCTCATAGTATTTGCCCATTGTGCCATAGTATTTGTCATAAAGTGGGCTCATTGATCTGATGTAATGCTGTGAGGGAATCCCATTTGGGTGGCTTGAATTTTGTATGCCTGCAAATAATAGTGCTGTCTGAGACTCTGTGGATGAAAAGTCAAACTCACACCTGGAATATGAGCTGTAGAGTCAAAATGAATTTATATTCCTTCTAGAATAGCAAAGATCAATGGAGGCAAATTCTACCACTAAGTGGACTGTTGGTATTCTTGACAGATGTTCTTGTGTAAGTGGACAAGTATTAGTCAGTGCTGCCTACAGGCTGGACTTTAGTAGGTAGAAACCCGTGACTGTGGGTCCATGTATAGCCTTTCTCTGCCACCATTTACAAACCCATCATGCTAGCCCTGGGAAAGCAGATGACACAGGCTGTTTGACATCAGCTGGCCAAGTCATTCTCTCCATTTGATTGTTTAGTGCCTCTTCCTCAGGTGATATTCTGTGACTGTGGCAATGTGTAAAGCAAATGCAAAGACCTTCTCTCTTTAAGCCCTAAAGTCTATTCATATACGCCTATTCCAGAACTTCTTGTCTCTGATCTTTTAATATCTTTTTCTTCCAGGCCTCTGACCAAACCAACTATTTGTAGAATCCATGTGCATTTAATATTAGGGTATTTCTCTTTCCACATAAAGATCAGGTATGTTGCCTAAATATCTGCCTATGGTGGAAATTTTACCTCACAGACCTTATCTTCCAGATCATCACTGGATGGAGATACAGTGTGGCCCAAGTCCATTTTCAGCAGTTCCCACATACCGACCCACATTCAAGGTCAAGAGATAGGCCATCTGTGAACCAAGCTTGCCAATGGAAGAGGGCTAATGAGATCATGATGGTTGACATGGCTCTACCTCCTTGTGTTTCTGGCTATGTCTTGGCTTTGATCCTAGTATTTCACTTCCAGAAATGATCCATTTCTTGTGGGTTTGCCTGATTTGGTGTGTTGGGCAGAACCCAGCTCCTAATGGGAAATTTTGATTCATAGTTGTTTTTGCTTGATGGTCATGCACTTAGTCTTTACCAGGGCCAAGTAGCACACTTTAGCAAGTTTTGGAAAGGGGGCTTCCCCGGTGGCTCAGCGGTAATGGCTACCTGCCATTGTAGGAGATGTAAGAGACTTGGGTTCGATCCCTAGGTTGGGAAAATCCCCTGGAGGAGAAAATGGCAACCCACTCCAATACTCTTGGCTGGAAAATTCCATGGACAGAAAAGACTGGCAGGCTGCTGTCCAAGGGGTCACAAGGTGTTGGATATGACTGAGCAACTATATGCAGCGGCATAACCCATGCTACACTTTGCATTGCCTTGTTTCAGAATTCTGAAGGTGATTCTCCTATTTCGCTTGCTTTAACCTTCCACCTCTACACCTTTTGTTAACTTTGATACATCTAATAACTTAAGGTCTACTGAGTCAAATGGCCCAAATGGCAAGACCACATGTATCACAGCCATTTCCTATACTGGCCCCAAGTCAAAGCTGCCATCTTTCATGTCACCTGATTCATGGGTCAGAGGGCTATTTAGATAGTGAAAGTCTTCAAAAACAAGACATGAGCCTTGTTGAGGATGGGTCTATTGAGTTGAGAGCAATTTCCAGCAAGATTGACAGCCACGGATTCTCAGCAGGTAGCACTCTCAGCATCTGTAAAATTCCTTCCATCCCAAAGGGATTCTGATAACACAGAAGAGAGTTCACTCTGGCTTAAAAAGCAATGAGGGATGGCTGACTTATCAACAGCTGCAGTGGGTAGTCAGAGACAGTGGGTAATATCAGAAATGTGCTGAGAAAGTAATTCCCAAATTGCTATTCTACATTCATCTGTTGTACTTCATGAATCAAAGTGAAATAAAAACATTTTAAATCTAAAGAACAAACAAACAAACAAACAAAAAAAACAGGAGAGAGAGAGAGAATTTGCCTCCAGCATCCTCTCACTAAGGCAACTAATTCTTAAGGATGTATTTTAGGTAAAAGGAAAATGTTCGAGATGAAGACAGGAAGTAATGAGAAACAAATATGGTTATCATGTGGGTAAATCTATGTGAACATTGCTATACAAAATAACAATAATAATGTCTTACAGGTTTTATTTTAAAATCCCTGGAAGTATTGTAAATATCTGAACTATATAAAGCACTTAAAATAAAATTTGACACCTCCTAGAAAAGCCAAAGTAAAGAGTAACATGGATATAAATTTGGACAAAAAGCCATGCTTCAGGTACACATATTATTTCTTCTTTAAAAAAATTGTAAGAACACACAAATAAAAATTACCAAATGGCTTTAAATACACACCACTGCATAGAATTTCATATCCCAACATGTGGTTTCCGTGGTAGTTACTTAATAACAGATGCTTTAAAAATAAATAAATAAGACACCATGGTTAAATTGCATTTTTCTTTTTTCTCTCTTAAGAGATAATTCTCAACCACATGTCTAGTATACACTGATTGAAAATCATTTGGAAATTACTCCATCTGTCAATGAAATGCAAACACCTCTGGAGTGAAACCAAGCAGCTGTTTAAATGCTCAAAGCTTCACTAGACAAAGAAATCCTCTTCCTTAACACTGACTCCGTTTATACTATTCCAAAACAACGGCTCCTTTAGGGAAAAATCCAGTATTTCCAGGTGTGTAAACACAACCATTATTTATAAGGAGATTTATAAGGAGATCAAGACTAACCACTTCCCATTTGAGGAATTGCTAAGCACTAGAGTAAGTTGAGTTAGACTCCTGTCTGTGTGTTTGTGTGTGTGTGTTTGGTGAATTCAGAATTATTTGTATTTGTGGGCTACACTTAAAATTCACAATAGCTCTGGCAACCTTTATTGCACAAAGTCCACAAACAGGCTTGGAATAAATAGAAGTCTTACAAGCAGTAGTATAATTTATAATTTTAAACAGTCTAATTATACCATACAAGAATTTGCAAATATTTTTCATTTGGACAAAGACGTACCTTTGTCATATTTTCTGAATCATTTCCTCATTAACTAAGGAGGAAACTGAGAAGTGAGTAGACTCTGGATTCTAATAGTGTGGGTCTGAATACTAGCTCCATCAGTGGCTCCCTATGTAGCACTGGGCAAGTTATCTCTCCTCTCCCTAAGCCTCAGTTTCCACAACTGTCAAAATGGCAAAAATAACATACCTCACAGAATAATTGTAAGGGCCGAAAGAATTGAAAATTTGTAAAATTGAATTTGTAAGAATCTAAAAATGTAAATCATCTGATGCAATGCTTGTCACATAGCCCTTAATACAAGTTACCTATTATTTTAAATCATGAAGCCTTTTGCTGGGTTTAATACTGGTATTAATATTGATAGGATCCTCAGTTAATGATTATTTACCTCTTGTCACTTTGGCAATGAAGGATTGATTGTTCATGTAGATCTCAAAATGAAAACTGCCGCCGATCACTGTTTCATTCAGATAATGACTAGGTTATCCAGTAGCCTCTTACTTTTAATTCCTGGTGATTATAACTTACACTGGGCTTCCCTTGTGGCTCAGCTGGTAAAGAATCTGCCTGCAATGCGGGAGACCTGGGTTTGATCCCTGGGTTGGGAAGATCCCCTGGAGAAGGGAAAGGCTACCCACTCCAGTATTTTGGTCTGGAGAATTTCATGGACTGTGTAATCCACGGGGTCACAAAGAGTCGGACACAACTGAGTGACTTTCACTTTCATACTTCACAGTTAAATGTATGCCTGTAGGAAGCTTGAGAAGCTGAACTGTTTAAAAACCAGTCAGTTCACAAAAGGTACAAACTTTCTTTGGGGGAGAATTGTTGCTGATCTCTCAGTCCTGTTTGACTCTTTGCGACCCCATGGACTGCAGCAGGTCAGGCTTTCTTGTGCTTCACCATTTCCCAGAATGGATACACGTACATGTATGGCTGAATCCCTTCTCTGTTTATCTCAAATTATCACAACATTGTTAACTGGTTATACCTCAATACAAAATAATTTTTTTTTAAAGGCAAACTCCTAGTTATACGATAAATAAGTACTAGGGATATAAGGTAGTACTAGGAGGTAATGTACCATGATAAATATACTTAACACTACTGTATGTTATTCAGGGAAGATGTAGAGTAAGTTCTAAGAGTTCTCATCACAAGGAAAAAATTTTCTATTTCCTTAATTTTTTATTTACACGAGGTGATGGATGTTTACTAAACACTGTGGTGATCATTTCATGACATATAAGACAAATCATTATGCTGTACAGCTTACACTTAACCAGTGAGGTGTGTCAATTACATCTCAATAAAACCAGAAGATAGATCAATAGGTAGGTAGGTAGATAGATAGATAATCAAACCAGCCACTTCCCAGTAGCTATCAGTTGGGTCCTGGCAGGAAACAGGTGACATAGTCCAACTGAGTATGGAGAACAGTTTAATAAAAGACAATTTACAAAGTTGTAGGCAGGTTTAGTGATGAAGAAGTACCCTGGAGTTAATAAATATAGCACAGTTATCAAATGAGCAGGGGGGAGAACATGGCTTCAGAAACCTGGCATGGGGAGCTGTTCAGAGAAGACTTCCTGACACAGACTGTCATCTTTGGTGTTGAGACATAGCTAATGCTGCTCCAGGAAGGAGTTGGGGGTGAATAACCCAACCTCACTATCTTCCTGCCCTTTTAACCCTCCTCCCAGGGCTTCCAACTGGCCAGACCTTACTTGAGAAGCCTGTGATCAAGATAGCCTGCTCATGAAGTCCATTCAGGTCAGTCTTCTAGAGCCCAGAACCTTGAAGAATAGATTTGGAAGAACAAACAGAAAGCAGCCAGTATCAGAATTACTGAGGTTTTCCCAGATAAGGAAACTGTTAAAACTGACTTTGAATATGTTGCAAGCCCAGCCCACCTCTGCTCAACTCTAGCAGAACTCTGCACCTACAAGGCATGCATGTGAATTATTTCCTGAGAAAAATCCTGGCTTGCCAGCAAGTCATTTTCCTATGGAGACAAGAGTAGACTTTCACCATGCAAAATTACAATTAGGCTTTGTGAACCTCAAATCCTTAAGTCCCCAAACTAGAAAAACCATTTGATCCAAATCTAAGGATTTCTTGTCTAGGTGAGAAGAGCCAGAATGTAAACCCACAGTGAGTGAATCAATAAGTACCCACCCCATTGACCACAATTTGGGATCACATGGTTGACAGTTGCTGAGACGAGTTTTATTGTAGATACTGTATTTTGTATCTTTCAGTTCCATAGAGCCTTGAAATGCCCTGAAGCCCCAGCCTTGGGAAGGACCCTGAGTCAGAATCACACAGCTAAGATGACTCCTGGCTTCCTGACTCTCAGAAACTGTATGAGGTGATAGAGTTTGTTGTTACTCAGCAATGAACAACTCCTACAATAACATACAAAACTTTTCATGATGGCAAAGACATTGGGGCTTCCCTAGTGGCTCAGAAGACAAAAAAATCTGCCTGCTATGCGGGAGACTCGGGTTCAATCCCTGGGTTGGGAAGATCCCATGGAGAAGGGAATGGCTATCAATTCCAGTATTCTTGCCTGGAGAATCCTATGGACAGAGGAGCCAGGCGGGCTACAGTCCATGGTGTTGCAAAGAATCGGACATGGCTGAGTGAATAACAGTTTCAAAGACATTCATTGTAAACTGACCAAAGGGTGGTCTTAAACAAAGTGAGCATGAAATCTGGGAGAAAGAAGCATGCTTGGCTGGGAAAAGCAGATTAAGCTCTAACAGACAGCTCCAGTAAGGCAGATTGACTGTATCTTCAGGTAACATATAGTGACAAAAAGAGAAGAGAGTAATTTTCTGAGCATTTACCCTGTATGCTATTTATTTTTTGCCAAAATTCTGTGGCTCTGTGATACAAACATTGCTTTATTGTCACAGGTTAAGACATTTAGGATCAAAAGTTAGAAACACACGCTGAAGAATCACAGAGGCAAGAGTTTAAAAGAGCATGGATTAGAACCCAAGCCAGTCTGACTCCAAAGTTCACTTTCTCTCTGTACTGTGTGCGAGAGGCAAGAAATGGAATAGTGAACAAGAGAGGTCATATTGGGAGATGAAGCAAGATAACAAAACCATCAGGGGAAAATTCTTCAGTCTTTTGGAAGGAGGGTGGGGGAAATCGCCTGTGGTGAAAACAAAACCAAACCCAGCAAAAACATATGGCTGATTAAAAGAAGGAAGCTCACTAGAGAACGGAAGATATTTTGGGTGATAATAGAGCTTAGCGTGGAAGAAGCCCCATCTGTAGTCATCTCTTCAAGGCCAGATCTAAATATGCAGAATGTGGGTGGCTCTGACCTCCTGCAGATTGATTCTTCTGTCCTGCCCCTAAGGGGTACATCAGGGAAAAGTACAACTCCTAGAGTAACATGTAAACACACGAGCACAGCGCAGACAACCCTTCCAGGCTGCAAGCAGATGGGGAGGAGAGCAGGTCTTGGGAAGTCCTCCAGCAGGAAAGCGAAAGAAGGTAGAGAAGAATTTTGCCAAGAATGTGCCACATGGTGTCATCATTTTCTATTTCTGAGTGTGTGTTGACACTGTTCGGTACAGTTTAACAGAACATGTTCTTGTTTTACTGGGGGTCAGGGGTGGTGAAAGAGGATGTTATGGGACCTTCAGTCTGAGGGGAAATGGTTAAGCTACCTGATGTTGTGGGTAAAGTGGTTAAATGGGAAAATCTCAGAGTTAATTCTACTAGAATACCAGTGGGGTTTTACACAGCAAGGGTGATGACTCCACACTTCGACCCAAAGGCGAACCTGTTTTAGAGCCCAGTAGAAGTGGAGCGTCAGGTACCCACTGAACAGAGAGGCACGTCAGCTTCTCTACCACTTTAGCGGAACAGAAAGCAGAGGGAGAAAATATACACCAGTCGTCTTAGAGAAACACAGGTCATGCTCTCGCAAAAGCCAGCCACCGTACTGTGGTTTGTAAACGCAGGCACTAAGCGATTGTGCTATATTTGTTTGGCCTTAGTGACACTGTCTTTGCCTGGGTTCCCATGAGAAACCAGAGTGTGAGACTCATCTTTCATGAAGGTAGTTTACTAGAGAATGTCATCTCAGGGAGTCATGAGTAAAGGCTGGGAAGAATGAAATGAGGCAGAAGGGACTGCCAAAATAAGGATGCATCTTGGGGCAGGTCATACCTGTGGGCGGCGGAGGCTTGGCCTTGCTGTCACTCTCTGAATTGTCAGGAGGATGGGGCAGAAGAGCAGGCATTTACCCACTGTGTCCAATCCTGCACTGACTCAAGGTTTACTCTGTAGGATGCTGATCTTCCAGCTCTACGCATGCATGGGTACCAGCTGGAGCTCCACAGGCATCAGAGGTCAAGTGTCAGACAAGTCCAAGCCCAGAAGGCAAGATGTAGCTGAAGCAAAGGGCTAATAGGTTTTATCTTCCCAAAGGGGACTGTAGCCACAGTGATGGAGTAAAATCTTTGAGGTATAGCTCAAGAAATACTTAATATAAATACCTTAAAAATTTGCTGAACTTCCCTGGTGGCACAGTGGATAAGAATCTGCATGCCAATGCAGGGGACACAGGTTTGGTCTCTGGTCCAGGAAGATTCTACATGCTGTGGAGTAACTAGGCCCGCAAACTGCAACTCCTGAAGCCAGTGTGCCTAGAGCGTGTGCTCTGCAACAAGACACCGCAATGAGAAATCTGTGCGCTGCAGCTGAGTAGCCCCTGCTGGCCACAACTAGAGAAAGCCTGTGTGCTGCAACAAAGACCCAGTGCAACCAAAAAAAAAAAAAAAGAAAAAAAAAAAAAAAAAGAAATTGCTTAAGATAAAAATTTGAAAACAATGCGGAGGCTCTAATTCAATAAAACATCGCCTTGCTTATGCAGGGCATGGATGCAGTGCACAGAAAATACTGAGTAGCGTATGAAACAAGACATTTTTTAATTGAACTATTTATTTGATTATCACCATAGTTTTATTAATTTCTCTGCTAGAGCAAAAGCAAAAATTACTCTGAATTACTCAAATTATTTGTCACCTGTTTTATGTGCATGCATGCGTGCTCCAGCCTTGTCTGACTCTTCGAGACCCCATGGACCATAGGTCACCAGGCCCCTCTGTCCATGGGATTCTCAAGGCAAGAATGCTGGAATGGATTGCCATGCGCTCCTGCAGGGGATCTTCCTGATTCAGGGATGGAAGTTGAGTCTCTTACACCTCCTGCACTGGCAGCAGGGTTCTTTACCACTAGCACCACCTGGGAAGCCCTTGTTTTATGTAAGTGCATTTAAGTAAATTGTTGAATTATTTTTATGCAGCTCTCACCCTGTTCAGTGAATTCAGCAGTTTCATCAGTTTTGGGGGGAGAGTTCTTTTAAGTACGATGTCTCCCTCCAAAACCACAATGCATACATACACACACATAGATTTTTAAAAAAATAGATAATTGGAAGGCTGAGCTCAAGCAGATCATCAGAGTCATGATTTCAGTGCCTTGAGAGAGCCAACTCAGATAAGCATCATTCTTTCGCAGACTGCGTTTTCTTGTCTGTGGGCTTCAAGTTATAACAACCACCATGACATAGTCCTGCAAAAGAACTGCTGACCTGCGATTACATTAAATCATATCAGGCAACCTCCTCAATTCAGAACAAATGCTATTCAGGAGGAAGCTTAGGAGAAATCCTGTTGTTTTTTTTTTAAAATATAGAAATTCTTAAAAAGCAAATCTTTCACTGTGAATCCTTTATTTACCCTTTGCTTTATACATATATTGCTCAAGTTTTCCATAAGAACACAAAGGAAATATCTCCATTCTTGTAGAGAATAGGCTGTGGAGGCTAAACAAGCCAAGCTGCTGAAGTTCACATGATCAGAAGGAGGCAGAGCCAAGCTTTAAATCCAGGCATGTCTGGCTCTGAAGCTGGGGCCCTGCCACATGCACTGTGCTGGTCTTCCTGGAAACTGAACATACCCAACCCACTGCACCTCACCTTCTTATGTAACAACCTGCAGGGTACGGAGAGCCATCTGTTTCAAGAGCAACAGATTTGAGTCCATAAGGCAAATAAGTTGGCAGAAAACAGAAGGATTGTGACATCGCCACTTGGCATTCCTGACGTATTCTGCATTTATAAAATAGAAATATGTAGTCCAACATGTTGATTTCACAAGCCTATCATTATCATTCATTCTGAAATAAACATAGTCAGGGACATCATGTACAAAATAAGGAATCCTTGTTTTGGGAGATGATGTCAGACAGTAGAAGTCTTTTTTTTTTTTTAAATCTTCTACCTCCTAAAGCACTAGTTTACAAATGACTTTATGAAATATACTTCAATACTGAGGCCAATGAAGAAAAAAAACAAGCGATGGAGAAAACTTGGGATTAAATTTAAGAACACATGATCACGGGATTATTTTAAAGGTAATATTGATGGCAAAGTAGTGCTTTCAAAACAAGGATGGTCAGTCAAACTCACCTGAAGAGCTGTTATATTATACATATATATATATATATATATATATATGTATGTATGTATATATATATATATAATGTGCTCAGTTACTTAGTCATATCTAGTTCTTGGCAACCCCATGAACTGTATGTAGCCTGCCAGGCTCCTCTGTTCATGGAAGTGTCCAGGGAAGCATACTGGCCGCTGCTGCTGCTAAGTCACTTCAGTCATGTCTGACCCCATAGACGGCAGCCCACCAGGCTCTACGTCTCTGGGATTCTCCAGGCAAGAACACTGGAGTGGGTTGCCATTTCCTTCTCCAGTGCATGAAAGTGAAAAGTGAAAGGGAAGTCGCTCAGTCGTGTCTGACTCTTTGCGACCCCATGGACTGCAGCCTACCAGGCTCCCCCGTCCATGGGATTTTCCAGGCAAGAGTACTGGAGTGGGGTGCCATTGCCTTCTCCGAAGCATACTGGCGTGGGTTGCTGTTTTCTCCTCCAGGGGATCCTTTTGACCCAGGGATCAAACCTGAGTCTCCTGTGCCTCACACATTACAGGTGGATTCTTTACCACTGTGCCACCTGGGAAGCGACATGTATATATAAACCTGAAGCCAATTTCAGGCAGAGCTTCCAGGAATAAGGCTCAAGCATCTGACTATTAAAAATTTCCCATGGTTATTCTGCTGATCAATTTCAGTTTAGAGCTGCTGCTTAAGAATTTATAAGTTCATACAGGGGGAGCATATTTGTGTATTTTAATTTGTATGTGTAATCTTGATAAAAACAAGCTCATAATTTTTTATTTAATATGACTTCTAAATTCTTATACGTCTATATATTCAGTACACTTTCTTGTCAATAGCCATTTAGAAATCCCTTCACTAATAACGACTTCCCTGGTGGCTCAGAGGGTAAAGCATCTGCCTACAAAGCGGGAGACCTGGGTTCGATCCCTGGGTTGGGATGATCCTCTGGAGAAAGAAATGGCAACCCACTCTAGTACTCTTGCTTGGAAAATCCCATGGACGGAGGAGCCTGGTAGGCTACAGTCCACGGGGTTGCAAAGAGTTGGACATGACTGAGCGACTTCACTTTCTTTCTTTCAATAATAACAAGTCAATTAGTAGAGATGTCAATCAGTTTATCTCAATATGGTTATATTTAAATGGGAAACAAAAATGACCCTAAAGAAATAGTCTTGTCTTGCTCTGTGTTAGTCACTCAGTCATGTCTGACTTTTTGACCCCATGACTATAGCCTACCAGGCTGCTCTGTCCATGGAATTCTCCAGGCAAGAATACTGGACTGGGTAGCCATTCCCTTCTCCAAGGGATCTTCCTGACTCAGGGATCAAACTCAAGTTTCCTGCATTGCAGGCCAATTCTTTACCATCTGAACCACCATGGAAGCCCAAAGAAATAGTAAATATGGCCTGAGAATGAGCCAGAGTATTTTGATAAAAGAAAAAGAAACCCACACATGTACTGTTACATTTGATTCCTCTTACAGTTGATTCTCAGGTGCTTTTCCAGAAGCCCCAAATAATTTTTTAAAAAAAACAAACAACAACCCTCCAGGATGCCCCTGTTGATTATTTCAGCATGATGAAGCACAGGAACAGCCTAGTGCACCCAGAAGTTATTGTGAATGCTTTTGAACTGTGGTGTTGGAGAAGACTCTTGAGAGTCCCTTGGACTGCAAGGAGATCCAAATAGTCCATTCTGAAGGAGATCAGCCCTGGATGTTCTTTGGAGGGAATGATGCTAAAGCTGAAACTCCAGTATTTTGGCCACCTCATGCAAAGAGTTGACTCATTGGAAAAGACTCTGATGCTGGGAGGGATTGGGGGCAGGAGGAGAAGGGGACGACCGAGGATGAGATGGCTGGATGGTTTCACGGACTCGATGGACGTGAGTCTGAGTGAACTGCGGGAGTTGGTGATGGACAGGGAGGCCTGGCGTGCTTTGATTCATGGGGTCGCAAAGAGTCGGACATGACTGAGTGGCTGAACTGAACTGAACTGATATGCCCATGCTTCTAGCAATAGCCTCTCTTTTTCTTAAAGAAGAAAACTCTAATCCACACTTGCATACAGAACATTTGGATAAGATTATCCTGGGAGATATAGTTCCCAGATTCTCCTCTGCTATACAGGTATAGCAAGGAAGGGGTTGCAACAGAGAATTTCTAGTATAATCTTTAAATGTTTAGAATAAGAAAAGGTACGAAAATAAATAAATGGAACATTGTTTGGGGTTCATTCAGGGAAACAAATTACTCTTAAGTGTTTCAACAGAAAGAACTTAACAGAGGGAATTTGCTAATCAAGGGCTAGACGACTGAAAGAGGAAAATGAGAAAAGTTGGAGGAATCATTACAAAAAGCTGCTCTCACTCTTAGGGGTGGAGAGGTCAAAAGAAGAGGCTGCGATTATCAGAATCTAGAAGCTTCATGGTAGGAACCTATGAAGTTAGGACTCAAGATTGCAAGGGAGGGTGCCACCTTGCTGGCTGCTGCTGGTATCTTAGGGGCTTAAAGGAAGGAACAGGGGCTGCTCTGAGCAGATGCTGCCCAACCTGTGCTGGTCCTTGAGCAGATCAAAAGAGGTCTTGTGTCGTTCTGACGTCACGGGTAGGCACTGTCCAGCTGCTATTGTAAACTTTTATCCTTCCGCTGCTGGGATAAAAGGCAAGTAGGGTGACATGATGGGATAATTCAGCAACCACGAATAGACAAATCCCTTTTTCCTTCCTGCCATCCAGTGTCCCCATTAGTTCCTCCTATTGAAGGAAACAGTAGCGTTTCCAGTAGAGTGCACTGCCTGTTGTTCGCAGAACTGTCATCACAAAGCAGACAGTAAAATTTGGAACCTAGTACCTGGCACAGTATTCAGTGGAAAATTTCAGAAAATAGCAATAGAATAAGTCAAAAGAAAGTATAGGGTAGAAATAGGAGAGGGAAGAGAATAAGCATATAGAATAGAATGGGAACATTTGTTGAAGAGGACCAGCAAAACTAAATTTTTATTCTTTGAAAAAACTAATACAATAAAACTTCAGCAAGTTTGAGGCAGAAAAGAGAGGAAAAACCAAACAATATTAGAAATGAAAAACATCTAGCTGAAGATGCAACAAAGATAACAAATGTAATGAAATGTGAGCAACTTCATAAGTTTGGAAGCACACATCACAGAAAAATATAATTATTAAAGTTGACACATAAAGATATAGAAACTTGAATGTTCCTCAAGGAGCAATGAAACCAGAACCGCAGAAAAAAATATTCTCACACACAAAAAGGATGAAAAATGCTAGGCTCAGATCGTTTAAAACACAGATAATTCTTGTTTCTCTGTTTAATTTTTGTGTCCTTGATTTCAAGAAGCGTTTCATCCATGTTTGTTTTTATTTCATACCTAATAATCCCAGTATTTCCAATCTTTGAATGGGGAGGCATTCCTAACTATTGTTTACATTTCTGTTAATAGTCTTTGTAGCTTTGTCTTCTAGTGTACTTGGTTCTGTGATTTTGAACTTACTTCATTTTAATATGTGTGACGTCCATACACTGAGATGAAGGCATCTTTCTTCCGAAGAGGGTTTGCTTCTATTTCTGCTTCTGTTTTCACAAGCAGCCAGGAAGACACCATTGTAGCCTTAAGGTTTTAGGCTCAAATTAGGCTTCATCCCCTTTGTTCTGGCCCCGTGCTCAGTGTCCCAACAGCTGTGTGCTGTGGAATCCAGGCTTCAGGCCGGCTGCCACATCCTAGTCTCCACTGTTCCAGTGGAAGCTCCTCTCTAGTTCTGCAACCTTTTTTTTGGAGGGGGGGACCTCAGAAAACTCTCCCTTCACTTTGAAAATCAACAATACCTGAAAGAGTTTGTCTTGGATAAAATTTAATTGCAAATGTGGGAGCCAAAGAAGAGGTTTAGGAATGTAGGGGGAGCTTCAAAGCTATGGAAAAGTGTTGTTTTTCAAACTAAATTGTGGGTACAGGAGCCTTATTTTATTTATTAGTATTATTATTTAAGAATAATTATAAATAATACTTTTTGGTAATAGTCATATATTTTATAAAGAAGCTAAAAAACAAACAAACAAACTTCAATCCCCCTAATGTTAATTTCACTGAAATCTCTCTAGGACCTTGAGCAAGCACTCAGACATCAGCAGCAACACTGTGTACAGGGCCACACTGACTAAAGGCAGTGCACTCCGCACAGATGTGTGTACTGTAGAAGACAGCGCTAGACCAACAGGAGACAGGCCTGGACTGATCTGGGAGAAGGGAGGAAAATAGTGAAGGGCAGATGGTAGTCTTGCAAGTTTGTTCACGGGGTCCCAAAGAGAGGACTCCTGGGAACTTCAATATGAATTTGACAGGGACTTGGGGTGAAGTTTTCATACATATAGTGGGACCAGATCGGAGAAATACTGTACATTGTGTGTCTGCAAACCACTATGGCCCTGGGTTCATGGATTATGTAAATTACACAAAAATGGCAGTCCTGACTCTCCTTCTGGCCTTGAGTAAAGTAAAGTAAAGTAAAGTCGCTCAGTCGTGTCCGACTCTTTGCGACCCCATGGACTGTAGCCTACCAGGCTCCTCCCTCCATGGGATTCTCCAGGCAAGAGTACTGGAGTGGGGTGCCATTTCCTTCTCCAGGGGATCTTCCCAACCCAGGGTCTCCCGCATTCCAGGCAGACGCTTTAACCTCTGAGCCACCAGAAGTAGTGGTCTGGCCTTGAGGGCAACCTTAAAATCTTTGCCTCTGTCTAGTATCACCTCCAGTTGTCTCCTTTCTTGTGTTCCAATTCTATACACTTCTCTTTGGTTGCCCAGTAATGTACCACGTAGAAGCAATTTACAAAATAGAGCCATGCTGCTTAGAAACATTAATGCCACTCTTACAGGGAACAATTTGCTCTCAGGGTGAGATTTTCTTCTCATCACAGGCTCAGGACCATTGAGATAGCAGCATAGCAAAGACCTCTGTTAAATTCTTATCTATGGGTCAGGATATTAAAATGCCATGTAATTGGAACTCCTGTTTAGAAATATTAATGACTATTGTATTGAAAACAAAGCTAGCAAAAAATGAGAAAACAGCAAGCAAGGGGGGGGGGTTTGTATAATTTCACTCAATTTTATGTTCTACACAATTTACCAGAGAAAAAAAATAAATTATGTTTGAAAATCAGTCATGCAATAGTCTGGCCACTTTTCATGAAAATGGATTATCTCTCACAGTTCTCCGAGGCTTTAACCCCATATGACATAGTAACATTTTAGGACAGAGCTGTGAGCCAGGTTTATGCAGGCATTAGCTAGCCAGGCATGATGTGAGGCGTTCCAATGCCTGCCCATTGCAAAATGTTAACTCTACCCATGGTCTTGTTTCTGAAAGTTGAATGTACTCCCTAAATGTCTTCTGGAGTTGAAAGGGTTTTAATCTCTGTTTGCTTATTGATAATTTGTTCTTTTTTGTTATCAGTGAGATATATCCAGTTTACAAACCAGAAGAGAATATTTTCTGGTTATCTATCACTTGCTGTTTTCACCTGGAAGACAGTGTAATTCAGAATGACTTTGCTGCATGGGAGAGTAGTAATAATAGCAGTGGTGCTTGTTATTATTGCTTGAATTGAAACTTTACTTGCATGAAGTGAAGCAGTATTCAGTGTTCAGCTCAATAAATTTTTACACGTATATCTAGCCAAGTAACCACCACCCAGAGGCTTTCCTTTCCCCTTCCCGTCAATACACAGCTCTGTGTCCTCTCCCTGACACACCAAAAGGTAAACACTCTTCTGGCTTTTATCGCCACAGCCTGGTTTTGCTTATTTTAGAATTTCTTATAAATAGAATTGTTCAGTATGTACTCTTTGGTGTCTGGCTTTTTCAGCTTCATATTATATGTGTGAGATCCACTCACGCTGTTGCATTTATCAGTGGCTTGTTCTTTTTCATTGCTGTATACTCTTTTATGACTATGCTACAATTTAACCATTCTACTGTGGGTAGACATTTGGGTTGTTTCTAGTTTTTGATTATTTGAAATATGAACATTTATGTCCATGTAGCTTGGTGGACATAGGCACACATTTTTCACACACACACACACACACACACACACACACTCACATTTATACAAAGGAGTGAGTGGAATTGCTGGACCATAGGGTATACATTGGTTTAGCTTTAGTAGAAAGTGCCCAGGCTATCTACTGAGAGGGTAGTTTTGATGGCAGGTGTACTGGTGGTTCACTGTTTGCCCCTATGGATTGATGCTCTGTTTTTCTCTGTCCTACTCTGTGTCCTGAATCATCCTAGTTTCCAATTTCCTTAACTTTGCCTCCTGATTGGATTTAGTCAACAGGATCCGCAGCGTTTGATTGGACAATGGGGCAACAGAGAGAAAGAGCTCAGAGTATTTATTCCTTCTGTTGCCTCCCTACTTCACCACCACCGAGAGAGAGGTCCCAAGCTTTGACAGACACAGCTCCTACTGGGCAGTCACTCTTCCAAGACCTTGGCTCTCACTGGCTCTACAAACAGCATTCTTAACCCCTGCATTTTTAGGTTCAGAGGGTGATTACGCAGAACTGCTGATGCTCGTGTTGCACTTCTCCGTCCAGCTTGGCACTCTTAGCCACACTCACGTTTCTGAAAAAAAAAAAAAAAAAAGTCATTCTATAAAAATCTAAAATCTTTGAGTGTTTTTTTCCCTTATAGGAATTTTAACTGATATAGGGGTGAAGAAAAGATTTTGAGAGATGTCAGAATGTGTTGAAACACATAAGAGTTTCCTACTTGACATGAAAGAATTGGCACAGGAAAGAGATTGTTCTGAATGTAGCTATTTAGGGTAATTTAAGTTGGCAAATATATTGGGTGTGAACCAGAGCTCTGAGTAACATAAAGATGAGGTTCTCTACTTGTAGTTTTGTTGACAAGTAGACCTCAGCTTTGATCTAGGCTGCACATCACTCTGCTGCTGCTGCTAAGTCACTTCAGTCGTGTCTGACTCTGTGCGACCCCATAAACGGCAGCCCACCAGGCTCCGCCATCCCTGGGATTCTCCAGGCAAGAACACTGGAGCAGGTTGCCATTTCCTTCTCCAGTGCATGAAAGTGAAAAGTGAAAGTGAAGTCACTGAGGCGTGTCCAACTCTCAGCGACCCCATGGACTGCAGCCTTCCAGGCTCCTCCATCCATAGGATTTTCCTACTAAGCCTCAGTTGTTTTGTCTATGAAATGGAAAAATGACTGTGTCTGTTTCAGGTTGATCAGTAGCTCAACTACTACCATGCCTCCAGAGCAGCCAGATAGCAAAGAAGATCAAGGAAGCCGCACACTAAGGTGACACAGTTTGGTAGCAGTCGTGGTGGTCACTTAGCTGTGACCAGCTCTTTGTGACCCCATGGACTGCAGCCCGCCAGGCTCCTCTGTCCATGCAATTGTCTAGGCAAGAAACTGGAGTGGGTTGCCAGTCTCTTCTCCAGGGGACCTTCCTGACCTAGGGATCAAACTTGGGTCTCTGCACTGTGGGCAGATTCTTTATTGTCTGAGCCACCAGGAAAGCCCCAGAAGTTTTGTGGTTTCTTTAAAGGAATGCATCCAGCAGTGGTAGGGTTATCAAGGAGGCATTTCTGAACTACTCAGAATCTTGGGGGCAAGGCCCCATATATCTTCTAACTTCAGTGAAGCTACAACCACCAAGCATAAAGAGGCTTGCTTCTGGTATAGTGGCTAAAACGAAGCAAGATTTGGGAGCCAGAACCAAGTAGGAATCTAGACTTTGTCTCTTATTGGCTTTATAACCTTGAGCTAGAGATATACAATCGTCAGTTCTCACCACTGTAAAGTGATTCTTCTATCTTTTATAATAACTATTACTATGGTACATAAGCCTATTTATGAAAATGACTCTTCCTATCCAAGCTGAGTGCTAGTATAAGCTGTTGGGACATACAAAGCTGCTAGTAGAGTTGTGAGTACACTGCTATGGGGGTAATATTGAGAGTAGATGTGCCAGGGATAGATATTAAGAGTACACGTGTCAGGGGCAGGGATGAAGCTGTGTTGGAAGATAAGATACCCAAGCTGAATAGACACGAAGTCTAGGAATGGTGTTACTGAGGTCTGACATGTGTGTATCCTGAAGTCTATTCTGGTTCTGGGATAGAAAATTAAAATCTGTTATGCCTAGGCAGAAGAAATATGAGAGGCAGACCATTAAAGTATGTAACCTACACTGGATTTGTCTGCAGGGATTTTGGGGTTTTACACTAGTCGTTTGAATGAGCTCTCTTTTTGCAAATCTAGCACTGTGTTCCTATAATCTTCATTTTATTCATTTTTAGAGACATAAAGTCAAGGTTAATCTCTGTGTTTGTATGTGTGTGTGTCTTTCTTATGCACACACTGACATATTTCAAAGCAAGCACTGACTTAATTAGCCAGAATGGAAGCAAGGATAAATAAAGGGATTTCTGAGAAAACAAATTCCAGTTTGTTTGTGGGCATGCATACCAAAGTAAAGAAGTTTTGAAGGCAGCTAAGGCTTTGGGCAAATTCTACCAGTACTGAAGGCTGAGGAAATAGGCAAGGAAGCAAACAATGTGATTCTGGCTTCCTGCTGGTGATTCAGAAAATTCTGATTCGAAAACAAGAATTATTTTCACAGGTCTTTTGACAGAGCCGACAGCTCCTTAGCTGTCAGCCACTCTCCAGAGACCCTAATGAGCTCTTCCTTGTCAGGTCTTTCTGTCTAAACAAGAAATTGCTAGTCTCTCCATCTGCCACCCTACCGTGAATGCACCTACCTTTGCTTTGCACAGTATAAATTATTATTTAATGGAAACACTTGTTCAGGTTGATCAGTAGGTTGTTTTTGTCAACCTACATCAATGTGGTCTTTAATGTGTCAATGACTCAACAGCAGAGCATGCATGTAAATAGCTGGTCAGAAAGAGCTTTTCTGTTGATAAACTAATAGGTATTTCTAAAGAAGTTGCTGTAACTGTCTTTAGGAATCAAGATTCCTGAAGTTTTTATAGATGTTCAAAATATTTATTTTCCACAATAACAGCAAATCATAATAAAGGGCAATAAAGATGATACCCCAGAGGAAGAATGCTTCTTTAAATATATTTAATAAATCTCATTGCTCTTATTCTGCCATATTCAAGATCCTTGCCCAATTCTATGCAAAGAACTTGTGATTTCAGTTTTAGAATTCAGAAACCCACTTTTAAACTGGCTTTTGTTATTAGGTAATACAAACAGCATTATTTCCTAAAATAATTTTTTTTGCTGATTTCTTGATAGTCTTTGGGGAAAAAAAAAAAGATTCACTGGCTTTTCTCTCCTCTTCCATGTTAAATGGTGTTTTCCCATCTTCAGTTTTAATATGCCTTCCCAGTAAAGCGTGGTTGGTCAAGAGAATGCACCTTGGAGCCAAATTCTTCTTGGTTCACTTTCCATATTTATCACTTCTCTGTTAACTGATGTGTCATCAGTGTATTTGGAGTTAACTCCTACTCTGCTCTGTTGTGATGCTTCCTTTTCTTTGATTACAATCTCTTCAAACACATTAATTTTCATAGCAAATTCACTTTATATATTTGAGAAGAAGAGAACCTACCCATTTTATTAAAAAGAGATGAAAAACTAAAATAACAACCCACCTCCCCACCAAATCATTAAACTATGCTCTTTAAAGTTTCTTTCTACAATCAAATAAAGCAATTTGTTGTGTGTGTGTGTGTGTGTGTGTGTGTGTTTAAGGGAAAAAGAGGAGGAGAAAGAAAGAAATAATAAAAGCAAGCAGTCTCTACACTGTATAACCTTGGGTTTGGTCTCTGGTATGACTGAGTAATCTCTTACTGATCTAACCCTCTTATAGATAGTAACTCTGGACAAAATTTTAAGAATAATTTTTACTATACTGGAGAATAGAGAATGTTGAGCAAATTCTGGGCAGGAGTTGACCCTTGGATGAATAGAATGACATGGGTAAGTGTTCCATTTTTACATGCGAAATCAGTCTATCTGGCCTGAAAAATGAGAGGGCAGAGATGAAGGGAAGCACAGCTGTAGGGAAGGGAGAGGGAATCCAGGAAAGAAGAGAGCTAGAGAGGAGAGGTTCCAGATTCTGTGCATACATTCTACCCAAACCTTAGACTGACTCCTGAACTACACATTTGTGGGGCAGACTTAAAGCAGTCCAACTGAGGATGAAAGAATACAACTGATGTTTTAGTTGCCACTCAAAAAACATAAGTTCCAGTGTGAGAGCAAGAAAATTAACTGCTTGCTAAAATAAGAACAAGAAAGATCGTTATTGGATCATTCACTATGTTTAGGACACAATTCAAGATAATTTGAAGTCCACAGATTTGGGAAAGTATGGGTCAACCTCAAGAGAAAAGACAGTCAACCAAGACCAATGTAAAGAATAAATCAGATGTTGGAATTAGCAGACTAGGGAACTTAAATCAGCTGTTATGACTAAGCATGATAAAATAAAGGAAAATATACACATAAGAAATGAAAACTAGAAAACTCAGCAGAGAAATTGAAAATATACCAGAGAACCATATGTAAATTCTATAAATGAAAACTTCCAATTTAAAATGAAAATACACTGGATAGGCTAATTGCAGAATAAAAATGATAGAGAAATAAATTGGTAAAAATTGACATTGAGAGATATGTTATTTATTTTGAGAAACAAAACAAAACAATACAAAATAGAGTTCCAAGGGCCCAAGGAACAGTATAAAAGGGTATAATATGACATATATGTAATTGGAATTCCTGAAGGAGAAGGAAGAATAAGGCAGTAAATATATTTTAAGAAATAATGGCCAAATCATTAATCAGTTTGGTAAAAGACAAATTTTCAGATGTAAGAAGCTCAGTGATCTTGAAAGGGCAAATGCAAATCAAACTATACCTATGTATATCAGAGTCGTTCTGCTAGAAAGTCAAAGTTGAGAAAAAAATCTTGAGAGTAGCCAAAGGAAAATGACACATATACATAGTGGAACAATGATCAATTTTTGCTAATTTGTTAGTAAAAACTATGAAGGCCAGGAGACAGTGCAACAACATACTTAAGAGTATTGGAAGACTGAGACTTCAACCCAGAATTCTATATTCAGGAAAAGAAACACAAATAGCTTTTAAGAAATAGAACAAAATAAAGACCTTCTTACATAAAATAAAAATAATCAGTTACCAAGCAGACTTGTGCTACCAAAATAGCTAAAGGAAATTCTTCAGAATTAAGAGAAATAAAAGCAGATAGAAACTCAGATACCCAGGAAGCAAGTAAGTGCATTAGAAAAGGTCTAGATAAGCATAAAGGCTATTTTATTTTTTATTTCTTTAAAATATATGTGACTATTTAAAGGAAAAGCTGCAGTATTGTCTATGAGGTATTTACTGTATGAAGATGTAATGAATATGACAATTATAATACACAGGACAGGGAAAAGGGTGAATGGACCTATATGGTTGAAAATTTCAGCACAATATTAACTCGAAGAAGACTATGAAAAGTTTATAGGTGTATATTGTAACTCCAAAGCAATCATTAAAAAATGATGCAAAGAAGCATAGCTAACAGCCAATGCCCTGCATGCATGCTGAGTCGCTTCTGTCGTGTCCCACTCTTTGCAACCCTATGGACTGAGTCCACCAGGCTCCTCTGTCCGTGGGATTCTCCAGGCAAGAACACTAGAACGGGTTGCCACGCCCTCCTCTAGGGGATCTTCCCAACTCAGGGATCGAATCCCTATCTGCACTGCAGGCGGACTCTTCACCACTGAGCCACCGAGGAAGCCCAATTAACAGCCAATAAACCCATTCAAATTCTGTTTAAATTTGTATTATAAAATACTTAAAAATAGTTTATGTGATACAATGTAATTATGTTTTCCAATTCTGAATCTGCACAGTAGCCTAGGGGGGAAAATGTACATTTGAAGAAGGCTTAGGATGAATGCTGTTTACTTTGGTTTAAAGCCAAACAGAGTATTCATAATGAAGGCTTCTGCGGTAGGGTTAGAAGAATTTGTGTTTCAGGATTTTGGTTTTTAACTTCTAAACCCCAAACCATCTGCTCTTTCCCTTGAAATTCTCTTTGCCCTTGTTCCTCTTGTCCCATATTCAGTGTGCACCTTGGGAGAGGTTCTGTCTCCTCTGTATTCCCAGTCATATTCCAGGAGAAAATCTAGAAGCCTGTGGGAGGGAAGTGTACGAAAAATAAACAAGATGGGCCTGAATTTCCTGGAACACCCATATGCTGATATTTTTCTTCTTAAAAGAATAGGGGAAATAATAAATTATTACCATTATTTTAAGCAAAGTATGACTATTAAGATCACAGATATCCTATCAGTAAGATATCTGCTTATTTCATTTAGAAATGATAAAAATATGCAAATTCCTTTTTTGTTCAGAATATTTTTGATATAACTATCTTTTTTTTTATTTTAAACTTTTTTTTTTTTTTTTTACTATTCTGGTCCTTTTATTTTTATTTTAAAGTATCACTTTATTTTATTTTTAAACTTTTTATTTTGTATTGGAGCATAGCCAATTAACAATGCTGTGATAATTTCAGGTGGACAGCAAAGGGACTCGGCCATACATATACAGGTATCCATTCTCCCCCAAACTCCCCTCCCATTTGGCTGCCACATACCATTGGGAAGAGTTCCCTTAGCTATACAATATGTCCTTGTTGGTTGTCCATTTTAAATGATATATCTGTACCTTTGAAGTGAAGTGGAGTGAAAGTTACTCAGTCATGTCTGACTCTTTGCGACCGCATGGACTATACAGTCCATGGAATTCCCCAGGCCAGAATACTGGAATGGGTAGCCTTTCGCTTCTCCAGGGCATCTTCCCAACCCAGGGATTGAACCCAGGTCTCCTGCATTGCAGGCAGATTCTTTACCAGCTGAGTCACCAGGGAAGCCCCTGTATCTCTACAGAGCCATATTCATATTCATTTACATGTTGGTCTTCTATATCCACAAGTTCTGCCTCTGCAGATCCAACCAATCTTATATCAAAACTATTTTTAAAAAATCCCAGAAAGCTGCAAAAAGGAAAACTTAAATTTATGTGCACTGTTAACTATTTATCATTTACATTGTATTAGGAATTATAAGAAATCTTGAGATGGTTTAAAGTGTAGTCATCCATCTGAATCTCTCAGGGGTTGGTTCTAGCCCCTGTGGACACCAAAATCCACAGATGTTCCCATCTCTTTTATAAAATGGCACAGAACAATAAGTACAGCCAGCCTTCCATATCCACAGATGTGAAATCTGTAGCTATGGAGGGCTGTTGGTATGGGGGAGGATGTGCCTAGATTATATGCAAATGCTGTGCCATTTCAGAAAAGGGACTTGAGCACCCTTGGATTTTGGTGTCCTGGGGGCTCCTAGAACAATCCCCTGTGGATACTGAGTGACACCTGTACATACATAGGTTAAGGATAAGGAGCCCCATTTCAACGTAAAATAAAGCAAAAGAAAGTTTTACTATGATTTCACCATGGATGGATGTCATAGTTGGACTTCATTACGAATGGTTGGAGGTTGTGAGTAAATTTGCATCTGCATTTACAACCTACCCAGAACTTTCTTCTTCTTTATGGAGTAAGAGAGGAAGATGTTTCCCCCTCTTGTGGAATGTTCCTGGGTGTTTCCCGTGTAGAATTAATTCCAGTCTTGGCATAACCCCTCTATCAGCCTCTCCCTGCTGCTTCTCTCCCTATATGGGAATGAGAATTCCAGCTTCAGGCCTCAGAAAAATGGAAATGGCTGAAGTACAAGTAATATCTAAAAGCTGTTTGTGTATTATATTAACCAAGGAATAAGTACACATGAAACTTTTTCAACTGTTTTATTTTGGAGATTTTTCTCCCCTAAATTCTTTCTTAAATTAAAAAAAAAAACTTTTAATTTTATATCAGAGTGTAGCTGATGAACAATATTGTGATAGTTTCAGGGGGACAGCAAAGGGACTCAATCATACATATACATGTATCCATTCTCCTTGTTCTGGGGATTTTTAAAAGTGGTTTTAGTTGTATCTGTATTCAGCATCGGGCTTCCCTGGTGGCTCAGACGGTAAAACGTCTGCCTGCAACGTGGGAGACCCAGGTTCGATTCCTGGGTTGGGAAGATCCCCAGGAGAAAGAAATGGCAGTCCACTCCAGCACTCTTGCCTGGAAAATCCCATGGACGGAGGAGCCTGATAGGCTACAGTCCATGGGATCGCAAAGAGTTGGACACGACTGAGCGACTTCACTTTCACTTTTTCAGCATCATTTATGTTACAGCCCTCTCCTCATCTCATGCTTAAGAAAATCAAGAAATAGTTAAGCCCAGAGAGAGAAATTTCAGCCCCAGGACTTGCATGATTTGTTGGCTTTGCCAGGAACTTAATTTTCAACTTGAAGGATGCAGTAAAGCTATACATTAAGATCTATAGGAGAATGATGGTTCTTAAGCTATATTACCTGAGATGAAATTGCAGTTCCACCTTTTTCTTAGCTTCTGTAATCTTGCATAGCTACTCAGCTTCTTTAAGCCTTGATTTTCTAACCTTTAAAATGGGGTAATGATAGTATCCATGCCATAGGCTAATTGTACGTATTAAAGCAAATGAATCATTTGAAGTACTCAACACAATGCCTGACACAACATAAGCAATCTATAACTGTTCATTGTTATTATCATCACATTTCTGCCCATTTGACTTTTTCCATTTCAGTAAATTTCCTCTCAGTGTCTTTGTAAAGAAACCAAAATCACTGTTAGCTCATCCCATCAAGCATCCATTAATAATGCAGATAGACAGATTCATGTTTTATTGCCAGAGGCCCAAATTAGCCATAACCATCTTATCCAAAAGAAAGGATAAAAGTCAGCAGGTTGAATTTTTTCCAAACTTCAGCCTGTAGCCTAGAGCATCTTGGATCCTCAGCTGCTTCAGAACAAACCAACCAATGTTTAGCTGATTAAAAAAGAAAAAAAAAAATATATATATATATATACACACACATATATAAGCTATTCTCATTCAATAACTAAGGAAAGTCAAAAATGTACTCTGAAGTGGATTATTGTGCTACTCTTGATTTATAAATGTACTAGAATAGAAAATGTAAAAGTATAAGCCGATTTCATGTTTCCTAAGTCACCTTGCTTATTTAACTTATATGCAGAGTACATCATGAGAAACTCTGGGCTGGAAGAAACACAAGCTGGAATCAAGATTGCCAGGAGAAATATCAATAACCTCAGATATGCAGATGACACCACCCTTATGGCAGAAGGTGAAGAGGAACTAAAGAGCCTCTTGATGAAAGTGAAAGAGGAGAGTGAAACAGTTGACTTAACGCTCAACATTCAGAAAATGAAGATCATGGCATCTGGTCCCATCACTCCATGGGAAATAGATGGGGAAACAGTGGAAACAGTGTCAGACTTTATTTGGGGGGGGCTCCAAAATCACTGAAGATGGTGACTGCAGCCTTGAAATTAAAAGACGCTTACTCCTTGGAAGAAAAGTTATGACCAACCTAGATAGCATATTCAAAAGCAGAGACATAACTTTGCCAACAAAGGTCCATCTAGTCAAGGCTATGGTTTTGCCAGTGGTCATGTATGGATGTGAGAGTTGGACTGTGAAGAAAGCTTAGTGCCAAAGAATTGATGCTTTTGAGCTGCGGTGTTGGAGAAGACTCTTGAGAGTCCCTTGGACTGCAACGAGATCCAACCAGTCCATTCTAAAGATCAGCCCTCGGATTTCTTTGGAGGGAATGATGCTGAAGTTGAAACTCCAGTATTTTGGCTACCTCATGTGAAGAGTTGACTCATTGGAAAAGACTCTGATGCTGGGAGGGATTGGGGGCAGGAGGAGGAGGGGACGACCGAGGATGAGATGGCTGGATGGCATCACGGTCTCCATGGACGTGAGTCTGAGTGAACTCTGGGAGTTGGTGATGGACAGGGAGGCCTGGCATGCTGCAATTCATGGGGTCGCAAAGAGTCAGACACGACTGAGCGACTGAACTGAACTGAACTGAACTGAACCTAGACAGCATATTAAAAAGCAGAGACATTACTTTGCCAACAAAGGTCTGTCTAGTCAAAGCTATGATTTTTCCAGTAGTCATGTATGGATGTGAGAGTTGGACCATAAAGAAAGCTGAGTACCAAAGAATTGATGCTTTTGAGCTGTGGTGTTGGAGAAGACTCTTGAGAGTCCCTTGGACGGCAAGAAGATCCAACCATTCCATTCTAAAGGAGATCAGTCCTGGGTGTTCTTTGGAAGGAATGATGCTAAAGGTGAAACTCCAATACTTTGGCCACCTCATGCGAAGAGTTGACTCATTGGAAAAGACTCTGATGCTGGGAGGGATTGGGGGCAGGAGGAGAAGGGGACAACAGAGGATGAGATGGCTGGATGGCATCACTGACTCGATGGACGTGAGTCTTGAGTGAACTCTGGGAGTTGGTGATGGACAGGAGGCCTGGTGTGCTGCGATTCATGGGGTCGCAAAGAGTTGGACACGACTGAGCGACAGAACTGAACTGAACTGAATGCTCGTGTAAGTATATATTATGTATATACATTTGACAACAAATCCACTTTTCATACTAAGATAAGTATAATAGAATTTCTAAAATACAATTAATTTAAAACACATTTTTGGCAAAACTTAAAGTTCATTTAGGACTATGAGCAGAGAGATGACATTCTCAATTAGGAATGATTGCTCTGTGATATTGACTCCAAATCTCATTCTTCCATTTTGATTCAATCATCATTTTCTCATCTTTCCTTTGCATCTTGTCCTGATGTCCTTTCATTTATTTATCTTTCAGTAAAATTTAACTTTACTCCTCACAATCAATCATCAGAAGAGGTCATTTGGTTATCTGCTCAACTGAAGACAATTCTTTTTCCTCTGGAAACTGGTCTTTCATTTATGTAGATACTTTACACAGGAGCTATGATTTTCATGTGCAAACCCATTGTCCTGATGAAGGTCAGCTGGACTCTGGGTAGCACTTGCTTTAAGCTGAACCAATCATATCATCCCAGAGTTTTAGAACTGGAAACAAGAAATAATCTCTGAATGATAGATAAATAATAATATGTTGACATGTTAAAAGAGTTAAACTCAGGAGCACTAGGAAGCCCATAGGAACAGAGGGCCAGAGAAAGCCAGGTAGTGGAGAACAATGAAGCTGAAATAATGGCTTCATTGAAAATATATGGGCATGAGTTCCTGGCAGCCTTTTAAGACATAGTTTGTTTCCTTGTTAACCAGGTGCATTCTTATTCTAACTATGATATATTTATTTATTCATTTAATAACTTATTCATGACACTTTTTTTTGAGTGTCTACCAGACATTGTGCTAATCATTTTGCATAGTGAGATAAGGTTATCTCACTGACTTTTAGTTAGAAGCCGAAACCACAACCAATCAACCAAATAGCAAAGCAATGGGCAATATTTAATATACTTTGACAACATCTCAGGAAATTTTGGAGACTTGATTCTGGCTATCATGCAGACCTTCAAGTGAAATCCCAATCGTATTATGACTACTGTCAGCCAGGTGAGCTTAAAAAAAAAAGTTTCTATTTATAAAACTCAGAGCTATCTTCTAAGACTGCACTGGTAAGCAGATGATAATCTCTGGCCCTGATTATGACCTATTTACGGTTTCACATAGCCACCTGAGAATTTTGATGTGAGAAAGAACAGTCACAAGGCAGTGCAACTATGATTTTTAGTTTTCACTTACGAAGCACATTTCCTTCTGGAGAAGGAAATGGCAACCCACTCCAGTACTCTTGCCTGGAGAATTCCATGGATGGAGGAGCTTGGTGGGCTACAGTCCATGGGTCCCAAAGAGTCGGACACTACTGAGCGACTTCACTTTCACTTACGAAGCACAGTGACTAGGGGTGTAAAGTTAATGGCACCTAATGACTAAAGACAAGAGAAAATTAGATCTTCTGACCTACAGCTTCCTAAATTCTATATCTATTTAGCATAATGGTGCAAGTCCATAAATATCTGTCTCTAGGGAAAATATTTTTAGGTTATTCTAAATGTAAGTAAGACGTGGAGAAATTATAATTTGCTCTGCAAGTAGTCAGCTTTATAAGAGTAAGAAACGTGCTTGCTTTGGTTGTAGGTGCTGCCATTTGTCAGGGTGCTGCTGCTGCTTTTATTCACTGAGGAAGCAGAATTGTTTATATCAGATCAAGGCATTAACCTTTTACTGAATTTCTCAGACTAAATACTAACTGGTGTGACGTGGGTTATTGTTAGAGGAAAGACATAGGTAGTTTCATGGTCACCTGGGTTCCCTGAGTTCATGTTCTTACCACCCATTTAGATTTTTTTAATCCGCTGCATGTGTGGCTGACATCACTGCCTATCGAAATTGCTCAAATCTTGTTTTCTCAAAGGAATTTGGCTATACTGCTGAGTTCCATATCCCTCCTCTGTCTAAATCCCACTTAGAATTAAGTGCTAATTCCTTTTCCTACCTGTAAGACTATATCTGATATTGGCTCAGTCCTTCTTTCAGTGTTAACTCTTCTCCATGTTTCCCCTTGGCCTCAAATAGGTGCTAAAACTTGGTTCGAGAAAAATATTTGTATTCGTTTGTTGGAGCTTCCAGAACAAAATACCACAGACTCAGAGGCTTCAGCAGCAGAAATGTGTTTTCTCTTGGTTTTGAGGGCGAGCAATCTGAGATGGAGGTTTGGGCAGGGTTTCCTTTGAGGCCTCTCTGCGTGACTTGTAGACGGCCAACCCCTCTCTAGGATTTCTCATGGTCTTCCTTCTGTGCACGCCTGTTGTCTTACTGTATCTCCTCTTCTTTTAGGACACCAGTCACGTTGGATTAGGCATGTGTGTGTGCTAAGTCACTTCAGTCTTGTCTGACTCTTTGTGACCCTATGGACCATAGGCCACCAGGCCCCTCTGTCCATGGGATTCTCCAGGCAAGAATACTGGAGTGGACTGCCATGCCCTCCTCCAGGGGATCTTCCTGACCCAGGGATTGAACCCATGACTCTTATGTCTCCTGCATTGGCAGGTGGGTTCTTTACCACTGATGCCACCTGGGAAGCCCATTGGATTAGGACCCACTTGAATAACTTAATTACCTCTTTAAAGACCTTATCTCCAAACACACTCATATTCTGAGGTACTGGGGAATAGGACTTCAACACACCAATTTGGGGAGAATATAACTAAGTCCATACCAAAAATGCTCTTTAGCCATTGATGAATATGCTGTGGGAAGTTTGGACAGGCCATATTAGTCATAAGGTACTTGGGAAGAGGTAACAGAAGTACAATGACTCACAGAAGCTTTGGGTGTGACAGAATGTTGAGCACTTGTGCTCTTGGCTGCATAGACTCGAATGGGTGGTTTCATGATTATTTTTTCTAGAAGATGGTCTCTGGGGAGTCGAAGTGGGAGAGGAGTCTAACAGAGGAGGACAGATCAGTATATAAGATCAGCCGGCTGCCAGCACAGCCCCGAATCTCTTTAGAAAGTTGAAACTCACTTCAGGGGTTTTGGAAGGAAACTGCCTCTCACGTTCTAATCAGAAAGCAGGCCTTGTGAAAAATGATGGTGTAAGAAAATCCTTTCACTTCCATTTATCATAAACTATTCAATGAAATGACTATGCAAATAGCGAGCAACATGATGGATTAGGATAATATTATTAAGGAATTTAGAAACTTTTTTAGGTAGTTCTTGGGAAATGTTTTTGATTAGATAAATGCCACATTGTCTAGCCCAGGCAAAGATCCACAGGATTTATCATATTATGGAAAGGGGAAAAAAAAAATGGAGAATTTAATGTTTGAAAGATTTAATGAGGCTGCCCTAACTACCAATAAGTAGCTCATTTTTAAGTTAACTATTTGCTCATGTGGGAAAACAATGAGCAAAAACAAATATAAACGAAACAATGAGTTTTTAAAACAAAACAATAGCAAGATAATGACTTCTGTCAGGGCAGTGACTAAAATGTCCTTATTTAAAGAGAAGGAAACTGTGAGGACTTACTGCTTACAGCTGGAACCTAGCTTTATTTATATTGTTCATGGAGAAGTTTGAAAAGTTCATTAGGATTGATGTTTTCTCTGAAAAAACAAACAAAAAGCAGCGGCAGATCAAAGACATTTCCCATATCTTTATTTTATTTTAATTTTAATTTTTACTTTATTTTACTTTACAATACTGTATTGGTTTTGCCATACATTGACATGAATCCACCATGGGTGTACATGCGTTCCCAAACATGAACCCCCGCTCCCACCTCCCTCCCCATAACATCTCTCTGGGTCATCACCGTGCACCAGCCCCAAGCATGCTGTATCCTGCGTCGGACATAGACTGGCGATTCGATTCTTACATGATTCCTATATCTTTAGAATGGCTGATTCATACCTGTTGGGACAAGGCACAGAAGTGAATTTTCCAATTTCTATGGACATAAGTTTGCTATGATTCCACTATGGAACTTTCTTCCTTTCTTGCCTTATACCCTGTGTCCTAGCTTGAGCCATGTTTGGATTAAGAGATATTTGATGAAATATATCCCAAAGAGTGAATTGTTTCTAAAAGGGTTATTGAGTCTTTCCTCTAAAGATTCTCTCTTATTCAACTGAGAGTATTGGTTATGACACAGGCTTTGTGAGGCAGGGATCTGAGCTCTTGAGCCTGGGACTACTACAGGAGAAATTGTATAATTTTGCCTGAAAACTGTCAATAGTGATGCCGAAAGCTCGGCCTCTTTGCACAGGTGCCAAGTTGAATTTCGGGGACAGAATTTTGGATGAAGCAGAAAAGATGATCCTCATTTGTTTTCCAGACAAAGGGGGGCACAGTAGGCTCCTGCCTTCAAAAACTACGGGTCCCAACCCAGAAGGATCTGGAAAGGAGTTTTATAGCAATAGTTCAAGGGTGAGGTGCTGATAGGACTAGGGTGTGTGCAGAGCCTGCACTCCCTTAATCTCCTCTCAGGTGGTCCTCTCCTAACCTCCAGGAGTCTCTCTGTTCTCTAATCTTGCCTCTGGTGGTTTCCTGGCTGCTCCTCCCTTGATTAGCAACTGTTCAGGGAAGGTCAGGGTGGCTGAGTCTTGCTGTATGAAATGTGGAACAAAAGGGCTTTTGTGCCCAGGAGCCCCACAGGGTACTTCTTGGTTTCAGTAGTAAACTCTGGTTCCCCAAATTCTTTGAGGGGAAAGCAGAACAGCTATGATTTCTGAGCTGTGCAACAAAGTTGTGTGGATGTCTGGGAGAGGTCCTTTTACTTTTAGTATGAGAACTTGAATTCAAATTCTTCACTGTGTAAGGGGTTGAGATACGAACATTTCTGAGAGAAAAATGGCTTCTTAAAAATATCCATAATAACTAGGCATGCCCTGGGGTTTGTTGGCAGAACAACTCAAAACTTAAGACTTGTGCATTAATTCCTGGGGGAATTTGATTAATTTTAGATGGTTTTCTAGATTTAAACATATGGGGATGATTTTAAAAATTACATCTGACCTAATTTATGCTGAGCTATAAAAAGAGTAATATAGGTTCTTATAATATTCTTTTATTAAGGCATTTACATCTACTGTTGAGACTTCATATTGATGAGTTTGATGGGCTGATGAGTTATGATGCAAGCCATTAGGGCAATTAAACTCTTCTAGAGACAAGGTTCTCAGAAATTATTTACTTACAATCAGGCAACATAAAATCTATTTTTCTAATATTGGACTGACATGAGCTAGTGTCATCAATAACAGTAATATTTAAGCAGTGCATACCCTAGAGTAGAAAAGTATATCTTCTGATTTTCTAATTTTAATAAAAAGTTTATGCTTAATTCTAGTATCTATATTATTCATTGCCATGCATCCTAGACAAGCAAATAAAATCTGGTTATTAACACATCCTCCAACTGGCACCTCAATGACCTTTGGGACCTTTGGCAAGTCATTCCTCCTCTCTGCTACTCAGAGTCTTTATCTTTCAGATAAGTTTCCAAAATAGACTTTGTTTTGGTTAGTCTAGGGATGGCCCAAGTGTTTCCATGCTTTCAAAGCTCCTCAGGTGTTTCTATCATGCAGTGTAGGTTGAGTACCACCCACCTGGATAATGTTCATTTTCTAGCTCACTTATTTTATGATCCAGCAGTGGTTCTTATATAATGGTAGATCATCCACCTTTACAACCGGAGATAAAATTTGCAGAGTTTTGTCATGGTGAGAGTTTGGAAGTGAGGGTTGGAATTTCACCCTGCTTTCTGTATGAGACTCCATAAAAGCTTGCATGTGACTTTGGTAGAGGGGCTTATGGTAGAGGGGTCTATGAAAGAATGGAGCAGGGATGAGAGAGTTGAACTGAGACAATTCTATGAATTCCAGGGAGTAAAAAATCACTGAGAGAAAGTAGCAAGATTTGTGCTGAATGGTCAACGTTGCACTTTTCAGGTATGATGACACTTACCTAGGAGAATCTGCAAATTCTGGGATTTTGCAGACAAGAAGTAAACTAAAATATCTGAGTATATTCATTGATATTAGTGAATAGTGGGATCACACAGGCCTATGGATACAAAGGAAATACACAGTGGAGTAAGAAAAGAAACTAAGAGTCCCCTGTCTCTGCAAACTCAACCTGCTGCTTTCCACAAGTAGGCACTGCTTACATTTTGTTGTGAATCCTAGCCAATGTTTTCTTTGCATTAACAATTCTGTAAAATATTCATGAAACCTATCCACTGATAATGCTTTAAAAAATAAGATTAGAATCATCATATTACGCTATTCTGTAGCCTTTTCCCTTTGCCCATCCCCCATCTAATATATTGAAAAGATATGTAATATATGCTGAACCATGTTGTAGCTCATTCTGTTAGGGGAAACACACTGATTGAAACTGCCCACCCTGGCCAGGCACCAAACTAACCATTTGCACGTGTTGTTTTATGACAGGAGATCCTGATAAGGAATACGGAACTAATAAGCCACCACCAACCGAAAGAGTTTGGGAAAGGTCGGAAGGAGACACCGCATGTCCGTCCACTTCCCAGAATCCCTCTCGCTAGCATCTATCTTGGCTGAGCAATGCGTGCACCACCAGGAAAGACTCTGAATTAGAATGATCGGCCAAAGACCACTCAGAAACTAATCCCATCACCATAAAACCCAGACTGTGAGCCATGCGGCAGAGCAGTTCTTCTGGGTTCCCTTACCCTACTGCTCTCCACCCCGGTGCTCTTTCCCAATAAAATCTCTTGCTTTGTCAGCAGATGTGTCTCCTCGGACAATTCATTTTCGAGTGTTAGACAAGAGCCCAGTTTCAGGCCCTGGAAGGGGTTCCCCTTCCTGCAACAATTCCTTTAAATGCTGTTTAGAATTTTGGGTGAAGGTGGTGGGCAGGGGGCAGGGGGGGGGGTGGTGGGTAACATAATGCTATAAACTAGTTCTTTCATGGTGAATGTTTTAATCATTTCTAGTTCTTTGCACCCATGAAATATTCAGTAGTGAATATTATTCATATGCATGATCAATTGGGCAAATTAATATTTCTGTAGACTAAATCCAGTGATGTAGATTTCTTGGGAGAAATGGATTTATTTAGAGGGTAGGTAAATTTCCAAATTGTCATTCCAAATTGTGATATTATTTGATAAGGCCATCAAGACGGTTTGGAGTTTCTGTTTTGTCACAGCTATACCAGTCTGGAGAATTATCAGTGTTTTGGATCTTCACCATTTTGATAGGGGAATTGTTACTTTGCAACCTCAGTTTGCATTTCATTAATTATCAGTGTAATGGTTTTTAAATAGGAACATTTACAAAGCGACTCCCACTCACCTACCAACAACAACAGAAAAGATGATGTAAGTTTTCTAGTTAGATGGTAATGAAAGAAAACAACTGAAAGGATATATCGGAGGAATTTAGGCAGAATGCAGGCATTAATTTGCATTTTCTAATCAGAAATGCATTTATTTTTCTCTTTGTCCTCTGTGGCTCTCCAATTTGAATATTCAGCAGGAGAAGAAGGCTGACTGAATACTTAGCTTTAACAACAATAGTTAAACATATTCCTTTTCTCATGATTCTGCTGCAGCTTTCTAAAGGTGAAACATTTCAAACAAAGTAAATCTTAATTTTGAATTCAGATGGCTCACCGCCGAAGTCATTACCAACGCAGCAGAAATGAGAAACTTTAGTATGTCTTACCTCTACAGTCAAATGGGCATTTTTAAAGAATATTAGCATGATGTGGGCCCCGGGCATCAGTTCCATCGTCTCTTTTCCAGCCTTGTCAAAGCCAAGGTGAATGGCTACCCTGTACAGAAAATGGTCCTCAACATGAACTTCCTGGCTGGCTGGCAGGCACCACGTTTTCCAAAATGATTTGTCCTGGAACATTTGCTCTCTCTCCAGGCTCTCCTTTTCCCATCTTCCTGTCCTCCTCTCTCTTATCCTTCTAAGTTTCTCACTAGCACAAAGCCCCCTCCCCCTTCAGGGAGCAAGCTTCCTCGACCAGCGCAGTCACACATCTGTCTCCTAGGACTCCCATTAAGAGGAGCCCCAATTCTCCTTGCGCTGCAGCCTCACTCCCCACCCTCTCTCTCCCCCTCCTCTGTCTCAGCCTCAGGCTCTATGCAATCAGGCTCTTTCCCTTTGTCCTACATTAGTTTATCAAAAATCTGGTCCCTTTAGTCAACCGTGAATGTCTGAGAGCATGCACTTGGAACAGGCCACTGCTCTTGGAGCCAAGCCGAGTGGTATGCACGATGAATTATGAAACCTTTTCCGGACAAGTTCAGAATCTCTGGTTCTGCCAGGGCACTGGACCAATGAATGGGAACATGTGTGACAAATCAGAAAGTCTTTCTTGGGAAATGCTTGGGAGGAGAAATCTACAATCTGCTACTGTGGCAAACTGAAGGCCTGATGAAAATCCTTCAGGGATGACCTGGAAACAAGACACTTCTTACTTATGGTTTAAATTTAGGGACTGCTTAAGGTTTAGCTAATATAGTCTAGGTTTGATTTTTAAAATACCCACGACAAACTCTGTTTCTGTGTTTGGTTTTATATCTTATCTCTGTGTGTGAGTTAAATTATCCACTGATACCTATAAACATAAATACTAGGTTGATGAGATACATTCATAAATACCACATGACCTTTTGCATGCTCTCTATCTCTAGGGACTGGCTGTGCAAGACTCAAGGTCACGCTGATCGGAGGGTTTCCATTCTGCCCATCTGAACACTCTGGGTCTAAGTTTTAAACGTATGTGACAAGTTCAGCCACCATGAGATTTTCTCACCTCAATTCTTTTTTCTTGTTATCACAAGACTACAATCCCAGATTTGTTAAGCCAGGTGTTTTCAGTATGAGACATATACTTGCACACACGAGCACTCCTCACATTTCTCAGCACTCATGAATTATTCAACTGGGTTTTTTTCTCTATGCACTGTGTACAAGTTTCTCTTTTCTCTCTCCTACCAGAAAGGAGGAAAGAGTTCTCTCTTCCTCTTCCTCCTCTTCTTTTTTTTTCTTTAATATTTCCTCTTTTTACTAGTACTTTTTAAAATGGAATATTTGTTAGCATCATTTTAAAAATAGCTTGACACATACATCTATGGCTGTGTCCTTGTGGATCAAACCCAGGTCTCCTGCACTGCAGGCAGATTCTTTACCAGCTGAGCCACAAGGGAGGCCCAGGAGTACTAGAGTTGGTAGCTTATCCCTTCTTCAGAGGATCTTCCTGACCCAGGAATTGAATCAGGCTCTCCTGCATTGCAGGCAAATTCTTTACCAACTGAGCTAACAGGGAAGCCCTACAATCCATCAATCACCTCTCTCTATCACTACCCTCTGTCTCCTTGATAATGGGGTAAAGACATCCTAAGTGCATTGAATTTTGGCCCTCTCCTGATGCCCAATGAGAAAAGAGGATCATATTACAGCCCTTGGCTTCATTCATAGTAGCTATTTCAGCTTAGTATATATTTGTTGAATTTAACTGGGCATCCTATATTTAGTTTGATAACTCCAGTTGGTACCCTTTCCCATGCCTATTACTGAGTCATAATACTTGTCTGTATCCTTTAACAAACATAGAAGAAAAAATAGTTGGACAATAAAGCCTTAGAAAATTGTGAGCCTTGTTACGCATCAACTCTATGGGTTCTGTTCCCTGTTGTACCCTCAGGGCCTCCCACCCCGGAAGTGCTTCACGAACATTTGTCAGATGAACTCAAATGTGGCAGATACTGAGCAAATTGTTTCCCATGTATGTCTCTGCTTTATCTTGGTGGTGGTGGTTTGCCAATGCGTATGGCTGTGTTGCAATTAAACTTTGTACCCTGCCCTCTACATCTATGGGTTCTGCATCTGTAGATTCAACCAACTGCATACCAAAAATATTAGAAAAAAAAAAATTCAGAAAGTTCCAAAAACAAACATTGGATTTGCTTCACACTAGCAATTATTTACCATACTATTTACATTGTATTTGCAACTATTTATATAGAAATTACATTGTATTAGGTATTATTATAGGTGGAGATGATTTAAAGTATTTGGGAGGATATGCAAATATGAGTAATATTTTGAGAATAATCAAAATGTTCACTTAAGAAGGCTTTCTTATCTTTCCTTGCTATTCTTTGGAATTATGCATTCAGATATGCATGACTTTCCTTTTCTCCTTTGCTTTCACATCTCTTCTTTTTTCAGGTATTTGTAAGGCCTCCCCAGACAGCCATTTTGTCTTTTTGCATTTCTTTTTCTTGGGGATGGTTTTGATCACCACCTCCTGTAAAGTGTTACAAACCTTTATCCATAGTTCTTCTGGCATTCTGTCTACCAGATCTAATCCCTTGAATCTATTGGTCACTTCCACTGTACAGTGATAAGGGATTTGATTTAGGTCATACCTGAATGGCCTAGTGGTTTTCCCTACTTTCTTCAATTTGAGTCTGAATTTGGTAATAAGGAGTTCATGATCTGAGCCACAGCCAGCTCCTGGTCTTTTTTTTTGCTGACGTTATAGAGCTTCTCCACATCTTTGGCTACCAAGAGTATAACCAATCTGATTTCAGTATTGACCATCTGGTGATGTCCATGTGTAGAGTAGTCTCTTGTGTTGTTGGAAAGCATATTTGCTATGACCAATGCATTCTCTTGGCAGAACTCTGCTAGCCTTTGCCCTGCCTCATTTTCTACTCCAAGGCCAAGCTTGCCTGTTATTCCAGGTATCTCTTGACTTCCTACTTTTGCATTCCAGTCCCAGATAATGAAAAGGAAACCTTTTTTTGGTGTTAGTTCTAGAAGGTCTTGTAGGTCTTCACAGAACCATTCAACTTCAGTTTATTCATCATTACTGGTTGGGGCATAGACTGATTACTGTGATACTGAATGGTTTGCCTTGAAAATGAACCGAGATCATTCCGTTGTTTTTGAGATTGCATCCAAGTACTGCATTTCAGGTTCTTTTGTTGATTATGAGGGCTACTCCATTTCTTCTAAGGGATTCTTGCCCACAGCAGAAGATAAAATGGTCATCTGAATTAAATGTACCCATTCCCGTCCATTTTAGTTCACTGATTTCTAAAATGTCGATGTTCACTCTTGCCATCTCCTCTTGACCATGTCCAGTTTATCTTGACTCATAGACCTAACATTCCAGGTTCCTATGGAATGATGTTCTCTACAGCATTAGACTTGACTTCCACCAGCAGACACACCCACCACTGGCTGATGCTTCCTCTATGGCTCAGGCTCTTCATTCCTTCTGGAGTTATTTCCCCACTCTTCTCCAGTAGCATATTGAATGCCTGTTGACCTGGGAGGGTCCTCTTTCAGTGTCATATCTTCTTGCTTTTTCATACTGTTCATGGGATTCTCAAGGCACAAATGCTGAAATGTTTTTCCATTCCCTTCTCCAATGGACCATGTTTTGTCAGAACTTTCCACCATGAGCTGTCCATCTTGGGTGGCCCTACACCACACGGCTCATAGTTTCATTAAGTTACACAAAACAGAAAATTAGAGATACAAAGGGAACATTTCATGCAAAGATGGGCACAATTAAGGACAGAAGTGGTGTGGACCAGAGGCAGAAGATATCAAAAAGAGGTGGCAGGAATACACAGAAGAACTGTTTAAAGAAAAAAACAAAACAAAACAAAAACAAAAGATCTTAATGACCTGGATAACCACATTGGTGTGATTACTCACCTAGAGCCAGATATCCTGGAGTGTGAAGTCAAGTGAGCCTTAGGAAGCATCACTATGCACAAAGCTAGTGGAGGAGATTGAATTCCAGCAGAGTTATTTCAAACCCAAATTATGATGCTGTTAAAATGCTGCACTCAATATGCCAGGAAATTTGGAAAATACAGCAGTGGCCACAGGACTGGAAAAGGTCAGTTTTCATTCCAATCCCAAAGAAGGGCAATGTCAAAGAATGTTTAAACTAATGTATAATTGCAATCATTTCATATCCTAGCAAGATAATGCTCAAAATCCTTCAAGCTAGGCTTTGACATGTACAAGTTGGATTTAGAAAAGACAGAGGAACCAGGGATAAAATTGCCAACATCTGTTGGATCATAGAAAAAGAAAGGGAACTCCATAAAAACATCTACTTCTGTTTCATTGGCTATGCAAAAATCTTTGACTATGTGGATTACAACAAACTGTGGAAAATTCTTAAAGAGATGGGAATATGATGCCACCTTACCTGCCTTCTGAGAAACCTGTAAACAGGTCAAGAAGCAACAGTGACAATCAGACATGGAAAAATGGACTGGTTCAAAATTGAGAAAGGATTATGTCAAGGTGGTATACTCTCACCCTGCTTATTTAACTTACATGTAGAGAGCATCATGCAAAAAGCTGGGCTGGATGAAGCATAAGCAGGGATCAAGATTGCTGGGAGAAATATCAATAACCTTAGATACCACCCTACGATACTACCAGATGATACCACCCTTATGGCAGACAGTGAAGAGGAACTAAAGAGCCTCTTGATGATAGTGAAAGAGGAGAGTGAAAAAGTTGGCTTAAAACTCAACATTCAGAAAGCTAAGATTGTGGCATCTTGTCTCATCATTTCATGGCAAATAGATGGGGAAACAATGGAAACAGTGACAAACCTTATTTTCTTGGGCTCCAAAATCACTGTGGACAGTGACTACAGCCATAAAATTAAAAGATGTTTGCTTCTTGGGAGAAAAGCTGTGATAAACCTAGGCAACGTATGAAAAAGCACTTTCCTGATAAAGGTCTGTATAGTCAAAGCTATATATTTTTTTCTAGTCCATGTATAGATGTGAGAACCATAAAGATGGTTTTGGGCTGAAGAATTAATAGTGTTTTTGAGCTATGGTGCTGGTGAAGACTCTTAAGAGTCTCTTGGACTGCAAGGAGAGCAAACCAGTCAATCCTAAAGGAAATCAATCCTGAATATTCATTAGAAAGACTGATGCTGAAGCTGAAGCGCCAATACTTTGGCCACCTGATGGTAAGAACCGAATCATTGGAAAAGACCCTGATCCTGGGAAGGATTGAAGGCAAGAGGAGAAGGGAGTGACAGGGGATGAGATGGTTGAAGGGTATCACTGATTCAATGGACCTGAGTTTGAGTTAACTCTGGGAGATACTGAAGGACAGAGAGGCCTGGTGTGCTGCAGTTCATGGGGTCACAAAGAGTCAGACATGACTGAGAGATTGAACAAATGAATGAAGTCAAAATGTGATGGAAAGACATGCAGTGAACAAAGTTGTGGGGAAAATGGTGCAGGTAGACTTGCTTGATGCAGGGTTGCCGCAAACCTTCAATTTGTAGAAAATGTAATATCTTCAAAGCGCAGTAAGAGAAGCACAACCAAATGAGGTATGCCTGTATCCTCCCATTTTATATAAGGCACTTGAGCACTCATGGAGTTTGGTATCTTTCAGGGCATTGCGGAACCAATTCCTAGTAAACACCAAGGGATGATGTATTTATTAAAAAAAAAAAGTGACAGAAAATACAAATCAAAACTACAATGAGTTATCACTTCACACTGATCAGAATGGCCATCATTACAAAATCTGCAAACAATTAATGCTAGAGAGGGTATGGAGAAAAAGGAACCCTCTTGCCCTGTTGGTGGGAATGTAAACTGATACAATCACTGTGGAGAACAATGTGGAAGTTCCTTAAAAATCTAAAAATTGAACTACTGTGTGACCCAGCAATCCCACTCCTGGACAGACCCCCAGAGAAAACCATAATTCAGGAAGACACGTGCACCAACCACCGCGTCCACTGCAGCACTGCGTACAATCGCCAGGATATGGAAACAAGCTAAACAACAGGGGAATGGGCAAGGAAGATGCGGCCCATATATAAGATGGAACATTCCTCAGCCACAAGAAGGGATAAGACTGAGTCATCTGTAGAGATGTGGACAGACCTGGAGACTGTCATGTAGAGTGAAGTAAGTCAGAAAGGGAAAAACAAATCCTGTATATCAATGCATATATGTGTAATCTGAAACAAAAACAAAAACAAAAAAAAAACCAACCTGGTAGAGACAATTCTATTTCCAAAGCAGAAATAGAGACACAGACCTAGAGAATTAAATGTATGGATACCAAGGGTGAAAGGAGGGGTGGGTGGGATGTGAGATTGGGATTAGCACATACACACTATTGATCCTGTATATAAAATATGCAGCTAATGAGAATGTACATTCAATGCCCTGTGGTTATCCTAAATAAGAAGGAAATCCAAAAAAGAGGGGATAGATGTGTAAGTATGATGATTCATTTTGCTTTACAGTAGTAACTAATACAACACTGTAAAGCAGCTAGAGTCCTATAACAATTAAAAAAACCAAAACTCCCCCCACAAAAAACAGGTGATGGACTGGATTTGGCCTGCAGACTGAAGTTTACTGACATTTGCCAGTGGCCCAAGTTCCATCCCCAAATGTGAATGTGATGCTGATCTGTCTCTCCTGCTTCTGGATGGCAGAAGTGGCAGGGAGGAGAGTAAAGAGAGCTCTGAGGATGAATACAGACCATCTCTCTCCACCACTCCCTATCCACCAACAATCCTAGAGAGAATATGAATATCTTCCTTTTAATTTCACATCCTCAAGAAGTCTCAGTTTAAAGGTGATTGTTTAAGTGTCACAAATAATCAACAGCAAATAGTGTCAGAAATGAGTTAGTGTTTCTCAGTTTTGTTTGGTTTGGTTTGGTTTGTTGTCATTGTTAATAAAAAAATAAATTGAGATCACCAAGTGGGACAGCTCTCCATGAGAGTGCGTCATTCTTTGCTTCCAGAAAAACATTTCCTGTGGGAAATGGGTCAATGACTCACATGGAGTCTCTTTAGGGGTCAATCAGTGAGTTGCTAGTCTCTGAACATTACCCAGGGACCCTGTGGTTCCAAATAATACATGTCTAGACACCGAAAACTCATGAGGCCTCATGAGACATCTGGAGTCTGAAGGAGGTGAATAGCGAGGGTGTAGATTCTGATTATCATTGAAATCTAAAGGCATCCAAGAGAAGCTCCTTGCTCGATAATCTGCGCTGGCCATAAGAGAGAGGTCAATCAGCCTTCATTTTGAGAGCAATGAGAGAGGGATTCACAGTGCAGGTGAGATGGGGTCACACAGGCGAGGTAGTGAGAAGCTGTGTGTGTGGGGGTGGGTGGGGGGTGGATGGGGGAAGGGGCTGCTGCTGCTGGGCTCTGAAAGAGGCGCGCCTGCCTAGTTTTGTCTGTTATCAGAAATTCTCTGGTGCAACCTGTCCCACCAGAAAGAAGGAGTTTCTATGAACACAGCTGCTAAATGGCCTTGCGTAACTGCAAATAAATCCCAAAAGCAGAAGCAGAATGTAAAGAAAGAAAAGGCTTTTCTCTGTGTCAAAGGAATTTATTTGGGATTGCCAGTTCTTCCTTTTTTTTCTTTCCTTTTTAAACAAATTTTTCCCCCAGTTTCTTTAATTCTTCACATGTTCAGGCATGAAGTGTTTTCCTGCTTTATAAATGGCTCTCTTTTTTCATACCAGAGCAGGAATTTTTTTTTTTTTTTGGTAAATATGTTTGTCCATTCTGTGCTCACCCTCTTTCCTCTGTGAGCTACCTATTCCTTCTTCAACCACTGTTCATCCTTAATAACTTAGCTCAGATACCACTTCCTCTACCACAAAGTCTTTTGAGACTGTGCCTATGCTGGTCATCACATTCATGGAATGATAGGGTGATTATCTAATTGTGTGAGCTCTTTGTATTCCTTACTGTTATACCATGTTTTTGTTTTTGTTTTTTTACGAGGTTAGCCTTCAGTAGAACAAATAAGATTTGAAACTAAGGCTCAGAGAGGTTAAATGTGGCCAAAGCCAGGGAGATACAAAGTGGCAGATGGAACATTCTGGCCTGAACGCTTTCCTGTTCCCCAAACTACTGCCTCTTCAGATTAACCTACTTTAAAAGTTCAGGAATGCCTGGCCATCTGTGACAGACAGTTCAGCAACAACAGTATTCTGTGTTTTCTATGGAGGTTTTCATCTTTCTGCCTATTTTCACTCTTCCAGCCAAGGCAACCATCTGGTTCCTTAGAGAGAAACCCCAGGTAGAGCTGATGGAGCATATTCCCTGGATACTGCTTGTACTCTGCTGGCTTTTTTTCCTGAGCCTTTCTCATGAGAAGGATCTTTCTCCCTGGTGCATGCCCCAAACAACCCATCTCCGAAGGCTAATCCCTCTTATTTGTTCTCCCTCTCCAGAAAACCTCAGAAATTGGAGGTTCTCTGTTCAGCATCAGGGTGTTCTATCACACAAGCTGTTAATGTAAAAATGTGTGTGTGTGTACACACACATATACAATGCATCACTGAAATGGTCTTAAGGGTTGACTGCTATTAACAGATGTTCAAGCTGGATTTAGAAAAGGCAGAGGAAGCAACATTGCCAACATCCATTGCATCATCGAAAAAGCAAGAGAGTTCCAGAAAAACATGTATTTCTGCTTTATTGACTATGCCAAAGCCTTTGACTGTGTGGATCGCAATAAACTGTGGAAAATTCTGAAAGAAATGGGAATACCAGACCACCTGACCTGCCTCCTGAGAAATCTGTATGCAGATCAGGAAGCAACAGTTAGAACTGGACATGGAACAATAGACTGGTTCCAAATCAGGAAAGGAGTATGCCAACGTTGTATATCATCACCCTGCTTATTTAACTTATGTGCACAGTACATCATGAGAAACACTGGGCTGAATGAAGCACAAGCTGGAATCAAGACTGTCAGGAGAATATATCAATAAACCTCAGATATGCAGATGACACCACCCTCATGACAGAAAGCAAAGAAGAACTAAAGAGCCTCTTGATGAAAGTGAAAGAGGAGAGTGAAAGAGCTGGCTTAAAGCTCAACATTCAGAAAACGAAGATCATGGCATCTGGTCCCATCACTTCATGGCGAATAGATGGGGAAGCAGACTTTATTTTGGGGGGCTCCAAAATCACTGCAGATTGTGGCTGCAGCCATGAAACTAAAAGACGTTTGCTCCTTGAAAGAAAAGCTGTGACCAACCTAGACAGCATATTAAAAAGCAGAGACCTTACTTTGCCAACAAAATCTGTCTAGTCAAAGCTATGGTTTTTCTACTAGTCATGTATGGATGTGACAGTTGTACTATAAAGAAAGCTGAGCACTGAAGAATTGATGCTTTTGAACTGTGGTGTTGGAGAAGACTCTTGAGAGTCCCTTGGACTGCAGGGAGATCCAACAAGTCTTTCCTAAAGGAAATCAGTCCTATATATTCATTGGAAGGACTGATACTAAGCTGAAACTCCAATACTTTGGCCTCCTGATGTAAAGAACTGACTCATTTGAAAAAACCCTGATGCTGGGAAAGATTGAAGGTGGGAGGAGAAGGGGACGGCAGACGATTAGATGGTTGGATGGCATCACCAACTCAATGGACATGAGTTTGAGTAAACTCCGGGAGTTGGGATGGACAGAGAGGCTTAGTATGCTGCAGTCCATCGGGTCGCAAAAAGTCAGACACAACTGAGTGACTGAACTGAACTGACTGATAGCAAGAAAAAGATTTTAGTTTCTTCCCACATAAAGGGAAGCCACATAAAAAGCCCATATTTATTTCTGACTTGCTGGTTTTCCTAGTGTTGTTTGGGAGAGTAGAATGGTTCATTTTATACACACACACCCCCTTTTGATGTTATTCAGTTTGGAGGATGGCATCACTGAGTTAGAGTTGCTTGAGTAGGCTGATACTCGTCATAGCTAGAATTTAGACCAACACTGTCCCACCGGACTTTTTGCAATGAGAGAAATGTTCTATATTTGTGGTGTGCAAAACAGTAGTCACTAGCCCCTTGTGGCTACAAAATCCTTGAAATATAGTTAGTGTGATGGAGGGACTGCTATTTTTATGTCTTTTAACTTATTAAAATTAATTTGTTTTAATAACCACATAAGGTTAATGGATACTGTTTTGGACAGAGCAGATTTGCAGCATCTGCTCTCATTATTTCCATACAGAGATTTATATCACTCTTATTCTTGAATGTTTGAATGAAAACAGACAGAAGACATAAGCTTCATTTTGTTCTGTTAATATGGACTTCCCTCATGGCTCAGACAGTAAAGCATCTGTCTACAATGTGGGAGACCTGGGTTCCATCCCTGGGTTGGGAAGATCCCCTGGAGAAGGAAATGGCAATCCACTCCAGTACTATTGCCTGGAAAATCTCATGGACTTTGTTAATATACTGCTCCATAAATTGCCCACTTGAGAACAACCTTGACAATAATTTTTGGGGGTATCGTAAAAGATTGATAAGCTTTTTGAGAGGAAAATAACTTAAAAAATACAGGCATTTTCTAGTGTAATTTATATATTACAAATATATTTTTTAGAAACTTTCTAAAGTTGGGTTGTATATATGAGGGGAGGGAATTTATCTTTTATGCAGAAACTCATCGGAAGCTTAGAAGGCTTAGATCCAGGAACAGAGTCCCAAGTGACGACTGTGACATGTGACCTTGGGTAAGTTACTTAGCCCTTCAAACTTCTGGTTCTTTTTTTTAGGGATGACAGCAACACCTACCCAAACTATCCCATGGGGTTTCTGGGATTAAATGCTATAAAACAGAAGCAATCATTCTGTAAGATAGGAGATATTTGTTGAAATTTGAATTATTATTAACATTGCTTCGTGGTCCTTCCAAAGTAATTCAGACTGGGTATCGTCACAGGAAGGAGAAACTACCTGTCTTCACCTTCTCTTATAAAGTAATTCTGAAAAGGACGACATTGTACTACTTAGCATGGTAGGGCTTGCTTTCACATTAACTCATAGAGATATCCGTGTCTGTGTTACTGGATTCTATAGTTACACAAAGCAATCTTGTCTGGAAAATGGAACCTTAACATATATTCCTTTCTTTGCCGACTAAGGCTTTTCAATGTACAGATTTCCTTTCTCTGCTTTCACAGTAAAGGAATAATCCAGAAAAGGATGATAAGCTCTTTGCTTCGTTTCTCATGACTCACCCACTATACTGTTTTGTAATCTCCCATCCTTTGGCCAAAGTCTCCATGGCAAGTGACATCTGCAATCTGGAAAAGTTAAAGACTGAGGGAGCTTTATTGTTCTCACATATGGAGACAGTAATAATTTCAGACACTTAAATATTGCTTTGCATTTTATTTTTTGAGTTGCTGTGTAAACTGCTCTATCAAGTCAACCCCAAATGACAGCAAATTATCCCAGACAGTACGGTGATATTCAGCTTCCTTGGTGGTTCATATAGTAAAGAATCTGCTTGCAGTGTAGGAGAACTGGGTTCTATCCCTGGGTCAGGAAGATCCCCTGGAGATGGGAATGGCTACCCACTCCAGTACTCTTGCCTGGAGAATTCCATGGACAGAGGAGCCTGGTGGCTACAGTCCTTGGGATCTCTAAAAGTTGGACATGACTGACTGAAAGACTAGTGATCTCTTCAAGAAAATTAGAGATGCCAAGGGAACACTTCATGTAGAGATGGGCACAATTAAGGACAGAAACGGTATGGACCTAACAGAAGCAGACAATATTAAGAGGAGGTATCAAGAATACACAGAAGAACTATACAAAAAAGATCTTAATGACCCAGGTAGCCATGAGGGTATGATCATTTACCTAGAGACAGACATCGTGGAGTGTGAAATCAAGTGGGCTTTAGGAAGCATCACTATGAAAAAGCTAGCAGAGGAGATGGAATTCCAGTTGAGCTATTTCAAATCCTAAAATATGATGCATTTAAACTGCTGCACTCAGAATGTCAGCAAATTTGGAAAACACAGCAGTGGCCCCAGGACTGGAAAAGGTCAGTTTTCATTCCAAACCCAAAGAAAGACAATGCCAAAAACGTTCAAACTATTTAGAAAAAGTAGAGGAACCAGAGATCAAATTGCCAACATCTGTTGGATCATAGAAAAAGCAAGATAATTCCAGATAAACATCTACTTCTGCTTCATTGACTACCCTAAGCCCTTTTACTGTGTATATCACAACAGACTTAAAGAGTTGGGAATACCATGTGACTTTACCTGCCTTCTGAGACAGCTGTATGCAGGTCAAAGCAACAGTTAGAACTGGACATGGAACAATGGACTGTTTCCAAATTGGGAAAGGAGTACATCAAGGCTGTATATTGTCACCCTGCTTATTTAACTTATATGCAGAGTACATCATGAGAAATGCTGCATTGAATGAAGCACAGGCTGGAATCAAGATTGCCAGGAGAAATATCAGTAACCTCAGATATACAAATGACACCACTCTTATGGCAGAAAGTGAAGAGGAGCTAAAGAGCCACTTGATGAAAGTGAAAGAGGAGAGTGAAAGCTGGCTTAAGATTCAACATTCAGAAACCAAGATCATGGTATGTGGTCCTATCACTACATGGGAAATAGATGGGGGAAAACTGGAAGCAGTAGAAGATTTTATTTTGGGGGTGCTCCAAAATCACTGCAGATGGTGACGGCAGCCATGAAATTAAAAGACGCTTGTTCCTTAGGAGGAAAGCTATGGCAAACCTAAACAGTGTATTACAAAGCAAAGATATCATTTTGCCAACAGAGATCTGTATAGTCAAAGCTATGCTTTTTCTAGCAGTGAGGTATGGATGTGAGAGTTGAACTATAAAGAAAGCTGAGTGCTGAAGAATTGATGCTTTTGAACTGTGGTGTTGGAGAAGACTCTTGAGAGTCCCTTGGACTGCAAGGAGATCCAATCAGTCATTCCTAAAGGAAATCAGTCCTGAATATTCATTGGAAGGACTGATGCTGAAGCTGAAGCTCCAAAACTTTGGCCACCTGATGAGAACTGACTCATTAGAAAAGACCCTGATGCTGAGAAAGATTGAAGGCGGGAGGAGAAGGGGAAGACAGAGGATGAGATAATTGGATGGCATTAGCAACTCAATGGACACAAGTTTGAGCAAGCTCCAGAAGTTGGTGAAGGACAGGGAAGGTGGCTGCAGTCCATGGGATTGCAAAGTGTCGGACAAGAGTGAGCAACTGAACTGGACTGTGACTAACACTTATTTTTAATACTTGGAGGATATTGAAGTGAATTTTCAGTTTCTTTTATTCAACCCAAAATACTTTCAATAAAAAAGAAAAATTAAACATGGTCAGTTATTGAAGATTTTTAAATTTAAATTTCCCACTTACATCTAAGTTTGTTTTATATTTTCTAATTTCTAGGCCAAAATCTAAATACTCTTTGATTAACAAATAAATGTAATAGTTTTCAAAGCAACTTATTTTGGTTTATATACTTTAATGCATATGAAACAATTGATATAGGCCTTATGTTTGTAAGCATTTAATAATGAAAGTGCTATTTCCTTCTGAGCAATGAATTAGAGAATCTCTTGGCAATTTGATTTCTGCCATTTTGAGATGATATATTTCATACTTTAACAGTTTAACAAAGCCTGGAGTCTAGGAGTTTTATGAGTTTATCTGTAAATATAGATTTAGAATATTATGCCATCCTGTCAAATGAAAGCTGAAAGCATTTCACTGTCACTTCTCTGAAATGTAGCATCATGGATGAATATTCCAATACGGAATGTTTTACTCTTTAGCATGTATGTAGTAGATGTAAAGTAGAACTCACATGTAAGACTCTTGAGAGCGCAAAACAAGGTTCTGTCTCCTTTGCAGTTGATTTTCTGCACTTCAGATATTATGCAAACATGACTGAATGCATATTGATAAACATTTTTTGGCAAAAACTCTAGAAACCAGGAAACAAATCTACAGCCCACTCGCTAGACTGAGAAAAGGCAAAAGGTAAGGACACTGGTATTATACATGAAGATTTTAACAATTAGCTCCTGTATGACTAGAGAAAAATTTGCTACAAGTAGCAAATTTCCTTTGGCAACTGTAGTTCCTTCTATATACACACACAGTTCCAGGAGCACCCTGTTATGCATTTGCTTCTTGGAACCACGTAAAATCAGGGAATAATGTGTTGAGTCTACTGGGTAATAGGAATTAAAGTTAGGTAAAATTTGGAAAATTTTGAATTCCAATTCTCAAGCAAGACTGAGCACAGACCTTTCTATTGTAAAGGCCATGTGTTGACCTTCCTCTGGTTCAGTAAAATCAAAGATGGGAACTGGGGATGCAGCTTGTCTAAGCACAGACCCAGGTGGCATTTAGATTATGGGCTCAATGTCCTAAATTGTACTTTAGAACATGAATGAGTCAGCATGCCTCTGAAAATACCCCATACCCGGGGACTGGCTAAGTAAACATTAGCAATAGCAGATGATTACAAAAAATATTCAGACTCTCAACAATCTCATCAACAATCCAGGCCAGGACACTTGGGAGGGATTGGTTCACAGGTTGCAGGGTTGGTGAGGGAATGAGTTGGCATTAGTCTTCAACTCTGAGAGGATGAATCTTATTTTCTTTACACAAGAGACATGTGCCAAATTATACCCTTCTGGGGTCATCTAGGGTTTAACCTAGGAGAGGTCACCCATTTGTCTCTGGCTTATTTAGAGGCTGGAGTGCCAGTTATTCAAAGGTCTCTGTTTTATGATGGATTCTGATTGACACTATTTCTTTGTTTGACTATTATCTGAGATGATAGCTCAAAAAAAAAAAAAAAAGTTAACTCTTAGATTCAGCCCTGATGACTCAACATTCCAAATGTTAGGAGTGTAATTTGAGAAAAATAGAATATATAACTAAGTTGAAAGAAATTTGATTAAAAAAAAATCAATATGAGATTGCTAGATGCTGCTACTGCTGCTAAGTCACTTCAGTCATGTTTGACTCTGTGCGACCCCATAGATGGCAGCCCACCAGGCTCCCCTGTCCCTGGGATTCTCCAGGCAGGAACACTGGAGTGGATTGCCATTTCCTTCTCCAATGTATGAAAGTGAAAAGTGAAAACAAAGTCATGTCTGACTCTTAGTGACCCTATGGACTGCAGCCTACCAGGCTCCTCTGTCCATGGGATTTTCCAGGCATGAGTACTGGAGTGGAGTGCCATTGCCTTCTCCAATTGCCAGATGAAATAAATGCAAAAATGCAAATACTGTCCTGCTGAATGAAAAGCTTTAATATAAATATGACCAGTTTTTTCCAAAGTCCTCATTCTAGGAAGCTTTCATAAAAGAAGTCCATCTGTCATTATGTGAATTCTAAAACATCTGTTCCATGCAACAGTCGAGGGGTGCCTGAGATCTGTGCTATATCAGGGTAAACTTCACTTTGATTAAAGTGAAAAAAGCATAGGAATCTCAGAACTCAGAGAGGCCCTATCAAACAATTAATACCACCCTTTTTTTCAAATATATTGCTAAACGCTATGAAAGGATTTGTTGGGAAAGGGTACAATTCATTTTGCACTTCTAGTACTTACTGTATTTCTGAATAATTTCTCAACTATTGATGAAGATTTAAATATTACATTTCTTTTTCAGAAACTGAGCTGTTAAAATATACATTCAAATATAAGACATTCAATAAAATATTTTTAAAGTATTTAAAAAGTATATTCTGGAAGCAAGCTTTAAATGTTACTATAGTTATTCCTTTTGAACAGATTTGTGTAAGTTAAGTTTTTCCAAAAAAAGTCGAATTGCTCATTCTTTAGAATTAGATAAGGATGCTTTTTTAAAAAAATCTATAAAAAGCATAAGGTAAAATTATAAAACAATCTCTTGTCAGCCAATCTAACACTTTGCAGCAAACAGCATGGCTTGATTAAATTCTTTTTCATTTGCTCTGTGTGTGTGCTTGAATATCAATGATCTTAGTTTTTTAACATGTTTTCCTTTTATAATGCTTTATTTAAATGGAAAAAAACAACAACAACAATAAGCACCCAGTGACTTTAGAGATTAACTCTGCAAAGTGAGAGGGTTGACACGAAAAAGATAAAAGCTTGAAACGGAAGAAAGGAAGGGCCCCAAGTACGTGGTGGAGAGTGTTGCACTTTTCATTAGGAGGAAACATGTGTGACACGCCATGCATTTCATGTCAAACTGGGCAAAGGCATTGTTTCAAAATGGCATGTGGTTCATTGGGAATCACTTGACTCCCATTCTTATGCTCAAATTAAGATTTTTATTTTAAATTTTATTAAAGTGGGGGGAAATATAGCATCCCTTTACAGACCTCCAGGGAAAGGCATGGAGGTTTGAGGCTCGAGGACGCTAAACAACCAAATTATATTGTAGGCACAGATTCCATTGTTCGACAGTGACCTACATGTCTAGTGTTCTGTGGGAAGTACCTCCCCAGCACCGTACTGTCTGGCCTATTGTTCTGTTCTGATTCAAAAATCTGTTCAACTGTGAGATTTCCCTTCTAGACACAGCGAATGGTGACGGCCTATACCTGCAGAGGTTGCAATGGGAAGACAGGTCATTACTTACATCATGGATGGGCTTTTCAAAGCACAGTTCTGTGGTTTACTATTCCTAGGAAACTTGTCCAAATATATATTGGAAAGGTTAACTGTCAGGATTCCTGCTTGGTTTGCCAGAGCTGTTTTTCACCTTATGCAAAATCATGTGTGTGTTTGTGTGCTGTTGCTTAGTTATGTTATGATTCTTTGCGAGTCCATGGACTGTAGCCCACCAGGCTCCTCTGTCCATGGGATCTTCCAGACAAGAATATTGGAGTGGGTTGCCATGCCCTCCTCCAGGGGATCTTCCTAACCCAAGGATTGAACCTATATCCTGCACTGGCAGGTGGATTCTTTACCACTGAGCCACTTGGGAAGCCCATGCAAAATCACAGATGGATGTTAATGTTTCAGGGAATAAGATAATCCACTGTGTGAAATAATGAGCTTCTAGCTTTTATGATATAATACCACTCCAGGATCAAGTCATTTCATGTTTTACTAATAATGACCATAGGCCTGATCACTGTAAGAGTTAATTAATCAAGATGCATAATTTCTTGAGGTCTCAGTTTCTCCATCTGTACAACGAGGATACTAATGCACTCCTAAAATGTTATGAGGATCAAAGGAGAAAATAGGACTACAGACCCATAGTAGGTACTTATTAATGATAAATGGTAGTTACTCTCATTGGTATTAAGCCTTTACCTTGTATAGGACTTTGTCTTTTTGAGAGAGATACAGATGTGAGTGAGTGGAACTCCTTCCCCAGGGAGTCAGGCCTACAAAGAAGCAAACAATACTCTTTGCAGAATGACTCTCCACTGGGATGGCAATAAATACAGCTCGGCTGCTCTGGATGAAATGCTCCCCATGATAATCATGCTCTTATTTTTCTCTGTCAAAAGAAGTAAGATAATAGCCCTGGGTCAGTTTGACTTAAACCCAGGTTCTGGTCATCAGGGCCCAATGCAAAGTACCTTTTATAAATCAGAATTCTCCATAAGATGGGAATTTTTAATATGGTAGCATTTTTAAAAAAGCTATTTTCATGTACAATTTTAAGCTGTAAAATTGTAACAGTATTGACTACTATGCAATTTAATTAATATTTTCTTCTGATTTGTGCTTATGCCTGGGGATAGTACTGAGAAAGAAAGTACTTTAAAATTATTTTAAAGATCGAATGAATAAATAACCCAACACAAATGAACTATCCTTCCTCAGACTGTGATACTTGGAACAAAATTGAAAGAGTGGATTTTTAACATTATAAGTGGATTCAATTTTTTTTCTTCTATTTTTTTCCCCCCGGAGTTATGTTAGTCAAATTCCCATCTTCTCAATTTTCAAATAAAACTGACGTAAGTTTCTCTAAATTTTTGAGAGCTGTGCTTTATTGACTTACATGTAAGGTACAGAAATTTCCCAAGTGAACTGGCCAAAATATAAAATAAATTATTTGCACTGAAGGCTAATACTTAACTGTCACCATATGACTTCCTTGGAAGTCATCAGCTGTCGGTGATTGTAACTTGTTCCCAAGGATCAACCAGTCACTCCCCAGGGTTCAATAGTTCATCACTGCTAAGCGTCTACAGCTAGATCTGCTTTTCAAACTTGTCAGGAAAATCTTAAAAGCATCATTTTATTACTAATTTTCTCATTATTTCCCATTGTGGCAATTAAGTGTTGGAAGAGTTCAAAACAGTATATCCAGAAAGGAGGGAAAAAAGGCCCATGTTTTAATCTAAGCGTGGAGTGGAAATAGTTGATTAGGTCTTGCTTCATGATCCTCGTACACCAGGGATCCGGGCTCAGGCTTGACACCAAAGCTCAAACAGAACTTCCCAGCTTTCAGCTATCCTTTCTAGAATAATGCAGAGTAAAAGGAAACTGAGAAATTAGTCTTCACCTCTTTAAGGTTCTCTGTCCTTTTATCTATATGCTTCACATTCTCTCCTCCATCAGCCCCAAAGCTATGTTCATAATAGGCTTCTAATCTCCCTATCTGGGTCTGGCATTCCACTGAAGTGAACAATTTCACTATTGCTCTCCCAGCTACTGTCTCCCTTTAGAGAAGAAAACATTGATGGTAGGACAGACATCTTGTATGTGTCTAGCATTTTAGGGAACTTTGCATTTGCTTCGCCTCAGTGTCATCTTCTACAAAATGAGCCAGTGGGTTCTTCAAGTCCTCACCTTGAAGATGGGGGAAGTTGGTGCCTGGACTGCTGCAACCTGAATGCCTGACTGGAAGCCTTTTTCTAGCACCTACTACTGTTGTGACCTTGTCCAGCGCCTTATCTTTAAAAGCTTCAGTTTTCTCATCTGTGGTATGCATGCGTGAACGCTCAGTCGTGTCCAACTCTTTGTGACCCCTCAGACTGTAGCCCACCAGGCTCCACTATTCATGGGATTTTCCAGGCAAGAATACTGGAGTGGGTTGCCATGTCCTTCTTCAGGGAATCTTTCCGACCCAGGGATCAAAACCGGCAGGTGGATTCTTTTCCACTTAGCCACCTGGGAATCCCCATCTGTGGGGCACCCCATGGACCATAGCCCACCAGGCTCTTCTGTCCATGGGATTCTCCAGGCAAGAATACTGGAGTGAGTTGCCATTTCCTCCTCCAGGGGATCTTCCTGACCCAGGGATTGAACCCACATCCCTTATGTCTCCTGCATTGCAGGTGAGTTCTTCACCACTAGTGCCACCTGGGAAGCCCTCCCGTGTGTGCTATGAACCTAATAATAATTCCTTGTTCAGAGTGTTGTTATGAAAATTAAATCACACACACACATTACTAGAAAAGTATCTGGCATATACTAAACGCTCAGTAGCTGTTGTTAAACTACCTGGTTATTAAGGCTAATCGTAATTTCTCCTCTGAACTACCTGGTCTAGGAGCAATGTCCACATTCATATATAATTATAGTAAACTTGGGAAAAGTCTGAGGTCAATCATTTTGTACTGTCACTCATACTTTCCTTGGAGAAGGCAATGGCACCCCACTCCACTACTCTTACCCAGAAAATCCCGTGGATGGAGGGGCCGGGTAGGCTGCATGCAGTCCATGGGGTTGCTAAGAGTCAGACGCGACTGAGTGACTTCACTTTCACTTTTCACTTTCATGCATTAGAGAAGGAAATGGCAACCCACTCCAGTGTTCTTGCCTGGAGAATCCCAGGGACGGGGGAGCCTGGTGGGCTGCCGTCTATGAGGTCGCACAGAGTCGGACGACTGAAGTGACTTAGCAGCAGCGGCAGCATACCTTCCTGACGATGTAGGTTGGGATAGAGAATGGATTGTTGCAAAGTTAATTTGAGGATTAGCACACAAATGAAACTGCTACTCTCCATTTGGGTAAAAACATGCCATTGCTAGGATATTCTGTAACACTGGTGTGAACTGTGATTGTGTGTTTGTGTGCATACTGGTGGGTCTAATTGTAAGGAAATGAAGAGAGTGATCTGCTTTTGAAAGTCACACTATTACATTTCTGTCTGAACACATTCATCAACATTCCCACCTCAACACTTTATTTGGAGGGGAATAAGTTCAAGTGCAGGGTTAACTTGTTTGGCCTCCTTAGTGATAAAGAAATCATGATTAATTTTTGTGTTTACAAGGAGAGAAGTGCAGAAAGTTTTTCCTTACCTTTGTTATCCCTGTGACATCTACTGACCTACACCTAGCAATTCTCTGGAACAAAAATGTGTAGAAGAGAATAGCAGTGAGCAGATAGACATGAAGGAAAAGGCACAGGAAGACAGATTGGGTGGGAAGCGCATTTTACAAAGTGTGAAATGGAGTGTTTTATTTATTTTATTTTTACAACAACAAAAAAGGCATTACTTAGAGGAACTATAATTTGTGATTGGTCCAGGAGCCAAGTAAGACAGAATCATCAGAAGATCTTCAGATCTCGTCTCCTTTTAACCAAACTTCTTGTTTTGTCTTCACCAGGAAAAGATGCTACTCATTATTGAATGTGTAATGTATGCTGGGTATAGTTCTAAACACATCACCTGCATCATGATTTAACTTTTTTCTTGCAATAATTCTAACAATCCTTTTCTGTAGGCATTCAGTTCCTGTTTTACAGATAAGGTTTAGAAAATTCACAGAATTTTCACAGAACTGATAAATTGAAGATTCAAAGTTTGTACACATTTCTACCTGGCTCTGAAGCTTATAATCTTAACTGTTGAGGATGATATCCACGGAATGGGTGATGGTTAATTTTATGTGTCAGCTTAACAAGGCTGTAGTACCCAGATATTTGGTCAAACATTTCTGTAGCTCTTTCTGTGAAGATGTTTCTGTATTTTGAGATGAGATGAACGTTTGATTCAGTAGATACTGAGTAAAGCAGATTGCCTTCTGTAAAGTAAGTGGGCCTCATCCAGTCAGTTCAAGGCCTTAATAGACAGGCTCTGACTTGGACTGCAACTTGGCTTTCCCCTGGCTCTCCAGCTTGCTCGCCCACCTGCAGCGTTCAGTTTTGCAGCTTCCATAATCATGTGAGCCAATTCCTTAAAATAAAACCTCCCTGTTCGTACACATCCTATTGGTTCTGTTTCTCTGGGGGTCTCTAAGTCCATGGGGTCTCTAAGAGTCAGACGCGACTGAGCGACTGATGCTTCCTCTTTTTGTCTGGGTGAGCTGGCTGAGAGATGAGCCAGAGTATGCTTGCCTGGTGTGTCTTTGTAGGTCAGGGGACCCAGGCAGACAGGAAGAGGCTCCATGAGCTTTCTCAAGGTGTTGGCACAGTGGCTAAGAGCAAATGAATCTTATTTTCTCCAGTGCATGACAATACTTCTTATTCCCTGGTTTACTGGCATAAAATGGGCTCCGCTATTTATTTAGTATTTAGTAAATCCATTCCAGTTTATCTTGGGAATATATTCAGAAATTAGTCTGCAGTTAGTACATATGTAAAAGAAACACAAACACATATATGATCTCTCTCTCTCTCTCTCTCTCTCTATATATATATATATATACATATACATGCTAAGTACCATAATAGGTCTATGTCCAAAAATATGTTATTTTTTCCATTCAAAAACAACTCTAAGAAACAAATTTGGTGATCTTTTTCAGATGAGGATACTAAGACTCAATGGTAATTAATAACTTGCATTGGGTAAATGGAGGAGCTGGTTTTTAACTCAGATTTCTTCTGATTTCTAACCATATCTTTTAAACAAATATAATAAACACCTCTTTTACACATTATGTGCCTCTGAAAGTAAGTACAACAATCTAAAGTATGAAAACTGAATAAATACTAGTTTATTTTAAGAGCTTAAAGTAAATATGATATTCCTAAATAAGTCCCTGCTATTAGAATAATCTTTTGTGACTTACTCTTCTTAAACAGTTGACCTGATTTAGTACAATAGCTATCTAGTGCTATTTTAGCATAATGATCTTATGTCTATTAAATCATACTGGATTTACAAAGTTTACATTTCATAATGTTATTTTTTTTATTAACTTTCAGAGGGATATGAAAAACAAACTCAGCTATACAAAAATCAATTCCAAACCTAGAATGTTTGATGAGTGAAAAAGTATCCCTCCATTGGAAAATCAAAAATGGTTTTTATTTATCAGTTGATATACCTACTTCCAAAAGGGATGTTACTATAAAGTATGATGATTTTTTTGTGTGTGAGACTAATTTATGAAAGTGAAGGATTATCTGGTTTGCATAATATCCGTTTTATTTGTTCTGTGTCCCATCGCCAGTGATCTTTGAGGCTCTGGAATTTAGTTTAGCCAGTCGTTGTTTCATCACAAAAGTCCACTGACCAAAGTTAAAACTAGCGAAGGAGCAGAAGCAAAATGTAGGACCTTTTGTAAGGACTCCTTGGTGCCTTCCAAATAATGAGAGTATATTTTCATAAGCTGTGTTTCATGTGCCATTTTGTGAGAAAACTAATGCTAGCCTCAGAAGCATCTACCAACATAAGTGAGACCACCAGGTTTGAAAATGTATGGCTTAACACAGTATAGGAGAAGGCGATGGCACCCCACTCCAGTGTTCTTGCCTGGAGAATCCCAGGGACTGGAGCCTGGTGGGCTGCCGTCTATGGGGTCACATAGAGTCGGACACGTCTGACGCGACTTAGCAGCAGCAGCAGCAGCAACACAGTATAGTCACTAATACTTAACTCCAACTCTGGAAGGCAATATTATCTCTCTATCCTATGAAATTAGTATGGCTGACCAAACTAAGTCTGAAAAAATCAGATGAGGTTTAAAAAAGTCAGACTGCGGTGGGCAGATAACTTTAGTACAAGTCTAAAATAGAATCAAGAACATTGGAGCTGTTCTACTTCTGAACATGGAGATGTTTTGCCAAGACATGTTTCATCATCGCTATAATGAGTACATTAGAAACTGGGGAAAGTGTTGGAAGGTTCCCCAGTGAGGTGGCTGATAAGGTGGGTTCTTCTCTGTGACACTCACCCCAGGTAACCGGGGTACTATCAAATTTAGCTCATAAGTGATTCAAAGAAGTTTGAACAGAGGAAATACTCCCAAACCCCATGGAACATGACCCCCAGCATAAGTTTTAGTACAGTCTTAGTTTATTTCCAATAAGTCTTGACTTCTTTTTCCATCCTCCCTTCCCCTCCAGAGCTAAAAAAATTCAATTCAAAATAAAGAGCTCACTATGAGCACCTACACTGATCCAATTATCTGCTAACTGTTTGAGCCTAGTTAATTCAGTGGCTAAGGTTTAAAAAACATGGAGTTGAGTTAAACATAATGGCAACTTTATATTCACAACATTTTGTAAGCTCAGAGAAACAACTGGATCAAAATATTTTAATTCATTTAAAGTTTAAGTGGATTTTAATATTACAGATGTTCTTTGTAATTCTCGGCAAGTTTATTTGAATGGTACAAAATAACTAGAGGAGAGTTTTTGGAAGAAGAATGTGCTTAAGTGATACCAAATGATTAAGCCTGTTGAGTTACCAGTTGGCATGTGGCACAGGCTTTGGAGCTTTATGGGGGAAATAAGCCTGGCCCACATTTGGTGTATTTCTGCAGAACTTACCCGCATATTCTTTCTGCTAAAAAATAAGATGACTATTGGAAAAAATGAAAAAAGACATATCCTCTTCGCTACATCATTCAAAGAATAAAATGAATGTGACTGTAAGGTAACAGGATGTGGGTGTCTGACTCACAATGCAAGCAGGCCGCATGATGCGATGCTGACATCAGCAGCTGCGGGGACGTGTTCTTGGGTTTCACACCAGCAGCAGCTGAGCCCGCTCCCTCCAGTCACACCGCATAGTGCATCCTGCACGTCTCTGGGGCTCCGCGTCGCTCTCAGGGCCCTGCTGTCCACAGTGTCTTAGGGCAAAGCTGACATTGCCCAACACCCCTCCCTCTCTCCCTCTGTGCCCTGCCTCTTTTGCTACGCCTTTTCACAGTGGTCCTGCTCCAGCCTGCCCGGAAGAACAGCAGGTGGTGGGGAGAGCAGAACTCACCAGCCATCTATTACACCTGAGAGATAAGAGCAGCCTTTTTTCCTTCCTTGTTCCAACCTGTTTCATAATGATGGAAAGATGTTGCTTCCTAAAGCACAGATGAGGCCGGGAGATGGACTCTGTGCTCGCTTCCATCCTGCGGAACCCATGCAGATTCAGTTCTTTAGGCGACAGAGGTCATGTTCTGCATCTTATAATTACTGTTTGTGTGCAAACCTTATGCCTCCTCCTTGAAATTGGGAACATGACCCCCTAATCTTTTTATTGTCCATGGCAGCTATAAGAGGCACTCAAAATAAATATTTGTTAAACTAAAAAAAAACTTTAGAAGCATTTGAACAGGAAATAATAGGTGCATTAACTCAACAACCATGTACTGAGTGTCTTCTATGTTCGAAGCACTGTCCTAGTTCTAAGTGTCATGAATGTGAATAATGTAAGTTCTTGGTCTCAGTTAAATCACGTATGAGAGAGAGAGAAAGAGAGAAACAGAGGGGGTTAGGGGAGAGAGGGAAGGAGGGAGGAGACACAGAAAGACAGAGAGAGAGAGAGGGAGCTCACAAGGGGTGGTGGAGTACAGAACAGAAAGGTATGAAGTCTGCCCAGGACAATCAGTCAAGGCTTCCAGGAAAGGACTAGTTGATCCGGGTGCTGAAGGGTGGGTGATGTTCAACAAGAATAAAGAGGCAAAGTGCGCATTCCTTGCAAAACCACAGTCAATAAGAAACTGAGGAAAAGTTCAGAGTGACTGAAGCGTTGAGAAGAGTAGGGAAGAAAGGGAGAGAGAGGAGGGGATATTTATTTCCTATTGCTGCATCGCAAATAACCCCCAACTTAGTGACTTAAAACAGCACATGTGTATTGTCTCAAGGTTTCTGTGGGTTAAACTGAGTTCTCTGCTCAGGGTCTTACCAGGCTGAAATTGCAAAGTTACCTAGGTCTATGATCTCTTCCGAGGCTGTTTCCAGTTTGGGGCTGTTGCAAATAAAAGCCGCTATGTACATTCTTAAATATGCCCATCTTGATGTGTACATATAGTTTTCTTGGATAAACATATAGAAGTGAGATTGCTGAGTCAAAGGGCAAGTGTCTATTTAAATTTGCTAGAAACTGCCAAACTTCTTCCAAAGTGCTCAGAGCGTTTTATACGCTCATCAGCAGCTTATGGGTTACAGTGGCACTACATCCTTTCCAGCACTTGGTGTTGCCAGTCTTAATTTCAGCCATTCTGATGAGCGTGTACTAGCGACTCACTCTGGGTTTCATTTGTATTTCCTGGATGACTAATGACATTGGGTAATAATATTTAGATGTGGAATAACATTGCTTAAGTGAACAGGCTGAACTGACCCGGGTTCCAATCCTTGCTCTACTCTTCCCTGGCAAGATTCTTATTTTATTTTTTAAATCGAAAGATAGTTGATTTACAATGTTGTGTTTGTTTCTGGTGTACAGCAAAGAGATTCGGTTACACACACACACACATATTTCATATTCTTTTCCATTATAGATTATTAACAATACTGAATATAGTGCCCTGTGTGGTACAGTCAGACCTTGTTGTTTATCTGTTTTACATATAGTACCTTGTACCTGCTAATTTCAAACTTCTAGTTTTATCCATTCCTACCCCACTCACCTTTGGTAACTATAAGTTTGTTTTCTATGTCTGTGAGTCTGTTTCTGTTTTGTAAATAAATTCATTTGTGTTATATTTCAGATTCCACATATAAGTGATTTAATATGATATTTGTCTTTGTCTGACTTACCTCACTTAGTATGGTAATCCCTAGGTCCACCCATATTACAAATAGCATTACTTCATTATTTTATATGGCTGAGTATATATATGTATCATATTCTCTTTATCCAGTCTTATGTCAATGGATCTTCAAGTTGTTCCCATGTCTTGGCTGTTGTAAATAGTGCTGCTATGAACACCGGGGTGGATACATCTTTTCAAATTAGTTTTCTCTCTGGATAAATGTGCCTGGCAAGATTCTTGACTTCTTTGCAAAAGAAATAAAGTTATAGTATCTTCTTCATGGAGTTGTTAGATAGATTAAGTGAGATAATACCCATAGAGTTCTTAGCAAAATACATGGCCCAATAAAGAGTAGTTTTACTATTCATGAAGACGATTTAATGAACTAGGCTCACTGACACACAACTAGTCAAGTAGGTGATTTACCATTATTTTTAAGTGAAGGGAATTAAGACAGGGAATCGCTTGTACACACAAAGGCTGAAATTTCAAATACTCCTTTCTCATCTCAACAGATGGCATAACCCAGCCCCTCCCCATACCAGAACATCCTGGACTGATCCAACTTTATCACATGTCTCAGCCCACTTCTCTGTGATGAACAGATGTGGATTGCAGGGCTACAGCTCCCTTTATACATTTACCCTAATGTTGTTCTGCAGAAACACACTGCTGGGGCCATCCATTGCTCTCCTTTCTTTTCTCCATCTCTACTTCCCTCTTTCCATTATTTTCAACATGCACAAAGTAAAAGATTTTTAAAACTGAGGGAAAGGAAAGCGAACATGATTCTTGGTAGCATCTATTTTGGAGGTGGGAGTGAGGGAGGTGTAGCTTTTTTTGCGGGGGGAGGAAAGGAAGAAAGATGAGCTCTTTTTTCCAAATGTCTACTTGGTTAAAATCAGTGGCATTTCCAGAGGGGTGACATACATCTCCCTGCCTCCACTCCCCAACAGAATGTAGGATGTATCAGACCACCCAGGATCTTGGAAGACGGAATGAATAATTTAAAAAAATCCCTCTGATGATTTTGATGTCCTCCTGTTCCCACATCTTATGTCTTACTGAGACCCACTTGTAACTAGAAGAGAGGAGGTGAAGGACAGAGCCAGAAACTCTCCAAAAATGTGAAAAGAGCATTGAAAGCAAGTGGCCAGTGGAACGGGAGCAAAGCCAAGCAGAGGCTCCTGTGCATTTAAAGGAAGTAGGAGTAGCAACATTATGAAATGCTTCAGAGAAGTGAAACAGGATGAGGAATAAAAACAGATCACTAGAGCTGGAAGTCGAGGTCCATAGGCGATGCTTCTCAAAGGTGCCTTTATGTATATTGTTGGGGGCAAGTGGAAGGGATGAAAGCTAAATTTTATTGGATTAAAGAGTAAGAGGAAGGTAAGTAAATTCCTATTTCTCCTTCAAGAAATGGTCGAAAAAATAGGAGGTGAGACGAGAAAAAAAAAAGACTACAGAAAAAAAAAAAAGCTGATATAATTGTAAGCAAGTTATTCCTCTGGGACTCAATTTCTTTCTCTATAAAATGGGGATAATAACAGTACATATCACTTGGGATTCTGTGAGAATTAAATGAAAAGATAGCATATGCCTACAACAGTTTTGGGAACATGGAAATACTCAAAAAGTGTCAACTAACTCATTGTATTATTGAAGGAGAAATAGAGCAACTCTTTTCTTCTTATCCCAAAGTCTTGGGATGATCAAATCTGCCCTTTTCCATGGTCATGGCCTGCTGTTCCATTTAGGTGTCTCCACCAGACGTCTTCACTTTTTGGTGGCTCTGACGCTAAAGCGTCTGCCTACAATGCGGGAGACCTGGGTTCAATCCCTGAGTCAGGAGGATCTCCTGGAGAAGAAAATTGCAACCCACTCCAGTATTCTTGCCTGGAAAATCCCATGGATGGAGGAGCCTGGTGGGCTACAGTCCATGGGGTTGCAAGGAGTCGAACACAACTGAGCGACTTCACTTTCACTTTCACCAGCTGTCAGACACACTATACCCCTAATTCAATTTCCAATTGCTTCTCAGCTCAGCAGAGCCACAGGAAAATTCTTTAATCTTTGAAAGGACTTTTTTTTCTCCCGTCAAGTAGGTACAAGACTAGGATAACAAAAAACACAACCAGTGGGGAAGTTACAAGAGATCAGAAAAGAAATGGTATTAGTTCTCATTGACCTTCATTTCAAAATAAATTGAAACCAGCCCTCAGCATTTCAAGTTTTTCCCTTTTCTCTCCTCTTCATCCCTTGTCTCCCTGACTCTCTCTCTCCTTCTTGTTTTACAAGGTTTCCCAGTAACTCTACTTTATTACCTTTTTTTTTTTTTTTTTAAATCTAGGGGCTTAGCTTCTTTGGCACTCCCTGCCCTTTAAAAATACCACATCCATAGTCTGGTTTACCCTATATTTGATGCGGGGGGACTGGGGGAGTGAGAGAAGCACAAGTAAACACAGGTATTATAATGAAAGAGGGCTTCCCTGGTGGCTCAGCAGTAAAGAATCCGCCGACCAGTGTAGAAGATGCAAGAGACGCAGGTTCGATCCCTGGTCTGGCAGGATCTCCTGGAGGAGAAAGTGGCAACCCACTCCAGTATTCTTGCCTGGAGAAGCCCAGGGACAGAGGAGCCTAGCAGGCTACAGTCCATGGGGTCAGAAGGAGTCAGACACATCTGAAGCAACTCAGCACACACACACGCATAATGGAAGAAGGCAGTGAGGTGTCCTGAAAGGAGCACTGGTTTTCCTAACAGGAGAGCTGAACCCCCAGCTGCAATACTTGCCAGATGAGGACATGACTTTGCTTGTGCTTTCATTTCTTAATGATTAAACGTTATTAAAATGAGACACGTAACATGACGTACCTCATGGGGTTTAGTGAGATATACATGAAATCACATGAGAGAGCCCCCGGTAGGGTGAGACCTGTATGTACATACCAGCCACTTTCCTCCCCAGGACTAAATAAGTGTAATTTACACATTAGAGAATAACTTGGCTGCTTCGATCCCAAAGTGGCTCCTGCCTCATGAAGAAACAAAAAAAAAAAAAGAAAGAAAAAAGCACTAGTATTTTTTTCTGGCAAGAGTCATTGAAGGGGAATAAATCTATTTCAAATAATGGTGAATAGAACCTTTGAGACTGCTATAACATCCTGTTGTAAAGTGTGCATTTATATAAATGAAAGTCGAGTTTACCAATGCTGAAACGTAAATGAAACATAAAGGAAGCAAGCACTCACCTAGGAATGGAAGGCCAGGGGCGGGTGTTAAATCTTAAACGGTAGTCCCCTTGGGTTCATATACTGTGAATTCTATATGCTATATAGTTGAAGTGGGAATTTTTCTGTATTTCTTAGAGGGCCATAACATGGGCTAGTTGACTGCTTTTATTTTGTTTCACCCTGAGTGTGCAAAAGCTGTCATGTGTACAGTAAACAGTGCTTTTGCTGTGCCAATATTGTTGTATCAACACCTTTGCTCTGACACCTGCTGACTTGCCTCAGAGGTGGGGCATTCCACCCCCATTTGGAAACAGGAGGGCGATGAGCTTTCACAACAGAGCTACCTGCTCCGGCTGGTCCTCTTACCACGACATGAGTCTGCCTGAAGGATTGCTTGCTTACTGTGTCTTTTGAATGATGGGGCTTCCAAAACGGGAAGTGACAGGGCTGGACATGAAGACTGACTTCAGACTCCCTGCCCAGGCCTCTGCAGCCACTAATTCTGAAAACGCCATGGTCACATCCGTTGTGGACAAACACCCATGCCAGCCTTCATCAGGAAAGCTTTTTTTCCAAAGGCATACCTGCCCCTAGCTGGCCATGCCTTTCTACTCAAGGGCATAGCTATAGGATTCATTAACTAAAACCAATTAATTAATACTGATTTTGGTCATTGGGTTAGGCTATGTTGGCTTGTTTTTATACTTGCATGGACTTTTAAGACATAGGCAAAGCGGATAAATGTTCTTGCTGCTCTATTCTATGATGTGGAAACAAGAAATGTCACTTTTTTTTTTATCATAGCAAAAATCAGATTGTAGACCATCTGTCCACAGTAAACCCAGAATCCTTACAAGCTAGAGGAATGTTTCAATGAGAAATTGATTATGCTTGGGCCTAGGTGACCAAAGGCAGTTAGTTCCTATTTTGTTGTTTGGTTGCTAAGTCGTGTCGGACTCCCTGTGACCCCATGGACTGCAGCAGGTCAGGCTGCCCTGTCCTCCGCTATCTCCCGGAGTTTGTGCAAGTTCACGTTCATTGAGTCTCTGATGCCATTCAACCATCTCATCCTGTCACCCCCTTCTCCTCTTTCCCTCAATCTTTCCCAGCATCAAGGTCTTTCCCAATGAGTTGGCTCTTCGCATCAGGTGACCCAAGTATTGAGCTTCAGCTTTAGCATCAGTCTTTCCAATGAATATAATCCATTGTTCCTATGGAGATGAATTACAGTCCTACAGTTCCTAGAGAGATGAATTTTCACCATGAAGGAATCTTGAGCTCAGGATGACAGCTCTGAGTAATTCCACTGGTTATGTGAAATGAGTGTGTACATTTTCTGTTGATCAGGCAACTTCTAGCCCATGTGAGAATTCACATTCAAAAAATAAAAGATTTTAGGTGTCAACTTGATTGGGCTAAAGGATGCTGAGATATCTGGCACAACATTATTTCTAAGTCATCATTCAGCACTTCACTTGTGGGGGATTTCTCTTCATTTTCATCTGCAAACATTGGTCTCTAAACTCTGCAGTGTGTGAAACATCAGCTTATTTGCTTTCCTTGATACTGATCTGACCATTGTTCATGAAATTCTCCTGTCAGTACAGTTAAAGAATATCTTGATATTTTTTAAAAAATAAAATATTTTCTGTAGGTGCTTCTGGAGGGTGTTTCTGGAAGATATTAGCATATGAATCAGTAGACTGAATAGAGAGGATCACCCTCACCGCTGTGGTTAGGCATCATCCAAACCACTGAGGGCCTGACTAGAACAAAAAGGCAGAGAAAGGGAAAATGTGCCCTCTACCTGACCTGGGATATCCACTGTCTAATGCCCTTGGACATTAGTGCCCCTGGTTCTCGGGTCATGGGACGCAGACAGGGGTTTCACCTTGGCTCCAGTTCTTAGGCCTTTGGGTTTGGATGGGAATGAAACGACTGGCTTTCCTTGGCCTCCAGCTTGCAGAAAGCAAATTGCGGGACTTTTCAGCCTACTGAATCATGTGAGCCAAATCTCTACACACCTATATACTTTTTCTATATATTGGTATATTCCATTGGTGCTGTTTCTTTGAAAAACCTAATATACCCTGCAAGTGAAAGCTTTGCTCCCTCTGCACTGAGGCATTAAGGGTTGTCCTGGAAAGAATCCCTGGTACCTGAATGGTGATCAGCTTCCCAGGTCAGTCAATAGCTCAGTTCAGTAGCTCAGTCATATCTGACTCTTTGTGACCCCATGGACTGCAGCACTCCAGGCTTCCCTGTCTACCACCAACTCTCAGAACTTGCTCAAACTCATGTTCATTGAGTTGATGATGCCATCCAATCATCTCATCCTCTGTTGTCCCCCTCTCCTCCTGCCTTCAATCTTTCCCAGCATCAGGGTCTTTCCCAATAAGTCAGTTCTTCACATAAGGTGGCCAGAATATTGGAGTTTTAGCTTCAATATCAGTCCTTCCAATGAATATTCAAGACTGATTTCCTTTAAGATTGACTGGTTGGATCTCCTTGCAGTCCAAGGGACTCTCAAGAGTCTTCTCCAACACCACAATTCAAAAGCATCAATTCTTCAGTGCTCAGCTTTCTTTATGGTCCAACTCTCACATCCATACATGACTACTGGAAAAAACATAGCTTTGACTAGACAGACCTTAGTTGGCAAAGTAATGTCTCTGCTTTTTAATATGCTGTCTAGGTTGGTCATAGCTTTTCTTCCAAGGAGCAAGCATCTTTTAATTTCATGGCTGCAGCCACCATCTGAAGTGATTTTGGAGCCCAAGGAAATGAAGTCTCTCACTGGTTCTATTGTTTCCCCATCTATTTGCCAAGAAGTGATGGGACCAGATGACATGATCTTCGTTTTTTGAATGTTGAAGTTAAGCCAGCTTTTTTACTCTCCTCTTTCACTTTCATCACGAGGCTCTTTAGTTCCTCTTTACTTAAGGGTGGCATCATCTGCAATCTGAGGTTATTGATATTTCTCCTGTCAATCTTGATTCCAGCTTGTCTTTTATCCAGCCTGGCATCTGGTATGATGTACTCTGCATGTAAGTTAAAGAAGCAGGGTGACAATATATAGCCTTGATGTACTCCTTTCCCAATTTGGAACTAGTCTGTTGTTCCATGTTCGGTCCTAACTGTTGCTTCTTGACCTGCATACAGATTTCTCAGGAGGCAGGTAAGGTGATAATGTCTTTAAGAATTTTCCACAGTTTGTTGGATCCACATAGTCAAAGGCTTTGGTATAATCAATAAAGCAGAAGTAGATGTTTTTCTGAAATTCTCTCCTTTTTCTATGATCCAACAGAGTTGGCAATTTGATCTCTGGTTTCTCTGCCTTTTCTAAATCCAGCTTGGACATCTGGTAGTTCATGGTTCATGTACTGTTGGAGCCTGGGTTGGAGAATTTGAGCATTACTTTGCTAGGGTGTGAGATGAGTGCAATTGTGCAGTAATTTGAACATTCCTTGGCATTGCCTTTCTTTGGGATTGGAATGAAAACTGACCCTTTCCAGTCCTATGGCCACTGCTGAGTTTTCCAAATTTGCTGGCATATTGAGTTCAACACTTTAACAGCATCATATTTTAGGATTTGAAATAGCTCAACTGGAATTCCATCACCTCCACTAGATTTGTTCATAGTGATGCTTCCTAGGGCCCATTTGACTTCACATTCCAGCATGTCTTGCTCTAGGTCAGTTATCATACCTCGTGATTATCTGGGTCATGAAGATCTTTTCTGTATGGTTATGTGCATTCTTGCCACCTCTTCTTAATCTCTCCTACTTCTGTTAGGTCTGTACCATTTCTGTCCTTTATTGTGCCCATCTTTGCATGAAATGTTCCCTTGGTATCTCTAATTTCCTTGAAGAGAAAGAACCTGCCTGGTAATGTAGGAGACATAGGAGACTTGGGTTTGATCCCTACGTCAGGAAGGTCCCCTGGAGTAGGAAACGGCAAGTATGCTTGCCCATTTCAGTATGCTTGCCTGGAGAATCCCATGGGCAGAGGAGCCTGGTGGGCTATAGTCAAGTGGGCCTTGGGAAGCATCACTATGAACAAAGCTAGTAGAGGTGATGGAATTCCAGTTGAGCTATTTCAAATCCTAAAAGATGACGCTGTAAAAGTGCTGCACTCAATAGGCCAGCAAATCTGTGAAACTCAGCAGTGGCCACAAGACTGGAAAGGGTCAGTTTTCATTCCAATGCCAAAGAAGGGGAATGCCAAAGAATGTTCACACTATCGCATACTTGCACTCATCTCATACACTAGCAAAGTAATGCTCAAAATTCTCCAAGTGAGGCTCCAACAGTACATGAACCATGAAATCCAGATGTCCAAGCTGGATTTAGAAAAGGCAGAGGAACCAGAGATCAAATTGCCAACATCTGTTGGATCATAGAGAAAGAAGAGAGTTCCAGAAAAACATCTACTTCTGCTTTATTGACTATGCCAAAGCCCTTGACTGTGTAGATCACAATAAAATGTGGGAAATTCTTAAAGACATGATCACCTTACCTGCCTCCTGAGAAATCTGTATGCAGGTCAGGAAGCAACAGTTAGGACGGACATGGAAAAAGAGACTGGCTCCAAATTGGGAAAAGAGTACAGCAAGGCTGTATATTGTCACCCTGCTTATTTAACTTACATGCAGAATACATCATACAAAATACTGGGCTGGATGAAGCACAAGCTGGAATCAAGATTGTCAGAAGAAATATCAATAACCTCAGATGACACCACCCTTATGGCAGAAAGTGAAGAGGAACTAAAGAGCCTTTTGATGAAAGTGAAAGAGGAGAGTAAAAAAGCTGGCTTAAAACTCAACATCCAAAAAATGAAGATCATGTCATCTGGTCCCATCACTTCTTGGCAAATAGATGGGGAAACAATAGAACCAGTGAGAGACTTCATTTCCTTGGGCTCCAAAATCACTTCAGATGGTGGCTGCAGCCATGAAATTAAAAGATGCTTGCTCCTTGGAAGAAAAGCTATGACCAACCTAGACAGCATATTAAAAAGCAGAGACATTACTTTGCCAACTAAGGTCTGTCTAGTCAAAGCTATGTTTTTTCCAGTAGTCATGTATGGATGTGAGAGTTGGACCATAAAGAAAGCTGAGCACTGAAGAATTGATGCTTTTGAACTGTGGTGTTGGAGAAGACTCTTGAGAGTCCCTTGGACTGCAAGGAGATCCAACCAGTCAATCTTAAAGGAAATCAGTCTTGAATATTCATTGGAAGGACTGATACTGAAGCTGAAACTCCAATACTCTGGCCACCTTATGTGAGGAACTGACTTATTGGAAAAGACCCTGATGCTGGGAAAGATTGAAGGCAGGAGGAGGCAATGACAGAGGATGAGATGATTGGATGGCATCACCGACTCAATGAACATGAGTTTGAGCAAGTTCTGGGAACTGGTATTGGAAAGGGAAGACTGGCATGCTGCAGTTCATGGGGTCGCAAAGAACTGGACATGACTATGTGAACTGAACTGAGGGTTAGCTAATTTTATAAATAAATATGTAAGTATATGCTTATATATACATATTTATTTATGTGTATTTACATATATATAATGTATATGTGTAAAATACAAACATGTATAATATATCTACCAAATACAAAATACATAAATATATGTATGTACAAAATGAAAGGCTTGTAAATTCCCTGTTAACAAGAGTTAAGTTCTAAAAGAAGTAAGTGTTTATAACTCAGAATGTTAGTAGTTATTTTCCTAATCTATTGTTAGTTGGTAACAATCCATTATGCTTTAGGGTAAGGTAATGACCCTGAACTAATCACGGAAACTATTACAGAAACTACCCATTTCAGTGTTTTCCTTTCCATTTATTTCCCTGCTCACCTCTCCCATTTAATCTTTAGCTAATGCCTCTCCCAGCCCCCTGGACTTCCAGTCCAGAACCAGCACTTACAAAAGGATCCTGTTTGTGTGATATTTGGGATTTTGCAAATCCAGTTACAAAGTGAGTGGGAAGCTGGGTCTAGTGAGTGGAGAAGCTTCCTTCTCCAACTCAGTGGCTTCCCCTGTGGTTGATCGCTCCAGGGAGCAATGGACAACAGAGCCTAAATGCTGGTGACTCAGAGGCAGTGAACCCCTTGAGTTACATGAATAGCTTTTCAGTAAGTTTCATGCTTTTTTCTATTCTGTTTTAGTATTTGCTCTATCATCCTGAATTTAGAGTAGAAAATGTACATTAGGCTGCTTTTCAGTTTTACAGAAAGGTGAATTCATCCTCTCTTTCAGCCTGAGAGTCAGGACACATCTGTCTTCAGAGGCAAGCATCAGTAGTGGAAAGTATATGTGACTTAGTTTAAATTGTCCAGCTGGTTTTTCATGGTTGTGTGACCTCAAGGATGGTATTTAACCCCACTACCTCTTTTTTGCTCAGCCAATAATAACTGCTTGTAAAGGTTATTTTGAATTGCTGAAGAAGTATTAAAAAGTGCTTGGCATGGTATTGGCTTATGCTGTGCTGCTGCTAAGTCGCTTAAGTCGTGTCCAACTCTGTCCGACCCCATAGATGGCAGCCCACCAGGCTCCCCCGTCCCTGGGATTCCCCAGGCAAGAACACTGGAGTGGGGTGCCATTGCCTTCTCCAGGTATTGGCTTAGAGTTAGTCACATTTCTCTCCACATCCTAGTTTCCATTCCTTCCTGACCCTCCTTTTAATTCTGAAAATGTTTGTCAAGGGGAAGAAGTCATTTTCCATAGTCAAGCTTTTGAAGACGGTTCTTAGGCTGGCAACGATTGTGAAGCATTATGAAATGTTGTGGTTAGTGGCATGATTAATTAATTACCTAATCCTAAGACCTCATGGGATATAGTGAAGGACAGGGAAGCCTGGCTTGTTGTAGTCCACGGGGTCGCAAAGAGTCTGACATGACTTAGAAACTAAACAACAACAGCAACTTCTTCCACCGGAGCGCTTAGAACACTGCCTTCTAACTGCGTGGATAATTCATCTGGTTTCCCTGTTAGACTTAACACATCTTGAGAGAAATTCTGTGTCTATAGCAAATAGAATGGTCCAAGAACATGATAGGCATAGAAGAAATAATTCAAACAAATGGACAACTTAGATGAGGTCAGTTCCTATGCCTTTTGTATTATTGTTACTTCTGATAAAGCAACAATCATGGTGTGGTGTTAGATGAGAATATGGACTGCTCTTCATCATTTAGGATGTATGAAGTTGGCACAGAGGGATCTAGTACATACACTAAGGTCTTCATTGAGACAGTGGAAAAAGATGAAAACAACATGCTCTGAATTGTAATAATTAGAAGAGGGAAGAGGCTAGGGAATTCACTGGAGACCTTCAGAGATTCTTTAGAGAGTCTTCCCTATTTATTTATAGAAATTTCAGGGACATTTCCTTATGGAAGGTTTGATTTCATGAATACAATTCAAGGCAAAATTAGCTTTATTTTAAACATTGAAACTATATTTTAAATACTGGAATCATATCATTTATAGTGAGGTATGATGTCATCCTTGCTGAGTCCAGCTGTAACTCATGCTTTTGGATCTTTGACAGACCCATGACGATGCTTCCTCCCCACTGGCTGTTACATGTAGTCTCAGTCTCATAACACAAAGAGCTAAAATCTTTTCACATTTCATAGTAGGTTATCACTTGGATTCTGATGCAATATATTGTATAAACTACTGAGAGGAATCGGGTGTAATTTAACTTTGCAAATTAAAATTCAGATACAACTAGGTATCCTTATAAAAACGTGTAGGAGGGAATGGTATCAGATCCTATTTTCAGTTTATCATAACGGTCCTAAAAGTTCATCTCTTTGAGTGGATCAAAAGCAAATGCTAAGAGAGAGAAAGGGGAAAGTTGGCATGTTTGACAGAGTTGGAATTATTATCCTGTGATCCTATAAAAGAGGGCTGGAAGCTGACCAAGAGTTGAGAGACAGAGCAAGGAGACCTGCCTGCAAAGCTGACAGGTTCCTTTGCCTGCATGATACAATTTAAATCCTTTCATTTTATGATTATGATTATTTTTTATTTTTAGCAGGCTTTGTTCAGTGCCCTAAAACCTTATGATAGCTCCTTATTCTTATTCAACAAAAGGCACATTTCCTCACTTGATTCTATTCTTGCCTGCCTCCTGGAGAAATTAACGGAGCAAACAGCACTTTTTTATCAAACAATATGCCAATTTTCAAAAGCACATGCCATCCACCAAACCTTACTGAATAACAAAGACTCCTGTCGAACAGTTTGCACTGTCATTCTTTTGCATCCACGCTGCGCACAATGCTCTGATTGAGGGCAGGGCAACTGGACATGATGATCACCTGAGAGTGCTATTCAGGGTATGCAAATTCTCTCCCAGTATTCTGAGTAAAGCCCATTGGGAGGGTAGTACTGTGACAAAGCATATTTGAAAGAGGATGGTCAACCATGGATATTACCGTGCACATATGGCCACACAAGTCTTGACTATATAATGCTTTTTCCTGAAAAGCAAGTTGGCAGCCATATAGAATTTGTTGTTAATATTTGGTGCAGGAAGGGGCTGCTATCCAATCTGGACTGAGTGAGGAGTGAGTTGGGGCACAGTTTTTGCTCTTTTTCATGGCTATTGTCCTGTCTGTAGCCAAGGCAGAGCTGATGTTCAGGAGATGTAGCAGTAGATGCTCCCCAGTAGCAGCCAGGGGAAGCTTGGTCCATTCTTCACTGACTGCACAGCAGACACTATTAAAGGCAGGGGAAGCCATTTGTTCATGAATATACATTTGATACGTATAAATGCTTTGTGCCATGAATATTTATCTCTTTCATGGATTGCAGCTGCTGTGTATTGAAAACTATTAACAGGTTGGAAACCATCCTTTAGAAACCTATGCCTGCCATTTGTGTGCAAAATCATGTCTGGAAATTTATCTTTTCCCACTCTCTCTTTTGTGGGAAAGATAGAATACCACTGGGGCTTAAAGTGAAGTTGGTCCCTTAGTAGACAGAGAATTTGATAAAAATGGATGACTGCTTTCGTGAGTGAAAGTGAGTGAGTTGTGTCTGACTCTTTGCAACCCCATGGACTATACCAGTCCACGGAATTCTCCAGGCCAAAATACTGGAGTGGGTAGCCTTTCCCTTCTCCAGGGGATCTTCCCAACCAAGGGATTGAACCCAGGTCTTCCGCATTGCAGGCGGATTCTTTACCAGCTGATCCATATATATATATATATATATTTTTTTCCAACTTAAATTATTTTTGTAATTTTATAACCAAGGGAGATTTTATTTATCAACTGGCGTTTGGGTTTTGAGGAATATTCCATTGGTAACAGAGTTGAAATCATCAGATGTTAAATAATGTACAACTGTGAGGGTGAGGAGTGTCACTTAATTTTATTACTAAGATGGGATTCTTAGGCCTGTGGAACTTGGGGAATTTACTGTGGGATGTACTGTTTTTCAGATTCTGATATTTTATATTCCCTCATGAGCTCTATAATCTAGTCACTCTTCTTTTTCTTTTTTCAATTGGAGGATAATTGCTTTACGGTTTTGTGTTGATTTCTGCCCTACAACAAGGAGAATCAGATCTAGCCACACCTAACTCTTCTACACTTCTCAAACAACAAACCAAGCTCTCTCAGCCTCAGGGCTTTTGTTAATTCCATTCCCATTGTCTGAAACATTTTTCTTTCCTATAATTCTGATTCTTACTGGATCTCCTCTTAGCCTCTTTCTCTTCAAGAATCAGCTGAAGCACTTGTATTTTGTGATACAAATCTTCTATGACCTGAAGTTGCTGTTATTTGTTGCTAAGTCTTGTCTGACTCTTTGTAAACTCATGGATTGTAGCACACCAGGCTTCCCTGTCTTCTGTCTCGTGGAGTTTGCTCAAATTCATGTCCATTCAGTCAGTAATGTTTTCGAACCATCTCATCCTCTGATGCCCCCTTCTCCTTTTGCCTTCAAGTTTTACTAGCATCAGGGTCTTTTACAATGAACTGGTTCTTTGCATCAAGTGACCAAAGTATTGGAGCTTCTGCTTCAGCATCAGTCCTTCCAGTGAATATTTAGGGTTGATTTCCTTTAGGATAGACTAGTATGATCTAGAAGTCCAAGTGATTCTCAAGAGTCTTCTCCAGCACCACAGTTTGAAAGCATCAGTTCTTTGGTGCTCAACCTTCTTTACAGTCCAACTCTCACGTTTGTACATGACTACTGGAAAAATCATAGGTTTGACATGGACCTTTCTTGGCAAAGTGATGTCTCTGCTTTTTAATATGTTGTCTAGGTTTATCATAGCCTTTCTTCCAAGGAATAAGCGTCTTTTAATTTCATGGCTGCAGTCACCATCTGCAGTGATTTTGGAGCCCAAGAAAATAAAATCTACCACTGCTTCTACTTTTTCCCCTTCTATTTGCCATAAAGTGATGGGGCCAGATGCCATAATCTTAGGTTTATGAATGTTGAGTTTCAACACAGTTTTTTCATTCTCTTCTTTTACTCTCATCAAGAGGCTCTTTAGTTCCTCACTTTTGGCCATTAGAGTAGTATATCTGCATATTTGAGATTTTTGACATTTCTCCTGGCAATCTTGATTCCAGCTTGTAATTCATCCAGCCTGCCATTTTGTATGATGTACTCTGTACACAGGATCACCAGGTGGATCAGTGGCAAAGAATCTGCCTGCCAGTGCAGGATATGCAGGAAACAAGAGTTCAATTTTTTGGTCAGGAAGATCCCCTGGAGGAGGAAATGGCAACTGACTTCAGTATTCTTGCCAGGAAACTCCTGTGGACAGAAGAGCCTGGTGGGCTGTAGTCTATCGGGGTCACAAAGAGTCAGGCAGGGGTGAGGATGCCAGTACACACTCTGCATATGAGTTTAATAAGCAGGTGACAATATACAGCTTTGTCACACTACTTTCCCAGTTTTGAACCAGTTGTTTCATGTTCAGTTCTAACTGCTCTTTCTTGACCTGGGTACAGGTTTCTCAGGAGACAGGTAAGGTGGTCTGGTATTCCCATCTCTTAAAGAATTTTCCACAGTTTGTTGTAATTCACCTAGTCAAAGGCTTTAGCATAGTCAATGAAGCAGAAATAGATGTTTTTCTGGAACTCCATTGCTTTCTCCATAATCCAATGAATGTTGGAAATTTGATATCTGATTCCTCTGCCCCTTTGAAACCCATCTTGTGTATCTGGAAGTTCTTAGTTTATGTACTGCTGAAGCTTAGCTTGAAAGATTTTCAGCATAATGTTGCTAGCATGTGAAATGAGTACAACTGTGCAATAGTTGGAACATTCTTTGGCATTGTTCTTCTTTGTGATTGGAATGAAAACTGACCTTTTCCAGTCCTGTGGCCACGGCTGAGTTTTCCAAATTTGCTGGCATACTGAGTGCAACACTTTAACAGCATCATCTTTTAGGATTTGAAATAGTTCTAGAATTCTGTCACCTCCAATAACTTTGTTCATAGTAATGCTTCACAAGGCCTACTTGACTTCACACTCCAGGATGTCTGGCTCTAGGTGTATGACCACACCATCGTAGTTATCTGGGTCATTACAACTCTTTTTGTATTGTTCTATGTATTCTCATCACCTCTTTTTAATCTCTTCTGCTTCTCTTAGGTCCATACCATTTCTGTCCTATATCATGCCTGTTCTTGCATGAGATGTTCCTTTGATATCTACAATTTTTATGAAGAGATCTCTGGTCTTTTCCCATGCTATTACTTTCCTCTATTTCTTTACATAGTTCATTTAAGAAGGCCTTCTTATCTCTCCTTTCTATTCTCTGGAACTCTGCATTCAGTTGGGTACATCTTTCCCTTTCTACCTTGCCTTTCACTTTTCTTCTTTCCTCAGCTATTTGTGAAACCTCCTCAGACAACTACTTTGCCTTCTTGCATTTTTTTTTTCTTTGAGATGATTTTGGTTACAGCTTTCTGTGCAATGTTATGAACCTCCATCCATAGTTCTTTAGGCATTCTGTCTACCGTATCTAATCTCTTAAATCTATTGGTCACCTCCACTGCATAATCTTTAAGGATGTGATTTACATCATACCTGAATGGAAAATTCTGAAAGAGATGGGAATACCAGACCACTTGACCTGCCTCTTGAGAAACCTATATGCAGGTTAGGAAGCAACAGTTAGAACTGGACATGGGACAACAGACTGGTTCCAAATAGGAAAAGGAGTACATCAAGGCTGTATATTGTCACCTTGCTTATTTAACTTATATGCAGAGTACATCATGAGAAACACTGGGCTTGAAGAAGTACAAGCTGGAATCAAGATTGCCGGGAGAAATATCAATAACCTCAGATATGCAGATGACACCACTCTTATGGCAGAAAGTGAAGAGGAACTAAAAAGCCTCTTGATGAAAGTGAAAGAGGAGAGTGAAAAAGTTGGCTTAAAGCTCAGCATTCAGAAAACTAAGATCATGGCATCTGGTCCCATCACTTCATGGGAAATAGATGGGGAAACAGTGGAAACAATGTCAGACTTTATTCTTGGGGGCTCCAAAATCACTGCAGATGGTGAGTGCAGCCATGGAATTAAGACGCTTACTCCTTGAAAGGAAAGTTATGACCAACCTAGATAGCATATTGAAAAGCAGAGATTGCTTTGCCAACAAAGGTCCATCTAGTCAAGGCTATGGTTTTTCCAGTGGTCATGTATGGATGTGAGAGTTGGACTGTGAAGAAAGCTGAGCGCCGAAGAATTGATGCTTTTGAAGTGTGGTGTTGGAGAAGATTCTTGAGAGTCCCTTGGACTGCAAGGAGATCCAACTTGTCCATTCTGAAGGAGATCAGTCCTGGGTGTTTATTGAAGGACTGATGCTGAAGCTGAAACTCCAATACTTTGGCCACCTCATGTAAAGAGTTGAGTCATTGGAAAAGACCCTGATGCTGGGAGGGATTTGGGGCAGGAGGAGAAGGGGACAACAGAGGATGAGATGGTTGGATGGCATCGCTGACTTGATGGACATGAATTTGAGTGAACTCCAGAAGTTGGTGATGGACAGGGAGGACTGGCGTGCTGCAATTCATGGGGTCGCAGAGTCGGACACGACTGAGCGACTGAACTGAACTGAACTGAAATGAAATGAATGGCCTAGTAGTTTTCCCTACTTTCTTCACATTAAGCCTGAATTTTAAAATAAGGAGCTCATGATATGAGCCACAGTCAGCTCCAGGTCTTGGTTTTACTGACTGTATAGAGCTTATCCATCTTTGGCTGCAAAGAACATAATCAATTTGATTTTGGTATTGACCATCTGTAGAGTTGTCTCTTGTGTCATTGGAAGAGGATATTTGCTATGACCAATGTATTCTCTCGGAAAAATTCTGTTAGCCTCTGCCCTGCTTCATTTTGTACCCTAAGGCCAAACTTGCCTGTTACTCCAGGTATCTTTTGACTTCCCACTTTGCATTCCAATTCCTTATGATGAAAAGGGTACCATTTTGGTGTTAGTTTCAGAAGGTCTTGTAGGTCTTCATGGAACCATTCAACTTCAGCTTCTTCAGCATCCATGGTTGAGGCATAGACTTGGATTACTATGATGTTGAATGGTTTACCTTGGAAATGAACTGAGTTCATTCTGTTGTGTATGAAATTGCAACCAAAATTGCATTTGGATTCTTTTGTTGATTATGAGGGCTACTCCATTTCTTCTAAGGAATTCTTGCCTACAGTAGTAGATATAATGGTCATCTAAGTTAAATTCACTCATTCCTGTCGTTTTAGTTCGCTAAGATTTCAATGTTCACTCTTGCTATCTTCTGCCTGACCATGTCCAATTTACCTTGATTTATGGACCTAACATTCCAGGTTCTTATGAAATAATGATCTTTACAACACTGGGCTTTGCTTTCACCACCAAACACACCCACAACTGTGCATCGTTTCTGCTTTGGCCCATCCACTTCAGTTTTTCTGGAGCTATTAGTAATTGCCCTTTGTTCTTCCCCAGTAGCATATGGGACACCTTCTGACCTTGTGGGCTCGTCTTCCAATGTCCTGAGTTTTTGCCTTTTCATACTGTCCATGGGTTTCTCTACATAAGAATACTGGAGTGGGTTGCCATTTTCTCCTCCAGGGGACCATATTTTGCTGGAATTGTTCACTATGAGTTGTCCATCTTGGGTGGCCCTGCACAGCATGGCTTATGGTTTCATTGAGGCTTATGCAAGCCTCTTTGCCACAACAAGGCTATGATCCATGAAGGGGCTTCTATGACCTACATTTCATCTTTAGGCTTCATTCTTGTTCCTTGAACATCCCTTAAATAGACCCTACCTTAAACAAAACAATATGCTACTTAAATGAATAGATGATAAATGTATCACACATTAAAATGAATAGATAAACGTATCACGTGTTAGTGATGAAGCTTTTTAGTTATCTGGTACACCATTCAGGAATCACAAGGTTGTATCTCAGGAATGTAATATGTTCAATTTTGTTTAAAATAGATTCAGTGTTAACATAGTACTTGGGAAAACTCTTTTACTAACCAGTGGTTCAGATCTCTACATGTTCTAGTCTTACTCACTTCCCATTATTCAGGCTAAAAATCAAGCTTTTTCAGAGAATCCATTTGTACTAGGCTAACCAATTCCATGCTACTTTTGGGCTCATGAATTAAATTATATTTAGGGTTACATCTTTCCCTAACTATTTGTATTTGGCCTTAAAATTTCTTCATTTAGTTTCTCAGTCAAGATTATTACTCTTGTCTGGATTTTATCCAAGACTGCTGTCCTCTTTCTAACCATAGAACTTACATTTGAATTGAGAATTCAAGTGTTGTTTGAGGAAAATTCTTAATTCCAGTCAATAATTTTAATCAGTAAAATAAAAATTATTATGTGCTTCTAATTATAATAAATTATTAATATAAAGAGTTCCTATGTGCTATTAATATAAAGAGTTCCTAACAAGATTTTTTTGGACACTTCTCTCTCTATATATATATGTATATATAGACTCTGTCTAGACTACAGATCTTTGCATGTCATTTACTTCTATGTCTATCTATCATCAACATCATCATCACCACCAAAATCATTTGTCTTAGTTCTTTCAGGTTGCTATAAGTGGCTTATAAACAGCACTTATCTTTTATAATTCTAGCGGCTGGGAAGTTCAAGATCACAATGCCAGCAGATTTGATGTCTGGTAATGATCCATTCTTGGTTTATAGACAATGACTTCTTGCCGTGTTCTTACATGGCAAGCTAGGCAAGTGATCTCTCTGGGGCCTCTTTTATAAGAACACTAATCCCATGCAGGAAGGCAGAACACTCATGCCCTAGTTATTTCCCAAAGGTCTCACTTCCTAATATCGTCACCGTAGGCATCGAATTTTTAACATGAACTTTGTGGGGGAGGGGGGGGGGGGAGGGACACAAATATTCAATCTATAGCATTGTCCTCTCTCTCTATTCAGTTTGTGTGTATCAATAGATCTCTTTATATATTTAAATAACTTATGACCACCACTCTCAAAAGAGAAATGAGGAAAGTCAGGAAGCTCTTTACTTGGGGACCAATTATTATTCCTTTTATTTCTCTAGCCTTTCCTCTTTCATGTCTAGTTTTTAGCTATTTCATTGTTCATTAAAATGTCCTCCAGGGGAAAGAAGATGAGTTCTTAGCATCAAGTACGACGGGCTGTGCTCTAGGGATACTCATTAAGTGTCTGTTGACAATGCCGGTGACGATGATAAAATCCAAAGCAGTTAATTGGCTCTGTACCTGTTAGTAATCTCAATGAAACTTAGCACTAGACATAGGTTAAAACAGCTGGAGGATTTTCTGTGAATAGGGATGCTCTTCTTATGGATAGGGATACCCATGTAGAGGGCTTTTATCTCTCAATTTCTGTCAACTTGGAATGGAATAACAGAGCAAGGCTAGATCTGGTAAAGGCAGAGCAGACAAGTGTGTCTGTAGTATTGTAGGATTGTGAGAAGGCACTATCTGCTCACACTCTTCCTTCACCCACAAAGGTTAAACCTACAGCTTATCCTTGAGCTAAGACATCCCTTCTATTTCCCCCTATTTGGGTATGCACAGGACCCTGTAGAAATAGCAGGTTTTCAACCTAGAGAGAAGGAAACCTTTCAGCTAATTCTTGAAGGATGTGTAGAAATAAGTGAAATGGACTGGAATGTCTGGGGGAAAGCTCTCTGTCTCTTGTCTCAGCTAAGATAGGCCAAGTTCAAAGTCCTGAAAGAGTGAAAGCATGAAATTATAAAATATCTACGGAGAAGAACCCAAAGCTAAGAGACAAGCTTCACCCACTAGACAATTTCCTCTGGGGCCACTCTGTGTAGCCTGAGATGTGCTCTTCATTTTCATATTTCAGAGCTTTCCCCTTTGTTTCTCAAAGGTTTTGAATTGTTTTCTGTACTTAATTGCTGTAACAATTTTAGATGTTTATTGATGCTAATGGTGAATACAAGTAAAAGTAGAACTTTATTCCCTAGAGTACACACATTTCCCTTGTACAATTTTTTCATTATGTTTTTGAACCCCAGTATAGTCTGGGGTTACAGGAAAACCTACCAACTTATTTGCTAAGTAATGATACTATAAGTATGCCCATTTTATTTAAAAGTTAAGTTTTAGAGATTCAGACCAGTTTTCTAAATCTGAGATCAGTTTCACACACACAAAAATATATATGGTTGTGCTGTGAGATTTTGAGAGGAAATTTATTTAAAAGAATGTTATTTTATATTACCCACAGAGTACATGTTAAAATATGTCATATTTATTTCAAATGTCTTTCCTGCATGAAATAAGCCTATTCTTGGTAAACACATGTCTCCTGCCCTACCTACTTCAGGTTCTTGTCACTTTTCATCTCTCTCTCTTTTTTTTTTTTCCCTTCAAATTTTGTGAAGCCTATGGCTTTTAATTTCTATAAGACCTCCAAAATGCTAACTGTATCCCAAATTTGTGATTTTATTTTCTTTGCCTAAAAAAAGAGCCCAAATACACACAATGAGCCTACTTATTGGAAAAGACTTGAGGCTAGGAAAGATTGAAGGCAAAAAGATAAGGATGTGGGAGAAAATGAGATGGTTAGATAGCATCACTGACTCCACGGACATGAGTTTGAGCAAACTCTAGGCAATAGTGAAGGACAGAGGAGCCTGGTGTACTGTGGTCAATGGGATTGCAAAGAGTCTGACATGACTTAGCGACTGGACAAAAACAAACAAGACACACACACACACACACACACACACACACACACACCCCATAAATAAATTTCAGGGGTTTCCACTAAAGGAAATACAGAAAAGAGGAAAAAGTGGGGTGTATGTTGGAATTTAGACAATAAATGACATTCTTCTCTTTCCTGCCTGAGTTTGAAACTATCTAGCAAACAGGACTAAGGATAATAATCAAAATATCAACTTTATCTGATACAAAAATCTGGATCGGAGAATGGCTTACATCTGTGACAAAGAGACATTAATTTTATACACTAGGCAGAGCTAGAAAACTCACAGTGTTCCTGACATGAAAATAGTGACAGGAGTGGGGTGTGTGTGTGTGTTTGTGTGTGTGAATCACTCAGTTGTGTCTAACTCTGTGTGATCTGCCAGGCTCTGCTGTCCATGGAATTCTCCAGGCAAGAATACTGAGTGGGTTGCCATTTCCTTCTCAGGGGATCTTCCGGACTCAGGGATCGAACCTGGTTCACTTGTGTCTCCTACATCGGCAAGCAAGTTCTTTACTAGTTGAGCCACCAGGGAAGCCAGGAGTGGTATGTGCCCCTGTAACTTTTATAGCAACAAGAAGCACAGATAGCACCTTCCTGGAGGGAAAACTTGCTTCTTAAAGTTACAAGAGGGAGCTACGTGGAGGATTCCTGTTCCTTCTTTCAATTTATCAATCACATAAAGAAGAGTGAGAGAGGGCATGGGACTGTTTCTTCAGCAGTGGTCCCTCCATAGGGAAACCTTAAGACAGGAAACAGGAAGAGCCCCTCCTTTTGACACGTAAGGGCTCCTATTAGCCTCACTGTCTGAATTCAATTAGGCCATTTGGATTTTCTTTAAGCCTTTGGCAAGCTTCATGGCCACCCTGAACTATTCTTGGTTTGCTTATGCCTTTCAAAATTATCCTTAGGAGAGTTCTGAGAGCCTGGCTCTTGGGAAAGAGTACATTTTGTTCCAAATCTGTTCTTAGCTAAGCCAGAATGGAGCCAGATCTGGGTGCTTTCAAAACAGAACCTCTATATTAGTCACAAAAATTAGAGGCAATAAAACCTATCAGATCATCTGCTCCCTCCTCATGTCAAGCCCAGGGAAGGCGGGCTGCTAATCATCTTGAATTTACACTGTTTATCGGAAGAGTAACTAAATCAAGCTTCCTCAGTAACAGACGCTGAGGGGCTCACTATGTGTCAGCATACATATTCAGAAATGTATCCAGAGCACACGGAGAAGAATATACTCCAACAAAAGAAAAGTGCACTGACTCATTTTCACCACTACGTCAATTTAATGTCTCAGTCAGCTTCCTACCTAGCACTCAAATCATACCCGATTTTTTAATGTTCACTTTTATTTTGTTGAAATTATTCTCATCAGAGTCATTATCTTCCAGGTAAGATTTTCAATGAAAACCAGTTCTTGCTAATCAAGCGTTTTATTCATATCAACAATTGGAAATTTTGTTTTATGGATGTCCTACCAAGTCCACTTATTCTCAGTCAAATTCTGCAGAGAGAAATTTTATAAAAATGTTTTGCTTTTGTCAATTTTAACAACCAATTTTACCATATGTAGTTTTTGTTTTGCTTTGTATGCTTATTTTTATCATTAATATTCATTATGAATTGGATGGAGCAAAACAGTTTGTATTTATTTCTTAGCCAGTTTGTGAGAAAATACTAAACAATTCACCAGTTATTGCAGGATTATTGTATGATATAGGATTGGATTACTGTATTGCTAACCCAACTCTACTATATGTTTCTCCATCACTCTGAGTATTATATTTTAAAGCGCTTCTTCTCCTGGTGTAGCCAAGAGCATATGAAAAGGCCAAAGGTCTTGTTTTGTTCCATATTTATCAATATTTGGGAGAAAAAAAGCTAGGAGTGTTAAAAAGAAAACAGATTCTTTGTTCTCTTTTTTCTTTCTGTTTGTTGTAGCTTTGTTCTGTTTTTCTTCTCTTTTCAGCCTTATCAAAGTTTCTCTGATTTACCCTTTTATATTTCTGTCGCTAGTCTATCCTTTTTGTCTCCTGTTTGGTACTCTGCCTGCTGTTGGCTTTATTTTCTCTTTCTTGCATCTTCTGAATCTCACTCAGTATCTTGAACATTCTCCTCTGAAGCATTTAGCTGGGCATCTATCATCCTACCTCCATCTCTCACCAAGAGCTGCTTTTCTGAGTGCTGGATGTTATGTTGACAAAGGCATAGGGAAGAACTTCTTGCCTTTGCCACTTAGCATCACACTTGGATCCAGCCACCATGCCAAAAGTGGCTGTGAAACTGTTTTTTGGGATGGCTCTAAAAGCAGCACTGAAAATGATCTTTCCATCTGGGCTTGGTTTTATGGGGCACAGGGATGGAAGTTCTGATCTCAGGATGACTTTGCCAGATCAAGGAACTTGGAATCACCATAGATTTATTGGAGAATAAATCTGCATGCTTGGACCTGCATCAGTTGATTTCATCCTTCATGCATTGAGATACAATTTCTGCCTTTTCTCAACTGTTTAAAGTGTTGTGGTATTGGGTCGAGATTTTGCAAGCATTTGTTATTGTCTCTGTTGTTATTTACTACTAACTGGGTTTGCATGTTTGCTTGTCTTGTAGTTCAGTGTATAACCATCACCACAGTCTATTTTCAGAACATTTACAAACTCCCTAAAAGAAACTCCAAACCATATTCATTAGCCATCTTTCCTCATTCCCCAACTGAGGAACTACTAATATTCAGTCTTCTGCCTCCATGGATTTGCTTATTTAGGGCATTTCAAAGAAATGGAATTACACAATGCGTGGCCTTCTGTAAGTGATTTCTTTCATTTAGCATCATATGTTCAACGCTCATTCATTTTAAAGCATGTATCTGTACTTCATTTTTTTATTGCCAACAAACATTCTATTGCATGAATATGCCACATTTTGAATATCCATTCATTAGTTTATGGTTATTTAGCTTGTTTCCACTTTTTAGTCATTATAAATAATCATTATCCATAGTAATGAACATTCATGAGTATGCTTTTGTGTGGATATATGTTTTAATTTCTCTTGGGTATCTATCTAATGTTGGTATAGATAGGTCTTATGATAATTCCACAGCCATCATTTTGAGGAACTTTCAAACTATTTTCTAAAATGCCTGCCCTGTTTTACACAAATTCATTCTTTTGATTGTGGGCATCTTGTTTTCCCAACACCACTTGCTGAAAAGACTGTCCTTTGTTCATTGAATTGTCACGGTGCTCTTGTTGCAAATAAATTGGGCATAAAGGCAAAGATTTCTTTTCTGGACTGTCAGTTTAACTATATATGTCTAATCTCATGCCAGCACCACATTGTCTTGATTACTGTAAATAAATTTGAAAATGAGAAATATGAGTCCTAATTTTGCTCTTTTTCAAGATTCTTTTGGTTTCTGAGTCCCTTGACTTTTTGTATGAATTTTAGAATCATTTTGTCAATTATTGAAAGAAAATCAGTTATATTTTGAAAAAGACTACACTTTTGGTAGATTAATTGATGAGTTGGTAGATTAATTTACTGAGTAGTAATACATCTTAAAAATGTTAAGTCTTCTCATCCATGAAGGTAGGATGTTGTTCCATTTATTTAGATCTTTAATTTCTTTCAGTAATGTTTTATACTTTTCAGTGTACAAGCATTACACTTTAAAATGTTATTTCTATTTATTTGATATATTTTGCCATTATTGTAAGCAGAATTTTTTTCTTATTTTAATTTTTGGATTGTTTGTGGCTTGTTATTTTTGTACTTTGAGCTTATATCCAGGTGCAAAGTTGAATTTGATTATTAGTACTAATAATGAATTTCTTTGGATTTTCTATATACAAGATCAAGTCACTTGCAAATAGAAATAGTTTCAATTCTTCCTCAAGGTAGGCTGGAAGTGAGTGACTGGTATTGTATTTTTTCTTACATATTTTCTGCTCGTGCACCCAGATTTGCTTGTGCATATGGCCTTTTGGATCCTCAGAAATATGTCAAACTCCTCTGTGGCCATCTACTTCTCTAACAGTTCCTTTAAAATTTCAGGTGAGGTCCAGGTTTTCCATTGCTGAAATCATAAGCATAAGCAGTTGCTTCTAGAAGTTTGTTATTGTGTTAGAAGTGCCCTGGAGATAGGCCTAGGTAAACTGAGCTCTGAGTCAAATCAAACAGCCAACATACTCTGGGAACAGTGATTTTCTAGGGCACTGCAATTTTGAACAGGCTATTGACCTTTTTCTTGGATAATGCTTTTATTGGAATTCCACAAGAGGTCAGATTTCTCCATTGTCAGCAATGTCAACTTTTGTCTAGGATGTCACTGAGCTGGGGAGTGAAAGTGTAAGTATAATCTAAGTCAGAATGGCAGATAACCCATTGTCTCACTGAGGTTCAGTAATTTTTTTTCTATATAGATGGTTTTTAGTTTGTTCCTGTCACTAAGTCATGTCTGACTCCTGAGACCCTCATGGACTGTAGCCCACCAGGTTCCTCTGTCCATGGAATTTCCCAGGCAAGAATACTGGAGTGGGTTGCCATTTCTTATTCCAGCAAATCTTCCCAACTCCAGGGATCAAATCTATGTCTCCTGCATTGACAGGTGGATTCTCTACCACTGAGCCATCTGGGAACATATATGTAGAGTATGTCAGGTGAAATGATGGGCTGGATGAATCACAGGCTGGAATTAATATTTCCAGGAGAAATATTAACAACCCCAGATATGCAGATGATACCACTCTAACGGAAGAAAGTGAAAAGGAACTAAACTGTCCCTTGATGGATGTGAAAGAGAAGAGTGAAAAAGCTGGTTTGAAATTCCATGTTCAAAAACTAAGATTGTGGTATCTTGTCCCATCACTTCATGGCACGTAGAAGGGGGAAAAGTGAAGCAGTGACAGATTTAATTTTTGGGGGGCTCCAAGATCACTGCAGTTGGTGACTGCAGCCATGACATTAAAATAAGCTTGCTCCTTAGAAGAAAAGCTATGACAAACCTAGACAGTATATTATAAAGCAGAGACATCACTTTGCCAACAAATGTCTGTGTAGTCAAAGCTATGGTTTTTCCAGTAGTCATGTACGGATGTGAGAGTTGGATCATAAAGAAGGCTGGACTGGAATCATATGGAAACTTATTCAGAAACATGACTGGTGCCCAGGCTATAATGACTCAAAAGGAGGGCATGCCTTGCATGGTGAGTAGAGCCTATATGTGTAAGTTCTTGGGTTTCTCATAGAATGAGACTAGTTCCAAGAGGAAGCATCCAAGTCACTGTAGAGAGTTCCATTATACTGTATTGATCAAAGGAATCAAAAGCTCATCCAGATTCCAAAAGAGGGTTCACAAACTCAGCCTCTTTATGGACTGTAGGAAGGTGCTATTGCAAAAGAGCATGTGGGTGGCAGATATTGTGTGGATATCTATTGAAAGCACAATTGTCCACATTCGTTGCAATGTAGCTGCTTTTTTAACTGTCTATCATCTCATCTGAAACTCAAGTTCAAGGAAGTTCACTTAGGTCTCTCTATATCCCCAATGCCAAGCACTCAGTAAATGTTTGAACTGAAGGCTTGAAGGCTTAAACCCTGGAGAGAAGTAAAGAAGAAATGTGAGAAGAAAAAGGAACTTGAAATTGACTAATTGTATCAGCTTTATAATGAGTGAGGATTTCTTCTTGATGTAAAAACAGCTTGGTGTGCGGGTCTATGTTTCTTTAACCTACTTTTCCTTTCTGCGTTCAGTTTCTTTTTCATTCAGCCAAGATGGGAATATTCATCATTTCCAAGGCTCTGTGCCATTACCCTCAATTACCATTTTGTTTTTAGCTTTATTCTGGCAAAACTGTGCCCCTGGCCAACCTAACCATTCATCTTTCTATATTCTACAATGAATTATTGATCACTGCCAGATAAAATTCACCCAGGCTTCTAGGATGCTGCTGTGAGCTCACAGTTGATGCTTGTATTAGTTTGGACGGGTTTATAGATTGATCAGGCTTCCCTCCCGGCTATAGTTCTCTCATTTCTCTTCCTAAGGCCCAGGCTGAAGGGGCAGCAACTACCTGAGGCATGTTCTTCTCCTGATGGGGGTCAGAAACACCAGAGACACCATGAGTAGAAATTAACACCGTATTTACTACTTAGAATCGAAACTGGCACACTCTCCTTTCAGATGCGCTCTACCGTCCAAAGAAAGACTAAGCCAAACAATGTGAAGCAAGTATATTCCTTATGTAGACAGAGGAAAACAATGGTACAAACAATGGTACAAACAATGGTATATAGATTTCAGATTTTTACTCGATCCTCTCAGCTGTCCCTCGTCCTTTCTGTGTATCTCCAATTAGTGATTTTTATAATTTTCCTCCAAAGTCATTTACAATTTCATTCAGGATCTCAATCTCTCCATTAACCTACCTTATTCTGAGTAAAAGAGTCACTCTCCAACTTCAAATATAAATTAGAGATTTTTCAGCCGGAACTTTCTTAACTTTCAGTGGATCCCTTATATTAGTCATTTCTCTGTATGGTCCCCTCCAAGCTTAGCGGAAATCATATCCATGGTTCAGTTCAATGTTAATCCTTTCACCTCTTTTCTGGAGCCTAGCCCTTCTGATCTTCTTTGGTTTGACACTGTTAACTATATCCTCTTATAATTTGAAATTGTTCTTCTCGTCTTATTAATAGAGTAGTTATGAGACAGTATAAACTATGAAAGCTATCAAAAATTCAGCCATATTGTTTTATCATATGGATATTGGAAATATCATTTTAATATAGGAAAGGCATGAAAGTAATTCAGTATAGAATGAAGCAGTAGATTGAATGAATAAACCAAGTGGTATAGACACCTATGTGGGAGGATTTAAACTGACAGGGGACATGAATTCTTTAAATTTTATTTTCTGTGGCACAGCAATTATAAGAGACTCCAAATGATAGCTATGGTAGTTAGTGAATTTTCTTGGATGCCTTCATCTCTAGGCTTTAAGACAATTGAAATCTCTGGTTGCTAAGCCAATGCTGTGAGCTGATGATGAGTTTTCTGTTGCAGAGTAACAAATTACCATCATATATTTATGGGCTTAATACATATTTTTATTACCTCAGTTTCTATAGTCTCAGTGCTCTTTAATGGAGCCCTTGTCTCGGAATTTTATTTTATTAATTAATTAATTTCTTTTAATTGGAGAATAATTACTTTACAATATTGTGATTTTTTTGCCATGCATCAACATGCATCAACATGCATCAACATGCATGAACATGATGATAGGTATACATGTGTCTCCCTCATTCTGAATCCCCCTCCCACCTCCCTCCCCACCCTATCCCTCTGAGCTGTCCCAGAGCACTGACTTTGGGCACCCTGCTTCATGCATTGACCTTGCACTGATCATCTGTTACACATATGGTAATATACATGTTTCAGTGGTATTCTCTCAAATCATCCCACTTTTGCCGCCTTCTGCTCTGTCCAAAAGTCTGTTCTTTACCTCTCTGTCTCCTTTGCTGCCCTGCATGTAGGATCGATGGTACCATTTTTCTAAATTCATATATATGTGTTAATATACAGTATTCGTCTTTGTCTTTCTAACTTACTTCACTCCGTATAATAGGCTCCAGGTTCATCTACCTCATTAGAACTGACTCAAATGCATTCATTTTTATAGCTGAGTAATACGATATGTACCACAACTTCGTTATCCATTCATCTGCCAATGGATATTTAGGTTGCTTCCATGTCTTAGCTATTCTAAATGGTGCTGCAATGAACATTGGAGTACAAGTGTCTCTTTCAATTCTGCTTTTCTCTGGGTATATGGCCAGCAGTGGGATTGCTGGGTTGTATGGCACTTCTATTCCCAGGTTTAGAAAATGTAGGTCAGAACTTTGATCTCCTCTGAGCCTTGGGATCACTTTCATAGCTTACACTGATTGTTGGCAGAGTTCAATTCCTTGTTGTTGTAAGACTAAAGTCCTTGTTTTCTTTCTGGCTGTGGTCTGGGGACTGCTCTTAGTCCCTAAAGGCTGCCCTCAGGTCCTTGCCGCACGGTCCTTTAGACAGGCAGCTCACAACATGATTGTTTGCTTCTTTATGCTGCAGGAGAATCTATCTCGTTGTGAAGCTCTCTTTTAAGAAAAGCTTAGATTCTTTTTTTTTTAAATTTACTTTTGTTTTTAAAGACTCTTTAGTTTCTTTTATGTCTACAATTTTGTGTGTGTGTGTGTGTGTGAGCCATGCAGCATGTGGGATCTTGGTTCCCCAACCAGGGATCAAACCTATGCCCTCTGCATTGGAGCGTGGAGTCTTAACCACTGGGTGCCAGGGAAGTTCCTAGATTCTAATTTAAAGACCCACTCAGGCAAAGTTCTCTTTTGTTTATCTCAGTTTGGTACCTCAATTATATCTACAAAATTCCTTCTCTATTGCCATGTAATATAAAGTAAACACAAGAATGAAATCTTATATTCATGAATTTCATCCACACTCAAGAGAAGATTATAGAGGTTGCATATGGCAAGGGTAAATCTTGATCACCAACTTAAAATTATTTCTATCACAAATAAAAACCTCCAAATTACCTTTCAAATGAAATTCAGAATTCTTAAGACTGACGTAATTGTTTATTTAATGAATATTTGCCTTTTCTTCTGACAGAGGAAGGTAAATAAAAGCTTTAAATTTGTTTTCACTTTTGTGCTTTGTGACTTTTTTTTAAGTAAAAAAAGATCTTTTATTTATTTTTTTTACCTGTTACTCTGGAAAATTCCTTTGCTTCTCTTGTGTTAGATCTTTTCTTCTTGGGTCATGTCTTAATTTATTTTGTTTTAGTCATTCCGTTTGGTTTTATACATCTTCTGCTGCTGCTGCTAAGTTGCTTCAGTTGTGTCCGACTCTGTGTGACCCCATAGACGGCAGCCCACTAGGCTCCTCTGTCCCTGGGATTTTCCAGGCAAGAATACTGGAGTGGGTTGCCGTTTCCTTCTCCAATGCATGAAAGTGCCTCTAGTAGCCTCCTAAAAGTAAGTTAAGGAAAGATACACGTTTTAAATTCATATTCATCTAAAAATCTTTATCCTGTTTTTATGCTCCACCTAGCCTGGCTGGATATAAAATTCCAGATTGAAATACTTTTTTCCTTGGAATTTTGAAGTCATTGCTCCATCCTTTAAAAAAAATTCCAATGTGGTTATTAAATCCTGTGTCATCCTGATCTTATTCCTGAGTTTGTAACATATTTTAATCTTTCTGGAAGCTTATACAGCCAGATCTTTGTCTTTAGTGCTCTAAATTTTCACAATGACCTGTCTCACTGGAAGTCTTTTAAAAACTCATAGATCTGACAGGCTGTAGTTTATAAGAATCACTTGGGTTGATTGATTTAAAAATAATAGATTTGAATATTCAAAATTGGAAGTGTGAGAACTTTATGGTTTAGACTCTTTATGGTGGCTTAGACCAAGGCAACTATGGTATCATAGGGAGGTGGATATATTTAAGATATGTTTATGTATTGAATAGACATAATACAAGACATAATACAAAGACAAAACTTTTGACTATGTGGATCATTATAAACTGTGGAAAATTCTGAAAGAGATGGGAATACAGACCACCTGACCTGCCTCTTGAGAAACCTATATGCAGGTCAGGAAGCAACAGTTAGAAGTGGACTTGGAACAACAGACTGGTTCCAAATAGGAAAAGGAGTACATCAAGGCTGTATATTGTCACCCTGCTTATTTAACTTCTATGCAGAGTACATCATGAGAAATGCTGGGCTGGAAGAAGCACAAGCTACAGTCAAGATTGCTGGGAGAAATATCAATAACCTCAGATATGTAGATGACACCACCCTTAAGGGAGAAAGTGAAGAAAACTAAAGAGCCTCTTGATGAAAGTGAAAGAGGAGAGTGAAAAAGTTGGCTTAAAGCTCAGCATTCAGAAAACTAAGATCATGGCATCTGGTCCCATCACTTCATGGGAAATAGATGGGGAAACAGTGGAAACAGTGGCTAACTTTATTTTTTTTTTTGGCTCCAACATCACTGCAGATGGTGGCTGCAGCCATGAAATTAAAAGATGCTTACTCCTTGGAAGAAAAGTTATGACCAACCTAGACAGCATATTGAAAAGCAGAGACATTACTTTGCCAACAAAGGTCCATCTAGTCAAGACTATGGTTTTTCCAGTAGTCATGTATGGATGTTGGACCATACAGTTGGACTATTAAGAAAGCTGAGTGCTGAGGAACTGATGCTTTTGAACTGTGGTGTTGGAGAAGACTCTTGAGAGTCCCTTGGACTACAAGGAGATCCAACCAGTTCATCCTAAAGGAGATCAGTCCTGAGTGTTCACTGGAAGGACTGATGCTGAAGCTGAAACTCCAATACTTTGGCCACCTGATGCAAAGAACTGACTCATTTGAAAAGACACTGATGCTGGGAAACATTGAGGGCAGGAGGAGGAGGGGACGACAGAGGATGAGATAGTTGGATGGCATCACCTACTCAATGGACATGAGTTTGGGTGGATTCTGGGGGTTGGTAATGGACAGGAAGGCCTGGTGTGCTGTGGTTCATGGGGTTGCAAAGAGCTGGATTTGACTGAGTGACTGAACTGAACTGAATAGACATGAACCAGCACATAGAGTGTTTTTATAGATGACATCCTGACTTTTGGAACATGAAGCAAAGGGGGAAGGGAAGCACATTGAAAAGGAGAGCAAAGATATAGTTGTGTGTGAGACTGCAGTTGAGTATATAGGTCTGGACTTAAAATAGAGGTCTAGAAAAGGCATACATTTGGAATCCATTGGTATTGATATAATATTTAAAATCATAAGAGTAAAAAAGTCAAGAATTTAGCAAATGTAGATGAGTGAAAAGAATGCCCAGGTAGAGCTGTAGAGAAGTCTAACAATGAGGGGTAAGTAGCAAAGGATGTGGAGAAGGCAATGGCAACCCACTCCAGTGCTCTTGCCTGGAGAATCCCAGGGATGGCGGAGCCTGGTGGGCTGCCGTCTACGGGGTCGCACAGAGTCGGACACGACTAAAGCGACTTAACTGCAGCAGCAGCGAACGATGAGCCAAGAAAAGTATCTTGAGAAGGAGAGAGTAAAGAAATAGGAAGGAAACTAGGAAAGAAGGAATTCTAAATGTCTAGAGAAGAGATTTTTCAGAGGAAGGAATAATCAGTGTGTTGAATTTTGCTGAGAGGTCTAAACAGTTTGAGAAGTATCCATTATGTTTAGCCAGAGGTTGGTCATTGTGATCTTGGTAAGAGAAGCTTTAGTAGTGTGCTGAGTGAAGATAGAATGGGATGTAAAAAGAAGCAATTCTTTAAGTTACTTGGTTCTGAAAAATAATTAAGAAAAAGAATGTAATTAGAGTGAGTTATATGGTCAAAGTGGAGAAGGCAATGGCACCCCACTCCAGTACTCTTGCCTGGAAAATCTCATGGACAGAGGAGCTTGGTGGGCTGCAGTCCATGGGGTCGCTAAGGAGTCGGACACGACTGAGCAACTTCACTTTCACTTTTCCCTCTCATGCATTGGAGAAGGAAATGGCAACCCACTCCAGTGTTCTTGCCTGGAGAATCCCAGGGACGGGGGAGCCTGGTGGGCTGCCGTCTATGGGGTCGCACAGAATCGGACATGACTGAAGCGGCTTAGCAGGAGCAGCAGCAGCATATGGTCAAAGGACTTCTTCAAGGTGCTAGTGGAAAAAAGAGAGATAGAATCAAGAAGAGTCAATCATGAGGAATTATTACCAAAGAAAAAGTGTTCCTAAAAGAATGGAAGGGAATGGCATCTACAACACAGGCAGAGAGTTGAGTTTTAGAGAGGGAAGGCATGCTAATTCTGTAGTTACAGGCGGAAGAGTGGGAAAGGATATATCCAGACATGTTTTGTGAATTTCATTGGGGGAAAATGAGAAAGTCTGTATTTGGTGGCTACAACTCATACAGAGTGAGGAGGGTAAAAGCTATTTGGAGAGATCTGGAGAGATTGCTAAGTGGTGCTGAGAACCCTATTGAAGTGGGTAATCACGAATTTTTAATTATGTCAATTATATTAGTTATATAATTTTCGCTTAAAACCCAAACTCCTTTGCCTAATGATTCTCAAATGAAGATCTGCTTTAGAATTACATAAGAACCTTTTCCTTCCACTTTTTCCGAAGTTGAACTTCAACTGAGACCAAACGATTCCAAATGTCTGGGTATGAAAAATAACATGTCTTTTAAAACCTCCAAACATTTATTATTTGATTATTATGCACAGAATCACTTTTTTGGCATGATATACATGGGTTTTCATGATTAGGCTGCCTTTGATGTGTTCATCTTTACTTCCTGCTATTCTTTGGTTTGAATTCCTAAACTCCATAATAAACCACATGTTATGGGGGCCCCTAATTGTCCCATGATTTTGCATCATTTTATCAATACTGACCCAGAATAGAAAGCCAAACAAGCAGCACCTCTTAATTAATCATCGAGAAGACTTAATTCTACATCACTAGTTACAGAACACACATCAGTCCCTCCATTCTTTTCTGTATCTCTCTCCCTGATAGGGGTCTGGTCTGCATTGTCTGGATTCCTTTGTTAAAGGCAGTAGTTCAGAAAATAACAGTTGTGATGGAAAAAATGTTGAATGCATGGCAGCTCTGGTGCAAGTACAAAACCAAACTCATGAGTCTCTTCCATACATTTTGGAACCAGGTCACCGGTCAAACCAAGATGAGAGGAGAAAATCAAGTCCCATGAAAACGAAGAGGGCCTGATATCTACAAAGAGACGAAGCACCAAAAAGGCATGGTATTTCAGAGACATAGAGAGGACAGAGGTTTTAGAACAGGGAGAGACTAACCAAATGGGTCAAATGCTGCAGACAGTCATGTCAGATAAGAACTGAGAATCACTCATCGTCGTGGGAAATATAAAAGCCCTTGGAGACCTTTGTGAGAGCAATTCCAATGGGCACAAGAAACAAGAGCCAGATCACAGCAGGGTGAGGGATAAAGTGGTTATTAGGAAATAGAGACGTCTTGCAGCATGAAATTCTTTAAAGAGTCTGATAGCAAAAAAGCAGAGTAGTATGGGGTCACAGAGAAGCATTTCTTTATTCAAGACTGGAGAAACTTAAATCTCTATATACACATAAACATGTATATGAATTTTAGGGAAAGAAACAGGAAAGAGAAGAAAAGAAAATGGAGAGGGTGAAGGAGAAGATGACAGGAGGAAAGAGCACGAGGAAGATGAGGAGGAGGAACAGGAAGAGAGAGAAGAAGAGGAAGAGACTGGGTGACGGCGGGGAGGTGGTAGGGTCACTGGGGAGACAAGATTCCTGCGGAGAAATTGGAATTTGCAGGAGAGAGAACTTCAGAAAGAAGACATCTTCTTTCACTAAGAAAATGAGGGAATGCTGAAGATGCAAATAGATGAAACACACTCTAGGCTCTAGCAGACCAAGGTGGAAAGAGCTGTTGTTTGCAGTCTCTCACCTTGATCAAGTTAAAGAAAACTGTCATAAGTAAGAATGGGGGAAGAGGAATCAAATCTGGGTTTTGAGGAGGAAGAACACTTTGTAACATGTCCTCTGAGGGAAAAGTGAAAGGGAATGGTGGATGGCACAAGGAGATATAGCTTAGAAATAGCTGAGGTTGGAGACCATGAATGCGAATTATCTCTGATGACGTGATTTTACTCTAGCAGCTCTCAGTGTCAAGAACTATGCTTGTATATTATATTTATATGATATTGTTATGTTAATTTCAATGATGCACAGTAATATCATCTCATGAGATAGGGTGTTTTTTTTTTTTCAAAACTCTAATAAATGCCAGTTTCATTCAACCAGAGACACTACTAGAAGGATTTATCATGAACTCCACATATGAAATGATCATGAAATATGTCATTTAAGAAATGTTGCAAATTGTGCTATGGAAACAGCACAGCTTTGCAATATAAGCAGCAATGCCCTCACCAGCTGTTGATTTTGCCTGCAAGATTTAAATCACTGCATAATGGCTGCTGATGCTGGTATGAAGTGTATCTAATATAATCTCACAAGTTCTATGAATGATTAAGTATCCTAGGTTTAAGAGAGGTTGGGGTAAATAGGTGCTTTATTATTGCACATGTTTGAATCACACAAACTTTCATAAAACATCAGACTTATGTTTGGATTGCTTCAAAGTAGGGGGAAAAAAAAAAGCTCATTCAGTAGTATGTAGGAAGGAGGCTGACTGTATAAATGTCTTCTTTTTTGCGCTAAAGCCCCTGTCTTCATCTTGGCATCTGTGATATTTTACCATCCTTGAGAGCTCCAGGTCGGTTTTCTTCTTCATGTTTACTTTTTTTTCTTTAATTATCCCGGAAATGTAGAGGATCTCCAAAGTTATACCCTTGTTTTTTTCCTTCTATACTCTATTAATGGTTTAATCACTCCTCTTTGTCTTTTCCCATTGCCTGTACGTTGTATGTTTCCTTCTGTGGCCTGTATGCTGTCATCCAGAGAAATGGGCCGTAAAAAGTCGAGACTATAGATCTGAGATTTAGGAGAGAAGTGGAGGCTGTAAAAGCACACTGAGTTAAGAATATTTACTATCTTTCCTTTTGACAAACTCCTACAAATCTCTGTAGATCCAGCTCTAATAATACTAGCAAAATGCTAATAGTAAATTAATTAATGAGTTTTTCTATATATAAGCATTTTTCTGAGTCTTTTATTCTTTAATTTCATATTAAACTGTCATTTTGCTTATTTAAACGTTATTTTTTCCAGCTTTATTGAGATATAAGTTTAAGATGCACAGCATAATGACTTATATATAGTATGAAATGATTACCACAATAAGTTTGGTTAACATCCATCATCTTCAGTTCAGTTCAGTTCAGTCACTCAGTCATGTCCGACTCTTTGCGGCCCCATGAATCGCAGCACGACAGGCCTCCCTGTCCATCATCAACTCCCGGAATTCACTCAAACTCATGTCCATCGAGTCGGTGATGCCTCCAGCCATCTCGTCCTCTTCGTCCCCTTCTCCTCCTGCTCCCAACCTCTCCCAGCATCAGAGTCTTTTCCAATGAGTCAACTCTTCGCATCAGGTGGCCAAAGTACTGGAGTTTCAGCTTTAGCATCATTCCTTCCAAAGAACACCCAGGGCTGATCTCCTTTAGAATGGACTTGTTGGATCTCCTTGCAGTCCAAGGGACTCTCAAGAGTCTTCTCCAACATCACAGTTCAAAAGCATCAATCCTTTGGCACTCAGCTTTTTTCATAGTCCAACTCTCACATCCATACATGACCACAGGAAAAACCATAGCCTTGACTAGATGGAACTTTGTTGGCAAAGCAGTATCTCTGCTTTTGAATATGCTATCTAGGTTGGTCATAACTTTCCTTCCAAGGAGTAAGCATCTTTTAATTTCATGGCTGCAGTCACCATCTGCAGTGATTTTGGAGCCCCCCAAAATAAAGTCTTTCACTGTTTCCACTGTTTCCCCATGTATTTCCATCATCTTATAAAGATACAAAAAAAAGAGAGAGAAAAATGTTTTTCTCCTTGTGATGAGAACTCTAAGGATCTACTCTCAACAACTTTCCCATCATGTGTGTGCGCTAAGTCGCTTCAGTTGTGTGTGACTCTGTGCAACCCTATGGGCTGTAGTCCCGCAGGGTCCTCTGTCCATGGGGATTCTCCAGGCAAGAATACTGGAGTGGGTTGCCATGCCTGGATCTTCCCAATCCAGGGATTGAACCCATATCTCTTATGTCTCCTGCATTGGTAGGAGGATTCTTTACTAGTGCCATCTGGGAAGCCTTCCATATATCACATAGTGTCAAATATAGTCATGTTGTACATCACATCTCAGGCACTTATTTATCTTATAACTGAAAGTTTGTAGCTTTTGACTATCTTCATTCAATTCTCCCTTCTCCTACCTTCCACTTCTGCGTTCTGAGTATGTTCACTTTATCAACTCATCTGATCCAACACCAAACTTGATGGTATTATTTTAAAATGTATTTTTAATTGAGGATAATTACAATACTGTGTTGGTTTCTGCCATACATTAACATGGATCAACCATAGGTATACATCTGTCCCAACCTCTTGAGCTTCCTTCCCACTTCCCACCCCATCCCATCCCTCTAGATTGTCACAGAGCCCCAGTTTGAGTTCCCCGAGTCATACAGCAAATTCCTACTGGCTATTTATTTTACATATGTTAGTATATTTGTTTCCATGCTACTCTCTCCATTCATCCCAACCTCTCCTTCCCACCCATTCATCCCCATGTCCATAAGTCTGTTCTCCATGTCTGTGTCTCCACTGATGCCCTGCAAATAGGTTCATCAGTACCATCTTTCTAGAGTCTATATATGTGTTAATATACGATATTTGTTTTTCTCATTTTGACTTACTTCACTCTGTATAATAGGCTCTAGGCTCATCCACCTCACTAGCACTGACTCAAATGCATTTTTTTTATTGCTGAGTAATATTCCACTGTATATATGTGCCACAGTTTCTTTATCCATTCATTTGTCAATGGATATCTAGATTGCTTCCACCTCCTAGCTATTGTAAATAGTGCTGCAATGAACACTGTGGTACAATGTGTCTTTTTCAAGGTATTATTGTGTTTACTCATATGCATATATCTAACTTCCCTAGACTTTAAACTTTTAAGAAGAGAGACATAATATCATTTATATTTTTATGCTCTACAGGGCTTCTTCATACTTCTTGCCTGCTGTTCAGTTGCTAAGTCGTGTCTAACTCTTTGTGACCCCGTGGACTCAGCACATCCAGCTTCCCTGTCCTTCACTATCTTCTGGAGTTTGCTCAAATTCATGTCCATTGAGTTGGCAATGCTTTCCAACCATCTCGTTCTGTCACCTTCTTCACCTTTTGCTTTCAGTCTTTCTCATCATCAGGGTCTTTTCAATTGAGTTAGCTCTTGGCATCAGATGGCCAAAGTATTGAGGTTTCAGCTTCAGCATCAGTCTTTTCAGTGAATATTCAGGGTTGATTTCCTACAGGATTGACTGGTTTGATCTCCTTGCTGTTCAAGAGACTCTTAAGAGTCTTCTCCAACACCACAATTTGAAAGCATCAATTCTTCGGCACTCAGCCTTCTTTACAGTCCAACTCTCACATCCATACAATACTACTGGAAAAATCATAGCTTTGACTATATGGACTTTTGTTGTCAAAGTGAAATCTTTGCTTCTTAATACACTGTTTATGTTCATGGCTGCTTGCATTAAATATGTGATAAACACATATTTGTTGAAGAACTGAATGAATAAGAGAAAAGGAAAAGAATGCACATAATAAAAATTTGAAAACCATTAATTCTATCCTTAAAAAATAATTCTTTTTCATGTAAATTGTGAGTTGTTTAAAGATAGAATTTATTTGATTGTTTCTGTCAAAGTGCTAGCGCATGTAGTTCAGTTCAGTTCATTTCAGTCCCTCAGTCGTGTCCAACTCTTTGTAACCCCATGGACTACAGCACACCAGGTCTCCCTGCCCATCACCAACTCCTGGACTTTACTCAAACTCAGGCCCCCTGAGTCAGTGATGACATCCAACCATCTCATCCCCTCAACCATGTCATTCCCTTCTCCTCCCGCCTTCAGTCTTTCCTAACATCAGGGTCTTTTCAATAAGTCAGTTCTTCACATCAGGTGGCCAAAGTATTGGAGTTACAGTTTCAGCATCAGTCCTTCCAATGAATATTCAGGACTGATTTCCTTTAGGATTGATTGGTTTGATCTCCTTGCAGTCCAAGGGACTCTCAAGAGTCTTCTCCAACACCACAGTTCAAAAGCATCAATTCCTCAGCACTCAGCTCTATTTATAGTCCAACTCTCACATTCAAACATGACTACTGGAAAAACTAAAGCTTTGTCTAGATGGACCTTTGTCAACAAAGTAATGTCTCTGCTTTTTAATATGCTATCTAGGTTGGTCATAACTTTTCTTCCAAGGAGCAAGTGTCTTTAATTTCATGGCAGCAGTCACAATCCACAGTGATTTTGGAGCCCCCCCAAATAAAGTCTGGAAACAGAAACAGTGGTTTCTGCTGTCTCCCCATCTATTTGCCAAGAAGTGATGGGACCAGATGCCATGATCTTCGTTTTCTGAATGTTGAGTTTTAAGCCAACTCTTTCACTCTCCTCTTTCACTTTCATCAAGAGGCTCTTTAGTTCTTCTTTGCTTTCTTCCATAAGGGTAGTGTCATTTGCATATTTGAGGTTACTGATATTTCTCCTGGAAATCTTGATTCCAGCTTGTGCTTCTTCCAGCCTAGCGTTTCTCATGATGTACTCTGCACATAGGTTAGATAAGCAGGGTGACAATATACAGCCTTGACATACTCCTTTCCCTATTTGGAACCAGTCTGTTGTTCCATGTCCAGTTCTAACCATTGCTTCTTGACCTGCATGCAGATTTCTCAAGAGGCAGGTCAGGTGGTCTGGTATTCCCATCTCTTTCAGAATTTTCCACAGTTTGTGGTGATCCATACAGTCAAAGGCTTTGGTATAGTCAATAAAGCAGAATTATGTTTTTCTGGAACTCTTTTGCTCTTTTGGTGATCAGTGGATGTTGGCAATTTGATCTCTGGTTCCTCTGCCTTTTCTAAATCCAGCTTTGACATCTGGAATTTCATGGTTCATGTACTGTTGAAGCCTGGCTTGGAGAATTTTGAGTATTACTTTGCTAGCGTGTGAGATGAGTGCAATTGTGTGGTAGTTTGAGCATTCTTTGGCATTGCCTTTCTTTGGAATTGAAATGAAAACTGACCTTTTCTAGTCCTGCAGCCACTGCTGAGTTTTTCAAATTTGCTGGCATATTGACTGCAGCACTTTCATAGCAATCATAGATACTCAGTAAATACTTATTGATTTATTGGTTAAAATCTGTATTTTACCCTGAAGAGTGGAAAGCTAAAGAATGTATCTTCTAACTCAAAGTTAGAATTCACTGAGTACCTACTGCCTATCTTCACATTAATTGTGTCAAGAATTTGATTCTTTGGATGTGTGTTTGAGGAATGTTTGCTGAGTTTGAATGAGTATGCTGAGTATACTACTGAGTATATGAGTATACTGCTCCATTGCTAAAGGTGCATGTGCCATGAGGACTAACCACTTATATTTCAATCTGTTTCTCTTCTGTTCGAGTCATCTACCAACCTGGCACTATTGTGCAATATTTTTTGCATTGACTGAAGACAGTTTGTTATAAATATAACAGGTGCCTTGAGCCAAGTTGCACATTAACAGCAGACACGTTTAAGTCAAAATATATACTATAACCAATTTGTTGAAGAGATTCAATTTATTTAATGGTTAATTTGTTTATGGAAAAATCATGAAAATTTACACTGGTTAAAATGGAGAAATAAGACATTCAACTAAATGATACTATTTTTGTTTGTTATAAAACCATACAATAAAAAAAGTAAGAAATCTAAGAATTATTGTTCAAACTGACAAAGTAAATTTGTGAGAGGATATTATTTGCAAGTGAAATATCCTTTTTTCCTGAAAAGCAACCAAACAATTCTATGTTGATTAGTACATAACAAAAATACATTTGGAATGAGTTTCAAAAACAAATCAATTGTTAATTTTTGCCAAAATTGATAGCAAATTGTCATTACAAAAGGAAATCTCTTTATTTTGAGAAGATAGTAATTGAGTTTTGACTATATAATTACATTTCCCCCAGTAAGGCCATATATTCACTTAAGATATGAATATGTTATCATTTTGCTTGAAGAGATGCAGGGGGCCCTCACACAAGGTAGTACCCCTAGAACTGGGGTGGCGACTACATGTATCTCATGACCCTGTGATTCTTTTAAATTCTCTTCTCAACTTCCTACTCTCGCTTTCCTGATACATAACAAAGATGAGAATATTTGTTGATACTGGATAACCAAGTTGGTAAACATGCAACATATAAGATCATCTCCTACAACCTTTTGGATATGATGCTATTTAATTAATGTTTTCATGATGGAGTACATGAAATGAATTGTAGATGTTGTCTTATCCACCTACGCATGATGATGCCAGTAGAAAACTGATTTATAGATTCCTTAGAAAATTTTAGACTACTTGGATTCTTTTATAAATGACATCTTTTAGGAATCAAATAAACCCCTGTATCATAGGAAAGGAAAATATAGCTTTTTTGCCTGGTCTCTAATGTTAATCTGTGTATTTTGGTCCCCAAATAAGCACATACATATTTGAAGACATAGGAAAAAACTTCATACTCAACTAAGAACAGATCTTAGATCTAACATAATTCAATTCCATAATTCACATAAACTTCCAAGAAGTTGCAACTAACTTCCACATATGAATGAGAGGATCAGTAACACTGAGAAATCATTCCTTGTGTGTGCACTTTAACTCCGGAGTTTCTGGAGTTGTCACATAGTCAAAGTGTAAGTAAACAGCAAAGGCAAATATGATAGACCTACCCTACAGGTCGTGGCTCAGAGGTTAAAGCATCTGCCTGCAGTGCGGGAGGCCCGAGTTCAATCCCTGGCTTGGGAAGATCCCCTAGAGAAGGAAATGGCAACCCACTCCAGTATTCTTGCCTGGAGAATCCCATGGAGGGAGGAGCCTGATAGGCTGCAGTCCACAGGGTCACAAAGAGTCAGACATAACTGAGTGACTTCACGTCACTCACAGGTCAAACAATATGGATAGAAAGCCTATAAATTTATTATTTATGAAAAAGCTAATATTCTAGAAACTGAATTAGGAAGTGTTTGGTCAGAAATACTTTCTTACCCAGTATCAATTATTCTTTGTTAGGATAATTGCTTCAAACAGATAACTGCTTCATACAGTTGTCTAATGAATCTATGGAAAAGCCATTAAACAATAAGCATGTGTAAAGATAGCTACCTTAATCAGTAATCAACTTGTCATAAATCATGACTTCAAGAAAATGCCATTTTACATTCATCTGATTAAAAGAGTGAAAAGTTTAACAATGCCAATTAATGGAGAGATGTAGATCAATAATGTATCGTACATGGTTAATAAGAGGATAAAATGATAAAAACCAGATTGGAAATCAATTGGCCACTGTCTTGTGAAAGCGAACATTTACCAGGAGACATGTATAAAAATGTTTATAGCAGCACTGCTCACAATAAGGAAAAGAAAGATAATTTAAATATCTGTGTAAAATCCAAATAGCCATCGAGAGCAGAATGGATACAAAGAATCATTCAAGAATGTGATATGGCATAGGAGGAAAATTAATGAATCACAAGTATATACAACACGGGTGAAGCATACCTATTGATGAATGACAAGAAAATCTCTGAAGTCATATATAGCATAATAGACTTTTTTTAAAAGGAAAAAGATAACTCAATATAAAAAAATGCTTAACCATCTGCTGTTCATAATAAAAACCATTTCTTTTACAAAAAGCTATAATCACCGCAGTAAGTCCAGTTAACATGTTAATTACATCTCAAAACAAGAGGAAAAAAGTACAAAAAGCAGTATGATAGATAACTTGGATTGGAGCTATAGACAAGAGGACAGAATGGGGAGGAATGAAGAGATACATGTAAAAAATCATCAGTGTTCTAGTTCTTGCCCTGGATGTTGAGTTCACAAATATTTATTATTTGTTGAATGAATGAATGAATGAACTAAGTAAAATAAAAGAGGGTCATGCATGGATCAGTGTTGATAGTGTATCATGACTCATGAATTAATTCAAATCTGTATAACACAGGTTTGTTTAAAAATAAAGCATGAGAACAAAAACATTTTTAAAGCTATTGCTGATTTCATGTTTAATTTTTAATTTTTCCAGTTGAAGAAATAAAAGGCAGAAGGAATCTGATTGTATATACTTATAATACATGTAAACAGCAATTGAATGGATATTCATTTTTGGAAGACTTACAATCTCATGTCATTATGAACAATCACAGAATGTGCAGCACACAGGTAGGTACTTGAAAATCCAGGCACTTCTAAATCCAGATTCTATTAGGATTTTGTTTGGAATAAGAGGATGGGCAGGAATGGTCCCTCAGAGAAATGACATTTCATTAAAATAATATCTAGAGCATTCTGTCAGTAAGGATTGAGTCTGCTATGTGATATTATTCGGTTTTTATCTTTTAATGATGATTTTGTTTCTTACAACCTCGTGTCAGTTTCATTCAGTTCAGTTCAGTTCAGTCACTCAGTCGTGTCTGATTCTTTGCTACCCCATGAACTGCAGCATGCCATTCTTTTTTTCTCCATCTCTATTTTTTTCTTTCGTCCTTTTAAGAAGTGACTGCAATCTGTGTAAAGCTAATATTATAACTATTACCTATATTAAGCAATCAGGATCCATGGCTACCTGGACTGAATGAAATGGAAAAACTGGTCAGTCATTTACTTTCTGTGATTTATATCAACTTTATCTGAACAATTTAAACCTCTGAACTCTAAGCTTACAGCTATATCTCAATAGGGAGTTGTATTCTTCATAAATAAAATTCAGACTCTCTGGTCTCCCATGTTGAATGATTAAATGTCCAGAACAGTCAAAACGTATAGCTGGAGCAGACTGTACATGACATGTCATGAGGATTAGGCTGTGGTGTATGTGTATTAGGAGTTTTTTTGTGGGGAGGGCATGCACAGAGATAGATCTGAATATCTTTGTATACTTTACCCAAGTGACCCTATGAATAGAAGCAGAACAGCACCTTCTGTTTGCTTGTTTCTTTCAGGCCTTTATTACAAATTGTAGGTTTAAAAAAAATCTCTTTATGTTCCTTTTGTTGTTGTTAGTGTCCTATTTAAAAATTTTGGTGCCCCAGGACAGGGGTTGTTGCTTACCATTGCATAGCATGTAATAGTGTCAGCTCCAAGGCCGGGTGGCAAATATGTGTTGTATGATTGACGAGCCCTCTCCCATTGGCAATGAGACTGCTTTTGCAATTGGTCTCCTTAAATAGCACTACTTACTTGTTAAAAACGTGCTTTCCACATTGGCTTAGATCTTTCATTGGCATAAGCCCTTGGCCACTCTGCTCTGACACAGATCACTTTCTGATCACTCGGCAGTTTTCTGACCTCCTTCTCACAGGGAGACATGTTGACAATTGCATCCGTTTTCATTCAACAGCACTGTTGTGCCCAACCCCTACCTCTAAATTGCAGTTCTTTGATTCTTTATTACCCATCTAACGTGCCCCAGCCTGGTCTGGGATTCCACAAAGTCCTTGGCTTTAGATTATAAATAGGGTTGCAACTCAAGTGGAGTCTTGTCAGCCTGTTTACTAGGCTGCTTTCAAGATTGCTCAAACCCAAATAGCCAGGGGAGAGATGGAAACTTAATTTGTTTCAGGCTTCTATGCCTGGAGGCAAGGCAGACTCTGATTCCCATGAGCAGACTACTAAATGTTTTCACTCTGGGTGAGCAGCAAAGACTTCATGCACAGGACATACAGAGACTTCCCAGCAGGTACAGTTCATGCTCAAATAATAGGCTTACCTGTCACACACGGAACAAGACCCATGTACCCAGGAGGTTGAGCAATTCTTTGCTTGTTCAATATGTTAATCCTTAACTCAGTTAAACAGAGGCACTGGCACACACTGCAGAAAGTACAGCAAACACTCCATGTGCCAAACACGATGGGACTTTTTCCTGCTCTCCTCTGTCTTCACCTCCACCAGTCTCTACTGGAATAACAAGTTTTAAAGTCCTTTCTGCTGTCCTGGAAGCTGTTATTGTGGAGACAAAACCCTGCCATCAGGGCAAACAAAACTTATGCAATATTGAAGCCAGTGTTCGGAAGAAAGACTCTTAGGCAAGAATTAAGTTTGAAATTGTAATGTGTTAAGTGACATAATATGAAAGAATTACTGTTTTGTGATCCATGTAGAAAAAGGGATGGTACACTGAATGTGTCCCAATGATTTAATTTAATTCAGTTCAGAAATTGTTTATGAACACCAATCATGACGCCTTGAATTAGACTATATGTTAGACACTGAACGGGAAGAGAACAGATTCTGCTTAGGAAGCCCACAGTTTGGATGCTGACTGAGTCACACAGGCCAGTGCAACACCTGTGACGAACACAGAGAACAGCCTGTAGTAAGCATTTAATAACCAGTGTGCTTTTGTGTTATTTTTGCGTTATTATTATTAATGTGACAAGTATCCTATTTCTGCTAAGTGTCAATTACAGAACTGGCTGAATATTTTTTATTACACCTATGGGAGGCTTACTATAGAAAGTAATATATGAACTGATTCTTGAATAGTGATCCTGCTAGTAGGAAGAAGGGAAGGACATTTCGATGTAGGGGATGGCATGTACAAAACATCCCTGGCATAAAGGAACAGCCACTTACTTCAGTGGCAAGAAGTGTCTAGATCCCTCCTGGCAGGCGAGGGCACACATGGCAAGAGAACAGTCCACCCTACTCTAGTCCAGACTTATGGTCCTTGTCCAGGATAGACCAGACCAGGATAACGTGAGACAGTGTAGACAGAGGGAGGTTTCGAAACACAGCAAACGAACGCATCCAGAGTAAGCAGAAAGCAATGCCAGCGGTCAAGCTTGAAGAGCCAGCTGAATCTGTGGGTGGGATAATGAGTAATTCAGTGAAACGTCAATAGGGATTGGAAGGATGACAAATGAAGATCTGGAAGTAAGTTGGAAGTGAGGGTATTTCATTTGGATTACGATTGCCACCACTGAAAATAGATGAGACAAGATGGAAAAGCACCACCTAGGAAGCAGTGCAAAATTCAGGTAGGTGATAATGACCTGAAATCAGGCAGTAGTACTGGGTTCAAGTGTGAGAAAAGGTTAGGAAGCAAAATGCATCACTCTCGATAAACAATGGAATGTGAGGCTGAAAGGATAGGTGTAGAAAATGCTGCTGTGGTGCTCAGGGTCAACACTTTGCAGAGAGTGGGATATAGACTGAACAAATAACTGATTTATGTTGACCCAATAGGTAGAATACATGAGTCTGGAAACCAAAGAGAAGGACCATTGGCCTCTCTTCATCATCATTCTTTAGGCAAACCCTTCTGTGGGTTTATGTTTCCCATCACTTTTGGTTCTTCCAAATCTGAGGTCCAAATTCTTAGTGGGGAGTTAGTGGACATATAAGTGATCCATTCATTAGTGGACTGAACTTGTACCTCTGACTTGAAATTACCACATCACTTTGTGATCCTCAGGCTAGTGGCCCTGCAGGTAAAAATTCAGGGGGAAATGGCCCTGACAGTAAATAAATATGAAATCTGTTCAGTTCCCAAAGAGAAAAATATAAAAGAATGTCGTGAAAATCTAGAAGATGGAGAAATTTTGTACGATTCAGAAATGAAAGATGAAAGACCAAAAGATGGCAATGCATAAAGATTGACAAGAACAAATAATAGTATCAGAGAGCTACTTATTATTTTATTGCAAGACAATATTAAAAATAGCCTTTAGAAAGTGTCCTTGTTGGATAAAGAAATGTACATCTGTATTTTTGTTGCTGCTGTTCAGTTGCTAAGTCATGTCCAACTCTTTGCAAAGTCATGGACTGTACACGTCAGGCTCCTTTGTCCTCCACTATCTCCTGGAGTTTACTCAAATTCATGTCCATTGAGTCAGCGATGCTATCTAACCATCTCATCCTCTGCCGGCCCCTTCTCCTTTTGTCTTCAATCTTTCCCATCATCAGAGTCTTTTCCAATGAGCTGACTCTTTGCATCAGGTGGTCAAAGCATTGGAGCTTCAACTTCAGCAACAGTTGCTGTCGTTGTTCAGTCACTCAGTCCTGTCTGACTCTGCAACCCCATGGACTGCAGCACGCCAGGCTTCCCTGTCCTTCACCATCTCCCAGAGCTTGCTCAAACTCTTGTCCATTGAGTCAGTGATGTCATCCAACCATCTCATCGTCTGTCATCCCCTTCTCCTCCTGGCTTCTATCTTTCCCAGCATTAGGGTCTTTTCTAATGAGTCTGCTCTTCGCATCAGGTGACCAAAGTACTGGAGCTTCAGTTTCAGCATCAGTCCTTCTAATGAGTATTCAGGATTGATTTCCTTTAGGATTGACTGGTTTGACCTCCTTGCAGTCCAAGGGACTCTCAAGAGTCGTCTCCAACACCATAGCTCAAAAGCATCAATTTGTCGGCACTCAGCCTTTTTTAATGGTCCAACTCTCACATCTGTACATGACTACTGGAAAAATCATAGGTTTGACTATATGGACATTTGCTGACAAAGTAATGTCTCTGCTTTTTGATACGCTGTCTAGGTTTGTCACAGCTTTCCTTCCAAGGAGCGAGCATCTCCCCCAGCCCCCACCCCCACCTCCGGCTGCAGTCACCATCTGCAGTGATTTTAGAACCTAAGAAAATAAAGTGTGTCACTGTCTAGTTATATTGTATTGGATTTGGTGATATTGTCTCACCATTATTTTTAATAATGAAGAAGGAAATAACCCCTGGTAGCAAAATTCTAACACAGTGTTTTCTAATGCCACGTGGAAAATATTTTTGTTGCATATTTTCACCTTATTGTTTTGAGTCATGATACCTTGAGTTCAGTTCAGTTCAGTCGCTCAATCATGTCCGACTCTTTGCGACTCCATGAGCTGCAGCACGCCAGGCCTCCCTGTCCAACACCAACTCCCAGAGCCCACCCAAACTCATGTCCATTGAGTCGGTGATGCCATCCAACCATCTCATCCTCTGTCGTCCCCTTCTCCTCCTGCCCCCAATCTTTCCCAGCATCAGGGTCTTTTCAAATGAGTTAGCTCTTCTCATCCGGTGGCCAAAGAATTGGAAATTCAGCTTCAACTTCAGACCTTCCAGTGAACACCCAGGGCTGATCTCCTTTAGGATGGACTGGTTGGATCTCCTTACAGTCCAAGGGACTCTCAAGAGTCTTCTCCAACACCACAATTCAAAAGCATCAATTCTTCAGTGCTCAGCTTTCTTTATAGTCCAACTCTCACATCCATACGTGACCACTGGAAAAACCATAGCCTTGACTAGACAGACCTTTGTTGGCAAAGTAATGTCTCTGCTTTTGAATATGCTATCTAGGGTGGTCATAACTTTCCTTCCAAGGAGTAAGCGTCTTTTAATTTTATGGCTGCAATCACCATCTGCAGTGATTTTGGAGCCCCCCAAAATAAAGTCTGACATTGTTTCCACTGTTTCCCCATCTATTTGTCATGAAGTGATGGGACCAGATGTCATGACTTTAGTTTTCTGAATGTTGAGCTTTAAGCCAACTTTTTCACTCTCCTCTTTCACTTTCATCAAGAGGCTCTTTAGTTCCTCTTCACTTTCTGCCATAAGGGTGGTGTCATCTGCATATCTGAGATTATTGATATTTCTCCTGACAATCTTGATTCCAGCTTGTGCTTCTTCCAGCCCAGCGTTTCTCATAATGTACTCTGCATATAAGTTAAATAAACAGTTTGACAATTTACAGCCTTGACGTATTCCTTTTCCTATTTGGAACCAGTCTATTGTTCCATATCCAGTTCTAACTGTTGCTTCCTGATCTGCATACACGTTTTTCAAGAGGCAGGTCAAGTGGTCTGATATTCCTATCTCTTTCATAATTTTCCACAGTTTATTGTGATCCACACTTAGGTATTCGACATTATTTTTAATACAATGGTGGAGACAATTTAGAAAGCATTTGCTCCAATGCCTAATGAGGAAAATGAGATTGAAAGTGGTTAAATGACTTGTCCAAGGACAATCATATAATAAATAGCAAAAACATGGAACTAGAATCCATGTTTGTTTGATACTAGGGCCAGTTTCCAGCACCTTGAATAATTTACACATTGTATTCTTTGTGGTCTTTTTCAGGATTTAACATTTAATAATGTTTACATCACACGTGTTAAAGAGTTAAATTTGGAAGAGTTAAATAGATTTGGAAGAGTTTGGAAGAGTTAAATAGATTTAATGCTATTGTCTTGACCTTGTGCTGATTTTCCCCTTTCCCTGACAAGATTAAATTTCATATTTCAGGCACAATTAAAAGATGATCATATAATAAACTGATGCAGAACATCAGCTTAGCTTGAGTTATCCTTTTTTTTTTCTATACAGTTGGTATTTATGGTTCCATTCTCCAGCAGAGAGAACATTTTGGCTTATGACAGTATATGTTATGATTACAAGCATGAGTTCTGGAGTCAGATACAACTGGGCATCAAGATCCAGCAATGACATCACCTGTATTACCAGGTACAAGTGAATTAAACTCTCTGAGCCTCAGGTTCTTCATTTGAAAAGGAGGGTTAATAATAAGATTCACCTACTTTTAGGATTTTTGTGAGGATGACATCAGTTAGTGCAAATAAAACATTAGCCTGCTTTGAAGACTATAGTGAATTCCTGATGACATGCATGCATGCTAACTCACTTCAGTCATGTCCGACTCTGTGTGATCCCATGGACTATAGCCTACCAGGCTTCTCTATCCATGGGAGTCTCCAGGCAAGAATGTTGGAGTGGGTTGCTGTGCCCTCCTCTCTGATGACACAAAACCTCAGCAAATTCAGTAGCACTGGTATCTCTGTTGGTAGAAATCATAATAGTGCTAGTAACAGTTGTAATTAAAAGATAATTTTCAAAAAACAAGTAACTCATGACTTTCATAAAACTGTACAAATGAATATATATTAAATTTTATTTAACTTGTTAATATGAGTGAAGGGATCAAGCAAATGCTATAACCAGTTCAAAAGACAATCCAAAGACTATAGATATTTATCAATAAGGAATATCAAAATGGATGGGAAAATGGAGACAAAATCGACCTCTTCCATAGAGTGGAGGGAGATCAGTTGGACGGCCAGTAGATAAAACTTACATATCTGAAAACCAGATTAATCTTTGCATTACTCTCAGTTATCTATAGCTTACAGAGTTGTAAAAGAGCTTCCACAGAACCAACGTTTTTAAATGGAGAGGGATGTGCTATAGACAGTGTGTGCTTTTCCACTGAAATACAACTTTTCTACACATAGTGTGGTAGTGGTAACATTTTGGGGTCAAAAGTAACATGTGTGATGTAAACATTACTAAAAACAGGTTAAATCATGAAAAAGCCCACAAAGAACACAGTGTGTAAATTATTCAAAAGGTGCTGGAAACTCTGGTCCTAGCATCAAACAAACCTGGATTCTGGTTCCATGTTTTTACTATTTATTAGATGATTGACCTTGGACAAGTCATTTAACCATTTTCAGTCTCATTTTCCTCATTAGGCATTGGAGCAAATGCTTTCTAAAGCATCCACTCCCTTTGCCTGCCCTCTGGTCCTGGACTCACATTTATAGACAAAAAGCAGGGACTGTTGACGTGAATTATCATACAGTGTCTCTTGTGGATAGTCTACAAGTGGATAATTGAGACTTGGCTACAAATGAGCAGTATGATTAGAATTACTGACCTAAGCAATCCCTGCAAATGGCAAGTCTTCAGGGCCTTTGAAATGTCACCCATTTTACTGTGTATATTTAATGAAATGCTAATGTAATTTTGCTAAACATGCAGTACTTGTCATTACACATGACAGATTGAAAATATGAGTTTCTGATGGTAGTAAACTGTCATAGAAATAGTGATTAAGTACTACAATTATGGTAACACCTACCTTTTATATTAGAAAGTCATTTTTTTTCCCGCAGATTGTGTCAATTAAAATTGTAAGGGACTATGAATATGAGGCAAAGGATGTGTGTTGAAAGTATGGTTGAAGAACATTCAACCCAGACTTTGCTTGCATGGTGTCATCTGTAAGGGCAATGTCTACACTATGGCACCATGGCTACCTCGTATGACTTTTGTGTCATTCCCTCAATTTTGTGTGTGAGATCATCTGAGATATCTGAACAAACATTGGGCAATGAGTGGCTTGCTTTTATAAAATGATTTTTTATTATGGAATAAAACCTTTAATACAATGTTTGCTATGAGATTTAAAAAATAATCTATTGTAAAAACAGACAGGAAGCTGCATAAGACGATGTCTCAAGCTTAATTCAGATTAAGAAATGGAGTTTGGATCCTCCAGGTACCTGGTCTCAATCATAACATTCTTCCTTCTTCCTAAAGGAAATTTTTCTCCTGTATGATAATCACTTTCTTTTATTTCTTCACAGTTTTATAAATATGCTGCTAAACATGGCCAAATATCCCCACGTGGGAGGGATCTTCCTTGGTTAGAAGCACTATTCTAAGTCCTTAAGACATAAATACACTTGGAGGAAAGAAGGAATTTGCCTGTAGTTTGCGTATTAAACATCTAACCTATCATTAAATTCCAGCAGTGGTTTGACATGACCACACTCTCTAGCATAACAGAGTAACGGATGTAGGCAAATAAACATATATTCACCTTTACATAATTTTTAATGGTTTAAATATTCATTTTTTGAACACTTTGTGTATCTAGTGTCTTTCTGGTTTTATTAAAGATCTGTAATTATGTCCTACAAATCTAGCTATTATTTACAGTTGAGGTTTGTCATGAGATTTTCATTTCTTTCCATCCATCTACATATGCCATTTAAATATAAAGCCATATTACGTAAATAGACCTATGAGATATAAAATATCTTGTGTTGTTTGGATATTATATGATGCACATGGCCATGTTTCTTGAATCTATTTTCCTATATACTTTTCTCTTTTTGAAATAAATAGTTAAAAAATATTTTTAAAGGCTAAGGACTTACAAAGAAAACTATCCACAATACCATTTATCTCAACAAAAATGAATAATAACTTTTTAAAATGATAAAATATCGTGTCACTGTTGAAGGGAAATTACCATTTGAATTAAGTTAGTGAATGAAATATATTGAATCTGAATCTTGGACTGCACTGTATTTTACCAAGAGTGACTTTTGCAGCTAAAGCAGTCATCCGAACAAAGACTGCAGTTTCTGCAAGGGACTATTTTTCATGTTTTAGTAATCCACAGCACTGTTTTCCGTTGACAGAATGACGGGGATACCAGTTTAGATACCAGTTTCTTACAGGACTGTCGGGTCTCATGGTGGCCCCCTAGTGGTCGGATGGACTTTGCACGTGCTTCTTGCCTGAGGGTTTTAAAAACTGTGTGTGTAATTTTGAGAGGAGAGAAGGGGAAAGACTTTCAGAGAGTATGATGGAATAAATGCTAATGTATTCCTTTCTTCACAGACGTAAGTACTCTTAAGTCCACTGAAAGCTGTTCTATCAGTTATGGTCTCAGTTGCAATGAAACCAGGGGTCTTGATTCAGTGTAGCTGTGTTACGGAAACCAGAAGACTATGGCCTGAACCCTTGATAGTCCAGCCTCTAGGTCAATTTGGATTTTAATTTCCTATTTTATAAAGCTGGAAATCATAATAAATGAACTGTCCAGGCCCTTTATAATCCTCCTGACTGCATGTAAAGTGTAAGGTGTTAGTCGTTCAGTCATGTCCAGCTCTTTCCCATTAGGGCCCTCTGTCCATGGAATTCTCCAGGCAACACTGGAGTGGGTTGACATGTCCTTCTCCAAGGAATCTTCCTGACCCAGGGACTGAACCCAGGTCTCCTACATTGCAGGCAGGTTCTTTACCATCTGAGCCATATAGTACTATAAAATAAACTCTCCCATCAGTAGCTCCCTCAGAAGGCAAATGCTTACATAAATAATCCAGTTAAAGGATTTTGGTTTTGAAATGGTTGAAGAAATGAGCAAGTTCTACTCTCTTCTAATGAAATACTTGCAGTACTTTTTTTCCAAAATTAAATTTTACTTTATTTTTTTAATATAAATTTATTTATTTTAATTGGAGGTTAATTACTTTACAATATCGTATTGGTTTTGCCATACATCAACATGAATCCACCACGGGTATACACATGTTCCCCATCCTGAACCCCCCCTCCCTCTTCCCTACCCGTACCATCCCTCTGGGTCATCCCAGTGTACCAGCCCCAACCATCTAGTATCATGCATCAAACCTGGACTGGCAATTTGTTTCATATATGATATTATACTTGTTTCAATGCCATTCTCCCAAATCATCCCACCCTCTCCCTGTCCCACAGAGTCCAAAAGACTGTTCTATACATCTGTGTCTCTTTTGCTGTCTTGCATACAGGGTTATCATTACCATCTCTCTAAATTCCATATATATGCATTAGTATTCTGTATTGGTGGTTTTCTTTCTGGCTTACTTCACTCTGTATAATCGGCTCCAGTTTCATCCACCTCATTAGAACTGATTCAAATGTATTCTTTTCAATGGCTGAGTAGTACTCCATTGTGTATATGTATCACAGCTTTCTTATCCATTCATCTGCTGATGGACTTCTAGGTTGCTTTCATGTCCTGGCTATTATAAACAGTGCTGCGATGAACATTGGGGTACATGTGTCTCTTTCCATTCTGGTTTCCTCAGTGTGTATGCCCAGCAGTGGGATTTCTGGGTCATAAGGCAATTCTATTTCCAGTTTTTTAAGGAATCTCCACACTGTTCTCCATAGTGGCTGTACTAGTTCGCATTCCCACCAACGGTGTAAGAGGGTTCCCTTTTCTCCACACCCTCTCCAGCATTTACTGCTTGTAGACTTTTGGATCCCAGCCATTCTGACTGGCATGAATTGGAAGAAGCAATATAGTGAAAATGAGTATACTACCCAAAGCAATCAATAGATTCAATGCAATCCCTATCAAGCTACCAACAGTATTTTTCACAGAGCTAGAACAAATATTTTCACAATTTTTATGAAAATACAAAAAACCTCGAATAGCCAAAGCAATCTTGAGAAAGAAGAATGGAACTGGAGGAATCAACCTGCCTGACTTCAGGCTCTACCACAAAGCCACAGTCACCAAGACAGTATGGTACTGGCACAAAGACAGAAATATAGATCAATGGAACAAAACAGAAAGCCCAGAGATAAATCCACACACCTATGGACACCTTATCTTTGACAAAGGAGGCAAGAATATACAATGGATTAAAGAATCTCTTTAACAAGTGGTGCTGGGAAAACTGGTCAACCATTTGTAAAAGAATGAAATTAGAATACTTTCTAACACCATACACAAAAATAAACTCAAAATGGATTAAAGATCTAAATGTAAGACCAGAAACTATAAAACTCCTAGAGGAGAACATAGGCAAAACACTCTCCGACATAAACCACAGCAGGATCCTCTATGACCCACCTCCCAGAAATTTGGAAATAAAAGCAAAAATAAACAAATGGGACCTAATTAAACTTAAAAGCTTCTGCACAACAAAGGAAACTGTAAGCAAGGTGAAAAGACAACCTTCAGAATGGGAGAAAATAATAGCAAATGAAGGAACTGACAACTAATCTCAAAAGTATACAAGCAACTCCTGCAGCTCAGTTCCAGAAAAATAAATGACCCAATCAAAAAATGGGCCAAAGAACTAAACAGACATTTCTCCAAAGAAGACATACAGATGGCTAACAAACACATGAAAAGATGCTCAACATCACTCATTATCAGAGAAATGCAAATCAAAACCACAATGAGGTACCAAAATTAAATTTTAAAATGTTAATTCAGTTTTCAAAATGTTGCTGAGTCTACAGTAGACAATCTACTTTGTTAGACACTGGGGTGGAGATAAGAAGACAAAAAACATACATAATCTGTCATAGATAAGTCTGCAGTTTGTAGATGAAGATTAAAGTGACCCACTTTGAAAAAAGATTTGAACTTGACAAGATAAATATATCATGAAATAGTTATTTGGACTGTAACAGAAATGTTAAAGGTCATGCTTTCATGCAGTTCACTTATATAAAACAAGCCAATTACATGTACATGCACATATACATATAATCATTTGCAACCTGAGTTCTTTATTTACTGTGAGTACAAATTAAAAGTAATAGTTATTTTGCCTAAGTTGAGCATTTTAGGTGTATATCTCACTTAACTGTTATAATAATGCTGCAAGAGAAACATTATTATGATTTTTATGTCCGAGTAAGTGAAGCACCAAATCCCAGGTAATTTCCTCAAATGACAAAGCCAGCCAGAGTTGAGACTGGGATTTGTCTCCTTAGCTTATGCCCTTAATCATTTAACTATGTATGGCTTTACTTTTGGTGCCCTTCCTGGTTGAACTGTTGTAACACTTAGGTCAAACAGCACTGTTCTAGAGGTAAGTACTGGTCAGAGGGCAGGAATGTTAAGGACTTAACTGAAGCAGAAGAGATTAAGAGGAAGTGATAGGAATATACAGAAAAACTATACAAAAAGAGATATGACAGCAGAAGATGAGCCCCTCAGGTTGGTAGGTGTCCAATATTGCTACTGGGGAAGAGCAGAGAAATAGCTCCAGAAAGAATGAAGAGGCTGAGCCAAAGTGGAAATGATGCTCACTTGTGGATGTGCCTGGTGGTGAAATTAAAGTCTGATACTCTAAAGAACAATATTGCATAGGAACCTGGAATATTAGGTCCATGAATCAAGATAAACTGGACATGGTCAAGCAGGAGATGGCAAGAGTAAACATCAGCATTTTAGGAATCGATGAATTAAGATAGACAGGAATGGATGAATTTAATTTAGATGACCATTATATCTACTACTGTGGCAAGAATCCCTTAGAAGAAATGGAGTATCCCTCATTGTTAACAAAAGAGTCTGAAATGCAGCACTTGGGTGCAATCTCAAAAACGACAGAATGATCTCGGATTGTTTCCAAGGCAAACCATTCAATATGACAGTAATCCAAGTAAATGTCCCAACAACACAATGCCAAATAAGCTGATTCTGAATGGTTCTTTGAAGACTTACAAGACTTTCTAGAACTAACACCAAGAAAAATTTCCTTTTCATGATAGGGGATTGGAATGTGAAAGTAGAAAATTGAGAGATACCTAGAATAACAGGGAAGTTTGGCCTTAGAGTACAAAATGAAGCAGGGCAAAGGCTAACAGAGTTTTGCCAAGAGAACACACTGGTCATAGCAAACACTCTTTTCCAACAACACAAGAGATGACTCTACAAAGGGATATCAGCAGATGGTCAATACTGAAATCAGACTGATTATATTCTTTGTAGCCGAAGATGGAAGAGCTCTATACAGTCTTAGATCATGAGCTCCTTATTGCAAAATTCAGGCTTAAATTGAAGAAAGTAGGGAAAATCACTAGACCATTCAGGTATGACCTAAATCAAATCCTTTATGATTATACAGTGGCAGTGACAAATAGATTCAAGGGATTAGATCTGGTAGACAGAGTGCCTGAAGATCTATGGACAGAGGTTCATAACACTGTACAGGAAGTGGTGACCAAAAGCATCCCCAAGAAAAGAAATGCAAGAAGGCAAATTGGTTGTCCGATGAAGCCTTAGAAATAACTGAGAAAAGAAGAGAAGTGAAGGGCAAAGGAGAAGGGGAAAAATGTACTCACCTGAATGCAGAATTTCAGAGAAAAGCAAGAAGTAACAAAGCCTTCTTAAGTGAACAATGCAAAGAAATAGAGGAAAACAATAGAATGGGAAGGACTAGAGATCTATTTAAGGAAACTGGAGATACCAAGGGAACATTTCATGCAATGATGGGCACAATAAAGGACAGAAACAGCAAGGACCTCATAGAAGCAGAAGAGATTAAGAAGAGGTGGCAAGAATACACAGAACTATACAAAAAAGGTCTTAATGGCCCAGATAACCATGATAGTGTGGTCATTCACCTAGAGCCAGACATCCTGGAGTGTGAAGCGGGCCTTAGGAAGCATTACTATGAACAAAGCTAGTGGAGGTGACGAAATTCCAGCTGAGTTATTTTAAATCCTAAAAGATGATACTGTTAAAGAGTTGCACTCAATATGATGGCAAATTTGAAAAACTCAGGAGTGGCCACAGGACTGAAAAAAGATAGTTTTCATTCCAATCCCAAAGAAAAGCAATACCAGAAATTCAGATGATACCTCTCTAATGGCAGAAATTGAAAAGGAACTAAAGAACCTCTTGATGAAAGTGCAAGAGGAGAGTGAAAAGCTGACTTGAAACTCAACATTCAAAAAACTAAGATCATGGCATGTGGTACCATCATGTCATGGTAAACAGAAGGGGAAAAAGTGAAAACAGTGACAGATTTTATTTTCTTGCACTTCAAAATCACTGTGGATAGTGACTGAAGCCATGAAATTAAAAGATGCTTGCTCCTTGGAAGGAAAGCCATGACAATCCTAGACAGTGTATTAAAAAGCAGAGACGTTACTTTCCTGACAAAGGTGCATGCATGCTAAATCATTTCAGTTGTGTCCAAGTTTTTGTGGCCCTATAAACTGTAACCTGCCAGGCTCTGTCTGACAAAGGTCCATGTAGTAAAGTCATGTTCAAGTGTTGAGTTGAGTCATGAGTTGATCCATAAAGAAAGCTGAGCATCGAATTAATGCTCTCAAATTGTGGTGTTGGAGAAAGCTTGAGAGTCCCTTGGACTGCAAGGAGATCAAACCGGTCAATCTTAAAAGAAATCAACCCTGACTATTCACGGGAAGGACTGATGCTGAAGCTGAAGCTCCAATACTTTGACCAACTGGTGTGAAGAGCCAGCTCATTGGAAAAGACCCTGATCCTGGGAAAGACTGAAGGTAAAAGGAGAAGTGGGTGGTGGCAGAGGATGAGATAAATAGTACCACCAACTCAATGGACATGAATTTGAGCAAACTCTGGGAAATAGTGGAGGACAGAGGAGACTTGCAGTTTGTACTCATGGAGTCACAGAGTCAGACACAACTTAGCAATCAAACAACAAAAAGCTGATCAGACAATACATTTTGTCTTTCTTTAATCCTAGGGTTTAAGGTAGCAGGACACTAAAAATATTTCCATTCCTTCAAAATTTTTTAAAGAAAGTATTAAATGTAAGAAGATTTATAAGCAAATAGGATTAGCAACAGATTACTACTACTACTAATTATTATTGTGGAAAGAACACATAACATGAAATCTACCTTCCTAACAATTTTTCAAGTGTACAGTGTAGTGCATCATTGTACATGGATCTCTAGAACTCACTCATCTCACACGACTAAAACTCTACACCCATTTCAAGAGCAAGTCTCTGTTTCCTTCTCCCCATTCCCTGGCAATCACCAATCTACTTTCTGCTTCTATGAGCTTGATTACTTCAGATACACCAAATAAATGGAATTGTGCAGTAATTGTCCTTATGAGTGGATTACTTCACTTAACATGATTATCTTCAAGATTTATCAAGTTGCAGCATATGATAGGACTTCCTTTTTTTTAAGATTGCAATATTCCATATATGTATAAGCTGCATTTTCTTTATTCATTCATCCATCAACAGACATTTAGCTTGTCTCCATTTCTTGGCTACTGTAAAGAATGCTGCAATGAGCATTGGAGTGTAAATACTTCTTGGAGATCTTGTTTCCAATTCTTTTGGATGAATACCCAGAACATGTAGTAGCTCTAATTTTAATTTTTAAGGAACCACCATACTCTTTCCATAATGGCTACACTGATTTACATTCCCACAAACAGGGCACAAGGGTTCCAATGTCTCTATATTTTGACAACACTTGCTGTTTCCTTTTCTTCTTTTAAAAATATAATAGCCATTCTAATGCAAGTGAGGTAATTTCCCTGTGATTTTTGATTTGCATTTCCCTGATAATCTGTGCTGTTGAGCACTTTTTAATACAACTTTATCTATGTGTATGTCTTCTTTGGAGAAAAGTCTATACTAATGATTATCTACTTTGCCTTTTGAAGCAAGTTCATTCCTCTTCCATGAATCAAAATTATTTAACTCCTTGCAAAGAGCATGCACTGAACATATGCTGCAGAAGGTAAACTTAGAGAAATGCACAGAGATGCATCTCCCACAGAGATGCATATCTCCCCTTTTTGAAAAGCACTTTGCATCACACAGGAGAAGTAAGTCCTGTGTATTAAAATCTTGTTATAAGACAAGGTCTGAATTGTGTTAACAACAATACTGGTTTCAGTGGGGTTGCTGTGAGGGGAAGGGAGCTAGCATTTATTCATCAAGTGCCATCACATACAAATCTGATTTGGTGAGTACGGATCACCATCAGAGCTATCTGAGGTTCAGAGAGGTTAGCTCATGGTCCCAGGGTCACTAGCACGTAGATCAAAGAGTCAACAGCTGAACTGAACCCAAAATCCATACTCTTCCCCACTGTAGGCTTTTGTATCCTTTTCTTGGTAATTGAGGGAAACTTCAGAGAGCTTTGACTCTGGAGTTGAAACTCAGAGTGGATCACTGTCAAAATTAGAGAAAAAAAATAGTCTCATTGATTCTTCTGCTGTCTCTGTCACCTGCCTTAGAAATGAAGTGATAAACACCAAGATAACTCCTTTCTCCCTGAACAGAAAAGGGGAGTTTCTGAAGGTTTTGTTAAAAGCCCTACTGACCCCAAGGGCACTGTTTAGTTTTCAAGGGCCTACTTGTTTTAAAGACTGAGGTTTCTAATTAGTCAGTTAAGCATAACCCTTAATCTGACTGTTCTGAACTCTTCCTACATCCTAGGGACCTTAGACCCTTGCTTCCATCTGGAGTAATTGCTCTAAAGTGAGCTTTCTCACAGCTACTATGTTTTCTCTCTCTGGAGCATCAGTTATTTCCTAATTGCTAAATGCAAATGGCAATTTGTAGATTCTGAGGACAATTCTGGGGACTGCACAGCTATTAGGCAAATCAGGATTTGAATTCTGGTCCAAAGGCAAAATCTGGTCCAGCATCACCAAGGACCCAGTGCCTAAGGATATGTTGTAATCAAGATTTGGAGCTCTGCAAAGAAACTGTTCTTGCCCAAGGGAGGCTAGTCTTGAGTGGTGGAGGGGCTCTGCGGATCCTTGTGGCATCCTTGGTGTTTTTTTTTTTACCATCTGGAGTTGTTAGTTGAAATGTGTTTCTCATTAGAGTCAACTGTGGGAATCCGAAGTTTTATGTGTGTGTGCATGCTCAGTTGCTCAGTTATGTTCAACTCTTGGCAGCCTCATGGACTGTAGCCCACCAGGCTCCTCTGTCCATGGAATTTTCCAGGAGAGAATGTTGGAATTCCTACTCCAGGGGATCTTTCTGATCAGAGATCAAACCTGCATCCCTTGTGCCTCATGCATTGCAGGCAGATTCTTTACCACTGTGCCACCTGGGAAGCCCGAGTTTTATACTCTGTTCATTTTTAGCCAACAGATACCTAGAGGCTGCAGAGAATTACTAGGACATCATAAAGTCTGAGTGATATTCAGAAAGGAGAACAGATGAGGATTGTGGGGCTACTTCTGAACCCCTTGCCAGGCCACACAGTCTCCTACAGGGGTCTCAGAACTGACCCTACCCTGAAGATGGCCCGTCTCATTATTAGAACAGGGGAAAGATACAGTCAGGTGGGCACCCCTGTGAAAATGCCCAATCACTGGCCTTGATGTTTTGTTTCACCTTTTAATAAGCTAAATGTAAAACTGACAGATTGTCACCACCTGTCAGTTAATGAGCTGCTCTTAGGAAAGCAGTATTGATGGTGTGAGGTGCAGAGAGGGGACAAGCAGATGTCATTCTGAAACCTGACTTTGTCACAGGCTGTGTATTTTGGGGCAGGTGACTTTACCCCTGGAGTCTTAATTTCGTTTGTAACATGGACACACTAATGCATGGGTTTTGCAAGCAGTACATGGGATGTATTTTGTGAATGCTATTATTATATTAATTAACATTTGATATGTGCCTAGTGAACAGCATCTCCCTTTTCCATGAAGTACAAGAGCAAAGGAAATCTTAGAAAAAGTACAATGTGTTGAAGTATATGTTAAAGAATTGCCCCATATGAGGATATATCTTTACATTTAGGCAATGTTAAAAAGTGTATCATGAAATTTGGATTGTTGTCAGCAAATAATAATATTCTACATATTTGGCAAGAAAGTGAATTTAAAAAATTTACTAGTGTGTGCATTCTGCAAATGTTCTTGAGATTCTTATTAGGTTTATGTAACTAAACTGAAAGAGAAGGTGAGGGTGATTAAGGCAAAATAAGAACCTGGGGGTTTAAAAAAGAAGAAATTGGTAGAATTAAGCCAAACTTTATAGAGAAAGAAATAGAATACCATATCCCTAGGTTCAAAGGACAGAAATTAGGGACAATGTTCTTGGAGGACTCGAGAAAGAGGGATGTGTTGGCAAGGATATGAAAAAAGGGAAACCTTCAAACGTGAGTGGTAGGATTGTAAACTGGCAGAACCACTATGGGAAACAGTAGGCCAGTTCCTCAAAGGATTAAAAATAGAACTACCATAAATCCATTAATTCCAGTCCTGGGTATTTAATCAAAGAAAAAGAAAGCACTAAGTCAAAAAGATAGAGACACCCCTATGGTCACTGCAGTAGGATTTACAATAGTCAAGATAGAGAAGCAACCTAAGTGCCCATCCGTAGATGAATGAATAGAGAAGGTGAGATACATGTATATATGTGTGTGTATAAGAATGTGTGTGTGTGTGTATACACACACATATATACTGGGCTTCCTCGATGGCTCAGCAGGTAAAGAATCCATCTGCAATGCAAGACACTGGAGACACTAGCTCGATCCCTGGGTCGGGAAGATCCCCTGGAGCAGGAAATGGCAGCCCACTCCAGTATTCCTGCCTGAAGAATCCCATGGACAGAGGAGCCTGGCAGGCTACAGTCCATCGCGGGCGGGGTGGGGCTGGGGAGGGTCACAAGAATCGGAAACAACTGAGCGACTAAGCACATAAATGAAGAATGAAATCTTCCCATTTGCAACAACACGTGGGGGACCTAGAAGGTATTACGCTAAGTGAAATATGTCAGAAAGAGAAAGACGAACGCTGTATGATTTCAGTTATGTTTGGAATCTGAAACACGGTTGAGCAAACCTAACTTAACAGAAGCACAGTCACAGACACGGAACAAACAGGCAGTTGCCGGAGGGGAGGGAGGGTCAGGCGAGGAGAGAAACAGAGGAGGGCAGTTAAGAGGTACAAATTTCCCCTCAAATTATGCAGCTGGTCTGGACTAGAGAAACTCATTGAAATAAAAATCCTGAAATAGAGCAGGATTTTAAGTGCTAGCATAAAGAACCCAAATTTTATTGTGTCTGGGAATGAATGGACAAGTGAGATGACTAGGGTTATGTGTTAACCATGAAAACCATATGAAAATTATTTTACTGAAAATTTATACATGTTGGGTATAAAGAGAGAGGACAGGTAGGGAAGGAAGTCATTTCTGCTGGGATCACACAATTCTCGGTTTGCTTAGGGCTGCCCTGGTTTACCATAGCTATCCTGATGTAATTATTAATAGTGGCCTCTCTCAGATGATTAATTGTATGATCACCCAAGTTGTTTTCATCATCTAGGGGAATTAAGCCTTGGAATTGAATGAGGACAAAGTTATGGTGAATAGAGAACCAAGAAGGAGGATAAATGGCAAGTCTTACTAAACTTTGAGTCTGAATTTCCCTTTTAACATCAATAAATTCTGCAAATGCCCATGTTCTAGTAGTTAAACTTTTGGTATCTGTGACTTGAGAAAATGCATGATGACTAAAATTACTTGGAATTTAGTGTACTGTTAGATAAACAGTTATTTTATTAGTCACTAGATATTTGAAGATTTATATTTTGTGTCTGAATGAGACATTATTCATCCCATTTAAAGTCACTGCTTTCTGTGCTTCTATATTGGTGGAACTTGAGCAAAATTCTAGTCCTCCCTCCATAACAAAGTATCCAGCCGTGGCCCAAAAGAGAAGACTCACTGATTTGGATGCAAAGCTTAAATTTTTTAGCACAACATTGAAGATACCAGTCCGTACAGAATTTAAAGTGGAGTCTGCGTATTACAATTTGAAGAATTCACTAATGGATGGCTCATGAGAAAAGGCGACAGTGTGTGTATGGAGATGTGGGGGGTGGGTAGAGTTTTATAGAAGTTGTATTCCCACATGAGAAAAAAAAATAATTTTCATATGAAAATAATACAAAGTAATCAATACTTGATTTTTACCAAATTTTTACATTGCATATCCACATATTTCCTTTGAGATATATTTGAAATCTATGGATGTGGTGAAAAGAGCATTATGAAATTGCAGATTTAAATCCTGGTGCAACAATGTATCAGTTCCGTGAAATTAAGCAAATCCTTGAGATTTTCTGAGCCTCCCTTTCTGCATTTATAAAGTTGGGTTAGTGAAACCATTGTGCAGGCTGTCACGAGGAGCAAAACAGACATAGTGTGTAAAATGCTTTAAAAACTCTGAATCAGTGGTTCTCGAACTTTAGCATACATTAGAATTACTTAGAAGGCTTATTAAGACACATTGCTGGGTCCCACCCTACCCCCTTGAATTTCTCATTTAGCAGAGTCTGCATTTTAGCAAGACCACCTGTGTTATGGACTGAATGTTTGCTGCTGCTGCTGCTGCTGCTGCTAAGTTACGTCAGTCATGTCCGACTCTGTGTGACCCCGTAGACAGCAGCCCACCAGGCTCCTGTCCCTGGGATTCTCCAGGCAAGAACACTGGAGTGGATTGCCATTTCCTTCTCCAGTGCATGAAAGTGAAAAGTGAAAGTGAAGTCGCTCGTGTCTGACACTTCGTGACCCCATGGACTGCAGCCCACCAGGCTCCTCCGTCCATGGAATTTCCCAGGCGAGAGTACTGGAGTGGGTTGCCGTTGCCTTCTCCGGGACTGAATACTTGTGTCCCCCTAAAATTCATACTTTGAAACTCTAACCCTCAATGGGATGAATTAAGAGGTGAGACCTTTGGGAGGTAATTAGTTCATGAGGGTGGCATCTTCATGAATGGGATTAGTACCTTTATGAAAGAGACCCTCATGAGCTCTCTCACCCTCTTCCTACCATGTTGATGATACATGGAGAAGAGAGGTTGTTAGTTTGCAACCGAGAGGAAGGCATTCATCTGATCATGCCAATACCTTGATTTTGGTCTTCCAGTTACCAATAATGTGAGAAATAAATTTCTGCTCTTTATAGGCCACCCAATCTATGCAATTTTTTTTTAGTACTTGAACTGACTGAGAGTCCATGTCACTTTATTTATTTATTTTTTTAAGGGTTTTGAATCTCTGATTTATTAGACAGCATGGAAATAACAGGTTTAGGTTATTTTACAGAAAGAGCTCAAGCTGCTCATACACAGCAACTGGGCTTGCTGAGGGAAAAACAATTCTTCAGACTACTGCACAAGGACACAAAGACTCCTTATCCTACAGTCAGGAGGAAAGGGCACACCAACAAGAGAACAGAGAAATTCACATACTAAATAATGTGTCCACAATGACTAAAACGCATCCCTTAAGGGACAATCATGTATTGGTAGGAAGCAAAACAAAGCTTTCCATAGAGAAACCACTTTCACGAGATGGTTAGGTGGACTTGGGTTTTGTTTCTGCATCTGTCACTTGGCGAATGAAGATACCATCTTCGGGATGTTCCGTGTCATCCATTTCATACATATACGATGATGCTATTGCAAGCGTGGTCCCATCATTACTGAAGGCGAGTGAGGCGATGCTGGTGAGGTACCGATGGAACTGGCACAGTCGCTTTTTGTTAAATGGATCCCAAATATTTACAAATCCATCAGAACCACCTGTGGCAAAAGTATTGTGGATGTTGTGAAAGGAAATGGCGTTGACTGGGTAAATCTACTCAATATTGTTTTCTTTCAGTCTGTGACACTTGAAGGCATACTTCTTCTTCTGCACCTCGGGGCTTGGGTCCAAGTACTCAACTGCCACTCGACCTTCAATAGAACTTAATACATAACCCTGCTTGTTGGGGAATGCTCGGATGCAGCGCGTCTGGTACTTGAGGCTGGACTCGCGGCGCTGCTGCACGTAGCCCATGTTCTGCAAGACCCACACCAGCACTCTGCGGCCTGCGGTGCCCATGATCAGCCGGTCTCCCGACACCGACAGGGTATACACCTTTTCAGGCTGAGAGAAGGTCCCAGCATTACAAGGGGTTCTGGGATCCCACAATTTAACCGTCTGATCCCAGCTTCCAGTAACCATCACATTCACTTCGGGACAGTATTCAACACATCTGATAGGGGCATCATGGGTTCCAACAAGATTTTCTTGATCGGTGTTCAAATCATGCATTTTCAATTGATGGTCTAATCCCCCACTCCAGGCACGTGTTGGATCGTAGAAGGCGCAGTCCAGGACGGCGCCGGTGTGCTGGTACTTGAGACGCATGGAGTTGGCCGGCACATCGTAGAGGCGCACGGACGTGTCCCAGGAGCAGACCAGCAGGAACTGCGATGTGTTGGGGCTGAACTTCACCGAGGAGATGCCGTCCTCGGGGGGTTAGTTCAGCTTGAACTCGTTAGAACCAGTCATCTTGGGCTCCCTGCAGAAGCAATTCAGCCACAGCGCCCGCCGCCACTCGCCGCCGCCTAGCTTCCCTCGCCGCTCTCCATGTCACTTTAATGCTGCTCTTCTGGGTACCACACTTTGACATCCATGGATCTTAGCGGAGTTAAAAGCATAACTCCCATCTTCTTAAGGGATAGATGTTTTGGGGGGCGTGGAGTGGGGGAGGTTGCACATTATAAAAGAGACTTTAACAAAGAAATACATGTAACTAAATATTTTACTAGAGAAGGAAAATCTTGGCTATGTGAAGAAAATAATAAAGATTGCTATGAATCTGTCTATTGGTCTCATGCAAACTAAAACCAAGGATTATACATTCAGCTTAATTTCAACTTTATAATGCTTTCCTTTAATTACTGTAAAGGACCAAACATGAAGATGTGGTAGTGTGAAATTAATACTGACAACACTGAGCTTGCCTGGGCTCTGCAGATTAACCAGCATTTTACTGCATCAATAAAGGAATGAGGAAATAAAATTAAAAACTGATAGTGAATGGAATTACTTATTTGAAGCTAGCGATTATGTCAAGCTGTCACTCCCACAGATGGATTAGGCATAGAAAGACAACCAGATAAATTATAAACCACTCTACGAAGCTCATATCCATCTAGTCCACAAGCGTGGTGACAATGGAAGTCTGAAATCGACTTGGTCATGGCAGATTTGGGTTGCGTGTTTAGCATTTCATAGACCTCTAGTATCTTGAAGAGTAGAGATCAAAAAGACCCTAGAGGTCATGTGAGATTAGATTTCATTTTTGAGGCATTACACTGAATTATTTAATCTAAATGGAAAAAAAGAGTTTTTTCTTCCTTTTTAAAAAATCACTGAGATACAGATTAGAGAAAAAGGAACAGTGCCAAATAGTATACCAAAACCATATGAAACATAGAAATTACCTTAAGAAATAGCTAGGTTAGTTCTCTGCACTGGAATAGATTGTGTTTATTCAGGCGATAGATTTGATTTGTTTCCCTTTCCTTTTATTGCATTATTTTCCTTTCCCCTCTCTCTGTTCTTCTCATTACCACAGCTACTTTATAATCTAGACTCTTAGATCACCCAACAGTTTCCTTAAATTTGACTGGAGCACTGATTTCTGGGCAACTTACGCCTGTATGATTACAGAGAATCCTGGCTTTAGCTGAAACAAGACTGTGGGTTTTTGTTTTTGTACAGATGGAAGTAAAGAATTGTAGAATTGAACGTGATCTTAAAGAAGCACTCCTGTGTCTGTCAAATTATGACGAGTTGTGGTTCTATCTTGCCTTTGCTCCTTACACCGTCACTGTTGCAATGGAGAGAGGCAAGCATTAGGATTTTGCTAGAAGGGACATATGATTAATAATGAGATTTTGTTTTGTAGCTGATCCCTTCTGAAGAGTATAAGGATCCTTTTAGGTTGGGACTTTGATACAACTTATGCAAGCAGGCTGGAATCTGGATGCTGAAGAAAAAACACAAAAGGGAAAAAAAAAAGAGAAGGAGATTAAAGGGCTCCGGGCATACAGGTAAGATGGACTCTCTGTGGCCTGAGAGACCCTGTGTGGTCATGTCGAGGAAAAATTGATTTCTTTCAGGTAATGGACAGAATTTGACTACCTCTCCTGTCACTGGGGGGTTTAATGGTAGAAACCCAAATATGGTAGACCTCAAAATTTTACTAGACACATTTGTAAGCCTGCTGTCACAGAGTCAACCCTTTCAGTTTAGTTAGGATTCCCACTGGAAAAAAAAGAACGTCACAATTGGAATTTTCCTTTAAAAATTTGCTATCAAATAATTCCCCCATATGCCAATCTATCCTAGGGGTCATCTGATTTTTCCCTTCATGAATCTCAAAGCCTGGGGACAACCATCAAATCTTCCAGTTAGAGGGGTTCCCTTGTCATGTATCTCTTCATTATCCATGATAAAAGCTTCACTGAAGCACTTCAGTAATGGAAAGTGATGGAACTTTCAGTGATGGAACTCTGGCTGTGTTCCATTTTTCTCATGGTTTTATTGTTGGAGCATTATTTCAAATGAAAACACTCCCACCAGCTCTGAGAGACTGGAGTTAATCCAAGCTCCTAATGGACTAAGTCTGACTTTTCTAAATGTTCTGTATACTCATCCTGTATAGAAGATAATGCTCCTTAGTACTGACTGTTCAAGAACACTGTAGTAAAACCTCACAGTAATTCCAGATACTATTATTATACCCATTTTATAGTTGATTAAATCAAGGAATATAAAGATTAAGCATATCACCCAAAGTTACATAGGATTTAAACAAAAGAGCTGGTATATGCAACCAGGTGGTCTTATTGCCAGAGCCCATGGCCTTAACTGCTAGGTAAACAACCTTTGATATAATGATGGAAAATCAGTATATCAGCTTTTTGTATTCCTCTCTGTCCTCTGGATATTTATATTCTAACAGAAGAGTGTCACTGGTTCTCCAATTAGACACAGGACCTTTGAATCATACAAAAAGCAATCTTGATATTTAGATGCATTTCTCAGTGTCATTCAATAAATTAATTTTAATACAACTAAATGCACTTCTTAATGGGGTAAAGGATACATGAAAGTCAATGGGAGATATATTGTGCAGAATAGAGCTTTGTGCAGCTTTAGAGCTTACAAGTGGTACTTTAACAGGTTTCCATTCAATGTCATAAGAAATTGATCTCAGATGCTAGAAAATGGAACTGCTTATGGAAATCTCAGACTCATCCATACCAAGCATGTATTTTTCACATTTCTTTCCAGCTTGCCTCCCACTTACTGTCAGAGCAGTAAGAAAACCTGCAAATGGAGAAGAAATGTTGTAAGCTCTTCAAAAAGCATTCAAATACAACTGAGGGAGACAGATTTTGTTTTTTAAAGCTTTAACCTGTCCTTTTTGGGTGATCTGATGATAAACTCAAAAGACTAAAAAAACTCAGTATGCAAAGGACCTACTTGCTTTCTGTGGAAAGCTACTGCTTTTTTCCACTCTCTCTCATTCTCCTTCGCTTTCCCTCCCTCCTGCTCTTGTATATAACTCACTATTATCACCCAAGCTTGCTTCCAAAATTCTGAAAATTATTCAAAAGAAGCAATTAGTACAAAATATTAAAAATACAAGGAAAATAAAAATGGAGGCAGCCACTGGATGAAACAAATCAAATCAGGGGGTAAGTCTTAAAAACAATAGTAACAATTTTTCTTCAAAACTAAAGGAATTACAATGATAAAAGTAACATCAGAACCCTGAAGTCCAATTCAAGCCTCATTACTGTCATGAATATTGGCAGTAAATATATGCCTTAAACTCAAGAGTTTCTCAAAAAACTAAATGATAGAGGGAAATGTAGCTGGTTCCTTCTTATATGTTGATAATTACCAGAAGTCCACTGAACAAGAGATGAAAATATTATAGAGTGTGTTCAGTATGCATGGAATTTCCCTTGCAAAGAGTTGTCAATTTAGGTGGTACAGGCAACCTTTTCTGTCTTGAGATTACTGTTGAATCTGGTGGAGATGTCTGAGGACTACTCTTTATTTCTCATCCACTGATGGACCATCTCTAAGACAGAAGTCTAATATACAAAAAAGAATGACAAAGTCTTTAAGACTCTGAGACTAAATACAGCCTTTAAGTGTATAACCAAAAGAGTGGATCATTCCAGTTACTAAAAACAAAAGTATATCTCAGAGTTTAATTGTTTATCATATAGCAATCTTTGCAGATAAAGAGCGCTGAATTGGTCCTGGTGTGTGTGGCTCATTATCATTAATTAACTGTTCATTTGAAGTTAGAGGTTGATAAACGATGTCACTATTGGATGTAAACATCATATTAGATACATTAATGTTAGATATTTATATAAAAGGTTTTCCAGAGGAGGGGGAAATAAATGAAAACCCACAATATGAAATTGAGCAGACATCTGTTACGGTGGCCAAACCTCCAGCAGGCTGGATTGATGATTATGAACCTATTACTGTTGATATATTACATAGAGCTGTGAGAATAGAAAGCTTTTCAAATTACACGGAAAGTAATCAACGGCCAGCAGCAATAGCCCCATGCTCTCTCACCTGCTGCGTGCCTCCCATAGGAATACATGCATCTCCAAGCCTGGAATTACTGGCAAGACAGAAGGAGCTTTCTTTTGCCTTTAGTTGGACTTTCAAATTACAAAATAAACCATTTTGGCTAGCCAGTCCCACAGTGGGGGTGACAGGAACCACGCTGTCAAAGCACTGCTAGTAGAGGCAGCCTCTGCCTCCTTTTCTCAGCATCTCAAGCCCCGTTACTGAAGCTTGTTCCCTTATGATCTCTTTCTTTGGTCTGTCTCCACTGCACAAATCACATTTTTAAGAAAAATCAAAGCTCTAAAAACTCACAGTGTATCTCAAGGAAAGGGAGAAGCAGAGGGAGAGGGAGAGAGGGAGGGAGGGAAGAGGAGAGAGACCAAGAGGGAAGGAGGGGGAGAGAGAGAGGATGAAAGGAGTATGGAGGATTTCTTTAGGGATTCGAATAAAATTCTGAAACAGGAACATTTTTAAATTATGAGAATAGAAATTTCCACTATTGTGAATGAGACAGTAGGCGCAGGATCTACCTAACCAAAGTCATAAGCTACCAAGTGCTGGTTACTAAAGCCAGGTGGATAACTGGCTGGTTGTGGACAAATGTCCGATTTCATGCCTACCATATAATGTGTTGTGCACTCTTGAAAGTACAGCTAACATTGATTTGAGGTTAAGCTAACTGGGTTTCCTTTATAATTGTTAGTCTTCTTTGTGTATTTTCTGTATAAAAACAATAGTTGGCACTACTTTAGCCTCTATAGCAGCTTCATGTGAATTTGAAAATGGCATGCCTTCCTCAAGGTATGTTCTCATTATGTTATAAATTTGTAATAAATATAAAAATATATTGCAACTATTCTGTGAAGTGCGCACCTCCCCCCACCCAGGAGTATGCCACTTGTACAACCACATACAATACTTTTGGTACTTTGTATATGATTGATTCCCCATAATTCCAATCCATTGCTTCTTGGCCATCCCATGCTATGCCGTGTTTGCCCAGATACAGCTCGATTTTGTATTTTGATCTAACCTGTCATCTCCAGACACACTAATTTGCACATTGGATGGCAGCTCTTACACCAGCAGAATACATGGCACCCAACTTTGGCCATTTTCACTTATTTATTTTATTTTTCTAGTTGTCCTAGATTATTCATGCAGGCTTTCTCTAGTTGCGGTTTACAGGGCTTCTCTCTTGTTGCGGCACAAGGGTTTCTCCTGTTGAGGAGCTGGGGCTTTAGGGTGCATGGGCTCACTAGTTGTGGTGCAAGGGCCTAGTTGCCCCACGGCATATGAGATCTTAGTTCCCTGACCAGGGCTCGAACCTCCATCCCCTACACTGGAAGTTAGATTCTTAACCACTGGATCCCCAGGGAAGTCCCCACATTCACTTATTTTTACACTTGCACTTTGATTCTGATCCCATCTTTCTCCTGACTCTTGACTATATTTCTTATTCAGGTTCTTTGTTTACAGAATATTCATGATAGGACTCAAGCTATATTTCATATGTCATATACATACACACATATACATACACAAAAAAGGTCACTTTCTGATGTAAAACTAGTAGCAATCAGAATAAAAATGATACCTTCAAGAATTAAATACTTTGAAAGATGTTTACAAACACTTTATTGAAGAAAAGCTCATCTGGTAAAGAATCTGCCTGCAATGCAGGAGACCCAGTTTGATTCCTGGGTCAGGAAGATCCCCTGGAGAAGGGATAGACTACGCACTCCAGTATTCTTGGGCTTCCATTGTGGCTCAGCTGGTAAAGAATCTGCTGCAGTGTGGGAGACCCGGCTCTAATCCCTGGGTTGGTAAGATCCCCTGCGAAAGGGAAGGACTACCCACTTCAGTATTCTTGCCTGGAGAATCCCCATGGATAGAGGAGCCTTGCAGGCTACAGCCTGTGGGGTCCCAAAGAGTCAGACACGACTGAACAACTAAGTATATGAAATACTCCATCGCAATGGCATCCTTAGATTTAGAATGGAACTAAACCAATTGTTATTCAGAAGGTAGACTGCATACAAAATGGGGAAACACAAGAATTTTCAGTGTTTATCCTCTACTACCTGGTGGAAACGTCTCCCTTATCCGAGTGGTGTGCCCTACTTATTTAGACAGAAGTGTTCTTTCCTTAGAGAAAGGACAATTCACCTGCCAGTGATTATCTGATATGATTGTGCCAGATTTTAACAAGCAGCTGATCTATAACTTAGTCTCCTGAGAGGTCTTACATACAGGATCAGTCATGATTCTTGATTTAGGCCTATTTTTTTCACTGTATTAAATTGGGGCTAAAGTGTTTTTTTAAGTGTCTCCTATGAGTAAGTTTAACATGAATTCCCTAGGATTTGAAATACTATATATAGATAAGTCGATCAAGTGTAGTTTCTGTTCATAAAACCTGACAATCTGACCCAGATACATCTGCATGATACCACAACACTACAGATCTGCCTGGGAGACCTGTGGAGCAACTAGCAAGACTTTCCCTTGAATATTTGACCTCTGAATGCCTCACTCTTAAGTTAGGTGCCTATTAGGGTATTTATCTGAAATTGGGGATGCAGTCACTCTGCATGGTCACAGGCGTAGCTTGCAGCGACCATCTTGGTTCTGCATGACTTCTATTCATGGTAAATAGCTGAGGGTAGAAGGTGGACAGAATCACACAGCTGCACACTGTTGATGGGAATAAGAAACAGGAGTTGTCATTTGATTCACCCTGAAAAATTCAAGGTACTTCGCCAGGAATCTGAAATTTGAACTGAGAATTTTAGTTGTTCCTTGTGGCTGGAATTGTAACACATTAGTTTGAAAGCCATGGATTGTCACATGTACTGGGGAGCAGAGAAAGAGAAATGCCACAGTTGAGCAGAGAGGCAAATACGAGAAACAGAAAAGATCCTGTGATGCTCCTGACAGATTTCCTATTTTTGATTCTGGTCCTTTCAGCATGCCTGGATATCATCTGAACCTTGGGGTCTGCAATACATCTCCAGGAGCACCACTGCATTTTTGTTTGCTTGTTTGTTTGCTTAGGTTAATTTATGTTTCTAGTACTTACAGCAAAGTACTAACTATGACAAGTCTATAATTCTGAACTTTTATCAAAACACCTGATCTTCTTATTCATTAGTTTAGTTAATAGAATCTTTATACTCATGAGTTACAAAGTTATCTGTGGGCTTCCCAGGTGGCACAGTGGTAAAGAATTTGCCCTACGGCAGAAGCGGTGGGTTCAGTCTGTGGGTTGGGAAGATCCCCTAGAAGAGGGCACAACAACCCACTCCATTGTTCTTGCCTAGGAAATCCCATGGATAGAGAAGCCTGGCGGGCCACAGTCATGGGGGGTCACAAAGAGCTGGACATGACTGAGCAACTGAGCACACACACACTCATGCAAAGTCATCTGTATCCTATCATTTAACAAGATCCTGAGCTTCTAAAATGGTACAATCCATCATAGAGTTATTGTGAGGATGAAATTATTTAATATAGATATGCAGTCTGAATAACAGTACCAGGCTCATGTGCTAAGTCTCTTCAGTCATGTCCAACTTTTTGCAATCTCACGGACTGTAGCCTGCCAGGCTCCTCTGTCCATGGGTTTCTCCAAAGCAAGAAGACTATAGCCCACGAGGCTCCTCTGCCCATGGGATTCTCCAAAGCAAGAAGACTATAGCTCACCAGGCTCCTCTGTCCGTGGGATTCTCCAGACAAGACGATTGGAGTGGGTTGTCATGCCCTCCTCCAGGGGAGTAGGGACTCTCCCTCCTGACCTAGGGATCGAATCCACATCTCTTTATATCTACATGCATTGGCAGGTAGGTTCTTTACTGCTAGTGCTACCTGGGAAGCCCACCAGGCACACAAGTGTATTTAAATTTAAATATACCAAGTATACCAAGAATATTTAAATTTAATAATTTTATAATTATCTGCATTAACATGATTAATGAGGGTCTTTTCATAATCTTTCTATAATAAGAAAGCATATTGGGAATGTTATTTATGTTTTAGCCTAACTCATAAGTCCAAAATGGAGTTTTATTTTATTTTTATTTTTTGGCCACAATGTGTGGCATGCAGGATCTAAGTTCCCTGACCTGGGATTGAACCTACATCCCCTGCAGTGGAAGCTCAGAGTCTTAACCACTGGACTGCCGGGGAAGTCCTCAAAATGGAGTTTTACTTAGAATGTAGTAATACTCTATTGATTAATTCATTCATTCAGGCAACAAGTTACGGGTACTTCATATGTTCATGTGTGTTGTATAAAAATTACATTACATTACTATTTAGAGACAATCTTATGTTCAATTTAGGATTTTAATTAATGAGACACTTTCTCTCAAGTTATGTCTTATCTGGATTAATCATTCTTTGGCTTCAGAGAAAAAAAAGAACTGATCTTTGAAGATAATTCTGTAATATATAGCTAGATGTGAATGTTTGTTTACTAAGCAAAAGAGGTACAAAGGTGAGCATATTTTAAGTTTTATGATTACTCAGGTGATTTAATTATTAAGAAGCTAGGCAGAATCCCACTAGGGATAGTTACATCCCTTCATTCTGAGGCTTCTCTAAAAAGAGGGTTCTTTTGATGCTGAGGAATACTTGTTTCAACAGGCCCACTCAGTATTTGAAGCTTATTCAAAAGGTCACATATTCAGGCAAGACTTCAGTCATATAGTCCAGATGGGCTAAAATACAAAGGATTTTAAGTACTTCGAAGTTTGAGCTGTTAATACAAGGATTCGTGGACTGACTTCTTAGATGTTGCTTTAACTGAGGAGAGTTCCATTTGGAAATGTTACAAGGAATTCTCAAGAGGGGTTAAAAGTGACATGAAACCACCTCTACCACCAACATATAACAACTTGGCATGGACAAATATCAATGAAAACCTTTTCTCTGGACAGTTTGAAAAGGTACTCTTAGAAACTATTGAAAAAATATCACTTAAATCAATACTTGACTCTGTGATTCACTAAGAGATTTGAGAAGGTCAAGCTACCAAACCAAACCTGGACACTATAACATATCAGCAAATTTTATCCCTCATAAGTTGTCATCATAACATTTCTTTGGACATTTTCTAGTTTAGGAGTTTCCTAGCCTTCTTCATATCTTACCCTGTAGATCTCAGCTCTGTGAGATAATAAAATATTTTTATAACAAATATTTTCACTTTTCTGAAATGAAATGAATAGATGATAAATCTACCAATAATGTAATTTTAAGTCAATATAATATCCCAGCTTTAACAATTTTAAGAAATAAAAGGAAAGTATTTATATTAAAATAATATGTACAACTAGAGAGGAACATAAATGATTCCATCTGATGCCTCTTCTTGACTATCTGGGAAAATATTTAAAAACTGAATAAGACAACTCTGCATCTGCAGGATACTTAGCAGTCATTGTTTCCACTCACTGACTGTCTCAGCACACTCATCACTGATATAACAAAAAAGTCTTCCATGAAATTCTAAAACTCCCCCTAGTAACAGAGCTATCTCATTATTCTAACCACTATCACTGCCATTTCTAAAAGAAAATTAAACTATAATTCCAATGATAATCATTAGTCCCTAATAAAACAATTTTACTTATATTTATTATGTATATTGTTTATTAATACCATATAACTATCTTTTAAAATTTTATTGGTAATTCCTAGCACTCCAAAATGCAGAGACAGTGATATCTAAAGAGTTGTTCATTTGTTATTTTTTATTTAAAAAATTGTCACTGGTTTCAGGCACAGAAACAATGTAATATAAGTACTGTTATTTTGGGAAATGCTTAAACTTTATTACAAGACTTTGAGGGATTATGAAAGTTTTGATGTATGGGTACAAGTTATGTAAGTTTTTAAAGGGCAAGAGCTATTACTAAAGGGAAACACTGGTTTCCAGCGAGAGCTTCTATGCATTGGTCTAGTCTTGTTACCAGATAACCCTGATATCAGAGCACCAGGGCAGTCCACACATGAAGAAAAAGAATCCTGATAAAATATAGGATCTGAAGATTAGCTAAAGCAGGCTTGTTCAAAGGTGTCCAAACAGTTGCTGTACATTATAACCTGAAATAATATAGTATGAGCAGTTTTAATTGTAAGTTTGAGAGATGTGCATTCGGACCGTTTTCAGAGTCTGATTTGGTTATGATTGCAAAAAAAGCAGATTTTCCCATCTTCTCACTTAGTGTGTTTACATCCATATCTTCATATATATATTCATCTGTATATATATATATATATATATTTAATTTTGGTGCACGGGGTCTGTGTTGCTGCACACAGGCTGTCTCTAGCTGTGGTGAGCGGATGCTACTCCACAGGTGCAGAGCGCAGGCTTCTCATCGTGGTGGTTTCTCTTTTCATGCAGCACCACCTCTAGAGTGTGCAGGCTCAGTGGTTGTGGTGCCTGGGCTTAGTTGCTCCACAGCACGTAGAATCTTCCCAGACCAGGTATCGGACATGTGTCTCCTGCACTGGCAGGCAGATTCTCGACCATGGGACCACAAGGGAAGTCTCCACCTATATTTAGAACTATTTATTCTTTTTTTTGTGGCAGCACGAGGAATATTTTGGTTCTTGGAGTCAACAAAAAGACCCAACCATCAGAAGAGATATAGCAACTGACTTCAGTCATATAGCCTTAACTGCTTGAATAGAAATTATGAAGAATCTGTGCACATCCAGATTCTTCATAATTTTATATATAAAATTTAAATATTATACTTTTTCATATATATCTATCTAAGTTTATAAATGAAAATTTAAAGTCAAAGATTTAGAAGGCCCTAGACAATTGTTTCTATCAGTCAACCAACAAGATAGCCCAAGATAAATAACAAAAGGAAGCATATAAAGGCAGTACAATTACTGATTAAGCATTAATTTTGGCCCTAGCCTGCCTATCTCTTAGCTGTGGTGTGCTGTGCTGACTATGCTTATTCACTCAGTCGTATCTGACTCTTTGCCACCCCATGGACTGCAACTTGCCAGGCTCCTTTGTCATGGGGAATCTGCCAGCAAGAACATTGGAGTGGCTTTCCATGCACTCCTCCAGGGGATCTTCTCAACCCAGGGATCAAACCCAGGTTTTCCTCATTGCAGACAGATTCTTTACTGTCTGAGCCACCAGAGAATCCCCTTAGCTATGCTAACATGGGTTAAATATGAATCTAGCTGAGCTTTATTTATTTATTTATTTTTATAAAATGGTGCAATAATAATATCTTCCTTGTAAATGATGTAGAATTTTAAGGGGATTTACATCTAAAGAACTCAGATGGTGCCTAACACAGGACACACATTCAGTAAATATTACTGATATTATCGGTTGGCTCTTCAGTTCCAGCAGTTTTTAATTTCTAGGTAAACTCCTCAGTGAAAAAAAGGGCTAAGATCTGAATAGAATACCATTTAAGTCATTTTGTGACCACTCTGATTGAAGTACCATCAGTTCAGTTCAGTTCAGTCGCTCAGTCGTGTCCGACTCTTTGCGACCCCATGAATCACAGCACGCCAGGCCTCCCTCCCTGTCCATCACCAACTCCTGGAGTTTACTCAGACTCACGTCCATCGAGTCAGTGATGCCATCTAGCCATCTCATCCTCTGTCGTCCCCTACTCCTCCTGCCCCCAATCCCTCCCAGCATCAGAGTCTTTTCCAATGAGTCAACTCTTCGCATCAGGTGGCCAAAGTACTGGAGTTTCAGCTTTAGCATCATTCCCTCCAAAGAAATCCCAGGGCTGATCTCCTTCAGAATGGACCGGTTGGATCTCCTTGCAGTCCGAGGGACTCTCAAGAATCTTCTCCAGCACCACAGTTCAAAAGCATCAATTCTTCGGTGCTCAGCTTTCTTCACAGTCCAACTCTCACATCCATACATGACTACTGGAAAAACCATAGCCTTGACTAGACGGACCTTAGTCGGCAAAGTAATGTCTCTGCTTTTTAATATGCTATCTAGGTTGGTCATAACTTTTCTTCCAAGGAGTAAGTGTCGTTTAATTTCATGGCTGCAATCACCATCTTCAGTGATTTTGGAGCCCCCAAAAATAAAGTCTGACACTGTTTCCACTGTTTCCCCATCTATTTCCCATGAAGTGATGGGACCAGATGCCATGATCTTTGTTTTCTGAACGTTGAGCTTTAGGCCAACTTTTTCACTCTCCTCTTTCACTTACATCAAGAGGCTTTTTAGTTCCTCTTCACTTTCTGCCATAAGGGTGGTGTCATCTGCATATCTGAGGTGATTGATATTTCTCCTGGCCATCTTTATTTCAGCTTGTGTTTCTTCCAGTCCAGCATTTCTCATGATGTACTCTGCGTATAAGTTAAATAAGCAGGGTGACAATATACAGCCTTGACGAAATACCATATGATTGTATAAACTGGCTATTTCAGATTTGGATCAACATGGCATGTAAGCGTAAAACAAAATAAAGGGGATCTGAAAAGTAGTCTGTTGGCAAGTCTATTTTTCAGAAAGATTCAGGGGGTTCCTCTAGTGATTTTTGATAGGAGTAAAGTCTAATGGGCCCATTTTCAAGTTAGTCCTAAAAAAGTGACACAGACTAAATCTATGGTCCATTGGGTAATGCTGGTGTCTGATATCATGTGGTAAAAATAGCTCACCCACCCAAGATTGTAACACCTATAACCTTAGTTTCCTTACCTCAGATCCTGTGTACCAAGTAGGTACTTGGAAAACACGTGCCACTTGTAAAACATGTTCCTGCAAATTAATTATTGTAAAACAAGGTCATATAATAAAAGATGAACAATTTTAAGTTTCAGCTAAGTTAAAGCATGTAGTTCTTTATCTCTTTGTACTTTAATGGTGTGAGTTTTATGGATTTTTACTTGGAGAAATTATTTATTGGTGGTCATGGAATTATTTGAAGTCAATATAAAAATAAGCAACAAAAGTATTTTGCTTTTCAACTTGAACAAAATGAGTTTAATTTGCATGCGACCAAAGTTCTGAAGACCGCACTACAAGTAGCAACTTTGCCTGACTTCAAAGACACTCTGGAGATCAAAACAAAATCAAGTTCTGAGGAGTGATTCTCTTATTTTCCTTCCTAACAAGCGTGATTTTGTTTTCTTTGTTGGTGCTGGTCATTTCAAGGCAATGTTAGAGTCTGTGGTGCCGTTGATGTTTGAGTGACTCCATCTTAACCTCAGAGGTAAGCATGGCAGTTAATGAAAACAGGGAAAGTCTGACATCTGAGGAAGAGCCTGCGATTGGAATCTGAGAACCTGAAGCCAGGACCTTTGTACTATTTCAGTCTCCCTCTTGCACAGAAGTGCAAGTGCTCTCACCAGATTGGATTTATGTTGTGACATTTCCGCTTCCCTTTCAATTTTTTGGTATGTGATCATACAACATGAAGATCATTGACTGTCCCTGTTAAGCCTGCTCGGACCAAAGGACAGTGACCTTTTCCGCATTCTGTCATCGGCTGGGTATGTTTGTCCCAGTCTCCTTCCTTTGTTTTCTCAGGGAAGGAAATTCAGAGCCAATCAAACTGTAAAATCCTGAGCGGGTTAAAACCAGGCCAGGGCTGCTTAAGCAGTGCTAACATTTTTGGAGATCATTTTTGTGACAGAGATTGAAAGGCGTATAGAAAATAGCACGACAGGATTCAATTCACGTGACGAAAGAAAATTGTACAAAGTTTAATCCATCCCCATTGCCGTCTCCAGACTGTAATCTCCTTGCATGCTGACCCTAGGGAAGATGGTTTTTTCCTACAATATGCTTCATCAAGTTGCTTTAGAAGTGGTGCTGTTGGCTGGAGGGAGGCGGCACGAGTTATATAACACGCAATTTAAGATAATGGAATTTGAAAAGGAGAAATTAATATAAACAGACGAGGCCAACAAAGCTTCAGTCATCTAGAAGGTAGTTTCAATCATCACTGACATTAAACAATATCACCCCCACTGAGTCTACACCATGTTTATTATCATTTAATTTCTTGCCCAAATTGTTGCTTTCTTATCGTGATGTTGCAGGGATTGCAAGCTCTGTTATGACTACAATTGGTAAAAAAAAAAAAAAAAATTGCATTCATCTAAGTGAGTAACAAGATACAGAGACTGAGCTCTCTATCTTAACCTTTTGTGGCTTTAGATATTCCACTGAAAACATTAGCAAAAATGGAAGCTATAGCATTTCCATAATTATCACAGCACTGTCTTTGTTCTTATAATGATAGAATCCATACTTTCAATTTGGAGTGCTTAATAATAGCAGCTGTCTTGTCTGCTCAACTGTGGGGTTTTAGGGCTCCCATAATTATTCATTTTCACTCACTTGACAGTGGGTGTTTCCTTGAAATATTACAGGCCACATCAGAAGACACGATTTTAAAATCCTTTTAAGCATTCTGCTATATACAACAGTATTGAATTATGCATTGATAAACCAAATTTAATTGACTTGGAGGCACATAAGTCCTTATTAATATATCTTAGTACTAAAAACTGATTGCTACAAATTGTCAGCCAAATACAAATGCAGGCATGATCATACTTTTAATGTATGAAGGTCCTCTGTCTCTTGGTCCTTAAAATCCCATTTCACTTGTTTTCACCTTCTCCCTTGCTCTCTGCTTCCTCATGTTCTTGCTTCGGGTCTTCCTTCTCCTTCTCTTATTAGTAAAAATATTTTATTTTGAAATAGTTTTAGCACACTGTTGTTGGTAGTAGTACACATATGCATGTATGTTATAATCTCTCACTATGAAACATTTATACTAAATAATAATGGGAAATAATTGATCTGGTTTATTCCCAATATTCATATTTTATTTATTATTGTAATTAGCTTGATGCATATCAGAAAGATGGAGGGCCATTTTTCACTTTCTATGGGTAGGTTTCTGTTTGAGCTTTTTCCCTTTCAACTACCCATTAATAAGTTTTAGTAAATGATAAGAGGAGGGCTAGGTGAAAGGCAGACTGTCTATCCATGCAACAGTGTTCTTTACCATGATGGATGAAAATTATATGCTTCTGAGTGTGTTTACATGTGCCTAAGAAGAGAGGTTCAAAAGATGAGGAAGGTAGTTTTATGAGTATGCTGTCGAGATGTTAAAGAGGATAATTGAGGGAGACAGGTTTTTATGAGACATTAGGGCAGAGACAGAGGGTATGTGTATGGGAGGTTGGGGAGGGAGTAGGGACAGTGTATAAGCAGTTATAGAATTTATGCATATAGCACTCATATTTAATCTAAACAATTCATCCTAATATTTTTTAAAAAAACAAAGCACTGTACATTGTATTCAATTATAAAATTAATGCACACCTTAATTGTATAATTGAAAGTGACTAAAAGAAGCTGTATTAAATTTTGAAAGTCCTTGCCACTATAAATAATTTTGAAAATTTATAATAGTAAGAAAGATCTATCATAGATAACCACTCTGAACAATTTAGTGAATTTTATTTTTTAAATTTTATTCATTTTCCCCTTAAATTTTATGAAACAATGCTTCTAAATCCTGTTTCGTTGTTGTTTTGCTTAGTTTTCTCTTTAGTCCATTGATTTTCACATCCAAATATGAAACTGGGGCTCCAGACAGCTCATAGAAAATACCATATCTTTTTCTAAATCATATAAATGTATTTTAGGAAATGCTCTCACCAGGCAGAGGCAATCATATAGCTATAACCACTAGAAAGCATTAAAGATTCAGTTCCAAAGATGGAAAGTTTCTAGTGACTCTCAAGTTTCTACTGCACTGCTATGTTCATTACTAAATGATGGGTATCGTTTTATAATTCAATGTAACAACTCTTGCTGCCAAATATAATCTCTCTTCTCATCTATGCCATTTTAATTTATAGCCACAGCATTTCTTTTTTCACAATATCTATATCCATATTTCTCAGAAATTATCAACCTTTACTCAAACACTTACTAACAATAAATAAGTCGATCTATGAAGAGGCTGTACTAGTGTTTTCCAGAGAAACAGAACCAATAGGGGATAGATAGATAGATAGAAAAGTCTTATTATGAGGTATTGGCTTACTCAGCTAGGGAGGCTAAAAAGTCCCATGATCTGCCCTCTGCAAATTGGAGGCCCAAGATAAACAGAGGTGTGGTTTTTGTCCAAGGCCAAAGGGTTGAGAACCAGGGATTCAATGGTGTAAGTCCTAGGCTGCATCTGAAGACTTAAGAAACAGGAGAGCCAATGTCTGAGGACAGGAGAAGATGGATATCCCAGAATTGACAGAGACCAAATTTTCCCTTTCTCCACCCTTATGTGCTATCCAGGCCCTCAATCTACCAAACCAAATGCTAATCTTGCCTGGAAACACCCTTGCAGTCATACCCAGAAATAATATCTCACCAGCTATCTGGGTATCTCTTAACCTTGTCGAGATGACACATAAAATTAACCATCACAGAGGTTCAGTATTAAACATTTTCCAGAGAAACTGAAGTACTGCGACAGACTGTTGAAAGATGTCAGAGTTTTCTACTTATTCCAAGAACAAAGACTGGTCAGGACATTAGTCGTGATATTACTCCATAGCAGTAACAGTAAAATATTTAAGACATATCAGTTATCTAGATATACTTCTTGTTGGCTGTGTCTTCAGAGAGTCAAGACTTACTTTCCCTGGATATTAGAAATAGAGTAAGAATCACGAACCAGGCTCAAGCCTGCTTGATGCTTGAAAACATTCCATTGGACATCTCAGTAGTTTAATGGCACCCCACTCCAGCACTCTTGCCTGGAAAATCCCATGGACGGTGGAGCTTGGTAGGCTGCAGTCCATGGGATTGCTAGGAGTTGGACACAACTGAGCGACTTCACTTTCACTTTTCACTTTCATGCATTGGAGAAGGAAATGGCAACACACTCCAGTATTCTTGCCTGGAGAATCCCAGGGACAGGGGAGCCTGGTGGGCTGCCATGTATGGGGTTGCACAGAGTTGGACACGACTGAAGTGACTTAGCAGCAGCAGCAGCAGCATAGTGCATAAATGGGGCCCAGATGGTAAAGATTCTGCCTGCAGTGTGGGAGACCCAAGTTTGATCCCTGGGTTGGTAAGATCCCTCAAGAAAGGAATGGCAACTCACTCCAATATTCTAGCCTGGAGAATTCAATGGACAGAGGAGCCTGACAAGTTCCAGTCAATGGGGTTGCCAGGAGTCGGACATGACTCAGCGACTGAGCGGCTGAGCACAGCACACATAGTGTATAAACATGTCCATATAAACTTATCTAAAAATAAATGTGAACTATGTGGCTTTTATTAGGGAGAAATGAGCATATTATGAAATTATGCCAAGCAAAGCAAGGTGTTACAGTTCTTAAAGTCTAGAAACCTCTGGCTTTAGCTGGTAAACTATGGACTTCCCTGGTAAACTATACTGGGACCTCAAGATATGTGTGTGTGTGTGTTAGTTGCTTAGTCGTGTCCAGCTCTTTGCAACCCCATAGACCGCAGCCCAGCAGGCCCCTCTGTCCATGGGATTCTCCAGGCAAGAACACTAGAATGGGTTGCCATTTAGGCATATACATAAAATAAAATTAAAAGATTAAAAGATAAAGCAAAAAATAAAGTAAAATAAAATGAAGCAATTTATATAGCCCAATGTAATCCTCTCAGGTCAAAAAGTATAACAATTTACTGCAAATTTGTGGCTTTGTTAATCTCAAAGCCTCAAGAACATTTCTATAAACCAGTGGCTCAAGATATTCATTTTAGTTTAATAATTATCTATTTAGTATTTAAGATGTGCCAAGAACCATGTGAGATGCTGCGGCTAAAATATTGAATAAGACAACAGAGCATGCAGGTCTGTGGAGGTTAACATCCAGCAGGAAAGCAATATCATTAAACACGCAATTACAACTAAAGGTGTTTGCAGTTATGAAGAGATGCGGGATTAAGCGGACAAACAGCATGCTGTTTGTAATTGGGGCTTTAGGAAAAGCTTCCCAGGAAAAATTACAGCTAAGCTGTGACCCAGACTACAGGTAAGGTTTATCCCATTAACACTGGAATAGCAATAATAATTAAGGGGAAAAAAAGGTTTAAGGAAAATAAAACAAAATATAGGTAAAAAGAACAGCATGTGTAAAAACTGTGGAGATGGAGAGATGTGAGTCTACGACCATATTTTAAGGTTTGGAATGGCAAGAGATGAGTCTGGGGAGCCAGTGTGGTCTTATTTTCAGTGTATTCTGTGGGAAGTTAGTTGGAGGTTGAAAAATATTTGAATACATTTAGGAAATATGGGCCATTCCCACAAGACCTCTCAGAGCCTTTACTATGTTCGTATTCACCACAGAAATCTCCAACGTTTAGAACTTCTGAATTAAGTTATTGTCTCGCTACAGTGTCTTTTTTTTTTTTTAGCTGTCTATAGAAAGTTGACTCTATGACCACTTTACTATTTCTCTCTAAAGTGAAAGTGAAAGTCGCTTAGTCCTTATCCACTCTTTGCGACCCCATGGACTATACAGTCCATGGAATTCTCCAGGCCATAATACAGGAATGGGTAGCCTTTCCCTTCTCCAGGGGATATTCCCAACCCAAGAATTGAACCAGGGTTTCCTGCATTGCAAGCGGATTCTTTACAACTGAGTTATTTTAACTGGGAGGAAAAAAAAATAGTATAAGAAGATGAGCTCAAATGGGATTTAGATAGCAGTGTATGATTTCTTGGTACATTTCCACTGCCCTGAACCTAGAGTATTTCATCTACTGTGGAATCCTGCCTAATTCCAAAAACTTAATTTTTTTAGTGAGTTATAGGTATGCATATTCACCTCCATGCAAAGCTCACAGTAGACAAGAATCATCTACCACCCATAATATTTTTTCCTTACTCCTAAAGGAGTGTTTTCCTATACTAGGTGCACATTTTAGAGGCATTGATATATTCTACTACTCCAGAAATTTATTTTATTTGGCAGCCACAGCCACCCCACCGCAAAATGAATGAATGAGTAAATAAATATATAAATAAGTAAGAATACAGGCAGCATGTTCCAAGAACTGTACATCTTCTTGATGGAAAATCAATATATAGTGGATCTGGAAATTGAGACCGTTGAGCTAAGTTTTTGTTTACATTCCAGATAATTCCAGTTTCTGCTGTCATCAGGACTGTAGAAAGAGGGCTTTCCTGCATTCCCATTTCATTAAACCCTTTATGGATCATAAGAAGCTATTTGCAATTATGTTAATTCAAATTCTGAATTCTACCTAAATGAAGTTGACAGACTGCAGACAGCTAAGTGATGGGAATGGATACAAATAAATTCTGTGAATGGTAATTATTTATTGACCTGCAAAGGGCATTTGATTTGGATCAGTACTAGAACAAAGGCTCGAATGTGGCGGAAGCTCATACAGTTCTATTGAAGACATGGACAAGAACATCTTCCTAGCGTGGACAGAGCTGAAATGTTCCTAAGAGAAGAGTAAGAATTCCTTCTGTTTCAATTTCTTTTAACACATGAATGTTTAAAGCTTAGTGGTTTCTGTTTCCATATCCAAATCCTGATTTAAGAAGCTGCTTTCAAAATATTTATTACCACTCCAGCCATTGCACCACAACCCTGTTATTGGTGTTTAAAATGTATACATTTATAAATTATGAATAGAAATTAATAGTAAAAAATCAGTGTTTTTCTTTTAATTTAAATTAGCAAAAGTTCTATGACAGTGAAAAATCTCAATTCTTCCATTCATTCTGGAAATGGAGATCTTACTTTTGTTTTAAGCAAAGTTGTCTTTGTGCAGTCATTGAAGTAGTCCTGCCCCAAACACACAACTGAATGGTGCCAGTATGGGCCAGTCAGTTAAGCAGAACTCTAGCAAGGGTCTCATAGTTCTCATAAGGCAGGTACAACAGCCTGCCTTTACATCTACAGGAAGGAGTCAAAATAACCTTGTGTCCTTATCTACCATGAGATCAATCCAAACATAAAGATGACCAAGTCTTAGTTGACTAGCTTGTTCTAGGTGCTCATGCCTAGACATTCTCTTCCAATAAATCTGAATTTGATTCGAGGAATTTCTTATTTTTTAGCAGCACTCTGAGTGGTTATAATGAAAGAGCTCCTTCAGAATAGAAAGTTTCCATCTTGTATTCCTGGTACCCAATACGGTGCCTGGTACATATCAGACTCTTAAAAATTAATCTTTTAAACTAAGCTAAATTAAATAAACTGAAATATGATTGGACATGAGTATGGCTATGTTAGTAAAAACAGGCTGTATTTGCAGCAGGAAGAAATATCACTGAAGTCTCAGTTGTTAGAACATAGGCCTGTCGACTATGCTCATAGTCCTGGCCACTTTCCAAGGGCAGCGAGTGTCCATGAAGCCACTCAGGGGTCCAGGCTGACAGAGATATTACCAGGATGCACTTCACCTTGCAGTTGTGTTACTCCCTCTGTGGTGGCTTTCGGAATCACCATGGGAGGGAAAAGGTGTGTGGGAAGGGTTTTCTCTATCAATCAAGGGTTTTAGCTTGGGATTAATACACATTAGTTTATTTCCCATCCTTTGGCCAGAATTAGCCTGTGACCCCACCCAAATGCAAGGTGGCTGGAATGTGTGACACTCTATGCCCTCAGGAGGGAACTGATGGTGATGAACATCAGAGGTGTTAATCGCTGAAGGTGACATATCAGAGTCTTTTTTCTCATATGCTTCTTTACGACATTTTAGGTAGTGCTCAAATACCATTCACGGACTCCTCCACGTCAGCTCTCCTGTCATGCTTCCCCATCGCAGCTCAACCGATGCACATGCATTCTTTTCATGGAAAAGCTAATGAATGACAAGATCACCAAATAGGCACACTATCTTTCGTAGAGTGTGTTAGTTGCTCAGTTGTGTCCGACTCTTTGCATCCCACGGACTATAGTCCACCAGGCTCCTCTATCCATAGGCTAGAAATTCCCAGGCAAGAATACTGGAGTGGGTTGCTATTTCCTTCTCCAGGAGATCTTCCTTACGCAGGAATCGAACCTAGGTCTCCTGCACTGTAGGCAGATTCTTCACTGTCTGAGCTACCAGAGAACCCCTAGCCCTTCGCACAAAGATTTACATCAGTAAAACATGATATAAATTGCACTCAAACATTTATCTCTGAGTTTTAGAGAGTTAAAAAAATACACTTGTGAGAATTGAACACAGCCGAAAAGTTCTCCAAGAGCATGTGGTTGGTGGTTAGATATTGAACAAAACACTTTGGAACTTAACCCAAATAACTATTAATTCTTCCAGATTGATGTCAGTATTTTGTCTACCAAATAACACTGCGGATTGAAACTACTTGATATGTCTGCCCTATACCCGAAGAAGAGAGAGAAGAGGGTTTCATGTGTAATCACTGTTACATGGGAATAGAATAGAGACATAGTTTTAAATATTGTCTTAAATACAAAAAGATAGTTAAACTGGCTGGTGTGTGTGTGCTGTCTCTCAGTCATGTCCAACTTTTTGAGACCCCCTGGTAGCCCACCAGGCTTCTCTGTCCATGGGATTCTTCAGGCGAGAATACTGGAGTAGGTTGCCATTTCCTATTCCAGGGGATCTTCCTTATCCAGGGATTGAGCCTGAGTCTCCTACATTGGCAGACAGATTCTTTTATCACTGTGTCACCCGGGAAGCCCAAACTGGCTGTTATTATAAGTCAAAATTTTATTAAAAAAATGAAACTTATAAGTTGTTTTGTTACTATATGAGGACTCTGATGGTTAGCTATATACTCAGCTTAAAAACAATGCTTTCCCCCAGAGTGAATTTTAAGTAAATGGTTAAAAACATTTAAGTGTTACAAAAGAAATAGATGCTTTTAAGTAAATTCAAAGTAAGAAAAATTGAACATCTCTTACCTCTTTTCAAATCCCTGATAATAAAATCATTTTTCTTGATTCATTTTGTTCCAAACTTTCGATAAGTATATGAAAATACACACATGCAAGAAAACATTAGCACTTACATCTTTATCCACATATTATAAATACACATTGATCTCATCTAGACCTTAAGTGAAATGAAACTAGAAAAGGGTATTTCCTTACTTTTATCCCTCAAACACAGTGTCGAGCACATCATGGATTCTTAATTGATCACCTAAAGAACAGAAGGCCCTTAAGTTAATGAGATATCTTAGACAGTTTTTGATATGAGCCTTATAATTTTTTTCTTCAAACTTTTTATTTTATACTAGTGTATAGTTGATAGTTGATTAACAGTGTTGTGGTAGTTTTAGGCATAAAGTAAAGTGACCAGTCATATATGTACATGTCTGCGTTCTCCCCCAGGAACCTCATTATTGTTGTTGGCAGTATAGTGTTCCCAATGGCTTCCCAAATAGCTTAGTGGGTAAAGAATCTGCCTGCAATGCAAGAGGCTCAGGGGACATGGTTTTGATCCCTGGATTAGGAAGATCCCATGAAGGAGAAAATGACAACCCACTTCAGTATTCTTGCCTGAAAAATCCCAAGGACAGAGGAGCGTGGCATGCTACAGTCCAAAGGGTCAGAAAAAGTCAGACATGACTGAGAGACTAAGCATGCACATATAGTATTCCATAATATAAATGTGCTATAATATTTTGAACTATTTTCTATTGATGAATACTTTAAGGTTTTTTCCTCTTTTTTCACTATTACAAACAACTTAGAAATTGTTCATTAGTATGATTCCTGGAAATGGAATGTTTAGCTCAATGTTACAAACATTTATTTTGAGAGATACAAGTGAGATGGTTCTTCACCTTTTTGGGAAAATTACAAAACCATCTGACAATCTGATGAAAGTTAATATACCCCCTCCCAGTAAACTGTACAAATGCTCTATGTAATCGCTGAAGCTTCTGGTAATAATTCCAACTTTAAGAATCCCTGCTTTAGAGTGTTACATTGACTGTTGTGGTTGATTTTGTCACAGAGGATCCCAACTTTCAGATGCAACATGATTGGCCAGTGTTCCTTCAGGAAACAGATATACTGAAAGGAGAATTATGAGATCTTGAGATACTACGTGCTAATTTGCCCCTCTGAAAACTTTAAGCTCAGTTTATCTAATTTCAAAGGCAAATACTTCAATGTCAGTGCACTTGTGTGACTATAAGAAGCTCCACACTCTGTCACATTAAAATCCCCAGTTAAGCCATGATTTTCTTATTGTCTTCTCGAAGTTCCCCTAACGGCTCCAGCCACAATGATATTACCAAAAAAAAATTTTTTAAGATACAAGGGAACACAGTCTGTTTCCACTCAGATTGCATCAGGTTGGATTAAGTAAGAACTTGAATATTGCCTAACCCAAACAATAGTAGCACTGAATCATAAAAGAGAACTCCAAGTGAAGACAGTGACAAACAGCTAGGAGAATGCTTGGTCAGCAGACCGTCTCTCCCAGTGACCAACGGGGGACTCAGAACAGCCCCCTTCCCCCGAGGCAGTTAGGTCAAAGAAGGGACTGGTTCATAAATCCGACTCAAACCAAGGAACTGTGAGGTGCCTGGGACACCGGCATTAGGGTCTCTCTTCCACATACACACCACAATTCTTCTGTTTTCTAAGCTAGTTCATTTTCCTGAAGAGAATAAAGGCAAATTAATTTCAATAGTCCTCCTCTCCAATGTCTGAGAAAACAAAGCCTGAGCTAGAAGAAAAGATGCAAGTTCCAGCTGCCTTCAGGAGAGGAAGAATGCATTTCTTTAAGGAATTGTGACTGATTTACATGAAAAAAAGCGCTCTTGGTTTACTCGGCTACAGGAAGACTGAGGCCCTTCCCCCTTCATCTCTGAAAGGGACGTTTGGACATCTCAGAGAAGGGACTCTGACATCTTTAGAGTGGAATCGCTTGGCTGGGCTCCTTTCCTGGCTCCTGTGTTTCCACAGCACAGAGTTTCAAAGACACGTCAAGTCTTTAACACACATTCGAAATTCTCAGTCTCTATCAAAACAAATCTGCCATTTCCGGCTTCGCTTTTCAGCGAGGCTCATTACAATCTTAAATTTGAACATTGTTAGAGAATAACATCTACACCTGTCTTTAGATTGTTCTTAAAAACTAACCTTCTCCTGGTTTTTGGTAAGTGCTATTGTACACGAATCTGAAATTCATGGTTAATATTACTAAGTAAAAATGTTGCCAGACAATTTTAAACTATGAAAGAAAAAGTGTATGCTTTCTCCTTGTTGCCCTTTAAGAAATCAAACTGAAGTTAAATTCAGGTAGGAAACAGGTTAATTGACAATAAAAAAGTTTAACCTAGATCCCTGTTAGGCAAGGGATATTTATTGCATCGACAGTGTCAATATCACCTGGTCTTTGATTAGAGATGAAAATCTAGAGCCCTACTGGAGGTCTATCTACTCTCGATATGCATTTTTACAAGACCCCCAGCTAATTTCCATACACAAAAAGTTTGCATGCTCAGTTGCATGGCTCTTTGTGAACAGGCGCCTCTGTCCATGGGATTCTCCAGGCAAGAAATCCAGAGTGGGTTGCCATCCCTTCTTCAGGGGATCTTCCTGACCTAGGGTCAAACCTGTGTCTCTTTTGTTTTCTGCATGGGCATGTGGGGGTTTCTTTACCTCTGCGCCAACTGGGAGCCCAGGGAAAAACTTAAGAAACACTAATTGAGGCCACCTTTGTGATGTTACCTACAAACACAAAATGTTTCCAGCTACCAGGTGTATTTACTGTCCTCAAGATTATGGCACTCCATGTAAATTCTCTGAGCAGGACAGGTATGGGGGAACATGTCCTTGAGGAAATCTAATCCAAAAGCTGGAAGTCAAAAAGACACTCAAAACTCTGTTAAGATCCTTGTGCAGAAAACATTATTGCAGAATGACCAAATAAAGACAGGAGTATTCAACTAAAACCAGAAGTTTTTGCTGCAAAAAAGAAAATTAAGGGCTCAAAATAATGAATAAAAACAGACTTGCTTTGTTTTACCTTATAATTTATATTGCTAATTTATTAATTAAAATTAGTATATAATAACTTTTGTAACTTTAGTTCCCAAATAATAGTAAATTATATATAGATAGATAGATAGAGGGTCTGAAAAGCAATAGTAAAACTTTGTTCATATAATCAATAAATGTCATTCAATGCCAGGTACTGCTTTAGGTATTTAAGATACAATCGGTAAAGAAAAAAAAAAATCTACCTTTGTGGTGCTTACATCCTTGTGTGGAAACACCAGAAATAAACACCCCAAAGAAGTAAATTGCATAGTAGGTTGGAAGTGACTAGTGCCATGAAGTGCAGGGTTGGGAGCAGGTAGATGGCTGCCATGATAAGTAGGGCTATCAGTTGTGAAGGCACCATTTGGGCAAGACTTGAAGGAAGCAAGAAAGGTCATAGAAGGTAGTGGAAAGCCTAATTGTTTCAGCTTGTGAATGATACACGTGAATCTTCTCCATGTATTTACTATTTTTCTTTTTTTCTTTCAGTTTTATTGAGATATAATTGGAGGAGAAGGGGATGACAGAGGATGAGATGGTTGGATGGCATCACCAACTCAATGGACATGAGTTTGAGTAAGCTCTAGGAGTTGGTGATGGACAGGGAGGCCTGGTGTGCTGCAGTCCATGGGGTCGCAAAGAGTCAGACACGACTGAGTGACTGAACTGAACTGGCATGCAGCATTTTGGCTCAGCTGGTAAAGGATCTGCCTGCAACGTGGGAGACCTGGGTTCGATCCCTGGGTTGGGAAGATCCCCTGGAGAAGGGAAAGGCTTACCCACTCCAGTATTCTGGCCTGGAGAATTCCATGGACTAATTCCATGGGATCACAAAGAGCTGGACATGACTGAGTGATTTTCACTTCACTCTGTAGGTTTATAGAATAGAACATAATGATTTGTTTTACATGCACCATGAAATGATTACCATAATAAGACTACTGAATCCATCATCTCATAGGGACGTGTAGTAAAAAGAAAAAAAAATTCTTTCCTTACGATGAGAACTCTTAGGATTTACTCTCTTAATAACTTTAAAATGTAATATAAGCAGTGTTCATTACATTAATCATGTTTACATTGCATCTCTTGTACTTATTTATTTCATAACTAGAAGTTTGTACCTTTGGACGACTTTCATACAATCCCCCTTCCTCTCACCCACTGCCTTTGGTAGCCAAAAATCTGATCTTTTTTCTATGAGTTTGTTTATAAAGTATAATTAACTTACAATAGCATGAAATGAAAGATGAAATCATAGGGTATATGTCCTTCTCTGTCTGATTTATTTCACTTAGCATAATACCGTCTAGGTTCACTCATGTTTTTTTAAATGACAAGATCTCATTCTTAATTATGGCTGGGCTATATTCCATTTCATATAGACCATATATATTCTTTATTCATTCACCTACAGATGGACATTTAGGCAACTTTCATGTCTTGACTATTGTAAATACTGCTGCAGTGAACATGTGTGTGCTCAGTCATGTCTGACTCTCTGACTCCATGGACTGTAGTCTGCCAGGCTCCTCTGTCCATGGAATTTTCCAGGCAAGAACGCTGGGTGGATTGCCATTTCCTACTCCATGGTAGGGGTGCACATATCTTTTCAAAATAACGTTTTTGTTTTTGTTTTGGAAAAGTACCCAGAAGTGGAATAGCTGAATTGCATAGTAGTTCTGTTTTTAATTTCTTTGAGGAACCTCCATACTCTTTTCCTTAGTGGCTGCCCCAATTTACATTTTAATCAACAGTATATGAGGATTTCCTTTTATCCACATCCTTGCCAATGCTTGTTATGTGTTGTCTTTTGCTTAATAGCCATTCTCACAGGTGTGTAGTACCTTTCATTGTGATCTAATTAGCATTGCTCTGAAGATTAGTAATGTTGAGCATCTTTCTCCCAGCTGACAATTTGTGTGAAAAATGTCTATTCACATTATCTGCCCATTTTAATCATGCTTTTCAATGTTGAATTGTATGTGTTCTTAGTATATTTTGGTTATTAACTCCTTATGAGATAATATCATTTGTTATTATCTTCTTCCATTTAATAGGTAGCCTTTTCATTTTGTTGATCATTTCCTTCACTGTGAAAAAGCTTCTTAGTTTGATATAATCCTATTTGTTTAATTTGAAAAGGTATTGTTCAGACAAAGAGTATACCGCCTACGTTTTCTTCTAGGAGTTTATGGTTTTGGGTCTTATGTAAGTCTTTCACTCATTTTGAGTTCATTTTTACATATAGTATGAGAAAATAGTCCAGTTTGGTTGTTTTGCATGGAGCTACCCAATTTTCCCAACACCGTTTGTTGAAGAGGCTCTCTTCCCTCACTGCGTGTTCTTGATTCCTTTGTCATAGATTATTGACCTTACAAATATGGATTCATTTATGGGTTCTCTATTCTGTTCCGTTGATCTATGTGCCTTTATTATCTTCCCTGGTGGCTCAGATGGTAAAGCGTCTGCCTACAATGCCTACCATGTGGGAGACCTGGGTTCAATCCCTGGGTCAGGAAGATCTCCTGGAGTAGGAAGTGGCAACCCACTCCAGTATTCTTGCCTGGAAAATCCCATGGATGGTGGAACCTGGTAGGCTACGGTCCATGGGGTCGCAAAGAGTTAGACACAACTGAGCAACTTCACTACTCACTATGTGTCTTTATTAGTGCTAGTACCATACTGTTTTGATTACAGCAACTTCATAGTGTAGTTTGAAATCAGGAAGCATGGTACTTCAGCTTTGTTCTCTCTCGAGATTATTTAGGTTATTCAGGGTCTTTTGTGTTTTCATATAAATTTTAGAATTATTTGTTCTATTTCTGTGAAAAATACCATTAGTATTTTGATGGAGAATGCTTTCTATCTGTAGACTTCCTTGGGTAGTTGGTCATTTTAACAATATTTATTCTTTCAAAGGTATATCTTTTCATTTGTTTGTGTTGCCTTCAATTTCTTTCAAGGGCGTCTTTTAGTTTTCTGACTACAGGTCTTTTTCCTCTATAGTTAATTTATTCCTGGATGTTTTGGGTATTTTATTCTTTTTGATGCAATTATAAATGGACTGTTTTTAACACTTAAGGAAGAGCAAGGGAGGGAAATGTTCTCCTAACGTGTAATATGATTGTTGATCCACTGCTTTAGTGATAGTGTAAAATCCCACTCTATAAATTACATATTATCCTTTCTGGTGAGCCATACATTCAGCTGGGAGTGAATTCAGATTTCATTTTTCAGTTGCTCTTATTTTATATGTAATTACATCTAGAAATTAAACACAATAATAACTTTATTATGTACTTACTATGTACAAAGTTTATCTTTTTCTAATCTTGGAAGAAAGTACTTGATGCTTTAGAGATAAGGAAATGGAGGGTCTAAGATGATGAGATGCCTTCTCTCATTCTCTCAGAAGCCAAAGTCCCATTTTTTTTTTTTGTTAAACTACCCCCACAATTTGAACTCAGTACATTATGTTAGACACTTGTAATCTCTAATTTCATTACAAGTTTACTTATGGGATGGAGTACACAAGTGTCTTATTACAGACTTTATACAGTAGTAACAATCACAGAAAGAGACCACACAGACAAGTAAATGCTGTTTGATGGCAGGTCAATATTTAAATCATACTACAACTTCAAGTTCCCAAAACAGTCTATGATACTACCATTTATCAGTTGTGGTGCTTTGTTTGTGTTTTTACATACAATCACCATCATATTCCATACATATAGTTGCTTTCAGACTGAACTCTTACTATGAGCTGAAGACTATACTATGTACTCCAAATATATAATTGAATTTTATCTTAAAACATCATTTTAGAGATGAGAAAACTGGCCCAAGGAGGTTAAGCAGGCCTGTGTCCTTAAGTTTCACAATGAATGATGAGTCTTAGCCCCTTGTTTGGAGCCCAAGAAACTTCAGTGTAAGGAACTGCTTAAGGTATGCAGTGCAGAGGTAAGAAAAAGCCCATCAGAATATGATATATCTAGAAATTGGCAAGGAGTAATTATATTGGACTAGGGGCAGGAAGTTAGGGCAAAATACCAATTGTGCCTCTAGAAAGATGGTTCTGGAACCAATGGCATTACATATTAGTGATGAATCTGTCATTTCTGCCCCTGAAGACTTCAGCAAAGGACCTAGATGCCCTAGGTGATATATCTTTATAGATCTATCTTGGCTGGGAGGTGGGAGGACAAAAACCCTTTCAGAGTCTGAAATGATTCTTAGTGTCCCTGGCCATCATAAACTGCTGGCAAACTGAACTGGAAAAGAAGACTGAAAAACCAAACAGCACTGTGTGCAGCTCTAAGCACAATAAGCCATTGATAACAGAGATCCTGAGTCATCAAAAACACATTGAAGGAAACAGAGATGTGTGCAGTATATGATAGAAAGCTTTTCATTTAAAACTGTTAAACTGAAAGACTAGGCACTTGATCTGGCAAGTTTTATGAGCCCTACTGGAGGATTCACTTTATGTGGAATTCTCATTTCCTGACAGCCCTGGAAAGATCAGGCCGAACTGTGATAATGCTCATCTCCGTGCATTATAATGAAGCTGCCATGGTAACTCTAGAAGTCACTTTTAAAATGTGCAATTTTAAAAGTTCATTTCCCAGAAAAAAAAAGATTAGTATAGCTGTAACACTCATAATAATCTAATGAGACTTGAAAGGAACATTCAAGCAAAAAAAAAAAAAAAAAAAGAAAGGCATACAGACTGCTTGGATTTCACAATTGCACTGTCCTTCTGAGAATGACATGGTCCACTCATGACTTCCCTAATCGATAAAACAAGGGGAGCATTAGATCAGAAACTTAATTAAATTTTGGTGCGTAGAACCCAGCGGTAGAATTCATTCAGTTTCTACTTAGCTCAGTATGCTTGCTAATTCAGTCACAGAAGTGCTTGCATAGAAAATTTCACGTACTTGTCATCTTCATAATTTAAGGAGCTAGGGATAATCAATGTTCCTGGCATTAGTTATCTAGGAAAGGTGATAACTTTTATGACTGGTCACAGAAGTCAGACTGGGAAGAAACAAATGTGACGCAGTGGAACTGGGTCCATGGCCGAAATAAAATCCTCTATCCTCAGCTCCACCCACCCCCAGCTTTTTGATAGGAAAAAGGTGTAAATCAACACCCAGGTCTCTATGCCTTCTTATGGAAAGTATTTATCTATTTTTCTAACAGAGTTTGTAACTTTTAAAAGTTCATTGTGTTTTGGAGGCTGAATCAGTGCCAGTCTAGAGATACAGCATGCTCAGGGTGCTCTTGTTGTCTCAGGGACCTCATAAGCACCAGATGCATACATTCCTGGAGGCATGATGTGAGTCATTTCTTCAAGTGGCATGTTTCATTAGAATGCCTTTTCTAGGATTTTCCTTGAAGGCTTACAATTTAGGATCAGGGCCCTGGCTGCAAAATTCAAATAAGTAAAATTTAATAAATCTTTACTAGCAGAAGGCTTTTATGGCCTATCTGCTAATAGAAGAACCTTAATTTATATACAGCATTTCACATTGTTCAGAAAACTGTCCTACAAATTTCAAGTAGTTATTAACCTCACTTGCTTGTTTGCTTGCTTCGTCACTTCGGTCGTGTCTGACTCTTATTGAATCTATGGACCGCAGCCCTCCAGGCTCCTCTATCCGTGGAATTCTCCAGGCAAGAATACTGGAGTGGGTGGCCATTTCCTTCCCCAGGGAATCTTCCTGAACCAGGGATGCCTTTTAAAGAAACTAAGCTACTTTGTCCAGAAACCATAAAATTTCATTTCTCCACTTTGTGTGACTTTGAAAATACCCAACAGTGACTTGATCAACAATTTCACCAATTTAGTTAAAGAAAAGGATAACAAAACTCTTTGATTATCCCGCCGGCCCTCCCTGCTCACATACACACTCACGCACACACGTAATTCCTGCCCCAGTCGGGTGAATTGATCATTTGACATCATGTGGAGAAAACAGGAGAAATACACGGAGCCATCTGTTTTGGTTTCATGTCAAACCAGCTTTGCCATCAAAACATTATTTTGGCCCTTTCAATAATGTCTAAACATGTTGGTAGCAGTAGAATCAGAGCTGCACAAGTTTCCTCAAAACTGATTATATTACACACACAATGGGAAAGAAGTAGAAAATCAAATTAGGCCAGTAAGCCTGCTTAGTAGACTTTCATAATATTTGATTGTCAAAGGACAAGAAATGCTAGCTCAGCCTTGTCCCCTGAGAACAGTGGCAGGGCTCATTCTACCTCACACATGTTTAACTTGAATCTTTTCTAATCTTTTATAAATTTCTTGGGGGCACTTCACAACTCTCACAACTTGAATATTTAGTTCATGGAAAGTTCTATTCAGCAGGTGGGAGCAAACACCAGTCAACTCAGAGTCCCTGCCAGTTCTGTGCCCCATTTTAGCCATAAACTGATAATGGTTAGACAAACTTCACCCTCAGCTTTTATAATTAATAGTAGCTACCTTGTCCTGAATTGTATTTAACGCATTGGGCCACAGAGTGGAAAAGACAGAATCCCTTCTTTTAGGAAGTTTGCTCCAAAGTAAACAAGCCACCAGCGCACGGGGAAGAATAGACCCTCTTTCCACTCAGCCATTCACATTCATCTGTCCCCAGGCACCTCGCTTCCCCTTTTTATCTGAAGGTTTTCCGAAGGTTTTCCAAAGGTTTCAGTATTTAACTTCAACCACACCACTGCCTTTTTGATTTTATCAGGAGATCTTACAACTTATTTTATTCATTATAAAAGACATGTGAGATAACAAAGTTTTTCAACTTTTGTCCCTTCTATCTCAAAATTCATGTCTAAAATGAACTGTGCTCAGGTCCTTTCCTTTGATGCTGTCTTTATCCCCTGCAAACCTACCACTCATTTTCTAAATATGCTCCCTCATGCTTCTGCTGTCTTGTCCTCGTAATCCACAGGCACAGCCGGCTGCTTCATATCCCCGTAACTCCCTTCCACTCAGCCTAGAACATTCTTCCACATTTGCCCTGCAGGAATACGACTGCTCAACTCTTGAAACGTAAAGATGAAACCCAAATTTCCATACCAAATACTATGACTTATGAAGTCATTCCTATCTCTTCCCATCATGAATGTCACACTCCAATCTCACTAGATTTCCTACAAATCCTTAAACCCCATCTCTATGTTTTTGTCTTCATATCTGTCTTCTTAGACTTTCTCCTCCTGGTTGAGTCCTCTTCCTCTCCAATGGGGCTCAAGTGTCTCCTCTTTGAAATCCAGCTCACACCCTGGGGTGGGCATGATCGAGTCCATAACTCTTTCTCCCATCAGAACTCATCACAACCTCTTCATTAAAACAGTTATTTGTATACAGTCTATCTGTCTCTCTTTGAACTGTCCCATCCAGATTATGGAAATTGGTAAACTTGGAATGTTCTTTATAGTGTGATAGCCAGGAAATAGGTGCTCAGTAAGTACTGTTTCAGAGTTGGATAAATTCTTCTTCCTCATTAAGGGTTTTGCTAATTTGTTTTCAACCATAACATATAAATACACAAACACATACAAGTGTACAGTTGTGATGGTTAATTTTATATATCAACATAAAAGCCACAGTACCCAGTTAGAAGTCTCTGTGAAGAGATACTTAATGATGAGATTATCATTTAAATGGGCAGACTTTGAATAAAGAAGATTACCCTTCCTAATGTGGGTGAGCCTCATCCAAACAGTAGAGGGTCTTAATAGGAAAGAGACTGATGTTGCCTGAAGAAGAGGAAATTCTGTCAGAAGACATCTTTGAACACAAACTGAAAGTCTTCCCTGGATCCCCAGCCTGCCGACCTACTCAAGATTTTGGACTTGGCATCCTTCACAATCTCATGAGCCAATTCCTAAAACAATCTCTATTTGTACACCCTATGGGTTCTATTTCTCTGGAGAACCCTGATGAATACAATAGTCAACACATGCTTTTTATCAACTGAAATATTTCAATGGTTTTCCCTCCACACACAAGTTTCTAAAACAAAATAACGCAAAAAACAGTTGTAAGTAAACTTCATGAGTTTAGGTTTGGACATGTTTATTTGGGAAGGTGTGTTTGTGACCCAGCAACCCTGAAGTCACCCTGAATGTGAGTTAGAGTTCTGGCTCCAGCAGTTGGGTGACCGTGGTCAAGTTACTTAGCCTCTTGGTTTTCTTTGACTTTACTTTAGAATGAGGTCAAACTACCTACGTTATATGATTGCTGTTGTGAGGATTACATTTTACGATGAAAACATGTAAAGTGTTTAAAACAGTGCCTGACACATAATCTGTGCTCGTGAGTGTGTGCTAAGTCACTTTAGTCCTGTCTGACTCTTTGCAACGCTATGGACTAGGCCTGCCAAGTTCCTCTGTCCCTGGGATTCTCCAGGCAAGAACACTGGAGTGGGTTGCCATGCCCTCCTCCAGGGAATCTTCTCTACCCAGGGACTGAACCTTTATCTCTTATGTCTGCTGCACTGGCAAGCAGGTTCTTTACCATTGCTGCCACCTGAGAAGCCCAGTCTGTGCTCAGTGAATGTTAACCGTCATGTTTACAAAGCCTGCTCGGTCTGCCTAACTGCTTCAGTTTATTCACTTCCCCTTGTTAATTTACCGAAAAAATAGGAATTATCCTTTTTTGCAGTTCCTACAGTCTAAAAATTAACGCACAATAATATATTTGTTATTATGAAATTCAATTACTAAGAATTTTTTTGATGGCTTATGTATCTTGATGTAGTTATATTATATATGTATTCCTAAGGTGATATTTTTTGATTGCTTATCATTTAAAAAAAATCTGTCTACTTTGATTCTAGGATATAGGAAATGTGGAAAGTTCAAATATATAGGTAAAAATGAAAGACATTTTCATTTAGTAAAGCTATGATCAAGACAGAAAGCATTAATTAAGTAATTACTTATGGGAATAAAAATATTGTTTTTGAGTTTGCTAACTATTCTTCCTTGCAGAGGGGTTGCTAGCATTCTGGTTTGAGCTATAACATATGCAAATACATACATAATTACAGCCAACTCTGGGATTCCTTATTATGAAAGAAAGCAGTAGCTCAAAAAGAAAGATCTCAAAAGACATTTTGTTTGGCTGGGTACTGGACCACATGATTTAGGGGGAATTAGTAGATTTATTTTGGAATATGTGTGTGTGTTTTAAGCCTTAATCTAAAACAAGACCTAAATCAACCTTTATGTCTTAGCACAGTCCTGCTTGTTATTTAATGATTTGTTTCAGAATTGTGTTAATAAAATAGGAAAGTCAACCAGGAAGAAAGGAAAGAACTTGTGTGTGTATGCTTCACACATCAATCCTGCAAGACTTTGCTTTTTCCTCATTACTTTCTATTTTCCACTGATGGAACTGAATTCCTCTTGCCCTTTCTTGATAAAGCATTATGTCCCTAAGGCATTTACTAAATGTTGAAAGAAAACATTCTTTTTTCTCCCGCTTTGAGTATGTGAAAGATTGATGATGAAGACATTTTCTGTCTTCTCTCATTCAGTTCTGTCTTTAGATCACTACTAATAATTTGGCAATCAAATGCACTTGAAAGATGTAGATGAAATAATCTTCATTCTTTTATCAGTGGCAAAAGAATTCCTTATTTACAAGTGGATCAAGAAACAGACACTTTTCACTGAATTATATTATAATAATAAAAGACCTATAAGCATAAATGATAAACTGAGCATAATGCAATATAAGTTAAAAGGACCTATATTCCTGAAGTCATTTAAGTCATTTCCCATCTTCCAATCAGGCTTCATTAAGTCGATACAGACTGATGAGTGTTGATCTCTTTCTTGTAAATTTCCAGGAAGAAAGATGCCTCATTTAAGGAGTCATTACCTATATATGTACATATGTGTGTGTTTTTGTGTGTGTGTGTGATATGCTATTAAAAAAAATTCAAATTAAGTTTTAACATGTGACTTTGTATTAAGTATTTACTTCTTTTTGACTTCTGACAGGACAACCTCACTATAGTCTTATGAAATCAGAATTGCTATCCTATTTTGTAGAAACGAATGAGGCACAGACATGCCTTCATTCCATAGATCATTACCTTTTTTAAAAAGGGTTTTGCTTTTTTATAAAAAAATTAATTTTTTTTAAAAGTCTAAACCATTTCCCACAAAACTATCATGAATGGAGGGAAATCCTCAGTTGGCATCATTTTTCTCTCTCACATCTTTTCTGTCAAAACTTTCTTTCATGTTTAAATAAAAACTGCTTAGAATTATACTCCATTGGTACATTATGGTAAACAGAGATTAAAGCAGGCCCTTATTGCCAGTATTTCTGTGTGTAAAAATCAGTTGAGCTACAAACCCAGAAACCCTTTGAAAGACATGCCCGCTAGATCCCCACTAGGTAGTTGTTTGATACCCATGGCCAGCCTAGTTTGGCTGCTTTCCGTAGCTGGGAAAAGAAATGTTTCCTGATGGTTCCATTAAGTTCTTACAAATGATCCGTGTTGTATGTTTAACTGGACACTTCATTGTTCATATCCCTGCTTTTTTATCCCCACCCCGACTTTTCTGTCTTTTCTTCCAAACTAATATTAACAACGTGGTAGCTGAAATGGTGTAATGTTATCAAACCCATTTTCCTTTGACTGATATGCCGAACGTTATTTCTATGTCTCCTAATGCTTAATTTCCAACCAGGCTGTTCCTCCCTTCTCTCTTTCTCTTCAGTTTTTCCTTCAGTGCACGAGTTTTCCTTAATGCATTCAACAGATGCCTCTTCCCAATGCCATCTTTTCAGAGCGCTGAAAAGTGCTCTATTGTGGAGCCTAGCGGATATGCTTGAATATACAAACACAGCAATGCTTCTTTTCTTTATTGACTTGCACAGAAATCTGTGCCTTTACTAAATAAAACACTTCACCATCCTAGTATCAGGCCGCCCATGTGCTGAGACATTTGTGTCTCCTTTAAATTCATCAAAACTTCCCAGGTTTGCCTCCAACAATATTTTAACAGATAACACACTGCCAAAACCCGATCAAACGCTTTCCAAATCTTCTCGACAGCATTATTGATGACAGATGGTTAGCCTCCACACTTCACCAAACCGTGGGACAGTATTAGAAATAACATTGCCTCTATATGATTATGTAGGAGGACAGCATATGTAATTCCTGTTCAACTCTTGAACCTTGCAAGAACATAAACATTTAGAAGAGTTCCAAAGTACTAGAAGGACTATAATTGCACATGATTTTATGTGAACTGTTTACTTACTGGCCCCTTTAGCTGAAGGGGAATTATTTATTTGCTTTTCTTTTCATAGGAATCTTAAGTGTCATTCTACTATATTTATAAGGCCCATTCTCACAGCTTACTAAAGAAAGGCAGCTAATTTTTCATGAGTGAAAAAGTTCTGAAAATAAATGTACTCAGGGCTTAAAAAATGCTGTTTCTCAGAAGTCTGTTGTTCTTTCCAGTTAGGAATTTCTAAACCAGAAATGAAATGATATATTGTTTTTTTCTAATTAATCTTTGGTTCTCTGCAAATGTTGATCTTTTGATGGGTAAGTGTCAAAAAGGCCACTAATATTGCATAAAATGTGTTACTAATGTAGCTGCTTAGGCAAAAATTTTAAAATTTGTAGGATAGTTATAATTTAAATAAGTCTCTTGGGCACCAAAATATGCTAGCATAATAAATGGCTTACCATGGATGCATGGAATGGTTGTCATGTTCCCAGCTTCTTAAATACTCTGAAGTATTTCCTTCCTAAATTATAAACTCCCTGAAGATGGGAATTATGTCTGTCCTGTTCACTTTTGTATACCTACTGACAAGTATAGAATCTGTTCCATAATAGCTACTCAGTAAATATACTAAGACTATCCAGATGAATAAACAGATGGATAAATGGATGGATGCATTTATCTAGGTGCAGCATATTATAACTTCTGTCTTTTACTTTGAAAGAATATCATAGTGAAAGTTAGTATACATTATTGGCAAAATCCTGGCTTTAGCTCTGATTGCGCTTATTCACTTTATAGAAATGGAAGGTTCTTAAAATCTAGTGCAATCTTTAAAGTGGGAGGAGTAATAATTTCTACAACATATGAATACAAACAATATTGTGATGGTGCTAAGCACGTTGATTCTGGGTATGGATTGTCTGTGTTTGAATCTATGTTCTACATGTGATAGTTATGTGTCCTTGGCTTTTATGAGAATTTGGTAAGTTGATACTTATAAAGTTATAGCACCGAGGGCTTAGTAAACACTTAAAATAAATGTTAGTTATTTTCATTGTACAATACTATTTCTTCTTTCTTGAACCAATGTAGAATCTATGTTCTACATGTGATAGTTATGTGTCCCTGGCTTTTATGAGAATTTGGTAAGTTGATACTTATAAAGTTATAGCACTGAGGGCTTAGTAAACACTTAAAATGAATGTTAGTTATTTTCATTGTACAATACTATTTTTTCTTTCTTGAACCAAGAAAACAAGGTTTTCTGTTTGTTTCTCATTGTGATTAGTTTAAAAGAAAAAAATCAGCAATTATAATTTAGGAGCTATAAATATGAATTCATCAATCAAGTTGCAAATGTGAAATAAAAGGGCTGAAGGACTAAAAGTAGTGATAGAAAAATACCCTTTTGATGTAATAATGTTTTATAGAAAAAGATTGACTTGTTTTCACTGTCCATCTCTTCATCAACTTCATTTATTCATTCAATCACTTAGTTATTCAGCAGTATGTATTGAGCCTTGGCTCTGTGAAAGACACTACTCTAGGTGTAGTAAATACAGTTGTCAAAGAAACAGAAATAAACAGAGCCTCCAACAGTCCTTAGGAACATATATGTGTTGTGGGATGTGTGCATGTGGAAAAATATAATCAGCAAGAGAAGTAAATACATATTTTATCTAGTCCTAAAGTGAAGTTAAATTCATATAGGTAATTCATGTCAAGGCGAAACTTGCTCAGACAGAGAGAATTTGAAGTTTTGGCAGTATAATTTTTCCAAGGAAGACAGAAGAATCTTCATTTACATGGTAGATTTTAGAATAAAGATCTAACATAGGTGAGGGAGTGAATCATGCTGGTATCTTTGGAAAGGACAGCCAGACAGACTGAGAAGCAGTGGGAAAGACCCCGAAGAGGAACCCTAGCTAGTACATTCCCGAAATATCAAGGAGGCCAGTCTTTTTGCCATCAAGCTCCATAAGAAGGAGAGTGGTAGCAGCTGAAGTTGAAGAGGTAGGTGGGAAGGGACTGGATTGTATAGGGCCTTGTATGTCAGCGGGATGATCTGAACTTTCATTTGTGAATTTCACTGTTTTTAGCAGGAGGAAGAAATTCTCTGATCACCATTTTAACAGGATCATTTTAATTACTGTCTTGAGAATATACATAGGGGGTGTGTGCTGTCTCTTCACTTGGGTCCAACTCTTTGCGACCCCGTGAACTGTAGCCTGCCAAGCTCCTCTGTCTATGGGATTTCCCAGGCAAGAATATTGGAGTGGTTTGCCATTTCCTTCTCCAGGGGATCTTCCCAACCCAGGAATCAAACATGAGTGTCCTGGGTCTTTGTCATTGGCAACAAATTCTTTACAACTGAGCCACACATATATGTAGCATTTAAGCATAAATGGTTTTTACTGTACATAGTGTTCTCCCACATGATTATTTTTTCATTGAAAATATATGTCGGAGACTCATATATATAGAAATTCTTGGTACTTTTAATTGTTGCATGATATTTTATATGATATCCTCTTGATGAAACTTAGATAATTCTCAATTTTATCACCATTATCAAAAATTATGTAACCAACATCCTAGGGATGCCTTTTTGGGCATATAGTTGAGTAGGACTCTAGAGTTAACATTTATAATCAAAGTTGTTGTATATGTGCAATGAAAGTTTAACTGATACTTCAAGTTTTCCTGTATTAAGATTCTTCCAGTTTATACTTTCACTAGGAAAATAAAAGCTAAAATAAAATTTGTTTGTTTGCTTTTTTAAAAACTAAGAAAATATTTGCAAAAGATAATTTCCTAGTGCTCTTTTCACATCAATAAAACACTGGCAAGATGTTATGGGTTGGTTGACTACATGAAAAATCATTTATTTTTCCAAGCATACTTCCATGTAGTGAGGATATCAGTTCAGTTCAGTTCAGTTCAGTTGCTCAGTCATGTCCAACTCTTTGCGACCCCATGAACTGCAGCACGCCAGGCTTCCCTGTCCATCACCAACTCCCAGAGTTCACTCAAACTCATGTCCATTGAGTTGGTGATGCCATCCAGCCATCTCATCCTCTGTCGTCTGCTTCTCCTCCTGCCCTCAACCTTTCCTAGCATCAAGGTATTTTCCAATGAGTCAGTTCTTCACACCAAGTGACCAAATTATTGGAGTTTCAGCTTCAGCATCAGTCCTTCCAATGAATATTCAGGACTGATTTCCCTTAGGATTGACTGGTTTGATTTCCGTGCTGTCCAAGGACTCTCAGGAGTCTTCTCCAACACCGTAGTTCAAAAGCATCGATTCTTTGGCACTCAGCTTTCCTTACGGTCCAACTCTCACATCCATACATGACTACTGGAAAAACCATAGCTCTGACTAGATGGACCATTGTTGGCAAAGTAATGCCTCTGCTTTTTAATATGCTATCTAGGTTGGCCATAGCTTTTCTTCCAAGGAGCAAGCGTCTTTTAATTTCAGGGCTGCAGTCACCATCTGCAGTGATTTTGGAGCCCCCCAAAATAGAATCTGCCATTGTTTCCACTGTTTTCCCATCTATTTGCCATGAAGTGATGGGACTGGATGTCATGATCTTAGTTTTCTGAATGTTGAGCTTTAAGTCAATTTTTTTCACTTTCCTCTTTCACTTTCAAGACGCTCTTTTGTTTCTTCCTCACTTTCTGCAATAAGGGTGATGTCATCTGCATATCTGAGGTTATTGATATTTCTCCCGGCAATCTTGATTCCAGCTTGTGCTTCATCTAGCCCAGGTTTCTCATGATGTACTCTGCATATAAGTTAAATAAGCAGGGTGACAATATACAGCCTTGACGTACTCCTTTTCCTATTTGGAACCAGTCTGTTTTTCCATGTCCAGTTCTAACTGTTGCTTCCTGACCTGCACATAGATTTCTCAAGAGGCAGGTCAGGTGGTCTGGTATTCCCAGCTCTTTAAGAATTTCCACAGTTTGTTATGATCCACACAAAGGCTCTGGGATAGTCAATAAAGAAGAACTAGATATTTTTCTGGAACTCTCTTCCTTTTTCAATGATCCAGCAGATGTTGGCAATTTGATCTCTGGTTTCTCTGCCTTTTCTAAAACCAGCTTAAACATCTGGAAGTACAAGGTTCATGTACTGTTAAAGCCTGACTGTGAGAATTTTTAGCATTACTTTGCTAGCATGTGAGATGAGTGCAGTTGTGTGGTAGTTTGAGCATTCTTTGGCATTGCTTTTCTTTGGGATTGGAATGAAAACTGACCTTTTCTAGTGCAGCCACGGCTGAGTTTTCCAAACTTACTTGCAGTACTTTCACAACATCATCTTTTAGAATTTGAAATAGCTCAGTCTCCACTAGCTTTGTTTATAGTGATGTTCCCTAAGACCCATTTGACTTTGCATTCCAGGATGTCTGGCTGTAGGTGAATGATCACACCACTGTGGTTATCTGGGTCATGAAGATCTTTTTTTATAGTTCTTCTGTGTATTCTTGCCACCTCTTCTTTATATCTTCTGCTTCTATTAGGTCCATACCATTTCTGTCCTTTATTGTGCCCATCTTTGCATGAAATGTTCCCTTGGTATCTCTAATTTTCTTGAAGAGCCCTCTAGTCTTTCCCATTCTATTGTTTTCCTCTATTTCTTTGCACTGATCACTGGGGAAGTGAGGATATATCATCAGGATGCTGACAAAGTTGTGTTGAAGACAACATTCTAGGAGGTATAAATTTTGTGGACTCAGAGCTTTGCTTGGATTGCCTAATATATTAAAGAATATTTTATTTCTTTCATATTCTCTAGTTGCCATATTTCTCTCAGAGAAATTGAAAATGTATACCAAAACAGTGTGAAAAAAACCTTTTGCATAAAAATACATAATATGCAATAATTAACGACCAATCAGGAAAATAGTTTTCAATGTATAACAAAAATTAAAATTCTTTATAATTTTTTTTTAAAATGAGAAAAAATACTAACAGTGAACAACTCAATGAAAATAATGCAAATAGCCTCAAAATACATAGATGCCTGCATTCTCTTTATGACAGATTTACAAATTAAAACCACAGTGAGATAATACTTTTCACTTTTTAGACTGGCAAATACCAAGGACTTTGACCATTAACTTTTTGACAAGGCTCTGGGGAAACAGGCACTTTTATTTATCGGTAGTGGAAATGCAAAATGCCATTCTAAGGGAATTTGAAATAACCAGCAAAATACATGTCTTTATCCTTGTATCTTGTAATTCCTTCCAGGAATCTACCTGAAGATCCCCTTGCAAAAATACAAAATGATATACATACAAGGGTATTGATTCTGACAATATTTAAAATAGTGAAAGCCTGGAAACAACATATGTCCATCCACAGTGAACTGGTTTCGTAAACAATATGTCCACATAATACAGTATTAATCCTCTGTAAAATATGATGAGGAAATCTCTTGTACTGATATTAGGTGACTCTTGAGTTTTTAGTTAAGTGAAAGAAAAACACACACACACACACACAGAAAATGCAGGTGTAAAGGTGAAGGAACCAGGTTGAAAATAAGATTTCTTTGGATATATACTGCAAGTATGATTTAATACTTGATAGGGTTAGTAGCAATAATATCCCTATTATTTTTTATAATTTTCCAAAATGTTTTACTTTTAAATTTTTGAATCACCTTTCTCAGCATCCCCCACTAAAAAATAAATCCTAAATGGGAAGGACATGGCTTATCTTTCCCTTTATGAAGCATACTTTTGTGTCTTTCAGAACTGTTTTAAAATTTTCCTTGCAAAGAATTTGGACATTTCCTATTAAGCACTTCTAATAGTTATTAAGGCTGCAAAACCACCCCAACTTAGTGGTGTAAACCAACCATTTTATTATGCTTACAGAATCTATGGTTCAAGAATTGGAAAAATAAAAGAATGTTGACATCTCACTCCCTCTTCTCTATGATGTCAACTGAAAAGAACCAAAGGCTGAGGTATCTCAGCTGTTGGGGACAGGAATCATCTGGAGGGAAAGTCTTCACTCATAAACCTAGGAGTTTAGTCTGATTGTTGTCAGGAATCTCAGCTGGTGCTGTAATGTGGAAACCTGTATTGGCCTCTTTATATCATCAGCATGACAGCCTTGGACATCTTACATGATGTTCAGGGCTCCAAAGGCAAGTGTCTCAAGAGAACCGGATGGAAACTGTATCACCTTTGATCATCTATCTTTAGAAGCCACATTGTACCATTTCTGCCACAGTCACAAGGCCATCCAGTTTCAGGGGGAGAGGCATGGGTCCCACCTCTTTTGATAAGAGGGATGTCTAAGTCATAATATAGGAGTATGTGGGATGAAGGATACTGCTGAAGTCATGTTTTGAGAATACAGTGAGCCAGAGGATTTTTCTTTAACTTTTTTTTCTGTTGCCATAAAGGCAATAAAAGATGGGGCCTTTTCTTTCATTTTATATCCTGCTTGTTTTCATTTAATGAATGTTCAGTTCAGTTCAGTTCAGTTCAGTCGCTCAGTCATGTCCGACTCTTTGCAACCCCATGAATCGCAGCACGCCAGGCCTCCCTGTCCATCACCAACTCCTGGAGTTCACTCAGATTCACATCCATTGAGTCAGTGATGCCATCCAGCCATCTCATCCTCTGTCGTCCCCTTCTCCTCCTGCCCCCAATCCCTCCCAGCAACTAAGTCTTTTCCAATGAGTCAACTCTTCTCATGAGGTGGCCAAAGTACTGGAGTTTCAGCTTTAGCATCAGTCTTTCCAAAGAAATCCCAGGGCTGATCTCCTTTAGAATGGACTGGTTGGATCTCCTTGCAGTCCAAGGGACTCTCAAGAGTCTTCTCCAACACCACAGTTCAAAAGCATCAATTCTTCCGTGCTCAGCCTTCTTCACAGTCCAACTCTCACATCCATACATGACTACTGATTTCTATATATGACTTCTATATCCTGCAACCTTATTAAACTCTGTCCATTTCTTTTTTGTGTGTCTGATTCTTTTGGGTAATTGGTTATATAACCAGATGATCAGTATAAAGAGTTTTACCTCTTTCTTTCAAAATTTTGAGGTCTTTTCACTCTAAACTTTTACTCTTGCAAATTGCGGTGGCTATGAGCCTCAACATGCTATCAAAATGTAATGGTGACCATGGGTCCTTGTCTTTTTCCTCATTGTAGAAGGCATGCCTTTTTGTCTCCATTAACTAAAATGCTACAACTGAAAAGAATATTTTCTCTATTATCATCATCTTTTTAAAAGTTGTGCTATGGTATTTGGTACAGAAATAATCATTACTATCAAATTTTCATTTTGAATCACAATCTTAACTATTATAAAGTGCCTGTCTTTTTCTTACATTCTTTTCCTTAATATTTTTTGGTCTTATTTCTACCTGATTCGATATTAAGATTGCCAACTCTGGTTTTCTTTTACGGCTTATACTTTTCTTAAACGGTCTTCTGGCATTAAGAGGTACTGTTTGAAAAGTTCGTCATTGTCTTAGCCTGTTTGGGCTGTTATAGCAAAACATCAGAGACTGCTGCTGCTGCTGCTGCTGCTAAGTCGCTTCAGTCGTGACCCACTGTGTGACCCCATAGATGGCAGCCCACCAGGCTCCCCCGTCCCTGGGATTCTCCAGGCAAGAACACTGGAGTGGGTTGCCATTTCCTTCTCCAATACCAGAGACTGCAGTAGCCTATAAATAACAAGAAATTTATTTCTCACAGTTCTGAAGAATGGAAAGCTAAGATTAGGGTGCCAGCATAGTTGGATGAGGACGTTTTACTGACTGCAGACTTCCTTGTATCCTCACATGGAGAATAGACTAGAAATCGCTCCAGAGCTGCTTTTTAAAGTATGTTAACTCCATCTATGAGGACTCTGCCGTTATGACCTGATCACCTCTAGGTCCTACCTTCTAATACTATCATACTGGGCATTAGGATTTAACATATAAATTTTTAGGGAGACACAAGCATTCAGCCCATAGCATACACCAGCCTTATTTTTTTCCCTTTATAAGAGCGTTGATGTTTTCGTCTATCCAATGAAAATTTCTCTATCTTTAAAGCCCAATACATTTATTAGGATATGTCTTGAGACCAATTTGTCTTGGTTCACAGATTCAGTGTACAGATTCACATCTTTAGTTCAGTTTTTAAATTATGCTTTACAGTATTAATTCTCTCCCATTGCTTTTCTTCTTTGGAAGCTTCAGCTATGTGCTTACTAAATTTCCTTCATCTGTCTTCTACATCCACCATTTAAGATTTGTTTGCTTCCATCTCGTTTGCTCGTCTCCCTTACTTTGATTTGCCAGACCCTTTACCAAAGCGTCCGTGTCACCATTAGTTTTCTTTTCCTGAGTTCTGTCAATTCCTTTTTTGCTTCCTTGATTTTCTAGCCATCACTTCTGCTAGTTCAGAACACCTGTATTTCAGTTTTGTAATCTTTCTTCATAGTTGCAAATAATTCACTGTTATTTACAAATTAGTACTGAAATACTGGATTATAATTTTTATCTGCTATATGTGTGTATGTGTGTGCTCAGTCACTTAGTTGTGTCTGACTCTTTGTGGCCCCATGGACTGTAGCACGCCAGGCTCCTCTGCCCATGGAATCTTCTAGAATACTGAACTTGGGTGCCATTTCCTACTCCAGGAGATCTTCCTGACTCGGGGATCAGACCTGTGTCTCTGCATCTCCTGCGTTGGCAGGTGGTTTCTTTGCCATTAGTGCTACCTGGGAAGCCCCTGTCTGCTATACAGTATAGAAGTATTTTAGTGAGTGTTCATTTGTGTTGGAAGAGCTCTGTATAATTTTTTTTTTTTTACTTTGTTCTTACACTATTTTCCTTTTTGTCTTTTTTTTGGTTGTTGTATATAAATTAGAGCAAAATGTCCCTGGATGTGAGCATGGACTAGAGTGGAGTAAGAACCGGAATAGCTTCCCCGGTTCCCAACTCCTGCTAGAAAGATATGGACACTGGGATAACAAGTAAATTGATCAGTAAGAACAGCTATCTCAGGGAGAATTTCCTGGAGGTTCAGTGATTAGGACTCAGTGCTTTCACTGCCATGGCCCAGGTTCAGTTCCTGGCTGGGGAACTAATATATATTTAAAAAAAGAGCGGATATATTAGCTAACCATTTCAGTTTATATGGACTTCCCTGGTGGCTCAGACGGTAAAAGCGTCTGCCTACAATGCGGGAGGCCCAGGTTCGATCTGTGGGTCAGGAAGATCCCCTGGAGAAGGAAATGGCAACCCACTCCAGTACTCTTGCCTGGAAAATCCCATGCACGGAGGAGCCTGGTGGGCTGCAGTCCGTGGGGTCGCAAAGAGTCCGACACGACTGAGCGACTTCACTTTCACTTTCTTCTCATCTATATGGAGAAGGAAATGGCCATCCACTCCAGTACTGTTGCCTGGAAAGTCCCATGGACAGAGGAGCCTGGTAGGCTACAGTCCATGGGGTCGCTAAGAGTCGGACTGGGCTCAAAACTCTTTCCTTACACTGTGCTGCTTCTGTGTTGGCATCCTTCCTGTGTTGGGGAATCTAAGTTGGCTCTGGGGGGTTTTTCCTCCAGCCCTGTGTCTCCTCTCCCTATTTTGTTGGCTGCTGCTACCATGGGACACAGGTCTTGTTCTTTGTAATCCACTCACTTTTAGAAAGTAGATTTTTACTGACATTTAAAAAATATACTCTCCTCCATGCTCATTTCTGGGCAATTTTCAGTCTTCCTTCTGTCCCCAGTGCGCATGTCCAGCTGTCTCTCAGTGCTCCTCAAAGCACTTGCCTACAGTTTGGGGCCCTCACCTTACGGGGAGTAGATTTGTACTTTTCTGCTGGTGTCCGGGACGGGCCTCTGCAGTATCAGCACTCTCTAATCCCCCTAACCGCTGCATCATGGCTTCCCTGGGGCCTTCCTGTCTGGCTCTGCTGGTCTCAGTTGCTTTTGGCAGCATGCACACATAATCTGAAGTTTATAGGCTTTCTTTGTCTCCTATTTTTAAGTGAAACTGGAGCTTGTGATTTTTTTTTTTGTTCTTTTTCTTTTCATTATCTTGTTGCTGTATTTCCAAGACAAGCAAAAAGATTCAGAATTGAGCTGCCGCCATGCTCTTTGAGAATCATAATTAATATAATTATTTTTGTTATAGTGAAGATATGAAGGACATTTCCATTTAAGTCAGGTGAAGAATGGACTTTTCATGTGGAAATATGAGATTCCTTAAAACATGGTCCCTGGGCAAAATATATTCCCCACTGGTGACTTTTTAAGATGTGCTCTGGACATAATTGAGGGAGGGTAGCTTGATAAACTTATTAGGTAAGCAAATCTATGCAGAGAGTCTGTCACTCCTGGAGAAATAAAACTGGTAGAGGAAAAAGAATCAGATTTACATGTTACAAAAATGCTGTTCTTTATTTTAATCGACAGAATTGGATTAGACTCCAGCATCAGCATGCATTTCCCATTGTTTTCTTTTTATATTAACTGCAGGAGACTCATTAGAATTTCATGGATGTAATTGTTTCTGGGTTACATCCTCAATTAATGACTATAATTGAAAGATCGGATAGGACTGGGATAACGTGACTGTAATTTAAGTGTAAGACAGACGTCTGGGCCTCTATTTACAATGCATGTGTAATTTTTTTTTTCTTCCACTGTGGAGGAGTATTTACGAGAGGCAGAAATAAATGCATTTCAAACAGCAATGTCTCAATCAAAACAATGTGCATATTGTGTGCTGGTTGTTGCCTTTCCTGGGCTGTTTTGTGACTCTGCAGCCCTCAGCAGGATGCATGTGCATAAAAAGAGCTTGTGCTCAGATCTTCTGGGAGGACTTGGGGGAGCAGAACAAGCTTCAACAAAGGGGAGGTGGAAGAGAAGGCTATCTCTGTCCTTCCTCATGTTCTGTTAGAACACTCTTCAAAACCAAGCATTTCAGCCTGCACTTGCCCAAGATTCCTTAATCAATGTTAGATTATGTCATGGGGAAAGAAAAGAGGACCAATCCCAAGCTGCTAATTATGGCTCTTCTCTGCTTTCCTCTCCTTATACTTTCCCCTAGAAGCAGATATTAATCTTATTAACTTTTTTGAGCCATGCATCTCTGATTATCTATACACAGGCTTTGAGGCAGCTGCAAGGGGTAGCTGAACAATTATCCAGGGTGAGCTGGATTTGTTCCAGACTCGGGAAACATGGATCTATAGACCAAAGCTTTTGGGTTCAAGGCTGACTGCTATTTCTTCACCCAAGGTCAGATGTAGACTATGTAGTTCATTATGTGTCTTTTACAGCAATTGTGACCTTTCTTTTTCTTGTGCATCTATTGATTTGGAAGGAATGGTAAAGACAATATCAGGATTGAAGATGAGCTGGACGGGTCAAGATGTGTGGCTGGACTAAACCATATGGAAAGAAAAAAGAAAGTGGGCCAATACAACAGTTAGGAACAGAATGAGAGCTAGGAGACAGAGAGGATGGGAACGGATTGGAGACTGATTCAGAGATGATCAAACAATACGATAATTTGACACCATTTATTACAGACCTCATGCTAGTACTGTAGCTGAGGAAGATATCTTAACATGTCACCTCTGCTTCAGAAACACAAAGGTGGGTGCTTGCTACTATGTAATTATCAGACCTGACCACAGTCCTATGGGAATTAGAATTTCTGGGTATGATTCCAGGATGCTTCACCTTTCCAAAGTCTTTCACCTTTCCAAGACCCCAGGTGATTCTGATAAGATGTTGGAGTTTGAGAGCAAATGGAGAGGAGGCAGTGGAAAGCAGAAGGGATAAAATGGCAGTGATGGGCTGCGAGAGTATAGACTGAGGTCAGACTCAACAGGCATATATTCAGCCTTTACAGATGAGGGGGTGGTAATTAGAGGACTCCAGTGTCTTCTTGTATGTTATCCATCTATGCATCTGATAAGTGGCAGAGCCATTAAGTTCGATTATACCTCTATTAAGTTGAACTTCTACTCAGTTCAAGGTTCTTTCTTTGTACCAAACTTGTCAATAGTGATAGGAAAGTGTTAGAATTTGGATGGCAGGTTACAGGAAGAAGGTAGCATGCCTTGGATCCAGGTCTCGATTTTATCTGTTGAGATAGGGACACACTTTAGGAAAATAGTGTAGAGATAAATTATATTCTAATTTCTTTAACCTTGTATCCTAAATTCTGTTTTTGCCTCTTTCGTGAATATTTTTGGTCATGGTTGCATATTAACTGTAAAGTTATATACTCAACTTATTCCTTTGTTAAACTGATGCTTTCTGAAACCTCATATGGTTCTAACTCATAATATTGTAAAACCATCATTTTGATATATGAATTAAGGTGTTCACCAACCTAGATAGCATATTAAAAAGCAGAGACATTACTTTGCCAACAAAGGTCTGTCTAGTCAAGGCTATGGTTTTTCCAGTGGTCATGTATGGATATGAGAGTTGGATTGTGAAGAAAGCTGAGCACCGAAGAATTGATGCCTTTGAACTGTGGTGTTGGAGAAGACTCTTGAGAGTCCCTTGGACTGCAAGGAGATCCAACCAGTCCATCCTAAAGGAGATGAGTCCTGGGTGTTAATTGGAAGGACTGATGCTGAGGCTGAAACTTTAATACTTTGGCCACCTGATGAGAAGAACTGATTCACTGGAAAAGACTCTGATGCTGGGAGGGATTGGGGGCAGCAGGAGAAGGAGACGACAGAGTATGAGATGGCTGGATGGCATCACTTACTCAGTGGACATGAGTTTGGGTGAACTCTGGGAGTTGATGGTGTACAGGGAGGCCTGGCGTGCTGCAATTCATGGTGTCGCAAAGAGTTGGACATGACTGAGCAACTGAACTGAACTGAACTGAGTACATATTAGTAAATACCCAACTAATAATTTCTTTAAAAATCTATCTGTATACTAACTTCAAATCACTTTGCCAGTGGTACTACACACACTGAACTTTTTTAAAAAATTATTTTTAATTGGAGGACAACTGCTTAACAGCGTTGTGCCGATTTCTGCCATGCACGTTGCTTGTGCCACACTGAACTTTGGATGTAATGCTTTTACCAATTTTAATCTTCTGCTCCAGTCAGATGCCTCTTTCTAGTGCCTCCCCATCTAGTATGTCTGCACGATCTCAAATCACTATGTTTAGCAGATCGACGACCCAGGGGCAGCCTGGGTCACCCTCTCTCTTCTGTATCTTTTCTTGTCCCTCTCTCCATTTGCCACTGAGCTTCTTCCCCAGCTTTCATTTCTGGGTGAACTTTACCTGCAGAATTTGGAACCCTGCCTTTAGTGGTCCTGACAAGCTCTCCTCCCTCTTTCCCTACTGAATGTGACCATCTTTATGAACAGCCTTCAGTCATAATGCCCTTTATAGATGTGGTATCAGTAAAATGTTTGACTGATAGATAAATTAATAAATGATTTCAGACTACTGCATAATATATTTCAGGTGGCTTTTAAGTGCTCAAATGATAGCATTAAAAATTAGCAAATAAATATAACACCAATATGGATTCCTTCTATGGAGAAAATAAAACACTTAAAGTATTACACAGAGAAAGAGAGATGAGAAGATTTTTATTCTCTATGTAGGATGGATGGGAAAATCTTGAGAGAAGAAGACTTGAATAACGAGAAAAACCCAAAAATGAGCTGATCTCATTTAATGGTAGAAGAAAGTACAAGGGAAAGGTGTGCAAACGCTCTGGGATTTGGCTGAATTTGAAGCTCTGGGGGGAACAGAGAACAAGCCCCCACAGAGCAAATAGGAGAGGTTAGACAGCTAGGCAGAGGGAAGATTCTATTCACTCTTCTAGACCACAGCAAGAGGTATGATGGATACTCTAAGTGCAATGGAAGCCACTGGAGTGGGCTTCCAAGGGAAAATTTTGATCTAACTGCCTCATCCAGGTTCTGGGGAGACTGAACTCCTGCAACTCCCCTTACTCTATATGCTTGCTCTTGCATGTCACACCCTCCTGCCAGGATTACTACCCCTACCTAACCCCCAGTTTGCCTAGACCATCTTGTTCCTTTTTGACTATAGACTCCTACTGCAAAGAAAACATGATTAATTTTCTTTCATTCCAGATTTTATCAAACTTGTTTGGCCACAAACTTTTTACATGAAATGCCTATTACCTTCTTCAGGGAAGCATACTAGACATTTAAGCTACCCTAGTGCTTCTTTTTACAGTTGTAAAATAGTCATTCTCTCATGTTGTATTAGAGTTTTGATTGTATTAGGGTTCTTCAGAGAAACAGGTCCAACAGGATGTGTGTGTGCGTGTGTGTGTGTGTGTGTGTGTGTGTGAAAGAGAGAGAGAGAGAGAAAGAGAGAGATCTTTAGGAATTGGCTCAGGCTATTAGGAAGGCTCACAGGCCTAAAATTTGTAGGGTAAGCTATTAGGCTGGAGACCCACACAGTAGCCAAGCCTGCAGTTCAAGTCCAAAGGCCATCTGTTGCAGAATACCTTCTTATTTTGGGGGAGATCAGTATTTTGTTCTATTCAGGTTTTCATCTGATTGAATAAAGTCCACCCACATTAGGGAAGGCAAACTGACTTTACTCAAAGTCCACTGGTTTAAATGTTGATCTCATTCAATACACCCTCATAGAAACAGCCAGAATAATATTTGGCTACTTTTCTGGGCACTATGGTCCAGTCAAATTGGTATATAAAATTAACCATCACACTTTTATTACAGGAAAAGACAAAGGAAAAAGCCAATTTTTCCATCTTAAGGAGCAGTTCTGTATTTCATCAAGGGTAGATTTATGTGTTCGCATTTTTGTTGTTACTGGTAAATAAAAAACCATAGAACTAACAATCTCTTCCCAATAATAGTCATATATATTAAAAGCTGTTGTGAAATAAATGTTAAAAGTATAGTAATCAGACGGGAAGAGTGAAATAAAGAACAATAGAACATAGACTAGGTCAGGATAAGAACAGAAAGGAAAAGATTTGTAGGAATTTACGAATGAGATTCCTTAGTAAAAGAGGGTACAGACAGCTAGTTGGCCTAAGTTCTGTTGATGCAGGATGGGATGACGAATTTTTTTCCTAGAGAAGCTTTAATTGATCAGCATTTCATGCAAATGAATAATGTAGGTACGCGTTAGTGTGCTGGAAGCTGCCAATTATTCAAATTACGCAAGGCCATAAAATATGTGAAAATCAAAACAACAGAAAGAACCATTAATTCCCATTCTGTTCCCTAGCATTCTAGGGTTTTACCCACATTTGTGATAGAAGGATACTTCAACCTTGAAATTAAACAGAGAACACAGAGTGGTAATTTAGTCACACAGTCCCTATTTAATTGTTTTAAAGGTGATCTAGGCAAATGCACAGAATTGAAGTCTGCATGTTTTTAGTGTGCAGTCCAATTCAATTCATGTCTTGCATGGTGGATTTGGAATTTAAGATCATCCTAGTTAATAGAAAGTGCGTTAATTAAGATCAGCTTAATAATGGCATTATTTTGAGAATTTTAAAAAATGTTTTTTTCAAGCACATTTCCATTCTGAAAAGCTACAGTGCTTTGAAAATGAATATATTAGACATGAAATATGTCCTGAACAAATCACTCTTTCCAAATGAGATTTCTGTATTTTCCAAGTTTTAATCCATCTGTCAATCCACAAAGGACCCTTCCCTTTCCTCTCTCCCAGGCGTCCCCTGCCTCTCCATACACCTGTGACATCAATAGCTTGAGACAGTGGTTGCCAACCAGAGTCCTGGGGTACCATTGGGGAGAGAAGCCCTAGAGAATGTTGGATTTTTGCTGAACTGGAGAAGAAATTCACAGCAGAAGGGACGCTTTGTTAGTTCCCATCGAGCCGAGTTCCAGTTATAAAGTGACCACAGGGACCACTTTCTGTGTGCCCCAACAATATCTCTTTTAAAGATATCAGGAAAATGGTCTTAATGGTAAATTCCATAACAGCAGAAACATTAGACTAAGGGGACCTGATAGCCTGGAAAATCCACTGACAAGCAAGCCAGTTCTGGGGCAAGTTATCAGTTTTGATGGGCCCATATTCTTCCATCTGTAAAACAAATACAACTATTGTTTATTGAAGTTATTATTTGGTATGTACTTTCATACTTAATTTCTCTTAAACTTCATGATAATATTAGGAAGTAGGCATACTTACACATTTACTCCTTCCTTTGTAGAAGGGATAACAGATGCTTAGAGATGTCAGGTACTGATCAGGGTTGTGCAAGCACGGAGAAAGGATTTGAAAGCAAGCCCTCCATAGTGCTTGACCTTAATTATTGCACTGATTTCCAGCATGCTATTTAGCACCTACCTTATAGGTTGTTTCAGGGATGAAATTATTTAATGCATGTAAAACACACAGGACAAATACCTGAAAACAAATGCTAGCTTTAGCATATGGATATAATAGCATTGACAAGTCTTCTTAAGTACTCTTTTTATTAATCCCCTTCTAACATCCCCCTCACTTTTCTCCAGTGCTATGAATTCAGTTAGTAGTATCTAATGGGTATCTGTCCATGTAATCAAAATCTTTTCATTATTTGCCAATTATTTTATGAAGAATATGTTTCTCTGCAGTGAAGTTGTTTTATGTAGGAAGAGTCAAAGAGTAACATGCTGTTGGTCAGAATATTAGCATGGATCTTGGCTCTTCCACTGGACTTTGAGGAAAGAAGTCTCAGAAGTTTAGTTCTCTAATTTCTGAAAAGGGAATAATGATACTGTTCTCTGCCTCTGTCAGCTCTAGAATAAAATTCAAATTAAAGCATGCATATGAAAGGCTTTCTAAATGCCAATGTGCCATAGAAATGTAGAGGTGGTATTAGCAAGGGTTAGGACATCCTCTGCTTCCCTTTCATTCATCCATTTTTATGTGTCCATCAACATAAAAAGCAATAAGCTTTGACTTGCAAATTTTACCATTAGATTGAACTGTTGAATGATACAATGAAAGGTAGATGCATTCACATTTTATTTTTATGTGAATAAATTATGGACAATTGTTTTTGCCTTTTACCTTTTTCCCCCTGTGGTAAATGAGCTCATCTTATTCATATTTAGAGCCAATGAACCTGTAAGAAGTTGGTCGGTTTGTTTCAGGTGGCATCAGAGGTTGGTTTTCCCCTGAAGAAGACTTTGATACAGAGATTTGAATATAAGAAGGCTATTAGGAATTACTAGAATTCAACATCTGAGGGGAAAGAGAAGGGAACAGGACTGGGGAAAGGGGAAAAGAGTCACTTTAATTGAACTCAGCTTCTCCCATGAGTAACTCTACTATGGGATGATCCTTCAGAGTTGTCCTGAACTGGGGAGGAGGGACTGAGTCTTTGCATTCTCACAATAGCCAATCTTGCATTCAGTCTTCCCCATGGAATAGGACATGGCTTTAGGTGAGTAGGCTTTCTTCAGACAAAAGCAGTTCCCAGAAGGGAGTGACAACCAGAAGCACTTGCAGGCTCTGGGGAATTGCGTCCTTCGGTTCTGAAAGGGGCCCTGTGCAGCATATTACAGTATCCAGTACATAGGGGGATGTACCTACTTTACCAGATCTGTTTACGAATTTCATACACATTCTCCTGATGGATTATCATGCAGACTCAAGTAAGCCATCACCGTATGAGTATTTCTATCTAAGTTTAGACAGAAAACAGTTATTATTATGCTGAATCTTATAGTAAGCTGAAATCTGACACCAGATACTTTAATCCTCGTGAAGAAAAGATTATGAAGAAATTTTATTAAAGAGCTCAATTTGGCATTGGAAAAAGTGAGAACAGTATAATATTTGGACTCATAAATGTTTTCTGGAGGAATAAATTGTTGAGTGAAATGGAGAATTTATGTAGCTAATGGCTATAGTGCCAATCTTTACCCACAGTCACAGTTTATAGTCCCTGAGTAAGAATAATGGCTAATACATTTTGAATATTGACTATTCAATATTCACTGTTATAAGTTCATTAGGACACTGTTGTAAGGACACTGCTGTAAGTTCATTATATAAGTTAACTATATTAATATCACAATAACAGTATGGGACGGATATTATAAACCACATTTTAGAAATGAGAAAACAGTCTCAGAGAGATTAACATGTATATATATCTAAAATCACATGATTAGTAAATAACAAAAACCAGGACACTCATATCTCATAAATGGAATGATAGTAAAGAAAATTTGCATCTCACATTTTAATCCTGACTCACCTTGTATTGGAGAAGGAAATGACAACCCACTCCAGTGTTCTTGCCTGCAGAATCCCAGGGACAGGGAAGCCTGGTGGGCTGCTGTCTATGGAGCTGCACAGAGTCGGACACGACTGATGCGACTTAGCAGCAGCAGCACCTTCCTAACCTTTTCTTTTTCTCTTTGACATGTACATTAGTTTCCTGCTGCTGCTGCTGCTAAGTCACTTCAGTCGTGTCTGACTCTGTGCGACCCACAGATGGTAACCCACCAGGCTCCTCTGTCCCTGGGATCCTCTAGGCAAGAATACTAGAGTGGGTTGCCATTTCCTTCTCCAATGCATGCATGCTAAGTAGCGTCCAACTCTGAGACCCTATGGACAGCAGCCTACCAGCTCCTCTGTCCATGGGATTCTCTAGGCAAGAATACTGGAGTGGGTTGCCATTTCCTTCTCCAATTAGTTTCCTAGTGTTTCCCTAACAAAGTGTCACAAGTCGTGTGGCTAAAAACAACAGAAATTTATTCTCTCACTCTTCTGGAAGCCAGAAGTCTGAAATCAAGGTGCTAGCAAAGCTGTCTCTTTCTAGATAACTGAGGGAAAGTCTGCCTCATGCTCCTAGCTTCTGTTGTTACCAACAATCCTTGGCATGAAGACATATCACTCCAGTCTCTGCCTCCATCATTACATGATGTTTTCCCTTTGTGTCTGTCTCTTTATCTCTTGTTATAATACTAAGTTCAGTTCAGTTCAGCCATTCAGTCATGTCTGACTCTGCCACCACATGGACTGCAGCATGCTAGGCCTCCCTGTCCATCACCATCTCCTGGGAGGTTACTCAAACTCACGTCCATTGAGTTGGTGATGCCATCCAACCATCTCATCCTCTGTCATCCCTTTCTCTTCGTGCCTTCAATCTTTCCCAGCATCAGGGTCTTTTTAAATGAGTCAGTTCTTCACATCAGGTGGCCAAAGTATTGGAGTTGCAACTTCAGTGTCAGTCCTTCCAATGAATATTCAGGACCTATCTCCTTTAGGATGGACTGGTTGGATCTCCTTGCAGTCCAAGGGACTCTCAAGAGGCTTCTCCAACACACAGCTCAAAAGCATCTATTCTTCGGTGCTCAGCTTTCTTTATAGTTCAATTCTCATATCCATACATGACTACTGGAAAAACCAGAGCTTTGACTAGACAGACTTTTGTTGACAAAATAATAATGTCTCTGTTTTTTAATATGTTGTCTAGGTTGATCATAGCTTTTCTTCCAAGGAGCAAGCGTCTTTTAATTTCAGGGCTGCAGTTACCATCTGCAGTGTTTTTGGAGCCCCCCAAAATAAAATTTCTCATACTGAATTAAAGCCATCTTAATAAAGAATGAATTCATCTTAGCTTAATTAATTAGAAAAGACTTAGCTCCCAAATAAGATCACATTCACAGGTACTGGGGGTTAGGAATTCATTGGGGGATGCAATTCAACCCATAAAACCACATATTGTCAAGAATATTAGTTAATTCTCAGAAAACACTTTAATTCAACAAATGAGCATTTCTTATGTGTCTAGAAAGTGTCTGGTATTGTCCTAGCCACTGGAAGTAAAGTGGTTAACAAGCAAACTCTGCCATTAAGTCAAAATATTTATTAAGCATCTACTACTTATCAGGCACAGGTTCAAGAAGTGAGAATACAGTAATTAACAGGATAAAGTTTCTATTTTCAAGAAGTCTCTATTTTCAAAGTTTATTTTCTTTGACATGAGATAGACAATAAACACATTAACAAATATGTAATTTATGACACCAAAATGTGCTATAAAAAAATTAAAGTAGGAAAATATGAGAAAGAGTGACTGGGGAACAGTGGGCAACTGTATCTAAAGAATCAAGGAAGATCTCCCTGGGAGGGTAACATTTGAGATGAGAGCTGAATGACTAGAAGACAGTGGCCAAGCAAAGGTCTTGGAGCAGAAAATCTAAGCAGAAGGGCAGCCGGGGACAAAGACCCTGGTTGGGAATAATGTAGAAAGTTCAAGAAAAAAAATGAAAGCTATTTCCCTAAAGTGTATGAACTAAGGGAAAAATGAAAGAAACATTTTAGAGAAGTAAGTGGGTAAGGAGCTGGGCTTTTAACATTCTTTTCATAGGAAGTTACCTAGGGATTTTTTAAAAGGAATAATAACTTAAATATAAGTTTTAGAAACATAGCTCTGGCTGCATTCTGTAGGGTAGATTACAGAGGGATCAGAACAGAATCAGGAAGGCTACTTAGGTGGCTTCTAATAGATGAATCCAAACAAAGATGATTGGGGGGACGGGGCGTACCTTGGAGTAGGGTTGTCCTGGTGAAGCTGGTGAGAAAGAATTAGAACAGAGATATATTCCACAACTGGAGAGGATGGAAACTTCTCAAGAATTAGATGCAGGATTTGAATAAAATCATAAATCAAGGATGACATTTCTTTATCAAAGAGCTTATGATCTAATGCGAGGCATCACAGAAAGGGACGATTTTAATTCATTGTGATAATTGTGAGCGCAAGCCCAGATGGAATTCCCTAAACCATTTGGGAGCACATAAAGGAAGGCTAGAATTCCCTCTAGGGCTGTGGACATGTATCTTGCAAAGCTGATGTTTTGTCCTATTCGCATTACAAAGGCCAGCTTGCCTTGAGAAATAGGTTACAGATGGTTATCTTCACAGAGCGAACCCATATTGAGACACCAGATTTTGACAAAGAACTCCCATTTCATGCCTTCTGAAATGTAAGTGAGTGTGTTTTACCGCACTAGGGAGCCAAGGGATGAGTGCAGGAAGATCTAAAACCAGACCATGAGACTGACTCTAGTCATCTCTCTCTGATTCTAGAGGAGCAAGACGAGGCAATAGGTTGCTATTCTTGAAAAGACCCCCATGTAAGCCAATCTCTGAAGATAGTGTGGTTCTTTACCCAGTTAAGTTCCTCTCAAAATGTATACTGGGCTCTCTCGACTAGAATTTGCATCACTTCATAAGCTTCCAAATCCCATTTCCCTAGATAGCATCATCTGTATCAGTATCAGTTCAGTTTAGTCACTCGGTCGTGTCCGACTCTTTGCGAAGCCATGAACCGCAGTACGCCAGGCCTCCCTGTCCATCACCAACTTCCGGAGTTGCCCCAAACCCATGTCCATTGTGTTGGTGATGCCATCCAACCATCTCACCCTCTGTCGTCCCCTTCCCCTCCTGCCCTCAATCTTTCCCAGCATCAGGGTCTTTTCAAATGAGTCAGCTCTTCGCATCAGGTGGCCAGAGTATTGGAGTTTCAGCTTCAACATCAGTCCTTCCAGTAAACACCCAGGACTGATCTCCTTTAGGATGGACTGGTTGGTTCTCCTTGGTGTTGACTCTTGGATAAGAGTCTTATCCAACACCACAGTTCAAAAGCATCAATTCCTCAGCACTCAGATTTCTTTATAGTCCAACTCTCACATCAATAAAACCATAGCCTTGACTAGATAGACCTTTGTTGGCAAAGTAATATCTCTGCTTTTTAATATCTGTTTTTTAATGTCTAGGTTGCTCATAACTTTCCTTCCAAGGAGCAAGGGTCTTTTAATTTCATGGCTGCAATCACCATCCGCAGTGATTTTGGAGCCCAGAAAAATAAAGTCTGACGCTATTTCCACTGTTTTCCCATCTATTTGCCATGAAGTGATGGGACTGGATGCCATGATCTTAGTTTTCTGAATATTGGGCTTTAAGTCAACTTTTTCACTCTCCTCTTTCACTTTCATCAAGAGGCTTTTTAGTTCATCTTCACTTTCTTCCATAAGGGTGGTGTCATCTGCATATCTGAGGTTATTGATACTGATCAGTCTCAGTATATAACAAATATATACTAATATAATGTATCAGCATATAACAAAGCTATCACTAGCATAGCCTTAATAATTATAATTGCTGTATATTAATCACATTGAGAGAAATCTACTATTGCCAAATGGGTATGGAACTTCCTATGATGCCTAAGCAGTTTGTAACTTTACACATGCATTGCCTCGTGCTTAGCTCACTTTATCTTTCCAATATTAGAAGTTTAGTTTGACTTTGCCCCAGGGTATTAGCTTATCTTGCTGCTCTCCTAGGCTTCCGACCACTCACTTATGGGTTGTTTCTTTTGGGGATCTTCCCTCTTTACCACCACTGGCCATCCTGTTGATTTGCTGCTGAGGTCCTATTTATTTCAACTCATGTGCATGGTAAGCGATTCCCATGTACATTTTGTTAGTCTCTGATTTGGAGGGTGGTTTCTGTGATATATCCGTCTGAAAATATATTGTCTTTCAAACAAGCCATGACCTCTAGACCCCTGCTTGAAAGACAAATCGTTACTACCATATGGGATAGTGCATTAACCTCATTATTCATCTGCCTAGTCATAGATTGGGAAGCAGGACATAAAATCAATATTTTTATAATCAAGTGTGTTTTTCTATAAACATAAAACTTCTAAATAAAATATTCAGTGTAAATATTGACTAAAATAAACTGTAAAGGAAAGGTCTAAGGGAAAAAAAAAACATAAAATGGAGCAAAATTTAAGCAATTACAATTGGGTAAGCACAGATTAAGCATTTACTCTACTCTCAACCACATATGTGTATGTACATATATATCTGCATATGTATATATATGCATATATATGTAAATATATAAAATCAAACTTCTGATATTCTCTCACAACTAATTTCCATAGCCTGACTTTTACTCTTTAACTTCATAAATCTTTCACTGTTGTGCCAGGAGCTAGTGGTATTTGAAAACTTAATGCATATCTACTTTTGGTAGGCTTTTATACAGATACTCAATCCTTAATTGAGTAAAAAGTAGTTCGCATTTTTACCATCTTAGTTCTTTCATTAAGCTTTTCAACTGACTACCTAAGGCCATCCTATTTTCATTTGATAAGGGAAATAGAACCAAATCATTTTGTATCATTTTCTTTTAAGGCATACTGAGAAGAGGAAATTAATATGTATTGATTCTCCTTTCTTAGGACTGATTTAAGAAAACTCTGTGAATTCCCATATTTGCCCATTTTGCTAATTTCTACTTTTACACTCTACTTCTGAAAAGTGGTCATCAACTTTTCCAAAGCATGCTTAAACTGCTGCCGCTTAATTTTAAAGATGCTGAATTCTATTGCTGTGAAAGTTTTAACACATCCTAAGCAAATCATGCTGCAACTATATTAAGTGAAACCAGAGAATGGCTTACCCGCAAACAGTAACTAGTTTTCCCAGTGGAAATAATTGATCCTTTCAGTACAGTTCAGAGTAAAAATCAAGACCGTTTAGAATATAAATAGAAATACATTCTAGGTTCTCTAGGTTGTCCTAAGAAAAACATCTATTTCTGCCTTATTGACTATGCCAAAGCCTTTGACTGTGTGGATCACAATAAACTGTGGAAAATTCTGAAAGAAATGGGAATACCAGACCATCTGACCTGCCTCTTGAGAAACCTAGATGCAGGTCAGGAAGCAACAGTTAGAACTGGACATGGAACAACAGACTGGTTCCAAATAGGAAAAGGAGTACGTCAATGCTGTATATTGTCATCCCACTTATTTAACTTATATGCAGAGTACATCATGAGAAACACTGGGCTGGAAGAAGCACAAGCTGGAATCAAGATTGCCGGGAGAAATATCAATAACCTCAGATATGCAGATGACACCACCCTTATGGCAGAAAGTGAAGAAGAACTAAAAAGCCTCTTGATGAAAGTGAAAGAGAAGAGTGAAAAAGTTGGCTTAAAGCTCAACATTCAGAAAAGGAAGATCATGGCATCTGGTCCCATCACTTCATGGCAGATAGATGGAGCAATAGTGGAAACAGCGTCAGACTTTATTTTCGGGGGCTCCGAAATCACTGCAGATGGTGATTGCAGCCATGAAATTGAAAGACGCTTATTCCTTGGAAGGAAATTTATGACCAACCTAGATAACATATTCAAAAGCAGAGATATTACTTTGCCATCAAAGTTCTGTCTAGTCAAGGCTATAGTTTTTCTAGTGGTCATGTATGGATGTGAGAGTTGGACTGTGAAGAAAGCTGAGCACTGAAGAATTGACTCTTGAGAGTCCCTTGGACTGCAAGGAGATCCAATAAGTTCTTCTTAAAGGAGATCAGTCCTGGGTGTTCATTGGAGGGACTGATGCTGAAGCTGAAACTCCAATATTTTCGCCACCTGATGCGAAGAGTTGACTCATTGGAAAAGACCCTGATGCTGGGAGGGATTGGGGGCAGGAGGAGAAGGGCACGACAGAGGATGAGATGGCTGGATGGCATCACGGACTTAATGGATTGAATTTGAGTGAACAGGAGTTGGTGATGGACAGGGACGCCTTGTGTGCTGTGATTCATGGGGTCACAAAGAGTCGGACATGACTGAGCGACTGAATTGAACTGAACCAAAGCCTTCGTGAGTGCAAGGAAGAAAAAACAGGCAAAATTAAGTGAAAAGAAATTATAGGCAACATATTTTTTTAAGATGTGATATGAAAAAACCTGAAAACCCACTCTGAGACCTTACAATTTCTGTAGGTGAAAGGAATGTCACAACAGTCCATATAGGTATAGGATTTTTAAAAATATCTGAATTTTCAAGACTTACCTCAGTGAAACAGCTTCTGACTTGTAGAATCTTGGAGAGGAGGGTAGCCAATCAGTATAACCAAATTTTTCTGGAATATCAGATTCCAACCATGATACATAACCAAAATCAAAGGCAGGCATCAGCGGTCATGCCTCACAACTTTCCTGAAAAGCAAAAGATACGGACAGAAAGGATGACAACATGTTAGCATGGAGAGATCATCTAAAGAAATCATAACTAATTAAGTAATCACCATTAAAAATAAACTGTTGTATTGTCACTGTGCATTTTCTTGTTATATTAGCTCCCAGATAGTCTATTACTTCTAATCTCTTCCTGCATGTACTGGTGCTTGATGCTTTTTGATAGTACAAGAGAGAAAACCAAGAAAAAATGCTCATTGTGCATTTTCATCTCATGAGTCTTTCCAGAACACTGAGAAATGTTTATTTCCGCATTGGTATACCCATTGGCATACTGCTGCTGCTGCTGCTGCTGCTAAGTCGCTTCAGTCGTGTCCGACTCTGTGCGACCCCATAGACGGCAGCTCACCAGGCTCCCCCATCCCTGGGATTCTCCAGGCAAGAACACTGGAGTGGGTTGCCATTTCCTTCTCCAAAGCATGAAAGTGAAAAGTGAAAGTGAAGTCGCTTAGTCGTGTCCGACTCTTAGCGACCCCACGGACTGCAGCCTACCAGGCTCTTCCGTCCATGGGATTTTCCAGGCAAGAGTACTGGAGTGGGGTGCCATCGCCTTCTCTGCACTGGCATACTGCTGTGTAGTAAAACTAGTGAGTAGCATACAAAATAAAAGCCAACATTCTAAGTTCGAATTTTGATATTAATGACAACTAATGAGGACTAACACTGTGGTCTTTTATATAGATATGTCTTGGAAAATGTCTCTCTATATATCATTAGTGTATAATTGCATCATTTAGAAATTTTTTGGAAAATATAGCAATTTTATCTTAATTAAAATATTCTTCTGAAGGAATTCACTTTCAGTAAGTCAATGGTCCTAAGTGCTGGGCAACATTATCTTTTCAATAATAATTAGACAAAAATGCAATCATTGTGACTGTACCATGGAAAAATTTATCATAAGTTTCATATAAAATCATTTTCTCCTGTTGCAGATTTTGTCTTTCCTTTGGAATGATTCTGAGGTGAACCATTACAAATGATTATTGAGGAGCATAATTAAAGTTGTGCTGCCTTCTGATGTTTTGGGGCATAAAATATCACTTGTTCTTTTGATGTTTTTTTGCAATTTGTATTTTTTTCAATGTCTAGGTAGCTTAGTTTATTATTATGGCTAGGTGACAGTGTATGATAATACTCCTACTCATGATGATACTCAGATATAGAGAAGTGTTAGATAAAATGTAGAGTAATTGGGGAAAAGATTTGTCTTGTGCTAGCCACATGAATTTTAAGAATAGCTTTACTTTTCGACATTGAATAGGAGAATTTTTAATAGCTAGTTTTTTTCTTATATTTGCCTGTATACATCAGTAAATGTCTGCATTCATTAAATTAAATGTGGGCTTTTATTTTTTAAATCAATAAAATATAATTGAAGCAGTTCTTTTGGAGTAGAGAGGAAAATGAATGGAGGGGGCCAGCATAGCTTTTGTTTCTTTAGACTCTCTGCTTTCGTTATTGTTTTTCATCACTTAAAGTTAGAGAAGCTATTTTGATGACAGACTTGGAAATTTATGTATAGAACATTTTGTTTTGGGATCCAGATGACAAAAGCTGGCAAAAATTTTGGAGATGGCGATTCTAATCACCTGTACTGAAAATTCTATAATATCATGGCTTCAGTAACATTGATAGACAGCCTTCTTTGTGCAAAAGTTCTTTGAAGAGGTGGCGGCAATGGAAAGGCTCCTCAAGTGACTTGTTGGGTAGCATACTTCAAAAGGAAGATCCGGAGCCGAAACAGAACGTGATGGGTATCACATATGTACTGGAGCTGATAGTCTGGGTTGCAAACTTTTGCTGGGGAGATGTCCTGGGAAACATGTGGAAATCATAAAGAGCCTGGTGGTTCTGTGTGAATAACTGAGAGTATTTTATAGGGATATTGATTTATTGAGTTTATGTGTGGGTTTATTTGTACTCAGCAGAGAAAATGGTTTAAATATTTGGGGGTTGTATATTTTAGCCTATCTAAGTTGCAGTCTCTAGATTAAGTCAGAATAAAGCCTGGATCCCCAAATATCGTGTCACAATACTTGATGTTACTTGTTTCACTGATGCGTCATGCAAAGCTTTGTTTCTCGCTCAGGTGTCTTCCGTTTTGAGTTATGCTGCATGGAGATCATGATTTCCCTGTTCACTGGCAACAGGGGGAGGGAGGGGTGGAGGAGGAATCTGACTCCTGGTATCAAAATCTGTATTAGTAAGTCTTCTTCAGAGAAACAGAATCAGTGGGACATAGATTAATGGATTGATCATCTATCTATTTATCCATCATTAAGAAATTTATTATTAATATAAGTTACAGAATCGGCTCTCACGATTATGGGGGTGAGCAGGCCCCAAGATTCACAGGATACATTAGCAAACTGGAGACTGGGAGAGCCAGTAGTTTAGCTCTAGCCCAAAGACGATGGCACCCACTCCAGTACTCTCGCCTGGAAAATCCCATGGATGGAGGAGCCTGGTAGGCTGCAGTCCATGGGGTCGTGAAGAGTCAGACACGACTGAGCGACTTCACTTTCACTTTTCACTTTCATACATTGGAGATGGAAATGGCAACCCACTCCAGTGTTCTTGCCTGGAGAATCCCAGGGACGGGGGAGCCTGGTGGGCGGCCGTCTATGGGGTTGCACAGAGTCGGACACGATTGAAGTGACGCAGCAGCAGCAGCAGCAGCCCAAAGCCAAAAAAAAAAAAAAAAAGTGTCCAAGTTTGAAGGCAGTTAAGCAGGAAGAATTCTCTCTCACTCGGGGGAGGACCAGTCTTTTTGTTCTATTCAAGCTTTCAACTGATTAAATAAGGCTCATTCACATCAGGGACAGCAATCTGCTTTACTCATCATCTACCAATTTAAATGCTAATCTCATTCAAAACATTCTCACAGAAATACCCAGAATAATACTTGACCAAATGTCTGGGCACCTCATTGCCTAGTCAAGTTGTCACATAAAATTAACTATTACTAGTCTATACCTTGCAACTGGGCACTGATACAAATCTCCTTAAGCCATTCTATCCTTCAAATAAAGACAATACCTAAGTCATCATTCTACATAAAATGGTATAACTATTCTGTGTATAACAGGGAACTAACTTCTTTCCCAAGAAAGGATATAAAATTCTTGAGTGATGTTTACTCTTCTTGATGTCCCATATTTAAATCCTATGATGTAAAGTTAACAATACTTACATACTATAACATGAAATCAAGCTATCAACATCTTGCGTTACATAATAAGGAAATAAGAAACAGGAGAAAAAGAAACATTTGCTTAAAATTATACACACAAAAACTATTTGCTATAGTCTTAACAATATAAGGTGGAAATATATAATGACAATTATAGTCCTTTGTGAGCCCTAAACATCTCCAGGATGACAACTGAAGTTTGAAAAGTAAAAAGCACATATACATGTCAGTTACACCACACCTTGAAAGTCAAACAGACATTTGTACTGTTGGAGCATGTGAGGCAGGTTTTACTTGAGTATCAATTCTCCTTTTTTTGCCTAAGTGGAAAAAAAAAAAAAGACATTTTTATGCCTCAGTTCTGGATGCCTCTCCTATTGATTTTTTGCTCCCCAAACTGATGATCTATCCACATTGGCTATTTCCTTAGAGAATCTCAGACATTTTCACAGTAGAGTCTGCATTAGTCAAATATGAAGTGAGCCAGTTTATTCATTAAGCAATGAAAAAGTCCACAGTAGTCTGTACCGTCTCGTAGTCATTTTTGAGATGTAGACAAGCCTCGTCACCTCTTCTAATACGTTTCTGGGGATTAAAAAAAGATAACAAAATAAATTCACCACATTTATTCCACTTATTGGACTTATTCCACAGTATGGTGCTGCTGTGTCATCTTCCCATCCAAAGCATCCATTGTACAGAAATAAAATAAGAAACAGGCCTGCTTCTATCCTTGAAGACTCTTTCTTCCATGAGTCATGTTCTCTATCCAAGATTAAACTAAACACTAGGTATACTTGAAGATTTCTTGTTTATCTTCTTCTCAAACAACTATATAAAAATAAATATTATAATTTTAGTAATACTAAATTTACTAAAAAGCCACAGTTGAGAGAGAATAGGTAAAAACCCAGAAGAAAGGAGAAAGGAAAGAGAACAATAAGGAAACATGTTGCCACAGGAACTTCTGCCAAAGAAACAAAAATTAAGGAGATAATTTTAAATAACACACAAGGGGATTCCCATAAGGATAACAGCTGATCTGTCAATAGAAACTCTTCAGGCCAGGAGGGAATGGCAAGACATACTTAAAGTGATGAAAGACAATAACCTACAGCCCAGATTACTGTACCCAGCAAGGATCTCATTCAAATACGAAGGAGAAATCAAAAGCTTTACAGACAAGCAAAAGCTGAGAGAATTCAGCACCACCAAACCAGCTCTCCAACAAATTCTAAAGGATATCCTCTAGACAGGAAACACGAAAGGGTGTATAAACCCGAACCCAAAACAATAAAGTAAATGGCAACGGGATCATACTTATCAATAATTACCATAAACGTAAATGGGTTGAACGCCCCAACCAAAAGACAAAGACTGGCCGAATGGATACAAAAACAAGACCCCTCTATATGCTGCTTACAAGAGACCCACCTCAAAACAGGGGACACATACAGACTGAAAGTGAAGGGCTGGAAAAAGATATACCACGCGAATAGAGACCAAAAGAAAGCAGGAGTGGCAATACTCATATCCGATAAAATAGACTTTAAAACAAAGGCTGTGAAAAGAGACAAAGAAGGCCACTACATAATGATCAAAGGAACAATACAAGAAGAAGATATAACAATTATAAATATATATGCACCCAATATAGGAGCACCACAATATGTAAGACAAATGCTAACAAGTATGAAAGGGGAAATCAACAATAACACAATAATAGTGGGAGACTTTAATACCCCACTCACACCTATGGACAGATCAACTAAACAGAAAATTAACAAAGAAACGCAAACTTTAAATGATACATTAGATCAGTTAGACCTAATTGATATCTATAGGACATTTCACCCCAAAACAATGAATTTCACCTTTTTTCAAGTGCTCATGGAACCTTCTCCAGGATAGATCACATCCTGGGCCATAAATCTAAACTTGATAAATTCAAAAAATCGAAATCATTCCAAGCATCTTTTCTGACCATAATGCATTAAGATTAGATCTCAATTACAGGAGAAAAACTATTAAAAATTCCAACATATGGAGGTTGAACAACACACTTCTGAATAACCAACAAATCACAGAAGAAATCAAAAAGAAATCAAAATATGCATAGAAACTAATGAAAATGAAAACACAACAACCCAAAACCTGTGGGACACTATAAAAGCAGTGCTAAGAGGAAAGTTCATAGCAATACAGGCATACCTCAAGAAACAAGAAAAAAGTCAAATAAATAACCTAACTCTACAACTAAAGCAACTAGAAAAGGAAGAGTTGGAGAACCCCAGAGTTAGTAGAAGGAAAGAAATCTTAAAAATTAGGGCAGAAATAAATGCAAAAGAAACAAAAGAGACCATAGCAAAAATCAACAAAGCCAAAAGCTGGTTCTTTGAAAGGATAAATAAAATTGACAAACCATTAGCCAGACTCATCAAGAAGCAAAGAGAGAAAAATCAAATCAATAAAATTAGAAATGAAAATGGAGAGATCACAACAGACAACACAGAAATACAAAGGATCATAAGAGACTACTATCAGCAGTTGTATGCCAATAAAATGGACAACGTGGAAGAAATGGACAAATTCTTAGAAAAGTACAATTTTCCAAAACTGAACCAGGAAGAAAAGAAAATCTTAACAGACCCATCACAAGCACGGAAATTGATACTGTAATCAGAAATCTTCCAGCAAACAAAAGCCCAGGTCCAGATGGCTTCACAGCTGAATTCTACCAAAAATTTCGAGAAGAGCTAACACCTATCCTACTCAAACTCTTCCAGAAATTGCAGAGGAAGGTAAACTTCCAAACTCATTCTATGAGGCCACCATCACCCTAATACCAAAACCTGACAAAGATGTCACAAAAAAAGAAAACTACAGGCCAATATCTCTGATGAACATAGATGCAAAAATCCTCAACAAAATTCTAGCAATCAGAATCCAACAACACATTAAAAAGATCATACACCATGACCAAGTGGGCTTTATCCCAGGGATGCAAGGATTCTTCAATATCCGCAAATCAATCAATGTAATTCACCACATTAACAAATTGAAAAATAAAAACCATATGATTATCTCAATAGATGCAGAGAAGGCCTTTGACAAAATTCAACATCCATTTATGATAAAAACTCTCCAGAAAGCAGGAATAGAAGGAACATATCTCAACATAATAAAAGCTATCTATGACAAACCCACAGCAAACATTATCCTCAATGGTGAAAAATTGAAAGCATTTCCCCTAAAGTCAGGAACAAGACAAGGGTGTCCACTTTCACCGCTACTATTCAACATAGTTCTGGAAGTTTTGGCCACAGCAATCAGAGCAGAAAAAGAAATAAAAGGAATCCAAATTGGAAAAGAAGAAGTAAAACTCTCACTGTTTGCAGATGACATGATCCTCTACATGGAAAACCCTAAAGACTCCACCAGAAAATTACTAGAACTAATCAATGAATATAGTAAAGTTGCAGGATATAAAATCAATACACAGAAATCCCTTGCATTCCTATACACTAATAATGAGAAAGTAGAAAAAGAAATTAAGGAAACAATTCCATTCACCATTGCAACGAAAAGAATAAAATACTTAGGAATATATCTGCCTAAAGAAACTAAAGACCTATATATAGAAAACTATAAAACACTGATGAAAGAAATCAAAGAGGACACTAATAGATGGAGAAATATACCATATTCATGGATTGGAAGAATCAATATAGTGAAAATGAGTATACTACCCAAAGCAATTTACAAATTCAATGCAATCCCTATCAAGCTACCAGCCACATTTTTCACAGAGCTAGAACAAATAATTTCAAGATTTGTATGGAAATACAAAAACCTCGAATAGCCAAAAGCAATCTTGAGAAAGAAGAATGGAACTGGAGGAATCAACTTGCCTGACTTCAGGCTCTACTACAAAGCCACAGTCATCAAGACAGTATGGTACTGGCACAAAGACAGACATATAGATCAATGGAACAAAATAGAAAGCCCAGAGATAAATCCACACACATATGGACACCTTATCTTTGACAAAGGAGGCAAGAATATACGATGGAGTAAAGACAATCTCTTTAACAAGTGGTGCTGGGAAAACTGGTCAACCACTTGTCAAAGAATGAAACTAGATCACTTTCTAACACCGCACACAAAAATAAACTCAAAATGGATTAAAGATCTAAATGTAAGATCAGAAACTATAAAACTCCTAGAGGAGAACATAGGCAAAACACTCTCAGACATAAATCACAGCAGGATCCTCTATGATCCACCTCCCAGAATGCTGGAAATAAAAGCAAAAATAAACAAATGGGATCTAATTAAAATTAAAAGCTTCTGCACAACAAAGGAAAATATAAGCAAGGTGAAAAGACAGCCTTCTGAATGGGAGAAAATAATAGCAAATGAAGCAACTGACAAACAACTAATCTCAAAAATATACAAGCAACTTCTGCAGCTCAACTCCAGAAAAATAAACGACCCAATCAAAAAATGGGCCAAAGAACTAAATAGACATTTCTCCAAAGAAGACATACGGATGGCTAACAAACACATGAAAAGATGCTCAACATCACTCATTATTAGAGAAATGCAAATCAAAACCACAATGAGGTACCACTTCACACCAGTCAGAATGTCTGCGATCCAAAAATCTGCAAGCAATAAATGCTGGAGAGGGTGTGGAGAAAGGGAACCCTCCTACACTGTTGGTGGGAATGCAAACTAGTACAGCCACTATGGAGAACAGTGTGGAGATTCCTTAAAAATTGCAAATAGAACTACCTTATGACCCAGCAATCCCACTTCTGGGCATACACACCGAGGAAACCAGAATTGAAAGAGACACATGTACCCCAATGTTCATCGCAGCACTGTTTATAATAGCCAGGACATGGAAACAACCTAGATGTCCATCAGCAGATGAATGGATAAGAAAGCTTTGGTACATATACACAATGGAGTATTACTCAGCAGTTAAAAAGAATTCATTTGAATCAGTTCTGATGAGATGGATGAAACTGGAGCCGATTATACAGAGTGAAGTAAGCCAGAAAGAAAAACACCAATACAGTATACTAACACATATATATGGAATTTAGGAAGATGGCAATGACGACCCTGTATGCAAGACAGGGAAAGAGACACAGATGTGTATAACGGACTTTTGGACTCAGAGGGAGAGGGAGAGGGTGGGATGATTTGGGAGAATGACATTCTAACATGTATACTATCATGTGAATTGAATCGCCAGTCTATGTCTGACGCAGGATGCAGCATGCTTGGGGCTGGTGCATGGGGATGACCCAGAAAGATGTTATGGGGAGGGAGGTGGGAGGGGGTTCATGTTTGGGAATGCATGTAAGAATTAAAGATTTTAAAATTTAAAAAATTAAAAAAAAAAAATAAATTCTTCTGACTTTCAAAAAAAAAATAAAAAAAAAAAAAAAAAAAGGAGATAATTTTACTACTAAATACTCAAGTGATTTCCTAGGCCTTTTAAACTTTTTTATTCTCCAGCAGTTTGATTGCAGCAGTTACCTTCTAGTTTGGATCTCTATACATGATATTTAAAAACTTGATAGATTCATCCACTAATGAGAATATTACATTTATATTTGGAATCAAAGACACATGGCTTGACCCAATTAATATGCAGAATAAGGTTCTCTTCATCACAGCTTATCTCAGTAGATGTGTCCAGTGGGGGTGCTAAGCAAGCTATCTAGTTCTTATTTACATAATATTCTTCATTTAAGCAAAGTCATGGTTATACAATTTATTAGACTGCTTCAGCATGTAGAAAGGTGTACAGAATATGTGTGTGTGTGTTGTTATATGTGTGTGTGTTGTTGTGTGTGTGTGTGTTGTTATATGTGTTTGTGTGTATGGATTCTGATGCAAAACAATTGAAAACTAATTTGAGATTGGAGACAATCAAATCTCCTATTCAGTTTTGTAGGTTTTCCTGCTCAGCCTCTATTTTTTATTTTTATTTTTTGACTCACAGCCTTACCTTTAGACTTTGTTCTGAAAGAATGTGGTCACTCTCACTGCTTTGTGACAAGACAGAGTTTCAGTCAACATGTTTGCAGTATGAACATTTCTTCTCATACTGTACTTATCTGCTTTGATGTCTCTGACTCCATCCTTAGATAGGATTTCTTGTGTTATTTTCTTCTCCCAGATCAAAGAAATGTCACAAAGCCCAGGGATTTCATATCTTAGTGTACAAAAAATTCAAGGGTATAAAGTTTAGCAAGATTTAAAAGAAACATTTGAGTAATACAACTCTGATAGCCAGGTGTTCCTTGCAGCTTTACACATGGGAATGACAGAAATGAGACCAGGTCCAGAAATCACAATACATTTTTTTTTTCTGGGTACAAAATGCAGTTTACAAAGAACATTCATATATATATCAGCTAATAGCCTATTTATAGCAACCCTAAAGAAAGATGGAGCAGATCTTATCCTAATTTTGCCAACCATAAAATCAGGAGCCAAAGAATTTTAAATAAGTAATATTTTAGCAGTGGGACAATGATTAGAAATTATCTAGTGTATGTCAAACAATGCTAGTCCAAGTTCATACAGCTGATAAGGGGTAGAACCAGGACTCTGGTTCTTGAGTTAGAACTGAATTCTTGAGTAAGAATTTAGATTCAAAAACTGGGTAAATCAAATATGTAGATGAGATCTAAAAGACCAGAGTCAGACCACACATAAGCAACAGAACCAGTGGTCCGAGTGACTGAGTAATAAGGCTAGAGTGCTTCAAACAAGCAGAAGACTCTGGGTCCTTATGGAAAAGTGCTGGAGAGGGGCTGTGAATTGGGAGTGTACTCAGGGGTTAAAGCGTCTGCCTCCAATGCGGGAGACCTGGGTTCGATCCCTGGGTCAGGAAGATCCCCTAGAGAAGTAAATGGCAACCCACTCCAGTATTCTGGCCTGGAGAATCCCATGGACAGAGAAGCCTGGTAGGCTACAGTCCACGGGGTCGCAAAGAGTCGGACACGACTGAGCGACTTCCCTCACTCTAAGTCAATTATCATGTTGATATTAAGGTAGAGTCAGAAGAGACCTTGGTGTCTGTGCAGAATTATCTGGACTGCGAAAGGAAGAGCTTGGTCATCAGATTTGCTAGTCAAATTGACGCTGGAGCCAGCCTGACTCTCAAACTCTTAAAGACAAAAATTTGTATAGCCTTTGTGCAGAGTCACAGACACTGCTGAATCACAGACAAGCTTTAGTACCGATCTGGCAGCAGGCATTGACACAGTGCTGGAACACTGGTCCCTTGGGTGTGGCCTCAGGGAGTCAGCTTTTATTACACAGGATGGTTTTAAGATAAAGTGAGGATGTTACACTAGGGAGGGAGGGCTTTAAAAAAATACTTTGAGCTGCAAAGCCCTTTCTTCAAAAGCTATCATCTGTGGCTACCCAGTCTGTAAGAGTGGTACATGTTGAGGAAGGTTGGTGGGGGACGCGGACTCCTGTCTTCTCCAACTCACCCCACAGTTAGCCCCTGAGGTACACTTCCAAGTCCCTTATGATCTATAGAGCATTATTTAAAAATCACTAGATTCAATGATTTTTCATCTAATCTTTCACTGCTAAAAATACTAGGTGACTGTGGTTCTAGATGCAGCTTTTTACATTTTATAATAAAGGTAAAAGGAGTGTGTGTTTGCTCTAGTTTACAATATTTGCCTATGGTTGAGTTGCATTACTCTTATAGGGAAGAAGATCCTCAACCCCATCTGACTTTTACAGGACTCTTCAGTTTGGGGATATGATAGAGAATGAGGATTAAAGAGGGGAAAAAAATACATGTCAAGGTTATAACTCCCTTTTCCCAGGGCCAGGGGATTCATTGCTTTCCAGGGTGGGGCGGTCAATCCCTCCAGATGGCCTGAGGGATCACACATCAGCAATATAAGCAACAATCTGCTGTCACATCAGATATGCTTTTCTGAAAACGGCAAAGCAGAGCAGAGCGGACAGTACTGCTTCGTTGTTACTCCCAGTTTGGCTATTCTCTGACTTTGGAATTTTGGGTGTATATTACTTGACACAGCACTTAGCATGGTATTTAGCGTGCTACCTGGAGAGTCAAGAGACCTAGAATCGACAGCCCTGGTTTGCCAATTCTTAGTTTTCTGACTTTGGGCATATTAGGGTGTTTGGAGGAGTAAATGAGCTAAGTGGAGCACTAAACCATATAGCCAAGGAATATAATGGCATCTATAAATGGTAAGGTACCACTAACCCACCAGCAATCATAGTACTAATATACAATTTCTTTGCTGTGACTAGTCTTTTCAGCAGCAAAACTATAATAGCAAAGTATCTGATAAACATGTTTCTGGGGGTGAAGCTTCTTATATTTCTATCCAGGAAGCTTTGTGATCTTTCTAGAGGTGGAGTCAGGTTTTAGTAGGGGGATATAGCACTAGAGTTTCACTGCTTCTGTTAGGCCCAGTCTCAAAGGGTTCTGCGGGGGTAATTCTGTCACCAGTTTTATGTAGGTGGAGTAAAGGAAAGAGAGGTAGGATTACCTGGTATGGGATCTAGGGCAGGTGTGGGAGAGCACCCTAACATTCTTAGAGACAAAAGATACTCCTACCTGAAGTGACAATACTTACTATCAAGGAAGTGTAGAGATCTTTTCTTTGCTGCTGTTATAATAAGCCGATGACATCAGGCCACAGGGGACATCCATTTTCATAGTACATCAATGTTTCCTTGATTTTGCTGTTAGTGATTGGAGATATATAATTGACCTCTGCTCATTTGTGAAGGCTTATCATTTGTATGATTTCAGATTTCAATAATAAGATAATTTGACTGACAAGGGGAAAACTAGACTTCGAGAGACTCACATAATGGACCATCCATGATGTGGGATCTTCCAATATTTTCTAGCAAAATGTGATGGAATCTTTCTGAATAAGTTCAAACTGGGGAGAAACAATATTAAATAATATCAAATACTGCCATGGAGTTTGGGACACTAAGGTTGATTGGGCTATTTGTTTAGTGATGTTCCCCAGGGTTATTTTGTTGAGAGTTTGCCATTAAGTGGTCTAATTGTGTCAGTGGATGGGGGCCTTTTCAATCTGCATAATTTCCTCAGGGGACCGAAGTTGCTAATTTGGTGATTAATTATCCATATTATGCATTGTTTATTTGACCATGCCTAGATTAATTTCTTTTTCCCAGCAAACCACATTTAGATAAAATTTGCATATCTTGATTACATTTTAATGCCTTGGCTATCATTGTCTCTTCCCTGGCCACCTCATCAGATTACAGAAGAGTGCTCAAGCAAAGAATGATGGAATGTCTTAAATGACATTGCACATCAGTGGACAGAAAATGCACATGGCTTATTTTTAATGAAGAATGTGTTCTTTCATAATCAAGTGAGTTATGACATCTAATGTACAATACATTTTGTGTTTTGACCATTTCCATTCCACCATTTTCAACCAATTAAAATAAAATAGCCTTAATTAACATTTTGAATACTGCTATATGTTTATCTCTTTATATGTCAAAATATTTTCTTTCCATTTATTTGTAATCTTATATTTTGCTGTCTGCATGCTGGGTTAGTATTCAAAGTCTCTGATTAGTTAATCTTCCATCCAATTTTTTCCAAGATTGAAAACCACCAGGATTCTGGTGGTACTGCACCACTGGTTTCTTGTAGTCAAGGACTGTGTCTCAACTGCTCTTTTATTTAATTTATTTAATAGAGTGTCTTCACTGTTATCCTGATTGCAAAAATATATAATAATTGATATTTGTAGCTACACTTAATCTTGAGCACTGTTCGGGTTCAAACAGTGTTAACGGCTTTACTTGCATCATCTCCTTTAGTTGTCAAAACATCTTATGAGGAAAGCATTATTTTGTTTGCTTTACAGGGAGACAATGAGTTTCAGAGACATACAGAAAGGCATCTGTTCAAGGTAAGATAACTAGGAAATCACGTGGCTAAAATTAGAAGCTGTCTTCCTTCCTCCCTCCTTCTCTCCTTTCTTTGTTTCCATGCTCTCTTCACAAAGTATGACCATATGTCACAACCAATCTCTTACTATTGACGGCCTCTTATTTAACATTTGCCTACCATTTTTACTTCACATCTCTAAAAAATAGTTGGTTTATCTCTCAAACACCTTTTAACCATTCTCAGGCTGCAACCTGTTAGTCTCTCAAATATTCTCATCGTTTATATTGACTTTTATTCACCCTATAGGCACCCTATAGGCTCAGCTGCCTTACGTCAGCTCTGCCAGTTCTTACCTTCCAGTACTCAGAGCTGACCAGCAGAGCTGAGGGCATCACAAAACTTTGTTATATCCTCTATGATTATCTCACTTTGTAATGTACCTAAGGTTCATAGCTACTTAGAAATTTTTGTATACTCCTTGTTGCCAGAGTCACCTGACTGTTTTAATTACTTCACAACTTATTTATGACATTTGTGTGGCATTTAATATATTCTGCTTTATGTTGTGTATATGTGTGTGTGTGTGTGTGTGTGTGTGTGTGTGTGTGTAGTTCTTGACTATATCTCTTAGAGGTCAGTCCTAATTTTTAATCAATTCTGTAGCATCTGTTATTGTGGCTCAGTGATAAAGAATCTGCCTGCAATGCAGGAGATGCAGGATTTGCGGGAGATGTGGGTTTGATTCCTGGATTGGGAAAATTTGCTGGAGGAGGAAACAGCAACCCTCTGCAGTATTCTTGCATGGGAAATGCCACGGACAGAGGACCCTGGAGGGCTACAATCCGTAGGGTCACAAAGAGTCAGGCACGACTGAGCACAAGCACACACATTATATCTATTAAACTTTTATTTATAGGTTAACAAATATTTATTGAATGAATTCTATGTGTTAGAAAGCTCTAAGCACAGAGAATTCTGCGGTATCCCAAATGAGAACATATTCTATCAAGAGACAAACAAACATAAGCAGATAAATAATTAAAATAATAGCAGATAATAATTAAGGTACTTATCCCCTCAAGACTATGAGAAATGGTAAAAAAAAAAAAAAAAAAAAAGCTCTTTCTTGTCTGCTTTTTGAAGTTGTTTTAGGGATGATATATTAGGCAACACCTATATGCCTCCCAAGTAGAAGGAATCCTTGGCTAGATGTCAAGGCACCTCGGATCTACTCACAAATTAGACATGAATCTCTTCATGTCCTCTCCTGTAAAATGAAGGAGCAGGCCTGGATAATCATAATTCCTTCTAGCTTGGTACAGTATGTTTCCAAGGTCTGTGATGCTTCTATTCATATCTAGAGGCCCCAGTTGAGTAGTCAAAGTATGCAGATATCTTTGAAAAGATACTGTAAATGTCTCCTGGGAAGAGTTTCATTTTAATACTATTACTGTAACAAGAACACTGTGTCTTTTATTAAATTTGTCTGTTCCCCGGTGCTGATAGCATCTTCAGAATATAAAGTACACAATACAATGTAATGAAGCACAGTTTAGAATTGTTTTCATAATAGTGCATGCCATGGTACTCAGCCATAAAATATGAGCCTAAAGTACATCTTGTTCTGTAAACTCATAATTTTCAACTGTCTAAAAACTGAGTGTAAAAAAGGAAATTAATAAGAGAAAAACATTTCACGGCATGCATGAACAGCTTTAAAAAAAATTATGTTTGTTGTAGGAAAAAAAAGCACAAAGGTCATTCTTCTGGAATTTGATAACCTAAAAGATTTTTATATTTTTTGTTTTTTGTTTCTGCTAATAATTATCATTGTCACATGTATTTATTCATTGACTTATTCTGTGATTCTCTTAACAAGCATTGGTTTAGCAGTTAGCATGTACTCAGTTCCTCTTTAACATCAGCTAATGAACAGATTCATTAGATATTAAAAGAAAAGGTGGCCCCAGAAACTTGGAAGCCATGAGGTTTTACATTAAGGGTAAGTGAATATATTATCCAGATGATGAATATCAGCTGAAGTTGAATGCCTTTGAGTTTTGCTAACCTGTAGTATTAACTTAAAGTGACTTTTCCTAGTAGTATTGCTCAGTTGACTTTGGGAGATCACTAGTTAACATGAGCATTTGGTAAATAAAAGTCCAGATTGGATGCAAAGCTTATGGTGGTAATGCAGCTTTGTTAATCAACTTTCTTGCCATTGGGAACAAATTATGGGTTTGCTTTTTGTGGATCAAGATAATAACGTCATTAATGATATGATTATTTATTATATATTATACACGACATATGCTGTGGCCTTTATTTTTTCATTGTATAGGTGCCATTTCACCATATTATTGGGAGAAAATGGAAAAAAATAGCAAAGTTATTGTCTTCGAAATGTTAATCAGGAGGCTCATAGTTACAGTGGTGTGTAATAAATACTTAGGAGGGTATGGAAGCAGGTACTAAAGGTAACTAGCCTAGCCTTAGAAGGGTTAAATGGACAATTTACACACTGTGTGTTTTGACTGTTTAAAATCTTAAGGTAAATATGACAATCTATATTATACAGATAAAGAAATTAAGGCCAGAAATGGTAAGTGACCAGACCAAGGTCATACAGATAGAAATTGTGACAGCTGACATTTTAACCCTTAGTTCCAAAGCACTTTCTCTATTTGCTACAACAGAGGTTATAGTTCCTGTTTCTTTCCCAAAACTTGCCTGCTTGCTGATGGCCATGGGGAAAATGACTAAGAGAATGTGAGCAGATCAATAAAAAGCCAGACAAACAATAATAACTATATTCATGACATACAATACACACACTATATACACAAATATTAACATATATAAAAACTATTATATGCCCATATTCACATATACACATGCATATTCTACTTTTTTTGAGTCAAAAGACTCATTGTTATGCAAAATCATCATGATGTAAGAGGAAAAAACTGACTTGTGGAGCCAGATGATGGTATTTAAATTTTATTTTCAACACATGCAAAGTGAAACTGCCTTCTTTAAAGGCTCTTGTTCCATATTTGTAAAATGACATTAATAATAATAATATTTACTAGTTCCATATGTTGTATATTACACATTCAATAATACACTTGTATGCCACCGTAAACATTAAATGTTCTACATATATCGTTAGTTTATTTTAAAGGTGGTGATTTGTATGAAATTGTCAGATGCCACAGTAAATCTACAAGCATCTCTGCTCAGAATCCAGTGGAGGTGAATTTGAGGCAGCAGCAGACATAATGAAAAATTACATGAATAATTGCATTCCTCTTTTCATTGTATTTTTGATGATTCATTTTGATACAAATATGAGGAGTCATCTGAATAAATAACATTTTTTATGCAGAAGAAAAACTCTGTGTTGCTAGATTCAGTGGCCAGTTCCCAGGTGTCAGTTTACTCATCCGGAACTGTAACACAGTGATGACTCTTGCTCGTTTTTTCCCTTTATGGTGGTGGTGGTGGTTTAGTCGCTAAGTTGTGTCCAATCCTTTGCAACTCCATGGACTGTAGCCCTCCAGGCTCCTCTGTCCATGGGATTTCCCAGGCAAGAATAAGGCAGTGGGTTGCCGGTTCCTTCTCCAGGGGATCTTCCCAACCCAGGCATCGAACCCAGGTCTCCTGCAATGCAGGCAGATTCTTTACCGCAGAGCCAGGGTAAGCCCTTCTACCCTTATAGATACTAGTCAAATCTCTTTTGGTGATTCTTCATAATTTCCTGTCCTCTTGAGCCTACAGTGTCCTTGTGATTAGGACATGAACTTCTTTCCTTCCCAATCTATTCACCACCTTGGTGATCTCATCCTCTCTGATGACTTTTAATGTTATTTAGATCTTGAACATTTATTTATCCACACATTTATTTTTCCATTTATTTTTCCAACACAAGCTGAGCTCTAAACTCATAAATCCAACAGCCTATTGACAGTTTCACTTGGATGTCAAAAACACATCTCAAATTTAACATGATCCACACTGAACGAATATTACTACTGTTCACTCTTAACTTGTCCTTCAACTTTCCTTCATTTAACTTAACAAAATGTTATTTCTTTAGTTGCTCAGATAACATTTATATAACCCTTGAACAATTTCTTACCCTCAAATGCCACATGTGGTCTATCACCATATTTGTTTGACTCTACTATTATAGTTTGACCAGTTGTAGATTTCAGTGTTGCCATTAAACTATCCTCACCTTGCATCTGAATTGGACAAGAGCATACGTATTGTTCTTGCTTCTTCCCTTGTCCTATTTTGTGGGCTGTTTTAATAGAGCTGCCAGAGCGAGCAGCTTTTAAAATATAAGTTTGAGCACATCGCATCTTTGCTAGAAACTTTACAATGATTTCCCATTTCACTTAAAAGTTCAAGTCCGCAGGAACCTAGGTGCCCATCATTTGTAGACCTTCCCCCACTCTCTGACCTCTTTTCTTGTCTCAGTTTGCCCCAGCCCCACTAATCCCTGCTGCTCCTTGAAGCCTTAGGCACCTTCTTTTGGTCCTTGACCATCACTATTTATTTACTTGTAGCTTCAAGTGTAGTTTGCTCAGTAGTCAAATATGCAGCAGTTTGGGCAAAAATGTGGCATATTCTTTGTATAGCAATCAAAGTCTGCATTTCTAAGTTGAAGCTAATAAAATGGATCAAGTTGCATTTCACCCGGAAGTTAGTACCATCTTGAGCTGGTACTATCCTCATAAAAGGAAAACAGGAACTTTTAAGTTAACCTAGAAATATATTTAAGACAATTGAATAATGGGAAAGTCACCAGAGTCAGTGAGAAAGCACTTAAGAACTTTTAAAATATATATTGGAAGGTCTTATTATTTGTTATCTAATTCTATAGTATCATGCTGTACCTAAGTTGATTTGCTTTCTTTATTATCAGTTTATAGAGGGTAAAAACAATAAAAGCAGGGCATTGGTTACTTAGAGTCCCTACTTAGTCACCTAACATATTAGAGTAGCAAGTAGGGAAGAAATAAGCCAGAGCTAGAATAAAATTCCAGCAGCATGGTCTTCACAAAATTATGTGGTGGCCTGAGGATTTGCCCAGGGGTCCCCACTAAGGTGCTATAAAAGCCATCTGGTAATTCTGGGATAACCAGATTTACAGTGCATTTCTGGACTAATGTATTTATTCAACAAATATTTTCTGAATCTCTAGCATGTTCCTGGTGTTCTCTAGCATATTTCAGGTGTTGGGGATGCTGGGGTGAACAAAAAAATTTCCTTTCCTTATGAAACATAATATAGAGAAATGAGTAGTCAAATAATAATAATAACACTGCATAGTATTAAGTACATACTATTTTAAGGTAGTGCTTAGTCACTCAGTCACGTCCAACTCTTTGGGACCCTGGTAGACTACAGTCCATGGGGATTCTCTAGGCAAGAAAACTGGAGTGGGTTGCCCTCCCCTCCTCCAGGTGATCTTCCCAACCCAGGGATCGAACCCAGGTCTCCCGGATTGTAGGCAGGTTCTTTACTGTCTGAACCACTAGGGAAGCCCACTTTAAGTTTAGGTAGAAAACAATAAAGCAGAGATAGAGCAGAATGGAGAGGTGACTCCCCCCCCCCCACCCCCCCGCCTTTTTTCTTTTATGACTTGGAAAGAAATAAGTGTCTCTGAAGAGGAGACTAGGGAGATCATATGATGGGATTGTCCTTGGGACTCTTTGGGAAAGAATTATTCTCCAGGGTAGAGGAAACAACACGATTCCAGGAGTGGTGAGGGAGGGAGAGTGTGTTTGGTGTGTTTGAAGAACACCAGGAAGCTGATGTGGTCAGTGCCTAGAGGGTTACATCATGTAGAGTTTGGTAGGCCATGGTCAAATCTTTGGACTAAGTTCTGAATGATACAGAAAGCCATGGGGGCTATGGTGGACAACAGGTTGTCTTTATATGATTCATGTTTTAAAAGATCATTTTGGCTATTGTGTGGGCAAATGCATAATAAATGATGCAAAACTGAATTGGGAAACCATAATGAGGCTATTCCAGTGGGGCAGAGGAGATCTGATTGTGGCTTACATATGCACAGTGAAGAACTGGGAGCAGTTTTAATAGAACATAAAGATCGAGCTTCTGCAATTCAATAACTGATTGAATATAGAGAGATAAAGCAGAGATTAAGAATGCCACCTTGATTTGTGTCATTTACTGAGGTAGAAAACATACTAGGAGGGTAAAATTTGGGGGACATTGAAGCTCAGAGTTCATTTCATGCATGTTAATCTTGATGTTTCCAGGGAGTAATGTTGAATGTGAACTTGTACAGATGATAGTGATATTCAGAGGAGGAGTGGACTGCAGATTAAAACAAAAAAATTTGAAGATATAAGTACATGGAGCAGAGAACTGTGAGATGAACCTACCAGACACCAGATCCATCCAGAAAGTATAGCAAAAGCAAGAGCAGATCTGTTGGGCATGGTGGATGTTAGGCTGGACACAATTTAATCCCCTTGAAGGTTCATTGCATGAAGTCCTTATCAACACACACACTCAGACACAATGCAGCAAGCTGGTTTCAGATCTCTCTCTTCACACTTCACAACACCTGTGGCCCTTGATTCAGGACCATGGATTTTTGCTAACAACACAACAGCCATGGAGCAATCCGGTCTTTACACAGCACTGTGCATGTGTGGAGAAGGCAGTGGCACCCCACTCCAGTACTCTTGCTTGGAAAATCCCATGGATGGAGGAGCCTGGTAGGCTGCAGTGCATGGGGTCACTGTCGGGCACTACTGAGCGACTGCACTTTCATGCATTGGAGAAGGAAATGGCAACCCACTCCAGTATTCTTGCCTGGAGAATCCCAGGGACAGAGGAGTCTGGTGGGCTGCCGTCTATGGGGTCGCACAGAGTTGGACACAACTGAAGTGACTTAGCAGCAGTAACAGTGCATGTGTGGGGTAAGAACTTTTCCCCCTCAGAACTAAGATTCAGTATTTTTAATGTCTTCTGAGTATTTGAAATCACTAAGTCAAATAAGAAGGCCTGGGACTTGCAACCTAAATGGCTCCTGGCCAGTAGATGCCAGTCCAGCTGCAATGAGTGAAGGCACAGGACTCTTTGGTGCCTGCAGTTTGTGTTGAAATCTTATCTGATGCCAACCCATTTCTTTTCTTAAGAAAACAAAATAATTTTGTCTTGAAAATCATTTCCTTTGATGTCTCACTGTGTTATTGAACCAAACTTGGATTCACTCGCTTGATGCAGAGCAAAGCTAATTTACTGACACCAGGCTGTGGTAAAGTATAGCACGTACTGCAGGGCCAAGGAAGGAGAGTGGGCAGCTCATGCGCAAGAGACAAACTCCCTGTTGGCTTTCAGGGAAGGGTTTTAAAGACAGTGTGAGGGAGAGGATTGCAAGGTATGCATTTAGCTCATGCACAATTCTCTGACTGGTTGATGGAGAAGCAACAGGGGGATGTTTCAGGAATCTCAATCATTAACCCTTTGGTTTCCACCAGTCTGGAGTCTATGTGCTGGTGGTCAGTATGCAGTTAACTTCTACCTGGTAGGGTTTTAGTATCTGCAAAACAACTCAAAGATATGGCTCACGATATTATCTATGGCCCTTGAAGAGGAATCAGAGGTCCCTGACTTTGTTTAACAGCTAAACTATTATTTTAACTTGTTTCAACTGCTTTTTTTTGTTTTTGCATATTCTCACTTCTCTGATTAAATTTTCTCTTTGAAATTCAGAGATGGCCTAGAAGGCTAAAGCTTTTCTATAAATAAAGGTGGGGGACAAGGTAGGGAGCAGGTGGTCTGCCCCCTGGGAAGGTCCTGAAGGGTTCTGATCTATTTCAACTGGTCCTTTTCTCTGATATGTAAAATGTTTTTACAGATTTACATCCACACAAATTCAATAGGTCTTATTTTGCATTTATGTAATCAAAAGTTTCTCCAGCGTATGAATCACTGTCTCTCATTCTCATCACCTCTGGTTACTTTGACCCACTGACTGCTGGGTGATGTCAATGTCAATTGGACTTCACTGTTATGGTGAGATTATGAGTTTTGATCATTATTGTAAGGGAATCTTGTTTATGATAAGAAATATTTTAAAAATGTGAAGTCACAAATGGAGATATGATAAAGATATCAGAGGTTGGCTTGACATTATATAACTGTTAGTTATTTATTGTTATTTTCTCTATATTAGAAGCTTATGTTTAGCATATAATTTATTCATTCAACAACTAGTAAGCAGGTTTTAATTAGACTCTGGGTATACAGTGGCGAAGAAAGAGACCCTAGATTTACTAGTAAGCTTCCAGGTAGACAATAAACCAAGTAAGCACCCCATCCCCCAATGCAGCAAATTATAGCTTATGAGCAAAACAAAACAAAACATGGGGTGAAAAAAAGGGACTTTTCTTAAAGAGACCAGTAACAGCATTTCGGAGGAAGTGACAATTATATAAAGCTTGAAGGATTAAAAAGAGTCAACTGCGTAAACACGGGGGAAGTTGGGAATGGTGTGTCAAATTATTGAGACAGGTGTGTCAGGGAAAGAGTAAGACCTTTGTGTGAAAGAGGGAAGATACAAGCAAGGGAAGGAACAAATATTAATAGAGGAGGTGAGGTTAGAAGGCAAACAAGTTCTTCATTTTGGAAACAGAGCAAATAGCAGCAAACACTGGCCTACATGTATCAGTGGTTGCCTCTTCAGATCAGAGTCCTTTTACCCTTTAAAACTCCACAGCCATTGATATGATATATAATAGCATATTACTTCTAATGGTTCAATTTATCCTGGAGATTATTAATTTACTCCTGATTTCTATCATATTAAAAATATTGAACCATAATAAGTACTTGATGTAGGTGTCAGAATCAAAGAAACCTGGTAAGTAAGCACTGTTAAGTAGTTAGCTGTGTGTGTGCGCATGCCTGCTTAGTCACTTCAGCTGTGTCTGAGTCTTTGTGATCCCATGATCTGTAGCCCACCATGGTCCTCTGTCTATGGGATTTTGCAGGCAAGAATACTGGAGTGGGTTGCCATTTCCTCCTCCAGGGGATCCTCCGAACCCAGGGATCTAAACTGTATCCTCTGAGGCTCTTGCTTTGGCAGGCCGATTCTTTACCACCTGTTAGCTGTGTGATCTTTGGCAATTAATCTCTCTGGGTCTTAATTTTCCTTAGCAGTAAATTTGGGATAAAACTGTTTAATTAATCAGGTTGTTGTAATAATTAATTGAGATGGTACATGTAATGTGCAAGGTCTCAATAATTAGAAGGCCATTATTATTATCACAACTATTATTATTATCACCTTCTTTCTTGCTTTAAAATAAAAATCTTAAATATTTACCTTAGAAAATGTTAAATTCTGAGCAAAATTTATTTTATATACTATTTCAAGGGAATAACAGAATATAAATCAAGTACCCTTGCCAGAGGGATGGCCCAAGTGTATGAGTTATGAAGGTAGCTGTGGGTTCCTCCTGGATGAGAAATAGTAATCCAAAGATTTACAGCTTACTACACACCTATGTTGGAGAAGGCAATGGCACCCCACTCCAGTACTCTTGCCTGGAAAATCCTATGGATGGAGGAGCCTGGTAGGCTACAGTCCATGGGGTCACTAAGAGTCGGACATGACTGAGCGACTTCACTTTCAATTTTCACTTTCATGCATTGGAGAAGGAAATGGCAACCCACTCCAGTGTTCTTGCCTAGAGAATCCCAGGGATGCGGGAGCCTGGTGGGCTGCCATCTGTGGGGTCGCACAGAGTCAGACACAACTGAAGTGGCTTAGCAGCAGCACACACCTATGTACATGATTTTTTTATTCTTTACATTTTTTTTGTACTGTATATTGGAGGAAATAAAATAGCAGAAAAATTACAAGGTACTATGCGGCAATGCTTTCAATTAAGTTTTATAAGCAGATTGCAAAACTCTTGCTAGAGAAGGAGAGAAGAAGCAGAGGCCTTGTCTCTAAAGGTTTGTCCTTACACTGGAGGGAGCTTGGGAAACGCAGCTGGCAATGTAAAGGGTATGGTGGACTTCCTTGGGATGTGAATGGAAGAATGACTGAATAATGTTATTTTGAAGAATTCTATTTTGGTTAATGGTAATTTTTAAAATTTATTTATTTTTTATTTGAAGGATAATTGTTTTACAGAATTTTGTTGGTTTCCTCTAAACATCGACATGAATCAGCAATAGGTATGCTAGTGGTATTTTTAATTGGTGGATAAATTAGAAATTGATATTCAGTGGTAAAGAATTTGAGCAAACTCTGGGAGACAGTGAAGGACAGGGAAGTCTGGCATATTGCAGTCCATAGCGTTGCAGAGTTGGACACAACTTAATGACCAAGCAACAACCACAACATTTAGGGATAAAGAGTTAATCCTAACAGCTTAGTTTGGGAAAAACAAATTCATGAGTTGAGTATGTCAAAATATCTTAAGAACTGTCTAGACAGGACCCAGTCATTCTAACTAGAGAGGGCAGCCAGGTCACCTTATATGTGAGAAATCATACAAGGAAAGTGATCCTGAGGAAGCTGCATACATAAAAGGTTCAGTTTGACAGTTAACTCCCGAAGGCAAAGGTGTCCAAAAATGTAAGCGGAATGGATACTGTAGGATTTCCTATCTAAAACATTTCTAAATTCTATTTCACTATTGTCAAATTTAGTGAAATTTGTTATGGACACACTACTTGCTAAGCCAGGGCTTCCCAGGGGGCACAGTGGTAAATAATCCACCTGTTAATGCAGGAGATGCAGGAGACCATGGTCTCTTCCATCTTTGTGCTTTCAAAGGTCCTAGTATCACCCTGGCAAACAGTGTGGGCCCATCAGTCTAGTGGAAGGCATCAGACACCAAGAAGAGTCCAGGAATACTCAGACGTGCAGGACTAGAAAAGTGAGGCGCAGACGCAGGCAGAGATCATGGTTAACAGGCATCCACCAGAATGCAATACAGTGGCCTGAATAGTATACCATCGACCAACCCTGGGTTGGGAAGATCCCCTGGAGCAGGAAATGGCAACCTGCTCCAGGATTCTCTTGCCTGGAAAATTCCATGGGGAGAGGAGCAAGGCAAACTACAGTTCCTGGGGTTGCAGACAGTCAGACATGACTGAGCAATAGAGACGGAGCAACTGAGCACGTGTGCATGAGCACACACAGACACACACCTACACACACACACAGTTGCTAAGCCAGAAGTATACACAGATGAAAAAACACTGTACCTGTCCAGGAGAGATGACGCATAATGAGCGTGCTACAGTGAGAAGTAGGGTGTGTACCTTCGCATCCTCAGATGGCATTCTAGAAAATATCAATGGCTTAGCATTCTGAATTTTCACACATACCTGGATATAATTCTTTGTCACACTGCATACATAGGTATGCACATATGTGCAGTAAACACGCATGTGTTTACATTTATGTGCAGTATATTATGGGGTTATGATGTTTTAGTGATAATCAAGAAAGCCCCTCTAGAGATAGGACATCTGTGACTCTATAACCTTTTTCTAACAGCTATTGGGAAAATTAAACTCTCTAACCTTTCATTTCCTCACCTGTGAAGCAAGAGTACTTGTATCTATTCCATAGTCTTATGAAGATGACACTGGTTCAGTACTGCCTCAGTGCCTGATACGGGATATTCAAGAAATAGTAGCTATTCCTTTCATGTCGCTTTTTTGTCATTGTTGCTCTTAGTAACATTTTCTCAGTGGCTATTACCCCATCTATCTTAGAAAATGCATATTGAGAAGATCTTTCCCAAACTTGCATTGTATCAAGAACCGAAACATTTCTGTGACGTTTACGAACAGCCCAGTAGTGATCTAAACGCTATACAAGTATTAATTCATTTAATCAGCATGATAATGAGATAGCAATGATGATTATTTTACTGTGTTACATTGTACTAACAGGGAAGCTTCTCTCCTAACCACTGAATGGGAGGAAAGGCTATTTCCAGAAAATTGGTGCTGACAGGATCCCCTTCAATACACATTCTCTCTCTCTCTCTTATTGGAAAATTCTAATAATATACCATGGACATATTTCTACCTTATTACCTATAGCTCCATCTCACCATTTTTTAAGTTTATAGAGTTTCAGTTTTGCAAGATGAAGAGTCCTTGGCATGAATGGTGTACTTGCTGCAAAACAATATGCATGCTCTTAATTCCACTGAACTGTACACTTTCAAATGGTAAGTAGTAAATTTGGTGTTTTGTGTATTTTATCTCGACAAAACACTGAAGAAAAAGAAAATAAAACCTACGGAATGCCAAGTCTATACTAGATTTTGCTCAAATTACCCCTTATTGAAAGATATACAGATTACTTGAAAACATTTACTTTTAAAAGCAATGCTGTAATAAATAACATAATAAATTTCTTCAAACACTGATTTTCTGTAGAGTTTGATAAACAATGATAGCTATCATTTACTGAGAGTTTACTGTGTGCCAAACACTACACCAAGCACTTTATACAAATAATCTCCTTTGAATCTCACAACAACCCTACAAAGCTGACACTCCTTGCTTACTCTCCCCAGGTGATGCAGTATATTCCTTGTACAGGGGTGCTTTGTATGAGGTTGCATTGAATATGCTGAGATTCTTCCAAAAAGACTTACATATTTGCTTTCCAATAGTAATTTCTGAGAATGTCTATTTCCTCACATCCTAGGTAATCTTCAGAGAAGGCAATGGCAACTCACTCCAGTGTTCTTGCCTGGAAAATCCCATGGACAGGGGAGCCTGGTGGGCTACCGTCTGTGGGGTCGCACAGTCAGACACGACTGAAGCGATTTAGCAGCAGCAGCAGCAGTAGGTAATCTTGGGTATCACAATTTCTTTTTTTAATTTGTTAGGTTTTTATTATCACAGTACAAAATGTTGCCAGACACTGCTGTATTTTTCTCCTGGGAAACGTCATTGTTATTATTTTAACCATTCTTTGATAGCTGCTACTTTTATTTCACTTTTTGTCCTAAAAGTAAAAGTAGACATTTTAAAATCTTGGAAATTGACGTTATGATGGCATTAATTTTGCTGCCTGGGCAACTTGACTTGACATACAAACATATCATAGTTCTGTTGACACACTTGATAAAGATTTGGCTACACAAAGTCACAGACTTATTTTGGATGACATTTTGTAATTTTTGAAAGCAGACAGAGTAAAATGCTTTACTGTGTTTTTAAAGGCCATTTAATCCACCGCAAAGCCATTTCCCTTGGTATGAACAAAATCAATTTTATTAGAATATTTGCCAACCATAAGCTATGTTTATAGACAACGTATGTGCTTTATATTAAGCTACTTCAAAGCCTGTATTAATAGAATCATCAGGGCCCTCCAGTCCAGGCATACTTATAAATTGCTGGTGTGTACTTTTATCTTTTAAGATCTTCCCATGTAGAAAGTGGATAAAAATTTGGAACCGTTTTGAAAGACTCATTTAATATTTCATCCATGCCAATGTAGATCTTAATTATGGTTTCTTTTATTCAAATGTGTTTTCTATTAGATTAGTACAAACTTTATCTCTCATTTTAATCCAGCCCCATGCACTTCTGTTTACCATCTTTTCATGCTCAGTAATCATGTTGCTTCAAATAATTAGGTCTCACTCTCAGTCCAACCGAATGACTAAGAAGAGTCTCTTGTAGCACATGTACTCGGTTTGGCATTTCTTTAAAACAGATATCATCATGGAAACCAAAATTTTAAAATTCAACAGTAAAAGCGGATTATATGAAATGTCTCAGCGTCTAAGACTTTTATTCTGCCTCTTCTTTAGAGTTCTTTTAATACACCTGAGTTCTTCTTGAGCCTCAGGCGTAAGGACAGTTGCTTCTTTTCTAATACTCTGCTAAGGTGAGTATTAGGGTTAGGTATATATAGTTGCCGGGGTTCAGCCCCAGTGGATCCAGGGTAATTGGAAGCAGGGACGGAGTCAGCGTCCTAGGAATTAATTGCTTAATTAAAGATATAGAGGGAGATTAGAAAGAAATAGTGTAGTAGGAAAATTAGTGGAGAAAAAGAGACTGAATAACTTGGTCTACGTGGGATACCAATAAAGCTTCGAGACAAGAAGCTTGCGCCACCTACGTAGGCCACCGGCGCCCACTTGAATATTGGAGGGTGCCCCGCCTTGGGCTCCCTCTTGCGTGGAACTTAAATGCCAGGGCAAAATTAGCAGGCTTGGCGAGCACCCACGCTCCAGGTGGGAATTCAGCGAGAAAAACGGAGAACAAGAAAGAACGACACGGCAGAATCAGTCTTTCCAGAAACTGATCCGTTTTCTTTATTTTCAGGTTTGCTTATATACCTTTTGTTACACATAGAGACAAATGGAAATTTTAAAGTCACAAGGGGGTCAGCAGTCCTGACCTTTATCAAAATCAGGTGCTTCATATGAAAGTATACATTAAGGTCTTAGGGGTTTTTCATCATCTTCTGGCCATGAGGCCTGCTGACATTTTATGATCCTTTCTTTTCTGATAACGGTCAGTCAACCAGAAACTTATTTTCCAGGGGTGATTTTTCTTAAACCAGGCACCACCCTCCGAAGGTACCAGATAAAGTTGCATACCTATAGGGTGAGGGTGTAGTGGGTTACAACTAAGAAAGGAATTTACTTAGCCTAAGGTTAACATGATTAATCTAAAGGTTAATACTTATTTATCCTATATGCTAGTTATATATTCATTAACATGTATAAGGGCAAGGGATTTAGCAGCAAACATTGGCCCAATAAATGAAAAACACTTCACCAATATAATTCCTAATCAACCCACTATACTAATAATTTCTAACTTCCTAAAATAATCTGCCTTTAGTAAGTCTAAAACATCTTGTGCCTCTCACGGGTGGGAGGCTGTAAACAATCACATGTGGCCGGACGAACCAGTACAGGCAGGCTAGGTAGCCTTCAGAGGAGTTTGTAAGTTGAAACACTCTTGTCACACCCAGGAATTTTTATTAACTGGAGCTGTAGGTTAACTCCTTCTCTGAGAGAGGTGATGGGGGAGAGCCCCCTGTAAAGTCAGAGTTGTAGGTGGGAGCATAAAACAGTAAAGTGGGCAGACTCTGGTTTTGGGGGTAGATGCTCGGGAACAGGGGGTTTCCTGAGGTTCGATCCCACCTTTGCGTATGCCGAAGCCTCCTCCCTTGTGACCTTTGCCATGGGCGGAGTTCCTCATGCTGGCTCCCGGCATATAGTAACCATAAATAATTTTTGCTAACAAGTGAAAGTTTTATGCCAACTCTTGCTTTTTAAAACATAAGATCAGGCAAATGAAACAGCAGACAAATGAAGAGTGTCAGATCAATTCTTATTGGGAATAATGTCATTCCTGGCCACACACAACAGTGCGGTTCAGGTTGCATCTTGATTCAAACCCAGAGATAATAGTGATGGGTTAGACCCCAATGACTGCAAGCAACAGAAACGAGTTCTAGCTAACTCATACAGAAGAAAATGGAGATCAGTTAGCTGGGTGATGAGAGAGCAATGGGAAGGTAGTCAGATGAGTGATGAGAAGGCTAATGAATCAAGTTCCTAGAAAGATAAAGCTTGGAAGAGCTGTGAGTTTAGAGGTGGCACCAGTGCTAAAAAGAAAAAAAAAAAAAACCTGCTTACCAGTATAGGAGATATCAGAGACATGGGTTCAATCCCTGGGTTGGGAAGATCCCCTAGAGTAGGAAATGGCAACTCACTCTAGTATTCTTGCCTGGAGAATCCCATGGACAGAGGAGCCAGGTGGGCTACAGTCAATAGGGTCACAAAGAGTAGGACATGACTGAAGTGACTTAGAGGCATGTATGCAACTTCAAATGAACATGTTTTTCCTGATATTTTTTTTTGTACCAGCGTCAAGTTTTTCAAGATTTAAAGTCTTGAAAGAGAATCTGATTAAACTTGCTTGAGTTAGGGGGTAGGCAGTAATACACTGAAAGACCATGTATAATGGAGGCAAGATAATGCCTTAAAGCACCAAAAGAAGAAGATTAAGTGGCTGTTAAGCAAACACAAATCAGAAAAAAGTATATTATGGCAGAAAATGAATCATTCCTGGCAATGAGTCCATTATTGGGAAAAATACTTTTATTAAAACATGATACACATTTATAGTAAGTTTTTTAAAGTATTATTCAGATTTAATGTAGAAAGATATAATACAACTTACTGAATAAGCATTGTTTTTTAGCTACTTTTGGCCATGGCAAAATAAACATTTATTTCCTGATTCTGGCCTTGCCACCAACCAGTTGTGTGACTTTGGGTCAATAATATTATTTTTTTTGGATAGCCAATGTTTTACCTACTTATAATGAATAAATTGGGCAGAAATCTCTCTAAGGTATCAAGTATAGCATCAGCATGATTCTTGAAGCTCACTTACATTACCAACCCTAATCCAAACTGGTAAGGTGAGTAGTTTATGGTCATGTTTTCAAGCTTTGGCCATAATGAGCTGGATTAGCTTTTCTTGATTAACTTGTCATCTTCCAATAAAAAATAAAAGAAGCTCCATAATTATTCTCGGCAAGCATCCAAAAATATGCCTCACTATCCAGTTCCAATTAATAATGTGTGACTTGTTAAAACAGATTTTGTTCATTTGAAGGTTTTAATAGCACCCAGTTTCAACTTAGTTCTCTTGGGAAAATATTTAGCATGCATTTAGCTAGCTTGACACACACAACTAATTAATTTGTCTAAAGCAAACTATTATATGAATCATAAACAAAGAACTGAAAACTGAAATAGCACCAGATTTAAAGGTGGAGGTATTTTATGCTTAATTAGTCTCAAGTTGTTTTCTTGGTCCCTATTTCTAATAAATAAGCTATATAGATCAATATTATATTGTTTTTTTCAGCTAGAAAATTAAAAATCACATACAGCAATGGGTGCTTTTTTGTATTTTGAGAAATTGAAAGAAGCTTTCAGAAATCAGATTTTTTAAGAAATATGTCTAAATGACACTGATCAAATGATGATGGACAGGTGACAAATTAACACGAGCTGTTACACCTCATTCCCTAGCTTAATCCTAGAGATATAGAGAAGTGGGGAGGAGGTTGATGGATTTAAGCAGAATAATTGCATTATACACATTAAATGTTTAATACTTTTCACTTTTGGTAGGAATATTCGTTTACCACAAAAACTCTTGGGAAACAGAAATTGGTTATATTCTAGTGTAAGAGGGAAACAGTCCTCCAAAGTAGGAGAGAGCCAGGTTCATATAAATGAGAGGGAGAGAGGTTCAAAGACAAACTCCTAGCTGTGATGTTTCCCTGATCCATTGGTATTGCTTTGAAAAAAAACCACTCCCCAGCCAGTAATTAACGCAAGACAGAGAAATAGCAGTGCCATTTTAGCTGGAGGCTGGGGGTAGGATCATATTATAATATAATCTAGCTGAGATGGGGTGTAGATAATAAGAAATAGTAGATTGGCTGGCCATTGCCATTTATTATTTCTTATCTCCACCTCTTTTTATGAAACTGACGGTGAGAAAATTATATCCCAGTAAGATAATAATGGTGGAGGTACAGAATTTCTTTGTAAGATACATTTGCCTGAGGTGGAACAGTGTGGAACAGGACTCTCTACCTTGAGACATTTCTATTCCCAAGTACTAAATTTATGGTTGTCTGCTAAGGAGGGCCTGGGCTGATTTAGCTTACTTCTCCCCACACTCATTAACAGCCCAGTGGTTGATATGTCCAGGGGAAAGCTTACCCAAGAGAAGTACAGAAATTTATCTGAGGAAGACAACTGCTACAGAAGACAGATATTCAACATCTTGCATAAAAAGGAGCAGAATTTCTTGACCAGATGGAGGAAGGATTTAAAAGGAAGAAATTATCCTCTAAAGATAAAAAGATACTGGTATAACAGGAATAAGTGGTTGTAAAAAAGAATTAATTCAAAATATTGGGCATGAAATATATAGTAATTTGAATAGACAAACTTAATGAATGGGATGAACAGCAGGAAAAGATTAAGGAATGAATTAGTAAATTTAAAGATCAGATTTAGAAACTCTTTTCAGATATCTTAGCAAAGGATCAGTAAGGGATAGAAAGATGGAAAATTAAGTTACGACATATGGAGGCTAGAGGAATTCTCAGTAGATACATAAATTACCTTAATTGTTCAGATTTTTTAAAAAAACTGTCATTTTAAAAGAGCACATGGAATGCCAAACAAAAAGTAATGAATAGAACAAAGTAAAACCACACCCCCCAAAAACCCTTCAAAACATTAAACTGAAGCTTAAGAATATCAATAAAAGACAGGGAAGGAGAAGTTCTAAAAGGTTATATAGAGAGAAATAGATGACTTTCGTAGGTACAATATTTGAATTGGTATCAGACTTCTCAGAAGCGTTAATATGAAAGATACAATGAAATAATATTTTCAAAGAAAAGAAACTCTAATATAAAATTTTATATTTGTCTAACTCAATACAAATGTGAGTGTAACATTCAATCATTCTCAGGCATATAAGACCTCAGAAATTATACCAATTCAGTTTACTCATTTTAAAAGGAATCTCACTTGAAGTATTTCATTAAAAAACAAGAGGTGGATTCATGTTGATGTATGGCAAAACCAATACAATATTGTAAAGTAATTAACATCCAATCAAAATAAATAAATTTATATTAAAAAAAGAGGAAGCTCTAGGTCCATGGTGATAACTTGTCTGCCAACAAACCCCTTATAAACTGCCCCCTCTCCTGCATCCCATGTCCTCAATCTATCACCAGTTTCCTGGACTCACCTCCAAAATAAACTACTTGCATTTGGTTAAAAAAAAAAACAAAAACAAAAACAAGAGGAAGGATTCTGGTAGGATGAAACAAGATCTATGAGAACTAAGGACAATTAAATAATATAGCAGAATTTAATCTTTTCTTTAAAAATGTAGCCTAAAAATGTGTATATAGGGCAATCCAGAAGTAAACTTCTATGGCACAAACATGAAGCAGGAGTGGCACACACTGCCTAGCACTTTTCCACGAAGAAGAAATAACAATACATTTTGAAAACTGGAATGAAATATGAAAACATAAATGAGTCTTAAATCAAGCCCAGTTTTAAATAGTATACGAATGTAATGTATAACTTTCTAGCATCTCTGCTAGTTTGGGTGACACTGACGTCCATGTGAGATCTGCGTCCCTAGTTCAGGCTATGGCTGTTACTTTTCATTCACTTTTGAGATTCATTAGGGCAGCACCAAGAAATGCCACCATGGATAACTGTCACATGCAGTCTCTCTGCCTCCAGGTGTAACAGCAACCCTACCTCCCTGTGATAATCAGGGTCAAATATCTCCAACAAGATGGTATCTCCTGGTCTGCTCATTTCTAACTTGAAGAGCTTGAAGTGATTAGAGGGTAGTGGTGGCTTAAAACTTCACAGAAGTGAAAGTGTTCCGGTCTGGGATTCGGAACCTCTGGATCCATAGTGCCTGGAGTTGCAGGAATGGAAATCATATGTTTCCCAGGTGGATCACTGAATATGATGATAATTATCCCATTTCTATCCCTTGGTTCTTGGATTCTTATACTCTACTTGTTTAGACTCACAGCACCCCAACATACATTGTTGACTTAGAGTAAATTCTGTAACCGGAAGATGAGACCCTATTCTTTATGGTTCTCACCTCCAAGCTGGTGCCTCAGTGGTGCAGCATGTGGTCAGACCAGTGGATTCCATGATCATCCATCACTGCTAGAGCTCCTCTTCTGCAAAAGGAATCCCTCGGACTGAAGTGATACTTTGTGGGATTCCTTGCTGAAGCAACAAAGTTTGAAAACCTTCAGACAGTGATGTGAGCCAAGGCCCCATGAGCTGTACAGTCAAACTCATTCTGAAAATATATGTCAACAACTTGGATGAGTTGCTGCCTCTTCCATGGTAGAAACGGTCCACCTAATGAATCAACTTGCCACCGATATGCCGCTTGGTCTCACTGAGGCATTGTGCCATATCAGAAGCTCAATTGCTGGAAAAGTAAATGTTCTGCAGTATCAGTACCTAGATCAGATTTGGTGAGACCTATACTTTTGGTGGCTCAGGGATAAAGAATCTGCCTGCAATGCAGGAGATGCAGGTTTGATCCCTGGGTCAGGAAGATCCCTGGAGGAGGACAAGGAGACTCACTCCAGTATTCTTGCCTGGAGAATCCCATGAACAGAGGAGCTGGGTGGGCTACAGTCCATAGCGTCACAAAAAGCCAGACATGACCTGCACACACACATACTTTTGATCTTTGATGCCCTCCATCCTTATCACCACATTGCCATTGTGCCAATACTAGAGTAGTTGATCCAAGGACTGATTGACCTCAAGTGGCCAAGTTGTTTAGTTGATTAATGCCTTGTCCATGATGGACAGTTTACAGTAGGCATTAACAAATCAGAAAAAAATAACTCATGTTTTCTGACAACTTCTATGTGTCCATCTGTATGCCTCTTCTCAAGTCCTCCTTGTTCTAGTTACAACAATATTTCTTATAATTTCAGCTCCCTGATGGAGCTTCTAGGCTAGTTACCACATGCCCATAATTCTAAATGACTTACACAAAGTGAATAGTTAGACACTTTGCCCAGAGCTCTTCGCAATGGCAGGATTTCTCCTCACTTCTGTCTCTCAGGGCTATCAAGGAGTGGGGTTGTACTATACGTACAGTATATTCTTTGGTTTTGATCAACATATTGAGCCAAGTTAGCTATGAATCAAGTTTAACTTTCTCAATCAACTGATAACAAAGGTCTCCTTTCCCGTGTGGAATTAGTTCCAGCAGAGAGAGACAGAGAGCTTTATAGATAGCAGTGGAGGATGATGTGTTTCTGGGATGCCTGCTCCTGTGGTTCACGTGTGCTCTCTGTTATAGCCAGTCCTCGATCTCAGATGTATACACCACTTTCATCTGACAATGGATTGCTGTCAGGACCACATGGTCTTGTAAGAGCCCATCTCATAATGGGAGGTATGAATGCATGGTCCTTTGATGTCTCATGGCTAGGTGTTCCTGCTCTGTTGGAACACAACAGCATGCCAGGAGCTGTTTTTCAAATGATATATAATTTTATGCCACAGATGAATTGACCTTGTTTCAGAATCCTTTGTGAAACTCCTTCTGATGCTTGCCATAAGCTCTACAAGGCATCTTTTTCATCCCGGATATCTCTAATACCATAGATTTTGCCAGTATGGATGACCCAGGAGACAGGAATGCTTGCACTTGCTGCAAACCCCATTTCTATTCTGAGCCCAATTCAAACTTGATAGTCTTGCATATTGCTGGTAGATCTCCATAGCTCTCCTTAGGTCAGCTCCACCCCCAGTTTTTGGCTGCTATTCAGATCTTGTTGTTTATTTCTATAATTGCAGCCACCTGCCTTCTCAGTTAAACACCACCAATTGGTCTCTATTCTTTTGAGATCTTATCATGTCCCATTGTTATCAATCTGTAATAGCATCTTCTACCATCAGATGCAGGCTTCTCAGTGATGGTGGTGCCCCTTTCAAGAGCAGGTTCCTTAGAACTTTGGAAAACCAAGTGTCTCTGGGCTTTCTTGTGGAACACTATTAGATGGTACATTTCCTATCTGTTCTGGTCATCACTGACAGAAGCTATAAGCCAAAGGGAACTTGTCATGGATATAGGTTGAGAAGGAGCCAAGGGATTTTAGTGGATGAAAACAACAATCTAGGTAGAACTCTTGAGAAACAGTAGACTAATTTTGCTCAATAAATCAGTTGTTTATCTTTCTTTATTTTATTAAACCAATGTACAGCTGATTTTAGCCCTATGATGCTAACAAAAAATTGAGGAAATTTTAAAAAATCATTCAACCTTTGTTCAGAATTCTTATTAATTCTAAGCTGAAATATACCCAGTGACTTATTTCTGTGAGTTATTAAAATCCATAAATATATTCTCTTAGGGAAGAACTTACTAGGCACATTTTAAACTTTACTAAAAAGAACCACAGATGCTGAAATGTTTTCCATATTGTTTATTTAACATAAAGCCACAAAGAATTTTTCCTATATTTTCTTCTAGAGGTTTTATAATTTTTAGTTTTATATCTAGGTCTATTATAAATTTTGAGTTAAATTTTATATGTGATTTGAGGTATAGATCAAATGCCTTTCTGTTTTTCCCTATGTATATGGAAATCCAATCATTCCAGTATCATCTACTGAAATGACAATCCTTTTTTTTTTTGTTCTACTGAATAGGCTTCTCTCCTTTGTTAAGTGACTATATAAATGTGGGTCTATTTCAGGACTTTACTTTTACACATTGATTTATTCGCCTATCTTCACATCAATATCATATTGTCTTAAAGCTTTTTGCTGTAGGGTGCTTTTAATTCTTTTTCTTACCTTATTGCTCTAGTTAGAACCTCCAGTACCATTGTGAACAGAGGTGGTTGTGAGTGGATATCCTTGCCTTGTTCTTGATCTTAGGAAGTAAGTTCAGTCTTCCACAATTAAGAATAACGTTAGATGTAAGTTTATTATAGATCCCCTTTATTAAATGTTTTTAAAAAGAGTATACTCCTAGTTTGCTGACAGTTTTTTTTTTTTTTAAATAGGTAGTGGGTATTAGCTTTTTTCAAATGATGTTTCTATGTCTAGTGAGTTGAGGATATATTTTTTTCAATCTGTTAATATAGTGAATTGCATTGGTTTGTTTTAAGGTGTTAAACTAGCCTCGCATTTAAGATAAATTCCAATTTGTCACAGTGTATTATTCCTTTAATATATTGCTGGATTCAATTTGTTAACATTTTACTAGAAATATTTGTATCCTTCTTTATGAGAAATATTAGTCTATAGCTTTCTTTTCCTATAATACTTATCCATGATTTTGATATTAGAATAATACTTGCCCCACAGATGAGTTGGAAAGATTATACCCTGCAATTTTCTGGCAGAATCTGCATTGACTTGCTCCTTTTTTTTCCTTCTTAAATGTTTGGTGTTAGTGAATCTATCAAGGACTGGAACACACACACACACACATACACACATACATACACACACATATATATACACATCTATTTTGAAATTTTTAACTTGAAATTTAACTTCTTCAATAAATATAGGACTATTCAGATTATCTGAGAAGAACCGAACTCCTCTGTAATACTACTTAACTGATAGTATTGCTTCTGAATAAAACTGGAAAAAAGGAGGATTCTCTAGCATTAGAGACTTACAAAGATTAGAGAAAAAGAAGGTAAAGAAAAATAGAATAAAAATTGCAAAAAAATTTTGTTTTTTTTTTAATTGATATGAATTATGACAGTGGGAAAAAAGTATGTCAAGGGGTCTTCTTAATCTGTGTACATCTAAGTTTATAAGATTGGTTCTTATCAGATGTCATAAATTTATATATGCCATATAAAGTTTATGGAGATGAATAGCTTATGATTAGTAAGACATACTCTTTGATATTAGTACTGATATAATCAAAATAATGTAAATGTCAAGAAATAAAATTCATTTATTCATGCATTTACTCACAAATGGATTTATATATTCATTGACTCAGTATCTTAACACCTTCATGAACATATTTATTCCCAAATATCAATTGCTGAAGGTCTTTTAGTGCCAGACACTACCCGAGGCCCTGGAAATTTAGCTGTGAATATTAAAGACCAGCATAAGTAAACAAATGGGAAAATTTCTGATGACCATAAATACTGGGATGAAAATAAAGCTAAATGATGCAAAAGAGAATGATCTAGGGGGTGCTTTATATTGAGAGATCAGAAGGGTATTAATAAAGAGATGGAATTTAAGCTGACCCCTCAATGACAAAAAGGAACTTGTCAAGAATGTATTTAGAGGACAAATAATTCATGCAAAGGAAATGACTCATAAATAAAAGAACACGATGGAATGAGCTGGGCCTATCTGAGGATCTCTGAGGCCAAGGGAAATGCAGGCATGGGAGCTAAAGAAAAGTGGAGAGGATCTACATACAAGGCACTTTAGGACAAAGTGTAGTGTACTTTACTGCAGGAGAAATGGAAATTTCATGGACACAGTCAAGAAGAAAAGTGACAACATGCAATTTATATCTTTTAAAGATCACTCAGATGATATGTAGAAAATAGGCTGGGGCAAGAGTGAAAATGAGATCAGATGAAAAAGTGATGGTGGCCTGAACCAGGGTGATGGTAACTGGTATGTAAATAAGTAGAAAGCATATGTGTTACGCTTTGGACATAGACAGGACATGCTGCTGGACACGATTAAGAAGTTGGGGAACATTCCCCACCCACTGTTGACTTGCACATTTTTGGCCTTAGTGGCTGCTGGTGGTGCTATCAGTTCCTGAAATAAAAAGTACTGAATAAGAAGATTTGAAGGAATGCATATTAATATATTTGGGGGGGATATCTTGAAGTTTGAGGTATCTAATAGATATTCTAGTGAAAATGGCAAATAGGCATTTGAATATATAAATTCAGAGTTTAGGGTGATGTAGCTCACTAACTCATTCACTTATTACACAAAAATTTACTAAAAGCCTATTGTATGTGAGGTAATTGCACCAGCAATGGGGATGTTACTATAGAGAAAAAGTAAGGTCATCTCTTACTCCAAAAAATTCACCTTCCAGAGAGAAAGAGGCAGACATATAAATACATAATTACTATACGGTATGGTAAGTGCTATAATAAAGGAAGAACAGAGCACTTTAAATATCAGCTGATGGCACAATCATTTCTGCTTGAGGGAATTGGTAAAGATGCTAACATTTTGAAGTTGATAGTATTTTATTTTTAGTGTAAAAATGATGCCAAATTACTAGAGTAAAATTTCTGGAAAAAAATCTTATAAATGTATATGAGATCTTTGGAAGTTAAACTGGATACCTTCAGAAAGGCTCCATAGATATGATACACATTTACAAGATTATTTCCAGGAGTTTTACAGACAAATAGAAGAATCAATGCACCACATGTGCTGAAAGTAGAGCATTTCTCACATCCTGCATGTGTTCCAATCCGTTTTACCACCTTTTTTGAATAATGTATTATCCAACGAGTAATTCACTGGGCCTCAATTTGCTTTCCATCTTCTTTAATATTTTATAGGCAAGTGAGAATTTGTCAATGTATATTTAAAATATAGCAATAAGTGCCTGCATCCTCCAGGCAGTGTTTTTTTGGCAATCCATATACACAAAATTTTATTTTCAAATGCTTACTGCTGCTATCATCTACTTTACTTAATTAAGAACCTTGTGGACTTCATTGTCCTGCTTGGGCAATTGGACTTCTTGCCCTACTTCTGCCTGTTTTTGCTTCACATATAGCTTTGAAAGCAGCAAGCAAACTGCTTGAAACCAAAAGTTTAATTCCTTCTTGCACCCTCCTGAAAACTGTGAGTGCTGGGGGAGAGATGAGTGATTAAGTAGATAATTTGTCTCAGTTAGACAGGTTATATATTCCTGGAGGAGTTAAGAAACAAGGATGCTCTAAATGGAGGAAGGAGGAGCAGTACGTCTGTCAGTTTCAGGTGTGTTAGTGTGTGCGGCTAAAATTGAGGCTTGATAGTATGCGCTGTCTTAACATCTGCTGAAACCAGGAGGACCTCAAATAGCCTAACCACAAGCTTCCCTCCCTGTTCTGCTTCCATGGATAAGGTCTGCTAGCCAAGCAACCCTTCTAATCAAGACGACCACGACCAGCTGAAGTTTCTGCTTCTGCCTGAGAAGTCAGTTTCAGTTCCCTTCCAGGCTATGGGATGATTATGCAAACAAGCCAATTACATCCTCCCACAGAAACAGGTGGGAGGTCAGTCCCCCCTTTGGTACTACAAAGCCTGCCGACCCCAGGCCCTGGCTATTCAGTCTGAGTGCAACCCTCATGCAGCCCTGAAGTGGTTGCAGTATTTTCCTCCTCTGGGCTGTGAGCATATGTGACTAATAAACTGTTAACAAGCACATTTGTTTGATGTCAGGTGCTGTATGTTTGGCCATCCCCATAATACTAGGGCAAGGATTTCTCCCTTATGAACGGGGTGATTAGGGGGTGACTGAAACAACTTGGTACTAGGAGACACACAGCGTTTTACCCTGGACAGAAGCAGGACCCTTTAAGAACAGGAAGGATATGCCTTTACCCCAAGAAGTGCGGGTTGATAGCAGCTAATTTTCAATGTAACCAAAATTTGCTTTTTTGGCCAATGTAATTTATCCTGTTTGCTGAAATGACACTATACATACTCAACACTGCTTTCTTCCTGCCTCCTTGCCTTCTGATATGACCCTCTACCTGTCTTAATTTTCACTTCTGCATAGATTAGCCTCTTTCTCTTTTCTAGTTATATTTTCCTTTCTTGGGGCCTTTCCAAGATATTCATCAGACCTTCTCACATTGTGCTACAAGGGGTGTTCAGAAGCAGGGGTTCAGAGAAAGCAAATGCTTCCCAGCCTCTCTTGGCCCTTGACTTCTACAATTATGACCCTTTGGATTCTGATTGGAGTCTATTCTTTGCTCATGAACTCTTGCCAAATGCAGTTGTTAGGATGCTTGCATGTGGTCTCATTATTTTTATTATCCACTTTTAGATCACTAGGTGATGTTCCTTCCAAAAGTGTAAAAACACCACCACAAATGACAGGTATTAGGGTTTTCCTCCTGCTCCCTGGGTTAGCACAGTGAATTCAAGTTGACTAACATCTATTACCTGCATGTCTGTGAACATTTAACACAGTAAGCTGTGACCCAGTTGCAGTTGTCTTCAGTCTTCAAGCACATCGTTTTCAGGAATAAACGCTGATGGCATCAGCTCTCCAGTTATTTTCATACACATGGGTAGCCAGTCTGTGGTCACACATGTGCACAAACACTCACGGATACTCCGTTTTCAAACATACAATAGATTACTTGCTTGTTCCCCATTCTCTCTCCTTTGCTGCAAAAATACTCCATTTCTGTTTGATTCTAATGGAAACCGTTCTCCAGAGTGAAAGAGGGCATTTGATTATCCAATAAACTGGAGCTGCAGTGATAACACAGAGTTGTCAAGGAGGAAGCGACTGATTTCTGCAAATGGAATCAGATGGCAACCAAAAGTGATAGCTTCAAAACTATCTCCCCCTTCTGTTTGACATCGATCTTTTCTACATGTGCCAGCTCATTATCTGGTGTGCAAAGGGGGATTGTGACTTGACGTCACCCATGGCAGTTTTACAAGGGAGACAGGAAGGACGGACTGTCTGGTACTGATTGACAGAGGTTTGTAGCCCACAGATGATGGCATGATACACTCATTTGGGAAGAAAATTATTTATCTGTAGATTAAAGTTACATTTAAATAGCTGAAGATTATGCTGTAAATGGTAAGAAAACCACAATATGCAATTTCAGTTTAGGCTAGTTTTTAAAAAATAGGCTTCTATTAATATGGCATTGCCCAGCTCATACTTTAGTCTGTTCTGCAAATTGAAGGCAATTTAATTTTACTTTAAGTCTTTGGAGCACTTTGTACATTTCCAAGGGCAGATTAAAGACAATTCATGCTCACAGTTACCCAAGTAGGACCTGGTAATTGATTATGAATGAATGAATCCGTCTAATGTAGAATGGTTCTGAGATCAAACAGGTCTAATGAAATAGTTTTAAATGGATTCTTCACCTTATTTAAAAGAGAGTGTCTGTAACCCATCAGTCTGTCTTGAAAGGTCTTTTTGGCCTTCTGGGAGAGATCAGTATATACATTTATTTTTGATAATCAGTATATACATTGATTTTGAGTGGATGCTGCCCTCTGTTACACGTGCGTCTATCACAGCGTGCTCTCAGGGTCTGGGAATTGTGCGTCACAGACATTTTGCATTGACACTGAAGATAATACAGCTTTAATGAAACTGAAATCCTGTGGCACATGGAACAAACAACTCCCTGCTTCCAGTTTGAGTGCACTAACAGTACATGAAAATACATAGCAGCAGAGACATTGAGTCCACAGATTCAATTTTTAAGAAATAAACGGAGTAATTCTCTCATCGTCTTGATGGAAATCTTACTTACCTTTTTAAATTATAGCTCACATCCTCCCTTTGGTTCTCAGCTATTCTCTGACTTCTATACCCCACCTTCATGATCCTTATTTTCAACAGAAACCTTTGCCTCTATTGCATAAAAAAGATAAAGACCAGAATTAGCAGAAATCTTCATAAATCATCTCTCTCTCTCTCAACAAAAGCTTGTTAAAGAGAGGTTCATACCAATTCCACTTTCTCATCCTCTGCTTGTTTTCTGTCTATTGCTTCTAGCCACATTTTTCTATTAATATAGTGTTAATCACTCAGTCATGTCTGACTCTTTGCAACCTCATGGACTGTAACTCACCAGGCTCCTCTATGCATGGAATTCTCCAGGCAAGAATACTGAAGTGGGTTGCCACTCCCTTCTCTAGCGGATCTTCCCAACCCAAGGGACTAAACCTGGGTTTCCCGCATTGCACACAGAGTCTTTACAGTCTGAGCCACCAGGGAAATCTATTAATATATGCTCCCACTAAAATCAAGGAAGACCATCTAACTGGTAAATGAGAGCACTGTTTCCCTGCCTCACTCCACATGATCTCTGTGACATCTGACATTACAGTTCAATCTTCTGATTTCCTTTTTCCTTCCTCTTCTTCCTTCTCATCCAGAAATACCATTTTCCCTTGCTTTAACATTGTCTCCTAGTCTCTCAGATTGCTCCATTTCTAATTTTCTGAGGGACCTCTTTGCCTATGCTTGATTGGAGCAGAGATGAGGAAGGCTCATGTTTGGCTGCAAGTATTTTAATAGTTACATGGCACGTGGGGCTGGAGGGCTCATGCCTACTCACTTAACATTGACTGGCTCCTCTGCTTTGCCTTCTGTTATGCCTGGTATCCCCTCTGTGACAATTTCACCTCCAATTTCCTAGCCAAGCTTGGGGATATAAAGTGCTCAAGTCATAATCTCGTATACAGTAGGTGCTTAATTAAAGCCAGCTAATTATGGTTGAAATGATTTAATAGAAATATTTAAATATTTTCTATAGTTTGCATTTGACATTAATTTTCAATAATGCTTTTTCCTCTCTAAAATAATTTAATTTAAATCCAAATTAAAGCTATCCACGAATTATCCTATGTCACTTTCTTCTCTTCTCTATATTAATCATTTATTAAACCTGGCTCAGTAGTTCTTTTTCATCAGTGTTCCAATAAAGTCTTTTGACAATTTCCTGTATAATTTAAAAAATATGATTTACGTAGCTTGAATTACAGAGTTGAAGGCATTTCTGAAATAGGATGGACATCACATATTTGCTTTGGAAGAGAATGTACTTGGACTAAAGTTAGCAATTAACAATAGAAATCACCACGCAAATAGAAATAGTTATTGACTTTAGCTTTTATCTCAGAGTTAGAATCTACCACCAGTCTTTGAAATCACTAACAGGCCAAAGTGCCACAACCTCTGACTGGCATAAAGGGGCGATGAACGTGAGGGAAAAACAGGGAAATGAGGCAGTGAGGTTTAGTAGAAAACTTATAGAGGACCAAGATTCAGGTTATACCTCTAGTTCTCATAGCTCCGTGATAACTCTAACTCTCTAAATGGGACCCTCTACACTGGGAAGCATTCCATTTACCTATTTTCTAGTGCTGGAAATTTCTTTACACATGCTACGGCCATGCCCATGTAAAGGATAATTAGACTATGCTGCAGTGTTCTTGCCTGGAGAATCCCAGGGACAGGGGAGCCTGGTGGGCTGCCGTCTATGGGGTCGCACAGAGTCAGACACGACTGAAGCGACTTAGCAGCAGCAGCAGCAGCATGCCGTAGCAAGGTAATGATTAAAATCCTTCAAGCTAGGTTTCAGCAGTACGTGAACCAATAACTTCCAGATGTACAAGCTGGGTTTCAAAGAAGCAGAAGAACCAGAGATAAAGTTACCAAAATCTGTTGGATCATGGAGAAAGCAAGATAATTCCAGAAAAACATCTACTTCTGCTTCATTAACTATGCTAAAGTCCTTGACTGTATGGATCACAATAAACTGTGGAAAATTCTTAAAGAGGTGGGAGTACCACACTGTCTTACTATCTCCTAGGAAACCTGTAATGCAGGTCAAGAAGCAACAGTTACTACTGGACATGGAACAACAGACTGGTTCAAAATTGGGAAAGGAGTATGTCAAGGCTGTATATAGTCACCTTACTTAACATATATGCAGAGTACATCATATGAAATACTGGGTGGGGTGAATCACAGATGGAATCAAGACTGGTGCGAGAAATATGATAACCTCAAATATGCAGATGATACCAGTCTAATGGCAGAAAGCAAAGAGGAACTCAAGAGGCTGTTGGTTAGAATGAAAGAGGAGAGTGAAAAAGCAGGCTGAACTCAACATTCTAAAAACGAAGATCATGGCATCGCTCCCATCAGTTCAGTTCAGTTGCTCAATCATGTCTGACTCTTTGCCACCCCATGGACTGCAGCATACCAGGCTTCCCTGTCCACCACCAACTCCTGGACCTTGCTCAAACTCATGTTCATCAAGTTGGCGATGCCATCCAACCATCTCATCCTGTCATCCCTTTTCCTTCTGCCTTCAATCTTTCCAAGCATCAGGATTTTTTTTTTTTTTTTCCCAATGAGTCCATTCTTCGAATCAGACAGCCAAAGTATTGGAGTCTCAGCTTCAGCATCAGTCCTTCCAATGAATATATAGGACTGATCTCCTTCAGAATGGACTGGTTGGATCTCCTTGCAGTCCAAGGGACTCTCAAGAGTCTTCTCCAACATCACAGTTCAAAAGTATCTATTCTTTAGCACTCAGCTTTCTTTGTAGTCCAACTCTCATATCCATATATGACTATTGGAAAAACCATAGTTTTGACTAGGCAGACCTTTGTTGATAAAGTAATGTCTGCTTTTTAATATGCTTTCTAGGTAGGTCACAGCTTTTCTTCCAAGGAGCAAGCATCTTTTAATTTCATGGCTGCAGTCACCATCTGCAGTGTTTGGGAGCCCCCCCCCCCCGAATAAAGTCTCTGTTTCCATTGTTTTCCCATATATTTGCCATGAAGTGATGGGACTGGATACCATGAGCTTCATGTTTTTGTGTTGAGTTTCAAGCCGGCTTTTTTACGCTCCTCTTTCACTTTCATTAAGAGGGTCTTCAGTTCCTCTTTGCTTTCTACCCTAAGGGTGGTATTACTTCGTTCAGCTATAAAATGGGAACATTAATTACACTTCTTTCATGGGAAAGTTGTAACAATTAACTGAGATGACACATGTAGCCAGTTGGCAAATAGTGAGCACTCAACATCTCTGCCCACCGTTCCGGTCTCATTTTCAACAATCCTTTCTCATGTACCTTAAGAACTCTTCGTATTGCCCTGTGTTCATGTTCTGAAATGCCATCCTGTCTCACCTCTGCCAGGAACACTGTTCCACCATCCTCCTCCTTGCCTTTCTTCTTCCCATTAAAATAAACAGACCTCTGTAAAGACAATTCACCTCTCCTTCTGATAGTTGTCACTTCTGACCAGCCAAGTTTTAAATCATTCTCTAGAATAATAACTTCCATTTCAAGATAGCATCTCACTGTATAAAGCAGTGTTTTCACTATGGCTTTAAAAATGATAGGCAAAGAGCACTAGGCTGAGCTCCCCGTGCTATGTGACAATTTCCCATTAGCTATTTGACACATGGTGATGTATATATTTCAATATTACTCCAGAGGGGTGGGGCAGGGTGGGAGGTTCAAGAGGGAGGGGGCACGTGTAGACCTATGGCTGATTCATGTTGATGTATGGCAGAAACCAACACGACATTGCAAAGCAATTATCCTCCGATTAAAAATAAACAATTTTTTTTAATGACAGGCAAAGTAGTACATCACATAACCTCTGCAACTACTTCCCCAACCCTCCCAAACATTCTAGAACACTTTTTATAATGCTAATATTTGAAAAACACATAGAAAAGTGTTGTCAGCAAATAGTGGAATGCATGTAAGAATTAAAGATTTTAAAACTAAAAAAATAAATAAATTTAAAAAAAAATAAATAAATAAAAATCATGGTTCAGTTCAGTCGCTCAGTCATGTCCGACTCTGCAACCCCATGAATTGCAGCACGCCAGGCCTCCCTGTCCATCACCAACTCCTGGAGTTCACCCAAACTCATGTGCATTGAGTCGGTGATGCCATCTAGCCATCTCATCCTCTGTCATCCCCTTCTCCTCCTGCCCCCAGTCCCTCCATACACTATTACAAAAGTCCTAGGAACACAAAACTCTAGAAATAAACAGAAGCCTATTACCATGTGAGGCATTCAACTTTTAATTGCCTTTTAATTTTTACCATATTAGTAATTTTTAAAGTGTGCAGTTCAATAGTGTTGAGTACATCTGTACTGCTATGCACTAACCCTTCAGAACTCTTTTCACCTTGCAAAACTACATCTCTGTACTCATTAAACAACAATATCCCGTTTCACTCTCCCCCTATCCCTAGGCAAACACCATTCTATTTTCTGTCCCTATAAATTTGACTACTCCAGGTACCTAGGATAAGTGGAATTATCAATATTTCTCTTCTCGTGACTGACTCGTTTCCTTTAGCGTAGCCTACTCAAATTTCACTCATCATGTAGCAGGCATCTAAATTTCCTTTCCTCCTAAGGCTGAATAACATTCCATTTTGTTTATCTATTTATCTGGTATTCAGCTTAGGTTGTTTATATCTTTTCTCTACTGTGAATAATGCTGCTAAAAACATGGATATATAAATATTTCTTTGAGACTCTACTTTCAATTCCTTTGAGTGTATAACCAGAAGTGGAATTGCTATGTCATACTGTAATTTATTTTGAATGTTTTTAGGAAATGCCATATTGTTTTCACAGCAATTGCACCATGTTACATTTCCACAAACGCTGGACGAAGGTTCCAATTTCTCCAGATCCTCACCAGCCCTTGATGTTTATTTGTTTTTATGGTATCCAGCCTAGAGGGTGTATTCCACTGCTCTTGCTAGGGTCTGCCATTGATCCTCTCCGTAGACTCTTTCTTCTAGCACTGGCTCCCTAGCCATACAGAGTAGATCCAAAACCACAGAGGGAGCTTCCTTGGCATCATATAAGTTTCTAGCCCACCCTCTCCTCATCCCACTCCCCAAAAAACCCAGAGATTAACAAATGTCTTTGAATTTTAGGTTATCAAACTCAAATTTACAGACACAGACTTTGCCTCCTCAATATTTTTGTTCTGTCTTAATTTAGGTTTACATTGAGTTAATCCCTTAGACTCAACACTATTCAATTTTCCTGCCATTTGTAAAACACTAGTTAATTTTTCAGTCAGAATTAATGTATCCTTCCACCTTTTCCCCTAAGACATTCTATAAATTGCTTAAGTTAATACATTACAGCAAAATTATTTGCTCATGTTTTTGGCTCTGGAGCAGATCCAAAACACCCAATTATCACCACCCTCCCCCACTTTGTTTTTACCAAAATAACTTTGTTCTTCTTTTGAATAGTTTGTAACCAGCTAAAAACCTATATTATACAGACTCTTTTGCAGCCACAGCTATCCATATGACATAGTTCTGATCAAGAGAATAACTGGAACATTGTTGGTGATTTCTGAATAGATTTTGGGGCTTCCTTGGTGGCTCAGAGGTTAAAGCATCTGCCTCCAATGCGGGAGACCTGGGTTTGACCTTGGATCCCCTGAAGAAGGAAATGGTAACCCACTCCAGTATTCTTGCCTGGAGAATCCCATGGACAGAGAGGCCTGGTAGGCTACAGTCCACGTGGTTGCAAACAGTCGGAAAAGACTGAGAGACTCTTCACTTTCACTTCTTTTCAATGTAGGTATAACCTCCCTGTTTATAACTGGAATACAGATGAGAGAAAGAGCCAACTCATTGGAAAATACTCTGATGCTGGGCAAGATTGAGAGCAGGAGGAGAAGGGGGGTGAAGAGGATGAGATGGTTGGATGGCATCACTGACTCAATGGACATGAATTTGAGCAAACTTTGGGAGATAGTGAAGGACTGGGCACCTTGAGTGCTGCAGTCCATGGGGTCGTGGAGAGTCGGACACAACTTAGTGACTGAACCACAGCAACAAAGACATGGAACAGCCATTTTGAAGCTATATGGCAACCATGAAAATAAAAGCTGTATTTGGAGGATGATGAAACAAAACCATAAAAAGAAGCCATAATGATGTAATACCTGTACTGCGCTTAGCTGTGTACTATGGATTTTTTTAAAAAAAAAATTATGATAAAATACCAACCAATTTGATAAAGTTCGCTTCCTGGTATTTTTCACATCACAAAATATATAGAAAATGATAACATTTGCTACTTGTAAGGAAAAGGCCACTCACAGACAAAGCAGAATATTCAGAATTTGCTGTCAAGTAGAAGTACATTATCTTGTCACACCTATAACACACTGGCAAAATAGTAATGTACTGTGTAGCATACCTGTTGGGAATCTTGGACTAAACCACAACAGTCATATTGTTTTTTCAAGGAGCCGAACATGATTTCTCACTAACAGAGTTTCTTTCTCTAGCTAGTCAATGAGATTATTGAGAGCAAAACTAGGCATTATTTATCTTATTTCTCTCTGACTCAGTATGCTGCTAGAAACTTCATAATTACTCAGCAAATATCTACTGAATAAATGAAAAGGAAAAATAATTTCATTGTTTTAGACTGACTGGTTTTCTCAGAGTTCTGGATTGTGCTCCTTTCTGACTAAAAGGTTTTATTCATTTTTCTCCCTGCCTGGAAAAACTCCCTGATCCTCTCCACGTAGCCAAATCCTACTCATTCTTCAGAATCCTTCTTAAGTCTCACCTCTTCCATGAAACTCTTCTTAACATTTTGGCTCAGGTCATACCATTTTATTCCTTTCTCTGTACTCCTATAATTCATGCTGAAGGAAAGGTTCACTGTGACCTTAAAAATACAGGTGCTCTCCAACTAATGACCCAGCTCTTCCTGGTTGTCAAATGCTAACCATATTTTCTAATGACAAAAGGCTGTACTTTGTGTATTCTTTTTCTAAAAGCACACTTCATGTCATGAAAATAGAAACAATTGATGAGAAAATAAAAAACTAAGCAAGCAATCAAACAATATAAGAATCACACTTTAAATGTTCTCTTTGGGGAAATGCTCTGAGATGAATCAGCTGCAGTTTCTTAAAGTATAAATCTAGTAAAGTTGGGCTAAGCACACCAAATTAGTCAGAATCTCCCTAGGTTAAACACTGAGACTTTTCAGGACACAAAGCTCTTAGAACTGGATCTAAAGATATTATCATCTGTCCCCAAAGTTCTACTAAAAATTTCATATACGGTAGTCTTATAACGGTCTTTGGATGGCAAACTAGAGTTGGGCCTTTTATTTCCTTCAACAATTCTCTCCTGCCTGATTCATCACCTTCAAAACTGTGAAGGAAATTCACGTTTCTGGACATACTTAGATGCTTTTGGTCCATCTTAGAGCTTTCCCTTGAGCACTAGGAATTCACTAGTAGTATTCTTGCTACAATCAAATTAATTCTTTGCTCACTCTAAAACGTATTTCTTTGATTTTTCTTTTTTCTCCTTCTTCAGCATTTTGGAGAGAGAATATTTTACCAGAATTTTTGTTAAGGTGTAGTTGTACATTCACATCATCAACAGTTATTGCATTTGTATCCACGTACTTAGCAAACTGGACACTTGATTAAACAGTCTGATACATTACCTCTTAACTGCTTTCTTTTAGCTGGCTTTAAAGAATTACTCAGGCTTCAGTTTGAGTCTACCATGAGGAATATTGCCATCTAGTATATCCAAAAAGGTACTATAATATTTTTTAATTTGTTACACTTGATGTTTTTAGAATTTGAAGCCTATTAAGACCTTTATTCTTTGGTGGAACATTATATGTAGGCAACCCCTTTAAAATTTCTACTGATTAATATAGTAAAATTGGGGGAAATGTTGAAAAAGGAGCAAAGGTTGAGAAATGGACATTAGGCTTAGACCAAAGGCTTCTACTTTGCCTCTTAGAATTTGTGACTTTGGACAACAACTAAGTCAATAATTAATAATAAGTCTTTGCTTTCTCATCTGGAAAGTGACAATGGTTCAAAACCTACCTACTGCATAGAGTTGTTATAAAAAGACATTTAACATGTTTTTCAAGTTGAAAGCATAATTTTGAAAATAATATTAGTATCCAACATTCACACACTGACCCACATTTTCCCTATGAAAGGGAATACTTTTTCTTCATATTATAGGACTATTTTACCATTTTGGGTTGTATTAATATTCTTAATCATTTGTTTAATGTATCCCTTGGATATTTCTGCATTGGTTTACTCTCAGTTTGCTACCAAACTGAAATATTTCTGTCATATTCTCTCACTCAGTGAGGGAAGAAATGCTTACCTGCTTGCTTAAAGTGATTTAAATTTGACATAATGGCTTGAAACTTTGACCTTCACCTTCAACTTTTTGTATTCCTTGAATAACTAGATGGATTGATAAGTGTTCTGTTTGTTGAGCATTAAACACTCATGGCTTATAAACAGACTTTATTTGGGGTTGTACTGTTTGATTATCCGTTGGGCTTTCGTATCAGATGCCTTTCAATCATGAAGAAGAAGCATATATATGCTAAAATATCTTAGAGGAAACTCCAGGTGATCTAGCTGTTAGGGCTCTGTGCTTCCACTGCGGGGACATGGGTTTGATTCCCCAGTTGGGGAATTAAGATCCTGCATGCTGTGTGGTGTGGCCAAAAATAAAATAAAATATATTAGAACCGAGTGGTCACTTATCAGTGGTTAGACATAATGAATGGCCCTATAAAATTTGCTGCTGGCTGATTCCAGTAGTTTATTCTGGAAGATCAGCTCTCAGTACCAAAGAAGCCCTTTAACAGGAAGCTCATAGGGCCTGTTTACCAGGTAATTCTGCCACATGCATTCAACTTGCAACTGTTTTTAAATTCAGAGCCATAAGGCTTTCTGCAGGTATGGCTTTCAGTAGGTTGTAAAGTGCTTAAACAGATGGGACATTGTTATTAGCATGGATAATATATTTTCATTGTATTAGGGTTGAAAGTGATTTTCCAGATAATGGCTTAGACAAATGTTTGTGGAATCTGTCTAGCTAATCCACCAAAAATGCAGCCCGGCTTTCAGGAGCAATTCTACTTTTATTGAATGTTTTTGATTAAAAATTTAACTCCTGTGAATTTCTTACCACATTGTTAAAGAAACTCTATTACTTTGTTTTCTTCTTGGAGTCATTATTATTACATTATTTAACCTAATAGTGACTTGTGACTAAACCAGAAATGCATTTTAAACTAAATAGCTACACATTTTATTGTATATTAATTGATTCATTAAAAAGAATCTTAACAAAGGTCTTTTTGTATTTCCACAGGTATCATGGAGTGCAGTCAAAGTGTTGTTGGAACTTATCAGATGAGATGCTATAGCAGGGATCCAAACCCAGTGAATTGTTTTCAACCTAAGAATTAATCACAGAATAGCTACGTCATCTATTTATTTCACCAGCAAATTAAGTGTCTCATATGTAGTAGGGGTCACAAAAATTTCTTTTGAAAAGTATCTTTTTTCCCAAAGACAAGGAAATGACTGACATTTTAAAAGTACAATTTCAACTTGCTGTAATTAGGGCTCTAGTGGGAACTTAGTACTTATGAGCTGTGTGGCTAAGTTACATAACTTGTTTTGTCTCAGCCCCAATTTCCCCATTAGGATGGAGAATATTAACCACATACGTTTCCAGAGTTGCTGGAAGAGTTAAATGGGAAATGATTGGCCTGGTATAAATGGAAGCGGTATATAGTTAAAAAAAAAAAATTAAGATTTGAATAACTTAGAGTTCACAGTATTTACACACCATTTACCTCCTTCCCTAAATTTCTCAGCTGATAATATTTTAGCAACTATTTCAGTATGGCTTTTATTAATTTTGAGGTTCTTTGAGTCTCTAAATTGCCAACTTCCTGCTCACTATTATAACCTATGTGGGAAATAGAGAAGCCCTGAGAGCTGCTCTTGGTTTGGTTGACTGACATTTTCTTTGTTTTTGGTTTCCTGACTCAATGATAAAACCTATACCACCAACACCAACACCCCTCCACCAACAAGTACAAAATAACTCATAAAAATAGCTGTGTTAGTTTCCTATTGCTGCTGTGATAAATTACCAAAAATTTAGTGGCTTAAAGCATGTCAACTGATTCACTTAAGTTCTAGAGGGAGGAAAATGGGTCAGCAGAGATGCACTCCTTCTGGAGGTGCTGGAGCAAATCCATTTCTTTGCCTTTTCCAGCTTCTAGGAGCTGCCCACATTCCTTTGCTCTTGGCTCCACATGACTCCAATCTCTGCCACTGTTGCCCCACTGCTTCTCTAGTTGGACTCTCCTGCACCCTATTGGAGGAGGCAATGGCACCCCCTCCAGTACTCTTTCCTGGAAAATCCCATGGACGGAGGAGCCTGGAAGGCTGCAGTCCATGGGGTCGCTGAGGGTTGGACACAACTGAGCGACTTCACTTTCACTTTTCCCTTTCATGCATTGGAGAAGGAAATGGCAACCCACTCCAGTGTTCTTGCCTGGAGGATCCCAGGGATGGGGGAGCCTGGTGGGCTGCCATCTATGGGGTTGCAGAGTTGGGCACGACGGAAGTGACTTAGCAGCAGCAGCCTCTGTATTACAAGGCCCCTGTAAGTCACAATGAACTCACTTGCATAGTCCAGGATATTCTCACCATGTCAAGTAGCTTAACTTAGTCACATCTACAAGGCGCTTCTTGCCATGTAAAGTAACCTGTTCACAGCTTCCAGGGATTAAGCGAGGGGCATCTTTGGAAGGCTATTATTTTTTTCCTACCACGAAGTAAAAGAAAAAGAAAAGAAGTCTAAAACATGTTTTATTTTTCAGGAATTAGCTGGGATGGCAGGAAACAGACAAAGCACCCGTGATGAAGAAATGTGAGACTCTTTTTCAAAGGACGTAATCAATTCTATTAGGGCTAATTGGGGGAAAAGTCAATGGTGCTGTGAATTATATAGCTGTGCTCATCAAAGCAGTAGCTTTGCATTGACAATCAAAAGAATAACTAGGACTAAGTTAGCTGAAAATGACCTAATAGTCATTGTTGATAAATTTGTTGGGGGAAAAGATTGGAAGAGTTTGAAGTTGGCATATGGATTCATCATGAAATAGTCATAGTTTGTTATTTTTTTATGGTAAAATAGAGATCATAAAGAAGTTTCTTGGATATTATTTTCTTTTTTAAAAAATATTTTTGTTTATGTATTTATTTGGCTGTGCCAGGTCTCAGCTGCTGCACATGGGATCTTCAATCTTCACTGCAGCATGGGGGGTCCTTTTTAGTTGCAGCATTTGGGATCCATCCAGTTCCATGACCAGGGGTTGAATCCAGGCCCCTAGCATTGGGAGCAAAGAATCCCAGCCACTGGACCACCAGGGAAGTCCCTATTTCTTTTTAACAGTGTGAGCACCTCTGTAAGGAATATGTGTTTTGAGCCCTGTATCACTGATGAAGCAATGAGGCTCAGAGATATTAAATAGCTAGTTCAGGGTTCCAGCTGGAATGCTGGGTGAGGGGCTAGCTGGCAAAAATCAAATCTGTGAATTCTGATGCCTCTGTGTACCTAAAATCCAACAGATCCCAAAAGCAGCTGACAAATTCCCTTTCAAGCCTTGTTTACACTATGATTTCCCCTTGATGTGCAAAGTGATCACAGCCTAAGACTATAGAAAAGTCTCTCAATTAACAAATAACACTCTTTTCTCGTCTTTCTTTATTTCCAGCATTGCCGTTAATGTAATTCATTACATCTCTGAGGGGAGCTACTACTACATTCCGTAGTGCACTCTATCTTACCTGCTTTCGTGAAGAAGGTACGTTACCAACAGAACCAGCTGTTGTCTTTTATTTTCTGAACCATTTCTAATAAAAGACCAAACATTTTATCACTCTCAAAGATGGCCTACCTACAACTGCTTTGACAAATCATTAATCCCTGTTTAGTAATGAACCGCTTGGAGCTGCTCAACATTAGAGTATATTTCCTAGAAGCAGCTCATGTGAGAAGCAGCGACACTGCAAATAAAACCTACAAATGAGAGCAATAGCTTTTGTGACTCTCAGTGTGAGACTCACAGTGGACATTCCGTGTCCCCCAGGTGGGTTTCTTGTAAGGTTCCTACTGTAGTTCCTCTGGTGAGGACAGTTACCCATGTTTTGGCGCCTCTCATTCTGCGAAATGCATTTTGTGCTGACCAAGGAGCCAATATTTTATTTTAACTTTATTTTTATGTATTTATTTTTGGCTGCTGGGTCTTCGTAGCTGCACATGGGCTTTCTCTGGTTGTGGCAAGCAGGGGCTACTCTAGCTGCAATGTGCGGGTTTCTCATTGTATCTGTTTACCTTGTGGAGCAGGGGCTCTAAAACGTGTGGGCTTCAGAAGTTGCAGCTTGTGGGCTCCAGAGCGCACACTCAGGAGTTGTGGCTCAAGGGCTTAATTGCTCCTCAGTATATGGAATCTTCCTGGACCAGGGATCGAACCTGTGTCCCCTTCATTGGCAGGTGGATTCATTACCACTGGACCACCAGGAAAGTCTGGGAGCCAACATTTTAAGTCAAACACAAGCATATTCTTAAAATTTGGTGCAAAATCTGTCCTCTGTTTTAACTAAAGGATAACAACTTATCTCTTTGAACTACCCCCAAAGGATCCCAAAGTGACATTCCATCATTCTAAAATTTATTCTCTAAACATAGGCAGTTACCATCCAGCTGTTTTTCCTGGGGTGAAACAAAATCTTGATTTTATGTAAAGGCAAGAGGTACTATTTATCTAAAGATATGGAAAGAACAACAAAAATGTACCAAATGACTCTCTGGGCTCTCTACTTTATAGACCCCATGATTCAAATTTAGGTCTCAGCAGAAGGCACCACTGTATATTATAGGTCATCAGTTTCATTCTCACTTGGTCCACCAGTGCATTTTTCCAAACATCTTCTGAATTGATTTACTTAGCTAACTTCATATGTGTCCATCAGCAGGACCACAAATGGCTTACAGTGCAGTGAATGATGCCAAGAAACCTTCAATCTAGCCTCTGTGTGAATTACCAGAGAATCTTCCTACTGCAATTAATGAAGTGCCCATCAGAGAGACTCCTTACATATTGAACTTCTGTACACGCCTCACCCTTCACTGCTTCCACAGTCCTCACGCTTTCATTTTCTCACATCTACTTTAAAATATCTTTTATCCGTTACATCTATTTCAAAATATTTTTTTTTCTTAATAAATTCCTTGGTGTATGTTATTGCCCAGTGAGGCTCACAGAAGATGAAGAAAAAAGCCAACCAAACAAAACAGCAGGTACTCGATCATTTTGAAAGGTTCCAATTGCATAAGGCTTTATGATACAGACTTGGTGCTATATTTTGTATCAACAGCTTGTCACATGGGTCCCAGTTCATAATATGGGTCATTATTTTCCAAATTGAATTTGCTTATCTGCTCTTTCCTTTATGGGTAACACTACCAAGGAAACCAAGCTCACACTGCTTTTAAGATTGCTCATTTGAAATCTTTTTCTCTCCTTTTTGGACACTCTGCACTGGAATTAATAATATAACATAAGTATTTGGTAAAATGGCTCATTTTAACCAGCCTCTCCAGTTCCTAAGGTGTCTCAGACTTAAGGAAAAAGCTTTGGCTTTTGATTACTTTCTTACATTTCACTTTACAAACACTGATTTTACCGAGTTCTGCCAAAAGACAATTTTTTTTTTTAAAAGCACCACTATTTGGTTTCTTGATCATTTAAAAAACCTGTGGTCTGATTCTCCTTCCCACCCAGCCCCCACACTAAAGCAAGTGACCTTGTTTCAAGCTGAATATTGTTCTTTGCTTTGATGCCCCCTACCATCTTGTACACTCCTATTACTATTGTTGGCTCTTATTGGTGTTGACAGAGCCATCCCCAGGATAAAGCCAACCAGAGCAATTTCTTTACGCCCAAAGCGCTAGGTAGCTCACACTTTTGTTACTAGGCTGCATGTCAGAGACCTGGGGTAAGGGGCAGGCAAGGTAGGGAGACGGTGGTGGGAAAGTCTTTGACAGAGAATACAACAAAGAACCAGAGCTAACATTTTTCAATAATTTATCAACCTCCCTTTCTGCTTCATATCCCTACCCTCCTCATTTCCTCTCACACTGCACCATCAACCACTCCTCCTCAAAACAAACAACAACAACAACAACAACAACAACAAAACCCAAACAAACAGGTAATACTACCTCATCCATGCATTTGCACATCCTCTGTATCAGTCTTGGTTTTAAGCCATCATCTTCTACTCTGGCTTCTTTACCCAAACTGAAATTTGGGTATGAGGCCTCACAATATTAATGGGAGGCAAGTGTAGAGAAATGATAAGATCCCAGAATATTTGAGGGCTGGGCAGCAGAAATTACATCAAAAGTGATGCTGTAGAATCTGTTTGATCCACAATCTGCTACAGCTGAGGTGCATACGAGGGCATTTTTAGATGCAAAGCCCCAGGAGGAAGATCTGAATGACCACAACTTCTTTTAGTTCAAACTGGACTTTTGTGTGAATTAGAATACGGCATCACCTCCAGGGAGAGGCGGTCCCACAGGTGCTAGGCTTGGCAAGCAGACCCCCGCTGATTTTCAGTTCCCATCGACCTTCCTGGCAGGGTGTTCTTATGAATAGGGTACAACCTGCATGATCTTTCCCAGAATTCTGAGGTTGGGAATGTGCCTGATTGAAACAGGAAAGGGAAGAGGAAGAAGATCTGATTCATTTGATATTTTTAGTGGGAAGTGTGCACTGTGTATGGTGCAGCATTCCACAAATGGGAAAATGGAAAAAGACAATTAAAAAGAAGTTTAAATATTGGAAAATATTGAGAAAGACACATCGCATGCTCAGGGATCTAAAGACATACTTTGTTGCATCATTTCACTTTCATTTTTCCTTGAATGGAAAGACAGACTCGGAGGTAAGCCAAGGGTGAAAGGGTTTCTCCTCTTTATGATGTGTGTGGGCTCCAACAATCCCTAAATTCAGCTTTCTTAGACTTTCATAAGATCTCATGTTAAATGATATTATAGGAAAAGGATATATTGTCAATGTTAGACAACTAGGAAATCATTCTTCCTTTATTTACTATAGCACTTTTAGGGATAGAGAATTATACAAATTATACAGTTTAGGAAATGTGGTGTTTAATAACATGAATGTTCAGACCAAATTTTGGTTTTTCTTAAATTAAGTGTATGTCTAGGTTAGTGATCATATGTCCTTAGTGTATCTGGAATAACATAGTGAGCTATCTTTAAAATTTTTATTTTGTATGTTTGTAATGATTCCAGTAGCTTTCTGATTATACAAAGATTAAACACATGGTTTTCATTTCAGTTTTCTCCTCAAGACTCATTTAAATAAAAGTAAAGGAGTAAAAAATAGTGAAAAACACAAGCAAAAGAATGCAAGCTGAGACAATAATAGACTGAAATGATAACTACTTGCAGTAAATGGAAAATGAATGGAGGAGTTAGTACTGCTGAGAAAGCTGGGTAAAAGCATTGGCTGGAGAGAAAGACAGTGAGAACTGTGCTTAGATCTTTCTCCAGGACTCTGCACAGATTCTGGGAGTGGGCATTAGACCAAGCAGGGAAGGTATGGTGCTATAGTCAGGAAGGTGTTGCCTCTCTAGAGACAGGTAAAATCTTCTTTTCTGGTGTGTACAGTCAACAGATTCACTCGTCTTAAGTTTAATAAAGAGACCATAGGTTTACCCTCCATCAGAATAAGAGGCCCTCATGTGCAACATGAATAGACCTCGAGGGCATTATGCTAAGTAAAATGACCAGACAGAGAAAAACAAATACTGTAAGATATCACTCACATGTCCACTCTAAAAAACTTTATAGAAAGAATTGCCCAGCCTGGTGCTCGGTGATGACTTAGAAGGGCAGAATGGGGGTGGTGGGAGGAAGACTCAAGAGGGAAAGGATTTACATATAGCTGCCATTGATTCATGTCAATTCATGTTGTTCTGTTGTGTGGCAGAAACCAACACAGCATTGAAAAGCAACTATCTCCAATTAAAAAATAAATTTAAAGAAAAGAGTAGAACGGGCTGGAAGGTGGGAAAATGAGATGTCGATCAAAGGGCACACTTCCAGTTATAAGATGAATAAGTACAGCATAGTAGCTGTAGTTAACAGTACTGTATCATATATTTGAAAGCTCTTAAAAGAGTAAATCTTAAATGTTCTCATAATATATATACACAAAAAGGTGTGAGGTGATAGGATTCCCTGGTGGCTCTGAGGGTAAAGAGTCTGCCTGTAATGTGGGAGACCTGAGTTCAATCCCTGGGAAAGGAACATCCCCTTGGAGAAGAAAATGGCAACCCACTCTGTATTCTTGCCTGGAAAATCCCATGGACGGAGGAGCCTGATGGGCAATAGTCATAGGGTTACAAAGAGTCAGACACCACTGAGCGACTTCACTTTCACTTTCAAGAGATGATAAATGTATTAACTAATCTTATTATGGTAATCATTTCACAATACACAAGTATCAAATCATTACATCGTACACCTTAAATTTATACAATGTTATTTGTCAGTTATGTCAACAAAGCTGGAAAAAATTTAAATAAAAAGTCAACTGCATTTCTGTATGCTAGCAGTGGACACGTGGAAACCAAGATAAATTAGTTCCCTAGGTGTAACTCTAGCAAAACATTTATAAGACTTATAAGGTAAAAATTACCTGTTAACAGAAGAAATCAAAGAAAAGTTATATAAAAGGAGAGATATTCTACTAAAAAAAGAGAGAGAATAAGAGGCACAGAACCTAGAGAGATGAGGCAGAGCAGAAGGCAGAAGAGAAGAACCAAATTGAAAATAGATGCTTAAATAAAAGTTTACACATTGAATTATGCAACTGTTACCCCCTAATAATGCTTGGCATATACTTCCTGGGAGACTGAAGGGTTATTTGGGGGGGTGGGTGGAAATGGGGTGGCTTGTGTTGTGGGGTGGGGTTCTCAATATGAAATGAAAGCATTCTTAATATTTCATTCTCAAGGAGTCTCTCAGCTGGAAGATGTCATATCCTCGTGTGTGTGTGCATGCCCAGTTGTGTCCAACTCTCTGTGACCCTGTGGACTATAGCCCACCAGGTTCCTCTGTCCATAGTGCTTTCCTGGCAAGAACACTGCAGTGGGTTGCCATTTTCTTCTCCAAGGGACATTCCTGACCCAAGGATTGAACCAGTATCTCCCACATCCTCTGCACTGCAGGCAGATTCTTCGCCGTTGAGGCACTAGGGTGGGCTTCCCAGCTGGTGCTAGTGGTAAAGAACCTGCCTGCCAATGCAGGAGACATGAGATGCAGGTTTGATCTCTGGGTTGGGAAGATCCCCTGGAGGAAGGAATGGCAACCCACTCTAGTATTCTTGCCTGGAGAATCCCATGGACAGAAGAGCCTGGTGGGTTACAGTCCATGGTTTCACAAAGAGTCAGACATGACTGAAGTGACTTAGCATGCCTGCACAAGCCACTGGGGCAGCCCTCACAGAGATCTTCAATTCAAGCTCTGATGCCCAACCTTAAAAGTGAACAGGTAACAAAAATCCCTGGTTATTGAAGAAAGTCCCACCAAAAGGTAAAGATATCAAAAAGGAAAAAAGAGCCCATAGAAAACAGGAATGCAGAGAACAGATGGAGACTATAATTACAGCTGTTATTGTTTTCAGATAAATAAATCATTTCATCCAACAGGATACTATAAAAATTAAGCTGTCAACCTAGATAGCACTCCTTGAGACTAGAAATATAAATATAGAAACAAAAAACTCGTCCCAAGAGCAGGTAATAAAACCAAGGTATCATAGAAAGCAGAAAAATATTAAATGGAAAATATGATAGACATCAAAAGATAAGATTACTAGTAGATCAGTTGAGGAAGTCCAAAGGCTGACCAAAAAAGAGTTCCTGAAACAAGATAAAAGAAGAGAGGAAATTAGTAAAGAATAATCAAACTTTTGATTAACAAAGAATAATCAAAAGTTCCAAAACTAAAGCACCTATGTTTCCAAATAAGAAGAGCCTAAAAAACATCTAGTAGAACTATCAAAAACATGATCGCACTAAGGCCCAGTGTGATGTTAAAATACTGGCAATACTGAACATGAGCAGAAATTTTCAAATAGCAAAGTTAAAAAGTTCATACTTGAAAGAAAACATATTTATGATCAAATTGGACTTCTCAAGAGAAATGCTCAAAGCATGAAATCAAGGGAAAAATCGGGGCAAAATTCTGGATTCTCCAAAACCAGAAGTAATTACAAGAAGGAAAAATTAGATATTATTTATGAGCATAGATACAACAGCTTCAGCAAAATATATTAGCAAATCAAACCCAACAATATATTTAAAAAATTATACAACACAACGATGTGAAATTTTTTCTAGATATATAAGGCTAGTTCAATATTTGAAAAATCAAATAATGTAATAAATCCCATTTACTGGATAAACCAACCTAGACAGCATACTAAAAAGCAGAGACATTACTTTGCCAACAAAGGTCCATCTAGTCAAGGCTATGGTTTTTCCAGGGGTCATGTATGGATGTGAGAGTTGGACTATAAAGAAAGCTGAGCACCAAAGAATTGATGCTTTTGAACTGTGATGTTGGAGAAGACTCTTGAGAGTCCCTGGATTGCAAGGAGGTCCAGCCAGTCCACCCTAAAGGAGATCAGTCCTGGGTGTTCATTGGAAGGACTGATGCTGAAGCTGAAACTCCAATACTTTGGCTACCTCATGCGAAGAGTTGACTCATTGGAAAAGACCCTGCTGCTGGGAAAGATTGAGGGCAGGAGGAGGAGGGGATGACAGAGGATGAGATGGTTGGATGGCATCACCAACTCAATGGAGATGGGTTTGGGTGGACTCCAGGAGTTGGTGATGGACAAGGCCTGGTGTGCCGTGGTTCATGGGGTCACAAAGAGTCGGACATGACTGAGTGACTGAACTGAACTGAACAGGATAAAGAATATCATATGATCATTCAATATATGCTGAAAAAGTATTTGGCACTAGATCAACCAGTCCATTCTGAAGGATATCAGCCCTGGGTGTTCTTTTGGAAGGAATGATGCTAAAGCTGAAACTCCAGTACTTTGGCCACCTCATGTGAAGAGTTGACTCATTGGAAAAGACTCTGATGCTGGGAGGGATTGGGGGCAGGAGGAGAAGGGGATGACAGAGGATGAAATGGCTGGATGGCATCACCGACTCAATGGATGTGAATCTGAGTGAACTCTGGGAGTTGGTGATGGACAGGGAGGCCTGGCGTGCTGCAATTCATGGGGTCACAAAGAGTCGGACATGACTGAGTGACTGAACTGAACCGAACATTTATTCATGAGTAAAAACAAAACAAACAAAAAAAGCTAAAAACCTCAAAAAAAAACCACTCATCAATCTAAGAATAGAATTATCTCTACTTGATATAGAACCTTCACAAAAAATCTCAGCCAACATTGTACTTAATGCTGAGAAATGAGGCTTTTTTTCCCCTAAGAGCCTTGAGTCAAGAAGATCCCCTGGAGTAGGGTGTGGCAACCCACTCTAGTAATTTTGCCTGGAGAATCCCTGGGACAGAGAAGCCTGTCAGACTGCACTCTATAGTTTTGCAAGAGTCAGACAGGCAACTGAAGTGACTTAGCACACAAGATCAAGAACAAGTCAAGTGTGCCCTCTTACCACACTCACCTACACATTGCAGTAGCTGTGCTAGCTTTTGCAGTAAGATAGGAAAATAAAACAAAAAGTACACAGATAGGGAAGGAAAACAAAACAATACTCTGTTCATGGCTGAGATGGCTGTCTATACAAAAATCCCAAAGAATTAACAATAATGAAAATAATAAAAAAATTTACAGTATCAAATGCTGATGAGGATGCAGAAAAATAAGAACTGTTATTCATTCATTGTGGGGATGAAGCATGCTACTGCCACTTTGGGAAAGAGCCAACTCATTGGAAAAAACTCTGATGCCGGGAAAGACTGGAGGCAAAAGGAGAATAGGGCAACAGGAGATGTGATGGTTAGATAGCATCACTGACTCAGTAGACATGAATCTCAGCAAACTCCAGGAGATAGTGAAGGATGGGGGAGCCTGGCATGCTATAGTCCATGGAGTTGCAAAGAGTTGGACATGACTTAGTGACTGAACAACAACAACAAATAGTTGATTTACAATGTTGTGTTAATTTCTACTGTATACCAAAGTGATTCAGTTATGTAATATATATATATATATATATTTCTTTGCAAATTATTTTCCATTATGGTTTATCATAGGATATTGAATATAGATGCTTCTGTATATTTAGATTCCCATCCCATCATGAAATATTCAATAATAGAATAACAATAAAAATAATAACTAATAAAGTATTGTCTATGGCAAAATTTTACCTCTTATTGAAATGGATGCTGAATTTATTATAGGCAATTTGTAGTCCAGTTGATGTTAGGCTAGCAGATAAACAAAATCACATTTCCATTTTTCTATAAACACCCTTTTCCACCATCCTGCGTTCTTATAAAACTGAAAGAAAATGCTAGTATGTTGGGATTATTTCCTAGTTTGTCTTTTTTTTTCTGTCCTTGGGAAATCTACACACACAACCATATATTCATTTCCAGGGACAGCATTAGCCCAGGGCTCCTTACTTTAATTCCCTGCACTAAACACTTTATATAATAGTCAATCCTTATGGCAAAACTGCAAGGGAGATATTACAGCAGGGTTTGACAAATGTTTTCTGTAAAGGGCCACAGATTAATTATCTTGGGCTCCATTGGCTATACAGTCCCTACTGTAACTTTCTGCCTGGTTGCAAGAAAGCAACATAGAAAGCAGTCCATATGTAAACAGATGAGTTTGGCTATGTCCCAATAAAACTTTATTTATGGATCATGAAAGTTAAATTTCACACTGTGTTCATATGTCATGAAACATTATTCTTCCTTTAGTTTTAATACTTAAAAATATTTTTTAAAATTAGCTTGCAAGTCAAGTCAAAACAAGTGGCAAGCCAGATTTGGCCCATAGATTCTAGTTTGCTGATTCCTGTAATATACAGACTAGGAAATATGGTTCAGAGAGGTCACAAAACTTTCCCAAAGTGACACTACCAGTGAGTAGGGGAAACCCAGATGCAAAAGTAGGGATCCTGATTCTTAACTCATGTGGCACATTGCCTCTTTGACAGTGATCTTAAGGCTAGTTTAAATAAGCTAGAAATTTCAGATCACTTTTGTTTTTGCCTGGAAACCTGACCACTGCTTACAACATTAAATACATCAATCAAAAGACAGTTCCGTTTCTAGGTCACATCATTACTTTGGGATTGTTTTCTGTTCCGTGGACTACCTATAGGTACATACATACTTACATATGAAAATATCTGTTCCTTTCATCTACATGCATTTAAACAATAGTGTTATAATTTAATATATGATAATTAATTTTCACGAATGTATAAACAAATGCATGTTCAGCTAAAATTAAGCTTCCCTTGTGATCTATCCACAGTGCCAACAATTGCAGAACCCCCGCCCTCCACTCCTCCACCTCCCAGTCGGGAATAGAAAGAAGTTGGCTCAACAGCCAAACAGGAGACCAGATTTCTCTTGGGTGATTCGGGATGATCATAATATTTACACAAAGCTCTGCTCTGCCTCATGTTAGTATAACTATAACTCTATAGTTGACTGAGCATCTGGGACAGTGCAGGATACAAAAAGATTTTCCCAGTTCTGGAAAAAAAAAAAAGTCATGTGTCTGTACAAATGCTTATGTTTATGCTTTCTGTCCCCCATGCTTTAACCCCTCAAATCTTTCCTTTATGGGGGAGCTTTGGGTCCAGTCTGTTTGCTGAGGGGTTCCTTATTATCTTGGGCTCTAAAATTCTAACCTTTTGTATTTTAATTCAAAGGGGAGCTTTGTTCCAAATCATCCATTATTTTCAACAAGGGCAAAATAATACAGGCTGTCAAGGGCCCCCAACACAGGTAATTTATTGCTCAGAAATGCTGGGTTGAATGTATTCTTCAGGCAAGCATTCTTCAAAACCAAATAACAGGCACCACCGTGTAGGAATCAGACTGTAAATGATTAAAAACACGATGGATTGCTGGTCAGTCGTTTGGTCTGTCTAGAATCATTACGCTTGGAAGAGAAGTTAAGAAGCTAGGAAAGGAAACCCTTTGAGGTCTGTTCTCTATAAAGAAAGAGGATTAAAAAGAAATCCCAGTCCTCCTCCCCCAACATCATAGACAGTGTATGTGTATACACATAGACACAGACAAACACAGACACAGCCATAGATTGCTCTAATAGCCCAGGGCTAAAGGTTAAGCATTATAAGGGAAAGATTTAAAAATGCAAGTTAGGGCAATGATTTAAAACAGACAAGGAAGAAGTCAAAGTAAAGAGCATTATTTAATCCTATAAAAGTGCTAGTGTATAGTGTACTTAAAGATGTAAGTAAAAGGTATTTGTTTTCTCACTGTTGTGGCTAGAAGCCCAGGAAAATAAATTTATTCAGGCATGCCAGTCTGTCTGCAAAGACTTCCATTTTGTCTTTTATGGGAATTTTGAACAAAGAAGACTATCTTTGCTTCTGTCAGGAAAGCGGTTTCAATCAGACTGATGAATAAAAAGCACAGCTGCCAAAAATGATCCATGGCAGGGTAAAGTTTAGATGCCCAACTGACCATTATTCTATTAAGATGTGTCATTAACGTTGGCCTGGGCTAACAGATCAGGACAATTGCTTCCCAATTTTAAAATATCAATTCAGGAAGCATTACCTAGGATAAAATATAGATCCTCAGTGTTACAAAACAGAGGCTGCTCAGTGAGACAAAGGTTTGGTTTTGCAGCCACCAAAGATAGGGTCATGCCATTTACATATTTGGTAATTCTCTCGTTATGCCTGTTTCCTGAGAACTGTGTTTGATAAATGATTATTCTAGGACAATCACATCTTTTAACTGAATTTAGTGAGGCTAATATCTTATTGGTAAGAAGCAACATACATGGCACTTCCAATTTTCTAAGATAGTTCTGAGACCTTAGGAAGCGCCAGGAAGCTAAAACAGCATCTGCATTACCCTCTCATTTTACAAATGAAAACACTTAGGACAGAAGAATTTGAAATTCTCTCACACCAAATGTCCTGAAGTGGCAAAACAGAAGCCAGGATCTTTCATTTCAAATCTACATTCTTTCTGCCCAAATTCTCAGCGGACAACTTCAAGTCTGTGATTCCTAAAGGGACAGAAAGGGACAGCTGATATGTTGATGATTACAAACAACAAAGAAACTAAAGAGCCACAACCAAATGATGACCAGTGGAGAGAAGCACAACCTTATTGCTAATCCTTCCTGCTACGGGCATGTCTTCACTGGCATGTCCTATCAAAGGTGTTCTTGGTGTACTCAAATGGCATTGATTCTAACCTCCTCCTAGTTTACCATGCTTTCTTCTGTTACATGGCATATTGCTGTATCAGAAAAGTAGCAAAAACCTAATTTCTAAACATATATGATTGTGGATAGTCATAAAACAGAGAGAATAGGAAAGAAAGAAAAAAACCGTGCTACATTTCTCTTCAAGCTACTGCCAGAATGTCCTTTGTTTTTTGTCTATTTTTGAACTGCTGGTTTTATGCTTCAGTTTCCTAGACAAATGTTTATTGCTTATTTTTCAAAAACCGTTGTATTCGTAATCTATTGCCACATAAAAATTACCCCATAGCTCAGTGCCTTAAGACAACAGCATTTACTATTATTTCGCAGTTTCTTTAGGCCAAGATTTCTGACATGGCTTAGTTGGCTCAGGGTCTCTCTTGAGGTTGCAGATAAGGCATAGGAAGGGGCGGCATCATCTGAAGACTGTGTGGGCCTGTTTTCAGGGAGGCTCTGCTTTCACGAAGGCTCACTCACATACTCCTGGAAGTTGGCAAAAAACTTCAGTTTTTCCCTAAATAGTATCCTCTCCACGGCCTGCTCCTATGTCACCACAATACACTGGCTGACTTCTTCCACGATGATCACTCCAGGCTAGCGAGGCAAGTCAGAATGTCCCCTTTGAATCTTTCTCGCCTTATTTTTCCTCCCTATTTTTTTTCTTCCTCTTATATTACTTCCATCATGGCAATAGAGAAATACGATGTATATTTAAAGAGTGGAGTCTGGATAGTGGAAATACTGGAGTCTTTAAAATATTTTTTTTTAGCTTTAATTTTTGTTTCCATAAGGATTTTTAAAATCTGTTTTAACTTTATATTAGAGTATAGCCAATTACCAATGTGATAGTTTCAGGAGCACAGCAGAGTGACTCAGCCATACACATACATGTGTACATTCTCCCCCAAGCTGCCCTTCCATCCGGGCTGCCACATAACATTAAGCAGAGTTCCCTGTGCTCTGCAGTGGGTCCTTGTTGGTTATCCATTTTAAATATAGCAGTGTGCACATGTGGAGCCCACATTCCTTGTCTATCCCTTCCCCCACCCTTCCCCTGCTGCTGCTGCTAAGTCGTTTCAGTCGGTCTGACTCTGTGCGACCCCATAGACAGCAGCCCACCAGGCTCCTCCATCCCTGGGATTCTCCAGGCAAGAACACTGGAGTGGGTTGCCATTTCCTTCTCCAGTGCAGGAAAGTGAAAAGTGAAAGTGAAGTCGCTCAGTCATGTCCGACTCCTAGTGTCTCCACGGACTGCAGCCCACCAGGCTCCTCCGTCCATGGGATTTTCCAGACAAGAGTACTGGAGTGGATTGCCACTGCCTTCTCTGACCCTTCCCCTGGTAACCATAAATTCATTCTCTAAGCCTGTGAGTCTGTTTTTATAAGGACTTGGATATTTGGAATGGGATATACCAAGAGATTTCCTTCACCAAGTGTGTGACATAGTAATTCTTCATTCACCATTTCAACAAATACTTATCATTATGATGTATCAGGATCAATTCTAGATGCTGGGATACAGTGGTGAACAAAACAGCTAAAAAGTTCTATTTTCATGGAGATCCTTATCTAATGTGGAAGAAAAATTAATGCAAAATTCAATATGAGGGGGGTGGTGGGAGAGAGGCTCATGACGGAGGGGTTATAAATGTATACTTACATATTACATATTACTGAATCACATTGTTGTATGGTAGAAACCAATGCAACATTGTAAAGCAATTATCCTCCAATTAAAAATCTAAAAAGAAACAAAAAATACAATCAAATAATTAAATAAGGAAGTGTATGGCATAGGAAGGCTGGGTTTCTTAGAAAAATAGCAATGCCAGTGTCAAAATGAAAGAATGTTTCTAAAATATTCACCAGCACTTGAAAATACACATTGGATTCTTTAAATTATTTGTATCTTAAAAATGTAATTTTTTATCTTCCTCTATTACTGCAGCTTAAAAGAATACTTCTTTTATTTTTCTTAACAACAGAATTTGATGATATTTTCACATTCATCCTAAACTTACTTTCTATTGATAAGCAATTGTCTTTTCAGACCATAAAGGTACTCATTTTGTCATCTTTTTTTCCTATGATCAACCTCACTGAATTTCCAAAAGAATGTTGTTTTTTCAGAAGGTCAGATAAATAGTTATTTAAAGGAGAAAGTACAAAGCAATATAGAGCCTCATGTACACAAACTGACAATGATAAGAAAAAGCAGGTAAGTAAGGGGAGAAGGAATAAGTTTATCAGAGACTGATTCTTGAGGGTGAAGAATGTTCAATTTTGTTTTCAAAGGAGTGACAGCTAACAAAGAAAGGTCCAAGAACAGAAGAGGGCCCATTCATAAAATTGCTTTGCCTGCATGCACCAGGGAAGTTCATATGTGTATTTTCTGAAGGCAATTGTAGACTTTCTCTCTCGTTTTCTATTTTTCAAAAAACACAATATTTTGAAGAGGATCTTCCTACTTAACTCTCATGTGGTTTATTTTATTTTATTTTTTTTTACTTATTTTTTTTTTTTAGTTTTTTATTTTTAAAATTTTAAAATCTTTAATTCTTACATGCGTTCCCAAACATGAACCCCCCTCCCACCTCCCTCCCCATAACATCTCTCTGGGTCATCCCCATGCACCAGCCCCAAGCATGCTGCATCCTGCGTCAGACATAGACATAGACTGGCGATTCAAAAATCTAACCTAGACATGTGTTGTTAAAGTTTTATATGTCAGGAGCCTGGAGGGTAGAAACAATTTTAAACTCAACTTTTTAATTTTGGTTTATGACGACGTCTTTTTCTCTCAGCCTGAAGAATTTTGCAATGTCAAAAGTTATGAATATTTCCAGATTTAAGCCAATAACTTGGGTGACACAAAGCAAATGATTGATTACAAACAAAATGATGGAAAACAGAAAAGTGTTCCCATTTCTTAACATATTTTTATATTTGTCATCATATAGAAAAAGCTGATTACATGAGATAACTAATTAAAATAAGAGAGTAAATAATTTAAAAACACTACCAATAGAAAAAACAAGAAGCGCAAGAAGTCTACTATAGAAAGTTAGTCTTTCCTCCCCACAAAAGAACCTAAGCTTTTGAGAAGAGGCAGCATGTAATTCCTAACAGAGGTAAGTCATGGGGCTAGAAGCTCAATAAGTGCATTTAAATGGAATCATTATGACTTAATTTTTAAAATTTTTTTAAAATTTAATTCTGTAGTGTGAAAAAAGATCAACTGTATTTCTCTCATTTGTGAGTATTTTCAGATGACTGTTAAAAGAGGTTTTCTTTTTTTTTTTTTAATTCAACTGCTGGGGAGTAACTAGAAACAAATCTGTTGCTTGGGAGTAAATGTTCAGCCCATATGTTATCTTTCATGGTAACGGATGGAAGTGTGAAGTCCCCCTCAGTAAATTCTGCCTGAGGTCTCACTGTCCCTTCCCCCACTACCATATGTAACACATTTTGAGAGTGGGGAGAATACTTCCTTCATCTGACTTTGTTGCTTGCATTTTTCCTTGAGTAACGTAAAATTTTCAAAGAGAATCAGTGTTACTAATACGAACAGTGGACAAACTAAGTGAGCTATTCTGAAAGGCATTTAAGAGAAATGTGGGGAAATGGGAACAAACAGGAAGGAAAAAAAGAAGACAGATGAAAGTAAGCATATTCTCCAATTCTCTGCACAGTAGGGGACAGAAAAGACAAAAGAATCATCGAGGACTTTGGAGGCAAAGAGATTTGGGTTTGTTTCCAGCACCACCATCTACCTAGCAGATCTGGGCAAATTTCTTAATCTGAATCTAAATTTTCCCATCTGGAGAACAGTGGTATGTGATACCTGCCTCACAGAGTTGATGGAAGAACTTAAAGAGATAATCCAAGAAAAGTGACTGGAACATCTTAGGTGTTTAACAAATATTAGTTTCCTTCTTCTGACCCCTCCACCTCACTGTTGCTCTTGTTAACAATAATGAAACATTTTTGTGTTTCAGTGATTTATGAGCATTCACCCAAGATCATAAGTGTGATGAAGTACAAGTTTTACGTGAAAGATTTACCTCAATTTTTTTTTTCTTCTATACTAGAGAGCTCACTTGGCAACACTTTTGGTGTTGCTGGAAGATTTGGGAGTTTCGATACAGACCAACACTTCAGGAGAATTTAACCCCAGGCCAAATGCTTTATGCTGAAAAAAAATAGTCTTTGATGTTTGAATGGGTCTGAGCATCGCTGAGGCCAAATGTTTTGGGTAGGACCCCTTGTGAACTGAAACATCAAAAATGATTTGCAATAGTTTCCTTCAAACCAAACATACAACGTTTCATGCAGCTCTAATTGAAATGTAATAACTGTTTACAGGTTTGATTGCACTATCAGTATGGAGTAATTGCTTGTCTGCACCAAGCAAGTGGGAGATAAAGTAAATGTGCATGGAAGGGTTTTGTAAAGTCAATAAAATGTTTCTAAAATATACTGTTTTGAGAAGTGTCTTTCTTGTCTCAAAATTCAATCAGAGCTTGACCTCCAGAGAGTCTAGTTACTGCTGGCCTTGGGTGTCTAGAAGACACCTTTATTACTCCAGCTTGGGTTCATTAAAACATGAAACTTCATTATTGCCCCCCCCCCAAAAAAAACTGCATTAAGAAAGCTACTATTGTTGGTTTTTCATATGTTCTGCATAGTACTAGGCTCAACAAATCAGAAGCCTCTTGGCTCTTTATGCAAGCTAAGTATGTTGGCATCTCTGCAGAGGGCAGAAAGAAAGATTGTGCAGAAAAGTAGCAAACTTGAAAATTCCTAACGAACCCCACTGCAATTGGTTCTTTGTGAAAATGCTCAAGAATCATTACAAAGCAACAATGACCAGCCTGGCTCAGAGCAACTGAAGATATAGTTTAAAACATATATAGGAACAAAATGGTATTTGGGAAATTATTTACTCAAGGCAGTAAATGAAAAAGTGGTTTCCTCCATCCCCAATCCCAAAGGCTTTAGAATATCTTTATAAGAGGCAAAATAATCAGGGAAAGGGGGAAAGTTCTGCCTTTTGAGAATGTTAGATAAACAATAACCCATTAGAGAAGGAATTTAGCTTTACTGAGATCTTAAATAACAATCTCATGAGACCTGTATTATTTCCCCATTTTAAATATAAGGAATCTAAAGCTTTGGGAAGTTAATTATTTTTCACATACATAAAAAACTGCAAAATACAAACTCAAATCCAATTAATGCTTTTTCCAAAACCAGTGCTTTGTCCAGAATAATAAGTGACCAATTTCACAATTAAATATATAATATATATATATCATATATTTATATTATATATTTATTTAAATAAATATATAACATATATTTATTATATTATAAATAACTATATAATATATAGTTAAATTGTAAATAAATTTATATATATAAATATATATAATATTAAGTCTATATTATATATTTAATATTATAATAATATTGTATATATTTCTATATATAAATATAATATATATATCACAAGGGAAAGCCACATTTTCATATTAAGATCTGATGTGAAGTTTATTTTCAGGCATTATGTGCTACTATTTCGGGCTTCCCTGCTGGCTCAGTGGTAAAGAATCTGCCTGTCAATACAGCAGATGCAGGCTTGATCCCTGGGTTGGGAAGATTCACCAGAGAAGGAAATGGCAACCCATTTCAGTATACTTGCCTGGGAAATCCCATTGACGAAGGAGCCTGGCGGGCTACAAAGAGTCAGACACAACTTAACGACTAAACAAACAAGCATGCTACTACTCAGAAAGTTAAAAAATGGAATAGTGATTGAAATACAGTTACTTAGCTTCTTCCTCTAAAAGATGGGTTATATAATATAAAGTTTCCTGGGATAGTGTGAAGGATAAATGAAAAACAATATCTTCAGGGTGGTTCAGAAATGTTAATGTGTTTTAAGAGTTGACTCATTGGAAAAGACTCTGATGCTGGGAGGGATTGGTGGCAGGAGGAGAAGGGGACGACAGAGGATGAGATGGCTGGATGGCATTACGGACTCGATGGACGTGAGTCTGAGTGAACTCTGGGAGATGGTGATGGACAGGGGGGCCTGGCGTGCTGCGATTCATGGGGTCGCAAAGAGTTGGACACGACTGAGCGGCTGAACTGAACTGATGATGAAAAAGTTAGTGGTAACTGAAATCATCTTGTCGCATCACTTAATTATGAGCAGACTTGAGTTGGAATGCCAGTTCCAATTGTGTAATAATGGGACAGAACTCTTGCTTTTCTAAAACTCAAGTTTCTGCATTGGTAAAATGGAATCATAATAGTGCCATATTCCACATAATCAGAAAATGCATGTAAAGGGTGTGGTGCAGCAGTTAGTGCAAAAGACCCTGACGCTGGGAACGACTGAGGGCAGGGGGAGAAGCGAGCAGGGGAGGATGAGATGGCTGGATGGCATCATGGACTCAGTGGACATGAGTTGGGGCAAACTCTGGGAGATAGTGAGAGGCAGAGAAGCCTGGTATTCTGCAGTCCACAAGATCGCAAAGAACTGGACCCGACTGACCGCCTGAACAGCAACACAATGAGAAAATGCATGTAGAGGGTGTACATAGTAAAAATAATAGTAAAAACCCATCAGTTAATTTGTTATTAATACATCAACTCAAGAAACATGGATACCCAACAGCTCAGAGCACAATCATACTTTTCCCAAATAAGAAGAATCTTCTAAATTATTTTAATTCTTGGCTGACACATCTCACATCAATATTCAATATTTTAAGAACTTCCCTTTGGAAAGGTGTAAATATCAGCAAGGTACTTTTATAATGACCTTAAGAGATTAGAGGGTTACAATAAACTGCGATATGGTAGCTTTTCTAAGAACAATGACAGTTTTCACAAAAAAAATTTTTAAAGGACAAGAATTTACATGTTAATTTTCTTCATCAGCATATTTAAAGTTTTCATATGGCCCCATTTAACATGAACTACACATCATATGTGTTCAAATTCTACCTGCCTAAACCCATAAAAACTAGAGCATACTAGGGCCGGTGTGCTGTGATTGACAAAGCAATGCCCGTCATCCAAGATGTCCACCTCTTGTCAATATATTATCTTACATGACACTTTGCTGATGTGATTAAGTTAAGGATCTTGAGATGGGAAGATTACATTGGATTCCCTGGTCCAATCAGATCACAGGACTTGTTGTAAGAGTGAGTCAGAAGGATCAGAGTCAGAAAAGGAGGTGTGATCAGGGAAGCAAAGATATGACACTGCTGGAAAGAACCATGAACCAAATAATGGAGGTAGTTTTCTGAAGCTGCAAAAGGCAATGAATAGATTTTTCTTCAGGGTCTCCAGAGTAAACACAGCCCTCCCAACACCTACCTTGCTTTTAGACCAATAGGATCCATTACTGAACTTCTGACCTCCAGAGATATAACATGATAAACTTGTGTTGTTTTAATTCACTAGTTTCTGGCAATTTGTTACAGCAGCAACAGGAAATGAATACAGGTGTCTTTTTCATATATAGTACCTGTAATATTAGAGAACTGGAAAGTTATTATCAAGAAAAATACATTTTGTAAAATACCAAATCTCTCTATATATGTCTAAAGGTATATGCCATCATGGGGCTTCCCAGCTGATGCTAGTGGTAAAGAACCTGCCTGCCAATTCAGAAGATGCAAGAGACATGGGTTTGATCCCTGGGTTGGGAAGATTCCCTAAAGAAGGAAATGTCAACCCACTTCAATACTCTTCACTGGAAAATTCCATGGACAGAGGAGCCTGAGGGCTATAGTCCATGGAGTTGCAAAAAGTCAGACACAACTGAACGACTGAGCACCACGTATGCCATAGTAAAGTTGCTTTACTTGCTATTTTACTTCAAAGAACTGGATATACAATTATCTTAGAAAATGAAATGGGGATATACGTGATAGCATTAATCAAGATTTAAATGAAAGTTCCTCTTTTATTTTTATAAAAATCTTTACCATGGGTTGTTCAAAAATTTGACTGCAATATAAATATACTTGAGAAGCCCAGTTCACATTTTTTAAAAGGGAAGTATTTTCCTACAGAATTTTCTACAGATTTAGAGTTCTGCTACTATATGATATATTTTGTTTATTAGCCTTTATTCAAATATAAGTTTTCAGTGCATAAACGGAGACCTGACAGAATTAGAGAGTTTTAACTACTCTTTTTATTCTTTGGATGAGTCTCTAAAAATGGTACATGGAGAATTTTAAATTTAATTTGTCTAAAGAAGATATTAAAAATAAGTAAATTGATTTGTTTCATATTTTCTTTTCTTAGAGTGATTCAGTTCAGTTCAGTTCAGTTGCTCAGTCACGTCTGACTCTTTGTGACCCCATGAACTGCAGCACACCAGGCCTCCCTGCCCATCACCAACTCCCGGATTTACCCAAACTCATGTCCATCGAGTCGGTGATGCCATCCAGCCATCTCATCCTCTGTCGTCCCCTTCTCCTCCTGCCCCCAATCCCTCCCAGCATCAGAGTCTTTTCCAATGAGTTAATTCTTCGAATGAGGTGGCCAGAGTACTGGAGTTTCAGCTTTAGCATCACTCCTTCCAAAGAAATCCCAGGGCAGATCTCCTTTAGAATGGACTGGTTGGATCTCCTTGCAGTTCAAGGGACTCTCAAGAGTCTTCTCCAACACCACACTTCAAAAGCATCAATTCTTCAGTGCTCAGCTTTCTTCACAGTCCAACTCTCACATCCATACATGACCACTGGAAAAACCATAGCCTTGACTAGATAGACCTTTGTTGGCAAAGTAATGTCTCTGCTTTTCAATATGCTGTCTAGGTTGGTCATAACTTTCCTTCCAAGGAGCAAGCAGCTTTTAATTTCATGGCTGCAATCACCATCTGCAGTGATTTTGGAGCCCCCAAAAATAAAGTCTGACACTGTTTCCACTGTTTCCCCATCTATTTCCCATGAAGTGATGGGACCGGATGCCATGATCTTCGTTTTCTGAATGTTGAGCTTTAAGCCAACTTTTTCACTCTCCTCTTTCACTTTCATCCAAAGCCTTTTTAGTTCCTCTTCACTTTCTGCCATAAGGGTGGTGTCATCTGCATATCTGAGGTTATTGATATTTCTCCCGGCAATCTTGATTCCAGCTTGTTCTTCTTCCAGCCCAGTGTTTCTCATGATGTACTCTGCATATAAGTTCAATAAGCAGGGTGACAATATACAGCCTTGACATACTCCTTTTCCTATTTGGAACCAGTCTGTTGTTCCACATCCAGTTCTAACTGTTGCTTCCTGACCTGCGTCTAGGTTTCTCAAGAGGCAGGTCAGGTGGTCTGTATTCCCATCTCTTTCAGAATTTTCCACAGTTTATTGTGATCCACACAGTCAAAGGCTTTGGCATAGTCAAGAAAGCAGAAATAGATGTTTTCTGGAACTCTCTTGCTTTTCCCATGATCCAGAGGATGTTGGCAATTTGATCTCTGGTTCCTTTGCCCTTTCTAAAACCAGCTTGAACATCTGGAAGTTCATAGTTCACATATTGCTAAAGTCTGGCTTGGAGAATTTTGAGCATTACTTTACTAGTGTGTGAGATGAGTGCAATTGTGTGGTATTTTGAGCATTCTTTGGCATTGCCTTTCTTTGGGATTGGAATGAAAACTGACCTTTTCCAGTCCTGTGGACACTGCTGAGTTTTCCAAATTTGCTGGCATATTGAGTGCAGCACTTTCACAGCATCATCTTTTAGGATTTGAAATAGCTCTACTGGAATTCCATCACCTCCACTAGCTTTGTTCATAGCGGTGCTTTCTAAGGCCCAACTTGACTTCACATTCCAGAATATCTGGCTCTAGCTGAGTGATCACACCATCATGATTATCTTGGTCTTGAAGATCTTTTTTGTGCATTTCTTTTGTGTATTCTTGCCACCTCTTCTTAATATCTTTTGCTTCTGTTATAGTGATTATGATTATAATAAACTTTAGCGGGCTAAACAAAATGGATTTAAACTGGAAAACCAATTGATTTTAAGGCTGGATAAAATGAAATCTAGAGAATAAATTTTTTTTCTCCTATTGTTATTGGTAAAATGACCATTGAAATGTGCCTGCTTATTTGATTTCATTGTTCCCACTATTCTGTCAGTCGACCTCATGCTAGTCATTGAGGTTCTCATTCCTCTGTTGTTTCTGCAAACAAAACATAGGAGGGTATCAAATTGCTTATAAAAATAGCTTATAGGACTGTGCTAAAATATTCCGTATACATAAACTGCTCCACAGACTATATACATATCTCTAGAAGTCACTGAAATTAACAAGTGGTCATTAACTATATATCCTCAAACCATATGTTCTTATTGTCCACAGAAGAAGATTGATGAATGGTCACAGAAGGGTTTTCAAATCTTTAAACTATAAAACAAATTCTTCAAAATGATAAATCCTAAAACTGACTCCAACAATGACTTGTTTATTTAATTTCAGATAAATATTTTGGGATAATTTAGATAAGTATGCTTCATAATCATAAAATTCATAGATTCATAGAATGTTAAAACTGGAATAGATCTTAGATATTATTTAGCTCAGCCCTCTAAATTTACACTGCAAGACAGATGCCTACATATTCTCAGTTATTGAGTTAGGTAAGAGTGGGGCCCAAATTAAAACTCAATTTAAAGATTTATGAAGTTTCACTTCTCTTCACTACTACTTCCTTATGCTGCTGCTGCTGCTGCTAAGTCACTTCAGTCGTGTCCGACTCTGTGAGATGCCATAGATGGCAGCCCACCAGGCTACCCTGTCCCTGGGATTCTCCAGGCAAGAACACTGGAGTGGGTTGCCATTTCCTTCTCCAATGCATGAAAGGGAAAAGGGAAAGTGAAGTCACTCAGTCGTGTCCGACTCCTAGCAACCCCATGGAATTTAGCCCACCAGGCTCCTCCGTCCATGGGGTTTTCCAGGCAAGAGTACTGGAGTGGGGTGCCATCGCCTTCTCCAACTTCCTTATGAGCAAGAAGCAAATTTCACTACTCTTCCTTATGAGGGTTTCCAGTAAATATTCTTCCCAACATTACCACTCATCCCACTAGTATAAGACAATTCTTATAGAGCTGTGACAGTTGTTCGTTACTTATAAGTTCTTCATTGAGAGGCAAACACTGCTAGTGGGGAATGATACTATTAACCTCCTTTCTGCTCATGGTTGAGCCACCAGATAGCAGCCACTCAGGGGTGCAGTAGCAGATAGGCTGGGGCTGGACAATGACCAAGAAGATAGCTATGTTGAGGAAAAAGTTTGGAGAGTGAAGAAAGTAAGAGAGACCAGCTATGATCTACAGGATAACTCCATTGTTACTCTTTCTTCAAACACCAACAACTTCCTCTAACTTTTGCTATGATGAGAAATTTTTGATGAGAAATTTAAGATCAAGAATCAAGGCTTTTTTTACTTTTTCGTTTTTAATCTTCCTTCTTCATATTCTATGTGTCAAACTCTTATGAAATTTTCCCAAGTGAATGAATGATTATAGCTCTCCTCTACAAAGCGCACTGATCATCTCTGTCTAAATTTGAGTTCCAAGAGATAATAACTCATTATTCACAATAGCCAAGGTATGGAAACAATCTTAGTATTCATTGACAGAAAAATGGATAAAGAGAATGTGGTACATGTGTACAATAGAATATTATTCAGCCTTAAAAAGAAGAAAATTCTGTTCTTTGGGACAACATGGGTGAAACTGGAGGGCATTATGCTAAGTGAAATAAGCCGAACAGAAGACAAATGCTTCATGGTATCAATTATAAGGCTTGGGAGTGGGGAAATAGAGCTTGATCAAAGGGTAAAAAATTTCAGTCTAGAAATGAGTATGGTCTGAGGATCTAATTACAACATGCTAACTAAAGTTGATGACACTGTATTGTGTAGTTGAGGGGCTTCCCAGGTGGTTCAGTGGTAAAGAATCCCCCTGCCAATGCAGGAGATGCAAGAGTTGTGCATTTGATCCCTGGATTGGGAAGATCCTCTGGAGTAGGAAATCGCAACCCACTCCAGTATTCCTGTCTGGAAAATTCCATGGACAGAGGAGCATGGTGGTCTGCAGTCCATGGGGTCGCAGAAATTTTCCAAGAGGGTAGTAATAAAATGTTCTCACCGACAAAAATGATTAAAAAAATGAGATGATGCATGTGTTAACTTGATAAGGAAAATTGTTTCACAATATTGTATTAAATCATCATGTTGCACACAAAAAATAATTCAATTATATGCTAAAAAGAATGTCTCAGAGATTTAAGAATATTTATTTTAAAATATTTTCATCACACTTCATGAGAAAAATAAAATGTGATTCAAAAGCCAAAATATAAAAAAAATGACACTTGATAGCTGTGCAACTTCAGGGACTTCACATTATCTGTGCCATAATTTTCACATTGGTAACAAGGGGTTAATAACAATATTTACATTTAAGTTTGTTTTCAGGATTAAATACATTTATACTTGTAAAATGCCTAAGCATTGCTTAGCATATAGAATGTGCTCAGTAGAGATCAGCTATGATTGGTGGGTTCTCCAGTGGGGAAGGGGGTTAATTTTGTCCCTCAGAGGACATTGGTTGTTGCCTGGAGGTGGTTTTGGTTGTCACAACTGGTAGAATGCTACTGGAATCTAATGAGTAGAGGCTAGACACACTGATAGACAGTGTGTTGAAAAGCAGAGACATTACTCTCCTGACAAAGGTCTGTACAGTCAAGGCTATGATCTTCCCAGTGGTCAGTACGGCTGTTAAGAGCTGGACCGTAAAGAAGGCAGAGCGCCAAAGAATTGATGCCTTTGAACTGCGGTGCTGGAGAAGACTCTTGAGAGTCCCCTAGACAGCAAGTAGATAAAACCAGTCAATCTCAAGGAAAATCAACCCTGAACACTTGTTGGAAGGACTAAAGCTGAAGCTGAAACTCCAGTAGTTTGGTCATCTGATGTGAACAGCTGACTCATTGGAAAAGTCCCTGATCCTGGGAAAGACTGAGGGCAGAAGGAGAAGAGGGAGTCAGGGGATGAGATGGCTGGATAGCATCACCAGTGCAATGGACATGAACTTGGGCAAACTTTGGGAGACGGTAAGAGACAGAAAGGCCTGGCACGCTGCAGACCATGGGGTTGCAAAGAGTTGGGCATGACTGGGCGACTAAACAACAACAACACTGCTAAAGACCCCTTAATGCACAGGGCAGCCCCACAACAAAGAAGTAGCTCAGCAAGTCAATAATGCTAAAGTAGAAAAACTAAACTCTTACTACTGCTGTTACTACTACTGCTACTACCACTACCACTGCTGCTAGTACTCGGCCTCCTCCTCCACAGTAACGGGATGTAGGTATCCGTGTGTGCCTAGTAGTTGCTCAGTCGTGTCCAAGTCTTTGCAACCCTATGGACTGTAGCCCGCAGGGCCCCTCTGTCCATGGGATTATTCAGGCAAGAATACTGGAGTGGGTTACCATTTTCTCTTCCAGGTGATGTTCCCCAGCAAGAGATCCAACCTGTGTCTCCTGAATTGACAGGTGGATTCTTTACCATTGAGTCACCTGGAAGCCATATCATGTAGGTATAATCTTTCCTTTTTCATCATTATTATTGTTGTTGCTCATTTTTGTCTATTTTTATTTGTTTATGTGTGATTCCTTCTCAGATAATTACAAAAGCAACTCTCTGGAGTAAGGAGAATTTAATCAATGTCTACTACTTTAATATAAAAAATTGCCCTGGTGGCTCAGATGGTAAAGCGTCTGTCTACAATGTGGGAGACCCGGGTTCGATCCCTGGGTCAGGAAGATCCCCTGGAGAAGGAAATGGCAACCCCCTCCAGTAATCTTGCCTGGAAAATACCATAGACGGAGGAGCCTGGTAGGCTATAGTCCATGGGGTCACAAAGAGTCGGACACGACTGAGCGACTTCACTTTCTTTTCTTTCTTTCTTATGTATAATATATTAATTAAACTAATCCTCAATTCAGAACAGGGCAAAGTTAACTCTGTTAAGAACACCACCAAAGCAGGTCACAATCTTAGGTATTAAAAACAAAAGTGCTATTCAATGGCCAATTCAGCATTAACATTCCCAAAGATCAGGGGATCCCATGTTTGTGACTCTAAACAGAAGCAAACATGTTCACTAGCTGGTAAATTAAAGATGATTTATTTGTGTAAAATTCAACTTCTTTGACATTATTGGCATCATGGATGTCCTGAATAAGAGACTATATGGTTTTTTCTGATTTTTTAAATTCAGTTTGTATATCTGTCTTCTCTGGCTGTTGCAACAAAATTCCAGAGGCTGTTGGGCTTAAACAACATAAATCAATTTTATCACAGTCCCAGAGGCTAGAAATCTAAGATCAAAGTATTGTTAGGGTTGGTTTCTGTTGGGAACTCTTTTCTAATACTATGTCTTCACATGGCCTTTCCCCTTAAAAGGACACAAGTCCTATCAGTTTAGGGCCCCACTCTTATGACCTTATTTAACCTTAATTACCTCCCTAGAGCTTCCCAGGTGGTCCTGTCTCAAAGCATAGTCACATTGAAAGAGCTTCTGCATAAATTTTGGAGGATCACAATTCAGTCTATAAGTGTGCTCAAGGGATGAAATAGATAAAGATAGATGAAAGCAAGGAGTGAGAGGAGAAAACTGTATTCCACTCCATTGTAATCTCTTTTTCTCTTTGGGACTAATTAAAGCTGGGAATTTTATTGGAAAGCTGTTTAAAATTGTGCATGCTGCAGTTAATTAACTCTGGAGAAAATTCCTTAGGTTTACTTTTCCGTGCATAGAGTTATTCTTTTATATTAGTCTTGAGAGTTAGACATGTAGAGAAAAATGCTCACATTTAAAAATGTGTGCAAATATATACTGTGCTTACTTTTTTTCATTGCATAGCATTGTGTATGTTATTAAGAAGCATGTGTATAAAGAAGTTTCTAGTATTTTGAAAGTCTAACACTTATTCTGATTTTAACTTTATTCTGAACAAAGAAGCATTCACTATATAGTTTGGACATTTATGTCCTTAGCCAAAGAAAGAATGTTAACTGAATTCCTATAATCTGTTACTAGGAAAAAAATATTGTTAGGCTTTGACTGTGACTTTGGATAATCTTGAGGAATATTCTAAGCATGTAAACATTTAAAGTCCAGTTTCCTTAGATCTACTAATTTGTTGAAAAACATTAGGTCATTTTTTTTGCTTTATAACTAGGGTTACTAAAATTTCTGCCTTCATCTTTCTTTCCCCTTTGTGCCTCCCTCCCATTCTTATTAGGATAAAGGTCTGTATTATCTGGATTTGGAAATACCCTAGGGGAAAAATTACTTTGCCAATAAAGGTCCGTCTAGTCAAGGCTATGGCTTTTCCAGTGGTCATGTATGGATGTGAGAGTTGGATTGTGAAGAAAGCTGAGTGCTGAAGAATTGATGCTTTTGAAGTGTGGTGTTGGAGAAGACTCTTGAGAGTCCCTTGGACTGCAAGGAGATCCAACCAGTCCATTCTAAAGGAGATCAGCCCTGGGATTTCTTTGGAGGGAATGTTGCGGAAGCTGAAACTCCAGTACTTTGGCCACCTCATGCGAAGATTTGACTCATTGGAAAAGACTCTGATGCTGGGAGGGATTAGGGGCAGGAGGAGAAGGGGACGACAGAGGATGAGATGGCTGGATGGCATCACTGACTCAATGGACGTGAGTCTGAGTAAACTCCGGGAGTTGGTGATGGACAGGGAGGCCTGGCGTGCTGCGATTCATGGGATCGCAAAGAGTCGGACACGACTGAGTGACTGAATTGAACTAAACTGAACTGAGGGGAAAAATTCTTATTTATTACAAATTATGGGAGAAAAGTTCTACACTATGTGATTCATGACAACATTATGGGAACACCCTCTTTCAAGCCCAAGGATTATCACTCCAGTCTGATCCTGCATGATCTTTCATGGTTGATAACAAATATCTTTGTAATGAACAAGATTTCTCTTAAATACAAGTCCACTGTTAGCTCCCTACTCCCACACCCTTTAGTTCATTCTCCACTGATATTTTCTTGAAGAGTAACTCAGATAAACACCTCCCCATGCCTAAAACTCTTCAAAAGATTTAGAATAAGATCCAAACTCCTGTCTTCATACGGTGTCTCTTTTCCATCACGTTGGCTGTGACACCACTCTCATCTCTCCTGACAGTTGTTCCCTCACCATCCTGTTAAAGTACCACCTCAGTCTCCATCAGGTCAATGTCTAACTCTTGCCCTATTTTAGTTTTCTTCATAGAACATGCCTTTCTTGAGAATCTGTATATACATTTATTCTATTTTAATGTGTATATTTTCATATTGTCATTTTTTTACCCCATTATAATCCTAGGTCCATTAGGGCAGAGATTCTTGCCTGTCAAGTACACTGTTTTACCCACATGCATGGTTCAGCACTGGCACATTGGAGCTGCTTGCATTAGTTTTTTTTTTTTTTTTTTAATTCCTGTGCAAGAAAGACACATAGACAAATTGCCATGGGCATTACAATGACTCAAATTTATTATCTCATGGTTTTGTTGGTCAGAAGTCCAGGCCTGGCTAAGACACATTCTCTCCTTAGGCTCTCATCAGGGTGCAATCAAGCTATCAACTGGATTATGTTATTTTCTGAAGCTGTGGATCTTTTGAAAAATTTACTTCACTGCAGGTAGAATTAGGTTGGATATGGTTTTAACACTGAGGCCCCTGTTTTTTTGTGACTATTGACCAGAGGCTGCTCTCGGCTTGTAGAGCCTCTACATAGTCTCTGGTGCCATGGCCTTCTCTATGAAGTGAAGAAGAGAAGAGAAGTCACTCAGTCGTGTCTGACTCTTTGCGACTCCACAGACTGTAGCCCACCAGGCTCCTCGGTCCATGGGATTTTCCAGGCATGAATACTGGAGTGGGTTGCCATTTCCTTCTCCAGGGGATCTTCCCGACCCAGGGATCGAACCCGGGTCTCCCACATTGTAGGCAGACACTTTACCATCCAAGCTACCAGGGAAGCCCTTCTCTATAGGATCTGTCATCTTTGAACTTCTCTGACTTCTTCTGTTGCTGACCATCATCACCTGGTTAGGTCAGGCCCACCCACACTCAAGGGAAAGGGATTAATGCAGGGTGTGCACTTCAGAAGGTGGGTATCTTGAGGATTATATACTTAATAGATTCTGAATTTATAAAGTGATGCCACTCCATCTTTGTAACAAATTTTAAAATTGTGAAAATGAATACATTAAAGAAGTATTTACTTAGCTTGTACTAGGGAACAGGCTTCCCTTATGGCTCAGCTGGAAAAGAATCTGCCCACAATGTGGAAGACCTGGGTTTAATCCTGGGTTGGGAAGATCCCCTGAAGAAAGGAAAGGCTAGCCACTCCAGTATTCTGGCCTGGAGAATTCCATGAACTACAGTCCATGGGGTCGTAAAGAGTTGGACACGACTGAGTGACTTTCCTTTTCAAGGAACATTGTTTGCTGTGGTTTGTTTGTTTTAATCCACAAACATATAGTGAAGGACAGGGAAGTCTGGTGTGTTGCAGTTCATGGGGTCACAAAGAGTTGGACATGACTTAGCCATTGATCAACAACATGCATACTTTTCTGTAAGTAAATTGTGAGCAGCCAATTCTGTTAAACCCATGAATGTGATTAACCAGAATTTGATCACCAGTGTATGGGCATGAGTATTCATAAGTAGCCTTCAATTAGAAAATGTAATTTGGCTTCTCCTCCTAAACTATTTTCTTAGTCAAATGTCTATTTTTTATTTCCAATGGTTCATGATTTTTCTGATGAGAATTTAGAAGATGTTAAATAGGTTCTCATCTTCTTGACATTTCATTTTACCTAATGTTTTTTCTCCAAAATGGGAAGAAAAAAAACTGTAGTAGTATTGATTATGAATGTGTCTTTATCATAAGAATTAGAAAAGTAAATAGGAAAGAACTGGGTCTTTGGTCTGACCAGTCTCTGAATTTTGACTTCATTTTTATATGCTATATCATCATGAGTTATGTATTTTTCTTTCACTTCAGTCAATTAAAATGGTAACAATAGTTAACTCAAAAGACTGGTGTAAAGAGTAAAGAGATAAATTATCTATAAAAGAGGCACATAGTAGGCATTCAATCAAAGTGAGATTTTTTTTCCACAGGTAGAAAATAAAGATATGGGTAATATTCCATAAATACTTGTCTATAAAGCAGAATAGACAAGTGCTTTCCCCCAGACCTACTAGATTAGATACTCAAGAACAGGGACCCAGGAATCTACAATTTAAACAAACACCTCAAGTCATCAGTAGTAAACTAAAGTCTGAAAACCAAAGATAGGGAATTACACAAAGAATTCATTAAGCAGAGAAAAATAAAATGTATTTTCATATATAAATTACTGAAAAATATTTTTCTCCTTTTAAAGATATAATCATTACTAAAAAGTCAAGCTTATTTCCTGTCTTGTTAAATTCTGTATACTCTATGTTAGCTTACATTGTATTAAAATATGTATTGTATTGTTTAAGAATCTTATTTTTGCTTTTTCTCCTCATATGCTGCAAACTGAAATTATCCCTTCTTCCCTCCAAAGTCTTAGAATCCTGTCTTTGTTTTCAACTAACAATATTCAGGAAGGCAAATAATATTCACATTTTGCTTTATTTCACATTGCAAACATAAGCTTATTTGTATATATTTATGTTTGGTCTTTCAACTAGAAGCCAAATGGTGATGTTCACAAACCAAGTATGTCTCATAGAAATACTTTCGGGACAAAAATTCAAGATGTGGTTAAAATATATGGGAGACAATTGGAAAGAAAATTTGACTATTTAAAAGCAGTGTGTCCTGAAAAATCAGCCAAAGTCCTGAGGTTCACTAACCATCCACATGCATAATTACACTCTTAGCTAAAGATAAAGGTTTTAGAGTTTTCTCTTTTAGAGTTTCACATTTCAACCATTATCAGTTAAATTCAGAAAATTGTCTTTCTTCTCTTCTGGAACCCCCACCCTGCTCTGACCTTGAACTATCTCCAGATCTTATTTTTGATTAGAACTGTATGCAGTGACCGTCTTTACTGGCATGGAGGCAGATCATTGTAGCGCAGCATAACTGAAGCTCATAAAGAGCTTTATTGCCGTCGTCCTTTGAAACTGGAAGAGAATGTGTCCAGTCTTCCCACTGTGTCTCATCAGCCCAGCAAATTATATCTTTTCCCCTCATGAGGAGCTGCATCACCTCCAGATGCATTCTGAAACACAAGTTGAAGATAATGAGACAAATACTGGACACGTCATGCTTCTGACAGAGGCCACTGAGTATAAGCTTATGGAAGAGAATTAATTTGGCCAGAGGCTGCAGCTCTGGTTTAGCTTCCTTCACTTCATGACCCGGATCACTGTGTCTCTCAGATGTAGCAGATGTCAATACACAGACCAAAAATCATATTCTAAAATGAAAACAGCCCTTTAAGAACTCTGAGGGGCATGTGGCTTTGTTCACGGATGGCGGAAGGACTGAGGGAGGCTAGTTACTTACATAGGTTAAAGTGTTCACAGGCTTGCCAAGGTTTTGGATTTTAAACTCTTCCCCCTCTCATTGTTCCCCACACACAAAGGATTTCTTCTTTGTAGTTTTAAATAACTAAAGGACTTCAAACAGTTCTTCAGATGCTGCACTTTTACACTTAACATTTTGTTGTGATATTAGAAAAAAATCTTGCTTGGTGACAAATATGACAAAAGCTCTGCAAAAAGCTCATGCTACTAATAAAAGTAATCTAAATTAGTTAAAAAGGCATAGAAAGCATGTAAAACTGATTAATATTTACCATAGGCCAGGCTCTATTTTAAAAGTACAGACTTTGGAGACAGAATTTCTGGGCTCAAATTCTAGCTCCAGCAAGCTGAACTTTAGAAAAGTTACTTAAAAGTTTCTGGGCCTAGGTTTCTTAATCCAGTATAAAACCAACCTCTTAGAACTGTTGTGAAGACTTAATATGTGTACAGTACTTAGAATATTGTCTACACACTTTTAAGTGCTTAAAGATATCTATTATCATCAGTGTCAGTGTTAACAATGCTATTAATAGCTATTATCATTATTAATAACTCATAGCATTAATATTTTAATTATTAATAACTTTTATCATTAGTGATAACATAATTACTGATAACTATATCAAATGGTAATACATCATTTTTATTACTTTAAGCATTATCTCTTCTAATTTCACAAAAATCTTAACTCTGGTTCTAGTTTCCCTTTATACAGATGTTTGATTGCACAAAGTTCAAAAGAAAAAAAACAATGCCTGATACTATATGATCAGTAATTGCCAGTACTGGACAGGAGTTGTCCAATTCTAAAGTGTGAGGCATCACGTGTTTCTACCTTTGTATGTAAGCAGGTACATTAAAAAACAAATGAAAAAGGCAACTAACAGTCATTGAACTCCTTCCTGCGCTAAAGACAGCTCTGTCCAGTGATGGGACCATGTTTCCCCACTGAGCCACCCTAGAGCAGACTTTTACCTGGTTTCCTTTAGTATCACTTAATACATATACCTGTGTGTGGGCAAGAGCGGGGAATGTTTCTTCCAAACCTCCACCACCCCTCCAACATTACTTTTTGCGAGTACTTGTGAGCAACCCAGGAATTAAAAATGGTAAGCCGGATAGGATCCAAGTAAGTTCAAAGACATCCATTCATTCATCCACTCATTATCAAACTTAGCAGCTATTAGGTACCAGACATTGCTCCAGATGAAAGGAACAGTACTGAAAAAGAGAAAAATGGTTTTCTGTTCTCATGGAGCTTACTACAAAATGGAGAAGAGAGACAGCAATCAAGCAAACAAATATATCATAAATATTTACTAGTACGAAGAGCTAGATTGTGTGTGATGGAGAAAACCTGGGAGAGTACTTTAAATCTAGTTCCAGGAAAGACCATTTTGAATATCTAAGTTGAGATCTGAATGACAAAAAGAAGTAGTTATGGAAAGATGAGAAGAAAGTGCATTCTGGGTAGAGAGGAGAGTTAGGGTAGAGAGGAGAGTTAACATGGCAAGGACTTGGAATTTTCAAGGAACTGAGGGGAAAAAAAAGAACAACACTGCACAATATGGTAGGGGGTAGTAGACCAGGAGGACAGAGGTAGACAATAAGGTCAGAGAAGTAGGAGGGGGTCGGATTTAAGAGACAGGATAAGACAGATATCACTGACAGAATGAAATGATCTGATGTACTTTTCAATTTTTTTCAATTAAAAAAACATGGATTAAAAAAAAATGCTATGTGAAACATGGATTTCAGAAGGATAAGAGGAAAAACAGGTCCCTGGAAGACGAATTAGGAAGCTTTTTATAGGATTTCAGGTGAGATGTGAGGGTCGACTAGACAAAAGTAATTGTGCTCTAATGTGGAGAAAGGGACAAAAGTGGAGACGGGCTTGAGAGAGTTAGAGCTGAGCGGTTGTGTGTTGAGGTTCAGGGAAAGAGCAGACTCAGTGGTAGACAGAAGTCCCAATGATGAAGTCCACAGTTGAATCAGGATGTTAATGTGAAGCGCAGGAAAGGTGGATCCGGAGCCCAAACACTTTTGCGCATTGGGAATTTGGGGCACTTCCTCCACGGGGCAGCTGGGATATGAGGGTGAGAGAGATGGTGCTCGCTCCACCTCTGGATGCTGATTCTCCTGGTCATGTGGCCCCAACAGTTCCTGGTGCTGCATCTTGGGCAGGAGCTACAATTATATATCTGTTCCTTTACTGGTAATGCTCAAAATTCTCCAAGCCAGGCTTCAACAGTACGTGAACCGTGAACTTCCAGATGTTCAAGCTGGATTTAGAGAGGAATCAGGGATCAAATTGCTAACATCTATTGGATCATCGAAAAAGCAAGAGAGTTCCAGAAAAACATCTACTTCTGCTTTATTGACTATGCCAAAGCCTTTGACTGTGTAGATCACTACAGACTGTGGAAAATTCTTAAGGAGATGGGAATACCTTTTCACTTGACCTGCTTCTTAAGAAATCTGTATGCAGGTCAAGAAGCAACAGTTAGAACTGGACATGAAACAACAGACTGGTTTCAAATAGGAAAAGGAGTATGTCAAGGCTGTATACTGTCACTCTGCTTATTCAACTTATATGCAGTATACCACGAGAAATGCTGGGCTGGATGAAGCACAAGCTGGAATCAAGACTGCTGGCAGAAATATAAATAACCTTAGATATGCAGATGACACCACCCTTATGGCAGAAAGAGAAGAACTGAAGAGCCTCTTGATGAAAGTGAAAGAGGAGAGTGAAAAAGTTGGCTTAAAACTTAACACTCAGGAAACTAAGATCATGGCATCCAGTCCCATCACCTCATGGTAAATAGATAGGGAAACAGTGACAGACTTAATTTGGGGGGGGGGCTCCAAAATCACTGCAGAGGGTGACTGCAGCCATGAAATTAAAAGACGCTTACTCTTTGGAAGAAAAGTTATGACCAACCTAGACAGCATATTAAAAGGCAGAGACATTACTTTGCCAACAAAGGTCCATCTAGTCAAAGCTATGGTTCTTCCAGTAGTCATGTATGGATGTGAGAGTTGGACTATAAAGAAAGCTGAGTGTGGCAGAATTGATGCTTTTAAACTGTGGTGTTGGAGAAGACTCTTGAGAGTCCCTTGGACAGCAAGGACATCCAACTAGTCCTGAAGGAAATCAGTCCTGAATATTCATTGGAAGGACTGATGTTGAAGCTGAAACTCTAATAATTTGGCCACCTGATGCGAAGAACTGACTCATTGAAAAAGACCCTAATTCTGGTAAAGATTGAAGGCAGGAGGAGAAAGGGACGATAGAGGATGAGATGATTGGATGGAATCACTGACTCAGTGGACATGAGCTTGAGTAAACTCTGGGAGTTGGTGAAGGTCAGGGAGGCCCGGCATGCTGCAGTCCATGGGCTCGCAAAGAGTTGGACATGACTGAGTGACTGAACTGAACTGATTTCTGCTATGTAATTCTGTCCCTTGTTGTTCCAATAAAGGAATAGACTTATAGCTCTTGTGTTTAGAAGCCTAAAGTTTAGGCCTAGGACATGGGAGACGTGCGAGAATGTACATACGCATCATGGAAAAAAAAAAAAAGGCACAAAAAACCCACAAGTGAAGGGATAGGAGGTGAGAAGAGGCTAATAGGATTAGATACCATGCAACAGAAGCTGGGGAACAGAGTTTGCACTTCAAACCTTTTATTCCAGAAACTGAAGTTTTTAAATGTTACAGGGTTTTATATATGTAACTAGGAAAAGTAGAAAGGGTATTAATTCATAATTCTAAACCTTTGTATACATCCCCACTTTTTCTTTAATTAATATGCCATTGTTATTGTTCAGTCACTAAGTCATATCCGACTATGATCCCAAGAATTGCAGCTCACCAGGCTTCTTTGTCCTTCACCATCTCCTGAAGCTTGCTCAAATTCATGTCCATTGAGTTGGTGATGCCATCCAGCTAGTCTGGGTTCAATCCCTGGGTAGGAAAGATCTCCTGGAGAAGGAAATGGCAACCCACTCAAGTATTCTTGCCTGGAAAATTCCATGGATGGAAGAGTCTGGCAGGCTACAGGGGTCACAAAGAGTTGGACACAATGAGTGACCTCACTTATTATATGTATTGACCACTATTTTAGTCATGTGTTAGCCAACTTTTTAGACTCTGAGAATGTAACTGCTGTACTAGGTATCTCCAGGGGAAGTTATCCTAAGAGCTGACCTCAGGTAATATGGCTGACCCCATATAATATTATATATGGAGCTAAAAGTGAACAAATAGATATATTGTAATATATTGTATAGGAAATGATAATAGATACCAAAAAGGAAAAAAAAATCAGAGTTAGCAAATCATGGGACAAATCATGCAATTTTCTTTTTTTTTTCTTTTATTTTTTTAAGAATAAATCATGCAATTTTATATCAAGGAAGTTCTCAGTGTTGAAAGGGACTTTTAGGTTTATCTAACCAAAATCTGAGTAAGTGTGAAGTGTGGTTGGAGGAGACTTGCTCCTTCAGTGTCTGAGAATAGCCTGTGTTTTTTACATATTTATGATTCCAAAGACAATGTAACCTTTCTACTACCACATTGCCTTAGCCATGATATTCTCAGCAAAACATGTAAAGTAATTTAAGTTGTGCATAAGATCAGGAAGAAAATTCTTTTCTACATATTAAACTTCTAAATCACATAATTCTTCTTCCTACTTGAGTTGAATTATACTACCAAACTTAATATTATAGAGGCCAGACAATAAGAAAAAACATTTAAGAACACAATATCAGAGGTAATCTAGAAACCTGGGATAGGTGTTTGAAAGATAAGAAACAGCTTACGTCTGCTGTTTAATCAGAGACATTCTGGTGCCAAAATCTGTTACTGACATTTCGTTTTCCCAAACACTAGAGGAGTCTCTTCAAGTGTTATGTTTAAAATATTAATTCTGGCTCTAGTTCTTCTTGAACTGATTAAAAAAAATCTTGTTTGAATTTGCTTTAACCTTGCAAGTCAAAATATCAACTGTGTTTTCATCCCAAAAAAGGAAAACAGAGAGAAAGTGTATCACTAGCTTTAGGAAACTGCTCATGTAATTGTCTCCTTGAAAACTTTTTATTACTCAGCCGTTAAAAAGAATTCATTTGAATCAGTTCTGATGAGATGGATGAAACTGGAGCCGATTATACAGAGTGAAGTAAGCCAGAAAGAAAAACACCAATACAGTATACTAACACATATATATGGAATTTAGGAAGATGGCAATGACGACCCTGTATGCAAGACAGGGAAAGAGACACAGATGTGTATAACGGACTTTTGGACTCAGAGGGAGAGGGAGAGGGTGGGATGATTTGGGAGAATGACATTCTAACATGTATACTATCATGTGAATTGAATCGCCAGTCTATGTCTGACGCAGGATGCAGCATGCTTGGGGCTGGTGCATGGGGATGACCCAGAAAGATGTTATGGGGAGGGAGGTGGGAGGGGGGTTCATGTTTGGGAAAGCATGTAAGAATTAAAGATTTTAAAATTTAAAAAATAAAAAACTAAAAAAAAATAAAAATAAAAAAATAAAATGGAAGCCCAAGGGATTTGAGATTTCGTTAGATAAGCAACGACCTGATGCTGGAATATTAGCAGGGAAACTGGTAATTGCCAACCTCAAACGTTTTGATGGGGCATTTTTCATGTCATTACCACCCTTACCTGTAATTCAACCCATTATCACCTTCTGTCCTGATTACACAAAAGCTGAGTCTCAAAGTACCCAGTATATACGAATTATATTTAATCATGTTAGACCTGAGATGCTAATTTCCTACGATGAACCTTCTAGTTCCTGCTGTGCCACGGCCTATCTTTGAAATCTTGAATGTATCTTCGCTAGACTATTATTTCTTCATCCTAAAAAATTCTGTTTTGAAAGTTATATATTTACATATTTAAAAAATCTCTTTAAGCTCTAATAGTCTTAGGTATTCACACAAACTGTAAGAGGTTTGCCATGTTGGGAGATGTTTAAACACTTTCTGAGTCAGACAAATATGCATTTGGACCCTGATTCATCAACTTACTGGTTATCTTGGGCTAATAACATAGACTGTGTCTCATATTTTTTTTCTTTAAAGTGGAGGTTAAAAATAAGACATTTTTGAAGGGTAAATGACGTAATGCAGGGGAAGTACTTAGCTCAATGCCCAGCACTTAATAAAAAATTCAATCAACATTCCCTCGTGTTCCCATGTGTTATGCTTCGTATTTTCCCAAAGATTCCTGGTAGAATTTGACTGCTCATCACATTGCCAAGTAAGGTATGGTTTCTGCAGTTTTGTTAGGGGAAAAAAACAAACAGAGAAGCAATTACAGTATTGGAAGAACAAGCTGTGCGAATATGTCAATATTTTTAAGCTTAAAACAAACTTCCCCTTCGGGTAGAATTGTTAGCTCTACCAGTATTGGCTAGGCATTTGGAAATTTTCTAAAAATATTGTATTTGTTAGCTTTTACTGTGTAACAAACTATTTCTAAACTTAGTGGCATAAAACAGCAATCACTTTATGAAGCCCACCGTTTCATGGGAAGTTTTTCTGAGCAGGCTGGGCTGAGCTCTGTGAGGCTGCAATTACTGTTGAACATATATATATATATATATATATATATATATATATATATGTATATTTATAATATTGTACAATTGTATACATCTATTTTTCAAATTAGGACATTTCTATTACTTACCAATTAATTGACATTCCAATCTATTTGGAATTTAATTTGGGGAACTCCATTCATTTAATCTCCAAACCCTGTGATGCTTGATCTCCTCTCAGGACAACTTTAGTTCCAACCTGTCGCTCTACCATGTTGCTAAAATGGTACCCCATGAGTGACGAGCACCACTATGGTTCGAACTGTTATTGTGTGCTAGACTTTGCGCCAAGTGCCTCGCCTATTTTATTTCATTGAATTCTCACAGCAGATTATTCACTTTTTCAGACAAGAAGACAGAAAGTTAAGCATCAGTAACAGTTAAAAAGGCAGTGTATAAACCAGAGGTGTCTAATTCTAAACATAGACAACTGAATTAAAGTGCTTCTGTTCCCTTTCTGTTCCAGTACAATCCTTTTGGATAGTTACAATCCATCTTCACCACTATAGTGAGGTTATTTCCTCAAATTCCATTTTGTTCTTAGAGCATTACAACAAGCAACCAACAGTCTCAATGGCTTAAGCAACACAGATTTATTTCCTGTTCATGCTACATGATCTCAGCTGATTAGCTAAGGATTCTGCTCCACAACGTCCATACTCCATGATGAAAGGCCCTTCTCTGGTTAATCAACATAATATGGGCATGTTCCATAGCATAAAATAATATGTTATGCCTTCTATTATATGCCATAATTTTCTTAAGAAAGCCCTGGTCATTGCATCTAAGATGGTTTCATCATTTCAGTTAGCTGGTATTCCCATCCTCATGAGAAGGAGTATTCTCATGAGAATAAGAGCACAATTCCCAGAAATCAGACCTCCTGTGTGTCAATAGCTGTGGTAAGCTACCTGAACTTTCCATGTCTTAGTTTATTTCCTGTGAAATGTATTGTGACCATTTCATAGAGTTGCTTGAGAATTAACTGAGGTTTTACTACAAAGAAGAAATGTAGATGGTCAACAGGCACATGAAAAGATGCTCAACACCGCTAATCATCAGGGAAAGACAACTCAAAACCACAGTGAGATGTCACTTCGTACCTGTCAGAATGACTACCAGCAAAAGAACACAAATAACCAATGTCTGCAAGCATATGACGAGAGAGAACACTTGTACACTGTTGACAGGAATGTAAATTGATGTAGCCACTGCAGAAAACAACATGGAGGTTTCTCAAAAAGCTAAAAGTAGAATTATCATACTATCCAACAGTTTCACTTCTGGGGATATATCTGAAGAAAACAAAAACACTAATGCAAAAAGATACGTGTCCTCAGTGTTCACAGCAGCCTTATTTACAACTGTCAAGGTATGGAGGCAACCTAAGTGCCCATTAACAGATGAATGGATAAAGATAAGATATCTATTTGCAATGCAGTATTACTTAGCCATAAAAAAAAGAACAAAATTTGCCAATTGCAGCAGCATGAATGGACTTGTAGGGCATTATGCTAAGTAAACTAAGTCAGATAAGACAAATACTGTATGACATCACTTATATGAGGAATCAAAAACTACAACAAGCTAGTGAATATCATAAAGAAAGAAACAGACTCATAGATATAAAGAACAAACTAATGGTTGCCAGTGTGGGGAATGAGGTGGGGAGGGACAAAATAGGAGAATAAGGGGCACAAACTATTAGGAATAAAATAAGATACAAGAATATACTGTACAACACAGGGAATATAGCCAATATTTTATAATAATCATAAATGCAGTATGACCTTTAAAAATTGTGAATCACTATATTGTATATCCACTCCAATATTCTTGCCTGGAAAATTCTATGGATAGAGAGGAAACTTGTGGGCTACAGTCCATGGGGTCACAAAGAGTCAGACAAAACTGAGCATGCGTGCATATTGTATACATATGTAATGGTACGTCAATATATTTTTTAAAGAGAATTAACTGAGGTTGGGTGTGCTAAGTCACTTCAGTCACGTCTGACTCTTTACGACCCGGTGAACGTGTAGCCTGCCAGGCTTCTTTGTCCATGGGATTTTTCCAGGCATGAATACTGAAGCGGGTTGCCATGCCCTTCTCCAGGCATGATAAGGACACATTCTTGAGGTTGTAGATGTGTATAAAGTATGCAGACCTTGACTGACTCATGGTAAATAATATATACATGTTAGTTAATAATTTATTAATAAAATTATAATCACTAGGAGTAGAATTTTTGAGAGAAAGGTCATATAAACACTAAAGCTTTAAATATACAAAGCAAAGATGAAATGTGTTTTTAAAATTTAGGGCCCTACAAATATTACAAAGGATTCTTGAGAAGAACTACAGCTACTCTGTGGAATAGACTACGCACAGCTACTAATGAAGCGCAGAGAATAGATGAAGCTCTAAGCTACGTGTAGACAGGTTAGAATCTTTTCAATAATATGTTCTTCCTAAATAGCCCCAAATCTACATTCTCTATAAATCAACTTCCCCTTACACTCTGGCCTATGTCCCACGTTAAACCCTAGGAACATTTGTTCTTTGTTAAAAGCTTATTTCTGAACCTCATGCTATCCTTAATACAAGGCAGTCCTGCCTGCCAGTTCTATCCTTCAGACTTTTCATGAGTTTACTGTATAAAGTTAAGTCAGAATGATTCAGCTTAACAATCATCCATGACACATGCATGTCCAGGTTCCCCGGTTCCTATACAGTAACTGTCTCCTCTCCTCTCCGTTTCTGAGCTCTCAGAAACATTTTCTTCCCTTAATATGACTATATGTATATATATCTTTTCCATTTTTATACATTTTTTTTACATTTTTCATACATAAGGCTATATCATCTATCTAATTTTTACAAGAGGCAGTGGAGTTTCCAAAAATAAAAAGTGTTATTACAGTGCATTCTGTATGTTGCTAAGATTATCATTGTGCTTATTATTTGACTTTTTTTCCTGAAGAATTTTAAAACCTTGTTTTATTTCTTGCAACTCCATGTACTTTCTGTGATTTCTTTTTACTGAAAGGATATGCACATTACAGAGAAACAAACATAAAATTTTGCTCTGAAATTTGCTAAACAAGTAGATGAGCTGGCTACTATAGTTTTACTAAAAAAACACGAATCATATCACTGTAACTTGAGAAAGCAGCAATCCCCATACTGAGGGATGAAAAGACTCAGATACCATTGACTTACAAGCTCAAAGTCCATTGAAAATACAGAGTCGAGACTTGGCTCTCTGTTCCTTGACACATATGACTAGCATTTGGTTAATGTGAGTGTCTTGCTAATACATTCAGTGCAATCTTTTCCCCAGCATGATTAACGGTAGTAGGGCTGCTGCTGAAAAGGTGTGCTTAATGTATTGTAAAGGGTCACAGATGGGGAGTATTAAGTCCAAGATGCCCAGCTAGCTAGACTATGAAAGATATAATCCATATTTAATATCCTTTCCCATTAACAGTAACAATCACATGTAAGTGATTTCAGTTAAGAACTAATCTAAGGCAGTAACAAAGTTAGATGGCATCTCTAATTACAGAAGGTAGGGCCCCATTAGTCTCACCCACTATTGGCTGTTCACCAGTGTTGGTAGAATTTAATATGGGTTTTATGACAATAGGTAATGAAAGCAGATATTTGGTATACAGTTACTCAAGAAAAAAAAATTAAGAGAATCAAGTTTATTCCACATCTTTAAACCATTTCTTTTGAAAAACATGATTAAAAACCATCTAACTTAATATGAACTCATGGGGCTTTTATTTTTCTTCTGTTGCTAAAATTAGAGGACATTGACAGGGCAATTTACTCATTCAGCATAAATGAAACCTGTTTCAGACTATGGCTGTTTCTGGATCACCTGATTTTATTTAGTGGGATTAATTAAATTTATTGTATTTCCACATAACAGACTTTCTTTGGATAATACACTCTAAAACTAACATAATGAACTTACTAGCTTGCAACTAGACCAGTTAACATAAACTCACAGTCTGCGATTCTGAAACTGTGATCATATTTTAAAGAAGTAATAGCATAGTTAAGCTATATTGAAACCATCAAGGTGCCCAAAGCAGAAAGGTAGCCAGGCTTGACTATCTTATTATTTCATATTTAATAGAAATTTTCTGTATGTGTTGAGACTTTGTTCCCACAACCTCTGACAATTTTCCATTCCTCCTCCACATGAGATTATTAGCCCACTACACATTTGCAACTGATATTCATTCATTCAATCAGTATTTACTTTTCATTGTATCAGTCAATGTACTAAGCACTAGAAGATACAGTTGTAAACAAAACAGACATAAACTTTAAGCCTGTAATGCTAACCTTAATAATCTAGTAGGGAACCAAGTTGTTCAACAAACATAAGAATGTATATAAATGTTCATGAATTTATATAAGCATAGTGCATATAAATATCTAATCAGTATTTTCTGTTGTAAAGTCAGCAGTACACTGGTTTAAAGTGGGGAAAATGGAGAAAATCTTTTAAAAGAAGTGTACTGAGTGTGGTGCATAAAAGATGAAGAAGAGTTAAGCAGATAGGTGTGGGAATGCTCCAGCACAGAAAAGAGAGTGTGTAAGCTCTTGGGTGATTATGAGCTTGGTGTCATAGAGAAACTGAAAAACGGTCTGTGTGAGTTAAAAGTTTGCATTATCAATCTTGGGGCACAAATTACAAACAGGTGATAAAGGATAAGTGCACACCTCTTGTCAAAGAATTTAGCTTGTTCTGGCTTAACATAGGAGTCTTATTTCATAGCTTTAGCTGGATTTGTGCCCGATAATGGCTCTTCTTCTCAGCCCCAGGGCTTGGAAAAGAACAATGTCCAATCTACCCACTACAGTCTGGATCCAAATGGATTGATTCCACAGAAATTGCTTCTCATTGAGCTATTTGCTGCTCTACTACAAATCTCTTGCCCAGAAGCTCTTTAAGCACACTCTCTCTGTCTTAGTCAAATTGGACTTACTGCTAGATTTCTAGTCTTCTTATCCCTAAAGAATGTATAGATCCCTGAACACTTCTCTTAATTTTCTGCAGGCATTTTCTGCTTCTTTTTCAGCCATCTTTCCACCTCCAGAGACAATTACTAACCTTTCCAACTCCTTATTGCTATGTCCTGTCAACCAAATATCTTATATCCCTAAAGCCATTTTGCAAAGATTATAGTTAAGACAGGCAAGATTTTTTTCAATGGCATCTCTTATGGTTCATGTATTATATAAAACACATTAAGTTATAATGAAGAATAAAACAGATCAAGATTTATAGTTAAGTAGTCAATGAAATACATACATAGATATAAATAATAAACATATGCCCAAACATAATTATAAATTATAAGAAATAATTTAAACCTGAAAGATAGGTGGCTGTTAACCTGACAAAAAATGGGGAAGAAATCATTCCAGAAGCAATGAAAATGTATGTCAAGCCCTGGAATGAGAAAATACTACATAGTCACTTAGGACCAGATTATGTGTTGAGAAATAGGCAATGATGATGAACATAACAAACATATTAAGATAAAGATATTAATAAATATGGATTTTTTTTCAAATACAGGTATTTTTCAAGCTTTCAGGCAATAAATCTTTGTTTTACAACCTCCTGTAAACATTTATGAAATTTTTTCTAAAAAACACTGAGACAAACGGAAGCAAATCAGCAGATGGTGATTAAGAGTATACATCAGAAAAGGCTAGATGGCATGGAAAGGATTTCTTTGTGGGGCACCCTGTAGCTATAACACCTACTAATTTGTGATATTAAGAAATTTTTTTATTCCTTGACGTGTGACTCCTAATAAACACTTCGCCATATTGGTACTATTTATGTAAGATGTTTTTCTGTTTTGTTTTTAGAGTCTAAGAGTGCTGTACACTTGAAGCTTCTATTGTTCTCAAGTCACTTTACTCTCCTACTTTCAATATTTGACAGTATGCAAAGAGTATTGTTAATCTGGGAACCTCATTCAAGCTTTGGTATTCAGAATTTTTATTGACGCTTCCTTACATAGCCACCTTCCCTGGTGGCTCAGAGGTTAAAGCGTCTGCTGCAATGTGGGAGACCTGGGTTGGATCCCTGGGTTGGGAAGATCCCCTGGAGAAGGAAATGGCAACCCACTCCAGTATTCTTGCCTGGAAAATCCCATGGATGGAGGAGCCTGGGTGGGCTGCAGTCCATGGGGTTGCAAAGAGTCGGACATGACTGAGCGACTTCACTTTCACTTTCACTACATAGGCATAATTGATTGACAGATTGTCCATGTGATTGCCCTTGGTTTCCAGCCATCCGGCCATCCCTTTCTTCAGTGGTCAGGCTGATATCAGCTGGCCAGAGTGCTTTACCATGGGTCACTTCATTAGCAGAAACTACCAAATATCCTTAGAGGAGCCACTCATGAATAACAAAGAGGCTCCAATCACCGAGAGAATTTTAAGGATTAAAGATTTTCTCCTTAGGGCTGGGGAAATATGCTAGACCTCTTTGGTGAAGCCAAGTTCTTTATTCCCCTTCGTGGGTCACAGCCTTGTCATGGTATAGTGGTTTGCATAAATAAACGAAGCTCTGAGTCATGCTGTGCAGGGCCACTCAAGAGGGAGGGTCATAGGGAAAAGATCTGACAAAACATAGTCCACTGGAGGAGGAAATGGTGGCCTGTTCCAGTATTCTTGCCTAGAGAAATCCATGGATATTATGAAAAGACAAAAAGACATGACACCACAAGATGAGCACCCCAGGTGAGAAGGTGTTCAGCATGCCACGGGGAAAGAGCGGAGGGCACTTACTAATAGCTCTAGAAAGAATGAAGCAACTAGGCCAAGCAGAAATGACACTAGTTCTGGATGTGTCTGGTGGTGACAATAAAGTCCTATGCATAGGAACCTGGAACGTTAGGGCCATGAATCAAGGTAAATTGTATGTAGTCAAGCAGGAGATGGCAAGAGTGAACATCAACATCTTAGGAATCAGTGAACTAAAATGGAATGGAATGGGTAAATTTAATTCAGATGACAATTTTATCTACTACTGTGGGCAAGAATCCCTTAGAAGAAATGGAGTAGCCTTCATAGCCAACAAAAGAGTTGAAATGCAGTACTTGGGTGCCATGTCAAAAACAATAGAATTATCTCAATTCATTTTCAAGGTAAACCATTCAATATCACAGTAATCCAAGTCTATGCTCCAACCACTAACGCGAAAGATGCTGAAGTTGAATGGTTCTTTGGAGACCAACAAGACCTTCTAGAACTAACACCAAAAAAAAAAAAAAAAATGTCCTTTTCATCATAGGGGACTGGAATGCAAAAGTGGGAAGTCAAGAGAAACCTGGAATAACAGGTAAGTTTGGCCTGGGAGTACAAAATGAAGCAGGGCAAAGGGTAAAATATTTTTGCCAAGAGAACATGCTGGTCATAGCAAACACCCTCTTGCAACAACCCAAGAGAAAGCTCTACACATGGACATCACCAGATGGTCAATACCAAAATCAGAGCATGTTCTTAGCAGCCAAAGATGGAGAAACTCTATACAGTCAGCAAAAACAAGACCAGGAGCTGACTGTGGCTCAGATGATCACCGCTCTATTGAAAACTTCAGGCTTAAATTGAAGAAAGTAGGGAAAACTAGACCATTCAGATATGATTTAAATCAAATACCCCATGATTGTACACTGGAGTTATGAACAGATTCAAGGGATTAGATCTGGTAGACAGAGTGAAGACTTTACAAATAACAGAGAAGCCAAAGGCAAGGGAGAAAGGGAAAGATACACCCAACTGAATGCAGAGTTCCATAGAACAGCAAGGAGAGATAAGAAGGCCTTCTTAAATGAACAATAAAACAAAATAGAGGAAAACAACAGAATGGGAAAGACTAGAGATCTCTTGTAGAAAACTGGACATATCAAGAGAATATTTCATGAAAGAATGGGTAGGATAAAGGGCAGAAATGGCAAGAACCTAACAGAAGCAGAAAAGATTAAGAAAAGAAGGCAAGAATACACAGAAGAACTATACAACAAATGTCTTAACGACCTCAGATAACCACAAAGGTGTGGTCACTCACCTAGAGCCAGACATCATGGAGTTTGAAGTCAAGTGGGCCTTAGGAAGCATTACTAAAAACAAGCTAGTGAGGATGATGGAATTCCAGCTGAGCTATTTCAAATCCTAAAAGATGATGCTGTGAAAGTGCTGCACTCAATATGTCAGCAAATTTGGAAAACACAGTGGCCACAGGACAGGAAAAGGTCAGTTTTCATTCCAATCCCAAAGAAGGATAATGTCAAAGAATGTTGAAACCACTACGCAATTGTACTCATTTCACCTGCTAGTAGGGTTATGCTCAAAATCCTTCAAGATAGGCTTTAGCAGTATGTGAACCGAGAACTTCCAGATGTACAAGTTGGGTTTCAAAGAGGTGGAGGAACCAGAGATCAAGTTGCCACCATTTGTTGGATCATGGAAAGCAATAGAGTTCCATAAATACCTCTCCTTCTGCTTCTCTGACTACACCAAAGTCTTTGACTGTGTGGATTACAATAAACTGTGGAAAATTCTAAAAGAAATGGGAATAAAAGACCACCTTATCTGTCTTCTGAGAAACATGTATGCAGGTCAAAGAGCAACAGTTAGAGCTGGACATGGAACAACTGACTGGTTCCAAATTGGGAAAGAAGTATGACAAGGCTGTATATTGTCATCTTGCTTATTTAACTTCTATGCGGAGTACATCATGCAAAATGCCAGGGAGGATGAATCATAAGCTGGAATCAAGATTTCTGCAAGAAATACCAACAACCCCAGATATGAAGATGATACCATTCTAATGACAGAAAGTGAAGAGGGAATCAAGAGACCCTTGATGAGTTTGAAAGAAGAAAAAGCTGGCTTCAAACTCAACATTCAGAAAACTTAGATCATGGCATCTGGTTCCATCACTTCATGGCAAATAGGAGAGAAAAAAGTGGAAACAGTGACAGATTTTATTTTATTGGGCTCCAAAATCACTGCAGATGGTGATTGCAACTATGAAATTAAAAGATGCTTACTCCTTGGAAGAAAAGCTATGACGAACCTGCATGCTCAGTAACCTTAGCTGTGTCCTACTCCTTGTGACCCCATGGCCTGTAGACCTCAAGGCTCCTCTGAACATGGGATTCTCCGGGCAAAAACACTGGAGTAGGTAGGTTGTCATTTCTTCCTCCAATGACAAACCTGGACATCACATTAAAAAGCAGAGACATTACTTGCTGACAAAGGTCAGTATAGTCAAAGCTATAGTTTTTCCAGTAGTAATGTACGTATGTGAGAGTTGGACCATAAAGAAGATTGAGCCCCAAAGAATTCATGCTTTCAAATTGTGGTGCTGGAGAAGACTCTTGAGAGTCCCTTGGACTGCAAGGAGATCACACCAGTCAATCCTAAAGGAAATCAACCCTGAGTATTCACTTGAAGGACTGATGCTGAAGCTGAAGCTTCAATACTTTGGGCTACTTGATGCAAAGGGCTAACTCACTGGAAAAATACCCTGATTGACGGCAAAGACTGAAGGCAAAAGTGATAGCTTACAGTGAATGATATCAGATTTGTGGTCTCTGAAAAAGAAGATTTAGCTGCAGGACCAGGGACCAGGCTTGACCACTCAGGGCTCTTGTGTGGCAGAAGTTTTATTACAGTGAAAAAAGACAGAGAAAACTTCTGACATAGACATCAGAAGGGGGTAGACATCTGCCCAGAGAGTGCCCCACTTGCTAGTCTTTAGCAAGGGAATTACATACTTTTTAAATTAGTTATTACAAAAAATCAAAAGAATGTCTCAAGGTTGTAAAAATTTTACCAGACCCACTCCCACAATTTACGCTTTAGGATAACAGTATCAGAACTTAACAGTAGAAAGATCCTACCAGACTCACTCCCATAATATACACTTTAAAATATCAGGATTAGTCAGAAGGTTTTTAGGAAGGAGAAACTGTCTTCAAGCAGGATACATTGTTGTTATGTAATCCCTAGCACAGAGTTTGGAGAAGGCAATGGCACCCCACTCCAGTACTCTTGCCTGGAAAATCCCATGGATGGAGGAGCCTGGTGGGCTGCAGTCCACGGGGTCGCTAAGAGTCGGACACGACTGAGCGACTTCACTTTCACTTTTCACTTTCATGCATTGGAGAAGGACATGGCAACCCACTCCAGTGTTCTTGCCTGGAGAATACCAGGGACGGGGGAGCCTGGCGGGCTGCCGTCTATGGGGTCGCACAGAGTCGGACACGACTGACGCGACTTAGCAGCAGCAGCAGCAGCAGCACAGAGTTTAAACTGAGTTGTTTATTGTGTAATCATCAGTTCCGGGCTTAAAGAAGAAAAAAACAAAAAGTTTTATGGGACTAAGACTAAGGAATGTAGAGAGAAAAAAAAAAAAAAGTTTGTCTTTTCCTCCTCCTTGAAAATTTCAGACCACTATCACATACTCGACAACCCCAGACTCCTCTCTCCTCAGGGACTCCACGACTTCTTATCAATCTGCCAAGGAATTCATTCTCTCAAAACGAGGAAGGGGGTGGTAGAGGATCAGATGGTTAGATAGCATTACTGACTCAATGAACATGAATTTGAGCAAAGTCTGAGGGATAGTGATCAAGACCATTCCCAAGAAAAAGAAGTGCAAAAATGCAAAATGGTTGTCTGGGGAAGCCTTACAAATAGCTGAGAAAAGGAGAGCAGTGAAAGGCAAAGGAGAAAAGGAAAGTTATGCCCATTTGAATGCCGAGTTCCAAAGAATAGCAAGGAGAGATAAGAAAGCATTCTTCAGTGATCAATAAAAAGAAATAGAGGAAAACAATACAAACGGAAATACTAGAGATCTCTTCAAGAAAATTAGCATTACCAAGGGAACATTTCATGCAAAAATGGGCATAATAAAGGACAGGAATGGTATGGACCTAACAGAAGCAGAAGATATTAAGAAGAGGTGGCAAGAATACACAGAACTGTACAAAAAAGATCTTCTTGACCCAGATAACCACGATGGTGTGATCATTCACCTAGAGCCAGACATCCTGGAATGCAAAGTCAAGTGGGCCCAAAGAAGCATCATTACGAACAAAGCTAGTAGAGGTGATGGCATTCCAGTTGAACTATTTCAAATCCTAAAAGATGATGCTGTGAAAGTGCTATACTTGATATGACAGCAAATTTGGAAAATTCAGCAGTGGCCACAGGATTGGAAAAGGTCAGTTTTCATCCCAGTCCCAAAGAAAGGCAATGCCAAATAATGCTCAAACTACTGCAGAGTTGCAGTCATCTCACACACTAGTAAAGTAATGCTCAAAATTCTCTAAGCAAGGCTTCAGCAGCACATGAACTGTGAACTTCCAGATGTTCAAGCTGGTTTTAGAAAAGGCAGAGGAACCAGAGATCAAATTGCCAACATCTGCTGGATCATGGAAAAGCAAGAGAGTTCCAGAAAAACATCTAGCTCTGCTTTATTGACTATGCCAAAGCCTTTGTGTGGATCACAACAAACTGGAAATTCTTGAAGATATGGGAATACCAGACCACCTGACCTGCCTCTTGAGAAATCTGTATGCAGGTCAGGAAGCAACAGTTAGAACTGGACATGGAAAAACAGACTGGTTCCAAATAGGAAAAGGAGTACGTCGAGGCTGTATATTGTCACCCTGCTTATTTAACTTGTATGCAGAGTACATCATGTGAAATGCTGGGCTTGATGATGCACAAGCTGGAATCAAGATTACCAGGGGAAATATCAATAACTTCAGATATGCAGATGACACCACCCTTATGGCAGAAAGCTAAGAGGAACTAAAGAACTTCTTGATGAAAGTGAAAGAGGAGAGTGAGAAAGTTGGCTTAAAACTCAACATTCAGAAAACGAAGATCATGGCATCTGGTCCCATCACTTCGTGGCAAATAGATGGTGAAGCAATGGAAACAGTGACAGACTTTATTTGGGGAGGCTCCAAAATCACTGCAAATGGTGGCTGCAGCCATGAAATTAAAAGACACTTGCTCCTTAGAAGAAAAGCTGTGACCAACCTAGACAGCATATTAAAAAGCAGAGACATTACTTTGCCAACAAAAGTCTGCCTAGTCAAAGCTATGGTTTTTCCAGTAGTCATGTATGGATATGAGAGTTGGACTATAAAGAAAGCTGAGCGCCAAAGAATTGATACTTTTGAACTGTGGTGTTGGAGAAGACTCTTGAGAATCCCTTGGACTGCAAGGAGATCCAACCACTCAGTCCTAAAGGACATCAGTTCTGAATATTCATTGGAAGGACTGATGCTGAAGCTGAAACACCAATACTTTGGCCACCTGATGCAAAGAACTGATTCACTGGGAAAGTCCCTGATGCTGAGCATGATTGAAGGCGGGAGGACAAGGGAAGAGAGAGTGAGATGGCTGGATGGCGTCACGGACTCGATGGACGTGAGTCTGAGCAGGCTCTGGGAGTTGGTGAGGGACAGGGAGGCCTGGCCTGCTGCAGTCCATGGGGTCGCAAAGAGTCGGACATGACTGAACGACTGACCTGCCTAACTGACTGAGGGGTAGTGGAGGACAGAGGAGCTGGCACACTCAGAAGTTCGCGACTGAACAAGTTCTTTCATATGCGATATTTAGATGTATTTAGAAGTATTTCCAACGTAACTGTTCTCAATGGTAATAACTAGAAAAAGATGCAAGTCATGGCATTAGTAATTTGTCAGGCTCAACTGTAGGAATAAATTACTAAATAATTGAGAGAGGAGAATAAATATAGATGTCTTTATCCTGCTATTTCTTTGCTGTGATCAGTGAATAATTTCTACCCATCACCTTGTAATAAGGTGTTTTTAGAGTTGGGATAGAGGTCAGTCATATCACTTTAAAGGTTTCCAGCCTTGAAAAACAACTGACCATGGTGTCAATTGTCATACAGGTGAAATGAAAACTAAAGCCCCTAGAGGAATTTTTCAAAATGCTGTGTAAGCATAACACTGTGGTTAGATTTCATATACGTCAGACAAGACAAGTCCCGGAAAGCATTGTTCGGTTAATAGGTATGGTAGAATTTCAGGGTTATATCCCATGTTGTATTACCTAATTGAGCAGACTATGTGCCTCTTATTTGTCAGGAAGAGAAAGATGGGGAAGTTTCGCAACTAGAACATCTAGGAAGATACTATTTGTGATGGTTAATTTTACATTTCGACTTGAATTGCCCAGGTTGTTGGTTAAACATTATTTCTGGGTGTGTTTTGTGAGGACGTCTCTGGATGAAATTAGCATTTTAATTGTTAGTCTGAGTAAAGAAGATGGTCCTCCTCTACGTGGACGGATACCATCGATGGCCTGAATAGAGCAAAAAGGTAGAGTAAGGAAGAATTTGCTCTCTCTCAGCCTGTCTTTGAGCTGGGACTATGGTCTTTTCTTGACCATACTGCACGGACACTCCTTGAACTCCAGGGTTTTCATCTTGCCTACCCCAGATTGTGGAGATTTCTCTATAATTGTGTGTGCCTATTTCCTACAATAAACTGTATAAATCTATTTATTTGTGTATTACCCACCTAGATATCTATATAAATATAGATATGATATATACAGATATGATAGATATATCTATATAGATATATGTTGTGATTGTGTGTTAGTCGGTCAGTTGTGTCCAACTCTTTGCGACCCCAGGGACTGTAGCCTGCCAGACTCCTCTGTGGATGGGGATTCTCCAGGCAAGAATACTGGAGAGGGTTGCCATGCCCTCCTCCAGGCGATCTTCCCAACCCAGGGATCGAACCTGGGTCTCCCACATTGCAGGCAGATTCTTTACCATCTGAGCCACCAGGGAAGACCCCAGATAAATATCATATGGTTATGCTTTTCTGGAGAACAATAATGGACTATTTTAATTTCAACACATGAAAACTTGTTGCTTTGCAGTTAGTAATATTTTGATTTATGAATTACACTTGTATAAAGACAACACTCAAAAAATTTCTAATTCAGCCCTATCCAAGATAATAGGAAGAGGATTTGTAAATGCCTTGGTCTTCAAAATGAATAGGCAGGAAGACGATACAGACAGGGAAACAAAGGCAACATTCATAGTTCAACATTTATGAGTAAGTCACAAATGAAATGAGATCGTGATTGATAATCAAAGGAAATAATTATGTCTTTTATGTCCTTTGAGATGGGAAATAAGAAAGACCCACAGGTGCATACTAGACATCTGGTTCAGGCGGCAGAAGTGGCTCATTGAGAAAGACAGATAAAACTCATCTAAACGTTCAGTAGGAAATGTGGAAAAAAACATACTTTAGACTTTGCACATAGCAGGATGTAGGTAATAAAAAAAGTACTCCTCCCTTTTTTTTCATGATCATTACATTCTATCATCTCTTTTTGGTATCTCTGAGAAGTCTTTTCTTTATAAATACAAAACTGAAACGAAAACAACAACAAATAGAAAACATGGCATTCTGAGTATAAACTTGGAATCTCACGAGGTTGCACATAGCAAGCAATCCATCTATACTTGTTAGGTCCATTTTGATTATGTTTAGTGACATGTTAAAGACTGTGAAGCACAGAGAATAAAGAGAGATTGATGGAGTCATTCATTCAATCTGTATTTATTTAGCATTTAGTAAGTGTAAGGCACAGTGATAGACACGGGATAGAGCGATAAACAAGACGAAAGGAATACCTGCTTTCTTCAGGTAGCTAATATTCTAGAAATACATACAACACGCATATCATTATAAAGATAATCAATTATAGTTGTGATATATCTGTGAAGGAGAATTGGAGTGGGCATGCCCAGTAGCTCAGGCGTGTCCGACTCTTTTCAACCCCACGGACTGTAGCCTGCCAGCTTCTTCTGTCCATGGAATTGTTCAGGGAAGAATACTGCAGTGGGTTGCCATTTCCTCTCCAGGAGATCTTCCCTACCCAGGGATTGAACCCACATTTCCTGTGCCAGCAGGTGGATTCTTTACCACTGTGCCCCGGGGGAAGGAGAATTGCAAGATGCCACAGAACACTCTAGTGGAAGAATACGAAACAAGAATGTCTGTGCTGTGTGCGTGCATGAATGTACTTTGGAGGAAAGTTAACAGTTACGAAAGAAACCCTCAAGGAGGTAATACTATGAGTCAAGACTAAGAACCTGAGTAGAAACCAACTGAAAAAGAAGGAAGCGGTGCAAGAACAGCTGGTGAGCATATCCTTGGTTGTATGAGGCCTCTATAGCTGCAACTCAGAAAGCACGTGACATCAAGGCATGAAGTCAGGCTACTAAGGTTGGCCTGGACCAGATAATGCAGACACCGATAATGATGTGGGTGATTTTTGTTATCAATATCTGGAAAGACATTGAAAGTAAACCTGAGATAGTCATGTTTTTAAAAGATCACTCTGCCTATAAGATAGAAAATGGCTAGGGCAGGATCAAAATAGGGTACACAAAGGTCAGTTAGGAGTCTCTTCCTCTATAGCACCCACCAACAATGGTAGCTTGGACAGGAGGCACAGAGTGGACAGAGAAAGCAGTAGACGATTTGGGATATGTTTCAGGAACTGACATTGGCACACTTTTATTAATACTTAACAATAAAAGTGTCAGAAGGGGGAGTGTCAAAAATGCCCCCTACATTTCTTGTCTCCCACTTTGGAACTTAAGATTTTGAAAAAAAAATAAGAATTGATTGCAATTTCTTTAAGATTCCTGAATCTCTTTTACAGAAATTTGCCTCTTCATTTTTATATTTGTGAAGATGCCCTTTAGTAGAAGTAGGTAGACATAATTTTGGTACATAGGATTCTGATGTTTATAAGTGCTCCATCAGATTCTTCTCTTAAAATGGGTCATGGTGAGTAATAGTTCCTTAGAGGCAAAAAAAAAAAAAAAAAAGGAAAAGGAATGGCTGGGTGGCAGTGATAAAATGTGTTAGCAGAGTCTATACACTTGTCAGTTGGCAGTGACCTGTATAGTAGAGCTGTGCTACCATTCCTGACAGTTTCATTACGTTAAGTCAAGTTCAGAGTTGTCAGGAAAGCTAAATTCCCTTCTCCTTACTCTTAAAAACTGGTCCCAAAATTTATCTTGGTACACGTGCAGAAGAGAGCCTGAGACTGCTATCCTTAGAAAGTTCTGGTTGCAGAATTGTTCCTGGGCTGGTGTCTAGCAACTTGACTGGCAAATAGCTCCCTACAATGACATAAAACTTTCTCTAAATGGTAAGTGAGGCTCACTGTGGGTTCATGCTAAGCACCTGCTTTCCTCTCAGAAGTCTGCAATTTTGACACATGCTATGCAAAGGGTGCCCATGTGACCAGTCTCCAGGAAAATCCCAGGCACTAAGTCTCTAACAAGCTTTCTTAGTAGATAACATTTCACACACATTGTTGCAGCTCTTTGAATGATGAAATCAAGCACTTGCATTCTTTGTGGCTCTGCTGGGAGATGGCTCTTGGTATAATAGCTTGTGTCTTGTTTCCTCTGAACTTTACCCTGTGTGCTGGTCCCTTTAGCTGAGTTTGGCTTTCTATCCTTTCACTATAATAAATCTTTGCCGTGAGTGTGACTATAGGCTGAGTCTTATGAGTCCTTATAGGGAATCATCAAACCTGGGGACCCCTGACACAGTAAATTATTGGGGAATTATCTTCCTATTACCTACATAATTCCTATGAAGAGGCATTGGGCATGGATTACTGATATAGTAACGCATGAGAGTAATGATCTTCTCACGTAATTTTGGTGAGGATTACTTAGAACAATTTCAAGAATACAGTAGTATTTTAGTGTTAGTGTGTCTTAATGTATCTTAATATACTTAGCATAAATTGCCAGAGTCACCTGAAGATGAAAAGACATTATAATTTTGCATGTGACCATCTTCCAGAAGTATAAAAAAAAATCACTATCTTAAGTCCTACCCTGTTTTCATTAAGTTTTCTTTGTTACTTGCATTCATATTCTTCACATTATATTTGGACCACAAAGCTTTTCCATGTGGAAGCTCTAGTATTTAAAATGTTTTAAATATGCGGCTAAAACATGTTATGGAAATGATGGTGAAATGAACACAATACAGGAAACTGCTATAAGTTGTTTCATGTTAAAAGCTCTTAGCTAGATGGAATAGCATCAATGACGTTATCGACCATAACTGACTCCCAGATTTGAATTGTGATTATGGAAATGGCAGCATCCTTTCATTTAAGTAATTACTAAGCCTCTTAGAGTATCTTATGTGTGCAGGGTCCAAAATTCTTATTACCTTCTGAAGTCTTTATTACCCTGTACAAATTTAGCACTCACTCTCTAATGCTCTGCCTTATCAAATTCTCATAAAATATCAATAGCATGCCCTGAAGGAAGGCCTACTTTTACTTTTCCTCTGGAGTCATAACTGCATTCTTTAATCTCTGGTTATTGTTTTTAGGTTGAAACACACCAGGCTACTCCTTAAGTGTATTCTTCACACCGCCTCACTTATTCCTCATGATTGGATAGACTGTGTGTGTGTGTATCCCTACTAAGAATGTCCTTGAGTAAGGATAAAGACTGTGAATATCACTTCAAACTTTTCCTCGCATACTTTTCTAATTCATTCCTACAGCACTTCTGAGTTTTTAAAATGAAAACTACATATTTACTAAGGGCTCATTACTTGCCTGGTACAGTTTTAAATCAGTTTAACACACTAATTCATTTAACTCTCACAGTAGCCTGTGAGGTAGGGCCTACTACTATCTTCATTACATTGGTGGGGAATCAAGAGACTGAGGTGTTAAGCTACTGGCCCAAGGTCACACAGCTACTCAGAGGCAGAGCCGGGGAGGGGTGGGCAATCTGGTCCCAACGCCCGGGCTCTTAGTTTCTGCTATGCATTGCCGCTGAGTATAGCTTGGTGATTTTTATATTCACCCCCACAGTCATGACTGGCTCCTTCCAGCCACGCTTGGTTCCTTTCTGCAGCTGAATGTTGCTCTAGTTTCGTCCTTGATGTGACTTCTTCTATGTGTACTCATCGGGCAATGCTCTTCACTTATGCTCTCTCTTCTGGAAAAGCTTTCACAGTCTGATAGGCAGCCTGGGAAATGCTACACAGGCAGCATGGGAACAGTTTTTGCCCATGGGGCTCAGGCTGGGAACAAACTGTGAAAGATCGTTTCTGATATCATTACTTCCAATGCTTTAGACTCCTTGCCCTAATGTGAAGAAGGGGAACTACAATAAACATCTAGGTTTCTACCACCAAACAACGCAGTTCGGGAAGAAATCTGACAAAACTGGACCTGGCTTTGCCTGCTTAGTATTATATTCAGACTTTAGGACGTGTCAGACAGTCTTAAAAGCCGTCAATTTTGAGTGGATGGATTTAGAACATTTTCCCTTCCAGTGAAATCATGTAATCCTCATTAAAATGTTATCTTATGGTTCAAATGATTTGCAAGCATTATATTCTCTGAATCCAGAAAGCCTGAAATTGTGTAGATGAATAAAATTCCTCCAGCGACTACATGTTTTCTCAACAAAAATCTCCCCAGCTTATCAGTATAGAAACCTATTAATCTTTTTGTAGTTGTCACCTTCTGCTTATTTCTCAGTCATTTCACACTTGCTCATTCCCAGCCTCCCGTTCTCGATCTCAGAAATAGAAGGTATTTCAAAGTGCCAAGTGTTTGTTGTTCATGACCATCGATTTTTTCATTCTCTCTCTTTCTATATATGTACATCTAGACGGCGAACCTGATGACAAATTGTCTTTAGGTTTTTCAATCATAGTTTTTTCTTCTTGTAAATTACCACTATTTTAAAATGTTTTCTCTCATCTTTCCTAAGTAGGTCTCCACGTTTCTTTTCCAAAATGTTAATCCTAAAAATAAATTAAAGAAAGCCTGACAGAAAGAAACAAATTTAAGCTAATGATTAGACCACTAACGCTGTACATTCTTTACCCAGGTGGCACCAGGGATAAAGAATCCACCTACCGCTTTAAGAGACACAAGAGATGGGAGTTTGATTCCTGGGTAGGGAAAATACCCTGCAGTAGGAAGCGGCACCACACTCCAGTATTTTTGCCTGGAAAATTCCATGGGCAGAGAAGCAGTGCGGGCTACAGTTCAAGGGGCTGCAAAGAGCTGGGCACGACTGAGTGGCAGGACAGCGAGACCACTAACCCTGTACATCCTGCAGGTAAATTACTTTTTAAAAATGAAGTTCAGTTATAGCTATTTCTCAGCTGCTGTTCAAATACAGATTCTCTTGGAAGTATTTAGAAAGATTTATACCTTATGTGGTTGACTAAAGTTTTTATAAGGTTGAAGGATTACATGTAAAAAAAATGGTGGAATCTGTATTTCATACTTTTTGTGATTCAGATTCCACTCACATTTACTGAATATCTATAACAACAAATAATTATATAGATGGGGTAAGAAGATAAATACTTAGAAAATACGATAGACAGATCGCTGGCTGGCTGGACTTGGCACTTGTTATGTGTATATCAGGGGCTATTTATTTCTAATTCTTATTTCTTACCCTGAGCTTTACCACTTCTCACTCTTTTCATGGCATTACTTTCAGTTCCCTGGGTAATCTATATTGGGGCAAAAGCACACTAATTTGTTTCTCAGTTTCCACTCTCCTTTTCTACAACCAATTCTAAAGTGGCAGAACACACGATCTTAATATTTCAATCTTATTATTTCCCTTACTGAAATCTTTCAGTGGTTTTCTATCATGATCAGAATAAAATCCAAATTTCTCATTATCCTTCAGTGTCTGGTTTCCGCTTACCTCTCCCTCATTATTGCTCATTGTCTTGCCCATCCTGCTTGAGGCAAATAATCTTGCAATATGTCAAGCCCTTTCTCCTAAGCTTTTCACTAGCCCTTTTTTTTCTGCCCAGAAAACAGTCCCCCTAGCCCTTTCCCTGACCAGCATCTTCCCATCATTCACGTCTCTACCCAAATGTTATCTCCTGAGAGATGTCTTCTTTAACTATCCTATTTAAATCAGGTATCATCACCCCTTTCCTGTATTCTGTCTTATTTTCATAAAGTAACCCATTATCTGAAATTATCCTATTTATATTTATATGTTTAATGTTTCTTCTCTTAATAAAATGTAAGCTTCATGAGACAAGATCTGTCTGTTTTACTTACTTCCATGTTCCCAGTGCCTAGCATGGGATTGCTGCTTAGTGAAAGGCAATGCCATAGAATGCTCAAACTACCGCACAATTGCACTCATCTCACATGCTAGTAAAGTAATGCTCAAAATTCTCCAAGCCAGGCTTCAGCAATACGTGAACTGTGGACTTCCAGATGTTCAAGCTGGTTTTAGAAAAGGCAGAGGAACCAGAGATCAAATTGCTAACATCCGCTGGATCATGGAAAAAGCAAAAGAGTTCCAGAAAAACATCTATTTCTGTTTTATTGACTATGCCAAAGCCTTTGACTGTGTGGATCACAATACACTGTGGAAAATTCTGAAAGAAATGGGAATACCAGATCACCTGACCTGCCTCTTGAGAAACCTAAATACAGGTCAGGAAGTAACAGTTAGAAGTGGACATGGAACAACAGACTGGTTCCAAATAGGAAAAGGAGTATGTCAAGGCTGTATATTGTCACCCTGCTTATTTAACTTATATGCAGAGTACATCATGAGAAATGCTGGGCTGGAAGAAGAACAAGCTGGAATCAAGATTGCCAGGAGAAATATCAATAACCTCAGATATGCAGATGACACCATCCTTATGGCAGAAAGTGAAGAGGAACTAAAAAGGATATGGATGAAAGTGAAAGAGGAGAGTGAAAAAGCTGGCTTGGAGCTCAACATTCAGAAAATGAAGATCATGGCATCCGGTCCCATTACCTCATGGGAAATAGATGGGAAACAGTGGAAACAGTGTCAGACTTTATTTTAGGGGGTTCCAAAATCACTGAAGATGGTGACTGCAGCCATGAAATTAAAAGACACTTACTCCTTGGAAGAAAAGTTATGACCAACTTAGACAGCATATTGAAAAGCAGAGACATTACTTTGCCAACAAAGGTCTGTCTAGTCAAGGCTATGGTTTTCCAGTGGTCATGTATGGATGTGAGAGTTGGACTGTGAAGAAAGCTGAGCATCAAAGAATTGATGCTTTTGAAGTGTGGTGTTGGAGAAGACTCTTGAGAGTCCCTTGGACTGCAAGAAGATCCAACCAGTCCATTCTGAAGGAGATTAGCCCTGGGATTTCTTTGGAGGGAATGATGCTGAAGCTTAAACTCCAGTACTTTGGCCACCTCATTCGAAGAGTTGACTCATTGGAAAATACTCTGATGTTGGGAGGGATTGGGGGCAGGAGGAGAAGGGGACTACAGAGGATGAGATGTCTGGATGGCATCACTGACTGGATGGATGTGAGTCTGATTGAACTCTGGGAGTTGGTGATGGACAGGGAGGCCTGTTATGCTGTGATTCATGGGGTTGCAAAGAGTTGGATATGACTGAGTGACTGAACTGAACTGAACTGAACTGAGGAGCTTGAATGGGGCTTCCTAGGTGAGTCAGGGCTAAAGAACCCACCTGCCAACGCAGGAGACACAGGAGACATGAGTTGGATCCCTGGGTTGGGAAGATCCCCTGGAGGAGAAAATGACAACCCACTCCAGTATTCTTGCATGGAGAATCCCATGAGCAGAGGAGCCTGGGGAATACAACAGTCCATAGGTTTGCAAAGAGTCATATACAACTGAGCATGCACACACTAGGAGCCTGAATAATAATGTGTTGAATAAGTGAATAAATCATATCAGGTAATCTGCATGATCACCTTGTAAGATGAGTGGCCCATCACTGAAATTTCAGGGCTATAAAATTCTCTCTAAAGTTATATCTGATTAAATCCTTGACTCTTGACACAATTTCTTGGTTCATACCTCTCAAAAGTTTCTTCACAACAAGGTGACAGTTGGACTGATGTTCAAATTAAACTAAATCAATCAATACAGCCCTAACTCACCTTAAAACAAAGTTACTGTTCTACATGCCTCTGAGATCAAACTGCATGAGGACAAAGACTCAAAGATTTATTACTGCTAATGCAGAATAAGAACAACACGAGAACTGTAAACTAATTGGACATAATTTCAGTTGTGCTGTTCTCTAGAATCCTTTCCTAAAGAAAAAAATAAATGAGAAGAAAATGTAAGTGAAAAGGAGACGCCTTCATCTGGGACACAAAGCAAGTGTAATAAAAAATGTAGGCAGGTGCCAATTACTTCTGGAGAATTTCAAAGCCTGGAGAACACGGGCACTCAGGGAAGAAGGTGGGTTGTTGCTACAAGAATAGAGAACTAGGTTGCTTAGAGAAAGGATGCTGTTACATGTTATGCTTCTGGATTTATGCATGTTACCGGTTACTCACTTCAGAAGTTTTGATGAAATTTTGTATCAACTCTCTGAGTTAAAATCAGGGCTTCCCAGGTGGTTCAGTGGTAAAGAATCCGCCTGCCAATGCAGCAGACACAGAAGTGGGTTCGATCCCTGGGTTGGGAAGGTCCCTTGGAGTAGAAAATGGAAATCCACTATCGTATTCTTGTCTGGAAAATTCCATGGTCAGAGGAGCCTGTTGGTCTACAGTCCATGGGGTCACAAAGGGTCAGACACAACTGAGTGACTGAGCACACACACCAAGTTAAAATCGCAGACAGGCATTCATTTAATTCACTATTCTTATAAATATCTGTGATGAAAATCTTGGTTTTAATTGACTTATTCCTACTGTTGTGAGAAAGCAACAGTTCTCAGTTCTCTTCATAATAATTGTTACTTGGTAGTATCACTCTCATAAAGAAAGTAGCGACTTCCTGAAAGAGAGGTTATATGACATACCACAGACATCCAAAATCCCAATTCTGGTGAAAAACTGCACTTAATGGTTTATTCTTAAGAAATCTTGATCATTATTAATATCAATAACTATTCAGCACCAATTCTGTGGAGTGATTGAGGATGGAAAAAATCTATAACACAATTTGTCAGGAATATTGTACTCTCTGAAAAAGCAGAATATGTATGATTAACCAATCATTCATTCTCGCTTCCTAACAGATCCTGATTTCTTTCTATTGGTGAGATGACATAGCCAGCTGCTTTCTAACTCAGTGAGCTGCCTGTCTGTCATTATTTCTAATGGTTTGCTGTTCAGTTTGATTTTTGGTAGATTCCTGAATTTCTTTCTAGCTTATGCTACCTAAAGTCAGTTTCTGTTGTTTACAATTAAAGAATCCTAACTGATTTTTAAACTAAGTCTTCCAAAGGCTCAGAATTAGAGCATGCTTATCTTTAATCTGTGGAGATAAATTTCACATTAAGAAATACTTACAGGTACAGAATAATGTAAAGATCTCTTCAGTATTTTTATTCAGAAAAGAAAGGTGTGTTAACCGAGTCTTAGCATTATTAAAGATATGTAACTTCCTTGGTAGCTTAAAGAATCCTCCTACACAAGACCTGGGTTCAATCCATGGTTTGGGAAGAAACCCTGGAGGAGGGCATGACAACCCACTCCAGTATTCTTGCCTGGAGAATCCCATGGACAGAGGAGCCTGGTGGTCATACAGCTGGACATGACTGCGTGACTAAGCACAGCACACAGTAAGCAACACAGTGTAACTTCCAGTCTTCATTTGAGATTTCTGAAGATGCCAAGTGAATTTAAGAGCTTCCAGAAAGCGAAAAAGTCCTGTAAAAGAACTTGGCTCTTTACATATCCATGAAAAAGAATGGATGGAGAAAACAGCTATGGAATCTCACTCTCAACAAAGAAAGCTCTGCCTTTCTCCATGGTTTTGAGGCCTCGGTGGGAAGCTTTGCAGATGGGGGAGGAGCCAGATCTTTGCTGCAAGAATGCAAGATCCACTGCAAATACAGAAGTTGGTGTGGCTTATGGTAAGATGAAGATTCCCCCTTCCTATGAGGCCGCCACAGAAGAAAAACTTGAGCAGAGAAGGCTGGCCACTTGACACTGTAATGAGGGAAAAGCTGGCAATAGTTTTTGTTTACACTGGTTAAGCTGGGGTCAGAAGTTAATGTATTTGCTATAATTGCTCATTTAGTTAAGTGGACAATGATTTCTGTCCCACGTATAGCTGTTAGAGTAGTTCAGTACTACAAGTAAACAGCAACATGGAGTAGCCACTATCCCAGACCTTAAGGAAACATCAGACATCTGCCCACTAATAATAATTCAAAGACAATTATTTACTGTCTTGCCTTGAGGCAACTAAAATTCTCGATTCTTTAAACCCTGGAAAGACCGTAATTTTATTATTTCAATCTCAAGGACTATGAGGAACTGAAGCTTCACTTTGTATCATTTAGAGCTTGGCAAGCACTCATGTTCATCTACACTGGGAAATCACTTCTTTGGACCTTCTCTGATGCAGGTGATGAGCCCTGTGTGATTAATACTTAGTGAACTAAACTTAACCTTCAACATTGGCAATGGCTCAGGCCCACCATGTTCCCAATGAACCTTCTCTTATTTGCTTCACCACAAATCCTGATAAGCAGACCTTTACTTGATAACTGAAGTTCACATCATAGATTTTAATTATACAATACTATATTTTAAGTAACAAATAGAGATTTGAGGAACAACACAACCCTGATATATTTTCTTTTCCCTTTGTCTCATTGCATGAAACAAGTGGAAACTAATTATTCTGCTTCAGTATTAAGACATTCAATTCCATTTGAGATATGAAATATTTTGGGAAAAAAATGAATCTTATATCTATCTTCTTATTTGAAAAATATCAAGCTATCATCAGACTTTCCTCTCTTATCCATAATTTCCCTAAACTTTTTAGTTTGTCTCATTATTAGGACTTAGGTCACTGAAGGTGGGCTTCCCAGGTGGGGCTAATGGTAAAGAACCCACCTGTAATGCAGGAGACCTGGGTTCAATTCCTGGGTTGGGAAGATCCCCCGGAAAAGGGCATGGTGATCCACTCCAGTACTCTTGCCTAGAGAATCACATGGTCAAAGGAGCCTGGCTGGCTACAGTTCATAGAATCACAAAGAGATTGACATGACTGAAGCAACTTAGCATGCGTGCACACAGGGCATTGAAGGAGAGAGCAAGATCAGTTAAAAGTGAGTTTGAGAAAAAGTGAATATTGAGAACCAATGAGTCCTTTACTAGCATATCCTTATAGTCATAATTATAATTACACTTAATTGTATCCTGACTTACAATTCACCAGGAACTCTGATCCTATTTCATCCTATACTCCATTTGGAAAAGGAGTGAATGCAGTCCTTTCGTTTTTAAAAAAAATTTTCATAATCAATACAAAAATGGTTAAAAATAGCAAGAGAGTAAAAATATACCAACATATGGAAAATGGGTAGGTTTGTTTGTTTTGTTTCCTTAAATTACAGTTTATAAGCATTTCAGATTCACCACACATACACTCACATTTGTTAGTTGTTATTACAGTAGCTATTATGCTAATGGATAAACAGATGGGAACATAACACGGGGCTTTCTAAAACCTGCTTTCTTTGGTTGTTCCTTCTGTGATTCTGGCTGTGCTGAGTTTAAGCAATGAGAATGTTAGGGAACTATTTATTTCACTGATACTGGGAAGAAGTAGCTAACATTTATTGAGTGCCTATTTGGTAGCAAACAGTGCCTGAAATTTTTCCATTTGCTGCTTGATTTTATCCTTACCAGAAATGTTGAGGTAGACATTATTTCTGTGTTATCGCCAAGGGAACTGAGCCACAGAGGTTACCTAGCTTAATGAAGACTACCCAGCTCTTCTCAATGGCACCAGGCCCCAAATTCAAATATGTTCGACTCTGTGCTCTTTCGACCGCTTGCTAAACATCTTTTTAAAAATAAAGTATCCCTGAAGGCAGAAGAGAATGAATACACACCCCTAGGGAGTCTGCGAGTATAGTTCAAAGGGAATCACAGCAAGTGTGAAATTTCTTTGAAGTTTCATCTTTTATCTTTAACATGCATACAGTCTACTCCATAATATATCTATATTTGTCTTAATACAAAATATGTTTGTTTTCCCAAATCTTTAAGAGAAACTCAAGCCCCAGATATGCATTGTGTTTATCCTGTGGCTTTCTATATGCCTCCTGGGTATTCTGGTTTAAGAAGCATGGCCGTTCATGACAAGACCTCTAAAAAATTAAGCACACAGTTTTATCCCTATTGATTTTAATGTGAAATCTCAGTTTCCCACATTGGTTCTTCACAGGAAGCTGCCTTTTAAAATGCCCTTTTGACACTTCCAGAGTACTCTGTACCTCCCTTTCAGAGCATTCATTATATTTTTAATTATTTGCTCAAAGTCTGCCTCATAAACTATAAATTCCAAGAAGTAGGGAATCTTGGTGTTGGTTATTTCTATATCCCCAGCATCTACTCCATACTTAGGGAACTGTGGCACCAAATATACTTTAGCTAAATAAATAATTGGAACATTTTATGAGCACAGTCTTTACATATAGAGTCCGAGTAAGGAATGGGAGAGGTGAGATAACCCTGCCTCATTGCTCTAGGACTCAGTGGATTTGATACTAAGGCACGTGCTGGAGGTTCAAGAGTGGTGACTTCTAACTCTGATCACATATTTGATTTATTCAGTGGTTCTAAATATAGGACACAATTAAAAAATTAAATAGCAATGAGAAGGTGGTAAACTTCTCACAGTTTTCACATCCTCACCTGGAATGCACATATGACCAGGAGTTTCAAAGCACAGGCATTCACCCCTGGGTATATGTGCAAGCAACTCCCCTCTGAAGAAGAAACTCCTGGCTTCCCACACAACCCAAATTACAACAGTCTAGACCCAGTGTATATGCCATGAACCAGTGTACATGCCAAACAGGTTTAGCAGATGGCTGACTAGACTCAATTCAGTTCAGCTCAGTCGCTCAGTCATGTCCGACTCTTTGCAACCCCATGGACTGCAACATACCAGGCCTCCTTGTCCATCACCAACTTCTGGAGCTTACTCAAACTCATGTCCATCGGGTTGATGAAGCCATCCAGCCACTTTATCCTATGTCATCCCCTTCTTTTCCCGCCCCCAATCTCTCCCAGCATCAAGGTCTTTTCCAATGACACAACTCTTCACATGAGGTGGCCAAAGTACTGGAGTTTCAGCTTCAGCATCAGTCCTTCCAGTGAACACCCAGGACTGATCTCCTTTAGGGTGGACTGGTTGGATCTCCTTGCAGTCCAAGGGACGCTCAAGATTCATCTCCAACACTACAGTTTGAAAGCATCAATTCGTTGGTGCTCAGCTTTCTTTATAGTTCAATTCTCACATCCATACATGACCACTGGAAAAACCATAGCTTTGACTAGACGGACCCTTGTTGGCAAAATAATGTCTCTGCTTTTAATATGCTGTCTTGGTTGGTCTGTGGAAAATTCTGAAAGAAATTGGAATACCAGACCACCTAACCTGCCTCTTGAGAAATCTGTATGCAGGTCAGGAAGCAACAGTTAGAACTGGACATGGAACAATAGACTGGTTCCAAATAGGAAAAGGAGTATGTCAAGGCTGTATATTGTCACCCTGCTTATTTAACTTATATGCAGAGTACATCATGAGAAACGCTGGACTGGAAGAAACACAAGCTGGAATCAAGATTGCCGGGAGAAATATCAAGAACCTCAGATATGCAGATGACACCACCCTTATAGCAGAAAGTGAAGAGGAACTAAAAGCCTCTTGATGAAAGTGAAAGAGGAGAGTGAAAAAGTTGGCTTCAAGCTCAACATTCAGAAAATGAAGATCATGGCATCTGGTCCCATCACTTCATGGCAAATAGATGGGGAAACAGTAGAAACAGTGTCAGACTTTATTTTTTAGGCTCCAAAATCACTGCAGATGGTAACTGCAGCCATGAAATTAAAAGACGCTTACTCCTTGGAAGAAAAGTTATGACCAACCTAGATATTATATTCAAAAGCAGAGACATTACTTTGCCGACTAAGGTCTGCCTAGTCAAGGCTATGGTTTTTCCTGTGGTCATGTATGGATGTGATAGTTGGACTGTGAAGAAGGCTGAGCGCTGAAGAATTGATGCATTTGAACTGTGGTGTTGGAGAAGACTCTTGAGAATCTCTTGGACTGCAAGGAGATCCAACCAGTCCATTCTGAAGGAGATCAGCCCTGGGACTTCTCTAGAAGGAATGATGCTAAAGCTGAAGCTCCAGTACTTTGGCCACCTCATGTGAAGAGTTGACTCATTGGAAAAGACTCTGATGCTGGGAGAGACTAGGGGCAGGAGGAAAAGGGGACGACCGAGGATGAGATGGCTGGATGGTATCACAGACTCAATGGACGTGAGTCTGAGTGAACTCCGGGAGATGGTGATGGACAGGGAGGCCTGGCGTGCTGTGATTCATGGGGTCGCAAAGAGTTGGACACGACTGAGTGACTGAACTGAACTGAACTAGGTTGGTCACAGCTTTTCTTCCAAGGAGCAAGCGTCTTTTAATTTCAGGGCTGCAGTCGCCATCTGCAGTGATTCTGGAGCCCCCCAAAATAAAATCACCGTTTCCCCATCTATTTTCCGTGAAATGATGGGACCAGATGCCATAATCTTCATTTTCTGAATGTTGAGCTTTAAGCCAACTTTTTCACTCTCCTCTTTCACTTTCATCAAGAGGCTCTTTAGTTCTTCACTTCCTGCTATTAGGGTGGTGTCCTCTGCTTATCTGAGGTTATTGATATTTCTCCTGGCAATCTTGATTCCAGTTTGTGCTTCATACAGCCCAGCATTTCTCATGATGTACTCTGCATATAAGTTGAATAAGCAGGGTGACAATATACAGCCTTGATGTACTCCTTGACATACTGATTTGGAACCAGTCTGTTGTTCCATGTAGTGTTCTAACTGTTGCTTCCTGACCTGCATACAGATTTCTCAAGAGGCAGGTCAGGTGGTCTGGTATTCCTATCTCTTTCAGAATTTCCAGTTTATTGTGATCCACACAGTCAAAGGCTTTGGCGTAGTCACTAAAGCAGAAGTAGATGTTTTCTGGAACTCTCTTGCTTTTTCCATGATCCAGCAGATGTTGGTAATTTGATCTCTGATTCTCCTTCTTTTTCTAAAGCCAGCTTGAATATGTGCAAGTTCACAGTTCACGTACTGTTGCAGCCTAGCTTGGAGAATTTTGAGCATTACTTTACTAGCATGTGAGATGAGTTGAGCATTCTTTGGCACTGCCTTTCTTTGGGATTGGAATGAAAACTGACCTTTTCCAGTACCGTGGCCACGGCTGAGTTTTTCAAATTTGCTGGTATACTGAGTGCAGCACTTTCACAGCATTATCTTTTAGGATTTGAAATAACTCAACTGGAATTCCATCACCTCTACTAGCTTTGTTCGAAGTGATGCTTCTTAAGACCGACTTGACTTTACATTCCAGGATGTCTGGCTCTAAGTGAGTGACCACAGCATCATGATTATCTGGGTCGTGAAGATCTTTTTTGTACAGTTCTATGTATTGTTGCCACCTCTTCTTAATATCTTCTGCTTCTGTTAGGTCCATACCATTTTGTTGTTTATTGAGCCCATCTTTGCATGAAATGTTCCCTTGGTACCTCTAATTTTCTTGAATAGATCTCCAGTCTTTCCCATTCTATTATTTTCCTGTATTTCTTTGCACTGTTCACTGAGTAACGCTTTCTTATCTCTCCTTGCTATTCTTTGGAACTCTGTATTCAAATGGGAATATCTTTCCTTTTCTCCTTTGTCTTTCACTTCTCTTCTTTTCACAGCTATTTGTAAGGCCACCTCAGACAGTCATTTTGCTTTTTTGCATTCTTTTCCATGGGGATGGTCTTAATCCTTGTCTCCTGAACAATGTCATGAACCTCTGTCCATAGTTCATCTGGCACTCTGTCTATCAGATCTAGTCCCTTAAATCTATTTCTCACTTCCACTGTATAATCATAAGGGTTTTGATTTAGGTCATACCTGAATGGTCTAGTGGTTTTCCCTACTTTCTTCAATTTAAGTCTGAATTTGGCAGTAAAGAATTCATGATCTAGGCCAGAGTCAGCTCCTGGTCTTATTTTTGCTGACTATATAGAGCTTCTCCATCTTTGGCTGCAAAGAATATAATCAATCTGATTTCAGTGTGACCGTCTGGTGATGTCCCTGTGCAGAGTGTTCTCTCGTGTTGTTGGAAGAGGGTGTTTGCTATGACCAGTGGGTTCTCTTGGCAAAACTCTGTTTGCCTTTGCCCTGCTTCATTCTGTACTCTAAAGCCAAATTTTCCCATTACTCCAGCTATTTTTTGACTTCCTACTTTTGCATTCCAGTCCCCTATAATCAAAAGGACATTTTTTTGGGAGGGTGGTTAATTCTAGAAGGTCTTGTAGGTCTTCATAGAACTGTTCAACTTCAGCTTCTTCAGCATTACTGGTCAGGGCATAAGACTTGGATTACCGTGATATTGAATGGTTTGCCTTGGAAACAGAAATAATTCCTTTGTTTTTGACATCGCATCTAAGTACTTCATTTCAGATTCTATTTTTGACTGTGATGGCTACTCCATTTCTTCTAAGGGATTCTTGCCCATGGTGATAGATATAATGGTCATCTGAGTTAAATTCACCCATTCCAGTCCATTTTAGTTTGCTGATTCCTAAAATGTTGATGGTCACTCTTGCCATCTCCTATTTGCCACTTCCAATTTGCCTTGATTCATAGACCTAACATTCCAGGCTCCCATGCAATATACCTCTTACAGCATTGGACCTTACTTCCATCACCAGTTATATCCACAACTGGGTGTTGTTTTTGCTTTGACTGCATCTCTTCATTCTTTCTGGAGTTATTTTTCCAGTAGCATTTTGGGCACCTACCAACCTGGGGAGTTCCTCTTTCAGTATCCTATCATTTTGCCTTTTCATACTGTTCATGGGATTCTCAAGACAAGAATACTGAATTGGTTTGCCATTCCCTTCTCCAGTGGACCATATTTTGTCAGACCTCTCCACCATGACCCATCTGTCTTGGGTGGCCCTACACGGCATGGCTCATACTTTCATTGAGTTAGACAAGGCTGTGATTGTGGTTAGATTGGTTAGTTTTCTGTGATTTTGGTTTTCAGTCTGTCTGCCCTATGATGTAGTAGGATAAGAGGCTTATGGAAGCTTCCTGATGGGAGAGACTGACTGAGGGGGAAACTGGGTCTTGTTCTGATGGGTGGGGCCATGCTTGGTAAATCTTTCATCCAATTTTCTATTGATGGGTGGAGCTGTGTTCCCTCCGTGTTATTTACCTGGGGCCAAACTGTGGTGGAGGTGATGAAGATAATGGTGACCTCCCTAAAAAGATCCCATGCATGCACTGCTACACTCAGTGCCCCCAACCCGGCAGCAGGCCACCACTGACCCATGCCTCTGCTGGAGACTCCTGGACACCCACAGGCAAATCTGGGTCAGTCCCTTGTGGGGTCACTGCTCCTTTCTCCTGGGTCCTGGTGCACAAGGTCCTGTTTGTGCCCTCCAAGAGTCTATTTCCCAGCCCTGTGTAAGTTCTGGCAGCTCTATGGTGGGGTTAATGGCGATCTCTGCAGTGGGCTTATGCCATACTCACATCTGCAGCACCCAGAGCCCCGTCCCTGTGGCAGTCTACTGCTGACCCATTCCTCCACAGAAGACACTCAAACATAGAGGGGTGAGCAGTGGCTGCACGGTGCTGGAGAGGCAAGCGGCGGAGAGGAGATACCGCACATCCAAGGTCACGAGCAGTGGCTGCACTTCCCTGGACTGGCCATAAGGAGATACCCCATGTATCTCCTCACAGCTGCTCCAATGCCTACCATCTTATTGGGGTGTCTCTGACCTTGGATGTGAGGTATCTCCTTATGGCCGGTCCAGTGAAGTGACTAGACTCAGGCAGTACCAGATCAGGTTCTTTAGATTTTTTTTTTTGGTCTGTAAACACAGGAAGAGTCTTGTGTAGAGGTCTGGGAGTAGTTGTTAGTAAAAAGCTTGCTGAGAGTCTAGAAACTTGTGATCTTCACGGTGTGCCATATTACCAGATGATGTGTCTCTGAGAATTCTTTGTATGTTCCCCTGGTAAGTCAGAAGCTCCATTCTTTATATTCTGTTAGGACTTTGTACAAGCCCTATGAATGCACTTAATTATTTAAGACTCTGTTTATCCCACTTACACTTCTTTCAGTGAAGATATCTTGAAGACAAGTACTTAATCTTAATTACTTCTGTTTCCATAGCCTAGAGACTTGTACAGAAAATTGTTCAATGAATGTTTTTTGACTAACTGAACACATAAGTAATATCACCATTTTCTAGGGCTTTTTGGTTCTCATAAAGGTTATTGGGAGTGAGTATATATGCTCAGTTTCACTAAATCATTGCACAAATGAGTTAACTAACAATGGCATCCCACACGGCTAGAGCTACTGAAAGGCGTTTGGTGTTTAATACCCTTAAATATTTGAGTTTATGAGCCTCATGATATTGGTAGTACACCAGTTTTATTGAACGCAGAAGATTTTCTCTTTTTGATAAAAATGTCTTCTCTCTGCTGAAGCTCATAGATGATATAAGGACAGACCTGAGACAGCATGGAGAAAAAAGAAATGCAATGAAATTGGTGAGGTGGTACAAGCTTCTGGCTATCCATAGAAGCCAGCTCTGAAAGCTGTTTGAGATGGTACCTTTTGAAGGTATTGGTGGAAGATGAGAGACAATGGCAAAAGTGGAGGAGGAGAAGGCAGTTTCGGGCCACAGATAAACCTCTGATTGGAGGATCTGCTTTTGCTTCTTGGTGTCTGGCACAAGACACCTGTCATGATTATTGACTAAATCATAATCTCATATCCCCATGGACCACTCTGCTGCTGGTGGTGTCCACAGGGTATATGGGTACTGTAAATCACTCCAAGGCAAGGAGTTGGTTAAAAAAAGAAGTTGCAAAATTAAAAACTGCCTGGGCATTTCCTTTTATATTCCCTGTCTTCCAAACCTCCTAGGCTGATAGGTTATAACCTAGGGAGGTTTCATCTCACCACACTACTTCTCCTGAAGCCTTTAAAGGTAAAGCTGAGGCTTGAGGATTTCCCTGGGAGAGAGGGTATGTGGTGCTAGGAGTTCTTTGCATTAGGCTTCATCATCTCTCAACTTTCTAAACTGACTGCTACCATCACAGACTAAAAAGTTTGCTTAGTATTAGGCTTAGGTCCCTCCCCAACATTAAGGATACAAAAATAAGAGCTAAATGTGAAGTCTTAAGACAAAATAAATTGAGTCTTGATAAATAATACTATTATAAAAGAAAGGCAAAACATGAATAACATGTATTTCTATACCATCTAAAGTAGAATTAACATACTTTCTGAAGCAGTTATGGAAAGAGATAGACCAAAAATTTAGTCATTATGACAAATATATTAAAGAATATAAAGGATGATAATAGCAATAATAAACAAGTCAAAAAATCACAAAAAAGTAAGTACAACAGTTGTATATGAACACTGTAATAGTTGAAATAGAGACACCAGTAGATGAGACTTTAAGAAGAATGTAAACTTAACTGGAAAAGGAAATGATGAATTGGAAGATTGAAACACAGCAGGAAAGGATCAATGAAAGCTAAAAATATTGCTAGAAGGAATAGCAGTACCAACATCAGAAAAATAGGAACTGAAGAAGAGAAAAACTATAATGAGATATTTTGAAAATATTTGGAAATTCTGGAGATAAATTCAGAATTAATAAGATTAAAGATGTTCATTGAGAGAGTTTCTGGAGTGCCAGAAAGGACAAATGACAAAACCTAAATCTGAATACATTAGAGAGACATTAGAAAATATCAAAGTCCAAAGAAAGTCTATCAGCTTTCAAAAGAAAAGCAGACTACCTTTGAAAGAAAAAGAATTATTGGAGTCAATCAGATCTCTCTTCAGAAGCAATGAAATCTAGACAATAATGGAACAACAGTTTAGTTTTAAAGGAAAAGAAGTCAGGAACCAAATTTGTTACCATCAAAATTATCCTTTTGTTTCAAAGTGAAGGTACGCTGAAAATAGTCTTAGGTATATAAGATCTCATAGGCTTTGCCAAAAACACTCAAAACACATTCCAGGAAAAGAGTTCAGGAGATTATTTTAGAAGTGTATAAAGTTGTGGTGGTACAACTATTGCTAATTAAAATTTCAGGTAATATTAATATAATAGAAGAGGTGAAACCAAATTTGTATTGCAGTACGCTAAAATACTTGTAAGGAACATGCATATACTGGTAGCATTAAGAAATAAATAGAGTTAAATAATTATAAGTGTAAATAGTAAGAGAAACCATTAAAAGGATGAAAATAGAATATGTCATTTTTAAGCAAACAAAAGGGTGCTCAAGCTGCCTACTAAAAAATAAATGAGTTTAAAAAGAGACAAGAAAGTATTATAAATGAATAATTTAAAATATAATAACAGAAATAATTTGATGCAATTCTAGATACAGTAAATTCAAATTTTTGAAACTATTCCTTAATGACAGAAATGATCAGATTATGTCTGAAAAACAGCCAGTGGTGTGTACATAAAAAGAGACATACTCTTAATAAAAAATAAACACAGAAAGATTTGTGTATTTGCTTTCTATGGCTTCATAGCAAATTACCTCAAATGTAGAGGCTTAAAACATCACACATCTTTTTTTTTACTTTATTTTACTTTACAATACTGTATTGGTTTTGCCATACAGCAACATGAATCCACCACAGGTGTACATGAGTTCCCAATCCTGAACCCCCCCTCCCACCTCCCGCCCCATACCATCTTTCTGGGTCATCCCAGTGCACCAGTTCCAGGCATCCTGTGTCCTGCATGGAACCTAGCCTGGTGATTCATTTCTTACATGATATTATACATGTTTTAATGCCATTCTCCCAAATCATCCCACCCTTTCCCTCTCCCACAGAGTCCATAAGTCTGTTCTATGCATCTGTGTCTCTTTTGCTGTCTCGCATACAGGGTTATCATTACCATCTTTCTAAATTCCATATATATGTGTTAGTATACTGTATTGGTGTTTTTCTTTCAGGCTTACTTCATTCTGTATAATCGGCTCCAGTTTCATCCACCTCATTAGAACTGATTCAAATGTATTCTTTTTAATGGCTGAGTAATACTCCATTGTGTATATGTACCACAGCTGTCTTATCCATTCATCTGCTGATGGACATCTAGGTTGCTTCCATGTCCTGGCTATTATAAACAGTGCTGCGATGAATATTGGGATACACGTGTCTCTTTCAATTCTGGTTTCCTCGGTGTGTATGCCCAGTAGTGGGATTGCTGGGTCATGTGACAGTTCTATTTGCAGTTTTTTAAGGAATCTCCACACTGTTCTCCATAGTGGCTGTACTAGTTTGCATTCCCACCAACAGTGTAAGAGGGTTCCCTTTTCTCCACACCGTCTCCAGCATTTATTGCTTGTAGACTTTTGGATCGCTGCCATTCTGATTGGTGTGAAATGGTACCTCATTGTGGTCTTGATTTGCATTTCTCTGATAATGAGTGATGTTGAGCATCTTTTCATGTGCTTGTTAGCCATCTGTATGTCTTCTTTGGAGAAATGTCTGTTTAGTTCTTTGGCCCATTTTTTGATTTGGTCGTTTATTTTTCTGGAATTGAGCTGCATGAGTTGCTTGTATATTTTTGAGATTAGTTGTTTGTCAGTTGCTTCATTTGCTATTATTTTCTCCCATTCTGAAGGCTGTCTTTTCACCTTGCTTATAGTTTCCTTTGTTGTGCAGAGGCTTTTAATTTTAATTAGATCCCATTTTTTAATTTTTGCTTTTATTTCCAATATTCTGGGAGCTGGGTCACAGAGGATCCTGCTGTGGTTTATGTCGGAGAGTGTTTTGCCTATGTTCTCCTCTAGAAGTTTTATAGTTTCTGGTCTTATGCTTAGATCTTTAATCCATTTTGAGTTTATTTTTGTGTGTGGTGTTAGAAAATGTTCTAGTTTCATTCTTTTACAAGTGGTTGACCAGTTTTCCCAGCACCACTTGTTAAAGAGATTGTCTTTAATCCATTGTATATTCTTGCCTCCTTTGTCAAAGATAAGGTGTCCATAGGTGTGTGGATTTATCTCTGGGCTTTCTATTTTGTTCCATTGATCTATATTTCTTTCTTTGTGCCAGTACCATACTGTCTTGATGACTGTGGCTTTGTAGTAGAGCCTGAAGTCAGGCAGGTTGATTCCTCCAGTTCCATTCTTCTTTCTCAAGATTGCTTTGGCTATTCGAGGTTTTTTGTATTTCCATACAAATCTTGAAATTATTTGTTCTAGCTCTGTGAAAAATACCGCTGGTAGCTTGATAGGGAGTGCATTGAATCTGTAGATTGCTTTGGGCAGTATACTATTTTCACTATATTGATTCTTCCGATCACCATGAACATGGTCCATTTTGTTAGTGTCCTCTTTGATTTCTTTCACCAGTGTTTTATAGTTTTCTGTATATAGGTCTTTAGTTTCTTTAGGTAGATATATTCCTAAGTATTTTATTCTTTTCATTTCAATGGTGAATGGAATTGTTTCCTTAATTTCTTTTTCTACTTTCTCATTATTAGTGTATAGGAATGCAAGGGATTTCTGTGTGTTGATTTTATATCCTGCAACTTTACTATATTCATTGATTAGCTCTAGTAATTTTCTGGTGGAGTCTTTAGGGTTTTCTATGTAGAGGATCATGTCATCTGCAAACAGTGAGAGTTTTACTTCTTCTTTTCCAGTTTGAATTCCTTTTATTTCTTTTTCTGCTTTGATTGCTGTGGCCAAAACTTCCAGAACTATGTTGAATAGTAGCGGTGAAAGTGGGCACCCTTATCTTGTTCCTGACTTTAGGGGAAATGCTTTCAATTTTTCACCATTGAGGATAATGTTTGCTGTGGGTTTGTCATATATAGCTTTTATTATGTTGAGGTATGTTCCTTCTATTCCTGCTTTATGGAGAGTTTTTATGATAAATGGATGTTGAATTTTGTCAAAGGATTTCTCTGCATCTATTGAGATAATCATGTGGCTTTTATTTTTCAATTTGTTAATGTGGTGAATTACATTGATTGATTTGTGGATATTGAAGAATCCTTGTATCCCTGCGATAAAGCCCACTTGGTCATGGTGTATGATCTTTTTAATGTGTTGTTGGATTCTGATTGCTAGAATTTTATTAAGGATTTTTGCATCTATCTATGTTCATCAGTGATATTGGCCTGTCGTTTTCTTTTTTTGTAGCATCTTTGTCAGGTCTTGGTGTTAGGTTGATGGTGGCCTCATAGAATGAGTTTGGAAGTTTACCTTCCTCTGCAATTTTCTGGAACAGTTTGAGTAGGATAGGTGTTAGCTCTTCTTGAAATTTTTGGTAGAATTCAACTGTGAAGCCGTCTGGACCTGGGTTTTTGTTTGCTGGAAGATTTCTGATTACAGTTTCAATTTCCGTGCTTGTGATGGGTCCGTTAAGATTTTCTATTTCTTCCTGGTTCAGTTTTGGAAAGTTGTACTTTTCTAAGAATTTGTCCATTTCTTCCACGTTGTCCATTTTATTGGCATATAATTGCTGATAGTAGTCTCATGATCCTTTGTATTTCCGTGTTGTCTGTTGTGATCTCTCCATTTTCATTTCTAACTTTATTGATTTGATTTTTCTCTCTTTGTTTCCTGATGAGTCTGGCTAATGGTTTGTCAATTTTATTTATCCTTTCAAAGAACCAGCTTTTGGCTTTGTTGATTTTTGCTATGGTCTCTCTCTCTCTCTCTTTCTTTCTTTCTTTCTTTTTTTTTTTTTTTTTTGCATTTATTTCTGCCCTAATTTCTAAGATTTCTTTCCTTCTACTAACCCTGGGGTTCTCCATTTCTTCCTTTTTTAGTTGCTTTAGGTGTAGAGTTAGGTTATTTATTTGACTTTTCTTGTTTCTTGAGGTATGCCTGTACTGCTATGACCTTTCCCCTTCAGTTCAGTTCAGTTCAGTCGTTTATTTGTGTCCGACTCTTTGCGACTCCATGAATCGCAGCACACCAGGCCTCCCTGTCCATCACCAACTCCCAGAGTTCACTCAGATTCACATTCATCAAGTCAGTGATGTCATCCAGCCATCTCATCCTCTGTCATCCCCTTCTCCTCCTGCCCTCAATCCCTCCCAGCATCAAAGTCTTTTCCAATGAGTCAGTTCTTCGTATTAGCAGTGCTTTTATAGTGTCCCACAGGTTTGGGGTTGTTGTGTTTTCATTTTCATTCATTTCTATGCATATTTTGATTTCTATTTTGATTTCTTCTGTGATTTGTTGGTTATTCAGAAGCATGTTGTTCAGCCTCCATATGTTGGAATTTTTAGTACTTTTTCTCCCGTAATTGAGATCTAATCTTACTGCATTATGGTCAGAAAAGATGCTTAGAATGATTTCATTTTTTAAAAATTTATCAAGGCTAGATTTATGGCCCAGGATGTGATCTATCCTGGAGAAGGTTCTGTGAGCACTTGAGAAAAAGTTGAAATTCATTGTTTTGGGGTGAAATGTCCTATAGATATCAGTTAGGTCTAACTGGTCTATTGTATCATTTAAAGTTTGTGTTTCCTTGTTAATTTTCTGTTTAGTTGATCTATCCATGCGTGTGAGGGGGGTATTAAAGTCTCCCACTATTATTGTGTTATTGTTAATTTCCCCTTTCATACTTGTTAGCATTTGTCTTACATATTGCGGTGCTCCTATGTTGGGTGCATATATATTTATAATTGTTATATCTTCTTCTTGGATTGATCCTTTGATCATTATGTAGTGGCCTTCTTTGTCTCTTTTCACAGCCTTTGTTTTAAAGTCTGTTTTATCTGATATGAGTATTGCTACTCCTGCTTTCTTTTGGTCTCTATTTGCGTGGAATATCTTTTTCCAGCCCTTCACTTTCAGTCTGTATGTGTCCGTTGTTTTGAGGTGGGTCTCTTGTAGACAACATATATAGGGGTCTTGTTTTGTATCCATTCAGTCAGTCTTTGTCTTTTGGTTAGGGCATTCGACCCATTTACGTTTAATGTAATTATTGATAAGTATGATCCCATTGCCATTTACTTTATTGTTTTGGGTTCGGGTTTATACACCCTTTTGTGTTTCCTGTCTAGAGAATATCCTATGGCATTTGTTGGAGAGCTGGTTTGGTGGTGCTGAATTCTCTCAGCTTTTGCTTGTCTGTAAAGCTTTTGATTTCTCCTTCATATTTGAATGAGATCCTTGCTGGGTACAGTAATCTGAGCTGTAGGTTATCTTCTTTCATCACTTTAAGTATGTCTTGCCATTCCCTCCTGGCCTGAAGAGTTTCTATTGAAAGATCAGCTGTTATCCTTATGGGAATCCCCTTGTGTGTTATTTGTTGTTTTTCCCTTGCTGCTTTTAATATTTGTTCTTTATGTTTGATCTTTGTTAATTTGATTAATATGTGTCTTGGGGTGTTTTGCCTTGGGTTTATCTTGTTTGGGACTCTCTGGGTTTCTTGGACTTGGGTGATTATTTCTTCCCCATTTTAGGGAAGTTTTCAACTATTATCTCCTCAAGTATTTTCTCATGGTCTTTCTTTTCATCTGCTTCTTTTGGGACTCCTATAATTCGAATGTTGGAGCGTTTCATATTGTCCTGGAGGTCTCTGAGATTGTCCTCATTTCTTTTAATTCGTTTTTATTTTTTCCTTTCTGATTCATTTATTTCTACCATTCTATCTTCTATTTCACTAATTCTACCTTCTGCCTCTGTTATTCTACTATTTGTTGCCTCCAGAGTGTTTTTGATCTCATTTATTGCATTATTCATTATATATTGACTCTTTTATTTCTTCTAGGCCCTTGTTAAACCTTTCTTGCATCTTCTCAATCCTTGTCTTCAGGCTATTTATCTGTGATTCCATTTTGATTTCAAGATTTTGGATCATTTTCACTATCATTATTTGGAATTCTTTATCAGGTAGATCCCCTATCTCTTCCTCTTTGGTTTGATTTGGTGGGCATTTATCCTGTTCCTTTACCTGCTGGGTATTCCTCTGTCTCTTCATCTTGTTTATATTGCTGTGTTTGGGGTGACCTTTATGTATTCTGGCAGTTTGTGGAGTTCTCATTATTGTGGAGTCTCCTCTGTGTGGGTGGGGTTGTATCAGTGGCTTGTCAAGGTTTCTTGGTTTGGGAGGCTTGTGTTGGAGTTCTGGTGGGTGGAGCTGGATTTCTTCTCTCTGGAGTGCAATGAAGTGACCAGTAATGGGTTATGAGACGTCAGTGGTTTTGGAGTAACTTTGAACTGCCTCTATATTGAAGCTCAGGGGTGTGTTCCTGTGTTGCTGGAGAATTTGCGTGGTATGTCTTTCTCTGGAACTTGCTGGCCCTTGGGTGGTGCTTGGTTTCAGTGTAGGTATGGAGGCATTTGATGAGCTCCTATCAATTAATGTTCCCTGGATTCAGGAGTTCTCTGATGTTCCCAGGATTTGGACTTAAGCCTCCTGCTTCTGGTTTTCAGTTTTATTTTTACAGTAGCCTCAAGACTTCTCCATCTATACAGCACTGATGATAAAACATCTAGGTTAAAGATGAAAAGTTTCTCCACATTGAAGGACACCCAGAGAGGCTCACTGAGTTACATGAAGAAGAGAAGAGGGAGGGAGGTAGTTAGAGGTGACTGGAATGAGATGAAGTGGGATCAAAAGAGGAGAGAGCAAGCTAGCCAGGAATCATTTCCTTATGTGCACTCCACAGTCTGGACTGCTTAGAGATGTTCACAGAGTTATACAGAGAAGAGGAGAGGGAGGAAGGAAACAGAAGTGGCCAGGAGGATAAAAGAGGGCAATGAAAAGGAGAGAGACAGATCCAGCCAGTAACCAGTTCCCTAAGTGTTCTCTACTGTCTGGAACACACAGAGATTCACAGAGTTGGGCAGAGAATAGAAGGGGGAGGGAGGAGACAGAGGCGACCTGGTGGAGAAAAAGGAGAGTCCAAAGGAGGAGAGAGCAGTCAAGCCAGTAATCTCACTCTCAAGTAAAAATGGGTACTGAAGATTGGGATTTTGAAGGTACAAAATTGATAACAAATACCAAAAAACAAAGATTAAATATTTAGAGTAGAGGTTGGGTTTTCAAAAATGCAATTTTAAAGAAAAGAAGAAAAAAAGTCTCAAGAATTATTAAAAAAATATATATGAAGTTTGCTTTAAAAATAGGATCTTTTTTAAAAGTGATAGTAGGTTATAAAAATGAAAATTAAAGGAGAAATAGAGGACTTAAAAATTTAAAAATGTTTAAAAAAGGAAGAAAAAGAAAAGAAGAAAAAAACGAACAAAAAAGAGAGTGATCTTAAAAATAGTAAAGATATATCTAGGACTTTCTCTGGTGTTGTTGTGGGCAGTGTGGGGTCAGTTCATTTTCAGATAGTTCCTTGGCCCGGCTTATATTTCTCAAGATCTATAGGCCCCTTCCTATGTAGTCGGTACTAACGACAGAGTTTTAATCTATTGCACCTGTCACTTCCAAGGCGGTTCCCTCTGTTTTAGCTTCTTCTGTTTGCTGGTCTCTTCAGTGTCTGATTTCTGTCCTGACATGGTGGGGGTGGGGTGGGCAGTGGTGGACACTTTTTTTTAGGCTCACTTGTTCAGTCGCGCTGTGGGGAGGGAGCGATGCTGCAATCAAGTAACACTGGTGTGTGCTCACAGTGTCTCAGCCACACTGGGCCCACCCCTGCTCGCAGCGCACACAGTTCAGGCTCTAGGTTGCTCCACCAGGAACTGTCTGAGGCTGGCCCTGGGCTCCATGCACCTCCCAGGTCTAAGCCGCTCAGGCTCAGGCACTCAGGTAGTCCTCAGAGGCACAGACTGAGTTGGGCCTGAGTTTTGTGTCCTTCCCAGGTCTGAGTAGCTCAGGTGTTTGGCGAGTGCAGTAGCTGCAACTTATTGCCTCTCCCATCCCTGCTGCTCAGTTTTCTGAGTGTACAACTGGCACACCTTCTCAGATAGATGATGACTGTCCAGAACCCCAAGAAGTCTTAGTTAGCAAAGAAGCCTGTTTGCAGTCTGGTAGGTAATGTCTCTCTGGGGCTGCTTCCCCCTTCCAGCCCTTCTGGCTCTGGCTGCCTGTCACTGGAGGGGGATGGTCTGCAGCCGCCTAATTCTGTTCTGTCCTTTGTTCTGTGTGTGGTCCTGGCGGTGTCTTATGTTAGAGCTTTTCGCATGGTAGCTATCCCACAGTCTGGTTTGCTAGCCCAAGTTAGCTCACTCTGGTTACACTCCGGGCATTCAGGCCCAATCCTTAAAAAGCAATGCAGCCCGCACCTCCCTGCCCAGCCCCCGCTTGCTAGTGGCGGATGCAGGCGTCTGCGCTGCTTCTCTGCTGAGGTAGTTACCATTGGGCTCCTAATCTGTGGGTTTTAATTATTTATTTATTTCCTCCCTGTTATGCTGCCCTCTGTGCTTCCAAGTCTCGCCAGACTTGGCAGTGAGAGTGTTTCCTGGTGTTTGGAAACTTCTTTCTTTTTAAGACTCCCTTCCCAGGACGGAGCTCCCTCCCTACCTCTTTTGTCTCTTTTTTTCTCTTTTATATTTTTTCCTACCTGTTTTTGAAGACAATAAGCTGCTTTTCTGGGTGCCTGATGTCCTCTGCCGGCATTCAGAAGTTGTTTTGTGGAATTTACTCAGCGTTTAAATGTTCTTTTGATGAATTTGTCGGGGATAAAGTGGTCTCCGCATCCTATTCCCCTGCCATCTTCCATCACACATCTTTTCTCTCACAGTTTCTGCAGGGAAGTCTGGACATGTTTTAGTTGGTTCCTCATATCATGGTCTCACAAGCATGTCTGATCAAGGAAGATCCACTTCCAAGCTCAATTTGGTCATTGACAGAATTCATTTCCTTGTGACTGTGCAACTGAGGGCTCTGGCTTCTTTCCGCCTATGGCTGGAGCCACTCTCAGATGCTAGGAGCCACCCGCAGTTCCTTGCCCTGTGGACCTCTCCACAGCCAGTTCACATCATGGCTACTGGCTTATTCAAGGGCATCAGGAGAATCTTTCTAGTCAGACAGCAACAATCACAGGCATGACAGCCTATCACTTTTGTCATACTTTACTGAATAGAAGCAAGTCACAAGTTTCTCTGGCACCTGAGGGGAAAGAATCACACACCACTGTAGATCATTGGGGGTCACCTTCAGATGTCTCTGCCACACTTGGAAATAAAAAGTCATAAAGTCACAAGAATTACATGCAGACCATAGCAAGCCATACGGAGGGAAACTCATGATTTATCAGAGAGCATATGAATGGAAGTGCTTCCCAGGTGGTGCTAGTGGTAAAGAGCCTGCCTGCCAATGCAGGAGATGTAAGAGACATGGGTTTGACCCCTGGGTCAGGAAGATCCCCTGGAGGAAAGCATGGCAACCCACTCCAGTATTGTCCCTTGGAGATTCCCATGGACAGAAGAGCCTTGCTGGCTACAATCCATAGGGTCACAAAGAATTGGACACGACTGAAGTGACTCAGCATACATGCACATATAAATGGAAAATAAAAATAATAGGTTATAAGCTTGATGAAGATGCAGTATTTAGTTTAACATCTGCCTAATATCCAAAGTGATAAGAATTATCGAGTAAATTAAAAACAAAAATGGAAAAAAGTGGCAATTACTGTAAAAAATGACCATTTTAATTCGAAAGGGGGAAAATAATTGAAAGAGATAGACTGAAGCCTCCAAATATTAAAAAACTAGATTTTAAAAGAGCCAGAGATACAGCTAAGGAGTTTACTTATTTTTATATAGAGGAGAAACTGGAAATCAAAACCAAAACCAAAAATGTAATTTTCTATCAGGCAAATATGTATATTTAGAAAGCTGCTTAGTAAACTATATATAGTTCACATTCCATAATGTGGGTTTGTTTGGTTGTTTTCAGTTAACCTTTTTGCTTTTTTTTTTTTTTAATATCCAAACACATTCTAGGTGGTGTTGGATATACACACAAACTTACACTCGTAGAACAGAGTGTGCATTTTACAGCACGGTAATGCCCTGGGAACCCCCAGTGGGCTTTATTTTTATCTGGAAAGTGAAGTGAAGTGAAGTGAAGTCGCTCAATTGTGTCCCACTCTTTGCGACCCCATGGACTGTAACCTATCAGGCTCCTCTGTCCATGGGATTTTCCAGGCAAGAGTACTGGAGTGGATTGGCATTTCCTTCTCCAGCGGACCTTCCCGACCCAGGGATCGAACCCAGGTCTCCCGCATTGTAGACAGATGCTTTACTGTCTGAGCCGCCAGGGAAATCCTTTTATCTGGAGCTGACCCCAAACAATATGCCCCTCCTCATTTTCCCTTCAGAGCTAAGTTCCCTGAAGTCTTGTCTATGTCTGCTTTGGCCAAAGCTTACCTCATTCTTTGTTGAGCCCACTTCAGCCAGGCCTTTACTCCATGAATGCAGGCAAACCGTTTGGTCCAAGATGCTAATGACAACCTCCATTTTGCTAATCTAATGTCAGTCTTCAACTCATCTTACTAGATCTATCAGCAGTATTCAATACCCTTGATCACTCCCTTCTTCTCAAAACAGGAGTCACTTGGGGTCTAGGACACACACAGGGGTTTTCTTCCCGGCTACCTTACTGGTCACTCATCCTCACTCTCCTCTGCTGGACCCTCCTCTCCCTTTAATCAAACTCGCCCTGTCCATGTGCCACCCAGGACTTAATCCCTTGACATTTCCTTTATCTGTATGCACTACCTTGATGAGCTCATTCGTTCTGACAAGCTGGTGACTCTTGAATTGAGACCTCTGGGCCCCAACAATGGCCTCATTCTCTGATTCACATTTCAAATGACACTGATGCTCGTCATTTAATTTCTTGCTCCCATATGTGCTTGCACTGTCCCCTCTAACTGAAAGGTTCTAGCCATTTCCCTGACTAATGTGTAGGACTAATGTATGTTTAGAAAGTTGTTTAGTAAACTACATATAGTTTATATTTCAAAATGTGGGTTTGTTCAGTTTTCAGTGAACCTTTTTGCTTTTTTTTTTTTTTTAATATCCAAACACATTCTAGATGGTGTTAGACATAAACAAAAACTTACACTTGCAGAAGAGAGTGTGGATTTAGAGCAGGGACATGTTTTGGAAAGCCCCAAGGGGCTTTATTTCTATCTGGAGCTGATTCCCAAAGAGGTCAGAAAAGAGCTGACCTCTTTTCTCCATGGTGTCTATCGTCTCCTTCTGCCTTAGGTGCCTTGTTATGGTCTGAACTGTGTTCCTCTAAAATTCTTGTGTTGAAACCCTGTCTCCCACTAGGTTTATAAGGAGGGGGATAGGGTTTATAAGGAGGGACTGAGGTCATAGGGTGAAGCTCTAACCCAACAGACTGTAGTGTTAAGAAGAGGAAGAAAGACCTGAAGTCTCTCTCTCTCTCTCTCTCTCTATCATGTGAGGACACACAGACAAGTCAGCAGGCTGCAAGTCAGGAGGAGAATCTGAACTCTGCCAGAACCTGGATCTTGGATTTTTCCAGTCTCTAGAGCTGTGACAAAATTAGTTTTTGTTGTTTAATCCATCCAGTCTATAGTACTTTGTTTGTGGTGGTTTGAGTTGACTAATACACACATTTCCAGGGCTCTGATGGCATTCTTTCTTTTATTCTATCAAAACCTTTAGCCCAGTGCATTATAACTGCTTGTTTACTTTTCAGTCTTCCCCAAACAAACTGTGACGTATTTGAGTTCAAGACACATTTTATTCATTTTTGTTTTCCAGCAGTCAGAGTAGCTACATACTTTTGCCAATGAATTGACTTAAATACCAGACCTAGGAGAGGGATAGTTTCGTGAAAGCTTAGGCCTGACTTAAAGTCTTACCCAGATAGAAAGTTAATTCCTACACAGAAGTAGGCCTTAGCAAAACCAATGAACAGGATGTTTTCTCCTTCCGCTTTTGTTTTTTGTATTTGCTGATAATTTCAATTAACTCCCACTTAAAGAACATGGAAGGAAATTTTCTCTGGAAGAAAGGTAAAGGGCAATTCTTACCTATTAAGCTTGTTAAAGATATGATTTTGAATATGTAGGTATCCTAATGACCCCTTTCAGAATTAGGAGTTACAAATTATTGTCTCATAGAGAAGAATTCAGATATTTATTTTTCTGCCATTCATGAATTTAACACATAAGCACCATGTCCCAGACAATAAGCTAAATTTTGAAAATGCAGTATTGAATAACATGGACACAGCACCCATTCTCAAGGAACTCGCTGTAGTTGTTGAGTACTTATCTTTTATTTTGTTCACGTAAGTTTTGGAGAATATTCAACAAATGTGACTTTGATTGTTAGCACAACTGCTATCAGAATGTCATCCTGCGAATAGTTAGCCAGCAGAGTTAGCTGTTCCCTAAAGTGAGTTTAGGATAATAAACCATTACAAGCGCCAGGATGAAGGCGCATCTGCTGCATTCCTTAGTAGAGACGTGTCTTTTGATCTTTGTATTGCTACTGCATATCGCAGCGGCTGGCATACAGGCAGTGTTGACACACTGTTTGTTGAACTGTCATCCTGTTTCTCATAGCTAGAGAATACACATTCAATTTACAGAACAGTGATGGTAATTTACTTATATATAAGTTGGAAAGCAATAGTTTTCAGACATAATCATATTTCATATCTAGAAAAAAGTACCAATCAGAATACATATTCTAGATTTAAGTTAAAACATTTTCGAAGAGGTCAGTTACTGATGTGACTATTCCACACCTGTTTTAGCTGGAGTTAATGAGGGCTTCCATAGTCTTGCTGTATCTACTATAATAACTATTTGTGGATTGACAAATTAGTGATTTTAGCTCAGTGATTTTTCAGTATCATAGTTATTTAATTATAGGCCTTTGACACTCAACAAGCTTCTTGCTAACCTATGATATTTCAAGACTGAAAGTGTCTTGAATATTTCTTGAACCCATTCCCTTCCTTCTCACACCATTCTTCCTTGATCTAAGCCAGTATTTTTCTGCCAGAGACTAGTGAGCTTCCCTCCTCTGCCTTGATTCTTCTGCATCTTCAACAACATAGACAAGGTGACCTTCTAAATGAGCACATATGATCTGTACACTCATCTCCATAAAATCTTCATGGATTTCCACTGCTTAAAAGAGAGCATCTCAAATGCATAACATTGTCCACAAAATCATCCCTAAGAAAAAGAAATACAAAAAGGCAAAATGGTTGTCTGAGGAGGCCTTACAAATAGCTATGAAAAGACGAGAAGCAAAAGGCAAAGGAAAAAAGGAAAGATATACCCATTTGAATGAAGAGTTCCAAAAGAATAGTAAGAAGAGATAAGAAAGCCTTCCTCGGTGGTTAATGCAAAGAAATAGAGTGGAATTCCAGTTGAGTAGTTTCAAATCCTGAAAGATGATGCTGTGAAAGTGCTGCACTCAATATGCCAGCAAATTTGGAAAACTCAGCAGTGGCCACAGGACTGGAAAAGGTCATTTTCATTCCAATTCCACAGAAAGGCAATGCCAAAGAATGATCAAACTACTGCACAATTGCACTCATCTCACATGCTAGTAAAGTAATGCTCAAAATTCTCCAAGCCAGGCTTCAGCAATACGTGAACCATGAACTCCCTGATGTTCAAGCTGGTTTTAGAAATGGCAGAGGAGCCAGAGATCAAATTGCCAACATCCGCTGGATCATGGAAAAAGCAAGAGAGTTCCAGAAAAACATCTATTTCTGCTTTATTGACTATGCCAAAGCCTTTGACTGTGTGGATCACAAGAAACTATGGAAAATTCTGAAAGAGATGGGAATACCAGACCACCAGACCTGCCACTTGAGAAATCTGTATGCAGGTCAGGAAGCAACAGTTAGAACTGGACATGGAACAACAGACTGGTTCCAAATAGGAAAAGGAGTATGTCAAGGCTGTATATTGTCACCTTGCTTATTTAACTTCTATGCAGAGTACATCATGAGAAACGCTGGACTGGAAGAAACACAAACTGGAATCAAGATTGCCAGGAGAAATATCAATAACCTCAGATATGCAGATGACACCACCCTTATGGCAGAAAGTGAAGAGGAACTAAAAAGCCTCTTGATGAAAGTGAAAGAGGAGAGTGAAAAAGTTGGCCTAAAGCTCAACATTCAGAAAACAAAGATCGTGGCATCGGTCCCATCACTTCATGGGAAATAGATGGCAAAACAGTGGAAACAGTGTCAGACTTTATTTTTGGGGGCTCCAAAATCACTGCAGATGGTGATTGCAGCCATGAAATTAAAAGACGCTTATTCCTTGGAAGAAAAGTTATGACCAACCTAGATAGTATATTCAAAAGCAGAGACATTACTTTGCTGACTAAGGTCCGTCTAGTCAAGGCTATGGTTTTGCCTGTGGTCATGTATGAATGTGAGAGTTGGACTGTGAAGAAGGCTGAGCACCGAAGAATTGATGCTTTTGAACTGTGGTGTTGGAGAAGACTCTTGAAAGTCCCTTGGACTGCAAGGAGATCCAACCAGTCCATTCTGAAGGAGATCAGCCCTGGGATTTCTTTGGAGGGAATGACGCTGAAGCTGAAACTTCAGTACTTTGGCCACCTCATGTGAAGAGTTGACTCATTGGAAAAGACTCTGATGCTGGGAGGGATTGGGGGCAGGAGGAGAAGGGGACGGCCGAGGATGAGATGGCTGGATGGCATCACTGACTCGATGGATGTGAGTCTGAGTAAATTCTGGGAGTTGGTGATAAACAGGGAGGCCTGGCATGCTGCGATTCATGGGATCGCAAAGAGTCGGACATGACTGAGCAACTGAACTGAATTGAAAGCAATAGAATGGGAAAGATTAGAGATCACAGCAAGAAAATTAGAGATACCAATGGGATATTTCATGCAAAGATGGGCTCTATAAAGGACAGAAATGACATGGATCTAACAGAAGCAGATGATACTAAGAAGAGGTGGCAAGAATACACAGAAGAACTGTACAAAAATGATCTTCATGACCCAGATGAATGGTGTGATCATGATGGTGTGATCACTCACCTAGAGCCAGACATCCTGGAATGTGAAGTCAAGTGGGCCTTAGGAAGCATCACTATGAACAACGTTAGTGGAGGTAATGGATTTCAGTTGAGCTATTTCAAATCCTGAAAGATGATGCTGTGAAAGTGTTGCACTCAATATGCCAACAAATTTGGAAAACTTGGCAGTGGCCACAGGACTGGAAAAGGTCAGTTTTCATTCCAGTCCCAAAGAAAGGCAATGCCAAAGGATGCTCAAACCACTGCACAGTTGCACTCAACTCACACACTAGTAAAGTAACGCTCAAAATTCTCCCAGCCAGGCTTCAACAGTACATGAACTGAGAACGTCAGATGTTCAAGCTAGATTTTAAAAAGGCAAAGGAACCAGAGATCAAATTGCCAACATCTGCTGGATCATTGAGAAAGCAAGAGAGTTCCAGAAAAACATTTAGTTCTTCTTTATTGACTATCCCAAAGCCTTTGTGTGGATCATAACAAACTGTGGAAATTCTGAAAGAGATGGGAATACCAGACCACCTGACCTGCCTCTTGAGAAATCTGTATGCAGGTCAAGAAGCAGCAGTTAGAACTGGACATGGAACAACAGACTGGTTCCAAATAGGAAAAGGAGTATGTCAAGGCTATATATTATCACCCTGCTTATTTAATTTATATGCAGAGTACATCATGCGAAATGCCAGGCTGGATGATGCACAAGCTGGAATCAAGATTGCTGGGAGAAATATCAATAACTTCAGATATGCAGGTGACACCACTCCTATGGCAGAAGGCTAAGAGGAACTAAAGAACCTCTTAATGAAAGTGAAAGTGAAGAGTGAAAAATTGGCCTAAAACTCAACATTCAGAAAACGAAGATCATGGCATCTGGTCCTATCACTTCATGGCAAATAGATGGGGACACAGTGGAAACAGTGACAGACCTTATTTTGGGGGGCTCCAAAAGCACTGCAAATCATTGCTGGAGCCATGAAATTAAAACACGCTTGCTCCTTGGAAGAAAAGCTGTGACCACCTAGATAGCATCTTAAAAAACAGAGACATTACTTTGCCAACAAAGGTCCGTCTAGCCAAGACTATGGTTTTTCCAGTAGTCATGTATGGATGTGAGAGTTGGAGTATAAAGAAAGCTGAGCACCAAAGAATTGATGCTTTTGAACTGAGGTGTTGGAGAAGACTCTTGAGAGTCCCTTGGACTGAAAGGAGATCCAACCAGTCCACCCTAAAAGAGATCAGTCCTGAGTAATCATTGGAAGGACTGATGTTGAAGCTGAAACTCCAATCCTTTGGCCACCTGATTCGAAGAACTGACTCTTTGAAAAGACCCTGATCCTAGGAAAGATTGAAGGTGAGTGGAGAAGGGGATGACAGAAGATGAGATGGTTGGATGGCATCACTGACTCAATGAGCATGAGTTTGAGTAAGCTCCCAGGAGTTGGTGATGGACAGGGAGGCCTGGAGTGCTGCAGTCTATGGGGTCACAAAGAGTTGGACACGACTGAGTGACTGAACTGAACTGCCCACAAAATACTCAGAACTTGGGCTCAGTCGTCTCTATAACCTCTTCCCTAGCCCTCTGTTCCCACCTCATTATAGTACCATCAAATATTTTTCTTTTCCTTTAAATTTTCAATTCTTTTATTTCTTAGACTAGGCCAGGCGTGTGTGCTCAGTTGAGTCTGACTCTGTGACCCTATGTACTGTAGCCCACCAGGCTCCTCTGTCCATGGGATTCTCCAGGCAAGGATATTGGAATGGGTTGCCATATCCTTCTCTAGGGGATCTTCCCAACCCAAGAATCGAACCAGTGTCTTCTGTGTCTTCTGCATTGGCAGGAGGATTCTGTTACCACTGAGCCACCTGGGAAATGTACTTTATTTCCTAAGAACTTTGCAAATTTCCTTTTCTGTATAACATAGTCCATTCTGGTTTCTGTTCAGCTAACATGTACTTTGTCTTTCATTTCAGTTCTATTACCATTTCTTTCCTATTACCTAAATTGGATCGTGCTACGATATACCTTCATAGTCCCTTCATGTTTCCTTCACAGAACTTAATCTTAGATTGCAATTATATAATTTCTTAATGTGTAAACACAAATATTCATCTCCTCTTAAATAGCTTGGGATCATATCTCTAGTTTCTAGCACAATACTACTCCATGGAATAATTTACATATTTGGTATATGAATGGAGCAGCAAGAATCATTGGCACAAAAACAGGAAAGTTACATCCAAGAAGTGGATGAGCCCCTCTAGAATATGACAGTTGTCAAGAGAAAAGAGGATGGTAGTATGTTTGCCTGGAGAAGGCAATGGCACCCCACTCCAGTACTCTTGCCTGGAAAATCCCATGGATGGAGGAGCCTGGTAGGCTGCAGTCCATGGGGTCGTGAGGGTCAGACACGACTGAGCGACTTCACTTTCACTTTTCACTTTTCACCTTCATGTATAGGAGAAGGAAATGGCAACCCACTCCAGTGTTCTCTCGCCTGGAGAATCCCAGGGACGGGGGAGCCTGGTGGGTTGCTGTCTATGGGGTCGCACAGAGTCGGACATGATTGAAGCGACTTAGCAGCAGCAGCAGCAGTATGTTTGCCATTCCTAGGATAAACCAAACATGAATTGATAATAGTAAAAAGCATGCTCATTAACCAGGAGAATCTTAACAATTTTATTTAAGATTTGTGTATAATAAAATTTTTAAAACAACAAGACTTTGTGACACAAAAGAAATACATAATCATAGATGATATTAACTTTACAGCTTATTATACATTAGTACTTAACATTCATGATTGCAGGAAATCTTTTCAATGACCCTGTGAGATAGGTATTGTCTGGCAGATGAACATAATAAAGAACAGTTTAAATGGTAGAGCTAGAGTCTGAAAACCTACACACTCTAATTACAGAGTAGGTGGAGCCATCAAGCTATTGTGCTCATTTGAACACACAGAAAACTGCAATTTAAATCCCTCATATTTTATTAATTGCACCACTATAGTTTGAGAATATACTATGAACCAGCTAGTCCAACAGGCCCTGAGGTTTAGGCACTGATCAAAAGAGACACCTTTACTGCTCTCAAATTGTTTATATTTTATTAAGGCAGGCAGATGAGAAACTTAGAAACAAATAAATAAGATGATTTCAAATATTAATTTTTGTAACTAAGAGTTTTCCCTGTGTTTGAATGGAGCAGCATACTGAGTTTATTAGACTGGATGATCAAGGTAGGGATCTCTGAGGCAAAGGTGTTTGAGCCAAGACTGGAATGATAAGAAGGGTCATACAAGTAAAAGTCTTGTATGACTTTAGATTATCTATGATCTACGATCAGCTGTTGAGGAGACACGCCACGTCCAAGGTAAGGAGCAGTGGCTGTGCTTTGCTGGAGCAGCCATGAAGAGATACCCCACGTCCAAGGTAAGAGAAACCCCAGTAAGACAGTAGGGGCTGAGAGAGGGCATCAGACAGCAGACAGACTGAAACCACAATCACAGAAAACTAGCCAATCTGATTACACGGACCACAGCCTTGTCTAACTCAATGAAACTAAGCCATGCCGTGTGGAGCCACCCAAGACAGACCAGTCATGGTGGAGAGTTCTGACAAAATGTGGTCCACTGGAGAAGGGAATGGCAAACCACTTCAGGATTCTTGCTTGCGAATCACATGAACAGTAAAAAAGAAAAAAGAAAAGGCAAAAATATAGGACACTGAAAGATGAACTCCCCAGGTCGGTAGGTGCCCAATATGCTAAGGGAGATCAGTGGAGAAATAACATCAGAAAGAAAAGAGACAAAGCCAAAGCAAAAACAACATCCAATTGTGGATGTGACTGGTGATAGAAGCAAGGTCCAATGCTGTAGGAGCAATATTGCATAGGAACCCAGAATGTCAGGTCCATGAATCAAGGCAAATTGGAAGTGGTCAAACAGGAGATGGCAAGAGTGAATGTCGACATTCCATGAATCAGCGAACTAAAATGGACTGGAATGGGTGAATTTAAATCAGATGACCATTATATCTACTACTGTGGGTAGGAATCCCTTAGAAGAAATGGAGTAGCCATCATAGTCAACAAAAGAGTGCTGTACTTGGATGTAATCTCAAAAATGACAGAACGATCTCTGTTCGTTTCCAAGGCAAACCATTCAATATCACAATAATCCAAGTCTATGCCCCGACCAGTAATGCTGAAGAAACTGAAGTTGAACGATTCTATAAACACCTACAAAACCTTTTAAAACTAACACCCAGAAAAGATGTCCTTTTCATTATAGGGGACTGGAATGCAAAAGTAGGAAGTCAAGAAACACCTGGAGTAACAGGCAGATTTGGCCTTGGAGTACAGAATGAAGCAGAGCAAAGGCTAACAGAGTATTGCCAAGAGAACGTACTGGTCATAACAAACACCCTCTTCCAACAACACAAGAGAAGATTCTACACATGGACATCAGCAGATGGCCAACACCAAAATCAGATTGATTATATTCTTTGCAGTCAAAGATGGAGAAGCTCTATACAGTCAGCAAAAACAAGACCAGGAGCTGACTGTGGCTCAGGTAATGAACTCCTTATTACCAAATTCAGACTTAAATTGAAGAAAGTAGGGAAAACCACTCAGCCATTCACGTATGACCTAAATCAAATCCCTTATGATTATACAGTGGAAGTGAGAAATAGATTTAAGGGACTAGATTTGATAGACAGTGCCTGATGACAGAGATTCCTATGGACAGTGCCTATGGACAGAGGTTCGTGACACTGTGCAGGAGACAAGACCAACCCCAAGAAAAAGAAATGCAAAAAGGCAAAATGGCTGTCTGAGGAAGCCTTTCAAATAGCTGTGAAAAGAAGAGAAGCCAAAAGCAAAGGAGAAAAGGAAAGATATACCTATTTGAATGCAGAGTTCCAAAGATAGCAAGGAGAGATACAAAGCCTTCCTCAGTGATCAGTGCCAAGAAATAGAGCAAAATAATAGCATGGGAAAGACTAGAGATCTCTTCAAGAGATTAGAGATACCAAGGGGACATTCCACGCAAAGATGGGTACAATAAAGGCCAGAAATGGTATGGACCTAACAGAACCAGAAGATATTAAGAAGAGGTGGCAAGAATACACAGAAGAACTATACAAAAAAGATCTTCATGACCCAGATAATCATGATTGTGTGATCAGTCACCTAGAGCCAGACATCCCGGAATGTGAAGTCAAATGAGCCTTAGGAAGCATTACTACGAACAAAGCTAGTGGAGGTGATGGAATTCCAGTGGAGTTATTTCAAATCCTGAAAGATGATGCTGTGAAAGTGCTGTACTCAATATGCCAGCAAATTTGAAAAACTCAGCCGTGGCCATGGGACTGGAAAAGGTCAGTTTTCATTCCAATTCCAAAGAAAGGCAATACCAAAGAATGGTCAAACTACTGCACAACTGCAATGATGTATTGCTAGATCAAAGAGATCTAAGTAATCAAAATAATGCCAAAAATTCTCCAAGACAGGCTTCAGAAAAATGTGAAACGTGAACTTCTGGATGTTCAAGCTGGAATTAGAAAAGACAGAGGAACCAGAGATCAAATTGCCAACATCTGCTGGATCATGGAAAAAGCAAAAGAGTTCCAGAAAAACATCTATTTCTCCTTTATTGACTATGTCAAAGCCTTTGACTGTGTGATCACAATAAACTGTGGAAAATTCTGAGAGAGATGGGAATACCAGACCACCAGACCTGCCACTTGAGAAATCTGTATGCAGGCCAGGAAGCAACAGTTAGAACTGGACATGGAACAACAGACTGGTTCCAAATAGGAAAAGGAGTACATCGAGGCCGTATATTGTCACCCTGCTTATTTAACTTTTATGCAGAGTACATTATGAGAAACGCGGGGCTGGATGAAGCACAAGCTGGAATCAAGATTGCTGGGAAAAATATCAATAACCTCAGATATGCAGATGATAACACCCTTATTGCAGAAAGTGAACAACTAAAAAGCCTCTTGATGAAAGTGAAAGAGGAGAGTGAAAAAGTTGGCCTAAAAATCAACATTTGGAAAGCAAAGATCATGGCATCTGGTCCCATCATTTCATGGCAAATAGATGGGGAAATAGTGGTAACAGTGGCTGACTTTATTTTGGGGGGCTCCCAAATCACTGCAGATTGTGACTGCAGCCTTGAAATTAAAAGACACTTACTCATTGGAAGAAAAGTTATGACCAACCTAGACAGCATATTAAAAAGCAGGGACATTACTTTGCCAACAAAGGTCTGTCTAGTCAAAGCTATGGTTTTACCAGTAGTCATGTATGGATGTCAGAGTTGGACTGTAAAAAAAGCTGAGTGTTGAGGAATTGATGCTTTTGAACTGTGGTGCTGGAGAAGACTCTTGAGAGTCCCTTGGGTTGCAAGGAGATCCAACCAATCCATTCTAAAGGAGATCAGTCCTGGGTGTTCATTGGAGGGCTGATGTTGAAGCTGAAACTCTAATGCTTTAGCCACCTGATGCGAAGAGGTGACTCATTGGAAAAGACCCTGATGCTGGGAAAAATTGAGGGCAGGAGGAGAAGGGGATGACAGAGGATGAGATGGTTGGATGGTATCACCAACTCAACAGACATGAGTTTGAGTAAACTCTGCGAGTTGGTGATGAACAGGGAAGCCTGGTGTGCTGCAGTTCATGGGGTTGGGAAGAGTTGGACATGATTGAACATGACTGAGCTACTAAAGTGAATGGAACTGAATCCGGTTTAATGCAGAAAAGTTACTGGATATGGTTTAATTTTGACCACACTATCCAATGATATAGTTTCCATGAATAAAACTGTGTTGTGTTATAACTTAAAAAACATTAAATATGATTATATAAATTTTCTACTTGAATGAAACTTGTCTAAGAATTGATCATTTCTAGGGTCCTTGGTCTTGGAGAAAAGAAAGAAAGAAAGAAAGTGAAGTCACTCAGTTGTGTCCGACTCTTTGCGACACCATGAACTGTAGCTTACCAGGCTCCTCTGTCCATGGAATTTTCCGGGCAAGAATTCTGGAGTGGGTTTCCATTTCCTTCTCCGGGGATCTTCCCAGCCCAGGGATCGAACCCTGGTTGCCTGCATCGTGGTCAGATACTTTACCGTCTGAGTCACAAGAAGGAAATGGCAATCGACTCTAGTATTCTTGCCTGGAGAATCCTGTGGACGGAGGAGCCTGGTGGGCTGCTGTCCGTAGGGTCTCACAGAGTCGGACACCACTGATGCGACTTAGCATGCATGCATGCATTGGAGAAGGAAATTGCAACCCACTCCAGTATTCTTGCCTGGAGAATCCCAGGGATGGAGGAGCCTGGTGGGCTGCCGTCTATGGGCTCGCTCAGAGTTGGACACGATTGAAGCGACTCAGCAGCTGCAGCAGCAGCAGTAGCAGCAGGGTCCTTTGTCCTTTGTGCCTGGAAAGACTTCTCTGGGAGAGATAAATCCTTGGAAACCTGAAAACATTCTGAGGATTGTGCCTAACAATGTTAACAATTAACAGTGCTGCAAATAGTGTGAAAAATAAATGAGTACTAAAAGCTAAGTAAATAATAACTTCATTTTGAACAAAATTATTTCCTTTACATGTACTAATGACTCTGCATTGATAAACGTTCTCTCCCAGACTCTTAGTTACATACTCTGCTAAATTTGACCCTAAATTATATTTGTTCTCCAGTCATAGAAACTGACATTGTTAGAGACATTTTGATGGACTTTGTAATACAAGATAAATGTTCTGCCATGGACGGAAAAGTACCCTTTAATTTAGAAATAGTAGGAAAAAAAGTATTCTCTAGATTTCTTATTTTACAATTTCATTCAGTTAATGAAAAAAATGACAAATTCCCCAAGAAGTTTTGAAACAGCTAAAAGCGGAAAGCAACATTAGCTAATGCAATAAAATATAATATATGATTAATTATTGAGCATACATTCCTGAATTAGACACTACTGAAGGTTAGGGACATGAGCAACTTCACTGAGGGAGAAAATTGAATTTACTAGGCATAAGTTTCCTCCGGTGTCATGACTCAAACTTGACTATAATAATAATATAATAGCCATCATTTATTAAGTGCATACTATGTGTCTGGCACTGGGAAGTGATTTGCATACATTATTGCATTTGTTCTTGGTAAGAGTCCTTTGAAGGAGATATTATTACCTTCATTTCACAGACAAAGACACTGAGCTCCCCCAGGGTCGGTCATCTGCCCACAGCCTCACTTCTGGTGAGTAGCAGAGTTGAATTCAAACCTAGACTGTAGGATTTGAAAGCCTACCACTGCACCCACTGTTTTGCTTTCTATGACTGAATTTCTATTTCTAATGCAACTTTTCTTTTGTCTATAGGTATTATTGATTCTGCATATTCCCGAATTTTTATGTTTTTACCTATTTTGAGAATAAACTCAAGCAAACTTGGCCCTGTATAGATTGGTTATATAATTATCCATATGTCATTTACTTCAAAACTGAACTTGTTGGTTTTGAATATTAGTTTCATTGATAATTTGTTCTGTGATCTTGAGCAACTTAGTTAACTGCTCCAGGGTAACCCCAGGCCTCTGTTTCCTTATCTTCAAAAATGGAGGTATTAATAATACACTATCTATATTACATGATTTTTGTGAAACAAAATAATGTAATTCACTGAAGCCCTCATAGTTACTGCTTTACAATGAGCTTCTATAAATGTTAGCTATTTATATAATTTACTGATGTAATTTTTTAGTGGTCTGAAATCTAGACACTAATCAAGTATTTCAAATATTTACTATGAAAATCCTGAAACTTCACTGGATATTTCATTAATGAAAACAACTACCTGAATTCACACTGGCATGTATTTTTAGCTTTTTCTGATATTTCTTTTTTCATTTTTAACTTCCCCCTAATTTTTCCACTACATTTTTCTAAATTTAGATTCTTTTTTTTTAAACAAGCTGACTCTAAAAGAAACTAATTGGAATTGGAACTAACTAGTCCCAATAAAGAATTAATCTAATTGGAATGGGTATAATATTAACATCATGTCCATAAGGCAAAGAATCTTCACTCTCTTCTCTCTTTCTCCATCTCTTTCTCAGAGATGGGAAATCTATGAGTTGCAAATGTGAAAAATAATTAAAGGTTGTATATGCTTGTCTGTTCTATACAAATTAGCAGCCTGATCCTCTTGTCATAAAGATAATCTATTTTATTCTATGTTAATAGGATGATGCTCAGCAATGTAATAATTCCTGTCTACTTTCTGCTAGTCAATATGCCCTGGAAAAATATTCTATCAAAAACAGTGACAAACTGGAGTGGAGCACCCTGAAAATTATCTGTTATGCAGGTGGGAAAAACAAAACAAAACAAAACTGAAATCTTGTATGAGAGAGAGAGAATCTTGGAGAGTGTGACATAGAAAGAGAAAGTCTGAAGAGCTGTCATAATCAAGAGGGATCAATTAGAACTTTCATGGTGGCTCCATGGGGCTAACTGGACAAATGTATGGAGAGTGTAAGGAGAGCATATTTGAGACAAACTTTCTAGCATGAAACCTGCCTTAATCCATGAGGGACTGCTTCCGAGAAAATCGCTTCATGGAACATTCATTGTCACTGAAGTTTTTCAAGGAGTCTCTGTGGGAGGTGTAACACAAGAGACTTCAGCATGTGACTGCAGATTGGGCTCTGTAAAATAGGAGAATAGAACTAACCATATATGCCACTCTAAAGATGGAAAGACATGATGCCCTCAAAATCTTCTGCAGACTGCTTAGGACACAGTAAGTGATCATTAAATAGCTTCTCCAGTAAAAAATATTGCCTTTAAGAAATGATAGCAGAAAGAACTTTACAAAGTTTATTCATTTAATTATTGAAGATTTTGTGCACTTATGTGATCCAAGGTTCAAAAACATTCCAAAAGGTCCCACCCTTGCTACCAGTTGCCACCAATTTCTCTTCCATGAAAGCATCCAAATAGGTATGTATAATTCTACTTCTCCTCTTGGTTTCATACAATATCCACTGTTCTAGAATGTCTTTTTAAAATAATATATACTGCTTGTTATCACATAATAGTATATGAAGAGATTCATCATTGTTTGCATTTTATTGAATTCTAGGTACTGCATTCTATTGATATCAAATTACACTGACTTATTAAATCCCTTGGATCTTTAGGTTTCCTTGTGTATTTTGCTACAAAAATCAAGGTGCAGTAACCAACTTTGTACATAGGTCATATTATACTTATGTGATATTTATAGAAACTTTTCCAGAAGTTGAATTTCTGAATAAATAGGTATCAGTGTGTTTAACTTTGATAGATTTTGCCATGTTGCCTCTATAGATGTCTTATCACTTATAACTCCTTCTCACAATATATCCAAGTTCTGGTACCCCTCTTCTTCATCACTATATTATACTATTTGATATTTGTTTATGCAGTAGTGGAAAATGGTAGCTCAGTATATGTTTAATTTATATGTTCCTTATGAGTGAAATCCAGTGAATTTTTGTTATGTAAGTATGTTAGGTAGAACTCTAAAGATGTCTCCCTAAAATTCTCATTTGTGTCATAAAGATATCCTATTTAAACACTATTTTTAGGTACTGTTGTGGATAGACTTTGCAGAAATAATTAAAGTTACTAATCAATTGACTTTAAAAAGAGAGACTGTTATGGATTACCTGGGTAGGCCCAATTTAATCAAATAAGTCCTTGGAAAAAAGATGAGGAAGGCAGGCAGAAGAGTCAGCCAGAGAAATGCAGCAAAAGAGGCAGGATAAATGAGGTAAAAGAGGAGGTCAGAGAGAATCAAAGCACAAGGAGGACTCAACCCACCACTTCTGGCCATGAGAGGGAGATGGCATGAGTCAAGGAGTGCAGACAGACTTTAGAAGCTGAGAACAACCCCTAGTTCACAGACAGTGCGGAAATGAGGACCTCAGTAGTACAACCACAAGCAGGTAAACTCTGACACCTACCTGAAGGCATCTGGAAGCTTCAGAACCACACACTGAAGAGTGAGTTTTACCTCAATAAAAACAAAACAAGGGAAAATACATGTTTAGGTTAAGAAAGCAACAGAATATTTTTTATAACAATCAAGGAAAGAAATATGAGACAGACTTTTATATCCTTCAAAGATAAGGCCATTGATAACCAATCAAATCAAGTTAGGAACAAGCTAGACATCTGGGAATATCATTCCCATGAGCTCTTCCTCAGGAACCTACTAGTGAATGAACTTCTACCACAACAAAATGACTGGGATACTCCATTGTAAGGTTCATGGGGATTCAAACGGAATATTTTTAACTATACAATAAAAATCATTAACTATACAATAAAAACCAAAAAAAAAAAAATCTTGACAGAATACTATATAAATGTAATACACTCTAAGAAAAGAGATATTCCACAACTGAAAAAATATAAGAAGGGAAGGAATTAACAGAAAGTAGAATTAGTTTCCTGGTATTTTCATAACTATTAATAGGGAGTTTAATAGTATACAAACAGAAGGAGGAAAAAATGATCTAGGGAAAAGGCTAACTGTTTTTCCAAGAGAATGCATTGGTCATAGCAAACACCCTCTTCCAAAAACACAAGAGACAACTCCATACATGGACATCACTAGATAGTCAACACCGAAATCAGATTGATAATAGCCTTTGCAGCCAAAGATGGTGAAGCTCTATATAGTCAACAAAAATAAGACCAAGAGCTCACTGTGGCCCAGATCATAAACTCCTTATTGCCAAATTCAGACTTAAATTAAAGAAAATAGGGAAAACCATTGGACCATTCAGTTATGACCTACATCAAATCCCTTAGGATTATAGTGTAGAAGTGAGAAATAGATTCAAGGGATTAGATCTGATACACAGAGTGCCTGAAATGAAGTATAGAGGTTCGTGACATTGTACAGGAGGCAATTATCAAAACCATCCTCAAGAAAAAGAAATGCAAAAAGGCAAAATCGTTGTCTGAGGAGGCCTTACAAATATCTGTGAAAAACAGAGATGCTAAAGGCAAAGGAGAAGGGAGTGGCAAGCCACTTCACTACTCTTGCCTTGAGAACCCCATGAACAGTACGAAAACGCAAAATGACAGGATACTGAAAGAGGAACTCCCCAGGTCAGTAGGTGCCCAATATGCTACTGGAGATCAGTGGAGAAATAACTCCAGAAAGAATGAAGGGACGGAGCCAAAGCAAAAACAATACCCAGTTGTGGATGTGACTGGTGATAGAAGCAAGCTCCGATGCTGTAGGAGCAATATTGCATAGGAACCTGGAATGTCAGGTCCATGAATCAAGGCAAATTGGAAGTGGTCAAACAAGAGATGGCAAGAGTGAACATTGAAATTCTAAGAATCAGCGAACTAAAATGGATGGAATGGGTGAATTTAACTCAGATGACCATTATATTTATTACTGCGTGCAGGAATGCCTTAGAAGAAATGCAGTAGCCATCATGGTCAACAAAAGAGTCTGAAATGAAGTACTTGGATGCAATCTCAAAAACTACAGAATGATCTCTGTTCATTTCCAAGGCAAACCATTCGGTATCACAGTAATCCAAGTCTATACCCCAACCAGTAATGCTGAAGAAGCTGAAGTTGAATGATTCTATGAAGACCTATAAACCTTTTAGAACTAACACCCAGAAAATATGTCCTTTTCATTATACGGGACTGGAATGCAAAATTAAGAAGTCAAGAAACACCTGGAGTAACAGGCAGATTTGGCCTTGGAATGAAGCAGGGCAAAAACTAATAGAGTTTTGCCAAGAAAATGCACTGGTCTTAGCAAACACCCTCTTCCAACAACACGAGAGAAGACTCTACACATAGACATCACCAGGTGGTCAACACTGAAATCAGAGTGATTATATTCTTTGCAGCCAAAGATGGAAAAGTTCTATACAGTCAGCAAAAACAAGACTATGAGCTGACCATGGCTCAGGTCATGAACTCCTTATTGACAAATTCAGACTTAAATTGAAGAAAGTAAGGAAAACCACTCGGCCATTCAGGTATGACCTAAATCAAATCCCTTATGATTATACAGTGGAAGTGAGAAATAGATTTAAGGGACTAGATCTGATAGAGTGCCTGATGAACTATGGAATGAGGTTCGTGACACTGTACAGGAGACAGGGATCAAGACCATCCTCATGGAAAGAAATGCAAAAAAACAACATGGCTGTCTGGGGAGGCCTTACAAATAGCTGTGAAAAGAAGAGAAGTGAAAAGCAAAGGAGACAAGGAAAGATATAAGCATCTGAATGCAGAGTTTCAAAGAATAGCAAGAAGAGATAAGAAAGCCTTCCTCAGTGATCAATGCAAAGAAATAGAGGAAAACAACAGAATGGGAAAGACTAGAGATCTCTTCAAGAAAATGAGAGATACCAAGGGAACATTTCATGCAAAGATGGGCTCGATAAAGGATAGAAAGGGTATGGACCTAACAGAAGCAGAAGATATGAAGAAGAGGTGGCAAGAATACACAGAAGAGTTGTACAGAAAAGATCTTCAAGATAATCATGATGAAGATAATCACGATGGTGTGATCACTCACCTAGAGCCAGACATCCTGGAATGTGAAGTCAAGTGGGCCCTAGAAAGCATCACTATGAACAAAGCTACTGGAGGTGATGGAAATCCAGTTGAGCTACTCAAAATCGTGAAAGATGATGCTGTGGAAATGTTGCACTCAATATGCCAGCAAATTTGGAAAACTCAGCAGTGGCCACAGGACTGGAAAAGGTCAGTTTTCATTCCAATCCCAAAGAAAGGCAATGCCAAAGAATGTTCAAACTACCACACAATTGCACTCATCTCACATGCTAGTAAAGTAATGCTCAAAATTCTCCAAGCCAGGCTTTAGCAATATGTGAACCATGAACTTCCAAATGTTCAAGCTGGTTTTAGAAAAGGCAGAGGAGCCAGAGATCAAATTGCCAACATCCGCTGGATCATGGAAAAAGCAAAAGAGTTCCAGAAAAACATCTATTTCTGCTTTATTAACTATGCCAAAGCCTTTGACTGTGTGGATCACAAGAAACTGTGGAAAATTCTGAAAGAGATGGAAATACCAGACCACCTGACTTGCCTCTTGAGAAATCTGTATGCAGGTCAAGAAGCAACAGTTAGAACTGGACATGGAACAACAGACTGGTTCCAAATAGGAAAAGGAGTACGTCGAGGCTGTATATTGTCACCCTCCTTATTTAACTTAAATGCAGAGTACATCATGAGAAATGCTGGGCTGGAAGAAGCACAAGCTGGAATCAAGATTGCCGGGAGAAATATCAATAACCTCAGATATGCAGATGACACCACCCTTATGGCAGAAAGTGAAAAGGAACTAAAACGCCTCTTGATGAAAGTGAAAGAGGAGAGTGAAAAAGTTGGCTTGAAGCTCAACATTCAGAAAACGAAGATCATGGCATCTGGTCCCATCACTTCATGAGAAATAGATGGGGCAACAGTGGAAATAGTGTCAGACTTCATATCTGGGGGCTCCAAAATCACTGCAGATGGTGATTGCAGCCATGAAATTAAAAGACGCTTACTCCTTGGAAGAACATTATGACCAACCTAAATACCATATTCAAAAGCAGAGACATTACTTTGCCGACTAAGGTCCATCAAGTCAAGGCTATGATTTTTCCAGTAGTCATGTATGGATGTGAGAGTTGGATTGTGAAGAAAGCTGAGTGCCAAAGAATTGATGCTTTTGAACTGTGGTGTTTGAGAAGACCCTTGAGAGTCCCTTGGACTGCAAGGAGATCCAACCAGTCCATTCTGAAGGAGATCAGCCCTGGGTGTTCTTTGGAAGGAATGATGCTAAAGCTGAAACTCCAGTACTTTGGCCACCTCATGTGAAGAGTTGACTCATTGGAAAAGACTCTGATGCTGGGAGGGATTGAGGGTAGGAGGAGAAGGGGATGACCAAGGATGAGATGGCTGGATGGCATCACTGACTCAATGGACGTGAGTCTGAGTGAACTCTGGGGGTTAGTGATGGACAGGGAGGCCTGGCGTGCTGCAATTCATGGGGTCACAAAGAGTCGGACATGACTCAGCAACTGAACTGAACTGAAAGGCAAAGGAGAAAAGGAAAGATATACCCATTTGAATGTAGAGTTCCAGAGAATATTAAGGAGATAAGAAAGCCTTTCTTAATGATCACTGCAAAAAAAAAAAAAAAAAAAAAAGAAAACGAAAAAAGAAAAAGAAATACAGGAAAACAATAATAGTATGAGAAAGACTAGAGATATATTAAGAAAATTAGAGATATCAAGGGAAAATTTAATGCAAAGATGGGCACAATTAAGGACAGGAATGGTAGGGATCTAAATGAAGCAGAAGATATTAAGAAGAGGTTGCAAGAATATAGAGAACTATCCAAAAAAGGTCTTAATGACCCAGATAACCACAATGGTGTGGTCACTCACCTAGAGCCAGACATCCTGCAATGCAATGTCAAGTGAGCCTTAGGAAGCATCATTACGAGCAAAGCTAGTGGAGGTGATAGATTTCCAACTGAGTTATTTCAATTCCTAAGAGTTGATGCTGTGAAAGTGCTGCACTCAATATGCCACCAAATTGGAAAACTCAGCAGTGGCTACAGGACTCAAAAGGTCAGTTTTCATTCTAATCCCAAAGAAAGGTAATGCCAAAGAATGCTCAAACTACTGCACAATTGCACTCATCTCACACACTAGCAAAGTAATGCTTAAAATTCTCTCAGCCAGGCTTCAACAGTACATGAACTGTGAACTTCCAGATGTTCAAGTTTGATTTAGAAAAAGCAGAGGAACCAGAGATAAAATTGCTAACAACCACTGGATCATAGAAAAAGCAAGAAATCACAGAAAAACATCTCTTCAGCCTTATTGACTAAGCCAAAGCCTTTGTGGATAACCACAAACTGTGGAAAATTCTTCAAGATATGGCAATACCAGACCACCTGATCTGCCTTCTGAGAAATCTGTATGCAGGTCAAGAAGCAACAGTTAGAACTGGACATGGAACAACAGACTGGTTCCAAACAGGAAAAGGAGCACGTCAAGGCTGTATACTGTCACTCTGCTTATTTCTAATATTCTCAAGACATCATGTGAAATGCCAGGCTGGATGAAGCCAAGTTCAAATCAAGACTGCCAGGAGAAATATCTTTAACCTCAGATGACACCATCCTTATGGCAAAAAGCAGTGAGGAACTAAAAAGCCTCTTGATGAAAGTGAAAGAGGACAGTGGAAAAGTTGGCTTAAATCTCAACATTCAAAAGGCCAAGATCATGGCTTCCTGTCCCAACACTTCATGGAAAATAGATGGCGAAACAATGGAAACAGTGACAGACTTTATTTTCTTCCGCTCCAAAATCACTGCAGATGGAAACTGCAGCCATGAATTTAAAAGACACTTGCTCCTTGGAAGAAAAGCTATGACCAACCTAGATAGCATATTAAAAAGCAGAGACGTTACTTTACCAACAAAGGTCCATCTAGTTAAAGCTATGGTTTTTCTAGTAGTCATGTATGGATGTGACAGTTGGACTATAAAGAAAGCTGTGCACCAAAGAATTAATGCTTTTGAACTGTGGTGTTGGAGAAGACTCTTGAGAGTCCCTTGGACTGCAAGGAGATCCAACCTGTCAAGTCTAAAGGAAATCAGTCCTCTGAGTATTCATTGGCAGAACTGATGCTAAAGTTGAAATTCCAATACTTTGGCCACCTAATGTGAAGCACTGACTCATTGGAAAAGGCCCTGTTGCTGAGAAAGATTGAAGGCAGGAGGTGAAGGGGATGACAGAAGATAAGATGGTTGGTGGCATCACTGATTCAATGGACATCAGTTTGAGCAAGTTCCAGGAGCTGGTGATGGACAGTGAAGCCTGACGTGCTGCAGTCCATGGGGTCACAAAGAGTTGCACATGACTGAATGACTGAACTGAACTGATAATAGTATATAACTTGAGATTCACAAAGCAAGTAGAAGTTAATACATTTAGGGATAAAATATCAAAACTAAAACTTTACCAGTGATTAAAACTGAAGAAAGAGAACAAACAGAGAAATGGGGAAAGAAGATGGTATAATCTAATTTTAGTATTTCTCATAGTAAAAACTAAGTTTCCTAAGAAACAGGTGAGTAAATGTATTATATAAATTATTATATAAAGGTAAGTACAGGAGCAAAAGTATATACCTTCTCGGCATCAATAGAAATAAAAAATATGAATAAACTGGCAAAGTAAAAGACATTAAAAGTAACAACTATACTCCAATATAAAATAAAGAATAAAGAAATAAATCAATATTGTAGAACTAAGACAATCTATCAGTCACATCAGTAATGTGAGCTTATAACATGTTACACGAAAAATTTTTTTAGTTTGGCTAACAAAGCAAAATGGTCCAACTCAAGACCATGTAAAGAAATATACTTAAAGAAATTTAGATGGTTAAAATGAAAATAATTGGCAAAGAAATAACATGCCAATATAAGAACAAAGGAAATATGACTCATGATTTTAATAACAGATAAAATAGAATGCAGGCCAAAAAAAGCATCTTTCTTTGGAGTATTATGCTAATTCTATATTTTGAATGAAGTTCTTCCTTATTTTAGAGTTTCAACTATTTGGGAAGAATTCAAGTCAATATAAAGAAAGCAAATGATTGAATGAATTTCCTCGCAGCTATCTCTCAGCTTCAACAAATAATGACATTCCATCATTTTTATTTTTTCTATCCTTATACCCACTCTCCAAATTCCACTTCATTATTCATTACTATTGAATGCATTTTTTAGTTAATGCATATATGTAATAAATTTAAATCCACAAACTATGACTATTTAATTTTGACAAATGGATACACTTCTTTAACTCACATCACATCAAGATACAAAATATTTCTATCATCTTGGAAAATTCTCCTATGTCTTTTTAAATCTATATTCCCCTGCCCCCACAGACAACTACTATTTCAATTAAAATACGTATATAGTTAGGTTTGCCTGTTCTAGAACTCATATACATTAAATCACAGAGTATGTGCTATCTTGCATCCAGATTCTTTGACTCAGCACATTATCTGTCATATTTCATTTATAACACTGGAAATGCTAGTAGTTATCCCTTTTGATGACTTAGTATTATTCACAGAATAAATATTCCTTGTAATCTTTTTTTTTTCTTGTAAAGGTATATTTGGATTGTTTCCAGCCTCTGGTTACTATGAATAAAGCTGACATAAATATTCTTCAACAAAAATCATTTTAATGGACGCTTGTTTTCATTTCTATTGGATCAGTATCCAGTAGTAGAATTTCTCTGTGTTAGGAACATATATATTTATCTTTCTAGGAAACTACTGAACCCTGTTCCAAAGTGGTTGGGTCATTTACATTTTTTTTTTTTAGGTTCACTAAATTTATTTTAAAAATCATAAAACGTTTCTTACAAAAGAGCGTTACATTCTGCACACTGCTCTGAATAGATGCCAGGGACATATGGACTACTGTTACTTTTCCTCCCTGTCCCACCACCCCAAATGTTACAGTGACCACAAAGCAAAGTGTTCACAATAATTACATGGGGGGACTTCTTTAAACCACCAACAATGAACAAAAATTAAAATTCACTCACTCTGCTGCTGTTTCAAAATTTCAATGTTAGTTTTTGCACACCCTCCCCCACCCCCACCCTGTTTGTAAGGAACTAAAACATTACATCTGGTGAACAGCAAAGATTTCACTACACCTCAAATGCAGAACACCTATGAAGCAGAGGAATGTTGGCTTTTTAAACAGAAGCAGATAAAAAAAAAAAAGATGCAGGACTCCTTCAGTTCTTCACTAGTCTTAGAAAAACTTTCCAGAATACTGCTTCACACTGTTCTGCAGCAAATACTGTGCATTCTGTATCTGGTCCTGTGTTCCTGTAATGGTAATGATCCGATCTTCGGATCCTTCTAAAGGCTCATCAATTTTGATCGAAGCTCCTGACTCATGACGGATTTGTTTAATCCGCTGACCACCTTTGCCAATAATAGATCCAGCCAAATCTTTGGGAATAGTTACTTGTGTAGTAATAATAGGTCCACCAAGATCACCATATGAGCCACGACCCCCTGCATAGGAATAATCATATCCAGAGCCACCCTGTGGTTCATAAGCCATCTGCCACTCTGATGGGCTCCATGTATCTATTGCAGAATCCCAGGTTTCATCAGCACTGAAACCAACCATGCCATCATAACGGTCTCCAGGTCTTCCTCTTCTGTCATAGGCCATTAGATCTCCTCCTCTAGGTGGTGGTGGTGGTGGAAGAGGAAGATTCCGAGCTCTACTACCTCCCCGGCCACCTCGTCCGGGAGGGGGTGGAGGAGGTCCTCGACGAGGGCTCATATCATCATAATCTCTTCTGGAGGGAGGCATGGGACGCCCACCCCGACCAGGCAGCATTCTGTCAAAACCACCTCTTCCCCGCATGGGAAATCCCACAGGACGTCCACGGCGGTCATCAAACATCATTGTAAAACCACCATAATCATAGGTTTCATCATAAAAATTGGGATCGTAAGGCTGAGCGCGTCCTTTGATGGGAGACTCTGATATAAGATCAAGGATGATCTTTATGCACTCTACCACCCTATCAGGTTTTCCTCCGATAAGAACGACTCTGTCAGTAGATTGAGGACAACATTCCTGGAAAAGCTTGATTGTTGTCTGAGTGTTCTCTCGAAGTTCTTTGATTTTAGCACCTTTGACTCCAATAATTCCTCCTGCCAGACTCTGATGAATCAACAGTCTCAACTCGCAGTCAAAGTCGCTTCCTTTATAGTGTTGGTACTCTTCCAAGGTAGGGATGATTTTCTTCAGAATTTCTCCAATCGTTTCAATATCAGCACTGATACTCAATATGCGCTCGGGGCCACTGCTGTCTGGGACTGAAACACTGGCATTGTAGTCTGTACGGAGAGCCTTAATATTCTTGCCTCCTTTTCCAATCACTGCCCCAGCATTCTTGCTCTGAAGCAGAATGCGTAATTCAACCATCTCATCAGTGTTTCTAGATCTTTTAAAAGCTTGTTCCTCTTCCATATCTTCAGCAGGGCGTTTACCAAATTCGCCATTGGTTTCGGTGTTGGGAAAGGTTTCCTCTGGCTGTTCAGTTTCCATTTTCTTGTATTCAAGGGACACACCAATCAGTTATTAAATATATCCTTCCAGGGCAGAACTGAAGTGTTCTGGGCGGGACCAACTGACACCCTAGTGCTGTAGTAGCCCGGCAAGGGTACCGTCCCTATGCCGCCGCGCCTCCTCAGCCGGTCACAGCTAGACAGAGAACAAGCGTAGGCCCCCACTGGGTCATTTACATTTATATCAGCAATGTATGAGAGTCAGGATGCTCTACCTGCTCAGTATTTGGGGTTGTCTGTCTTTTAATCATAGCCATCCTAATGTGTATAGAAGTAGCTGATTGAGACTTGAACTTATTTTTTCTGATAACTAATAATTCTGGGTACTTTTTCATGTGCCAGATTAAAATTAATTTTCATATTTGCTTTGTTCACAACTATATTTTTTCAGTGTTTAATCATGTATATATCAAATCTTCCAAATTCATCTTTATTCTTGCCTCCATTTTTTTTAATTTCAGTTCTTTCTGAAGTTATACTAACTCATATTTTACATCCACATCTTTTATTGGCATATTCCCATTAGGCTATTGCATCCCTTTTTTGTATCGTTACTTTGCAAGAAGAAATATTAATACTTCAGTATCTTTTTAAACGATGGTCATACCTAGTCTCAATTTTAGAAAAATTTATCGAAGTATAGTTAATTTATAATATCATGTAAGTTTCAAGCGTACAGCAGAGAACACTGTCCTGTACACTTGAAACTTACATGATATATAAGAGTCTATGTGTGTATAATCTTTTTCAGATTATTTTCCTTCTTAGGTTATTACATAATATTGAGTTGAGAGTTCCCTGTGCTATACAATAGGTCTTTGAAAAGTGAAAGGATTAGTCACTTCATCTTGTCCAATTCTTTGAATCCCATTGACTGTAGCCTTGCCAGGCTCCTCTACCCATGTAATTCTCCAGGCAACAATACTGGAGTGGGTAGCCAATCCCTTCTCCAGGGGATCTTCCCAACCCGGGTCTCTTGCATTTCAGGCAAATTCTTTACCATCTGAGCCACCAGGAAAGCCCAATAAGGACAGTAGGTCCTTATTGGTTATCTATTTTATATATAGTAATGTGTATATGTTAATTCCAGCCTCACCCTTTTGCCCTCTTAGTCTCAACTTTAACATACTCCATGAAAATAATTTTCTTGTGAGAGAAATTTAACCTGTTTTTCTGTTACTTTCTTTTGATTCTTGAAGCATACTTTTATCAATCATTTCTGGGTTATATTATATTTTGAGTACTTAATTTTGAAATTATTGTGTATTTTCTGTACCATTTACTTGTAGGTGTTCATAATGACAAGCTGGAATTTGCCTAAATTTTCCCAAGACTCAGGATTTGGGGAGAAAGTTTGTTTATACTTGAGCCAATGAGGATAACTGTAATATTTCCCTCCCTTCCCCCATCTTCTATTTTGTTTCATGAGACAGACTATTTTCAACTGGAGCATATCATTGAGCCTGCCTCTACCTCTTAAAACAAAACTGAGATATGCAAGGTAGCACTGTTGATACATACACCCACTCTGATGATGCAAAGATCAGAAAATGACTTCAGAAAAACATTCTGATATTGTGAGATCTGCAGATTCTGTGTTCTCTGTCACACTGCTGTTCCATTACCAATGCTAATGGAAACTCCTCACCTACTCCAAAATTTGGGGCTCTAGCTGTCTCCTGGTTTTACTAAAGGCATATTTTATGCTATTGTTTCCTAGTTTCCTTTCTGCTTTCAATGAGTTCTAAGAAAAAAGAGGGAGATGCTAATCTAAGCTGTCATCTTCAAACTGGCAGGGGTATTTTTAAAAACTTTTTTTCAAAAATAAAAGTCCTATGTCAGTATCTGCCCTCTTTCTCCCTATTTTGTCTTCTAAAAAATTTATTTATATTTTTTAAACACTTCTGGTTCATGAGATTCAAAAATTTGAAAAGCACTGTGTGAGACAATCTATAGGATTCTTTCCAGTTTTAATTTTTAATTTTCCAGTGGTGAGGATGATCTGTTTTCCTTCCCACCAGTAGTGGGGGATAAACGAATACAAGCTGTCATTTGTCATAACAAAGATGCTTTCTAGGGGCTGAGCCATGGCTTGGTGAAGATTTTCTTCTGCTTGGCTCCTAAATGCTTAAGGCCTGGCAGAGTCTATAGTCAATAGACAGTATTGCTATTATTTGTCTGCTACAATCCCTGGCAGGTGTTTCGTTGTGTTTATTTGAAGTAGCAGAGCAAATTTCTTCACCAGTGGCCACATAAACTGTTTGAGCTTTAAATTCATTCATTAGGTCAATTACTAGGGGATATTTTGGGAGACTGAGTGTGTGTGCGTGTGTGTGTGTGTGTGTGTGTGTGTGTGTGCATGCATACTGATGGTCACTAGGGAGCCGCTCTTCCTCTGATATTAGATTTTATAGGTTCACATGAAGCATCAGTTATATATTTTAGAAAAACCAATATTTTAAAAAATCAATATTTACAATCATCATTTGACAAAGGGGTATTTTTGTGGGTGGCTTCAAATGATGAACTACCCTAGTACATTTCAAGAATTGATGTATCACACACAACCCCCCCTCAATTTCACTAAGAAAAATTTAAGTATACATCAGCTGTGTATTGTACACATACACAGGTATATCTGGATACCTCTAGTACTTAAGAGACCCTGCAATATTGCTTACAACTAAGGAACTTCTATTTGATAGAAGCCAAGTACTCTCACTTGAGCTAAAAATAGTCAGAATATACACAACAGCACTGCCTTTCCTGGCTTTCAAGTGATCTCATCAGTGGTTGAAATTAACAAACGATCCAGGAGTATGAATGCCTCTTGGTACATGGATAGTGTCATTTTAAAATGTGTTTAAGGTGGCTCTGTGGTTCAATGGGTAGTGCATTGGACTTTTAGAATGTGTTTAAAGAAGGGTATAACCTTGCTGCTTGCTTGATGTGCAGCACCTTTTTGCAACCACAAAAGACGAGGGATGATCTTAGTTGTACTTAACATCTAGAAATTAATTGTTCAGACTATATTACAAAGCTTCAGTAATTAAAACAGTTTGGTACTGGAACAAAAATAGAAATATAGATTAATGGAATGGGATAGAATGTTCAGAGATAAACCCATGCATCTATGGTCAACTAATCTATGACACAGGAGGCAAGAATATACAACGGAGAAAAGACAGTCTCTTTAATAAGTGGTGCTGGGAAAACTGGACAGTTAAATGTAAAAGAATGAAATCAGAACCCTCTCTAACACTGCGCATAAAATTAAACTCAAACTGGAATTAAAGACCCAAATGTAAGGCTGGATACTATAAAACTCTTAGAGGGAAACATAGGAAGAACACTTTCTGAGATAAACTGCAATAGTGTCTTTTTTGATCCACCTTCTAGAGTAACAAAAATAAAAACCAAATAAACAAATGGGACTAATTACATTTAAAAGCAAAGGAAACCATAAACAAAATAAAAAGACGATCCACAGAATGTGAGAAAATATTTGCAATCAAAGCAACCAACAAGGTATTAATCTCCAAAATACATGAACAGTTCATGCAATTCAGTATAAAAGCAAAAATAAACCCAATCAAAATATAGCCAAAAGACCTAAACAGACATTTCTCCAAAGAAAACATACAGATAGTGAAAAAGAACATGAAAAAGTGCTCAATATCACCATTTACTAGAGAAATACAAATCAAAACCGTAATTAGGTATCAACTCACACCAGTCAGAATGGCCATCATCGATAATCCACAAACAAGAAATGCTGGAGAAAGTGAAAGTCCCTCAGTCGTGTCCAACCCTTTAGAACTCCATGGACTGTAGCCTGCCAGGCTCCTCTGCCCATGGAATTTTCCAGACAAGAAATACTGGAGGGGGTTGCCATGCCTTTCTACAGGAAATCTTCCCAACCCAAGAATCGAACCCAGGTCTCCTGTATTGTAGGCAGATTCTTTACTGTTTGAGCTACCCAGCAAGACAAATGCTGGAGAGTATATAGATAAAACAGGGAACCTTCCTACACTGTTGGTGGCAATGTGAAATTGATAAAGCCAGTATAGAGAACAATATGGAGGTTCCTTAAATTGAAAAAAAAAAAAAAGAACTATCATATGATCCAGAATCCCACTCTAGGGCACACATACAGAGAAAACCATAATTCAAACAAAGACATGCACCCTAAAGTTAATTGCAGCACTGCTTATAATAGCCAAGACATGGAAGCAACCTAAACGTCCATCAACAGAAGAAAGAATAAAGGAGATATGGTACATATACACAATATTACTCAGCCATAACATTAACAAAATAATGCTATTTGCAGCAACATAGATGGATTTGGAGACTGTCATACTGAGTGATGTAAGTTAGACAGAGGAAGACAAATACAATATAAAAGTGATGTATGATATAAATACCATATATAAGTAATAGTATGGAATCTAAAAAAACTAATACAATGGAACTTATTCACAAAATGAGTTCGCTTATATATGGAATCTAAAAAAATGGATACAGTTGAGCTTATTCACAAAACAGAAGTAGAGTTACATATATAAAAATTAAATTTATAGTTACTAGAGGAGAAAGTAAGGTGGGGAAGGATAAATTGGGAGCTTGGGTTTGACATATGCAGGCTACTATATATAAAATAGATAACTAATAAGGACCTACTGTATAGCACAGGGAACTCTACAGAGTACTTTGTTATGACCTATATAGACAAAGAGTTTTAAAAAGAGTAGATATATATGTATATATAACTCACTTTATACCTGAAACTAACACAATATTATAAATCAACTATACTCCAGTAAATTTTTTTAAAAAAGAAATTAATTCCTCAGATATTCTGTAAGACTGATCCATAGTAAGAAAATTCTGGAAAGATTTCCCTATAAACTTACTCCCAAATCTGCTAGTATGCAATAATAATGTACCTCTCCAGGCACAGAATATTAACATCTGTTCTCTTAGGCATCTCTTTCACAGTACCAGGGGAAAGTCAAGGAAAAGAAAATGTTATTAATACATGCTGAGAGCCAGTGCTATCTCCAGAATTTTTCATTTGTTATCTCACTGAGTCCTAAAGCAACCAATACAATGCAGAGTAGAATTTGCTTAGTATATGTTAAAAGGCCCTTTTCGTTTCTATGCTATTATTGTCTCAAGAGAGACAGAATTAGTCACTTGAAGTTTTGAGGTCTACATATGAGTAGTGCAAAGAGATCCTGAAGATCTTGAGGGGGTGATGCTACCAAGAAGTCTAAAAAAATCCCTCTGGCTTGCACTGTGTCTTAAGATGCTGTCCACATAAGCATAACTGAGTCAGAAACTTTTTATTGACTAAATCCCAAATTGATTCAAAACCTCTGATACATCTTGTGCCTTTCTTTTACCTCTACCTTACATTCAAGGACTGAAGTTTTATTTTCCTCATTAAACACTTTTCTATCCTTTGCATATGTTCCCCACTCAAGAATGCCTATGGAGTAAGTTGTGATCAATTCAGAATCTCTCTATTCATTTGTGACTTGAAGACTGATACATGAGCATTTTCATTTTCACTCTGAGTGGGAAAGTGGGGCAGAGGGGTGGGGTCAGGTGCTGTTCCTTTCTAACTGGTTTAGCAACGCACCCAGCTATCTACCACTTCTCTCAGGCTTCCCAGATATAATACAGGATTGTGCTAGGAAAATGTACATTCTTTTTTGTTCTTTAAAATCAAATCTTACCCCTTAGAATCTAAGCCATTTTGACCCTGTTTACAATTTCTCACCTATGCAACCATCCCCAATAACCAAAGTTAGCTCCAAGGTGACTGTGACCTCCTTCTATAGACGTAGAGCGAAGCGAGTTCTTTCTCCCAAGAACTTAAAATCCTGAATGGAAAAGCAACAACTAATTCATCTTTATGTCAGTTCTCTAGACGGAAGTTTCACAACCTTCCATTACTAGACTTCTTCAACTATATTAGTTCATACTATGCCAGTGATTTAGTTCAATATTTGTGTAAATTCCATGAGCTATCCAAACTTGCTTCCAATATATTCCTTTTGGTGGTTTCACTTAGTCATCATCTATTTTAATTATCTGTAAACAAATATGTCTAAAATAGTGCATCCACTGATTCTTGATATGGTTTCCTATCCTGCTAAGTGGAACAGAAAGGCAACCTCCTTTCTCTTTTACTGTCTCCTTTAGAGCCCCCGGTCTACAGTAAATCCTAAACCTCAGTTACATGACAGATTCACCCTGGCTTCTGTTGCGTCTCCAAGACCACGTCCCTCCTAAGGAGAAGGCTCCAAACCCCCATGGCAGTTTTGATAATGCTGCCTCTTTAACACTGCCCACAACTGGAGAGGTCCGAGGGCAAGAAGGGGCTTTGATGATCCCTCCCTGCATCCTCCTGGGAGATTCAGTTTCCTCAGGCTCTGTTATAGCTTAGACAGGAAGAAAGTGAAACTGTATCACTGTTCTGAGCTTTTATTGACAGCTTTATTATATGACATTAAAGGGGCCTTACCTGGGGAGGAGGGTTTAGGATAGACACAATACTACTCAATTATTTCCAAGTGCCTTAAAAAAATCAGTTACCTCGTCATTATGTCATACTCACTATGCATTAAGATATATATTGACAAACCCAGTCAAGTGATACAGTTCTAAACCATCTTTTACCAACAGCATGTAAATGATCCATACTATTCACATTGTATTGGTTGGACAACATTGTATTTCAAATTTAGACTTCTCCCCTCACTTATCTGTGGGCATCCACTCTGAAGTCTACACTGGCCCCTGGGATCTCTCCAGCCCTTGGCTCGGTTTTTCCCTAAACTGATGCCATTTCCAGTTTCTTTCCTTGTGAAGGCAAAATGGCTTATAATATCAACACTTAGACCTAAGTCTTGGGCTTGAAATTCACTGTCCCAAGTGGAATTCTAGGTCCATATTTGAGCCAATCACCATTGCTAACAACACAGACTATGTCTTATGTCATATTCCCAGAAGTTGGGATTTGGGTCAGTTCAGTCCAATCACGTATCAGAAGAGGGAAAATAGACGCTAACAGGCCAATAAATGAATAAATAAAAAGCAAGTGGTGATAGTATGCTAATTAGAGAAAATTATTAGGAAAAAATATTTTCGATGCACTAAATTGAAATTCCAAGGATAGAAGTTTTGTTTGCCATAATTGCTAAAATTGCTTTTATTAATAACATGCCTCTGTGTGCATACACACACAGACACATGCATGATATGCATGCTAAGTCTCGTCAGTCGTGTCCGACTCTGTGTGACCCCATAGATGGCAGCCCACCAGGCTCCTCTGTCCCTGGGGTTCTCCAGGCAAGATACTGGAGTGGGTTACCATTTCCTTCTCCAATGCACGCATGCATGAATGCTAAGTCACTTCAGTCGTGTCTGACTCTGTGTGACCCTATGGACAGCAGCCCACCAGGCTCCCCTGTCCATGGGATTCTCCAGGCAAGAGTACTCTAGTGGGTTGCCATTTCCTTCTCCACAGATATACATGTATAACCAGTTTTATGTATGTGTGTTATATGTACACATACATACATTATATGTACACATGTACATTAAATGCAAACATAGAAACATTAATAATATCTATGACTTATTAAGTGATTAATTTATATCCTACCTATTTCTCCAGTGTAAGACTTGTACACTTCTCAGGCAAAAGAGTAAATTTTTAGCCTGTTTTTGTAACTCACATAACTCAGCGAGGCCACAGTGTTGTACAGAAGAAGCCAATTCTGACTCCATGTTGGAACTGTTTCTTTGACTTGCTTTTGGTTGCTTTTGTTATTATAATCATACAGAAGGCCTGCCTCAGAATTCTGCCCCTCTGCATGACTGTTAAACTAAAGTGCCTTTGTTCAGAACCCTGTCCACCTGTAGATAGCAGAAAGGAAGAAATTAACACATCCCCTTTGGAGGCTTGCCATTCTGGGAGATGTTTGCAAGATTAATGACCTTTTTACTTTGCTTCCTCAACTCCCCCTATCTCTGATCTATAAAAGAACTTGGCATCCAAACTCCAATAAGATGATTATTTTGAGGCACTAGCCTGACATCATCTTGGTCAGCCAACTCCCCAAATAAAGTCTCTTCCTTGCCTCAACCCCTCAACTCTCAGATTCATTAACCTGTTGTATGGCTAACAGAGTGAGCTTGGACTTGGTAACAACAGGACTGGAAAAAGTCAGTTTCATACCAATCCCAAAGAAAAGCAATGACAAAGGGTGTTTAAACTACTGAACATTTACACTCATTCCACATGCTCACCAGGTTATGCTCACAATCTTTCAAGCCACACTTCAGCAGTACATGCACCAAGAAATTCCAGATGTACAAGTTGGGTTTAGAAAAGACGGAACAACCAGAGATCAAATTGACAACATTCATTGCATCATAGACAAAGCAAAGGAACTCCAAAAAAAAAAAAATCTACTTCCGTTTTATCGACTATGCTAAGGCCTTTGACTATGTGGATCACAACAAACTGGAAAATTCTTAAAGGGGTGGGCATAGCAGACCACTTTACCTGTCTCCTGAGAAACTTGTATGTGGGTCAACAAGTAACAGTTAGAGTAGGACATGGAACAATAGGCTGGTTCCAAATTGGGAAAGGAGTATGACGAGGCTGTATTTTGTCACCTTACTTATTTAATTTATATGCAGAGTACATCATGCAAAATGCTGGGCAGGATGAATCACAACCTGGAATCAAGATTGCTGGGAAAAATATAAACCACTTCAGATAAGCAGATGATACCACTCTAATGGCAGAAAGTGAGGAAGAACTCAAGAGTTTCTTTGATGGGTGGAAGAAAAGAGTGAAAAAGCTGGCTTGAAATTCAACATTCAAAAAACTAAGATCATGGAATTCAGTCCTATCACTTCATGGCAAATAGATAGGGAAAAAATGGAAACAGTGACAAATTTTATTCTCCAGGCCTCCTAAATCACCGTGGATGGTGACATGAAATTAAAAGACACTCGCTCCTTGGAAGAAAAGCTATGACAAAGCTAGGTAGTATATTAAAAAGCAGAGACATCACTTCACAGATAAAGGCCTCTACAGTCAAAGCTATGATTTTTCCAGCAGTCAGGTATGGTTGTGAGAGCTATACCATAAAGAAGGCTGAGCACTGAAGAATTGAAGCTTTTGAACTGTGGCAGTGGAGAAGACTCTTGATTGCCCTTTGAACTCTAAAGAGATCAAACCCAGCAATCCTAAAGGAAATCAACTGAATATTCATTGGAAGGACTGAAGCTGAAGCTAAAGCTCCGGTATTTTGGCCACCTGATGTGAAGAGCCAACTCATTGGAAAAGATCCCAATGATGGGAAAGATTAAAGGCAAAAGAAGGGGGCGGCAGAGGATGAGATGGTTAGATAGCATTAGTGACTCCATGGACATGAATTTGAGCAGACTCTGGGAGATAGCAGAAGACAGAGGAGCCTGGTGTACAGTCAGAAATGACTTAGCAACTGAACAACAAATAACTCAGATACACGGTGAGGTAAATGCTATTTTACCCACTCTAAGAAATCACAATCATATATAGTAGTATTGCATTGGTTACATGATCTGTACTTAAAATATCTACAAAAGACGTACAGTCAAGTATGTAATAAACACAAATGTACATATGTATATACATACATACTACATAATGTACATGTGTATAGATGCACATACATGTATGTATATATGTCCTTTTTGTGTGTATGTAGCCAAAAATATCAAATTATAAGACGGTTACCAGAGGAAAATATTTGGTATTTCCTTTCCATATGGGAAGCATTTGCAAACCATCACCTTCTTAATTTCATCTCTGAACATTTTGTTTACTTGATGTTAAGAATCTATCAGACATAGATGCTACATGCTCTAGCTAATTTGGTTCTCAATCATTCATTTACCAACATGTCAAGCAATACTGAGATTATTTCTGGGATCACCACTTACGACAAACCAAACTTTATTTCAGCTTCTGTGTCATTTATTCCTATGAATTAAACAGAATATTTTCCCCAGAGACAAGGAAAGATGGTTTCATTTTTTCCCTCCATTTCTGGGAAGATTTATACGTACTCCTCTTTTCATAAAGCTATGTAGCTATTGAATTGTAACCCCTTCCCCCCACCTTCAAAGCTGATTCCCCAATCTTTTTTAGAGGAAGCTTCCTTTGAGAAGGAACTGTAACACCAGACACAATCAGACTTTGTCCAGTTCACAAAGGCAGCAATTTATAGCTCTCTGAGTTCAATCAGTGGCCTTGGAGCCAATAGATTAGGAATTTCTTGAGGGCCTAATTGTTCTTCTTCTGGTTAGTACTTACTTCTCAAACATGAAATCATGCTGCCTAATGGATATTCATGAAAAAAGGGTTCAAGTCAAAAGACGAAAAGGTGAGGTTTTGTAATCTTACTACCCTTGGAGTCTTTTTCAGCCTATTCAATTAACCCTTAGAATTGCTACCTTCTTTGATTCTCAAAATTTTGTTTTCTGATAAGGGATAGTGTAGCAGACTAATTCTTGATGCTGAGCCAATGTACAGTACTTTGAAGGTGAACGATGCCATCTAGGTCATTCTCCCCTCTCTGGAGCATGAACATATATCTTTCTCATTTTGCCTTCCCCAGCCTTCTGAGTCAAAGAGAGAGTGTGAGGCAAACTTTTGCCAAGTTCCATGAGGGCTCCCTCAGAGTTGATTTCGAACTTAATCTTTCACAGGAGATGATTTTTACTCAGTCCAAATATTACTCTCAACTGCAAGCCTTCATCCCAGCTTGTCATGTGTGCATGGGCTCTTCTGCTTGCCAGAAGAGTCCCATAAAGTTGAGTCATGCTGCTGACGCAGACCCCACGTTTCCTTGAGCACTTGCATGCATACAACATGTCTTTCTGCTTTGACCCAACAGAAAGTGGTTTTAATACTTTCTTTAGCCCCTGCAACCAAAAAAAGAACAGTTGGCAAGGAATCTGTAGGGTTTTTAACCATCAGCTTTAAGTCTAGTCTTTCAAAATTCAGAAAAGGAAGGAAAAATGGCAATAATCATGAGCCTTCCAGATTAATGAATAGAATGAATCTAAATGAAAAGTTAAGATACATGGAATTGAAGATTTGGTTAACTCCTCCCCAAACTATTTTGAGTTCAGTTCTCCCTCACATTGGTTAGTTTAGAAATTTTGGAATAAGGACAGAGTGGGGAAGAATTGATAGAATTATCCAGATAAGTTATCTTGTACATTTTCTTATCATCATAGAGATAAAAAAACTAATATTTTACTAACCATCACTCCAAGCTATGACTTGCTTCTCAATAGTTTACACTTAAAATATTTATATTCTTTATTTTAGCTGAATTTTAAAAAAGGCAAATATATTTGTATTGTGTATTAATATGTTTGTACCCCTAGAAGGGGACGAAAGAGGATGAGATGGTTAGACAGTATCACCGACTCAATGGATACGAGTTTGAGCAAGCTCTGGGAGATAGCGAAGGACAGGGAAGCCTGCGCGCTGCAGTCTGTGAGATTGCAAACAGTTGGACACGACTATCGACTGAACAACAACAAAACATAGATATACACATTTAATATATTCTCTATAGATATATTTTAATATTCAAATTCAATAAATATAAGATCATGGCATCCGGTCCAATCACTTCATGGCAAATAGATGAGGAAACAGTGGAAACATGGCAAATAGATGGCTAACTTTATTTTTCTGGGCTCCAAAATCACTGCAGATGGTGATTGTAGCCATGAAATTAAGAGATGCTTACTCCTTGGAAGGACAGTTATGACCAACCTAGATTGAAAGAGACACATGTACCCCAATGTTCATCGCAGCACTGTTTATAATAGCCAGGACATGGAAACAACCTAGATGTCCATCAGCAGATGAATGGATAAGAAAGCTGTGGTACATATACACAATGGAGTATTACTCAGCCGTTAAAAAGAATTCATTTGAATCAGTTCTGATGAGATGGATGAAACTGGAGCCGATTATACAGAGTGAAGTAAGCCAGAAAGAAAAACACCAATACAGTATACTAACACATATATATGGAATTTAGGAAGATGGCAATGACGACCCTGTATGCAAGACAGGGAAAGAGACACAGATGTGTATAACGGACTTTTGGACTCAGAGGGAGAGGGAGAGGGTGGGATGATTTGGGAGAATGACATTCTAACATGTATACTATCATGTGAATTGAATCGCCAGTCTATGTCTGACGCAGGATGCAGCATGCTTGGGGCTGGTGCATGGGGATGACCCAGAAAGATGTTATGGGGAGGGAGGTGGGAGGGGGGTTCATGTTTGGGAATGCATGTAAGAATTAAAGATTTTAAAATTTAAAAAATAAAAAACTAAAAAAAAATAAATAAATAAAATAAAAAATAAATAAATAAATAAAAAGGAGAGACTTTACTTTGACAACAAAGGTCTGTCTAGTCAAGGCTATGGTTTTTCCAGTAGTCATGTATGGATGTCAGAGTCGGAATATAAAGAATGCTGAGCACCGAAGAATTAATGCTTTTGAACTGTGGTGTTGGAGAAGACTCTTGAGAGTCCATTAGACTTCAAGGAGATCCAACCAGTCCATCCTAAAGGAGATCAGTCCTGGGTGTTCATTGGAAGGACTGATGTTGAAGCTGAAACTCCCAATACTTTGGTCACCTGATGCGAAGAGGTGACTCATTGGAAAAGACCCTGATGCTGGGAAAGATTGAGGGCAGGAGGAGAAGGGCATTACAGAGGATAAGATGGTTGGATGGCATCCCCGACTCGATGGACATGGGTTTGGGTGGACTCTGGGAGTTGTTGATGGACAGGGAGGCCTGGTGTGCTGCAGTTCATGGGGTTGCAAAGAGTCAGACATGACTCAGTGACTGAACTGAACTGAACTGAAAACGTGCTTTGTGCATGGGGCTGTTGGTGGTACAATGCACAAATCAACATGATCTTATTATCGAAAATGATAAGCAAATGATATCATACTGGGAACAACAGAAACATTTATGACTTCTATTACCACCATTATTTGTACTGGGTTTTACAACATTCACAGTCACACACATTAAACTTTAGAAAAACTCAGTGGAATAAATAGTCTTGGTACTATTTTTAACTCCATTTTACAGATGTAGTTACTTTGGCCACCTGATGCAAAGAACTGACTCATTGGAAAAGACCCTGATGCTGGGAAAGATTGAAGGCAGGGGAGAAGGAGACGACAGAGGATGAGATGGCTAGATGGCATCACTGATGCAGTGGACATGAGTTTGAGCAGGCTCCAGAAGCTGGTGATGGACAGGGAAGCCTGATGTGCTGCAGTCCACGGGGTCACAAAGAGTCAGCCACGACTGAGTGACCGAACTGAACTGAACAGATGTAGAAACCAGAGTGATTTTCCCAAGGTCATGCGGTTAGGAAGTGGTGGAGCCAACAGGCAAAAGCACATTTTCTGAATGAAAAAAAATTTTTTTTCTATGACACCATACCACCGATCAAATATCAGTACAAGTTTAAGGTCTTCAAGTGTCTGCAAAGACACTCATATGTGCAACAGCTGTTTAGAGAAAATAACCACTGTCCAATAGAACTTTCTACTGTGACAGAAATATTCTATATCTGCACTGTATAATATGGTAGCCCTTAGTCACACCTGACTACTGTGCACTTGAAATTGTGGTTACTAATGCAACTGAGGAACTTAATTAATTGTACTTAAGTTTAATCAATTTAAATAGTCACCTGTGACCAATGGCTTCCATATTAGAGGGCACAGGTTGTAAATTATTCTCAGAGAGCAGTCACTAAGCTCTTTTCCATTTGGAGTGGTCAAATGAAGACTGTGTTTTAGGATATTAGAGAGATTATACTATAATTTTCTCCCCAGATACATAGTTAGTAGTTTGGTTGAGATTATTCATATCTATTCAGATTTGAATGGGCAAAGACCTCAAACAGGAGGGATAACAGTAAAAGTGGAAAGAGAAGAAATGATGAAACAGCAGTTGCTAGGACTTGAGTACTCATTAACTGTGAGACACCAATTTTCCTTCTTCAGTGCCTGAGAGACAGTGAAATAATTGAAAAAGAAAATAGGTTAATAAGTACAGGCAGCTGGTTCTGAGGTAAAGACAATTTGATCTTTTTAAAGCATCCTCATAGGATGTAGGGACGAATTCATTAAATGTCAATGAAAAGAGTGCATCAACTCTTTTATCTTGCTTTAGAAATGCAAGATATTGAATTTAAAGTATCTAGTTGGAACTGTCAGGTCCTGGTCAGGAACAAAGCTAACATCCAATACAGACTTTCCTTACTTTAAGTTAAGTGCTTATTTAATTGTACCATCATTGTCTATACTCTAAAAAACATGGGGAGAAAAAATAAGGAAAAGGAAAGGAGAGCCTTCACTAAAGAAGTAAGGGCTCAGTTCACAGTCAATGACTGATATAAATCCAGTCTTGAAGCTAATGGCTTTATATCTTGGACTTCATTAAATTACTTTTGAAGTCTGGGACTGAGTGATGTTTAGCTTTATTTCTTGTGATGTGAAATTCAGGTAGCATTGGTTGGACAATGGCTTTGTACTAGGCACTGTGGCAGAATCCTCTGCGCTAAAGAAATCTACAGTCTTACTGAGGTTTAAGGCAGGAAGACAAATCACCACTCTACAAGGAATGTGTTGAACTATGTTGTTCTGTTTGAGTTTAAAGAAAGAAGGGACACATGGCCACTCGTGAAGGACATCAGAAATGGATTTTTGGAGAAAACTGTAATTTCATAAGTTGACATATAAAGATAGTTACAGGACTTTCAAACCCAGACAAAATGTCAAGGATATTCTAAGGACCAGAGTAATTATGAGTCACATTATTATAGTAGAACTCTGAAGCGGGTTTGAGAAAACTTACTCAGTTTTAGTCTTTTGAAAAACTAAACTGTTAACGGAGGTTTAGGGTCATACTGTGGGGAATCCTGAAGTTTAGGCACATTCGTCCAACAAGTATTTAGTGAACATCTACTGAATACCGGCTATTCTCTTGGATTGTAAGGGCAACAGTGAATGGATAAAGTGGACCGATTCTCTACCACATATTTTCAGTGGAAAAGAAACAGTAAGTCAAAAAATTACACAAGTAATTAGTTTTAGTTGTGAGACATTCTTTTAGGAAAATAAAAAATGATGTGAAAGTGGATAATAGAGAAGACACAGTCCATGGGGTCACAAAGAGTTGGACACCACGGAGCGACTATCATAATATGTCCTCTAAGGAGTCAAGGAAGACACTTCTGAGGAAGTTACATTTAAGCTGAGGCCCAAAAGAGCTGCAGGGCTTCCCAGGTGGCACTAGTGGTAAAGATCCCACCTGCCAATTCAGGAGACGGAAGAGATAAGTAGTATGTTCAAAGGTCCTGGGGTAGGTATCATCTTAATTAATTCAAGGACCTGAAAGAAAGTCTATTTGGCAGATGACTGATGGTGAAGAGGGTGAACAGAAAGAAAGAAAATCAAGGAAGTAGGTGCGTGGTAATGAAGAGGGTGAGTAGAAAAAGATAAAATCCGGGGCCAGGTTAGGATCAGATCATGCATGGTCCTGGGATCTACTGAAAGCATTTTGACCTTTACTCTAAGAGCAATAAAAAGCCATTGAATGATTCTAAAAGGGGATGTCAGCAGGGTAGAGATACTATATCAAGTAGGGTTTTCAACTGCAAACACTGAAATCTACTTTATCTAGTTTAACTAGAAAAATTTCTAAAGATATAACTAAATTTTAACAGAAAAACAGAATAAAAATATGAAGTACTTTAAACAGAAAGTAAAATTACTGAAGGACACGAGGATAAGAGAATTAGAATACACAGCCAGATGCTAGAAGGCTGCCGTACGACAGACCCTACTGCCATCCTTGTTGCTATGAAAAGAGCTCAGACTTCATCACTGATGTTGGCTACAGGATGCTGTTAGTAGACCACAACAGGAGCTGTCTCTGAAATGAGAGTGCTGCCTACCCTGCTCTTCCTTCTCTTCAGAATGAATGCTCCCTCTTTATGTCACTACCTTCTAAATTGAAATCTCCAGGGGTGTGTCAGACTGGTCACATATCTTAGAGAAACATGAATTTTTAAGATGGGAAATTCCTCAAATATAAACTAAGCATTTGAAGTTCTTGGATAAGCAAAAAGAAGTAAAAGTCCATTAAAATGTCTATATTCAATTTTGCAGAAGTCATTAAAATTTGCAAGTGAAAGAGACCCATGAGCTATACTTTAGGAAGATAAAATTTGGTAATTATATGCAGGCTAATGGGTATGCTGGACAAATCTGATAGGAGGCTTTTGCAAAGTTTTAATGAGGCACTAAATATCAAAACTAGAGAATTGGAAGTAGAAAAAACATGACTATATGAGAAATAGTTTGAGCAAGAGTATCTACATCACATTTTTTAAAATGAGAAGGATCATAGTTGGCTCTAAGTTTCCAAGCTTGGATGACTATGAGAATGGGGGAACCAGTAGGAGAAATTCTGACCATCTTTTGAGATGCTCTTGGGATGTGCAAATGAAGATATCCACTGAGTAGTTGAGGTTAAGAGGACATAAGGCCTAGGGAAATAGACATGGCTACTGTTTTAAAGGGTGGGGACCCACTTCTTAAATGATGTTTTTCCCATATGATGGGAGCTCAAATACTATAATACAGGCTCTGAAACCCTTTCACTCACTCAATGCCAAGGGATATGAGTAGTTTATCCAATTATTAAATGTGTAAGGAAGAAACATGGCTGTGTTTTGCCCTTTTTCATCCCTGTTAGTCAGTGCATGCTTTCCATTATTTCCCATATCCTGGAACTTGTGTTGGGGTAGGCTCTGTGCTGCAGAGTGAGGGACTGAGGACTGTAGCTTTTGAAGGAATGACATTAAGATCCTGCATCTTTTTTCATGCTAAATGGAAACACTGGAAAATAAAACAAGAGCAATTCGGGGGAGTAAAACATACATGAGAAGTGATGGAGTGTCTAATGTGGCCAGGCATATGGTTCTAGGCTTTGAATTTGATGTGCTAGTTAAACATTTTAACCTTAGTCACTTTCAGAAGCTTATATTGAGCCAGATTTTAACAAAAGCTTAAAACTCTGAGTCAAAGGTATTTTGACTTTGGTGTGGTACCTCAGCCTATGTCAGCTTTGGCCACAGGTGGGTTTCTATAAAGCGTTTCCAAAGAGGCAGGGATCTGAGGAAATGTGGGCCTTGAAAAAATGCACTCAGACCACAGAAAAGGCACTCGGGTCCTGGTAGAAGTGCTCAGGTGGTAAAGGTGCAGCCAGGAGGGCCAGTAAAGGTCTGAGGACTGTTTAGATCATGTCAGAGAACTCCAGACCAGCGGACTGCAGCAAACTGCTGGCTGTTCTCAGAGTTGCAAGCAGTTTCAGGGTGTGAGACACTGCAGAGTATAACCTGCCCCTGCAGGCTAGGTCGAGGGAGCCAGAGATGCTTCTCAGTCTCAGCCCATTTTCTCTTCTTCCAGAGAGCAACTAGATCTCATTTTCCAGTCTTCCTTGCAGTCCTATGCCCAGGTTTTAGTTAACAGACTATGAGGGGAAGTGATGGTGTACATTTTTATACTTGGCTCTTGCAAACCTTTCTCATATCATCTTCTCTGCTTTCTTTCCCTTCCTTAGTTTGGCCAGATCAACAAGGAACCTTGGGATCCACCTGGTGAAGATGATGGGACTAAAAAGTAAAATTAAAATTAAGATGTAACATATGTGTAGCTCTCGCCTCCCCAGAAACAGTAAATGCTTAGGATTTAATTTAGCTTCTTGAAGGTAGATTTCTTCCAGTTGAGATTAAATCGATAGGTTATGGGTTATGAGCGGATTAGATTGACTAACATCCTAACAAGTTTAAAAACAAGCAGAATTTCTTTTTTTTTTTTTTTAGTTTTTATTTTTTAATTTTAAAATCTTTAATTCTTACATGCGTTCCCAAACATGAACCCCCCCTCCCACCTCCCTCCCCATAACATCTCTCTGGGTCATCCCCATGCACCAGCCCCAAGCATGCTGTATCCTGCGTCAGACATAGACTGGCAATTCAATTCTTACATGATAGTATACATGTTAGAATGCCATTCTCCCAAATCATCCCACCCTCTCCCTCTCCCTCTGAGTCCAAAAGTCCATTATACACATCTGAGTCTTTTTTCCTGTCTTGCATACAGGGTCGTCATTGCCATCTTTCTAAATTCCATATATATGTGTTAGTATACTGTATTGGTGTTTTTCTTTCTGGCTTACTTCACTCTGTATAATCGGCTCCAGTTTCATCCATCTCATTAGAACTGATTCAAATGTATTCTTTGTAATGGCTGAGTAATACTCCATTGTGTATATGTACCACAGCTTTCTTATCCATTCATCTGCTGATGGACATCTAGGTTGTTTCCATGTCCTGGCTATTATAAACAGTGCTGCGATGAACATTGGGGTACATGTGTCTCTTTTAATTCTGGTTTCCTCGGTGTGTATGCCCAGCGGTCGGATTGCTGGGTCATACAGTAGTTCTATTTGCAATTTTTTTAAGGGATCTCCACACTGTTCTCCATAGTGGCTGTACTAGTTTGCATTCCCACCAACAGTGTAGGAGGGTTCCCTTTTCTCCACACCCTCTCCAGCATTTATTGCTTGCAGATTTTTGGATCGCAGCCATTCTGACTGGTGTGAAGTGGTACCTCATTGTGGTTTTGATTTGCATTTCTCTGATAATGAGTGATGTTGAGCATCTTTTCATGTGTTTGTTAGCCATCCGTATGTCTTCTTTGGAGAAATGTCTATTTAGCTCTTTGGCCCATTTTTTGATTGGGTCATTTATTTTTCTAGAATTGAGCTGCATAAGTTGCTTGTATATTTTTGAGATTAGTTGTTTGTCATTGCTTCATTTGCTATTATTTTCTCCCATTCAGAAGGCTGTCTTTTCACCTTGTTTATATTTTCCTTTGTTGTGCAGAAGCTTTTAATTTTAATTAGATTCCATTTGTTTATTTTTGCTTTTATTTCCAGAATTCTGGGGAAAAACAAGCAGAATTTCTACATCTACTCTTTGTTTCACTCAAATACCAAAGACCTTTTGCTATTTTTTAAATATTGCTGAATACTGTGTTTATAATTTTTCCTAGGAGCAAAACTGTGGCTATGGACTGAATTATCTGAAGAAAAAATTGGTGTGAGGCCAGTACTGTAATAATCTTGGATGTCTGGATTCCGTTACTGTGAGGCAAAAAATTAAAACCATAATACAACACCTAAAAATGGATAAAATGAAAAAAAAAAGCTGTCTAATGTTGTCAGGGATATGGAGCAATCAGGACTCTCAAATACTGTCATGGAGTTATAAAATGATATATCTTACTTTGGAAAAAACTTGGTAGTTTTTAATAAAATTAAATATTCTTCTATCCTATGGCCTAGGAATTCTCCTAGGTATTTATTCAGGAAAAATGAAGATATAGACACAAAGCTCTCTGTGCAATAATGTCCATGATGACTTTACTCACAACATCCCCAAAGCTGGAAATAGCTCAGGTATCCATCAACAGGAGAACAGACTTAAAAAAAATTACTGTGGCATCTTCCTACATTTAACGCTCCCTCCACATTCCTTCCTACTCAGTAACAATAACTAATCCACTGCTGACACATGACAGCATAGATGGATTTCAAAAACATCCTTTTTTTTTAAGTGAAAGAAGCCAGAGGCTAGAGTACTTTATGATGCTATGTACATGCATTTGTAAATTAGAGGAAACTGATGTATGGTGAGAAAGCAGAGCAACTGCTTCTTGAGGGACAGAAATTCACTGGGAGGCAGGACTAGGGCACTTCCTGGAGTGACAAGAAATGTCCATTTCTTGATGGATGTATGATGTATATGCTTGTCAAAACTAATTGAACTGTCCACTTTAAATTTGTACATTTCATTATTTGCCCAGTACTATTGCCTGGAAAATCCCATGGACAGAGGAGCCTGGTAGGCTACAGTCCATGGGGTCGCAAAGAGTTGGACACGACTGAGCGACTTTACTTATGCTTCAATAAAAACATAAATTACAAAACTTCTGCTTTAAAAAATGAGGCAAAGAACTCAGCTTCAAAAGAACTATCAGCATTCTAGAAAACAATAGCCTAGCTTTGAGCTGCTGAAGGAGGCTCATCTCTGCCCCAGGTATGGAGAACCTCTCTGGACAATTATTGGCAAGGTTAGGAGATGCTGTAAATGGATTTTTGACTCTTCTTTCTGTAAACTTGTAATTAATGTGGGATTTTACTTTGAATTCAAGGCCATTGATGGGTAGAATTCAACTTGAAAGCCCATTTAATTTTTAACTCCTATCTGAAAATTTGATACTGTTGGGGAGCTTATATCCACATTTGGGACCTCTCTCTATTGTGATTTTTTTTTAAAGAACTGGAGAATCTTTATACCTTTTATTATATGAGAATTCTAATGTTGTACTAGAAGTCTTATCTCTGACATGCTATGTTGAACTATGTGGCTGGACAAAATCTGGGATGGAAAAAGAATAGGGAGCAAAAGTTCAGGCTTATGGATAGAACTTTCTGATCAAACTTCTCACTGTCTACGAAAGTACCAGGAGGATAATCAAAGTGCAGAAGGTTCCCATGGTCTACAGCTGTGGAGAGTGGCATTAGGATGATTTCAGGCTAAAGACACTTGAGAAACAGCAGGTGCAAAAAGGATTATCTAACCTCCCCTTTTTTTCCTGAAAGCAGGAGAGAGAGAGTGAGAGAGAGAGAGAGAGAGAGAGAGAGAGAGAGAGAGAGAGAGAGAGAGAGAGAGAGAGAAAACTCCCAAGGGAAAGACGCTCTCCCTCCACCAGAAAGAAACAGTTTCATCACCAGAGGCGGGATGTCAGGTTACGAGAATGCTGTACACACAGAGCTTATAAGAATAACTCTTACTCTCCTTCGCTGTTGTTGTCCAGTCACTAAGTTGTCTTAATCTCCCCATTTATTTTAGCTATTTTCCACTATTGTCTCTGTTCAACTTAGTGTATGAGCATTTAGGCTTTTGCCACTTCTTTCAGTCTTCATTTTCCTATGGGGAACCCCCATGCATCTGTAAAAACTGGTGTGCTTTTTTTCCCTATTAATACACCTATGTCAATTCTAATTTTCAGGACCAGTAGAGATCCTAAGAGGGTAGAAGTAAAGTTTTGCCTCTTCTACTGGCAAGGAATTATGAGGTTCAGTTAGCCAGCCCACTGGCTTCACATGCAAAGCTGCATCTCTCTCTTTTTTTTTTTTAAGCCTTAACCATGAAAAATTATTCTCCATCTGTAGACTGCTGTCTTTTATCTCAGTCCATAACTTGGCTTCCAAGATGGCTCAGTGAATAAAGAGCCATTGTCTTCTGCAATGTAAAAGATACAGGAGACACAGGTTCAATCCTTAGGTTGGGAAGATACCCTGGAGGAGGAAAGGGCAACCCACTCCAGTATTCTTGCCTGGAGAATTCCATGGACAGAGGAGCCTGGTGGGCTACAGTCCAAAGAGTCACAAAGAGTCGAACACCACTGAGCGCCTAAACACAGAACAGATAATTTGGATAAGACAGAGAGGTAGGTATTTCTTTAGAGGTGATATTTAAATCAGTAATACTTGTCCATGAAAAGAATGACTAGACAAAAACATAGAGGACTAAGAAAGAATTCTTAAAAGCATATTATTTATAAAGGATCTGAAAAAAGAAAACAAATCAGTGAATTAAATAGCAAATGGGTGAATGAGAGGTAGGAGAAGGCTATAGAGACACAGCAAAGGAGAAGCTTCAGCAAGATGGATGATGCTGAGGTCTAAAAGGGTAACACATGGAAAAGGCAATTCTGCTTTTCAATATCCATTCAATTACAACATACATAGCAGTCTCCAGAAAGCCTTGAAATACGCTGTCATTGTTCACTGCTATAACGTAATCATTATTAGAATGCAGGTTCCTCAAGATTAGGTGGTGTTCATTCCGAGTACCTAGCTCCCAGTTGCCACTGAACAACGTATCTGTGAAATAAATGGTCTTATTTTTCCTGTGTAGATATAGTCCCTATGTTTACATTATAGGTAAAGAAGCAAAATACTTAGCCATGATCATGAAGTTAAATAACTGGCAGAGTCCGATTCCCAATAATTGGTACTACGCTCTGTTCTATGATAGGAAGGCACTCAAATCTTTCCCTTGCCTCGTTCACATCTTTGTTCAAATGGCAGCTTCTCAATAAGGCCAACGCTGACCACTCCATTCAAAACTGCACTTCCTTCTCCGAATATCTCTGTTCTATTGCTTTGCACAGCACTTATTTCCATCTAATATGTTATATAATTAATATATTTGTTTTATTTTAATTTACTGTTGATTCAGAATATTAGCTACTATAGAGATGCTTTTTTTCTGCTTTGTTCACAGATAAATTCCAGATGCTTTTCAGAGTGACTGACAGTAAGTAGATGTTTAAAAAATTATATGTTGAATGTATTAAAAGTTACAGTTCTTTGGAAACATAAAAAAATAAAACACAGTACACTTTTTTAGTCACCAAGTTTGAGTTTTGGAAAATAAGTAACTTTAGCTCCTTTCACTTTTCAACATTATAAATATAATCCCTGCATCCAGTCAATGAGTAAAAAGAAAATAATGATACCACTACTCCATTCTAAGTTATGTAGCATACTGAGCTATTTGGCAGAAAATGGCTCTAAAGCATAATATATGTTAACATATGTAAAGTGGATAGTAACTGATTTTCAAAACATTATTCATACATGTGTGACTTTAATTAGGAAGCTATAATAGACACATTATGAATTTTCATGAAGAAAAAAGCCAGCATCTGGACTTGAGATTCTACACAAAGGAAAGCTAGGTTTCCTTGTCCTTTTCTAGGGCCCATGAAACCTAAATTTTCTTCAGCTAAAATGTCCTCAGAAACAGCAAAATAAAACCTTAAACTCTAAAGTCAATAAGCTTTCACCACCAACTTTTTACATTCATGATCCAAAGCTTATAGAGAAGGCCACAATGCCACAGTTTAAAAAAAAAAAATTATCTAACATAGCTAGAACATGACAATATTTCTATAAATCTCAAGTTTTTATTTTGTACATGTATTTTTAAAAGACATATACTTGTTATGAGTCTATTTAACTGAGACATTTTGAAAATTTTAAAGTATCATTAGCAGTAAATCATCCTAGATTTGAATTCTTTGACACTGGCTAAAAACACTACTTGGAGAAATACTTTTTCTCCAAAAATTCATGAAGCTATATCAAGAGATCATAATTCTGTATCAAAACCTTGTGAAGAATTCTTTTCCACATGTAAAGAAAGAGATTTTGCCATCTTTGAAATGCATATGGATGCAGTAACTGTTTCTAATTCACTAAAATATACACTTAGCTTCTAGAGCACTTATATCTTAAGTAATATTAAGATAATAATTATTTAATATCTTGTAATTGTTTCTTTATCATGTCCTCGAGAGCTCTGAAATCTCCTGGAAGACAATAAACTACTGAAAAAAATATTGCTACTCTCTTCTATTAGTAAACATTAAAACAGGCATTCAAACTACATTTGATTGGTTCAACAATAATAAATTAATTTAAATGCTACTCATTAATGTCAATCACTCTACATACTTGCACAAAAAGTATGAGCCATTATCATTCTTTAAGTAAATAATTACTCTAGTCAGAAACCTTTTTTTTTTTCATTTCTTGGTAAATATGAAATAATTTGATCTTGTTTCTTTGTGAAAATACTGAATACCCCGATTTTGGTCATTCATATGATATGTACATATTTGTGTATCTTTGATTATTCAAAGATACATACATATGTATATTCAATTTGCTATGAACTGCTTAGGATATTTCAGTACATTTTCTTCTTTATTCCTTATAACACCACTTAGAACTGGACATGGAACAGCAGACTGGTTCCAAATCGGGAAAGGAGCACATCAAGTCTATATATTGTCACCCTGCTTATGTAACTTATATGCAGAGTACTGGATTGGATGAAGCATAAGTTAGAATCAAGATTGCCAGGAGAAATACCAATAACCTCAGAGATGAAGATGACACCACCCTTATGGCAGAAAGTGAAAAAGAACCAAAGAGCCTCTTGATCAAAGTGAAAGAGGAGAGTGAAAAGTTGGCTTAAAGCTCAACATTCAGAAAACTAAGATCATGACATCTGGTCCCATCACTTCATGGCAAATAGATAGGGAAACCATGGAAACAGTGACAGACTTTATTTTTTGGGCTCCAAAATCACTGCAGATGGTGACTGCAGCCATGAAATTAAAAGACACTTGCTCCTTGGAAGGTCTTTCCCTGGTGGACCAGACGGTAAAGCGTCTGCCTACAATGTGGGAGACTGGGTTCAATCCCTGGGTCAGGAAGATCTCCTGGAGAAGGAAATGGCAACCCACTCCAGTATTCTTGCCTGGAAAATCCCACGGATGGAAGAGCCTGGAAGGCTACAGTCCATGGGGTCGCAAAGAGTCAGACACGACTGAGTGAATTCACTGCTCCTTGGAAGAAAAGCTATGACCGACCTAGACAGCATATTAAAAAGCAGAGACATTACTTTGCCAACAAAGGTCCATCTAGTCAAGGCTATGATTTTTCCAGTAGTCATGTATGGATGTGAGAGTTGGACTGTAAAGATAGCTGAGTGTTGAAGAATTGATGCTTTTGAACTGTGGTGTTGGAGAAGACTCTTGAGAATCCCTTGGACAGCAAGGAGATCCAACCAGTCCATCCTAAAGGAAATCAGTCCTGAATGTTCATTGGAAGGACTGATGTTGAAGCTGAAATTCCAATATTTTGTTTACCCGATGGGAAGAACTGACTTATTTGAAAAGACCCTGATGCTGGGAAAGATTGAAGGCAGAAGGAGAAGGGTATGACAGAGGGTGAGATGGTTGGATAATGGACATGAGTTTGAGTAAACTCCAGGAGTTGGTGATGGACAGGAAGCCTGGCATGCTGTATGTAGTCCATGGGGTCTCAAAGAGTCAGACATGACTGAGCAACTGAGCTGAACTGAAAAACATCAATGTCTTCACATTTTAGTGAGAAAGCTGAGGATTAGAAAAGTAAAATTAATTGTCTAAGATCTTACTGACAATAAAAATCAAAGTTGATATTTAATTATAAATCTTTAAAATACAAAGTTATCTTTCCCAAGTAACACAGTTGACTTATTATTAATACCTACATATTCTCCATTCAAACAAGCAAATATTACTAATGTATATTGTGTATACACTGAAAAGTAAGTGAAAGTGTCAGTCACTCAGCTGTGTCCAACTCTCTGCAACCCCATGGACTGCAGCTTGCCAGGTTTCTCTCTCCATGTAACTCTAGGCAAGAATACTGGAATGGGTAGCCATTCCCTACTCCAGGGGATCTTCCCAACCCAGGGACTGAACCTGTGTCTCCTGAATTGCAGGTAGATTCTCTACAGTCTGAGCCACCAGAAAAGCCTATAGATGACCGAATAGCCTCTAAGCATAGATTATTGTTGTTCAGTTGCTGAATTGTGTTCAACTCTTTGCAAACCCATTGACTGCAGCACTCTAGGCTCTAAAGCATAGGCGAACACATCTAAATGGATACACAGGTGAACACATCTAAATGGATACACAGTAATTCCCACACAGGTATGGGGCTTGCTTTCTTGATTTGACATTTGATACCTACATTGAGTAAGACAGTTTCATTTTTGGCTCTTTTAAAGTAGTTTATACTTATGATCGAGGAACAGTAACAGGAAGGATCAGATAATCTTAGTTCATTATCTACTCTTTTACTTTCTCTTTAAATGTTTTTCCTCCCTTGAACTACATTTAAAAAAAAGGAACTTATTGTCTAAATTCAACTCCATACTGTTTCTGTTATTCAACATTTGTCCTGTGTTAATTGTATGATAGATTCTCAAATATTTACTGAGCAAAGACAACTTGATTTTTTTTTTAAACTAAGACCACTAGATCAGTTGACAGGGTCCCTATAATCCACTGTGAATTATATTACCAGTTTCAAATCAGCTCCCACCAAGGCTGTTCATGTATATATTTCCTTTACCTGTTTGGCATCTCTGATTTTTTTGTACTTTCAGGAATTAGGAAAATCAAGTTGAATGCTCAGTTTACGATAGTCACTCCAAAAGTAGTCTCCACAATAAATGCCAAAGCTTACAAATTCATAAACCATTCCTTACCAAACAGGACTTGTGACAGAAAACTCCAAGATTTGTGTAAATTATTACAAATTACAATGGAAAATTCTTCCTGCTGGGTTTGCTCTTTTCATGAGTATAAAGAAGGTAGGGATTCATCTAGTTGGTTAGGCTCATAATCTTTGATTCATCTTCAATTTTGAGAAAACACACCCCGAGGAGGATCTGATTTACATCAGTGGAATAAGACAAGCACTCTAATCTGCAACCTTCAATTTTGTTGCAACTATTTGAAGACTAACTTTAATTTTAATTTGCCTGTTTTTCCTTCTCTCAGTACAGAGATGTTCTGATTACAAGAGGGGTGGAGGTGAGGGAAACGATGATACTGTGGTGGTGGTGGTGGTGGTGATGTAGGTGGTAATGATGTGTGTGTGTGTGTGTGTGTGTGTGTACGTGTGTGTGAAAAAGGTAAGTGGAGCAGAAAGCAGCATACGGGACTGTATTTGTTAATCTTCTCATAAACCTAACAGATTTTTTAGCTGAAATTTCACCAGTGTTAATTGTACAGAATTCACATGAAGAATTCATGCTGCGAAAATCTTCTTGGGGAAAAAAACAAAAAAAAACAAAAACCAAGTGCACAGCCGGCCTGTTATGTAAGATGTTTATTTTCATCCAATCCAACCCACCATAGGCAGAACAGAAAATAGGCCAGCACTTCTGACCAGTGACATCACCTCATCATCAGGAGAGAGCAGGAAAGGCTGATCACCATATTGTTAGCAAAGAGGATAATTTTCTTCCACAATTGTTTCTCTTGTGGAAACTTTTTTTTTTGAAGATAGTGATCTCATTTCCCTTTGATGGTTGTTTCTTCAGATTCTGTAATAACAGTGAAGCTACCTGGATTTCAGGTCTTGTACAATGCACATGAACACTTATTTCAGTACTTTTTCTATGGGTATCCAAACTTTAAAAGATTGAATCATTTTAGCAGAATACTGACATCCTAGGGAAATTGTTAAAAGAGGAGGGAGAAGCATATGATATTTAATTTTATGCAGCATTTTATACAGCACTGGGTAATTTGCTTTGCAGAAAGCCTTCTTTCACAGACTGCTCTGCTTTTTAATATTTAAGTAGATGAATTTGTATTTATTTCATGAACACCAGCCTTAAATGAAGTTTTAAACAATGTATTTTAAGTATCTTTACATCTTTTTTAGAATGTAGACATTGTTGTAACTTATAAAGAGTGAAGTGGGTGAAATTATGTGTGTATGTGTGTGTAATTATGTGTGTACATGTGTGTGCGCATATAGATTTTTCTATTAATTCACAATTTAAAAAAAACTAAAAGTATGATACTTTTTATTTTAGAAAATTCAGCTAAACTTAGAAAATACATCACAATAAAACCAATCACTCTGGTTTTGCTTATGATAGCCCTGGCAAAATGTCTTCTTTCTTTTCAAGGGGCAATCTTCGGGATCATTCTATATTATCCACTTTTGAATACTTCTGTCTAGTCTTGTTTCATTCTCCCTCTAGAGGAAATCAGTGGTATTACAATTCAAACTTTAAAATTTATTAAGATACTGGAAGGCCTTAACTGAAACACAATCATGAGAATAATTCCTTGATTTCATTTATATTCAACTTAGTCCTAGAAGCCATTATCTTAAAGCTATAAGCTTTCAGCATCTTTCTCTTTAAGGCAGAAGAAAGTCACTATCTTAAGGTTTTTTGGGTTTGGTTTATTCGCTTGCTTTCTAATAGCAAAACCAAAATATTAACTCCAATGAAGAGCAGTTTCATTAAGAAAGGTGGATGTACTGAAAAGGTTGGAATTTAAGTCTAATACAGTGAGTGTTGTGCATTTGTGATTCCATCAGTCTGATTCTTGTATTCAAGGATCATATTATATCTGCTATGTAGTATTTGAGGGCACTGGCTGCCATTTAGTGTTGTATAAATTGAAAGCTATAATAAAAAATATATAAATTGAATATAACAATAAAAAGTGTCCTAATACCCTGAAAACAGGAAAGTCAAATATTAGGACTTGGACAAAAATATCCATCTTCTTTCAAGTGAAGATGAATATATAGAAAAGGGCTCCCTTCTCTTCCTTCTAGAGACATGAATAGTTTGATTTGGGAAACCTATTTTTTCTATCTGTAAACTGGGAGCAATTTTATCTATCTACAGTAGTGTCAGGATCAAAAAATATATGTTGATTGCCTAGTAGGTGGCTGACTCCAAGAAAATGCCTTTGCTCTTTACTCTTTACTTTACTTTTTTTTTTTTTTAATAAAAATTCTCTGACTCAGGCTGCAAAGTAAAAACATAAAAATTTGTAAAACTTTTCACTAAAGTGTCTTCATTTTTTGATATACCTGCTCTTATTTTCTGCTCTTATTTTAAGTTTCTCTCCTCTTCTTTTAAATTTCAGACTGACAGCATGATTTTGTGTTCAAAATGTTGGGGCTGTGTCCTAACAGAAATTTCATTTGTGGGAGAGCAGACTGGAAATACAGAAATCTGTAATGTATGTATTTCATATGGGACTGTGTTTGTGATAGGACATAGAAGGAAAAGGAGAAACAGGTAATTCTGTATGTTTTGACCTAGAAAGAAGTTCAACACATAAAGTTTAAAAAAGCAAGATATAGTAGAATATGATCATGTGTATTAATATTTGCATTTTAAAATCCTAGAAAATTATTTATGAAAATATTTTCAGGAAGATGAGATTATCCAGAACTTTGGGGACCTTTTTATTCCTTCTGTACCACATGCATAAAAATAATTCAATAAATAATATACACTATAAAAGGCAGTAAGTCTTTTTCCCACTTCTAAACTCCAGTATCTTAGTTTCACTCCCCCAAACAACCATTATATACAGTTTATTTTATCATCTTAAGACTTGTCTATGCATGATACATAAATAAGCATACATATGCACAATAAATATGTATATAATTGACTAAGTAGTCCTGTTTCATAGTGTCTGTGTGAATACTGAATTATCAACTATTGTATCATTACTCCTAGGGAAAATACAGAGTTAGGTTCCTGTGAGCCTCTGGTTACAATGCTGTCATCAACTGATCAATATGTAACTTTGCCTTATGTGTGTTTCTGTTTGAAGACATCTTACTTACTATTCATTAACACTGAACTTACAGCCAGCAATACTGCAACTCATGCCTGAACAAAAGTTATCTAACATATTTTCTCTATAAAGCACATCACAGCATATTTCTATTTAGGAATATTAGACAGAACCTCAGTTTATAGTCATTTTAAAGAGCAATGTGTTAGTTGCTCAGTCGTGTCTGACTCCTTGCAACTCCATGGACTGTAGCCCACCAGGCTTCTCCGTCTATGGGATTCCCCGGGCAAGAATACTGAAGTGGATTGCCATTCCCTTCTCCAGCAAAATCACCAACAAAAGTCACAAAAATGAGAAAAACCATGCATTTAAATAGAGTGAAAAAGGGACATTTGTTTACAGCATGGGAGCAGAAGCAAGAAAGCAGAGCATTGTCTTGTTTAACCTAGGAAGTTCTGTGACTATTGATTTTGGGGCTATAAATAAATTTAGCAAGTAGACAAGACCTTGATGTTGGGAAAGACTGAGGGCATGAGTAGAACAGTGTGTCAAAGGATGAGAAGCTTAGATAGCATCCCTGACTCAACAGACATGAGTCTGTGCAAACTCCGGGAAATAGTGAAGCCTGGTGTGCTACAATTCATGGGGTTGCAAAGAGTCAGACATGACTTAGCAACTGAATAGCAACAAAGATAAAGCTCCAAATAATGAGTCTTGGCTGTTATACGTGTGTGTGTGCTGTGTATGCATATATATGAATATGTGCATTCATCTCCTCTATCACAAACTAGCAATATATTATAATGTATTTCTGAACATGACTCATATCCTGATATTTACTAGCTTTAACTAGTTAATATGTGTGACCTTGAGCAGGCTACCTAAACATCCTGTGTCTGTTAAACTAATCTATAATATGGGGATTATAAGGAGTCCTATTTGAGGGGGTAGCAGTGAGGATCAGATAAGTTAATATGCAAAAACACTTTTAACAGGTGAAGTCGCTCTTTGCAACCCATCTTTGTCTGACTCTTTGCAACCACATGGACTGTAGCCTACCAGGCTCCTCCGTCCATGGGATTTTTCCAAGCAAGAGTACTGGAGGGGGGTGCCATTTCCTTTACCCGGGGATCTTCCTGAGCCAGGGATTGCACCCAGGTCTCCTGCATTGCAGGCAGATGCTGTCTGAGCCACCAGGGAAGTGCCCCTCCCCCCCCCCCCACCCCCCCACAAATGCGCTTAGGACATGCCTATTTGCTCTGTCATCATTTGAGTGTATTTGTGGGATTATTCCCTATTGGTCTGTATAGTGAGCCCTCACTCTTTTAAAAAACAAAATAGTGATCCATTGCATGGCTAATGCCGTGATTTTTAACCTCCTGCCCAAAGAATACTTTTGGGTAACTTCCTATCTTGTGATTCAGTAAGAATCTTGGAACACATTTCCATGTGTACATGTGGAAATCTATCTCTAGGCAAAGGAATCGTGCTTTTAAAATTTTGATATATATTACCACATTTCTCTCCAGGATTCATTATATTAATCATAAATAGCCAGGAGGGGCAAGGCTACTTTCTTTCCATAAAGAGAGAGAGAAAATAATGACTCTTAGTTCTTACCTTTTGCTCAAATGCCAAGAAAATTTTTTTTTCCTACAATAGTATGAATAAATGATCCCTTCACTGTTTACTATGTCAGTGTAAGTGACATTAGAAAGACTTTTCATACCAGTCAGTGTTTAGGTTTACAAAGCACTAAAAGGTTTGCAAATATTTTGCAGATTATATGAATTCTTTCAAGATCACCAATATAGAATGTTTTATCAGCCCAATAAGATTTTTCCCTCTCAGTTAAGTAGGAATAAAACTACCATTGCCTCTACTCAATGCTCCGCTTTACATTAGTCAGCGTCCAATAAAGTCACCTGATTATTCCATTATTTAGGAAATGAAATAGGAAAAGCAGAATAATTGATAAATATTGTGCTTTTAAGGCACTAGTACTGGCAGCAGAAACTTAGGGAAAAAATTAAATCCTGTTTAAAAGGATTTTTTTTAAGGCAGAGAGCATTAAGAGGTTCCACAAAAATAATTCTAATATAAAGTAGTCCTCTGGTTTCTTCAGTGTTTCCACCTCATTGCTGCCTGCCTATCCTGCCTCCCAAATCATTATCAGACAAACATGATTGAATTTTTGCTTCCTTTTACAACTTCTTTAGAACAGACTGTGTTTCACTTTTTAATTTATTTTTAAAAGAACATTCATTAATCTCTTTATAAGCAATCACAAAGATATCTGGAATTATGATTAGGGACTGTGGAGACAATAACCACAAAGAACTGAACTGAAGTACTGAACTGAAGTACATTTTTGACAAGGGGAGGATATCACTGGAAGCTCTCTACGGGGACTGGGAAAAGGTTCTAGAAAATAGTTCGAGTCACTCTTATGAGAAGAGCCAGAGAGGAGAGCAGCTGTGCAAAATTAGTACCAGTATCTTCTTACCCTCCATTTTTAACTTTGCAGAAGATTTTTTTTTTCTGGTCAATTCTTCCTGAGAGGGGCAACCTAATCAGACATAATCTTTGCTTTTAGAGGTTACCATGGTGACCGTCCAGGACAGCCGAGCTTCTCTCAGCATCACAAACACACTGTGTATGGCACTAAATAAGCCTTGTATACCATCAGAGTTTTTCTTTGAACAATAAAACAAATAGGAAACATTGAAATTGTTCACAGCAATCAGAAATGATATTTCCCTGTATTGATTTTTTCCCTTTCTTTTGTCCTTTCTTATCTGTCTCATATCTCTTTGAAGTATACATCAAGGCTTCATGCTTATTACAGGAAGCAAAAATACAGTGAATCTTAAAAAGAAAAAAATATATATATATGGAGCAGGATAGTGAAAGAGTCAGCTACCACTTATATTTTGTTCAAGTGAAAGACAGTTTCACTCACTATCACTGACAAACAATGAGACTAGTACAATCAGAAGACACCTCCATGGCTAAATGAACAGTCCTTAATTGATGGGATAGAGGAGACCATGCACACTATTTTTTTAAGGGCTTTAATTTTTTGGAGCAGTTTTAGGTTCATAGCAAAAACTAGTAGAAAGTACAGAGGATTACTATATATTCCCAGGCTCCACAAATGCAGACACTCCTCCCCTATCAGTATCCCCTACCAGAGTGATATATTTGTAACTGATGAACTCACACTGACACATCCTTATCACCCAAAGTCCATAGTTTACAGTAGTGTTTACTCTCAGTGTTGTATTGAATACATTCAATGGGTTTGGACAAATGCATAATGGTTTATACCCACCACTGTACTATCATACAGAGTATTTTCACTGCTCTAAAATTCCTCTGTGTTCTGCCTATTCATCCCTTCCCACTCATCCTCCCAACCTCTGGCAACCACAGATCTTTTTACTGTCTCCGTAGTTTTGCTTTTCCAGAATGTCACATTGTTGGAATCATACAGTATGCAGCATTTCCATATTAACTTCTTTCACTTACTAATATGCTTTTTAAATTTTTAGCATTTTTTTAAAAACAATAGATCCCATTTTTCTCTCCTGCCATATTGATCACTGCATTTCCCTAAAGCTTCTGACTCTTTGGGGCTTATGAACAAGGTTTAGCTAGATAGAAAATGCCAAGCACAAAGAAGTTCAGAATTTGAAATCAATTTCTCAAGTGAAAAAGAGAGAAAGGAAATATTATACAGAGAGAGTGGAGAACTCACAAACACCAACACCACTGCCTCCACCACCACCAAAAGACAAGGAGGCAAGAGAATCATTGACCAGCAACACATGAGCTTCAGAAAAGTAGATAAAGGCAGAGAGGGGCTCTGGCAGTGAGTGAGGACGGGTATGAAGACTCCCTTAACAGGAAGTTCTGGACCCTTGAAGGCACACAAATGTGCTTGTTCAGGGGTTGAAGAAGTTGTGAGTAATCCTCTGCACCCCACCCCAAATTGCCCAGAGAGTTGTTAATATTCTGTTTACTGGTAGGCTATGAGTCAGTGCTAGGTCTGAAGTTTTCTCCAATACCCCGATTAAAATTAATCGCCTTCTCACTACTCCCAAAGCTCTTTGTTTATGACTCATGCAGGCAGATTAATCATTTCAGATTTTGCATTGCTGTTATTTATGTTCTAGTCTTCCTTCTTCACTAGAGTACAAATTTCTCTAGGACAGGAATCTTGTTTTCAACTTTGTGTTATGCAAAGTACCTTACAAACAGCAAATGTGCAGTAAACACTGGTTAATAAAACTGACCTTGAATCCATAGATGTTTGGTATGATTTTCTTCCTCCCCTACCAAAAGGATATTTATGGATAACAAAGCCCAACTTTGCCAATTTCACTGTTCTAACAGAAAAAACAGCTACAATATATAAAAACATGGTGGGCAAACATTTTTCCCTTTCTATGACATCCCAACAAGTCTTTCTGGGTTTTGGTTTACAAAACATCTAATACAAAAGGAATTTGAAAGGATAGATGGATTATCTTGAATTAAACTTGCACACAAAAAGCAACTCCCACCATCCTTATTAAAAGACCTCTGGATTAGGGTAGAGGAGAAAGGATAAGCTAAATAGAGAGGTCTATGTGTTCCCAAAGCAGAGGGAAAGGTATACACTGTACTGCTGCTCGGAAGGCCATGGACCCAAGAAGAAAACAGCTGTGGGCCACACAGGGCAGATGGCCCCATATGTGATCTGGAAAAGAAAAAAAAAATCATGCCAGAGTCACGGCTCAGAATAGCAGAGCATCCCTAGATCTGAAAGGAACCAGGCAGATGGGGATAACGCCTGTTCTGGTGAAAACAAGTGTGGGCAAATGACTGAAAAGTCGGTTGCTTCTTCCCTGCCTCTGCTTTTTTCCACCCTTACAAACTACCCGATCTGTGTGATACTGGATTTAAAGAAGTAGTATGATCACAAGAAAGATATCCTAATAGTTTAGGAGGCTAAGGTTCCCATCAGTGGTGTAATAGGGGTTCTGTGTAAGAAATTAAATTGTAGAAGAGAAGTCACAGATTGTTACTTAGACAATTGTATCTTTTGACTGAGATTCATACATGTTTCAGAAATTCCACCATCAAATCAAAATATCTATAAATAAATATAAGGAATAAGGAAGTAGTTGAGCCAACAGTTTACTGGGAAATGAAAAGAGAAAAACAATTCAACACCATTCACTAAATTTCTCGTTTCTCAACCTAAAACTAAAGTCAATAGAATTTAGCCTTAGATTATCAATCTCAAAATATATCCTTACATATTGTGGTGCTCCTATATTGGGTGCATATATATTTATAATTGTTATATCTTCTTCTTGGATTGTTCCTTTGATCATTATGTAGTGGCCTTCTTTGTCTCTTTTCACAGCCTTTGTTTTAAAGTCTATTTTATCGGATATGAGTATTGCCACTCCTGCTTTCTTTTGGTCTCTATTCTCGTGGTATATCTTTTTCCAGCCCTTCACTTTCAGTCTGTATGTGTCCCTTGTTTTGAGGTGGGTCTCTTGTAAGCAGCATATAGAGGGGTCTTGTTTTTGTATCCATTCGGCCAGTCTTTGTCTTTTGGTTGGGGTGTTCAACCCATTTACGTTTAAGGTAATTATTGATAAGTATGATCCCGTTGCCATTTACTTTATTGTTTTGGGTTCGGGTTTATACACGCTTTTCGTGTTTCCTGTCTAGAGGATATCTTTTAGAATTTGTTGGAGAGCTGGTTTGGTGGTGCTGAATTCTCTCAGCTTTTGCTTGTCTGTAAAGTTTTTGATTTCTCCTTCGTATTTGAATGAGATCCTTGCTGGGTACAGTAATCTGGGCTGTAGGTTATTGTCTTTCATCACTTTAAGTATGTCTTGCCATTCCCTCCTGGCCTGAAGAGTTTCTATTGACAGATCAGCTGTTATCCTTATGGGAATCCCCTTGTGTGTTATTTGTTGTTTTTCCCTTGCTGCTTTTAATATTTGTTCTTTGTGTTTGATCTTTGTTAATTTGATTAATATGTGTCTTGGGGTGTTTCGCCTTGGGTTTATCCTATTTGGGACTCTCTGTGTTTCTTGGACTTGGGTGATTATTTCCTTCCCCATTTTAGGGAAGTTTTCAACTATTATCTCCTCAAGGATTTTCTCATGATCTTTCTTTCTGTCTTCTTCTTCTGGGACTCCTATAATTCGAATGTTGGAGCGTTTCATATTGTCCTGGAGGTCTCTGAGATTGTCCTCATTTCTTTTAATTTGTTTTTCTTGTTTCCTCTCTGATTCACTTATTTCTACCATTCTATCTTCTATTTCACTAATCCTATCTTCTGCCTCCGTTATTCTACTATTTGTTGCCTCCAGAGAGTTTCTGGTCTCATTTATTGTGTTATTCATTATATTTTGACTCTTTTTTATTTCTTCTAGGTCCTTGTTAAACCTTTCTTGCATCTTCTCAATCCTTGTCTCTAGGCTATTTATCTGTGTTTCCATTTTGATTTCAAGATTTTGGATCATTTTCACTATCAATATTCGGAATTCCTTCTCCGGTAGATTCCCTACTTCTTCCTCTTTTGTTTGGTTTGGTGGGCAACTCTCCTGTTGCTTTACCTGCTGAGTATTCCTCTGTCTCTTCATCTTGGTTATATTGCTGTGTTTGGGGTGGCCTTTTTATATTCTGATAATTTGTGGAGTTCTCTTTATTATGGAGCTTCCTCACTTTGGGTGGGGTTCTATCAGTGGCTTGTCAAGGTTTCCCAGTTAGGGAGGCTTGTGTTGGAGTTTTGGTGGGTGGAGCTGGGTTTCTTCTCTCTGGAGTGCAGTGGAGTGACCCGTAATGGGTTATGAGACATCAAAGGTTTTGGGATAATTTTGAGCTGCCTGTATATTGAGGCTCAGGGGAGTGTTCCTGTGTTGCTGGAGAATTTGGGTGGTATGTCTTGTTTTGGAACTTGTTGGCCCTTGGGTGGAGCTTGGTTTCGGTGTAGGTATGAAGGCATTTGATGAGCTCCTATTGCTTAATATTCCCTGAATTCAAGAGTTCTCTAATGTTTTCAGGCTTTGGGTTTAAGCTTCCTGCTTCTGGTTTTCAGTTTTATTTTTACAGTAGCCTCTAGACTTCTCCATCTATACAGCACCGATGATAAAACATCTAGGTTAAAGATGAAAAGTTTCTCCACATTGAGGGACACTCAGAGAGGTTCACTGAGTTACAAGGAGAAGAGAAGATGGAGGGGGTAGTTAGAGGTAACTGGAATGAGATGCGGTGAGATCAAGAGAGGAGAGAGCAAGCTAGCCAGTAGTCACTTCCTTATGTGCGCTCTATAGTCTGGACTGCTCAGAGGTATTTACAGAGTTATACGGGGAAGAGGAGAGGGAGGAAGTAGACAGAGGTGAACAGGAGGATAAGAGAGAGGAATGAGTAGGAGAGAGACAAATCCTGCCAGTAACCAGTTCCTTAGGTGTTCTCTACCATCTGGAACACACAGAGATTCACAGAGTTGGATAGAGAAGAGATGGGGAGAAAAGAGACAGAGGCCACCTGGTGGAGAAAAAGGAGAGTCCAGAGGAGGAGAGAGTGGTCAAGCCAGTAATCTCGCTCTCAGGTAAACTTGGGTAGTGAAGTTTGGGTTTTTAAATATACAAAATTGACAACAAAAACCTAAGAGCAAAGATTAAAAATCTGGAGTAGAGGTTGGATTTTCAAAGATACAATATTAAAGAAAAGCAGAAGGAAAAAGGAAGAAAGAAAAAAAAAAGAATTATTAAAAAACAAAAAAACAAAACAAAACACCAACAACCATCCAAAGAGTATATATGGTGTTCGCCTTAAAAAAAAAAAAAAAAGTCTTTTTTTTTTTTTTTTAAATAGTAATACTATAGTTCTGGAAGTTTTGGCCACAGCAATCAGAGCAGAAAAAGAAATAAAAGGAATCCAAATTGGAAAAGAAGAAGTAAAACTCTCACTGTTTGCAGATGACATGATCCTCTACATGGAAAACCCTAAAGACTCCACCAGAAAATTACTAGAGCTAATCAATGAATATAGTAAAGTTGCAGGATATAAAATCAACACACAGAAAACCCTTGCATTCCTATACACAAATAATGAGAAAGTAGAAAAAGAAATTAAGGAAACAATTCCATTCACCATTGCAACGAAAAGAATAAAATACTTAGGAATATATCTACCTAAAGAAACTAAAGACCTATATATAGAAAACTATAAAACACTGATGAAAGAAATCAAAGAGGACACTAATAGATGGAGAAATATACCATGTTCATGGATTGGAAGAATCAATATAGTGAAAATGAGTATACTACCCAAAGCAATTTACAAATTCAATGCAATCCCTATCAAGCTACCAGCCACATTTTTCACAGAACTAGAACAAATCATTTCAAGATTTGTATGGAAATACAAAAACCTCGAATAGCCAAAGCAATCTTGAGAAAGAAGAATGGAACTGGAGGAATCAACTTGCCTGACTTCAGGCTCTACTACAAAGCCACAGTCATCAAGACAGTATGGTACTGGCACAAAGACAGACATATAGATCAATGGAACAAAATAGAAAGCCCAGAGATAAATCCACACACATATGGACACCTTATCTTTGACAAAGGAGGCAAGAATATACAATGGAGTAAAGACAATCTCTTTAACAAGTGGTGCTGGGAAAACTGGTCAACCACTTGTCAAAGAATGAAACTAGATCACTTTCTAACACCGCACACAAAAATAAACTCAAAATGGATTAAAGATCTAAATGTAAGATCAGAAACTATAAAACTCCTAGAGGAGAACATAGGCAAAACACTCTCCGACATAAATCACAGCAGGATCCTCTATGATCCACCTCCCAGAGTTCTGGAAATAAAAGCAAAAATAAACAAATGGGATCTAATTAAAATTAAAAGCTTCTGCACAACAAAGGAAACTATAAGCAAGGTGAAAAGACAGCCTTCTGAATGGGAGAAAATAATAGCAAATGAAGCAACTGACAAACAACTAATCTCAAAAATATACAAGCAACTTATGCAGCTCAATTCCAGAAAATAAACGACCCAATCAAAAAATGGGCCAAAGAATTAAATAGACATTTCTCCAAAGAAGACATACGGATGGCTAACAAACACATGAAAAGACGCTCAACATCACTCATTATTAGAGAAATGCAAATCAAAACCACAATGAGGTACCACTTCACACCAGTCAGAATGGCTGCGATCCAAAAATCTGCAAGCAATAAATGCTGGAGAGGGTGTGGAGAAAAGGGAACCCTCCTACACTGTTGGTGGGAATGCAAACTAGTACAGCCACTATGGAGAACAGTGTGGAGATTCCTTAAAAATTGCAAATAGAACTACCTTATGACCCAGCAATCCCACTTCTGGGCATACACACCGAGGAAACCAGAATTGAAAGAGACACATGTACCCCAATGTTCATCGCAGCACTGTTTATAATAGCCAGGACATGGAAACAACCTAGATGTCCATCAGCAGATGAATGGATAAGAAAGCTGTGGTACATATACACAATGGAGTATTACTCAGCCGTTAAAAAGAATTCATTTGAATCAGTTCTGATGAGATGGATGAAACTGGAGCCGATTATACAGAGTGAAGTAAGCCAGAAAGAAAAACACCAATACAGTATACTAACACATATATATGGAATTTAGGAAGATGGCAATGACGACCCTGTATGCAAGACAGGGAAAGAGACACAGATGTGTATAATGGACTTTTGGACTCAGAGGGAGAGGGAGAGGGTGGGATGATTTGGGAGAATGACATTCTAACATGTATACTATCATGTGAATTGAATCGCCAGTCTATGTCTGACGCAGGATACAGCATGCTTGGGGCTGGTGCATGGGGATGACCCAGAAAGATGGTATGGGGAGGGAGGTGGGAGGGGGGTTCATGTTTGGGAATGCATGTAAGAATTAAAGATTTTAAAATTTAAAAAATAAAAAACTAAAATTAAAAAAATATATATCCTCACTTGGAGTTGAGTGACATTTTCTAAGATAAAAAATGAATTCTAGATACTATTATTTGCACATTCATGTTCACTCATGAGGATCGTTTGTAGGAAACAGTTTCCAATTCAGTGAAAGGGTTGAAGCTATTTATCATAAAAGCCTGAAGTTTAGAGAGGGTGTTGGGATATTGCTTTGTCAGGCAGTAGCCATGTCACTCCCTTCATGATGAAACACCATGATAAAGACATTTGGGGTTGACATTTTTGGTACCACCCCTTCAGGACTCATGAAAATCATATAACAAATACAGTAATAACAAATCCTCTCTATTCTCTTCAAGCACCCTAACTCATGCTATTGCCACATTTATTTATTGGTGGAGAACCCTTCTCCTATCTCCTGTTTCACTATTTCACAGAAAAAGTGTAACCAGCAATCTTGGTCCCCACATACACAATCAGAAAAATACTCTTTTACCTCTGAGAGCCCTACTCCTGTGCTCTCTCTGATCTCCTTAAATCCAATTTAAATGCGTTATAATGGCAAAAGATGCTATTTCCTGTTACCTTTCTTGATTTATTTCCACACCCAGCCATCTCTTTTTACTATGTACAGCAATGGTTTTGATAACACCCATTCCTTAATCATGCCATATGTTGCCCACATTTTCAAATATATATTTTGCTTTGTCTGAAACTTCCTGCATCTATTCTGGTATGTATAAAGAAAGCACTTCCAGTATATATCCCTTTCTTTCTCACTTCCTACTTTCTCTGCATATCCTACTGAACCACAGGCATCATTCATTAATTTGTTCATTGAACATTATTAAATAATACTTATTATGTGCTAGACCTAATAATCAGATTTAATAATCAAATAATCACAATAGTATGATCACTCACCTAGAGCCTGACATCCTGGAATGTGAAGTCAAGTGGGCCTTAGGAAGTATCACTACGAACAAAGCTAGTGGAGGTGATGGAATTCCAGTTGAGTTATTTCAAATCCTAGAAGATGATGCGTGAAAGTGCTGTACTCAATATGCCAGCAAATTTGGAAAACTCAGCCGTGGCCACAGGACTCGAAAAGGTCAGTTTTCATTCTAATTCCAAAGAAAGGCAATGCCAAAGAATGTTCAAACTACCGTACAATTGCACTTATCTCACATGCTAACAAAGCAATGCTTAAAATTCTCCAAGGCAGGCTTCAATAGTACATGAACTGTGAACTTCCAGATCTTCAACCTGGGATTTAGAAAAGGCAGAGGAACCAGAGATCAATATTCATTGCCAACATCTATTTGGATCATCAAAAAAGCAAGAGAGTTCCAGAAAACATCTATTTCTGCCTTATTGACTATGCCAAAGCCTTTGACTGTGTGGGTCACAACAAACTGTGGAAAATTCTTAGAGAGAGAGGAATACCAGACCACCTGACCTGCCTCTTGAGAAATCTTCCATGCAGGTTAAGAAGCAATAGTTAGAACTGGACATGGAACAACAGACTGGTTCCAAATTGGGAAAAGACTATGTCAAGGCTGTAAATTATCACCCTGCTTATTTAACTTCTATGCAGAGTACATCATGAGAGATGCCAGCCTAGATGAAGCAGAAGTTGGAATCAATAACCTCAGATATGCAGATGATACCACCCTTATGGCAGAAAGTGTAGAAGAACTAGAGTCTCTTGATGAAAGTGAAAGTGAAAGAGGAGAGTGAAAAAGTTGGCTTAGAACTCAACATTCAGAAAACTAAGATCATGGCATCTGGTTCCATCACTTTATGGCAAATAGATGGGGAAACGAGAAACAGTGAGAGACTTTATTTGGGGGGGCTCCAAAATCACTGCATATGACTACAGCCATGAAATTAAGATACTTGTTCCTTGGAAGAAAAGTTATGACCAACCTAGACAGCATATTAAAAAGCAGAGACTACTTTGCCAGCAAAAGTCCATACAGTCAAAGCTATGGTTTTTCCAGTAGTCATGTATGGATGTGAGAGTTGGACTATAAAGAAATCTGACCGCCAAAGAATTGATGCGTTTTAACTGTGGTGTTGGATAAGACTCTTGAGAGTCCCTTGGACTGCAAGGAGATCCAACCAGTCCATCCTAAAGGATATCAGTCCTGAATATTCATTGGAAGGATTGATGTGGAAGCTGAAACTCCAATAATTTGGCCACCTGATGCGAAGAACTGACTTATTTGAAAAGACCCTGATGCTGGGAAAGATTGAAGGCAGGAGAAGGGGATGACAGAGGATGAGATGGTTGAATGGCATCACTGACTCAGTGGACATGACCTTGAGTAAGCTCTGGGAGTTGGTAATGGACAGTAAAGCCTGGAGTGCTGCAGTCCATTGGGTTGCAAAGAGTCAGTTACAACTGAGTGACTGAACTGAACTGAAGCTCTAATAAAGGAGGAGATTCATGCTCTCAATGACCATGCATACTAATTACATCTGTAGTCTGGACATGAACTTACTTCCCTACTTTCCTTCTCACTCAGTTATATTAAGAATCATTTAGACTGATACCATATTTGTGTTTTACTCATTCATTTTTGGGTCACCATACCACACATGGAGGCTGGGCCTAGTATGTATGAAACAGATCTGCTGATTTCAAGTTTTTCTCTTGCCATAAGTAACAAAGTAGAGTACCTCCAATGTTTCTGTTTTATTAAAGTTACATTTTTAAATTGAAAAATAAAAACTAATGTATGCTGTAAAATTTAAGCAAAAGAGAGATGAAAAACTCAATTATTTCCTTACTACAGTAATCTCCCCACCTTAAACAAGTTAACAATATTTTTCTGCTTTCTTCTTTATCCCTCATACAAAGCTATATATATATATATGCTTCCCAGGTGGCTCAGTGGTGAACAATCTGCCTGCCAATGTAGAAGACATGGGTTCATGAGTAAGGAAGATCCCCTGAAGGGGGAAGTATTGTAACCCACTTCAGTAATCATGCCTGGAGAAACCCATGGACAGAGGAGCTTGGCAGGCTACAGTCCATACAGTCTCAAAAAGTCAGACATGGCTGAGCACACACATGCGTGCGTGTGGACACATACATACACACACACGGCTTTTATTTACATGTTTCATAAAAATGCAGGACTTATTTTTATAAGGGAAATCTATCTGCAGTATTTTTGTGATATCTTTTCAAAGTTTAAAACTGCAGACTTAGTTTCTTTAATATAAAGTTATTTATGTTATCTTTTTTTACATAGAAAGATATTCATAATGTACACATTTATTTATTTTAATTGGAGATTAACAACTTTACAATATTGTATCAGTTTTGCCATACATCAACATGAATATGCCACGGGTATACACATGTTCCCCATCCTGAACCCCCCTCCTACCTCCTTCCCCATACCATCCCTCTGGGTCATCCCAGTGCACCAGCCCCAAGCAACCTGTATCATGCTTCGAACCTGGACTGGCGATTCATTTCATATATGATATTATACATGTTTCAATGTCATCCTCCCAAATCATCCCACCCTCTCGCTCTCCCACAGAGTCCAAAACTGTTCTTTACATCTGTGTCTCTTTTGCTGTCTCACATACAGGGTTATCATTACCATCTTTCTAAATTCCATATATATGCGTTAGTATACTGTATTGGTGTTTTTCTTTCTGGCTTACTTCACTCTGTATAATTGGCTCCAGTTTCATCCACCTCATTAGAACTGATTCAAATGTATTCATTTTAATGGCTGAGTAATACTCCATTGTGTATATGTACCACAGCTTTCTTATCCATTCTTCTGCTGATGGACATCTAGGTTGCTTCCATGTCCTGGCTATTATAAACAGTGCTGTGATGGACATTGGGGTACACGTCTCTTTCAATTCTGGTTTCCTTGGTGTGTATGCCCAGAAGTGGGATTGCTGGGTCATATGGCAGTTCTATTTCCAGTTTTTTAAGGAATCTCCACACCGTTCTCCATAGTGGCTGTACTAGTTTGCATTCCCACCAACAGTGTAGGAGGGTTCCCTTTTCTCCACACCCTCTCCAGCATTTATTGCTTGTAGACTTTTGGATCACTGCCATTCTGACTGGTGTGAAATGGTACCTCACTGTGGTCTTGATTTGCATTTCTCTGATAATGAGTGATGTTGAGCATTTTTTCATGTGTTTGTTAGCCATCTGTATGTCCTCTTTGGAGAAATGTCTAATTAGTTCTTTGGCCCATTGTTTGATTGGATCGCTTATTTTTCTGGAATTGAGCTGCAGGAGTTGCTTGTATATTTTTGAGATTAGTCTTTTGTCAGTTGCTTCATTTGCTATTTTCTCCCATTCAGAAGGCTGTCTTTTCACCTTGCTTATAGTTTCCTTTGTTGTGCAGAAGATTTTAATTTTAATTAGATCCCATTTGTTTATTTTTGCTTTTATTTCCAATATTCTGGGAAGTGGATCATAGAGGATCCTGCTGTGATTTATGTCGGAGAGTGTTTTGCCTATGTTCTCCTCTAGGAGTTTTATAGTTTCTGGTCTTACATTTAGATCTTTAATGCATTTTGAGTTTATTTTTGTGTGCAGTGTTAGAAAATGTTCTAGTTTCTTTCTTTTACAAGTGGTAGACCAGTTTTCCCAGCACCACTTGTTAAAAAGATTGTCTTTAAGCCATTGTATATTCTTGCCTCCTTTGTCGAAGATAAGGTGTCCATAGGTGTGTGGATTTATCTCTGGGCTTTCTATTTTGTTGCATTGATCTATATTTCTGTCTTTGTGCCAGTACCATACTGTCTTGATGACTGTGGCTTTGTAGTAGAGCCTGAAGTCAGGCAGGTTGATTCCTCCAGTTCCATTCTTCTTTCTCAAGATTGCTTTGGCCATTTGAGGTTTTTTTTTTTGTATTTCCATACAAATTGTGAAATTATTTGTTCTAGCTCTGTGAAAAATGCCGCTGGTAGCTTGATAGGGATTGCATTGAATCTATAGATTGCTTTGGGTAGTATACTCATTTTCACTACATTGATTCTTCCGATCCATGAACATGGTATATTTCTCCATCTATTAGTGTCCTCTTTGATTTCTTTCACCAGTGTTTTATAGTTTTCTATATATAGGTTTTTAGTTTCTTTAGGTAAATATATTCCTAAGTATTTTATTCTTTTCATTGCAATGGTGAATGGAATTGTTTCCTTAATTTCTCTTTCTATTTTCTCATTATTAGTGTATAGGAATGCAAGGGTTTTCTGTGTCTTGATTTTATATCCTGCAACTTTACTATATTCATTGTAGTTTTAGTAATTTTCTGGTGGAGGCTTTAGGGTTTTCTATGTAGAGGATCATGTCATCTGCAAACAGTGAGAGTTTGACTTCTTCTTTTCCAATTTGGATTCCTTTTATTTCTTTTTCTGCTCTGATTGCTGTGGCCAAAACTTCCAAAACTATGTTGAATAATAGCGGTGAGAGTGGGCACCCTTGTCTTGTTCCTGACTTTAGGGGAACTGCTTTCAATTTTTCACCATTGAGGATAATGTTTGCTATGTGTTTGTCATATATAGCTTTTATTATGTTGAGGAATGTTCCTTCTTTTCCTGCTTTCTGGAGAGTTTTTATGATAAATGGATGTTGAATTTTGTCAAAGGCTTTCTCTGCATCTATTGAGATAATAATATGGCTTTTATTTTTCAATTTGTTAATGCGGTATATTACATCATTTTTAAATGAGTTTCAGTAGCTTGTATCTTTTAAAAATTCTGACCATTTCACTTAGATATTGAATTTATTACCACAAGATTGTTTTTCACATTTTCACATAGCTCCTAGCTTATGACAATTTTGATTCTGTTCCGCAAAAGATTAACAACAGAATTACTGTATGATCAAGCAATTCCACTTCTAGGTATATACCTAAAAGAATTGAAAGTAGGATTTTGAAAAGATATTTACACCCATGTTTATAACAGCATTATTCCTAATAGCTAAACCATGAAAGCAACCTAAGTGTTTATCAACAGATGAATAGTTAAGGAAAATGTGGTATATACTTACAATGGAATATTACTCAGCCTTCAACAGGAAGGAAATTCTGCAATCTGCTACAATATGGATGTCCCTTGAGGGCATTATGTTAAGTAAAAAGCAAGACAGTCACAAAAAGACAAATACTGTATGAGTCTACTTATATGAGGTACTGACAACAGTCAAAATCATAAAGACAGAAAGCAGAATGGTAGCTACCAGGGGCTGGGAAAAGGGGAGAAGGGGGCAGTTAATATTTAATGGATATAGGGTTTCAGTATTACAAGTTGAAAAAGTTATAGGTATAGGTAGTGATAATGGTTGCTTAATTATGTGAATGGCTTAAAAACCTATACAGTTAAAAATGTACATTTAAAATGGTTTATATCCTGCAACTTTACTATATTCATTGATGAGCTCTAGTAATTTTCTGGTGGAGTCTTTAGGGTTTTCCATGTAGAGGATCATGTCATCTGCAAACAGTGAGAGTTTTACTTCTTCTTTTCCAATTTGGATTCCTTTTATTTCTTTTTCTGCTCTGATTGCTGTGGCCAAAACTTTCAGAACTATGTTGAATAGTAGCGGTGAAAGTGGACACCCTTGTCTTGTTCCTGACTTTAGGGGAAATGTTTTCAATTTTTCACCATTGAGGATAATGTTTGCTGTGGGTTTGTCATAGATAGCTTTTATTATGTTGAGGTATGTTCCTTCTATTCCTGCTTTCTGGAGAGTTTTTATCATAAACGGATGTTGAATTTTGTCAAAGGCCTTCTCTGCATCTATTGAGATAATCATATGGTTTTTATTTTTCAATTTGTTAATGTGGTGAATTACATTGATTGATTTGCAGATATTGAAGAATCCTTGCATCCCTGGGATAAAGCCCACTTGGTCATGGTGTATGATCTTTTTAATGTGTTGTTGGATTCTGATTGCTAGAATTTTGTTGAGGATTTTTGCATCTATGTTCATCAGTGATATTGGCCTGTAGTTTTCTTTTTTTGTGACATCTTTGTCAGGTTTTGGTATTAGGGTGATGGTGGCCTCATAGAATGAGTTTGGAAGTTTACCTTCCTCTGCAATTTTCTGGAAGAGTTTGAGGAGGATAGGTGTTAGCTCTTCTCGAAATTTTTGGTAGAATTCAGCTGTGAAGCCGTCTGGACCTGGGCTTTTGTTTGCTGGAAGATTTCTGATTACAGTTTCAATTTCCATGCTTGTGATGGGTCTGTGAAGATTTTCTATTTCTTCCTGGTTCAGTTTTGGAAAATTGTACTTTTCTATGAATTTGTCCATTTCTTCCACATTGTCCATTTTATTGGCATACAACTGCTGATAGTAGTCTCTTATGATCCTTTGTATTTCTGTGTTGTCTGTTGTGATCTCTCCATTTTCATTTCTAATTTTATTGAGGATTTAAAATCAACACACAGAAATCCCTTGCATTCCTATACACTAATAATGAGAAAGTAGAAAAAGAAATTAAGGAAACAATTCCATTCACCATTGCAACGAAAAGAATAAAATACTTAGGAATATATCTACCTAAGGAAACTAAAGACCTATATATAGAAAACTATAAAACACTGATGAAAGAAATCAAAGAGGACACTAATAGATGGAGAAATTTACCATGTTCATGGATTGGAAGAATCAATGTAGTGAAAATGAGTATACTACCCAAAGCAATTTACAAATTCAATGCAATCCCTATCAAGCTACCAGCCATATTTTTCACAGAACTAGAACAAATCATTTCAAGATTTGTATGGAAATACAAAAAACCTCAAATTGCCAAAGCAATCTTGAGAAAGAAGAATGGAACTGGAGGAATCAACCTGCCTGACTTCAGGCTCTACTACAAAGCCACAGTCATCAAGACAGTATGGTACTGGCACAAAGACAGACATATAGATCAATGCAACAAAATAGAAAGCCCAGAGATAAATCCACACACATATGGACACCTTATCTTTGACAAAGGAGGCAAGAATATACAATGGAGTAAAGACAATCTCTTTAACAAGTGGTGCTGGGAAAACTGGTCAACCACTTGTCAAAGAATGAAACTAGATCACTTTCTAACACCGCACACAAAAATAAACTCAAAATGGATTAAAGATCTAAATGTAAGATCAGAAACTATAAAACTCCTAGAGGAGAACATAGGCAAAACACTCTCCGACATAAATCACAGCAGGATCCTCTATGATCCACCTCCCAGAGTTCTGGAAATAAAAGCAAAAATAAACAAATGGGATCTAATTAAAATTAAAAGCTTCTGCACAACAAAGGAAAATATAAGCAAGGTGAAAAGACAGCCTTCTGAATGGGAGAAAATAATAGCAAATGAAGCAACTGACAAACAACTAATCTCAAAAATATACAAGCAACTTATGCAGCTCAATTCCAGAAAAATAAACGACCCAATCAAAAAATGGGCCAAAGAACTAAATAGACATTTCTCCAAAGAAGACATACGGATGGCTAACAAACACATGAAAAGATGCTCAACATCACTCATTATCAGAGAAATGCAAATCAAAACCACAATGAGGTACCACTTCACACCAGTCAGAATGGCTGCGATCCAAAAATCTGCAAGCAATAAATGCTGGAGAGGGTGTGGAGAAAAGGGAACCCTCCTACACTGTTGGTGGGAATGCAAACTAGTACAGCCACTATGGAGAACAGTGTGGAGATTCCTTAAAAAATTGCAAATAGAACTACCTTATGACCCAGCACTCCCACTGCTGGGCATACACACTGAGGAAACCAGAATTGAAAGAGACACATGTACCCCAATGTTCATCGCAGCACTGTTTATAATAGCCAGGACATGGAAACAACCTAGATGTCCATCAGCAGATGAATGGATAAGAAAGCTGTGGTACATATACACAATGGAGTATTACTCAGCCGTTAAAAAGAATTCATTTGAATCAGTTCTGATGAGATGGATGAAACTGGAGCCGATTATACAGAGTGAAGTAAGCCAGAAAGAAAAACACCAATACAGTATACTAACACATATATATGGAATTTAGAAAGATGGCAATGACGACCCTGTATGCAAGACAGGAAAAAAGACACAGCTGTGTATACCGGACTTTTGGACTCAGAGGGAGAGGGAGAGGGTGGGATGATTTGGGAGAATGGCATTCTAACATGTATACTATCATGTAAGAATTGAATTGCCAGTCTATGTCTGACGCAGGATACAGCATGTTTGGGGCTGGTGCATGGGGATGACCCAGAGAGATGTTATGGGGAGGGAGGTGGGAGGGGGGTTCATGTTTGGGAACACATGTAAGAAAGATTTTAAAATTAAAAAAAAAAAAAGTGATGAAAGGAAAAAAATTTAAAAAAATAAAATAAAATAAAATGGTTTAGATGATATATTTTATGATCCTTAAAAAGAATAGTACAATTAAAAATGGCCAAGATAGTAAACTTTATGTTATATATATTTTATCACCATAATTTTTTTTAATTGTCAACATCTAATAAACAAACAAACAAACCAAAAATAGACATCTAATTCTGGGAGCCTAGGAACTGTCTTTGTTGAACCTTGTATCCTCAAACCTAGAAAAATATCTAGAGCAATGCAGTATCTAGAAAAGCACCACTAGACACAAAGAGTCAAATATCTTCAAGATACCAATAGATATTTTGTTTATCAAAAGCCAAATTACAGTCTTAAATCAGAAAAGGTGGGGGTGAGGAGGAAGCAGTAGAAATGAACTGAGCAGAAGATGTCTGTGAAAATAGTGACCTGTACTCTTTCGCATGACAAGTTTAAATTTTTAATTTACTCTTATCTATGTGGAAGATCCTACATCATTACCAAGGGGAAATACTATTCTTTTTAGTAAGAAAGGAAGTAGGAACATCAGAAGAATCCCTTTTAGGCCAACAAACATGCCTCACATCAAAGTCTAAAATATCAGAGAGTATCTGGTGCCTGGAGATCAAACAGCACCCAAGTTACGATAGAAAGAAGCATTCTCACAGTGTCAGGTGGCCCATGAAGGCAACCAAGAAGAATCCACCCACTATTTTATGGGCAAACATCAGAACTAAACAGATTTCTTTTAAGGAGAATACAGGGAAAAAAAGAAAAAATCTACTAAAAAAGACCGTAAACATAACACTCAATAATGCAGAAAAGAGGACTTCCCTAGCAATCCAGGGTATAAGACTCTGCCTTCCAATATAGGGGACATGGATTCAACCCGATAGAGGAACTAAAGTCTCACATGTCATGGGATGCAGCCAATTTTATTTTTTTTAATGCAGAAGAGGAACTATTTATGTGTGTGTACATATATACACAGGAACATAAATATGTATGTGTGGTAACTTCTGGAGAAGGCATTGGCAACCCACTCCAGTACTCTCACCTGGAAAATCCCATGGATGGAGGAGCCTGGTGGGCCTCAGTCCATGGTGTCGCTAAGAGTCGCACACAACTGAGTGACTTCACTTTCTCTTTTCCCTTTCATGCATTGGAGAAGGAAATGGCAACCCAGTCCAGTGTGCTTGCCTGGAGAATCCCAGGGATGGGGGAGCGTGGTGGGCTGTCGTCTATGGGGTCTCACAGAGTCAGACACTACTGAAGCGACTTAGCAGCAGCAGCAGCAGCAGCAGCAACAGCATGGTAACTTCAGCCATGAAATTTAAAGATGCTTGCCTCTTGGAAGAAAAGCTATGACAAACCTAGACAGAGTATTAAAAAGCAGAGACATCACTTTGCTGACAAAGGTCCATATAGTCGAAGGTATGGTTTCTCCAGTAGTCATGTACGGATGTGAGAGTTGAACCATAAAGAAGGTTGAGTGCTGAAGAATTGATGCTTTTGAATTGAAGTGGTGGAGAAGACTCTTGAGAGCCCCTTGGACTTCAAGGAGATCAAAGCAGTCAATCCTAAAGGAAATCAACCCTGAATAATCATTGGAAGGGTTGATGCTGAAGTTGAAGCTCCAATACTTTGGCCGCATGATGCAAAGAGCTGACTCATTGGAAAAGACCCTCATGATGGGAAAGAATGAAGGCAAAAGGAGAAAGGAGTAGCAGAGGATCAGATGGTTAGATAGCATCACTGACTCAATCAACATGAATTTGAGCAAACTCCAAAAAAGATTGGAGGACAGAAGAGCCTGGCATGCTGCAGTCCATGGGGTCACAAAGAGTTGGACACGACTTAGCGACTGAACAACAACATAAATGTATTTGTCTATCAAACATATAGATATTTACAATGAAGAGAAGAACCAATTTCAGAAATGATAGTTACTTATTGAGACTATTTTAAAACAGAGTTTAATGTACATTGCTTCCTAAAAGTCACATAAAATTATGATATTCCCATTTTACAAAAGGTTAGCATGCTTCCAGGCATGTGGCTTTGTAAATAGTAAAGCTGGAGTTCAACTCAGGTAGCCTGATTCCAGAATCCGGCTTTTAGCAAAGTTAAAAACAACTGCTGCATGTTTGCAATTAGATTCAAAGATAATGAATTATAATAAAAGAACTAAAATGAGATAATATAAAAGGAGTCAGTGGAAAAAAGTTAGCTGAAAATTTGTCAGACTCATAAAAATCCTAAAAGTTTTGTGAGGTAGGAAAACGTTACAAGGACTTTTTAAAATAGTAGAATTAAAATTAGCATTAGAAACAATGAAATAAATGGAAGAAACTCAGAAATATGCGTGGTATAGGAAAAAACAAAAGGAAAAAAGTTCTGAGTGTAAAATAAAAGATGAAAACTATATGAGAGAATTTGTTAGCTGTGAAGTCTGGAAAATGGAGATACACACAACACCAAATACGTAACATTCACCTCTAAACCGGTTGAATTGCATGCATGCAATCAGAGCTTGTACTGTCTCAGCATAATTTCAGGTCTCAAGCATAACATTTGTGAGATGCACTGAGAATTTTGCGAAAGAAGTTGTTAGTAAATATCTATCTTTCAGCAAAGGAATTTAAGCCCAGGAATAGCTGTGAACAGTTAAAATGAGAATCTAAACAGGCATATAGTTTGTGTCTTCATATTTGCAGAAACCATTTTTATAGAGATATCCATATGTGAACTTTCTATACATTAAATATGTGCTAGACACCATTCTAAAAACTTTTAATGTATTGTCTCATTAATTTCACACACACCCCTCCAATGATGGATGAGGAAAATACGAATAGGAAGGTTAAAGAACTTGTTGAGGACTATGTTAGTAAGTGGTAAAGTCGGAATTCCAAAAAAGACTAGGTAGTGAGAATCTAAAGTGTGCCTTATGAACAGTAAAGTCAGTACTTTCATCCTAGCTCTGCTTGACAAGTAATAAACACGTAATATAAGCAAAGAGCACGTTAATAGAACTTTCACATATTTTATCTCAATTAATACTCAGACTATTTTTTAATATGAACTATTGCTACCACTATTCTGTAAATAAATAAATTGAGACCCAGAGAAGTTTATATGACTTTTCTACATTTCAGTATCTAGTGGAAGGAGAGGATTCAAGCCTAGGTCTTCTTATATTCCAAACAGCATCCTATTCTTTATGCCACCAGTGTCTTTTGTCTTAATTGGAGAAGGAAATGGCAACCCACTCCAGTGTTCTTGCCTGGAGAATCCCAGGGACAGAGGAGCCTAGTGGGCTGCGGTCTATGGGGTTGCACAGAGTCAGACATGACTGAAGTGACTTAGCAGCAGCAGTCTTTTGTCATAATCTGCCCAGAGCTTTCCTAGAAGTCTAAATCAGATCAGCAAACCATGTGAGAAAAAAGTACTCGAATTGATTCCAGGAGGGTATTGGGTTGACAATGATCTGATTGGTATGGCTGCCCTGCCACATTTTCAGCTCATTGTATAGCCACACAACAGTTTTAGAAATTGAATCTTGGGACCGTGATCAGGAAATTCAATTTGGAGAACTTTAAGAGCAGTCTTTTCTGTAAACTCTGTTGATTTGAACCAGCTGTTACCACCATGAACCAAACTGACACCAATGTATGAGTCATCCAGAACTTTTCCCCATTAGGTCCAATGATACAGGGAGAAATACACTATTTTTTAATGTGATGCCTTTAGTCAGTGGAGTTATTTTTAAGCTTTAAAGCTGTGGAGAAAGGAAAGAAGGGAAGAAGGAAGGGAGGGAGGGAAGAAGAAGGAAGAAAGGAAGAGAGACAGGGAGAAAAGAAGGAAAGAAGGAAGAAAGGGAAGGAGGGATGAAGGGAAGCAAGAAGGAAATAAGCAAGGCAGGAAGGAAGGAAGGAAGGCAGGGTTGAAGGAAGGAAAATAAGGGAAAGAAGGAAAAAAGGAAGGAAAGATAAGGAAAGCTAAAATAAAGAAAACCAATATCCTACCCTGATGTGACCCCTAGGGAACTGATTTTTAAAACATTTCTCCATGCTCTTTCTCTGGAAGGAAAAGCATACACAAGACAGTAAAAAATCTGCCTGCAATGCAGGAGACCCAGGTTTGATCCCTGGGTCGGGAAGATCCTCTGGATAAGGGAATGGCAACCCACTCCAGCATTCTTGCCTGGAGAATTTCATGGACAGAGAAGCCTGGCAGGTTACAGTCCATGGGGGTCACAAAGAGTCACAGATGACTTGAGTGAGCAATGTTTTCACTTTCAAGGGAGCTTTTAAGTAGAAGCAACTGACTATTCCCGTTAGGCCATCACTATAGGAACGCTTCCCTTATTCCAAAAGAACTCTCTCATTTTTCAGTTCAATATTATTTTTTTTTAATTCTATTGGAGAATTTGAAATGTTAGGTTTGTTTTCCAATAAACTATTTTGTATGCTTATATCCTCTCTGAGGTCTGTGTTGGTCAACCAACGTTTGCACACTTTTGGTCTACTGAAGCTCTCTTGCGTACTTCATTCCTTGGTTTACTTGAAGTCTGCTTTGTGTTCACTGCTGAACATACAGAGTTGTATGTTATTAATTCCACAGCTTATTTTGAAACTTGCCCCTGAGACCATCTCTTCAACTGCCCTTTAGATTGAGACATGAAGATTTTAGTCTCCAATATTTCTCTATCAAAATGGTTTATATTATCATTATATTTCCACTTTCCTTCCAGAACAATATCATCTATTTGAGTTTTTATTAGACTTGTGTGGTCAAAGGAATCTGGGCCAGAGTAATTAAATGAAGCAAATGAAACATTTATTGACAGCAATATGTTATTGAGTGAAGGGGAGCATTTTAGAAGCAAAATAGAAAATTTCCCCACAAGTGACGCATTGCCATCTGTTCTTATTTCACACAAATCAGTACTGAGGGAGCAACATGAAAGAGGAAACTGGGTCAACATTTACATTTCAAGTCAAGTTAGATCTTGCTTTGTCAATTTCTTTGGACTGGAAATATAAAGGTTAAAAGATTATTGCAGGCATAGGGGAAACCACCCAATAAATGGATCCTTCTGAATAGCCCCATGAAACTGTGAGTCTTAAATACAGGAAAAAAAAATTATACAGGGAAGAGCTAATGTTTTGTGTGATCTAAGTATGCCTTTAAATTTATGAGACCAAAATATGAGAAAATCCACTTGAACTTATCATTGTCAAATCTCTGTGTTCAGTCTTTATTTTCTAACTGTACTTGGTCCAAACGTGTGCCTCTAGGTTAGGCAGTGACCTGTGAGGTTATCCATCTAACTGTTGGCCTAGGAATATAGAATTCTTAAAAAGAGAAATCTCAAAGCAAATGCAATGTCTGATAAACTGTCTCTACATTCTTTTACTCTAACAATGACTAAAATTTCACAAAATTATAATGAGACTGAATTGAGGAGTTTGTGGCCAAAGGACACTCCCCAAATCAGAAAACTTTATCTGTCCTATCTTTGATCCGAGGCAGGATAAATTCTTCCTGCTGACTCAGCTGTGTGCATGCACGTGTGTGCAGCAGCATGCCTAAACATGTGTGCTTTGGGAATGGCACTAAGCTAGAATCTCTTTCCTTACTACACATTCATTATTAGGCCTAATGAATACCTAAACATTATCAAAAAGTCTCATGATGTGAATTTCACTTTAACGTGCTAAAAGTCATTTGGTATTGACAACCTACTTGTTTCATTTTGTTTTTTGAACCTTCTTTATGTCTCAAATCTATTTAAAGGTTTTGCTTATTCCTCACATGATGATATTTGGGGACAATGTGGGTGATTATACAATACATAATTTGTTTACATCATGTATATCCCTGTTAAAATTCTTCAATGCCTTCTCACTGCTCTTTGGCTTAAATACAAGTACTTTATCTTGATGTAAACTACATGTTCAGTCTCTTAAGACTTTCCCCATCTAAAGGTTTCTTCCACACTTATCACTTGCAATCACGTATTCTTTAGTTAAGTGATGTGTTCTCAAAATGTCTATAAGGCAAGTTTTTAATTGTTTTATATTTTTGTTGATCTTTTTTCCTAGAATTATTTATAAAGGGTTATTATAACTGTGGTTTTTATACTCTTCTGATACTTCTGTCAATTTTTGCACCATCTATTTTGAAGCTCTTATCAGGTGCATATATATTTAGAGTTTTTGTAACTTCTTGAATAATTTACCCTTTTATCATTATGAGATATCTCATCATCTCTGCCATACTTTTGTCTAATATTTATTTATCTACATTAGCTTTCTTGTGCTTATTATTACATCATTTTCAATTCAACTTATACTATGTTATGTTTAAATTGTGTTTCTGGCAAGCAGCACATAATTGGGGCTGGTTCTTTTATACAGCTTTATCCAATCATTACATAATTGTACCTAGGACCATTTCTCCTTCTAAGCAAAGTAAGAAATCAGATACTCTGCCCACTGGGAAGATTCTGCTTCACCACTGTCCACCAGGGACAGCCCCAAGAAGGGGCTGTAGTGCCCTTGAACTTGTCATTGCCCACTCTTGGGTAGTGCCTACATATAACAGGATTTGAGACTTCTCTTCCTCTGCTAGTTGATTACAGGGAACTCCCCATGAAGCCATGGTTGCAGGCTGAGAGAGAAAAGGGAATGAAGCAGGAGCAGGGACCATGGGCACTTAGGCCACCTCTTTATTTAACTTACATGTGCCTTCAGGGCCCGCTCAGGCCACTTCCATTCAATGATGGAGTGTTTGCTGTACATACCCACGGTTCAGGAAATCAGATAACATGCAGTGCATGATGGCAGCTCATGCCATAACTTGGTGGCATGTGGTTAAGCATTCGGTTGGTTTCTACTAAGGTACAGCAGTAAGCCAAAAGTTATTTCTTAAGAGAAAAGCAGCTATCTGCAGATGATGGCAGGTATCTTGTGGAAGGGAAAGGTGATCAATATTCTTGCAAAGTAAATTATGATGTACGGCTGGAGAGTTGATATACCCTATGGTAGAAAAAGGAAGGTATATTACTGAAAGCAAACTGTTTCCTATGGGCTTTAGGGGCAAGATATATTTTTCTGGAAACACTCTCACAGACACACCCAGAAATAATGTCTAATATGAGCATCCCATGGCCATTAAAGTTATCACATAAAATTAACCATCACAACAGATTCTAGGGAGTAGGAAATAGACATCTTTAGAGGAGGGTAGCTGTCACAATGGGATTGACATATAATCTATAAATGACTTTGCTTTGCTTGCTTTAATACATCACACAGCACAACAATCCAAGGGCTCAGAGTATCTTATCCTTTGACATGGATAAGTAACCACCTTACAGACAAAGAAGAGTGAGAATGGGCATACAAACATAGGATTCACTCATCCTACCATATGTTGCACTAGCCAGAAGCAGAAGCTAGTGGCCTGATAGATGAAATGACCCTCTGAAGGAGCAGCTGAAAGTTTCATTTTGGAGATTATGTAGTGCAGAGATGGGGCTCTACGCTTCAAAGAGTTGTACACATTTTTGTTGCTGTTCAGTTGCTAAGTAGTGTCTGATTCTTTGCAACCCCATGAACTGCAGCATGCCAGGCTTCCTTATCCTTCACTATCTTCCAGTCTTCACTCAAAATCAATCAACACTATACTGCTGTATCATCAGTAGATAGAATATACAGGTCTGGAGGTAAGGAAATAGTACGAACACTCACTTCTTCACTCTGTTATTTTTAGCTCTGTGAGTCTAGAATTTTTTGACTCCCAATGAAAATAGAGATCCACCAGGTGACACAGAGTCATAGTAAACAAAAGAATTTTGACTATTAACTGATTCCTTTGGTATCTTTGTGCCAGCAGACTGGGAAGAAAGAAAATAGCTGCTATATCGGCATGGGTAATTGATTATGATCATCATGGAGAAATGGAAGTGTTCTTCATAAAGGGGGCAAAGATAAGTATCTACAACACTGGTGGGTTCATGGTATTCTCTGGCCCACAATAATTAAAAACATACAAACACATCAACAATGTGTGTTGGGGTGCAGTACGTAGGAACTCAGGACTCTCGGGGATGAGGATCTAAGTAAACCCAACAGGTAAAGTGTCCAACCCAACAGGTAAAGTGTCCAAACCAACAGGAGTGCTAGACGATGAGGAAGACAATCTGCTGCTGCTGCTGCTGCTGCTAAGTCGCTTCAGTCGTGTCTGACTGTGTGACCCCATAGACGGCAGCCCACCAGGCTCAGCCGTCCCTGGGATTCTCCAGGCAAGAACACTGGAGTTGCCATTTCCTTCTCTAATGCATGAAAGTGAAAAGTGAAAGTGAAGTCACTCAGTCATGTCCAACTCTTTGCAACTCCATGGACTGCAGCCTACCAGGCTCCTCCGTCCATGGGATTTTCCAGGCAAGAGTACTGGAGTGGGTCGCCAGTGCCTTCTCCGGGACAATCTAGAATGGGTGATAGAAGACAGATATATTAATGAGTAGTACTCATTATGGCCTAAGGATCAACTGTAGCAGTACAGTTTGGAATTTATCCCAGTAAATCTCTTGAAAATTTTCCCGGACCTGTGACCAACAAATAGCTCAAAGAAGCTGTGCCTGAATGGCGTGAACTTCCTATGAAAAGTAGTGAAGCTGAGTGGTGGAAGTGGTGGACTAGAACTGACGCTCTAGGTGCCCCATTCTGATCCCCCATTAACAGCCAGTACACCGTTCCCTGTTGTTGAGTTAACTGATGACAACTCACAGCTCTCCCCTTTGCTAGGAATTTGCCTTCAGCCAAATGAAGATACCTTGTCAAGGAGGTCCCGTTGCCCACTTCTATCAATAAATTTCTGGAGTCAAATTGTGGCCTATGATTGACTGGCATGAAACACAAAACTTTGATCCCCTTCTCTCAAAGTGGACACAATGCTATAGTGCAATCTTTTACCAAAACTTGCCCAAGTGATCAGACTGAAACTAGTCTCCATCTGAGATTACCTCCTTGCTTTTTTTCCCCATTGTTCTATGCTGCTTCTGTCGCCTTTCTCCTGAGAGAGGTTCTCAGTAAATTACATAAATAAAAATCCACATATTAGCTTCTGGTTCTAGGGAACCTGAACTAATATATTCACCATCACATTAACTATTAAATAACATACATATGTTTATATCTAACTACATGTATGTTAAGTAAGATATGTTTATATATCTTGTATTTCCCACTTAGCAATCCTGGCAACCAAGCTATGGTCTTCCTTATCTTGGTACTCTTTTTATAATCATCTGCATTATACTGTGAACATAGTAGGCCTTCAATAAACACTTCTGGATGTAAAGATAGAAACAAGCCAACCATGTGATGATCTTTCCTCAGAAGGGCACCTAATTTATAACTGTTTTGAGCTATATTCTTCATGGATAAAATTTTAATGTATTTTATAGGGGAAAGCTGGCTAATAAAAGACAAGCTCAAAGATATAACACTAAACTCTCATGGTCTCAATTTATCACCAAACAGCATCATTTTTATTGTTGTTTCCAAAATGAGATCATCTTTCTCTTCTACTTTCACATTCGCTAGATTTGTTCAAAGATTTGACGTTAATGTCATCAGTCTCGCCTACTGCACGAGTTCTGCTGAGTTTTAAAATATAGCCATTAGCATGTTATGGAGGAAGATTTGATCTCATCATGCTATAAATCACTTGTTTTTCTGAGAAGATTGGAAATATGACAGGCAGCTGTGCTTTGTCAATGTTTTCATTTATACATTATATCTTTCCCACTTCAAAGTTTGCAGAAAAGTGAGATAATGTGATTAGGTAGCCAAGCATATTCAGTGTTCTGAAAACTGGGTCATTTTTGAGATTAACTGATGGATTAAAAGGATTTAGAAAGGTGGTAAATTTTTGATTTGCATATTTCTCTAAAGAGTCTTGTCAACTCCCCCTCCCACCTCTTTCAGAGCAGCAAGCACCACATCCAGCAGTTTAGTAGTTGCAAATTACTCTTGCCTGTTTTTTTTTTTTTTTGACCTTGAGCAAATTATCAGTATTTCCACACTAGATTTATTTTCCATAATCCATCAACTGCATTGCTTTGGGGGCACTGGAAATGAGACAGAGGAGTGCTAATATGACAGATGAGGACTGAAATAATTAAATAGTGCTCATTGTAAGGCTCCTATACATCTTTTGACCAAGCATCTTTTGAAAATGCCCGAAATGCCAATTAAATAAAGACTGCTTAGTGGGGAGCATTGTTCAATGCCACTCTTCCTTTTGGCATTTTCAGCCATATCAGTGGCCAAAAAGATAAATTAAAAGCCTTCTACCAGATGGTGAACATAATTTATTCTATTTGGTTCTGTAGTTTACCAACTAGCATTTTATTGTTTGAATAGTATACGTTATATACATGTAAAAGATTTGAAAACCAGACCTTTTTAAGAATTTGAAATGTGCAAGAAGTGGAAATATTCTTTTACTCACTTACTCACTCATTCATTTATTCAGCAAATCAGAGGTACATAAATGACTCCAATAGAATGAGTACATGTAATAATAGATACAAGTTTAAGATGCACACAAGAGAGCATAAACAATGGATGCCTAACTCAAGGGACTGGTATCAGGAAAATCTCCCCAGCAGAGATGATGCTACCAGTTATAGCTTAGTGAATAAATTAGAGCCAGCCAGGCAAAGGGTAAAATGAAGAAAAGTCTGGGTAGGCTGAGACACGGTGAGAGAGATTAAGAAAATGCATTTTAAGACTAGAAGTAAAACTGGTGGGACAGGACTAGATAAATATTTTTAGCAAGAAATTAAAATTAAATTCTATTTAAAAAAATGATACAAGATTTACAAGCATGCGGAGATTAAAACAGTTTTCTAGATTTTCTGATGGCAGAATTCTGTATTTACTTATTCAAATTCATCTTTTATCATTTGGGAGATGCGAAAGGATGTGAAAGGGGATGGGTATAGGTTTCTTTTTTTTTCTCTGAGACCCTATGGGAAACAGGGATAAAACAGCAATGCAGTAGGGCAGAAGGCAGATAGCATGACATGGATGTGAAGTGAGCCCACATCACATAATGGGAGGTCCACACTATGAATCCACTCTAGTTGATATGCCAAGGATTTTGAAATGTATAGATGATAGGGGGAAGTCAATGAAAATTGAGAAGCTATAAACAGAAAAGAAATATAAGACACTGATGATATAAAATCCTGAAGTACTACTTCTTCAGTGTTTTTTTGAGCTCTAACTAGTACATATGAGAGATCAGTTGAGGGCAGAATACATCATTATTTTCATAATCTCGTGTCAACACAGGCAGAGGTTTACATTTTTATTATTTTGAACATAATTCATTTTCTAGCGAAGTAGGTTTTCATTAATACAAAGAATGCCAAAAGGCAATTTTCTATTGATGGTCAATAAAAATGAATCAATCAACAAATATTCATTCAGATCTACAATGTGTCTGGTACTATGCTCTGTTTGGGGTAAATGCCAGTGAATATATCATGAAACATCTATTATAAAGAATGAGGCTTCCTTGACGCTCAGGTGGGCCTGTATGTATGAGACCTACGTTCAATCCCTGTGTAAGGAAGATACCCTGGAGAAGGGATAAGTTACCCACTCCATTTTTCTTCTCTGGAGAATTCAATGAAGAGAGAAGGGCCTGGAGGGCCACAGTCCATGGGTCACAAAGAGTTGGACACAACTGAGCAACTAAACTTTCGTATGATGAAACATCTGTTATAAAGAACTTAATGCAAATATTTTATAAGATAAAACTAAAGCCTGAACCCATGTGGTTTGATTATTTCACTAAATAATTGCCTGTAGTTCAGCTCAGTCACTCTGTCATGTCTGAAACTTTGTGACCCCAGCACTTTGAACTGCAGCATGTTAGGCCTCCCTGTCCATCACCAACTCCCAGAGTTTACTCAAGCTCATGTCCATTGAGTCAATGATGCCATCCAACCATCCCATCCTCTGTCATCCCCTTCTCCTCCTGCCTTCAATCTTTCCCAGCATCAGGGCCTTTTCAAATGAGTCAGTTCTTTGCATCAGGTGGCCAAAGTACTGGAATTTCAGCTTCAGCATCAGTCCTTCCAATGAATATTCAAGACTGATTTCCTTTAGGATGGACTGATTGGATCTCCTTGCAGTCCAAGGGACTCTCAAGAGTCTTCCCCAACACCACAGTTCAAAAGCATAAATTTTTCGGTGCTCAGCCTTCTTCACAGTCCAACTCTCACATCCATACATGACCACAGGAAAAACCATAGCCTTGACTAGGCTTTGTTAGCAAAGTAATGTCTCTGATTTAAATATGATGTCTAGGTTGGTCATAATTTTTCTTCCAAGGAGCAAACATCTTTTAATTTCATGGCTGCAGCCACCATTTGCAGTGATATTGGAGGCCCCCAAAATAAAATCTGTCACTGTTTCCACTGTTTCCCCATCTATTTGCCATGAAGTGATGGGACCAGATGCCATGATCTTCGTTTTCTGAATGTTGAACTTTAAGCCAACTTTTTCACTCTCCTCTTTCACTTTCATCAAGAGGCTTTTTAGTTCCTCTTCACTTTCTGCCATAAGGGTGGTGTCATCTGCATATCTGAGGTTATTGATATATCTCCCAGCCATCTTGATTCCAGCTTGTGCTTCATCCAGCCCACCATTTCTCATGATGTACCCTGCATAGAAGTTAAATAAGCAGGGTGACAATATACAGCCTTGACATACTCCTTTCCAGATTTGGAACCAGTCTGTTTTTCCATGCCCAGAAAACAGTCTTTTTTTTTCCCATTGCTTCCTGACCTGCATACAGATTTCTCAAGAGGCAGGGCAGGTGGTCTGGTATTCCCACCTCTTTAAGAATTTTCTATAGTTTGTTGTGATCCACACAGTCAAAGGCTTTGGCGTAGTCAGTAAAACAGAAGTAGATGTTTTTCTGGAACTCTCTTGCTTTTTCAATGATCCAACAGATGTTGGCAATTTGATCTCTGGTTCCTCTGCCTTTTCTAAACCCAGCTTCAACATCTGAAGTTCGCAGTTCATGTACTGTTGAAGCCTGGCTTGGAGAATTTTGAGCATTACTTTACTAGTGTGGGAGATGAGTGCAACTGTGAGGTAGTTTGAACATTCTTTTCCATTGCCTTTCTTTGGCACTGGAATGAACACTGACCTTTTCCAATCATGTGGCCACTGCTGAGTTTTCCATATTTGCTGACATATTGAGTGCAGCATCACTCAACTGTGCAGCACTTTCACAACATCATCTTTTAGGATTTGAAATAGCTCAACTGGAATTCCATCACCTCCACTAGCTTTGTAGTGATACTTCCTAAGGCCCACTTGACTTCACATTTCAGGATGTCTGGCTCTAGGTGAGTGATCATACCATCATGATTATCCGGGTCGTGAAGATATTTTTTTTGTATAGTTTTGTGTAGTCTTGCCACCTCTTCTTAATATCTCCTGCTTCTGTTAGGTCCATACCATTTCTGTCCTTAATTGTGCCCATCTTTGCATGGAATGTTCCCTTGGTATCTCTAATTTTCTTGAAGAGCTCTCTAGTCTTTCCCATTCTGTTGTTTTCCTCTATTTCTTTGCATTGATCACTGAGAAAGGCTTTCTTATCTCTTTGTGCTATTCTTTGGAACTCTGCATTCAAATTGGTATATTTTTCCTTTTCTCCTTTGCCTTTTGCTTCTCTTCTTTTCACAGCTATTTGTAAAGCCTCCTCAGACAACCATTTTGCCTTTTTGCATTTCTTTTTCTTGGGGATGGTCTTGATCCCTGCTTCCTGTACAATGTCATGAACCTCCATCCATAGTTTTTCAGGCACTTTGCCTATCAAATCTAATCCCTGCTTGACCTTACATTCAAGGACAATTTCATAATTTTAAAAAATTCTTCTTTAAGTAATTATAAATTTGATAATCTTCAAAAGTATTATTTTACTTATAATTTTAAATTTTGAAACATCTATAGCTACCTGAAAGCAAAGTCTACATGTGGTTTGTTTGAATCTGACTTTTGAGGAAGGATTATCAATCAAAATCAACCACTTCACTTGAAAGAAAGAAAAATTGCATAACTGACTAGATAAATTAGTTTTTCATATAAATTGTGGCTGAGGAAGGAGAGTAAAACAGCTCAGGGACATTACTTATGTTGAAACATCAGTACTTAATTACAAAGCCAGAAGAAATCAATCACACGATCCTATTAAATATATAAACTTTAACATTTACAATTGACTTCCCTGGTGGCTTAGACGGTAAAGCGTCTCTCTACAATGCGGGAGACCTGGGTTCGATTCCTGGGTCAGGAAGATCCCCTGGAGAAGGAAATAGCAATCCACTCCAGTACTATTGCCTGGAAAATCCCATGGACTGAGGAGCCTGGTAGGCTCCTACCAAATCAATCACATGATCTTATTAAATATATAAACTTTAACATTCACAATTAGAAACTATGTATAGAAACAATATACAAAATTGTAAACATATTTTATATTACAAAAGCATACATCCTAGTTCTAAAAAGTCAAACGGTATTGGAGTACATAATTTGAATAGTAAAATTCTTCACTTTCCTTTCTCTCCTTCCCAAGCCCCACATCAGATATGACCACTGTGTCCTGCTTAGAGCAAGTCTTGTTGTTTTCATTCTCTATATTTGCAAATCAATGCAGTTGCAATATTTTAAGTACATGAGATCACACTATGCAATCTTTTCTGTGTCTTGCTTTTGTGTTTACCTGTACTTGAAAACTTTTTCATATCAGGAATGATGTGTGTGTGTACTTAATCTCTCAGTCACGTTTGATTGTTTGAAACCCCACAGACGGTAGCCCTCCAGGCTCCTCTGTTCATGGAATTTTTTAGGCAAGAATACTTGAGGTGGTTGCCAGTCCTACTCCAAGGGATCTTCCTGACCCAGGGATTGAATCCACATCTCTTGTACCTCTTGCACTGGCAGGTTGGCAGGTGGATTCCTTACCACTGTGTCCCTTGAGAAGCCCAATAGGTGTTCCTTTTCCCTTATGATGACCGCAAAGTATCTCAGTCTTTATGATTGTAAGGCATTTACTCATATAAATAAAGGATAACTTTTAAAAATTTGCTCTTTTGATAAATTTTTACCTCAAATAGTTTTACAAGTTATAAACAGTTCTGTAATGACCTCCCTTATATGTATTAGTTCACAACTTCAAACCGTTCCCTAGGTAAAACTTGATAAACCCATACATCCTTTTAATATTTTTAATGTTAACTTGAAAAAATATTATTGCCAACATTATATGATGCATCACTGTTCATTTCCCCACAACATTGCCAAGGCTAAGTTTTAAAAATCTTAAAAATTTTACCTAATCTTATGAAGAAAATATAGTATTTTTTTCTAAGAATTGCCTGTTGGCTAATTCCTTACTTTTATAACTAACATTTCTGTTATTCATTGAGATTAAGTGAGCAAAGGCAGGGCAAGTAGCAGTTTATGGTATTTTGCTAACCCTTCTGCCTCTAATATTAGATATAGTTACATACAAAAGACTCCGCTATTACATGGAGACCTATCTCTTTCCAAATTATAACACATATGTATTAGTTGCTCAGTCGTGTCTGACTCTGTAACCCCACAGACTATAGCCCACCAGGCTCCTCTGTCCATGGAATTCTCCAGGCAAGAATACTGGAGTGGGTTACAATGCCATTCTCCAGGGGATCTTCCCGACCCAGGAAGTGAACCTGGGTCTCCTGCATTGTAGGCAGATTCTTTACCATCAGAGCCACCAGGGAAGCCCTTCTTCCAAATTATAGAACATAGACTATGATAACTATACCCATAAATCACATATTTGTTTTATACTAAAATTTAACTTGAAAAGAATATTTTGTTATTCTATAAAGTCCTTATTTTGCAAAGAAAATTATCATACTGTAAATTTATATACATCTTCTTGATTAACAGAGTTTTACAAGAAATCTTGCTGATTCAGACAAAAACAAGAGTAGAGATACAGATCTGCCTCCTCTGGAAAGAGTTGTTACTGTGAATGTTAGTTCTACATATGCTATTGAGTAACACAGAAGTTAGATGGGCAACGAAAGAGTCAGAAATGCAGTACTTGGATGCAGTCTCAAAAACAACAGAATGATCTCTGTTCGTCTCCAAGGCAAACCATTCAATATCACAGTTATCCAAGTCTATGCCCCAACCAGTAACGCTGAAGAAACTGAAGTTGAATGGTTTTATGAAGACCTACAAGACCTTTTAGAACTAACACCCAAAAAAGATGTCCTTTTCATTGTAGGGGACTGGATTGCAAGAGTAGGAAGTCAAGAAACACCTGGAGTAACAGGCAAATTTGGCCTTGGAATACGGAATGAAGCAGGGCAAAGACTAATAGAGTTTTGCCAAGAAAATGCACTGGTCATAGCAAACACCCTCTTCCAACAACACAAGGGAAGACTCTACACATGGACATCACCAGATGGTCAACACTGAAATCAGATTGATTATATTCTTTGCAGCCAAAGATGGAGAAGCTCTATACAGTCAACAAAAACAAGACCAGGAGCTGACTGTGGCTCAGATCATGAACTCCTTATTACCAAATTCAGACTCAAATTGAAGAAAGTAGGGAAAACTGCTAGAGCATTCAGGTATGACCTAAATCAAATCCCTTAGGATTATACAGTGGAAGTGAGAAATAGATTTAAGGGCCTAGATCTGATAGATAGAGTGCCTGATGAACTATGGAAGGAGGTTCGTGACATTGTACAGGAGACAGGGATCAAAACCATCCCCATGGAGAAGAAATGGAAAAAAGCAAAATGGCTGTCTGGGGAGGCCTTACAAATAGCTGTGAAAAGAAGAGAGGTGAAAAGCAAAGGAGACAAGGAAAGATATAAGCATCTGAATGCAGAGTTCTAAAGAATACCAAGAAGAGATAAGAAAGCCTTCCTCAGCGATCAGTGCAAAGAAATAGAGGAAAACAACAGAATGGGAAAGACTAGAGATCTCTTCAAGAAAATTAGAGATACCAAGGGAACATTTCATGCAAAGATGGGCTCAATAAAGGACAGAAATGGTATGGACCTAACAGAAGCAGAAGATATTAAGAAGAGGTGGCAAGAATACACAGAAGAACTGTACAGAAAAGATCTTCACGACCCAGATAATCATGATGATGTGATCACTAATCTAGAGCCAGACATCTTGGAATGTGAAGTCAAGTGGGCCTTAGAAAGCATCACTACGAACAAAGCTAGTGGAGGTGATGGAATTCCAGTTGAGCTGTTTCAAATCCTGAAAGATGATGCTGTGAAAGTGCTGCACTCAATATGCCAGCAAATTTGGAAAACTCAGCAGTGGCCACAGGACTGGAAAAGGTCAGTTTTCATTCCAATCCCAAAGAAAGGCAATGCCAAAGAATGCTCAAACTACCGCACAATTGCACTCATCTCACATGCTAGTAAAGTAATGCTCAAAATTCTCCAAGCCAGGCTTCAGCAATACGTGAACCGTGAACTCCCTGATGTTCAAGCTGGTTTTAGAAAAGGCAGAGGAACCAGAGATCAAATTGCCAACATCTGCTGGATCATGGAAAAAGCAAGAGAGTTCCAGAAAAATATCTATTTCTGCTTTATTGACTATGCCAAAGCCTTTGACGGTGTGGATCACAATCAACTGTGGAAAATTCTGACAGAGATGGGAATACCAGACCACCTGACCTGCCGCTTGAGAAATCTGTATGAGGTCAGGAAGCAACAGTTAGAACTGGACATGGAACAACAGACTGGTTTCAAATAGGAAAAGGAGCACGTCAAGGCTGTATATTGTCACCCTGCTTATTTAACTTATACGCAGAGTACATCATGAGAAACGCTGGACTGGAAGAAACACAAGCTGGAATCAAGATTGTCGGGAGAAATATCAATAACCTCAGATATGCAGATGACACCACCCTTATGGCAGAAAGTGAAGAGGAGCTAAAAAGCCTCTTGATGCAAGTGAAAGAGGACAGTGAAAAAAGCTGGCTTAAAGCTCAACATTCAGAAAACGAAGATCATGACATCCGGTCCCATCACTTCATGGGAAATAGATAGGGAAACAGTAGAAACAGTGTCACACTTTATTTTGGGGGCCCCAAAATTACTGCAGATGGTGATTGTAGCCATGAAATCAAAAGACGCTTACTCCTTGGAAGAAAAGTTATGACCAACCTAGATAGTATATTCAAAAGCAGAGACATTACTTTGCTGACTAAGGTCCGACTAGTCAAGGCGATGGTTTTTCCTGCGGTCGTGTATGGATGTGAGATTTGGACTGTGAAGAAGGCTGAGCACTGAAGAATTGATGCTTTTGAAGTGTGATGTTGAAGAAGACTCTTGAGAGTCCCTTGGACTGCAAGGAGATCCAACCAGTCCATTCTGAAGGAGATCAGCCCTGGGATTTCTTCGGAAGGAATGATGCTGAAGCTGAAGCTCCAGTACTTTGGCCACCTCATGCAGTGTTGACTCATTGGAAAAGACTCTGATGCTGGGTGGGATTGGGGGCAGGAGGAGAAGGGGACGACAGAGGATGAGATGGCTGGATGGCATCACTGACTTGATGGACGTGAGTCTGAGTGAACTCCAGGAGATGGTGATGGACAGGGAGGCCTGGCGTGCTGCGATTCATGGGGTCACAAAGAGTCGGACACGACTGAGTGACTGAACTGAACTGAACTGAACATAGAAGTTATACTTTATTCTACAATTGGGTTTTTGCTTAAAACAATAAACTGAACTTAGAATATTTTATTGTAGTTGGAAACAAAAAAAAACAATGTAAAAATGGAGATCACTTAAGTTCCATGATTTTACCTCCTTGTTAAATCTATCCTATCTGTAGGACTGCATGCTAATGTCCACAGGAAGCTAGACAAGCAATGTCGTGTAGAAGACAAAGTTTTGTCTTACCATCAAAAACACAATAATTTGTTGATCTGAAGTCAGTTCAGTTCATTTCACTCGCTCAGTTGTGTCTGACTCTTTGCGTCCCCATGAACCACAGCATGCCAGGCCCCTCTGTCTATCACCAACTCCCGGAGTCCACACAAACTCATGTCCATCGAGTTGGTGATGCCATCCAACCATCTCATCCTGTGTCATCCCCTTCTGCTTCTGCCCTCAATCTTTCCCAGCATCAGGGTCTTTTCCAATGAGTCAGCTCTTTGCATCAGGTGGCCAAAATATTGGAGTTTCAGCTTCAACATCAATCCTGCCAATGAACACCCAGGACTGATCTCACCCAGAATGCTCAAACTACTGCACAGTTGCACTCATCTCACACTCTAGTAAAGTAATGCTCAAAATTCTCCAAGCCAGGCTTCAACAGTATGTGAACCGTGAACTTCAGATGTTCAAGCTGGGTTTAGAAATGGCAGAGGAACCAGAGATTAAATTGCCAACATCTGTTGGATCATTGAAAAAGCAAGAGTTTCAGAAAACATCTACTTCTGTTTTATTGACTATGCCAAAGCCTTTAGGATGGACTGGTTGGATCTCCTTGCAGTCCAAGTGACTCTCAAGAGTCTTCTCCAACACCACAGTTCAAAAGCATCTGAGGGAGTTACCTAAATCTTCCCTGGACTAAAATGGTAAAATAATATCATGATCCTGATCATCAGTAGCCCATGACTGAAGCAGGAGGCCAAATTCTAACTGTCATACTTTAGGCCAGACTAATTGAATTTTGAACTTCTAAATGACACATGCTACAAGATAATTACAGACTTATACAATAAATGAATTTTACCATTTATGAATATTTTTTCCTATTCCTTGAGTGAGTGCTCATTTGCTCAGTCATATCTGACTCTGTGACTCCCCGGACTTGGCTTCTCTCAAGCCTTGGCCGTCTCAAGACTCCTCTGTCCATGGGATTCTCCAGGCACGAATACTGGAGTGGGTTGCCATACCCTCCTCCAGGGGATCTTCCAGATCCAGGGATCGAATCCACATGTCCTGTGTCTCCTGTACTGCAGTAGATCCTTTATTGCTGAGACACTGAGGAAGCCCAGCAGCTCAGGAATATTCTTGTTCCTTAAGTTTCCCATTCGTTTTCATTACTGGGTTATACATGAGCAAGCTAATGTAGAGAAAAATTACATTTAAAATAGAATCTGAAAGACAAATATACATATGAAAATTCATACATGAGAGTTTCATGAAAGATATAAGTATTCTCAGTAGAAGGAGACAATATATTTCCTTTAAAATAGAAAAGGTGGTTTATACTAATCATGACTCACGAAGTCAGATACTAGTTCTTAATGGTTGTAGTATTTAGTTTTCTGGTGCGATCCAAATAGCCACAGTCAAAACACTAACTCACTACAGAAATGTGGATGCATACCATTCATCCAAAAATTTTACTCAACACCAGCTTGTCAATGTGTTGACTTTCTTTAAGTATATCCAAAGTTATTTTAAACAATTTGTTCTTGGATTAAACTATTCAAAATTTCCAAATCTGAATTTACCCTTCAATGACTTTTCTGGGTTTAACAACCCTCGTGACATTATTTTTATAAACATTTTACTGTTAAAAAGAACAAATAATTTCATAATTGCATGGAAATACAAAAACAAACAAACAAAAAAAAAACCTTGAATAGCCAAAGCAATCTTGAGAAAGAAGAATGGAACTGGAGGAATCAACTTGCCTGACTTCAGGCTCTACTACAAAGCTACCATCATCAAGACACTATAGTACTGGCACAAAGACAGAAATAGAGACCAATGGAACAAAATAGAAAGCCCAGAGATAAATCCACGCACCTATGGACACCTTATATTTGATAAAGGAGGCAAGAATATACAATGGAGAAAAGACAATCTCTTTAACAAGTCGTGCTGGGAAAACTGGTAAACCACCTGTAAAAGAATGAAACTAGAACACTTTCTAACACCATACACAAAAATAAACTCAAAATGGATTAAACATCTAAATGTAAGACCAGAAACTATAAAACTCCTACAGGAAAACATAGTCAAAACACTCTCTGACAGAAATCACAACAGGATCCTCTATGACACACCTCCCAGAGTAATGGAAATAAAAGCAAAAATAAGCAAATGGGACCTAATTAAAGTTAAAAGCTTTTGCACAATGAAGGAAACTATTAGCAAGGTGAAAAGACAGCCTTCAGAATGGGAGGAAAATAACAGCAAACAAAGCAATCAACAGAGAATTAATCTCAAAAGTATACAAGCAGCTCATGCAGCTCAATACCAGAAACATAAATGACCCAATCAAAAAATGGGCCAAAGAACTAAACAGACATTTCTCCAAAGAAGACATACAGATGGCTAACAAACACATGAGAAGATAGGTGCTCAACATCACTCATTATCAGTAAATGCAAATCAAAACCACAATGAAGTACCATCTCACGCCAGTCAGAATGGCTGCTATCCAAAAGTCTATAAACAATAAATAATTTATTGTTTATTATTTATCCACAAACAATATATGCTGGAGAGGGTGCGGAGAAAAGGGAATCCTCTTACACTGTTGAGGGGAATGCAAACTAGTACAGCCACTACGGAGAACAGTGTGGAGATTCCTTAAAAAACTGGAAATAGAACTGCCTTATGACCCAGCACTCCCACTGCTGGTCATACACACCGAGGAAACCAGAATTGAAAGAGACACGTGTACCCCAATGTTCATCGCAGCACTGTTTACAATGACATGGAAGCAACCTAGGTGTCCATCAGCAGACGAATGGATAAGAAAGCTGTAGTACATACACACAATGGAATATTGCTCAGCTATTAAAAGGAATGCATTTGAATCAGTTCTAATGAGGTGGATGAAACTGGAGCCTATTATACAGAGTGAAGTAAGTCAGAAAGAAAAACATATTAATAGCATATTAATGCATATATATGGAATTTAGAAAGATGGTAATAATGACCCTATATGTGAGACAGCAGAAGAGACACAGAGTTAAAGAACAGACTTTTGGACTCTGAGCAGGAAGGCGAGGGTGGGATGATTTGAGAGAATAGCACTGTACATGTATATTACCATATGTGAAATAGATCACCTGTCCAGGTTTGATGCATGAGACAGGGCGCTCAGGGCCGGTCCACTGAGATGACCCTAAGGAATGGGGTGAAGAGGGAGGTGGGAGGGGGGTTCAGGATGGGGGGAACATGTACACTTGTGGCTGATTCATGTCAGCATATGGCAAAAACCACTACAATATTGTAAAGTAATTAACCTCCAATTAAAATAAATAAATAAAAATTTTAAAAAAGAATCCTCATTATCTACATCTTCATTAATCTTTCCTGCCCCCAAAAGACCCCAAGTGCAATCTGGATCTCTTCTAGGACTCTTCACAATTTACACAGATTGTTTCCAACTCTTCAAATCCTCCTTCATATTCACCATTCTCTTTGCATGACATTCAACTGTCATAGAGACTAATTGCTGTGCCCCTTGCTTGCAGGGTGCTCTAATCTTATCTGAAGGAACAATTCTCAAATGTTGATTACTCTATAGGGATGGGTGAGTGGGAGGTAAAAATTACTGGTGTAAGATAGGTTATAAGAATGTATTATATAGCAGGAGGAATATAGTCAATATTTTGCAAGAACTATAATTGGAGTGTAACCTTTAAAACTGTATAAAAAATTTTTTTAAATAGGTGAAAGGGACTAAAATTATAAACTTCCAGTTATAAAGTTAATATGTCATGAAGATGTAATATACAGCATAAAAATATAGTCAATAATATTATACTAACTTTGGTGACAGATGTTTACTAGACTTATCACAATGATCATTTTGTCATGTATTTAAATAAATCACTATGCTGTATACCTGAAATTAACATGATATTGTACAGCAGTTGAGCACCAAACAACTGGTGGTTTTGAACTGTGGTGTTGGAGAAAACTCTTGAGAGTCCCTTGCACTGCAAGGAGACCCAACCAGTCCATCCTAAAGGAAATCAGTCCTGAATATTCATTGAAAAGACTGATGCTAAAGCTGAAATTCTAATACTTTGGCCACCTGATGTGAAGAACTGACTCATTTGAAAAGATCCTGATGCTGAGAAAGATTGAGGGCAGGAGGAGAAGGGGACAACAGAGGATGAGATAGTTGGATGGCATCACCAACTCAATGGACAAGTTGGTGATGCACAGGGAGGCCTGGCATGCTGTGGTTCATGGGGTCACAAAGAATCAGACACGACTGAGTGACTGAACTGAACTGAACTCTACATCAACTATATTTCAATTTTCAAAAGGCGATACGTTTAAAACTTTAAAATAAATGAATTCATTTTGGGAAATGTTGATTACTCTAGAAAGAGAGTTTTTTGTTGTAAGATCTGAAATATACTGTACTTAGTAAGAGAGTAGCCATAAAACAAACCCAAAATATTTTGAAAAATTAAAAAAAATGTGGTACGTGCAGTGTTGACTGAGAAGCCTAAGATGTTTTCACTAAAAACAAATGATGACTGCCATATCCAGTTAGGTGATTTTATTTTTCCTTCTGTTTTAGACCTTCACGTTTTTAATTGGGTATTCTTAAATATTAGAAGAGTTCTGAATTCAGATATAAATAATTTCCATGGTGCCACTTACTACTTTGGGCAAACTTCCAAACATTTCTAATCTCAGTTTTTAATTTTTTACACCAGAATGATAATATTTTTATGGTTTTAGAGAGGAAAGCTTTGGGCACAGTCTGTGGTACATAATAGTGGTCATTCAGCAACAGCTGTTATATATAGTACCTAGACCAACAACTGGGAAGTACCAACAACCCCAAAGTACTGAGCAGTCTTCTCAGAGTCCAAGGAGTAATGAATCCAATTTCTGATGTAACAGAGAAAACATTTTTAAATTCAGGAGAATATTTATAAGTATGCTTTGTTATTTTATAAATGCTTAACTGTTTGTTAGACAAAAAATTCTTACATTAGCAACTCTTTACAGATACACCCTAAGAAATGTTAAAGATATATAGTGAACACAGAAATATATATAGACATATTTCTAATTTGTCTGGATTTTTTTGTTGTTCTTTCATGTAAATCTTACAGTTCTGGAGTAATACATTTTTGTATCATTATTAAGATAATTGCACTTATCACATATTGCTTTCCTTTTCAAATTTATTACTTTTGAGCTGTCAACTATTTCTGGCTATTTACTCTTTTCCAGCACATTTAACAATGAGTCAAGATGGTGTCATTTCACATGCAAGCTCCAACACCATTTCAAGCCCTTTGACCTTTCTTCAAATAGCTAATTCCCTGGTGTGCAGAGGTGGTGGCAGAGAAGGCAGCAAATGACAAGGTGATGAAAATTCTGTTGCATGAATTAGCTCTTAGCTGTCATATTTCTATATGAGAATGCTAAAGCTAGCATGATTTAAATACATTGAAAATTAGTTTATTTTAAAAAAAAAATTAAAAGAAGTTGATTCTTCCAGGAGGCCAGCACCAGCCCTGGTTACCCCCCACCCAGATATTGCAGGTAGCTGCCTCACAATTAGTCCCACCCACCAGCGGGCTAGAATCAACCTTGCCCTCAACCCCTGCTGCACAGTTAGTATAACTGCAACCTGGCTCCATCCACCAATGGACTGGCAGCCACTGCACATGACATTCTAGGCCACAAAACAAGTCTCCATAAATTCAAGATTATAATCACACAAGAATCATTTATGACCACAAAGGTATAAGACTAGAAGCCAACTACAAGAAAAAAAAGCTCAAAACTAATAAACACCTGTATGCTAAATAATATGCCACTAACCAAACCAACCAACGTGTCAGTGAAGAAATCAAAGAGGAAACAAAAACTATCCAGAGATAAATAAAAATGAAAAATCTATGTGATGCAAAAAAGGCAGTTTAAGAGCAATGTTCATAGAGCTACAGGCCTACTTCAGGAAATAAGAAAAATCTTTTAAAAATATATAAACAAAAAAAGTAATCTAACTTTACACCTCAAGGAACTGAAAAAAGAACAATCAAAACTGCAAAATAGTAGAAGAAAACACATAACAAATATCAGAGCAGAAATAAATTGAAACTAAAATTATAATAAGACTGATGAAACTAAAGGCTGGTTCTTTGAAAAGATAACAAAAATTTAAAAACTTTAGCCAATAAAGAAAAGAGAGGAGCCCACATAAAATCAGAAACAAAATAGAAGTTACAATTGATCCCAGAGATACACAAAGGATCATAAGGGATTGCTATGAACAATTATATACCAATAAAATGGACACCCTACTAATAGAAGATATGGACAAATTCCTAGAAAAGTACAATCTCCCAAGACTGAATTAGGAAGAACTAAAAGGGAAAAAAAAAAAAAAGAACAGACCAATACCAGCAGTGAAACTGAATCAGTAATCAAAAAACTTCCCACAAACAAAAATCCATAACCAGACAGCTTCACTAGTGAATTCTACCAAACATTTAAAAAAGAATTAACACTTATCCTTCTCAAACTATTCCAAAAATTGCAGAGCAAAAGATGCTTCTGAACTCTTTCTACAAGGCCAGTCTCATCTTTCTACCAAAACTAAACCAAGCCACCACACAAAAAACTTATAGGCCAACATCACTGATGAACATAGATGCAAAATGTTCAACAAAATGTTAGTAAAGTGAATCCTACAATATATTAAAAGGATCATATATCACTATTGAATGGGACATATCCCAGGGATGCAAGCATGGTTCGATACTTACAAATCAATCAATGTGATGCACTATATTAACAAATTAAAGAAAAACATATGATCATCTCAATAGATGTGGAAAAGCTTTCGACAAAATTCAACATCTTTTTATTACAAAAAAAGCCCTCTCAACAAAGTGGATATAGAAGCAACATCCCTCAACATAATAAAGGCCATGTATGACAAACATACAACCAATAAACTCAACTTTACTCAACTGTGAAAACTTGAAAGTGTGTTTTCTAAGATCAGGAATAAGACAAGATGCCCACTCTGACCAATTTTATTCAATATGGCATTGGAAGTCCTGGCTATAGTAATCAGACAAGAAAAAGAAAATTCAAACTAGAAAAGAAGTAGAATTGTCACTATTTGTAGGGTACATGGTACTATAACTTAAAGGTGACAAAAAACTCTTAAAACTTATCAATGAATTCAGTAAAATGGGCAGAATACAAAATTAATATATATAAATCTGCTGCATTTCCATACATAACAACGAACCATCAGAAGGAGGAATTAAGACAATAATTCCACTTGCAACTCCATCAAAAAGGTAAAATACCTAGAAATAAATCTAGCTAAGGAGGTAAAAGATGTGTGCTTGGTAAACTATAAGACACTGATGAAAGATACAGAAGATGACACAAACAAATGGAAAGCTATACTGTGGGATAATTAATTTTGCTAAAATGAGCATAATACTCAAGGAATCTACAAATTAAATACAATCTGTATTAAAATACTAATGGCATTTTTCACAGAATTGGAACAAATCATTCTAAAATTTGTATGGAAACACAACAGATCCCAAATAACCAAAACAACTTTGAGAAAGAATAAAGCTGGAGTTATCACGCTCCCTGATTTAAAACTATACTACAAAGCTACAGTAATCAAAACAGTACAGCACTGGCACAAAAACAGACATAAAGATCAATGGAACAGACTAGAGAACCAGGAAATGAATCCACATTTCTATGCCCAATTAATCTACAAAAAAGAAGATAAGAATACGCAATAGGTAGAAGACAGTTTCTTCAATAGTGTTGGAAAAAATTGGACAGATATTGGCAAAAAATCAAACTGGACTACTTTTCCATACCACATAACAAAATGAGCCCAACTGATTAAAAAGCTACATGTAAGACCTCAAACCATAAAACTCAAAGAAGAAAACATAGGCACTACACTCTTTGCCATCAATCTTAGAAATAACTTTTAGAATACACTTCCTCGGAGAAGGGAAACAAGAGCAAAAATAAACAAATGGGATTTAATCAAACTAAAAGGTTTTTACACAAAGGAAGGAAGCTATCGACAAAATGAAAAGGTAGCCTACTGAATGGGAAAAGATATTTGCAAATGATATATCTGATAAGGAGCTAATATGTAAAATACACAAGGAACACATATAACTCAACCCAACCAAAAAATGGGTGGAGGACTTGAACAGTCATTTTACCAGACATACAGATAGCTAACAAAACAAAATGAAAATAGACTTCTAGATACATACAATGAAAAGATGCTCAACTTCACTAATAATCAGTCGAATATAAATCGAACCACAATGAGATACCACCTCACATCTCTCAGAATGTTTATTATCAAAAAGACAACAAATAACAAATGCACTATCTATTGGAATGAATTGGCACAGCCATGATAAAACAGTATGGTAGTTTCTGAAAGTATTAAAAATACAATTACCATTCCATCCAGTAATTTCTATTCTGGGTATTCATCTTAAGAAAACAAAAACACTAATTCAAAAAGATGTATGCATGCCAATGTTCTATGCAACTTTATTTATAGTAGCCAAAATATGGAAGCAAATTAAATGTTTATCAATAGATGAATGGATAAAAAAGATATGGTGTATAAATATACACACACAGAGTGAAATATCACTAAGACATAAAAAAAATAAGCCTGTTTGCAACAACATAGATGGAGCTATAGGGTATATTTTGCTAAGTGAAATAAATCAGACAAAGACAAATACTATATGATCTCATATGTGGAATCTAAAAAAACAAAACAAAATGAAAATAGACATCTAGATACATACAATAAACAGGCAGTCACCAGAAGGGAGGGATTTGACAAGGTGGGTGACATAGGTGAAGGGGAATAAGAGGTCTAAACCCTCAGTTATATATACTAACTCAGTTATATACTAACTAAATCATAGGGATTTAATATAAAGCATGAGAAATATGATCAATTATATTATAATAACTTTGTATTGGAACAAATAGTTGCTTAACTTATTGTGATAATCATTTTATATTGTATGCAAATATCAAGTCATTATGTAATATACCTAAAACTAATGTAATATTTATGTATCACCTGCATTTCAATTAAGAAGGAAATTCTGTATACCCACTTTGCACATTCAGTTCAGTTCAGTTGCTCAGTCGTGTGTGACTCTTTGCAACACCATGAATCGCGGACCCCAGGCCTCTCTGTCCATCACCATCTCCCGGAGTTCACTCAGACTCACATCCATCCAGTCAGTGATGCCATCCAGCCATCTCATCCTCTGTCGTCCCCTTCTCCTCCTGTCCCCAATCCCTCCCAGCATCAGAGTCTTTTCCAATGAGTCAGCTCTTCGCATGAGGTGGCCAAAGTACTGGAGTTTCAGCTTTAGCATCATTCCTTCCAAAGAAATCCCAGGGCCAATCTCCTTCAGAATGGACTGGTTGGATCTCCTTGCAGTCCAAGGGACTCTCAAGAGTCTTCTCCAACACTACACTTCAAAAGCATCAATTTTTCAGCGTGCAGGTTTCTTCACAGTCCAACTCTCACATCCATACATGACCACTGGAAAAACCATAGCCTTGACTAGACGGACCTTAGTCGGCAAAGTAATGTCTCTGCTTTTTAATATGCTATCTAGGTTGGTCATAACTTTTCTTCCAAGGAGTAAGCGTCTTTTAATTTCATGGCTGCAATCACCATCTGCAGTGATTTTGGAGCCAAAAAAATAAAGTCTGACACTGTTTCCACTCTTGCCCCATCTATTTCCCATGAAGTGATGGGACCGGATGTCATGACCTTCGTTTTCTGAATGTTGAGCTTTAAGCCAACTTTTTCACTCTCCACTTTCAATTTCATTCAAGAGGCATTTTAGTTCCTCTTCACTTTCTGCCATAGGGTGGTGTCATCTGCATATCTGAGGTTATTGATATTTCTCCCAGCAATCTTGATTCCAGCTTGTGCTTCTTCCAGCCCAGCGTTTCTCATGATGTAATCTGCTGCTAAGTCGCTTCAGTCGTGTCCAACTCTGTGTGACCCCATAGATGGCAGCCCACCAGGCTCCTGCATCCCTGGGATTCTCCAGACAAGAACACTGGAGTGGGGTGCCATCGCCCTCTCTGCATATAAGTTAAATAAGCAGAGTGACAATATACAGCCTTGACGCACTCCTTTTCCTATTTGGAACCAGTCTGTTGTTCCATGTCCAGTTCTAACTGTTGCTTCCTGACCTGCATACAGGTTTCTCAAGAGGCAAGCCAGGTGGTCTGGTATTCCCATCTCTTTCAGAATTTTCCACAGTTGATTGTGATCCACACAGTCAAAGGCTTTGGCATAGTCAAGAAAGCAGAAATAGATGTTTTTCTGGAACTCTGTTGCTTTTTCCATGATCCAGCAGATGTTGGCAATTTGATCTCTGGTTCCTCTGCCTTTTCTAAAACCAGCTTGAACATCTGGAAGTTCACAGTTCATGTACTGCTGAAGCCTGGCTTGGAGAATTTTGAGCATTACTTTACTAGCGTGTGAGATGAGTGCAATTGTGCGGTAGTTTGAGCATTCTTTGGCATTGCCTTTCTTTGGGATTGGAATGAAAAATGACCTTTTCCAGTTCTGTGGCCACTGCTGAGTTTTCCATATTTGCTGGCATATTGAGTGCAGCACTTTCACAGCCTCATCTTTCAGGATTTGAAACAGCTCAACTGGAATTCCATCACCTCCACTAGCTTTGTTCATAGTGATGCTTTCTAAGGCCCACTTGACTTCACATTCCAGGATGTTTTACCCATTAGCTCCCATTTACTCCCATTTTACCCATTTACTCCCATTTGTCTTCCTCCAGCCCCTGGCATCCCAATAATCTGCCTTCTGTCTTTTCTGGATATTTTATATCAATGGAATCACACAATAAAAAAATTAAAATAAATAGATAATAAAATAAAATAAGTTGATTCTTGAGACCATTTTGGCAACACATCTATGCATATTTTTGTGAATTTGATTTTTACTCCAACTATATTAAAAAATAAAACTAAAATTTCTCCTTAGTATTCAATAGCCATGTAAATTTCTGTACTATCCAATAATGCTTTTTTATTAAATAATCACTCTGGCATTGTCTAAAAAAAATCTAATTAAAAAGGGAAACTATTTCAGACTTCATCAGATTCATACATTGTCCCCTGCTGCTGCTGCTGCTGCTGCTAAGTCGCTTCAGTTGTGTCCAACTCTGTGCGACCCCATAGACGGCAGCCCACCAGGCTCCTCTCTCCCTGGGATTCTCCAGGCAAGAATACTGGAGTGGGTTGCCATTTCCTTCTCCAGTGCATGAAAGTGAAAAGTGAAAGTGAAGTCAGTCGTGCCTGACTCTTAGCAACCCCATGGACTGCAGCCTACCAGGCTCCTCCATCCATGGGATTTTCCAGGCAAGAGTACTGGAGTGGGTTGCCATTGCAGTAGGCAGAATTCTGAGATGGCTTCCAATGAAGCTAGATTCTGTACAATCTTTCCTTGAGCATTGGTAGAATTTGTGATTATGAACAGATATCATTCCCATAGTTATATGGCAAATGGGATTCTGCGGATGTAATTAAGTTCCCCAATCAGTTGATCTCAAGATAGCAAGATTATCTAAGCGGACTCTATCTGATCACATTAGCCTTTTAAATCTGGGTCTCAAGGACAGAGATGGAGGAAGTCAGAGTCTTAAAGCACAAGAAGAATTCAACATGCAATTGCTGATTTGAAGACAGAGGGGACCACATAGCAAAGAATGAATGTGGAAGGCCTTTAAGAGCTGAAAACCATCCTCGGATGACAGCCAGCAGGGAAGCGTGGACCTCAGTCATAGAAATGGAAGAAACTGAACTCTGTCAACAGTAAGAATGAACCAGAAGACACATTTTCCTGCAAAGCATCTACACAAGAAATCAGCCCTGTAAATCATGACTTTAACTTTGTGATACCCTGAAAGAACTAGCTATATCATGTCATACATCTGACCTACAGAGACGTGGGGTATTGTTTTACACTGCTAAATTTGCAGTACTTCATTACATGGCAATAGAAAACTAATATACCCCATGTCCTCAAAAACAAACAAAAAAAAATGATTGAGCTAATTAGCACTGAATATTCTAAATTAACAGCTTGTTTTGTTTGTTAAAACTGTCTTCTAATTTTTGAGTATCATCAATTTTGAGAAGTATTTTCATTTTTATACCAGCTTTAACTTTTAGCTAACATGGGAAACTATTCTGAATGTTCTTACACTATCCTGTTTTACATATTTACATATTCAAACCAGGTTTGAAATGTTCATTGATGAGGATGAAGGTAGGAAGAAATATGAGCCATGAAAATTTCTCTTCATTAAAAAATTATTCTAGCTTGCAAAAGTAATAAAGCTACATAGCTTGCTGGGACCTATAATATTAATACTAAATTTAATTCAGAAGATGAGACAAAAAGCAAACAGGAATGTAATTAAAAGCAATTTTAAGCAGTGAGAAATCACAGAGATTTTTTCAGATTGCAAAAGGAATTTCATGGAGGATGATGCTTTTGAAGACACTATCATCTTCTAAACAGAGGAGTTTCCAGAAAGAGGCTTCAGGGGGAAACACTGTTTAATTGACAATAGAAGTTTTCATATTTTTTAAATATAAGAAAAAAATACTAGTATCGGAAACCAGAGTGCTTTGCTTTTTTGATTTCAGATGAACTGAAATGAAAGATGAATTCCTCTTTATCACTAAGTGGCTAGGACAAGCCCAGGCAACCTGCCAGGCAATGATATAAGAGACTGACTTACATTTTCTTGGTAGGTTAGTCTTCTCCCAGTTCAACAGCATATGCTTCTATTTTGTAAAAAAGGGAGTAGTGAAAGCATAATAGAAACTTTGCAACTTCTTTCATCTAAGAAGTTTCAAGTTAAAATACACAGCAATTGACTAAATGAGGTCAAGGTTTACTTTCTGCAGATCTCAGCTTTGGGAAAAATTGCAGCATCTTACAGGGGAGCAGAAGGAGCTAAAAGGAGCATCTTAATATATAATGCAGAGAAGTTGTTCACTGTATGCTACTTATATCTTGGAGCATGCATCAGAAAAGTTGTTTTAGGAGATTCTCAACAGACTCTTGCCTGAGACTATGTCATTCTAACTTTTATACCTATTGCTCTGAATGCCAACAATGCATTTATTCAGATACTTACAATGCTACATTTTTAAGAAAATTATTGCTTAATCTACTTCTCACAGAGAACAAAAGCTATGGGGAGTAATATTAATAAACATAATGACCAAGCAATCTCTAGTAATAAGAAAAACTATATTATACATATTCTGGTTGTCAACTAGGATTCAACACAAAAAGAATACTGCGTATAAATTTTACAAAAGTGCTAATACACTGCAATATTTCTTCCGTGAGTATGTTGTACCTATAGGAGGAGTCAATACTCCTCTTATTCTACCATCTCATTTCTTTCAAATCTATAAAACAAAATATTTATCTATTATTTCATTCATTAAATAGCATCTCCACACAGCAATGAATAGGACAAAGGTTCTGTTTTTATGTGGCTTATATTTTAGTCAGAGGAAAATATCAGCATGACCTTAAAGACAAATGACAAATTTAAATCTAGAAAAAGAAGGCATATATACACAGGACTTTTAGATTTAAGTAAATTTTATTCATAAAAATTGCAGTAATGGATGTGGGATGGGTCTCTCGGATACTCAACCAAAGACCTGGCTAATTTTATGGGTAACTGATGAATTTATCAGAGATTCTGAAGTTGATGCTAAGATGCTAAATGACAGCAACTCCAATTCAGAGGTGATCCAAACTAAATGAAGTTAAAATTAAAGAAATTCCTCTAGAATAATATACCACATGCAACACAAGGATTTATCACGCTTGGCCATCATGCACTTGTATTCTCTTAGGGAGTCCAGCTCACTTATCACCATAACCTGGAGATCCACATGGGTAAGGGAAGCACTGCCATGCAGAGAGGAGGTGGGAGACTCTCCAAGTAAAATTCGACAGAAGCCAGGAGGATTCTGAGATGGCTATGACCATGTCATGGCATTTAACTGGTGAAAGCAAATTGGGCATGTTTCCTGTAATAATCAACAAAGCCTATGTAGTAGTCTGAATATAGTCCTCAGACAGATTTCTTGATGATTAATGATGATGACATTCCTAGGAGCTGAATATGCAGGCAGCCTGCTAAGGTCTTGCTTGGCACAGAAAAAGGACAACCACATTGCCTTGAAGAGAGGCTTTTTTGTGTCATAGTTTTAGAGAGTCGTGGCCCTTACCCAAATCTAAGACTTGAGTCCCAAAATAAAGTATGAATGGGCATCCTCTCTGAAGGGTCTTTGGAATAACATCATGAGTATGTCTCTGGAAATGGCCTTATCCAAAGGAAATGTGCTAATACTCATTTAGAAAACTACACTCTAGGAAAGGAGAGCCATACAGACCTTGTGGGGCTGTTAGACATCAGCTCCAGACAATAATTATAATAAATAAATTATAACCACTGGGGTCCACAGTCAGAGGGGATTCCTGAGGGTATTAAATGATGGTTTTTAAAAATGATTGTTGTTTCCAGTTTAGATAAATTGATTTCAAGACTGAACTTTAATTTGGGTCTAGAGATGTGAAATATCAACTTGCCTACCTCTCTCTTTTACAGGTAGAAGTTCAGGAAGTTAAATCACTGCTTTTAAATGCAAAATAAGAATCTAAGTATTTTCAGTTCTTACCAGGTTTCGATACCACCCCAGATGCCTGGGCCCCCTGATTAGGGAATGGGATGGAAGAAACTGGAGGTTATTCAGCTTCCAAGAAACAAGTGAGAAGGGAAGGGTCATATTTTCCTCACTCTTCACTTTGTTTTAAAATTTTTATTTTATTTAAATTGGAAGGAAAAAAAAACACACAAATTCTTGCTCCTTTTCACAGTGGCAGGGGTTGGGAGTGGGGGAGTCTGACAGGAAACATTTGTGAAAAGATAATAGATGAAAATTTCCCCTAAATGGTGAAAACTATGAAGCCATAGTTACTAGCAGCACAAGAAATATGAAGAATAAACATCAAAGCATAAAATAAAATTGCTTACAATAGTAAGAAAGAGCAAAACTTTTAAAAGCCTGAAGAAAAAAGACATTATTATATACTTTGAAGTACTGAAAGATAGAAGTTATGAAACTAGAATTCTTAACCCAGAAAAAAATTACTTTCAAACATAAAACTGAAATAAAGAGATTTTCCAGATGTGCAAAAGCTTAAAGAATTCAGTGCTAGAAGATGTGAGTTAGTTAGCTAGTTCAGTCGCTCAGTCGTGTCTAACTCCTTGCGACCCATGAATCACAACACGCCAGGCCTCCTTGTCCACCACCATCTCCCAGAGTTCACTCAGACTCACGTCCATCGAGTCAGTGATGCCATCCAGCCATCTCATCCTGGGTCGTCCCCTTCTCCTCCTGCCCCTAATCCCTCCCAGCATCAGAGTCTTTTCCAGTGAGTCAACTCTTCGCATGAGGTGGCCAAAGTACTGGAGTTTCAGCTTTAGCATCATTCCCTCCAAAGAAATCCCAGGGCTCATCTCCTTCAGAATGGACTGGTTGGATCTCCTTGCAGTCCAAGGGACTCTCAAGAGTCTTCTCCAACACCACAGTTCAAACGCGTCAATTCTTCAGCCCTCAGCCTTCTTCACAGTCCAACTCTCACATCCATACATGACCACAGGAAAAACCATAGCCTTGACTAGACGGACCTTAGTCGGCAAAGTAATGTCTCTGCTTTTGAATATGCTATCTAGGTTGGTCATAACTTTTCTTCCAGGGAGTAAGCGTCTTTTAATTTCATGGCTGCAGTCACCATCTGCAGTGATTTTGGAGCCCAAAAAAATAAAGTCTGACACTGTTTCCACTGTTTCCCCATCTATTTCCCATGAAGTGATGGGACCAGATGCCATAATCTTCGTTTTCTGAATGTTGAGCTTTAAGCCAACTTTTTCACTCTCCTCTTTTACTTTCATCAAGAGGCTTTTTAGCTCCTTTTCACAAAATATTAAAAGGAAGCCCTTCAAATGAAGTCACTATTTTAAAGGTATTACATCCTTGTATTTATTGTTGCATTATTCATAATAGCTAAGATGTGGAAACAACAGACAGATGAATGTGTGCTGTGTGTGCTAAGTTGCTTCAGTCATGTCCAACTCTTTGTGACCCTACGGACTGCAACCAGTCAGGCTCCTCTGTCCATGGGCTTTTCCAGGCAAGAGTACTGGAGTGGTTTGCCGTTTCCTTCTCCAGGGGATCTTCCAGTCCCAGGGATGGAACCTGTGTCTCTTATGTCTTCTGGCAGGCAGGTTCTTTACCACTAGCACCACCAGAGAAGCCTATAGATAGATGAATGGGTAGAGAAAACGCAGAATATGTATATTCAATAGAATATTATTCAGCCATTAAAAAACAGAAATCTGATCATTTGTGAGAACGTGGTTGAAACTTGAAGGCATTATGCTAAGTGAAATAAGTCAGACAAATTCTATATAATCTCACTTATATGTAGAATCTAAATAAAATCAAACTCACTGAAAAAGTGGATTGGTAGTTGCTAGGGGTTATGATGTGGCAGAAAGAGAGATATTGATTAAAGGGTACCAGCTTCCTGGTATCAGATGATAAGTTCTGGGGATCTAATGTACAGTGTGGTGACTCAAATGTCTCCAGCCTCAAGAGACAATGTAAAAGATTTGCTCAGTGCTGCCCTTGGTTCACTTGCAACTTAGGAGCTGGGCCTTGAGGGGAAAAGGCCAGGAGACGACTGAGTTCAACTGAAAGCATTTTACTTCCTCGAAGATCTTGGCTTGGTAACTCCCTGCAGCTTTAGTTTTTCACTGATGCTTTCAATCTGCTCTTTGAAGCTCTTAATCTAACATATGTAGTCATTCTCTGGGTATGTGAGTTTAAATCTGGCACTTTCCCATGGTCATTCATAGTTGTAAGATACACACTTACACATGTTAAGTAAACACCGTATTTTCCTACCTGACTCTCCAAGTATAGTGCATAGGACCTGTTGATGTTAGTGAATATATTAATAATTTTACTGAGTCTGGAATAGCACTGTGAATCACATTTGAAAATTTTAAATTTCAAGTATGCACATTAAACAAGTAAAAAAAAGCAGGCAAAATCACAATAAATAATATACTTTACTTAAAGTTAAATATATTTAAAATATTACCATTTCAACATACATGAATTCAAAATCCATTGTGAAGTTTATAGCGTATCTCAGCATGTACTAGTTTCATTTCAAATAATTAAGAGTTAGTTAGTCTCATGTGACTAGTGGTTACCATGTTAGAAAATGCAGGTCTAGAGGTTTCAGAATACTCAGAAGAGATGTGAAAGATTAAGGACAAACATATATTGTGTGTTAATACTGACTTGAAGTCTTGGATTGTCTCTCTTGAGGAACAAATGGGCCTCTAGCTATACGAATAGTATTTTCTTCATGTAGAGTAGAAAAACTGAAGATTGTTTTTAACTGCCCAGCATCAGATGCTCCTTCCTATTTTAGAGAAATAATACAAATTATATGATTCAGTAGAAGGTAGGATCCAGCTTCCTAGTAACGAATCCCAAAGGATGAAAAACTTTATGCACCCTGAAAGCCAAGGATCAGATGTATAACTCGGGCTCAGATAATCATATATGTACTCCAAGGACTAAATAGGTTGCACACAAAAATGTAGAGGAGTCTTTCAAATGTTTCCAGAAGTGGCTTGAGAGAGGCAGAAAGAAGTCCTAGCAGTGAACTTTGGTCTTGTAGGTCATTTTCCTAGGACATTTTTCTGTTTACCACAGTCACTGTATTGTTGTTTCCTAGGCTTCCTTTGCTCCTGCACATGTTCAGGCCATTAAATGATGAATCCTTGATCTCCAGGATTCTGTAGATCCATGATTTGACTTTTCAGTACAATTCAGTTGCTAAGTGGGACTTCCTGGGGTTCAGTGGTAAAGAATCTACCTGCCAATGCAGAAACACAAGAGATGCAGGTTTGATCCCTGGGTCAGAAGGTTCCCTGGAGTAGGAAATGGCAACCCACTCTAGTATTCTAGCCTGGAAAAATTCCACAAACAGAGGATCCTGGCGGGCTATAGTACACGGGGTCACAAAGAGTCAGCGACTCTTTGTGCGACTGAGCACAGGCACACACTGCGCGTGCATGTGCACACACACACACAAACACACACAAACACACACAATGCACAGTTGCTAAGTGCATAAATTTAGAGGTCAAATGACCTGAATTTGAATCCTGCTTTTCTCACTCATTAGATATCTGGACTTCGACATATTATTTTACCCTTTCTCCCCCTCAATTTATCTCTTAAGTAGTGATGATAACTGTACCTATCTCATGGGTTGTTACAAAAATTCAATGAGACAGTTCAAACACAGGAAGTATACTTAAATGTCCTTATTATGTACTGAATATTTACCTCCTGATAACTAAACTTTCACTATTATTTCAAAAGTTTACAGAAAGTCTACCATGTACTAGGGGCACATAAAACAATACCCCTCATTTTTTTCTCCTAAAATTACCCTAACAAGAAAGGATATTTATTCCATATTCCTAAAGTTTTGGGAAGGGGTTATGTGTAGGCTGGCAAGATCCCTGCAAGCCTAATCTTTGTACTCTCAGGCTTTATCTTGAATACTACTCAAACCACATATGCTTCAAGTATGTTTCAAATTATTTACCACTGAATAATGTGTCATGTTTATTAGGTGGCTTTAAGCAATGCCAAGTATACAGCATACAACCCTACTTTAAGAATTGTAGACAAAATAAATTAATACTAGCAGTGAGCCCATGATATAGACTTTACCACTTCTGTTTCTAGATGAGGAAATTGATTCACAGAAGTTAGGTATTTTGCTTACAATTACGTAGCTGGTGTGTGCCCAGTTACACATTTTATTTTGATCATGAGTTCCATTTTTACCAGACAAGGACTTCAATAAAATATTCGAAGGTGTTTAATTACTTGGCCTACAGTTCATGAGTTCTCCCATTCTGGAGCCTCCATGATATTTTTAGAAAGGTAAGCCAAGCCTCAAGGAACACATGCCTCATAAATTTATTTCACTTCACTGACATTACCACTTTCTTAATCTTTCATCTTCTCCATTTTTTCCATTTCTTTTCTCAAGTCTAGTATCATAAATATTTCTTTAGCTGTAAACAGCCCATTATTTAAATAGCTTTCATCTAAAAGAATTCTGGAAATTTACTCTAGGTGAAATTTCGAAGGGAAAATTATGATTAATAATTTGTGAGAATGACATTCTAAGTTCTCACACTTGCTGTGCCAGCTAAACCAAATAAGATAGGCTTTGATATAAGGCCCTTATTCTAAGTGCCACTCTTAAACTTTTCCAGGGGGCTCACTGATGGAACCAGTTCAATGGTATTGATAACTACATGAGGGTGGAAAAAAATTCTCCCAGGAATTACAATCAAAGTCTATATGTCTAAATTTCTGTTTCTGCTAATCCAGTATATGACTTTTTTTCTAGTGTTTTTAGAACTGGCAGAGGGACTGAAATAATTATGCAACCTTACTGTCCATTAATGTCTAACCATGAACATGTGTGAATTTTTTCTCCCTTCTCTAAATCATCCTAGAGGCGTCTCATTTCATCTCTACTTAGATGTTACTCTTTGCCATTTATTTTGGAAATAATTCATTTTAAACACAAGGAATGAACTTCTTTATTTTCCTTGCTAATGAAAAGCGTCTCTATGCTGCAGATATGTCTTAGTCAGCCAATTTTCTTCACCTGCAGTTTGTGTTTGCATAATGATCTCATCATGAAAAACAGCTTGATTGTAGTGAAGCTTCTGTTATTGAAAAACACACCTCATATCTTTTAAGTAGGGCTGATAACCTTCCATCTGCATCGTCTATAATGTTACTCCAAATTGGTTCAAATACTGGTGGATTAATAATGATGAACAAGAAGTTTTGCCAGTTGAAAATCAACTTGCTCAAAGAGTTCATTCCCCCATTATTGAAAACACATCAAGTTTAAGAATTTTAAAATAAGGAATCAAGGTTGGGGGGAGGGGGGAGAATTAGTTTGAAAAATATCCACATGTATTCTGATTCTGAGAGAAATACACAGGTTAAATAAAAGATAAACTATCAATACTTAACAGCTGAAAATCTGATATGGAGGCTGTGGTTGTAAGTGAGGTTCACAGGCTTTGGATTACCCAATTCATGAAAGAAGAGGAAAAGTTAATTTGAATATCCAGATACTTGGACTCTCTAATGCCAATGTTAAAATAAATTATCACCAAAAGAAAACATCTGGGTAACTGAGTAAATATTTTCCATCTCCAGTGGCCAAATCTCTCCCCAAAAGCCAGGTCACTGCAATCAATTGCATGCAGGACACCTACACTTAGATTCAAAGTAGTCATCATATCCTGGACACCCATTTCTCTTCTATTGTATCTATATTCACTGTCTTGTGAAATGACATCACTATTTGTGTAGTTGCTTAAGCCTGAAATCTGATTTTTTTTTTCCTATTTTATGTCTCATATCTCCTTAATCAACAACTTCTATGGTGTCTGCACTATAAGTAACTCACTCACTAATCCATCCACCTCCTAGTTTCTCCACTCAGTGCCTTAGAGGGAGCCCTTGTATAGGTCCCACACCTAGGTCCTCAGGGCAGATTCTTAGCAGGGCTCCCAATCCCCGAGGTTTTGTTTTACTTCTCCTCCAAACCATTCTCCAACCCCAACCCAGAGTGATAACTTAAAGATATATATATATATATATATATATATATATATATATATATATACACACACACACACACATATGTTCAAAATCCATTAGGAGGTCCAGATAAAGAGAGGGCTGCATGATTAGGTTTATAGGCTTTTTATGATTTAGTCTTCAGAGATCTCTGCAATTGTTTCTTTGGCCATAGAGATTTTCCTTCTCCATCTGCATATCAGATGTGCTATACTTCCTTGCCTCTGGTTGTTTTTTGTACATTTCCTTTTCAGCACATCCAATAGGTTCTCTTCTTTGCTTGGCTCTTAGTCACCCTTTACCTCTCACATGGGTTATCACTTTCCCTGAGTCCCATGTTGGAGTTATATGCCTTTCTTTTGTGCTTCAATAGCAAGACATAGTTCCCCTATTGGAATACTTGTAACACTGCATCATAATTTCCTATTCATTCCTCTGTTTTCTTAACTAAAGTAAAAATTCTCAGATGACAGGAACCACATCTTTCTTATTCACTGATGTATTTCTAAATCTACCTAGTGAACAGGAATATAAGAAGCATTTAACACGTATTTGTTAGATGAGTCATCCAAGAATAAATAAATATTAAGATTGCAGATAAGTATATTCCCAAAAGGGAAAAATCTAAAAATGTGAAAGCATAAGAAAAGTAAAATATAAAAATATTTATTAAAAATTAGAAATGGAGGAAAGGCAATAAACTAAACTGTTTCTAATCCCTTTTCCCCAGGTTTTCACATCAGTGTATATAAGGCTAGGACAAATCATCAATGGATGTTTCATATCCCTTCCCAAGTGACTTAGTGGTAAAGAATCAGCCTGCCTGTATAGGAGACCAGGAGATGCTAGTTCAGTCTCTGGGTCAGGAAGATCCCCTGCAATAGGAAATGGAAACCCACTCCAATATTACTGCATGGAAAATTCCATGGACAGAGGAGTCCTATGGGCTGCAGTCTGTGGGGTTGCAAAGAGTCAGACACAACTAAGCATGCACACACACTACAGATCCATCTGGTAATTTTCTAGCCTTTTCCAATGTTAACAGAAAATACATTTCTTTTGCTATATTCTTAGGGAAAGGAAGAATACCCCATTAACAGATCTACCCCTCTGAATTGCTCTGATAGGATCATCAGTGGGTTTACCACTATGCATCCCCACTTTTGTCCACTTCTAATAGCCCAGAAATGGACTCTTTTGATCCTGACTTGATGTTTGATACCATATGACCCCATTCTTGGGAGCAAATCATTGTCTTTAAACCAATAATTGCTGGTGTGCATTAAGCATTAATAGGCTTCCCTGGTGGCTCAGACAGCAAAGAATCTGCCTGCAGTGCAAGAGACATGGGTTCGATCCCTGGGTTGGGAAGATCCCCTGTAGAAGGGAATGGCTACACACTCCAGTATTCTAGCCTAGAGAACCCCGTGGACAGAGGAGCCTGGTAGGCTGTAGTCCGCAGGTCACAAAGAGTCAGACACGACTAAGAGACAAAGCACAGCACATTAAGCATTACTATATGCCAGGAATCATCTTATTTTTTCTTCACATCCTGAGGACAAATATTGTTACAGAGATGAGAACACTGAAACTCAGAGAAGTTAAATAATGTTTTCAATATCAAGCAATTGTTTGAAGTCAAATTATTGTGTCCAATAGTTCTGTGTTGTCTGAAAACTGCCAGAGTCCCTCTTCCTAGATGGTAAGTCTGAGCTTCTCAACAAGATTTTAACAACTGGTGGTCGCATGTCACTTCTGGTGCGGAATTCCTGTTCTCTCTGGACTCTTATTTTCATGTGTCTCGCATCCCCTATATGTTCATGGCTCTGGCCTGCATTAACCTAAAAGTGGAATCAGTTCAGTTCAGTTCAGTCATGTCCGACTCTTTGCGACCCCATGAATCGCAGCACGCCAGCCCCATCACCAACTCCCGGAGTTCACTCAGACTCCAGTCAGTGATGCCATCCAACCATCTCATCCTCTGCCGTCCCCTTCTCCTCCTGCCCCCAATCCCTCCCAGCATCAGAGTCTTTTCCAGTAAGTCAACTCTTCGCATGAGGTGGCCAAAGTACTGGAGCTTCAGCTTTAGGATCATTCCTTCTAAAGAACACCCAGGGCTCATCTCCTTTAGAATGGACTTGTTGGACCTTCTTGCAGTCCAAGGGACTCCACCTCTAATTTCTCCAATATGCCATCCACATGAGACATTTCTAGGTTCAGCAGATTTTACCAAGAATTCAGGCAAAAGAAGAGGGCTACATACCAGCAAAAATTCACAAACTCTTTAATACTGAATATTAGACAGACCTATTTTTTAGAGTCTTGGGTTACCAGCCATTGGAAGGACTGATGCTAAAGCTGAAACTCCAATACTTTGGCTACCTGATGTGAAGAACTGACTCATTTGAAAAGACCCTGATGCTGGGAAAGATTGAAGGCAGGAGGAGAAAGGGATGACAGCAGATGAGATGGTTGGATGGCATCCCCGACTCAATAGACACCAACTTGAGTAAACTCTGGGAGTTGGTGACGGAGAGGGAGGCCTGGTGTGCTGCGGTCCATGGGGTCACAAAGGGTCAGACATGACTGAATAACTGAACTGAACTGAACTGATGCTGGGAAAAATTGAAGGCAGGAGGAGAAGGGGACGACAGAGGATGAGACGGCTGGATGGCATCACTGACTCAGTGGACATAAGTTTGAGTAAACTCTGGGAGTTGGTGATGGACAGGGAAGCCTGGAGTGCTGCAGTCCATGGGGTCGCAAAGGGTCAGACATGACTGAGCAACTGAACTGAACGGGGCTACCAGCTATCTACCAGGAATTCCTCAATAACAACAGAGAACATCTCTAGCTCCCTACCTTGTTACTGTGTGTGCTGTCTCTCTCTCTCTCTCTCTCTTTCTGCCTCAGAGGAATATGGTCTGCTTTTCTGCCCTCCTGTTTCTTCTAAAATTTTATTACATTTTTAGACGGAGAAATTTATCTTTTCTTTTTTTCTTCTGGGATCTTTCCAGAACATGTCCTCAGGGCACACACATCCAAAGCAGAATATCAAGGTGTTTTCCTAAGCAAAGATAGCTTTCTCCCCAGTGGCAACTCTGAGCCAGCTGTTAACATTACAATCCTACTTATCCTGCCACCTTTACTTAAAGAGTAAATCAATGAAGGTGCTTGGGGAATTAACTTCTCCAGGGAGAGGTATATGTAGCATGACAGAAAGATGATCATAATATAATTTTTTTCTTAAAGGCTTTGATTATATTGATATATGTAATTCAGTGGTCCCAGTGCATAGCACCTCATTAGAGAAAACTCGACTGACTTGAAGTGGTAACACATATTTATTTCTACTCATTGTATATTCATGCTGTATTTCACAAACACTCTGCTCCCTCCGAACCTGGATCATTTCTCAAAGCAAGCTTTCACATCTCTTCTTTCCCCCTTAGAGTAGGTAGGTTCTTTACTTATTGTCCTAAATGTATTTATTTGCTTCCACAAACCTGTTGGGTGATCCTCTGAGTATGGACTAATGAATAGGAAATGAGATGATGACAGGAAGATCCACCCAAGTCCTTGACTCCTTATAGATGTCTTGCTAATTGTTTAAGTGTGTTTGTTTCTCCAATCAAGAACTGTCTGATTTATCAATTTGTTGTGCCTCCGCATGTCAACTGCATTGTTGCTCCCAAAGTTGAAATCGAAAATGTTTGAAAACACTTCGGTCACAGTGTGAGTAAACATATCTTGATGCAGAGCCCAGTGTGGGCAAAGCATTATGCAAGGAGCTTGAAAGAAATGCCAAAGAGTGAGTAAATCAAGTAGTTCTTTTGTGTGAAGAGACATGGATACAAGGGAAAGCAAGAAAACAAAAATTAAGATTTATGGGAGCTATGTTTACCAGGATATGGACACATATGTCAGTCTCTTATATGTATAGATACGTATCCATGCATTTTTGTAACTATACATATGATAGCTAATCAGACTTCTGACTCTCAATTTCTTGCCACATCCAGGCAGTAACGTTGAACTGCCTTTTGCTCTATTTCCTGCCTATGTGATGCATGTACCATTGACTCTACCTCCAGAGTCCTTCACAATGACCCGTTCTTAGAGCAATTCTCTCCTATCCTTTAATACTCTTCCCTGGACTCAAATCCTCCAAGAAGCCTGACTGAGAAAATAGACTGACACACAGGCACATTAGTCTTGAGTTTTACTTTGTTTCTCCCTTCACTGCGAGCTAGTCGTATCGAGATGTCAGATTAGATTTTTTAAGATGATCTTCAGTTTACTGAACTGGTTAGTGAAGATCTACATGTTTTCCTAATAAAGCCACCTTTGTTAGCTTCCACAGTAAGCATCTGTGAAAATGTCTCTTCTGCAATTCTTTCCCAGAGTCTCTCTTGCTGATGACAGCTCCCTCTAGAACTCACCCTCTGGGGATACTCCCCTGCAATTACTAAACGGGTTCCAAGAAGGAAATGGAGAGGCAGGGTTACACACTCCTGTGAAAGCAATGGTGGAATGCAAGACTGAAATAATGTGTTTCTCATTTTTCCATGACATGTGACACTGACACACAGTCCCAATGAACAGCACCTCATTAGAGAAAACTAGGCTGACTGAAGTGGTAACACATATTTATTTCTACTCATTATATATTCATGCCGTATTCACAAACACTCTGCTCCCTCCAAACCTGGATCACCTCTCAAAGCAAGCTTTCATATCTTTTCTTTCCCCCTTTAGAGTATGGAGAATGTCACACACATGAATGTCAATTGCTCGGGGAGTTTCAAAGATTGTAGGTTTTTATTTTTTCCCTCTCTGCCATGTACCAAAAGGAGAACCACACAGTATGGACTCATGGTATCGTCCCTCAACTTAGCTATTGCTGGAAGTTTGCAGTAAGAGATAAACATGTCCTGATTTCTTCCCAATACATGGCACTCCTTATTTTTTGCTTCGTTTTAGGTTCTTAAAATCTAGTCTTGAAAAATCTTCTTTTGGTATATTAGCTTCTTCCAATGAGAGCCATATCATAAACTAACATAAATAATCCATAATTTGAGGATGTAAATCCACCTAAGCACACAGCTTACTTTCAGCTTAGTCTGTTTTTGATGGCCATCAGGTTTGATATTTATGAAAAATGATATGCATGCAGGTACTGTACAAACAAATGCTGAGAGGCTTCCTGAACTACTGAAGTTTCTAAAGCAATGTAATAGCTCAAAAGCACACTTCCCACAATGTCTCCTGTACACACACACACACACACACACAGACACCCACACCAAAACCAGAGTTCAAATAACAAAGCTGGCATTGTATGTATCTGCCTTATTCAAATACTATCTGCAGCCCAGTTTCTCAAATTACTCTGCTTCCTACAGAACTAATTTTAAAATGAATCCCCCACTGACTTCAAGGGACTGGGCTTTCATCTCTTTAGGATGGTATGAAGGCTAAAAATGTGTGCTTCGTACCCCAGAACATTGAAGAATGAATTCTGTGTCAGCCAAGCCCAGAAGTGCTGAAACAGACACGATTCTTCCCCGGGTGTTGACTATTAATCCCTGTGAAATCTTTCAAAAGGTCTTAAGCAATAAGCTAAGAGAAAATGAGCCCTCGGAAAAACACCCTTCTTTGGACTGACTTCATATCAGAATTCCATAGTCATATCAGAAATGAGACTGCTCAATATACAGTTTCTTTTGTGCTATGAATAAAGAATGGTTTTTCCTTGTTTTTTTTTTTTTAAATCTCAAATTCATTTTGTACAAGGAATGCAATTCAACTGCAGCATTACAGGAAACAACAAAGGAAGCTGCTCTCAACAGCATTTCAGCATCCTGGAATATAATAAACCCTAAACAACGTCCAGGAAATTAAGGTTCTTTTAAATGCTGAATAAAATGGAGAAAAAAATCCTGAGGAGAACACACACACACACACACACACACGCACATACATATATACATGCACAAAGGAAATTAATTATGTTATAACTACTGCACAGCTGCTCCAGAAACTTGAAGGTACGCTGCTTCCTTCTTTGTTGATCAGATATAATCTGATTATGCTCCTTGCTTGAAGTATCTCTGGTCCCTCCATCTCCAAAAATAAATTCTCATTGAAGTATGACATTTCCACATCTACTGGCTAATTACTTTAAGAATGGGATTTGTCTTGTACAGTTGGCCTAATCCTTTTACTCATGTAGATAAGATCACAGTTGGGGGGTATCGACAGAATAAATTTCTGCCAGAGAATAATCTATCAGGATTCTTTACTGTGCCAGTCTTCCCTCTCTCATGCTAATATTCTGATGAGGCATCAGTGGAAAAAGCTTTATTCATTTGCTCAAATATCATTCCTTATTCACGCTACTCCATTCTTACTTCATCGGCTTTTTCTCAAATTTGCATCTCCATTCATCTCTTCTATTTCTCTCCAGAAATTTGTCGTTTCCTCTTTTCTGCCATTGACTCAAGCTTTTTTTTTTTCATATCATTCCTCATAACTCTAAGAAAATTAACTCAAAGATAGTCACTTAGGTCAGATTCTAACCTAAAGATTAAAGTCTAACTGAAAGACTAATTCTAACTAAAAGACTAAAGCCTTTAGTTTACTTTACCTCCTTTTGTTCCAATCTGGCCATATCACACTAATTAATATTAACTTGGACTTTAAAATATTTGAATTATTTTCACATCAGTAATTACAATCTTTAACATTCTTTAAAGACATGCTATTAATTATTTTTTCAATTTTATAAGATATACCCAAGCAGACATAAATAACAAAGAGTAAAGGAGAGATTTGAATGAACCCTTGTGCATTTTGGTTTCAAAGTTTATTGGTACATTGCATCACAGTGCCCCATTCAATCAAAAGCTTCTTAAACCACTACCCCTACAGAAATATTAGTGAGTATAATAATCCTGAGCAATAGAAAAGTTCTACCCTATCAGTAGGGAGACATCAGTGGAGTAGACAGAGGATTCAAAAATTGTGGTTCTGAATGTCATTGTCTATCAAATCATATAAGGAATCAGAATTTAACCAGGACAGATGATCCTATTCATAATTTTAATTTCATAAAAAATTCATTGTTTATTAAAATCAATTAGGTAGTCTGTCCTTCTTGCCAAAAGCAGATAATTCAGATGATACAACACTTCTTTTAGGGTGGCTTGTCATATCAGCAGGAAGTCCTTTCATATTAGATGTTAAAACACAGACACTTCCTTGAGATAGCTGCGGAATGAATTGCTTTCCAAAGGGTTTTGCATAATTTTAATTTGCCTTTTTATTGCTATTAATGGACCATCTGCACCTGTGGTTTTCTATGAAATTTAAAAAGAACATACTGAGCAAATCTTGCAATTTATAATGCTGAAATGTAATTAAATAAGCCATGTCAAGTAGAATGAGAATTATATTAATACGTTCTAGAAATCAGTAAACACAAAGATTTAATATTTAGAGTATACATTCAAAAATTTGAACTAGCAAAAACTAATTTGGGTCTGCTTTCTAATTGTTAAGCTTTTTTTAAAAGTTTATGCTCAATTTCTGAAGCATGAAGAAATAAGAATAAAAATGTTTAATTCCAAATGAAATGTTTTTCCTTCCAACTGGATTAAAGTTACTAATCAGGAATAATTCAAATTATACGAATTAATCTAAATTATCAACTGTTAGTTCACTGAGAGATCTGATGGCATTTTAGAGAGAATTTTATGGTATAATTGAAATCTTAAGTGAGGATCTGTGATTCTTTGCATTATATCATAATTCTAATTCATACTTTTTTTTTTAGTTTTAGCATATTTCCCCTGTATTTAGGGACAGTTTTCAACATTCATATATTCATCCACATCTAACATTCATTCATAATCTATAGCCCGAACTTAATCACATGGCCACCCTAGATGCTCGCACTGTCAGGAAAGCTGATCTCTTTCTGTGTATCATTTTGTCTAGCCTTGTGCCTTCAACATTCATGGACTGCTAAAGGAGATAAAAGCAGGAGAGAGAGTGGGGGGTTGCCAACAAAATTCTGCCCCTTGGCATATCCTTTCGCTGGACACACAGAACATACTCATCATCATTGGTAGAGTCACCTATGGCTCACGGATTTTACACATTTAGTTTGAAGCCCATAATCTAAGTGCCATCCTCTTCTTGTGATCCCTAATCTATAAATAAACTAAGAGACAAGTTATTTTCCTCACTTAGCCTCGTCTTCTAAGACTCAATAATGGAGTAAAAAATCATTCATTCATGAAGATCAAAACAGAAAACATAAAGCACTTTAGTGGTCAATAACTGCTAGATCCTAGTGTGTAGGAATTTTGAAACATATTGCTTAGCTCTCCCTGCTTCTTTTTGGATCACTCTCTTGGTCATTTTCTTTCATAACATCTGGTCCCTCTTGAAGTCCTCCCTTGAATGTTATACACTGTGATTTTGGCCAAAACCAAAGTGAGTTTTGGAGGGTATGCTTTCTTTGTAGGCTATATAATTTACATCTTTGGCTGATGCACACTTGGGAACCTAAGGTCTTGCTTGTTGGACAATCTTGTGGCTTTTTTTTAAAGCTATATTCATTCCCCTCAAATTTAGTGAAGCTTCTATTTGTTTTCCAATGAGATTCCATATAAAAATTATAATACTTGATGATCTTCCTGAATAGTCCTAGAGCTGAAGATTCTCACTCTGGTTTCTGTTCTAAGGACTATCTTTCTGAGATAGTTTATAGGTTATAGTGAAACGCTACTGTGGTTTTATCTGACCTATGCAAGTGGTCAGAGCTCCTATTATCTGGCTATGAAATACAAATGGGAGGTTATTGAGAAGAGCTCTGAGCAAGTCTTAGTCTGCTTAGGTTTGCATAACAAAAACACCATAGATTAGGGGGGCTTAAACTAAAAAACATCTATTTCTCACAGTTCTGGAAGGTGAGAAATTAAAAATCAAGGAACCAGCAGATTTGGTGTCTTGTAAGAGCATACTGGTTTATAGACAGCGATCTTCTTAAGTCATCATATGACAGAGGGAGAAAAGGGGCTCTCTGATGGTCCCTTTTTTCATTGTCTAGGGCGCCATTCTCTACACAATGATTTTGGCAATCATTTCTCAAAGACCTCCTTCCCCTCTCACAATCCTATTACAGTAAGGATTAGGTTTCAACATACAGATTTTGGAGGGACCCAAACATTCCGTCTATTGCAAAGTCTTAACTTCTGCTATGTAGCTTCTTTTACATACAAACAAGGGATTCGCCTTTTTAAAAAGGACATCTATATGTGGTCAAGTTAATGTTTAGAGTTCTGCCAGAGACTCTCTTAGCAAGGTCTATTCCTTTTCATCTCTACTCGAACACTGGCAATCCTTATTCAAGCTTTTCTTTCTGTATTTCTTGATAGTTTTAAGTATCAAAAGGCAGCTAATATAGACAAATATTTAGCCTTTTCCTAATCTCCCTTATTGCAACCAAATTTGAAGGTATGACCTTTATTCTTTACTAAAATTGATATTTACTAAATAGGCCGCCATGCCATCACAAAAGTCATTAGCTTTCCAAGCTGCAAGATTTGCGTCCTTGTAGTCTTCAACTCAAAGGCTAAAACAATGCTACATTATTTTTTTGTATGGCAGCACACTTCTTTTTTTTTTTTTTCAATTTGTTCTTTTTTTTGCTTTGTTTTGTTTTATTATTTTTTAAATATTTTTTATATTTTTACTTTACAATACTATAATGGTTTTGCCATACATTTACATGAATCCGCCACGGGTGTACATGAGTTCCCAACCCTGAACCCCTCTCCCACCTCCCTCCCCATATCATCTCTCTGGGTCATCCCAGTGCACCAGCCCCAAGCATCCTGTATCCTGCATCAAACCTAGACTAGCGATTCATTTCTTACATGATAGTATACATGTTTCAAGGCCATTCTCCCATGTCATCCCACCCTCTCCCTCTCCCACAGAGTCCAAAAGACTGTTCTTTACATCTGTGTCTCTTTTCCTATCTTGCATAAAGGGTTATCATTACCATCTTTCTAAATTCCATATATATGTGTTAGTATACTGTATTAGTGTTTTTCTTTCTGGCTTACTTCACTCTGTATAATCAGCTCCAGTTTCATCCACCTCATTAGAACTGATTCAAATGTATTCATTTTAATGGCTGAGTAATACTCCATTGTGTATATGTACCACAGCTTTCTTATCCATTCATCTGCTGATGGACATCTAGGTTGCTTCCATGTCCTGGCTATTATAAACAGTGCTGCGATGAACATTGGGGTACATGTGTCTCTTTCAATTCTGGTTTCCTCGGTGTGTATGCCCAGCAGTCAGATTGCTGGGTCATAAGGCAGTTCTATTTCCAGGTTTTTAAGGAATCTCCACACTGTTCTTCATAGTGGCTGTACTAGTTTGCATTCCCACCAACAGTGTAGGAGGGTTCCCTTTTCTCCACACCCTCTCCAGCATTTATTGCTTGTAGACTTTTGGATCACAGCCATTCTGACTGGTGTGAAATGGTACCTCATTGTGGTTTTGATTTGCATTTCTCTGATAATCAGTGATGTTGAGCATCTTTTCATGTGTTTGTTAGCCATCTGTATGTCCTCTTTGGAGAAATGTCTAATTAGTTCTTTGGTCCATTTTTTGATTGGGTCATTTATTTTTCTGGAATTGAGCTGCAAAGTTGCTTGTATATTTTTGAGATTAGTTGTTTGTCAGTTGCTTCATTTGCTATTATTTTCTCCCATTCAGAAGGCTGTCTTTTCACCTTATTTATAGTTTCCTTTGTTGTGCAGAAGATTTTAATTTTAATTAGATCCCATTTGTTTATTTTTGCTTTTATTTCCAATATTCTGGGAAGTGGATCATAGAGGATCCTGCTGTGATTTATGTCGGAGAGTGTTTTGCCTATGTTCTCCTCTAGGAGTTTTATAGTTTCTGGTTTTACATTTAGATCTTTAATCCATTTTGAGTTTATTCTTGTGAATGGTGTTAGAAAGTGTTCTAGTTTCATTCTTTTACAAGTGGTTGACCAGTTTTCCCAGCACCACTTGTTAAAGAGATTGTCTTTAATCCATTGTATATTCTTGTCTCCTTTGTCGAAGATAAGGTGTCCATATGTGTGTGGATTTATCTCTGGGCTTTCTATTTTGTTCCATTGATCTATATTTCTGTCTTTGTGCCAGTACCATACTGTCCTGATGACTGTGGCTTTGTAGTAGAGCCTGAAATCAGGCAAGTTGATTCCACCAGTTCCATTCTTCTTTCTTGAGATTGCCTTGGCTATTCAAGGTTTTTTGTACTTCCATTCAAATTGTGAAATTATTTGTTCTAGCTCTGTGAAAAATACCGCCGGTAGCTTGATAGGGATTGCATTGAATATGTAGATTGCTTTGGGTAGTATACTCATTTTCACTATATTGATCCTTCTGATCCATGAACATGGTATATTTCTCCGTCTATTAATGTCCTCTTTGATTTCTTTCATCAGTGTTTCATAGTTTTCTATATATAGGTCTTTAGTTTCTTTAGGTAGATATATTTCCAAGTATTTTATTCTTTTCATTGCAATGGTGAATGGAATTGTTTCCTTAATTTCTTTTTCTACTTTCTCATTATTAGTGTATAGGAATGTGTTGATTTTATATCCTGCAACTTTACCATATTCATTGATTAGCTCTAGTAATTTTCTGGTGGAGTCTTTAGGGTTTTCTATGTAGAGGATCATGTCATCTGCAAACAGTGTGAGTTTTACTTCTTCTTTTCCAATTTGGATTCCTTTTATTTCTTTTTCTGCTCTGATTGCTGTGGCCAAAACTTCCAGAACTATGTTGAATAGTAGTGGTGAAAGTGGACACCCTTGTCTTGTTCCTGACTTTAGGGGAAATGCTTTCATTTTTTCACCATTGAGGATAATATTTGCTGTGGGTTTGTCATATATAGCTTTTATTATGTTGAGGTATGTTCCTTCTATTCCCACTTTCTGGAGAGTTTTTATCATAAATGGATGTTGAATTTTGTCAAAGCCTTTCTCTGCATCTATTGAGATAATCATATTTCAGCACACTTCTTATGACATCAGTTTCTTTATTAGCTAAAGCATAGGCTGAAGATTTATTACAAAGAAACCTCAAAATGCAAGATCTTGAATTAGATAGAAGAATAGACTCTCTTATCAATCTCTGATCAGGTGGCTATACCATCATCAAAATATGGCTTCCATATTTGGGTCTAAGATCTGCTCTAGGGGATGTTCTTGGCCAAGAATAGGAAAAATAAGGATGTATTGGGACAGCAACTTTACGTTCAAGGAAATAATCTTGAAATTGCACATATGTTTTTCAGTTCCCCCCATTACCCCAAACACAGTTGCTAACTGCAAGGAAGAATAAAAAATACAGTCTTTAGTTAAATGGCCACATGTCCTGCTCACCAAATTAAATTTTTTAAGACTTAGAAAAATGGGGAATGGATACTAAGGAACATAGCTTCTCTTCCACCTTTTTTTTTTTTTTTTTTTGGAGAAAAGTAACATAACACAGATCTTTCTAAGACCTAACCAATATTCTCATCAAATCTAGTAAATACATTAAGAGTTTCCATTAATATATGAAGTGGCATGACCATGAGGTGCCAGGCAGTAGTACTGCTGCTTCCGCTCAGTCATGTTCGACTCTGCAACCACATGGGTGGTAGCCTGCCAGGCTTTGCTGTCCACGAGAATTTTCCAGGCAAGAATACTGGAGTGGGTTGCTATTTCCTTCTCCAGAGGATCTTCCTGACCCTGGGACTGAACCTGGGTCTCTTGTGTCTCCTGCATTGGTGCTACCTGGGAAGCCCCAATTAATATAACTCATTCCTAATGTGGAAAAGATGTTCATTTCCTTTTTAATGAGGAAAGACTATATTCCAATCAATGATTTAATATAGATATTAAGATTGATTCTTCATTGACACATATTATTTTTAGTTTTATCGTTTGGCCTTTTTTTGGTCTACATATAAGTATTTGCAAAATATTTGCCACTATTAAGAACTTAGGCTTTGGTGTTTGTTTGTTTGTTTGTTTGTTTGTTTTTTTCCGTCCTATCCAATTATTTGCAGACACAGAAAATTCCAGACAAATAATCTTCAAAAAGATCTATATTATTTGACTACAGAGGAACATCTTATTGAACAACTGTTAAAGTAGCTAGTGATTCCTATTCTCATTAACCATTCTTTCTAAATTTAATGTAACCATGATATGCACTAATTCATTTAGAATGTTTCTTTTAAGTTCATTCTCATTTCTAGGTTTAGTCAAAAGCTTTAAGCCATTTGAACTCACATTTCTATCTCTATGCATCAGGTTTCCTGAGGACTTGTTTCTCTCACATAAACAATTTTTATTAGCCTCTCAAAGAAGTGACACTTGTAGACTGTGTCCTTTACTTATTCACTTAGTCTTTTGTATGATTCTCACCCACACTTTTAAAGATGCATTCTGTACAGCCCTGGGATTCTGCCAAGGTGCCAATGCTGGACAGTGGCAGAAATTAGATTTTCCTGGGCTCTGATCTCTCCCAATCCGTTTTAGAGATAAAAGTTCAACACTTACCTTTGTTGTATATCAGAGCTATGCTTAAGATTTTCTTTGGGAAAAAGTTCTCTAGCTTAAAAGGCATTTATAAATCAGAAAACTCTAAAGCTCTGTGCTATTTTATTTTCAATTTCCTACAATTATAGCCATCTCATGAAAAAGATTAGAAGAAAATTAAAAAGCCAAATGGAAAATAAAAAAGCCAAATGTTAAGGGCTCCAATTATTCCCTGCTAGTCTTCTCCAAACAAAAACATAGTTGATTTTCCACTTTATTCTTTGAGAGTGAAATATAAAAACAAATGAGTAATATCCCATATCTCTCTTTCTGAAAACTTTTTGTATAAATAAGCCATTGTTACTTGATCAGATAGGTAAGAAGACCAGAGGAGACAGGGTAATATTTGTATTGGCATCATGACCACTGATAAATGTCTAATTGCAATAGAAAAGACTTATTAATTACAATGGAATAGTTAATAGCCACTAAGTAATTTCCTAGGTCCTTTACTAAGTAGGTTACCTTGATTTATTTCTTATCTAGAGTTTCCTAAAAGCATTGTTTAAATATTACAGTTTCCCATATAATAATTTTGTATTTTTCTAGCCTTGTAATATCAATGTAATGCATCCCATTGAGGAGCTTTTTATGGGAATGTCACCATTTTGACCTTTATTATTTTAGTGTATCACTGTAATGAATAAAGAGTTAAAAGCAGATCAGTGCCTTACTGAGTTTTGTCTTGAGCTCAAATCCTGAAAAGAAACAATGCACATTTTATTCACATTTGATCTATAGCATGCTTCTCTCATGAGCATGCATTGTGACATTTTCTTCTTGGCTCATATCTTCTGGGCAAGGAGAGAGGTGTTAAGGAAATAAAAAGCTTACCCTTTTGAAGTTTTAGAGCATTTACTTTAAGAGAAAGGGAGTCAAGTTAAATAAATAATATTTTCTTTAGTATTTATGTGTAGGTGGAGGCAGTGTGTGAGGGGGAAAGAGTACTAGGCAGAGAGGCAGGACCTTGGTGTCACATTCTCAGATTTGTCAATGATGGAGCCTCAGTTTAATCACATCTTAAGTGCCAGGTTAGACTAGGATAATCCATTTTGGATTTCCAAGTCCAAATCATTCCCACACATAATTTTACTGGGAAAGATTATCAAATTTATTCATATATTTATAGTCAGTTCTCAAATGAATATATTTTAAATCTAATTTTAAAAACTGTTATGAAAGTACAAAATTGGGAAAAAGTCTGAGTACCTTAAGGTAACTCATCTTTGATATATACTGAGCATTTAAAATTTTAGTTATGTTTATCTTTAAATACTAAAATATCAACGTTTGTACTTAGCCAAGTGTCCAAAATTCCACCAAAGGAAAGCAACATTTCTACAGCTTTTCTTTCTAAACTGCAGCTTTAGAAAAAGAAGTTAGTTTAAGTCACAGTTGGTTGAGAGTGGTCACATTTTGCTTTGTTTTGTTCTATTGAAAGAATTTTAAAGGAGAACTGGATACTTAATTTTACCTATTAATAATGCTATTTGTGCCAAATTATATTTTTTAAGTAATGTGTAAATGCTTTTAAATCTATAAGCATCATTTTATGTTTTAGAATGGGTCTTGCTGATTAAATAACTTTAAATTTGTTTTTCTTTAATCTTCAGAGGAGGATTATTTAAGATTGTTCAATCATGGTTTTTCTAGATGTTCACAATAAAGAGATATATTTTCAAACTCAACCAATGCATCTTTCCATAATGCTCTGAAGAGCACTTGTTCTTTAAAAATTTTAATTCCCAAAACATTCTTAAAGATAATAGGTCAATTTGTATGATCAAAACCTTTAATCCCTGTTTTATTTAATTCTTTGATCTCTGAAGATTTCAATACTTGTCCAAATTCCAACTAGATTTAGGAAATACAAAATGAGACATACAAAAAAAAAAAAAAATCTTAGGAGTGATGAAGACACCAGAAGTAACTCTTCTTGGCAAGCTGTAGAATCTCATTCACTTCTGTTTCCAAAGAGCCTTTTTAAAAAACATGGTTTAGATTGTATTTGAAGGCAGAATTTTTCAAATTTTATCCATAGCCACAAAATTTTAAATTGTCCCCTTTGCTAAGATGTCATGGAGAAGTGATACATAAAAATAGACAACATTCTATGCAAAGTTCAAGAATGTTATGATTCTTCCATCAGATTTTTATGATTTGTTCTTTCTTCTATCTTATAATCTTCTAATATAATTGCAATCTTGCTATTTGCACTGTTCCTTTGGAGTTTCCTTTAACATTCAGGCCTCCAAACTTTCTTGAGTGGGACTTTGGTTCCTCGGAAATCCATGTTAAGAATATCCTTTGTGAACGCCAATTAAAATATGAGCAAGAACAGACTGACTAAAAGAAGCTTAAATTACAGCTGGTAGGAATTAGATGAAACAAAGAAAATATCTTTAAAGTTAAGTTTGGTTAGTCTTTGTAATAGGGTTTAAAGGATATGTCACTTTTTAAATAGTATTTCAGCAAATCTTGGGAAAATGGCCTAGATATTCCACATTTTTGTCAGGAAATAATAAATATTAATGAATGAATGCCCCAATTACTTTCATTTATTCAAAGTCCACTTTAATTTGCACCCAGTTAATGTGAATGCTATTTCAAACTGTCATTGCATCACTACTGGGAGCAGTAACATGTCTGGACCCATGACAAGACGGTCTGTATAAATCTTGCTCATTCTGCCTTTGAAAGTTACAATCAATTTCTATGGTAGCTACATCTTGAAGGCTTTATTCTTAGCAAATTACATATCTAACACTCAGTATATTATGCAATGTCATTTTGTATATTACACAGTTATAAATAAACAACTCAGTACATTAGATATCCATAAGTAAAGATATTTGAGATTTTAAAAACATACTAAGAGAATTTCAGGTTCATTGGGTGAAGGAAGAAGACCAATAATCAGAAAAATAAATCATGATGTCAGACCCAGAAAAATGTAAAGACTATATACTTCATATGAAATTGGTCAAGTAAGTAGCTCAAAAATAAATCTCTAAGTAACACAAAGTTATAAGATGCATTTCTATGGTGCTGAAAGTTAAATACTTACAAAACAATGTATACAGTAATATAGTAGAACATGTTTTTACATTCTTCTCATGCCTCATGTAAGAAAGACTATATAGTATTATGATTTAAAGTTTGTGAAACTTATTTCTCTCCTTAAATTGTGAACCCTCTTTTGTAGACCACAAGCCACAGAAATGTCTACTATATAATTAATATGTATCAGCTAACCTTATGAAATGGCCATTATTTGACTACTTTTGATTTAAAAAGTAGCATTTAATATGGATCCACCTAATCAAGGAAGTCTTGACAGGGTTATTGTATTAATATCCTAGGACTGCTGCAACAAAGTACTCCTGGAAGACAAGTAGGACAGAAAATGTGAAAGGACCTGTGTATGTGCATGTTAATTTGAATACTTTAAACAATGATACATGAAAAAAAAGTCCTCATTAAAAATGTCATTATTGTCAGAAACATTTTCTAATTACTTGGAACATTCCAGAATAAGCTGAGAACTTTAAATTGTTGTCATCCCTGATTTTTGGAATACTTCAATCAGGAAAACATACACCTTGGGAACTGCTAAGGGATCATTGGCAGATCCTCATTATTCAGTATGTGTCCCTGATGGTAAAAGGATCAATGACAAAAGTCTTCAGCCTGGCAGGGGCTTCTCCACTAAAGGAGAAACAGTGTGACTAATATGTAGATATCTTGTCAAAGCTTTTCTGTGCCGAGTACCAGGAGGAAACAAACTACAAGTAAACTATAATTTGTTGTGTCTGTATGAGTTGATGGGTACTAACTAAACATACCTATATGCAGGTCAAGAAACAACAGTTAGAACTGGACATGGAACAACAGACTGGTTCCAAATAGGAAAAGGAGTACGTCAAGGCTGTATATTGTCACCCTGCTTATTTAACTTACATGCAGAGTACATCATGAGAAACGCTGGGCTGGAAGAAGCACGAGCTGGAATCAAGATTGCTGGGAGAAGTATCAGTAACCTCAGATATGCAGATGACACCATCCTTATGGCAGAAAGTGAAGAGGAACTAAAAAGCCTCTTGATGAAAGTGAAAGAGGAGAGTGAAAAGTTGGCCTAAAGCTCAACATTCAGAAAACTAAGACCATGGCATCTGGTCCCATCACTTCATGGCAGATAGATGGGGAAATAGTGGAAACAGTGTCAGATTTTATTTTGGGGGTCTCCAAAATCACTGCAGATGGTGACTGCAGCCATGAAATTAAAAGATGCTTACTGCTTGGAAGGAAAGTTATGACCAACCTAGATAGAATATTCAAAATCAGAGACATTACTTTGCCAACAAAGGTCTGTCTAGTCAAGGCTATGGTTTTTCCAGTGGTCATGTATGGATGTGAGAATTGGACTGTGAAGAAAGCTGAGCACCAAAGAATTGATGCTTTTGAACTGTGGTGTTGGAGAAGACTCTTCAGAGTCTCTTGGACTGCAAGGAGATCCAACCAGTCCACCCTAAAGGAGATCAGTCCTAGATGTTCATTGGAAGGAATGATGCTAAAGCTGAAGCTCCAGTACTTTGGCCACCTCATGCAAAGAGTTGACTCACTGGAAAAGACCCTGATGCTGGGAGGGATTGGGGGCAGGAGAAGAAGGGGACGACAGAGGATGAGATGGCTGGATGGCATCACTGACTCGATGGACATGAGTTTGAGTGAACTCTGAGAGTTGGTGATGGACAGGGAGGCCTGGCATGCTGTGATTCATGGGGCATCAAAGAGTTGGACATGACTGAGTGACTGAACTGAACTGAACTGAACTAAACATACTGCAGTAATACTTTCATAATACATGTAAGTCAAACCATCATGCTATACACTTTATACAGTGATGTATGTCAATTATATATTCATGAAAATGAGAAAAATAAATCTCACATATGATCACATGACTCATCTATCCAGTCATTTAAGCAAATGCTCAGCAGTGAACAAGGCCATGGACTTTGGTTTGAATTTGAATCTTGGCCTTGGGATTCATTAGTTTGGTTAAGTTACTTAACTTCTCTAAGTTTCATTTCACGTACTTTTAAAAGGGGCATAAGAAATGCAATTCAAATGATTCTTAAGCAATTAAGTCATCTTATAAGATGTAAAACATCTAGTTCAGTTCTTGGCACATAAAATATATTCAGTACGAGGCAACTCTTATTATAAAATACAGAAAAGCTTTCATCTGAAAATCCAAACTTTAACATAGTATTTATCCATTAGAGCTGTTTCCCAAAATATGTATTAGAATAATACTAATTTTGAAAGATAAAAGGTATGAGGTTAAATAAACTTGAGAAAGTACTGAATCACATTTTCCCCTTCTGGAGGTTTCCTTTAGTCCATCAGAAGTTCTGGGAATTTATGAAATAAGGGGTTAACTTTATTTAACCCAGAATTTCCAAACATATTCAAATACAAAACCCCTTATTGGTATAGCTCCCATCGCTTTTTTTAACTTTCCTTGTGTTCTGCCAAACACGTTTTGGAACATATTGCCTAAAACAAAAGAGCTTATAGAATAAAATCAAAACAATAATATGGGAATTGTATCCTTTCTCACTGTCTCATGCTATTTCATTTGAACTTTACTATTAATACAGTTAGAAAGATGGGCTAGGAAGGTATCGTTATGGATATTTCACAGTAAGGAAGCAGGCTGATGTTTTGTAACTGGACGAAATGAAACAACTAATATGTGATGGAACCAAGACTTACAAGTAGTTGTTCAGATACTCGGGCCACCTTCCTTATATGTTTGATACACACTCTGAATATTTTTAAAGACTTTCCTGGTGGCTCAGACGGTAAAGTTTCTCCCTACCATGCGGGAGACCTGGGTTCAATTCCTAGGTCAGGAAGATCTCCTGGAGAAGGAAATGGCAACCCACTCCAGTACTCTTGCCTGGAAAATCCTATGGACAGAGGAGCCTGGTAGGCTACAGTCCATGGGGTCACAAAGAGTTGGACACAACTGAGCGACTTCACTCACTCACTCACTCACTCTGAATATTTTCTATATATTCAGAACTTTACATTTTTATTTTCCCCCAGAGGTAACCTGCACTACTGTTCTCTCACTCTGTTCTACATCTATCACACACAGCATCTCTGCTAGGCCAGAGTGAATGAATGTGCAGGCAAGCAGGCATGGTGAAGAGGTGTGCCTAGGCCTCAAGCACTCTTTTAAAAACCTTTTTATTTTGTACTGGGGTATACCCAATTAACAAGCAACGCTTTGATAGTTTCAGGTGAACAGGGAAGGTACTCAGCCATACATTCTCCCACAAACTCCCCTCTCACCCAGGCCACCACGTAACATTGAGCAGATTTTCTATGTACTATACAGTAGGGCTTTGTTAGTTATCCATTTTAAAAATAGCAATGTGTACATGCCCATCTCACTGAGCACTTTTAATTATGATAAGCTCAAAATCCAAAGGACATTACATGCCTTTTATGTAAATTTAAAAAAAAATTCTACAATTTACCCAACGTACAGGTAGAAGGGCAACTATGAGGACTGTTAGCACACCATATTCAGAGAGAGAGTCCCTGTTCTATTCACCTCACATTTGGAGAAACTGAACTGGCCGTGTAGATAAGGAATCACATGGCACTTCCCATGGCAAACAATCACAGTGCTGAAACAATTAAGGCAAGAAGATCAAGGTCAGAGACCACTGAGAATCATCTCTTGATCCAGGGTTGCTGGAAATTGGTCTGAAGCTTCAGCAACTGTGCAACAGCAAAACAGACTCTCATAGTTTTGATCGAGGCCCCTAAAGATCCCATTCAATACTATTCACTCTGACAGTTATTAGTTGTGTGGCTTTGACACCTTTGAACTTCACTATAAGCTGGGGATGTTAATACAACTTTACAGGAAGTTTAAATGAAAACTATAGATAAATGTATATTGGTAGGCACTAGTAAGTCTTTTAAGAAGAACTCCATGAGGTCATTTCTATATAACACATAAAGGCAAGTAAAGCTCAGAGAGGTAAAAAATGTATTGATACTTAAAGTAGTCATGCAGCTATTAAGAAACTGACATTGAGATTCAACTAGATCTGGACTCTTACGTAGATACGGCTTCACCATGCTGCTTTCCCTTATTTATTTTCAAACCATAAGGGATTGGGCTCAACTGAAGAGTTTCTCAGCTCAGCTTCATTCATGACATTTTTTTAAAACTTCACAGATCTAAATATACCTAATGATTCACCACTATGAAACATGGTGCTAGAGCTATATTATTATCGCTCCTGTCTCTAAAGGAGCTCTTGTACCAGCACGGCTGATGTGGCTTGAAAACTGGAGCATGCCCATTAAATTGGGCATCTTACTTTAGTCTGAGCACAATGGCTCCACAGTACAATAAAACTCAGGAGCAGATCTTCAGAGGGACGCCAGGTATTGATTAGTTCTTATGTGCTGACTGCTATGAGAATTTCTGAGTTTCACACAAATGAAAGTACAAATTGCTTTTTGGAAATCATTGCAAGAGCTTATCACAGATGATTTTTCTACGTATGCATGTATCTATCTATCTAATGTATCTCATATACAAATGCATGTACATGCACACATGCCTTATACAAACAAAAACAAAAATGAATCTGAAACATCAGGACAACTTTATCCTCAGCTATGTACAAGAATACTTTCCCATCACAGGTAACCAAGGTGGGAAGTAAGTATAAACAGAAAAGGGAGCAGCCTGTCCTTATGTGTTCTACACACTGAGTGAAAGTGTTATTTGAACATAGACTGTCATTTCCCTTCTACCATGGATTTCATATAGCGAGTTTAACATGATCATGAAAATAAATATTATGCAATGATTTTTAGCATCTGGATTTACCTGAAGGAATAGATGGATTAATTTACATGTAAGTTGAGAATTGTATGGCGTCTCTGCCATTGAGAGACTAAATGTTTACTTCTTTACTTAATAAATATTTATAAATTGCCTATTAAATGCAAGCCTGTCATTAGGCATTAAGGATAAAATAATGGAAAAAAATATGTGGACTTATTCTTAAGGAATTTATTACTTTGTAGGAGAAACAGGCGTTAATAAGCATAAAAATAAGTGCTAGCAAGAAACACATCGGACACCGTGAGAGAATAGGAGCATCCAGCCAAATTTGGAGGAATATGGATAGTTTCAATAAAGAAGAGACTGAGATAAAATGAGAATAAGTCAGAGTTAGTGAGGTAAAGCATGGGAGGAAGATCATGGCAGACAGAGTGCTCAAAGTTTCTGGAAAACAAAGAGTATAGAACACAAAGAGTGGAGGCCATTATGGCTGGAATAAGAGAGAAAAGGGGAGAGTGATGTGTGACGACAATTAGGAAAGTACAGAGATGCGACCCAATGGGATCCTGTGGGTCACAATCAGAATTCCATGCAGGTGGAATGCAATGGGTTAATGCTATGGGTCAAGGTATTTCATTCATACCTTGTTTTCTCTGAAATGTATAATTAATATGGTAACCAATTCAATTAGCTTTAATGAAGTTCTGTCATTGTTGTTCTTATTGATATTATTATTACTGTAAATTTCTCTACAATCTCCTGGATTGTCTTCGCAGTTAATTCTGTTGTTAGTGGTTATCAAGATCACTTGTTCTACTGATTTTCATCTTGGGACATACTGCTTAACATATGGTCTGTTTTCTAAAAAAATGCAACTTTAGCAAACATACATTTTCAAAATATGATGCTTTCCTTCATATTCAGGATCTGTTGAAATGTAAATTTTCAACTTTAAGTGTTAATATGATTTTAAAGTTTCATGTGAGAAGTCAAAAATTAAATACTTCTCAGATTTAAAAATATATATATTTATAGATCCCTTTTTAATTATATTCTGGCTCAAGAATTAGGACATTTCATCTGTGGTTTGCCTTTGGATGTCTGGTGTAAACACTTTTCCTGACTTTTCCTTTCTCTTCTTTCCAGTCTCTTTAACAGGATCAATGTTTGTTAACTGTTATAGGCAACACCAGTTATAACATATTATCTAAGATTTGGCTTATTGAATGCTCTTGGGCTTTGCTGTAGACAATCCTACAATTTGTCCATCTCACTAAATACAGTTTGTAGGAAAAGAAATACTATGAATGATATCAATAAGTAATGTTTTATCTCATATTTTGACTGAAGGAAAAAATCATAAAACATGTGATTAGAGTAATTAGTAACTCTAATATAGTGTCATTATTTCCATTTTATAGTCCAGAATATTGAAGGTCAGAGGCAAAGCTCTTTGCTAAAGGACCTCCAATAGTTGACCTATGGTAAAATCCTTTTTCTTCTGTTCCATTTCTCATTTTCCTCCCATCACTCTCCTACTCTTCATATATACATTAAGCCTGTAATACTGAATTTGTAGAAGAGTATATTATATATTTAATCACACATGTAATTACATATTTGGCAAATTGGAGACATTATCCCCCAACTTTCAGTATCAGGTTCTGTGGCAGCAGCAAGTATCCAAGGAACTGAGCTCACCATTTCCAAGTAATACCTTTCCCCTTTGACATCTCTCCCTGTGTTTTCAATTATCTTCTCAATTTATGGATATTCTGAGCCTCAGTACTCATGATTTTTTTTTCAAAAACTGAAATTATATTATTTTTCTCCAAACATCCTTTCTTCTTTATTCCATCTTAGTGTTAATAATGGACCTATTCTTTGTGTCACTGAAGATGTCAGCCTCAGTGTGATTTTGAGATTCTTTCTTAATTATCTTTGACATACAGAATGGATTAATCCAATCTCTCTTTTTCTTTTTCCTGACAAAGTTTCCTGATGCTGTCTCTACCTCTTTCCTTTCTGAAGAGCTGTCTGGAGACAGATATTCAGCTTGCATATACTTATGTTCTCAGGAAAAGAGAGCATCAGTGTAATCTCCAACACGCTGTTAGTTTGCCTTGTAATCCCACCTCACTGAAAGGTTGGGATGAATTAATTGAAACATTTAACCAATTGAATTTATGGTCAGAATGTTGTCATAAAATGAGAAATTTTATGTAAGGGGATTTTTCTGGCTACTTTGAATATATTCCTTTTACACCAGCATTTTTTATTAGTCTAAAGTTACCCAAGACGATGAGATATCTGAGTTTTACAGACTCCTTTATCCCCTTCTGCTAATGTCCTATAGTTCTAACCACCCATTCTGTAGTTTTTGACATGAAATTCTAGAAACATTTAACATAGTTTTGATGCTGCTCTAGCGGAGCATATACTGCCAAGTGATCAGCACAATAGTCTAATTAACATCAGTCACCATTCAGAGTTACAATTTTTTTTCTTGGGATGAGAACATGTAAGATCTACTCTCCTAGGAACCTTCAAGTAGGCAATACAGTATTATAAATTGTAGTCATCATTTTGTACATTACATTCCCAGGACTTATTTAATTTATAATTGGAAATTTGTACCTTTTGATTCTAGTTTTTTTTAATTACTGATTCTCAAATCTGTTTCAGTTAGTTGAGGTCATATAACAATTGTTCTTTGAAATAACTGTAATTATGTTAAACTTTAAAAAATGTTCAATAAGTCAAAAGACCAACATTTTTGAGGTACTGAGTATAAAAAGCCTTCAGGGAGGACATCAGAATTATTTTTTCTCATCCTGGGTTTTCCCATTTATAACATAAAATATTTACATTAGATTATCTTTTAGTCCCTTCTTCCTCAGCTATGTGATGTTGCTTCTACATCTCTATGTCAAAAGCTTTTAATTTTTTATTGACACCTAAATTTAAACATTTATGAACATGTTTAAAATATCCAGACACCTAACTTTTAGTTTTATAGCTAAAATATCCAAATAAGTTGGTATCTAGGGTCTACTTGGGTGGGGGGAAGTAAGTATTTTAGGAAGAAAAATTGTTTTTACAGAGCACACAGCTGAACGCATTTTAATGTACAAGCAAAAAATATTTTAAGATAATACTTGTTTACCTATTTGGGAAACACTACTAATTCCATATTCTTAGAATTATAAATCATCATTTCAAATAGTGGTCCTTTTCAAAGTCTCAGTAGTGTGTTTCTATCTCAAAATGCATTTTTTTTTTGTTTTTTAACAATTTCAAATCAGGCATCAGGAGACCAGCTAAAGTCAAAGGTACTATATGAAGCCAAAATGTTTTATTTTTATTTATTTTTTAAAAAAATTTTATTTTTATTTTACGTTATAATACTGTATTGGTTTTGCCATACATTGACACGAATCTGCCACGGGTGTACTTGAGTTCCCAATCCTGACCCCTCGTCCCACCTCCCACCCCATATCATCTCTCTGGATCATCCCTGTGCACCAGCCCCAAGCATCCTGTATCCTGTATCGAACACAGACTGGCGATTCGTTTCTTACATGATAGTATACATGTTTCAATGCAATTCTCCCACATCATCCCACCCTCTCCCTCTCCCTCAGAGTTCAAAAGTCTGTTCTATACATCTGTGTCTCTTTTGCTGTCTCAGAATGTTTTATTTTTAAAAGTGCATCTTCCCTTGTTTAACCTCATATGGGGTGGTGCTCAGCGGAGGACCAAGGTAATATGATATTAGTCAGGAGCAGCTGATTGAATTAGCTCAGATCTGACAATAGTGTGTGGGTCATCTGTGCACCTTTCTGAGCCCTGAGAATGGGGAAGAACTGGTGCCAATGACAACCAAACAGGTATACAATATGGCTTTCAAGGTGAAAAGTGTGCTAGCAATAGAGGTCTGTTCTGACCTTTAAGGGATAAACAAGGATTCATAATGGACTAAGGAATTTAACCAAAGCCAAAGAATTAGAAAGAAAGGCAATGCCAAAGAATGTTCAAACTACCGCACAATTGCACTCATCTCATATGCTAGTAAAGTAATGCTCAAAATTCTCCAAGCCAGGCTTCAGCAATACGTGAACTGTGAACTCCCTGACGTTTAAGCTGGTTTTAGAAAAGGCAGAGGAACCAGAGATCAAATTGCCAACATCCATTGGATCATGGAAAAAGCAAGAGAGTTGCAGAAAACATCTATTTCTGCTTTATTGACTATGCCAAAGCCTTTGATGGTGTGGATGACAATAAACTGTGGAAAATTCTGAAAGAGATGGGAATACCAGACCACCTGCCTCTTAAGAAATCTGTATGCAGGTCAGGAAGCAACAGTTAGAACTGGACATGGAATAACAGCCTGGTTCCAAATAGGAAAAGGAGTCTGTCAAGGCCGTATATTGTCACCCTGCTTATTTAACTTCTATGCAGAGTACATCATGAGAAACGCTGGACTGGAAGAAACACAAGCTGGAATCAAGATTGCAGGGAGAAATATCAATAACCTCAGATATGCAGATGACACCACTTTTATGGCAGAAAGTGAAGAGGAACTAAAAAGCCTCTTGATGAAAGTGAAAGTGGAGAGTGAAAAAGTTGGCCTAAAGCTCAACATTCAGAAAACGAAGATCATGGCATCTGGTCCCATCACTTCATGGGAAATAGATGGCGAAACAGTGGAAACAGTGTCAGACTTTATTTTTTTGGGCTCCAAAATCACTGCAGATGGTGACTGCAGCCATGAAATTAAAAGACGCTTACTCCTTGGAAGAAAAGTTATGACCAACCTAGACAGCATATTCAAAAGCAGAGACATTACTTTGCCGACTAAGGTCCGTTTAGTCAAGGCTATGGTTTTTCCAGCGGTCATGTATGGATGTGAGAGTTGGACTGTGAAGAAGGCTGAGCACCGAAGAATTGATGCGTTTGAACTGTGGTGTTGGAGAAGACTCTTGAGAGTCCCTTGGACTGCAAGGAGATCCAACCAGTCCATTCTGAAGGAGATGAGCCCTGGGATTTCTTTGGAAGGAATGATGCTAAAGCTGAAGTTCCAGTACTTTGGCCACCTCATGAGAAGAGCTGACTCATTGGAAAAGGCTCTGATGCTGGGAGGGATTCGGGGCAGGAGGAGAAGGGGACGACCGAGGAGGAGATGGCTGGATGGCATCACGGACTCGATGGACGTGAGTCTGAGTGAACTCTGGGAGTTGGTGATGGACAGGGAGGCCTGGCGTGCTGGGATTCATGGGTCGTAAGGAGTCGGACATGACTGAGCGACTGAACTGAACTGAACTGAAAGAATTAGTTAGAGATAAGCCAAGACTAGAACTCATATTTTGCTTTCCTCTCAGAGTTTCTTTCTCCACAACACTCTCCCTCTGGGTTATATCTTATATAACTTTTCTTTTTGACTTTTTGGAATAATTTTATATTTGCTGCTTCTTCAGACTCATTCCAAAACAGTCGTTGTTGTTGTTGTTGTTTAACCTATATTCATCTAAAATGAATTCAGAAAGAAAGAAGCCTCATTTAGACAGAATTCTTTAAGGGGCATTGTTTAACACCACTCATACTAATATTGACTAGAAATTTCCATAGCTCTAGTCTGTTATATATTTATGATAATAACCAGAGGTGTTTGTTAACTGTTATGTATTTATAATAATAAGGAATGGTGTTTGTCACCTTAGGGCTTTAGGCAGGCAACAAAAGGATTCATTAAGAAAAATGAACTCTATATGAGGGACACTATATGAGGATCTAAATGAACATTATAATGAGGAACATATGTAGTTTACAATATGTTGCTGTTGTTCAGTTGCTCAGTTGTGTCTGACTCTGCGACTGCATGGACTACAGCACGCCAGGCTTCTCTGTCCTTCATCATCTTCCAGAGCTTGCCCAGACTCATGTTCATTGAGGTAGTGATGCCATCCATCCATCTCGTCCTCTGTCAACCCCTTCTCCTCGTCTACAATATGGAATGTTCTAAAATACATGCCTGGTTTTCTGAGACCATTCTCCAATTCTTCTTCAATAAACAGAGGAGGATAACATGTGACCAGACTGGCCATCAATATTTTCATTTAAGTTGAGAGGATCTTCCATGTAAACGAAGCTTCTTTTGTCCCAACTCAGAGTAACCCTTACCAAGTCTAATTTTTCTTTTTAATGCCTAGTCTCAAAGTACCTACTTTAAATGCAAAAGTTGTATGTTTTGCTGTCTGCTGGAAGTTTCACTTCTTTCCAATATATTCTGCAAAATGTTGCAAAGACTGTGAGGCTTCAGCTTTCTGTTTCCCTGAGAATCCTGAGTCTGTCTCCTTTGCTGGCTGCATTCTCTTGTAGGTTTACTACTTCTGATGAGAATGCAATTTTAAAGCTAATTTGCTTGGAAGAGTTCCCATCAAAAATGAATCCCCTCATTGTGCAAAATATAGCCACCATAATACTTCCTCTGTAGTACAGCAACAGTAGTTCAGAAGCAGCTCCAGGGAACTGATGGTTTAATCATTCCTTATCCAATATCAAGTGAGTTACAGTAATATAATTGTTTTTCTTTCAGATGGACTCATAACATAATACTGTGTTTCAGTATCTGCTTTTAAGGCAGTGTCTATGTAACATACATTTGATTAAAGAGTAGAAAAATTATCATGAAACAAAAAGTCATCAGCTTTATGTTTTGGAATTATGTATGAGTTTATATACTTTCAGAAGTAATAAGAGGTTATATAAAGAATATACATAGTGATGATTAATTTAAGATAATTGGATTTAGTGAGCATAATATGGCCAAAGGACTCAACTCAACAATCATTCTTCAAGTGTGTACTGTGTGCAAGGCATCCCTGTAGATACAGTGATGAACTAAATCCAATTTTTTTTTTCTAATGAATCTCAAGCTAGAAAGGATAAAAAGTTATGTATGTAAAAACAAACAAACAAAGGTACTAGCTATGGCCAAGCCTCTGCTTACTGCTGTGTTTTGAACTTCCTTGGACAGTTAGAATGAATCAACAGAAATTTTTTTGCACCACTTCACTTGAGGAATTGGGACTGAAGGCACAGGAAGGAGCCAACTAGGGTTCTCACATTGTATTAGGTGGGGATGAAGGAGGCTGGGCTGGCAAAGAAACCTGCAACTACTTCAAAGATTCATCTCCCTGACTGGCCCCTTGGACTTTAAGATAAAATCTCATACATGACCATTTTACTTTATTAAGTGTCTACTATATTCAAATAATTTCATACACAGTCTACTGAATCCTCTCAACACAGGGCAGCCTTTCAGAGTTTGGTTCTACAGTGGTGCTCAAACTATGTAAGAAAAATGAAATAAGTTGTCTGACAGACTAACAGACTAGATTTAAAAGATGAACAGACCACTTGTAACCAAAACACAATAACTTTAAATATCTCTAATATTGTTCAAATATATATGCTTTTTTCTTGTGAAAGTATCTTCATTACTTACTGTTAAAAAGTTATCACTTCAGCTATATGGAAACAGGAACTATATTATGAAGGATTCTATGAGATGTGTGTTGCTAAGTCACCTACTTTCATGCTCACATGCAAAAGTGTGACCTGAGAACAGGGATATTTTCCTGTTTGAACCACAAATGATTTGGGAAAATCAATGCTGTTTTGGCATGTGAATAATTTAAAGCTTTGGAGGACTCAACAATGGATCCAAAAAAAGAATATGGCCAAGACCACATGATAGTGAAAATGACAATGTGTGAGTCAGAAAATCTTCTGGAATTCCTCAGATAAAACTAGAGAAGAAAAGGGGACAAGATGGCAGAGGAGTAAGTGGATGTGGAGTACATCTCTCTCCACAGATACATCATAAATACACCTTCAGACACAGAAGTGTGTGCAGGACACCAGGCGAGAGCAGACGGGAGTATCTGACTAGTGGAAAAGAATATATAGAATCACGCAAAACTCGAGATCAAGCCCTGAGTCTTTGGAGTGGGCGCACTGACTCCAAGATCCTAGACTATCAGAGAACTAACCCTGCTGCTGCTGCTAAGTTGCTTCAATCGTGTCCGACTCTGTGCGACCCCATAGACAGCAACCCACCAGGCTCCCCCATCCTTGGGATTCTCCAGGCAAGAACACTGGAGTGGGTTGCCATTTCCTTCTCCAATGCCCTAGGGAGTATCAAATAGTGAGAACTCACACAAAGGAAACCACTTAAATACAAAACCTGGTATCACCTAACCACCAGTAGCACCCTGTGCAGGAGGCCTCATCTAAACAACAAACAAAACAAAAATACGAACCAAATCATCAGCAGACAGGATTACCACCCCACTCAGCCTTGCTCATAAGAGGAAAAACAAACAAATCAAAACTCAGCACAAATCTCACCCTGTAAGAAGCTGACATAAACCACTGGACCAACCTTGCTGCTGCTGCTGCTGCTAAGTCACCTCAGTTGTGTCTGACTCTGTGCGACCCCACAGACAGCAGCCCACCAGGCTTTGCCGTCCCTAGGATTCTCCAGGCAAGAACATTGGAATGGGTTGCCATTTTCTTCTCTAATGCATGAAAGTGAAAAGTGAAAGTGAAGTCGCTCAGTAAGTGTCTGACTCTTCGTGACCCCATGGACTACAGCCTACCAGGCTCCTCCATCCATGGGATTTTCCAGGCAAGAGTACTGGAGTAGGATGCCATTGCCTTCTCTGGGACCAAGCTTAGGAGGGCAGAAACCAAAAGGAAGAAAGAATTCAACCTTGAAGCTTGGGAAAAGGAGACCTAAAACAAAATAAGTTAAAAAAATAATGAAAAGGCAGAGAAATACTACACAAATGAAGGAACAAACTAGCAACACAGAGGTCCAAATAAATGAAGAGGAAATAGGCAAACTGCCTGAAAAAGAATTAAGAATAATGATAGTAAAGATGATAAAAAAAAAACCTTGAAAACAAAATAGAGAAAAATGCAAGAATCAATTATCAAAGACCTAGAAGAATTAATGTATAAACATACAGAGACAAGCAATACAATTACTGAAATTAAAAATACTCTAGAAGGAATCAACAGAAGAATATCTGAAGCAGAAGAACAAATTGGTGAGCTAGAAGATAAAATGGTGGAAATAACTTCTGAATAGCAGAATAAAGTAAAAAGAATGAAAAGAACTGAGGATAGTCTCAGAGACCTCTGGGACAATATCAAACACCAACATTCAAATTATAGGGGTCCCAGAAGAGGAAGAGAAAAAGAAAGCGTATGAGAAAATTTTTGAAGAGATCAGAGTTGAAAATTTCCCCAACATGGAAAAGGAAATAGTCAATCAAGTCCAAGAGACTCAAAGAGTCCCATATAGGATAAACCCAAGAAGAAACACACCAAGACACATGCTAATCAAACTAACAGAGACTAAACACAAAGAAAGAATATTAAAAGCAGCAAGGGAAAAACAACAAGTAACATACAAGGGAAATGCCATAGGCTTAACAGGTGATCTTTCAGCAGAAACTCTGCAGGCCAGAAGGGAATGGCAGGATATATTTAGAGTACTGAAAGGGAAAAATCTACAACCAAGATTACTGTACCCGGCAAGCATCTCATTCAAAATTGATGGAGAAAGAAAAAGAGTTTTTCAGACAAGCAAAAGTTAAGAGAATTCAGTACCGTCAAACCAACTTTACACCAAATGTTAAAGGGAATTATATAATCAAGAAATACAAGAGAAGAAAAGAGATCTACAAAATCAAACCCAAACAATTAAGAAAATGGCAATAGGAAGATATATATCAATAATTACTTTAAATGTAAATGGATTAAATGCTCCAACCAAAAGACACAGACTGGTTTGATGGATACAAAAACAAGACTCATATATATGCTGTCTACAAGAACCCACTTCAGATCTCAAGACACATATAGACTGAAAGTGAGAGGATGGAAAAATATATTCCATGCAAATGGGAACCAAAAGAAAGCTGGAGTGGCAATCCTCATATCAGACAAAATAGACCTTAAAATAAAGAAGACTACAAGAGATAAGGAAGGGCACTACACAATGATCAAAGGATCAATCCAAGAGGAAGCTATAACAATTTTAAATATCTATGCACCCAGCAAAGGAGAACCTCAATACATAAGACAAACACTAACAGCATAAAAGGAAAAATTGACAGTAACACAGTAATAGTAGGAGACTTTATCAACCCACTCACATCAATGGACAGATCATCAAAACAGAAAATTAATAAGGAAACACAAGTCTTAAATGATACATTAGATGAGATGAATCTCATTGATACCTTTAGGACATTCCATCATAATATAGATGAAAACATCTTTTCATCAAGCGCACATGGAACATTCTCCAGAATAGACCACATCAAACCTCAGGAAACTTAAGAAAATTGAAATCATATCAAGCATCTTCTCTGACCACAATACTATGAAACTAGACATCACAAGAAAAAAAAAACTGTAAGAAACACAAACACTTGGAGATTAAACAACATATTTCTAAATAACCAACAGGTTACTGAAGAAATCAAAAGGGAAATTTAAAAAATTGCTAGAAACAAATGACAATGAAAACATGACAGCTCAAAATTTATGGGATACAGCAAAAGCAGTTCTAAGAGGGAAGTTTATAGCAATACAATCCTACATTAAGAAACAAGAAAAACATCAAATAGACAACTTAACTTCACACCTAAAACAACTGGAAAAAAAAACAAAGTTAGTAGAAGGAAAGAAATCATAAAGATCCAAGTAGAAATAAATGAAAAAGAAATGAAAGAAATAATAGTAAAGATTAATAAAACTAAAAGCTGGTTTTTGAGAAGATAAACAAAATTGACAAGCCTTTAGCCAGACTCATCAAGGAAAAAAGATAGAAGAATCAGATGAACAAAATTAGGAATGAAAAAGGAGAGGTTACAACAGACAATGCAGAAATACAAAGGATTGTAAGAGACTATTATGAACAACTATAAGTGAACTCTGGGAGTTGGTGTTGGACAGGGAGGCCTGGCATCGGACGCGACTGAGCGACTGAACTGAACTGATATGGCAATAAAATGGATAACCTGGAAGAAATGCACAGATCCTTAGAAAAGTTCAATCTTCCAAGACTGAACCAGGAAGAAATAGAAATTATGAACAACCTAATGACAAGCACTGAAATTGAAGCTATGATCAAAAATCTCCCAAAAAACAAAAGTCCAGGGCCAGATGGCTTCATAGGAGAATTCTATCAAACATTTAGAGATGAGCTAATGCCTATCCTTCTAAAACTCTCCTAAAAAAATTGCAGAGGAAGGAACACTTCCAAACTCATTCTATGAGGCCACCTTTACCCTGATACCAAAACCAGACAAAGACAACACACAAAAAGAAAACTACAGGCCAATACCACCGATGAACATAGATGCAAAAATGCTCAACAAAATGTTAGCAAACAAAATTCAGCAACACATCAAAAGCTCATACACCATGATCAAGTTGGGTTTATTCCAGGAATGCAAGGATTCTTCAATACACACAAGTCAATCAATGTGATATACTATATTAACAAATTGAAAGATAAAACCATATGACAATAGATGCAGAAAAAGCCTTTGACAAAATTCAGCACCCATTTATGATTCAGTTCAGTTCAGTTCAGTTCAGTCGCTCAGTCGTGTCGGACTCTTTGTGACCCCATGAATCCCAGCACGCCAGGCCTCCCTGTCCATCACCAACTCCCAGAGTTCACTCAGACTCACATCCATCGAGTCCGTGATGCCATCCAGCCATCTCATCCTCAGTCATCCCCTTCCCCTCCTGCCCCCAATCCCTCCCAGCATCAAAGTCTTTTCCAATGAGTCAACTCTTTGCATGAGGTGGCCAAAGTACTGGAGCTTCAGCTTTAGCATCATTCCTTCCAAAGAAATCCCAGGGCTCATCTCCTTCAGAATGGACTGGTTGGATCTCCTTGCAGTCCAAGGGACTCTCAAGAGTCTTCTCCAGCACCACAGTTCAAACGCATCAATTCTTCAGTGCTCAGCCTTCTTCACAGTCCAACTCTCACATCCATACATGACCACTGGAAAAACCATAGCCTTGACTAGATGGACCTTAATCAGGAAAGTAAGTCTCTGCTTTTGAATATGCTATCTAGGTTGGTCATAACTTTTCTTCCAAGGAGTAAGCGTCTTTTAATTTCATGGCTGCAGTCACCATCTGCAGTGATTTTGGAGCCCAAAAAAATAAAGTCTGACACTCTTTCCACTGTTTCCCCATCTATTTCCCATGAAGTGATGGGACCGGCAGCCATGATCTTTGTTTTCTGAATGTTGAGCTTTGAGCCAACTTTTTCACTCTCCACTTTCACTTTCATCAAGAGGCTTTTAGCTCCTCTTCACTTTCTGCCATAAGGGTGGTGTCATCTGCATATCTGAGGTTATTGATATTTCTCCCGGCAATCTTGATTCCAGCTTCTGTGATTAAAACTCTTCAAATAATGGGTATACAAGGAACCTACCTCAACATAGTAAAGGCCATATGTGATAAGCCTACAGCAAACATTATTCCCAATGGTGAAAATCTGAAAGCATTCCCCCTCAGATCAGGACTAAGACAAGGGTGTCCACTTTCACCACTATAATTCATCATAGTTCTGGAAGTCGTAGTTACAGCAATCAGAGAAGACAAACAAAAGGAATTCCAATTGGAAAAGAAGAAGTAAAGCTCTCACTGCTTGCAGATGACATGATACTGTACATAGAAAACCCTAAATATAGTATCAGGAAATTACTAGAGCCAATCAGTGAATTTATTAAAGTTGCAGGATAGAAAATCAATACACTGAAATCACTTGCATTTCTATATATTAACAATGAAAAATCAGAAAAAGAATTAAGGAATCAATCCCATTCACCATTGAAACAAAAAGAATTAAATATCTAGGAATAAACTTACCTAAGGAGACAAAAGAACTGTACACAGAAAATTATAAGAGACTAATGAAAGAAATCAAAGATGACATAAACTGATGGAGAGATGTTCCATGTTTCTGGGTAAGAAGAATCAATATTGTGAAAAAGACTATTTTACCAAATGCAAACCACAGATTCAATGTGATCCCTATCAAATTACCAATGGCATTTTTCATAGAATTAGAACAAAAAATTTCACAATTCAGGAATACAAAAGACCCTAAATAGCCAAAGCAGTCTTGAGAAAGAATGGAACTGGAGGCGTCAACCTTCCAGACTTCAGACTATGCTACAAAGCCACAGTCATCAAGACAGTATGGTACTGGCACAAAAACATAAAATAGACCAATGGAACAAGATAGAAAGCCCAGAAATAAGCCCATACACCTATGGGTACCTTATCTTTGACAAAGGAGGCAAGAATATACAATGGAGAAAAGATTTCCTTATGTGTAATATCCAGAGAAGGCAATGGCACCCCACTCCAGTACTCTTGCCTGGAAAATCCCATGGACAGAGGAGCCTGGTAGGCTGCAGTCCATTGGGTTGCTAAGAGTCAGACGTGACTGAGTGACTTCACTTTCACTTTTCACTTTCATGCATTGGAGAAGGAAATGGCAACCCACTCCAGTGTTCTTGCCTGGAGAATCCCAGGGAAGAGGGAGCCTGGTGAGCTGCCGTCTATGGGGTCGCACAGAGTCGGACACGACTGAAGCTACTTAGCAGTAGCAGAGAAGACTGAAGGCATCACAACTGTCTGCTAGCTAGAAGAATCGGTAATGTGACTATTATCCACAACTAGAGTGGTACCTTTTATATGCATAGGCTGTGAAGCCTTGTAAGAACTGCTTTATGTATCCACAAGATTAAAGGTAAGTTCCATAAGAGTAAGGTCCCAGCCATTCATGTTTATAACCACTTACCCAAAAGATACAATGATATTTAGGGAAAGAAATATTTCCATTTAGGTTCTGTACTAAGTATGTGGAAAACTGTAGTGGGGATAATATTAGAATGAACAGATGAAGACAGAACATGGAGAACAGTCAATGTCAGTGTAAGGAGTTGAGGTTTATTCTGAAGTAACCAGTCATCCTTGAAGGTGTTGAACTGGAAGGTGATGGTGGAGAGCTGGTTTCCTTCCACCCACCACTTCTAGAGAATAAGTCTTGTTTCATTCTGCATTGAAATGTAAATAAATGCACACAAGGAACTATTTCAGTTATAATGTATATACTACCTTGAGGGACTTTTTTTTTTAACCTTAGTCATAGGTATAGGAAGAGCTAATGTCAATTATCTTACTTCATCCTGGTAAATAGAATGGAGCTTTTAAAAGAGAACCAAGCTATATCCTCTACAGTCCAAAGAACAATGAATTCCCACATACTTTCTAGGTATGTGGCCCTGAAATCTGGAATTTGCTAAATGACAGAATGTCCATAAACTCTTTGTGACTCTGTGGACTGTAGCCCACCAGGATCTTCTGTCTATGGAATTCCCCAGACAAGAATACTGGAGTGGAGTGCCATGCCCTCCTCCAGGGGATATTCCCAATCCAGGGAGTGAACCCACAGTTCCTGCCTTGGTAGGTGAGTTCTTTATCACTAGTGCCACTTGAGAAGCCCCAAAGAAGGCTGAGCACCAAAGAATTGATGCTTTTGAACTGCAGCATTAGAAAAGATTCTTGAGAGTCCCTTGGACTGCATGGAGATCAAACTTTGTCAATCCTAAAGGAAATCAACTCTGAATATTCATTGGAAGGACTGATGCTAACGCTGGAGCTTCAATACTTTGGCCACCTGATGCGAAGAGACAACTCATCTAAAAAGACCCTGATGCTGGGAAGAGGAGAAGGGGTCGACCGAGGATGAGATGGTTGGATGGCGTATCACCAACTCAATGGACATGAGTCTGAGAAAACTCCAGGACATAGTGAAGGACAGGGAAGCCTGGTGTGCTACAGTTCCTGGGGTAGCAAGAAGCTGAACAACGACTTAGAGACCGAACAACAACAAATGTAGCCAATCAACAACTGCAGAGAACAATCACAAAGCAGCCTTGATAGGTACAGAAACTGTTCCTTTGCAGCTTCCAGTCTCAAAATGATTTGTTTTGAAAGTTTTCAAACATTCTTTTACAAGTGGTTGACCAGTTTTCCCAGCACCACTTGTTAAAGAGATTGTCTTTACTCCATTGTATATTCTTGCCTCCTTTGTCAAAGATAAGGTGTCCATATGTGTGTGGATTTATCTCTGGGCTTTCTATTTTGTTCCATTGATCTATATGTCTGTCTTTGTGCCAGTACCATACTGTCTTGATGACTGTGGCTTTGTAGTAGAGCCTGAAGTCAGGCAAGTTGATTCCTCCAGTTCCATTCTTCTTTCTCAAGATTGCTTTGGCTATTCGAGGTTTTTTGTATTTCCATACAAATCTTGAAATTATTTGTTCTAGTTCTGTGAAAAATGTGGCTGGTAGCTTGATGGGGATTGCATTGAATTTGTAAATTGCTTTGGGTAGTATACTCATTTTCACTATATTGATTCTTCCAATCCATGAACATGGTATATTTCTCCATCTATTAGTGTCCTCTTTGATTTCTTTCATCAGTGTTTTATAGTTTTCTATATATAGGTCTTTAGTTTCTTTAGGTAGATATATTCCTAAGTATTTTATTCTTTTCGTTGCAATGGTGAATGGAATTGTTTCCTTAATTTCTTTTCTACTTTCTCATTATTCGTGTATAGGAATGCAAGGGATTTCTGTGTGTTGATTTTATATCCTGCAACTTTACTATATTCATTGATGAGCTCTAGTAATTTTCTGGTGGAGTCTTTAGGGTTTTCCATGTAGAGGATCATGTCATCTGCAAACAGTGAGAGTTTTACTTCTTCTTTTCCAATTTGGATTCCTTTTATTTCTTTTTCTGCTCTGATTGCTGTGGCCAAAACTTCCAGAACTATGTTGAATAGTAGCGGTGAAAGTGGACACCCTTGTCTTGTTCCTGACTTTAGGGGAAATGCTTTCAATTTTTCACCATTGAGGATAATGTTTGCTGTGGGTTTGTCATAGATAGCTTTTATTATGTTGAGGTATGTTCCTTCTATTCCTGCTTTCTGGAGAGTTTTTACCATAAATGGATGTTGAATTTTGTCAAAGGCCTTCCTAGATCACTTTCTAACACCGCACACAAAAATAAACTCAAAATGGATTAAAGATCTAAATGTAAGATCAGAAACTATAAAACTCCTAGAGGAGAACATAGGCAAAACACTCTCAGACATAAATCACAGCAGGATCCTCTATGATCCACCTCCCAGAATTCTGGAAATAAAAGCAAAAATAAACAAATGGGATCTAATTAAAATTAAAAGCTTCTGCACAACAAAGGAAAATATAAGCAAGGTGAAAAGACAGCCTTCTGAATGGGAGAAAATAATAGCAAATGAAGCAACTGACAAACAACTAATCTCAAAAATATACAAGCAACTTCTGCAGCTCAACTCCAGAAAAATAAACGACCCAATCAAAAAATGGGCCAAAGAACTAAATAGACATTTCTCCAAAGAAGACATACGGATGGCTAACAAACACATGAAAAGATGCTCAACATCACTCATTATTAGAGAAATGCAAATCAAAACCACAATGAGGTACCACTTCACACCAGTCAGAATGGCTGCGATCCAAAAATCTGTAAGCAATAAATGCTGGAGAGGGTGTGGAGAAAAGGGAACCCTCCTACACTGTTGGTGGGAATGCAAACTAGTACAGCCACTATGGAGAACAGTGTGGAGATTCCTTAAAAAATTGCAAATAGAACTACCTTATGACCCAGCAATCCCACTGCTGGGCATACACACCGAGGAAACCAGAATTGAAAGAGACACATGTACCCCAATGTTCATCGCAGCACTGTTTATAATAGCCAGGACATGGAAACAACCTAGATGTCCATCAGCAGATGAATGGATAAGAAAGCTGTGGTACATATACACAATGGAGTATTACTCAGCCGTTAAAAAGAATTCATTTGAATCAGTTCTGATGAGATGGATGAAACTGGAGCCGATTATACAGAGTGAAGTAAGCCAGAAAGAAAAACACCAATACAGTATACTAACACATATATATGGAATTTAGGAAGATGGCAATGACGACCCTGTATGCAAGACAGGGAAAGAGACACAGATGTGTATAACGGACTTTTGGACTCAGAGGGAGAGGGAGAGGGTGGGATGATTTGGGAGAATGACATTCTAACATGTATACTATCATGTGAATTGAATCGCCAGTCTATGTCTGACGCAGGATGCAGCATGCTTGGGGCTGGTGCATGGGGATGACCCAGAAAGATGTTATGGGGAGGGGAGGTGGGAGGGGGTTCATGTTTGGGAATGCATGTAAGAATTAAAGATTTTAAAATTTAAAAAATAAAAAACTAAAAAAAAAAAAATAAAATAAAATAAAAAATAAAAAAAATAAAAGTCACTGAAAGTTTTCAAACATTGAAATATTAAATACAACCATCATCCAAGTTTCCATTTTGCATCAGTTGACTTTGTTGACAAATTGTATCTATATTCAACACTCCTGTGTTGAAAACAAAAATGGATTGCCTATTCTAGATTTTTCTCTCCTAGTTTGTTTTATGTATTTATTTAAAATCTGAACGTGTATTAATTACACTACATTTCTATGAAAGTGCATCAACTTTGTGTCAGAACAATTGGCTTAACTGTGAAAAGTAGGCATGTTAATCACTAGGTTATGTTGGTTAAAGCTCATTAACATGGAAAGAAAATGAATGTTAAAGTTCAGCCTTTCAATCTGAATTTGAGCTGTGGCTCTCTGGAAAACTTATTTAACTTAATCTAGGCTCTAAAATGTCTCTTATAAGATTGAGATAAAAATGTGAGAAAAACAGATTTTCATGAAGAATAAATAAAATGCTGAAACCCCACATATAGCCTCTAGACAAATTTAGTTGTCATTTTGTTCCCTTTCTATTCTACATCAGATAGTTGTTTTAAATAATATTTTAAAAATGAATGTTATTGGAGTCTTTTTCTTACGAACATTTACACATTGTGTTGCTTACATTTTGCTATCATCAAAACGAGAGGCAATTTAAATCATTTAAAATTTAAATTTAAAATCAGGAACACAACTACTAGACATTTTCTAAATTAACATATGGAATACATTTCATCAGAAAGATAAGAAAATGAATGGTATGAATTAATAACTGAAATTCTTCACCATAGCTTTCATAACCATACACTAAGTAAAGAAAAAGCTACTTGTCCATGTTTAGTTCACATTTTATAATATCAAGCATTTTTGCTCCAACCAAATAAGACCACTTAACAATTCCTATATAATTCATTTATTTATTTATTTTCTCTATCTGAACCACTTTTTCCTCTTCTCCAAATCTTCAATAGAAGCCAAGGTAAAATGCTAATCTTATTCATACATACTGCACAGTCTCAGGTCTAGATATTTTATTTTCTTCCTGGCCCTCCTCTTAAGTCAGTCTTTAAGAACCACTAGCAATATTTTCCTACTCAACCCTATTTGTTCACCTGTCTTAGCCTCTCTTTTCCCCAACAGTGTCTAACACACTGATTGGGCCACCAACTCTGACTCCTTTGAAACACCCAGAATAGTTTCTTCCCTTTTTCAATGTTCATCATGTATTAGCAAAGTTGTACTAAATGGAAATATGATATAAAATTATTTTCTTAAATTTCTTGACAACTAAAAGGAAAAATAAGGTTAAATAATTTAACTGTCTATTAAATAAGGCTCATAAAGTTATTTGGAATAATTATACATTTTACTCTGATTTCTAGGATAAATGTATCTCATAAGTCATAATATAAAGTTTTCCACATGATAACTGGACAAGTGAAAACAGCTTTCCAACAGATTTTTTAAAATTTTTGTTAAAACTAGACATCCACAAGCAAAAAAAATAAATCTAGACACAGACCTTATTCTCTTCACAAAATCTATGAATTCATGAACTGCAGACCTAAATGTAAAATGAAAAACTATAAAACTCCTAGAAGATAACATAGGAGAAAATCTAGATGGCCATGTGTATAAAGTGATGACTTTTTAGATACAATGCCAAAGTCATGATCCCAGAAAGAAATAATTAATAAGCTGGACTTCATTAATATTAAAAACTTCTGTTCTACTAAAGATATTGTCACGAGAATGAGAAAAAAATCACAGATTGAAAGCAAATATTTACAAAAGATACAATTGATACAAGACTATGATCCAAAATATATAAAGAACTCTTAGAACTCAACTATAGCAAGCAACCCTGATTGAAAAAGGGGCCAAAGATCTTAACAAACACCTCGCCAAGATATACAGATGGCAAATACACGTAAAGATGCTCCAAACCATATGTCATCATATGTGTATACTGAAGTCATGTGTATACTGAAGTGAAGTAAAAGTACCTCAGTCGTGTCCAACTCTTTGCGACCCCATGGACTGTAGCCCACCAGGTTCCTCTATCCATGGGATTTCCCAAGCAAGAATACTGGAATGGGTTGCCATTTCTTCCTACAACATGTCAACAAGGAAATTCAAATAAAAACGATGATATATCACTATGCATCTATCAGAATGGTTAAAATACAGAACACTGACAGCACCAAAAGCTGGTGAGGATTTAAGGCAGCAGGAGCTCTCATTCATCACTGGTGAGAATGCAAAATCATATAGCCATTTTGGAAGACAGTTGGGTGTTTTCTTATCAAACTAAATATTCACTTACTGTGTGATCCAATGAACAGAATTTCTTGATATTACCCAAAGGAGTTGAAAAGTTATGTTCATACAAAAACTTGCATGTGGATATTTATAGCAAATTTATTATTAATTGCCAAAACTTGGAAGCTACTGTTTTCCACTAGCCAAATAAATAAATCAACTGGTATATCCAGACAATGGCATATCATTCAGCACTTAAAAAAAAAAAATGACCAAGTCACAATAGGACATGGAGGAACCTTAAATGCCTAAGTGCAAGAAGTCAGTTTGAAAAAGTTACATATTATTACAAATGTACCACTCATGCATGGGATGTTGAAAATAGAGGAGGATATGCATGTGTGAGGGGAGGGGAAATATAGGGAATCTCTGTACATTATCCTCAATTGTTATAAACCTAAACAACACATATACATATGGGGAAGCTACTGACAATAGCAAAGAATCTTTGCTAAGATAATTTTTTTTAATATTACTCATACTCTAATTTTAACTTCAGGAAAACGAATGACATTATTCAGCAATATTGTGTGCTGATTTTAGTCCTTAACATAGGTCAGAACTTGGAGAATATTTAAGAGTAACTGGTTATCTTGTCTCTTTAAATCATCCCATGTTCAAGTAAATTTTGACAAGACCTGGTGATTTGCAGACAATTTGTGGTGTGACTCTGACAAGTGCCCAGAGCACAGATATCTGCGTTGCTGATTAAAGAGCACTACAGGCGTCTTACATACCAGATGTGCAGATGGCAGAGTTTATAAAATCTTCTGGAATGTCTGGAGTCTGTTTTGCATTCTCACCCAGATAGAAAGCCGTATAATTTCCAGAAAGCATAATGATGGGACGCAGGAAGAAAGGTATGTGTTTGTGTGTGGGCAGGGTAAGAGGATATGGGGAGAAAGCAGGAAAAGGGGAGTAAAAGGGGACATTCAAGTCTGCTCAAATAATTTGTAAAACACTCATTAGCTAGCTGAGCATTTTATGCTTCAAAGCGTGGAAGCGAAGATTATGTTCTGAAATACTGCTTTTATGATACAATGAAAAAGAGTACAAATTAGCAATTTATTGCTTTGACTTAACACTACCACAGAGTAACTCTGATGTAACAGGATAGCTGCTTTTGAAACAAATGAAAACAACAACAAAAATATTTTATTAGTAATAGGCAAATGCATTTAATTGGACTGAATACTTTAGCAAGAATGAAGACCTGCAATTCATGGATTCTCTTTTCTTTTCTCCTTTCCCAGTAATAAATGTTATACCAGATGCCTTCAAATTAGTGGAACCCCTGAAGACACAAATCTTCCTTTGCTACCTCCTTTCTTCTTTCCTTCTTACCCATTACACTGGGCATGATGCAGTTCTTTTGTGAGCAAAGTCTGACACAACCCTTCTTCTCTTATTGGAGCTTATCATTTAACTTCTTTTATAGTACTTATCCGTTTGCATTATTGTTAAGAGGTTTGTCCTCGCCCACTAGCTTGGCAAAGAATAATAGAGCAGATGTGGGTATCCTTTTCATGGCAACAAAATCAATACATATGACTGAGCCCTCCTCACCCCTAATCCCTTCCATTCCCACCAGCTACTTATAAACATCTAGAGGACCACGGGATTCTCTAACGTTCCTTGTTACTCCAATTTCTTAGCCCTCCCACCCCGCTATGATCCATTCTCTTATGCTAACCCCCAACTGTTGAGGAAATCAGTAGCATTGAAACACAAACACCTTTAGGAAGATTATTTTATTTATTGCTGTATTTAAACATAAGTTTCCTGAGGAATTCCCTGGCAGTCCAGTGGTTAGGACTCTGCACCATCACTTCTGTACTATTTCCGCTGAAGTTTCCTAACTAATCAGAAAAGCCGTTAGCTTAACCACTCAGTTCTCAGACACAAGCAGAATTTGATTACACATCTCAGCAGTTCACTATCACTGCCTGTCCTCCCCACAAAACATGCCAGGTGCACAGCAAAGTTAGTCTCTTCTGCCCTTGAGAAGGCAAAAGATATTATATCTTGGTATATTAAATTGTTACAGTTCTTCCTGATTCTTGTTCTGATACGCCAGCCTCTTCCGATGAATTGCGTGATCTAGGCCATCACCTCAGACCTTTTAGAGGACCTATATTCTGCTGCCTTCTCTGAAAGGCCACCTACATATCCCAAATTTTGTACATGTTCCCTGCTGTAGGCATCATAAAGTTTCTAAATAGTTCAAAATCTCTCACATAATCTTAAGAAAGAAGCTAGCAGGAGATGAACTCAGAAACTGGTGTATCTCAATCAGGGGCTTTCTATCTAATGAGGGGAAAGTATTTGTTAACACCTGCACTCATAACACACCACTCCAGTGCTCTTGCCTGGAAAATCCAATGGACGGAGGAGCCTGGTAGCCTGCAGTCCATGGGGTTACAAAGAGTCAGACACGACTGAGCGACTTCACTTTCACTTTCATGCATTGTAGAAGGAAATGGAAACCCACTCCAGTGTTCTTGCCTGGAGAATCCCAGGGATTGGGGGAGCCCGGTGGGCTGCCGTCTATGGGGTCGCACGGAGTCGGACACGACTGAAGGGCTTAGCAGCAGCAGCAGCAGCAGCACTCATAACAACATTATTCTCAGGGAGAAACTTGGTTTGATGGGAAAAATAACTTTTAAGCCCTTGAGATAAACGTATTTCCAGTAATTACTGAATAATTCAAAACAATCTTTCGGTTGAGGAAACACTAGAAAACCTGGGGATTGGGGAAATGAACAAAATAATCTATGTGAAGGTTTAGAAGAACTAAACAGTTATTGATAGGTGGAGAGAGAGGGTTCCACAACCAGCAAGCATCTGAAAGTGAATTCAGGAGTCTTGAGTCAAAAATTTAATTCTTACACATGCTTTTTGCCTGCCAGTCTGAAAGGAAAGAACAACGTGATGTTTTCCCTTCTTCTCTCAACCAGGCACCACAGATAGAGACGTAAGAGGGTTGACTTTGATAAGAATTTTTACCGTTTGCTGGCGTCTGTCAGTCTCCCCAGAATTCTGCGGGCTCTGGAGCCAGTGGGGTGTGCCAGTGGGTCTCATTCTGGTCATGAGAAATAGAAGAGGAGGAAAAATTTTTTTCCTCTACGCTTTACCGTGAGCGCTCAGGTGAGACCCCTTTTCTTTGATGCGTCCCCTGAATGGATAAACTAACCTACGTGAAAAGATCTCCGTTGTGGCCGCTGTAATTCAGGATTATCTTTGGTAAAGTTAACATGCTTGTTGGCCTTAAAAAAAAAAAAAAAAAAAAAAAACTGTATGCACCTCTTGCTGGGCCTAGACTGGCTTAAGTCGGACCCGGAACCAATCTGGTTTCTAACCCGTGCGTGGTCCGAGCCTCCACCCGGTCGGCTTTCTAAGTAGGACCCCATAAAACCTCAGACTCTGGCGGGTTTCTAAGGTGGACCAAAGCTAACTCCAGTCTTTTCCAGACCCAGTGAGGAAAACAAATTCTCAAAGCCTAAAAGCTCTTCAGATAACAGGCGCAGAGCCTCTGACTGACCCAGCGGTTCTTCAGGCTGCAGAGGCCCCAAGTTCAGGGCTCCGCAGGTACCATGTCTGGTTGCTGGTCACTCATAGGCATGTCAAGTTCTCCTTCCATTCCTGCTTCTTACTGTTACTAACAAAACTGTTAAAAGATTAACTGAGACATACTATGATTCTTAAGAGTTTATTTGAACAAAGATCGATTTCCGATCGGGCATCATCTAGCCGAGCAGATAGAAAGGAGCTTTGGGGAGCGGTTCAAAATGAAAGAATTTTATAGACAGAAGGGAGCAGGAAAGAAAAAAATAAACTAGGCTGAGAAGCGGTGAGTTAATGAGAAGTTACTTTCCTTCAGGGATTGACAGGGGTCTATCAGGCAGATGACCCCACTAGTGCTGATCAGGAGATTCTGACTAGTTTAAGGTTCCATTTCTGAGAGAACCGGAACTGTAATTAAGTTAAATCTACTCTGGTGACATAGTGCTTAGCCTAAGTAACTCCATTTTGGGCCTATTTTCTTACTTTTAACAAGATTTATAAAACTTAACACTGTATGATATTGGTCCCAAAATTACAATTGACCAAAGTAAGAAAAAAAAAAAAATCCAGAAACACATCCACACATTTTTAGGCACTTGATTTGTTACCCTAACATACCTATCTCTTTTCATTAAACGTTGCTGAAACCTTTAGATATCTCTGTTTTTAAAAATTAGCACTTATAGTATTCACAAAAATTTATTTTAGGTATATTTAGATTTCTGAATATGAAAGGCACAATTATAATGCTTCTAGAAAAAAAGACACAAGATATTAATTTAAAGGCCTTAAATATAAAATTTCTTAAACAAGATACTATAATATTGTGATTCATAATAAATATATATTTGGTCTTCCTCTAGTTCCTGGCACGTAGGTCCTCAAACCTGGTGCCATAGAATTGTCTGGTATGAAAACCCCTATCCCTGCCCCCACACATACATCTGGTGACCAAAGTACAGCAGCATTCAAAGTATTGTGTACAGTGTAAAGAAAAACAATAGTGTGTGTTTTTACAGATATAAAAAGAATAACAGAAGAAAATATTTTCAGTTGTTCATCAAAATAAGGGTTTCAGCTTAGTAAAGATACTATACTTAGTAAAGACACTAAAGAAAGCAAAACAGTTAACTCGAGAGCAGGAAACGATATTGCAAAATATATAACTTTCAAAGATCATAAATGTATTTGGGAATCACAAAGAACTCCTACACAGGAATGTGAGAAAGATAACCAATATTCAAGTCTACAAGTCTTGAACAAATGCTTTAGGAGAGAAGATAGTAAAATAAACAGATAAAAGGGAGCTCAATTTCTTCAGTAATCAAGCAATTGTAAGTTAAAATCATAATGAAATATTGCTACAAACTCACCAGAAAGACTAAATTTGAAGTATGACAATTCTAAATGTTAACAAAAGTCGAGCTACTTAGAACAAGGATAAATTTGAGAGATATGTTCTTTGTTACCTCTTGCCAAAGGCAAAAATGATACTGGCTCCAGAATATCAATTTGTTTTTGAGTTTAATGGCTAAGCTGTAATCTTTTAAGAATTTTCTAACAGATATCTTTTCCAATGGGCAGGTTGTTAACACAGGCTATTCCATAACCATAATTGACGTTTTCAAACTGGTGCTGGAGAAGACTCGAGAGTTCCTTGGACAGCAAGGATATCAAACCCCATTGGAAGGATTGATGCTGAAGCTGAAGCTCCAATACTTTGGCCACCTCATTAGAAGAGCTGACTCATTGGAAAAGATCCCGATGCTGGGAAAGACTGAAGGCAGGAGGAGAAGGGGATGACAGAGGATGAGATGGTTGGATGGCATTGTTGATTCAATGGACATCTACTCAGAAATTAAAGCTATTTCTAGTTTTCTAAAGCATCACTGATGATGTGGCTAGCAGTTACTTCCAGTGTCAAATATCAGTGATATCAGAGACCAACAGTAGAGTCTCTGCTGAGAGATGTCAGCAGTAGTGTTTGAGCAAACTCTTGGAGATAGTGAAGGAGAGGGAAGCCTGGCATGCTGCGGTCCATGGGGTTCCAAAGAGTTGACATGACTTAGCAACTGAGCAACAGTAGTGATTTCATCTAAATTCTGTACAAGTCATATGAACAACTGTAGGGTTTTTGTTGTTGTTGTTCATTTGCTTCTTTCTAGTTCCCATCAAACTTTACAAAACTAGGGGCAGGGTTTCCAGATTGCTCCATAATGGTTTAAGTCTGACAATTTGTTATTATATAGTTAGATAAAAGGCATATCCCTAAAACAGTTTGTACAGAGTAGTTTTGACTTAACCTTCTTATCTCCACAATCTCATCAGTCAACAGTATTCAACAATCAGAATATTGAATGTTCCATTTCTTTTCTTCCTTAATATGAGTGCAAGTAAAGGAAGGTGAATTATTCAATAATCAATGATATTAATTTTTGATTAGGGACATAAATGAGGTTTCCCCTAGACTTATCCTACAGATGGACATTTAGCATTGTTATTACATATCTACTAGTTCAGCTTGATAAATTTACTAATTGGCTGTTTGTGTGGCTTTAAAGATAATGAAGATATATACTAATTGGCTGTTTGTGTGGCTTTAAAGATAATGAAGATATATGTACCCCAATGTTCATCGCAGCACTGTTTATAATAGCCAGGACATGGAAACAACCTAGATGTCCATCAGCAGATGAATGGATAAGAAAGCTGTGGTACATATACACAATGGAGTATTACTCAGCCGTTAAAAGAATTCATTTGAATCAGTTCTGATGAGATGGATGAAACTGGAGCCGATTATACAGAGTGAAGTAAGCCAGAAAGAAAAACACCAATACAGTATACTAACACATATATATGGAATTTAGGAAGATGGCAATGACGACCCTGTATGCAAGACAGGGAAAGAGACACAGATGTGTATAACGGACTTTTTGGACTCAGAGGGAGAGGGAGAGGGTGGGATGATTTGGGAGAATGACATTCTAACATGTATACTATCATGTGAATTGAATCGCCAGTCTATGTCTGACGCAGGATGCAGCATGCTTGGGGCTGGTGCATGGGGATGACCCAGAAAGATGTTATGGGGAGGGGAGGTGGGAGGGGGGTTCATGTTTGGGAATGCATGTAAGAATTAAAGATTTTAAAATTTAAAAAATAAAAAACTAAAAAAAAAAAAAATTAAAAAAAAAATTAAAAAAAAAAAAAAAGATAATGAAGAGGGCAATGCCATCCTTTTCTTCTAGGAAGCCAAGTAAAAATATAAGGAGAATAACGGATAGAAATATAAATGATATCTCAAAAGAAACTAGAGAGAGATCTGACTTAATCATTAATTATATAACATGTTAAATAAAATCTTACTAAAATGATTATTGAGTGACTTATATGCTCCAAATACTAACTAGGATATGCAGAAGTAAACAAGAAAAAGTTGCAAAGTATGTGAAAGGGCTGCTAAATTTAGTAACTATCATAAAGAAAAATAGAAGGCTATCAAGAGGTAATGTACACGGCTGAAGACTTCAGAAAAAGCTGCCCCATTCACTGAATTAAATAGCCTAAATCTAGACTTGGGGGAATCTGGCAACTCGTGGTTTGGACCCAGCTTAACATGAAAATTTAAGGAACAAAGGAAGATTGAGCTAAACCCAGGATTATGCACAGACAAATTATATCTGCCAGAAACCACGTTTCAGAAAGGCAAAATGGAGGAGAGGAATGATGCATGCTGAGCATCTTTGCAGCACCAGTCTTAGTTGGCTCAGAAAATCAAAAACTAAATAATTTACACATGCAATCCTATGGGGAACTATTGATGGCCCACAGACATGATGCTGGCTATCCCATTACAGAAACTATCTGAAAGTAGTTGGTTTTGGAAGGTAGTACCTATTTGAAGAAAGCGAGTCATAGTTATTAAGAACAATGTAGAATATCTCAGGAATGGTTTGCCACAGTGGTTAAAGCTGTTTCTAGTTTTCTAAAGCAGCACAATGGCGACCCACTCCAGTACTCTTGCCTGGAAAATCCCATGGACGGAAGAGCCTGGTGGGCTGCAATCCATGGGGTCGCTAAGAGTCGGACATGACTGAGCAACTTCACTTTCACTTTTCACTTTCATGCACTGGAGAAGGAAATGGCAAGCCACTCCTGTGTTCTGGCCTGGAGAATCCCAGGGACGAAGGAGCCTGGTGGGCTGCTGTCTATGGGATCACACAGAGTCAGACACGACTGAAGCGACTTAGCAGCAGCACCAGCAAAGCAGCACTGATGATGTGGCTAGCAGTTATTTCTAGTGTCAAATATCAGTGATGTCAAGGAGACCAGCATTGGTATCTCTGCTGAGAGATGTCAGCAGTGGTATCTTCGTGAAGGAGTTCTACACGTGGGTTTTGAAGCTGTTCCTAGCAGTATATCCCCTCTGTCCGACCAGGTTCTGTGAGCCATCCATGGGCTTTAACACATTCTGTTTCTCTTAAATTAGACAGAAATAGGCCTTGGCTGGGGTTTTGGAGTAAGTATGGTCAGGTGAAGTCCAACTCTTAACCTATTTATGTTCGTACTTGTGGAGTAAATGTGACCGGAAGAAGATCCACACACATAAAAACTGCTTGGTCACACTTGAAATTTATCACCTCAGTTATCCCACTAATTGTGGGAACAATTCTGATTGTTTTATAGCAGATAAATTATAGTTTATTTAAATAATTTCACATTGTTGGATCTATAGAGCATTTGGCTTTTTTACTGATAGAAAAATTGCTGTTATAGATTATCCAGGTAGCCAAAACTCAGTCACATTCATAATTATTTCCTTTGAACAACTTATTTTCTAGAAGTAGAGTTCTGATTCCAATCATGAAGGAGTGACTTGTATTGGACTAACTTTTCTGCTGTTACAATTATTAATGCTGAACAAGATGTAAAATACAACTGTTTGAAGGCACTGGAATACAACCGAAGTAGCTAGAGACAGGAGGGGCTACAATCGTATTAAGATGGAAAGAACATAAGGTTTCCATGTTTAGCTGGCTTGATTTCTGAGGGCAGTTAGAAATTTTCTGCCATAAGAGGCAATGGAGCCAAAGCAGGAAACAAGAATCTTAAAGGACTAAGGGGACAGAAATCGAAGTTTAAGATTGTGAGAGAGCGTACAAATAGAGTGGCAATATCTCAGATTGTCTCAATTTGGAGACTTCAGAGAAGCAGAAAATCTTCTACTGGTTCTCTTCAGGATGTTGATGGATTCCTAATTATACATGCTGGAAAACCTAAGGAAAGCACTAGCTGGAAGAAAAAAAACAGATTTCCATATCTGCCTACTTCTGAGGAATAAGATTGAATTTCAAGTTCCACCAAATCAGAAGAACTTACTAAATACCCAGGGCTTTTTTTTCTCTGAGTTACCAGAAAAGCCTTGACAGAATAACAAGAACCAAAATCTTAAAAAAAAACAACAAAAAACCTAAAATCAGCTCGTGAAAGGATGAAAGTCATCTTCTTATAATCTATTTGCCTTCTATCAAAAAAAAATTGTCTTTGGAAGAAGACATGTTATTCATACACTGTATAATTTTAATGTACTATTTCCAATAAGAAATTAAAATTTAAAAGCATGTTAAAATAGCACCAATTAAAAAGACAAGAAAAAAAATTGAAATAGACTCATGGGTGAATCAGATACTGAAATTATCAGGTATTTTAAAATAACGTAAGTGATATAATTCAAGAAAATAGAGGGAAGAATGGGAAACTTCAGTAAACACCTAGAGTACTCCCCATACACATACAATCTGTCAAATGGAAATCTATATCTGAAAAATATAATGACTAAGATGAAAATTTTACTGGAGTAGTTTATTAGCATTAAAAATAGCTCCCCTCACCCAAAAAGAAAAAAAAAAAAAACAGAAAAGAATGAGTATATCAGATCATAGGGAGGTAGAAAATATTCAGAGCAATGCACAGGGGGGAAAAAAAAACACAGCAAACGTATTTGAGACATGTAAGACAGAGGGAAAATGTTTAACAGGTCTAATCAGAGAGACAGTAATTGAAGAAATAGTGGCTTAGAATGTCCTAGACATGCCTAGATATCAAGTCACGGATTTAAGAAGGTCTACAAGCCCCACAGAGTATAAACAGAAAGAAAATTACACTTAAAGACTTCCTAGTTAAACTACTGAGAACCAAAGATAAAGTGAAATCTTTAGAGTGGAAAAGTATAAACTTCCAGTGAAAAGATCAGTAATTACTAAGAATGTAATATACAACATGATAATTAACACGGCTGTATGTTATATATGAAAGTTGTTAAGGAAGTAAATCCTAAAAGTTCTCATCACACTTTTTTATATTTCTTTAAATTTGTATCTGTATGAGATGATGAATGTTCACTAAAATTATTATGATAATCATTTCATGGTACATGTGAGTCAGATTATGTGGCATACCTTATACAGTGCTGTATGCCAATTACATCTCAATACTAGAAGAAACAAAAAACAAGAGTTAAATCTTAAGAGGTGTCAAGAGGGGGAAAGTTTAAGAAGTAAAATTATAGAGTTGAACATTTTGAGATTTTTAAATAATTAGATGTGAACTCTCAATTTATTCTCCAGAAAATTTGCACCTTTCCTCCACAGCCTTGTAATTACTGTCACAAATCTTGATTTGGCTTTGGCATTCCAAGTAGTGGAATATTTAAACCTCTTTAATCTGTTGTGGTTTCTGAATGGTGAATGAAGCTGCTGGACATTTTGGAGAGAGTCAGCCTTTCTCAAACTATTCATGAACTTTGGTCTGTTTTTATTTTGGATTAAAATACAGTTTTTAATTTGGATATTACTAAGATAGTGTTCCCATGCATATTTGTGCCAAATTTTGCCTACACATATGTACATAAGGTTGATATTTTATAGGTTTTATACTTTTTCCAATATTCACTCTCTTCCATCTCTGATAACAAAATCACAATTCTTAGTGTTTGCCTTACTTATATATATATATATTTATATATATATATATATATTTTTTTTTTTAATTTGAGTTACACTCACTCATAGAATAGTTTATACATTACAGCTAGTTTCCTAAGTAATTTTGATTTTATTGTAGTTCTTGGTTTCATAACATGCGTTCAGGTGTCCTTGAAAGAAGTACTTTCATCTCTGTGGGTTTAAATGCCCTCCCTTGGCCTCCATGGGCAGCAATTATGGTGTCTCCTATCATCTGGTCTCTTTCTATGGTGATCCCTATGAAGCTGAGATGCAAAGATTCTACCCCAGTGATTTAGGTCTGGCCTCATTCCAAACCTTAATTGATGGAGACTTTGTCCTGCATTTAGTATTCAGCATAGAGCAAAGCATTTCTCACAAAATGGTTACAGGCAATGAAAATGCCTAGTTATTGTGAGCCTCACAGCAAAGCGGAATTACCTTCTAGACCAGACCTGAGGCTCAGTGCCATGCCCACCACTGTCTCTTACCAAGTAATTTCCTAAAATATAAACTAGACTGCTTTAGAAAATATGAAACTACATTGCATATATATGAAGTGAAAAGACAGGCAAAATATTATGTGCACACATTAGAATTGTAAACAAAAAATTAAAAGCATATGAAGAAAGCCTGGAAGGAACTCCACCAAAATAATAGTAATGGTAGTTTGAGTACAGTAATAATAGGTAATTGTTTTACTTTTTACCATTTTACATATTTCCTAGATTGTAGTTATATTACTTTTATAATTAAACAATAAATTTCCTTTAAAAATGATGTTAAAATAGCTCCTCTGATAAAGATTTTGACAACCTAAGTTTATAATCTCCTCTCTTTAGCAATAGGCATAGGATTATAATACTAGAATGTCATAATTAAGATCATAACATGTTAATAACCCAACTGGAGTTCTTAACATTATGGTTTGCTTATTTTGTAATACACTTCTTTTTAGCACCTGTACAATTCAAACCTTCTAATTACATTTCGCATCACTGTCAGGCAAAGTAATTGCAAGCAAGGTTTGTATATGCATTTTTCTTAAGCTTCACTTATAATAGCAATCCTGGGAGCACTGCATTTAATCAAGTAGAAAGACAAAGAAATAATTGTGATTTCAAACTTAGCCACCAAGAATGAAATTTTCCAGTCACTTTTTTTTTTAACCTTCTAGGTACCTTAACTGCCAAAATTAAGATTAATTTATCAAAACTATGTAAAGATCTCACATACTCTCTAGCAAATCTTCTAGACTGCAAATTGAACTGAAAATCAAAAATTTTGACAGAAAATCAAAAATTTTGACTGAAAATAAAAAATTAATATGAAATGTTCTTCTTGCGCATGTCTTCTTCACAGGTGGCACTGGTGGTAAAGAACCTGCCTGCCAGTGCAAGAAACATAAGAGCCTCGGATTCGATCCCTGGGTCAGGAAGATCCCCTGGAGGAGGGCATGGCAGCTCACTCCAGTATTCTTGCCTGGGAAATCCCATGGGCAGAGGAGCCTGGTGGGCTGCAGTCCATGGGGTCGCAAAGAATCAGACACAACTGAGGCGACTTAATACATGAAATATTTCTCTTGCGCATGTCTTATTTGAGTACAAAACAGGTGTATAAATAGAGTTAAAGATTTTGTATGCATTTAATCTTTGTTCTTCCAAATATTCTCCTCTTATATTAACTCTATTTAATTTGAATTACTATAGACGATATCCATAGCACTTTGTTAGCATGACTTTTGTTTTTACCCACATTACTAAAAATAACCCAGTTATCTTTAAGCTAAAATAAATTTATTGAGGAGTAAATTGCACATTAATGTTCCTTTCTTAAAGGTACTGAGATCAGGCACCATGGAAGTGGCTCCCGTTGAAACATGATTCCATCATAGCTGACTTCTTTCCATGTCTTCCTGTGGTAAGGTCTGTTTGCCTATGTGGCAACTTTATACCAATTTTCATGTTTGGGAATGCATGTACACCCATGGTGGATTCATGTCAATGTATGGCAAAACCAATACAGTATTGTAAAGTAAAATAAAGTAAAAATTAAAAAAAATTTTAAATAAATAAATTAAAAAAAAAAAAGCTGACTTTGAATCCATGATATGCATTTCAAATGAAGATTTTTCTTGCCTGCATGACTATGGCAAAGGAGCATCCTGTTTTGTGCTATTTGCTCACTGTCACAAATGTTGTGACACTTCACTAAACAAAGTTGAGCAGGTGATATCAAGCTGAGTATCAGAGCAGCTTCATGTGACTCCAACCCCACGTTATGCCTTGGAAGAGAATGTGAATTAACTTTTGCTGTTCTAGGTTTTTACAATCATGAACTATTTCATGTAGAGTCAGAAGGAAATGCCAATCCAGTGGCTTTAGAATTGAACTCCCTTTTCAAATATCAATCTTATGTAGCTGCCCAAAACATAAAATGATATAAGTAGAACTCCTGCACTGATTGAGTGAAAGGCTCCTGTGAAGCACCTACAATTCGCTTGTCTTATCCCTTCTTTCTCTGTGGGAGCTGTTGAACATCTCAACAGAACACAAGAGTCCTCAGAACAGATTGCCAACCACAAATCTAATTCCAGTCTCTCTCAAGTTACCCACAAGTCAACAAAAGCCTAAAGAGATGAAGTTACTTATCCAAAGCTATAGAACACAAAGTCTTGCACACATTAGGTCTTAAAATATAAATTACATGTTAGTTGTTATATTAGCAAAAGAGGCAGACCTAAAATATCTGGAGCATTTTTTTCTCAGCAAAATTACTGTTGTTTAATAGGTTTGGCTTTTTTTGTTGTTGTTTTTTCATTTGTCTGGAAGTTCTTCATTTGTCTGGAAGTGTTCAAAAGAAAGTATAAAAGAAAAATCTTCATCATGAAAATCAACCCCAAAAAGTCTAGGGGTAGGTCAAGGAATGTATTTAAAAATATGGAAGAGATCTCAGCATTTTATCCTGAGGGAAGGACAAAATATTCAGTTCAAGTACCACTATTGCACAGATCTGGTGGGACCCAGCTGTTACTAGAACCATGAATGCTTCATTTTGTACAGAGAGGTATTTACAGGGAAGTAATTTCCTAAAAGCAAGAGCTCTGGTCAACTCGGATTGGGTTGAAGGCATACTGTATCTTCAGTGTAGAGGATCTGTTCAATAAAACACAGAGTACAGTTGAGCCTCATAATGTCACAGAAATCATAAGGCATGGGTTGCTCTAGGACTCCTAGATATTCTGATTGCTTAAAGTGTGTGCTGTGATGTAATATTCTTACTATATATTAGGTAAAATATTTGATTTAATCAAAGGGCTGATATTTTGCATCAAAAGAAAGCACTTTCCCCCACTATACTTTATTCAGGTGCCCCATAACTCAAGAGTTATATCAGCATTTCAAGAACTACAAAATAAATTATCACAGTATCAAACAGTTATGTTTATTACAACAGTCATGAGAGGTCTGTACAGAATGCAATGAGACTTTTGCTGGATCTCTGAATTTCATCTGAAGTCTGAAAGCTGAAACAGTGAAGGGCAGGTTTTGTTACTTACCTAAAAAAAAGCAACAGATTCGTCTCCACTTGTCCAGACTGGTCCAGCTGTCGTCATTCCAAACAGTTAGTGCAAGGAAAGTTTATGGAGACTTGCTGAAGAGCAAAATCAATGAAGAGATTAAATAGGTATATATATGACTATCACATTCCCTCTTCCCTCGAGTCAAGTAAAGTAACCTCCCAATAACCACTCAGAGATTGAAATGTCTGTCGAAGAGACACACTAACACAATCCCAATTCCTAGCCAAATGCTTGTTAGCTGCACAAAATGCATAGGTTTTCTCATGCTGTTATGGAACAGACACCTCCCGCTTGTCAAGTGTTCCCTGCAGTTTCTGCACACAGAGAATGGTGCTTGTCTCTTGCCCAGAGAATTCCAAATACTGGAGATTGCCTTGAGCAGGTTTCATTGCAGAGCAAGAATAAAGCATGTAGCAAACTGGCCTCACTCATGGAGCATGTCAGGGCCAGGTGGTATGTGTTTTCACGTCAGTCACTTGGATACCTAGAAAAGTAACCAGTCTTGAATATTTTTGAAAGGGCTCAGGTGTCTGCCAAGAGGAAAAATTGACCATTTCGCTTTACTGCTATGGGAGTGGAAGGCCAGTTGTAGTCATCCAAAGGGTTTAGAAGCTGTGCCATGAGATCGTGTGGTGCAGAAACTTCGTCATTTTTCTGTGCATCCCTCCCCAGTTCCTGACCACAGAATAGTTAGAAGCAAAGTGAGGAGGAGGTAAAAGAAAGTTCTATTTGAAGTCAGCCGGGAGGGAAAAGAATAGAGTGATTTACTCTATTTAAGATAGATTGTTTAGTAGACCAGTAATATCTTTCTAAATTTGTTTTACAGTAGAGGAAACCGAAAACCACAAAATTAATTGGCCTATAGGCGCAGAGGTTGAAAGTGACAAAACGGTAGCCTTTAATGCCTTGAGAGAATACCACCTTCCTTTTATAGAGAGTTTGCAAAGAAATCGAGCATAATATTTACATAATACTCTGTGCTACCTTTGTCTTTGGCATTTTCAAATTAAATCCTAGAAAGATTAGATTGAAAAACTGTGAATGAGTATTCTGGGACTACCTAGTGGTAGCGGAGCTTCCCTGGTGGCTCAGCTGGTAAAGAATCTGCCTGCAATGTGGGAAATCTGGGTTCAATCTCTGGGTCAGGAACATCCCCTGGGGAAGGGAATAGCAACTGACTCCAGTATTCTTGCCTGGAGAGTTCCATGGACAGAGGAGCCTGACAAGCTACAGTTCATGGAGTCAGAAAGAGTCGGACATGACTGAAGGACTAACACACACACACACACACACACACACACACACGTGAATAAGTTGCTTCATTTACCTAAGCTTCCTTTTTCTCATCTACAAAACGCAGAGTTTGGACCTCTTAGCTCTAAATTCCCTTTTAGGTTTTATAACACAATCATAGCTCAAAAAGACAGAGAGGAGGAAAGAGGAGAGGAGAAGAAGGGAGGGGAAAGGAGGAAAGAAGCATGATGTGAAAGAGTAAGATTCTGTATTAGTTATATTAGACAAAATTTTCTACTTTAAATTTGTGTTTTTCAGAAGAGTCAGAGAATTCAATTAGAAATTAAAAAGTGATGTTATATTCTCCCCCTCCTCTTTCCCATCACTTCTTTTAGAGGAATTTCTAAGATGATTTCAAAATAAAAAAGAAAACATAGTTTTAAGAGATGGAAGCATTTTATGCTCTCTGAAATGCTTTCAGTTGTAGATAGTAAAGAAAATTCTGCAACCTCTAAAAGCCACCCTGTAACTGAATTCTCAGGAGAAATGGTAGTATGGAGGTTTGTTTTGTTTGTTTGTTTCTTAAACATGACGGGAATGAAACTGGGGAATTGTAACTTCAGATGGGTTTGTTGCTGCAGCTTTCAATCCTGTCACAATTGGTGTCATGAAGATGAATAAAGTCGGTGCCATCTTCTGTTTTCATTATCATCCAAGGGGCTGGGATCGGAAAGGATTCATTTTGTGCCACTGTCATTTCTCATTACTATCTTTGTCATGAGAGTGAATTATAACAGCCCTCCGATGCCAGCTATGGCTTTGCTCTCATTACAGACTTTCATTCTTGGGACAAAGATGGTAATAAGAATGGAATGTCGTGTGAAAACAGAGCTCACTTTCATGACAGTTGGAAATTGGTGATGAAAATAGGAAATGGCAGAAAAAAATGAAGCCTTTTTTTGTGTGTGGCAAAAAATGGTCCTGCAAACAACATTGTGCACCAAAGGTATCCCTCACTGTGGCAATGACAAAGCAAAGGAGAGGCAAACAGTTAACAGCTTTCGGAGCAAATGAGGGATTCTGAGGCATCCATCTTGCTTGGTGCTTTGGAAATATCTCTCCTAATCCTGGATAATGTAATATCCATTTAGCTCCAAAAGTAACGTGATAGGCAATTAGGAGCCTCTCTGTTCTCCCTTCAGTGATGTGGGTATCTCTATTATATACTGCCAGAAAAGCACTACCAAGTTTACGGAAGACATTACAATTTCTATATAGGATACTGTGCACACACACAAACTTACACTCACACACACGCAAATATATGTCTCTGTGTATGTGTTCATATATATGCAATTCTAGAAAAGTATTTAGCGGACTCAAAAATAGTGGTGATGAAAGGAAAAACTTCCATTTTCTATTTTATAAATTCCAATATTGATTGATTTTTTTTAAGCCAAGAGCATTTACCACTGAAAATTGCAGAATGCTAGCCCTTTCTCTCCCACCAAAATAAAAGTAATACCTCTGAATTACCTTTACTGCTGGAGTCTGATGTCACCTCTTGATCCATATTCTCTAATTTTAAAATGGCAAGGGGGAAAATACTATTTATATATACACTTTAAAGGGGATTAATTGCTTTCTTTATAGATTCTTTTTCCCGCCATACTCCAACTATGATGTTTCTGTTTTATACTCAGAGGTTGTGTCTTTACAGAATGAGGCTTAGAGCAAGCTGATGGTGGTGAGAACTTGTGAAATGATCCTTTCATTAGATTTTATTTAAAGCATTCTGTCTAGTTTATCATTTGCCAATTACATAACATATTCAATATTTATCCGTTTTCAACACATGGCATTGTTGGGAGAGAAAATAGGCATTTTAATATGCACATTGAGCACAGACCCTTTTAAAAGTTGGTTACTGAGTACAGAAACATTTATTCTGTGCATATTAGTGCCTAGCATAATTGAAGGTTGCTAAATGTTGACAGAGTTGCCTATAGTATATGTACTAGCCAGGAAAAGTCAACATGAGAGACCACTTGTATTGACAGGAAAAGAAGGCAATTATGCTGTAAAACATCACCGGAGTTCACTTGATTTCTTTTACTTTGAAGTAGTTCTTGGCAAAGGCACATTCTAAAGCCTGAAAGGTTGTACAGATTAACAGGCAGAAGAGAAGCGAATAAAATGGTAATTGTTAGGGAAAAGGAGGGGGGGAGATTCTTCTAAACTAGTAGAATTTTTACATAGAAAATATGCTGGAATAAGTTTATATAGCTCTCCCAAGTCATTGACAGAGTATTCTCAATTAAAAAATCTAAAAACCAGATTACCCTAAAGCTTTCTCTGGAGTGTTTTGGGTAACTGAAAAGATTGAAAATAGAGAACTCTTCAAACCGTAATAAGGAAAGCCCATTTTAGAGCAAGGTTACTAACCATCATAGAAAACCCATGAGGCATTTGTCCTGTTTTGTTTCTGGTTTTTATGCTTTTGACTTCTCTACTGTATTTTTTTTTAATTGAAGTATAATTGACTTACAGTGTTATTTTAGTTTCAGGTGTACAAAATAGTGATATGTAAAGTTATTATAAAATATTGGCTCTATTCTCTGTGCTGTGTATTATACCCTTGTATCCAGGGAGATATCTTCACTGCAGCATGCTCATTGCAGCATTTTTCACAACAAGCAAAGAATGGGGACAACCTAAGCGTCTGTTGACAGATGGCTAGATAAAGAAATGTATACACAGTTGACCCTTGAACAACATGCATTGGAACTGTGCAGGTTCACTTATACAATGTTGTGGTTTTTTTTTTTCCCCCAATTAATACCACAGTACAACAGCATCCATGGTTTGTGGAATCCACTGATGTGGAACCACAGATATGAAGGACTGGCAGTAATGTTACACTGTGATTTTCTACTGCACAGAGTTGGTGCCTCTATGCCAGAATTGTTCAACTGTCAATTGTATACACAATAAAATACTTTAAGCCTTACAAAGGAAGGAAATCCTGTCCTTTGCAACAACATGGATGAACCTGAGGCTTCCCTGGTGATTTAGACATTAAAGACTCTGCCTGTGATGTGGGAGACCCGGGGTTGATCCCTGGGTGGGGAAGATCCCCTGGAGGAGGGCATGGCAACTCACTCCAGTATTCTTGCCTGGTGAATCTGCATGGACAGAGGAGTCTGGTGGGCTGCAGTCCATAGAGTCTCAAAGAGTCGGACACAACTGAGGAGCTAAGCACTGCACTGCGCCGCACTGGATGAACCTGTAGAGCACTATGCTAACTCACATATGTCAGACAAAAGCAAATATTGCACGGAATCACTTACATGTGGAATCTGAAAAATAGTTGAACTAGAAACAGTAGAATTATGGTTGCCCGGAACAGAAGGGAGGTAGGGAGAGACTGGAAAAGGGTTTCAAGTTTCAGTTACAAGATAAATAAGGTCTGAGGCCTAACGTATAGCATGGTGACTATAGTTGAGAATTTATTTTTGTTTAGTCCCTAAGTCATATCTGACTCTTCTGTGACCCCCCTACCCTGCCCTGGACTGTAGCCCACCAGGCTCCTCTGTGCATGGGATTCTCTACGCAAGAATACTGGAGCGGATTGTCGTTTCCTTCTCCAGGTGATTTTCCTGACCCGCAGATAGAATCTGTGTCTCCTGCATTGATTGGCAGGCAGTTCTTTACCACTGGGCCACCAGGGTAGCCTGTAACCGAGAATACTGTAGTATAATTAAAACTTGCTGAAAGTGGAACTTAAGCGTTCTCACTAAAAGAAAAAAAAGTTAATTAGCTCAATTTTAGGACTTCTTTCAGAACATATATAATATATCAAATGATAATGCTGTACACTCTAAGTATCTTACAATTCTATTGGTTATTTATACCTCAATAAAGCTGAAAAGAAAAGCAATTGGTTTAGAATCCTAAATGCTTTTTGGTAATCTGATTATTTAATCCTAAAAATACAATGTTTACAACAAAAAGACAACTTTTCCCTTGAAAATCATCTCTTTATATTTAAGCTCAAAATGACATCCAAATTGCATGTATACATACTTACTACATCAACAATTTTTAGTCATTTTTAATCATCAGTAACTGATCAATTTATATCAAATCAGTGCTGCAATCAATGCACAATCAGATAGATATTTTTATTCATGATAAAATTGCTTTTAATGCAATGGGAGTGCTTTTGTGTTTATTGTGTGTTGGCTAATTTTTTTGTATGGTTCATTTGTATAGCCTTAGACTTATTATTTAACCTTAGACTTACTATTTAAATTCACAGCAGAAAAAAAGAGCTGAGGAAAATATTTCACCCAGGTGACTTGGTGACTAAAACTCAGTTCATGGAATGTTGGTTTGTGAATGGATACCTCAGATGCAGAACAGACATTGAGAGTAGGTTGAAGCACAAAAAGGAATCAATAAAAATGGGAGACCATTTACATAAGATTTTATTTCTAATTCCATACTTTCAACGATAGCAGCTATAGGGGATGGAAAGTACATATATATTTGGTCAGCCGTTATTTAACAGAAGAACTTAAATAAAATTGAGTATGATTTCCCAATTTCTTTAATTTATATTGTATAAATTGTATCATGACTTTTTAATTGTCATTGGCAAGCTTCACATTTATTTGAAGTCTGAATCAAGATGTTGACTAAGTCTTAATTACTCACTGGTTATTAGATCTTTAAGTTAACTTATACGCTATCACCATTTAAATAATGATGTAGTAAACATCTTTATGGGTATAATTTTTTACTATCTTAGATTATTTTCTTTGGATGCTAGAATGGATTTGTATGGGTGAAATATAGGCACATATTTAAAACTCTTGATACATAATGCCAAATTATTTCCCCAAAAGTTTCTGGCAATCATAACTGAAATCTGTGAACTCAACAGCATTATAATGTTGATTTCCCTTTTTTTGTTTATCTTTTTCATTACTGTTAATTGAAACATAGTTGATATACAGGAAAATTTGCTTTTTGTAGTTGTACAGTTTGATGACTTTGACAAATGTATACTATGTGTATCCACAACAGCAATAAATTATATAACCGATATTTCTGTCACTCTATGAAGTTATGTTGTAAATTTCTGTAGGAAGGTAGGTTGCATCTTTCTTCAGCCCCTACAAACCACTAATTTGATTTGTTGCTATAGTTTTGCTTTTTCCAGTATATCATATAGATGGAAATATAGGGTATGTGACCTTTTTGGACTGACTTCTCACTGAGTTTAATCCTAAGAACATCATGTTGTTGATGTGTCATTAGTCTGTTCCTTTTTTGCTTAGTAGTGTTCTGTTCAGGAGAAGGCGATGACACCCCACTCCAGTACTCTTGCCTGGAAAATCCCACGGACAGAGGAGCCTGGTAGGCTGCAGTCCATGGGGTCACGAAGAGATGGACCCGACTGAGTGACTTCCCTTTTACTTTTCCCTTTCATGCATTGGAGAAGGAAATGGCAACCCACTCCAGTGTTCTTGCCTGGAGAATCCCAGGGAGGGGGGTGGACTGCCATCTATGGGGTCGCACAGAGTCGGACACGACTGAAGTGACTTAGCAGCAGCAGCAGCAGTGTTCTATTCTATGAGAGGATGAACCACAATCTGTGCATCCATTCACCAGCTAATAGAATTTAAATTGTTTGCAGTTTTTGGTAATTATTAACGTTCAGATACGAGTATTTGTGTGGAGATATTTTCAACACATATAAAAAATACCATGGAATGGGGCAGTTGGTTCAGATAGTAAGTATATGTGTAACTGTGTACCTCAGTGCCAAATTGTTTATTAAATGGGCTATACCATTTTCCATTTCCTTTGCATCCTCACCAGTTACATATATATATATAGTGGTGAGGTTGGTAGGGTGAAGATTTTAGCCAATCTGGTAGTACAATGTAGCAATATCTTGTTGTGATTTTAATTTTCCCAATGATTAATAATACCAAGCATTTTTCATATGTTTAATATATAAAATTTCTTTGTGTGTGTATGAAGCTTCTCTTTAAAACTTTCATCCACTTATATTGAATTGTGTGTCATATGAATATTGTGCTTTAAGAGTTCTTTTGAGAGTAGAAAGTTTTAGTTTTGAAGTATAAATTCTCAATTTTGTTTCATGGTTTGTACTTTTGTGTGCTAGATAAGAATATTTGCCTACCCCGGATCACAAAGATTTTCTCTTATATTTTTTCCTATGTTTATATTTCTGAGTTTCACATATAGGTTCCATGATCCATTTATGTTAATCTTTTCTTTGTTAACACATGTATGGAAAGAAGAAATGAAATCTTTTTTCTCCCACTAGCACACAATTTGTTGAAAAGTGTGGACTTTCTAAAATTCCTTTGGAACACTACATTGGTCAAAACTAAATTGACTATAGAAATATGGGTCTATTTTTAGACTCTCTGTTTTGTTCCATCAGTCAATATCACTAAAACCACATTCTCTTGATTACTGAATATTTATAGTAAGCCTTTAAATCAGGCTTACTATAGCCTGATTTGTGTGTCTTTCAGATTTGTTCTTCTGCCTCAAATTTTGTTGGACTATGTACGCCATTGCCTTTCCACATGAATTATAGAATCATTTTCCCAATTTCCAAAACTAAGTTTTCTTAGATTGTGATTAGTATTTTTTGAACCTATATATCAATTTAGGAGAAACTGACAACAATGCTGAGATTTCCAATCCAAAAACATAATATATCTCTCAATTTATTGGATTGTTTTGTTTCTCTTGTCAGTATTTTTATTCTCAGCATAAAATTATTGCACATATTAGGTTAGTTGGCTCTAGATGTTGCATGTTTCCTTTTTTGTGCTATTATAAATAATGAAGTTTTTAAAAATGTGTATCAATATCCAAATTTTAAGTATTAGTATATAAAAATATAATTGATTCTTATAAGTTGACTGTGCATCCAGTGACATTTCTAAACTCATTTACAGGACGGCGGAGACTGGTGGGCTGCCATCTATGAGGTCGCACAGAGTCAGACACGACTGAAGCGACTTAGCAGCAGCAGCAGCATGAAGTATTTTGTAGATTCTTTGAAACTGTATTCATAAATGACTGTGATTTTCTGAAGGTAATTATAGTCATGTTTATTCCTTGCAAGTCTGTAATGGACTGGTTGTGACCTCCTCTACAATGTTGCAAAGAAGTGGTGAGATTGGAGTCTTATTATTCACTACATTATAGAAAAAGTACTATTATTTTTCTTTTAAATATGCTGTCAGTTATGAGTTTTGTTAAGTGTACTCTACCAAGTTAAGGAAGCTCCCTTCTATTGTTAGACTGCTGAGAGATTTTTAATTTTAAATAGATGTGACTTTTTTATTTTAAGTAGATGTCACTGATTCTTATATCATTCTTTTTTGATATTGTTTCTAAACTAGACTTGCTGGGAATTTCTTAAAGAATTTTGCATCTGTTTAAAGATGAAAATAATGGATAATGCTGTTTGTTTTTAATACTGTTGTTGTATTGGTCTGTTTTTGCTTTTCTCAGGTTTTGGTACCAACAGGTCTCATAAAATGAGTTGGAAAATGTTTTCTCACTTCTTTATTCCAAAGGAATTTATTCTAAAAGAGTAATTATTTAAATGTTTCATAAAACTTATACATGCTGCCACCTGGGCTTGAAATTTAGTTTGGGGGAAGATTTTAAGTTCCAAATTAAGATTACTGTATAGATACCAGGCTGTTTTAATTGTCTCCTTCTTCATGAGTAATATTCAATTGTTTATTTCCAGAAAATTATCTACTTTATCTAAATTTTAAGATGAATCGGCATAATGTTGTTCGTAATATTCTATCGTCATCCTTTTAAGATCTGTAGTTATGTTCTCTTTTATTCTTGATATTTGTAATTTTACCCTTTCTTTTTTCTTCAGCGCTCTAGGTAAAACTTTATCAATTTGATTGAACTTCTGAAAGAACCAGTTTTTAGATTCATTGATTTTATTTTCAATGGAAATATAGTGGACAAGTTACATGTATACAGCACAGTGATTCACGAACTATAGGTTATACTCCACTTATGTGTGCTGTGTATGCGCGCTCATTCGCTCCAGTTGTCTGATTGCGACCCCATGGACTGTAGCTCACCAGCCTCCCCTGTCCATGGGATTCTCCAGGAAGAATACTGGAGTGGATTGCCGTGCCCTCCTTCAGGGGATATTCCCCATCCGGGTGTCGAACGTGCATCTCCTGCATTTCCGGTGGATTCTTTACTGCTGAGCCACCGGGTAAGCCCCAGTTTGCTCATCCTTATTATAAAATACTGGCTATATTCTTCTTGTTGTACAACACTTCCATGTAGCTTACTTATACATAGCAGTTTGTACCTCCTTCTCCTTGGTAACCACCAGTTTGTTCTCCATATCTGTGAGTCTGTTTCTTTTTTGTTATATTCACTAGTTGTATCTTTTAGATTCCATGTGTAAATAATGCCATACAGCATTTATCTTCCTTTGTCTGACTCATTTCACTCAGTATAATATTTTCTGAATCCTTCCATGTTGCTACAAATGACAGCATTTTATATTTCTTTGTGACTGAGTAGTGTTCCATTATGTAGGTATGCATCACATCTTCTTTATCTATTCATCTGTTGATGGACACTTGGGTGGCTTTCTTACCTTAGAAATTGTAACTAATGCTGCCGTAGATATTGGGATGCATCTATCTTTTTGAGTTAGTGTTTTTGGTTTTTTGTATATATACACAGCAGTGGAATTGCTGGGTCAAAGGGCAGTTCTATTTTCAGTGTTTTGAGAGACTTCTATGCCATTTTCCACAGTGGCTATACAAATTTACATTCCCACCAACAAAGTACAAGGATTCCCATTTCTCCACATTCTCACCAGTGTTGTTATTTGTGTTCTTTTGATGACAGCTATTTTGACAGGTGTGAGCTGATATTTCATTGTGGTTTTGGTTTTCATTTCCCTGGTGATTAGGGATATTGAGCATCTTTTCATGTGCCTGTTGCCCTCCTGCATTTCCTGCCTCAAAAAAGTCTATTGAGTTCCGCTGCCGATTTTTTAATCAGATTGTGCTTTTGATATTGAGTTGTATGAGCAGTTTATATATATTAAATATTAATCCCTTATCAGTCATATCATTTGAAAATCTTTTCTCTTGTTCAGTAGCTTGCCTTTTCATTTTGTTGATGGTTTTATTTGCTGTGTAAAACCTTTTAAGTTTAATTAGGTCTCATTTGTTTATTTTGTTTTTGTTTCCTGTGCTATGGAAGATAGATCCCCCAAAATATTGCTGCAATTTATGTCAATGATTATTCTGCCTATGCTTCCCTCTAGGAATTTTATAGTACCTGGTCTTACATTTAGGTCTTTAGTTCATTTGATTTTATTTAGCTATATGATGTTAGAGAATGTTCTAATTTTATTCTTTTTTAATGTAGTTGTCCAGTTTTCCCATCACGATTTATTGAAAGGACTGTCCTATTCTCATGATATATTCTTATAGCGTTTGTCTTAGATTAATTGACCATAAGTGTGTGGATTTATTTCTGGGCTTTCTGTCCTATTCTATTGATCTATGATCTATTTATGTACCAGTACTATACTGTTTTGTAATACAGTCTGAAGTCAAGGAGCATGATTCCTTCAGCTCTGTTCTTCTTTCTTGAGATTGTTTTGGCTATTCAGGGTCTTAAGTGTTTTCATACAAATTTAACTTTTTTTTTTTCTAGTTCATGAAAAATGCCATCGGTATTTTGGTAGGTATTGCATTAAATTTACTTATATTCTTTATTATTTTCTTCTATTTGCATTGGTTTTAATTTTCATCTTCTTTTTGTATTTTTAAAGTAATGGCTTAATTTACTAATTTGAGATATTTTTACTATAATTTTTCTTATAAATGTTTCCAGGTACTCTTCAGCTTTGTCCCCAAAATTCAGTATATTGTATTTTCGTTTTATTCCATTGCAAGATATTTTATCATTCCCCTTTGAATAACTTTGAATCACTACTTATTTTGAATTATATTCTTTACATCTAAATATTTCAGGGTTTTCCACATTTTTTATACTATCAATATCTATTTTGACTCCATTGTACCTGGATAAATAATTTTGTTTAATTTATGTACATGTTTGTTTTTATGAATCATAGTATGATCTATATTGGTGAATATTCTCTGCATATATTAAAATACTGTATGTTCTGTTGCTTTGGGGTTCAATGTTCTATAAAAGAAATTAGAAAAAAGTGTTTGATAGTGCTTTTCTTTTACATCCTCTATATCCTTAATTTTTTTCTATCTTCTTGTTTCATTGTTAGAAAGAAATTTTATAGTCTCTAATTATAATGGTTGGTTTGTCTCCTTCTCCTTTTAGATCTGTCAGTTTCTGTTTCGTGTGTGTGTAGTTGGCACACTAAATCACCTCAGTTGTGTCCAACTCTTTGCAATCCTATGGACTGTAGACCACCGTGTTCCTCTCTCCATGGGATTCTCCAGGCGAGAATACTGGAGTGGGTTGCCATGCCCTCCTCCAGGGGATCATCCTGGCCCAGGGATCAAACCCGCATATGTCTCCTGCATTGGCAGGCGGTTCTTTACCACTACTGCCACGTGGGAAGCTGTTCTGTTTTATATATTTTGATAATCTGCAAGTGAATATATGGTTAGGATTGTTATATCTTCTTGACAAATTGATTCGTTTATCAGCAGAAGGCAGTAATTTCATAGATTCTGGCAGAAGACACAAGAATTCACAGCACAGGAAATAGTATCAGCTCTTCCTTTCCCCTAACTCTTATGAGTGCAAGACAAAGTGTAAACCCAGGCAGATGCTGAACCCACAGGGGGTTTGTGTCCAGTTGAGAAACCCTGACCTTGAGAAATCCCAATCCTATAAAGAAGGCTGCTAGGAGACCTGCCCAACATTTTCCCTGGAGGACATTATCTTTATTATCCTAGACAGCAAACAAATCTACCTTATTCCCTGGAGATGAAGGCAGACACAATTCTTAAAAGGATTATCCATAATAAATGAAATCACAAGATGTGAGGATATATTACAGACACATGGAGAATTGTTTTCCAGCTATATCTCTTCTTATGTTTGAAGATCTTTCTATATTCTATTTTGCGTATTATATAGTCACTTGCCTTTCCTTTCAATCAGTATTTGCTTGGTGTATATTTTTCCATATTATACTTTTAACCTATCAATATTTTTATATTTAAGATGGGCTTTATGTGGGAGGCATTTGATCTTAATTTTTTTATCCAATCTGACACTCTCTACCTTTTACTTGAGGGGTTTAGGCCATATTTTAAATGTAACTGCTAAATAAATTTAAATCTACTGACTTGTTATTATTTTATATTATACTATCTCTTCTGTTACTTTTTCCTCTATTCTGTTGTTTTCTGTGGTTTAGGATATATTCTACCTTTAAATTATATTCTATCACTTATATTATTCCATTTCACTTTGTTTTGCAACTGTATACTTTCACATCTTTCCACTTCCTCACTTCCATCCATTTTGCTATGTTTGTGCTATATTTTGCTTCTATATATGTTAAACAACCCATAATATTTTCCTACTGTTTTTTTTCAGAGATAGTTAGCTCTTTAATAGAATAAGAAAAAAAAAACTTACACAGTTTAGTTTATATGATTTCTAGGATTAATTATACAAGTTCAAATTTTCAAATGTATTCTAATTTTGCCTGATGTACATGCTGTAACATTTTCTGTAGTATAGGTATGTTGGCAATGAGTTCTATGAGCTTTTGTTTGTTTGACAAAGTCTTTGTCTATATGATTGCTTTTCTTCTGCTTACCTTAAGTTTAATTTACTCTTCTCTTTACCCCGCCCCCCCACACACAGACTAAACTCAAAACCTGTGCACAATACACTAGTGAAACATTTTTTAACACTTCATGCATAATGTGGTAGGAGCAGTGGGAGGCATAAAATAGAAGTGTGTAGCAGCATTCTGAAATTGAAATCAGCAGCAGAGTGATCCTATGTAATTACAATGTGGTTTAAAAACCAAGCATCAGTAGTTTTAATTTCCGCATAGACTCTGTCAAGAAATGCTGCACCAACATTCTTTTGGTATAGAGGATATCATGTGGGAAAACATGGACAATGATGGCTCTGTTCGGAAAGTGATTAAAAAGATTCTGAATGGAAAGACATTTTAGGAATACTTTAACGAGTATCATTTGCTGATTTATTTCATGTAGATAAAAGATAAATCGGGTCAAAATTATGTTTAAATGTCTAAAAATGCTCTTTTATTACTTGAAGTTTAAAAGTCTAAGCAATAAGAAGGCATTGTGTCACTTGATTGGCTGAATTTTTTCTTTCTTTTATGTACAGAAAATAAGGTGGCAATAATAAGCAATGGTATGAGAATCACTAAAATATGATCATTGATAAATGTTTTGTTTATTTGAAATAATTTTAACAATTAGCTTTTAAACTCACTTTTATTTTTCTTTTGTGAATTCTTTTTCTTCTAAACTGTTTATTACAATTTTAAAATGTGTTAATTCCCTCATCATATAGATATTTATTTGAGTTTTTGAATATGTTATTTAACCTATAATCATCTAGGTATTTTGCCTATGTAACAAAACAAAATTCCTTCATTAACTCCAACAAACATTTAACAAATCAGAGATCAGCAAAGCAGGAAAAAAGAAAGAAAGAAAGAGTAAGACAGGCTGACATTTCTTCTTTAGAGCAGATTTCATTATTTTGACATTGCTATAGAAATTATATTTATCAATTATTCAAAACTTTGATATCTAGGTATAAAAATTATAAGAATAGATTATTATGGCTTTAACAGAAAAAGTAACTTCATAGATAAACTTCTGATGTAAGCATCATTGCATTGTGCTCCCAAACTGTGATAAAGACTTTTATGGTCAGGATTAAAACTTTGGACATTATTTATTTTCATTTAGAAATTTGTTCCCTCTTTACCTTTTTTTTTTTTTTAAGAAAAATACTTCTTTCTCTAACTTGTCACAGTTATTCTTTGATTATTTTATTGCCACTCTTGTCCAGAACCTTGGAGGCAGAAAGGCAGTATTGGAATGGCCTTGTCTATGGAGCCAGAATTGGGAGTTTGCCGGGGTCCAGCCCTGGTGTATCCAGGGTGATTCGAAGGTGGGGACGGAGTCGGCGTCCTTGGAAAAATACATATTTAATTACAGATATATAGAGAGATTAGAAACGGATTGTGTAGTAGGAAAATTAGTGGAGAAAAAGAGGCTGAATAACTTGGTTTACTTGGAATTGCATCCATGCTCCAGATGGGAATTCAGCCAGAAAAACGGGGAGCAAGAAATAAACGACATGGAATCAGTCTTTCCGGAAACTGATCCAATTTCTTTATTTTTGGGTTTGCTTATATACCTTTTGTTACACGTAGGGATGAATACAGAGTCACGCAGGGGTCAGCATTCCTGACCTTTATCAAAATCAGGTGCTTCACATAAAAAGGTCTTAGGGATTTTACATCATCTTCTGGCCATGAGTGAGACCTGCTGACATTTTATGATCCTTTCTTTCTGATAACCAAAAAACTTATTTCTTCCAAGGGCGTTTTTTCTTAAACCAGGCACCACCCTCCAAATAAAGTTACATTCCTATAGGGTGAGGGTGTAGTGAGTTACAATCAAGAAAGGAATTTATTTAACCCAAGGTTAACATGATTAATCTTAAAGGTTAATGCTTATTTCTCCTATATGCTTAAAGGTTAATACTTATTTCTCCTATATGCTAGTTATATTCATTATAAGGGCAGGAAACATGGAAATTTAGCAGCAAACATCAACCCAACAAATGAAAATCCTTTCACCAATGTTCCCCTTAAGATCTATTTAGTCTTAAGATAGTGATAAAGTTACATTTTTACATAGCAAGGACCCAGTGGTTTATAACAAAATACAGTGATCTATTACAAAAGAGAAAATTCATTAACTCAAAAAGTCTAGTATTGCTAACCTTAAAAACTACTATATTTCCTTTTCTATATTCCAAATACATTGATTTATATATTCCCAGGTGCCTAAGGATATGGAGGCCTGGTAGCAAACATTGACTCAACAATGAGAAAAGCCCTATGCTAATTAAGACTCTCAAAATACTCCAAAACTCTCTGTGCTGTTTATTGTTGAGAGGTAGTAAACAATCATGTGCGTAGTGGCAGGAGTATGGATAATCCTGTCACACAAGCTAGTCTGTCAGCAGAGGTTTGACCTAAGACACCCTTGTCACACCCAGGGCAGGGAATTAGCAGCAATTATTGGCACAACAAATGAAAAACCCTTCACCAATATAATTCCTAACCAACCCACTATACTAATAATTTCCAACTGCCCAAAAGAATTTTCCTTTAGTAAGTCTAAAACATCTCGTGCCTCTCAGATTGGGAGGCTGTAAACAATCACCTGTGGCCGGATGAACCTATACAGGCGGGCTAGATAACCTTCAGAGGAGTCCCTAAGCTGAAACACTCTTGTCACGCCCAGGAATTTTTATTGACTTGGAGCTGCAAGTTAACTCCTTCTCCGAGAGAAATGGTTATGGGGAGAGCCCCGCGTAAAGTCAGAGGTGTAGGTGAGAGCATAAAACAGACTCTGGTTTTGGGGTAGGTGCTCGGGAACAGGGGGTTTCCTGAGGCTTAATCATGCCTTTGCGTATGCCAAGCCTCCTTCCTCATGACCTTTTCCATGGGCGGAGTTTGTTTCTAATTTCTGTCACTTACCAGCTGAGTGACCTTTGGTAATCACCTAACTTCTATGTTCCTATGTCTTCAGGTGTAAGATAGGGATTAAAATAATCATTATATCTATAGCTAACACATAGAATATTTCTTATTCAAGTAATTTATTAGGAACTTTATACATACCATTCCACATAATCTTCACAAGAAACCTCTGGAGAAGATATTATTATTATCTCCATTTTATACTAACAAGGCCACAATGGAGTAAAATGAAACAGTACTTACTAAGTATGGAAAGTAGGCACTCAATATGGTATGACGATGACAATGTCAAAGATGATGACAAGTGGTAACTGTGACAACAATAACAAAGGTAAAATTTCTATGTATTAGCATTATGCCACCATCTTAAATAAATATGCTTTTAACTATTGGAAATTGTATCACAGTTTATTTCATAGATATTTATTGACACCCTTTTATGGCCAGACCCTGAAAAATATAAAGGTATGTAGTGCTATTTTCAAGGAGTCTCTAGATTAGCAGAAAAGGGAAAAATATGATCAAAAGAGGAAAATATTAAAGGAAGGAATGACAAGGGGCAAAGGAAAGAAAGAAGAAAATAGGAGAAAGTGAAGGGATGATAAAATGAGAAAAGAAAGGAAGGCAGGGCAATCTTATAGGAAATGTAGTTTGCTTTATTTGGATTGCACAATAGGGGGTATAGTCCAGTCTCTAATAATGCCATGCATCAGCGCCCAAATTCAGAAATCAGCTGCTGGGAAGACACTTGTAAACACAGCAGAGCATTTTTCTCCAGGATGTGTGGTGATGCATACCGCCTGTCAAACTGGAATCTGGTTTTATGCAAAGACGGCAGCCGGATCACCGGTCCTAATTCAGTGTGCCATCCATTGAAAAAAAAGAAAACACTGTAGCCCATGTATGTACAATTGATATTACAAAATCATGTTAAATTATAAAATCCTGTGAGAACAAGATGGATTTCTTTTTCATTCATGCTGTGATCAGTTTTTCTTTTTTTCAAGCATGCATATCTAAGGATTATGGAAAGGGTGGAGAAGGATATGGAGAGACAGACAAGTGGGAGGGGGGGAAAAGGGCAGAAACATTATAGTAGTTTCCAGCTGCTTCAAAACTCTTGGAAAGAGGTTTGGTATAAATTATATCAAGAAAATAGGTGCGTTCAATAGCTTTAGATATATTTTTTTCTGCCCATCCAGTTAATATGTCAAAATGTTCTGCTTTAAGCAAGAAGACAGAAAAGCTTTGCCACACCACAAAAGGGCATCTTAATCCCATCACTCCCTGGTCATCCTCCAAGAAAGGAGCATTATGTAAGCATCTGATTTGCATCAGGGGGGCAGCCTTAATTTCAGAGAAAGCTGTTTGCAATTCAGTAAGCTTCATGCACTATGCGGCCTTTTCTCTGATTCCTCACGGTGTGGTTGATCATGATCGTAATATTTTTTTTTCCCTTAATGTAGAACACCGAGGCAGTGCTGCAAAATCACTCTTGGTCTCTGAAAGTCAGAGGATATATGAAGATTGAGAGAAATGAGCCTTCATATTTTATAACCTCTGACCTGGATTAAGATAGTTTGCAAAAGGCACTAGGTTAGGTAGAGGAGAGCCTGGACTGATGGCCTAGAAATAAAGACTGGACAGTGTGAAAAGTGAGGGAGGGAGAAAAATAGAAAGATAGAAAGTGAGAGGAAGAGAGACAGAAAAAGAGACAGAGAAAGAGAGAGAAGACAAAGAAAAATGAAAGTTGCTTGGGAGACTGTATCACAGGGTAGGAAAGACATTTTGCAACCCTTGTAAAGGTCAAAAGTTCATATGAATTTCATCAAATGCTCTGCTCATTTCCCTAATTCATTCCTCTTAGCTTTTTGAGTGTTCTGGTTATGCCACAGCATCTTACAAAACCTAAGATTTTCTTTCCATTTCCCACTTTGAATAGTTAAATAACAACCATCCTCTTTATTGTCTTTTAAATCTTGATTCTATTTTCAACAGAGCTGAGTTGTTAAACAGTTAATCATTTAGCGATATTTCCTGTTTTGCCTGAATTCTTGACAGAAAACATTTGAGATAACCTGTGTCTTAATGTGATAGACATGGCTATGGGTCACTAACTTGGACTTTCCAAATGAGATGGCCATGGTGTTGGAAGCAATCTTAATACACAGATATCCCTGTGAATGTGATAAAAATAAGTTGAGCTATTGCTCATATTGAGGGAGAATAAAGAAGCAGAAGTAGCAAAAATAATGACTGTCAATAACAAGGACCTCAGGAACAGGGTCCATGGATTTTGTAGCAACCACCAGAGTCTGGTACATAAAACTGCACAGAAAAGATGGTCCATGTTATTGTTATTCATCCAAGACCATGAACTGATTGCCCTGGTGCCTGTAATGAAAACAAGAACAGAACAAGATTTCTAATCTCAAATTGCTTCAAGTCAAGCAGGGGTGACACCAGGAAATCAGTAAAAGAAACATGAGTATCTCGAACACATTATCCTCACATAACTTCTGTGTTCCTGATTTGTCCAAAATGGCATGCAATATTTTGAAGATACAAGGATTATTCTATGTAGTGAAGTTTCTCAACTTGACATTGACATTTTGAGCCAGATAATTTTCTCTGTGATGTAGGCTGTTCTCTTATGTATTGTGGGATGATTAGTAGCATCCTTGACCTCTTATGTGCTAAATGCCAGTAGCAACCCGCCCCCATTTGTAACAACTGAAAATATCCCTTGACGTTGTCAAATGTTCCCTGGAGAGACAAATTGTCCTTAGTTGAGAAACACTGCCAGAGAGCATTCAGGGTTTTTTTTGTTTGTTTTTTATTTTCTTCTCAATTACTCTTTGGATTCTTTTTTTCCATTTTATGTGGTATATATAGTAAATGTGGCAAATTTATGGACTTCCCCTGAAAACCATTCTATCCTTTCTCCATGGTAATGGGTGTACACGGCCACTCCATTAGAGACTACATATACCAAATTCCATTGGAGATTGATGTGCACTTGTGACAAAGCTTAGTAATGAACTTACTAGACTAATGAGTGGTACCTCAAAAGCACTGCATTAAAATAAAGACCGAATTCTTTTGTATTTTTCCTTTGCATTCTGCTGTGAGCTAGATCACAGAGATGACCTAGCTCCAGCAGTACAAGAAAGGCAACATCCTGCAGGACAGGAAAACAAGAGGATGGAATAACTTGGTCAGTGACAATTTCCCTGAATTTCTTTGTCTTTGTGGAACAAAACAATATCAATGCACATTAATATTTTATACACATGCTCACACACATACGATCAATGTGCAACATTTTGGTCAGGCAAAACATTTATGAAGAGGGAATATGTAAGTAGGTGCATGTACCAATGAGAATACAGGTATAAAAAGCTATAGGACCTTAATTAATGGTGTAATTAAGTCTGCCAATGTGGCCTCTGGGCCTTAAATGATGAATAAGAGTTTGTCAGAAGGATTAATGAACCAGTGAACAACTGTTCTCTAGTTTCACAACTTGAAAGTCTCTCTCCAGAAAGAGCTAGTGGTAGCTCTACAGAAAGCAGCAGTGATCAGCCACGTCACTGATGGATATTCCGTTTTAGTCAGATCACTTAGCTGCACTCCCACATCACACCAGGAAGACCACCAGACTTCTAGAAGTGACAAGTGCTTTAGCACAGACAACTGACTCACCTGTACACTGTATGTTTCGATTAAAAGAACTCTAGGTTTTTTTTTTCTTTTTTCTTTCCTGCATACAGTCTCTGAAAAAATACTTGAACAGAATTTGATGCTGCTTTTAATGGTTCATCTAAGTGTTCTTCCTCTGTTTTCTAATGATTGCGATTATATAGCACATGGATTGCCCTCTCCTCTGAATTTAATGCTGCCTTCTAAAATTGCCAATCAGGAGACAAAGTTACATGTGATTATATACTTACGAAAAAGGACATGATGATTCCGTTTTCTTAAGTTAAACTTACACTGTCTCATGAAATCAGTATGCAAGATGTCAGCTTATTTGCATTACTGAAAAAATTAACTATCTGAAAAAGCAATTGAATCTGGATATCAACTTTTCCTATTTATTTGTTTCTTTATTTTACTATTTTACACTACAGGGTCTCTTTTTCAAAAAAAAAATTGTGAGAAGTTTGATTGTCCCCCTCTTTAAAAACATTGTTCTCCGTCCTTTTCTCGTTCAATAGTTGCAAAGATACTCTCTTCATTTAATCTTCTCTTCTAGCAGCAATTCAATACTGTTCACTTTTTCTTTTCAAGAGACTATGTACTTCTGTTGAATTCACATTTAACTCTTTCATGGATATTGTAATGAAGCATTTGCACTCCAGAGAGTTTTAATTGTAAAAATATATCTAAATTTTTTAAAAATAAATTTAATTTAAAAATCTGCCAAAATATCCCATAAGCCCTAATAATACAGTTTTGATGCTAACTATCCAAATCTAGCACAGAATTCTCAGATTAAAGAAACAGTCCCCATGGAACTCCCCTTATGTCAAATATCAGCCAAGTTTAGGGGTACCCAGGCCCTCTTCCCTGGTGGCTCAGATGGTAAAGTGTTTGCCTACAATGCAGGAGACCTGGGTTCAATCCCTGGGTCGGGAAGATCTCCTGGAGAAGGAAATGGCAACCCACTCCAGTATTCCTACCTGGAAAATCCCATGGTCGGAGGAACCTGGTTAGGCTACAGTCCATGAGGTCGCAAAGAGTCGGACACGACTGAGCGACTTCACTCACTCACTCACTCACTCAGGCCCTCTTATACTTCTGATCAACTGGCTACCAATTTGGAGATTTCCACTAACACCTCAGATTCAGTAATTCATTGAAATAATTCACAGAACTTAGGAAAATGCTATATATTTTCACACATGATTACACTTTTATTATAGCAAATAGACACAAATCCGCACCAGCCAAAGAGAGAGACACATAAGGTGAGGCCTGAGAAGATCTCACATGTGAAGCTTCTGTACTGAAAGTGGAAAACAAAGTGGTGATAAAGGTATAGAATTGTTTATCTTTGTGATCACACGGCTGACTGGGAGCTCCAGCTTGATGCTGCTGCCCAGCAACATGAAAGAATATTGTACCGCACATGGCTAGCCTAAGATCAAAATTCAAAGTACAGTTTCTATGGGATGTGTATTGCTTTCCAACTACCGTAAAATTGAAAAATCTAAGTCGAACCACCATAAGTCAGGGAGTTGAACATTTGAATATTAGACCTTGAAGGGATTTCAGATATTCTCTACTCCTATGCTACTTTTCTTTAGAAACAAACAGGTTAAGAGAATTAAGTGCTTTTCCCAAGGTAGAAAAGAAAATTAACTCTCAAATGGGAATGAAAATTCAAAAGTCCCAGCTTTTCCCATCATGCGCCTTGAGTATTCCTTTGGAGGCTGCCCCAACTCATCATTTAGGGCCCACCCCCTGGAGGTTCTCCAGCCTGCCCTCTTCTTTTCTCCATCACTTGGGAGACTTCATGATATTAAACTCTCTTCTTTCCCAGCTGTTCCCCTCTACCTCTCCCTCCTCATCACTGGGGCAAAAACTGAGCTGCAAATTCTCTTGCTTACACATTCAGGTCTCTGTGAATGGCAGAAATGTGCTAATAATTCATTTTTGGCTTTTCTAGATATCATGATAGCTTAATTCTGTTTCTTAAAATTAACCTTGTCCGTTGGTATGAATGAAGGGGATTTCAGAAAGGAGACACTTGGCTATTCCGTGTACATAGGAGGATTTTTCTGCCACAGAGGGCAGAATCTGAACAAATACAAAGAAACTCTCCTTTGCAGATCAAGTGTGCTGCTTAATGTGATAGAAGAATCAGGAAAACAGAAGTGCCTGCTGACTGATCCTCTTATGGTGTGTCTCCTATTCTCCTCCCAGGATAACCTTTCTAAAATGCAAACCTTCCCTGAAACACAGGGCTGACAAGGTGTCAGTGCTCTCCACAGCCTTCAGTCCCTTTAGTCAGGTAATGGCTTCCTTCGTCTGGCTTCAGCCTGTCTTTCAGTCTAATTTCCAGCCTTTCAGCCAATATCCTATTGTACCGCCCCCACCATGATGCTATTCCATTCCTTCCACATGCTGTTCCCTCTGGCTGAAATGCACGCCTGCTAATCCTTCTGGGCCTCTTTAATGCATATGGGTAAATCCTTGAAAAACCAGCCTAAAAATTACCTTTCTTTGAATATTTAATACTCAGATTTGATTAAAGTGTCCCTGTTCTAGTCTCTTTTAACAATCTTTAGAAAGCCCTGAGTTAGCACTTCTCATGCAGTAATCTTTATAATGAGTAATCTGTCTTTCTCTCAAATGGATTATGAATTCCCAAAAGGCAAGGACTATGTGTGCTTGATTTTGTATCCTCAGATTGTGGCATATAGCATGAGCTAAATTAAGGTTTGATGAATGAATGAATACATGAATGAACAATATATATCATTGTAATCCCTATCCACCTTCAGCTTTCCTAGAGCACATTGGAAAAGGTTTTTAAAATGTGAAATAATATCCATATCAAGTTTTGGAAGAATCAGTATCTTCAATAAAATTGTGTGTGTGTGTGTGTGTGTAAACTCTCTCTCCCTTCCCCTCATCTTTGCTTTAAATTCCTCAGTGTTCACAGGATGCTATTTCAAAATTATATTTCACATCATGAATTTTTTTCCAAGAGAATATGTTATGATCTTTGTTTCCAATATAAATAGTAGCATTTCAGGGCTGTGGTGAAAGGTAAATGTTAGAAATCTTTATTCTTTGCAGTGCTAAATATTTCAAAAGAACTGAAAGAATGATATCCCCAGCTGCATCCACAATTGCCACAGCCACTATTCTATTTTGACACAACACACATGGAATTTGGCAGTGTCTTTTACAAATATCACAAGATTATTTTTCCCAACTTAAAGGCCAGTGTTCTCTCCCGGCTTCTGCTGTCAAGGCATTGCCTTCTGCCCATAACCCATTTCATAATTTACTCAATCTCATACAATTCACAGAATGCATAAACAAAAGTCAAAGTTCATAACACTGTAAATTCTCCAAAATCAAAGATAAGCATCTATTGACAAAACTGTGGGAGAGCTTACAGGTCGCTTATGTCCTAAAAGTCATCATTGTTACTTAGTCCTCACTTCCACAATTATAGAGCTCTTTGCTTGGAATTTTATTTAAAAGAATATAAATAATGGATGAGTTAGTTGAAATGAGTAAGGTATTATGTAATATCTAGCTCTTCCAAAAGTGACATTTCAAAGGCAAGAGCTTATACTCAGAATTTTTCATGGCATAAAATATTTCTACATGTGCATGGATTGATTTTTAAAGTATAGATCATAAAACTTGGCATTTAATAGTACAGCAGAATGCAATTATTTGTATCCACTATTCCTGTTTTGCTTACCAGATATTGGCATCAAAAAAGATTAATGATTTTTAAATTGTTTATCTTTAGATTGATATTTATACTGTTTTTGGAAAGTTTGGGCTTCCATTTTTGTATACACATATGCATGTTCTCTGATTTTGCTTCTCTAGCAGACTTCTGGGGCTCCTATAATGATGCTAACAAAATTTGCTTAGGCTCTTGTAAAATTAGCACAATGGGAAAAATAAAGTAAGATGCAAATAAGTTGCATGAAACATTCCATGTCATAAATGAGAGCTGAGAAAGAGTGCTAGTTTCCCTCAGGTAGCTCTATGGATCTAAGAACTGTTCTATTTTCCTTGATTAATTAAGTAGAATTGAACCTTTTTGGGGGGTTGAGGAGAGGGAAGCAGACTAAAAGCAGGCTCAGTACTACAATTATTAGATAGTTAAAATATTAAGCAACAATAAATAAAATAAATAAAAATCTTAAAACAACAGTAAAAATATTTTCTCTGTTAAAATTAAGATCTCTAATTTTAAAATAGTGTACCTAATAGTCTTTGGCTTAAATATATGTACAAGCATGATAGCTAAGTGGTAAATGTATCATGCTTATGTAGAGTATCCGTATCTTGGGAAAAGTTGCCAAAGCAAAATAGTGTATATTTTTAGATTTATATTCTGTTTTGCTGTATGGCCTAAAAAAAATGATACAGTTTGTGAGGTGATTTCAAAGCTCACTATGAAAGTTTGTAAATTTTAATTACAACCCTGACCCCTTACTCTTGGGATTCATCTCTATAAATGGCTGGGGATTCATCATTTTCTATTAAATTCATTTTTTCTTGATAACTAAATCATTACTATTTACATAGTCTATTTGAACAATTAGGTAATATAAGACCAAGTATGACAGCAATTTATTATTAACATCACTGTTATTTTGCTGGACGTATTGCAGTCTTATTTTCTTCCTCATTAGGTCTTTTTGTTTTCTTTCATTCTTTAAACTCTACTCTGACAACTCCGTTGAATTAAAGGAAGGGAAGAGAATGTGTTCAAAGGATACTTGAACAAAGTCTTTTCCTGTGTATATTTATTCCTAAAAGGCATTTAGAAGAGGTGTTGGCTAATTTGCAGAATTTGCAGTAACTTAATTCAAATATCTTATTGATCCTAAGGGTGGACTCAAAAAAGGTTATAAATGGCAATAAGCACTAAAACAAGCTCTGTAGTTTACTGTTGCTAGAGTGTTTTGGTAAAAAAGTCTCCTCTTCCTGTGAATGTTCTGACGTAAAATGTTACAGACCGCAGTGAGACTGTAGAGGTCAATGAGGTTAGGAACACAGTTCTGCCAGTGATTTCCTGTGTGGTCTCCAGGAAAGATATTTAAACTCTCAGGGCTTCCACCGTTCCATGTATGGAAGAGAAATAATAACACTTAAATATTTCTTAGTGCATTACTGTAATTAATTCTTCTGAAATGCTTTGAAATAAGCATCAAAGGGATTCACTTTTGTGCTTCAGCTTTGATTTTATTTGTCTGTGAGGGAGAACACAGTTTGCATGGAAGGAAAAAAATTCTTGATAATAAACATGGTAAAATTTTATTCATTATATTAAGTTCATTCTACATGATTTCATTAAGATGATTACAGAACCTGGAAAGTTCTTTTCTGTTCCGTGTGAACGTCCACAGAGATGGAGTCCTCCCTTCTGGAAGCGACAACTACCCCAAACTAAGCTTTTGGGCATTACACACACAAGATTATATAATGATGTGTCTTCTGGAAGTTTTCAGGCTAAAGGACTTTTCTGCTATCACCGAGGGTTAACAATATTATTCAATTGACTAAAATGGGTTTGTCAGTTAAGGTATTTTCAATACAGAATAACAACAACAACAACCCATACTGGCTACAGCAATGAGGACATGATTGGCTTTTTCAATGGCAAAGATCAGACATGACAGATAGTAGTAACCACTTTTCACCAGGTTATGCTATAGAAAGAATTCCAAAATCCCAGTACTTTGTTGTAAATGTTTCTCTGAAGGAAGCTAGTGCTCTACAAAATTCTACTTTACCTTCATAAGCAGGCTGAAGGAGCAACCCCCACCTAGGATATCTCATGGAATAATACAAAGAAATGGTGGAACTATCTATTGGCTTCTAAAGCTTCTTCTCAAAAATCACATGCTCTTTTCAACTCATAGAGAAGGTTGCATGGTAATAACTGATGTCAAGGCAGTGGTAAGTATAGTTCTTAGAGGGATAGGCAATGAATACTCTGAAATACTAATGCTACCTGCCACTTGGAATACAGGTCAGATACAGTTTAATCAGGGGCCAACTCCATTTCCCTGAGTCCCTACCCTCCTTCATTTACTACCTCATAGTAGTAAACTGATGATCACTCTATGTCCCATGTCCAGAAATTATCCATCAAAACAAGAGAATGTCTCTTTTTCTAATCATCATAAAAAAAGTTTGGAGTTTCATTTTCACTGGGCCTACTTGAGTCACATGCTCAACCAAGGAGACATCACTGTGGCCAGGAGAGGCCAAATATTGATTGTCTGAGACCTAGGATCATGATGAGCCCTTGACTAACCCTAACCCTTAGACTAACAGACTGCTCCCCGAGTCAGAGTTGAATGTTGATCCTATTCAAATCAGTGTGGCAGGGACAGAAGAAATGCAAGGAGCCAATCCTAGATCTACAGCTCCCAATCCATCTCTTTACCGGTTAACTTTCATGTCACGCCTTCATAAAGTTCCATTGCCCTTTCTGCCTTTGAATTCTGTGATACAACCCCATATATGGTACTATTGTAACAGCTTAAGGTTAATTTAGTTTGAAAAGGATTTCTGTTGCTTGCATCTCAAAATGTTTTACATGGTAATATATATATATATATATATATATATATATATATATATATATTCACGAGAAGTTGTTACATAAAAGAGGGTTCAATAAAACTTTTTATAGAATTAACTTTGGTTTTGAATCCAAATCTTTCATTTCCTAACTATGAGACTTTAAATAAGTTATTAAATTTGCTAGGCATATTTTCCTATCTTTAAAAAGAGAATAATAGATGTATAAGTCTTTGGGCAAAAACTCAGTGAACTCAGGTACATATGTAAAGGTCTTGCCTAGTGTAGATCAATGACTAATTAATGTGAGTTGTTTTATAAAGTGTTATAAGAATTTAGAGATGGTAGAGAGCATAGCTTGAAGGATTAGAAAATCTCTGTGGGGCTTGTGGCATTTAAGCTGGATTTTAACATCTGTATAGAATTTCCACATGAGAAATCTTGAGAAGATAATTGATAAACATCCAAGGCCCACTGACTTGTGTCCAGCAAAGGCGCAGAGGCAAGATATACAAAGTGTGCTCAGAAAATGGGAAATAGGCAAGCAAAGTTCTCATTCAAAACTCACTCCTTCATTCACCTCTGTTTCCATTGCCAAACCTGAAACAGTCCTTTTGCCCATTTCAGCCAGGTTTTCACACTTGTGATCCGGTTCAGCTCCAGCATTCTCCTCCAGTGGTATTTCCTGCCTTTGTGTTCCCACTGTTCATAAATGGTTGCTTATTCATGCAGGGCATTTTCAGTATTTTTATACATACTTTCATGCTGTTATTCATCTTACTTTTACATAAACATTTTATAATTTCTAACATACTCCAGGCATAAATAAATATATACCTTTATTTAAAATGTGCATAATTATACTTTCTGCTGACCTCAGGGGAAAAAAAAACTTTCCAAATGGAAGTAATTTTATCCCAAAATGAGCAATTAATAATGTATATTATGTACATTACGTAGAATAGTCCTCATTTAGAGAATGACACAAAATTCATTTTTTTCCTAATTAAACTGTACTTTGTTCAAAAGTGTGTGCATTATTTATTGCTGGGCCTGATTTCAAGAAGGAAAAATTAAATACTCTCAGTACCGCAGAACTAGTTTTGGTTTTCTTTACTAGGTTCTGTCCTTATACTTAACATGAGCTGAAAACATTAGGGAGCTACCTAATTCCACAGGCTCCTTCATCATCAAAATATCAAAATTCAATGCTTCTGAACTCCCCAATATAGAATATGTCATTTCAGTTGCCTGTTCTCAGAGTCTCCTTTTTTTCTGACCTTTATAATAAATTTTTTATTTTTGTTTGAAATATTGAAATACTTTTCTCATGGCTTGCTAGTGATCTGAGAGGCTTTGAATAGTGAATAAAATATGTTGAGCTTCTAATGAGGAAAACTGGGTCATAATTTTTGAAAATAGGCATGATAATGACACATAAAAATAAGGGGAAATAGAGGCAAAACAAATGAAAGAGGTAAATTTCTTTGATTAAAAATATTGCATCTGACATTCTTAAGTTGGATTTTGTTGTCTCTGTTCTTAGTTTGTGTGTTTGTGTGCTTACTGGCACTTTTTAACCACCATTATCACTGCAGATGGTGATTGCAGCCATGAAATTAAAAGACGCTTACTCCTTGGAAGGAAAGTTATGACCAACCTAGATAGCATATTCGAAAGCAGAGACATTACTTTGCCGACTAAGGTCCATCTAGTCAAGGCTATGGTTTTTCCAGTGGTCATGTATGGATGTGAGAGTTGGACTGTAAAGAAAGCTGAGCGCCGAAGAATTGATGCTTTTGAACTGTGGTGTTGGACAAGACCCTTGAAAGTCCCTTAGACTGCAAGGAGATCCAACCAGTCCATTCTAAAGGAGAACAGTCCTGGGTGTTCTTTGGAAGGAATGATGCTAAAGCTGAAATTCCAGTACTTTGGCCACCTCATGAGAAGAGTTGACTCATTGGAAAAGACCCTGATGCTGGGAGGGATTGGGGGCAGGAGGAGAAGGGGAAGACAGAGGATGAGATGGCTGGATGGCATCACTGACTCGATGGACGTGAGTTTGAGTGAACTCTGCGAGTTGGTGATGGACAGGGAGGCCTGGCGTGCTGCGATTCATGGGGTCGCAAAGAGTCGGACACGACTGAGCAACTGAACTGAACTGAACTGAAGCATCATTTTGTTACAATTGCTACACCAGTCAGTGGAGAACAAAGAGAATTTCTGGTCCAATTCTAGTAAAATTGAGAGGAGGACTTAGAAAGGCAGTCCCCAGAGAGAGGGATATATTTAAGTCTCATGTTTACATAGATGAATACTTCAAACATCCCCGTGTCCTGATAAAAAAACATTCCTGGAGTTATTTTATGCCAAGGAATATCCATTTTTTGTCCTCAGAGTATGACAATTTTGAATAAAAATCAAAGGTTTTTAATCAGACTACTTAGTTCCACTATACCAATCTGATATAAAATAATGTCCAGAGACCATTTAAATCCAAATAAACAAGAAGTTCAGGCCACCTGCCCAGTCTTGGAAAGTTCTGTTTTGCATTGCAATGACCTCAAGGTTAATTGGTTTTAATCTCAGTTTGGATCCCACTCGGAATCACCAAAAACAAAATATCAAAATGAATGGATGTGAAGAAAACTTTTAGTACTGGGCATGCTGAAAGATCTTTGACTATATAAAGAAATGGAAGACCACAGATTTATGGCATTTTATTTGTTTAGCTTAAGACTGGAATGGGAGAGGGTGATAACAATGTTTGGTTCCAAATACAAATTTCAATCCCCTCCCAAGAAATAGCTGAAAAAATAAGTAATCATATACAATAAGTTAATTTATATTTGTACTTAACAAACTAAAAGTAAAATATCTACGGAATCCCACAATGATACGGGCTTGGGAGAAAAATATTTTTTAATAAAGCCTTGTAAAATCACTAAAGGAACTCAAAGATTTATGTATAAAAAATACTTTCTTGTCTTAGAGTCCTTTGTTCCTCCACAGAATATTATCGTTATTGTTGCTGTTCCACACTATAAGTGGCTGAGAATACACAAAATTCTCCCTGCCAGCTAGTTTTTCACCTCACCTGGAGCTCTTCTGAACTCTTTTGAGGACAAAATGGGGTAGCAGGTAAATAATTGCTTTGTGAATAGTCATGGGCTAGGAGTATGTCACTTGTCTTGCTTCATGGCATGTAGGTCACTGCTAGGTATTTCCTGAAAGCCATCTTGAAGCAAGTTCTGATGATTTTGCCTCCAGACAGCTCTTGTGACGATTTTAAGAATTTCAGTTTTACAGTCAAGTACATATCCCCTTAAGCACATAATTATTTTAGTAGTCAGTTTGTATTTGTTTGCATTTTTTTTTCCTTATTGAATTGGTCAGTTTTGCAAATGCTGTCCTAGATGTAGATACACCATAGTTTTGAATATAGGTAAAAGTAAATTCTTTGGTTGGATGTCCAGAAGCCTTATTGTGGATGTCTAACACTTAATTGTCAGCAGCATTGAAAACTCATTTCATGGGGGAAACTCCCATTTTAGCAACCTCTCCGCTCTGTTTTGTGAGGGGCTGCTTAGAAGAATCATTTCTTGGACAGCCTATGGTGCATGTTTTTCCCTTTCAACAGGTTACCTTTTTCCCTGGAACTCATCCAAACTCTTTTCACCCACTCACAGTAATACTATGCATCCCCCTCCACCCCACTGTCTGGCATTTCACTACTCAGAGAAAGCTTAATGCCATCTGCAAACTGGGAAATTCAATTTAGAGAAGTTGAGAAAATGTGAAATATAATTGATCTTAGGATATTTCCAGCAGAACCAAGCTCTTAACCATTTTATATCTATTTGAATAAATGCTGTGCAAAACCAAATTAATACAGCTTTTGTGTTTGCTTTTTTTTTCCACATTACAGCATCAAGCTTTATGCATTTTGAATTGCTTAGTTTTTCAAAATAATTTCAGTGCATTTAATTCTTTCATTCCATATGTTAAAGACTTATTATGAGCTAGGAACAATGTTAAATGTTCTATTTTAACCCTACAACAACCACAGAGGTAGCTATTATTAACTATATTTTACTATTGAGGAAGTAGCTAAGAAATACTCCTGTTTCTTCCCCCGGTACACAAAGCTAATGAAAGAGATACAACAGCAATATAAATCAGTTGCCTGAATATTTATCAGTTACAAATTGGCATGGCTGTACGTACATTTTAAAATCAGTTCATCTAAAGTAATCTTTTCAAAGGTTTTAGCAGTGAAATATCAAAAAAAATAAATCTAATGCAAAAGAGACTGCATTTTATCATGTAATATTTATTCTTCTTTTGACAATAATAATGTATATATATTGTAAACATTCAAATAGCATGAAAACATACAACATAGAAACCAGTGGAGATTCTCTTTGACAACCATAAAACTTTTTGATAGTAATTTAGGTGATTGCTGAAGTCCGATCAGCCTTGACATTAAACTTATTTTTGAAATTTACTCAGTTGTTTAGGAATAGAACATCTTGACTCTTACAGACCAGGAGGGTATGACCTTGTATTTGTGTGTGTGTGTGTATGTACATGTGTGTGTATCCAGGCATACATGTATATCAGTTACAAAAAAAAAAAAAAAAAAACAGCACCAGTATAACCATCTTAATCAAGGACGCATGTCTACAAGTTCAAATATAGTTCCAGAGACAATAAGCAAGAAGCATGCACGAACATGAACTCACCTGGCAGCAAAAGTCAGTATGCTGGTGGTCTGCAATATGTTGAAATTCAGTATATGACACATTTAATGTGTGTCTTAACAATTTATTACAGTCAAAATGTTAAATTGGAATCAAATGTCGATAAACCTTTCAAGACACCTTTAAGAACTAAGGTTTGATAGAAAACAGTGTGAAAATCACCTCTCAAAACACCACATCCACAGCTAACCCCCTTTATTTAAGAACTGTAATCCTTTTGAAACTCTGCCTAAGCTGTAGATCTTCACATCAGATAGCTGGCAAGCATCAGGGAGTTAAATACACAAAAACACACTCTCACACTCACACTTCTCTAAGCAATCTGTAGCCAATACATACCCTAAAGAATGTCTATGTGGCACACATCAAAAATATTTTGATCCTGGAGTTGTAGAGGAATAATGAAAATTCCTAAGCCAATGGCTCATAATGGTTCATACCAAAGGTAAAAATATCATTTGGAACAGACAATTTATATGAAAAAAAAAAAGAATATTGTTAAAACTGGAAGTAAATAATGCATAACACTTGTGGTGAGGTTATAGTTGGTGTTCAACATTTTAATCCTTGGTTATGGTACCTAAGGATGTCAATCTTTTAACTTTTCCTTGAATATATTTTCTTAGCGGAAGAAAATGCTCAATTAGCGATATTCAACCTTCATCTGTATGCAAATTAGTCATTTTAAGGGGGGTCCAGTCATGAAAATCATAAACTTAGATTCAGTGGCAAGAAGATTTTCCTGTAAATTTGATTGTTTGTTTTATTCTTCATGTGGCTTGAATTCAAAACTGTGACTAAGCCCTTGAACTAAGCCTCTAAGTCTTTTGCCATTTGATTAAGTAAGTTCTGGCTAAGAAGCTACATTTGTGCAGATGATAGAAGACGCATGCTAAAATATAAAAGAGAGACCAATTTCTTCATATTTTTTAATATTGGCCTTACAGCAGTTGAGGGATTTAATTATCTTCTCTTGAATCCTGTTGTGTGTGTGTGTTTTTCTTGTTAGACTTAGCTTTTATTATAAATCTCTATGACTGCACAAGATGAACTAAAAAACTAAAAAACACCAGGCACATAAGGAAATAATTTAACATGGGTCCCAGTTGAGAGTGAAGGAAGGTCTTGGTTCTGTGCCACATACAAAATTGAGGGGCAGCAACACAAAATTGCTTTTGTACTATTTAATACACCATCTAAAATAGTCCCTTCCAATGGTGGTTTTTAATGTGGGTCCTCTGACTCCATAAAAGTCTTCCATAGCGATCTGCATAACAATACCCAATACAAGTAACAAAGGGGAAAAAATGGGTGAAAAGAGGACTCTCACTATAGAAAAAGTAACATTAAAAAAAATCAAACATTTTAAAACACTATAATGAGGTTTTCTTTTTTCTGTGTATTTCTTTTAGCATTATTAAGTTAGCTGTGTAGGAAGTCTGTAGATTCTTTACTGTTTAAAATTGTCTATAAAACAAAGGATTTGGGGTAAATGCTAGTAGTTTTATTTACACAGCTAATTTTGCATCCCAAAATGTTTAATAACATTGGAAGAGGGAAATATAGATCCATAAACACTTAGATAAAATTTTCAATTTCAGATTGTTTCAGAATTGAGAATTTTTCATATTTTGATGAGGTAATAACAACAAAACGTGACATATATCATGTCAATCACTAGGAGTCTTATCTGGGTTAATGCCCAGTAATTAAACATGCTAGCATCTACACAGCAAAATGTATGAACTTTCCTGTTAAATAGAATGAGATCATAAATAACTTCATTTCCATAATTTCAAGGCAAGTCTTGGCAGCAAATCTGTTTTTCAGTGTTATCTGCATTTCAGAATTGTAGTTAAGGGATTATGCACCTCTATTGCCTAAATAGAGTTAGAACTGGACATGGAACAACAGAGTGGTTCCAAATAGGAAAAGGAGTCCATCAAGGCTGTATATTGTCACCCTGCTTATTTAACTTATATGCAAAGTACATCATGAGAAATGCTGGATTGGATGAAACACAAGCTGGAATCAAGATTGCAGGAGAAATATCAGTAACCTCAGATAAGCAGAGGACACCACCCTTATGACAGAAAGTGGAAAGGAACTAAAGACCCTCTTGATGAAAGTGAAAGAGGAAAGTGAAAAGTTGGCTTAAAACTCAACATCCAGAAAACTAAGATCATGGCATCTGGTCCCATAACTTCATGGCAAATAGATGGGGAAATAATGGAAACAGCAAGAGACTTTATTTTGGGTGATTCCAAAATCACTGCAGATGGTGACTGCAACAGTGAAATTAAAAGATACTTGCTCCTTGGGAGATAAGTTATGACCAACCTAGACAGCATATTAAAAAGCAAAGACATTAATTTGCCAACAAAAGTCCATCTAGTCAAAGCTATTGCTTTCCAGTAGTCATGTATGGATGTGAGAATTGGACCATAAAGACAGCTGAGCACCAAAGAATAGATGCTTTTGAACTGTGGTGTTGGAGAAGATTCTTGAGAGTCCCATGGACAGCAAGGAGATCCAACCTGTCTATCCTAAAAGAAATCAGTCCTGAATATTCATTGGAAGGACTGATGCTGAAGCTGAACCTCCAATACTTTGGCCCCCTGATGGGAAGAACTGACTCTTTGGAAAAGACCGTGATGCTGGGAAAGATTGAAGGCGGGAGGAGAAGGGGATGACAGAGGATGAGATGGTTGGATGGCATCATTGCCTCGATGGACATGAGGTTGAGTAAGCTCCAGGAGTTTGTGCTGGACAGGGAGGTACACTGCAGTCCATGGGATCGCAAAGAGTTGGACATGACTGAGTGACTGAACTGAACTGAACTGAAGATGACATGGCAGTTCACTCCCCCACCAACATTTATTGATGATTTCTTGGCAGGTCTTAATCATCCTTGAATTAGTGTCCAGCATGACATCTAACTCATAGTGAGTATTAATTTTTTAATTGAATTATTTAAGCAAAATATCACCTTCAAGAAGTAGAGAAAACAACCTCTGGAGAATGTTCAGTGAGCAATCATTTGGAAATACATTGAAAAAATAAAAATATGAGGTTTCCTCACATGCTGTAATTTGGTTTGGGTTTGAGTAGAAGGCTAAACTTAAGCAAGATCTGCATTTCCCAAGGCATTGGGACCCCCAAATATTTAAATATTTAAATGACCAAGCTCTCTGCAATGAGTTATAAGTTAATCATAAAGTTAGTCCAATTTAGGGGTTTAAAGAGCCAAAAAGAAAGCATTTTTCCTACCTTCACAGTGACCATGCTGGGAGCTTAGAGACAGTTCAGGATACAGGATTCTTCTAGCAGAGAGCTTTGCAAAGTTTCGCCGTAAATATAAATCTCATCAGCTGAAATCTGGTTATTATTATTTTCCCTGAAGAATACCACGGTGTTTTTCCTGTCCCATATCATCATTAAACAACAGCACCCCTTTCTAATTAGCTTTTAAAGGTATTTATCCAAACAGTATCAGATCTGAAACATGCCAAAAGTTATCATAATATATAATACAGTTCCACCCAGAAAAAGTAATTCTTGGAACGCATCTCAGAGAGGAAGTCTTTCTTGGTCCAACACAAAACAGTTTAGACGTCTAGAATATTCACCAGTTACTTGTGAAAACAATTATGTTGCCCTGCTCTTTGACTGACTCGAAAGATGCCACTTTTGTTGGTCCTTGGCTACCAGCACGCAAACCTCAAAGCTGCCAGAATTATTCCTTTAGAAAGTGATATTCCAGAAGCATTTATCAGCAGTTCTGGATCTAGAAAATGCTTCATGAATTTCCTCCAAACATCAAACCTCTTATATTTTAGAAATTATAAATATTTGGGAGAGAAAATGTCAATTCAGAGATTTGCTTTTTTTTTGTCTCCTACTGTTTACCACTCCTTCCAGGCCACCTGTCACTCTACTGTTGTAATATGTCTATGTTCTTTACCTGTTTAACCATGTTTGTCTTTTCCTTAGAAGCCACCTTTAGTTCCCTTTTACCTTTAATGTGGAGAAGGAAATGGCAATCCACTTCAGTGCTCTTGCCTGGAAAATCCCATAGACAGAGGAGAGTGGTAGGCTACAGTCCATGGGGTTGCAAAGAGTCGGACATGACTGAGCGACTTCACTTTCACTTTTCACCTTTAATGTAAAGAAAGTTCTTTTGTCTGTTTTTTACTATTATTCTGAGGCTATCTTTCTGGCTTCATGTGTCTTTCTTCCCCACCTGTCCCAGTATACCATTGGCAAACTTTAGTTTCAACTTTTGTTTAACTTTAGTAAAATCCATGCTGTTTTAAAAACACCAAAACCATGATCATGTATTGTTCCATTGAATATTTCTTGTCTTTTTGGTTTTGATCCATGACATTATTCGGGTGAATTTGTATTTATCCTCCAGGAAGTAGTTTAAATGTCATTTGGGGGAAACTTCCTAAGGATCTGTTCTGTGCTCTTATAATACTCTTTACATCCTTCTATTATAGAACTTCTTTGTCAATATCATTTTAAATATTCTGTGATATTTCTGTCTCTTCTTAACCTCTCTGTGTCTTTTCCAGAACATCTCATATTGCCATGCATATTTTTGGTGCTCTATAAATGTACCTTGATTAAATAAAAATGGGTGAATATTTCATGGATTCGTTAACAAATTTCTCTTGAGGAGGGGTCAGTTCACGACATACCTAACCTGAAAACTCCACTCCAATAATACAGAACTTCATGGAATTTTTAACTGAAAGACTAAATACTTTTTGTTTTCCACCCAACTTATGCTATGAATGATGCAAAACATCATGCAACCCCTGTGAAAATAATATCATCTGTCTTTATGAGAATATTTACAGATCTTTGTCAGCAGTAAAGATCCTAAAAATCCTGATACATGATAAAGAACGGTGATGAAGAGTGATCAAAGTTGCAGTGAATGTCAATGATTAGGATTATGAGAATACCAAGCACGGGTGCTAAGTTGAGTTCCTCCAATATTGCACACAATTTTTAGAACACACGATGTCTTAAAAACCAGTGACAAAGAAGCCACCCAGGCCTTGTTTCCATAGAAGGGCTGAGCCTAATTTTTTTATGGTACATTGATACTGGAGCCAAGGCTCTCTCTCTAGGCTATTTTCTGTTCTCAAGACAGTAGAATGCAAGATTTCCCTGAACTGCCATCCCTCCCTGCCCAGTTTGACTGCTCTCTGCCAATATCACCAAGCAAAGCCCAAGGGAATCCAGCACCTAAAAACAAACCATTTATTTGGTTGCATTTCCTTACAAGGTGATAAGAAGTATTCATCTAACTTAGGCTTTACAACAGCTGAGCAAAATAGGGTGTCACAAATGAAACACATGGTGGCTACTCCAAGTAACTGGAGGAACTGATTTGTCTCTCTTCCCATGATGACATTACCGGAAGATGTCCTTTCTCTAAATTTCCATGTTAACATTCTTTCTTAAAACTGGGGACATTATACTCTTCTACTGAAATTGATATCACCCAGCATGAAATCCTCTATTAAGTCTTCCCCTTTTTGCTTGGAGAAATGGGGTACATAGCACATCCCCATTTCTCTACATCATTAACCCTTTATTTTTTTCTTCTGAAACCCTGAAAGCAATGGAGTTTTTATAATTTTTGGACTTCTGTTTTTCTTTTGAATAACCCCACTTCCTAATAGGATTTATAGAAAACATATAGGAAATTTTAGAACACCAAGATTATTGACAAATAGGAATTAAGATCTGGATGTTGTGCTCAGTTATTAGGAATTGGGGTTGAAATATTCTAAAATTTTTGAATTTTTAAATAAGTGTAGATTGTGCTGAATATTCAGGGAGATTTCTCAATATAAAGACTCAAATTCCTTACTATCTCTGGAATAGTGAGATATTGACTTAATTCCTTATTATGATACCTGATCAATACTGTCTTGCTCCCTGTACCTTTATAGTAAGTCCAGAAATCCAGTGAAGTGAAGCAGTGAGGTCACTCAGTCGTGTCCGACTCTTTGCGACCCCATGGGGTGTAGCCTATCTGGCTCCTCTGTCCATGGGATTTTCCAGGAAAGAGTGCTGGAGTGGATTGCCATTTCCTTCTCCAGGGGACCTTCCTGACCCAGGAATCAAACCCAGGTCTCCCGCATTGCAGGCAGACGCTTTACCATCTGAGCCACCAGGGAAGCCCAGAAATCCAACTTTTTCATTTTTCAAAATTTTCTACACCATTCTAGGTTCTCTGCATTTCCATAGGAATTTTAAAATCAGCCTGCCAATTTCTATAAAGTTGCCCACTGGAATTTTGATGAGGATTGCTTTGAATCTATAGACCAGTCTGAGAATAACTGACACCTCAACAATAATGAATCTCCCAAGCCCAGTCTTAGTGATATTGGGTTTTGGAAGGGAAAGAAGAGAAACTCATGTGCTTTTATCTGATCTCTTTACTGGAAGCTTTGTTTCTGATCTTTAATTTTTATTTTCCCACAATCAGTCTGATCTCCAATAGCATATTGGACATCTCCCAACCTGGAGAGTTCATCTTTCAGTGTCCTATATTTTGCCTTTTCATACTGTTCATGGGGTTCTCAAGGCAAGAATATTGAAGTGTTTTGCCATTCCCTTCTCCTGTGGAACATGTTTTATGAGAACTCTCCACCATGACCTGTCTGTCTTGGGTGGCCCTACACGGCATGGCCCATAGTTTCATTGAGTTACACAAGGCTGTGGTCCATGTGATTAGATTGGTCAGTTTTCTGTGATTGTGGTTTTCATTCTGTCTGCCCTCTGATGGAGAAGGATAAGAAGCTTATGGAAGCTTCCTGATGGGAGAGACTGATTGAGGCGGAAACTGGGTCTTGTTCTGATGGTCAGGACATTGCTCAGTAAATCTTTAATCCAATATTCTGTTGATGAGCGGGGTTGTGTGCCCTCCTTGTTGTTTGACCTGAGGCCAAACTATGGTGGAGGTAATGAAGATAATGGCAACCTCCTTGAAAAGGTTCCATGCAGACACTGCTGCATTCAGTGCCCCCAACCCTGCAGCAGGCCACTGCTGACCCACGCCTCTGCCAGAGACTCCTGGACACTCATGGGTAAGTCGGTGTCAGTCTCTTGTGGGGTCACTGCTCCTTTCTCCTGGGTCCTGGTGCACACAAGAGTCTGCTTCCCCAGTCCTGTGTAAGTTCTAGAGGCTTTATGGTGGGGTTAATGGCAACTTCCTCTAAGAGAGCTTATGCCATACCCAGATCTACTGCACCCAGAGCCCCTGCCCATGCAGCAGTCCACTACTCACCCATACCACTGCAGGAGACACTCAAACACCATTCTGGCTCAGTCTTTGTGGGGTTCTGGGTCCTGGTGTGCACGAGGATTGTTTGAGTCCTTCGAGCATCCCTGACACTTTACTGACTACACCAAAACCTTTGACTATGTGCATCACAACAAACTGGAAAATTCTTAAAGAGAGGAATAGCAAACCACCTGACCTGCCTCTTGAGAAATCTTTACTCAGGTCAACAAACAACAGTTAGAACTGGACATGGAGCAATAGACTAGCTCCAAATCGGAAAAGGAGTATGTCAAGACTGTATATTGTCACCCTGCTTATTTAGTTTACATGCAGAGCATATCATGAGAAATGTTGGACTGGATGAAGCACAAGCTGGAATCAAGATTGCCGGGAGAAATATCAATAACCTCAGATATACAGATGATACTACCCTTATGGCAGAAAGCAAAGAACTAAAGAGCCTTTTGATGAAAGCGAAAGAGGAGAGTGAACAAGTTGGCTTAAAACTCGGCATCCAGAAAACTAAGATCATGGCATCTGGTCCCATCACTTCATGGCAAATTGACGGGGAAACAGTGGAAACAGTGACAGACTTTATTTTGGGGGCTACAAAATCACTGTAGATGATGACTACAGCCGTGAAATTAAAAGACACTTGCTCCTTGGAAGAAAAGTAATGACCAACCTAGACAGCATATTAAAAAGCAGAGGCATTAATTTGCCAACGAAAGTTCATCTAATCAAAGCTATGGCTTTTCCAGTAGTCATGTATGGATGTGAGAGTTGGATTATAAAGGAATCTGAGTGCCAAAGAATTGATGCCTTTGAATTGTGGTGTTGGAGAAGACTCTTGAGAGTTCCTTGGATTGCAAGGAAACCCAATCAGTCCATCCTAAAGGAAATCAGTCCTGAATATTCATTGGAAGGACAATGCTGAAACTGAAACTCCAATAGTTTGGCCACCTGATGAGAACTGACTCATTTGAAAAGCCCCTGATGCTGGGAAAGATTGAAGGCAGGAGGAGAAGGGGATGACAGAGGATGAGATGTCCATCACTGACTTGAGGGACATGAGTTTGAGCAAGCTCTGGGAGTTGATTATGGACAGGGAAGCCTGGAGTGCTGCAGTCCATGGGGTCACAAAGAGTCAGACACAACTGAGTGACTGAACTGAACAATCAGCCTTCCCTTTCTAACTTCTAACATAGCAAGCTTCAACTGTTGCTAAATAAGCAATACTTAATTCACTTAACACACTTAGTTTTTCTAACTAGTTCTTTATTTTCTTTCACAACTAAATCAATGGAGTTGAATTGTTCTTAATACATTTTGTCATTTAGCATTTCTGAGATCTAGTTTGGCCTGCAGCTTAACACCACTAGTCACTACTAGTGTTCCCGTCCTGATCAAAACCTAATGTTCTTTTCCTTGGTTTTTTCTTCTTGATCTTTTGATTTTTTTTATTTTTCCATTGCTTCTCTCTAACCTCTGTTTCCTCATTGAATCCTGGGGACTAAATATTTCTGGTTCTGATTCCTAAATCTTTGACTATATTTTATATCACCCATGAGATCTAACATAATATCTTCTAAAACATATTCCAGAAAGCCACAGCACCTCGGGAAAGAAAAAGAAAAAAACAGAAAAATATTATTAGATACAATCAGCCATCCATATACAATGGCTCCACATCTATGGATTCAGACAATCACAGATAGAAAATATTTTTTAAAAACTCCAAAAAGCTCCAAAAAGCAAAAATTGGACTTGTCTCTTGCATGGAACCATTTATACAGCATTTACCTTGCATTAGGTATTATAAGTAATCTAGAAATTATTTAAAGTATATGGAAGGATATGTGTAAGTTATACACAAATACTATGTCCCATTATACAAGGGACTTATGCATCTACAAATTTTGGTTATCGGTGGAGTGGAAGCAATCCCCCAGGGATACCAAGGAAAAGTTGTAAATTTAGGCAACACATGCTCAGAGTTCTTCACTTTGAAGTCTTTAATATGCTAATATGCATCATATATAACAGGGAAGAAATTATGACATATGGCATTTACCAGACCTGCAAGTCTCATGGTATAAGTGCTGAGCAGGTAATAAGGCATTAAAAATTGGCATGCCTAGTATGGGGACTCCAGTAATTCAGATATCTTCCCCTTACTTAGTTTCCTCATCTGTTTTATTTCTGTATAGTTTTCCACTCTCATCTTTGAAATTTAGCACAGATTTTGCTACTCTATAAAATATCAATTCATTTCATATCCATCATTGTAACAGTTATACAAGTGCAGGCTCAGTCGCTCAGTGGTGTCCGACTCTCTGCAGCCCCATAAACTGCAGTCAATCAGGTTACTCTGTCCTTGGAATTTCCCGGGCGAGGATTTTGACATGTATAGCCACGTCAATATCCTACTCCAGGGGATCTTTCCTACCCAGGGACTGAACCTGCAATTCTGGCTTCTCCTGCACTAACAGGCGTATTCATTACCACTCAGTTCAGTTCAGCACCACCAAAATTTCAACACGATATGCCTTAACTTGAGAGACAGCTTTCTCCTAGAAGCAAGAGGAATTACTTTTAGTGTAACATGTATTTTAACAATAATTTTGAGAGAGAACAGGGGTGAAAATAGTCTTAAAAAAAAATCATCTTGGAGGGGAGCATAGCTCTGAATTATAGAAATATTCCAATCTTCCATTCTGTGGTCAGAGGGGAAAACTGGATCTCAAAGTACCAATTATGGGTTATAGCTAGTATGTTCAAGATGACTAGAAGTACTCTGCATTAGATACAGAACACTGTGGTCAGACTAGGAGGAAGGTAGGCACTTTAAAAAGTTTCAACAGTTAGATTAAATCAAGCTCCCTTCATACCCAAAGGAAGAATGTTTTCAAACTCTAGTGAAAGCATAAATTTCCAGTCAATGTGACAGAATGGTATAATCAATAACAAATTGCAATGAGTCTAGGGGCTATTTTATTAATTCTTTCTTTAGTTAATTTGGTTATCTATCATCTTTCTGGAGCTATGCCAAAAGTGATGTTCCCTGATTTCCAGGGGAGAAGTTGGCAAGAAGTACCAAGGTCTGTCCACATTTATGAAACCAAGAACTTAAGACTATACTGTTTGCAATTCAAGAACCAAGAAAGGAAAAAAGGTAAACAAGCATCCATTACTTTAAAATTACTTTTTCATGTAAAGAAAAGAAAACACACACACACAAGAGCATTCATGCCTGATAAATGAAGAGGTATAAGGGTATACATATTTCTAGTTCATTTTACATGATTTAACAAACTTTCTATACCAATTTTTAACTTGGATTTTCCAACTCATACGTTGTAAAATATTAACTTGCAAAATAAATGTGCTCTCAATTTTGTTTTAATATGAAAGTCATGGGTATTTGATCAATACTAAATGAATATTAAAAACATATTTCTCTAGAATCAAAAATATGAAGTACCATAAGGAAGGAAGCATAGCTTTTTTGCCATTAATCATTTAAAGATATTTGATAGTTGTGCTGCCTGCTGGATCTTTTGGAGCAGTGAAATCTTTCTACTATTTTTTTCATATTTAAAAATAATGAGCATTTTGGAATTCAACCTGTTCAGCTGTCATGGTATAGAATCTTACAACAGGGAAGATGTTGTTTCAGTTCATTAAATGAAACATATGTCTTTTCAAAATCCTTATTTATGGTGATTTGATATGAGAGATGGTTGAAAAGCCTTGGGAGAATGATTTTCATTGGAAAGGTGACTATACATCCAGGTCCTCCAAAGTATACTTTAAGTCATTTGCGGCAAAAAAAAAAAAAAAAAAAAATTAGAATCTTAGATCATGTGATGAATTAATTTCATAACAGCTTAGATAACCTAGAGTACCCAGCTATTCCAATAAACAAACATTAATTTTGGTGATGGTGTGAAGATTTTTTGGTGTGATTAACTCTACAATCAATTGATTTTAAGTAAAGGATGTTATCTTTGATAATTTAGATGGGTCTGATCCAAACAGTTGAAAATCTCAGGGAAAAAAAAAAAAACCCAAAACTAAAATTTCATTGAAAAAGAAGAAATTCCACCTGTGACTGCAGGATCAGCTTCTGCTCTAGAGTTTCCAGCCTGAAATAATGGGTTTGGGATTTGCCATGCTAGCCAATCTCATAAGCTAGATCCTTGCAATAAATCATCTAGACTATATATGATTATACATATATTCATATAAGCATACTTTCATACACTTACACAGTATATATGTATGTGTTCAGAGTATTTTGTGTCTAATTGTAAATAATGTCTATTTCTTTTTTGGTGAGTCTAATTGCACAATATAATTGTGTGTGTGTATGTGTCTCCCACTGGTTAACCCTGATTGATTCAGAGCACATACTATGCACTGTTCAGTTGTTCCCCCAAAGACATGTTTTCTGGTCTCCTTAAATATCATACTTCATTTCCCATCATCATCTAGCACAATACTATGTCTATTTTCTTCATAAAATTTATAACAATCTACAAAATTTTAATTGTTTAATTTTTTATTGCCTTTCTGCACTATTGTAAAATTTTCTGAGGTTAGGCACCCTCTCTCTTCCAATGTTGTATCCTTTAGACTAAACACAGTGTTTGACTCATAGCAAGTGCTCATTTTGTTGGATGAATGAAAATAAATGAATTAGCTCATTTAATCCTATAAAGCCTCTGTAATGCGTAGTCTATTAGGCTCATCTTACAAATCTCAGAGAAACTAAGTGATTTACCTCAAGTCATACAACTACTAAGTGAGGGAACTAAGATATAAATCCAAATTGTTCTATTTCCAAATCCATGCTGTTTCTTTTCACAAGTTTTTATCATGAATGGGTGCTGGATTTTGTCAAATGCTTTTTCTGTCTATTAATATGACCATGAGATTTTTCTTTTTTTAGCCCTTTGCTGTGATAGACTAGATGAAGTGATTCTCTTCTTTTAAGTCCAGTGCTTTTTGAGCTCATATGCTTTAACTTGTAAATTCCTACACTAACAATCACTTTTTGCTCTATTTTTTGCCCCATGATTTCATACAGATACTGTTTTCAGGGTTAATGTTATAGCCATAGGGAAAAAGAAGATAACTGGGAAGACCTTAAGGTCAATTACATGAGTTTAAAAATATAAATTTGACAAACAAACAAACAAAAACTTGTCAAAGTTTTGTTCTCAAAACTTTTTGGTCTCAAAAAGCCAAGGGTCTCTAGCTTTCATATTTTGCAATGTATCTCTAAAAAATAAGATCTCATTAAAGAATATAACCACTATATCATTATCACTCTCAAAAATAAATATAGTAGTTCTGATTAGTGTTAGTTGCTAATCCTATCCAACTTGTTGCGACCCCACAGGCTGTGTCCTGCCTGGCTCCTCTGTCCATGGAATTTTCCAGGCAAGGATACTGGAGTGGGTTGCCATTCCCTTCTCCAGGGGATCTTTCTGACCCAGGGATCGAACCCAGGTCTCCTGCATTGCAGGCAGATTCTCTATTGTCTGAGCCAGCAGGGAAGCCCTTAATATCATCGAATATCCAGTCTGCATTCACATGTCTTTGATATTATCATATTATTAAATACATTATTTACTGAATCTTTCTCCAACATTTTATTATAAACATTTTCATACAGCAAAGTCAGAATTATTTTATAGTGAACACTTATTTACAGATGCTCTGTCTGAAATTAATATAGTTTTTCTTTTGATTAGTGCTGGCCTGGCATGTTTTCTTCCATCCATTTACTTTTAATCTATAGTTGTATATCTATTGGAAGTGGGGTTTCTTGTACACAGTATATAGTTGGGTATTTTTATTTTTTTAATTTATTCATTTTTTTACTGAAGGATAACTGCTTTACAGATTTTTTTTGGTTTTCTGTCAAACCTCAACATGAATCAGTCATAGGTTTAGAACCAACAATTTCTGTCGTTTAATTGGCACTTTTACACAATTGACATTCAACATGATTGTTGACATAGATTCAGTTCAGTTCAGTTCAGTCACTCAGTCATGTCCAATTCTTTGCATCCCCATGAATCACAGCACACCAGGCCTCCCTGTCCATCACCATCTCCCGGAGTTCACTGAAACTCATGTCCATCAAGTCGGTGATGCCATCAAGCCATCTCATCCTCTGCCATCTCCTTTTCCTCCTGCCCCAAATCCCTCATCACCATATTTGTTGCCCTCATTTTTTGTTCTTATTTCTACTTTCTCTACTTTTGTGGTTTTATGTATTTTCTTTTCTTTTTGGGGGGGCAGGGAAGAGTGGATGGGAAAGGAGGCTAGGAAATTGTTGCCAGCTATAAAAGTCTTAGCAATTGTTTTTAGATGTTTGTTTGTAGACTGACATTATTCTTACTCTGTCTTTAAATAAGTTTGGGTGTGAGTTCTTGCTTTCTCAGCACAAAACCATAAAAAGATGTGGAGGAAAGTAAAAGGAAGCCCCATCTGCCCCTCAAGCATGCTAACTTATTTTGTGACTTTAATTGAGTATTTTATGATTCCATTTTGTTCTTTCCTAGCATATTAATTATACTTGTTATTATTTGAGGTTTCACTGGCAACTCAGCTGGTAAATAATCCACCTGCAATGCAGGAGACCCCGGTTTGATTCCTGGGCCTGGAAGATTCACTGGAGAAGGGATAGGCCACCTACTCCAGTATTGGTGCCTGGAGAATCCCCATGAACAGAGAAGCCTGCCAGGCTACAGTTCATGGGGTTGCAAAGAGTTCAACAAGACTGAGCGACTAAGCTTAGCACATTATTATTTTACTGTTTTTAGAGGCTAGTCTAAAGTGTGCACTAGACATTTGCCAACCAGTCAATCCTAAAGGAAGTCAACACTGAATATTCAGTGGAAGGACTGATGCTGAAGCTGAAGCTCCAATACTTTGGCCAACTGAAGCAAAGAGATAACTCATTGGAAAAGACCCTGATTCTGGAAAAGACTGAAGGTGAAAGAGACGGGGGTAGCAGAGGATGACATGGTTAGATAGCATTACCAACTCAATGTACATGAATTTGAGCAAATTCCAGGAGACAGTGAAGGATAAGGGAAGCCAGGTGTGCTCAGTCCATGGGTCACAAAGAGCTGAACATGACTTAGTGACTGAACACACAGACATTTACATCTAATCTAATTTCACCTTAAAATAACACTATACCACTTAGCGTGGGCGGCTGCAACTGGAGCACTTAGTGCGGCCAAGAGGAGCTACCCCAGTCCGAGGTCAGGGGCAGCTGCCGGGAGGAGCTACCCCACGCCTCAGGCCAGGGGCAGTGGCCGGGAGGAGCAACCCCACGTCCAAGAAGCAGTGGCTGCGCGGGTGCAGGAGGGCCTAGAGGAGCCATCACACGTTCAAAGTCAGGAGGGGTGGTGGTAATGAGATACCCCTCCAAGGTAAGGAGAAGCGGCTGGGCTTTGCTGGAGCAGCAGTGAAGAGATACCCCACATCCAAAGAAAGAGAAACCCAAGTAAGACTGTAGGTGTTGCAAGAGGGCATCAGAGGGCAGACACATTGGAACAATACTCACAGAAACAAGTCAATCTAATCACACTAGGACCACAGCCTTGTTTAACTCAATGAAACTAAGCCATGCCTGCAGGGCAACCCAAGATGGGCGGGTCATGGTGGAGAGGTCTGACAGAATGTGGTCCACTGGAGAAGGGAATGACAAATCACTTCAGTATTCTTGCCTTGAGAACCCCATGAACAGTATGAAAAGGCCAAATGATAGGATACTGAAAGAGGAACTCCCCAGGTCGGTAGGTGCCCAATATGCTACTGGAGGTCAGTGGAGAAATAACTCCAGAAAGAATGAAGGGATGGAGCCAAAGCAAAAACAATACCCAGTTGTGGATGTGACTGGTGACAGAAGCAAGGTCCGATGCTGTAAAGAGCAATACTGCATAGGAACCTGGAATGTTAGGTCCATGAATCAAGGCAAATTGGAAGTGGTCAAACAGGAGATGGCAATAGTGAACGTCAACATTCTAGGAATCAGCGAACTAAAATGGACTGGAATGGGTGAATTTAACTCAGATGACCATTATATCTACTGCTGCAGGCACTAATCCCTCAGAAGATATGGAGTAGCCATCATGGTCAACAAAACAGTCTGAAATGCAGTACTTGGATGCAACCTCAAAAACGACAGAATGATCTCTGTTCATTTCCAAGGAAAACCATTCGGTATCACAGTAACCCAAGTCTATGCCCCAACCAGTAACACAGAAGAAGCTGAAGTTGAACGGTTCTATGAAAACCTCCAAGACCTTTTAGAACTAACACCCAAAAAAGATGTCCTTATCATTCTAGGGGACTGGAATGCAAAAGTAGGAAGTCAAAAAACACCTGGAGTAACAGGCAAATTTGGCCTTAAAATACAGAATGAAGCAGGGCAAAGACTAATAGAGTTTTGCCAAGAAAATGCACTGGTCATAGCAAACACCCTCTTCCAACAACACAAGAGAAGACTCTACACATGGACATCGATGGTTAACACTGAAATCAGATTGATTATATTCTTTGCAGCCAAAGACGGAGAAGCTCTATACAGTCAACAAAAACAAGACCAGGAGCTGACTGTGGCTCAGATCATGAACTCCTTATTGCCAAATTCAGACTTAAATTGAAGAAAGTAGGGAAAACCACTAGACCATTCATTCAGATATGACCTAAATCAAATCCCTTATGATTATACAGCAGAAGTAAGAAATAGATTTAAGGGCCTAGATCTGATAGATAGAGTGCCTGATGAACTATGGAATGAGGTTCGTGATATTGTACAGGAGACAGGGATCAAGACCATCCCCATGGAAAAGAAATGCAAAAAAGCAAAATGGCTGTCTGGGGAGGCCTTACAAATAGCTGTGAAAAGAAGAGAAGCAAAAAGCAAAGGAGCAAAGGAAAGATATAAGCATCTGAATGCAGAGTTCCAAAGAATAGCAAGAAGAGATAAGAAAGCCTTCTTCAGCAATCAATGCAAAGAAATAGAGGAAAACAATAGAATGGGAAAGACTAGAGATCTCTTCAAGAAAATTAGAGACACTAAGGGAATATTTCATTCAAAGATGGGCTCAATAAAGGACAGAAATGGTATGGACCTAACAGAAGCAGAAGATATTAAGAAGAGGTGGCAAGAATACACAGAAGAACTGTACAAAAAGATCTTCATGACCCAGATAATCACAATGGTGTGATCACTCACCTAGAGCCAAACAGCCTGGAATGTGAAGTCAAGTGGGCCTTAGAAAGCACCACTACGAACAAAGCTAGTGGAGGTGATGGAATTCCAGTGGAGCTATTTCAAATCCTGAAAGATGATACTGTGAAAGTGTTGCACTCAACATGCCAGCAAATTTGGAAAACTCAGCAGTGGCCACAGGACTGGAAAAGGTCAGTTTTCATTCCAATTCCAAAGAAAGGCAATGCCAAAGAATGCTCAAACTACCACACAATTGCACTCATCTCACACACAAGTAAAGTAATGCTCAAAATTCTCCAAGCCAGGCTTCAGCAATACGTGAACCGTGAACTTACAGATGTTTAAGCTGGTTTTAGAAAAGGCAGAGGAACCAGAGATCAAGTTGCCAACATCCACTGGATCATCGAAAAAGCAAGAGAGTTCCAGAAAAATATCTGTTTCTGCTTTATTGACTATGCCAAAGCCTTTGACTGTATGGATCACAATAAACTCTGGAAAATTCTGAAAGTGATGGGAATACCAGACCACCTAACCTGCCTCTTGAGAAATTTATATGCAGGTCAGGAAATAACAGTTAGAACTGGACATGACAACAGACTGGTTCCAAATAGGAAAAGGAGTACATTGAGGCTGTATATTGTCAGCCTGCTTATTTAATTTATATGCATGGTACATCATGAGAAACGCTGGGGTGGAAGCCAAGGCTGGAACTGAGATTGCTGGGAGAAATATCAATAACCTCAGATATGCAGATGACACCACCCTTATGGCAGAAAGTGAAGAGGAACTAAAAAGCCTCTTGATATAAGTGAAAGAGAAGAGTGAAAAAGTTGGCTTAAAGCCCAACATTCAGAAAACAAAGATCATGGCATCTGGTCCCATAATTTCATGGGAAATAGATGGGGAAACAGTGGAAACAGTGTCAGACTTTATTTTGGGGGCTCCAAAATCACTGCAGATGGTGACTGCAGCCATAAAATTAAAGGATGCTTACTCCTTGGAAGAAAAGTTATGACCAACCTAGATAGCATATTGAAAAGTAGAGACATTACTTTGCCAACAAAGGTCTGTCTAGTCAAGGCTATGGTTTTTCCAGTGGTCATGTATGGATGTGAGAGTTGGACTATGAAGAAGGCTGAGTACCAAAGAATTGATGCTTTTGAACTGTGGTGTTGGAGAAGACTCTTGAGAGTCCCTTGGACTGCAAGGAGATCTAACCAGTCCATTCTGAAGGAGATCAGCCCTGAGATTTCTTTGGAAGGAATGATGCTAAAGCTGAAACTCCAGTACTTTGGCCACCTCATGTGAAGGGTTGACTCATTGGAAAAGACTCTGATTCTGGGAGGGATTGGGGGCAGGAGGAGAAGGGGACAACAGAGAATGAGATGGCTGGATGGCATCAGACTCAATGGACTTGAGTCTGAATGAACTCCGGGAGTTGGTGATGGACAGGGAGGCCTGGCGTGCTGCGATTCATGGGGTCGCAAAGAGTCGGACACGACTGAGCGACTGAACTGACTGATACCTCTTTATGGGTAGTGTGAATACCTTATAATTACAAAATTATTTTATTTCCTCCTCCTGTACCTTTTATCATTGCTGCTATTCATTTCACTTATATATAAGCATATATGTGTATGTGCATGCTCAGTCACTTAGTCGTGTCTGATTCTTTGCCTTCCCATGGTCTGTAGCCCCCAGGCTCCTCTTGTCCATGCGATCTTCCAGGCAAGAATACTGGAGCTGGTTGCCATTTCTTGCTGCAGGAGATCTTCCCAACCCAGGGATCAAACCCTTGTCTGTTACATCTCTCACATTCGCAGGTGGATTCTTTACCACTGTGCCACCTGCGAAACTATAAGCATGCATAAGTATGTATTTATATATAAAATGTATACACAAGCATTCATAATCAAATGTATTGTTGGTATTTTACTTTTAACAAACAAGTACCTTCATGCACTCTCAGTCACATAACACGTCTTAATCTTTGTGACCCTATGGACAGTAGCCCACTTGGTTTCTTTCTCCATAGGATTCTGCAGGCAATACTGGAGTGGCTTGCTGTGCCCGCCTCCAGGGGATATTCCCAATCTAGGAATGGCACCCCACTCCAGTACTCTTGCCTGGAAAATCCCATGGGTGGAGGAGCCTGGAGGGCTGCAGTCCATGGGGTTGCAAAGAGTTGGACATGATTGAGCGACTTCACTTTCACTTTTCACTTTTCACTTTCATGGATTGGAGAAGGAAATGGCAACCCACTCCACTGTTCTTGCCTGGAGAATCCCAGGAAAGGGGGAGCCTGGTGGGCTGTCGTCTATGGGGTCGCACAGAGTCAGACATGACTGAAGCGACTTAGCAGCAGCAGCAGCTCCTGTGTCTCCTGCATTGCAGGTGGATTCTTTACTCACTTAGCCACCTGGGAAACCTCTACAAACTAGTTCAGTTCAGTTCAGTCATTCAGTCGAGTCTGACTCTGCAACCCCATAGACTGCAGTACCTCTGGTTTTCCTGTGCATCACCAACTCTGGGAGTTTAATCAAACTCATGTCAATCAAGTCTGTGATGCCATCTAACCATCTCATTCTCTGTCGACCACTTCTCTTCCTGCCTTCAGTCTTTCCTAGCATCAAGGTCTTTTCCAGTGAGTCATTTCTTCTCAATCGGTGGCCAAAGTATTGGAGTTTCAGCTTCTGCATCAGTCCTTCCAATGAATATTCAGGACTGATTTCCTTAGGATGAATGAGTTGGATCTCCTTGCAGTCCAAGGGACTCTCAAGAGTCTTCTCCAACACCGCAGTTCAAACAAATCAATTCTTTGGTACTCAGCTTTCTTCATAGTCCAACTTTCACATCCATACATGACCACTGGAAAAACCATAGGTTTGACTAGACGGGCCTTTGTTGGCAAAGTAATGTCTCTGCCTTTTAATATGCTGTCTAGGTTAGTCATAACTTTTCTTCCAAGGAGCGAGTGTCTTTTAATTTCATGGCTGCAGTCACAATCTGCAGTGATTTTGGAGCCCCCAAAAATAAAGTCTGTCACTCTCCATTATTTTCGCATCTATTCGCCATGAAGTGATGGGACCGGATGCCACGATCTTAGTTTTCTGAATGTTGAGCTTTAAGCCAGCTTTTTCACTCTCCTCTTTCACTTGTATCAAGAGGCTCTTTAATTCCTCTTCACTTCTGCCATAAGGGTGGTGTCATCTGAGAAGTTATCGATATTTCTGAGATTATTCAATATCTGAGGTTATTGATATTTCTCCTGGCAATCTTGATTCCAGCTTGTGCTTCCTCCAGTCCAGCATTTTTCATGATGTGCTCTGCATAGAAATTAAATAAGCAGAATTACAATATACAGCCTTGACGTACTCCTTTTCCTATTTAGAACCAGTCTGTTGTTCCACGTCCTGTTCTAACTGTTGCTTCTTGATCTGAGTAAAGATTTCTCAGGAGGCAGGTCAGGTGGTCTGGTATTCCCATCTCTTTCAGAATTTTCCACAGTTTATTGTGATCCACACAGTCAAAGGCTTTGGCATAGTCAATAAAGCAGAAATCGATGTTTTCTGGAACTCTCTTGCTTTTTCCATGATCCAGCAGATATTGGCAATTTGATCTCTGGTTCCTCTGTCTTTTCTAAAACCAGCTTGAACATCAGGGAGTTCACGGTTCACGTATTGCTGAAGCCTGGCTTAGAGAATTTTGAGCATTACTTTACTAGAGCATGATTTGAGTGCAATTGTGAGTTAGTTTGAGCATTCTTTGGCATTGTCTTTCTTTGGGGTTGGAATGAAAACTGACTTTTTCCAGTCCTGTGGCCACTGCTGAGTTTTCCAAATTTGCTGGCATATTGAGTGCAGCACTTTGACAGCATCATCTAGGATTTGAAATAGCTCAACTGGAATTCCATCACCTCCACTAACTTTGTTTGTAGTGGTGCTTTCTAAGGCCCACTTGACTTCACATTCCAGGCTGTCTGCCTCTAGGTGAGTGATCACACCATCATGATTATCTGGGTCATGAAGATCTTTTTTGTATAGTTCTTCTGTGTATCTTCTACCTCTTCTTAATATCTTCTGCTTCTGTTAGATCCATACCATTTCTGTCCTTTATCGAGCCCATCTTCACATGAAATGTTCCCTCGGTATCTCTAATTCTCTTGAAGAGATTTCTAACCTTTCCCATTCTATTGTTTCCCTCTATTTCTTTGCATTGATCACTGAGGAAGGATTTCTTATCTCTTCTTGCTATTCTTTGGAACTCTGCATTCAGATGCTTATATCCTTCTTTTCTCCTTTGTCTTTCACTTCTTTTCTTTTCACAGCTATTTGTAAGGCCTCCCCAGACAGCCATTTTGTCTTTTTGCATTTCTTTTTCTTAGGGGTGGTCTTGATCCCTGTCTCCTGTACAGTTTCAAGAATCTCCGTCCATAGTTCTTCAGGCACTCTATCAGATCTAATCCCTTGAATCCGTTCATCACTTCCACTGTATAATTGAAAGGGATTTGATTTAGGTCATACCTGAATGGTCTAGTGGTTTTCCCTACTTTCTTCAATTTAAGTCTGAACTTGGCAATAAGGAGTTCATGATCTGAGCCACAGTCAGCTCCCAGTCTTATTTTTGCTGACTATATAGAGCTTCTCCATCTTTGGCTGCAAAGACTATAATCAACCTGATTTCGGTGTTGACCATCTAGTGATGTCCATGTGTAGAGTCTTCTCTTGTGTTGTTGGAAGAAGGTGTTTGCTATGACCAGTGCCTTCTCTTGATAAAACTCTATTTGCCTTTGCCCTGCTTCATTCTGTACTCCAAGGCCAAATTTGCCTGTTACTCCAGGTATTTCTTGACTTCCTACTTTTGCATTCCATTCCCCTATAATGAAAAAGACATATTTTGGGGGTGTTAGTTCTAGAAGTTCTTATAGGTTTTCATAGAACCATTCAACTTCAACTTCTTCAGCATTACTGGTTGGGGCATAGACTTGGATTACCGTGATATCAAATGGTTTGCCTTGGACAAGAACAGAGATCATTCTGTCATTTTTGAGATTGCATCCAACAAACTAGTACCTGGTATCAATTAAGAAAAAGAAAAATTTCACCTCATTTTTCACTTATTCTTTCTCTAATGCTCTTTCTTACTTTTTTAGACTTGAGTTCTGACTGATATTATTTTCCACCTTGCCAGAAAAATCTCTTTCATCATGTCTTCCAGTTCAGATCAACTGACAAAAAAAATTCTCTCAGTTTTTGTTTGCTTGAAAAAGTCTTTATCTCTCCTTCACTTAGAAGGATAAATTTGCAAGGTACAGAATTCTACATTGATATCTTTTTCTCCTGAACACTTTAAATATTTCACTTGATTCTCTTCTTGCTTGAATCATTTCTCAAGATAAGTCAGATGTAATCTTATCTTTGTTTCTCTATAGATAAGGTGTTGCCTGCCTGACCCCAGCTTCTTTCAGAATTTTTTCTTTATTTTTTATGTAATTTGAAAATGAATGCCTACATACAGTTCTTTTTCTCCTGTATTTATAATGCTTGGTGTTTCTGAACCCTCTGGATCTGCTTTTTTGGTAACAGCCATTAATTTGAAGAAAATTTCAGTGATTTTTTTTTCCAAATATTTCTTCTGTTCCTTTCTATCTTTCTTTGCCTTCTGGTGTTAGCCTTATACACGTTACACCTTTTGTAGTTGTCCCAGTTCTTAAATATTGTGTTCTTCCTTCTTTTTTTTTTTTTTTCATTTTGTGTGTTTTCTTTTTTTCCAGTTTTTGAGATTTCTATTGATGTGTCCCTAGAGATTCTCTCCTTAGGTGGGTTCAACACAAAAATAAGCCCATCAAAGGAATTCTCCACTTCTCTTGCAGTGTTTATCTCTAGCATTTCTTTTTGCTTCCTTCTTAGGATTTCCATCTCTGATTACATTCCTCATCCATTTGTACATGTTGTTTATACATTAAATCCCTTAGAAGAATTGTTTTACATTCCTAGTCTGATAATTCCAGCATCCCTTCTATGTCTGACATTATGCTTGCTTCGTGTCTTCAGACTGGTTAGTGGACATGATGCACTGCTGTAAATGCATCATGCATGCATCACACAATGCATGATGGACTGCTCTAAATAAGTCTTTAGTGATATACTAGTGATATGTGGAATGGGAGAAAAATTCTGTAGTCCTATGATGAAATTTCAGTCTTATAGTCAGTCTTTGCTACTGATCTATGAACTTTACAAGAGTTTCTTAGGTATTTTTCCTCTCTTTGCTAGGTGAGCAGGGTGGTGAGAGTGAGCACCTGTCTTTCCATTTGCCACTTATTCACTGGACAGGTTCTTACTACTAATTTCCTATGTAGCAGGTACTATGCTGGTGGCTGGGAATACTGCAGTAAGTAGGCCAGATATAGCCCCTACCTTCACGGACTCTGCTTCTAAGTTGCACTTGCAAATGTTGTAGTAGCCTGTATGCATGTTCAGAGAATCCTAACAAGATCCCCAGTTACTGAACAGGGTCTCGCATCTCTCCTGACTGTTACATGGCTGTGGTAAAGAACCTGCCTGCCAGTGCAGAACACGCAAGAGACACAGGTCCAATCCCTGGGTCAGGAAGATGCCCTGGAAGAGAGCACAGCAACCCACTCCAGTATTCTTGACTGGAGAGTCCCATGGACAGAGGAGCCTGGTGGGCTGCAGTCTACAGGGTTGCAAAGAGTTGGACACAAGTGAAGTGACTTAGCATTAAAAATTATCCCCCACCTATCAGAATTCTTTCTCACTGCATCTGGCCTTAGAAATAGTACATAACTGCCCATTAATTCCAAATTCCATAGCATGACATAGTAAGTAAATACATGAAAGTCACTTAGTCGTGTCTAACTCTTTGCCACCCCGTGGACTATACAGTCCATGGAATTCTCCAGGCCACAATACTGGAGTGGGTAGCCTTTCCCTTCTCCAGGGGATCTTCCCAAGCCAGGGATTGAACCCAGGTCTCTCACATTGAGGGAGGATTCTTTACCAGCAGAGCCACCAGGGAAGCCCAAGAATACTGGAGTGGGTAGCCTATCCCTTCTCCAGCAGAACTTCCTGACCCAAGAATCGAACTGAGGTCTCCTGTATTGAAGGCAGATTCTTTACCAGCTGAGCTACTAGGGAAGCCATAGCCTGACATACATAGCCTTTTTCTATGTGGCTTAGCCGTGACATTCCAGCTTTATCTCCGACCATTCCCCACCCACCTGTGCAGGTATCTTGTTTTATAGCACTTGGCACAGATACCATGTTGTTTTCTTTTGTTTTACAAATTGGACATTTGTGGCCGTCCTAGCAAATCTGTTTACACAATTTTCCCCATGACATTTGCTCATTTTGTGTCTCTGTGTCACATTTTGATAATTCTTGCAGTGTTTCAAACTTTTTCATCATTATCTTTCTTATGGTGACCTGTGATTAGTGATCTTTGATATTGCCATTGCAAAAAGATAATAATTTGCTGAAGACCCAGAAGGTGTTAGCATTTGTAGCAGTAAGGTATTTTTAATTAAGGTATGTACATTGTTTTTCTAGACACAGTGCTATCACACACTTGCTAGACTACAGAATAGTGTTAACATAATTTTTACATACCCTGGGAAACCCAAACAATTTGTGTGACCCACTTTGTTATGATACACACTTTACTGTGGTGATCAGGAACCAAATCCACAATATCTTTGTTATGCCTGTATTCCAACCACACAGAGACGCTCCAGGTTCTCCCAAAGTATCTTACTTTCTGTATGTTCTGCTTCCTGTACACGGAATGTTTTACTTCCTTTTTTTCCATCAGGCAAACTCTTATTGACCTGTCATTGCCCATTTATATGTCCCTTCATGTAAGATGTCTTTACCTTTTTTCTCTCCAGTAAACTGGTCAACTCTCCTCTGGAGTCATAATAATTTATATTTACATGTGTTACAAAGAATATCACATTGTCTTGTAATAATTTGCCTGACTACATTTCACCTTTTGTTTCTCTGATATACTATGTCTTCCTGTTTTGGAACCTTCAGTGCATAGCAAAGGTCCTGCAACATAGATAGGAATAAACTGATGGTTATTTGAAATGATTTCATTGGAACTAAGACTGTGGTTGAGAAAACTCAGTTTTGGTTATTTGTGATGCGCACTAATTCCTATCCAGAAATGTCATTTAATTAAGAGTACCAGGTTCTCATTTTTTGATGACTAAATATCTAGGCATACAGATTTAATCAGAGTAAGTGACCTTATGAGAATCAAGTGTAGGTCTTTCTCAACATTTTATTAATTCTGATTTAGAGCAAAGGCTGGACATTTGAAAATAAAATATGATGAGTCACAAGTGCTTAACATTTTAGCTTTTCAAATACTATAATGTGATTTACCTCAAATCCAGGATTTGGGCAGAGGTTACTCTAGAGATATATGAAAATCCCCATACTCTTCTGAAATAACTGAATGTAGGCCACTCCTGAGGCTGTTTATTTTTACATGATATACAATGAAAACACTATAATTAAGAATGGGTAAACCCAGCTGTGCTTTGGGTTTATCAAATTTCTCAATGTTGTTTTTGAATATTTGGAGTCTGTGAAGACTAAAGCCTACTTTTTCCAAGAATTTTTCCTCAATTTTTAAATCAGTGTTTATTTTTAAAGAAGTACAATCCATATGGTTTTGATTCCTTTACACTTAACTCATCCAAATGTAGTTTTGCAAGAACTATTTGAAGTGAAAAGCCTTTTGAAATTTTTATGAGCCTTTTTGTCCTTTTTCTCCCCTCAGAAAAGGAAGCAATACTTTGCCAAGTGTAAACAAAGCTAATCACCATACACTTTTATATTCTAAAATAATGGAACCAGATTGGGTGCTGAATTTCACAAAATAGTTCGTTTATCCCTAGTGAAGTTGTCTAAGCTCCCACAGAGACTGCTTTCTCTAAAGCCTAGCCTGGGTGACGCCAGTGTTGTACTATTCAGCCTTTCAGATCTCACATAAAACGGCAGCCAACTGCATTGTTTCTCAGCCAGGGTTTACTTATGATATCTTTATTTTGTCACAGAAGCCATCAAAGTATAATATGAAATGTCACGACAACCCAGAAAAGTTAGTGATGAAGTATGTGAACAGAGAACTAATGCTGTATCCCTGAGTACGTGCTTTCCAGGGTTGTCAGACAGGAGGAGGAAATCAAGGAATCCAAATAGCACAGTGCTTCATTTGTTTGTTTGCAAAGTTGCTTCGGTTGTGTCTGACTCTGTGATCCATGGACTGTAGCCTGCCAGGCTCCTCCATCCCTGGGATTCTCCAGGCAAGAATAATGGATTGAGTTGCCATGCCCTCCTCCAGGGGATCTTCCCTACCCAAGGATGGAACCTGCGTCTCTAACATCTCCTGCACTGGCAGGCGAGTTCTTTACCACTAGTGCCACCTGGGAAGCCCCATGCTTTCAAAGTCCCACCAGAAGAGTGGTAGACAAGCAGGGTCCAGAGACTAAAAAGAGCCCGCCGTTTTCCTAAATAAAGTTTTATTAGAACACACCCACATCCACTCCTCCATATAAAACTAAGGCTTGCTTTTGTGCGACTGTGGCAACTTTGAGTAATTGTGACAGAGACCAGAGGGAGGGCAATTTACTACCTGGATTTTTACAGAAAAAAACATTGCTGACTCCTGATCTAGATGGTATGTAGCTAATAACCATTAGTTTCTCAGCTCTGGCCATAAAACAAAAGCTTGCTGAGTGTCACCTTCTCTCTCTAGATCAAGGATTAGGAGAATATTTTTTTAAAAAAGAAGATGTTGTTACCAAACAAACATATATTATGGATATGTGTTATTTTTCTATGATAGTCAAAAATGAACACTTGATGAAACACTTGGGGTATTTGAAAAATGTATACAATTCTCCCAACACTAAAGTATTCGTGGTAGAGATCTCTTGGCTGACTTGCTTATTTTTTTCTTTTATATTATTAATATAACAGAAAAATAATACTTATATTTCATAAACCTTACTTAGTGCTAGTACTTCTGCTGTACTTTTTTCTGCATTTTTATATTTAATCCTCAAAAGGTACTTACCTAAGTTGTTTAAACTGTAGAGATCTGTTTCTTAATTTGCAAAATGTGGATAATAATCCTATTATTACCTTTCTCATAGGGCTATTTTGAAGATTAAAGAATTTAATACATATATGGTATTTAGGAGAAGGCCTAAGCTATCTGTCAGCCCCAATAAGGAGCCCCCCAAAGCCAGCTGAGCCAGCAGAACTCAATTTATTAAACCTACTGTAGTAAAGCTATGCCAAACCTAGACAGAGTATTAAAAAGCAGAGACATCACTTTGATGACAAAGGCCTGTATAGTCAAAGCTATGATTTTTCCAGTAGTCATGTATGGATGTGAGAACTGGACCATAAAGAAACCTGAGTGCTGAGGAATTGATGCTTTAAAATTGTGGTGCAGAAGACTTTTGAGAGTCCCTTGGACTGCAAGGAGATCAAACTAGTCAATCCTAAAAGAAAGTAACCGTGAATATTCTTTGGAAGGACTGATGTTAAAGCTGAAGCTCCGATATTTTGGTCACCTGATGGGAAGAACCGACTGTTTGGAAAAGACCCTGATGCTGGAAAAGATTGAAGGCAAAAGGAGAAGGGGATGGCAGAGGATGAGATGGTTGGATAGCATCACCAACTCAATGGACATGAATCTGAGCAAACTCTGGGAGGCAGTAAAGGACAGGGAAGCCTGGCTTGCAGTCCATGGGGTCACAAAGAGTCAGACACTACTTAGCAACTGAACAACTGCAGTAAGAGGGAGTACCATAGTCTTAAGAGAGTCTCAGAGGAAGTCAAGAGGAAGAAGAAATATACATATAGCATATATATATATATATATTACCATATATGTGTATTTTATGTGTATGTATGTATGTTTATGTGTGTATCGTATTAGAATTTGGACTAGTGATTTTGGGAGGAGTCTTTAGGAGCAGGTGACTGACAGGGATTAGGCCATATTTGTTGTGAGAGTTATGGACTGGTGGGCACAGTGAGGCAAGGGGCTTGGTATGAGTATCGATCCAGAAGCAGTTAGTCTTGCTAAATGAGTTGCTTTAGTTGTTGTGTCTTCCAGGAACAATTGTAGTTGTTCAGCAACATGTAGTTGTTAATTGTTTACCCAGCCCAAGAATTATTTAGCACAACAGAAAAGTGTGTTGAGTTCATTTTCATATCAGACATCGTAAGGGCTAAATCAGTTCAGTTCAGTTCAGTTCAGTTGCTCAGTCGTGTCCGACTCTTTGAGACTCCATGAACCGCAGCACGCCAGGCCTCCCTGTCCATCACCAACTCCCGGAGTCCACCCAAACCCATGTCTATTGAGTTGGTGATGCCATCCAACCATCTCATCCTCTGTCATCCCCTTCTCCTCCTGCCCTCAATCTTTCCCAGCATCAGGGTCTTTTCCAATGAAAAGATGTTCTTTGCATCAGGTGACCAAAGTATATATGTATTAGCAATTTCCACTATTATTTTAAAATTATCATTATTTTACAGATGATACTTGGGTCAGATAACTTTTCCAAGGTCACATAGTCCAGTCATCATTATTGCCCACATTTCGTTCATATCCAAACACGTTCATATTTGTTCATATCCAAACACATTCTAACTGTAGAATTAGCAAGATATGTATACTTTAAGCATCTCCTTGCCTAAATCAGCCTCATTCTCTTATAGAATAATTTTTCTTTTCTTAATTTTAGTGTGTGTGCTTCTGTATTTTGTATGTTTTGTATTAGTTCAACTGAAATCAGTTAATTTTGATTGAGTTTATGGTGGTACATGAATGGTGTTGGTAGCAGTGGAGGAAAGGGAAGGGGTGATAGGTTAATTTCATCAACTCCCTCTCAAAACTCACAAAAAATATGTCAGTTAGACAAAGGTGCATATCAGACCTATTGTAGTAAGAAGGAACACTACCTGGACAGTTTTAGTTAGGTCTCTGAAAGGCAAAGTCAGAGAGGGATAGCTATCAGGTTTGAGATCCGGTCACAGTTGGCTTAAAGTGGCTCTTTCAAGATGGAAAACTAATTGAGATTGGACACAGTTGGTGGTATAAAACTGGTGGATGCAGTTTTATACAGGAGCTTTGAAGCAGCTCTAGTAAGTAAAATATTGTTTGAGAAGTGATTAGCTGGCCAGGTGAGCAATCTATTGTCCTGATAGAAGAGCTGTTTACCTACTTGAGCAAACTATTTGCCCAAATTGGTTTGCACAAATTTCCCAAAGCCAAGAGTGAAGTTATTTATTTATTTGTATTCTTATCTTCTTAGGTGAGAACTTTTCTGGAACAAACACTTAAGTCATGTTGACATAGGTGGGCTCAGTTCTCATTCCTAATAATTAAGCTACAAGGATGTAGGTGGGTTCAATTCTCACATCAGACACTGATGGATTATGCTTGTGCTTATTCTCATTCCCAAGACTATTTCTTTTCTCTCTCTCTCTTTTTTTAAAAAACCTTCTTTTGTATGTTAATTTTCTAATCAAGTGAGTTGTCTGCAGATTGAAAATATTTTTTAAAATTATTAAACAATGTTACTTGAGCCAACAAATTGACTTATCATTGATTAACTTTATCTGCAGTATTTGTATAGGATAGTTAATTTGTGACAAATTTATTAACACCTCTATCTCATAAAGTGCAAGTGTTTATTCACCTATTCACCAAGATTTTACTGTCTTGTAACATTGTGCCAACTGGGCTACATCACTTTCCAAAGCTAAATGTCCCCTAGTCTTCTTCAGTTTGGATATATCTGTGCCTTTTATTTGCTAATTATTTTTTTCAGTTTTCTACCACTTCATGCTAAATTAGTGGGAGATAATCCTGTTTCTCTTATGCTGCTGATGATCTACTTCTTAGGGTTTCACTTTTATTTACTAAATAAAGAAAATGAGAAGAAAACACTTAATTATATCATTGTATCTGAGCAAGGAGATAAAGCTCTGAGATGAATGGCTGTAAGGCTCCACTGAGCTACACGTCAAAGAAAAAAGAACAGAAGCATTCTAGGCAGAAGCTCAGTAAATATTGATGGGAGGGAGGAAGGAAAGGAAGGCAAAAGATAAGTAAATTTTAAAAACTATTAAAAAAGAAACTCAATCTTTAAGCAGATGTGTTGAAACATGATCAAAAAATACTTTAAATAAAAGTGGGATATCCTACTTTGGGGATATTTAGGATATCCCAAATTTTAAAGATAGATATCCAGGTTCATAAACTAAGATACCATAGTCATTTTAAAATAAGAAACAACTGGGAAATGGTCAATAGTCAACATTGAATAGAAGTCTAATATAACCAGTATGCAAAGGGACAGAGTATATATCAGGTCTATGAGGAGTCTAAGCAAAATGCAGAAATATTTCTCTCCAAATTATTATTTTTGTTAATTTCATCTCCTTTGATTAATCAACGAAGTTCTACAGGTGAAAGTTACAATTAAATGTGCATTTCCTGTCTATTACAGAGTGTACAAAAAGAACTATAAAATGAAATGCAAATGAATTATTCTTTCTTGGGGTGGGGGGAAACATTAACAAGGAAGCTGCATGCTAACATGAATCATAGACATCTGACAAGCCACTACCAATTATGTTTTGCTAAGTTTGCTAAGTCACTTCAGTCGTGTCCAACTCTGTGCAACCCCATAGATGGCAGCCCACCAGGCTCCCCCATCCCTGGGATTCTCCAGGCAAGAACACTGGAGTGGGTTGCCACTTCCTTCTCCAATTCATGAAAGTGAAAAGTGAAAAGTGAAAGTGAAGTTGCTCAGTCGTATCCAACCCTTTGTGACCCCATGGACTGCAGCCTACCAGGCTCCTCTGTCCATGGGGTTTTCCAGGCAAGAGTACTGGAGTGGGGTGCCATCGCCTTCTCCGACCAGTTATGTTAAGCCACTACTAATTCATGTTGATGATAGATTATCCTGTTTTTCCAACTTTACATGTATTCATGCACTTTGTATCAAGTAGAGAGAAAACAAAGCCAGTGACCAGCAGCTAAGGCAGGTACTACCCACATGGCAGCCAGTGACGGTTAATTGCACCCTTGTGACAAGTGCTTCCTTGAAGGCAAGTCTGACCGGAGCTCTTCCATAGCTATCACAGCCTCACCCTGTGCCACTTATCCCCATATTTGGGGGAGCAGCTCCTTAATGGTCTTTGTGGGCCTCTCTTCCTGAGAGAAAAATTAAAACAAAGCTAATGGAAGGATGCAAGTCCCATCGCCACCGTTGTTCTCAGCCAGTGGATACTCATCCAGTCTCTCCTTCACCATCCATTCCAGATTCTAGCCGTTCCAGGTATCTTACCTGATGGCTTGAGCTAAACCTTCATTCCTGCTGGATCGGAGCCCTAGGCTACCATTCTTAGCAGGATTTGTTGCTCCTATCCAACCATAACTAGAGTGGAACAAGGGAGTGTAAGAAAGTGCCCAAGTTCCGCACATGCTCCTCTTCCTACCATTGAGGGTCAGTTTCTACTGTATGACGGCAACTGTTTTTCTTGACACAAGGAATCCTAAGTGCCCTGGTAACACAGCAGTGTGTAGTTCATTACTGCACTTGCTGTTTCCCTAATAAATGTGCATCCTTAAGGCAGGCTTTCTCAGCTTCAGCACTTTTACCATTTGGGGCTGGATAAAACTTTGTAGTAGGAGGATTGTCCTTCACCTTGTAGGATGTTTAGCAGCGTCACTGGCTTCTACACAGTAGATGCCAGGATTCCCCTTCCCAATTGTGATGGTAAGTGGGACCACCCTTGTTTCCATCCGTTGGATTTTGTATCCCATACAGTCTTCCTCTTTGGGACACAAAGGAGTATACAGACCTCTGATTTAAGGTCTATACCACATTACGAAGAGTGGCACGTCTTTCTTTCAGATTGCTTATGCTGAGGCAGTACTTCAACTGGTCTTTAGAAGCATTTTCCAGCTCTCTGTTCCTAGTTACTTTCAGATCTTGTGATATAGGATGCCATCCATTGCTACACCTTCTTTGCAGTAAAGTGGGCTCATTGGTTGGGTGTTTATTGTTTGGGACTTAGTGTTTGTGGGTCAGGCATTCCTGGCAGTCAAACTGACAGCTGGACGGTTGAGCTGACTGAAGCACAAAAGGTAATCAATACGTGTAATAGGTATCTATCCCTATCAAGATCAGCCATAAGAAAAGGTGTGATGTAGTCAACTTGCAACTAGCAGATAGGTTAGAAGATTGAAGAGCCAGATCCTGCGCTCAGAGTTGGTCTCTGCTGGCCACAGAAAGGCGGTAGTCAGTAGAATGGGCTTCGTAGGTTGAAGTCCATGCCTTTGGTACCATGTATAGTCTCCATCTCTCCCACCATGTTTGTTGCATTCTTTTGTCCATCAGGCCAGTTCCAGGGAAGCCAACGATGAAGACCATCTAATGCCAACTGGCTGAATCACTATGGTTACGTGGTATTCAGTGCCTTTTCCATGTTGGATGTTTTCTAGTAGCCATTACCGTATGATACAAAATTCTTCACATTTAGTTTCCACTCCAGTATGTCCAGCCACTTGCTTCTGTGCCAGACGTCCTTGATTTCAATCTTCTAACCCCTTTCCTTCCAGGACCTTGACCAGATGGCTAGGTAACTGGCCGCTGCACAAATCTCTCTCTCTTTATCTCTCTCTTCCTAAATATAGTGTTGTCACCAAAACCCTAATAGGTCTCTCAGACACGGTGCTATGTTCTTTGCTGTAGGAGATGCAAACTTCAACAATATGTCTTTCAATTTTGAGGTACTATCCCAGCACACCCATGACCAATAAACCCCTAAATCAATACTTAAGTAGCAGATTCAAGATTCTTCTTAGGTTTTATCTCCTATTCTATGACATGCACATTGTTTTGCCAAGATTTCCAGTATGGTAGCCACATCTCTCTTCCTGTCCAAATGTCCCTGTGGTTCAGAGCTCTTCACTCTATATTATGTCAGGGTAGGGAGTGTGGTTCATATAGCCCTGATGCAAAACTGTGAATGAATACTGTTGCATGTGAAAGCAAACTGTTCGTGATCCTCGTTTCCAACGCGAATATAAAAGAACACACTTGACAAATCAGTGACTTTATGCCATAAACCTGAGGCCTTCTTAATTTGCTCTAGCAATGATCCCACGTTACACACCCCAACTGTGATCAGTACGAGTAATTGGTTGAGCTTGGGTATCTCTAGCATCCATCTTCTTTCTGCTGAGACCAGCAGCAGAAAAGGAAATATGATAGTGATCATTGTTCTAGCTATCTGTGTTTTGTTATGACCTGTTTCTTTAACAAAAATGCCAATTTCTGTTCGATAAAGCTTAGACAATTTTAATGCCTTTTATAAGACTTCCATAAAGTGATAACAAATAAAAAACAGTTTGGGTATTGAAGACATATCCTCATACTCTGTCTGAGAAATAAAAGATTACATGATATTTATGTATTCATCTATGCTTTCCCCTGAGAGAAAAAATCTTATAAGCTTGGGGAAAATCTGTCTTGAAAGCCATGTACTTTATGACTTCAGTGGCTTTTTAGTGACTTTATGACTTTCAGTGTCTTCAGATTCACGGGCAAGTGGTAATCTCCAGCAAATGCTTCCTTTAGGTCATTAGTTAACTAGGATAGTTCTTGGAAGTTGCTCAGCCGTGAATCCTTGGCAATTGTTAGGAATTTAAACTGGTCACCATGGTTAAAGAAAGACTCTGACACACTGAGTAGAGTTCCCATAATAGCAAGTTACTGTCCCAAATGCCAGGGACACAAAGATTGATAAAACAAGGTCAGTCTCCAGGATTTCCCCTTTGACCCAAAAGAGCATGTCAGCAAATACGTGTCATTCAAAGTTATAACTTTTTACCGGTGGCGCTAATCTTCACCACCTTATCCTTATTCCACAATGTAATTTCCTATCTGGACCAGTGGAGTCAGTTTCAGAAGTTTCCAGTTGGCTTTTACCACAATAATAGCTTTACCCTATCAGTCAAGACCCCAGTATGGTGTTTACTCTAATACCCACTGTCTCAGTTCCAATTCTATACTCAGAATCTGAGGAAATGATGATGATGTTGATCCACAGGCCCAGCGGTCCACTGTGAGCTGAGCTTTAGTCAGGACTTCTCATCTGGCTTCCGCAAGATCCTGCTCTAACAGAAGGGCCATGAGAATGATTAGAACCTCTGGCTATCCGCATCAGCTCAGACCTGTGTCCAGTACTTCTTGATTCTCTTCCCCACTTGTGTAGGTGGTCATGAGTCCTTTTAGGAGAGGACTGAGGGGACCATTACATTATTTAGTTGTTTTAATGTCACAGAGTCCTTCATGCTAGAGACCTGGTTATGTTTTCAGTCAGTAGATTCTAGATCTGAAAATCAGGTTAGCAGCTAAACAGGGAATTGTGGCTTTTTATCTGGAAGACTATTGTCAACTTCCTAGTTCTCCATTCTTGACTATTTCTGGTTGTAGATATTAATCAGCCATCTTTTGGCTGCCTGTGTATTATGCTTTTAGGGATACCATGCTCAGTTAACCATACCCATTACCTACTAGAGGTCCCATCCCCTTCACTGCCCTTCTGACCTTGCTGGTATTAAGGATGATTGTGGTCCCCAGGCTTCTGGTGGTTAAGAACTGTTGTTTGACCTCCATTTGTTTGCAGTCCCATTGTTCCCAATGTCATTACATGCTCAGAGCTGGTCTGCAGAGAAGAACCTATACTGACCTTACAAGTCTCGCTGGAGCCAAAATCACCAGTACGTTTCTGACAATCATGGCACATGGTATTCTCTGGGACCTTCCGTAAAATATAATCTTCTGGCTGGCCTTCTGACCTCACAGCAGGCCCACTTTCCTCAGTCTCTTTATCCCTTCCTCTACTCTCTGTGAAGGCATCAAGAAATCCACTTGGCTCAGTGTTGGCCATCATTTTCCATGTTTCTTACCTCAGGATTCATTGGCAAGGTTTCCCACTCTTTGTCCTAAAGAGAGAGTCTCTACATCAATGAATTCTTGCCCTGCTTGGTCAAACACCCTCAAAATGCAAAGTTAAGTCCAAGCCCAGATGGATTCACTATGATTTCCACCAAACACTTAGGGTAAAAAAAAAAAGATAAATCTTAATTCTACACAAAATCTTCAGGACAATTGAAGATTAAGGAATACTTAATAACACATTACTGTGATGAAGTAATTCTAAAATCCATAGAGAAATGAAAAAAATTAAATAGTTTAAAAGAACCTTATAAAATAGTAATAGGATAGAAAAATGTATACTGTATGACTTTAAGACATCATAGATCTGTAGTTATTGAGACAGTGTGAGATTTACAAAAAGGTAGACACATAGATCAATATAATAATAGAAAAGAATCTAGAAATGGCTCTACATACATATTCTCAATTTATCTTTAGCCAAAGTTCAAAAGCAATTCAGTGAAGAAAAGATAATCTTTTCAACAAATGGTGCTAGGGCAACAGATATCCATAAGCATAGTAAGTATTGTCTATACCTTGCAACTTACACAAAAATTAACACAAAATAAACCATAGATCTAAGTATAAAATCTAGAACCATAAAAGTTCTATTAGGTAAAGGATACAATGTGTGATTAATTTAAACAAACCATATTTTGGACTTTATACCAAAATTTGAAAAAAAAAAAAAGTAAACACGTTTTGCTCTATGAAAGTCACAGAAGTAACTTTTTTTTCCCGTGCAGATGATACCCAAGGAATTGAGGTCCAGTCTCTTAAGAAAATGAAAAGACAAACTATGCACTGGAAGAAAGTACTTGTGAATCACATACTTAATAAAGTACTTGTATCCATAATATATAAAGAACTTTCAAAATTCAATGATTAGAGAACAATTTGTGGTTTTTTTTTTTAAAGCAAAGGGTTTGAACAGACTCTTCTCTGAAAATAGATGGTAGACAAATAAGCAGAAGAAGAAAATTATAATTATGATAAAGATAAAATAATGAACTTAGAAAACAAAGCCTGTAAGGCAATTCTTACTGAGTAAGGATTAGTTAACTTGGCAATTTGAATTGGCTCTTCTAAGCTGGAACAGAACTAAACTGTGGGCCTCTGTCAAATTAATATAGATGAGCCCTTTCTGCTACCATCTTTGGTTATCTTTATTCATGGTTTTGCCTTGGTGGTAGCAAAATGAAAAGTCAGGAATTATTTGGTTTAGCTAAGCATTAAGACTGATTTAACATTTGCTCTGAGAAGTTATAAATTTTCTCTGCTGCTGTTGTAGGGTTTGTTTATAATGCTTCTAAGTTGTAAAACTTCAAAGGCCATTCCCATGGTAGAGATGGAGGCAATGGGATGGAGAGGAGTGTTTCTTGAATAACAGATTAGAGGGAAGGTCGAGAAATATGTTGAGCTGTTAAACTCAAATGGAAATGATCTGATTATACGTTGAGACCATTTACCTTGGAAGTGTCAAGCAGCCCAGGGCTTAAAAGGAACTGACCAAGGATTAGATCCAGAGAGAAACCTGTGAATTGGTTTCCACAATATTCTGAAAGCCCCATCAGTAAAAGCAAAGGGTCCAACTGGCATCCAGCTGAGTTGAAAACTTAATACCTTAATTAGGCATAAAATCCAACCAGAAAAGGGCCAAGGTCCATTTATTCATTCAAAGCCTCCTCTGTCCTTGGCATCAGCAGACAGGGGAGTACAGTGCTCTACAGAACAGACATGGTCTGTGAACTCTGAATTTATATTCTGTAGTCAGCATTTGGACTGACTGATAGAAGGCTAAGGCTTGTATCCTTAGACACTTTCTTACTCTAAATCAGGTCAGCTTGCAGGATCTTAAGTTCACATAAACCACTATTAACATTAGGCCATGTCATAAAAATTGAAACCGATTCTGCAAGTGATCCAGGTACACTAAGGGATCATCCTGATCTTCAGGGACAAAAACTTTGTAAGCAGATAATAAGGCCTAATTCTTTCCCAAAGTTCTTCTCTAGGCCCAAAACAAGACCCCTTGGTATCAAGTAAATAACCATGTTTTTTTGTTGTTGTTTAGTTGCTAAGTTGTGGCCATCTCTTCGGACCCCATGGACTGTAGATCGCCAGGCTCCTCTGTCCATGGGATTTCCCAGGCAAGAATACTGGAGTGGGTTGCCATTTCCTTCTCCAGAGGATCTTCCTGACCCAGGGATCAAACTGTGTCTCCCATTTTGGAAGGGAATTCTTTACCACTGAGTCATCTGGGAAGCCAAGTAACTGTGTTACCAAGCAAGAATTGACTGTTTAGAGTGAGCAGACTAACTCACCCACACACCCTATATTTATCTTTTAACTGGCCTCTACTCCAAAACATTTTAAACAAAGTATGTGTGCCATGATTTTCAAACTTGTAAAGTTTCTCATGTACATGTTCACATAGAAAAACTAAGAGATAAAAAGATATTCAAGTGGTTCCAGGACTTTGGGGAGTTGTCTTCTCATTTCCTTTCACTCCATGCAATAATGTAGAAACACCTTTATTCCATTTGGCTGACCTTAATGTTATTTAATTATTATTTTATTTGTTACCAAATGGGCCCTAAGAATCTAACATAAATTTATTTGAGCAAATTTATAGTAAGTGATGTATTTTTAATAACTTGCCTATAACAGAATTTGATATATTTTGGTAGAATATTAAAAGTGAGAGTTCACTTGTTGCCAAATTATTTTGTGTTAATAAGTGTAATATTCTGGAGATGTATGTTATACTGATAATGGTTAATAACAATTTACTAAGCATTTATTGTATGCAGAGCAATGTGTCAGTGCTGACATAACTTAATTTGATCTTTAGAACAACTCCATAACAAAGGTATTATTGATACTTTGAACAGATTAGGAAGTTGAAGTTCAGAAGAGTTAAATAAACTCTACAAAGCCCCACTGTCAATATGACCCCAAAAGTCCTACATCTTAAACTCTGCTTTGTATCACCTCACCATATTTAAAATTTCTTTGTTCTCAAGAAGCCAACATTCCAAACAAATGTTATTACTTTTTCTTGCTATTTCCACTCATTGTTTGGCTTAATTTGGGGGTCATGTCTAGCTTCAATTGCATACAAAATTGGCCAAAGAATAACACAAATAAATGTAAGAGATTCTGATGAAGTTTCCACTGACCTTATTGATCATCTCAGGGCTTTAATAGAAGTTTATTCCACATTTCAAAGGGAAGGCAAGTTCACTGTGAATAGATTTTATTAAGCAGTGTTCTAGACAGCAGTCAAACTGGAGGACCAACATAATTGCACGTGTTCCCAACTAAAGCACATTAGTCACACTCTATTTTAGAAAAGAGCCAGGTTTGGGGTAGGCGAGAAAAACAAGAGGAGTAGTTAAACCACTAACTTGTTCTTTGTGATATACCTAAAGCAATGGTGCAAAATGCAACCTATTAAAAAAAAATGAAGTGAATGAATGTGTTTTCAAAGGAACATGTCTTCGGTTTTTGCATTTTTCATGACCAGCCATATATATGATAGCCACTGACTTAGTTCAAAATTGATTGTTCATTTGCATTCTGGAGCATCAGCAATTTGAGTTGTGTTGTTATCTTCTTCTTAGAAAGGCTGAATGAGTGGTATCTGCTGCATATTTTGGGAACATAGGCCCAGGTTATTTTTTAGTGTATAAATTTCAGAGTATTTAGCTCACTGTTTGGCATAAATAACTAAACAAATATATAAGTACAAAAACGAATGCATTTCATGATTTAGAGTCATTGCATGTTTGAATAAGAGCATTATTTTGTTAGGAAGCAAGTTGGGGGTCCCTAAAATAGCATCATCCACCCAGAAGTATTTTTTGGGTATTCATTTAAAAATTTTAAAAGCGTACACACTTGGGATCACTTTCTCAAAAGTGTTTAATAACTTCTGATTAAATGTGTCTCAGAATGTTATGATGTGGTCATTGAATTTTGTACTTTGAGATGAGCTATAGAGTTAAGGCTGTAGAAAAGATAAATTTCACCCTGAAAAAAATTATTTATCGCTAAAGAGAAGCAGGAAGCCAGTTAGTAATATGGATAAGAAAACTTTTCCTAATTAGGCAAGAGACTAGCTTTCATGAAGATCAACATCCTCATGTCCTAGCAAATTAATCTCTCTTAGCAGGAAGTGGAAAAAGGATACTGTCTTTATCTTCCACAAAGGGCAATGTTATTTTTATGATATGAGAGATGGAGGGGAGCAAAGATAGCATAACTCTACCCTTTGATTAGCTAACTGTGGGCTTTTGGAGTAAGACACCAAATAAGAAATTTCCTTTATTTCCTATAACTCAATGTTCTATAGAAGTTAGAGGTGTATGTGTGTGTGTGCATGCTAAACCTTCTTTTCATATTGGCTGTTAGGTTTTGCACCTCAAAAAGCACAGATTTTACATAAAAACATTATCACAGCTATGAGAAGAAAAGGAATATAATGACAGGTTTTACTTCAAGGAAATATAAAGATGGAAGGCACATTTTTGTCTCAACAGGGGATAAAACGAGGAGGATATTAAGAGACAATGAGTAGAGGAAGAGTGAAAAAGTAGCAAATAGTGTGAAGGAGTTTATTGCAAAACAGGTATTCATGGTTTTCTTTAATCTCGTACTTTTTGGAGCTATTTTGTGTTGTGATGAAAGTTTTAGCTGTTTGAATAAATTGTTGAAATGACTCTGTGTTAGTCAGAAGTCTTCAGGGCAGCCATGGAGATATGATGCACAGACTTCCTTCCAAAAAAAAAAAAAAAACAAAACAAAAAAACAAAAAGAACTGACAGACAGAAGTACAGTCAATACACAGCTTCCTGGTCCAGGTGCCTTCAGGCTATCCCAGTCCCAATAGGAGCCAGGGCTTCAAGTTTCCAACACAATGCTCCGCCCTGGAAAATGGCAGTGGAAGAGAACCTCAACTTGGAGGCAGAACAGGACTTCCGCAAAAGCAGCTTTCCAAAGAAGCTTCCCCGGAGATCAGTAGAGATGTTCTGAGCTGCGCTGCTGTGTGAGGCTCACCCTAACCAATCCTCTGGCTTTCCTTTCTCTCTGTGACCAGAGCCAGAAATTTATCACAGTTGGATGGCTTTCGTTGGATGTTCTTGCCCCCTTTGCCTTTTTATGCTTTGCAGATTTTTTTTCCCAATACATTTTTTGGGCGTTTGGTTTTGTTATGCAATTTTAATGGCTTCTGCTTTCCAAAAGAACTAAACTGGCGTGGCTCACACTGGAAGCAGTTTATGGTTTCAGTGAATAAGGTGGAGTTTGGCAACTGGATCATTTGCCACCTACCAGAAAATGAGGATCCCTCCCCAAGAGGTATATGGATCATGAATAGTTTCTGGCTCAGAGCAGCAGTTCCGTTGACAAACATTTCGTCAGTGGTGACTTTGGAGAATGTCTCATTGAATGTGAACTGCCTAGCTGGGACAATATTCAGGGATTTGAAAAACGTGGTGCAAAGAACCGGTATAAAGACAGTGGAATGGCTGATTATTAGTAAGTTATATTGTAGATCTATAGAGAGTTAATAAGAAACTGAACATGGTTAAGTAGCTCAAATGTCAGTGTGAACGCATGAAGGCTTCTTGGGTAGCTTATAAACAGTTTCTTTTCTTTTGCAAAAGGAGAGTACACATAGCTGAAGAGAAAATTCAGAATCCGATATTTAGGGTCACTGAACTGCAAAGATGATTCCGTGTGTTCTGTTGAGGAACATTCTTATGATAAGGCCAGAGGTCTGCTTAGGAAAAGTTGGAGCATGGGTACATATGATGAGTGCCTCTAGGTGAATTCCCCCAAAAGGCTACAGTCCAACTACCTGCAGAGTTGGTCCAAACACCTCTGTGAAGAGCTAGACAGTTTCCCTTGCAGGAGGATAATTCAGAGGTTGCTCCTACAAAGGTACATCCCTCAAGATTTGCCTACCTTCTCTCCTGGCTTCTAGGCTGAAAAGTATGGTTAAATTCCAGTATTACCAAGCAGTGAGATGGAAATGTACTGGAACTACTAAACAAGAAAAGAAATAATTACCCTGTGAATCCTCAAGAATTAGCCTGTCAGGAAAGGATCCTTGGGATTGGATTTTCAGAGTATGTGGTCAACAGCTCAGGAAGTTCACGACTGAAAAAGAAAGAATTTATTGACGTGGAGCCATTCCCTTGAAAAAATGGGATTTAATGTTCTGGTAAAAATCTCAGAAAGTCTTGATAATATTAGAATTCCTGAATTGCCAAGCAAGATGGCAGAGGCGTGAAAAGGAGTGAAAGACTCTGGGAATGATCTGCTGAAGGCTGAAGCTGAAGCACCAACTTGGAGACAATGCTCTGCAAAGAATGTGTGCAGGCTGAATGGACCACCAGCGCTGCAGAGAAAGTCCAGAGACAGAAAGGCTGAGGGCCATATGTCTAGTGCATCAGAAGTGGGCTTTGAGAAACAGAAATATATATATATATATATTAGTCTCTGCCCTCAGTTCCTGGCACAATTCTTTAAATTTCCTAAGTAATAAAAATGCACCCAGGAATATCTTTTGTTTTAATATTTTGCCTTTGACCATAGTTCCTAATACAGAGTTCCTATGGGGTCACAAAGAGTTGGACACGACTGAGCGACTGAAATGAACCGAACTGAAATCCCTTGAAATTTGCCAGGTGATATTTGCATCTTTTGTTCTAAAGTAAAAGTGCTAGTTGCTAAGTCGTGTCCAACTCTTTGCAACCCTGTGAACTGTAGCCTGAAGGGCTCCTCTGTCCATGGCATTCTCCAGGAAAGAATACTGGAGTGGGTTGCCATTCTTCTCCAGGGCATCTTCCCAACCCAGGGATTGCCCACATTGTGGGCAGATTCTTAATTCTCTGAGCCACCAGGGAAGCCCATGTTTTAACAGAAGACTCTTAGGAGGCTCCTGAATGGGAGCTGGTCACCAGAAAGGCCAAATCATGATTAGAAGCTTGAAATCTTCAGACTCATTCCTCATTCTCTACAGGAGAGAGAGGGGTTAGAAATGGAGTTAATGATCAATTATGCCTATGTGATCAAGCTGCCATAAAAATCCCCAAAGTACTGTGCAGGGTCTAGAGAGCTTCAGGGAGGTTTAGGGAGCTCACTGCCTCTCTTTCCACACCTTGTCTTATGTATCTTTTCCATCTGGGTGATCCTCTGCACGTTTTGCCAAGTCCTTACATAATAAACGCAAACAGTAACTGTTTTCCTGAGTTCTGCGAGCAGCTCTAGCAAAGTAACTGAATGTGAGGAGGGAGTGGTGGGAGCCTGATTTAGTGCCTATCAGTTAGAAGCGCAGGTGACAACCTGGACTTGCAATCGTCTGAAGGGGTGGGGGCAGTCTTGTGAGACGGAGCCCTTAAGCCGTGGACTCTATTCTAAAGGTAGATGCTGTCAGAACTGAGTCAAATTGTAGAACACCTAACTCAGAATCGCTTGGTGGGTGGAAACTCCCCACCCATCTGTTGTCAAAAATGTGTGAGTGTGGTAATAATGTGAGAATAAAGAATAAACTCAGGAGTTGTGTGGGTTTGTTTTTTTTTACATAGGTTAGGGAGATATAATATGTGACCCCAGGTTTTTGCATCAAACTCAGTTCACACTTGGGTTCCTCCCCTCTGCCATGAAAATAGCAAGTCCCAGAGAGCAGCTGCTTTTTCAGTCTTGAATGATAAGATGTGCAGTAACAAGACCCAGTTGAGCCCTAGTACTCCCTGGTGGCTCAGAGGTTAAAGCGTCTGCCTCCAATGCAGGAGACCCAGGTTCAATCCCTGGGTGGGGGAGATCCCCTGGAGGAGGAAATGGTAACCCACTCCAGTATTCTTGCCTGGAGAATCCCATGGATGGAGAAGCCTAGTGGGCTACAGTCCACAGGGTCGCAAAGAGTTGGACACGACTGAGCAACTTCATTTCACTTCACTTCACTCATGTAACATAAACAGAAACTAAATGTTTATGTCATGTCACTGATATTTTTAAATTGTTATTTCACCCAAAATTGACTGATATATTAACCAAGGTTTGAATTGAGGGTGTTGCAAAGATTTTTTTTTAATCTTATTCATTTTTTTTCTTTTTAGTGACAAAAGGGAGAAAATAATAGAAGGTTCACCTTTGTTATTCAAAATGTTATAGAATTTTCATTATAAAAATCTTGAGTAATGAGCATTTTACATTTCTGTTTAACTAGACAGACTGCATTACTCTGCCATGATATTTCCAACTTAAAAAGTATTTCATGAAGAGTAGTCTAGGAAGTTTATCTATCTGAAACATGCAATCTCAAAAAAATTAAAATATATAATATGGGCCTTTGAACAATCAATAAAGCATTTCAAAGGTTATTATTTTTGCAGACTTGGGAATTTCTTTCATTGTAAACCTCTTCAAAATTCATTTTCATGAAAGATAGCCCTCATTTAGGTCAAAAATGGAAAACAATTTCCATTCATTTAATAATATTTTAAAATACTAAAAAATAAACTCTCAACCAATTATATTTTTAGGAAGATAAGGACAGTAATTCAAGTGATAGCTAATAAAGGTGTACTTTAAGGTAAACTAGAACACAGTAGATAGCATAGAATTTTACAGTTTCTTAACAAGATATAACTTAATAATCATCACAGAAACTATTTATGTATGGAACTTAAGTGAATAGCAATGTTGCTTATTCCTTCAATCACTAAATAAGAAAAACAACAAAAGAATGCCATTGAGTAATCTGAATATTTCTTTCCTGTAGGGACAAGGAAACTTTTAACAGAGTTGTTTTTCCAGTTGCTTTCATCAGATTAAAGCTGGTTCCCACTCTGCCCTATACTCTTTCAAAACCTTGTGACCTAAGTTGAAGCCAAATTTAACATGTCTAAATACTACTTAAGAACTTTTGCTTAATGTTCCCAATGCACTTTGAGTTTAAAACTTGAAACTCAACTGCTTGAAGTTCAGCTCATAGCAATTTCCCATGGTCACTCCTGCGGAATTCTTTTTGGTCCTCATTTTGCTCCTCCTTGTTTCTCTATAGAGTCTTCTTCCTGTCATACACACACTGTCACCAGCCTAGTCCTAGTTTGCCAGGGAATTTCCTGGTTTCAGACTAAAAATCTGGTGTCTTCAGAAACTGCTGAGGCATGGGCACACCAAAACAGGGGGTCAGCCTTATCCATCCAAATCCAGCTCTGCCTGTAATAGTAGATAGAATCTGCAGTAGTGTAAGAATGAAAGGAGGGAGACAATAAGCAAGGATCAGTTCAGTCCAGTCGCTCAGTCGTGTCTGACTCTCTGCAACCCCATGGATTGCAGCACGCCAGGCCTCCCTGTCCATCACCAACTCCCAGAGTTTACTCAGACTCATGTTCCTTGAGTCAGTGATGCCATCCAACCATCTCATCCTCTGTTGTTCCCTTCTCCTCCTGCCTTCAGTCTTTCCCAACATCAGGGTATTTTCAAGAGTCAGTTCTTTGCATCAGTATGAAAATAATAGTAAAAATTAAAAAAGAATTAGGAATAGGAAGAATGAGGAATAGAAGAAGAAGAATAGAAAAATTAAAAAGGAGTTAGGGATAGGAAAAAAGAATGAAGGAAAACTTCTACCCTGTTAAAAAATGAGTACCCTTCCCTAGGCAGCCAGCTGTTCTCAACTCTTTGTCCCCACTGTCTTCTCCCCTCACTTACACATTTGGTCTAGCAGCTTCTTCTGCCCACCCTACCCATCTTCCAACCCTTTCTGGAAGAAGTGGTTGAGAATATTAGCCCTGAAGCCAGAATACTTGGGTCTAAATCCTGCCTCTATCAACTGAGTCTACGTGTAGGTGACTTGATCTCTTTGTTCTCATAAACTCGGCATGAAAGTAAAACCTATCTAAGAGTTGTTGCTAAAGGAGGTAATATATGTAGAGTTGAATAATCCACTACATTATTACTCTTCTCCAACTCAGAGATCAAGGCAGAAGGTAATCAGAAGCTTTTGCACTCACTCCATGCCAGGCTCTGATGCTAGGTGCCTCACCACCCTGTGGCACTGTTTCATTGGGGACCTGATTCTGAGTTCTAAGCAACTTACACATGAACTCTTGGGAAAGAACCTGCTCATAAGCATGAGATTGCCTATGGATCAGGAGCAATTTATACTGCACTTGTCATTCTCATGCTTTGTTGCTGAAGCTGATTATATCTGAGAGTAAAAATCTGGCATAAGCCATTTGCTCATGCATTTTTAATTTATGGACTCAAGAGTTTGGAATAACATTCAAAGTCACAGATGCTTATCTGAACCAAACCCAAAATATTTTGAGGTTTTCATATCAGTCATAACCATCAGAGCACTATAAAAAAGAAAAAGAACAACAACCTTCTACAAAAAAAAGACTATAATTTACTTTTAATATTTATGTTGAGAAAAACTACCTTTAAATCTACAATCTGTACTATATCACATGTATAGATAGGTTTATAAATTACTGTGCGTCGATGAAACTTGGGCAGAATAATGAATAGTCCCCTTAAAGGGGTTCACTCAGTTATTTTGGGATATTTATAATCTACAAAATTTTTTAAATTTCTTAAGAAGACATAACCTTTAGGTAACAAAGACAAAACCCCAGGATACTTGGGATGGAACTGAGGATGTTGGAAATAAACAGAGGTTTTCCAGGTGCTCTAAAAGATAATTTTGAGTAATTCTGGTGGTAGACCAGAGCAATGGGTAGCATAGAACCCAAAGCTAGCTGTATAAGAATGATAGATACACATTGTGACAAATATGTGTTAAAATTAGTGGCAATCCAGTCCACAAAGCTAAATAAATTTTACTGGATAAAGCAAGCACAACTAGAGAGTCCAAAGAATGGAGCTTGATTAAGTATTCTGAAGATTGGTCTGGAAGGCCTGTGGGCTTACGGACAGGTTGTTGTTATTTAGTCACTAAGTCAAGTCCTACGACCCCCACTGACTGTAGCCTGCCAGGTTACATCTCCAATAATATTTGGAGGTTAGTTTTGGATACAGGTATTACTTTCCCTTAGAAGGGAATCTGAGGCTCTGAGTCTGTACAGACAGGATAGGTATGCATAAGACAATTGCTGTCTCCATCGTATCAAATACTCAGGGAGTCGGCTTTCTTCACTGATTTGATTTTACACAACCTGAAGATTACATGATCAGTCAGAAGTAGGATTTAGATGCTTTGATATTTGCCAAATAGAGGGACCATATAATTTGTAGTTCATACTGGAACACTTTTGAGGATGAATGGAATGACATTAATAAGTACACTGCAACAAGACATATAAACCAGAACCATTCTGCGAAATCTGGGATGTATAGTTACCCTACCCTTTAGAACCATGATTCTCATTCTCCAATAGGATATACTGACTTATTTGCTCTATAAAGACCTAAAATTGTACTTTGCAATGGATTACCTGTGGTTTCATGGGGCACTGTTGAGAAGCTTCTCAGGCTGCTTCTGGGCCTCACAGAAAAGGATGCTCAGATCCACCGGTAACCAAGATGCATCCTGCTAACCATGTAGCCTCCCCTGTGATTCTCTGGACTTCAGAGTCGTTACCTACTGCTTCCAGTTCTTAGAGGAGGAAATGGCAACCCATTCCAGTATTCTTGCCTGGAAAATCCAATGGACAGAGGACACTGGCGGGCTACTTACAGTCCATGGGGTTGCACAGAGTTGAACATGACCAAGTGACTGAGGACACACACACACACACACACACACACACACACTTCCCGTTCTAGCTGTGCTTCTTAGTATCCAGATTCTTTGTCTACCCATAATGTCATAATTGTGGACTTCTCTGTTGAGTTGCTTACATGATTTTGTAGCAGCAATTCTACTAATTGCAGAGAAGGAACTTGGTTAACTGCAGAATGGCTAGGGCTTTGGTCTTGGCGACCAGGCAGTGCACAGCCACGGTTTCTTGTCTTTTACATCCTTTAACCTTCACCTCCTGGTGTCCCAACCATGACCAGTTTCTCCCTGACAGCTATAACTGACTAAATCCTAAGAACTTATGTAACAATTAATCTCAAAATCTAACTTCCAAGTCAGTGCTCCCTCTAGAGCCTGTGGTTCTGTTTCCAAAAATGAACAATAAAACATAAGTGCTACAGGTAATTCTGAAAAGAGGAGAACTTGAAAATAAAAACTACCGAGAAGAATACCTCAAATATCAATTTTGTTCTGGCATAGAAGAGAGAGCCTGAATGATCACCAAATCCCTCAACTTAGTGTTTGTAAACCTGTTGAAATGTTTATTAAATAGAGATTAAGACAATGAAAAATCCTTGTGAATGTTTTGAAGAATAGCACAAAAATGAAAATGACTTGCTTTATTAATGCTAAATGATAAACACCTAACTCCTTTATAGGACTGCACTGAAGATCAGATGAAGTAACCAGTAATATCGTTAGAAGATATGAAGTATGGTTTCTGTATGATTTAAATCTCAGGTATGCAAGAAATGACTTTTGTGTTATTTTTCTTAAATTAACCCACTTTTAACTCCAAGACCCAATTCCAACATAATGTCAAGGATTTTTGTAGCCTTCTCAAAGTAGTATCAGAGACTGGGGAAGCTTAAATTTCCCTGAAAACAGGGAAGAGATTGTCACATCCTAGGTAACATGGTCCATTTTGATTTTTCTTACTACCCAAGAGATCCCCGTGAGGTCTGGTGTCTCTCACACACTGTCTAATCTTCTCCGGTGGGGCTCTCTAAAGAGGTGGGACCCAGGGTGTAGTCACATTCCCTGTATCCACCTTACTCTTGGGGGCTTCCAGTATCTAGTGTTGAACTCTGGAGTCATCCTGCCTCTCCAACATTCCTCCAGGGACCAGGGCTCTGGTTTCACTGCCCTGAGGCCCATCGTCAATAAGAGTCTCTTCTTAATTATTGGAATAGGCCTGGGAACCAAAGCCAGAGAGGCTTTCCACCTTCTGCTTCTTGCCTTACCACACTCCTCTCTGAAGGGACAAACCTGAGCCACAGAATCTGTTACTCCTTAGAATGGAAGGCAGAGGTGCAAAACAGAAGGGAAACAAGGGAGGGAAATAACATTTTTAAAGCACATTTTATGCAGACGTTCATATAAGGCTTCATATTGATAATACGTTGAGGAAAGAAAGCAGCTTTACTTTCTGTGAGGGGTACTTTCGGCCTGTAAGAAGAGGAGGGAAAAGGCATTTACTCTGTGCGTTTGACCCCAGCGTCAGAGTTGCCGTGGCAGACAGGAGAGGATTTTTTGCTTTCCTTCTTTTCTCTTCTCCTCTTACAGAGCACCCCGACACTGGGACAGCTGTCAGGGCTGGGGCTTGAGCAACTCAGCAGCTGATAGGCACAGGGGGACGAGGCACAGACTGCTCGCCAGCCTCTTCCACTGCAACCACCCACTCGAAACTACATGATGGACACTCCCTCTTGGGTAGTGTAACTACACAGTTGGGGCTGAATTTCTTTAACAGGCTCTGAGCCTGTTAAAACCAAGACTATAGACCTCACAAAAGTACTGCAAGGGAACGGTACTTTCTAGACACCGAATGCTAAAACCTACATATACACAGCTCTCTGGGGATTTCGTTGTTCAGGAACGTAATTTCTAGGTTGATCTTCACCCATAGGAAACTATTTTAAAGTGACTGCAAAAATGGTATATTACCTCTCTAGTTTTTGCTTTATTTGTTAGGAGAAGAAGATATGCCTCTCTGTAAACCTCCTTTCTCCCATCCAGGTTTTATGGCAAAAGATTTATTTAGGCTCCTAAACGCAGTTGGAACCAACAATTAGCAAATGCAATATTTTAAAACTATGCATTTCTTTAAACAGGTAACTTTTAAAGAAATATTGCTCTCTGATTACACCTAATCACATAATAAAAGTGTAATTCCATTTTACTGTGATGTTTGATTTATTTAGGTCTTTTGTGTCACACCAAGAATAAAGGTTAAGGCTTCATTCAGTAATCATTTATCAGAAAAGCTATACTGAAGACAAAAATGCATTGCACCTGTGGTTTCTTGGAAAGAGAACAAATGCACAAATAATGTGTTTGCAATCTGTGTTTCCTTGTCAACAATGTTCTGGGCTTAGTAAACTGTACAGGTTTTCTATTCAAGAAGTTAAAGCGTGCATCCTTGTGTATTTCCTACAGCTTGGAGCCTATGGAGCATCACGCTATCTTTGAATTATCTGCTCAATAAAGCCAGTTTAGAACCTTGAAATGGCTTATGGGTTCCTATATGTTATGTAACATTTCCAGTGGTTACTGTAGCAACACTTTGTCCTGTACATTTCAGTTCCATGTGAAGTAATCTGTATTGCTACAGGATACATGTCCCATGCTGATGACCATAAACCATCCTTAAGGGTTTCAAACACTAACTCCCCACTCCCTTTTGTCCGACCTGAAAGGCACTTACGAAGCCTATTTTTTCCTTTCATTTAAGATTAAACAGAGGAGACACGAAAGAGGTTCGTCAGCTGTGCAACAGCGACCCCTAGAGGCGAAATGCCTTGCCAGTGGCCAAAACCTCGCAAAGATCAGAGCTTCTGCCTCAAATCGAGTCTTGCTTTATTGTGTTTATCCCAAGAGCTATCACAGTATTAATCCAGAACTGCCTTTATTTTGTGAACAAGAGGTATTTTTGCTGCCTAGAAACCGAAGTCCAAAGTTTCGAGAGCTTTACTACCTACTGTCCATGGCATATAAATTTTTATCTTCTCTTTGTGCGATCTAAAGGTATCATGAATGAATTACTTTCTATTTATCAGAAAATCAGCGTAATGACACGTTTGTGCATAGTCAGAACACAACGCCTTTGATTCGCTTTTTCCTTGGGCAGAAAAAAAGCTTGGAAAATAATGTAAAATATCAGAAAAAAAGAAAGGGGGAAAAAAAAAAAAAAGAATCCTAGTACTCTTGCTGTTCTGGGTTTGCAAATGTGTGTAGCTCTTGCTCCGGGATGATTCATCTCCTGAAAGCCTGAGCGCTCCATTTGTTTTGTAGATTTCACTACCCTCTTTGTTCTGCTTCAAACCTTTCAGAGAGCTGCAATGCATTATTACCTTGTTAAATCTCAACCAAAATCATTTCTGCAGCCTGAAGCTGTTTTGACGTGGGTTGAGCATCTCACACACAAAAGAATTGCTTTTGTTCCCAGAAGCTCTCATTGGCTGAGTGGCCTTTTCACCGAGCCAATCAGAAGCTAGTTGTTAGGCTTGACTGGCTATTTTTAGCCTCACTCTCAAAAATACTTGGTCTCGGAGAGGGTAGGCTGCAGAATGAAAGTAGCATAGTTAAAGCTAACAGCTAAGTACATTTTGCCTGTCGCAACGTGTTTGGCATTTTTCCTTTAATTACTCATACGCTGTTACATTAGCATGTGTTTTGGTAAACAATAAATTTAGGAATAGAACTGCATTTTCTAGTTCCAAATTATCCTTTTAGTAAAGAGGCAGGAAGTCAAAGAAATAGTCACTATTCCTTTTTTTTTTTTAATCCAAAAGCATCTATTTCACAAATACACAAAAATGCCAGTTATCATACACAGAACACTAACGCTTTTTTTTCCTTTGAAGAATTTCTATAAATTATCATTTCGAGTTAATAGAAAATTTAAAGGGCTTGCTCATCATGAGTTTAAAAAGGCATAAAGTCATCCTTTTCCTTTGACCTTTAGAGATGTATATAATTGTCCGAACGAGTATGCACATGGTGTGTAGCAATTAAAATCATAAATATTCAGTGTGTTTTATGCGTGGCAATTAAGCGTTCTTTTGATCGTGTTCTTTCATTTGAGCCATTATTCAGTAGGCACAAGAGTATTTTTTTCCCAAATGCACTTGAAGTGATGAAGCATTAGAACGCAGATCTTCCCGACCCAGAAATTGAACTGGGGTCTCCTGCATTGCAGGCAGATTCTTTACCAACTGACCTATCAGGGAAGCCCACATAAGTTGTTAATTATGTAATATTATCAGGAAATGAAAATTGTCAAATGAGAAAATTCAGGTCTGAAACCGGTTTTCCATCAGCCATCTATCTAACTAGGCAAGAAGGAAGCAGAGCTAGACTGAACCAAAATTTCATAGCATAAAGTAATTTTATTAACAGGAAAGGAGACTTCCTGAGGGGAGAGGGAGAGCAAATCTATGTCTAATTCTTAAAAATATGCTGAGGTTTTAGATTTCCCAATATTTATTACTCAGGCTTGGACTGTGAACTCATTTGCTGTTGCTTGCTTGTTTTAAGAAAATCCCCTTTTACTTCTGGTTGCTAGAAATCAGAATGCCATTAAGACGTATGATAACAGGGAATCTGTAATATGAGTATATTTATCTGGAAAACTGGAAGACTTCAAGAAGGAGCAAAGATTTAAGATCCAACCCTGGGATTGCATAAGTGGTTTGTGATGGTCTTCTATGAGCAAGGATGGCCAAGTACACAGCAGGTATAGGCCAAGAGATGCAAAAAAAAAAAAAATCTACCATAATGAATGGAACACAAGGAAGTTTCAAAAGTAAACTTTCCTTACTTTAAGGGGTACAGAATATGGTATTGAGGGGATATGTCTCCTGGGTTTATGAAGATGAAACTCAACTAAGGCACTTTGGGAAGGGTTATCTTCTTTTTTTCAACATCAGTTTGGTGCACACTGGGACAGGTTTTAAGAAAGCAGATATACAATGGCTCCCAGGAGTTTAGCTAGGTTTTTGTAGACAACCAGCTGCTAATAGTTTAATATGCAGTCTTAGTAAATTAAAGCAATCTGATGAATTGAGACCCAGTGAGATTCTTATTTGTGTGTCATGGCATAGCATGTTGAAGCCTAGCAGAAATTAAACCACTGTATTGAGAGTTGGACCATAAAGAAAGCCGAGTGCTGAAGAACTGATGCTTTTGAATTGTGTTGGAAAGGACTCTTGGGAGTTCCTTGGACAGCAAGGAGATCAAACCAGTCAATCCAAAAGGAAATCAGTCCTGAATATTCATTGGAAGGACTGATTGCTAAAGCTGAAGCTCCAATACCTTGGCCACCTGATGTGAGGAACTGACTCCTCAGAAAAGACCCTGATGCTGGGAATGATTGAAGGCAAGAGGAGAAAGGTACGACAGAGGATGAGATGGTTGGGTGGCATCACTGACTGGACAGACATGAGTTTGAGCAAACCCTGGGAGTTGTTAATGGACAGGGAAACCTGGCGTGCTGGGTCGCAAAGAGTCAGACACAACTGAGCGACTGAACTGAACTGATTTTTCCATTTAAGGCCTACATTTTATTTTCTCACTTTCTTGTGCCAGGTGTTTTGGCTCCAGACTTGGTCATCTGAGCAATTCCTTAGTTTTATACTTGTCTGCTTAAAAAATAAATACATAAATAAATGTAATAATAATGTTATAATTCTGTTTATCTCTAATTTTCTCTGTGCATTTGTATTTAAACTCCTTTAAAGCAAATTAAATAAAACAAGAATTTGTTACTCCTTTTGTATCATAACCTTCCTACCTAGCATTTGGTTAGTTGGATGGTATGCATTTTGTTTTCTGTGGGAACTGAGGCACTTGTGGGACTTCCCTCATAGCCCAGTTTGTAAAGAAGTGAAGTGAAGTCACTCAGTCGTGTCCGACTCTTTGCAACCCCGTGGACTGTAGCCCACTCAGGCTCCTCTGTCCATGGGATTCTCCAGGCAAGAATGCTACAGTGGGTTGCCATTTCCTTCTCCAGGGGATCTTCCCAACCCAGGGATCAAACCTGGGTCTCCTGCATTGCAGGCAGACGCTTTATCCTCTGAGCCACCAAGAATCTGCCTGCAATTCAGAAGACCCAGGTTCGATTCCTGCTTCAGGAAGATCCCCTGGAGAAGGAAATGGCAACCCAGTCTAGTATTTTTGCCTGGAGAATCCCAGGGACAGAAGAGTCTGGCAGGCTACAGTCCATGGGGTCTCAAGAGACGGACATAACTTAGCAGCTAAACCACCATTGTTCCTTGTGGGAGGAGAAACATGCAAGTTTGCATTTAACCGCTTCTCCATAGGAGTTGTGAGCAGAAAAGCGAAATGGTCTTGATAGATACCTAAACAACAGAGGAACTATGGGCTGACTGAAGGTGAAGTCCCTCAGTCGTGTCCGACTCTTTGCGACCCCATGGATTGTAGCCTACTAGGTTCCTCTGTCCATGGGATTTTTCAGGGAAGAATACTGGAGTGGGTTACCAAAATGTAAAATATTGCTTGTTTTACTTTTCTGTACCTACCTGTGATCCTGTTACCTGGGACCGTAGTTGTAAGAAGTGAATGGTTACTCTGTGTGCGTGTGTGTGTGTGTGTGTGTTTGTGCGCGCGCACACATGCGCTCAGTTGTGTTTGACTCTTTGTGACCCCATAGACTATAGACCACCAGGCTCTGCTGTCCATGAAATTTTCCAGGCAAGAATACTGGAGTAGGTTGCTATTTCCTACTCTAGGGCATCTTCCAGACCCAGGGATCGGAACTGTATCTCTAGCAATGCAACAATGCGTTCTGCATTGGCAGGAGGATTCTTTACCCCTGAGCTGCTGGGCTGCTAACTGATAGATAATTGTTGCAATGTTAATTGTGAAAAGCTGAAATAACTGGATTTTACAACTCATGGCTACAAATGTACAGATCCCATAATCCAGGCACACACAACTATAACAGGTCAAACTCTAGGTTCACCTACAATGAAGTAGATATTTTCTTAGAGTACAGAGTTTCCTGTGTTTTGGTGAAACTGTGAAGTAAGCCAAGTTCCTCACGGGTACTTCTGGCATCTTCTTTCTTCTCACCTCATGAATGCAGTGCTTTCAAGTCTTGTTTTAATTCCCCCTTCTCTGTAGCCTTACCACAGGCCAAGCCACCCCATGGCCCCAAACACTCCTTCCCCATCTTCCAAGTTTGCAGGTAGAAGTGAATAGAAAAGCCTTCTTTTTCTCTCGTTTAGATTCAATTGAAAATGTGGTAGCTGTTTCTAAAGTTGTTCTTTTTCAGTTGCATATGTGAGTCTGTGTATGTTCCTGTGCCATTGAACACAAGTTTGTGGAACACAAATGTGTGTGTGTGTGTGTGTGTGTGTGTGTGTGCATGCGTGCATGCATGCCACAGAAAACATTCCTTGTGTTCCTGGGTTGTCATCCTTTCAATCTGATTAATTTGTGGTCTCACAGAAAATCTGTGTGAATTATGTTGGCTGTGTCGAGTCCATTGTGCAGGAAGCCAGTCTATATAAATATACTTTCAGGCTTAACAGTTTCACCGTAATAGGCTTAATAGTTGCCTGTCACTTGTCTCTTGATCTTGAAAAAAATCTGGTTCACTATTGGGCAGACAATTTGTGCAATATTAATATGAAAACCATAAAACATGAGAAGAAAATTAGAATCACATGTGTGATTTAGTAGATTAATTGTGAGTGAGGTAACTTTCCACAAAATTTTGAGTATGTTATAGGAAACAGGAATCTTCAATGACATGAGTGCATCCTAGGTTGGCATCAGGGGAAGTTTGGGGAAACGGTTTAAATTAAAGTGCAAGGCTGTGCAAGGATGACTCACATTTGAAAATTTTAGAAACTGACAGTGCAACAAAGACTACAAATTGAAACAACAACAATTTTAAAACAAACTGTCTAAATCAACCTTTTAACTTGAATGAGGTAAATTCTATGGGGAAAATGACGATTTTATTGTGACAAGTGATTTAGGAGCAAATAGATGTCATTAAAATTTTTGCAACTCTGAACTGAAGAAAAAGAAAAAAAACACTAATCATGGAAACAAGCAAAATATCAAGTTTAAAGTAAAAATAGGACATGTAATTGGAATTTGCTCTGCCTTAACCTTTTGGATTTTATAAAAAGATACATTGTATATTGCTAACATTTATTCAAAATTATATTTCCCAAATGAAAAAATAATTGTATTTACATTACATTGCATATTAGATTTCAAAGGTAGATGTTGAAGAGTGGAAAAACAGACCTCAGAGCAACAGAAAAAAAAATCCCAATATTGCTTATGGTTTTTAATAAAACAGAGCTTATCTTTATGGCTTTTACACTAAGGAAAAATACTGGAAGAACATAAATACAGAAGGTGAGGAAAAACTTAGGTGGGGCAAAATCATATCAACAATTTTTTTTTGTATATGATTTTCTTTTTCTTTTTTTTTGCTCTTTTTATTTTTTAATATAAATTTATTTATTTTAATTGGAGGTTAATTACTTTACAATATTATATTGGTTTTGCCATACATCAACATGAATCTGCCACAGGTATACATGTGTTCCCCATCCAATTTTGAAGTAACAATAATTTGGAAGAATCTGTAAATAGTAGTTAAATATTCTTTTTCAACAGCATCTAAGATCCTTAATCATGTGAAGATTCATCATAGAATTAGATGTGATCAATTCAGAAGGTATGTGACTGGGTGTTGGTCACCCATAAGTATGAATTTGATGAGCCTCAAAGATTATAGAGCTCCTAGGTGAGGTCTTCCTGCCCCTTTAGAAATTGTTTAGAAAGCAGCAGCATGAATTGGCACCATGAATAGTCTTCATGGTAGCTGTGTGCCTAAGAGTCTTATTTACAGCTGACCCTTCCAAGGGTAGTTCTTTCCCTTCTTGCATTTTGAAAGGCTTTGTAATTTCTAAGTGAGGTTTGTTGGTAACTACTGACAGAGCTAGCTAACAAAAAAATGCTTTTAAAAGCCTGTGCCAAACACAGACTGTTGGGAAAATGCTGTGAAAATCACTTAAACTTTTTTTCTTTTGTTTTTTGTTTTGACTGGAACACCTCTGTCCTTCTGTGGAGTCCCTAAAAATAGAGCGACAACTGTAGCTTGTCTTGACACATAATGACTTAGGTTTGTTTAGAAAAGGGCTTCTGTTAATCTGTTTTCCATTTGGGTATGAGTACTAACGTCCATGTCAAGGTCCTGCTTTGTTCCTGTGTTTACTTACTGGAATGTCAATGGTCTGCTTCCTTTGATTAAAATAATAAAATGCATGATTGAATATTTTATAAGACCCATCACACTAGGACTGGTGCCTGTGGCGCCAGAATGCAGGCTTCAGATGAGCGCATGAGCTATTCAGCAAATTATTCCTGGAAGGAGACGTATGCATAGGCTTCTCGAAAACGTCACAGCTGTAGTGTCCAGATGTTGGCTGACATATGCCCCTGGGGTCAGCTTGGGAAAAGGAGTCATGATACTTTGTGACAGACTCTATATTACACTTTACATCAGTAGCAAAACACAATTTAAATTGATGATGGATGAGGTGGCTTGAAAGCTGCTGAAAATCACTTTTGTCACCATTGAAAGGAGTTACTCTTTACACAATGGAGAACCCCCATTAACCTTTGGGACTAAATCTCCTTCATTAAAATCATCCCAGGCTTTGTGTAAATTTTGCTTTAAATGTACCCATTGGTATTAAAAGGCAATGAGACAGCATGGGAAACTGGACATTGAAGTATTTAATGTTGCCTGGCAGAAAATATACAAGGTGTGGTCACTCCACATGCTAAAGGCTGAGAAATGCAAGAAATTAATCTCTAACCTCTCACCTTATGCTAGAATTTGCTGAGCACACTTAGAACTAAGGAAGCTGAAAGAAAAATCATAAGCTTCTAATCCAACCCATTTTAGAATTCCCCTCTTGCCAGTTTATCTTTCTTCATTTAATATAATTGCTCAGGACTCTCGGGAGTCAGGTAGTATATTCACAATTTGGATTTCGTATATTATATTCTCACCAAACAGTATAGTCATAACCCAAGGCTAACAACTTGAAGAACAAGCGAGGAAGGCTGCTCAGAGAGTTATCCCTAATACTTAGAATGAATTTGTTTGGCAGTGGTGGGGTGGTGGTTTCTAGGAGGAAGTAAAAGGTAGGTCCATCAGACCACTGGTATGGCTCCTGATAAGGTTAAGTTAGCTAACTTGGGCAGTAAGAAAGATGGCGAATTACCAAGACCATGTAAGGAAATGATCACAGAGCTTTCCCTGCTTAGGAAGGATATCCAATTTCATGCAAGAGATGGACATATGAAGATGTTTCTAAACAGAGCCCAAGGCGCATGTGTTGCTCCAGATTGGTTTAAGCACTTGAACTAAAAGGGGGACTTGGAGAACACTCAGAACTAAATATTCCTTCCAGACTATTTCTGACTTCCCTTAGCTTATTTTTGGAACATTCTTTATATTCATTCATTCATTCAACAATGAGGTATCATGTAAAGATGAAAAGGCATAACTGCTATCCTTGAGAATTACCTATGATTGGGATATAGATTATTGTGGAAATATTTATAAAATAAAGTATCCAGTACTTTAATAAACATGTGTTTGCTCTACACTATGGGCATTAAACAGGAATACTTACATGAGAGAAGATCTCGCGAAGGCTTTAAACTAAGACCAGGAAGACAAGTGGGTATTTCACAGAGGATAGTTTGGTTGAATGAGGACAGAAAGGACATCCTGGCAAAGGGAACTCCTTGGGCAAAGGCATTGATGAAATATATTCAGAGAAAATAATGTATTAGGAATAGCTGGTGACCTAGGCTTAGAAGCGGCTCCACATCCTAAGAAGTCCGCTGTATCGTGCTATATTTAGGGTAACCAGGTAACTTACAATCTAAACTAGGATGCTTTTGTGAGACATAGAGAGGTGCTATTAGTGTTTCCCCTGATGAGAATGTAAACCAGGAATGTCTTTGTCGAACTGAGACCCATGGTTACCCTAGCTTTAGGCAAACGGTACCACCGAAGGATTCTGAAGAGGAAAATGTTTATGTGAGTTGTAATTTTTAGATTGACAACACTCTGATACCAGTGTGAAGGCTGAATTAAATATCTTGACATTGAGAACTAGCATTTAGAAGGAACTTTTTGCTAGTGACGTGAACCCAAGGGCCCACCTTTTCCTGGATGGCTAAAGAAAAACTCAGTTGGGTTAGTGAATCCATGAGGCCAGACTTTTCACCCCTTCAGACGCTCAAGAAGTGATATGACTTTGCTCTTTTACGTCCCTCAAAATATAATTTGCTGGTGAGCTAGCTAGTCAGCAAAACAAGGCTTCTTGTCATGATATTTTACTCAAAGAAAAATATTGGGGAAAGGGCTGAGGAGCTGGCAAATCACTGCTCCTTTTTCTCACTGGTCTCAGACCACTAATACTTGCGCAGTTCAGCTGATTCAGCGATGTGAGGCCTGCTAAAGCCCTGCACGATGCTCTCTGCCTTACTGGGCTGGTGGGGCCACGAAAGGAGATTGAAAGGGAGGAAGGGGGGCTGCAGGGCACATTAAAATGTCCAGAAAATCACTCTTGTAAAAATGACTGGGCCTCAAGCAAGTGCAGCTGTTTCTGCTTTGGCATATAATGTTTTCACAGTCAAACTTTCTGCTTTATTTCCTTTATCTTCTGGACTCTAATTTGCAATTTGAAATTTTACCAGTGGAGGAATCCTGGGTCATGGAGGCTCGTCCATTAGCTTGTGAGCTCCATTCCATGTTCCTTAGACTGTTTTCCTAATGACTCATTTTCACATCATCTTTCACATTTCTTTTTTTTGAGCTATACATTTTACATTTCCTTGAGGCAAAATAACCCTAGTCAAAGTTCTTATAAAACAGTTTTGTGTACATACCAGACCAGTATAAATAACATTAAGCTTTTAGACCCTTAGTCCTTTCTAAATGAGTACTGATTTTCTTGTTTGTGTATTTTAAATTAGCCTTGGTACAACAAGAATTTTTGAGCACACTGTTACTCTAAAACATGTGAAGAATTCTCATTTCCATTCATTTATGTATTAAAAGTTATTTGTTGAATATTTATCATGCCCTTGGCACTGTGCAAAATCCTGGGCTCACAGCTATTTGAAAGACAAAATCCTTACTCTTAAAGGGTGTACAATTTATCATAGGTAAATGGGGGAGGTTAATGGAAGGAATCATAAACACAGGCTATTTGTCTGTAGCAGTCATTCTCCGAGGGTGGTCTCAGTTCCAGCAGCATCTGTATCACCAGGGAACTTGCTAAAAAATGCAGATTATTGAGCCTGTCCCAAATCTGTAAAGCCAGAAGCTCTGGGTTGGGGCCCAATGGTCCTCGCTTTACCAAGCCTATGCTTGACTCTGAGGCCCGCTCATCTGAGAATCACCAAACTACAATATAAAAAGATACAAGTGTTGGGTGGTATGGGAGAACATGTGCAAAGGGGCTAACTCAATTGTGGAGTCACGGGAAGTTTCCCAAAGAAGTCATTTCTAAATGAAGAATTGATGGATTAGTAGAAAGTGGGCAAGCAAGGGGAAGGTGGGAGAGGGCCGAAATCAAGTCCAAGGAGATATATCCTGAAACAGGCTAGAAGTGAAAAATAGCAGAGCTTATTCAGAATTCAGGAGGAATTCAGAAAGGCGGGCACTTCAAATAGTAATGGGTTAGGACTGTTTACATCTCTTATCCAAAGGCAGGCAATGCCTACAATCACATCCACAAAAAACAGTATAATGAAAACCACAGCTGCTATCAGAGGTAACGGGTTGGTTTTACACATCAGGAAAGTAAGTCAAAATAAAACCAATGAGGAAAGAGGCACAGCTGGGAGCATCGAGTTAGGGAGCCTTTGGGATCTCTCTAGTCAGACAGGAGGAAGGTCAGAAGGAAGGATGATCCAGAAAATATTTGTGAGCTCCAATTAGGACTCCTCCAATGGATGGCATCTTAGACCCCAGCGGCTCAGTGGTGAAGAATCTGGCTGCAGTGCAAGAGCCACAGGAGACATGGGTTCAGTCCCTGGGCCGGGAAGATTCCCTGGAGGGGAAAATGGCAACGCACTCCAGTACTCTTGCCTGGAGACTCCCATGGACAGAGGAGCCTGGTGCAGTATAGTCCATAGCGTCGCAGAGTCCGACAGAACTGAAGCAACTACATGCACACACGCCATAAGGTGCAAAATGCCACAAGGTGGCTTAACTAACAGAAAATAATGTTCCGCAATTCCATGGGCTAGACGTCCAAGATCATGGCACTGGCAGGGCTGATTTCTTTGAGGTCTCCCTCCTTGGCTTGCAGAAGGTCGCCTTCTTTCTATGTCCTCACAAGATCCTGCCTTGGCACAGACATCCAAGTGTCCTTTTATGCATCTTAATCACCTCTTCTTATAAGGACACCAGTCATGTTGGAAGCCCTAATGGCCTCATTTTAACTGCATTATGTCTTTAAAGACCAATATCTAAATATAGCCACATTCTGACTTACTAGAGATCAGGGCTGCAACATAAGCATCTTGGAAGAACACAGTTCAGCCTATAAGAGCCATCAATAACAAGCAAGACTCAAAGTTCAGGAGAAATAGAGTCCTTTGGAAGTTAATTAAGACATGGATCCAAGAAGGCAGTGTTTGCCAAGAAAATTCAGGAGCCTTGTGCCTAGAGTAACGGGTCCATGTAAGAAAACATCCTGGTTTGTCACAACACACTCAAAGTTCCCGCGACTGAAAGGGATTTATTCTGTACCTGGGGCAACATAAACTCACAGGTGTGGAAAATGAAACTGTGATAATATGACATAATAAGTGTGCAGAGAGATGCAAACTGGTTGCCACAGAGGGAAATTGTATAGTAAAATGTCACCAGATTTGGAAATCAGAATAGCTGAATCTGAATATGAGATTTGCTGCCTTTCTCTTGTGTGATCTTGTTTGAGAAGATCAGGTAACCACTCAATCTTAATTTTCTCAATAGTGAAGGAGGTCTGCTAATACCTACTTCATGGGAGTCAATGAGATAATATGTATTAAAACAACCAAAAAACCAACAGTTTTACAAATGTAAGCTACTGTTATCAACTCCAAACATAACCATAGTTACTTTTTTATTGAGAGTTCTCCATAAATCTTATATTTAAATTAATGTCTTCATATACATGATTTCATTTGGGAAGATCCCCTGCAGCAGGAAATGGCAACCCACTCCAGTATTCTTGCCTGGGAAATCCCATGGGCAGAGGAGCCTGGTGGGCTACAGTCCATGGGATCGCAAGAGTCAGACATGACTTAGCAACTAAACTAGCAACATTTAACTGTTATCTGTAAATAAAATCATTCAAACAAACCTAAATTTGTAACTTCAAGAGAATTCACAAAAACAAGTGTATTTATCCAAAATAATCCTTTCTAAGAAATAGTTTATCAGTATTAGTTAGCAGGGTGTTTTCTAAGTTCAACATAAGTGATCAGAATTATCCACAGGAACCATGACTGAAGACACAGTATTTAAATGGAAAGGAGGCAATATTCCCTTTACAGAAAATTGTTTTATTTCAAATAATGCAGTGACATAGAGATTAAGTTCCAATGATAATTAGAACAAAGATGGCTGGCCAGAGGTGAAGAAGGGGTTGTAATCATTTGATACAGTTATTCAACTTTCTCTGGCTAACCCACCTACACAGTGGAGGTGACTGGATCAGGATGTCAGAGCTGGGAGCATTGGCCGGGAAGGTTGTTCTACAAGGTCCGTAGTTTTCTGCACTCCCAAACCATAGTATGTGACTTCTCAGGTGGATATTTCGACAAAGAGAGAGAGAACAAACCAGCAATAAATGCTGTCTTTTTGTCAATGAAAACCAAATGCCAGTCTAATCTATCAGACCCATCCCCTCAATTAATTCAACCAAAAACCTGAAGGACACATTGACATAGATTAGTCAAAATATGAGAGATTCAAAAATAATTTAAGTATGGGCCTAAAATGTGATGTGAAAAGAGCAACTGTAAAAGGTGGTTCTTAGACTTGCTACTGCATGCGTAGGCTAGAGGCAAAGACATTACAGAACAGAAGACATCTGAGTTGGGTTATACAGCTAAATAGGAAGCATTTGTATGAATGAAATAAGAAACGTTTAAAGAAGAAGATTCAGATCAAATTATGTAAGTTTGAAACCACTGGGAAAGAGTGAGGTCTTCAGGCAGGTTGATCACATGTTTGTCCTGCAGCATCCCTATATATCTTGCTTTGTGTCCCCCACCAGGAGACTGGCACAAAGTAGGCATTGCCTCATCCTAGCCTTCTGTCTCCTGTTTGACATCAGTCTACAGGAAACAGTAGACATCAAGAGCACACTGGGAGAAGGGAGGCAATTAAGCCAGGACTGCAGTCCCCTGAGCTTCCCCCTGCTACTTTTACTACAGGTTGGCTTTATCCCTCTACTAAAGGCCACACTTCTTACCAGACAACCTCAAATCTCTAGATGCTGGTAATGGTCCCTTCTCCATGCTTTACAGAGCCATTGATTTGGGGGTTCCCTTCCCATTGCCCACATTTGAGTAGAGAGTCCCTTTGCAAAACTTCCCTCAATTATCCCACTTAAGCACAACTATATTCTGATGATATCCTGATTGGTACACTTATATAACAACCTAACTGAGGAAAAATTAGAAGTTTATTGTGTCCAGAGTTGCCAGGCTTAATTGATTTTATTTTCCCTTTGTTTTCTTGTCTCTCAATTCTCATTGAGATGAGTGGCTATTTAATATTACCAAGGATATGCAGAATGATTCTGAAGTTGCCATTTGAAGAACTGGCAACCTTGAAGTGAGGAAATTATTTTACATCAGAATTTTCTTTTCTCATAGAATATATTTAATATTCATAAGTCTATGAAAATCCTCATAGCTTATCTAATATTGTCCAGTGGTGCCTGAAACTAGTTCATGATCAAAGTCATCAAGGCAGCTCTCTATATTTTTATTTCTCTTTATATATATTTACTTCTATTTATTTTCCAAGCTGACCAGGGTCTCCTACATCAGAATCTCTAGGGGCAGCATCTGGATTTCTACTTTATTTTTATCTTTTTTACTATGAGCTTTCTGGGCCTATGATTTCCATGTAAGGGGTGGTAAAATTAAGGACTATTGGCATCTTATAACTTTCTCAAGCTCAGATAACGAGACAGAGGCACAACCAGAATGAGACCCACTATTCTTCATCCTTAGTTATTAAGAGCAAGGGAATTAAGAAATGGGGAAAATCAACAGGAACTTCAGAGAGAGAATTAATGCCCTAATTTGGACAAAAGTGTAACACAGCATAAATTAAAGGAAAAAAGCTTGTTCCCCAATCTCCAAAATTTTATGTTTACTAATTATTCAGGTGAACCTCATGTGGCTTTTAGGATTCCCACCATTTTGGTATGGACCTTTCAGAAGTGGTGTTTCTGATAATGACTGTGATAACCAAAAGTTCCCCCATTCTATTCACATGCTAGGATTGTAGTTCCACGGGAAGGACTCAGTGTGCTGATAAGTGATGGAAATAGTCATTTCATAAATCAGAAGATAACCCTGAGCTTTCCTTTGAAGTCTCGCTGTTGTTTCCTGACTCATTTCCTAAGGATAGAAAACCTGCCAAAGTCTTCCAAAAAGATAAACAATATTTAGCCAGCAGAAATACAGAGGCTGACGACAACTGATCAGATATTTTCTACCAGAAAATCATACAAAAATCCTTCAGTTTATAAAAGAGTTTCTCCTCCCACAACTCTTTTCAGCAATAATCCAGTCTCTTCACTGAAGAAGTAAGAACAGACTGGAAAAAGAGAAGCCAACCATTCATTTCACTTTGGATGAACTTTTTTGCCCTCTGATGTCTTACAAAAGATATTTGTTGAATTCTTCAACTATCAAAAACCAGAGAAGGAAGATTTTCCCACAGCAAAATTAGGAACGGGCCAGTTTATCTTATCTTCTGCTGCTTTTCTCTTCATCAGTTTAGGCTGTCTGAGCATGGCTGACAATGTTGGAGACACATTCCAGGGACTTTCCAGAGCACACAGGGCGGTATGGTCACCCTTTGGCAAGTGTCTTAAGACCTGAGGTGTCCTTCATCGGTATTGACCAACCTCGCTGTGCCCACTTAGGGCTAATGCTGTTATTCACACTCACAGCCTTTTATGAGTTTGGGGTTGGTTTCTTCTTAGACATGATTTTCAGGTTCACTGGCAACTTCACAACTTATTTGTACAAATGTCTGTCTGAATTTGTCGAAGAACTGTGACAGCAGATCTTATGAGAACATTAGTTGCAGTTGCAAAATACTGTGGTTAAAAGAACATAGGAAAATAGAGCATTTTAGGTCAGTGTTTAGCAATGAGCTATTCTGAATATTTGGTTATAGGGTAGCATTTTTTTTAAACTTAGTTTTACCTACTTATGAAAGAACATAGAAGTTGGAAATCATGTACGTTAGTAAACTAAGACCTTAATTTCCTCTTATTTAATTTTCTCAATTTTTACAGTTTTGAAATCCTATACCTCTTTGGAATTATCTCAGATATTCATTCTTAAAGACTTTGGGTGGCTTTCTAAGCAATTTTTAATTTTAGTCTTTCAATAAAAGAGATATTTGAGTGCTGAAATCTTATACAGTATATCAGCAGAGGCTGACATAATGTGTAAATCACATATACTCCCCAAAACAGAAAACTTGTGTACATCAGGATGGCAGATATACCTGTCACTTTTATTTAAGAGTTTGATCAAAAGTTCCCTTGCTGGCCACTTAAAGTCACTAATGTGTTCTCAAAACTTGGGAAATTTGAGGCTTCAGTCTTTGGGATTGATAGGGAGGAGATATATAAAGTATTTTCCCTAAACCATAAAAACACTGAGAAATTTAATGGGCTATTTTAGATGGCAAATTCCAATTTTATGCCATTATGGATCTGGGATAAATGTAATGGGAATGCTTTAACATTTTGCATTCATGGTTTTTTTTACAACTTGTCTATTCAAACGACAAGAAGATTTTAAACTTGTTCTAGGATTCCCAGTTTTAAATGCTTTTTCTCTGGCATTGAAACTGAATCCTAATGGATTCTTTGAATCCATTTCTTTCAAATATGAAATTAATCATTAATAAACTCCTTTCTTCAGTGTTTTAAACTGGGTTTCCTAGGAGCAGAACTGGAGACAGGAATTCAGATGGGGGTATTTAATCAACAAACAGCCTTCAAGAGAAGGGAGTGAGAGAAGCAGGACAGGCCAGAGGAGGAGGTAAACTAGGACAGACACGCAGCTGGAGATACTCCAGCCAGATCCTACTGGATCTCTGAAGCATAAATCTCACCTCACATTGAGGCAAGCGCTCTATCATTTTTATCCCTGGTTGGTCTCAGACGCGGGTTCGATCCCTGAGTCAGGAAGTTCCCCTGGAGAAGGAAATGGCAACCCACTCCAGTATTCTTGCCTGGGAAACCCCATGGGCAGAGGAGCCTGGCAGGCTGCAGTACACAGGGTCACAAAGAGGCAGACATGACTTGGCGACAAAATAACAACAGTCTGTCATTGGCCATGGGTTGTAAAAGGGTAGCGTGGGGTGGCATAGCGTCTCAGGCTAGGCAGTACGGGATTAAAGAGAGAAATTCTCCAGAGAAGGGGACAACTGTGAGCAGCTATCATCTCAGGAACTGAGGCTGAGATAGAGGTGCCGCTGCTGGCAAGGGGATCAGGATGTGGCAACACGCCACTCAGACACACAGAACTCTTATTTGTTCTGGGCTGAACAAAAAGTAACTGTTTTATCAGTTTAACAGAGTATTAATGGCAAAGCTATTTTTCTCTTTAGTTAATTATTACTCAGATTAAAAGAAGAGCTCAGTTTTGCTTGACAGGATGGAGCTGAATTTGACTCCTAGCTCTTTCTACAATGCCCCCAAATCAGTAACTTGACTTTCCTAGGTTTCATTCTTCTAATATACGAGTAAAATGATGTCAATTTTCAAAAGTATAAGAATTAGTGGTTTGTTTCAGATATACGGAGAAGGCAATGGCACCCCACTCCAGTACTCTTGCCTGGAAAATCCCATGGGCAGAGGAGCCTGGTAGGCTGCAGTCCATGGGGTCTTGTACAACAGGGTGATTTGATGTTTTCATATACTGCAAAATGGTCACCACAGTAAGTCTAATTACCATCCAATTAGCTTACAAAGAGGGCTTCCCTGATAGCTCAGTTGGTAAAGAATCTGCCTGCAATGAAGAAGACCCCCAGTTCAATTCCTGAGTCAGGAAGATCCCCTGGAGAAGGGCTAGGTTACCCACTCCAGTATTCTTGGACTTCCCTTGTGGCTCAGATGGTGAAGAATCTGCCTGTAATGTGGGAGACCTGGGTTTGATCCCTGTGTTGGGAAGATCCCCTGGAGAAGGGAAAGGCTACGCACTGTAGTATTCTGGCCTAGAGCATCCCATGGACTGAAGAGTTGGTGGGGTCTCAAAGAGTTGGACACGACTTTCAGTTACCATATAAAGTTAATATACAATATTATTGACTGTATTTCTCAAACTGTACATTATATCTGAACACCTTACTTATTTTATAGCTAGAATTTCGAGACCTAGAAAAAAAATTAATTTGATCTCCTTAAATATTAAGAAATAATAACACGAGAAAAGACCATGATGCTTGGAAAGCCTGAAGGCAAAAGGAGAAGAGGGTGGCAGAACATGAGATGGTTAGATAGCATCACTGACTCAATGAACATAAATTTGAGCAAACTCCAGGAGATTGTGATGGACATGGGAAGACTGGCCTGCTGCAGTCCATGAGGTCGCAGAGTCAGACTTAACTTTGCAACTGATCAACAACAACAATTAATGCTGCAGGAATTACCAGTTCTGTAAATAGTACTGAGATAGTCTCCATTTTATTTGTAGTACAGAAATTAAAAACTACTGGGGCAGACCTGACTGGAGTATTTGCATTTTGCAAGATGCACTCTTGGCTCTTTACACTTGAAATCACTTTTAACACTCTCAACATATCTGCTAGGTAGAGATTGTGATCCCACGTTCTAAAAGGCAAATTGAGGCTCAGAAATTTTGAGTGACTCACCTGAAATTGCTCAACTAGCAGGAAGAGCCAAGATTTGAACACAAAGCTGAAACTTCCCACTTGAATCAGACATCTTGCTCTTTTTCAGCATTCTAATCAGTAAACTACCTTCCTAATTTAGATAAATTGTTTACAATTAGAAGACTTTCTGGGCACATTCATCTTGGTAACAAGACAGGTTGTCACGTGCCTGAACGTACGGTCTTAGAGAAAGTGTCAAGGAGTATAATGGTAAATGTCCTTTCAGATGTTCAGAGAATACTTCTGGTTAATAATTGGGTATCATTGGCCCGAATCCTAGTACTCTCTAGAAATTCAATTCCTCTGATGTTGTGTTTTTGTTTTTTGTTTTTTGTAAGATTGCACAGGACCCTAAAAAATCATACTTTCAGATACATGGAGAAGAAACTTGCATCTCTACTCATGTCCTCCTTCACTGAATTTTTGTTTGTTTGTTTTTCGTCCTTTTATTTCCCAGGTGGTTGATGATCTCTTCACCTTCTCTCTGGGTTCTCAATGTCAGGGGCTAAAAATGAGACCTCATTTCACTTAGTGCGTGTGCCCAGCATGAATGGAAAAAGACGCAGGTACAATAGCCTAAAAAGGAAGGATTCTGCTTGAAATGCAAACAGTGCCTCATGCTGCCATTTACTTTATGACTCATTAAGAACACCAGCTCTGTCATTTTCCACATTTCATTACCAGTGTTTCTCCTACTGCTTGTCTTCTTTGTATGCATTTTTCAATTGCTATATTTTACTTCTTCATGCCTTCCTCAGGCCTCTTTAATTACTCTTGCCGGGATTATGCTGAGGAAGAGGGTTAGGGTGATGAAACGGAGTGCAGAGAGGGTTTGGCCATCTCTTTAAATACCCTGTCAGAGGTACTGGGCCCCACTTGTGGATACCTAGTTACCTGATGTTTTCTGTTAGTGTGGGATACATAATACCTCTTGCTCCTCAGCTTTGGTTTCTAGCAATCAACTCCAGAGCAACAGAAAACATCACAAAATTTTGTTATAAACATATTATCATATTTAACTTCCCCAAAATCTATTTTTCATTGGAAAACTGTAGCTCAGAAAGTTTAAGCAGTTTGTTTAAAGGCACACAGATGGTGCTGGTAGATTTGGTATTCAGGTTTAGACCTGACTGACTCTAGGCAACAAACACGTTCAACAACTCTGACTCCAGAGAGGCATACGATTTCCCGGGGCTGCATCTTGGGAAAACTTCTTGTGGATTTTAGTATAATTGGTTAGGTGAGACACTAGAATATAAAATATGCAATGGCATCCAGGCCTGCCCCTATATTTCAGGAGACAGAACTAAGATCACATAGGGACCTTTGACCATGCCCTGTCCCCCTTTCCTTCCAAACCTGGCTCTTGAGGTTGCACCATAAGGGATCACTGGCCATTTCTTAGGCTAGTGATCTGGCCTCGCACTCATGCTCAGCTGTGCCCAGCTCTTTGCAACCTCATGGACTCTACCCCCGCCAGGCTCCTCTGTCCACTGAGTTTTCTAGGCAAGAATACTGGAGTGGGTTGACATCTCCTCCTCCAGGGGATCTTCCTGACCCAAGGATCGAACGTCTGCTGCATTGACAGGCAGATTCTTTGCCACTAAGCCACCTGGGAAGCCCTTCTTAGGTCTGGGGTCCTCTCAATAGGATGGATCTGGGAAAGGGGTTTATGCAAACCCCATAAGCAATGTCAGGGAATTCAAGCAGGGAAATTCAGGGTGTTCAGTAACTGGAGAAAAGTCTAGAAAGATAGGGAATGTGGGTAACAGGTGTCCAATGCACCCTTGCTGCATAAACTCCCATCTGGTAGAGAGAAGTGCAGCTAGCAGAGCAGCAGGGCAAGCCAGGCAGGCAGCTCCAGGGCCTGGGCTCCCGGGCGGTACTGAGTCTGGAGCTACAGGCCGCCTGCCAGTGATCACAGAGCAGCAGTTTGTGTACTTAGTGAGCCATCAAAAACACAATGCGGCAACGAATTAGCTTTCATGAAGCACACCTGACTGTACGAACTATCCTTCCTCTGTTTGCTGCTGCAGATGTGTGGCCAGGACAGGATGGCCTCATCAGTGGGTTGGCATTCTAAGAAAGTGCACAGTTAATTAAAAAGGAAAAAAAAAAATGTTCAGAGCGTTCTTTTCAGCTGCCAGCTATTACGTGTCTTTAAACGTTTACTCAGCCACTTTGTGCTAGAAACTGGAGTTACGTTGGAAACAATAATAAAGAGGGTGATATTAATAGCAACGTAAAGAAGATAATGTGCTCTGTGTTGTGTACCAGGTACCAGGTACACTTGCAGATACCAAGGTTATCAAATATAACTGATTCCTGCCCTTACAGAAACCTTCAGCCTACAAGTATGTAGGAGACATTTAGGATGAATTCCACATGTAAATAATTACAGTTATGGTAAGTGCAATTGAGAAATTTTGGGGTGCTGGGAAGATTTATGTTATGAGCCGAACTATGTCTCTTCAAAATTCACATGTTGAGGTCCTTACTCTCTGTACCTCAGAATGTGACTGTATTTGGGGATAAAGTCTTTCAAGAAGCAAATAGGTTAAATGGAAGTCATTAGTGTGGAATCTAATCCAGTATGACTGGTGTTCTTATAAGAAGAGAACATTTGGATACAGACACGTACAGAGAAAAGACGATGTGATGATACAGGGAGAAGATGGCCATCTATTAGTCAAGGAGAGAGGTCTGGAAAAACCAACCCTTCAGATATCTTGTTCTTGAAGTTGCATTAATAGTTTCCAGAGAGCCTGTGATCCTTTGTTATGGCTGCTGTAGCAAATTAATATAGCATGTAACACAGAAGCCTTATCTAGGCTAAAATCAGACATTGTTGAGGATGCCTTCTAAATACAGAGCCAAAGAAGAGAGAAGTCTTTACCCAGATGTAAATAGAAGAAAATGGAAGAAATCTGAATCATGGATGAACTGGGGGAAAACATCAAGGAAGTTGAACCACAATGAGAAATAGGTGGAGTGACCTTTAAACAGTTATTGGAGTTGGTGCAAACTGAAGGCAGTTGAGACAGAGTGGAAAGTTCACAGTCTTAGCCCAGTCCTTGGCCAGCTCTAGAGCCTTAGCTTCCTTGTTTATGCATGGGCGTGAAGACTCTTGAGAGTCCCTCGGATTACAAGGAGAGCAAAGCAGTCAGTCCTAAAGGAAATCAACCCTGAATATTCATTGGAAGGGCTGATGCTGAAGCTCTAATACTTTGGCTACCTGATGTGAAGAGCCGACTCATTGGAAAAGACCCTGATGCTGGGAAAGATTGAAGGCAAAAGGAGAAGGGGATGAGATGGTTAGATAGCATCACTGACTCAATGGACATGAGTTTGAGCAAACTCTGGAAGACAGTGAAGGGCAGGGTAGCCTGGCGTGCTGCAGTCCATGGGACTGCAAAGAGTCGGATGTGACTTAGCAACTGAACAACAACAATGCCTTGTAAAGTTATAGTGAGAATTCAGGTAAAAGTTTTGTTCTTTGTTTCCTAATATGAAGGAAGAAGGAAAGAGGGGAGAGAGAGAGGTCAGTTAGGGAGAAAAGAAAAGAAATAAGGGAGGGAGGAAGAAAGAGAAAGATTGTGAATATATGATTTACTTGATAGATAACTGTTAGATAGTTGAGAACTTTTGAATAACTGACTGAGCACATTACTTTGTTTACATAAATATTTGTCATGCCTTAATATTTTTTACAAAAAAATTTTACATCAGTTATCAGAATCTAGGAATCGGAGGCCTTGTTTTTTCAGTGTCTATTTATTGACCCCTAGCGGCAGGATTCTGCATTGTTCTAGGAAACTTGAAAAATAAATTGCTCATACAATAGAGATTTCCAGTCATTCTAAACATGCATTTATTCACTTGTTTATCCTATTTATTGAATCCATTTTATGTATCCAGCACTGTTTTGTGGGCAACTCAGCTAAACTGACCTCTATATCCTAATTTACACTAATTTAATCATTTCAGTAGCCATGATTTCTTGAGCACTTAGTATATATTAATACTAATCACCAGCCTGGGCAGTTTTTGTACATTATTTCATTTGACATTGACAAGCAATGTTCAGAGTTGTTATTCTTTCTCTCAGGTCAGTAAACTGAGGCTCAAAATTATAAGATATTTTCCCCAAACTTAGTTAGTTGAAGAACTGCAGTTCAACCCTAACTTGCTTGGTTGAAAAGTTCATGTTTATTTTATTTTATCACACAGCATCTTAAACAAATCATTCATGAATTTATTTGTTTAACATATCTTAACCTGCACTTTTCACTTTCATGCGTTGGAGAAGGAAACGGCAATCCACTCCAGTGTTCTTGCCTGGAGAATCCCAGGGACGGGGGAGCCTGGTGGGCTGCCATCTACGGGGTCGCACAGAGTCGGACATGACTGAAGTGACTTAGCAGCAGCAAGATGTATATGCACATATATTTTTATATAAATGTGTGTGCATTATATACATGCCAGGGACGTTATTAGATAAAGATGCATCTATTCATCCATGGACTATTTATTGAGCAGCTACAGGTTTGCCACGCATTATGTAGTGTGCTGGCGATACAGTGTTTGCCAAAAAGATGTGATCCCTGTTCTCAGTGTGTTTAGGGCCAAATAGGACAGAGGGACTTGAATCACACAATTATACTAATAATAATGTATGCACAATTATAATCTAGGCTTCCCTCTGTTAAGAATGACAGTTCTAGTATATGTATATGTACATAAGAATCTAAATGCTCTTAAAAGTTACTAAAATGATTTTCCCCAAGGATACACCATTCAGCTGAGATCTGAAGGATAAACGTCTTGAACATGTATATGTTTAGAGGAGAAAGTGGCAGGGGCAAGTGGATAGGTGACAGGAGAGCTCCAGACTCCGGGACAGCATTTGTAAATGGCCTGTGATAGAAAAGGAGAATGCGCAGTTCGAGAAACGTAGTGTGGAGTCAGGTGTGACTGGGGAAGTGCAGGAGGAGGTAGATAAGAGAGGCGACCGCTCTGTTTATGATGCTGTGTCTTTTCACCAGCATGATGACGCAGGAACTCTTCATCTGTATATGGCTATTGTAAAGGGAATCCGCCTGCAGAAGTTAGTATGGACCCAGGGCAGCCTCTGTGTATGGTCCCTACTGGGGATGAGGCTGGGCAGTTGGCCATATGCTGAATCAGTTTCCCTACAACCCCTGGGAATACAAACAGTGTCTTTCATGGGTAGCTCTGTACCATGGCTCTTTACATTCTTGCCAATGTGGCCCCTTCACATGCAATCCCATAAACAGAACCCCAACATTATCACTCTTTTTATCTCTGCCCTCTTTGTCTTTCCTTTTCTTCTACTATCTGGGAAAATATTTTCTAAACAAGTGCTCTCCCAATGATAGAAAGAAATGCTTGGTATCTTTCTTACGTTAAAGATACCTCTTTTTTCCTCTAGTTTCTGCCCAATCATACTTTTCTCTAGAAACACTGGGTTCAACTCCACGTGGAGGAGAGAAGAGCAGGAAAATGAATTACTAAGAGAAATAAACAAATAGTATGAGATATTTAAAAATATTATCCCTGCATATCTCCTGGAAAACCTGCACCCCTGCAAAATATTTCAGAGTTCTCTAGATGTTCAACTTTCATTGACAGTAGGAAAATGTCTTGAATTGGTTTCTCCCAGACAAGGGGGCTTCCCTGATGGCTCAGTTGGTAAAGAATTGCCTGCCATGCAGATGTGGGTTCGATCCCTGGGTTGGGAAGATTCCCTGGAGAAGGAAATGTCAACCCACTCCAGTATTCTTGCCTGGAAAATCCCATGGACAGAGGTGCCTGGCAGGGTATAGTCTATGCATTCACAAGAGTCAGACATGACTTAGAGACTAAACCACCACTCCAAGACAATAAATTCCTCTCTCAGAGAAACTTCAGACAGTGTGAGCCCTGTTTCCCCTCTGTTCTCCCAGAATCAGGTGATTGAATGTGAATTGCTCCTTTGAGGTTAACTGCTTATTTCCCCAGGCACATTCCTGGGGTAGAGCACCCTCTCCCAAAGTGTTTGTTTTGTTCTGGTTTTTTTTCCTGCCTTGTCTTTCAGATCAGGGCTCTGCAGTGGAATTTGAGATCTGGCCCATAGGCAGGCCTGTGGCACCTCCTTACAGATAATGCCCCATCTTCCACTACTTCACTTGCTTTACTAATTCCTTGGTGCAGAAGAGTGAAAGGTTCCCATTTTCTTTCCAGCAAGCTTCCTTTCAACTCTCTCAGTGAGAATAGTTTATCGTCTAAATAATTTTATTCAGGAAAATACACCCCCACTCCAGTGAAATTCCTTTGCTTGATCAGGTCTATTTTTCTCCTGCACTTTGACCCTTGGTTAGAAAATAAAAAGGAGGTGGGATTCCCACCGGCAGCTCTTTTTCTCTAATCCAGAAGTCCTCAACGTAGAGCAATACTCTGCCCCCTCCTTGCAGAACTGGACACTTTACCCTGCCATCATAGTATTGACTGATATGGTCTGCATTGCATTAAACTGTGTTAGACCTTAGACGCTTCCCTTGTGGCTCAGAGGTTAAAGCGTCTGCCTCCAATGCGGGAAACCTGGGTTCGATCCCAGGGTAAAGAAGATCCCCTGGAGAAGGAAATGGCAACCCACTCCAGTATTCTTGCCTGGAGAATCCCTTGGACAGAAGAGCTTGGTAGGCTACAGTCCACGGGGTCGCAAAGAGTCGGACACGACTGAGTGACTTCACTTTCCTTCCGTTTCTGTAGTATATTCTTGAAGCAAACTGAACACCGCAAAGGATGCTCACATATCACTCTTCTGTTACCCACCTTGAAGCAGAAATCGAAAGCAAACCACCTGAATGGTAACATATAAGATTTTCTTGAATGGCACAATTGAAGAAGGAAATCTTGCAGCCTAATTCCTGGGCTTCTTATGAAAATGTACTGAGAGAGCCAAGTGCCCAGAGGAAAATCCCACAGACAGAGGAGCCCGACGGGCTACGATCCACGGGGTCTCAAAGAGTTGGACATGACCAAAGCAACTTAGCACAAACACACTCTATCATTGCCATTTGGAAAATTAAACATTGGTATTTTTGCATGCATATGAATTGTTGTTATGCTATAATTCAAGAGCTCCACCAACATAATTTTCTGTAATGGTAAGATTTTAGGCTAGACATATTAACCTGAAAAGAGGATAGTATGTCTGATGTTAAAAAAAAAAAAAAAAAATTCCAGATGGTGAAGGCTGTTGGCATGCCCACGCTTCTCCTCTGAACTGAAAGCTGCTGCTGCTGCTAAGTCGCTTCGGTCTGACTCTTTGCCACTGTAGCCTGCCAGGCTCCTCTATCCATGGGATTCTCCTGGCAAGAATACTGGAGTGGGTTGTCATGCCCTCCTCCAGGGGATCTTCCTGACCCAGCGACTGAACCTGCGTCTCTAGTGTCAGCAGGCAGGTTCTTTACCCCTGGGGCCACCTGGGAAGCCAGAGACTGAAAGCAACTGAAGAACGTAGGATTAGTACAGAGGCTTCAGGGAAGAGGGGAGAGAGGAGAAATGAGCTCCAGCTGGACCTCACCTTTCTTCTACTGTGAACCCCATGCCCCAGCTTGACTCTGATAATTGAGAAAAGTCTGAAACCTCCTATAGGAGCCACAACCCCTCTCCCCAGATGGAAAACATTTTGTTCCCTTTGATTCATGGGACCAAGCACATTGCTGGACACTGATTTTTTTTTTTTTCTGATGTACTGATTTCTCCTTGTTGGAATATTAGATGTACAGTGTTCTTCACAGAGCTTTGCCAGAATTGTCAGTCACCAAGGGACAATTTTAAGCCTTCAATTCCAAGGCAGCTGGCATCTTGAGGTGTGGTCACGTGTGTCCCTTCAGAGTTCTGCCAGGACCAATTATGGCACTAAATAGACTAACACGACAAAGTAATTCATATTCCCCAGTAATCTTTTCTGTTAATTAATGAACACTGACAGTGATCAAACAGCTCACTATGAGCATCCTTTTAAGACTGAGAGAATCCCGCAGGGTATATATGTAAACAATTTTCTTGCTGTTGTTCTCCCCTCATTAGTCATACATATTTGATAATATCCAGTTTTCAGGATCAGCCTGACAACCAGTTGGTTTGAAAGACCCTGTCCAAGGCCATTTGGCCTCAGGGTACAGTTCGTGGTCAATGTCAGTGAAATTATTCAGTGTAGGAAGATCTCAAATATGTTTGCATTTTGTCATCTTTTTTATGAACCACCATGATGGAGATGCCTGAGAGCTACTGGGTGAAAAACCCAGGCAGTGAATCAGTGTCTGCTGATCAAATCTCACAAATCCTTGGTTCCACGCAACACAATCTTTCTGAGATCTAGCTGGAAACTGGCAAATTATTCCTCTGCATTCTGCTGACTAGAGAAAGTCACAAAGCTAACCCAGATTCAAAGGATGGGGAAATAGACTCAGTGGGAAGTGGTCCAAAGTTTCACTTTAAAGAACATGAAAGAAGGTGGCATGAACAACTGGGGCCATGCCTGCAATCAGTCCACCACAGTGAGACCACGCAAGGTGCCAAGCGAGTGGAAAGAATGTGAATATATCTAGGGAAAAGAAGTCAGGGGATATTTCCCAGAGGATGTGATTTCCAGGATTCATTTGGAATGAGAGTTGTCACTGAAAAAGTGGAAAGTCAGGGGAGAGGATGGCATTTCAAGGCAGAAAGATTGACCTAAGAAAGCATGAAATCAGGACACAACACCTTGTTGGAAATGATGCTGTTTGTGGCAGGCAAATGAAGAAGAGAGGTTCAAAACCAGTTTTTATTTTTTATTTTGTTTCCACACTTTATTTTTTTTTTAATCTTTATGTTTTATTTTTTAAATTTCATTCTTTTGCTTTATAATGCTGTATTAATTTTGCCATACATTGACATGAATCCACCACAGGTGTACATAGTTACCAACCCTGAACCCCCCTCCCACCACCCTCCCCATATCCTCTCTCTGGGTCATCCCAGTGCACCAAAAACAGTTTTTTTGTGTGCAATTTGGAAATGTCCTATTTCCTTCTCTCTGTGTGTGTGTGTGTGTGTGTGTGTGTGTGTGTGTGTGTGGTGGGGGGGGGCGTGGTATATGCTCAGTCATATCCGACTCTTTGCAACCCCCTGACTGTAGCCCTCCAAGATCCTCTGTCCACGGGATTTTCCAGGCAAGAATACTGGAGTGGGTCACAATTTCCTAATCCAGGGGATCTTCCTGACCCAGGGATTGAAACCTCATCTCTTGCGTCTCCTACATTGGCAGACAGATTCTTTACCAACTGTGCCACCTAGGAAGCCCCTATTTCTTTAATCAAAGGAAATTACTTTCCTTCTCTTTTGGTCATTTGTCTCATTATTGTTTATTTGATTTAAAAAATCATGTTTTTTTTTTTTTCTGGTTCTCTTTGACATGCAGAATTGTAGGAAAACCCACCTCTGAAGAATGCAATTGTAGACTTTCACTGTACATGGAAATGTCTTTTTGACAGACTTGTCCTTACTGATAAGTTTTGAAGGACTAATGAACACTTCTTACCCTGAAATGGCCCAGAAGGGAGGCATTTGGAATGAATGATGTGTAGATAGATGACTGTCAATCAATCTGTCTAGAAAGCAATTCTCTGAATGGGAGAGGGTGATAAGGAAGATCTAGGCGAGATTTGAAAAGAGAAAGTATGACTCCTAGGCCATTGAGATTTTTTTTTTCCAAATATTCAGCATGATGAGAGAGAGGGAGGAAAAAAATTCCCAACAGCCATGAACACAAAGAACTGAAGAGCAGATATATAATATAGAAGCCAATGAATGATTAGTCTAGATGAGCTTTCATGAAATCATGCCGTTCTCATAATTTTCTGTTGGTCCTTTAGATTATACACTATTTCACAATTAAAAATAATCTTTGTTTTCATAACTGCAAACAAAGTATCAAATTTTGTTATGTTATGAAATATTGGCTCCAAACCAGATTAATTTGTCATTTGTTTGGATCCCGCCTGTGAGTTATGAAGACATATGTACCAGAACGGGAATGTTTTCATAGCTGTAGGATGATATTGTTCTTTCTAAATTTTTTTTTCAGGGTGTTCATATTCCACATCTAGGATTTCTACCTCTCACCTATCCCATCTATTTCTCTGGAATACCACTAGTGTTTCTCTTACTTTTTCCTATATAAAATGTTTTCTGTCTCTGCAGCCGCTCTCTACCCCAACTTAGCTGGACTGAGTATTCTCATTTTATGAGCAATCACTGAAGTTAGTACCGGTCTCTACTCCAATATCTGTTATGACAACACATTGCATGTATTGGTGTCTGTCTTCACTATTAGACTGTGGTTTCCCTCAAGGGGGAAGTCTGTGTTTTCTTGGTCCTTGTGTCCTCTTTCCCTGTGATGAGGCCATAGCAGCCACCCAATATGTACTTGTGGAAGCAAGCTATGAATACATGAGTGAGTGACTCGCAACTGCAAGAGCAGCTTTGAACGAGATACATCTGTTTCCATACCAAAAAAATAAACATGTATTAATTTATATTTACTTCAAATAAGGCATTATTTATAAAGTCTTTTTATGTCGGCTTCCCTGATGGCTCAGACGGTAAAGAATCTGCCTGCAATGCAGGAGACCCAGGCTCGATCCCTGGATCGGGAAGATCCCTTGAAGGAGAACTTGGCAACCCACTCCAGTGTTCTTGCCTGGAGAGTTCCATGGACAGACGAGCCTGGCAGGCTACAGGCCTTAGGGCTGCAAAGAGTTGGATACGACTGAGCGACTAACACTTTATATATCCTATTATTCGATTAATACTTAGAACAACCACATCATCCCCCTCTTAAAAATAAGAACACTCAGGCTCACAGGAGGTTATACAGCTGCATGAAAGAAAATGCGAATATGCAGCCGCAGTGCCACAACCCCTATTCCACACCGTTGAGGGAAATAGCAGCTAAATGGGATGGCACTTCTGCAGACCATTCTCTGTAACATAAATGTGGGTCATTCCTTTGTTTCGGATTCATTTTTCTTATGTGTAAATAAGGAAAGTAGTCAAGAGTTCCCTTCAACTCTACCTGACTTACGAAACGTACTCACATACTTGAGAACTCTGTACCTGGGCACCACAAAATCTAACCACTAGATGGCGACGCAGCTCAACTCAGTGCCCGGGTCTGCACTCCTACTTAATGAAGAAAGCTGTGACCAAGGCAGTTTCCCACAGGCAGAAGGTTTTGAAAGATAGATATGTATTACAGTTGAGAATCCACCACATCCTTTGCCAAGAGAAAGTGTCTTAGGTTGGTGGAGAAAGTGTTTTAGGTTGCTAGCCATCCATAAGCAAAAGGCTACTATTATTTATTTATTGCAAGGGACTGTGCCCAGCCCTCTAATACTTAGCTACTTAAATCCTAATGAAAACACTACCTATTAAGGATTATTATCTTTCTTTTACAGAGAATGAAAGGGAGACAGAGAGATTAAGGACATTTGCTAAGGTCACTACCAAGATCACCAATTCTAGTTTTTGCAATAAGAAGGCTGGGAGCATACTGATGAATGAGAGGGACATGCCAACAAATCTGACAGATATAAGTTTAGAGAGTAACTAGATGTGCCCTTTCAGATCACAATATTTGTTCTTGAAAACCACTTCCTTTGGTTCAGAATAGGGAAAAGGTAGAATCTCTGATTGTCTCACCATAGCTGTTGTCTACCAAGTTCTTCATAGCTGGATGGTCTTAGGCTGGCTCATTTGGTGATCCTAAACCTAGAAAATTGTAATGCCTTAGTTGCAGTGCTTGCTATTGTGCTTGTACCCTGGGAGATACTATTTCCTTGGGAAGACTTATCCAACCTATGCAGAGGCTAGAGAAAAGCCACAGAGGCAAGTTCTCAAGGTGATATGATGAGATTCCCTTATCTCAGGCTTGAGTTGAATCAGTATTTAAACATAGTAATTTTTTAAAGTTTATATTTCTGGGATTTCCCTAATGGTCCAGTGGCTAGGACTTTGCGCTTCCAGTGCAGGGGGACTGGGCTCAGTCTTTGATCAGGGAACTAGATCCCACATGCTGCAGCTAAGTGTTCACATACCGTAGCTAAAGATCCTGCATGCTGCCAGCTAAGACCGTGTGCTGCCAAATAAATAAATAAAACGGTATTTAAAAAGTTTATATTCCTTCTACCAAGTTGCATAGATTACTTATAAGTTTGGCCTCAATTTGAATGCTTTCTTTTGTGTGTATACCGACCCCCCCCCCCAACACACACACACACACATGGCTTCCCTGACGGCTCAGCAGGTAAAGATTCCGCCTGCAAGGCAGGAGACCTGGGTTCGATCCCTGGGTTGGGAAGATCCCCTGGAGAAGGGAATAGCTACCCACTGCAGTATTCCAGCCTGGAGAATTCCATGGACTGTATAGTCCGTGGGATTGCAAATAATTGGACATGACTAAGCAACTTTCACCTTCTCAGGTGTAGCAAAACATCTCAAATACATATATATATATATATATATATATATATCAGCATATATATGGATATATATATATATATATTCACACATACATACATTTTTTTCCTATGTTCTTAGACTGGAGGAAACATTTCTGGAAACAAGAAAGAAAAAAAGAAGAGGTCTTTTGCCCTAGTACTCTAATATTGACAGAGTACTAGGACACGAAACATTGAAGAACTGAAAACACATAGCTTTTTGTTGTTGTTTTAGAAAGCTAAAAAGATAGTAGGAATAAATCCGATAAAACAGCCTTCACTCAACAAAGCGGCACTTTTTATGCACACATGGGTAGCAGAGATTGTTCATTAGAATTGTGCCTCTATCTCGCAGGCTAATTCTTTCAAATGACTTCAAAGTAGGGAACACAGACCGAGGGGCAGAGGTTGGGGAGAGCACTCAGCCTGTGTCTAGGAGACAAATATTCTCAAAGATTGTAAATACTCAATTTTAGCTTTGCTTTTGACTTAAAGCCCACTGTGGAAGAGATTGCCAATGATCTTTCAGTATTTCTTCTTTTTAAATTCCTTTTAGTAATGAAATGAAGAAGTGAAAGTCCCTCAGTCGTGTCTGATTCTTTGTGACCCCATGGACTACACAGTCCATGGAATTCTCCAGGCCAGGATACTGAAGTCGGTAACCTTTCCCTTCTCCAGGGGATCTTCCCAACCCAAGGACTGAAGCCAGGTCTCCTGCATTGCAGGTGGATTCTTTACCAGCTGAGCCACGAGGGAAGCCCCAAATAAAAGCCGTTAGTTTTAAGTGAAGCCTTATGACTGAATTCCCCGACCTCCAATGGAACATGAGTGCAAGTAATACGCCCAGCTTCCTTGTACACTCTTTCCTTGAATGCAAGGACTAGAAAACAAGTGTTAATAGCAGCCACCCCTAGCCCTCCATGACTCATCACTGGTTATGAGAGTGACTTATGGGTTATTGCCTTATAACATCTATTGCATTTAAAAGTACTTTGTTACAACAACTAGCTACTATAGAAATTAGTGTCTGGATGTTTGTCATTTTTATAACAAAAACACATAACTATTGATTAGCAGTCAAGCAGTGAATGGTAAACAAATAACTGTTCCAGCTCAGAGACCTGATGATGCCTGAAGTGCTGTGGCAAAGCATCTGGTAAAATCATTGCCTGTGATATTTGAGGCAGAGCTTTCACCACCAAAGCATGTAGCTAACTCCAAATGAACAGCTGAAGAAAAGAAGAAAAGACTTCAAATTCACATGCTTGGACTAGAACTTAAATCTTGGCTTTATTGTTTATTTAGTTAGAAACCATAAAGGAAATGCTCCTGATGCCCCATGACAAGAAGTATCTCTCATTTATGCTATTCGGATGGGTGTTCTGCTGCTGCTGCTGCTGCTCAGTCGCTTCAGTCGTGTCCGACTCTGTGCGACCCCATAGACGGCAGCCCACCAGGCTCCCCCATCCCTGGGATTCTCCAGGCAAGAACACTGGAGTGGGTTGCCATTTCCTTCTCCAGTGCATGAAAGTGAAAAGTGAAAGGGAAGTCACTCAGTCGTGTCCGACTCTGTGCGACCCCATAGACGGCAGCCCACCAGGCTCCCCCATCCCTGGGATTCTCCAGGCAAGAACACTGGAGTGGGTTGCCATTTCCTTCTCCAGTGCATGAAAGTGAAAAGTGAAAGGGAAGTCACTCAGTCGTGACCGACTCTTCGCAACCCCATGGGCTGCAGCCCACCAGGCTCCTCCGTCCATGGGGTTTTCCACGCGAGAGTACTGGAGTGGGGTGCCATCAGCTCCCCTTAAAATATGCAAATATTACATCATAGTCTGTTAGATGAACATTGTCTCATTTCATTTGCATCATAAAGATACATTTCTCTAAGGATGTTAATAGACAAAATTAGACTTAACAAGTACCTACTCATTAATAGACATCTTGTTAGTTGTTCACTATTAATGATTTGAAACAGAGCTGGAAAATAAGCATTTTAAGTGCCTTTGCTCCCCTCCCCTCCACCAAGGCTTCTCCAATCCCTCTTCCCTTGTCTTTGCCATCAGTCAACAGACATGACTACTTCATCATAGCAATATTTCACACTAAGCCTTCTTTTATTCTCAAAATCATCCTCAAGCATCTTCTAGGTAGTTTTACTTACTAACAGAGCCAGCATAGGATAGGAGATTAAACCTATTTAACTTGTGGTGAGTCCAGGAGAATTTACATTGAATAGGTACACTACTTAAGATTGAATTTCCAGCATACAAGAAGGAAGATGTGAAGGCAACAATTCCATCATCTTCCCAAAGCCAGCCAAGGACATCCACTTCTTTGTACTGACAAGGATAGATCTGTTTGATTTCCTGTGAGTACCATTTATTTGAGTTCCAAGAGTCTGAGATCTCATAGCCATTTCCTAGAACCAGAAGGAAAGACTCATTTTAGCAATAAACAGCAGTGTCCACACTCTGAATTGGTAAGTAATAAGATTTGAGAGCAAACATTCAAGACTAAGTGCTACTTAGGATTTTGTAATTGTTCTTCTCAGCAAGCTTTACATATGGCTAGGTATGCATTTTACCCATACAACGCACTTCCAGACTTATTCCCAGGAGCACTAGTCAGCTCATCTTTGGAAAGTAAGGAACCATTACCATTCTTTTCATTTCACCTTGGCATTTGGCATTCACCTGAGAACTTCTTCCCACTATCTTATTCCAGTTTTTCACTGTAACTGTGGACTGTTCATGCCATTATTTTGCTATTTCAAAGGAAAAATGTTCTGTTGCTTTTGGGGGAGTATTCAGCAATCTAAGCCTATCACTAATATCTCTAAGCATATGCCAATTTCTATTTTTCCTTTATATTTTAAATTGGAAGACCCTAAACAGTATTCCAAAATCACTTTTTGTTTTTTCAAGGTTATTTTGACAGTTTTGTCAAAATGATTTAAATAAATAATCAGAAAAAATTTTTCCTCTAAATAAATCAAAATAGCTAACTTTTGAGATCAAATTTATACTAGCAAATATGTGAAAACTTACAAAGGCTAGAATTATGTAGTTTGAAGAAATATTTTTTTTAATTTTAATTTTTACTGTATTTTACTTTACAATACTGTATTGGTTTTGCCATACATTGACATGAATCCACCATGGGTGTACATGCGTTTAAGAACTATAGAGTTTTACATTTTTGGGTGGATTTAGATACCAGATAGAGTATTTGAAACACAATTTTAAATGTCTTTTACTGTAATACTATAGTTTTAGATACAGGGAAGAAGAAAAGCAAATTAGATTTAATTTAATTTTGTGATTTTGATTAATTCAAGAATTATAAATCATTACCTACATTTTATGGCACCTAAAATGAAAAAAAATGCAAGATATGTACATAAATTGTATGCTTCTGAAAGTGATATCCCAGGTGCTAAGGTACTCAGCTAGCAAGATAAGGGACACCAGGAGCCAAGATCCTCTGCCAAGTTCTCCAGGACTGGGCACCACAGAGCTTTTTAGAAGAGCAGCTGCAGGCCACCCTCACGATAAGACATTTGGAGGCAAGGACTCTGTAGGAGAAACTCGTTTGTCTTTTACTAACACAGGTAGCAGTTTTATTAAGAATGCTAAATCTGTATCTGATATGCATTTTAGATGCGTCTTCCACTAGGAAGCCGATGGCTAGCTTTGGTATACTATAAAAAGGGCCAGAAAAGGATTTAAAGTACCTGGATCTGTAACTACTTGCAGTTTTCTGGCATCAGTGGGATTATCTCTCATTGCTCGTGTGCATGCTCACTTTGCGTTGAACACTTTGTGACCCTATGGATTGAGGCAGTCAGGCTTCTCTGTCCATGGGATTTTCCAGGCAAGAATACTGGAGTGGGTTGCCATTTCTTATCCCGGAGGATCATCCCGACCCAGGGATGAAACCCATGTCTCCTGTGTCCCCGGCACTGGCAGGCAGATTCTTTACCACTATGCCACCGGGCAAACCCTTTATTGCTCATGTGCAAAATGCAGAAGCTGGGTTATTTTGATGGTCTGAGAGTGGTTTAGAGAAAATCGCAGGGAGCATTGAATTCAGATAGACATATGTTAGAATTTCAGCTTTGCTGCCTTAGTACATGATGCTTCTGTCTTTAGTTTTTGACAAATAAGTTGGGAGTAGAAATATCTACCTTCAAGAATTTGGAGAATTACTCAAGTTAGCAGTGATAAAGCTGCTAGCACACAGGGAGATAGTGGCAGCTAATATCACTAATTTTGAACCTCTCTCTGTAGATACATTCTTTCAGCTCTGTTCTACTACTATCATCATAAGTCTAATTTTTCTGCAGTTGAACATTTCTTCAGTCTACATAGAGCTAGATGAGACCCGTAGATCCATAAGCTAGAGAAAAGCAGAGATTTAAAAAAAAAAAAAACCAACACATTGAGGAATAAACTGTAGAATGGCATAGAATTAGATCCCTACTGGGGGGAAGTGCCTCCTATTCTTTATTCACCATGTCTGTGACAATAATCGCTCATTCATAAATCCAATAAACATCAGTTAAACTTTGACTGTGTGCCACGTCCTTGTCCATGGGTTGATCTACCTCTTTCTCAAGCTGGTATAGGCTAAATCTGTTTCCTGAGTTCTAGCGGTGAATATTTTGATGCCAACTGGTATGTGATTATAGCTTTCTCATTTCTAAACACCAAAGCAGCTTTTCTTGATTTACCTCCAGACTATTACATGACATATGGTTTGGTTTTTGGATATTGTCTTTACACTTTGCTAATGAGATCAACTTTGTCTTCAGACTCCTTATTTAGAATATCTTCCAAGACTGTGTTCTGGGTTACTTGTATTCTCAAACATGAAAAGGAATCAATTCAAGTTTCTGTGATTATTTCCACCAGTCAGATTTTATCTTGTGTTACATTTGCTTTGGATGGTGCTAGAACATAACAGGAATTCAAAAGTTCCCAACACTGGGAGAATTGCCACTTAAAAGCAGGGATCTGTGTAGAAATACTCTATAGGTCATATTTATATGTCATGTGCGTAAGACAGGCTAGCAGTGAAGATGGAAACTTCTGGCTCCTAAGTCACCCGTGAGGTGTTATGAAAAAAGGTGTGACAGCTCTGACCCTCAGTTTCCACATCTTAATAACTGGGGAAAAAATAGTATCTTAGTTCTCAATGGCAGCTTTGAACAATAAGATAGATATTAGAGCTAGATAATTGTAAAGTACTTTGTAACAGTTATCAGGAGTCCTGACATCGTACCTGAACTAGGCTGGAACACTAAATGTGGTCTGAATTTGAGCATCAGAGAGAATGATGACTTGGAGTACAGTCGGGCCACTGGTGAATCAGCAAACACACAAAGCACAGAGAGAACACATGGTCAAGGATGCCACTGAGTGGACCTGGTCCAGGGTCCCTCTGTTTACCCTCACAGATGAGTGCCCTGTGCAACCAAATCAGACCCAGGATTCCTGTCTTTCATATGCTGTTTTTCCTGGAGGGTTGGGAAGGGGAGGTTATTGACGTCAGCACGCGGTGTGTCAGCTGCTCAGTCGTGTCAGACTCTTTGCTACCCCGTAGACTATATGCCACTGGGCTCCTCTGTCCATGGGATTTTCCAGGCAAGGATACTGGAATGGGTTGCCATTTCTTCCTCCAGGGGATCTTCCCGAGCCAGGGATCAATCCCCTGTCTCCTGGTCTCCTGTCTCTCCTGCACTGCAAGTGGATTCATTACCACTGAGCCACTGGGGTCAGCGCGTGGTGGTAAGCCCTGTTTCCACGGAAGGAAATTCTTGTTGTGCCACTAACATACGCACTCACAAAACATTTCTTTCTGTGTTATTGGGCCTTCTTGAAGTTTTAGTCATCTGGCCGGCTTTATCTGACCACTGTTCTCTCCCTACAGGAACTTCCGAGAAAAAGGAAGACTTTGGCTTTGACTGAGAGAGGTTACCGAATATAATCAATGGAGGGAGAGAAGACAACCACCCAGTAACTAAAAGGCATGGTGGAGACAAACACATACAAAACCAGGCCTGACTCGAATAAATCAGACTCTAGGAGAGTTGTTATTTATTTAACTCTCTTAGGTTCCCCCACCTCTTCAGTCTTTCTCTGATCTGAGCAGACTCTCCGTACCCCAGTTTTCTACTCTGCCCTAGAAGCGCCGCAGCTGTTTCAGGGACCGTATCAGTCCACAGTTCACACTGCAGGAAACTGCCTATTCTCTTCCTGCCTCCCTTTGGAATGTTAATTAGTCTTTCCTGTCTCATAGGCATCCTGATCCTTGAAATCAGCCTTCAAAGGTACTGAATACAAATATGAAATGCAAAGCAATAGGATTTAAGGAAAAAGGCTGACTTCAGAATCACGTAGACCTGAGCATGAATCTTGGTTCCATCACTTGTTTGCTGGAGGATTTGAGGCAAGGGTTCTAATCTCTCTGTAAACTGTTGTCTCCTTATCCTTGATCAGGCATGGTGAATCCCAGCTCAGAGGCGGGTGTGAGCTCCAAAAGTAAATTTTATGTGAAATGCACATGGGAGGCTGTCAACAATTTACATCTTCCCATTTGTCCCAATCTGCAAAGTTGGCAGTTTCAGAAACAGGGCTATGAGGAATACTTTTGATCTAAGAAATTAAACTCACTTATTGGTTGCCTGGGTTTTTGACAGCCCCTTGCCTAGCCAACTTCAGTTCTCAGCAATTTATGGTCGAGATTCTAAGGAATCAAGATGGAGGGTAAAGTATCTATATGCCACATTTTCCAGACTGTGTTTTAAAAACAACTCAATTGCTATTTATTTCTTATAAAATATACCTCAGATATATTCACCGTTTGCCTGTGAGTAGAACGTAGACTATACCTTTTACTTATTTTTTAGTTTATATCTAGGAGTTTCGATTTATGTTAGATCTTTTCGTTTATATTGGATCTTTCTTAAATATGATTCTTTTCTTCCCTTTTTTTTTGAGTGTACCATGTAGGTAGGAATACATTCATGTTGATAAAAAATATTTAGAGTCACATTCTTTGGAAGATGATGCCATGAAAGTGCTGCACTCAATATGCCAGCAAATTGGGAAAACTCAGCCATTGCCACAGGACTGGAAAAGTCAGTTTTCATTCCAGTCCCCAAAAGGGGCAATACTGCAGGATGCTCAAACTACCACACAATTGCACTCATCTCGTATGCTAGTAAAGTAATGCTCAAAATTCTCCAAGCCAGTCTTCAACAGTACATGAACCGTGAACTTCTAGATGTTCAAGCTAGATTTAGAAAAGGCAGAGGAATCAGAGATCAAATTGCCAACATCCACTGGACCATCGAAAAAGCAAGAAAGTTCAAGAAGAATATCTATTTCTGCTTTATTGACTATGCCAAAGCCTTTGACGGTGTGGATCACAATAAACTGTAGAAAATTCTGAAAGAGATAGGAATACCAGACCACCTGACCTGCCTCTTGAGAAACCTGTATGCAGGTCAGGAAGCAACAGTTAGAACTAGACATGGAACAACAGACTGGTTCCAAATAGGAAAAGGAGTACATCAAGGCTGTATATTGTCACCCTGCTTATTTAACTTCTATGCAGAGTACATCATGAGAAATGCTGGACTGGAAGAAGCAGAAGCTGGCATCAAGATTGCTGGGAGAAATATCAATAACTTCAGATATGCAGATGACACCACCCTTACGGCAGAAAGTGAAGAAGATCTAAAGAGCCTCTTGATGAAAGTGAAAGAGGAGAATGAAAAAGTTGGCTTAAAGCTCAACATTCAGAAAACGAAGATCATGGCATCTGGTCCCATCACTTCATGGCAAATAGATGGGGAAACATTGTCAGACTTTATTTTTTTGGGCTTCAAAATCACTGCAGATGGTGACTGCAGCCATGAAATTAAAAGATGCTTACTCCTTGGAATAAAAGTTATGATCAACCTAGACAGCATTTTAAAAAGCAGAGACATTCTTTACTAACAAAAGTCCATTTAGTCAAAGCTATGGTTTTTCCAGTAGTCATGTATAGATGTGAGAGTTGGACTATAAAGAAAGCTGAATGCCAAAGAATTGATGCTTTTGAACTGTGGTGTTGGAGAAGACTCTTGAGAGTCCCTTGGACTGAAAGGAGATCCAACCAGTCCATCCTAAAGGAACTTAGTCCTGAATATTCATTGGAAGGACAGATGCTGAACCTGAATCTCCAATACTTTGGCCACCTGAGGTGAAGAACTGATTCTTTGGAAAAGACCCTGATGCTGGGAAAGATTGAAGGTGGGAGGAGAAGGGGAAGACAGAGGAGGAAATGGTTGGATGGCATCACTGACTCATTGGACATGAGTTTGAGTAAAGTCCGGGAGTTGGTGATGGACAGGGAGGCCTGGCATGCTGCAGTCCATGGGATCGAATGAGTTGGACACAACTGTGCGACTGAACTGAACTGACTTTCTCTTTCCTTTTTAACATTTCTATTTTATATACTCACATTGGTCTTTGAGCTGTATTCTGGTCAGAATCAAGCATGATTTATGGTTGCAAACAATTTTTTGGAAAAAATTGAAATTGTTCCTTTACTTAGAAAAAATGTGTGTGTTCTTCCAGACAGATAAAAAACAGAAGCACCTTTAATGTATGTACGTTCAGATTCTCTTCCGGAAACTGAAAGTCTTTAGTCTATTATTATAAATATTATATAAATTATCTTTCACTTTATACCTTACAGGGGGATGTTTCCACTTCTGGGAAATACATAATATTAAGGATCCCACAGGACTCAGAGGGATGGGAAGAGCAAATTGCCCTCCAGAAACCACTCAGGATCTGTGATGATTGACTTCCTGTTGGTTTGTTACTGTTCTAGGCCGTTTCTGATGAGCTAATTTATTATTAAATTGAAGGACTTTTAAAAAATATTTATTAGTTAATAGTAAAGCATAGCTCAGGCACTGAATACACTGTAGTATTCAAGACTGTCTACATAACTCAGTTCTGTGATGCAAGGCTAATAGGACCTGGGAAGTTGATGCACTGGAACATGCCCAGAAATGGGATTAAAAAGGCCCATGCAAAAGGAAGAAGTAACATGTAGATTAAAAATAATGCTGGTGGAGCAATACGAAAAGCTATTTAGCAAAACTGTAAGCAAGGGAAAACAATCGTGACAGCAAAAGGATTGTAGAAAACCCACTGCAGTATTCGGAGAAGGCGATGGCACCCCACTCCAGTACTCTCGCCTGGAAAATCCCATGGATGGAGGAGCCTGGTGGGCTGCAGTCCATGGGGTCGCTAAGTCGGACATGACTGACGACTTCACTTTCACTTTTCACTTTCATGCATTGGAGAAGGAAATGGCAACCCACTCCAGTGTTCTTGCCTGGAGAATCCCAGGGATGGGGAAGCCTGGTGGGCTGCCGTCTATGGGGTCACACAGAGTCAGACAAGACTGAAGCGACTTAGCAGCAGCAGCAGCACTGCAGTATTATATGCCCCGATGTGAAGATGAAACTTTGATTGCAACATAAAGAAATGATTTATGTTTAAGCAGTTGTTAAAACAGAAAGAAAATTTTTTTGTTTATACTCATGCCAGAAAAACACGGCTAAAGTTTATTCTAATTCTGTGAAACATTAGTATCTTTGACACAATTTCAACACTTTGTGATTTTTGCCAACTAAACCTCAGAAATATCTCAAAAAATCTGCAAATGTTCCCAACTCCAGTGTTTATTGGGCCTTTTGTAATATAGATGGATGATGCAGAAACTGGCATTAAGTTATACACAATGATAGAAATATTATATAATATGGAAGGAATGTAATACTTTTCTTAATTCATGAATTCCCTAAAAGACCCGAATTACCTGCAATGAGAAAGCAGAGAAAATGCTGGGGCATGCAGAATCCCAAAGAACTGTTTTTCTTAAGGAAATATATATCCTTGCAACTTGAGAGATGAGAAGACAATTCTAGGTAAGTTTTTTTTTTTTTTTGGTTATATTCAGAAAACTGAATTCTAACTGAATTATATTTATTTAAAGATCATGTTGAAATGACTTTGTTTTCAATTTTGTGAGTTGAGCCACATGATTCAATATCCCAAGCTATACCTTCTAAGTGAAGCTAATATAAACATTCAATGCTTTTTAATGTAGAATGGTAAGTGCCGCGTTGACATGAAGGCCATGTATTAGAGCTCTTTCACTGTTTGGGTTAGGAATCCCCAGTGTTTTTTTAATGTGTTTATCCTCCAAATGTACTTTGAATCCACTGGTTATTATGAGTGCTTTAAACAGCAAGTGCCCCAGAGCACGTTTTCCTCATGAAGAAAGACTCATCCATGTAATTAATCTTAATCTACTCCTTTATGCTGTTGCTGGCTTTATCTTTAAATGGAAATTTGCCTTACTTCCCTTAACCTTTTCTATCATTTCTTTTTACAGCTAAAGAGTTTCCTTTTCAAGAAATTTTTTATTAAAGTATAGATTTATAGATTTATAGTGTTGTGTTAGCTTCTAATATACAGCAAAGTGACTCAGTTATGTACAGGTATTATATATATTCCTTTTCATATTCTTTTCCATTATGGTTTGTCCCTGTGCTATAGAGTAGGACATTATTATTTATCCATCCTATATATAATAGTTTGCTTCTGTTAATCCCAAACTCCCCGATCCTTCCCACCTGTACCACCCCTTGGCAGCCACAAGTCTGTTCTCTAGATCTGTGAGTTTATTTTTGTTTTGCAGTTACGTTCATTTGTGCCATATTTTAAATTACAGATGTAGGTGATATCATATGGCATTTGTCTTCCTCTTTCTGACTTAACTTCAGTTGGTATGATCATCTCAAGTTCCATCCATGTTGCAGCAAATGGCATTATTTCATCCTTTTTATGGTTGAGTAACGTTCCATTTGAGCTGTATCCAACTCTTTGCAACCCCATGGACTGTAGTCCACCAGGCTCCTCTGTCCGTGAAATTTCACCAGGCAAGAATACTGGAGTGGGTTGCCGTTTCCCTTCTCCAGGAAATCTTACAACCCAGGGATTGAACCCAGGTTGCCTGCCTTGCAGGCAGCTTCTTTACCATCTGAGTCACCAAGGAAGCTACATATATATATATATATATATATGCATGTATCTTCTTGAATTATGGTTTTGCCTGAGTACACACCAGGAGTGGGATTCTTGGATCATATGGCAATGCTATTAGCTTTTTGAGGAACCTCCATACTGTTTTTCATGGTGGCTACATCAATTTACATTTCCACCAGCAGTAATAAGAGAGTTTCCTTTTCTTGGCAACTTCTCCAGCATTTGCCCCTAACCCCTTCTTGATCTTTTCTTTTTCTCTGAAAACTTCTGACCAAGAAGAAAGAAACATCATAAAAAAATAAGTCCATGTTACTTATCGTGAAATTGATTGGAATTAAATTACAAGCATTCCTTTACAATTGGAGACATGAAATCACCATGGATTAAAGGCCCGCACAGAGCCAATGAGCTATTTGATATGTTGCAAAAACAGAGTGGAGGAAGTTTAGTTTTTCAGTGTGGTCAAAACCTAATGTTATCAAAATGTTTATAAATTGTCATATCATCTTTGTGCTTGCTGGTTGTTTTACATACACAAATATCTCCCTTGCTTAGCCAATATAAGTAATTTGTATGACGTGTTTGTTTTTTTTTCCCTCTCTTCCTTGAAAAACACCTAGAACAAAATATTGCAAGAGCTCTCATAAACAGAAGAAAGCAAAAAGTGTATTAGCTATGTTTTTTACCATTTAGGTTTCAAAGTAAGTTAACAGAAGTAGTTATGGATAGATTTTATTTTTTCCATTTATTCTTTCAATAACAAGCATTGCCAGCAATTCTAAACTGATTCCCAAGAAAAGTTTTCCAAAATAAAGCTATTATCTATCTTTCTTATGTTGAAGTCCAGCTCTTTCCTTTTATCCTTATATTTTTCGGTGGATGATGCAAGTATAAGCCCTTGAAATTTTATGGATTAAATCTGAACATATCAGAGCTCATTTCTATCAGCTGCACCTGTCTTTGCCTTTCCTAGATGGACATGTCCACATAGACATCAAAAAAACAGGAAGAAAAAAAGCCTGTGGCAAATACAAAGGGATTTTTCCTGCGGTATTAAGTATACCCAAAGATTAAAGACATGTCGAAATTCATAAAATACATGTGAAAAGCAACTGATGACAGGAACTTGAAAGAATCAGAATTTTTGAAATAATTTATTCTGCAATGTGGTTATTGAATTTAAAGAGAGAGAAGGTAAATTTGATGGGAAGTAAAAGGTTGAAGGACACCTCCAATCTAAGTTGAATTTTTGGCATGCTCTACTCCAGCTCACACTGGTCAGTGTGCTATTTCTTGAATATGCCCAAACATGTTACTGCTTTGGATTTTTTGTCATTTGCTATTCTCCATATCTGGAAAATTCTTCCCCCAAATAGTCACAGAGTCCACTCCATCAGTTTACTTAGATGTCTGTTCAAATGCTACCTTATTAGAGATAAATTTTCTACCCTCTTATTTAAACAGCACATCCCTATCAACCTCTAACTTTCTCCTTTGCTTTGCTTTTCTGCATCACATTTATCTCCACCTAATATATAATCTGTTCTCTGCTGTATCCCCAGTGCCTACAACAGTGCCTGGAACTCTACAGGGCTCAATGTATATGTGTTGAATAGAGAAATAATTTAAACAATCTTTTCTATCATCCAGGGAAATCTTGTCAGTGAACCTCAAATATTATGATACCTGCTGAGTATGTCATTAGATTAAATGGAAGAGGGTGGTTTTGCAGGATTTTTGACCCAGGTCTTAAAAAACTCTCCCTGCCCCAATTTTTTTGAAGATTTCTTTCTTCAAAATGGCAGTGGTATCTTTCTGCTTTTTATATAGTTCATTCTTACTGCATAATCCAAAAAGATTTCTGATTTAGAGAATTCTGATGAATTGTCTATAGTGTATTTCATTAGGTGCTAATGATGTGTCCTGATACTCTTATTACAGTTTTCACTTTGTTTCAGAGCATATTGTTTGGGGATTTATTGTGCTTTATAACCAATGAGCATCTCAAAGCAGCTATGCTATCCAGGAGCCCTTCTGCCTGATGCAGCTTTTGACAGATCAACTTTATATTGGTATTCTGATCTTCCTGACACATTTGGTTGTAGGTGACACCAGTTGCCATTTGCAGGGCCTCCCAGTGGTTATGGCTTCCCTGGAGTCACCTATGTAGCATAGTGAAGACTAACAGTGACCTATCTAGAGAGTAAGTCTTGGCAGCTTAATTGACCTCTTGCTGTGTATTCATATCAAGGGAATATGTTCTGGGTCCTAAAGTACAACTTATGGTAGAAAGTTTTCACAAAATTTTAAATGAACTGGATCTTTCCTCACTTTTTAGCCCTTTCCTAAGTCCTCCTAATCCACACCTATTCCAGCACCATGATAAAACAAAAGCATGGTTTATAGAAAAATAAATTGATAAGTTGAATGTCATTAAAATTAAAAACATCTACTCTGGCCTTGTCTAGTGGTCTGGCAGTTAAGAATCTGCTTGCCAGTGCAAGGGACACGGGTTCAATTCCTGGTCCGGGAAGATTTCACATGACATTGGGCAACTACGCATGTGCGCCACAACCGCTGAAACCTCTGTACCCGAGAATCTGTGCTCAGTAACAAGAGAAGCCATCAAAATGAGCAGGCTTCACACTGCAACTGGAGAGGAGCCCCCACTATAGACAAAGCCCATGGTCAGCAATGAAGACAAGCACAGCCAATAAATAAATAATTACATAATTAAAACATTTTTTCTCTTCATGAGACATTGTTAAAGGGACAAAAATGCAAGTCACATTCTGGGAGAAAATGTTTGGACAACATATATCTATATATGTATGTTACTTGATTTGTGATATTTGATAAAGGTTGTGTCTTCAGAATATAAAGGGTACTTACAACAGAATAATAATGAAAATGAACAATACAACTAAAATTTTGAATAAATAGTTCAGTAAAGGATATATGCTGATGATGAATTTTGGAAGTACAAATTAATCAGATACTGCAATGAGCTAACACTATGTTTCTATTAGAATGGTTATATAAAACAGACCTACTGGACAGAGTGTTGGCAACATTGCTGGGGAGTTAGAACTGCCATGTATTCCTGGGAAGAATGTGAAATGGTACAAACAGTTTGGAAAATAGTTTGGCTGTTCTTAAACAATTAAACATAAACTCAGCTATTTTCCTCCTATTCATTTATTCAAGAGAAATAAAAGCATATGTTTTTACAAAAACTTTTATGTGAATGTTAATTACTAGCCCAACTCGTAATAGGTAAAAAACTGGAAACAATTCAAATGTTCATCAGTAACTCAGTGGATAAATAATCTGTACATTTGTAAAATAAAGTATTAGTTAGTCATTAATAAAAAAGAATTTATCCTACAAGTGAAGTGAAGTCGCTCAGTCGTGTCTAACTCTTTGCGACCCCATAGACCGCAGCCTATCAGGCTCCTCCATCTATGGGATTTTCCAGGCAAAAGTGCTGGAGTGGATCGCCATTTCATTCTCCAACATGGATGTAAACGTTAGTTAGCAAAATAATTATTTTGAGTAAAAGAAGCTATATAAAATAGGACATAGTGTAGGGTTCTATCTAGTCTAGCAAATGAAAATTAATGTACTGTAGTAGAAAGCTGATAAGTGGCTGCCTTCTATGGCAGGAAGGTGAGGAGGAGCAAGAGTGAGGAATTATAAAGGGGCAACAGGAAACTTTTAGAAGTGACAGTTTCATTTAACATCTCTGTTGTGGCAATGGCGTCTTGGAGATGGATACAGATATAGATATAAATATAGAAATATGTGCAACTGTTTTATGCCAGTTATGTCTCAATGATTCTTTTAAAAAAGAACAAACACACAAAACAATATAAAGGCCATTATCAGCCTTTTGCTCCCGACCACTGCATAGGTGTCACTGACTGCATGGATAGGTTGGCACTGGGTCAAGGGCTCACTGTGAATTTACCAGCTGTGGGTAGGGTGTGGAGATGTAGTATCCATATGTTGTTATCTTGAAGACTTCTCTTTAAGAAAGTTGAAGGGTTGCAGGCATTCTCAGACTTGGTCTGTTTTTTCTAATATAAAAGAAAATGCAAATGTCACCAAGAATAGACAGAAAATTAGTGAGTTAGGCTTGAAACATTTCTTACCACTCGGTGCCCCTCGGGCTGGTTTGCAGGTCCAGTCTGGTTGTGACCTCATTAAAATTTTTTAGCATTTCCATTTATCCTGGTAATTTCAAATTTCACATTCCACATTCCAAAAAAGTAGATATTGCTGAGACTTTGAACTTTGGTTTGGAATGTAATCCTACACTCTACCAGCCATCTTATTTTATCACAACACTTGACAGCTGTTTAAGGCTGTTATATTGAATTAATGTTCAAAGAAGCTTACAATTACTCACTAGGAATAAAACACAAACCTTCTTTTTAGTGTTGGCCAGCAAAGAGGTGCCAGTGTTTTGTTGCTAATGAATTCTTAGATTTCATCTTTCTCTGTCTCACACATTTTGATTTTCCTTTCTTAAAAAGGCTACTCAAGCGAATAATTATATACTTGATATCCCTAGACAGTTGGTGGACAGATTTTAAGAAGGCATTAAGATAATTTCAAAGTCGGAGCATAAGAGTTGAGCAAATCACAGAGTAGGTATTGTACATTATTCCTTTCAAACATATTCATCAAACATTTCCTGTGTGTTGGGCATCATATTGGAGGTCGATGAACAAGAGTGAGGAAAAAATTGATTGGCTTTTTGCCCTTAAATAGCTTATAGTACAGGAAATGCATTCAATCAGATGTGCAGTTTACTCCAAACTCAAGCTTCTAGTTCTTCATTCTGCATTTCCATTCAAATTATCTTAATTCAGTAACTTCACACTTACATTACTGAGGTTATGGAACAGCTCAGAGAGAGAGGATTCTGATATAGATCTTCTGAGAAGGTAAGCCTTTCTCTTCATCTCCCCCCTCTTCTTTCCTCCTCATCTTCCATCTTTTTCTCTTTGCTTTTCTCTACCACTTCTTTTAGCATTTTCAGTGTTTAATTTTGAAATAATTCCAGATGCCTCCCAAATTTTCAAAATTAGTGCAAAGAATTCCCATATGCCCCCACCCAGATTTCTTTTTATCACCATTGCTTGTATTCACTCTCTCTGTCCCCCTAACACACCACGGATGTCGCTATGGATACAGATGTTGTTCTTGTTTAGTTGCCGAGTCATATCTGACTCTTCTGACTGTAGCCCGCCAGACTCCTCTGTCCGTGGGATTTCCCAGGCAAGAATATTGGAGTGAGCTGCCGTTTCCTTCTCCAGGGGATCTTCCCGACCCAGGGATCACGCTGACATCTCCTGCATTGGCAAGTGGATTCTTTACCACTGAGCCACCAGGGAAGCCCTGGATAAAGATATAAGTGTTGGTAATAACATACCTGTATCTAAAATTTTTTTCTGAAATATTTCAAGTAAGTTGTAGACATGATACCCTGTACACTTAAGTTTATTAGTATATATTTTCTGCTATGTAATCACATTTCATGTATATAATCAAGAAACTAACAATTCCATCATATATATATATGTATGAATATTATTTACCCATAAAACTGAGGAAATCCTCAGTTTGCAACAACGTGGATGGACTTAAAGGCATTATGCTAAGGGAAATGTCAGAAAAAGACAAATACTGTATCATCTCACTTGTATATGGAATCTAATTAAAACATAGAAAAAGAGATTAGATTTGTGGGTATCAGAGGAGAAGGAAACAAGGCCTTAGAGAAAGAGAATTAAAAGGTACAAACTTCCAGTTTTAAGATAAATAAGTACTAGAGATGTAACAAACAACAGGATGCCTATCATTAGCGCTGCTGTGTGATGTTTATGGGTGAAAGTTTGTAGGAGAGTAGAGAGAACTGAAAGTTCCCATCACAAGGGGAATTTTTTTCTTTTTGTAATGTATCCATATGATGTTACCTAAATCTATGGTGATAATTATTTCACAATACATGTAAATCAAACCATCATGCTATATATCTTAAATATATACAGTCATTTATGTCAGTTTTAAAGAAGCTGGAATACTAGTGTCTAATCTGTAAAACATATTCAGATTCAGCGATCTGTACTACTAATGTTTTTAACTAATCCAGGATCACATGTAGTATATTGTCGTCATTTTTCTTTTTCTTCCTTTAATCTGGAACAGATCCTCATTTTGTTAAATTTTGTGTATGGATGGTTTTGTTGGTTTGCTTTTCCACTTTCATGACAAATATTTTTGAGGAATACAGGGCAAGTACTTTGTAAAATGTTCCTCGGTTTGAGTTTGTCTGATGTTTCCTTAATTAGATTCAGGTTGTGCATTTTGGGAAAGAATACCATTGGGATGATGTGTCTTTCTCAGTGCATCATGATATACCATCACTATGATAGGAATCCTTGGTGCACAGGGATAAAGAATCCACCTGCCTGAGCAGGAGACCCAGGAGACACAAGAGATGTGGGCTCCATTCCTGGATCGGGACGATCCCTTGGTGGGAAATGGCAACCCATTCCAGGATTCTTGCCCAGAGAATTCCATGGACAGAGGAGCCTGGTAGGCTAGACTTCACGCAGTTGCGAAGAGTTGGACACAACTGAGCACACACACACACCAGGCACAATTTAACTTTGTCCCTTTGATAAATGTGGTACCTGCAATTTTCTCCAATGTAAAGTTACCACTTCCCCTTTTGTCATTAATAACAATCTTGTTGAGAGTTACTTTGAGATTATATCATCATCCTGCTTCTCACTGTACTTTTATCTGCAAATCCATTGATGCTTTTCATTTGATTTGATTATTATTGGGGTACTAAGGTGGTTTCCAAAGAGTGATTTATATATTTCTGTAGTTCCTTCCACCTTGATTAGTAGGAATTCTACTGTAAGGAAGAGCTATCCTTTCTCCCCCGGTAAACTTCCTTTCTGAGCGCTTCTCATCTGTTCATCATATATTAATCCATCTATCTCTTTAGTTATTTTTAATCCACCCATTGCATCATTCTGTGTAGTACCAAAAAGCTCCCTGCATGCGTGCTCTGTCACGTCAGTTGTGTCTGACTCTTTGTGACCTAATGGGCTGTAGCCCGCCAGGCTCCTCTGCCCATGGGATTACCCAGGCAACAATATTGGAGTGGTGGCCATGCCCTCCTCCAGGGGATCTTCCGGACTCAGGGATCAGACCCAGGTCTCCTGCATCTTCTGCATCACAGGTAGACTCTTTACCGCTGAGCCACTGGGGAAGGCCAAAAAGCCCCATGGTATAGACCTATTTCATTTTTCTCTCCTAATTGAATTTTCACAGAAAACTCACAGTGATGATTCAGTGATGATTCTCAAAATATCATTTCCCTAAGGATAACTAAATATTATCCAGAGGTTTCTAAAAATTATCATGAGGTTTTTAAAAATTTCTATTTTTTCATGGGATTACATCAGAAAACAGGATAAAGTCCATTCTTAAAACTCTGTTGGAGGCTCGTCCATAAGTGAGAGATTCGTACTTTCCAAAATGACCTCACATCATCAGATGAATCCAAATCTATTAAGGAACATGAATTTAGATTGTCTGCAATCCTCTCCTAGTCTCCTTGTCAAAAATAATCCCTGACTGGAATTTAGGCTGAAACTGTAAGTCCTGACTATTGTAAATTTGCTATTTTTCTTAGATTGAGTGTCTAATAAGTCCTATGCTTTACACTTGCTCAAAAGCTTAAGACATTTTACGGCCTCTCATGATATTTGTGACATCTGTCCATTAAACTTCCCAAATTTGGTGCTCCATCATATTGCCAAGGTACAGGTTGGAACTCAAGTGATTACAAATGAAATCAACTAAGACAATTTAACCTACGTGCATCGCCATACATTTCAGAAGTTGAAGTGCTAATAAGCTTTTATTTGAAACTACAGAAGACGTATAGTTTTTCATATTTTTAAATACAAAAATTGTGGGAAAATATAGCCAGAGATATCATTTATACTGTGCCTAATATGTATCCCCAGTGCCTTACAAATAACATTTGAAAGTTTAATAAAACCCTACAAAGTCCATGTTGATGTCTCAATGTTTAAAATCTGCAGCAGGGGTTTTGAAAAGCCTACATAATTGAACTGAATTCAAAGCTAACAAGCAGAAGCGCTGGAATACATATCCAAGTTTCTCCTAACTGAAAAGGCCATGTTTTCTCTTGGCATTACAGTGATAATATACCTGCTACCAGTAATAAATATATAGAGGAATAAACTTGTATAGTCTGTGAGATCAGTAAAAGCTGATGAGATTGCGGGGCAGAAAAATCAAATTCTCTCTTATTTTTAGAGTGCAGCAGAGTACTCAAGTTGTGTTTATTTAGTTCACTTGGCTTTACTAATTTTATTCCACTTATCTCTTTCATTCTTCATAATATCAGTATATTTAAAGATCTGCACATATGCTCAAAAAATACATTTGTTAAAAATCTTAATAAGCCAAGCTTTGAGCTCTCCTTTCTGTAAATTGAACTCATTAAGTTGTATTTTCTGTTTTAAACAGAAGGTGGTGGTACTGGGTCATTCTATTAAATTGAAGTCCTTAATTACAAATCTGGCTGTTGATGAAAAATAATATGTAGTATGTATTTTGGTTTCTGAACCAGTTACATCATCCTGTTAAAATTTACTTTATAAAATAATATACCTTATGAAGTCTTATATTACTTGAAAAATATTGCATATATATAAATCCATCAGAAGAAAGAAAATGACTGTATATTTATAAAGCATATTTTAAAATCATTCTATGTAGTTTGGTATGTTATACAATTATTTAAATGATATTAATTTTTTGGTAATAAATATTATTTAATATTTGGTATTAATTATTATCTAAAATATACTCCAAATTTTAATTATTATAAAAATCATAAAGTTAAAGGGTCCTTTTCACATGGTTAAAGAATGGATGGAAAAATAAAGCTTTGTCTCACTCTTTCAATTAATTTTTAATTGAGTACAGTTATTGCTTTTAATAAATTTTCAACCAACCTTATAATGACTATATACTTTATGTTACTCATCAATCTATATTCCCATTCCACTCTATTTAATGTCTTTAAATAATTCATTTTGGCTATATTTCAGCTCTTTATTGGTTTTTAGTGAAACTTAAAAGTGTTGGTGTTTTTCCAGTCTTCATTCCAGCTGTGCATTTGGTTGGAGTGGGAAGGAGATAAGGAAAAAAGAGAGTATTGTACTTTTTAAAAAGCCATTGCTATTTTTGGTGAAATGATATTTGAATGTTGTAGTTCACTAGGCCATTGATGATAACTATGATGTCAAATTATTTGGGCCAGTCTTTCAAAGGTCCCAGGTCTACAATACAAAGGTAATATTTATAATCTTGAATGATTCATAGGCAATTATTAGGTTCAATTCAGTTCAGTTCAGTCCCTCAGTCGTGTCCGACTCTTTGCGACCCCATGAATCGCAGCACGCCAGGCCTCCCTGTCCATCACCAACTCTCAGAGTTCACTCAGACTCACTCACGTCAATCGAGTCGGTGATGCCATCCAGCCATCTCATCCTCTGTCCTCCCCTTCTCCTCCGGCCCCCAATCCCTCCTAGCATGGCATCGCTCAAATTTTAATGACTGTTTCACCACAGTGCCTGCTTCATGGCAGATGGGATGGAATTGTGCAGTGGCAGAGGCTGGGAACTGTTGGAATGAAGTAGAGAACCAGGTTGCTGGCAGAAATTAGGGATCCTGTGGAAGGAACAAGGGTTAAAATAAAGACAGCAGTCAAAGCGATATAAGGTGAATAGGACTGAAAGTGCTGTTAAGCAGAGTCTACAAAGTGGAGATGTGGTAACTATTTACATTTTATTTTTAGGTCAATCTATACAACTTCAGCATTTTTATTGTGATTGCTGTGAAATTGCAGCTGGAGTTTTAATGGTGTTCTGAATGATCAGGTGTGTCTGTGACAGAGTTCATATGAGTAGAATCAATATCTCCAAATTAGTGCTCAAGGGCTACTTTTGGAAAGAGTGCTTACAGATTGAACCTTCTGCCCCCTCCCTAGCACCTTACAGTTGTCATTTCCAGATAGCAAGTCACCCAACAGAGCAGCAAAACTTCAGCTTATTTTTAAATGAAAAATGTCAGTAGAAGACAAATTCTAGGGCTCCTTTCAGTTTTAAAATTCTTAGCTTATGTTTGATTCTTAACATATGATCCAAAGATAAGCAGGCTTAGCTGGGGTGCAGACTTAGGTATCATATATATACACACAGAAATATATTGCATATAATATGATAATACGATCCTATGTTATACACACAAAATATTGCATATACATCTCATAGGCAATGTCCAACTCTTTGCAACCTCATGGACTGCAGCACACCAGACTTCCCTGTCCTTGACTATCTCCTGGAGTTTGCTCAAACTCAGGTCAATTGAGTTGGTGATGTCATCCAACCATCTCATCCTCTGCCACCCCTTTCTCCTTTTGCCTTCAATCTTTAGTATCAGGGTCTTTTCCAGTGAGTCAGCTCTTTGCATCAGGTGGCCATAGTACTGGAGCTTCAGCATCAGTCCTCCCAATGAATATGTGGGATCGATTTCCTTTAGGATTGGTCGGTTTGATCTCTTCACTGTCCAAGGGGCTCTCAAGAGTCTTCTCCAGCCCACAGTTCAAAAGCATCAATGTTTTGGTGCTCAGCCTTCTTTATGGTTAAACTCTCACATACATACATGACTACTGGAAAACCATAGCTTTGACTAGACACATATACATTGCATATATAGCACATCTAATATTTGACATATATATAGATGGTTTTCAACTGATGATGGTTCAACTTGATGATTTTTCAACTTTATGACTGTACAAAGGTGATTTGCATTCAGTAGAAATTGTACTTCAAATTTTGAATTTTGATCCTTTCCCAGGATAAGATACTCTTGTGATGTTGGCTAGAGGCAGTGAGCCACAGTTCCCAGTCAGCCACATGATCATGAGGGTGAGCAAGCAATACACTTACAACCATTCTATACCGAGACAACTGTTAGTTCTCATTTTCAGTGCAAAATGCAATGGGCTCTCTCCAGGTGGCTCAGTGGTAAAGAATCTGCCTGCCAATGCAGGAGACACAGGAGATGCAGGTTCAATCCCTGTTTGGAAAGATCCCCTGGAGTAGGAAATGGCACTCATTCTAGTATTCTTGCCTGGAAAATTCCATGGGCAGAGAAGCCTGATGGGCTACAGTCAGTGGGGTCTCAAAGAGTCAGTATGCAATACATTTCATGAGATATTCAACACTTTATTCTAAAATAGACTTTGTGTTAGATCATTTTGCCCAACTGTAAGCTAAAGTAACCTTTCTGAGCAAGTTTAAGGTAAGCTAGGCTGAGCTTTAATGTTTGATAGGTTAGGCATATAAAGTGCATTTTCAATTTAGGATATTTCCAGTTGGGAACCCGTCATAAGTTGAGGAAGATCTGTATTCTTAAAACTGCAAACTAGACTACTGAAACAGAAGCTCTTTTAAGGTAAGAACTTTGGAATCATACTTGAACAAATTCTCCAGATAAATATTATGCACAGTATAGCTGAGAACCACTGGTTTGGATATTTTAAATACAGTTTCTAAAAGCATTACTTTCATAACATGAGTGAAAACAACAACAAAAAAAGAAGCAGCACAGGTCTAGCAGAGGCTGATCAGGTTTACATGGCTTGAGACCCACACATACTGGGAGACTTCTTTATGGGATAGAAAATTAGAAAACCTGTTACAGTGTCTTCAGAGTAAATCAACTTCTGAGGCTTAAGCGTTGAGGCCATATTCACTTACTGTCATCCTGGTGATGTTTCTGGGCCTGTTTGAGTTGAGAATTATGGTCTCATGGGGTTGTCAAGATCAAATAAACCAACATACATGCTCAGTTACTGACTGCAGCCCACCAGTCTTCTCCGTTTGTGGAATTTTCCAGGCAAGAATTCTGGAGTGGGTTGCCATTTCCTACTCCAGGGGATCTTCCTGACCCTGAATCAAACCTGAGTCTCCTGCAATGGCAGACGAATCATTTACCACTGAGCCACCTGGGAAGCCCCGAATAAGCCAACAACTCTTCATAAACAGTGAAACACCCTACAGTTATGGAGATATCATCCTCTTCACCTCTGATTACTTACTTCATACAAGGGTGTGAAATGAACAGAGGAAAACTCAGAAGATTGTGAGGTACTTACTCAGTAGGTCAACTATGCACACTTGTGTCCCCTGCTCTTCTTTATCTTTTCTAGAGAAATCCAACACTTCTACACACCCAGATCTTAGTATTTAATGTTTAAATGGCTGATTGAATAATGAAGAAATGAATGAAAGGGTGAGGGAAAAAATGAAAAGAAGGACCTATGGTCCCCCTGTTGCTCATCAGATATGATTGGGCAGAATCTCAGAAGTGATTTATTCTTTTGAAGATTTTAAATTAATTTACTTTTGCTGGGATGAATGACACTAATTGAATTGGGTGGAGTTTATCGATAAGGATCGCCTGGAGGAAGAACCTTTTTGCCAACCTTTGGAAGGAAGGAGCATGGGTTTGCAAAATGCAACAAGAAAGCCTTTCTAAAGGGCTTTTTTTTCTCATTTCCATTTCAACATTAGTAGACCAATGATGCTCATTTACCTTATATATCAGGGTGGTTTCACTGAAAAGTATTTAGACTTTTTTTAAAGTAAGCAGAGTTAATATTTACTAAGTGTGCCTGCTGGAAAAGGCACAGGAAATTGCACTAAATCCTCACCATAACCCACAAAGTCAGAATTTTCTTACTGAAAATCTGGGGCTTCAGGAGCTTAATAACTGCCCAAGATCACAAGATCTTGACTATTACACAAGATATTGCAAATAAGTTTCAAACCCCAGACTTTATGGTTTAATACCCATGATCTCCTATTATATAATTTTAAGTAACAAAATATTACATTTTGCATTTTATAAAAGTATGAGTAGCCAAAGAGCCTCTATTTTAATAATTTTCCTGTTGAGAATGTGAATAATTTTTAATTTTGTGCATTCATTTTATAACATTTTCTACTTTGGTCATAAAAGGCTCTACAGTTTCCGCAAACTGAATATATTCCACCCTTCCTACATACAACGCTGTAAAATATGAGGAACTCATATAACATAAACACATACCATACACACCACAGACACACACACACATACATACAAATATATACGCATCTATTTCTACACATATGTGAATATGTGCTCTACTTGGTTGCTAAGTCTTGTCTGACTCTTTGCAACCCCACGGACTGCAGCCCGCCAGGCTCCTCTGCCCATGGGGATTCTTCAGGCAGGAATACTGGAGTGGGTTGTCATGCCTTCCTCCAGGGGATCTTCCCCACCCCGGGATCGAACCCAGGTCTCCTGTTATTGCAGGCAGATTCTTACTGTCTGAGCTTCCAGAGAAGCCCATATGTAAATATATCTCTCTCTACGTGTGTGTATATATATGTGTGTACATTTTATTTTTTTAATTGAGTTTTAAAAAGAAATATTAAACATGATTTTTGACTGTTTGTTTACTCAAGTACTGAAATATATGGGCTAAAGTACTTGAAAATTAACTACAAAATAGACCAGTTTCTAAGCTAAGGTGAAAACAATCAGGAACATTCTGAATATTTTGGTTGAAAGTGAAAATCCTTGCTTCTGCTTTATTGCCATGCCCCCTATGAATTTTAATAAAACATATATCAGAAGAAACTAGAATCTGATGGATGCTGCACTTTATGAGAAGGCAATGGCACGTCACTCCAGTACTCCTGCCTGGAAAATCCCGTGGACGGAGGAGCCTGGTGGGCTGCAGTCCAAGGGGTCACGAAGAGTTGGACACGACTGAGCGACTTCCCTTTCACTTTTCACTTTCAGGCATTGGAGAAGGAAATGGCAACCCACTCCAGTGTTCTTGCCTGGAGAATCCCAGGGACGGGGGAGCCTGGTGGGCTGCCGTCTACGGGGTCACACAGAGTTGGACACGACTGAAGCAACTGCAGCAGCAGCAGCACTTTATAGAAAATGAATTTATCAAACAGTTATGAGTCAGTTCAGTTCAGTTCAGTAGCTCAGTCGTGTCCAACTTTTTGCGACCCCATGAATCGCAGCACGCCAGACCGCCCTGTCTATCACCAACTTCCGGAGTTCACGCAGACCCATGTCCATTGAGTCAGTGATGCCATCCAGCCATCTCATCCTCTGTCGTCCCCTTCTCCTCCTGCCCCTCATCCCTCCCAGCATCAGAGTCTTTTCCAATGAGTCAACTCTTCGCATGAGGTGGCCAAAGTACTTCAGCTTCAGCATCATTCCTTCCAAAGAAATCCCAGGGCCGATCTCCTTCATAATGGACTGGTTGGATCTCCTTGCAGTCCAAGGGACTCTCAAGAGTCTTCTCCAACACCACAGTTCAAAAGCATCAATTCTTCGGCGCTCAGCCTTCTTCACCGTCCAACTCTCATATCCATACATGACTACTAGAAAAACCATAGGCTTGACTAGACGGACCTTAGTCGGCAAAATAATGTTTCTGCTTTTCAATATGCTATCTAGGTTGATCATAGCTTTTCCTCCAAAGAGTAAGTGTCTTTTAATTTCATGGCTGCAATCACCAGCTGCAGTGATTCTGGAGCCCCCCAAAATAACGTCTGACACTGTTTCCACTGTTTCCCCATCTATTTGCCATGAAGTGATAGGACCGGATGCCATGATCTTCGTTTTCTGAATGTTGAGCTTTAAGCCAGCTTTTTCACTCTCCTCTTTCACTTTTATCAAGAGGTTTTTTAGTTCCTCTTCACTTTCTGCCATAATGGTGGTGTCATCTGCATATCTGAGGTTATTGATATTTCTCCCGGCATTCTTGATTCCAGCTTGTGTTTCTTCCAGTCCAGCGTAGTTTTCTCTTATTTTATTCAGGACATCATCTTAGTCTCGCAGTCCTAAAGAACCCTGTCTTAGACTTGCTTATATAAGCAAATATGCCTCGATGTGTGTTCCAGAGTGTGTGTATATGTCTGAAGAGGTAAAGCACAGACTTTTAAGACCCATCCCCTTTTCTTGATGTCAAGAAAACAAACTTCATCCATCCTGATCTTACTCTTTAAATATTTAAATCTTCATTTCTGACAATTCTTTGGCTTTCCTGATGATGTGACAGAGTCAAAGGACACCGATTTTTGATGCAAGTGCTTTGTGACTGTTTGGGATGCAAAGAGCAAACCCCCCAAAGGCTTATATGTGGCCAAATTACAGAGGTTTATGTACCCCTCAGGGAGAAGGCAATGGCACCCCACTCCAGTAATCTTGCCTGGAAAATCCCATGGACGGAGGAGCCTGGTAGGCTGCAGTCCATGGTGTTGCTAAGAGTCGGACACAACTGAGCGGCTTCACTTTGACTTTTCACTTTCATGCATTGGAGAAGGAAATGGCAACCCACTCCAGCATTCTTGCCTAGAGAATCTCAGGGATGGGGGAGCCCGGTGGTCTGCCGTCTATGGGGTTGCACAGAGTAGGACCCGACTGAAGCGACTTAGCATGTACCCCTCAATGTTGCTGTTTAGTCTCTAAGTCCTGTCTGACTCTTTTGTGACCCAGTAGACTAGCCCACCAAGGTCCTCTGTCCATGAGATTTCCCAGGCAAGAATACTAGAGTGGGTTGCCATTTCCTTCTCTAGGGAACTTTCCAACCCAGGGATTCAATCCCTATCTCCTGCCTTGGCAGGTGGATTCCTCCTTCTGAGCCACCAGAGAAGCCCAGGTACTGCAGTAGTAAAGAATCTGCCTGCCAATTCAGGAGATGCAAGAAATGCAAGTTTGATCCCTGGTTTGGGAAGATCCCCTGGAGTAGGAAATGCCAACCCACCCCAGTATTCTCGCCTGGAACATCCCTTGGACAGAGAAGCCTGGCAGGTTACAGTCCATGGTGTCACAAAGAGTCAGACATGACTGAGCAACTGAGCACACACACACACACACACACGCACACACACACAAAAACATACACATACACACACCCATTAGGAGAGACCAGATATAAGCATTCTAATTAGGAAAGTGATATATATGTATTGCTCCCAGAAGCTCATTAAAAATATTACATTTCCTTGGAAGGTCTTCATATTGACTTTTAATTTGAAATTGCAAATAATTTTTGCAAAAGTCAGTTGCAAGAGATACTGTTAAATGTCTTCACTTTAATTTTTCAGAGTTTAAGCCTTGTGGATATGTACTACTGATTCAATTCCCAAATTCTGGTAGTTGTCCCAATAGAAAAAAAAATGGATAAAAAACCCCCAGATCTAAAAGTGCCCATTAGTTAGCTTCAAGCATGCCAAAGTTGTCAAGTGATATTACAGTTATGGTCTTTAAAGCATTTGAAAAAAATTGGATAACACTATGTAAAAAGCTGGATTATATGGCTTTGTCTATGCCAAAGAGACTGTCCAGCAGAAAGCACCCTGGTAAGCCTAATTATTACTCCACATATGGTACGTGGCATTATAAGCTATTTTGAGGTTTTTCAGAAAGGGAGAGATATGAATGACAACCACAACAGAGTGTGCTGAAGAATTTTAACTCCAACTCCTAACAGTCTCATATTGGCAAAGCATAAAACCAAAAATGCTGTTTTAGTAATTTGTTTAGTATTTGTTTTCAGGCCTGACAATTTTGTTAAAATTTACAGGGCAGAGTGGAGAAGGAACTGATATAAAAAATATAGGACATATATTCAGTAATAAATTGCTCTTCACAATATTATGGCTGTTTAGAAGGGCAATTTTTATTTCTTACCTTAAATTCACAGCAGCTTTTGTGATACTTGATTTAGGGAATAACATTGAATCTGATTTGGAGTATGGCTTAAGGTAAACATTAAAAATTTGTATGCATATTAAACTTGTGTGAGTAGGTGGTTACACCAAGCAAATAGTTTGGGAGAATAAACTCAGAAACATGGAAGCCATCGGCCACGTATCAGATTTACCTGTATGCCTTTAATAGCTTATGTCTGAAAGGTGCTTCTTTGACCCCGTGTCTCTTACATCTCCTGCATTGGCATGTGGGTTCTTTACCACTGGTGCCTCCTGGGAAGCCCTCAGAGAAGAAGACATAGAAGGAGGGGTGCTTTATATTGAAGATTTCAATACATCAGTAAAATGAGAATTATTGCTAAGTCAAATTTTTTGATATCTCAGCATTGCTTAAAGCAAAATTCAGATATCCCTTTATCTCTGTCTTTGAGTATTTTAAAGGTCAGCCTCATCTGTTTAGCTGCAGAATCTTGTGCTAGACAGTCATTGTACCAATGGAGAGCACACCCAGATTGCTCAGGCCGTGTGAAAGCTGTTTGCACATATTAAACAATAAGTATGCTTACATCCTCTACAAGCTTTGTAGGATTTCAAAAGCTTTCACTGTCCAAGCCCAAGAAACTTAGCAGATTCCTGGCACCAGTTTTTTCTTTTTTTGGATAAAATAAATAAGAATTTTCTGCTTCTCTAGTTTTCTATTCTAAACACTAAAAGCAAGGCACTATGTGAATAACGTTAAGGATTACCTAGCCTAGGGCAGAGCCACTGGGTGCAAACAATGAATATTCCCAGTAGATCTCTGTCCATGATCAAGCCTAAAAAAAAAAATAACATCAGGATTTGGGTTAGCATTTTATTCTTTTGTGGTTATCTCAAACATTGTTTTGAAATAGAATCTGATATACCTCATTACTATAATTCAAAGATGAAGAAAACCAAAGCCCAAGTTTAACCTAGCTTTTACTTTTATTTTTGAATCAGATGATTTATAAACTCTTAGATAAAACATTATTATAAGATTAAAATGATCTTTACAACTTCATTTTTCCCTTTGAGAGTTAAATAGAATTAATGTTTTAAAATCTGGCATCTGCTGCTATTGCTGTTTTCTCCAAAAGATGGCACTTGTGTAATCTTTTTCTTTCTCAGGGTGCAGAGAACCAGGGGAGCCAGAGGGACCGGAGTGAATTTTCAGAATTGTTTTTCTTTAACAAATTCCAAATAGCCACGTCAGAAACCTGGGTTTTTGCAACTGCAGCTACTCTGTGCTCTTAAAAACCCTTCAAATAAGAATGAGTCTGATTTTGAGAAAGAAAAACATGCTTCCCATCTTAGTTTGGTTTAAACTTTGGAATTTTTTATCCTAAGTTTGTTTTATAATGTTTTTCTTCTCTTCTGATCTTTGACTAAGTTTCTAATTCTTTTTTAAGATAACCTTGATCCATTTGAAGTTGTCCTTCTTAATTAGAATGCATAAGCAGCACATGAGTATGTCTGGATTCTATCTAAACAAGCCTTTCTGACAGCATAAATCCAGAAGGATAAATCATTCAGACAGGAGAAGTCTTTTGAACTGTGAACAGACAAGAAAGGGTGAGAGGCATAGAGGGAAAGGAAAACATATTGGAGAGGTTCTGATGATGAGACAGAAATTAACAAATGAAACTTAAACTAGCAGATTCTTTCCAACAATTCAAGCAAGTTTGCTCCCTATCCCTAAAGATGAAAAGAATTTTAAATATGATCTAATGAAGTCCAACCACCTCATTTTACAGATGAAGAAAATGAGTCCCAGAAAGCTAAAGAGTAAGTATTCAATGCAATAGAACTGAATTTTGTGTGTTCTTCTGGTGAAAGAATGCAATGACCTGTCAAAGAGATGCATTGTGTCACAAGCTGCAGAAAACAAAATCTCAGATAGTTTTGAAAATTGGAATCTGTTTAACCATGGTTCTTTTTTTTTTTTTTCAGGCACATATAATTTTGAGTCACTATGCTGTCTTAGAAGCCTTTTCCTTCTCCAAGAAGGAATCAGTTCAGTACATTCACTCAGTCGTGTCCGACTCTTTGCAACCCCATGAACTGCAGCATGCCAGGCCTCCTTGTCCATCACCAACTCCTGGAGTTCACCCAAACCCGTGTCCATCTAGTCGATGATGCCATCCAGCCATCTCATCCTCTGTTGTCCCCTTTTCCTCCTGCCCCCTATCTTTCCCATCATCAGGGTCCTTCCCAATGAGTCAGCTCTTCACATCAGGTGGCCAAAGTATTGGAGTTTCAGCTTCAACATCAGTCCTTCCAATGAACATCCAGGACTGATCTCCTTTAGGATGGACTGGTTGTATCTCCTTGCAGTCTAAGGGACTCCCAAGAGTCTTCTCCAACACCAAAAGCAGAGTTCAAAAGCATCAATTCTTTGGCACTCAGCCTTCTTTGTAGTCCAACTCTCACATCCATACATGACCACTGGAAAAACCATAGCCTTGACTAGATGGATCTTTGTTGGCAAAATAATATCTCTGCTTTTTAATATGGTATCTAGGTTGGTCATAACTTTCCTTCCAAGGAGTAAGAGTCTTTTAATTTCATGGCTGCTGTCACCATCTGCAGTGATTTTGGAGCCCAGAAAAATAAAGTCAGCCACTGTTTCCACTGTTTCCCCATCTATTTGCCATGAAGTGATGGGACTGGATGCCATGATCTTAGTTTTCTGAATGTTGAGCTTTAAGCCAACTTTTTCACTCTCCTCTTTCACTTTCATCAAGAGGCTCTTTAGTTCTTCTTCACTTTCTGCCATAAGGGTGGTATCATCTGCATATCTGAGGTTATGGATATTTCTCCTGGCAATCTTGATTCCAGCTTGTGCTTTCTCCAGCTCAGCATTTCTCACGATTTACTCTGCATATAAGTTAAATAAGCAGGGTGACAATATACAGCCTTGATGTACTCCTTTTCCTGTTTGGAACCGGTCTATTATTTCAAGAAGGAATATGATCATTCATTAACCATTTAACTTATTAGATCTGTCATGTCTAATACAGTAGCCACTAGCCACATGTGACTATTTAATTGAATTTTAAAATAATGAAAATCAAGTACAGTTTAAAACTTAGCTCCTCAGTTATACTAGCCACATTTCAAGTGTTCAACAGCTCCAAGTGGCAAGTGGCTACTAACAGGCAGGGTACACATAAAGTTTCATCCTTGCTGAAAGTTCTCTTGGACAATGCTTGTACAAATCATTAACTGTAGCACAGTTAATTAACTTGTAGCAAGTATGAAAAGAGTGCAACAGAAAGAAAGTCAGGTACACAGTATCATTGGGTAATCCAGTGTCAAAAGGCTAAAGTCATTTGTTACATGGGTTTATAAGCAGATTTATAACCAATTCTGGAAAACTAGCAGGTTTATGTATTTTTAGGTCTTCCATCCCCCCTTTTCAACTGTACTTTTGCCTTTACCAATATTCTTCACGTTAGTGTTCAAGAAAACTTTGTAAGTACTATATTCCCTTTTCTGTGCCTTATTCAATTACATTTCACAATGTTTATTGAGTACCTACTGTGTGACAAACTTTGCACTAGGTAACTAAAAAGGAAGACTTAGATGCTCTGTGATAATGAATCAGGCAGGAGGAAAATATATTTCCAGAACTGATTCAGGATATTGAATGTGCTATTCTAACTATCTGAATTAGCAAAAGCAAGTAATATTAGAGTAATTATGTGGATTAAGAGATGGAAGCTTGGACTTGTCTGGTGGTAGAGTGGATTGGAATCCCCCTGCCCGTGCAGGGGACATGGGTTCAATCCTTGATCTGAGGAGATTTCACACGCCTTGCAGCAACCAAGCCCTTGCTTCACAACTACTGAGCCCATGCTCTAGAGCCTGGGAGTCACAATTACTGAGCCTGCATGTTGGAGCTACTGAATCCCGTGCACCTAGAGCCTGTGCTTCTCCACAAGAGAAGCCACTGCGATGAGAAGCCTGTGCAGTGCAATAAAGAGTAACACCAGCTCACAGCAACAAAGACTCAACGCAACCAACAGTAGAGAAATAAATGATTTTAAAAAGAGAGATGGAAGCTCATTATGAAAAGTTTAGTGACGTGCCCAAAATAATACAGGTGGTAATAAAAGTTATCCTCATACTGAAATTCATATCTTTTTAAACCAAGTCTGTGCTTTTTCAAATCTATGACCAACTCAGAGATGGATTTATGCCAGTTCAGTTCAATTCAGTCGCTCAGTCATGTCCAACTCTTTGTGACCCCATGGACTGCAGCATGCCAGGCTTCCCTGTCCATCACCAACCCCCAAAGCCTACTTAAACTCATGTCCATCACATCGGTGATGTCATCCAACCATCTCATCCTGTCATCTCCTTCTCCTCCCACTTTCAGTCTTTCCCAGCACCAGGGTCTTTTCCAATGAGTCAGTTCTTCACATCAGGTGGCCAAAGTATTGGAGTTTCAGCTTCAGCATCAGTCCTTCCAATGAATATTCAGAACTGATTTCCTTTAGGATGTACTGGTTGGATCTCCTTTCAGTCCAAGGGACTCTCAAGAGTCTTCTCCAACATCACAGTTCAAAACGATCAATTCTTTTGTGCTCAGCCCTCTTTATAGCCCAACTCTCATGTCCATACATGGCTACTGGAAAAACCATGGTTTTGACTAGATGGACCTTTGTTGGTCAAGTAATGTCTCTGCTTTTTAATATGCTGTCTAGCTTTTCTTCCAAGGAACAAGTGTCTTTTGATTTCATGGCTGCAGTCACCATCTGCAGTGATTTGGAGCCCTCCCCCAAAAAAGTGTCTCACTGTTTCCATTATTTCCCCACCTATTTGCAACAAAGTGATGGGACCAGATGCCAACTTCCTAATTTTTTCTGACATCTGCCAATGAATTATCAACTAAGTTGTACATTCTATACATCAGTATTCTTTTAAGTCCAGTTTTTATAATTCCTTTGAATAAAGTCAGAATTATATTTGTGTTTTTATATAGGCTTCTTTTGGGAACTCTCAGCTAAGTGCTTGTAGCAGGTCCTTGTGTGGAACTGACCTGTGCTTGATGTTCTATTACCAATAATACTTAGAACTTGTAAGGGTTGAAAGAGCTTAAATATAGATTAAACAAATGTTCTTTCTTAAGGGAAAAACAAGTGTATGTAGTTCTTATTAATTGGCAGAGGAAGAAAAATCACACCATTTGCAGGCAATCAGGACAATATCAGTAATATGCAACATTTGAGTTTGGCACTTCCCGTGCCTTTCTGCATAAATGAATGATTCAACCTAACTCCAGATGTTATCCAAAATCTAGGTCTTACATAGACTTTGTCTTTCCAGTAGTCTTTGCTTGGAATGTGATACCACTATCCCATCATTGTAGTGGCTTGGTAGTGGGCTGTAACAGCCCATTACTAACCATCTCCACACCACAGTATTTGCAAGGTTTTACCTACACGTCATGTCACTCTGTATGAACACTAGTATAATAAGACTTTCCCTCATCCATTCAAGTTATCAGCTAAATCTTACTTTTTATGTTTCGATGGATCTCGTGGTACCTTGTGTTACTTGCAATTATTTTAATCACAAATTGTTTGACAGTGAGATAGTACTGCATTTATTTATAAAAGAAACCTGGCTAGAGATTGTCCTTATCTTCATCAAATAGAAACTTTCAATAAATCTGCCATGTTTTCTTATCCTAGTCATCCAGTTTTCTATACAGAATTTAATTGACTGACACTTTTTCTCAGTCCTTCATAGAGTCCTTCCCTCCTTTCATCATCTTTTTCACTTTGTCATACTCTTCTACCAAAAACAAGGCAAACAAAACAAACAACCCAGCAAAAATCATCTTTAGAATGAATTTTCTACATTTCAGCGTGTCATACTCTTTTCTTCCCAACCCAACTGATAGAATCTTGCTTTTCTTGTCTACAATTCATTTATTTCTCTCTTTCAGTACTGTCCTCTAGCATCTTAGAATTTAAAAGCTTGCATAACCAACAATATTATTCATGCATTTTCAATACACTCTCCTTGCATAAGAAAAGTGTATTCATGTATCAACTAATATATATGCTGCCCCATGTAATGAAGCACCATAACATTTTCAGAGCAAATACTCCCTACCTATGTGGCTTTGGGAAAATGAATTTATTATTTTGGACTATAATGTCCTCATGTAAAAAAAATTAATTGGAAAAAACATAATAAAAAGAAATTTTCATTTCTTATATTCTATATTTCTGTTTAATTTTAAGAGAGTCTAAAAAAAAAAGTAGCTAGTCAATCTTTTTCCTATAGACTGTTTGATAGTATAAGTCAAAAAATTTTCTAAAATGTATTATCACTAAAGAAAATAATTTTGGAAAACAAAAGCATTTGGTCAAAGATAAAATTTGTTATTTTCTTGAGGCCTTTTATGACTCTCTGCTAGAAAACTCAGAGAAGGCAATGGCACCCCATTCGAGGACTCTTGCCTGGGAAATCCCATGGACGGAGGAGCCTGGTAGGCTGTAGTCCATGGGGTTGGGACCTGACTGAGCGACTTCACTTTCACTTTTCACTTTCATACATTGGAGAAGGAAATGGCAACCCACTCCAGTGTTCTTGCTTGGAGAATCCCAGGGACATGGGAGCCTGGTGGGCTGCCATCTATGGGGTCGCACAGACGATATGACTGACACGACTTAGCATCATCAGCAGCAGCTAGAAAACTAGAGGTGGGCATTTTGCAAAATAAATATGCTCTGATACTAGCTACAAAAAATAGGGGATAATCCATATATGTTTAGCTGAAGAGTGAATTTGTACCATTAAAATATATTCCAATTTATATTACACAGCATTAGGAAATGCTGAAAAAATATCCTTTAATAATCCACACCCAGAAATTGGATTCATACTTAAAATGGCATTGATGCCTGTCCAGCTGGAATCATTTGATTTATTCTGTGGTTGGGAATCTCTCCATCAGCTATGAGCATGGAGCTGACTATCTCCCAGTCAAGCCTCCAATACGTGTTCCTCTCTCATAGCCACATATTTCAACTAATCAACTTGGCTTTTTGTTTTAAAGTATGTACCTTGACCACATTAAAATATGCAACTTTTCATATTAAAAGAAAAATTTTGTGTACAACAGACAGGTTCTAAACCTGTGTTGTTAAAGTATTTTAGAAACCAAAATAGCCAGACCACCACTTTGTAGGCTTTGCTTCCAAACAAAAGTTACTTCCGTGGGCTATCCACTCAGTCTTGCTGTGATATCAGTTCAAATCTTGAAACTTGTTGAATATTTGGGCTTCCCTTCCTTTATGAGGGGCTTCACTTGTGTCTCAGCAGCAAAAGAATCCTCCTGCAATGCAGAAGACGGGGATTCTAGCCCTGGATCAGGAAGATCCCCTGAAGAAGGAAATGGCAACTCACCCCAGTGTTCTAGCCTGGGAAATCCCATGGAAAGAGGAGCCTGACGGGCGACAGTCCACGGGGTCACAGGTGTAGAACTCGACTTAGACTTAGTCGGAACACCACTGCCTACTCTATGAATATTTAAAGCACCTGTTGGCTGTTATCATACTGCTCTTCCCTGCATTGCTTTTCTCTTTAATATGGCTCTGCTCTTGACAGACAAAATGCTAGATCCTGAAGTGCATGATCTGGTTATGAGGCATCTCTGACGTGAGCAAAGGCCCAACCAGAGGTCAGAAGATCATATCCTTTTCCCAAGACATAAATTTAATGGCATTACATTGCAGAAAAACATAACTTGTACAAACTACTCTTAAGCAAAATTTAAAAAAAAAAATAGAAATAAATAGAGAAAAGAAACATATTAACATAAACTGTTTGCTTTTATTAATTTGATTATGTGACTTTTTACTTAGCTTGTCTGTAATAATTGCTTACTAATTTGTCATGAAAGACCTTTGTGGCTCTCTGATTCTATTTGGCAAAATGCAGCTTATAATCAGTCACCAGAATGTGATAGTAAGGTATCCACTCAAACAAAAGAACTGTGTAAGAACTGATCTTGTTTGAAAATGACAAAGTAGTGTATGCCAGCTTATTATATGAAAGTAAATAGTGTCCATTACTTTCCAAAGTGTCTTTTACTGGGAAGATGGTGACTTTTTGCATCTATGGGTTATGGTCTGTTCATCTTAAATGTCATAGCAAGAAAGATAGCAAACTGTTTTTCTGGTATTATTTAAACAGCGAAGATTTTTATGCTTCCCTGTCTCGGATTTAACAGTGTTGAGTCATTATCTTCTGAGGTTCCTTCTCAGCAGAACTCTGGAAATTCAAGGGATACTGGAAACTATAATTTTGCTGTAGCTTGAACTCACCCAGATTAAAGGAGGGACAAAGTTCTGAACAAACTCTCCTCTGGCTAAAGTCCAGTATTACTCTATGCCAAATACCTTTTCTTTTTGGCCTGTAAAATGAAAAAGAAGGGGGTTCTTTATAAAGAAAATTATTGTCACTGAAAAGGATTTTTCATTCATCTTGTCATGATTATAACAAATTTCACTAATCTCACATTTTTAGGTACTTGGACCTCTGAGCCTATTTTCAAAATTTTCTTTCCTTTATATATTAAAAAAAAAACAACAACCCTAAATTACCTAGAATGAGTGATGATTAAACACTCCAACACAGCCATAGACAACCATCAACAAGCAGGATGGATAAAATGACATTGGCAAATTCTTTTATTTACAAACGTTGAAAAGTAGGGACATTGTCTTTTGCCTCTCTGAATATTTATATTCTCAACATAAAATGAAGTCATGGAGACATGCCCATCTGTTTACTTTTTAAAATCCATGGTGTCAACAGTTTAGAAGTTTCCAGTAAAAACTAGGAATGAAGGCATTCTTGTGGGATGTCATCAACTCAAGGAATTCTGTCCAAATCTTTGAAACAAACAAAATATTTGGCTTATGCTTCAGAAAAGTTTAGATTAACTTTTCATTTTTATAACTTACATTCTTTCAACTGATGTATATGTGTGTGTGTATAGTTATTAAAGTTAGAAGCAAAGTACTAAGGAGATTCCATATTGTTTGATAGCTATGAAAACCTGGTTGATGTTAAATGCAACTCAGAAGCTGATGGTGCTTTGTTGACCAGCATGGCAGGAAGGTGCTGAGATGTGAAGGACTCACCCTTATTTGGGTATCATTTACTAAGACTTGGCTAGGAACAAAACACGAGAGAATAACAAAGCATGCTTGGTTGTCCTCTGTTTCCCTTCTTAGTCTATGCTCCTTGCTGGGCCTTAGATTTCTGGGCCTTGAAGGCAATATCTGAAGATACTTCCCTGGGCTCCCTTGCCAGCCGACCTCTCCTCAGAATCATCACTGGTCCCAGGGGAATGGGATATGAAGGTGAAAAAAGAGAAAGTTATACTTTTCATCCCCTCTCCCTCCCTTTATCAGCACCCTGTCCTTGGTAATCATCAGATTCCTCTTTCCCACCGAGAACCCACTCTTTTGCAATTCCAGCTCTCTAGTAATGGTGACCTCCAGTAGTACCATTTCTCCCTCTCGTTCCTTGGGTACCCTGGATGGAAAAGACTTTCTATTGTTGCAATTTTCTGGGTACCCTACCAGTCTTTGTTTTCTCCCTTTAGCATGTGCATACATTGTCAAGACTCCAATCAACAGAAATAACTTTATTCTTTGAAGGCAGACATGTGCACAGTGTGAGAAGGAAGGTGAAATTTGCTCATTGTCTCTCTAGCTATGGGAATAAAATTAATTATTGTCACTCAACCAAGTATTCATTATGGAAATCAAAAGGTAATTCATATTTATTACTGGATGGTGTTTGAAAATACTAAACATGGAAAAAATAAATAGCAATGAAAATAGTAATTATTCTGAGTGATTGATAGCAATGTATTAGTTTTACCTCTATGAAATAGGCATTGCCATCGCCCCCACTTTAAAATATAAGAACCAAACTATTGAAAGGTAAAATGACTTGCGTATAAGGTCATACACTTATGGGACAGCAGAGGATGGATTTAAACTTAGGCAGACTGATTCCTAAGCCTATGCTCTTAATTACTAAGCAAGTAAAGGGAATAGTATTTGTTAAGCATCTACCATGTGTCATTAAGTGTACTAGATGCTTTCGCAAGCACTGCCTCATTTATTGCCCTTTCGGAAGCACTCTACACTGTCATCCATTCTGTTCTGAAGAGCATTTTCCCTTCTAGGATTCTCTGACACCACATGCTGCTTTGGCTTCTCTCTCATTTTCCTTTACTTATTCTTGTCTATTCAGCCTTTAATTTGGGGGTGTTTTGAGTTCACTTCTTGCTTCTATTCTTCCTTGTTAAACTCATCTAATTAAGTTGATTACGCCAATGACCTGCAGATTCTTATATTTTTGTTTCTAACTTGCCCCCTCTCCTTAATGTCATACCTGTATGTTCAACTGTCTCCTGGACATCTCCCTATGGGTATCGAGTAAGAATCTCAGATTTAATGTGACCAGCTGAGAATGCTTGATTCATTTCTTCTTCAACCTGAGTCTCTCTCTCTCTCTCTCTCTGTCATCTCTCTTTCATGAAATAGCACTGTTATCTACTGCAGTTGATCAAGCTACCAATTGAGGAATTATCCTGGAGTGTTCATGCTTTCCTTTTCCTGATATCTAATTATCAATATATCCTGTCTGCTCCGTGGGTGGAGATTCAAGTCCCTCCCTACTCACTACCACGATGTTTTGTCTAAGTCGTTGAGAAAACTTCTTAACTGACCCTGCTAATTTCAGTCCTGTTCACCTTCAAGGATTTCTATACATGGCAGCAAAATAATTAATTTAAACACATCATGCCACTTTGCTTAAAAGCCTTTATTGATTTCCAAACAAAATGCAACCCAACTTCTCTTGGATACCTAAAGTGATCTCTTTGAATGAATGAGTCTTGTAGTAGAGATGTTTGTGCTTTACAAAAGCTCTTCCAGATATTTATTAGTATGTTCATTTTTTATTAAAGAAGAAATAGAAGCAGAAAACAACATTATCCTCTCCCTCAGCAGGCCTTGAAATCAGTTCTAAAGTGGACTTGACTAATGTAACATATAATAAACTGTTCTAAAGAGGATATATAATAAACACATATATTTATGTTTTATGAATTACTTACAATGTATGAGGTCCACTACTTTGGTAGGCACTTTTCATGTATTATCTTAATAATTTTGTATAATAAATGTCTTAAAAATGTGCTGTCATTTGCATTTGATATTTGAGAAACAAGACTCAGAGAGGGTAAGTAACCTACTCAAAAACTCACAGTGCTGGTTAGTGGGAAAAGATTGATTTACTCTAATATCAGGTCTGTGTTCCAAAGTCCACAGCTTTAACCATGTGACTTCTCTACCTCCTTGAAAAGATGGTGTGTACATTTTATTATTCCTAAAAATTATATATACACCCACCTTTTTCCTCTTTCAAAGATTATAAACTACTTTAGACATGCCAGGACTTAATGTTATCACAACTCTGTGTTTGTAGATGGAAAGCAAAGATAGTGGTTTTGTTCAAAACCTGGTGACTATTCCATTTCTCCTTGGCTAGTCCCCAAACGATTACCAAATGGCACTTAACTTAAAAGGCAAGGGAGGAGGACATTTAGTGTGAACTTTTTTAAGGAAATCAACTTTTTACTGACATATTCTTAATTTGACTTCCTTATGTGTAATATCTAATCAGGGAACTTTTGATTAAAATAATCCATACCAAAAAAATAGAATCATTTACACATGTGGTTATGATCAAACCCTCCTCTTATAAGGGAAATATTTTCATATTGAGTGGTTCTGATTCACACTGGGAGGAAGGAACACAAAAATATTATGTTAATACATAACAAAATGATAGACACACAATGTGATTCCCAAATTCTAAACTGGACATCGGAGTGATATGCCTGTATAGGGATTCCACCTTGTTCATGCTGGGAGACAAACACATTGTAATTTCCATTCTGAAAATGACTCTTTGAAGTTGCCAAATTTTAGTTTAGTTTGCTGCTTTTATAATGATGAGTATATTAATATGTTGTTCCGAGTTAATCTTTTGCGGAGCTATTTCCTTTTCATGCCTAAAGAAATCACAAAGGGAATACGTCATCCTGTTTATTCCAAAGAAATTGTGAATGAAGTTTATTTTCTTTCTTGCCTTGGAAAACAAATCCCCATAGAAAGCACTGTTAATAAGAAGTAAGAAAATTTGCTCCTCAAAGAGAATTGAGATTGAAAACTATGCTCAGTGTAACTTAGGTTTCTATTCCAACCTGTCACATGGGTCCTTTCACTTATATTCACTCAGATAATTTTCAACAATAAGCATTTTTATTTGTTTGCTTTAAAAAATAAAGATCCAGATGCTATGGTGAATATGCAGGCAATGACTATAATTTTACAGGAATAATTTTCTTATATAACTTATAAAATGGTCCTGATGAAAATTCCCAGAAATTGTTTTAAAAGTGTCTTGAGCAATAGAATCATCATTGTACAATGTCTCTTGTGATGACTATAATGACAGATGCCAGCTAGTTCTATGTGTGTGTTATGCTAAAATTATTATTTTTAAAATTATTTTCAATGTGTGATCATTTTCCCTTTTATCCTTAACATGATAGTCAGTGATTATACCTCTGGTCTACTTTTCTGTGCATTTCAAAGGTTTTTTTTTTTTTTTTTTAATGAGACACATCATAATCAGTAATGATTCATGTGGTTATTTGTTTTTGGATAATTTCCCCTCTCTTCCTCTGATAAATTCTAAAATACATTTAAGAACATTGACTAATGGCAGACTGGATACAGACCAAGTCCAATTAGATGTTTAAAAATTATAGTGCTCTGCTTATTACATAGAACTGATCTTCTTTCCAGGGAGTACATGCAGCTAAAAATATCCTCAAAATGAAGTTATCTGCTTTCTGGTCCTATAATCCCAATGCAGACATCACTTACTTAGACTTACAAACACGTCTGGAAGGAATGAGATAGAAGCTACAATTAAGCATTTAACTCAAATTTATTTATCAAATGCCCAATGAGCTATCTACTAGGACCTGAAGGAAAACTAGAGAAGAGAAAAACCTTGGTATTTTGTTGTCAGAGATGAAAAGTAAAGGTCTTCAAGAAGTGGTGAAGCCAATCAAGTGGAAGGCCAGGAGAGTCTAGGTAGAATATGAGTAGAGTTGAACCTCCGACTGACAGACTCTTTTTGACCAAACTTAAGCCAACCTTCTCTAAGCACTTTTCTCAGTAGACCTTATCCTTGGGCCTTGCCCTTACAACTGCATAACTCAATTTTAGCAAGAATCCTGCTAGTCAATTTAGTGGGAATGGCCAACCCTCATCCTCGGTATCAAATCTTTCTTGATATCTGATTAAAACCCTCATTCTCTCACCCATCAAAGTGGCAGCTGATTTATCCTGGGCTGCCTTCAGCAAGAATCCTGTTAGGTCTAGCCATCAAGAATTCCCCCCAGCCTTGAAATCTCCTCTTAGTCATTTCTCTCCATCCCTCCCCATAATCTGCTTCTTGCTATAAATTTGCACTAATCCTTGTAAAGTCCCTTCTTGCCTTCAAATTCTCACTGCTGTATTTGGAATTGAACCCAGTTCTATATTGACATCTCATTCCCTCTATTGTAATAGTTCCTGAACAAAATTGTCTTGTTTACCACTTTTACCAGCCAGCTACTCTCTGGCTCCGATTTTTTAAAACAGTCTCAGATATCTTTGGAAAGAAGATGGGGCAACATATTTCTAACAAATGAGTAAGGGTGAGAAGGTAGGAAAAGAACCAAAGAGGGAGGAAGTCTATCGGGGCTCATCAAGGGTCAAGAACACTCCAGTGTGTCTGTGTCATAGACAAGCTTCAACAAACTTCCCAACGTCCTTCAGATGAACAGAATTCTTACTTTTACATCTGCAGATTCTTTTCCTTTACTCTGCTCTCTGTATAATGCTTTCCAACAAGTTGGTCATTGGATTTTACTCTTTGCCCCGCCACTTTATTTCAACGTGTTCTTTAATCATGTTGCTCTCTTCAATGTTTTAAAATAATTTCTATTCTTGTGATGCAATCCATTTCCATCAGTCTTTAATTTGGTTAGTTAGAATTTGTCAAAACTTGGGACTGATGTCAGCGTCTCCCTTCTTAATAGGGAATCATAAAACAATCATTTTTTTGTGATTTTAATTTGTAAAGACACCCTTTGAATGTGATTTTTTTTTCTCTTGTGACTTTTTCATTCTGCATTTATTTCTTGATTCAGGATCTATTCTTGCTCATCTCCTTCACTGACTCCCTTGATCATCTTAGCTTGAAACCCAGCATGGAACATTTCATTTTCCGTAGCCTTTCTCTCTAATTGCTGCTCTAGATGTCTCTTCTTCTTTCTTTTCCAGTGGATTCAGCAGGACTGCCATCTGCTATTTACTCTTCAAAGAATGGGTTCTGTTTCCCAAGGAGGTGACTTGCAACATCAATCATGAACCTGTTTGCCTTTGCCTTTTTGCCATATCACTACCTGAAAAGCATCTAAAATTTTCTTTTCTCTTCAAACGCCTCCCCCCATCCCCATCCTCTGTCCTCTTCTGTTAATGGCTTTAGGTTCTTCCCTACATGTGGAGATGTTACCACTCAGGGTTGTAGATTCCTCCTTCATTCCAAGACCTTGAGGATGACTCAACTGTATCTGTCTCCATTTATTTTAACTTATTAATAAGAAGTTTGCTCAAATTTGTTCTTCTCTGGTCAAGAACCACCCTCTGCCTTATTGTTTTGTTTGAGTTTGTTTTGTTTTTAAGCAAGTTGCTTTTGTATTCTAGATACTCAGACTTTTCTCCACCATAGATTTCTGGAAGATTTTTCCAGTCTGTTCTTGGATATCCCTTATCCTTTTCAGGTTCTCTCTTGCCATAGTACTACTTCAAATTCATATACCTTTACCCAAAGTCCAAATCAGTCTCATATTGTAATATCCAGTACATCAGAGTGACTTTTGCTTATGTGTCACAGTGCCACTTATTTTCATCACCACTCTAAGTACTTGGGAAACCAAAGAGCCTTCTACCTTGCTGATCAAATGTGGTACCTGGTCCAGGTACTACTAACACTGCTTGGGAGCTACCACAGGACTGAGGTGAGGGGAGGCAAAAACCCCACATCCAAGGAGCGGCAGCTGCATGGGTGCAGGAGGGCCAAGAGGAGCTACTGCACATTCAAGGTCAGGAGGGGCGGCAGTGAGGAGATAGCCCTTATCCAAGGTAAGGAGCAATGGCTGCGCTTTGCTGGAGCAGCCGTGAAGAGATACCCCATGTCCAGGGTAAGAGAAACCCAAGTAAGACGGCAGGTGTGCAAGGGGGCATCAGAGGGCAGACACACTGAAACCATAATCACAGAAACTAGCCAATCTGATCACACAGACCACAGCCTTGCCTAACTCAATGAAACTAAGCCATGCCATGTGGGGCCAACCAAGATGAGAGGGTCATGGTGGAGAGGTCTGACAGAATGTGGTCCACTGGAGAAGGGAATGGTAAACCACTTCAGTATTCTTGCCTTGAGAACCCCATGAACAGTATGAAAAGGCAAAATGATAGGATACTGAAAGGGGAAATCCCCAGGTTGGTAGGTGCCCAATATGCTACGGGAGATCAGTGGAGAAATAACTCCAGAAAGAATGAAGGGATGGAGCCAAAGCAAAAACAATACCCAGTTGTGGATGTGACTGGTGATAGAAGCAAGGTCCAATGCTATAAACAGCAATATTGCATAGGAACCTGGAATGTTAGGTCCATGAATCAAGGCAAATTGGAAGTGGTCGAACAGGTGATGGCAAGAGTGAACATCGATATTCTAGGAGTCAGCGAATTAAAATGGACTAGAATGGGTGAATTTAACTCAGATGACCATTATATCTAATACTGCAGGCAGGAATCCCTTAGAAGAAATGGAATAGCCGTCATGGTCAACAAAAGAGTCTGAAATGCAGTACTTGGATGCAATCTCAAAAAAACAGAATGATCTCTGTTTGTTTCCAAGGCAAACCATTCAATATCACAGTAATTCAAGCCTATGCCCCAACCAGTAACACTGAAGAAGCTGAAGTTGAACGGTTCTATGAAGACCTCCAAGACCTTTTAGAACTAACACCCCAAAGATGTCCTTTTCATTCTAGGGGACTGGAATGAAAAAGTAGGAAGTCAAGAAACACATGGAGTAACAGGCAAATTTGGCCTTGGAGTATGGAATGAAGCAGGGCAAAAGCTAATAGAGTTTTGCCAAGAGAATGCATTGGTCATAGCAAACACCCTCTTTCATCAACACAGGAGAAAATGCTACACATGGACATCACCAGATGGTCAACACAGAAATCAGATTGATTATATTCTTTGCAGCTAAAGGTGGAGAAGCTCTATACAGTCAGCAAAAACAAGACCAGGAGCTGACTGTGGCTCAGATCATGAACTCCTTATTGCCGAATTCAGACTTATATTGAAGAAAGCGTGGAAAACCACCAGGCCATTCAGTTATGACCTAAATCAAATCCCTTATGATTATACAGTGGGAGTGAGAAATAGATTTAAGGGACTAGATCTGATGGACAGAGTGCCTGATGAACTATGGAATGAGGTTCATCACATTGTACAGGAGAGAGGGATCAAGACCATCCCCATGGAAAAGAAATGCAAAAAAGCAAAATGGCTGTCTGAGAAGAGCTTACAAATAGCTGTGAAAAGAAGAGAAGTGAAAAACAAAGAACAAAAGGAAAGATATAAGCATCTGAATGTAGAGTTCCAAAGAATAGCAAGGAGAGATAAGAAAACATTCCTCAGCGATCAATGCAAAGAAATAGAGGAAAACAACAGAATGGAAAAGACTAGAGATCTCTTCAAGAAAATTAGAGATACCAAAGGAACATTTCATGCAAAGATGGGCTCCATAAAGGAAATGTTATGGACCTAACAGAAGCAGAAGATATTAAGAAGAGGTGGCAAGAATACACAGAAGAACTGTACAAAAAAGATCTTCATGATCTGGATAATCACGATGGTGTGATCACTCATCTAGAGCCAGACATCCTGGAATGTGAAGTCAAGTGGGCCTTAGAAAGCATCAATACAAACAAAGCTAGTGGAGGTGATGGAATTCCAGTTGAACTATTTCTAATCCTGAAAGATGATGCTGTCAAAGTGCTGCACTCAATATGCCACAAAATTTGGAAAACTCAGCAGTGGCCACAGGACTGGAAAAGGTCAGTTTGCATTCCCATCCCAAAGAAAGGCAATGCCAAAGAATGCTCAAACTACCACACAATTGCACTCATCTCACACGCTAGTAAAGTGATACTCAAAATTCTCCAAGCCAGGCTTCAGCAGTACCTGAACTGTGAACTTCCAGATGTTCAAGCTGGTTTTAGAAAAGGCAGAGGAACCAGAGATTAAATTGCCAATATCCGCTGGATCATGGAAAAGCAAGAGAGTTCCAGAAAAACATCTATTTCTGCTTTATTGACTATGCCAAAGCCTTTGACTGTGTGGATCACAATCAACTGTGGAAAATTCTGAAAGAGATGGGAATACCAGACCACCTGACCTGCCTCTTGAGAAACCTATATACAGGTCAGGAAGCAACAGTTAGAACTGGACATGGAACAACAGACTGGTTCCAAGTAGGAAAAGGTGTACTTCAAGGCTGTATATTGTCACCCTGCTTATTTAACTTATATGCAGATTACATCATGAGAAACTCTGGAAGAAGCAGAAGCTGGAATCAAGATTGCAGGGAGAAATGTCAATAACCTCAGATATGCAGATGGCACCACCCGTATGGCAGATAGTGAAGAGGAGCTCAAAAGCCTCTTGATGAAAGTGAAAGAGGAGAGTGAAAAAGTTGGTGTAAAGCCCAACATTCAGAAAATGAAGATCATGGCATCTGGTCCCATCACTTCATGGGAAATAGATGGGGAAACAATGGAAACAGTGTCAGACTTTATTTTGGGGGGCTCCAAAATCACTGCAGATGGTGATTACAGCCATAAAATTAAAAGACACTTACCTCTTGGAATGAAAGTTATGAACCACCTAGATAGCATATTAAAAAGCAGAGACTTTACTTTGACATCAAAGGTCCATCTAGTCAAGGCTATGGTTTTTCCAGTGGTCATGTATGGATGTGAGAGTGGACTGTGAAGAAAGCTGAGTGCCGAAGAATTGATGCTTTGAACTGTGGTGTTGGAAAAGACTCTTGAGAGTCCCTTGGACTGCAAGGAGATCCAACTTGTCCATCCTAAAGGAGATCAGTCCTGGGTGTACATTGGAAGGACTGATGCTGAAGCTGAAACTCCAATACTTTGGCCACCTCACATGAAGAGGTGATTCATTGGAAAAGATCCTGATGCTGGGATGGATTGGGGGCAGGAGGAGAAGGGGATGACAGAGAATGAGATGGTTGGATGGCATCACCAACTCGATGGACATGAGTTTGGGTGAACTTTGGGAGTTGGTGATGGACAGGGAGGCCTGGCGTGCTGTAATTGATGGGGTCGCAAAGAGTCAGACACGACTGAGGGACTGAACTGAATTGAACTGAACTGAACTGGGAGGTTGTTAGAAAGGCAAGTGCTCAAGCTTAAACACAGATCTGAATTGTACCCTACATTTTAACAAGATTCTCTAGGTAGTATGTACTCACACTGAAGTTTAAGAAGTGCCAGTGTGCTGCAATATTCACAAACTCGAAAGTGTCTAAGAATTAACTGAGTGAGCTCAAGTATCCTGTGATTTGTATCCAACCCATCTTGCCTCAAAAACCTCCTAGATTTTCTTTGGGTTTACATATAGGTATTGAAGTCACTATTAATATTATTCTTTTTCCTTATTCAAATTTACCAAACACTCTCCTTCCCAACATACATCATGGTCGCATAGATTAACTTCTTTCCATGCCTCTGGGCAAATTTATTCCCCACTCTACTAATAGAAAACTAAAAAGAGAAATTACATGATTTTCTCAGAGTTACCCAGTTAGCTAGTCACAAGTTTTAATAGAATGAAAACAAGTACTCAAAATCCTTAACCCTTGGCTTAAAATTTGTACCATTATCATGCTGTTGTTTGTTTAATGTCCAATGCTATTAATGTTTTCCCCCATTTATCTCAATGTTTTTAATATTAAGATACGAATGTTAGATTATTGTTAAAGACACATTTGGAGAAATAATCATATCTGTAACATTCTATTCAAGTATACCTGGAAAGAAAGTAATCAAATGTAACTGAAGCTTTAGAAATTATATGTAAGAAAAGATGCAGTATTTCCTTAGAAATGCACAGAGGTTGGTTGTCAAATTTCACAAGGAAAAATATATTAAGCTCATATGTCTTTTGGAGAAGATTACTAGAACTACTCTGTGGTACGTGCCATCCTTTTAAACTGTCCCCTCATCCAGTTTGTCTTGATACACGTCCTCATTCCCCATAACACATCGATTAGCTTGCTACCTTTATCTTCAAAACAGTTCAAATGTTACTATTTTGTCTCTTCTTTATGTATTGTAAATGTCTCTAATATTGATATTGGAAACAGAGGCACAAATGAGGGACATTGAATCTTTTTGAACATTCACAAAAAATTATTAAGAACTACTATTTTCACAGTGAAAGTGGAATGAGAGTCTAATTTGAGAGTCTCAACAAGTCCATAAATAATTAGATATGATTTTATAATGTAGCAGCATGCAAAATAAATCTATTAGTTAGTAATTTTGGCAAGTAATTAGAAGATGAACATCTGTAGCTGAAATCAAAGTATGCTAATACTACATAATTTAAAATTCTGTTAAAATACCTCACTAGAGTTTTTTCATTTCTCTATTGCTCTTGAAAACCTTAATTATTGACACCATATGATTTTCAGTGTGGAAATAAATATTATGGATGAAGTCCAAATAGCAGCATGTAAATGGATATGAAATTTGGGAGCATGTGAAGGACTGAATTTGAATTTTGTATCTACAACTTATTGTATGACCTTGAATAAATGACAGAGTGAACTACTCCTGATTTACTTGGGAGTTCCCTGGTTTTAAAATTAAAAGCCCAGTGTCCAAAGAATCCTCTTTATCTTGAGTCAGTTACGATGGCTCTTCACACTGATAAGTGACTTAGGCTTCCTAAGTCTCAGATCCTTTATCTGAAACGTAGACAAGTGCAGTGTGTGCTCAGTTTCAGTCACTCAGTCGTGTCTGACTCTTTGCGACCCCATGAATCACAGCACGCCAGGCCTCCCTGTCCATCACCAACTCTTGGAGTTCACTCAGACTCACGTCCATTGAGTCAGTGATGCCATCCAGCCATCTCATCCTCTATCGTCCCCTTCTCCTCCTGCCCCCAATCCCTCTCAGCATCAGAGTCTTTACCAATGAGTCAACTCTTCGCATGAGGTGGCCAACGTATTGGAGTTTCAGCTTTAGCATCATTCCTTCCAAAGAAATCCCAGGGCTGATCTCCTTCAGAATGGACTGGTTGGATCTCCTTGAAGTCCAAGGGACTCTCCAGAGTCTTCTCCAACACCATAATTCAAAAGCATCAATTCTTCTGTGCTCAGCCTTCTTCACAGTCCAACTCTCACATCCATACATAACCACTGGAAAAACCATAGCCTTGACTAGATGGACCTTTGATGTCAAAGTAATGTCTCTGCTTTTGAATATGCTATCTAGGTTGGTCATAACTTTTCTTCCAAGGAGTAAACACCTTTTAATTTCATGGCTGCAGTCACCTTCTGCAGTGATTTTGGAGCCCCCAAAATAAAGTCAGCCACTGTTTCCAGTGTTTCCCCATCTATTTGCCATGAAGTGATGGGACCAGATGCCATGATCTTCATTTTCTGAATGTTGGGCTTTAAGCCAACTTTTTCACTCTCCTCTTTCGCCTGTATCAAGAGGCTTTTTAGTTCCTCTTCACTTTCTGCCATAAAGGTGGTGTCATCTGCATATCTGAGGTTATTGATATTTCTCCCGGCATTCTTGATTCCAGCTTGTGTTTCTTCCAGCCCAGCGTTTCTCATGATGTACTCTGCATATAAGTTAAATAAGCAGGGTGACAATATACAGCCTTGACATACTCCTTTTCCTATGTGGAAACAGTCTGTTGTCCAATGTCCAGTTCTAACTGTTGCTTCCTGACCTGCATACAGATTTCTCAAGAGACAGGTCAGGTGGTCTGGTATTTCCTAGAACTGATTGTCATTTCCTCCTCCAGGGGATCTTCCACACCCAGGGACTGAACCTGAGTCTTTGCATTTCCTGCATTGGCAGGCCAATTTTTTTTTTTTACCACTAGTGCAATATGTATACATATGAGATTTAAATCTTTTTTCTCTTTTCAGATATACCTATATTCTACCATGGTGCCTAAAAAAATTCATTCTTTAGCAGGTTATATACTATGATTATAATAGCTAAATCATAGTTATGATGAAGGAGAAAAATATCACAAGTTGATCAGCAGGATTTGCACTTTAAATACAAATTCACTAATTTAAATACAAAACCTCTTAGAGAGGTTTCTCTAAGAACCTGCAGTAAAATCAAATGTTGAGTGGAAAACAAAATGCAGCCTTGATTTATTAATAGTGAAAGGAGACAAGGGTTTGAGACATTCTGCAGTCTGGAAACTAAATCTTCAGTTTTTAAAAGTAGATGTTTTAGTAATATTATTTAGTCCACAATTGAAATGATGGAAATTCATGTCATTTTCCACTGAATCTCAACAGAAGTTTATGGGAGGATGTTCTTTAAACAAAATAACAGAGACGTCTTCCTGATTCATTTCCTGATCTTACTTAGTCAAGTTTTAATAAGAGTCTGTGGAATACTGAGACACCTGATTTCTGTGAAAGAACTCTGTTTATTCCATCATTCCTGTAATCCTCAAATAATCACACACTGGACGCCTTCTCCATATTAGGAACTGAACCCGATATTGTGGGTATAAGGTTATCATCCCTGCCCTTGAGGAGCTCATGATTTAAGGAGGGAGTCAGGTGAGGTATAGAGTCAGATGGTTAAAGTACAATTTGATACATACTAGAAGAGAATTCTGAATAGTACTATGGAGACAAAAATAAAGAACAGGTATTTGCCCAAAGGAGTTTGGAAGGCTCCAGGGCTTGTGACACTTGAGTAGAGTCTGTAAAGATGAATTAGACACCACCAAGCATAAGAGGGTTAGAAAAACACCCCATAAAGGAAAGAGCATATCCAAATGCAAGAAGGCTTGACAAAGCCTCTCATCTTTGACAGAAAGCTATGATGGCAGAATATATGCGTCAAGATCAGAAAGATGGGCAGAAATGAATTTTCAGAGACTTTAATAACATATTAAGGCCTCTCAGTCTTTTTCTTTTAGGTATTAGGGAAACATGAAAATTCTTTAGGGAGGGAGTCAAAAGTCTGGGTTCTTATCTTTGAAAAAAGTAACTTTGACAGACATATATTACAGGATTTAGTAAGATAGGGAAGATTAGCAGTAAGAAGCTCAGGGAGAAGACTATTATATTGATCAGGAGACTTGAAAAAAAATCCAGGCAAGCTAGTGGTCATTGAACTGGGTTGGGTGGAGAGCAGGGTAGAGATTGGATATTTTCTATCAGACTCTTGGCCCATTGAATGTTGAGAAGGAAGTGATACGAGGCAAATTTGTTTAGACAACAGGATGGATGGAGCTTTCTAGATGGGATTTTCCTGGGTTAAGCTATCTATAGCATGTTCAGAGTCATAAAAAGAGTCTGTTTTTGACCATGAGGATGGTTGGGGCTGCTGTGACTTTGAAGATATGGAATTAAAAAGAAGAATAAAGCTTATTTTAAACAATGAGGGAAAACCGAATAATCTTAAAGTCTATGAATTCCTGGAGGAAAGAAACTGATCCAGAAAGAATAGGATTCAGGTTGTCACGGTGAGCCCAGGGTACAGAAATCTTATGGTGACAGCGTACACTGGCACAGAACGTGCATTTGAAACTTCAAACAGGCTGCTTTTAACTTAGAGATAGGGCCACTCCTTCACAGAGTGTCTAATGCTTTCCAGGACCCCAAGCAATAGTCAACATTTATCTTGGGTTAAATCTAGAGTCTTTGAATTCAGTAAAAGGATTGTCTCTTAGAGAATCAAGCCAGCAAACAGTACTATGGCAACTGGAATGCATGAAGAGAAAAGTGTGCCTTTGGGTGCTGGCAAAGCTTAAAGAACCTAGATGAAATCTTTAAGTAAACAAAAGTAGAGCAATGAACTACAGCAAATTAATAGATAAAAGTGTTGTAAGTGGAAGGGATTTACCAGAATCCCCTTTTAAACCAGGCCACAGAGCCATCTTAACAAGCTATAAATACTTGTAAAATGTAAATAACTATTATAATAAAAGAGAAGCTGGCACAGTTAGGCCAATTTCAAGGGAAGTAGATGAAAATGGGCAAGAAACAACTGGTACTGGGAGCTCTCGGTGGATGAAGTTGAAAGGATGAGGTTACCTGGAAAAGAAAAAGTGCCATGTTGATCAGTGAAAGAAACATTTTTCTTTATAAAATCCTGATTTGAAAAAATACAAATACATGTTCATTATCACAAATGAAACAATAAAAGAATATAAGCAAGAAAAAAAATTTCCAGTTCACTACCCACCACTACTTGCATACTTCTGGAAGTAGAAGATTAACTCTGTCTTTTACAAATCCTTATACAGATAAGTGGGTATGTGTGGCAATGTTTTTACAGAACCAAGATATGACCACATTTGTTTGCAACTGTCTTTTTTCATTTTGCAACGGATTATGGCAGCTCTTTAGTTGAGCAGGCAAAGATTTATTCAGGCAAAGATTTATTCCATCCACGATGAGCACTCCAATTGTTTCCAGTGTTGCCATTAAAAGCAGCGGTGCAAACAAAGAAAAACATTGTAGGTACTTTTACACACGGCACTATCATTTTGGTAGAGCAAAACAAATGGCTTATAAAATTTTAATTATAATAGATATTTCAAACTATTTTCAAGAAAAGTTTCAGCTAATACCCTCTTACTAGCAATATGATTAAGAAAGTTTGTTTTCTCACATTATTAGACTTGAAAGTTATAGGTCTTTTATTATTGTTGCAACTTGCATTTTCCTGAATTTTCCTTTGAACGCTCGTTGACACCTTTGAAATACAATTTTAGTCTTTGAATTGTCTCTCCTGTGAATTACCTGTCCATCTCTTTTACCAACTGATGCTTTCCATTTTGATTGTTTTGTATCAATTTGTAGGAAGTCTTTATATATTCTGGAACATAGGTCAGCTCCTAATTTATTCAGGTTTTCTTTTATAGTTTATTTCATATAGGCAACTTACCTATATTACTAATTTTGTCACTAGGTATTTATAGTTCTTTTGTATTTCGATCTTTTGTCGTTTTATTAAGAATTAGAGCACATCTGTACAAAAGTGCAAGAAAATATAAATGTACAATTCAGTGAATCAATACCAAGCACTCATCTAAGTAACTATTTTTGGTGCTTTTAAGTCAGAAAATAGGTTATCTCAACCACCCAAACTGCTCTCTGATATGCTACCTCCAAATTGCTAACTCTTCCTTCTCCCAAAAGGTCACTCCTTTCTTAACTTTGAATGCTATATACTTTTGCTTTTTGTGCATTATTTCAATTAAACTATATCCACAAGGAATAATATGATGTCTGTTCTTTTCTGTCTGACTATTTGGGGGCAGTATTATGTATTTCAGGCTTCCCTTGTGGCTCAGCTGGGAAAGAATCCACCTGCAATGAGGGAGACCTGGGTTTTACCCTTGGGTTAGAAGGATCCCCTGGAGAAGGGAAAGGCTACCCACTCCAGTATTCTGGCCTGGAGAATTCCATGGACTATAGTCCATGGGGTAACAAAAAGTCAGTAACACAATGACCGAGTGACTTTCACTTCTGTATTTCAGATCCATGGTGTGCATACTTAGATACTTTATTTTCACTATTCTATATATCCACTCTATTGTTGATAGGCATAAAGATTGTTGTCAGTTTTGGATTACTATATATGCAATTGTTGATTTTTATCTGTGTTTACCTAATGATTAGTGGTGTTGAACATTTTTTGTGTGTGGTTATCGGCCATCCATGTCTTTGGATAAATATTAATTCAAGTCTTTTGCACATTTTTTAATAAGTTTATTTGTTTGTTGTTAAATTTTAAGATGTCTCCAATATTGGATATCAACCTCTTATCAAATTATTTGCAAATATTTTTTCCCATTTCATGGATCACCTTTTTACTATGTTGATAGTATTCTTCAATGTACAAACATTTGTAAATTTTCCAGGCGAGAACACTGGAGTGGGCTGCCATTTCCTTTTCCAATGCATGAAAGTGAAAAGTGAAAGTGAAGTCATTCAGTCGTATCCGACTCTGTGCGACCCCATAGACGGCTGCCCACCAGGCTCCTCTGTTCATGGGATTTTCCAGGCAAGAGTACTGGAGTGGGATGCTATTGCCTTCTCTGAACTTTTATTAAATTCAGTTTGTTTAATTTCGCTTTTATTGTCTTGATATTTCTGTCATATCAAAAAAAAAGAATACTGCCAGATCCAATATTGTGAAGTTTGCCTTATGTTATCGTCTAATAGTTTTTATTGTTTTGGGTATTACAAATAGGTATTTGATCCATTTTAAGTCAACTTAAGCATATATGATAGGTAAAGTCCACGTTCATTCTTTTGCACTTGTATATCCAATTTCAAATGATCTTAGAAGCCTTGTTGGAAATAATTTGATTATTTATGTAAGGGTTTATTTCTGGGCTCTCTTTTCTAATCCATTTGTCTATATGTACTTACACCAACATCACACCATTTTGATTATCTTTACAGTAAGGTTGTATCTTTGTAGTAAGTTTTGAAATCTGAAAGTATAGATCCTCCAATTTTGATCTTTTTCAAAATTGTTTTGTCTTTTTGGGATCCCTTGAAATTGCATATGAATTTCAGATGGACTTTTCTATTTCTCAAAAAAATGTCATTAAAATTTTGATTGGGATTTCATTGACTCTGTAGATCATTTTGATAAATGTTGACATCTTAATATTCAATCTTCCAATCTATGAACATGGATTGTATTTACTTTTGATTTTCATTTCTTTCAGCGATGTTTTAGAGGGTTGCTATGTGCATGCCAAGTTGCTTCAGTTGTGTCCCACTTCTTACAACCCCATTTTCTGTAGCCCACCAGGCTCCTCTGTCCATGGGGATTCTCCAGGCAAGAATACTGGAGTAGGTTGCCATGCCCTCCTCCAGGGGATCTTCCTGACCCAGAATCGAACCTGCATCTCTTATGTCGCCTGCATTGACAGACAGGTTATTTACCACCAATGTCACCTAGGAAGCCCATAGCATCCTTATATGCTATTGTAAATTGAATCATTTTCTTAATTTCCCTTTCAGAGTGTTCACTGTTACTGTAGAAAATGCAGCTGACTTTTGTGTGTTGACTTTGACTTGGTACTCCACAACTTAGCTAAATTTGTTTTATTAGCTCAAACAAAAATTTTTTATATATGTAAAAGATCATATGATCTAACAGAGATCATTTTACTTTTTCCTTTTTAATTTGAATACCTTCTTATTTATTTTTTTCTTGCCCAATTGCTATTTAGGACATCCAGTACTATGTAAAATAGAAGTGGTGAAAGAAATCATCCTTGCCTTGTTTTCTGATCTTAGGAGTAAAGCTTTCAGTATTTCACTGTTGAGTATAATGTTCACTGTGGATTTTTCATGCATTGATTTTATTATGTTGGGGTATTTTCTTCTATTTCTGTGTTTTCTTTATATCATGAAATGTTGAATTGTATCAAATGTTTCTTTCTGCATCAAATGAGGTGATCATGTGTTTTTTTTCTCTTCATCCTGTTAAGCGATGTATTCCATTGATCAACTTTCACATGTTGAATGTTCCTTGGATTCCAGAAATAAATTCTATAAGGTCATGGTTCATAATCCTTTACACTGTTGAATTTAGTTTGCAAGTATTTTTTTAAAGAATTTTTGCTATTTTTCTAGGTACCTTTGCTGTACAACAAATTGAATCAGTTAAACATATACATATATGCATTATTTTTCAGATTGTACAACAAATTGAATCAGTTAAACATATACATATATGCATTATTTTTCAGATTTTCTTCCCATTTAGTTTACTACAGAGCATTGAGTAGAGTTTCCTGTGCTGTACAGTAGGTTCTCACTGGTTATACATTTTATATATTGATAATAGTATACACATGTCAATCTCAGTCTCCCAATTCATCATGTGTATCAGCTTAGATCTTGTTATTGAGCATTATAGCAATAAGTAGATAAACACTAGCAGTGCTCTTGGGGCACTGTGTCAGCTCATAAAAAAATAAATAGTATTATTGTTATGATTTTTTGTTTTTATATAATATTCAGAAACATGGGAATATGTTTTATTTTATCCTAGGATTTATTACCAAGCTCTGATTTTAGAGTTGAATTTTAATAGCAACCATTGGCCAAAGTATTATTAAATCCATTATACTAACCACACTTTATTAGTTTTAAGCTACATCTAACTCATAACTAAAAGTATATGAGTAGTATTTCTGTTGGTTGAATTGATAAATTTGATGTTAAAATTAATTATAATTATTATGATTTTGTAATAGTGGCTAATAGTTGTTACACCAAGGATTAACTGTTGGGAATTTGCAACGATTGACAAGTCCCAGAGTGATGAACACGTCTTACTACTCAGAAACAGAGAAGGCACTAGTGCGTTCCTTTGAAATCACGCAAATGCAAGAGGGAAGGGGTTACTTGACAGTGATGGATTGATTAGAGAATGAATACTTAATCCTTGAATAATTAAAATTTTGTCCAATTTTTGTTTGTTTTAGGTCTTGCCTTCTCAAGAAAGTAAGGCTGATTGTCTCAGAAGAAAACCAAGCGTGTGTCATGCAAGAGTACTGGAGTGGGGTGCCATTGCCTTCTCCACATTCTAAGAGTGTATCTCTTGTCAAAGTCAGTGAAACAGGGCTTTGCTTTGATGGTGTCTCCTCAAGTGGAGAAAAGCTTGGATGTTTTTCTTTTTCTCCAGTATGTTTGATTATGTGGATCCGGGTGCTGAGTAGATAAGAAAGGGGATTTAACCAAGGTTATGGGTATAGCTACCCAGGTGAGGACAATGGGAATGAAAATAAGTGTCAAGTAATGATTGTAATGCGGATAATGAAATCAAAAGTAAATGAGAAGTATGACTATGACTGTAAAGAAAGTTGAGTGCCGAAGAATTGATGCTTTTGAACTGTGGAGTTGGAAAAGACTCTTGAAAGTCTCTTGGACTGCAAGGAGATCCAACCAGTCCATCCTAAAGGAAATCAGTCCTGAATATTTATTGGAAGGACTGATGCTGAAGCTGAAACTCCAGTACTTTGTCCACCTGATGTGAAGAACTGACTCACTGGAAAAGACTCTGATGCTGGGAACGATTGAAGGCAGGAGGAGAAGGCGGTGAGAGAAGATGAGATGGTTGGATGGCATCACTAACTCGATATATATGAGTTTGAGCAAGCTCCAGAAGTTGGTGATGGACAGGGAAGGCTGGCATGCTGCAGTCCATGGGGTCTCTAAAAGTCAGACATGACTGAGTGATTGAACTGAACTGAACAGACTGATGGACATGACAGGAACAGTGAAAAGGTCACAGGGCAAGTAATTATAGGATTGCCAGAGATGGGATACTAGGGAAATACAGATCAAAAGTGGGCCAACTGGGACTTCCCTGCTGGTCCAGGGGCTCAGACTCTGCACTCCCAATGCAGGGGGCCTGGGTTTGATCCCTGATCAGAGAACTAGATCCCACATGCCACAACTAAAGATCCCCCAAGCTGTAATGAAGATCAAAGGTTCTGCACATCATGACTAAGACCTGGAGCTGCCAAATAAATAAATAAATAAATATATTTTTAAAATGGGCTAACTGAAATTAAGAAAAAGGAGTGGCACTTGTTGATAATGACCAACTCTAAACTATGACTTGGGGCTTCCCTGATAGCTCTACTGGTAAAGAATCGGCCTGCATTCCAGGAGACTGTGGTTCAGTTTCTGGGTCAGGAAGATCTGCTGGAGAAGGGACAGCCTGACTATGAGAATAGCTAACTGGAAGAGAGTGATGGAGAAAGAAAAAGAAAAAAAGTGGATGTGAAGGAACAAATAAGCCAGAAAATTGGAAAGATAATTTATGTGGCTGTTGAGATCATCATTAATGATCAGATAAGAAATGTTGGAAAGAATGACTGAGGTAAGAAACTCTTTAAAAAATGAATAGAGTAACCTAGGGCCTAATAGATGAGAACATTCAAAAACTGGTATAGTATTCAGATTACAAGACATTTGATGGAAGATGTTTTTATGGAGAGAGTGAGAGAGAGTGGTCTGGAAGGAGCAACTTCTGAAAGAGAAGAGAAGATACCTGGTTGGAGTGATTGGGAGAGCGAAAAAAAAAAAGCAGTCTAGGATTATGAAGGATGTGGGAGAAAACACAGTCACAACTTGTGAGGGCTGTCAAGTAAACAGTGACTTCAAGGGGAAGATGTAATTCAACTAAAGTTAAAAAAATAAAGGCAGAGGGTCAAAATTAAAGGTAGCAAATTTTGTTGATGACTGACAGTGAGTCAGTTACAAGATACCCAGTGATTTGTCAACTGCACAAGAAATGGTTGTGGATTGGCCTCTAAGGTTTTATTTTTAAAACTGCACACACTTATCATTTTTCATATGTATTCACAGATTTGGAGGTAGAGACACAGGGATGCCAAATTTTCATAACTGGTCTGAATATAAAACACACAGAGCCTTGTCTTGGCTCCAATGATAGACATCCCTATTGTAAACATCTTTTTGAATTTGATTTTACTTTTCAGAAGAGAGGTCATAAGCAGGCATAAAAGCCACAATTCAGCAAACTGCCTGAAGGGAAAGATGTGAAAAACAATGATGAAAAACAACCACTTGGACAGGTCAAGAAATGATAACTCAGAGGACATTGAAGAGCTTCCACCCAATTTCCCTAAGTTCCAGGAAGTTTTCTCAGGAGAAATGGTGATTCTTGAAAATCACATCATTCTTAGGATAGTAGAGACTTCTGGTCAGCATATGTGACTTTAGGGAGAAATAAATAATTCACATTTTATTAAAAAAATAACTAAAGATGCATGTGTGCGTACTCAGTCATGTCTGACTCTTTGAAACCCTTTGGACTGTAGCCCATCAGGCTTCTCTGTCCATGGGATTTTTCAGGCAAGAAAACTGAAGTGGGTTGTCATTTCTTCCTCCAGGGGATTCTTTCTGACCCAGGGATCAAACCCATGTCTCTTGTGTCTCTTGCATTGCAGGCAGATTTTACCACTGAGTCATTGGGGAAGCCCAACTAAAAATGACTCTTTAATGAAAAAAAAGTCATAAAGTTAGGAAATCGACATATGTCTTGTCTTCCCAAATTCATTCAGGACTCAGCGAATAAAAAGTGGAGGTAACAACATAATCATAAGGGGCCTATTTTAGTTCTCCGGTCTTTCCAGACTTGCATTAGTGTCTGAAACAGTTATCTTATTTCATTGTCTATGATGTGTGCCAATGTACTTGTATAAAATTTCCTTAGTAAAGCAAAAGGGAATGCTTCATTCTGGAAACAGAGTGGATATCCCTCATATTATGGAAACAGAGTGGATATTCAAACACTGAATTGATTTGAAAAACATCAATAGTTCTTATTTTCCAAATTTTACATTTTTTACAACATGAGTACTAATACCAGGAAAAGTTTCAGAGAGTAAAAAGAACTTTTAAAAAAGATTAAGCAAAATATTAAAAAATAATATTATTGAAAGTTGCTGAGAGTAGATATCAAATATCATCAGCACCAAAAAAATAAAAAACTAATAATTCTGTGAGGGGACTATAGTCATTGTTTCACAATATACATGTGCATCAAATCACCATATTGTACACCTTAAGCAATAATATCACAGTAAAACTGGAAAATAGAAAAAATAATCTGCAGAACTAAGTAAAAATAAACAAAAATGAATATAGACATGTTTGTCATTAGTGTTTGTAACTCATCATTTTTTTTCTTCTTAGCATTACTTGATAGTAGTTATGTGAAAAAATTTCATCTCTGGGCAGTAGATGGTTGAATTTCTTGGGTGTATGATGAATGCACTGATGAATTTTCCACAAAGAAAGTGTCAGCCTTTAAATGTGTCTAAAAACAAGCTTTCTTATTGTCCTTTGCCAGCATCACTTTCAAACAAACAACAGCCTGTCAACAAGGAGTTCAAAGCATATTGCATTTTTATTGAATTCTCTCTCAGAATTACCAAAAATGGGGAAATGGAGAAAATATTCTTAACACTTGGAAAAAACTTCTCATATATGTCCTTTCATCACATCCCTTATTTTAAAGTGTCTCCCAGCAAGAAGTGGCCCTCTCAAATGTCTCTTCTTCTTTCTGATCTTCCCTAAAACTTTCCCTTCACCTTTGCTTGTGTGAACCTTAGATGTCTTTTTCCCTCCATTGCCTTTATTCTACCCCCTCATCTGTTACAATCTTCATTTACATAAAAGTATCCAGAAACCCCTTAGCAAGACTGAATATTCTTTAGCTGAAGTGCGGAGGAAACTAGGCTGTGAAAACTCAAGGTTTAATATCTTTACTCTTGGCCAATTAAATTGTAGAGAGGGCTTGAGTTGAAGGTGGTGAGAAAAATTTTTCACTTGATCTTTAAGATTTTCTACTAAAAAACTAATGAGACGTGTTTACAGTAAGTCAGTGCTCATTCTTTGTTTAGTTCAAATTGGAACACAGATGAAAACTCAAGGCCTTCATTCCATATATGGATTAATTCCTTATCCAGACACTCTTTCGCTCCTGCTCACTAAGATCCCTGGATCTTAGGGATTTTCTCACTGTCATCCCCATGGAAGAGAAAAGAGTACTCAAGGAGACATTTCCAACACAGAGCTCTGTAGAAAGTTGAGGGAAAAAGGAACTACTATTTTCCAGAAGGTCCTTAAAGTGAAACAGACCACAAATTCTCTAATTAGCAAGAGCAGACCCAAGGCAAGCAGGCAGCCTGCTGTTTATCTGAGGACTAGGAAGGAGACCAGCTGGCTTTCCCTCAAAGATAACAAATACTATTTATTGCTCTGTGAAAGAATCTTGCCAGATTAAGCGTATTTGCAAAAAAGAAGAAAAAATAAAGCTCACATTGGTATTTTTTAAACTCTTGAAGAAAATTAGATTGTTATAAGAAGTTGCTCTGGACGTCAAGCTAACTATGTACTGCTCCTTTCCTTCAGTACAAAATGAAAATAGCAATACTGAGCCTACCCAGCCTCTCGAGTTTGTTGTATCACGTAAGATAATTATTCTGATGGCATTAGAATAAATAAGCTCTAGGTTTTTATCTATGTTCTACAAAGTATTGCTCTGTAGCTGATTATTGCCATTATTATTATCAGGCCAGTCTATAAAGTTTGCTTTCCTGAAATAAAATTAATAGGAAGGTTTGAACACCAGGCCCTCATGGAGCATGTAGAGCATTTTAGAAAATATTTGAATATTAAATAATCATTTAAAAATCAGTTGGTTGCAATATTAGCTTTGAGGCTACTAGGTTATAGTGTACATTTAGTATGTATAATGAAGTTTTTTCGATGTTAGCATATGTGATAACAGAGACAAAATTCTGTGAAAAAAAATTAACTAATGAGATGCACATAATACCAAAAGAAAAAAAAAAGGAAAAGAAAAATAGAAACAACTGCTTCTATAGCAGAGGATCTTAATGTAAATAAAAGCAAAATGCAAGCTGAGAGATCACCAAAATAAGAAGTAGATCTAAACTTATACATGACCTTTCCTATTGAATTAGAAAACAAAGAAAACCATTTTAATGTAAATATACCATTTATGGACTTCCCTTGTAGCTCAGTCGGTAAAGAATCTGCCTGCAATGCAGGAGACCCAGGTTTGATTTATGGGTGGGGAAGATCCCCTGGAGAAAGAAATGACAACCCACTCTAGTATTCTTGCCTGGAGAATCCCATGGACAGAGGAGCCTGGAGGGCTACAGTCCATGGGACTGCGAGAGTCAAACATGACTTAGCAACTGACTAAACCAGCAACCCCACTGTCATACCATTTATGATATGTACAAAAATGCAAAAATGTTCTTTGTAAGTCAACAACTGTTGATGTTGCTTCATATCACCAATAACTGTTCTATGTCAGGTCAGTTAGAAGAGACCCCAGTAATGTCCTAGGTTTTTTTCCTGGGATCGAGGCTACTACTGAGATTCAGACTGAGAGAATTCTTTATTGTGTTTGGAAATGTTTGGCATCCTTGTTCTCAGGGAAACAAACTTTAGGAGGTTCTTCTATTCATTTGGGGAAAATTGCCAAAATATCTTTCCCAACTCTAGTACCCCATAGTATCAAAATATTTGGGCAATTTTCTCAAAATGACTGGGAGAGCCTCCCCAAAGTCAACTTCCCAAGAGCCACTTTGTGTTCCGTGTCAGTAAACAGAGTCCCAAGAAGTTAATTGATTCTCCAAAAGCTACAGAGTGGCAGACCTGGGAAGTGACTTTTCCATTTTGGTGCTTTTCCACTGCCTCAAGCTGCCTCCCTTCCAAGTCCCCTGAAAGTGTAATTGGACCAGCTCTGGAAAACTACACAACAAACTTCTGACAGAGATAATGTTTCTGCAGTGGGAATGAAGAGACAGCAGTGAAGAGAATTTTACCTTCTCTCCATCTTCCTGCAACTTTTTTTTTTTTTAAGAATTCACAATAAGTGTGCATTAGATTTGTGATTTTTAAAATAAAATAAATTCTATTTGGTGATTTTTGTTGTTGTTGTTATTCCCAAGACAGTTGGAGAGAATATTTTGTAACACTCTGTGGAGTATTTCTTTCCATTTTTATACATTGAAAGAAATGACACATAATACTCTTCTGGAGTATTATTTTTCTCTAGTATGATTTTTCTACATGCTTATCGCTTCTACTCTCTCTGTTCGTTTTAAATATAAAGAATTCTGAGTAGGATTTTCCTTCCATTTGATTTTTTCATTTTTTTCTCCTATTATCTTACTGTACAATGTTGACAAATTATTCTACATTTCATATATTAGTGCCTGTGTACTGAAAAAATAAGGCAAAATTGTGGCAGAATAAAATAGGTTGGGCCACTGAAAATGGAAAGGGCAAAATAAAAAGGGTTTCAATCACACATTTACAGATGTGTTTTTTCAATAAAGGCAGAGAAGGCAGACTAGATTGAGTCATTTCTAATACTGACAAGATACCCATTTGAGAATCAATAGCATTCCTTACTGATGTAAGGTCACTAGTTTATTTTACCAGATGAAGACCTCCCTCTTAAGTGGTGAACAGATCACACTCTTTGGGGCATTAATAATTTCTTCATATATTTTCTTCACCAAAGACTTTCATCCTGTATAAATTCAGAAGAGAATCGGCTGAACTAAAAAGAAACTCAGTGTACAATCAAGACCTGTCCTCCAGAACTGAGCCAACCTCTCTCTCCTTCTCCCTCCACATGCACACTTGCTGGGACTTAGCGTCTCCTTTGAATTTATTGTTGTCATAGAAACATGTGTTCCTAGTTGACCTTTTGTTTTTCAAGGGGAAAGATAAACATACCACCCACTTCGGGGACCCAGCGAGAAGCTATTCCCAGAGAACTGCACCTTCCCAGCTGCAGAGTCTGACTCGCACAGAGAAGCAGCCATCTCCCAGCCTTGGCAGCAACAGGCAGGGAATGGACACCAGCTGTACTGGGGCTGGAGCTTCGTGAACCCTTTCCTATTAGGACACATCCTGTCTGTCTTTAGGAGGGAAGGCATGCTTCAGGTCAAATAAAGAACAGCCTTATGCAATACAACCCCTTAGGATCCATCTTTTGAAAATAACAGCAGACAGGCCATCGGAGGTAAAGAGTAAATAATAAAATATCTCCCATTGGACATAATGGAAATATACTGCATGTTATAGATGAGAATTTTTAAAGGGAAGACAATTCTAAGGTTTGTAAGTCCTGCATACTGCAAATGGATTTTAGACTTGGAAGACACGTTAGGTACTGAGGATTAGAATCCAGACCCAAATCAAGCCATGATGCATCTACATATACAGAGTTATTGTGTAGAGTTTTTAAAAAAGTGCCGCCCCTGGGGATGTACCACTGGGTGCTTTTGTGTAATGTATCAGCTGCCTAAGGACCATATGAGAGAGCTCTGCTGGTAGATCTGTCTGTACGCTTGGCATCTTACTTAGCTGTTTCAGAAACATCTCAGACTCAACATAGAACTCTTGGTTTCTTCCACAAACCTGATTATCCTCCATACCCGTCCCTATTGCAGTAAATGGAAGGCAAGTACATCCAGTTGTTTAAGCCAAACTTGTGACTATTACAGAGCCTCCCCTTTCCCCTTGGGAGCCTCTGACCTGTTTGCCACATTTTAACTGTCAGAAAGCTCATCAGCCTCACCTCTAGTGTGCTTCTGGAATATGCCATCTTCCAATAGCCTCTAGATAATCACCTTTCTCCCATACATTCCACTGGCATATTTCATTTTCCCCGCAGCAACCACAGTGTTCTTTGACAGAGTGAACCAGGTTAGGTCATTTTTCCTACTAAAACCCTTAAGTGTCTTCCAGATATTTTGGAGTTAAATTCAGCTGTTTATTGTGACCCAATAGTCATGTACGGATGTGAGAGTTGGGCAGTAAGAAAGCAAAGCACCAAAGGATTGATGCTTTTGCACTGTGGTATTGGAGAAGACTCTTGAGAGTCCCTTGGACTGCAAGGAGATCAAACCAGTCAATCCAAAAGGAAATCAACCCTGAATATTCTTTGGAGGGACTGATGCTGAAGCTGAAGCTCCATTACTTTGCCCACCTGATGCAAACAACTGACTTTCCTGATGTTAGGAAAGATTGAAGGCAGAAGGAGAAGAAGGCAGCAGAGGATGAGATGGTTGGATGGAGTCACCAATTCGATGGCTATGAACTTGGGCAAACTCTGGGAGATGGTGAAGGATAGGGAACCCTGGCATGCTGCAGTCCATGGGGTCGGCAGGAAAGAGTTTGACACGACTTGTCAACTGAACAACAATTGTGGCCTAAAAGGTCATGCACGGCCTGACCCCTGTTTAGCTCTCCACCCTCCTTTCACCATTATCTACCTTACTCTTTGCACTTCGTGTTGTGATGTACTCAGTTGTGTCTGACTCTTTGCAACACCATGGACTGTAGCCCGCCTGGCCCCTCTGTCCATGAGGTTTTCAGGCAAGAATACTGAAGTAGGTTGCCATTTCCTCCTCCAGGGGATCTTCCTGACCCAGGGATCGAACCCCCATCTCCTGAGTATCCTCCACTGCAGGTGGACTCTTTACCGCTGAGCCACAGGGGAAGGCCTGTGCACTTCATACCCTCCCCTCAAACATACCAAACAATTTCCTTCTCAGAGATTTACACATGCTGACACTCCGCCTAAACTGTTTTTTTCCCCTAGAACTTTCACGTGATACCCAACCTCACTTCACTCAGCTCTGTGCACTAGGGGCACCTCTTCAGAAAGGCTTTCCCTCACAATACTCTTTATAATGAAGATTATTAAGAAAATGAAAACACTTAAAGAAATAAAACCCTTTCCTTGTTACTATTACATCACTCAGTGTATTTTCTCTACACCAGTCATTGCATTTTGAGGTCATCTTTCTGTTTTCCTATTTATTGACCTTTTTACCCTACTAGAAGGTAGGCACTTTGTCTGTCCCTAGAATGGTGCTAGGCAACATTCTGAACCATACCTATGCACTTAACCATACCTATTTTCATAGGTGGAAATTATTCCCAACATTGTGGAAAAATTAATTTATCCTGTCTATCCTCCATGACACTTTAGTTCCCTTTCTTTTTTACTCTTCCATTTTGGTCTTCTTACTTCTTGAAGAGAAGCACAACTGAGGCTTACTGCAAAAGGAAAAAAAAATGGGTTAATCTGTAAGTGACTTGGTGTAACTCCTAAGTGGTAAACCAGGACCCTAGATCACCATTCCCCGAAGAATCCTTCTCAGGAAAGCACCTTGCTTTAAAGATTTAGAAACATCTTGCCATGCCTGCTTTGGCATAGAAGAGGGAACAAACATGCTTGAACTCACTACGTGCTTCAGGGCAAATGTGTATAATTTAATATACCACATTCTGAAAACTTCTTTCTCCGGGAATACAGACACACAACCAACCAAACAGAACACACCCTTTATTGAGTCTAATTAGCTCCTGGGTGGTCTGGCACTAGAATCCTCGCGTTGATAGCTTAAGTGTATTCTTCATACTGTCTTGAACCCAAAGAAATCAAAGATTGACTTATTATATTATTTTATACATTGTTAGCATTAAAAGGATAACTTCAAGCATAATCTTCACAGATGATTTTATTATAAAACAATAAATACCTATCTATGCCTATGTTTTTAATTCTTCTATAGCCATTGACAACAAGCTTTTCACAGTTGTACTGTGCTATGTTTTAAGTTGCTTCAGTCATATCCAGCTCTTTGTAACCCTATGGATTGTACCCCACCATGCTCCTCTGTCCATGGGATTCTCCAGGTAAGAATACTGGAGTGGGTTGCCATGCCCTCCTCCAGGGGATCTTCCTGACCCAGGATCAAACCTGCGTCTCATGTCTCCTACGTTGCCAAGCAGTTTTTTTTTTTTCACCACTAGCACCACCTGGGAAGCCCTTTCGGAGTTGCATCTTGGTCTTTATTATCATTATCATTTATTTCTAAAAATGTCTTCATTTCCCAAAATATAAAATATTTTCTCTTTTTCTCATAATTTTATTGAGCTCCCATAAACTCTATACGTGTAACTTATTTGTTCATTCTCCTTTCTATATCTCAATATACATTAGGTGATTCCAGGTGTCTTTGAGACAGCCCATTTAGAAATCAAGCACATGTCAGTGTGATTTCCTCCATCATATCTCCTCCTAAGGCAGTCTCTGGCTTTTTCTATGGAATTCCATTTCTTCATAACCTGGTGGTTTAGAAACTTTAATTCTCCAAATTCTTTGAAGTTCCAAGGTGAAGTATCAAAGAGTATTATATGGTGAGGAGGGGGAGAGGGGCAGAGAGCAAGGCTGTGAGATTCTCCCATGTTTCCATCCACCAGAGAAGATATTTATTGCTTTTAAATGTTAGGCTTCTGAATAGTATTTTGAAGAAATTATTCCTACCCCCCAAAATATGAAAACTGTCATTTGGCTCATGATTTGTGCAACTCTGAATAACACAAGGTAAGCATTGGGTTGAGGTGGGTTTAGTACACCTGAAGCTATCCAAGGAACTTGGGTTTACAAGGCACTTGGGTTTACACCTCCTGGAGGCCTGGAAACAGCACCTTTAGAACTCAGGCTTGTGACAGACCCTCAGGCCCTCCATGTGTGTGCCTGGGAACTCTCTTGCTTCTAAAGACAATTAGACCACCTTGAAGTGGACTATACTTTGAAAGTGGACTATGTTCCTCAGTACTTGGTTATAGTTGGATTATAACCAGTAGCCTCCATTGTTGATCCATCACATCTTCTACTTCCTCTTCTTTGGTTTTGATTATAATGTCCCTTAAGCTTAGCACTCCTTAATAGGAAACCCTACTTTCTTCACTCCAAGCATTTCCATATTGAAAATCCTACTCGTTATTTTAGACTTTATTGAAGATCTGCCTCTTCCACGTTGCCCCCATGCTTCCATCAGTCAGCAATGATTATTACTTCTTCTGTACTGCAAGCCTGTACAGCCTAGGAGCACTACATCCTGCCCCAATATGTGGTTATTTTATGCTTCTTGCCCCTGAGAGCTCACCTGTATCTTACATTTTTGGTGTTCACCTCTACCACACCCACTCAGCCCAGTACATAATGTAGTTCCCTGTGTGTGCAGCAAACGTTCAATAGGAGATTACAGCTCTGGATTTGTGAGGTAGATGATCAGTCAAAGTTCTTCATTTTAGCTATCATAAACCAAATACAATATTGTAAAGTAATTCGCCTCCAATTAAAATAAATAAATTTATATTAAAAAAAGAAAGTTAATTTTGAAAGACTATTTAGAACTTGTGCTTACAGACCAGACCACCAGGAACGATCTCTAAAGTGATATCAGAGAATTGGGTCCAGTCACACAGAGTCAGACACGACTGAAGTGACTTAGCAGCAGCAGCAGCAGGGCTCCAAAATCACTGCAGGTGGTGACGGCAGCCATGAAATTAAAAGACGTTTACTCCTTGGAAGGAAAGTTATGACCAATCTATACAGCATATTAAAAAGCAGAGACATCACTTTGTTAACAAAGGTCCATCTAGTCAAGGCTATGATTTTTCCAGTAGTCATGTATGGATGTGAGAGTTGGACTATAAAGAAAGCTGAGCACCGAAGAATTGATGCTTTTGAACTGTGGTGTTGGAGAAGACTCTTGAGAGTCCCTTGGACTACAAAGAGATCCAACCAGTCCATCCTAACGGAGATCAGTCCTGAGTGTTCATTGGAAGGACTGATGTTGAAGCTGAAACCCCAATACTTAGGCCACCTGATGTGGAGAGCTTAATCATTGGAAAAGACCCTGATGCTGGGAAAGATTGAGGGCAGGAGAAGGGGACTACAGAGCATGAGATGGTTGGATGGCATCACCCACTCAATGGACATGGGTTTGGGTGGACTCTGGGAGTTGGTGATGGACAGGGAGGCATGTCATGCTGCTGTTCATGGGACTGCAAAGAGTCGGACACTACTGAGCAACTGAACTGAACTGAACTGAGACTTCTATGAGGGCTTCTCAGGTGGCACTAGTGGTAAAGAACACACCTGCCTATGCAGGAGATATAAAAGATGCTGGTTCAATCCCTGGGTTGGGAAGATCCCTGGAGAAGGAAATGGCACACCACTCCAGTATTCTTGCCTGAAGAATCCCATGGACAGAGGAGCCTAGTGGCTACAGCTCATGAGATCACAAAAAGTCAGACACGACTGAAGTGACTAAGCATGCACAGACCTCTATGCAATCGTGCACTGGCAGAGCTGTGGTACTATGGAAATCATGAATGCTAGAACTTGGACAGGTTGACTGAATCACAACCGTTGACTGCTCTGAAACTTTATGCATCTTTATTTGATGGCCTACTCTTGCCTACATGGATTTCTCACTAGCCTGCTTCTTTGAATTCAACACCTTTGTACTGAAAAGTTAGAATCTGGTGAGATTGCTGGATGTGCTCTGAATGTGTACTTAGCTGTGTCCAACCTTTTGCAACCCCATGGACTGTAGCTGGCCAGGCTCCTCTCCAGGCAAGAATACTGGAGTGAGCTGCCATTTCCTCCTCCAGGGGATCTTCCCTGACCCAGGGAGCGAACCTTTGTTTTCTGCATCTCCTGCATTGGCAGGCAGATTCTTTACCACTTTCCAGGTCCTGGGAAGTCTTGGTGAGACTGTCTCGGAAAATGAGTTTTCATTTCCACTGGAGGCCATCTGTGTCTTCACCAAGGCTTACCAGGTGGAGAAATGACCTAAGAGGAAAAGGCTTTAGAGACCAAATGTAGAAAATGAACTTGATTATATGTCATTTTTGTTTACAATTGTAATTTTATTTCAGTTTATTGAGATGCCCACAACTTCACTTTCTCAACTCTGAAAGAAAATCTTTACGCCCTATTTGCCTCTATGTATATGACTCATTTTCAGTGCTATCAAAGTTCTACCAAGATTTAGTTAAAATTCACTCTCATATTCAATGCTTTTATTGTATAAAGTAAAAATGCCCCATGCTTGACCAGCAGATGCAAACTATATATAGGATGGATAAACAACAAGGTCCTACATGGGAACTATTGTACTCAATATCCTGTGATAAATGGTAATGAAAAAGAATATGGAAAACAATATATATGTATCAGTATAACTGAATCACTTTGCTATATGCAGGAATTAACATAACATTGTAAATAAATGATACACTTCAATAAAATAAAAGCTACAGAATGACCCATGCTTAACTGATTTTTCATATACTTCTTCAGCCATTTCTTTTTTTTTTTTCAGCCATTTCTATAGAGTATCTTTAGTTAGTTCCTTTTCCTACCAAAATCTCTCACTGTAAATGGATTAAAATAATATCTGGCAGCTAGGCTATATTCATTACCTTGCCCTTACAACAACTCTCTTACCTTCACTTATTCTGCAGCTAAAACTCTTAATCCATCTGTTTCTTTTCCTGAACCATTGATATACCTTGATATCCTTTTACGCAGACCCAGTTGCTCCTTTACAACTGGGAAAATGAGGAACAGAAGTTTTTATTCTTGATATGCTATGTGGAAGAAGCCCTAATCCTTTTGTAATTGTACAATCTCCAAAGTAAATCCATGTTCTCCCATCCTCTGAAGCTTACATAAAAGCTTCTTTGGAAGCTTACATAGAATATTCTTTGGACCTTAAATATGACAGAATAATTCAGGTTCTAAATGACCCATTAGTAGCCATTCCTCTCATTCCTTTACTAACTTGAGTGTATTCATCCAGCTTATATTCTCTTTAAAAGTCTTGGATGGATTGAAGTGTAATTCATTTGAACCAGTCTTTGTGGAGATGAAATATGAATCCGACTGTTCTATGTTTATGGGAATAGAAAATAGATAAGACAAAGACTCTATCTTCAAGAGGTTATGGACTAACAGGAGAGAAAGTGAATAAACATTGCAGTATTTTGTGAAAAGTACAAGAACAGAAGTTAAAGATACAATGATAATACAGTGGGGGGGGAGGACAATGGATTTTGTCTAGAGGCAGGGGTCAGTGGATGATGTTTAGCTAGATTTCAAAAGATACATAAGAACATTTCAGAGTTGAAAAGAGAAAGAGATGGCCCGTCAGACCAGAGGGAATAGCGTGCATGAAGTTTCAAGAACTTGAAGCAGTAACAAGTAGAGAATTTTAAGCAGTTACCTGGTAAGCTGGATGTGGCTGGACAAGTATATAGGAATCAAGACATGCAGGTTCTTGTATGCCTGTCAAAGACATTTAGCCATTATTTAGCTTTAATCTTGCAGGTGATGGGAAGCTGTTGGGAAATTTTGAACAAGAAAATGACATGATTAGACTTATATTTTACTTGTATCAGAGATATGCTTCTTGGCAGCCTGTAGAGGAAAGGATGGAAGAAGCTGAGATTGAAAGTAAGAAGGCTAGATTAACAGTACGTGAAAGTGAAAGTGAAGTCGCTCAGTCCTGTCCGACTCTTTGCAACCCCCTGGACTGTAGCCTACCAGGCTCCTCTGTCCATGGGATTTTCCAGGCAATAGTACCAGAGTGGATTGCCATTTCCTTCTCCAGGGGATCTTCTCAACCCAGGGATCAAACCCCGGTCTCCTGCATTGTAAATATGTATATGATGGTAAAGCCATAGCAACTAAAGAAGGGTAACTGTTGACTTGATTCCCACGTTTCTTGCTTGGGAGACTATCTGTCCCTAAGTAAGCCAGGGAATAAGATAAGATTTCAGTGATTATTGGAGAAGATATAACTTCTAGTGAGATATGTTAGTGCAAATACCTAGTAGGCAATAGTTTCTCTGGGTCAGACACTTTGCATGAAAGTCTAGAGATGTTAATATAAAGATGAAAGGTACCATCATGTAGGTTTGGGGAATTTAGGATCCCTAGGGAAGAAGATAGAGACTGAGAAGACATATGTGGTCAAAAACATAGATATTTAAAGAGCAGGCAAAATGTTCCCAGCAAATGAATCATATACATGGGAAGAGAACCAAAAGCAAATGTCAGAGAAACAGAGGGCATAGGGTTTCTGCATGGAAGGAGTAATTGAAAAATAAAGCATCATAGTGAGACTACATTTTGGATTTGGTCATCAGATCGTTATCTGACAATGCAGCTATTATAATATTGTATGAGTGGAAGAAGCAAGTGTAAAGTTTTATTTTTTCTAAAAAGTTAGCTGGAAAGCAATATAATGTATTGAAGAAATTTCTCAAAGATGGAGAGGTTAAACACATATCTGAGCTGAAGGGAAGGATTCTGCAGAAAATGAGAGAGTTTGAAGGGGAAACAGATAAACCAAGGTTTAGAAATAAGGTGAAGAGTATGAATGGGTTTTTTAGCCTCAGTAATAGATATACAGGGGCTTTCTGGGTGGCTGAGAAGGTAAAGAATCTGTCTGCAATACAGGAGATGTGGGTTTGATCCCTGGGTCAGGAAGATCCCCTGGAGGAGGGCATGACAACCCACTCCAGTATTCTTGCCTGGAGAATCCCCACAGACAGAGGAACCTGGCAGGCTTGCAGTCCATGGGGTTGCGAAGAGTTGGACACAGCTGAGTGACTGAGAACAAAGATACACAGAACCTTCTTTTTGGCGACTTGAGAGAAGAAAAGCTTCCTGTGTATGGAGATACGTATTGTCATTATCATTAGAATGGCAGCATGCTGAGTCATTTCACCTCTGGTGGTCTCACATTTCTGTGGTAGGAGAAATAATTCAAATGAATAGAGTGGGACATTCAGGGATTAGATGGGGCTTTTGGACAGGGCGCAGATTTGGAATTCAGTTTTACTGGGAAAAAGAGGGAGTGTATCAAAGTGGAGCAGAGTAAGTGTTCTTGCCCTATTCATCATAAATTTGTCATGATAAATTTTCCTTATTTCTTATGTCATTTTCCACCTCTGAAGTATAACTGAATAACTAAGTAGTCTCTTGTCATTTTCTTTCTTAATTGTATTCTTTCTTATTTTTCCCCTCTCCTCTTCCCACTGCATCAATTCTCAGGATTTCCTGTTTTCCATCTTCAAAGTCCTGAGAGGCACCAAAGGGGAACATTCAATCTTGAGAACAGCCAGTTTACAGATTCACACTTGCTGTTTTGTTCTTACAACGTTTTTTTTCTTTTGCTGCTACATCTGCATGACTTGTCTCTACATTGATCTTCCAGTAGTCTCCTCTTTCTTTTTTTTTTTCTGAAATTTTGAAATCCTGCCGTAAACCTGTCAAAGTCCAATCTACTTCTTTCCTCATGCTCAGGAGCTTTGATGGAGTTTCACTGGCTTTATAAACAAACACTTGAAAGCTTGGGACACGAAGATATGTGAGACCTATGTCTTCTGTCTGGCTTTCTTCATGGAAGGGAAATGGCATACAGAAATTTCAACCTCATTTCTGCATATCATACCACCAAGAGAAAGACCTTCTTTCCCAGTCAAATAACACTTCTGAATTCAATAAGTTTGGACCAATCTGAACAGATCACTTTGGTCTAGATCTAGGCTTCAGACTATTTGGCCTATACTCAGATTATTGCATGTTTTACTGAGGTGAAGGGGATAAGATTACAATGATTGGTTCATATCAATTAGGATCAACTGGGATCTGAGGGTGGCGTCAATTCCACCTTAACCAAATGGATGGGAAAAAATGGAATTAATGTCAAAGAGTCAATAAAATGCTTAATAGTATAGGTTCAGTAGTGTTTCAGAGAAGAATTCACTATGCAGGAACATATCACGGGTATGTGACCTACGTAACTGCACACAATTATCATTCATTATACAGAGTAAACAGCCCGTGTACATTATACGCAGAATTGTTTTTGTTGTTGTGCTGTTTAATCTCTAAGTTGGGTCCAACTTAACTTTTTCATGACCCCATGGACTGTAGCTCGCCAGGCTCCTTTGTCCATAGAAATTTCCAAGCAAGAATACTGCAGTGAGCTGCCATTTCTGTTTCCAGGGATCTTCCTGATCCAGGGAGCAAACCCACATCTCCAGCTTGGCAGGTGGATTCTTTACTGCTGAGCCACCTGGAAGCCCTATGTATAGAATATGTAGAAAGTATATAAAAATAATTACCATACTTTTGGTCTTTCTCAACAAATCTAAATTTCAAGAGAAAGGCGATATAATCCTTTTTCTATCCCCCAACTGAGAGCAATAAATGTTTATGAAACAGAGGTTATTTTCCCAGGAGTACAAAGTGCTAACACCTGCCTTGCCAGGTTAGGCGATTTTTGTTTTTTTTCCTTATGTCCTCATAGTGATGCATCACGACATCAGCTAACATTAAAGAAACTACGTTTCTAATTCAACACCTGGTCCTCTGCAATTCACTTCTTTTTTTTTTATTATTTTTTGTTTTAAGCCAACCTTTGCACGCTCCTCTTTCACTTTCTTTTTTTTTTAATTTTTATTTTTACTTTATTTTACTTTACAATACTTTATTGGTTTTGCCATACATTGACATGAATCCACTACGGGTGTACATGCGTTCCCAAACATGAACCCCCTCCTACCTCCCTCCCCACAACATCCCTCTGGGTCATCCCCGTGCACCAGCCCCAAGCATGCTGTATCCTGCATCGGACATAGACTGGTGATTCAATTCTTACATGATAGTATACATGTTTCAATGCCATTTTCCCAGATCATCCCACCCTCTCCCTCTCCCTCTGAGTCCAAAAGATGGAAATGGTAATGCTAATAATCTCTGTACCTTGCTGGCATATACAAAAGCCTGGACCTTTCTGTTTCTGTTTGTTTATTGTTGCTTGCTCAATTGCTTTCTAATGCTGTTTGCTAAAGAACAAAGTAGCGATGTTTTAAAAATTCATTGTACATTTTAAATATTTACATTTACCAAATTAAAACTTTATAGAGCATAACATTATAATAGTGGAGTATATCACCTGATTCGGGTTTACCCAAATGTTAAATTCCAGGGTTTCAAATGTGAGAATGAGGCAAAACATTCCTACTAATTCCTACTCTGGCTGTGTCATGATTGCAAGTAACAGAACTATAGGGCCTTTCTATGCAATTTTTTGACTGTGGGCTGCACACCATAGTGGGTATTAATCATGTCATAGTCCTTGTGATGCAGTGTTGCAGTGTTGCATGTAATAACACAAGTCAATATCTACATTATTTTAATCCATTAACTTAAATGTTTTTTTCTCAGTCTTTTTATTCTTTTCATTTTATGTATTTATTTATTTTGCCTGCACTGTGCAGCATGTGGGATCTTAGTTCACTGACCAGGGATTGAACCTCTTCCCATTGCACTGGGAACATGGCGTCTTAAACACTGGACTGTCAGGGAAGTCCCTGATGCAATTTTTTTAAAGGGTCTAAAATTAGAGATACCAAGGGATCATTTCATGCAAAGATGGGCTCAATAAAGGACAGAAATGGTATGGACCTAATAGAAGCAGAAGATATTAAGAGGTGCCAAGAATACACAGAACTATACAAAAAAGATTTTCACAACCCAGATAATCACGATGGTGTGATCACTCACACTCACCTAGAGCCAGACATCCTGGAATGTGGAGGCAAGTGGGCCTTAGAAAGCATCACTACAAACAAAGCTAGTGGAGGTGATGGAATTCCAGTTGAGCTATTTCAAATCCTGAAAGATGAGGCTGTGAAAGTGCTGCACTCAATATGCCACAAAATTTGGAAAACTCAGCAGTGGCCACAGGACTGGAAAAGGTCAGCTTGCATTCCAATCCCAAAGAAAGGAATAGCCAAAGAATGCTCAAACTACCGCACAATTGCACACATCTCACATGCTAGTAAAGTAATACTCAAAATTATCCAAGCCAGGCTTCAGCAATACATGAACCATGAGCTTCCAGATGTTCAAGCTGGTTTTAGAAAAGGCAAAGGAACCAGAGATCAAATTGCCAGTATCCGCTGGATCATGGAAAAAGCAAGAGAGTTCCAGAAAAACATCTATTTCTGCTTTATTGACTATGCCAAAGCCTTTGACTGTGTGGATCACAATAAACTGTGGAAAATTCTGAAAGAGAAGGGAATACCAGACCACCTGACCTGCCTCTTGAGAAACCTGTATGCAGGTCAGGAAGCAACAGTTAGAACTGGACATGGAACAACAGACTGGTTCCAAATAGGAAAAGGAGTACATCGAAGCTGTGTATTGTCACCCTGCTTATTTAACTTCTATGCAGAAGTTAAATGGCACTCCACTCCAGTATTCTTGCCTGGAAAATCCCATGGACAGAGGAACCTGGTAGGCCGCAGTCCATGGGGTTGCAAAGAGTCGGACACGACTGAGCGACTACTTTCACTTTTCACTTTCCTGCACTGGAGAAGGAAATGGCAACCCACTCCAGTGTTCTTGCCTGGAGAATCCCAGGGATGGGGGAGACTGATGGGCTGCCGTCTATGGGGTCGCACAGAGTCGGACACGGTTGAAGCGACTTAGCAGCAGCAGCAGAGTACACTATGAGAAACGCTGGGCTGAAAGAAGCACAAGCTGGAATCAAGATTGCTGGGAGAAATATCAATAACCTCAGATATGCAGATGACCATCCTTATGGCAGAAAGTGAAGAGGAACTAAAGAGCCTCTTGATGAAAGTGAAAGAGGAGAATGAAAAGTTGGATTAAAGTTCAACATTTAGAAAACTAAGATTATGGCATCTGGTCTCATCACTTCATGGCAAATAGATGGGGAAACAGTGGCTGACTTTATTTTTGGGGGCTCCAAAATCACTGCAGATGGTGATTGCAGCCATGAAATTAAAAGACACTTACTCCTTGGAAGGAAAGTTATGACTAACCTAGACAGCATATTAAAAAGCAGAGATATTACTTTGTTAACAAAGATCCATATAGTCAAGGCCATGGGTTTTTCCAATGGTCATGTATGGATATGAGAGTTGGACTATAAAGAAATCTGAACACAGAAGAATTGATGCTTTTGAAGTATGGTGTTGGAGAGGATGCTTGAGCTCCTTGGACTGCAAGGAGATCCAACCAGTCCATCCTAAAGGAGGTCAGTCCTGGGTGTTCATTGGAAGGACTGATGTTGAAGCTAAAACTCCAATACTTTCACCACCTGAAGCGAAAAACTGACTCATTGGTAAAGACCCTGATGCTGCCAAAGGATGAGATGGTTGGATGCCATCACCGACTCAATGGACATGGGTTTGTGTGGACTCCGGGAGTTGGTGATGGACAGTGAAGCCTGGCGTGCTGGGATTCATGGGGTCACAAAGAGCTGGACACGACTGAGTGACTGAACTGAACTGAGAGCCCTTTTAGAAAATGAATAATAAAATAATTGCATAAGTGAGAACTTAAAACTCCTTTAAAGAAGGTAAACTAATATCATAAGTAAAATATGCTTATATCCATTTAAGTTAACAACAACTATCTTTAAAAACTGTTTCTTAAATTTGATTGCCCTGCCAAGTGAGAAGTTTGGCAAATTTCAGATCTTGTTAACCTTGTACCTGAATTCCTTGTACTAGAGCTCAAGCGTCTAGTACAGAGTCCCCACACAGGCCCTTTGTGTTTTTTTGTATGCATGAATGAATCACTGAGGCAAATAGCAAGAGTATCATGAATTATGATTCCATTTATAGCCAGGATAGTAATTAGCTGTTTGTTATGTCTGCTTTCCCTAAGGGGCTTCCCTCATAGCTCAGTTGGTAAAGAATCTGCCTGCAATGCAGGAGACCTGGGTTCGATTCTTGGGTAAGGAAGATCCTCTGGAGAAGAAAGTGGCAATGCAGTATTCTTGCTTGGAGAATCCCATGTGCAGAGGAGTCTGGCAGGCTACAGTCCATGGGGTTGCAAGAGACAGACACAGCTTAGTGACTAAACCACCAGTTTTATGTCTGCTTTCCATTTTGTCTTTATCTGAAATGGGAACTCCAGCCATTTATTCAGATGTCTGCATATTGGCATAAATACAATGCTTAGATATTTCAAAGACCACTGGACATTTGATTTGAGCCCATACGATACCTGCAAACATGGATCTTTACTGTGACCTATTGGGCCTCAAGCCTATGGAACAAGACCCATGATCTTAAAGGATGCCCTTGTGATGGTTCTCATCATATATTCATTTAGCTTGCTACTCCAGTCTCGATGCAAACTGGCCCAGCTTGAAGAATTGCTGTAGTCTATGAAAACGTGTGATCAGAGCACTGTGCTAAACATGATATGCTTGCAAGAGACAACTAATAGAGTCTCAGGCATATGATATGTGACCATTCATTTGGCAAATGCATTCTTTTCCGTGGAGTTAACAAAGAACAACAGAGAATGCACACTTTCACAGGAGACAAATAGTAATATTCATTTACAATTCTGCCCCAGAAATAGGTTAACTTGGGTAGCCTCTGCCATGATGTAGTCCAAGGAGATGTATACCGTGTGAAAGAAAGAGGTACCCCATAGAATATCACATTGATTCATTAGATTGATGACATTCTGTGATTCAATCAGAATGAGTAAGATTTATTAAGATTCTGGAGGCTGGGGTAAGACACGTGTACTTCAGAGGCAATAAGATAACTTGAGCAAAATTTTAAAAGGGTCTATAGTGAAGGCTGGGGTTTCCCTGGTGGCTCAGGTGATAAGGAATCTGCCTGCAATGCAAGAGACCTGGGGTTGATCCCTGGGTTGGGAAGATCCCCTGGAGAAGGGCATGGCAACCCACTCCAGTATTCTTGCCTGGAGAATTCCATGAACAGGAGAGCCTGGCAGGCTACAGCCCATTGGGTTGCAAAGAGTTGGACACGACTAAGAGACTAACATACATACAAACACACACACACGGTGAGGGATATGCTGATGTAACCCCTACAAAGTAAAAAATAAATTCCTACATGTTGATGCCTTATTACAGAGAAGGAAGTACAATGCTTGAAGGGGTTGTTGGGTTTTAGAAGCAACAGGTTTTACATGCAGGTCTACTTCTCTGACTGATATACCAGGGAACACAAAAGGCTGTCAGAACTGTAGAACCAAAAGCAGTCAAGGGTTCAGCAGAGAATTTAGGCCTCTGTCAAACAGCCCTGCCATTTGGGTCAGATGATCCATCCCAGCTGTGTTTGAAGAGTAAGTGGGTAAAAGAGTTTCAGTGTGGCTTTAGGGCAAGCCCCAGAGGAAGGATCCTAACACAGCCTCCTAGGGTTCTAGACCAGGACCATGCTAACAGCAGAGGGGAATTATACTCCTTTTGAGAAGCAGTCTCTTGTAAGTGACTGAGTCTTGGAAGATGTAGAAGAATCTCCATAGAGTTATCAGGTAATCAGGGCTTCCCAGGTGGGGTTATTAGAAAGAATCCAGCTGTTAACGCAGAAGATGCAAGAGATGTGGGTTCAGTCCCGGGGTTCGGATGATCCCTTGGAGGAGGGCATAGCATACTTCAGTCCAGTATTCTTGCCTGGAGAATCTCCATGGACAGAGGATGCTGGCAGGCTGCAATGTCCACGGGGCTGCAAAGAGTGGAACAACACTGAGCGACTGAGCTTACATGCACACATGCCAAGTAACCATGTCTCTGAAGCTGCTCATCATAAGCTAGGTACTGTCAGACCTGCCAAGCGTAATGTCAGAAGGGCCTCGGATGGTCTATCATAAGAAGAAAATGTAACTGAATTTGAGCAAGATCAGAAGGCCTGAATAAGATGCGTGGCCCAGATTCCCATATCACCCACCACTCTGGTTGCTTCTGAGACTGTCCTTCAGTTTTCATTTTCCCATGGCCATATAAGGGCCTTGTACATCCAGATCAAGGAAGAATAAAAAGCCTAAATTTGGTTTATGGAGGGATCAGCATGATATTCAGGTACGAACCACAGATGAACAGGGCCAGTGTTACAGGCATACTGGAAGGAAACCTACAGGGGGATCAGGGACGAGGATGTCTAGACTGGAGATCTGTGAATGAACGTAATGAAACAGGACTTGTGTGAAGATCTGTGTTATTGCATATCAATATCCACCAGAAAACATTCACCCTGGAGAGGCATGGAACACTAAGTAGGTAAAATGGTGCCACCAGTCTTTGTATTCAGCTCTCCTACAACGGACACGATGGGCACTTGGACAGGGTGGCCGTTTTGGCAAAATCGGAAGCTACGCAGTTGACACAGTGGACGTCCACTGAGTCAGACGACAGACATTTCTGTAAGTCCAAACCAGCAACCACAGAACCCATTGCTGAGACTCACCAAGACACTGTCCCTCAAGGAGACCAGCTGCGCACTGATGGCAAGTCATCTGTTTCGGTCCCCTTCATTCTAGAAGGGCCAGTGTTTCCCTTCGCAGAAAGGTACGCACATCTCAGATGTAGATTTGCTTTTTATCTCCATAGAGCCTCACACAGTGTGACTGTTCCGGGGCTAATATAGTGTAGATCTACCAACGGGAACTCTCGCACGATAGCCTTTGACCGAGGCACCCACTTCACAGGAGTGACCATGGAAGTCACAGGGTATGATCTGCATGACACACCAGACTGTGTAGAAGCAGCTGTCCTGACGGAGTGTTGGGGTGGATGACGGATGGCACAGTCTGATCCTTGGAGCAAGAGGAAATGATAGTAATTTTGCTGATTTTTCAGAGGGGTTGAAAACCATCCATTAATTCAAGGAACATCAGAGATGCTTATTCCAACCTCATGATTTCGCCTGGTTTCTTGATGTCTTCCAAAATACTGGGTAGAACATTAAGGTACCATCCCACAGGCATGAATATAAACCCCAATAAATAAATAAATGGGCTTTTAGCTGCACAAAAGATCCTTTAGTTTTCAGTTTTCCTGTAGAAAACAATGCCAGATGAGCTCTAATTGTGAAATTTTGTCCTGACCTTCTGTGGGAAAAAAAAAAAAGAATAAAAGTCAGATTTAGGAAATTAAATTCTTGAGCTAAATCCTCCTTTTTAATTTCCCCTCAAATAAAACTCTTCATGCAGTTTTGGACAAAGCATAATTTTGAAGTTTATATTCACTAAAACCAGCCTCAAAAGTTTAAAATTTTCAACCCCTTAAACAAGAAATATTTAGATCTCTGAACTTAGAATTTATTCAATTTTTTATCTTTTCCATTTATTTTATTCTATTCTATTTTATTTTATTAAAATGGATAGCAGGAGCCAGAAGACATGAATATCATTTCTGTTTATTTTGAGTTATTAATAAAAAGATTTTAGACCTGGCTTAGGAAATTCATGTTTCTTTTCAAATTATTTATCATTCTAATTTATTATGAGTGGAGATATTCAGAGTATATTTCTTCTGCAACATTAGAGAGTTAATCCTGATATTTAAAATTCAATTGAATATGCTTTTTTTTTCCCTTTACACTCAAGGTCTTTTGAATTTCAGTATTACACTAAATTTATAATTAGGGATCCTTTCTAGCCAAAAAGACATACTTGGTTACCTTCTGAACCATAGACAGTTTGTTACTTCATTGTTGCTCTAATATTAGCTATGCCCTTTTTTACTTCTCAACTAGATTTTGCAAACTTCCTAGCTCTCAGGTGGTTTTCTCCCTCAGTTTGCTCAGTACACAACTGATTAAGTGAATGATTCTGTCACAGTTCATGCACTAACCAACGAATTCAGCCAAACTGAAACACTGAGCTTGTACCATTTACCTGGGCCGCTGCTCCTGGGTGTGGGAAGGCCTTGTTATGAATTTCAATCTTTAGAAATCTTTCCCTTCTTTTCACATCTTGTTTCAAAGAAGTACGCATTTAGAAAAGGAAAATTCAACTGCAGTCAAGGGCCTTGGATCTTAATCCCAATTTTGTCTCTAATAAAGTGAAAGTGAAAGCCGCTCAGTCGGGTCTGACTTTTAACCACCCCATGGACTATACAGTCCATGGAATTCTCCAGGCCAGAATACTGGAGTGGGTAGCCTTCCTCTTTTCCAGGGGATCTTCCCAAACTAGGAATCAAACCTAGGTCTCCCACATTGCAGACGGATTCTTTTGCCAACTAAGCCACAAGGGAAGCCTCTAATAGGCTATTCACATATTGACTAGTTTTCCCCTCTCAGGGACTTCCCTGGTGGCTCGGATGGTAAAGAATCCACCTGCAATGCTGGAGACCTGGGTTCAATTCCTGGCCTGGGAAGATCCCCTGGAGAAGGGCATGGCAGCCCACTCCAGTATTCTTCCCTGGAGAATCCCCATGGACAGAGGAGTCTGGCGGGGTTGCAAAGAGTCAGACACGACTGAACAACTTAGCACAGCACACAGTACACGTCTCTCAGACAGTTTTTTCCCCTCTGTAAATTAAGACTATATGAACTAGATCAGTGATCCTTAGAGTGTTGTCCCTGGACCAACAGCATGAGCATCGCCTGGAAATTTGTTAGAAACGCAAATTCTTAGTGCTGACCCCAGATTTAATGAATCAGGAGATGGGTCCAAGTGACCTGTGTTTTAACACAGATTCTAGGTAGTTCTAATTCCTGTTAAAGTTTGAGAACCACTAGACTAGATATCTCCAATGTCCCTACTACATCTAAAAAACCTTTATTCTATAATATCTTCCTCTTAGGTTCTTTCATAGCATTTTATATCTCTCATATTACAAACATCACATTATACAGTGTGTTCGATTTTTTTTTTTAATTTATCCTCCATCTCTTACTAGATGTCCTTTTGTAGATTAATTTCATCTTTTTTAACTTTATATACTGGACAATGTCTAGCTCAGGGTCTTAAACATGTAAGTTGTTTGCTAATCTTTACTAAATTAAATTCTTCATTAATTTTATTGGAAACCAAAACAAATTAGAAAATGATTATTTAATTAAAATTTAATTGAGCTAATTCCAGGCTATAGTAAGGAAATAAGGAGAGGATGTGGAGGCCAACCTTGGATAAGCAGGAGAAAGACATCACCAAAATGAGGTGATCGAACTTGCACTCACATAGTTGGCTAGTAAATGAACATGAAGGATTCAAAATAGCCTAACTATAAAGAACCTTTACCCTTCAGAGTCTTCAACTGAGAAAGATTAAGCTTGGAATCTATTTATGTCCTGAAAATGTGCAATACACAGAGACGTAGGAGTAAGCATGATTTGAAATTTCTTTATCTCTTTTAATGATGTTGGGAGGGCTATATACTTTTTCTTTTAATAATTTTATGTATACATGTAGAGAGGGGGGGGAGAATTAAAATTATCTTTCTTCTTTTTGTCCAGTATTATGTGTGCTGCCCTTTCAAACATCTTCACATCTAGTTTTTGAAGACTAGCAGAAGTGTTTTATCAACAGCTCTAACTTCTTCTTCTGTCAGCCTCTGAAGGATTTTGTACTCTCTCTTCTCACTTAATTTAGATGGAAGCTGTTAGGAATTACTTTCAGGCCATGACATTTGACCTCCAGAGTAAAACAGTCTTCCCCTCCTGTTGTGCCCCATCCTATTAAGAGGCAATGACATCCTATGAACCTGAGGTCCAACAAGAGTTTTTAGTAAAAGAGCTTTTGACAGTTTTGGTCATGCATCTATGCTTATCTTGCTCCAGGACATAAAATCCTTCAGAACACTAAAGAACCTATTAGAAGACTGGGTGTTGATGAATCATTCTTAATCAATTGATATAGGACTTAATTTTTTATCTTAAATACATTTCCCTTCTGGGTTAAGTTGGCCTTAGAAATGTTTCAAATTCAGATACAATAGAGTGAAGAGGTGGAAGTGATAACTTTTTTTTTTTTTAATGATTTGACTCTTCTTTGTTATGCATTGGTTGATACTTTTACCAATTAACCTTATTTATTAGTTCTTGGTTAAAGAGAATATCTATTGGAGGAAAGATATTTTTCATCACATTTACAATACATTACAGAAGCTTTTACATTAGCTTTTATAAAAAATAATACAGTGATATAAATCTATACTTTTTCACTTTTAAAAAACTTATGTATAATTTATGAGTAATAGAATTCACCAACTTTAAATAGGCAATTCAATGTTTTGACAGCTATATTCATTCCTTTTACAAGCCTCCATAATCATGACATTGAATAACTGCATCTCTACGAAAAGTCCCTTTGTGCCTATTTGTAGTCAAAACCCTTCTTCAGGGGCTCAGCAGTAAAGAATCTTCCTGCCAATTCAGGGGACACAGGTTCAATCCCTGGGTCAGGAAGATCCCCTGGAGCAGGAAATGGCGACCCACTCCAGTGTTCTTGTGTGAAAAATCCCATGGACAGAGGAGGCTGGTGGACTACAGTCCCCTAGGGTTGCAAGAAGTCGGCTGGGACTCAGCACACACACACACACACACACACACACACACACACACACACACTCACATTCTAGGAACAATGATCTGCTTTCTGTTGAGTAGCTTTGTCTTTTGCAGGATTTCATAAAAATAGAATCAAATAGCATACAGCCCTTTTTGTTGGGCACTTTTCATTTTCATGCAATGGAGATTTATAAATGTTATGTGTATCTCAGTAGTTTATTTTTATTCCTAGATAGTATTCCATTGCATGGATATGAAATATTTAGTCAATATATGTATGGGTTGTTTCAATTTGCGGCTATTGTAAATAAAACTGCTGTAAAATTTAAGTAAAAAAGATATATTTTCAAAACTTAGGTAAACATCTAAAGGTGAAATACTGAAAAACAACAAATTTGAATCCATAAAATTTAGAAATACTTTGCTCTTAAATGATGCTATTTAAAAAATGAAAAGACACATCATAAACCGGGAGAAAATGTTAGCAATGCTTATTCTTGATTAAAAAAAAAAACAAAAACAAAAAGAAAAAAACCTTGATCCAAAATATATGAGGAATTCTTACAGCCTAATAACAAAATTTTTAAGTCAAAAGAATTAAACAAATATATGACAAACAAGACATATAAACAAAAATTAAACCATTAAAATATTCTGAGTCATAAATCATCAGGGAAATACAAATTAAAACACAATGATATAAAACACTAAAGCTAATGATACCAAGTGTTGACAAAGATTTGGGAAAACTGACACTTTTATGCAGTAGGAATAAAAAATAATAAAATTCTTTGGGGAAAAAGACATATGTGGTGGCTTCTTATAAAGTTAAAGATACATTTAGTATATCTATTTTTTAAATTTAGGCAATTTTTCATATCTCCAAGATTCCTTGTAATCATATATGCATTTGTTCATTATTCATTCCTATTAATTATTTATAGAATACTATGGAATCTACAAATACAATCAGTTAAGTTCAGTTCAGTTCAGTCACTCAGTCGTGTCCTACTCTTTGCGACCCCATGAATCGCAGCACGCCAGGCCTCCCTGTCCATCACCATCTCCCGGAGTTCACTCAGACTCACGTCCATCAAGTCCATGATGCCATCCAGCCATCTCATCCTCGGTCATCCCCTTCTCCTCCTGCCCCCAATCCCTCCCAGAATCAGAGTCTTTTCCAATGAGTCAACTCTTCACATGAGGTGGCCAAAGTACCGGAGTTTCAGCTTTAGCATCATTCTTTCCAAAGAAATCCCCAGGCTGATCTCCTTCAGAACAGACTGGTTGGATCTCCTTGCAGTCCAAGGGACTCTCAAGAGTCTTCTCCAACATCACATTTCAAACGCATCAATTCTTCAGCGCTCAGCCTTCTTCACAGTCCAACTCTCACATCCATACATGACCACAGGAAAAACCATAGCCTTGACTAGACGGACCTTAGTCAGCAAAGTAATGTCTCTGCTTTTGAATATAATTTCTTCCAAGGAGTAAGCGTCTTTTAATTTCCTGGCTGCAATCACCATCTGCAGTGATTTTGGAGCCCCCAAAAATAAAGTCAACCACTGTTTCCACAGTTTTTCCATCTATTTTCCATGAAGTAATGGGACTGGATGCCATGATCTTCGTTTTCTGAATGTTGAACTTTAAGCCAACTTTTTCACTCTCCTCTTTCACTTTCATTAAGAGGCTTTTTAGTTCCTCTTCACTTTCTGTCATAATGGTGGTGTCATCTGCATATCTGAGGTTCTTGATATTTCTCCCAGCAATCTTGATTCCAGCTTGTGTTTCTTCAAGTCCAGCATTTTTCATGATGTACTCTGCATATAAGTTAAATAAGCAGGGTGACAATATACAGCCTTGATGTACTCCTTTTCCTATTTGGAACCAGTCTGTTGTTCCATGTCCAGTTCTAACTGTTGCTTCCTGACCTGCATACAGATTTCTCAAGAGGCAAGTTAGGTGGTCTGGTATTAATTTTGCCAAAGGCATGATTATGAATAAGATTTCTTTCAACCATAAAGAGAAATAACTAGCATAATTACCAAATGTTGTTTTTCTGTCCATTTCTTATGCATTTTAAAGAGGGGGAAAATACTAAAATGTTAAATTTCCTATTTTATGAAAATTTGTTCTCAGTTTTAACTAACTTTGGCTTAATAAATATGCCTCGAAATGAAAAGGTACTAAGCAAAATAAAGGAATAATTTGATTAGATTAAGCCTTATACATATATTTTTCAGAAATAAAGCAAGTGTTTTTGATAACAAATTCATTTAATGCCAGATAGTTTTCATTTATTTGCCTTTGACAAAGTTGAGAAATGCCTATTTGAGCCTTTGGTTCATTCAAAATATTTGATGATACATTATTATGTGATTCATCGCATATAAATAGAAAATTTTTTTAATTGGTTCTTTTTCTCCATGAACTTCTTTCTGTTCGCAAATATGCATTTATGTAAACAGTGTTTATAAGTGTTAGCTTCTATAAACATAAATTTTTTAAAATCAGAATTAAAATTCACATTGTAATCTGCTTTATTCAAGCAATAATTAATATTCAAGAATGAATATATGAAATACTAAATGAAAACTATTCTTATCCATGTCATTAAATTAGTCACATATTTATGTTATTTTATCAGTTGGCAGTAATAAACATTAAAATGAAATAAATAACTCTAGACAAAATGTTTTAGCCCTTACTGCTGTAAGATTCCAGGAAATTGAACATATATATAAATTAAAATTTTTATAATTTATTTATATTCAGTCACCATGGAAGCCCATATTATTATATACATTATTTTATTTAAATATAATTATATTGCATATAATGCACCATGTTCTTATATATGAAATTATACATTAAAATTTACTTAAAATTTATATGATCTATGAAATATTTTGGTTGTAGAAATGATATTAGGACAATCAAGAGAATATTTTTAGGTGTAAGTCTGTATTTGAAAAAATCAGTAGAAGAATTGAAAAGGAAATGTGAGTTCAAAAATTTTTAAAAATGATGGAAAATTTCTGTCAAAGAACAGCTTGTTCATGTATATATTAATGGAACATGGTTGGTGAAATACTGCTTTGCAATTTGAATTCCACTGGATATAATATACTTAAAAGGGAGACATAATTTTATTTCTAAAAATCAATATTTATAATATAAATGAAATCCTTTGTAACTATAATATTGGTGATGAAAAATTTCAGATATCAATTTAAAAGAGACAAGAGAGTACAGGATTTTATAATCTTTTTACAGGGTAAATGAGAAAAAATGCTGTAGGTCAGTGTTTTAACCACCCAATCTCGGTAAGATGTGCTATCTTGGAGTAGCCTGTGCTTTCTCCCATACGATTTACTACTTTTTTAACAGTCTATTCACTTATCTGCTTCTTCCATTGAGCAGGAAGCTCTTCGTTGTCTCAGGTGTCACGTCTTAATGTAGGCAGCCTTGAGACAGAGGTTGTCAATGAATGTTTTTTGACTGAATGCACAGATGAATGTATGTGTTTTGGAGGCAGATTTCTCACTCTGTGTGTGTGTGTGTGTGTGTGTGTGTGTGTGTGTGTGTGTGTGACACTATTTGTGCTTTGATCCTTACTTCTGATTAAGATCTTCATGATGAAATCATCATCATACCATAGCAGAAAGAATAATATATTAAGATTTTGGATATAGTCCAGTCCCTGGCAAAGTAACTAAGTAACTTAGGCAAGTCATAAATTCGTAGGTCCCAAATTTCCTTATTTGTAAAATGAGGGCCTTTAAATGGGTGCATTCTTAGGTCCTTTCCTGTCTTAAATTGATTTTATTTTCCTCTGGACTTCCCGGGTGGCTCAGATGGTAAAGCGTTTGTCTACAATGTGGGAGACCCAGGTTCGATCCCTGTGTGTGGAAAATCCCCTGGAGAAGGAAATGGCAATCCACTCCAGGACTATTGCCTGGAAAATCCCATGGACAGAGGAGCCTGGTAGGCTACAGTCCACGGGGTCGCAAAGAGTCGGACACGACTGAGCGACTTCACTTCTGTAGTCAGAAGTTACTTATTTCCTAAGTTACTTATTTTCTCTGTATTCACAAGTGAGAGTCAACGGGAATCACTGCAGCCTCATTGCCCTGGTCGTGATTTTGCTGTCCTTGGTAGAAAAGAACTGTGCTGTGCTTAGTCACTCAGTCGTGTCAGACTCTTTGTGACTCCATGGACTATAGCCCGCCAGGTTCCTCTGCCCATGGTGATTCCAGGCAAGAATACTGGAATGGGTTGTCATGCCCTCCTCCAAGGGATTTTCCCAACCCAGGAATAGAACCCAGATCTCCCGCATTGTAGGTGGCTTCTTTATCATCTGAGCCACCAGAGAAAAGAAATAATAGTGACTAAAATTAACAACAACAACTATGATCACTGAGTAATTACATTTAACACTAAAAAGGACTTTATACATTAGCTAGTTCTACTTTTATTTTCAAAATCAGAAAGAGGTCAGGGAATTTTAAATCACTTGTCCAAGGTGACACAGAGCTATTAACAAAGCTTAGTATAAAATTTGGTCTCATTCTCAATCCAGTACTAGTTTCATCAATAATGATTCAAGAGTCAAGTTTTAGAGTCAAACATCTGAATTCAAATCTCAGCTGGAGAGCTTTAGGAAAGTTGTTTAAAATGTTCAGTTTTGAATTCTCTTCTTGTGAGTACGCATGCTCAGTCACGTCTGACGCTGTGACATCAAGCACTGTAGCCCGCCAGGCCTCTTTATCCGTGGAATTTTCCAGGCAAGAATACTGGAGTGGCTTGCCATGCCCTCCTCCAGGGCTCTTCCAGACCCAGGCCTCACACCCACATCTCTTGCATTTCCTGCACTGGCAAATGGGTTCTTTACCACTGAGCCACATAATGAAATAATAATACCGTAACTCATAGCTCGTTTTGAGATTGCTAAAGAATGGCTGCAAAATGCTAAGAACATAGAGTAAAATCCAAATAAGTGATACTTATGATGATTATTATACCACTCAGTATAAGGCTATAATATATCAAGCTGATAATGCTAATTTTATCTTAATATCACATAATTGTGCCTATAAATTTAACTTTTGATGCTTTAAATTTTACTAAATATCTTTAGAATGATAATGAACTCACAATCTAAAAGATAATTATTTCTGAATCTATCTTCTTATCTATATATCAATTGTATATAAATTTGATTCAAGAAATAGTTATTGAATATTCTGTGCTGGTCTCTGGGTTAGGCACTGGAAATTCACATAAGAATAAAGCAAAATCCATCCTCTAACTTTAATGAATTTCAAGATGACATTTTGAGTAAAAGGTCCTAATAAGTATATGAATCAATTCTTTCAGGAATTTCACCAGGTGCTACCATACTGAAATTAAGAAATTGGAAAAAAAAAAAAAGAAATTAAGAAATTGGCTTTGCAACCTAAGATCCCTGTAGTACAGGACTTGTCCCTTTTTATATTAAATTGCCTCATCTTACATGACATCAACTGACATGTAATGATAATGTCAGATTTCCCTTAAGTGATGAGAAATTCTAACTCCATGAAACCTAAGTTTACTTAACCCATTTGAAAGACATCTTGGACTTGGTGTCTATCTGAAAAGAGAGAAGAAGGATGAGAACACAACAAGATTCAAAATTACAAACAAAGCAAATCAGAATTACAAACTACTCTGTTGCTCAAAACAGTTTGGATTTTGTAATCAGAGCTCTCCCAGATGTTCTCAAAGAGTCCCAGGGCAATTATGAGAAAAATAAGGAGATGAGGCTACAAGAGAAATGTATATCCTGGGGATTTGTTTTGTTATAACAAAACTTTTTAAAAGTCATTTGTCAAAGTCACTGGAGAACTGAGGACATTTAACATGGCTTATAAAACCTCAAACAGTGCTCTCTTTTTAAAAATTGAAAAAGCTGCAGGCTTTTTTGATTAGCCTTTTCCTTGTAATGTCAGATTACCACTTGCCATAAATAGGAGTAAGAGAGGATGAGAAAGAAAATTTGTCACAAGACAACAGTGAGATGGAAGTTGGAAGCAAAATAGAGTTTATACTTGAAGACATATTTAAAAACATAACACATGTATACATGTAAATAAGGCATCGACTACAAGAGCAACCTCCCATTTTTGGTTTTGAACAAAGAGCACATTCTGTGGATTTTAAGTCTGTAAACATCAGGAACTAATCTCTTACATAAGCCATTTCTATTATCTTCTCCTAAGTTGAGGTCATACACTAGGGAGATAGGAGTGGGCTTTTTATTTCACACACACCCATTGCTGGCTGACTCTAATATATAAGTAAATTTATTACTCCATTAATTACATGAGCTGAAAATGATTCTTATTTATATCAGTCAGAAGAATGCAAAACAGGCTTTATAATAAGTAAAGGTAGAAATTTAAAATATTTTGAAGACTTTTGTAAAAGAGCAGTTAGGGCAGAGTCTGCTGCCAGCTGTAGGACTGCTTTTAATTAAAACCTTGTTCAACATGCTTACGGCAGAGTTTTCTTATTTTCCTGTTATATAAAGATGTACTGAATCAGCAATTATTAAACTCTCGATACATTATAAAATTTTCTTCTGAGACTATTTATCCAACAAAATCAGATGTGATTCATTAGATAATAGCACTAGCAGGAAGAATGTTCCTGTTTTCCCTTAGTTATAGGTCTTTCGTGACTATGGAAAACAAAGGTCCAAACAAGAAAAGTCTTCTCGTTTCAAATTTAATAGAAGTCTCTATAATGAGATGGTAAAATAGACTTACATATGTAAAGCCATTGAGTCTAGGAAATGCTAGATAAACTGGGTTACACTCACAACTTTGTTAGTGATTGCTTTGTCACATGCCCTAGTGTAACTACTGTTACTCCGTATTTACTTATTACAAAAAGTCAAGCCAACTTTGCCTATTAAGAAATGCTGTGCAAATTTCACATATACATGCATGTTACACAGGACGAGAAGAGCTACAGAGAACTGACTTCTTCAGCGTATGCTTGGACTTCTAGCCACCAACTGGTTAAAATTTGCTACTTTTTCCAACACCAAGTTGCTGTGTTTGGTCACTAGTTATGTGGAATACATCAAAATTCTTTTATTTCGTTTCCTTCTACTGTCTGAGTAAGAAATTTGCAGTGGTTAAGGAAGTTTCAAGATTGCATTCTTCTGTAGATCTAAAACACGGTATAGAGGTTATGGTCAACAATGCATGCATGCACGCATGCTCAGCTGCTTCAGTCATGCACCGCTCTTTGCAACCCCATGGACTGTAGCCCGCCAGGCTCCTCGGTCATGGTATTTTTCCTGGCAAGAATACTGGAGTGGGTTGCATGCCCTCCTCCAGGGGATCTTCCCAACCCAGGAATTGAACCTGCTTCTCCTGCATCTCCTGCATTGCAGGCAGATTCTTTACTGCTCAGCCACCAGGGAAGCCCAAGGTCAACAATACTGTATTATACACTTCAAAGTCGCCAAGACACTAGATCTTAAATGTTCTCACCACAAAAAAGAAATGATAATTATGTGACATGATAGAGGTGTTAGCTAACTCTAGGTGGTAATCATATTATAACATGTAAATATACCAAATCAATATACTGTATACTTTCAACTTACACAATGTCATATGTCAATTATGCCTCAATTTTTGAAAAAAATCACATTCCGTGATAATTCTAAGAATTGTAAAGTGATTAAGCTTGTATATAAATGCTCTTCAAAAAGTGATAAAAGTCATAATTATAGTTAGGTAATTCAATCAATCCCCCTCTCAGAAACAGGTAGACCTACTAAGGAGAAAGGGCTTCCCTGGTGGCTCAGATGTGGTAAAGAATCTGCCTACAATGTGGGAGACCTGGGTTTGATTCCTGGGTTGGGAAGCTCCCCTGGAGGAGGGCATGACACCCTACTCTAGTATTCTTGCCTGGAGAATGCCCATGGACAGAGGAGCTGATGGGCTATGGTCCATGGGGTTTTAAAGAGTTGGACACGACTGAGTAACTAAGCACACACACACTAAGGAAAAAATTAACAAGGATATAGAAAATCTGAAGAACACAATCAAACAACCAACACAACAGTATAATTGGCGATTATAGGACATAACACCTAGATACATACTTTTACTTAGGGGCTCATGAAAAGTTCTTTAAGAAAAATCAAATACTAGGTGATAAAACAAACCTCAACTTTAAAAGAACTGAAATCATAATTGGAAGGCCAGACCCCAGGGCCATGATGGGCCGCCCCTTCTCTGCCCCGGCGGCGGGGGAAGTCCCTAACGGAAGGCGCCTCCCAGATCCTGGGGACCAATGACAGCACACTTCACCAGCTAAAGCCGTCCCACCCCAGCCACGTAGAAGGACCTAACAGCCCGCGACTCCTCGGCTCTGAACCCCGTCCGTTAACCTGACCATCCCTCGCAACAAACATATATAAGCCGCCTCCAACAAGGTCCGGGCACGGACTTCCTCGACCTGCCTCGTAGGGGTCCGGGAACCCCCGCCCGGGAGCACTTCGTCATTAAAAAGCCTGTTAGACACTCTTTTCGGTGTCCTGGTCATCTTTACCTAACAATAATAAGCATAATGGAATTAAACAAAAACTAAAAATATAGAGACAACAAGATAATCTCCATGCACTTAGCGATTAAACAATATACTTCTTAATAATCGTTTGAAGAGAAATTTTCAGAGGAAATAAAATGCACAGAACTGAACAACAAGGAAACTACAAAATATCAAAATATGTGGGATGCAGGTAAAGTTATTCTGAAAGGAAAAGTTATAACACAAAATATTTATGTTGAAAAAAGAGCAAACCTAAATACTAACTCAAGAAATTAGAAAACCAAGAGTAAAATAAATGCAAAGCAGGAAAAGAGTAGAATTATAAAGACAAGAGCAGAAATCAGTGACACCAAAAATCAGAAAATAATAATAGAGAAAAACAATGAAACAAAAGTTCTTTCTTTGAAAATAAAATGAAATTGATGGATTTCTAGCATAACTGACAAAAGTGAGACAAGAAAAAATACAAATTACACGTATATGGGCTCTAAGTACAGTTCCCGCAGTCACTGAAAGGGTAAGAAGGGAATACAGTGAATAACTTGCGCTCACAATTCAATCTAGATTAATGAATGGGCCGATTCATTGTAAGCCAAAAAATATTTTTAAAAACTTAATTAAAGTGATGTCGATCCTTTGAATAGTCCTATAACCATTAAAGAAATTGAGTTCATAATTAAACCTTTCGTGAAGAATAAATCTCTGTGACCAAAAACTTCAGTGGTGAATTCTACCAATCATTTAAAGATGAATGAACACCAATTCTACCCAATCTGTTTCAGAAGAAGAAAGGGAGGAGAAATGTCTCTTCATGTTATCATGCCAGAATTACACTGAGAGCAAAACTAGACAAAAACAGTACAAATCAAAACAAAATAAAGTTTAAAATTCAGACCAATATTATTCATGAATAAATGTGTAAAATATAAGGGAAATTTGAATCCAACAATGCATAAAAAGAATTATACACCATGGCCAAATGGTGTTTTCCAAGTAAGGGAGGTTGTCTCCAAATTCAAAAATCAATCAATTTAATCAATCATACTAATAAGTTTAAAGAGAAAAAAGTAAAGTGTTAGTCACTCAGTTGTGTTCGATTCTTTGCAACCCCATGGGCTGTAGCCCATCAGGCTTCTCTGTCTATAAAATTTTCCAGGCAAGAACACTGGGGTGGGTTGCCATTTCCTGCTCCAGGGCATGTTCCCAACCCAGGGATCGAACCCAAGTCTCTTGTGCCTCCTGCATTGACATATAGGATTCTTTACCACTGCCCCACCTGGGAAGCCCTCCTTGCAGTGATAATTTATAGTTATATTTGAAATAGTAAGGAGGAAATAAAGGCAAAAGGGAGATTTTCAAGAGCACTACTGAGGTAACTAGTTGAAGAAATAAAAAATCAAACAAGATATCCTTTTAAACATCAACAGGATTTTGAAGTTGTATAAAAACAGCAAATATTACTATAATATAAATAGCAAAATGAAAGCTTGATAATATAAAGCATTAGATACGTAACTTAAATTTTCAGAAAATACCAACCAGCAATTCTTCTTCTGGGAATGTTTCATGTGGTTAAGCAATGACTTTCAATAGGGCTTCATATTTAGTCAAAAAATTCAGTCTTGTCTTGATGTCAAAATTTCAGAGGATAATGAATCATCTCAGAGCATTTACAAGAAGTTCAGAACATGAGTAAAGAGTTGGAAGAAAAATATCTCTAAGTTAAATCTGGAAGAATCAGCATTGGTTGAGGTAAGAAGGAGAATGACATGGAGAAGTTTCAAGTTTTGCAAAATATTATTTGCCAGTGATAGTAATTGGCTATTGTTGTTTATATGGAGACTGAAGCAGTGATGCAGGTCTCCACTGCTTGAAAAAGTTATAGCCCAATAATAAACCTACTTCAATGAGTGTACAATAAGAACTTTACTTAACCCTCATATTGCAAAATAGATGCTGTGCTTGTAAAAATGGATATATAGAGAGTTTTATTTTGTAATATAAATGGTAGAATTTTCATTATATTCAAGACTAGCTACTTTCAAGACTAAGATTTCTAACCAATGCACCAAGTCAGGGGTCAGCAAACTGCAACCCAGGGGCAAATCCAGCTTCAGCCTGGTTTCTTAATATGGTCCATGAGCTAAGAATAATTTTATATATTTAATCATTTAAAGGTTAAAAAAATAAAAAATAATAATACTTTATGGAAAGTGAAAGTTCTTTGAAGTGCAAATAGGTGACTATGCAGAAAGCTTAATTTTTTCTTTTTTTTACAGAAAATGTGTACTGGCCACTGCACAAAGCCTGGCTTCCCAGGTGGCACTAATGCTAAAGAACTCTCCTGCCGGTTCAGGAGATGGAAGAGCCCCGGTTCGATCCCTGCATAGAGAAGACCCTCTGGAGGAGGGCTTGGCAACCCATTCCAGTATTTTCGGGTGAAGAATCCCACAGACAGAGGAGGTGGGTGGGCTATAGTCCTTAGGACTGCAAAGAGTTGGACACGACTGAAGTGACTTAGCAAGCATGCATGCAACAAGACACCTCATGTACTAAAGAGAGTTTCTTCTCTGGTGTATTGTAATCCAAGGTATATGCTCTCATGACTTTAGAAAATTCTTGAAAATAAGAAAGCAAACTAAATAGCTTTTCAAAGAATTTCTAAAGTAATTGTTCTTTGTGCTTTTAAGCCCTGAAGCTATATAAGAAAATTGGAATGGAAACCTGGTGTTTCTCAAGTCACAACACAATAGAAACAGCAAGGAGCATGACATTTAAACTGGGTAGAACATATGGTCTGGATCAGTCTGTGCCCAAATCATGTAGCTCACCTTTTATATTCTATAATATTAAGCTCTAAATTCACTTTTTAAAAAAGTCAAACAAAAATATAAACGTCAGGTTGGTATTCCTGAAAAGAATTTAAATACATTTATTACCAGTAATGCTATCAGTGCATTTTCTTAAAATGAAGTACTGAAGAAATGAGTGAAATAAAATAAAAATTCGTATACCTAAGGCTCTATTTCACAACCTGTAATAATATCCTCAGCTGAGTGCTTGTAATAGCGATTGCTGAAAGTTACTCAACACCCCTTCAAGTAGTGAAGCAGACGATTTGGGGGAAGATGGATGGAAAGGTAATTTCTCTTTGCTTTCTTTTCTTGTTTCTTCATTTCAGAGACACCGTTGACTTCTCTTCAGCATATTTGTCTCTTCCCTGAGGGCTCCTAGTTTTTAGTTTATATCTATGTAAATTCTTTTGCAATTAGACTGTGCAGATTCCTACTTTTGTTAATCACTGTGTTAGAAGAAGCATTTAATATTTGAAAACCTCTTGGGACTCCAGCCAGTAGTGTAACATTTAAACAAATATTGCCTTCTGTTTTGATGTCAGTTTTCTTTTCTCATTCATAAAATAAAAAACAACCTCAAACTCTTTTCCATGACCACCCTCAAATAAGCAAATAACTCTGGAGGCTAATTGAGACAAACATGGTAATAGGCTCCCACCTTTTAGAAAAGAATTCATCCTACTCAGTCAATTAACCATGCTTCCTATTTCATTAGTAATTTTGGCTTAAATAGCTTAGGAGGCAGAGAGGGAACATTTTTAAGAATATCGGCTATTTCATTCTGACAACAAAACTGATTTCCTGTCTCTGATCAAGCATTCTGTAAATCCACACCTTGGCATAATATTACTTATAATGTGGTAAGTAAATAAAGGAAAATGATTGCTGACAGTGGAGACTGGGAGAAGCCGTTGTACGATTCATTAGTGGTTTCAGTAGTTGCAGTTAAAAAAGAACCAAAAAGTTCTGTTTTCCTATGACTAAGAGTGGATGTCTTGAGAGGTTCAGAAAAAGTTCACTTTGCCCTTGAACAAATATGTTTTCCACATTTCATTGCCAGAATGTGGAGGAACAGAAGGCCAGAAATTAGTGAAAAATTCTGACCTCATTTTGTTTCTGGACTATCCTAGAGTAGGAAGTACCAAATCACCCTGGAGAGACTAATGCTTTTTTCCTGTTGTTTTTGCCAGAAGTGAAAAGTATTTTGCATAACTCTATGCCTAAGCTAACCAGAGACTAAAATTTTAGATTTTTTTTCAAACTTTCAAAGGCTGACACATTTTCATATATTCAGTTAAAAACTCAAATATTAGAAAAAGTAATACATGAAAATTATAAGCTAATGATAAGATATGTTACTTATATTGAAATAAACATGATTTTTCTCCCAAGGAAAATGGTACCTGAAAGGTATACTTTTATTTAGATTTTAAAATATAACACTTTCTTTAATCATTAAACAATGTTTAATTTGCCCTGAAGCAGATTATGTTAAATTTAAACATCTTTGCCTGAGTATAACATAAAATTATGTGGAAAATAATGTATGTATGTATGTATGTATGTATTCATTCATTGTCAGTCATTTATAGCAGCTCTTTTATTTCCCAGAAAATATTCTCAAATTGAATATATACTGGCATTTTTCAACCATGGAGTTCACATTTTACCTAGTTTGTGATTCCAATGCACTAGACATTTTAAAATATTTTCATGACAAATATAAATTTGTACTATTGCTAAGATTTAAGATATAGGTGAAAAAATAATACTGATTGGGCTTCAAATTCTAGGTTTCCTATTAACTAACTAAATAGTTTTTAGCAGGTAACATATCTTCTCACCCTCAGCTTTCTCATCATGAATATGGAATAATAATATATTTTTTGGCTGCTATAGCTCTTAAGTGAAGTAATCTATAAAATGCTCAGCATAGTATCGGGCCTGAAGTATGTGATCCATAAATAGGGACTTCTCTATTTTTCTTTATTTTCCTTTCTTTTCTACACCATCTTTATTCTTGATCTTCAAAATGAATGGTGAAAATAACATTTATCTCATAAGCCATTATGTCTATATTGCAGGGACATCATCTTTTTGTGTTTGCAATAGCTAGCACATGGTCTATCAGAGTCTAATAAACTGTAGAATAAATGCTAAATGATCCTTATGCATGTAGATGCAGCTCAAAATTCCAGGTCCAAACAACCACAGATTATTTGGGACAGACTATTATTTCCTTTACTATTTCAGAGCTTGCTATTTCTAGTTAGACTTATAGTTAACAATTAGGTGTTCTTATGTTGTTCCAAAAAAGTATCTCACTATGGATAAATTGCCTCCTAGACTATAAACTCCACAAGGTCACTCCACTGCTTATTTTGTTCAATAATTTATTATAAATATTCCTGTCCTTTAATACTGCTGTCCCCAACCATTTTGGCACCAGGGACTAGTTTTAAGGAAGACACTTTTTCCACGAACTGGGGATAGAGGGGATGGTTTTCAGGATGATTCAATTACATTACATTTATTGTGCACTTTATTTCTAATCTAATGCCACTTGGTTCCAACAGGAGGTACCAGTCCTCAGCCAGTAGGTTGGGGAGACTTACTTTAATAGAGACTCACTGAATAGATGCTTATTTAATGAATAAATAAACTTAGATTAATTAATGACTAAATGAAACACTAAGATATGCTATGGGTATTTGATTTTCACAGTCTATAACTGTGCAAGCTGCTGTGTAATTTTGCTAGAAGTTTTACTTCAACTTTTGCCTACAGTTTCCCTTACTCTATGGAAATACTATTCAGTTCTCCCCAGGAGATGTACAGTCTGTTAGGTTTGTGCTAAAATACCCATCAGGACAAAATCTCAAGACTATTAGCCAGCATTCAGGCTTGACATTTACCATCCTGTGAAACTCCAAAGTCATATTAATAGAAATTAACAATGGACTTAATATATTAACTGTTTAAGGCCCAGAACCTAGTCCTTTAAAGGATCAGACAGCTTTCTGCAATTATATCTAAGAGTTATGCAGTTATTAGCTAACTACCTGCTGTGAGGCATCCACTTGCTATATGAATTCTTATATTAATATTATCTTATTTAATTTTCAACCCCTTTATTAGTATGTGTAGTATATAAATAGGGTAGGATTCTAACCACCCTTCAAATCATGATAAATCTGACAATAAGGCTCTGTCCCTTAGACGCAGCAAAAACTTAAATTTGAATCATTAACTTATTGCCTATTTCCCATTCAGATTATTTAAGCTCTAAGGGCCTTTTGTTCACACTGAGTTACCCCTTAGACATCCGTTGTCCAAGATCATAAATTACCTTGCTGAGCACCAATGCTCAGGCTATGTCTACGTTTCTTGAGCAAAGCATAATTCGTTTGTGCTGGAAGTCAAGTGACGCCTCCAGTAATACGTTGTTCCTCCCACTTCTCTGGGTGCCTCAAGGCTTTGGTCTGCCCTGTTCACAAGGCAGTGAGCCTCTAGTCCCTGCGTTGGAATGAAGAAAACTTTTCTCCCCTTTGACCATTTCTCCCTCTTTCCTCTCATCCCTATAGTCTTATTTTTAAATAACTTCATTTTCTAAAAAAAAGAAAGGAATATTTGAGGCAGAGTACACTACACAGACTCTTCTGGCGTGAAAGAGTACAAAGTGTCTGCCTGTCTTGTTCAAACAGAGGGAATTCAGAACAAGAACAAAACAGAAATTACTGTTTTAGCGAATTAACCTGTGACTCTACCATGATACTCATTGGTAAGTCAGAGCTAAGCAGAGGGTCTCTTCAGACACTACATCTCTTTCTTAACCTACAAAAGAAGCCCATGGCTGTTCAGTCTTAAAGGAAAAGCATTTGTGGCCTCTTGACCTTTCTCATACATGAGGAAAAGTGAGGAAAAGAAGGGAGAAAGGGCTTCTGAGGTGCAAAATAAAAAAGGAAACACACCAGTGACAACTGTAGCCCAGTCTCCTTGATGTGGAGAACATTGGCAATGGAAAGGCAAATTCTTCTTTTTTCTCCCACGTGTCTACAACCAAAGTAGTGTTTCCACATCATTTTCAAGTTTAAACCTCTACTTAGCATAGTTGAGCATATGCTGTTTTGGATAAACCAAACGCCAATAATGTATACTTATCCTAGAGCCAATGACAGCCTCATATTCAGAAAAAGAACAAAAGGAGAGACAGATAAAATGAACTGAATCTGTAGTTGGGGATTCCTGCTGACATGTCAAGAGTTCCACTGACCTCTTGTTAGTGATAAAGTCTGGTTTGGGTAGAAAATTTAATATTTATCTCCCATCCTATAGATATATATCAACCCCCTCAGAAATAAATGAGGGAGAGAAAAATAAAATAGCTTTTTTCTAATGAATATTATAATTGAAATTTTATGTAGCTCTTTAGTGCTGATGGTTCAGATGATAAAGAATTTGCCTGCAATGCAAGAAACCTGGGTTCCATCCCTGGGTCAGGAAGATCCCCTGGAGAAGGGCATGGCAACCCAAAGCAGTATTCTTGCCTAGAATTCCGTGAACAGAAGAGCCTTGATGGGCTACAGTCCATGGGGTCACAAAGACTTGGACATGACTGAGTGACTAACACTTAGTGCTATAATCCGTGCTCATTCACTCCATCCTTTCTGACTGTTTGCAATCCTGTGGACTGTAGCCTGCCAAGCTCCTTTGTCCATGGCATTCTCTAGGTAAAAATACTGGAGTGGGTTGCCATTCCCTTCTCCAGGGGATCTTCCTAACCCAGGAATCGAACCCATGTCTCCTATGTCTTCTTCATTGGCAGGCAGGTTCTTTACCACTGAGCCACCTGGGAAGCCCCTTAGCACTATAATATATGTACTTAAATGTTTAATTTCTTGTTTTTAATCTCATTCATTGTGTGTTCCTCAGATAGTCCCTTAGAATTATATTACTCCTAGAAAAAAATGGTATAAGGGTATGAGGATAATTTTTTAATACTTAAAATCTCTTTGGGTATACATTTTCCCTCTAAACATATAATTCCATTTATTCATATTTGTGTAAGAAGTTTGACAGTATCTTAGCCAGTTCAATCACTCTGATAATTGGACACAGATCTTATAACAACGCATAACATCATCATTATCCTGTATTTAGTTCACACTTAGAATAAATGTGGATCTATATTAGTTCTACATTATTTTAATAGAATTAAGTTAGGTAGATCTCTGTCCTCAGATATTTAATAGTGTAATAGATAAATAAGACCAATGAGTACTATGTCAGAGGGGTGAGTATGTGTGTGTGTAGCTTTGAATACATGATTAATTGAATAATAGATTTAGCCTAACTAACAAACTCATTCAAGTTAAATGAATTCAGATGGAATGTTTTGGTGTGTAGTTTTGCATGGTCATACAAAAAATCAAGGAGAATCTATTTATTTATTTTTTAAAAATGTTTATTTTTACTTTATTTTACTTTAAAATACTGTATTGGTTTTGCCATACATTGACATCCTCCACGGGTGTACATGAGTTCCCAAACACAAACCCCGCTCCCACCTCCCACCCCATATCATCTCTCCGGATCATCCCCATGCACCAGCCCCAAGCATCCTGTATCTTGCATCAAACATAGACTGGCGATTCATTTCTTACATGATAGTATACATGTTTCAATGCCATTCTCCCAAATCATCCCACCCTTTCCCTCTCCCTCAGAGTCCAAAAGTCTGCTCTACACATCTGTGTCTCTTTTGGTATCTCGCATAGAGGGTCATCATTACCATCTTTCTAAATTCCATATATATGTATTAGTATACTGTATTGGTGTTTTTTCTTTCTGGCTTACTTCACTCTGTATAATCGGCTCCAGTTTCATCCATCTCATTGGAACTGATTCAAATGTATTCTTTTTAATGGCTGAGTAATACTCCATTGTGTATATGCACCACAGCTTTCTTATCCATTCTTCTGCTGATGGATATCTAGGTTGTTTCCATGTCCTGGCTATTATAAACAGTGCTGCGATGAACATTGGGGTACATGTGTCTCTTTCAATTCTGGTTTCCTCGGTGTGTATGCCCAGAAGTGGGATTGCTGGGTCACAAGGCAGTTCTATTTGCAATTTTTAAAGGAATCTCCACGCTGTTCTCCATAGTGGCTGTACTAGTTTGCATTCCCACCAACAGTGTAAGAGGGTTCCCTTTTCTCCACACCCTCTCCAGCATTTATTGCTTGCAGACTTTTGGATCACAGCCATTCTGACTGGTGTGAATGGTACCTCATTGTGGTCTTGATTTGCATTTCTCTAATAATGAGTGATGTTGAGCATCTTTTCATGTGTTTGTTAGCCATCCATATGTCTTCTTTGGAGAAATGTCTGTTTAGTTCTTTGGCCCATTTTTGATTGGGTCATTTGTTTTTCTGGAATTGAGCTGCATAAGTTGCTTGTATATTTTTGAGATTAGTTGTTTGTCCGTTGCTTCATTTGCTATTATTTTCTCCCATTCAGAAGGCTGTCTTTTCACCTTGCTTATATTTTCCTTTGTTGTGCAGAAGCTTTTAATTTTAATTAGGTCCCATTTGTTTATTTTTGCTTTTATTTCCAGAATTCTGGGAGGTGGATCATCTATTTAACAGGATAAAATTTCACTAAGACTTAAATGACAAGAAAAATGATTTGGGACCCAAAGTATGATATATTAAAAGTTATTAGAAAAGTTTGCCAATGATAAAGGGAAGTTAGTTTAAGAAAAATAAAACAAAGAAACAACAGGAACACATAAAAAGTCAAATGTTGAGTTCAGTCGTTCAGTTGTGTCTGACTCTTTGCAGCCCCATGGAATGCAGCTTGCCAGGCTTCCCTGTCTATCACCAACTCCGGGAACTTGCTCAAACTCATGTCCATCGAGTCAGTGATGCCATGCAACCATCTCATCCTCTGTCATCCCCTTCTCCTCCCACCGTCAGTCTTTCCCAGGGTCTTTTCCAATGAGTCAGTTCTTCTCATCAGGTGGCCAAAGAATTGGAGTCTCAGCATCAGCATTAGTCCTTGCAATGAATATTCAGGACTGATTTCCTTTATAATTGACTGGTTGGACCTCCTCACAGCCCAAGGGACCCTCACGAGCCTTCTCCAACACCACAGTTTAAAAGCATAAATAATAAAAGGAATGGTAAATTGAGTGAAGGGCTTCCCAGGTAGCTCAGTGGTAAAGAATCTGCCTGCCAATGCAGGAGATGTTGGCTCAATCCCTAGGTTCAATCCCTGGACAAAGGAATGGTAAACAACTCCAGTATTCTTGCCTGAAGAACTCCATGGACAAAGGAGCCTGATGGGCTATAGTTCATGGAGTCACAAAGAGTCAGACACAACAGATCAACTGAGCATGTAAGTTGAGTGAAGTTAAGATGATAAAATAGTAAGAACTAAAAGGAGATGTTGAAAGTATTTGGGATTACTTGATTCCTCAAGTAAAATGATTGTCATAGGTTATTATAAGAGATTTATAAAATATTAAAACCAAAAGGGACATGGAGATATGTTTTCAAGTGAAGAAAGAAACCACAGAATTTGAGATGCCAGTGTTTTCGCAAAAAGGAATATGTAGAGGAGATTTCAGAATGCAGACTTCCCAACTCTCAATTACCTGCAAATACTTTCAGTAAGAAAGGATCTGGAAAAGCAAAGCAGAGCTTTCTGGAATGTTGAATAGAAGCTATGTGAATAGCTACTGTGAAGCTGTGAACCACTGTATGTGGAACTTTACTTTTTAGTTATGATAACAGGTAAATTTCCCAAAAAGAAAATTGTTACTTTACTCTGAATAAATGGTCCTTGGGCCATTTATTTACCTCGGGCCAACCAATTTCCCCTTTGACCAGATGGACACGGATTTGCCGACAGCCGTGGCCCATGTGGTGTGGCCCAGTGCCCTTCCTTCCTCCTGTGTCCCTGCTCCTCTCCAGTGGAATTTGGACTGAGATACAAGTAAAATCTTCCAAGTTTTGTGCTTTTCTTCTCTCAGGCAAGAAACCAGGAAAGAATTGTTGAATCAATTATTCAGCAAGTTTTTATTGATTTCCCTGCCTACTTCAATGTTTGTGGTATCCTCTACCATTTTATAGCCTCATTTTTAAACCAACCTTGGAAATTTTGGACTGCTAACTGTCCCATAATTCTTTTGCATTATGTCACAAGTAAAGCTGACCATCAAAACTGGCCATTGAGATCACATCTCTGACTAAAAATTCAAAGATTTCCACTGGTTATAGCCTAAAGTTCAGACTACCTGGCCCTCATTGACCTGAATCTCTTGTTTTTCTTTAATCCAATATCTAGCTATGGTCTCTTTCTCCTATAATCTATAATCTCCTAAAATTTTCCCAACATTTTTTCAAATCCCTCAAAGCACATATTACCTGTGTCTCTCCCTAATCTCAATATTTATTATATCAGTTATCCTGCCTTTTTTGTTTCTCACTAAGGGCAGGAGATTTACCTTTTTTTTTTTTTTGGTGTTGCTTAGTTCTGGGGGCATGGCTACTTATGTACACTGATTATTGTATGTTTTTTTTCTGAAAATTTTTTATTTGTCTCACTACATTTTGAATTCTTGCAAAAAGACAGTATTGTTCTGTGTCACTTTTGTTTTCCAAGAAGTTAATCCAATATCAACTACGAGGTTTTGGTCACTAAATTGTGTCCAACTCTTATGACCCCATGGACTGTAGCCTGGCAGGCTCCTCTGTCCATGAGACTTCCCAGGCAAAAATATTGGAGTGGGTTTTCACGCCTTCCCTCAGGGGATCTTCCCAACCCAGGGATCAAATTCATGCCTCTTACATTGCAGGCAGTCTCTGGCATTGCAGGCAGATTCTTCACTGCTCAGCCACCAGGGAAGCCCATATAGAAATGGTATAACTGTTTGCTGAATGTATTAACAGATAATTGAACACTAGACTGACCCACTGCTATTGCTCAAACATTCTTGTAACTACTCAAACTACTCATTTGCTCATTGATTTTTATCCCTTTTTCTTCACCTAGTAAAATTTTCTTCAGCCCAGTGTTAGTCACAATGCAAAGTAATTTTAGCTGCTTGAAAAAATATGTGTTAAATGAATGAATGAAAACTTCTCTCAAGTCAAATTCTACTTTCTCCACATAGATATCTTGATTCCCACCTAGAAGTAGTTTCTCCCTACCCTGAGTCCCCCAAAAACTATTTTTGAGGAGATCTGTTTTCATGAAGTATTAATGGAGTGAGTCAAGATGTTAGTCATCAAAACCCTTTCTTCTCTTGTGTAAGGAAAGACAGATCTCTGCCAAATAGCTTTGGTTTAGGGAATACCCATCCCAGTCCACATCTGCTTGAGTAGCTATTTATGTCAGATGGAAAATGGAAATTTAACAATCTCACTTAGTGACTATGTGCATGGACTGTTAGTACTCAGTGAAAGTTAAAAGCTATCAGAGTTGGAAAAAATTTAGGCTGGCAATGATAGACAAATGTGTATATTTAGTAATACAATGAGGCCATGCAGAATGACAATTTGGAATCTGTAAAAGTCAATCAAGTCAATCAAGTCTCCCTGTGAGGCAGGGAGAAATCATGTGCCAGCTATTCTGTGACAATTCATTGAAACACCCTGACTTCTTCAGATCAAAAATAGCAGTCAGGAGTTCTGTGCCATTACGCAGATGTGCTGAAGTCCCCGGCAAAAAACATTGTACAAAAATGTTTACTTAAGTAAAACATTAAGTAAAAAAATGCAATAACAAAAAATGAAATATCAAGAAAAATCTTGATTATCCTAAGTAAATACGTTTTAACTCAAAAATGGGAGTTAAAACCCAATAGCACATCCATTTCACAAAATTTTGCTAAGTCAGAGAAAAAGAACTTTCAAACTTAAAGTAACTGGCTGTAGAAAGGATGGCCACAAATATACAAAGAATTTTCCTTTCACAAGACCATATTTTTTTTCATATCAGTGCAGTTCAGTTGCTCAGCTATGTCCAACTCTTTGTGACCCTATGGACTGTGGTATACCAGGCTTCCCTGTCCATCACCAACTCTCAGAGCTTGCTCAAATTCATGTCTATTGAGTCAGTGATGCCACCCAACCATCTCATCCTCTGTCGTCCCCTTCTCCTCTTGTGTGGAATCTTTCCCAACAAAAGGGTATTTTTTAATGAGTCAATTCGCATCTGGTGGCCAAAGTATTGGAGTTTCAGCTTAGGCATCAGTCCTTCCAATGAATATTCAGGGCTGATTTACTGAATATTTTTTTCATATTGTATCTCAGTTATTCATACAATTGATTTTATCTCCCCTACCATTTTGCCTATTACTATTTTTAACCAAGTTTATCACGTGCTTTATTTTCAAAGTAAAATAAAAAATACATAACAGATAAAGTATAGAACTCTGAATTCCTCTATCCTCTTCCTGGTCATAGTGTCTTTTCCTTCTTTCTGGGTATATTTACCATCATAAATATGATATATATGTTTTCTTTCCTTTTAAAATAGTGCTGCATACATACCTATATGTAAATGAATGTTTTATATTTCTCTCTACTTTTAATGCCACATTTTAAAATTCAATTATAATTTAAGGTCTATAGTTTTTATTTTTTTTATTTTTTTTTATTTTTTTATTTTTTTAATTTTAAAATCTTTAATTCTTACATGTGTTCCCAAACATGAACCCCCCTCCCACCTCCCTCCCCATAACATCTCTGTGGGTCATCCCCATGCACCAGCCCCAAGCATGCTGTATCCTGCATCAGACATAGACTGGCGATTCGATTCTTACATGATAGTATACATGTTAGAATGCCATTCTCCCAAATCATCCCACCCTCTCCCTCTCCCTCTGAGTCCAAAAGTCCGTTATACACATCTGTGTCTTTTTTGCTGTCTTGCATACAGGGTCGTCATTGCCATCTTTCTAAATTCCATATATATGTGTTAGTATACTGTATTGGTGTTTTTCTTTCTGGCTTACTTCACTCTGTATAATCGGCTCCAGTTTCATCCATCTCATCAGAACTGATTCAGGTCTATAGTTTTTAAAATCAAGTACTATGTACCTTTCAATAGCCGAGCAGCAAAGTGTCATACAAATATAATACATATCATTTATCCATTCCATTTTCCTCTGGGGAAATTTGGCTTGTTTCCATTTTTTCCAACATTAAAAGTAGCACTGCAGACATCCTAGCATATATCTTATGCAAATGAACCACATATTATTTTCCAAGAACTTTGTTGCCTAATCTAACTTAATCTTCTCACAAAGCCTAGGAGAAATGCTAACATTAACATCTTAAAAATTAATATATCAAAAAAAGTTAGGAAATTATCAAATTCACACAACTAGAAGAAAGCAGATGGGATACATTTTCATTCATTTCTATTGAAATCACCTTGCTTCTTTGTTTACATACTATTGTTGGTCAGACCCAGCAGAGTGTGTCTCATATGGTAACAAGGGGGATTGGTTTCTATGAATAAGTACTTGGTAAATGAATGAATGATTGAACAGATGAATGAATAAATGAATGAATACAATATCTCTCCTGCAGTGGCAGAGATCGAAGAGTAAAAGAATTGTTACCTGCTCTGGGGTCCCTGAATGAGCTGGTCTTAATTTTAAGCAATTTCATGTGCAAAAAAGCCTAGGCATGCTCTTCTGGGTTTGACTCCTCATCAAATGTCTATCCTTGCCCTATGCTTGCTCAAACTGGGAATTTGGGGATGTATAGTGGGTGAGCAATCTTTGAATCATTTCAGATGAAATATAGAGAGCTGGCAGTTTGTGGTTGTAAAGAAGAAGTCTGGAAAGTTCAGTGGCTTACTATAATATTTTTGCTCATTTTGAAAACTCTGGAAAAAATAAATTTTCAAAGTTACAGCCACAAGTTTCATGACACACCAGGCTCTTAAGAATGAGTAATTAAAAAAATATGAATTGCGGTATCTTAAGCAACAAGAATAGTCCTGAATCTGGGAAAGAGTTTAGCAATCCACTATCTTTAGAGTCATTGGCAAAAATTTTCCATTTCTTTATTCTCTGCCATAAACATTAGATAAGCCATGAGGAAAATTTTGTGAGCATTCTCGACACTCAGAGATATTATCAGCACTGCATTTGTTGGAGTCATGCACTTTATCCTATAGAATTAGTACCCTGAAGCTCACTGAATAACCCCAATTCATATAATATAATTAGTTCTCTTTGTAAAATTTTCTAGTTAGCAAAAATATACAAAGGAATCTTTTCCCCCTTTTATCCTTGTTTTAGCAACTTTCTAAAATGTATTTAACATACTTTGTGACCTGAATTCATTTACTGTAACTTCACTCAGTCACGTCACTCTTTGTGACCTCATGGACTATAGCCTGTCAGGCTCCTCTGTTCATGAAATTCCCCAGGGAGGAATATTGAAGTAAGTAGCCATTCCCTTCTCAAGGGAATCATCCTGACCCAGGATCGAAATAGGTCTCCTGCATTGCAGGAAGATTCTTTACTGTCTGAACCACCGGGGAAGCCCTTACTGTAACTACCAACACAATTTTCCTTTAGTAATGTATCTTTATGATTCTTAGGACCATCTTACTTGCAATAAAATCTTGGTGTACCAAGAGGTGTACCAAGTCTGTAGAAATCACAAGACATGTCCTAGAATTTATTTTTCAATGAATATATCTTCTTTATCTATTTGTGATTGTTTTACTCTTGCACAGAAAATTGGACAAGATGTTAATGTAGAGTCCCAATTAGTTGAATCCTGTTGGATTAATGTTTTACTTGGCTGAGTATGAAATGAACCACTATGCTATATAAAATGCCACAAGTATTGACATTTTCGACATCACAGAAACAGCAAGGGCTTCTCTAGTAGCACACAGCTACAAGAATCCACCTGCAATGCAAGAGACCATGGTTCTATCCCTGGGTTGGGAAGATCTCCTAGAGGAGGGCATGGCAACCCACTCCAGTATTCTTGCCTGGAGAATTCCATGGACAGAGGAGACTGAGGGGGCTACAGTCCATAGGGTTGCAAAGAGTTGGCCTCGGCTGAACAGCTAAGCAGCAGCAGCAGAAACAGCAATTTATCAACAGTACTAAATCCAGTGGACATGAAAACAAAAACTAGTTTCTACCATAGCAGAAAGGATGATTCTATAGCATGCCAATTTCCTAGAACAGCTTCTAGTTTCTTCTTTTTTAAAACATCTATCTACTTACTTATTTGGTTGTGCTGGACCTTGGTTGCAGCACTCAGGATCTTCAACACAGCATGTGGGATCTTTAGTTGTGGCATGCAGACTCTTAGCTGCAACATGTGAGATCTAGTTCTCTGACCAAGAAGTGGACCCCGGCCACCTGCACTGGGAGTGCACGTGGAGTCTTAGCCACTGGACCACCAGGGAGGTCCCTCTGCTTTCTTCTTTCTAGAATGAGTTTGTTTGGATATGTGCCCAAAAGTGGCAAATATTTTCTAATCTGTACTTATCCTCAAAAATTATGTAATACTCGGTAGCCTCTACATTATAAATTATGATATCATGCTAAATGAGAGATAATCTCTTTCTATTATACTTACTTTTAAATGTCTTCTATAGAAAATTTCTAACAAAGGTTGAGATTATCATATTGGACAATGATCCAGAACTAAGACACAGCCAATCTTGCTTCCTCTATGTCTGTCCTAGTATAAACATCCCTAGCATTCCTGGTATAAGCATGAAACATGGCGTACTGGAAACACCACTAAATGGAAGACATAAAATCTGGGATCAGGTCTTTGCTTGATCCTGGGCATCCTCTATTTTCTCCATAAGTCATTTACAACATGAGGCATATATAACCAAATATCTTTAAGCTTTCTTCACCCTCTAGTTTGACACACTAGTCTGTAGTAGTATATGTTGGGTCAGTGTTATCCACTGAATGCATCTTGCATCTTCAGTGATCGCTCTCTTTCTAAATAGACACTTGGATGTAATCTATCTGCACCACAAAGGCAAAATTATAACCAACTTAAAAAAAGAAAATAGATCTTACAATGGAGTAGTTCTTTTAAACATGGCTATTTAACCATTATAATGATATCAACTCTTTTAAAAAGCTAATGTACCAAAGCAGAGGCACAGGCTAGATATATTTTGAATAGACACACGCAATCCATGAAAACCAAGACTGATATTGTAAGTGTGCTGTAAAAATAAAACATTCTGAAATAGGCTGATGGCATGTCAAAAATGACTGCAAATTATAAACCAAGCAGTTTCATCTCAGCAGTAGAAGAAAATGTTCTGAAATTTATTTTAATGAGGTGAGGTTGCTATTAATCTGACAATAAAAATTGATTACACGTGCAGAATTCATGTGACGGTTGTCAGTGAAATAGAGTCTGCTCCATGTTGCCATTGTTTGCTTGTCATGAAATCTGTAAAACCACAGACCTAGTCTGTCTGGTTCACTGCTGTATCTCCAGCACCCAGCAAAGAACACAGCACACACTAAAAAAATGAGTAAATAAATAAATTCCTCATCAGTGTATTATATGAAAGAAATATAAACATAATAATATGAATCCCTCACACCTGGTTATTTCATTTACACTTACTGAGATGATTTTTAGATATATTCAAATACATTTTGAAACTGATCATATTCTAATCATTAATATTTCCTCATCTACACGTGGATAAAGACATCCATGCATTTAGCTATAATTTTGGTAAAATTAACCAAGTTGAAATTAATGGTGAGCTTGTAAGGAAGAGAACGAATATGTCTCTGGACAAATGTGTCTACAAAAAGATGGTGATGGACTGAGGATATAGGAAGTGTTTCAAGGTGAAACTTATCAAAGGTAAATATGAGACTTCCATGCATGTGCAGGCAACAGGATTCACTGGTACAAAATAAGGAAGCCATGACTTGGCAACTTTATGGTTATCAGCACATTCAATATCAAATAAAGGGGTGCTTTTGTCACCAAGAGGATAACAGCATCTCAAACTTTACTAAGGGAAGTGTACTGTAGTTAAAATTGGGGAAGCAACACTTCAGCTCTGTACTGATTAGTCAGTGCTCGGGCCATTTCAGTCAGTTCTGGGCACCTTCATTTAGAAACATTTAGAAGGATTAAAATGCATTTATAGATGAATGACTAAAATGGTATATCCGAAATATTTAGAGGAAGTAGAATAATTTAGCCTAAAGATGTGAAAGCTTATTTAAAGGAACATAAAATTTTTTAAAATTAATGGATATCATCAAGAAGAATTTCTGTTCCTTTTAGTTTCTCATTGGGTCTTATTTTGATCCAACCCTCCCTGAGCCACCATTATGCATTGTCTGGGCCCCAGAGACAATTAATCACTTGTCTTCTCACATCAGTTCTTGATCCCCACTCCCTAATTTCCCTATTAATTTAGCAGTTAGAGAATTTCTTCTAAAGGGACATGTGACGTGAGCAGAAATGACAACAGAGCTTATATTAATGTTTGTCTTATCAGGCCCTCAAAGCATTCACAAGAAATAAATGTTACAGCCCAATTCTTCTAACATGCAGAAAGATACTCAAAACTGTCAGGGGACTTGTTCCAGAACACAAGAATAAGAAGTCATGAATTTGTAATCAGAGACCAGGTCTATCTTATTTTAGAATCCCTGTTTTGTAAGTGACAAAGCTGTGGGCCCTGGGATTATTAGAAATAAAGCTCCCCAATCAGTTATCTATTTCTCTGTAACAAATTACCAAAAACATAGTGGCTTAATGCTGCAAAATTTACTATCTTTCACAGTTTCTGTGAAATACATTAGTTTTATTCAATAGTTTACTTCACGTCTAGTGCCTGGTACTAACTTGGTACTCAATTATTATTTAAATAGATATGAATAAATGAAGCAAAGTATGTGTGAGTACACGCATATTTGTTGTAGTTTTAGTCGATAGTTGTGTCTGACTCTTTTGTGACCCCATGGATTATTATAGCCTGCCTGGCTCCTCTGTCCATGGGATTTCCCAGGCAAGAATACCAGAGTGGTCTGCCATTTCCTTCTCCAGGGCATCTTCCAAAAGCAAGGATTAAAACTGTGTCTCCTGCATTGGCAGGAAGATCCTTTACCACTGAGCCACCCGGGAAGCCCATGTATATGCATATACATGTAGATAAATGCCTAAATACATACAAGTGGATGATATTTTTAGATGTGGTTATTTCTTATATGTTTGCTGTTAAATGCATTTTTTTCCTACAAATTTGTTAATAACAGCATTTGGGGTGGTGATATTTGGTGAGTTTGGACTTTTTTCCAATTAACCTTATCTGAAAATAACTTGTCTTTTGCTGGGGGCTCTCCTGCAGGAAGAGAGAGGCAGTGGAACTTCCCTATCAGACCAGGCAGGGGTTCCTTCTAAGCAGTTCCACTTTATTGCCACAAACTCTTGGTTTATATAGGCAAGTAAGGGGGTTTTGCAAGGAACTTTCTATAGTTGCACCAATCACGTTAAAGCTCAAATTGTAATATGCCATAGTCTCACCAATCACGTTAAAGGTCAAATCATCATGTGCCTTCATTATAACAGGGGTCTATGGTGATCACCCGCAGGGAAATCAAGAGAGCCAATCAAAAACTGTAACATAGACCACGCCCCTCTCTCTTCCACCAGGCGCCATCTTAGTTTCTGACTGCAAAGCTAACCCATCTTTTTTAAGGTTTCCCATTTCGGGCCCCACAGTGTTTTGGTTATCTATTGCCAAATGATGATTGACCCTAACACTTGTGCCTTAGAACACCAATCGTTTTGTCTCACTTCAATTCAGTCGCTCAGTCATGTCCAACTCTTTGCAACTCCATTACTGCAGCACACCAGGCCTCCCTGTCCATTGCCAACTCCCAAACTTTACTCAAACTCATGTCCATTGAGTCGGTGATGCCATCCAGCCATCTCATCCTCTGTCATCCCCTTATCTTCCTCTCTTCAATCTTTTCCAGCATCAGGGTCTTTTCCAGTGAGTCAGTTCTTCCCATCAGGTGGCCAAAGTATTGGAGTTTCAGCTTCAACATCAGTCCTTCCAATGAATATTCAGAACTGATTTCCTTTAGGATGAACTGGTTGGCTCTCCTTTAGGTCAAAGGGACTCTCAAGAGTCTTCTCCAACACCACTTTTCAAAAGCATCAGTTCTTCAGCACTCAGCTTTCTTTATAGTCCAGCTCTCACATCCATACATGACTACTGGAAAAACCATAGCCTTGACTAGACGGACCTTTGTTGGCAAAGTGATGTCTCTACTTTTTAATATGCTATCTAGGCTGGTCATAACTTTTCTTCCAAGGAGCAAGTGTCTTAATTTAATGGCAGCAGTCACCATCTGCAGTGATTTTGGAGCCCATAAAAATAAAGTCTATCACTATTTCTCCATCTATTTGCCATGAAGTGATGGGACCAAATGCCATGATCTCCGTTTTCTGAATGTTGAGTTTTAAGCCAAATTTTTCATTCTCTTTCACTTTCATCAAAAGGCTCTTTAGTTTTTCTTCACTTTCTGCCATAAGGGTGGTATTATCTGAATATCTGAAGCTATTGATATTTCTCCTGGCAATCTTGATTCCAGCTTGTGCTTCTTCCAGTCCAGCATTTCTCAGGATGTACTCTGCATATAAGTTAAATAAACAGGGTGCCAATATACAGCCTTGATGTACTCCTTCCCCTACTTGGAACCAGTCTGTTGTTCCATGTCCATTTCTAACTGTTGCTTCCTGACCTGCATACAGATTTCTCAAGAGGCAAGGTAAGGTGGTCTGGTATTCCCATTTCTTTAATAATTTTCCAGAGTCTGTTGTGGTCCACACAGTCAAAGGCTTTGGCATAGTCAATAAAACAGTAGATGATTTGCTGGGACTCTCTGGCTTTTTTGATGATCCAGTGGATGTTGGCAATTTGATCTCTGGTTCCTCTGTCTTTTCTAAATCCAGCTTGAACATCTGGAAGTTCACGGTTCAGGTATTATTGAAGCCAGGCTTGGAGAATTTTGAGCATTACTTTGCTAGCATGTGAGATGAGTGTGGTAGTTTGAGCATTCTTTGGTATTGCCTTTCTTTAGGATTGGAATGAAAACTGACCTTTTCCAGTCCTGTGGCCACTGCTGAGTTTTCCAAATTTGCTGGCATATTGAGTGCAGCACTTTCACAGCATCATCTTTCAGGATTGAAACAGCTCAACTGGAATTCCATCACCTGCACTAGCTTTGTTCATAGTGATGCTTCCTAAGGTCCACTTGACTTCACATTCCAGGATGTCTGGTTCTAGGTTGGTGATCATACCATTGTGATTATCTGGGTTGTGAAAATCTTTTTTATGTATAGTTCTTCTGTGTTTTCTTACCACCTCTTTTTAATATCTTCTGCTTCTATTAGGTCTATACCATTTCTGTTCTTTATCGTGCCCATCTGTGCGTGAAACGTTTTCTTGGTATCCGTAATTTTCTTGAAGAGATCTCTAGACTTTCCCATTCTATTGTTTTCCTCTATTTCTTTGCACTTATCACTGAGGATCAGCGATCCTTTTTTCTACTTGAACACAATTTGCCCATTTGGGCCAGGGTCAGTGGGGTTTGTTTCTATCAAGGTGATTCCAGCTACAGAAGCTAATCTCAGGAACACCAAATAAGTATCCACTCCCATGATGACTCAAAACTAATATGCTAACATTCTAACCCCCAAAGAGATGATATTGGAAGGTGAGTCTTTGGGAAGTGTTTGGTCATGAGGGTGCAGCCATGGTAAACATGATTAGTGCCCTTATAAAAGAGGTCCAAGAGAGATTCCTCACTCTTTCCTACATGTGAGGTTAGCAGTGAGAAAGCAGGCTCTCAGCAGACACTAAATATGTCATGATCTTGGATTTTCCTGTCTTCAAAATAAATGTTCATAAGCCACCCAGTTTATGGTATTTTTTTTTGTTTGTTTTTGGTAGCCTGGATGAAATGAGAATCACATCCATAAAAATAGCTATTTTCCAAGTAAAAAGATATCAGTAGTATCAATTAGTAAAGTTTAAAAGAAAGAATCCAATCAGGAAAAAAAATACCAAGGAGAACTTATTTCTCTTACATACATGCTAGTTTCTGTACAATTAATATTTCACTAATATAGAGATTAATTATTGGCTAGCTCTTTTTTAAAAAGTTTGAATGTAGGATCATAAAACTTGTTAGAAATTACTATTCTGTAGAAAAAGGTAAGTGCCATTCTGTGAAAAACATACAATCTTCATACTTAGCAGTGTCCTGCTGGAAAAACTCATTTCAACCATTATGGGTCACACAATAAATCAATAAAGTATATATTTGAGTTTCTGTCAAAATTTTGTTAAATATTTGGACCTTGGGCAAATACTCAAAAATCCAAAATTGGCTGTGATATAGTTACTGTTATGCCTATCATATCATTGTTTGGTTTCACCGGACAGTTGGGTTTTATTAAAATGCAGAAAAAATTCGGAGTATTAATATGCTTAATATATATTTTGCTTGGCAAGTATATTTTCCAACATATTTTCTAGATAAATAATAGTCAACATATTCAAAAATGAAAACACTCAGCTTGCCTTATTGGGTTACTATTCTATATAGGATAATACTATTCTATATAGGATAATACTATTCTATATAGGATAATACTATTCTATATAGGATAATACTATTCTTCTATATAGGATAATACTATTCTATATAGGATAATACTATTCTATATAGGATAATACTATTCTATACAGGATAACCCTGAACTACTGGCTAGAATATATGGTTAATACAGTATGGGCTTCCCCAGTGGCTCAGCAGGTAAAGAATCCACCAGCAATGCAGGAAGACACAGGCGGTACAGGTTTGATCCTCCAATTGGGAAGATACCCTGGAGGAGGAAAGTGGCAAGCCACTCCAATATTCTTGCCTTAAAGCTTCCGTGGACAGAGAAGCTTGGTGGGCCACAGTCCAAAAGGTCGCAAAGAGTTGGAAACAAGTGAGTGACTACACACACATGACTACTCATTCAATACATAAGCTCATTCAACCATATGTATTGAGAATATTAGTATATTATGTTCCAAGTCTTATTCTATGCTTCAGAATCAATCAGTGGTCAAAATAATAACCACTGTACTCATGGAGTTTGCATTTAATGGGGGAAATGAAAAATGAATAATCATGATAAAAGTACATTATGTTGTATGTGAGAACTTAAGACATGCTATGGAAATAATAATGGTAGAACACCATATGGAGGTCTAGTGTCAAGGTAGAAGGGAGGACTAGGATACACTGTTAAATACAGCACCGTTAGGTATCACAGGGGTAACGCTGTGCAGAGTCGTACAGTATAAGGGAAGAGATTTACAGGCAAATGGAATTATTGGTGCCAAGGCTTTAATGCAAGACACTACCTGTATTATTTGAGCAACAGCAAGGTATTAACAATAGAAGGAGGGGAGTGAATGAGGGAGAGAATTGTTGTTGTTGTTGTTCAGTTGCCTGGTCATGTCCGACTATTTGTGACCCTATGGACTACAACATGCCAGGCCTCCCTGTCCCTCACCATCTCCCAGAATTTGCCCAAGTTCCTGTTCATTGCATCCATGATGCGGTCCAGCCATCTCATCCTCTGACATCCTCTTCTCCTTCTGCCCTCAGTCTTTCCCAGCTTCAGGGGCTTTTTCAATGAGTCGTCTGTCCACATCAGATGACCAAAATACTGGAGCTTCAGCTTCAGCATCAGTCCTTTCAGTGAATATTCAGGGTTGATCTCCCTTAAGATTGACTGATTTGATCTCTTTAAACCAGGGAGAGAATATCACAAGATAAATCTAAGAAGTTATAGTGGAAGTTGGGGGAGAGGGATTGTTTATAAAATTTCATAGGTCTTTTCAAATTTGGGGCTGACTTTTTAATAGAAATACAGAGCCAGTGTAAGTGTTTTGTAAAGAGAAGTTGTATGTTGTGAATTAGATTTTTTTAACACCTCACTCAGACTGTTACACTGAGAATAGCCTTGAATGGGTTAATCCTGCTCTCCCCCAGCATGCAAGTCTAGAGTTCTTGCCTCATTGCCTCGAATTTGAATTTCTTCATCTGTCATCTTATGATGAAGCTGCTCACATGATTTGAGCAAGTTTTTTGGAGCACATGGTTTTTATTTGTTCTCTTTAGTCTGATGCCATGTAAATCAGTCATAATGAAGAGATTTGGACACTTTAATAATCGAGACAGAACAAATGTGATTTTTTTTTTACTCCAACATCTGCATTTGTAGTCTTTACATTGGTAAACCTCTAACATTAGAAATATGAATTAATTAAAGAAATATTTATTGTATGTCTACTATGTGTCAGGCACTGTTCTATGACTTGGGGATTTAGTAGGAAACCAAGTAAATCAGGAATCTACTCTCATGAAGCTCATATCAAACAATATGTGCAATTCACAAAGTACTTATGGGAGGTTAGCTTCTATACACTTAATCTGAATCTCATTTCAAAGAGGTAGACATGGGGAAAATTATACTTAGGCATACATTTTCTTTCATAGACGCCACAGCATTAATGATCACAAGATATTTTCTGATCCAGTTTTGTGTCTTTGAAAAGAGAGGGTGTAATTGTGTTTATCACAGTAGTTCCTCCTTTTTCTTGGTATCAGTGTGTTAATTTTATCCTACTTTCTTCTCTCTCTGCGCAGCTCATGTGACAGGGGGTAGTGCAGGCAAGTTGAAATAGCCCAAACCCAGCTGTACGTGTGACCAAACTGACCTAAGCCAATAGGCACAACCCATGCTGTTGGACTTCAGGGATAAGCACATGATCCATTTCAGGTCAGTGTGATGGGAGGAGAGGTTTTGAGGGCTTCTGAGAAAGAAGCTTTCATGTTTTCCCCAGAGAGCTTCTTGGACCAACATTCTCTCTGTCTGCTCACAGTAAATGAGTCACTGGTAGCCACTAGCAGACCCTGGCTGGCATCTTGCAACCCCCAAGAAAAAGCAGCCTTGAAATAGCACGAGATAAGTGCCAAGAAGGCATGGAAATGAAGAGTCTTTTTGGACATTATCAAGAACATTTGATCAAACCTTGCCTAAATTTGGACATACTTCTGGTGGTCACTTACTTAGCCCGTTAGATTCCTCTGTTTTTTAAGCCTGAGTCTGAGTAAAGTCTTCTGTTACTTCAAGGAAAGGATTCCTAAGTACCTGATACTGGTGATAACAAGGGGGTAGCACAGAGTCTGTGATTGCAAGGGATTTACATGTTAATAACAAACAGAAAACAAACAAACTAGATAGAGTGATATTTTAGGATAAAGAGAAAGAGAAGGCTCCATCTAGCAAGGAGAACTCACTCAGATTGTGGTGAGGGGCAATGACAGATTGACAAAGAGGATTTCTTTGAGATGATCCCTGAATGCTTTTTATAAATAAGTGAGGCAGAGAAAAAGGAGAGTCAGTGGAAAGTAACAAGTCCAGCACTTAATGATAGTACTTGCTAACCTTTCTTGTCTGCTATCTCTCTGCTGTGCTCAAATATTTACAGATACTGTCTCATTTAATCCTTAGAACAACTCTATGAAGTAAATACTTTATATCAATGGAGACACTGGGGAAGATAAAGGTTATATGACCATCCATTTTCAAATAGCTAAGAAACTGCAGACCTGGGAACTGAACCAACACTTTGTAGGACCCACGTCTGAATCCACTATATGCTACTGGCTTCCAGAATTTGGGACTACAGCCAACATTTTCTTTTTTTTTTAAAGATGTTTTTTAGATGCAAACCATTTTGAAAATCTTTACTGAATTTGTTATAATATTGTTTCTCTTTTGTGCTTTGTTTTGTTTTGGTTGGCCACAAGGCTTGTGGGATCCTAGCTTGGTAGCTCCCTGACCAGGAATCGAATCTGCACCCCTGTATGGGAAGGCAAAGTCCCAACCCCTGAACTGCCAGGACCCATAAAGCAAACATTTTCATGTTGAATAATATTTCTTTGGGCTTCCCTGGTGGTTCAGACGGTAAACAGTCCACCCGCAATGTGGGAGACCTAGGTTCGATTCCTGTGTTGGGAAGATCCCCTGGAGGAGGGCGTGGCAAACCACTCCAGTATTCCTGCCTGGAGAATCCCCATGGACTGGTGGGGTCCAGTCCATGGGGTCACACAGAGTTGGACACGACTGAGCGACTAAGCACAACAAGCACAGCACAATATTTCTTTATATCTGGAATGTTGGACAAGAGCTGGAGTGGAAATAAATGAAAACAAAGAGGAAATCAGGAGCTATACTAAGGGTCTCATGCTCCAAAGCTTATATTCTAGGCCAAAAAATTTAATTTCTTAGACAATGATTTTCTAAATGTTATAATCTGGGATCTCACCAAGATGTGTCTGATCGCCAGAAAACATCTGCATCAGGCAGAGGTCAAATACTGAGACTCAATAAAACCCACATGACTTGTGATTATCTCAGAAGTGCTGTAGAAATTCCTGGGACTCATCAGCTGCATATCTAACTTATAGTAATATAAATATACATGAAATGTAATAAACATTATCACATGTAGCTAAAGTGTTCTTAAAGGAGATTATGCAAAAACAGTGTTTTGTATACATGGGATAGTTTAATGGATAGTAAAGTCTGTAAAACAAATTTATTAAACATACATCAAGCTCTTTTTATCTTGTGTAATCAAGAATTCCTATGATATAAAGTATAAGTTAATTGATATTTATTTACTAAACTATTCACACTCAGGAGCTATTTGTACCAACTTTATATTTATATTTCTTAAAATAAAAGCATTTGTATATAGAAACTCTCGCTCTTTTTTGGTGGGAACACAAAATGAAACACTTTGTAAGATAGTTTGGCACTCTCTTACATGTTAAACGTAGTCTGAAAATACAGCCAGCAATCATGCTCCTAGATATTCACCAAAATGAGTTAAAATTTTATGTCCACACAAAAACCTGCCCACTAATGTTTATAGTTGCTTTATTCACAACTGCCAAAAATTGGGAGCAATGAACACACCTTTCAATAGGACAATGGATAAACGAGTAATAAAATTATGTGATGGAATATTTTCAGTGATAAAAAATAAATAAGCCATCAGGCCACAGAAAGACATGGAGGAACTTTAAATGCATGCTGCTAAAAAAAAATAGCCAACCTGAAAAAGCTACACACTGTACGATCCTAACCATATGATATTATGGGAAAGGCAAAACTATAGAGTTAGAGGGAAAAAAAAAAAATCAATGGTTTCCCAAGTTCAGGAGGAGGGAAACAGGAATGAACTGGTGGAGCACAGGGTACTTTTAGGGTTTATGAAAGTATTCTGTGTGATACTATACTGAGATCACAAACCATTATGCATTTGTCAAAACTACAACACAAGGGTATTCCCTCATAGCTCAGTCAGTAAAGAATCTGCCCACAATGCAGGAGATCTGACTTCAATTCCTGGGTCAGGAAGATCCTCTGGAGAAGGAAATGCAACCCACTCCAGTATTCTTGCCTGGAGAATCAGAGTCTGTCAGGCTACAGTCCATGGTGTTGCAAGAGTTGGACCCAACTTAGCAACTAAACCACCACCACAACATAAGAGGTGAACCCTAATGCAAACTATGGAATTCAGCTAATGTACTGAATATATTGGTTCATCAGTTGTAACAAATGCACCACACTAATGCAATATGTCAATAATAAGGGAAACCGTGAGAATGGACCAGAGAGTATATAGGCATTCCTTGTACTTTCTGAATATTGTTTTCCTGAAAACCTAAAATTACTCTTAAAAAATTAAATATATTAAAATTTAAAGAAAAAAATTATTTAGAGGCCATTTTGGGGCAGCATATGCCACGGATAGTTGAATTCTAAAATTCGAAGCATAAGTTTCAATACATTTCAGAATTTAGAAGGAATCTGGAGATTCTCTAGTAAAGCATTTTCTCACTTACTCTGTCATGTCTGACTATTTGTGGCCCCAAGGGCTGTAGCCTGCCATGTTTCTCTGCTGATGGAATTTTCCAGGTAAGAATACTGGAGTGGGAGGCCATTTCCTACTTCGGGGGATCTTCCCAACCCAGGGATAGAATCTATGTCTCTTATACCTCCTGCATTGACAGGCACATTCTTTACCACTAGCTCCACCTGGGAAGCCCAGGTTTAAGCATGACTGTGTTCACTTCAGAATCTTGCACTCAGGAAGTCTAATGCCTGTCCCCATGGCCACAAAACACGCAAATGGGAGAACCTGGCTTTGGACTCAGTTTACTTGCCATGTAGTTCATAACACTCTTCAGTACACCAACTGACTGTAGTTGTAAAAGGATCAATGATACAGATCAAAGTTTGAGGTCCTTTGAACAGCAGTGAAAACGTAAGTGTACATTACCCATGTGCTTTTTGGTTTTCCAGTAATGGTCCATATTTTGAAAACGTGCTCACAGGCAAACTACAAATTCTCTCTGTCAGGGGCTTTTGATGTGTCTCCTATAAAGAAATATACTCAGAGCAAGGTAGAACCTGCTTATTTGATTGATTCACTGAAGACTATCTGAGTTGCTATATTTCATTTTGAGGGGGATGAGAGAAGGAGTAGTTATGAAAAATTCCTAACTTGTACAGTCCCTTCTTTTTCAAAATCTAGCATCTGTGTAAATTTTTGTAATTTGGCAGATCCTGTATCTGGACAAGACAAATTTCAGCTGGAAAAATATGTTATGAAAAATCTTTCAGATGTCACATCACAACTGGGGCCTCTGCTAAATCCAAAGTGCAGCTGGACCATATTATTACATAGTTATTTTATTTGCATTCCTGACCCCTAAGGAGTAAGTGGATTTCCATCTGGTATATTATATCATTCTTCTTCTGTGATGAGGATAAGCATTTTTTAAAAGTTATACTAACAGCATAACTGAATTAAACACTATTAATCAATTATTTGAAATAATATTATTCTCTATTAACTTAGCAAGGAACTGGGAAACCAACTGTATCTCAAAAAAGAATTAATATTTGAATATGATCATTGTTAAATAACTTTGTACAGTTAAAGTTCAGAATTAAAGACAAAGTTAAATATATTTTATTCCAAGGTCTTTTTAAAATAATATATCTTTAAAGTATCTGTTATCTGTTTAGCATCATGGGACTTCTTCAGAGTCTCAAAGTTGGTCATTGTCTAACTCTGGAGCAAAACCCGAGGCTTTTCCTGAGTTAGAAGACAGCAGAGTTCATATTACCAGAAAAGAAAGAGAGAGAAGGGGACAGAGACAAAGAAAAGAAAAAAGAATTAATTTCTCACATAAATTATGACTTACATAAAGATTCTCATATCTGCTATGTAATTTCTACTCAAGAGCAGGGAAAATATTCATATGCTAATGTCATAGATGAAAGTATGGCCACCCAGTAAGCTTAAGGGAGCTCTCTGAGCTGGTGGAGTCAGAAACTGATCTCAATCTTCTGCTTTAAATTATATCTAGCTACTTTAAAGAAAGAGAGGAAAGACATTCTGAAAACATGCTTTCTGTTTAATCATATGCCATACCAGTACCTTATTCCCCTGAGATACTGTTATGGAACAGTCTGAAATCACCAACTATTTCCCATGAAAGAAGTTCCTAAATTAAACGTACTGGTAGAAGGGGCAACTACTGACAAATATCTTATATTTGATAAATTTACCCTCTTCTATTTGGAAAAAGGTTAAAAACTACTTGTGTTCAAAAGTGTGTCTTTCGGAGAGGAAAACATGGTGGTGGTCTGGGAGCTGATATTGGAAATGACTCAGTACAATCACACAGCTATGTCTGTACCTTTTCACATCAGAGCACTCTTGGCAATGATTTTCCATTATGAGGCCAGGTTGAGAAGGCTTCCAGTTTAGGGAAGTTCTGTGGACTTCTAACCTCAAGACCTTGGATTTGAAAGAATTCCACATGTCTGAGAGAGAGAGAGAAACTGGCCTCCAGAGCAGTGGGGGCTCCAAGGAGGCCACAGCTGTATCCTGGATGGGACAGAGCAAATGTTTTGCTTGGCAAACAGGCCCAAATTGTCACAATTCATGAGGAGACATGGGCCCTCAGGAGATGGTTAAATTTAATATCATGCTGGCTATCCTCTTTTTGCCATCTTTACCCTGTCCTTAGCCCCAATGGGCTGTCCCCTATGGACTTCCTTATGCTGTTTCCTTCATCTCTGGCTTTCACTGGGTTGGACAAATGAGAGTAACTTGCCAGGCAGATGGAGAATTGAATCCCTTCAACTTTCTCCCCACTAACTGGCTCGTTCAATGGCTGTGTGTCTCTGCTTCTACCGCCATGCTGATTCTGATGATACCAGTCCCTTCCCTTTTCCCTACAGGGTTGGTCATTGCTTGCAACTGTTGCTTGTTAGGGATAATCAATCATTCTCTCTACTTCATCTCCTGAACACAACTCTGTCCGGTTCCTTCGTTATAAAGTCTTTTTCAATTCAATACTTTGGATGTGTTGTTGCTGCTCAAAACTTAATATAAGGTAATAATAATAGCTAGTAAGTATTACTATATACCAAATATTATATTAGAAGTAAAAATGAAATAAAATTTTATAGTAAATGTCTGAGGCTGATATACATTATTCGCAAATAAACACTAGAAAAGTTGATTGGTTCCACCAAGGTCATGCATCTCAAATGGATGAACCAGGATTCAAGCTCTGATTTTCTGACTCCAGAGTTTAGTCTATTTATTATGTGATCTACATTGTAAATCATCGCACCCTCTAGTAAATATCAAAAGAGCCTATGTGTAAAGCTTTAGAAAATTTCATAGTTGAAAAAATCAAATGAGGTCTGGCTTTCCAAATTTTATTTCCAAAAGGGTGAAATTTCCACACTCTGCCTAACTGTTACACCATAAGATGATACAGCAAGTATTCATACTTGCTAAGTCAACAGTATATATTTTCACATGTGGAAATTCTGGTTTTAACATTAGCTACGTGGTAGTAAGATGCCTATATAAATCTGCCCAACAACAAAGTGAATGATACAACATCTGTCACTGTTTTTCCTCAGAAACACCAATAGCTTTGCAGCCTAATCCCAAAGAGACAGACTGATCTCATCCTGCATTTGATGTCCTGAGAAATATCTACTGATCTATAAAACTTTTGCCAGCTGCAACACAGAAAATCTGTCATTAGTTGTTCAGTAAGTGTTGCAGTTGGCTTTGCAATGGGAGCCTAATAATATTGGAGAGTATCCTGTCCACAATTTTTTTAAATCAAGCAAAATTTTGTCTTACTGACATTATTATAGGGGTTATGATATTCAGACAGTCAGAGTTATGCCAAAGTATGTTACTGTCAAAAGATACAAGGATGAATTCATGTTGGGGTTACAGAAGTTAAAGTTACGGCTATACACCTGAGTTGGTATTATTTATTATAAGTTTCAGGCAGTTCATTTTCTTTGGTTACATTATTCTATATCAGGGAAAAATAGAAATATTAGCTTTGAGAGTTACAGGGACACAGCTGAACTCCATTCTTCTATGTTGCTGATTTAAAAACATGAATGTTCTTCTCAAAGCTAAATTTGGTCTTATTCATGTTATGTTATATTTATCTTGAAAAAGTAAAAGCTAATTGAATGTATAAATAAAGGGACCAATTAGTGAATGAAAAAATCAGGCACCTCTTAGACTAAAAATTATTTGCTGAGGGCTGGTTAATATAAAAATTACCTTATGCAATATTTTAAGATTTCTAGTTTATTTGATCCTCATTTTACTCATAAAACAGGAGGAGAAAATTTCACAATTATTGAACATCTTTTATGTGTGGGATATAGCTAATGAAATTATTTAAACTTTAAAATAATTATAGTATGTAGCCAAAGGTGACTGTGGTTAAGAATAAGGAAGGCCTTACCAAGTATCAGATCTATGTTTGAGTCCCAGCTGGTGATATGAATAGATCCAGAACTTCTACATAGAAGCAATATTAAATGTTTATGAGAGTCACAAATAAAACTCAGCTTACATATAGGAGATAAATTGATAGGATGGATATGCCAATTTTATTGCTAGTAAAAACTGTATTGGAAGATGTGGCTTAGGATAATGGACAAATAGGTTTGGGAATGCCTTTTGTTCTTTATATACACCCTCAACCTCTCTTAAGACATTAGCATAGTCCATTGAAAGAAAATTTGAGGTCTACTGAGGCAAACCCCCGTATCAGTACTTGCTGCCACTTGCAGGTCTGGAATAAAAGTGGAAAGAAACAGAATGGATAGAGCAGCACTCCCCAGTGTCTATGAACTGAGAGTCATTTAGCTCCATCTAGTTGAGCACAGGGACTTCCCTCCTGGCTCAGTGGTAAAGAACCTGACTGTCAATGCAGGGGACATGGGTTCAATCCCTGGGTTGGGAAGATTCCCTGGAGAAGAAAAATGGCAACTCACTCCAGTATTCTAGCCTGGGAAATTCTATGGACAGAGGAGCCTGGTGGGCTATATAGTCCACGGTGGTCACAAAAGAGTCAAACCTGACTTAGCGACAACAACATGCAATCAAGCACAATGCCAGACACAGCCTGTGATGTTTAATAAGCCATAGCACTACTAAAAGACACAAATGTTCTGATTTTCCCATTCTAACCTAGGGTCTTCAGAAAGGAATACGGCCCCGCTGGCATCTTCATTTTGGACCAGTGAGACCATTTCAAGTTTCTGACCTCCAGAATGGTAAAATAATAAATTTGTGTTCTTTCAAGCCATTTGATTTGTGGTCATTTGTTACAGCAGCAATAGGGCACTAATCGAGATGTGAAAGGCAAACCCTTCTTGCCCACAACACACTCTTCCTGTACCTAAGTGAACAAGCACTGAATCAAAGGCTAATATCTAAGGGCTGGATTAGAAGGTGACATGGCATGAATTCCAGTTGTGCAGGAGTGGCAAGAAAGATATCTTGATGTAAATGGGTTGTTTGCCACTAATATACTTTGAGAAATATTATATAGTAGGTTTTGGTGAAAAGACAATGGAAGAGTCAACCCTTTTACCTCAGTGACATGCCAGCTTTTGGAGACCCTGAATAAAATGACAAAGGCAGAGTATTTCTATAACATTTTTTCATGAACACATTGTGCTTTGTAGGCAATTTTAAACCACACTGTCATTCTGTGGCTCTGTCAGTAAAAACTGGTTACCAAAATACAGATTACTCCAATGTAAAAGAACTCCAAAGCAACGTATCATGTCCATTTAACTCTACCTTTTAATCTAGCACTAAACCAAAGCCTATTGTGAAGAAATCCAACAGTAAGACTAACTTGTTCTATTTTAGAAACTAGTAAAAATGACTATTAATAGTTTAGGCTAATTATAGTCTTTAGGACATAAGCTAACCTTTTGAAGTAGAGCTGCCTTTTGTCCACTCCCCTGAGTAGAAATTGTACCTTTTATTTGGATTCTACCTGGAAGGGAACCAGCACCAACCAGAGAACATAAAGTATCATGGGCTTCAGGTGGGATAGTGTTAAGAAACTGTAAATTGTATGAATCAAACTTGGTCTCTTCAAAGCAATTTGCAGTGATTCATTAGAACTTTACAGGAGTTTTTCTGTACACAATTCTTTTCACTGCTTCTTTAAAACCAGTTTGTGGGAGATGTTTGGCTATGCATTGATCCAGAATTCTGGATCCTTATGTTTTCTTTTGCTCATTCACCCTTCTCTGGCCACCATTGCCTCTCCTTGCTGTCTGGAAGCTAAAATTTGGAAAGAATTTCAAAGGGCTTCTGCCCTCTAAGACCCCTACTTCTGTTCTCAGACAAAACATGGACTTCTGGGATGGCAATTTAACCTGAGTTTTCTGAGTTTTCTTTCTCTACCAATGTCTCTAGGAGAAGCAACTTATGAAACGTGTCTGGAACACGCTCATCTATGAAATGGAAATTCCCTGAAGTGAGTGAGCGCATGTGATTAGTGATAAATATTTTCTTATGTATTCATTCACAGACTAACTTGCAAAATTTTGAGCAATCATCCAGGAAAAACACATACAGGGTAAATAAAGGTGGTATTAATAAATAGGAGACATTGTTTTCACAAATTCACAGCTATTTTTGAAGAACTGAAAGCTGAATGTGGATGTTCCCCTGACTCCAGGAATATCTCACTCCAGATCATGACCCATGAGTATTTTTAGGCCCTTTAACATGAATTTCATGTTTTAAAAGGCTTACTTTACAAATTTTGTATGTGAAAAAAAATACAGCTGAGTAAATTTACTGTTATCTTCTGGGTTTAAATTTAACTTCAAGCGAAAACATGCATTAATGCATCTGTCCAAATACATAAGGGCTTCCCAGGTGGCTCAGTGGTAAAGAATCTGTTTGCCAGTGCAGGAGATGCAAGTTCAATCCCTGGGTCCAGAAGATCCCCTGGAGGAGGAAATGGCAACCAACTCCAGTGTTCTTGCCTGAAGAATCCCATGGACAGAGGAGCCTGATGGGCTATAGTCCGTAGGGTTGCAAAAGAGGCAGACATGACTCGGTGACTGAGATACACACACACACGCTCCAAATACATAAATTATGTGTCTTCATGATTAATAGCCTCACACAAACATCATGTTCAGTTCACACAAACATCATGGGGAAATGGATTTCTTTTAGAGAACAAGCAGGTTTGGTCAATAATTACTTACAAAATTAAGCAATGAGGGAAAAAGATGACCAATTGGTAAGAAATATGGTACCTCAAGTTAATAATTTAAATAATATATAATGTTATGCTCAAAACAATATTATAAAAATCTTAACCCACCAATTTTTATGTTCCCTCAATAAAACATAAAATTTCAAAAATAAAAATTTTACATATGCATGAATAAATATATTCCTTATCTTTATGCTTTCATATATAAAAAGCAAAACTCATTATGGGGATAAGATGTATGGTAAGATCATTTGGGTATAGATTTGACATTCACAACTTTTCAAATTTTGACTTTTTGTACTATTTCCAAATGTAGTCATAGTCACTGTCATAGAAACACAGTGATGAAATTTAAAGGAAATCATGGTCATGTGTCTTTAAAAACATAGGTGATTTCAAATCCTATTTTCATGTATCTTACTTTTTAAAACAGGAGCTTCCCTGGTTGCTCAGCAGTAAAGACTCTGCCTGCGATGCAGGGGATAGAGACACAGATTTGATCCCTGGCTTGGGCAGATCACTCAGAGGAGGAAATGGTAACCCACTCCAGTAATCTTGCTGGGAAAATCCCATGGACAGAGAAGCCTGGTGGGCTATAAGCCATAGGGTCACAAAGAGTCAGACATGACTGAGCAACTGAACACACACACACACACACACACACACACACACACACACACACTTGTTAAAATGTTATCCTATAAAATGAAAGGGATATTGGTCTCTATTAAACAAAGTAAGATAGTAAAGAAGCATTCTAGATGAAGGAACAAGACAAAACCAAAAAAAAAAAAAAAAAAAAACCACCTAAGTGAACATAGGAAATCTTAGACTGTTTATTAGTTGAGGAGAAAGTTTTGTCATTTCTTGAGGTAGAAAATATACAGGGAACACTTAAGCAGGTAAATAATGATAAAATCAGTTTTCAGCATGCTGAGATTGAGGTACCTATGTACATCCCAGAAGGAATGTTCAGCAGAAAGGGGAATATAAAATTATAGAGTATATACCTGGGTCAAATATCTGGACTCTAATGTAGGGATAGCCAAGCCAGGGTATATGGCTCATCCAGTCCACTTCTTAATTTTTTAAATAAAGTTTTATTAGCATGCAATGATGTTATTCATTTACACATGGCTGTGGCTGCTTTTGCAGAGCTGAACACAATTTCAGAGCTGAACAGTTACAACAGGGATTTATGGCCCACAAATCAAAAATATTTAATACCTGGCCCTTTACCTAGAAGAAATTTGCTAACTTCTGTTCTAGAGCAAAAATCTATAATAAATACACATCCCTCAGTACAGGTGTGAATGAATGCACTCACTGGATCAATTAGAAAATAGTATTTATTAAATAATAGTTCTGAGGGAATATAATGGTAGAGTTGAAATAATTGGATGGGAAATTGAACAAATGTATTAACCTCTATGTGCCAGACATTAGAGTAACAAATGAGATATGGAAATTCTTCAGTAAAAGTAATAATTTAGCATTTTAAAAATATTTGCAAGTATAATTGTGATAAGAAAAAAAATAATATTAAAGACATTTTGCTTTCCTTTCAAGGTATTACAAGAAGAATATCTCATCAAGACAAATATTTGACTTCAGCCAGTTTTGACAGTTTTCAAACAATTTTGTTTAGGTTCCTGCAAATTTTCTGCTGGAATGTTACATGATATTGTCTTCTCTGTCATTTCTCCCATCATTCAACATGAACACATAACTCCAGAAACAAGAAAATGCTTTCAGACCGACACCTATGAAACTCCAAAGGAGCTTCCAGCACAAGCAGACCAATGAGGAGGTGGTTTGAAGAGAAGACTCTTCTTGGCATACCTGTAACTGAAGTCAAGAAAGTAGCCATTCATTCATTCAGCCATTTAGTCATCTACCCATTCACTCAGAACAAATTTTTGAGGTACTTACTATTTACCAAGCACTGTCTTGGCCCTGAATATACTAAAGTGATCAAAGTAATGATTCTAGGAACTAATATACTTATTGACCTAGTTGAGGAAACTATGACTCATGGAGTTCTGAGGGAATATAATGGTAAAGTTGAAATAATTGGGTGGGAAATTGAACAAATGTATTAACCTCTACTTTTCACCAAATCCCAAAAAAATGTTAACAAAATGAGTCAACATCAAAAAAGGACAATGAAAAGAAGAACTAAGACTACAGCAATAGAAATCTGGAAACTAGAAAGAAAGACAAAGTTCCCTCACCTAAAAGAACGAAGAGGTTTCCAGTTTTAGCAATAACATGTAAAGAGCTTGGAAATAACCGCTATTACAATTTTTAAAAAGAATATTAATGACTTTTCTTGAACCCATCAGAAAATGCAGGTTTCAGGGAAAATACTATACTGGCTTTGTTGTTATTGTTTAGTTTCTCAGTCTGCCTCTTTGCAACCCTGTGGACTATACCTGCCAGGTTCCTCTGTTCATGGGATTTCACAAGCAAGAATCCTGGAGTGGGTTGTCCTTTCCTTAGAGAGATGAATTCGAGGATTTGCAGTTGGAATCCGCTAACTAGATCAGAAGCAGAGGTAGCTATAAATTACCTGTTGTTGTTTGTTGTTTAGTCAGTAAGTCATGTCTGACTTTTTGTGATTCCATGGACTACAGCTTCCCTGTCCTTCACTATCTCCCAGAGTTTGCTCATATGTATGTCCATTGAGTTGGTGATGCCATCCAATCATCCCATCTTCTGTCACTTCCTTCTTCTCCTGCCCTCAATCTTTCCCAGCATCAGGGCCAACATTTAAGTAGTAATTTTGTGATTTAGCATGAAAATGAGAAAGTCTTTGGTTTTGAGGTCTTAGGGGACCTTTTGTGGGCTTTACCTCTAGAAACTCTACCAGATTTCAGTTGAAGATCTGGTGAAGATCCCTTCAAGGCTCTGGAATGGGAAGGGGATGTGTAATCTTTGTTTAATATATGACAAAAAGCAAGAAAAAATAGTCTAAAGAGATAAAGTAAGCTTCAGAACTAGACTCAAATGTAACACAGATGTTAAAATTATCACAGGAGATTTTTAAAAACTCTTGACCAAACATTATGAGCTCTAATTTTAAAAGTTAGATAATGTGAAAGAACACTTGGGTAAAGTAAGCACAGAGCTACAAACTCTGAGAAAGAATTAAAAGGAAATGCTAGAAATCCCCAACCTTATAACAGATATTAAGAATGCCTATGATAAGTTCACCAATAAACTAGATAAATCTGAGGAAAGAGTCAGTGAGCTTGAAGACAGATCAATATAAATTTCCCAAAATGAAATTCAAAAAGAAGGGAAAAAAACCCAAACCCAGAACATCCAAAAACTGTGGAATAATGTCAAAAGATATAACATACACATAACTGGCATACCACAATAAGAAAGGAATATTTGAAGTAATAATGGCTGAGAAGCTCCCAAACTTTATGATAGACACCAAACCACACATCCAGGAAAGTCAGAACAAAAATAAGTACCAAAACACTACTTCCACATACATAATATTTAGAAACCCTCATCCTCCAAATGGAGAAAGCAATGGCAACCCACCCCAGTACTCTTGCCCAGAAAATCCCATGGATGGAGGAGCCTGGTGGGCTGCAGTCCATGGGGTCGCTCGGGGTCGGACAAGACTGAGCGACTTCACTTTCACTTTTCACTTTCACACATTGGAGAACGAAATGGCAACCCACTCCAATGTTCTTGCCTGGAGAATCCCAGGGATGTGGGAGCCTGGTGGGCTTCCTTCTATGGGGTCGCACAGAGTTGGACACGACTGAAGCGACTTAGCAGTAGCAGCATCCTCCAAAATAAAGAGAGAAAGACAGAAAAAAAAAATCTTAAAAGAATCTAGAGAAGGGAAAATGCAACTTACCTACAAAGGAACAAAGATACAATGGACTTTTTGTCAGAAATTATGCAAGAAAGAAGGTAGGATAAATCTTCAATGTTAAAAGAAAAATAAAAAGAACCAGTCAAGAATTCTGTATCCAGAAAGATTACTCTCTAAAGTGAAAGAGAAATATAAAAACTTCCTAGGACAAACAAAAACTGAAGGAATTCATCATTAGCATAGTGTGAGTAGCTCAGTCGTGTCTGACTCTTTGCAACCCCATGGACTATACAATCCATGGAATTCTTCAGGCCAGAATCCTGGAGCGGGTAGCCTTTCCCTTCTCCAGGGTATCTTCCCAATCCAGGAATCAAACCCAGGTCTCCCACATTGCAGGTGGATTCTTTACCAGCTAAGTCTCAAGGGAAGCCCAAGAATACTGGAGTGGGTAGCCTATCCCTTCTCCAGCGGATCTTCCTGACCTAGGGATTCAACCAGGGTCTCCTGCATTGAAGGCGGATTCTTTACCAACTGAGCTATGAGAGAAACCCCATTATTAGCACACCTGTATGCAAAAAAAAGTTAAAAGATTTCTTAATCAGAAGGAAGATGATATACACTACAAACTTGAATCTACTTAAAGGAAAAGAGCATATCAGAGAAAATTTTTTTAAAAAATTTTTTTAAATTGTATTTTTCTTATTCTTATTTAATATGAAAGATAACTGTGTTTCAAGTAATAATAGTAACAATGTTCTCTGTGAGTAAGCCTATGGATAAATAATGAATGACAGCAATGTCACAGGGAGAAGAAAGAGGGATTGGAAATATTCTGTTGCTACAAGTGAAGTGGTCTAGTATCATTTTAATAACAATTAGATTGATTAAAAATGCATATTGGAAGGCTTCCTTGATGGCTCAGTAGTAAAAAAAAAAAAAAAAGTCCACCTGCCAAGGCGGGAAACGTGGTAATCCTTGATCCAGGAAGACCATACGTGCCATGGAGCAACTAAGTCCAAGCATCACAACAGTTGAGCCTATGCTCTAAAGCCCAGGAGCTGCAACTACTGAGCCCACATGACCTGGAGCCTGGGCTCAGAAACCAGAGGAGCTACCTTAAAGGGAGGCCCCATGAGTAGCCCCTGACCACCAAAACCAGAGAAAAGCCCAAGCAGCAGCAACCACAAAGAACCATCACAGCCATGAGTAAATAAGTAAATTAAAAAAATTATATATATACATATACATACATATATATATATAAAGACTATCAGACAGGGCAGTTAAAATGTATATTGGAAAATCTAAGGCAAATGCAACATTTTAAAGAACTATTTTTTTGTGCTAAGGTGTGAAGTAAAAGGGAGTCATATTGGATGTTCATTTCGTAGCAGACAAGGCAGAAAAGGGGGAAAAAGAACAAATTAAATGAATAGAACAAAGTTACAAACATGTTAGATATTAATCCAACTGTATTAAGAATAACTCTCAACGTGGATGGTCAGAGCACCAATTTAAATTCAAAGATTGTCAGAATAGGTATAAAAGCAAGACTCAATTTGTGTTGTCTGATGGAAGTCAGCTTTAAAAATAAAATCTCCAATTGGTTAAAAAGGATGGAGCAATAGACGTTGTGCTAACAATAATCAAAAGAAAACTAAAGTAACTGTATTGATTCCAAATAAAGCATACTTCAGAAGAAGGAAAGTTATCATGGATAAATGGGCATTATATAATGATAAAGAAGTCAATTTTAATTTCTCTTTAATGTGTATACCTAACAAGAGTGTGTACCAAAAAAAAAAAAAAAAGAGGCAAAAACTGATAAGATGAAAGGGAAAAATAGACAAATTCATTACTGTAGCTGAAGACTTCAACACTGTTCTTTCAGCAACTGACTGACCATCAGGCAGAAAATCAGAATATCTTTTACCTGAAAAACACTATCAATTAATGTGAACCAACTGACATTTATGGACGACTTCAGCCAACAACAGCAAGGTACACATCCTTCACAAGCTCACATAGAACATTCATCATGACTGACCACACTCTGGGAGGACATAAAATATGTCTTAACAAATTTAAGAGAATAGAAAAACACAGAGTATGCTTTCAGACCTAAAGGGATTACAGTACAAGTCAAACAGAAAGATACATGTCAAGTCCCCAAATATTTGAAGTTAGGCAACATACTTTTTAATTACTTTAAGGTTTGAGAAGACAAATGTTTGAGCCAAAGAAGATAATTGTTTAAAATTACTTGAAGAGAATGAAAATATAAAGACAACTTATGAAAATTTGTGGAATGCAGTAAAAAGCAGTGATGGGAAGAAATTTACAGCATTAAGTGCATGTATTTCATCTTAAGAAACTAGACACAATATTTTTAAAATGTTTGTGAAACTTGTAAGCAGCCATTTTTTTGAAAAAATGACATGATAATGTCTAATTTATATATTCTTGTAACTGTTTTACTTTAGAGCTGTTTGTAAATATGAGAAATTATAATAAAGCCTGTTATAAGTTCAATGGTTGTAGCCCCTCAAAACTCATATATTGAAATCTAATTCCCAAGGTGATGGCATTAAGAGGTGGGACTTTTGAGAGTGATTAGATCATAAGGGTGATTCCCTCATGATGGGGAGTAGTGCTCTTATAAATCAAGTGACAGAGAAGGTCCCTTGCCCCTTCTGCCATGTAGGTTATAGCAAAACTACAATCGTCCATGAACCAGGAAGCAAGTCCTCACCAAATATATGGTCTCTGGAGCCTTGATTTTGGACATCCCAGCCACCAGAAGAGTAAGAAATAAATGTCTGTTGTTTATAAGCCATCCAATCTCTGACATTTGTTAGAGCAGCCTTCACAGGTTAAAGCACTGTGTTTTTTTCCAACAGTTATATGAAATAACTATTGAGGACCATTAGCTCTTTATGGACTTTTTTTTTCAGTGAAGGGATGATGTGGACATAAAATTTCAGTATTGTTGCAGATGCAGGGGAGGATTAGGGGAGAATCAGCTACCTCTTTCCTCACCCCTTAAGTGTTAGCATGCTTGAAAATCCTTGGGTTAGATTACAGTTCATCACATTTGATAACAAAATGCTATAATATATAAACAGTCATGTATAAGTCTTTTAACTAAATTTGTGATTTTTATATACAGTTGTCCCTTGAACAGAGTGCCAGACATCCTTGAGTGTGAACTCAAGGATAACCATGAACAAAGCTAGTGGAAGTGATGGAATTCAAGCTGAGCTCTTTCAAATCCTATAAGATGATGCTGTGAAAGTACTGCACTCAGTATGCCAGCAAATTTGGAAAACTCAGCAGTGGCCACAGGACTGGAAATGATCAGTTTTCATTCCAATCCCAAAGAAAGGCAATGCCACAGAATGCTCAGACTATCACACAATTGCACTCATCTCACACGCTAGCAAAGTAATGCTCAATCAAAATTCTCCAAGCCAGGCTTCAACAGTACATGAACTGTGAACTTTCAGATATTCAAGCTGGATTTAGAAAAGGCAGAGGAACCAGAGATCAAACTGCCAACATCCGCTGAATCATCAAAAAAGAAAGAGAGTTCCAGGAAAACATCTACTTCTGCTTTATTGACTATGCCAAAGCCTTTGACTGTGTTGATCACAACAAACTGTGGAAAATTCTTAAAGCTGTGGGAATACCAGACCACCTGACCTGCCTCTGGAGAAATCTGTATGCAGGTCAAGAAGCAACAGTTAGAAATGGACATGGAACAATGGTCTGGTTCCAAATTGGGAAATGAGTTTGTTAAGACTGTATATGGTCACCCTGTTTATTTCACTTATATGCAGAGTACATCATGCAGAATGCCAGGCTGGAGGAGGAAGCACAAGCTGGAATCAAGATCGCCAGGAGAAATTTCAATAACCTCAGATATGCAGATGACACCATATTTAAGGCAGAAAGAGAAGAGGAACTAAAGAGCCTCTTAATGAAAGTGAAAGAGGAGAGTGAAAAAGTTGGCTTAAAACTCAACATTCAAAAAACAAAGATCATGGCATCCAGTCCCATCACTCATGGCAAATAGGTGGGGAAACAATGGAAACAGTGTAGACTTTATTTTCTTGGGCTCCCAAATCACTGCAGATGGTGACTGCAGCCATGAAATTCCCCAGTGGCTCAGATGGTAAAGCATCTGCCTACGATGCAGGAGACCCAGGTTCGATCCCTGGGTCAGGAAGATCCTCTGGAGAAGGAAATGGCAACCCACTTTAGTATTCTTGCCTGGAAAATCCCATGGATGGAGGAGCCTGGTAGTCTACAGTCCATGGGGTCGCAAAGAACTGGACATGACTGAGCCACTTCACTTGCTTCTTGAAAGAAAACTATGACCAACCTAGAGAGCATATTAGAAAGCAGAGACATTACTTTGCTGACCAAGATCCGTTTAGTCAAAGCTATGATTTCTCCAGTAGCCATGTATGGATGTGAGAGTTGGACCATAAACAAAGCTGAGCACTGAAGAATTGATGCTTTTGAACTGTGGTGCCGAGGAAGACTCTTGAGAGTCCTTGGACTGCAAGGAGACCCAACCAGTCCATCCTAAAAGAAATCAGTCCTGAATATTCATTGGAAGGACTGATGCTGAAGCTGAAGTTCCAATACTTTGGCCACCTGATGCAAAGAACTTACTCATTTGAAAAGACCTTGATGCTGGGAAAGATTGAAAGCAGGAGGCAAAGAGGACGACAGAGGATAAGATGGTTGGATGGCATCACCAACTCCATGGACATGAGTTTGAGCATGCTCCAGGACTTAGTGATGAACAGGGAAGCTTGACCTGCTGCAGTCCATGGGGTTGCAAATAGTTGGACACGGCTAAGTGACTGAACTGTGCTAAGCTGTCCTGTGAACAATAGAGGTTTGAACTTCAAGGGTCTACTTATGCATTTTTTTCAATACATATTACTTAACCACACTATCTGTGATTCATTGAATCTGCAGATATAAAGGAAATTTGGGTACAGAGAACCCAAGTATATGGAGGGCCCAGTAACCCTAATGTTTGCTCAAAGTTCAATTGTATCATTAATCTTTTGTAATTTGCTTAATTATGGACTTGTGTCAAATGTCCAGTTTTTTAATTTCAATATTTTAACAATTTTTGAACAGCTATATACATGCCAGATGTCAGAAATTAAAAGTGGAAAAGTCCTGTCCCTGACCTTCAATCAACTCGTGGTTTAGTGAGATACACAATTACAAAGACGCTTTCAAAATAATGGAAAATGTGAACTTGATTCATATAAAAATTCAGTTTGCATTTTCCTATATTATAGGATAGGAAGCTCTTGTGGTGGATGTTGTGAGTCATTGCTCAGGTCTCCCCTTTAGTACAGAGGCACTGATTTCTGCGCTGCCAGAACTTTTGTCACCGGATGGTCCACAAGGTGGTCCTATGGTCAAGTTACCTTGCACAAGGTCAAGTCACTTCTCAAAGACAACTTACACACTATCTGGCTGCTATTGGGGTACAGGAGTTCAGCTGCTTTGCTGAATTGGAGTCAAGTCTAAAGTTCACTCAGCTCTAGAGCTTTCTATCGGATCTGCCAGTATCGCAGTCGTGACCTCAACACAGTTCAGCTTTTTCTGTCTGCCCTCTCTCCCTTATAAGGGTGTCTTCCCTTTCTCCCTTACAATTCTGCTTCCCTCTCTCCTTTACAAGGGTTGTTTCTGAGATATTTTTCCAATCAACCTCATGCCAGAAAGATGTGTCTTAGGATCTACTTTCTGATGAACCTGACCTAAGAAATTTCTAAGTATACGTATAGGTAAGAGTCTTCACTGTTAAAGAAAATATTAAAGGGCAACCTTGTAAATAAGATAGAGCAATATTAAAGGAATCTATTAGGCAAGTCTAAAGTTGGATTTAAGGCTTCTCTGGAGGCTCAGTTGGTAAAGAATCCACCTGTACTGCAGATGACTCATGTTCGATCCCTGGGTCAGGAAGATACTCTGGAGTTGAAAATGGCAATTCATTCCAGTATTCTTGCCTAGGAAATCCCATGGACAGAGGAGCCTGGAAGACTACAGTCAAACATGACTTAGTGACTAACCAACCACCACCAATGCTGGATTTACAAGGCATTAGAATATAACATTCCAGGTAACTTTATCCAATAAGAGCATTGTAGGTAACTAGCCCAGGATCCATACAGAGTAGATTTAACACAAAGAAAGTAAGACTAGTCTAGTCTTTGCTGCTGCTGCTGCTGCTAAGTTGCTTCAGTCGTGTCCAACTCTGTGCGACCCCATACACGGCAGCCCACCAGGCTCCCCCGTCCCTGGGATTCTCAAGGCAAGAACTCTGGAGTGGGTTGCCATTTCCTTCTCCAATGCATGAAAGTGAAGAGTGAAAGTGAAGTCTCTCAGTCTTGTCCGACCCCTAGCAACCCCATGGACTGCAGCCCACCAGGCTTCTCCGTCCATGGGATTTTCCAGGTGAGAGTACTGGAGTGGGGTGCCATTAGATTGCTGTTATTGGGGATGTCTGTGACACTGAGAAAGAGATTTGAATGACTTCACAAACATGGAAAACTAGGGACATGTTTCTGACCCGGTCCCAACGAACTAATGGGGCCTCACATAGGAAAACCTCAAATATCTATATGCCCATTATCTGTTATGGATTAACTATTACTAATATCAAATTAAGTATAAAGTATTGAAATTTGGTTTCAAAAGCACTGGATAAGGTTACTAAATATTTTCCAAAAGACTAAAGCCTTTCTCATTGATAGTAAGCAATGCGAATTTAAGGAGTTAACTATACTAGTGATTTACTTAAACATATTGTTAAGTTGTGTCTGACTCTTTGTGACCCCATGGACTGCAGCACACTAGGTTTCCCTGACCTTCACAATCTCCTGGAGTTTGCTCAAATTCATGACCATTGAGTCAGTGGTACCATCCAAACATCTCATCCTTTGTCACACCCTTCTCTTCCTGCCCTAAATCTTTCCCAGCATCAGAATATTTTCCAATGAGTCACTCTTCCAATCAGGTGGCCAAAGTATTAGAGCTTCAGCTTTAGCATCAGTCCTTCCAGTGAATATTCAAGGTTGATTTCCTTTAGGATTGACTAGCTTGATCTCCATGCTGTTTAAGTGTCCCTCAAGAGTCTTCTTCAGCATCACAGTTTGAAAGCATCAATTCTTTGGCCCTCAGCCTTCTTTACAGTCCAACTCTCACATCCATACACGGCTACTGGAAAAACCATAGTTTTGACTATATGAACCTTTGTTGGCAAAATGATGTCTCCGTTTTTTAATATGCTAAGTTTCTTTAAATATATTAAAAAAATAACTACCATGTGGTTTTTCAGACTTTATTATTATTTGGAATAATAGTCATTAAGTGAATAATTAATAATCAAGTAAAATTAATAATCATTGATTAAAACAGCAAAGATAGAAAGCTATGATGTCCGTAATCAACTTCCTAAATTTTGAAAATCACTGAGTTATAGGGGAGATGAAAGTCTTGAAAGAAAGAGGCAGGGTGAAAAAAACTTTGGATAGAGAAATGGAAGTAAAGAAGAACAGAAGAAAGTTTAAACAGAAGGGGTTTTGCAATTCTCTGTGTGGGTACCCGGATCATTTGTGGGGCTTTGGAGAGCAACTAGGGATGGTGGAGTCTGAATCCTGGAACATGGCAGGGAAAGCTGAGACGACTGAAATCTCCAAAATTATCAATCTGAAAGGAACAACTTGAGCTTGATCCTGTGCCAACTATGGGTCTTTACCAGTGAAGACAGATTCTTCTAGATATTTAAGAATGCAGCATGGAAGAACTGAATGTTGTATGCCCTGAAGCTGGGGAACATCAGACCCTACAGGGCCAATACTCAGCAACTATTTACTTAGGTCTGCCATGGGCCATGCCTGTGTAAACATGAGAAATATTGCAGTGAGACAAAGGGCAAATATCCCCTCTTTGGTGGAATTTTCATTCTGGCACCCACAGCTAGGATGCCTTGGTATAAATTAAATTCGGAAGGAACTGACTTATGAGTTTTAAACTGTGAATGAGAGTAACTTCACATTTCCCAAGGTAGATTTTGTCTGGTACTGAGAATTTTTCCTAAAAATCTTTACACATGATTTCTGTTGTTTGGAATTAAATATTTAAGAGGTTTGTGTTTAATTGTAACATACGGAGGGAGGTGGGAGGGGGTTCATGTTTGGGAATGCATGTAAGAATTAAAGATTTTAAAATTTAAAAAATAAAAAACTAAAAAAAAAATAAATAAATAAAAGCACTTTGCATAAATAGATGCTACTCTTTCAGGAAGATATTATCTTTAGTATTTTCATAAAAATAGCTAGTTTGTGCAGAAAGTATTTCTAGTAAGACCAAGATTAAAGGTTTTATTTGGCTATGCCATGTTAGTTTAAGTGTATTTTATACTCACAAAACATACCCTTTTGTTCCTCATTTCACAGAACTGATGTGACAAGACACAGATATCTTCTAAAGCTCAGTTACCAGCACTGAGCAAAGAACTGAAAATAAATGCTTGCTAAGGAGTGTCAGTACCATCATTCCGAATGCATTAACTGGCCTGCAAATTACATTCTCAATGTTTATAAACAAAATTTGGTGATAAGAAAGCTTCCTTGGTGAACTTTTTCTACAGATAATTAATATACCTTAACTGTTATGTTCTTGTTCGGTGCTGATTTTAACTAAAGAATGTTAGATGCCTTCAAACTACATCAGTTCAGTTCAGTCGCTCGGTCGTGTCCGACTCTTTGCGACCCCATGAATCGCAGCACGCCAGGCCTCCCTGTCCATCACCAACTCCTGGAGTTTACACAGACTCACGTCCATTGAGTCGGTGATGCCATTCAGCCGTCTCATCTCCGTTGTCCACTTCTCCTCCTGCCCCCAATCCCTGCCAGCATCAGAGTCTTTTCCAGTCAGTCAATTCTTCATATGAGGTAGCCAAAGTATTGGAGTTTCAGGTTCAACATCAGTCCTTCCAGTGAATACCCAGGACTGATCTCCTTTAGGAATGACTGGTTGGATCTCCTTGCAGTCCAAGGGATTCTCAAGAGTCTTCTCCAACACCACAGTTCAAAAGCATCAATTCTTGGGCACTCAGCTTTCTTCACAGTCCAACTCTTACATCCATACATGACCACTGGAAAAACCATAGCCTTGACTAGATGGACCTTTGTTGGCAAAGGTCTCTGCTTTTGAATATGCTGTCTAGATTTGTCATAACTTTTCTTCTAAGGAGTAAGCATCTTTTAATTTCATGGCTGCAGTCACCATCTGCAGTGATTTTGGAGCCCAAGAAAATAAAGTCTGAAAATGTTTCAACTGTTTCCCTATCTATTTGCCATGAAGTGATGGGACCAGATGCCATGATCTTCGTTTTCTGAATGTTGAGCTTGAAGCCAACTTTTTCACTCTCCTCTTTCACTTTCATCAAGAGGCTTTTTAGTTCCTCTTCACTTTCTGCCATAAGGGTGTTGTCATCTGCATATCTGAGGTTCTTGATATTTCTCCCAGCAATCTTGATTCCAGCTTGTGTTTCTTCCAGTCCAGCGTTTCTCATGATGTACTCTGCATAGAAGTTAAATAAGCAGGGTGACAATATACAGCCTTAACCTACTCCTTTTCCTATTTGGAACCAGTCTGTTGTTCCATGTCCAGTTCTAACTGTTGCCTCCTGACCTGCATACAGGTTTCTCAAGAGGCAGGTCAGGTGGTCTGGTATTCCCATCTCTTTCAGAATTTTCCACAGTTTATTGTGATCCACACAGTCAAAGGCTTTGGTATAGTCAATAAAGCAGAAATCAATGTTTTTCTGGAACTCTCTTGCTTTTTCCATGATCCAGGGGATGTTGGCAATTTGATCTCTGGTTCCTCTGCCTTTTCTAAAACCAGCTTGAACATCTGGAAATTCACGGTTCATGTACTGCTGAAGCCTGGCTTGGAGAATTTTGAGCATTGCTTTACTAGTGTGTGAGATGAGTACAATTGTGCAGTAGTTTGAACATTCTTAGGCATTGCCTTTCTCTGGGATTGGAATGCAAACTGACCTTTTCCAGTCCTGCGGCACTGCTGACTTTTCCAAATTTTCTGGCATATTGAGTGCAGCACTTTGACAGCATCATCTTTCAGGATTTGAAATAGTTCAACTGGAATTCCATCACCTCCACTAGTTTTGTTTGTAGTGATGTTTTCTAAGGCCCATTTGACTTCACATTCCAGGGTGTCTGACTCTAGGTGAGTGATCACACCATCGTGATTATCTTGGTCATGAAGATCTTTTTTGTACAGTTCTTCTGTGTATTCTTGCCACCTCTTCTTAATATCTTCTGCTTCTGTTAGGTCCATACCATTTCTGTCCCTGATTGAGCCCATCTTTGCATGAAATTTTCCCTTGGTATCTCTAATTTTCTTGAAGAGATCTCTAGTCTTTCCTATTCTGTTGTTTACTTCTATTTCTTTGCATTGATTGCTGAGGAAGGCTTTTTTTAATCTCTCCTTGATAGTCTTTGGAATTCTGCATTCAGATGCTTATATCTTTCCTTTTTTCCTTTGTTTTTCACTTCTCTTATTTTCACAGCTATTTGTAAGGCCTCCTCAGACAGCCATTTTGCTTTTTTGCATTTCTATTCCATGGGGATGGTCTTGCTCCCTATCTCCTGTACAATGTCAGAAACCTCCGTCCATAGTTCATCAGGCACTTTGCCTATATCAGGTCTAGTCCCTTAAATCTAATCTCACTTCCACTGTATAATCATAAGGGATTTGATTTAGGTCATACCTGAATGGTCTAGTGGTTTTCCCTACTTTCTTCAATTTAAGTCTGAATTTGGCAATAAGGAGTTCATGATCTGAGCCACAGTCAGCTTCCTGTCTTGTTTTTGCTGACTGTATAGAGCTTCTCCATCTATGGCTGCAAAGAATATAATCAATCTGATTTCAGTGTTGACCATCTGGTGATGTCCACGTGTAGAGTCTTCTCTTGTGTTGTTGGAAGAAGGTGTTTGCTATGACCAGTGCATTCTCTTGGCAAAATTCTATTAGCCTTTGCCCTGCTTCATTCCATACTCCAAGGCCAAATTTGCCTGTTACTCCAGGTGTTTCTTGATTTCCTACTTTTGTATTCCAGTCCCCTATAATGAAAAGGACATCTTTTTTGGGTGTTAGTTCTAAAAGGTCTTGTAGGTCTTCATAAAACCGTTCAGCTCTTCAGTATTACTGATTGGGGCATAGGCTTGGATTACCGTGATATTGAATGGTTTTCCTTGGAAACGAACAGAGGTCATTCTGTCGTTTTTGAGATTGCATCCAAGTAATGCATTTCGGACTCTTGTTGACCATTTCTTCTAAGGGATTTCTGCCCACAGTAGTAGATATAATGGTCATCTGAGTTAAATTCACCCATTCCAGTTCATTTTAGTTCACTGATTCCTAGAATGTTGACATTCACTCTTGCCATCCCCTGTTTGACCACTTCCAATTTGCCTTGATTCATGGACCTGACATTCCAGGTTCCTATGCAATATTACTGTTTAAAGCATCAGATCTTGCTTCTATCACCAGTCACATCCACAACTGGGTATTGTTTTTGCTTTGGCTCCATCCCTTCATTCTTTCTGGAGTTATTTCTCCACTGATCTCCAGTAGCATATTGGGCACCTACTGACCTGGGGAGTTTCTCTTTCAGTATCCTATCATTTTGCCTTTTCATACTGTTCATGAGGTTCTCAAGGCAAGAATACTGAAGTGGTTTGCCATTCCCTTCTCCAGTGGACCACATTCTGTCAGACCTCTCCATCATGACCCTCTCATCTTGGGTGGCCCCACAAGGCATGGCTTAATTTCACTCAGTTAGACAAGGCTGTGGTCTGTGTGATCAGATGGCTAGTTTTCTGTGATTATGGTTTCAGTGTGTCTGCCCTCTGATGCCCTCTCACAACACCTACCATCTTGGGTTTCTCTTACTTTGGACGTGGGGTATCTCTTCACAGCCGCTCCACCAAAGCACAGCCGCTGCTCCTTACCCTGGACGAGTTCCCCTCCTGACCCTGAGTGTGGGATAGCTCCTCTCAGCCACCATCCCTGACCTCTGACATGGTGTAGTTCCTCTCAGCCACTGCCCCTGACCTCGGATGTTGGATAGCTCCTATTTGACATAAACATAGCAAGCCCCCAGGCCCATTTATCAGGCTTAATGACTGAGGCCAGGGATTTCTTCCTGGAAGAAACCCATCCCTTGAAGCAACATAGTTCCGGCTATTTCAGTGCCCCTGCTCATTTCTTCCCATTCTACTCTCCCTCCATTTAAATACACTTAAAAAAAAAAGGAAAAAAAAAAAAAACAAATAAAAAAGCTTAGTTTTTCTCCTAACTTACAAATTTGTTGTGAGTTCACTTTATGTGAGGTATCTAGAACAGGCAGATTCATGGAGACAGTAAAACAGAGATTACTGGGGACAGAAGGGTGAAGGGAATGTGGAGTTATTATTAAATGGACACACAGTTTCTATTTGAGAAGATGCAAAAGTTCTGGAAATGGAAAGAAGTGATGGTTGCACAACATTGTAGGTGTACTTAATGACATTAAATTGAACACTTAAAATGTAAACATGATAAAATTTATGTTAGGTATATTTTTACGACAGTAAAAACACACCGAAAAAAAAAAAAAAAAGCTCTTGACACCCCAGATCTGCCAAGGCATTGTTAAGTACTTGTTAGTATAATGTTGATGCCATTAGGTTTCAATTGCCAGCTGGCAACCATCAACGTTTGCAACTACATAGAATAAAAACAAACACACAAAAAATCTTCCCAGTATTTACTGTTCTCTCTCAGCAGCTTTCACTATGGTTTTACTCTTCTCAGACAGGCACATAATGTTCTTATCATTTAGTAGGTAGGAAACCGTATAGA